>NC_132988.1:14342500-16842500 GCF_048564905.1 Vicugna pacos
TTTACTTTTGAATATTTAATTAGAAAAATTTGAAGCTCCGTAAGTAATTTTAAATTTGAGCTTTAATAGTCCCTAGTGTAATTTTTGGTATGATCAACAATTTTCAGAAGTGTTTTAAAGGACTGGAAACAGATGAAATTATTCAAGGAATTTGAGAAAATCTAATGGTTTCATATATTGGAACCATACAATCTATGTTTTTAACAAGTACACCAGTATAAGAATCACTTGAGAATGACAGCAGTAGTTCAGCCAAACTTGCAAATTGTTGTCAGGGCTGCCTTCCACTTTAACCCACTGTAGGCTGCTCTGATAGCTCATATTTGTCTGTTTCAAGTATTGTTTCTTATGCCTATTGGAGCAGTTTTTCTATTCATATTTATTTAATACCAGCTTACTGTGCACAATAGGACACTCGAAAAATCAGTATGAATAAAACAGATATTTCTCTTGCCCTCACAGAACTTTCTGTCTAAAAGGGAAAGCAGGAAAGTGAACAATTATACATAGCTTAAAAAGCAATGATGATAATTTCTCACTGTACATATCCATAAATAAGGAAATAAAAGGCTTTTTAAAAAATGTTAGTCTTTCTTTAGTGAAAGATTGATGTGATTTCATGGAGATAGCACTGCCTTTTTCCATCTGTATTTCTATTCCTAACTCGTGACACCAACTTGTTATGTGACAATGAACAAGTTAAACTAACAAAATCTTAATTTATATGCATTTATTTATTTCAGACAGATTCCCTGTGAGAAGGAAGTTAACAGTTGATTTGCATAGAGCCTGAGCTTTAGAGGAGAGAGATGTTAACACAAATTATTGCAAATGTGGCAAGTGTTACTATTAAAATTAATTCATTAGATAATATCCTCTTCAGTTCTAAGATTTTGTTTTCTAAAAGTTTATTCAAGAATCAGGAAAGAATATCTCGAGTTTCCTATGTTAATGTCTATCTACATATGCTTTATAATAATTTAATATTTCTATTATACTTGTTAAATTTTTATTTAATATTTATATAGTGATAACATGAATAAACACTAACAATTATTGAGCAATTAGTTTGGAGCCAGTTACTGTGCTATGTACTTTATAAGGATTATCTCACCTTATCTTAAAAACAGGCCAATGAGAGATGATCCTATTTTACAAATGAAGAAACCAGATTTTAAAATTTTTGTCAAATGACCAGAATCAAATAGCCAGTAAATGGAGGAGTCAACATTTGAACCTAAGTAG
This sequence comes from Vicugna pacos, assembly GCF_048564905.1. Classification (NCBI taxonomy): domain Eukaryota; kingdom Metazoa; phylum Chordata; class Mammalia; order Artiodactyla; family Camelidae; genus Vicugna; species Vicugna pacos. Next base: position 14,343,746 of record NC_132988.1, read on the forward strand.
TCTGACTCAGAGCCCATACTTCTAACCATGATGTAACTTTTTAATATTAGTGATTGATACTAATTTTTTTATTGTTTACACTCTGACAGAATTTTCACTGGATCCTCAAAATGATCTTGTTAGGCGGATACTGTTATTTCTAGTTTGCCTTGAAGTAAATGAAGGCTTAGAATACGTTCATGGCTTTTCAAGTAATAGAGCTTTTGTTTTCACACCTCATGGTTTGCTCCTTCAGCTGTGGTCAACAGTGAAACGTGACATCCATGTTTGACATTTTGTTTCCAGAAATACAGGTGTAAGTGTCACTCCTTTCTGTTGAGAATTTAAGTTTTCTCTTCTTTTCCCAATCTTTCTAACCTACCTTTTACTTACTTATTTTTTTGTTTTACTTATTTAGCCTGTCTCAAAATTATTCTTTATGCAAAAAAAAAAAGCCACCACCAAAAAGCCTTAAAAATACTGTTCTTAGTTAGAACCCCAATATATAAAATAGGTAAAAACGTGCCATCCTAGTTGACATCAAGAGCTCATGAATTTCTTACTGCTTCACAAGACATCTCATCATGTTAAAAGCTCTCCACAGCCTACAAAGGGAATATTGCTCCAATGGAAGCTTGTTAGAATAAATCAAAGTGGAACCTAACCTCCTAAATTATAATCTAGGTCTTTCTTTTGAAATGCAGCAAATTATGTTTAAATCCATAAGTTTATAGTGATAGTCCTAAAAAATCTTTATCAGTTAATTACAGAAGATTCTGGGGAACAAGCTTATAATTCACAAAACTGATTATTATAGGGGAAAAAAATCACATTCATTCCATTTTTAAATAAAAGTTTTGTATCTCATGGTAACTACATCTACACCATTTTGAGTTTGACTGACTAAATGACTTTCAGGAACTCATTCAGTTACTCATTTTTCATTCCAAGTGTCTTTTTCTTTCTTCCTCCTTACTTCTCTCCTTCCATTCTCTCTTTTATTGATGTTTTTCTAAGTAAGTTTTCAAAATTGGTTAACTGTGGAACTAATATTTATTAAACGCCTCTTAATTGTCAGGTTTTGTGCTAACTGCTGAGGATATTACAATAGGAAAAGACGGATACGGGTGCTGTCTTCATAGAGCATAGAATCAAGAGCTTGTTACCTCATTGTGAGCCTGGCCTGGGATTTTCCGGCTGCACTGATGCATGCTAAACCAGTGTTTTTTTAATGTGTGTTTCGAATGCTGTGACTTTTCTCCTTTTCTGACTGAATCTGACCCAGATGGTAATTTGGAAAGTTTCTGGAGAGCTTCCCCCACCCCACCCCCCGTTAAGGACTATTTATTGCTCTGAAAAGTTAAACAAATTATATTAATAATTTTGGAGTAATAAAGGATTATCACATACTGAAAATTACTTTTAATTAAAATTAGAAAGGATTGAGATTGGGAAAACAGGAAAAAGTTGGTAAAAGGGTACAGCCGTTTAGCTATAAGATAAACAAGATCTGAGAGTCTAATGTGAAACATGGTGCATAACACTGTGTTATATAATTGAAACTTGCTAAGAGACTCATACATAAATGTTCTTACCAAAAAAAAGCAGAGAAAAGAAAAAGTGAGGTTATGGATGTGTTAATTAACTAGGTCGGGAAAATCCTTTCACAATGTATGCATATACCAAATCACCATGATGTACATTTTAAATATCTTACAATTTTATTTTTCAGTTATACCTCAATAAAGGTGAAATATTAAAAATTACTTTTCATTCTAAAATTGTTTATAAAAACATTAGGAAATGGTAAATGTCCCCTTTTTTAGTTTTACATTTACATTCCTGAGGTTTATAGTACATTAGTAAGTATATATTTCAGCAAAAGCAGAACATATTTTAGTCCAATGAAAAAAGAAGAGCTAGAAACCTTGTTGTCCATATCTGCCACGAATCTGCTGGGTAGAGGTAGTCTAGCGATTGTCAGTTCTAGCTTTGTATTAGAGTCTCCATGGAGATTTAAAAAAAATACTGATGTCTAGTCCCTTCCCCAAGGGATTCTGATACAATTGGTCTGGAGTAGGGCTTCGGCATTGGTATTTTAAAGAAGCTCTCAAGGTTATCCTAGCATTGTCAATGGCAAAAATCGTTGTATCTAAATAACCAAGGGCTGGCTTTTTGTCCAGTTGGTTGTGAGTAACAAAAAGAGCATTCTTAGAAAACTTGACGTTAGAAAGGCATTATAATGCTTTGTTTTATATCTTCAGATTTTCCAGGTATTTTACACTCAGTTCTTGCCCCCAATTTTCCCATCACCTGGCGTACTTTACACACAACTAATTGCCTAAATACTGTTTTCAGATCCCTATGCAGTCAACCATTTCAGTAGTTTTCTACTGGTGGTTAGTTGTGTTCACCATGCTTTTAGGACCCTGCGTCACCGTGCTGATTTACCGTTCTCCCTAATGTGAAGGCTCAAAGCAGGCTTTTCTTGCTGTCTGCCCTTCTCTCTTTCTGTCTCTTTTCTTTTTCTTGAGGATTCAAGCCTTCCATGAACTCATTTACCATGGTCAGGTTTTATTTTTTGATGTAAGTTCTTTGATTTTTTTCATGTAAAATAATTACTTGTTTACATGTCTCATTGGGATTTTTGAGAATAAAATGTAAGTAGGAAATTTTATGTACTTTTGTGGGCACTTGGTGATGTTTTTTAATGAACTGAGGAAATGTAAATTGCTATTCAATTATAATAGTAATCAGTATTTTGTAATACACCATTTTATTCTCTGATTCTGTAATGAATGTCTCTTGGTTATATCTAAAACAGTCAAGAATACATAGTTAAGAAGAAAAGATCCCTGAATGAAAAAAGGTGTTTCAGAGTATATACACTCTTAAAGCTTAGGCACTCGTGAAAATTAAAGGAGTTAATATATGGAAAGACACATAGAACAGTGTCTGGCACATTGTAAATGCTCAGTAATTGTTAGCTGTTTATTGAGTACTTAAAGAAATACAGAAGGATAAACGAGAGACATAAAATTGATTACCTGCAGCAGATCAGTGGTAATATGTTGGAAAGAACATGGGATTAGGAACACAGTAGAAGGGGTGAAGGGAGATTTGACATTTCTCTGACTATACATTTTTGTTTACTTTTGACTCTTAGAGCCCTACTAATCTTTCACACATCAAAACCATACATATAATTTAATCAACCATGATGTGGGAGGAACCCCAAACCTAATGGTCTTAGAAATGAATAGCACAATCATACCAATAGGTGTGGGGGAATAAAAAATAATAAATTAACTAATTTTAGAAAGTCATACATTGACTTTCTCCAGTAAGGCTAAACACAAATGGAATTGTACACAAATATTTTACTCTAGGTAGGAAATTTGTTTTTAGCAATACTGAAACTCCTATATGTATACTAGGATTGAACAAATAAGTATGTTTTGGATAGTGAGAGAAAAATCTCTTACTGTTAGAGAAAGGAGTTATAAGTAGGGAAAGGGAAAAATCTAGAATGAATCTTGTGCTAATGGATTGAATCAGAGTATCAATATAAACTTGCTACACATAGGCATACACAAACACAGATGAATAGAAGCAGAAGTAAATATGCAGGTGTGGGTATGCCCAAGTTAGCACACATTCCTGTGTCTTCTAGCTATGTCTACTGAGAGAACACAGAGCACTTGTGAACCAATGATAAAGAGAAAACCTAATTCCCAGCTTTTAGTTTCTAAATGCCATTTACTAATTAAAAGAAAGCCAAAACTGGTCTCCTTGGAGAAATGGTTGATTTCAGAGCTGGCAAAGGGAGTTATAGGATGGCCTTTGAATGTTATGTAGTGCCACAAGATAAGGAAGTGCTCAAAAATGGGTAAGAACATGTTGAAAGGACGCAAAAGCTCAACTTGAAGAAACCTCAGTTAGCCAAATCTGTGACAGTTTGAGCAACAATATAATATTAACAGTAATAGATTAAAATCTATGGAATAGAATATTTTGTGAGTTCATATTGAAGTAATTGAATAAATTAAAAAATGAGAGAGAAGAGACAGCTCTTCCTTAAAGTAAAATGCCAGTTGTTAAATATAAAAATAAATAAATGTAGAAAAATCACCTTTTGGTAAACACCACAGTATTGTTGCAGGCAAGAATCAACAGTAAATAACTAAAATTTAGATCAAGGAATACTGAGAAAGGGGACAATTGCGTAGTTTCAAAGTATCTTCCTACAAGATACTTATTAATTACAAGGGGGAAACAGTAACTATTATGGAGAAAACTGACATACTGTATTAACCAAATGATCAAAGTTAACGTCACTGATAATAAAACGTACTGACATCATATACCACCTGATATGATGCACTGGGAAGAGCACAGCAGCACTCCCATAATATTCTTGACCTCAGTGCGCAACCTTCATCTAATTAAGAGAAAACATCAGACAGACTCAAATCGAGGGGACATTCCATCAAATAAATGGCCAGTACTGTTTAAAAGTATAAACGTTGTAAAACAGAAGGAAAGACTAAGAAATTGTTCTAGACTTGTGGAGTCTAAGGAGACATACGAACTAATGCAATTTGGAATTATATCCTGGACAAAAAGAAAGGAAATTGATGGACAATCAGCAAAAAATCAGAATTTGTAGATTATATCATTGTATCAATGTTAATTTTTTCATTTAGATATAGTGTGGTTTTATAAGATAGTAACATTGGAAGAAGCTAAATGAAGAGTATACAGGAACTCTAATGATTTCATAAAATTTATTATAAATCTAAACTTTTAAAATAAAAATATAAAAATCGTTAGCTATTATTATTACTTATACATGGGACTTTCAGCCTAAGGACTTACTCAGAGACCTCATTTACTCCCATTCGGCAGTTCTTACAAGCAGTTCTGCCAGGTCATAGTAAAATAGAAGCACTATATTTGGTAAAGACTGCTGGATGTGCAGCCAGAGTTGAGAATCACTGAGACTACTATGGCTAGCCCTGTGCATACCAGTGGAATATTAACCCAGTTTAGAGTCTTTTCAGAGGCTGCTTTAGCCACCCTTTCAGCCTTGTTTCTCTCCCTTACTCCCTTCAACACTTTCCCTCCAATACACACGCACTTACGTACTCTCACTTTTGCTTCGTCTTCTTCTCAGTGCTTGTCCATCTTGTCTCGAAGCCTGTGTACATTCCGTTTCCTTCCCTAGCTTATATGCCCTGCCATGTCTTTATAACAACCTCTACTTGCCATGTTATAGCCCTTGTGACAAAGTATAGTAATTGTTTTTGAAATCGCCCTGGATTCCTAACCTATAAATGCCATTAGGAAAATTATTATATTTATTTTTGTTCATTAAGTTGTGCTGGGAGTATTAACTGGAGTATTTTTTAAATAAATGTCTTTTTAATGATTGAAAGAAGAAAGTATAGGTTTCAAAGTTTAAACGTGATATAAATAGAAAGTAGCTGGAAAATTAAGTTTGAAGTTTGGAATGTAATTGTCTTAACATTGACGCTTTTTCATGGGACTTCGGTCACATGCCTAACTAAAAACAAAACAAACCAAAAAACATCAGTGAATTGCTGTATGCACACTGCCTGTAGATTGTGCCCCGGCCTGTGTTTAGTATGATTTGGTAATACCAAATCATTCCCAGACTCAAGACTCACTGGAGATCTTTTGATACCACTCTTGTCTCCTCCGGACCCAACAAAGAATTTGTGTTGTTTAAAGTCAGCCTAGGGAATAGTTTATGTGAGTTTTCTTTCGAAGTTTGCAAAGGAAGCTGTACAGCTATTGGCACATACTGAGGGTTAGACTTTGCTCATAGACCTCCAGGGCCCACAGGTACCTGTGCTTAGTGAGGTGCCTTTTGCATGTGCTCCTGTGCTCAAGAGAGAGTCTGTTGTTTTGTCGCCATCAGGACCTTGCACTGTGTGCCTAATCGCACAGAAACAGTAAGAGCCATGCTGACCGTAGAGCCTGGGTTAGTTTCCCGTTGCTCCTATAATAAATCACCACAAGTAGAGTGGCTTGAAGAGTAGTTGTTTTGGAGGCCCAGAAGTCTGAAACGTGTCAGCAGGGCTGTGCTCCTTCGGGATACTTTGGAGAGTAATACATCTTCTTAACTTTTGTGAGCTTCTAAAGGATGCTTGCATTCCTTGATTCGTGGCCCCTTCCATCTTAAAAACCAAGCAGCACAGCACCTTCAAATTTCTGACTCAACTTCTGTTCTTACACTCCTTTTTTTCCTGTTTTTATCCTCATATTGGCACTCTGACCCTCCTTGCCTCTCTCTTACAAGGACCTTGTGATTACATTAGCCCGCCCAGATAATCCAGGATAATCTCTCCATCCCTCTGCCTTAATCACATCTACAAAATCCCTTCCTTTTGCCATGTAAACCAATATATTCACAATTCCTGGGATTAGTATGTGGACATCTTTGTGGGGGCCCTTATTCAGCCAATTGTAGTGCCTGTTCTTTTAATTCTTTATTTAAGATGGTATATTAATTGTGTATAGCTAGTGATTAAGTTAAAGTAGACCTGGGTTTGCATCTCTTTACTTACTAGATATCAATACAGGCAGAGTACTTGGTTATTAGTTATTTTTCAATACTACTTCGCCCCTCTGACCTTCATTTTCCTTATATGTTTTCAAAATAGGGATGACATTTCACAGGATTAAAAATCAATGTAAAATATGAAATATTTTGCATAGTCCTGGGCACAACAAAGGTAATTATTAATATAAAAATAGAATAAAAATGACTAAGATTTGCTTACTTTTATGCAGGTATGAAGGGAATATAATAAATTCCACATATACAATTTTTTATACAGTTTTTTATGTTTTTACATATGTGTGTGTGTATATATATATATGTATCTTTCAAATCATCACCACAATCAAAAGATTTCCTGCTACACTTTTGTGATCCCTCTCTTTCACCTGCCCTGCCCCCAGGCAGTCACGGATCTGCTATCACTATAGACTAGTTTACATTTTCTAGAATTACATGTAAATAGATTTATCTGGTTTGTACTCCTTTTTTTCCTGGCTTCTTTCACTCAACATAATTATTTTGAGATTCATCTGTGCTGGTGTATGTATTCATAGTTCTTTCCTTTTTATTTCCTTATAGTATTCCATTATATGGCTATATCACAATATTTTTTTTACCCATTTGAGTTGTTGGATAATTGATTGTTTCCACTTTTTGGGTCTTACAAATAGAGATGCTATGAACATTCATCTTGAAGTCTTTGTACAGATAATACGCTTTCTTTTCTCTTGGGTGAATACCTAGTAGTGAAATGACTGGATCTTAGGGTAGGTTTATTTAAAGGTACCTTTTTGAGAAATTGCCAGACTGTTTTCCAAGGTTCCATTTTGCACTGTATTAGAGTTCCGGTTCCTCCACATCCTTATCAACACTGTTTATTTTTCTTTTTTAGGCAATCAAGTAGAAGTGTAGTGTTATTTCACTGTGGTTTTAATTTGCATTTCCCTAATAACTAATGAGGTGGAGAATATTTTCATGTGCTTACTGACCATATTTCATGTGGATATATGTATCTTTTTTGGTGAAATGTTGATTCATACCTTTTGCCCATTTAAAAATTAGTTTACCTGTCTTCTTATCATTGAACTATGTATTCTTTACATGTTCAGGTTACAAATCCATCCAGTATCCACTTTGCAAATATTTTCTTCTACTCTGTGACTTGTCTTTCCATTTTCTTAAAAGTTTCTTTTGAAGAATTTTAAACTTCAGTGAAACTAGTTTATGATTCTTTTTTATTATTTTTGTGTGTATTTAACATGCATTTGGTATCATATCTAAAAAAATCTTTCCTTACCCAGGATCATAAAGATTTTTTTTCTCCTTTATTTCTTCTAGAAATTTTACAGCTTTATATGTTACACTTACGTCCAAGATCCATTTTGATGTAACCTTGTATGTGGTACAAGTCATGTATTGAAGGTCATATTTTCCATGTGAATATCCATTTGTTCTGGCATCATTTATTAAAAAGACAGTCCCTAATCCATTGAATAGTCTTTGTGCCTTTGTCTAAAATCTGTTATTCATATATATATGGGTTTATTTCAGGACTGTTTCTTCTGTTCTCTTCATCTCTTGGTATCCTTCTGCAGGGACCACATGGTCTTGATCATGACTTTATAAGTCTTGAAGTCAGGTTGTATTAGTCTTTCGTCTTTATTCTTTTTCAGTGTTGTTTGGATAGTCTAGGTTTCAGAATTTCCAATTGTTTTTAGAATCAGCTTGTCAGTTTCCATCCTGCTGGGACTTTGATTGGATTTTGTTGATGAATTTGGAGGGAATTTATATTGTAATTACATTGAGTCTACCAGCCCTTGAAAAATGAAGGTCTCCACATTTATAGTTTTGTTTAATTTCTCCCAGGAATGTTTTGTAGCTATCAGTGCACACGTATTGCCCATCTTTTCAGATTTATACATATGTATTTCATATTTTTGATACTATTGAAAACATCATTTCTTTTTTTTTTTACTTCAATTTCTGATTGTTCATTGCTTGCATGTAGAAATACAGTAGCTTTGTTTTTGTTTGTTTGTTTATTGATCTTGTAACCTGCAATCTTGCTTTTTTTAGTGTCTTACCTGATTTTATACAGTTACGTTGTCAGCAAAAAAAAGAGTTTATTTCTTCCTTTCTAATTTGGATGTTTGGGGGTTTTTGTTTTTTTCCCTTGCCAGATTATCTGGCATAATGTTGAATAGAAATGATGAGTAAGTACATAAATCCTTGTCTTTATCCTGATCTTAGGCGGGGAGGGAGACATTCGGTCCTTTATCATTAAATATGATGTTCCTGTAGATTTTTTATGGATGTCTTTTATCAGATTGAAGAAGTTGTCGTCTATTCCTAGTTTGCTGAGAGTATTTATCAGGAATGATAGATTTTGTCAAATGCTTTTTCTGTGTCTATTGAGATGATTGTATGCTTTTCCCTTATTAGTTTGCTAATTTGGTGGTTAATTTAATATAAAAGAATGACTTTGTATGTTAAATCAATCTTGCATTCCAAGAATGAACTCATCTTAGTCAAGAGGTATTCTTTTTATATATCATTGAATTTGATTTGGTATAATTTTGTTTAGAATTTTTACATTTACATTCACAAGGAATATTGGTCTATGGTTTTCTTGTAACGCCTTTGACAAGTTTTGCTATCAGGATAATACTAGCCTCATAAAATGAGTTGGAAGTGATTTCTCCACATCAGAATCTGAATAGTTAATGTAAATTGGATATTTACTTTGTAATTGTTTTCTGGAATTTGCCAGTAAAGCCAGATAGTCCCGGAGTTTTGTTGGGTGAATTATTAAACTACAAGTTTGATTTCTTTAATACTTTAGAGCTCTTTGATTTTATCATCAAAGTTGGCCAGTTTGGTGGCATTAAGTTATTCATAATTTTCCCTTATTATTCTTTTAATGTTTTCAGAATATGTGGTGATGTTGCCTCTTATTTCTGATACTGGTAATTTGTGTCTTCTCTCTTGTTTTGCTTCATGAATTTTTCTTTATTTTTCTGTTTTCTATTTCTTTTATTTTCATTGTGATTTTTATTATTTCCATCTTTCTGCCTTGGGTTTAATGTGCTATTGCTTAACTTAAAGGGCATTGATTTTTATATTTTTCTTCTAATGTACCCTTTTAATCCTATAAATTTAGCTGTGACATATAGTTTTAGTAACACGACATACATTTTGATGGGTTGTATTTTCATTTTCTTTATGTTCAGAATCTTTCCTAATTCCCTTTTGATTTTTCCTTTGACCCAGGGATAGTTAGAAAGATGTTTAGTTTGCTTATATTTCTGATGTTCCAGAGATCTTTCAGTTAATGATTTCTAATTTAACTGCATTCAGAAAACTTGCTTTGTATGATGTGAATCCTTCTTAAAATGTTGAAATTTGCTTTTTGGCCCAGAAATGGTGGCCTTATCTTGGCAAATGTTTCAAGTACACTTGGAAAGAACGTGTATTCTGCTGTCATTGGGTATAGTGTTCTATAAATGTCAATTAGGTCAAGTTGGTTGATAGTGTTGTTCACATCTTATATAACCTTACTGATTTTCTGTCTGCTTGTCCTGTCAATTATTGAGAGAGGGATATTGAACCCTTCCATTTTAGTTTTTTCCCTGGCCTCAGGTAGTTTCCTTACATGCTTACAGTGATTGGTGCTCTACAGAATACTTGAAGGTAACCTCCTTCCCATGTCTGGTGTCGTTTCTCTTTTCAGCTCTCTTGTCTTCAGTACTGGTCCTGTTAACTCTCTCCACCTTCTCTCAGATACTTAGATCTGTCCCTTCAACTCAGGGAGTGTGCTGGACTTTATTAGGTTCCCCCTCCCTGTGTTTTGGGCTAGAAAGTCGTAAAACAGTGAGCTAGAAATTGTAGGGCTCAGCTTGTTTGCTTCCCATCTCTTAGAAATCTTAGTCTTTTGTTGTTTGATGTCTAGTGTCTTGAAAACTGCTGTTTCATTTATTTTATTTTGTGTTTTCGATTGTTTTTTAGGGTGCAGTTACACCATCTTAGCCAGATTGGAAGTTCTCCCTTTATTTACTCGATTTTAGCAAAAATTGTTCATTGCTTTGTATGTGACACTGATGTGATAGAAATTTAGAGCTGAATAAGTCATAATATTATCAAGGAATTCAGAAACAAACAGGAAAACAGATACATATAAATAACCATAACATCATATAATAAATACTATTCAAATTCTAGTGTTATTGAACTAAATGATGTGACAACACTAAGGAGTAATTGATTCTACATTTATAGGGGAAACAATGCCATTTAAGCTGAATTTTGTTACTGTGTAAATTTTACCATGTGGAAAAGGGGCACTTTGGTATATGCTTCTTGTTGTGTGCTCATTCACCCTACCAATTAGATTTCTTCTTTATTGCCTGCATAGAAGTATGGGAAAACCATGGAACATCTATTTCAGAATGTTATAGAACTTTTATACATTGCTGATGGGAATGCAAACTAGAATGCAAATGATATTACCAGTTTGGATAACTATTTAGCAACTTGCTATAAATAAGTTATCGTGTAACCCCCAAATTCTACTCTTAGATATTTACTCAAGTAAAATGGAAATGTAGTTCACAGAATAAAAGACTATTGTGGTTGTTTGTAACATAATAATACCTGTGCTGTATCTCTATAGTGGACATTATTTAGCAATAAAAAAGAACAGGTTACTGGTACATGCAACAACATGGATGAATCTTAAGTGCATTGTAGTGAAAGATGACAGCCTCTAAAGTCTGTGTATTGCATGAGTCCATTTGTATGACATTTTGGAATAGGCAAACTATGGGGGCAAGTATCAGACCTGTGATTTGTTGAGGTTGACTTCAAAGGGATGCAGAACATTTTTTGTGTCTGCTTGTGTGTGTAATGAAACTGTTATTGATTGTGTTTGTGGTTACATAACTGTGTAGAAAAGAGTTAACATAGCAGACTCATATCCTTAGAAATAGCTAATTATAAGATTGACCCTTGGATGGCTATGGGAACTTGAATGGTAGATGGTTCCTTACATAAATATAAAGCTTTCTGTGAATGATAAAAGTAGCTCACTTTGCCTAGACTGTACAAACAGTGTAATTTTGCTAAACATCGGTTTTCATTCTAAGTGTCTGGAATTAGGGCAGATGCTAGGTTGAGGATACCTTAGTGACCAGCCCCAAATAAAAGCCTTGGGAGCTGAGTCTCTAATAAGCTTCTGTAAGCAAATATTTCATACATGTTCTCACAACTCACTGCTAAGGGAATTAAAAACATCCTATGTGACTCCACAGGGAGAGGGCTATTGGAAACTGTGGTTTCCTCCAGACTCCGTTCCATGTGCCTTTTCCCTTTGTTGATTTCACTTTGCATCCTTTTGCTGTAAGAAATCATAGCCATGAGGTTGACTGTGAGTCCTAGTGGATCATTGACTCTGAAGATAGTCTTAGAGATCCCAAGACAACAGCTGTATGTCTTTGTCAAAACTCATAAAATTGTCTGTGAGTTACGGCTCAAAAAAGCCCTTATATCATGTTTTAATTGTGTTTAAAATAAGACGATCCAGAAGTTGTTAGACTTCTTAAAGTTGTACTGTATTCCTGACCATAGGAAAAATAACTCATAAAGTAATTTTGGCCTAGAATGATCATGGGCTTGGCCTATACAGCTCTGGATGTAAAAATCACCCCTTTTAATTCGAAAAATTTTTTAATTTAAGCCTCAGTTTTCTCACCTCTTAAATGGCAATGTTATTTCCTATCTAGAATGTGAAATGTTATAGAAAAGTGTGAGGAGATAAAGGTTCAGAAGGATTAGATATACGCCAAGAAAGCAAATCCTGTGGCTTGGTTACATGAATCTAGATTGCAAGTGATTAGATGGTGTTGAAATGGAGGAGAAGAAAAAGTGAAATGTTAGTGGCAAACTATTATGTTTTAGGCTATGGACGCATTAAATGATTCAGTCGTATATGTCATAGTCCATTTTAGATAAGCCATTGTTAGGCATTTGTTGAAAAGAGAAGGAACTCCGGGGTCTGTTCTGAAGTCAGAACAACTTTCCCTTGTTTGTAACAGCTCTATCTGTAGCCCGTTTTAATCATTGGTTATGATTATAACCTAGATTTGTTGGAAAACTCTTGGTTACAGAAGTGCAAGTAACCTGCAAATTGTTTCCTTGCCCGCAGTCTCTCCTAACTCTGTTGTAGCCTCAGAGTACCATTATTAAATTCGGAAACTTAAGATATGACCTTCAAGGCTTCTTAGTGCCAGTCCTTAAATCTGCCTTGCCGTTCATCTTTTCCATATGTCTTTAGCCACACCAGGCAACTTGCATTTCAGACACATTTTTCTTTGTCTTTTCTCGTGTTCTTTTCTGAGTCTTCAGTGCTTTTCCAATCTTATTTGCTTAGTGAGTTCCTATTTATCTTTCAGACCCCATCTGGAGCGTGTCTGCCTCTATGTGCTTTACCAGCCTTTGTCTCTTCTTTTTCTCAGGAGCATTACCTGGTAGATTATTTCCATTGCTCATGTGTGTTACCATAGCACTTGATAAATGTATGTATCAAAGCACTTCCCAAGTGGTATTCAAAACTGGCCCTGTGCACAGAGGGCAAGGAGAAACCAAAGGAAGAGGTTGATCACTCCAGATTGGTAGGTGGCAGTTTAAATAAGCAAGGGAACCTACATGTGAGGCTTGGCTTGGGCAGCCGTTGGATGAGTAGATCTCTGCATCCACCCCAAGAATCCTGCGAGTTTATATGGAGTCCTTAATGTTTTTTTAAATAGGCCAGATGGTTGCAATAATATAATATACTCTCAAGGCTGTGTCCTCGAAGTGGCTCCTGTGTGGGAACAGTGGGCAGAACTTACATTCCAAGGACATGGAGGGAGTGAGGAGCCTCCAGTTGCCCCAATTCAGTTTGGGGTCATCCAGCAGTCACATCCTCTTGATGACCTCCTCCCACAGCACTAGTACACATTGGATATTTGTATATTCCCATACACATTTTCTGTTCTTACCGCTATACTAGAGAATAGAAGTCCATGACGCCTTCATTTTAGTGTTCTCAATCCCTGGACCAGTGCTTGGCAAATACTAGGCATTCAGTGTTTCATACTGAATGAAGGAAAGAACACTGACATGAGATTGTATGGATGTTTCTTCTTACACATTAACTTTTTTCTCTTACTTTTTTTGTAACAGGAGAGGGTTGGGTGGAACTATCCTAAGTTGAATGGAAAACACAGGAATAAACTACATATTCAAGGATGAAATGTGTTATGCTCAGAATAGTTCTTGTATTTTTACATCATATTTGCCATCCTTACAAATTTTTGTAGGCAGTAATGGAGATGATACTGCTTGACATACCTTCCCTCACCAACTTGACATGCCTTGCCACTTTATTGTGCCCTGGTCACACCTAGACTCCTTTGCCTTCATACACATATAGTGCCTCCAAAGTTTTCTCTAGAAATTCAAAATCTACGTCCTGGATTCCTTTGTTTTCTAAAATGACGAATTTCTTCCAGATAGCCAACATTTCTGTTAACTGAGTGTGACTTATTTTAGTTAGATTCCATTTTGTTAAATAAATTGTATCAAAGTACAAATATGAGCAATTCAAGACGTATGCATTTTTAACAGTATTTTTAATCTAATTAAATTGCTGATTTGTAAAGTTTGTTGGAGCTTTCCTCTAATCCACCTCCCCTCATCCTTTGGAGATTTTGGAGTTAAATATAGATAATCACCTTTGTTATGAAAGAGTATTCTCATTTTCTTATCTTGCATTGCTGCTTTTTGCATACCCCTTTCAAATCTCTTTCACCTTGGCAAACAGATCTATACCATACTGCAGTAGTTCTTAACCTTGCCTACATTTTCAAATTTGGAAAGCTTAAAAAAAAAAAAAAGAATCCTTTTGCTTGTATTGAACTCCCAGAGATTAAATTGGTCTGAGGCTTGGCTGTTTATCTGGATTTTTTAAGCTCCCTGGATGATTCTTTTATCCTAACAAGTTTGTAGTTTAGGAGGGGTCAGGTTGCTGCAGCCTCTAATACAGAGGTGATACACTGTGTTTCCATGTAAACTCCCTTCTCATACTGACATTTTTGCAAAATGGCATTTTGCACTGATTGAATGGATGTTGTCATGTATTCACTGTCTCATCCTCTGTAGTAGTGATATTACAGTATCAATACAAAGTCTAAGCCTTTTATAAAGCTTTATTTTATAATCTTTTACCTTATAATAATTTATGATCTTTCATGGATTGTATTATATTTGCAATAACATAAGCCTCTGTGGAAAGAAAAAAATATTAAAATTTAGAATAGATTTTCCTTTCCACTTGATTATCTCTTTCAGGCTTTGAAGTGTGTTTTACATACGTGGCGTTTTAGTTAACAGATACCTTAAGTGCAGTATCCAGAAATCCCAGAAATTCTGTAAGATATTATTTGGAAATGAAAGGGAAGAACTATACTTTTTGATGTAGTTTAATGAGTTTAAAACTTTTAAACTAATAGAAGTTTTTCTGAGATGTAATCTC
The DNA here is from genome assembly GCF_048564905.1 of Vicugna pacos. Taxonomy (NCBI): domain Eukaryota; kingdom Metazoa; phylum Chordata; class Mammalia; order Artiodactyla; family Camelidae; genus Vicugna; species Vicugna pacos. The sequence continues at coordinate 14,358,883 of NC_132988.1, forward strand.
AGGATTTGACATCCATTATGATGCATTATAATAGGATACTTCTAATGTGATCATTCTGTAAAATTACTTTATAAAATATTTTATGGATTTAAAATTTCCTTACTTTTAAAGTTTCTTTCTGCTTTCTTATTACATAGTCAGATCACTTACTATTTATTAAATATCAAGTTCAGTATATATACTGAATTCTCATTTGAAAATTTTAATTTTCTGATAGATTTTATGTTTTCAGTCTTTGAGATATTTAGCTGTCATGTGATAAGTATTATGATAATGTGGTAAGAGCTAATTGAGAAAGCATGTTTATGTAATAACGAAATAAGGACTTCAGTAGACTTTTCCCTTGTAGGATTGTCATTGTAATAAGAACGTGTTAAATACCCATTTAAAAGAACAATCTAGAGATAGAAAGGATTTATGTGTTTCATATACCTTTTTAAGAAAGTATTGCTCTTCCAGAATAAGGTCAGGATAGGTCTCTGATCAGTATCAGAAGAAGGGGGGAATCTATTTTCAAACTTTTTTAGAATTCAATTGTTTTTGAGCGCACACTATCTGTGGAGTATCGATCGTTGGGGTCCCGTAGTTAGTCAAAGGCTATCTCCTTTGACTCACCCCTTAGTGTGGTGTCATCCTCCTTCAGGTGATAGATTGTTACAATCTCAGGCAGTGTAATTACACACTAGCCAAGTGGGTCATTTATTTCTTTACCTTCACCATTTACCAAAAATCTCCTTTATCTTTGGGAGCCAGATCTTTCTTTTGCAGTAAAAGCAAAATAATGGCACATAAAACATTAGATGTAAGAACTGAGCATCATAAAATTATTAAGGGAATAACTTTAAAAAGGCAAACTGTTACATCTTGTATTATTAATTCTGTGACAAATGTATGTAAAGCACTTAGAATAGTGTTTGGCATGTAGTAAACATACATGTGTTAATTGTTACTACTATCATTACAAGTTAAAATTAAATATTCAGTATTTTTGGATAATAAAACATATAAGTACTTTGTTTTACTCTGTTGTACCTAAGAAAACTTAAAGTCATCTTTTAAAATACTGATTTTAGTGTTCTGAGAAAGTATACTATTAATATATTAAAAAAATTTTTATGCCATGTTCCTCAGGAACTTAAGTATTTTTTCTGTAATCTGAGGCATTAATCTTCAGAATAAATACTGTCCTTTAATTTTACTTATGAATACAATGTTTAATTCTTCTACATTTCAGAAACAAGTAATATTAATAGTAAAATTATAACTCGTAGAGATTGTTATTACTAGAAAAAATCTTATGTTCACTTATAGGCTCTTGAAGCATTTCAGCATAATTATTAAGTGTAAAGAAAAAGATATGTGTTTTCTTTTAAGGTACACTTGAATTTTAAAGTATGGTTTGTCTTTAAAAAAAAAAAACAGAACAGAACTCATCACCTTCATAAGTGAAATCAGTCTTCTCATGGATTGCTTCCCATCCTTTCCTGATTTTGTATGTATGCTTACATCACTTCATCCACCTGTACATCCCTCTTCTGTGCTTGCCTGAGTCCTTCTTTTTCTCAAAAGCCAAGTGTGAGTAAGGATTCTTCCACTGGATCATGGTATATGAATTCTCTGAGCTTTTATAACATTGGTAATCAGCACCATTCCTTTGGATTATATGTTACATATTTGACTTTTTAATATATACATAACCTTTCCCAGACAGATTAGCAGTTCCTTAAGGGCAAAGACTGTTTCTGTCCATAATACTTTTATAGTACTTTGCATATAATGTTATTTATTTATTCACTCATTGAGTAAGTTTTATAATAATTATTGCGTGTTGCTGTTTGCAAGCACTGAGTATCTAGTAGTGAATTAAACAGAATTTCTTGCCCTCATGGACCTTACCTTTTAGTGTAACATTTTAGTGCTCACTAAACATTTACTTGGTAGTGGGTATGGTAATCATAATGCCTTCTGCAACCAAGAGAATTTTATCATGGTAAATGCTTTAAGGGTAGTTTTGTAGACTGTTCTCAATAGTGCTGTAGCAGCCATGGAAGACAGTTTTACAAGCTGATGAAACATAACTCTGCCTTGTAGGCAGAGATCTGCCAGTTTAAGCCAGGTCTGTTAGTATTAAATAACATATGCTTATTTTGTAAGGGAACGAGTGGTAAACTTTCAAGACTGACCTCATATAACCTCTGGATACAAGAACAGTTGTAAACAACAGCAACAACATGCAAACATAAACAAAAGAAGCCTTCTCGGGTGATATAGAAGCAGCTCCTGAGCACTTAGTCAGAAATGAATGTCCCTCAAAAGGATGTTGTAGGCATTTCATCGTTTTACAGGTGGATAAAAACATAAAGCTTGGCTGATGCACTCTTAATTGAAAGTCTAGACCATTCACATGGGGAGCTAAGAAGCATGATAAAAGTAAAAGCAGCAGCAAAAATTTAAACAAAACAAAAACAAAAACAAAAACCCAGCCAACCAAAAACAGAGAAGTTGGATGGACAGTGGATCTGAGCAACAGTGGCAGCTACCATTAGTATTGGTGGTGTACATTGCAAATGGCAGGTATTTTGAAGGCAGAGAAGTGAGAAATTTGACAAAGAAAGCAAAAAAAATGCCAGCCCCCCCCCAGTATGAAAAGATCCTATAGGAGAGTCCCACTTTGAAATGAGGAGAGAATATAGGAAAGTCTGAGGCGTGAAAGTTGGCATCACTCACTAGACAGCGTTTCAGTTTAGAACCTTTAGAGAACAGCTATCTGGAAACCCTTGAGGTTCCATGTCACCAAGATTTTTATTGAATAGAATTTGATATTTTGAAATCATGAGGAAATCTATTAGACCAAAAAAAAAATAATCCTGGAGAATAATTAATTTTCATTAGCATTGTTGGCTGGTTTTTCCTGAGTGGAATAAATAGGTAAGTGTTGCTCCTGGTAGTGGTATGAGAAACGGAAGCTTGCACACTGGCTATTTCTAGTATATTTGCGTATCTCGACAGCAAACTTTCAGTTTGATACATGATAGTTTTCGAGTCAATGCTTATGGCGTATTCTGAAGGCATACATCCTAGAGAAAATACAAAATTATGTAATTCCTATGGAGGGCAATTTGGCAGTATCTACCAAAATTTCATATGCATTTGTTCCCTGATTCCAATTTGAGTGATCTGTCTTAAATATTCAGTGACAAAAATAATTGAAAAGATGTTTGTAAGGCTGGCCATCACAGTACTGTTTGTAATAGCAAAAGATAATAAATGCTCAAACTTCCTATCCAGTGTAGGAAACAGATTGAGTGCAACATTGTGCATCTACACAGTGAGGAATATCTCAATAAACTGCTTTAGAAATGGTCACTGGGATACATGAACAAAACAAGGTAGAGAAAAATGTGTATAGTATGCTGCCATCTATCTAAGGAATGGGGCAGCAAATACACTTTTATATATATTTGCTTATAATTTTTAATGGAATATTGAACCAAAAACGAATAGAAATAACTTTAAAAGGAGATAGAACAAGGTAGAAAAACAGGAATTGAAAATAGATTTCTGAATATGCCTCATAGTATACATTGGAATTTTTTCCCCTATTTATAGAAAAATTAAACAATAATGGCTAATCTGGAAGCCAAATGAAGTAAATCAATTGGGTGTTAGATACTACATAGAGAGAGATTATTTTCAGTGATTTTAGAACATAGTAATTTGAAGATTTCTCTTGGGGAACTTTTTCTCTTCCCATCTCCCTACTTCCCCAACCCCCCATGTACATATACTAAGGAGAAAGAAAAAAGCTAAAGAAATATTATTTGTTTTTGGTTATCTTATTGTTAGTAGTATAATTAGAATTGTTACTGTGAACTTAGTTCTTCAACTTTTCTCAAAAGTGACAACCTTTTTAATCATTCACTGTCTTATTTCTCAGATATTGAGTGAGAAATAATATTGTGTGCTGAGATATAATTATGACCACACAATTCAAAGCAAACAATTATGTTAACACCATTGGAAACTAAGATTTTTCAAAGCAAGAGAAAGCAAACGTAAAAATTGAGGAAGTTAAAGTTCTTTTATCTTAAACTTGAATTAAAGTATCTGTATGAAGTCATAATTTCTTTATTAAAACGTATCTTTTCCATTTCTCCCCACTGGAAAGGCCTGGAAACAGAAGGCAATAAAATAATAGTACCCTTGACCCTTGATCGTGGTCTCTAAGTGCCATTTTCCAGTTAAAACAATCAAGTCTCCTTGGGCAAATGCCTGATTCCAGGACTGGCGAGATCAGTCTGGACTTAACATGTCACATGAAAAGATCAGGGAGCTATCAGAGGTTCCTGATGCCGAGTAGAAAAGGTTTTAGGAGCTAAAACAAAGAGATTTCCATTTGCCGAAGATAGGGCAGTCTGAAAATATAAAAGAAAATAATTATTAGATTGAAATGCAGCAAATTATGTTTAAATCCATAGGTTTATAATGATAGTCCTGAAACTTTATAGGTTAGCTTCAGAGGATTCTAGGGAATAAGCCTATAATTCTCAAAACTGATTATTATAGGAAAAAAATCACATTCATCCCATTTTAAAATATAAATTGTACCGCATGGTAACTACATTGTTGAGCAAAAGTTCTTTTCAATTGAAGAATTGCAGGCAAAAGGAATAGTAGATTAGCAAAACTGAGATCTAGGCATTATGATCAATGACTACTAAAACCACTATGTAAAAAGTTATGTTGAATTTTTAATGAATGGACATCAGAATTCACAGACCAATATTAAATCCCAAAAAGCGACAAGCAGACATTATATGGCCAACCTTCATTTCATTAAGTATTGATATCTCTGAAGTCTAATGTTGTAATGACTGGTCACTCATGGCTTTTGAGAATTTGAAATGTGGTTAGTCTGATGAGATATGCTGAGTATAAAATACATACTGGATTTGGAATGAAATCCAAATGAGGAAAGGGTGAAAAAATGTAAAATATATAATATTTTTAATATTGATTGTGTATTGAAATGATAATGTTTTTGGTATATTGTGTTAAAATGGCTTTCACCTGTTTCTTTTCTGTTTTTCCGTTTTTAATGTGACTACTGAAAAATCTTAAATTACACGTGAGGCTTGCATTATATTTCTATTGGGCATTGCTTCTGTACATCTCAAAACCAGTTTATGGGAAACTCAGGGGAAAGGGAGCATGTTAAATGATGGTATAAAGTTGCAGTTAGTGAAATCCAGAATCGGGAAAAATCTGTAATATAAAGAACTCAGTTTCTTCAACAAATAGATGACCAAAGCAATAAAAATAAATGGAGTATTAAGAAATATCTTGGAACAAGCATAATATATGGAACTTATTTGGATCCTGGTTTTAGAAAATTGGTAGTAAATAAATAAGAAAAGACAATTAGGGAAATTGAATATTAATTGAATACTTAATATGTGAAGAGATTTCCCCCTAACTTACATAGGTGTGAAAATGATAATGGGGTGAGGGGAGTCCTCAGTTAAAAACAAAAGAGCCATCCCATGGTAGTACCTCCATGGCTTACATCATTTGTACGTGTGGGCTTAATGTTCTTTGGACTATATAGTATTTTGTCTGCTGAAGAGTATGATTTCCCTGGAAATTGCAGTCTATAGTAACATCCGTTTTGTTTATGTATTTATTCACTTAACAGTTTCACAAATATTTCTTCCTTTTTTTAATTGAGGTATAATTGACATAACATTATGTTAGTTTTAGGTGTACAATATAATAATTCAATATTTGTTGTACATATTACAAAGTGATTACCTCAGTAAGTCCAGTTAACATTTGTCTCCTATTTATATAGTTACTTTTATTGACTTCTCGATATGTGCTGGGTACTATGATATAATTAGAAACAAGGCAAACTTGGTTTAGGCCATCATGGAAATATCATATATGAAGTAAATAATTATGTGAATAGTTCAAAAAATCTATAATATGGGAGTGCAGCAAAAACCATCTAGTAAAATAAACTGTGTGGTAACAGTTGAAGATCTAGAACCAGAAAGTGAATAATATAATCGCCAAAATATTTTCATTCTCCCCAAATAATTTCTTCAATAAATGCATTAAATACCTACCTATGCTAAACACTGTGATGGTGCTGGAGTCAGTGCTTAGCAGAATCGTCATGCCTCCATCCATGTGGAACTTAACATTGGCATATTTAGTACGTAGCTCTGTGAATTTGTAACTGGAGCTCATACTGGCTTCACACCCCATGTTTTTTGTTTGTTATTTGTTTGTTTTGTTTAGTAAGATAGTTAGTCACTGTATCACCTAGGATTTGATATTTTATTACTTATTGAGCCCATAGAAAAGTACATACTAAACATGTGCTTTACAGTATAATAATTAGCATATAATTTTCAACGTTTCAATGAACTTTTGCCATAAAATTTAAGAGGATTTTAATTGAAAGTAATAAGGATTGCTTGTTAATAGGCTGTAGATAATTAGGGAGCTATTTGCATTCTCTTCCCGCAAATTTTCTTAGTGTTCTGAGCTTCACTTAATTCATAACTTTATCTCATGAGGATTAGTTAATCCCATTTAGTTGCAGTAATAACAGCCATGATGTTATCTCCTCTTTCGCTCTCTCCCAGAGTTCTAATGATTCTTTGGAAAGATTGTAACGTTGATTGATTTTATTTATTATAAATAGAAGTAGAGTGTTCTTCTTAGTCTTTTGCTCTAATGAAGTGCGCTGGTAAGTGGTGCTGACATTCACGGCAGTTAATTTTAGTTTTGCTAATGTCAATTTTATTTTCCTATGGCATTTTAATAAAAACCTCAGTTCAAATATTAACAGATCACTATCTGACCAGACACCTTTATAGAAAATACCTAACGTGAGTGAGTTTGTAAAATTCATACATTTTATTGTACCCTTTTTCTGACTCTGTGAGTGTATTTTAAAATAAGATATCTACAATGCTGTTTGGTTTCCAGTTTGAGATTCCTTACTGTATTTGGTATTTTGTCAATATATCAAGTATAAGCCCAAATTTGTTTATCTTTTTCTTTTAGGCTTAGGCTAACTACTGTAGAGTAAAAAGGCTTTTAAGTCAGAAAGTTTGAATTTCTATGTATTTTGGCTTTGTGACTTTGGCCTTGTGAAAGTACCTCTTCAGTGGAAGTGTCTATTATCTATTCTAATGGTTTGTTGTGAATATAAAATAACAGCATGTGTTAGGTACTCTGCATAGTGCCTGTCAAATAGAAAGTGCACAGTAAATTGTGAATTTAAATTGTGATTAATACTATTTGCATATTTGAACACAACTTCTTACCTATGATATGCTCTTTTCTTACATTATTTTTAGTTTTAGAGCTCTGCCTTTGGTTCATTTAAAGTGAAACATATATATTTATAAGCATTTAGAATGATACTTCATCTTGGAACAGTCATTTATTAATTTACACAAGTTTATGGAGTATTTGCTAATCTACGTAGTTTTCTTAATTTCTAAGCCTCTACATGCTTTGTACTTATATTAGATGTAGATTACTTGTAGAGTTGTTGAGAAGATACAATGGGATATATGTATCTAGTATTAATGCTTAGTAAATAATAGTAGCTGTTAATGAAATTTACATGTGAGGCGAGGCATTTATATGAAAATACATAATAGAGATTTGAAAGTGATACAAAAAATATATACTTAAGAACAAAAAAGGTACAAATATAAGGTGCTTTTGAAGTTCAGGAAAGATAGGGCTGTTTCTTACAGGTGGGAGATGAGGGAAGACTTCATATCAGAGTTACAATCCAGTGTTTCAGGAAGAGTTGATATGTGATCATGCAACAGAAAGGCATTGCTATTAGAAGGAAACATGAGCAGAGTTGGAAGCTAGAAGGGCAGGTAGAGAGAATACTCAGCAGTTCTGTTTGGGTGAGTGAGTGATACCTAAAGCAGATTGGTGAGAACTAAGACTGAGACTACGACATAAGTATCTTAAATATTGGAGACAAGACAATTGGCATTATTCTATCAGCTGTTTTAAGTTTGGAGCCAGGAAATGACTTAAGAACCATGTTTCAGTAAGGTGCTCTTGTTGTCTTCTGTAAAGTTGTGTTAAAAGAAATTGAATGGGAGGCAGAGAGAAGAGGTATTTTACTATTTCAAGAGTGAACAAGTGTCTGAAGTAGGACAGTGGTAGAAGAATAAATGCTTTTAAGATGTCCAATGATAGAAGGTGATAAAAACAAAATGATCTAAGAAAAGGACTTCAGATTTGGCAACCAAGAAGGTACTAGTTATCTGAGAAATGTTTTGGTAGTATGGAGATAGTGGAGGCCAGATTATAGAAGTCAGGGAACGAGTGAGTGATTTAAAACATGATAGTGTCAGGAAATTTTTTTTCATGAAGTTTAATATAGTTTATATAGCAAATACCATCTAGTGTATAAATAAACATTGAAATTAACCTTTATTCATGAAGAGCAGTAATATCCTAATGCTTCACTTAACTCTGTACTTTCAAAATGATTTGCTTGATCTGATAAATTATGCAGTCTTGCATTTTGACCTCATAACCCTTTAGAATTTACTTAAATTGATTCTTTATTCACCACATTTTAGCGTGACTATAACTAATTCTTGTTTTCCTAAACTTTTTGCATATAAAAAAGAACATATAAAGGTATTTATTGATGTGCTGTGATGTTTAGTTTCATTTGAACTTAAACAATCAAGGGCTAGATTTTTTTCCCCTAAATCTTCTTGTTGCAAAGGAAAAAAAAATAGGCAAATGAAGATTTGCTTATAAATTTTTTTCCTGTTTTAAGTGTATAAAATGTATATGAAATATATGTTTCTGTCATAACATATTTTAAAACATAATTTCTATGAAATTTGAACTTTGTCACTATGAATATTTGGATATTCGTGGCTTATGTCTAGAATTTCAGAAAAGATAAAATAGAGAAGAATGGAAAATTAATTAAATATTTTTTAAATCAATAGATCTTGATTAAGGACCACTGATAAAAAGTTATCTATTTTGGGGCATAGAGATATATTATTGCATTTGAGAATATTGTGGTTTAATGATAAAGTCAGACATGTAATTAATCACAGTGAAGTTAGTATGATGTTGCATGTAGGAAATCCAAGGATTCTACAAAAATATTACTAGAACTAAAAAATCAGGAAGGTGAGGGAATGTAAGATTAATATGCAGAAGTCAGTTGTATTTTCATATACTAGCGGAAAACAATCCAAAATGAAATGATGAAAATAATTTTATTCACTGTAGCAAAAAAATGAATAAAATATTTTGGAATGAAACACTAAGACATATAATGCCTGTACTTTGAAAACTATAAAACATTACTAGGAGAAATTGCTCACAATATAAGAAGTTCTAAGATGAAGATTATTATCAAATATAGTGCTAGGATGCTAGTACTCCCCAAACTGATCTATAAATTGAATGTAATCCCTATGTATAGATCACTGGAAAAGAACAGAGAGTAAACCTTCATTTTATGGTGAAATGATTTTCAATAAAGGTGCCAGTTTGATACAATGTGAGAAAAATTTAACTTTGTTTTTAATGTCAGACATCCATATGTTACCTAATGTATTTATTAAATATATTAATTATAAAAGTGATACATTTTTACTTAAGGAGGTGTAAATACATTTAAGATACATCAACCAAAAAAAAAAATTACCACTAATTAAGCCATTCTCTCTGACTCACTATTGATATTTCAGTCTAGTTGGTTCCAGGCTTATACTAGGCTTTTTTTCTTAAATCATAGTAGAATAATGTAAAATGTAGATTTTAATGATTTTAAAATGTACAATTCAATAGTGTTATGAAAGGTTAGAGTTAATAAAGGGTGCTGCAATAATTATATACTTGTATAAGAAAGATTTTCAACTTTACCTCATATCATGTGAAAAAATTAATTCAAAATGGATATTCCCGGTGACTTCCCAGTAGCAGTGAATACCACCTTGAGCCCTGATCTTGATTTTGAGATAAGACTCCCCACTGAAACTAGGTTTCTGTGGAGTAATGGTAGCTTTCAGGGCCTTGGCAGAGAGACTTTTAAGATGTACCTGCAATATCTTGTCATGTTGGAAAGTGAAGAAGTGCTGAAAGAATGACAGGGATGTGTAAGAAGGAAAAAGAATTAGCTTGAAAGATTCTCACTGGCTAGATCAGTGGATATGTAAACATCAAAATAAATAATGATAGTAATGTATTATAACCCACTGAATAAACTAGGAGACCAAACATCCATACTAAAGTAAATTAAGTGAAGAAATTGAAAGTTTGATGAAGACAAGAATTATTTATATAGTTCCAAAGTATCTCCTGAAAAAAATACCCATTAATTACAAAAGGCAAAACACTAACTTTACAGTAAAGAAGCTTGGTAGATGCCCTGTCAATCAAATGATCAAAGTGAACATCATTAGCAGTGAGATAACCTGAAATCATGTGTTGCTTGATGGGATGCATTGAGATGATCACAGCATCTCTCTGTGACAGTCATGCCCAAAATGCCTAGCTTGAGTCTAGTCATGCAGAAACATTAGAGAAATCCAAATTGAGGGACATTCTACAAAGTAACTGACCTGTAGTCTTCTAAAATGTCAAGAATTTGAGATTTCAGGAAAGACTAAAGAACTCTTCTTTCAGATAGAAGCAAAGAGATAACTAAATGCAAGACATGTTCTAAGCTGGATCTTTTCATTATAAAGAGATTACTGGGGCAATTATTATCTTAAGTAATCTTTACAACAACCTTGTAAGTTAGGTACTGTTATTCTCATTTTACAGTTGAGAGCAACTGAAGTATAAAGATTTTACATGTCTTGTCCAAGGTCTCACATCGAATAACTGGCAAACCCAGAATTTGAAGATATCTGATTCCAGATTCCATGCTGTTAACTGCTAAACTATATAGCAAGTAAACATTTAGCTATATAGATGGAGAGCTAAAATAGATCTTCACTGGGCATACAACTTTTAGTTCACTTGTATATGAGCAATTGCGGCCATAAGCATGGAGAAGATCATAAAAAGAGAGTGTACTGAATAAGAAAAGGAATGGCCAGGGACATTGGCTAAGATGGTTAGCTACAAAGAACACAGAGCTTGTAGTTCCATAAAGGGAAAAGCCATGTACATACAATCATAAGGTAGTTGTATTCCTGCTATGGTACAGGAAGTACAGGTTGCTGAGATCAAAATTACCTATAGGAGCTGACGTATAAGCTGAGAGTCTGTTGATGGATGATACTTATTGGCAGGCAAATAGGGTGCTCCTGAAGACTAGGAGACAGAGTGTGGAATAGAAAGTACTTCACTGTGGCTGAGGAATGCTGCAGGGGAGTCCCAGGGCTAATAGACTCTTGTCATTCTTTATCTTACTTGGCTCAATTTCTCTGCTTCTGGTACTCTTCCATGTTGATGGCTGTGTCTCATTCTCCTATTGATTAGTTATTCAACAGATTTTTATTAAAAAAAAAAAAACCTGCTCTGAGCCAAGACTCTGCAAGACCACTTTTGTGATCCTGAATCTCACCTTTTCCTGATTCCACTTTTTAGAGTCATCCCTGGTAAGTTCTCTTGCTGTTTTTTTTTTTTTTTTTCTTTCAAATTCCCTCTTCTACTGTGATCTTAATCTCTCCTAGCACTTCAGCTGTCACTTCTCTGCAGATGTCTCACACCAGTGTCTGTGATTCTTACCTCTCTTATAAGCCCCACATCTCTTATTTTCAAGGACCTTCTGATTGTTTTCATGCAAGTGTACTTCGGGCTCCTCAAACTCAACACCCAAAACTAAATTCGTTTTCTCTTGTAAGCCTTACTGCATTTCCTGTTTTTGTTTGTGGAATCATTATTGAAATCTAAGCTTAAGGCCTGGGATTCATATTCAACACTGTCCTCTCTCATATCCCTCAACTGAAGTATGGCAAAGCTTAATACAGCCAATATTGCTGAGTGCTGATTACTCTTAGGAAACAGACACCGTCATACATTTTTGGTATAAGAGTAAATTGGTAGTATCCTTCTGGAGGGGGATTAAGTAATACCTATAAAAATTAAAATCAGTTTATTCTCATCTTAAAATCTCTGCATATATGCCATGCATCCAAAGAGTCTTGGTGCTTTGCAGCAAAGTGAGAAACTCGTTTTTCCTTTAAAGCCCACCCAGTTCTCAGCTGGAATGCTTTCAACCTCAGTTTCTTAGAAATGACCCCTAAGATTGGACCCTCTCATTCCCAGTAACAAGGCTACCACTACTACTAATGTTAGGGGTGGTAGGAGCAGCAGTAGCAACTTCTGTTACTAGTTAGCGATCCCTTTACCAAGGTCATAAGCTTTGTTAATTATTTTGTGGAGTAAATAGTATTAGCCCCTGTGTTCACTTGTTTAAAACAAAACAAAACAAAACACAAAGCAGGATTAGTCTTAATACTGAATTCTCCAATACAATGGTGAAAGATTGTCACTATTTCTGAGTAATTAAAAGATGAAGTAAAGCTGAAGAAAATATTTTAAAGACAATTTTATGATTTAATTGTACCAAAACCTTTGCATCTTTCCAAAGATGATTATTACATTTTAATACTTTTATCAAATGGGTACAAAGCCCATTGAAGCCCTAGGTTAGGAAGCTCTGTTTAGAAGTTGTTTTAATTAAGGGTATAAATTTGAGAGTTTTCATAGGTGATACAAGTAGTTTTTAGCAACAAAAGCACATAATGATGGAAATATTCTTAATCTGTTTCTATAATATGTGTTTTTCAAATGTAGTTACTTTTTTCATTGCTTAAGTGCTACCTTTGTGTCAAAGGGATATATTAGATGTGTTCATTTATTTTTAAATAGCTGCTATGTAGCATATTATTGCCACAGAAAGGTTCATCAAATTTGGATGATTGTCTTTTTATAACAAAAATTACTACCATCATCCCATTCAACCATTTTCAGTTGTATTTTAGTCCTTTTCATCTTATTACAAAGTATTTTAAGTATTCTACTATTTAAGATACTGAAATCTGTAAACATGTTCAGTTAAGCTCAGTATGTCTCAATATGCTAAGATTGCATACCACATAAGACAAGATTACTGATACTCAAATTGGGTGAAAATGCTAAAATTAAACTATATATATTAAACATTAGTAAAGCATAATTTCTTGCTTTTCCCCCTATCAATTAAATATAAATAAAGATTGTACTTTTATCTTCCAGCATTCAAATGGATTATTTCATATATCCCCTGGGTACAAATAGCCTACTTTGAGATCACTGCCCTGAAGAATGGGGTGCTATTGAAGTGTTCAGAATAAGCTGTTGTTGTTAACAGATTTTCTTTTTAATGTTCTGGCATCTCTTTTTGGTTACGGATTTGAAGAAGAAAAATATTGTCAATAGGACATGATAGAAAAGTTTCTCAATAGCAGTAGCATAGGAAATAGACATGGTAGAGCTGTGTAACTGCGTGTAGATGTGAGAATTTTTTAGGAGGAGAAAATGTTTTAAGGTTTGATTTGTTGAGAGGTTAAGGTGAGGTTAAGGTTGACAGCCAGGCTTCTTGCTTGGATAACTGCATGGATGATGGTCAATATTAGAGAGTTAGGAAACAGAAAGCTGATTTTATAATTTATATTTCTGTATATACCTTTTTTAAAAAGAACTATTTTATAATTGTTGGGCATTTTCATTTATGTTCATATTCTCTGTCTTCTAAAATTGACAGAATATAATTATAAAGATACAGGATTGGAATGTATTCCTTCATTTCCTTCCCCACTACATTCACATTTTCTTGACGATTTTGAGTGGCGTGACTTATATACATGTATTAATACTTGTTATCCATTAAAATTTACTGTTAATTACCCAACATGGTTTAAGTTTACAAAATGGCGTTAACGATAACTCAGAAAAGAAATAGAGAAACCAAATAGATGTTTTTGAAAGAGTAGATTTTATTGCTCTATGGTATGTTCAACAGAGGTTAACAGGTTAAAGGAAGAAGGATCACAAGTACTTCGTGTCTTTCTTTCAAAACTTTAACACTCTACCATGAACATTATAAATGACTGTTTTTCCTTTAGAAACTGACTTGCTTTAAAATGATGTATGAAATAATATGTGTTTTGCATGTCCTGTTGTAATGATAAAGGTCATATAGTATCATTTACATAATCTCTAGCCAGAAATGAACTCAGTAATATCCTTGGTATAACATATACATTATCTGAGGTTTAAAACTCTCATTATTCATGAAAGTTAATTTTACAGTGGGTGTGAATGATCTATCTTATGGCTGGTTTTTTGATCATCCTATAAAATAATATGGAGCAAAGCCTGCTCAAATAACAGGAAAACCAGTAAAGAGTGATGCATTCGCCTGACTCTCTGTATACCCGATTGGATCTTGATTGATGGCAATCATTTGTCTTTGTCAAAAAAAAGGAGAAAAATTCAGACATTGAAATAGGAGTGCTATCAAACTTTCTACAATGGCAGAAAGATTCTATTAATGTGGCCTTAGAGTATTAACTGTCTCTGTTGGGAAATGATAAAGAATGTTAATTTTTTTCCTTGAACATATTTAAGTATAAAATGCATTATTTTATCTACTGTAGGGATTAAAAGAATACTTTTGATTTATGACAGACTGGAATTGATGAAAGCCAAAAAAAAAAAAAAGGCTTATAATGATGGAGAAAACAAATAGATCTTAATCCATTTTATTATTTTTTTCTTAATGAAATAATAAAAATTTAACATAGGGTCATAAAATCCTTCCTGCTGTATTCCAACTGATATTGGACCTCGAAAGGTTGACTTCAAAGAGGTTTAGATTAGAAAACATATTTCTAACTGATTGTCTTTTCTTTGGAATTCTTTTTTCTTCCTGAATATTAGAGCAGGAAGACATTCCCAACAACATTGTTTTTAAATCTAAAAAATTACCTAGTTGTGATTTGGAAATAGAAAGAGAATGTTAGAACTGTAATGTATTAAAAGACACAATAGCTGAATAGTATTTTGCATCAAGACCAATTCTGTCCTTTAATAATTTCTCGCAATGATAAATACATCTTATATATTATTGCATAAATATTTTATGTATGTTATGAGGACAGCATTTCCTTTGTATTTGATTTTGAATATTTGCTTTCTACCATATTTTAGATTATTAATTTAGCCTTAGTTTTAAAGTTATTTTGAAAATAATTAAAAATGCAAATAATATTCTGTAGAAAATATTTTGAAAATTAAATAGCTATGTTTATATTAATAATGATTTGAAATATATACAAATTTAAATAAGGCTTGCTATGTCATTTATTGCAGAAATTTTTTGTCAGAGTTCTTTGCAATATTGCACTGAAGTTTATTATTTGTGTAACTGTTGATTAATATTCAGCATACAGTAGCTCTCATTTTCTGTGGTGCTGGATTGGACCACCGTAATGCTGAACGGTCCCAAATTATTTATATCTAGCTTTAAAATGCGTTTAATTTTTTTCAGTCGAATATGAGATGATCCTATATTTATATTTTTTCACAAAACTATGTTTGAAACATTTACTGTTGATAATTATATTCTAATAAATGAAAGATGAATATTTCAAATTAAAATAGAAATTTTGTCATCTTTCAAAATAGAAAATTATTATAGCTATAATGTTTTTTAAAGTAGTATTTTTAGAATTATCTTTCTATTCAAATTAATTTTGAGTATGTACATCTCAAGTTATATGCACTTTAATTAAATTTTTGGAAACTTCATTTGGGTTTTCATGCCTTTCTAATGTTAATCTCATTCTGTGTGTTCAAAAGGAAACAATTTAGTGGTTGTGTAATATGGGACACTGAAATGTTGGTGTGTTAAAATTTGAAATGTTGGTGTGTTAAAATGTTGGTGTGTTAAAAATTGGTTGTTTCTTATGAATACTTATTTGACATGTGCACTTAAGTACTTAAATCTAGTGCCACTATTCTCTGTAAATTAGTTTTTGACTTAGATGAAAACAATTCATGTGAAAACTATGGTCTTTTATTTATTTTATTAATGATGTGTGATACTGAATATGAACCCTTAGTGTAATGATGATTTCAGAATTTTCAGTGAGTGATTAAGATTTCATAGTAATTTACTTTTTTTGTTACTTTTTCTAGTTTTATTGAGAAATAATTGATATACTTCGCTGTATAAGTTTAAAGCATACAGCGTGATAGTTTCATTTACATATATTGTGAAATGATTACAGTAGGTTCAGCTAACATTTATCATCTCCTGTAGATACAATAAAAAGAAAAGAAAGGAAAAAGTTTTTTTCTTTAGTGAGAACTCTTGGGAGTTACTCTCAACAACTTTCCTGTATATCCTACAGCAGTGTTAGCTATGTTCATCCTGTTGTACATCATATCCCTAGCACTTATTTATCTTATAACTGGATGTTTGTAACTTTTGACCACCTTCCTCCAGTTCCCTTTCCCCCCTGCTCCTTTTTTGGTAATTACAAGTATGATCTCTTTTTATATAAATATGTTTTTTTGGTTTGTTGTTGCTGTTATTTGGTTTTTAGGGTTTTTTTGAATTCCATATATAAATGAGCTCATACAGTATTTGTCTTTCTCCATCTATTTCACTTAGTGTGATGCCTTCAAGTTCCATCCATTTTGTTGCAAATGGTAACATTTCCTCTTTTTTTTTTATGGCTGAGTAAAATTTCATTGTGTATGTATACCACAACTTCTTTATTCAGTCATCCACTGATGGACACTTGGGTTATTTCCATATCTTGGCTATTATACATAATGCTGCTATGAACACAAGAGTACAGATATCTTTTTGAGCTAGTGATTTTGTTTCCTTTGGCTATACTTCCAGAAGTGGAGTTGTTGGATCATAGGATAGTTCTATTTCTAATATTTTGAGGATCCTCCATAGTGTTTTCCGTAAAGGCTGTGTCAATTTACAATCCCACAAACAGTGCATAAGGGTTCCCTTTCCTCCACATCCACAACGTTTATCTTACCTTTTTGATGATGGTCGTTCTAACAGGTGCGACGTGATATCTCGTTGTTTTAATTTACATTTCCCTAATGACTAATGGTTTTTTTTTTTTTTTTGAGCTTCTTTTCATGTACATGTTGGTCTTTTGTATATTTTTTCTTTGAAGAAATGACTATTCAGGTCATTTGCCCATTTTTAAATTGCTTATTTGGTTTTTTTGCTATTGAGTTATATGAGTTCTTTACATATATCTTGGATATTAACACTTCATGAGATGTATGGTGTGCAGATTTTTTCCCCATTATGTAGGTTGTCTTTTCATTTTGTTGATGATTTCTTTTGCTCTGCAGAGGATTTTTAGTCTGATATAGTTTTACTTGTTTTTTATTTTGTCACTTGTCCTTTAGGTATCCAAAAAATGGCTAGGTGTCCAAAAGGTTATTACCAAGATCCATGTCAAGGAGCTTTTTTCTTATGTTTTCTTCTTAGAGTTTCATGGCTTCAGGTCGTATGTTTATGTCGTTAATCTATTTTGAGTTACTTTTTGGGAGTGTGGTAAGACCCAGTTTAATTCTTTTACATGTGAATATCCAATTATCCCAGCATTCTTTGTTGATGAGACTGTCTTTTTTCTATTGAGTATTCTTGATTCCCTTATCAAATATTAATTAACCATGTATGCTTGGGTTTATTTCTGGGCTCTCAGCTCTATTCCATTGGTCTATTTGACTGTTTTTATGCAAGTTCCCTATGATTTTGATGACTATAGCTTTTATAGTGTAGCCTGAAATCAGAAAGTGTCATGCATTCTGATTTATTCTTCTTTCTCAGGATTTTTGGCTATTCAGTGTCTTTGGTTCCATATAAATTTTAGAAGTGATTTTTCTACTTATATAAAAAAGTACCATTGGAATCTTGATAGGGATTACTATGAATCCATAGGTAGCGTTTGGTAGTATTGACATTTTAACAATATTAATTCTTCCAATGCATGAATACAGGATACTTTTCTATTTATTTGTCTCTTCTTCAGTTTCTTTCATTGGTTTCGTACAGTTTTCTGAGCAGACATCTTTCACCTCCCTAACTGAAATTTTTCTTATATATTTTATTATTTTTGATGCTATTGTAAATCAATTTATTTCTTTTTTAGAAAATTAATTATTAGTGTGTAGAAATACTACTGATTTTTGTATCCTACAACTTTACTGAATTCATTGATTAGATCTAACAATTTTTTGATTGAGTCTTTAGGGTTTTCTATATTTAATCTTTTGTCACCTGCAAATGGAGAAAAATACATTTCTTCCTTTCCAATTCTGATACCTTTTACTTTTTTTTCTTGTCTGATTGCTCTAGCTAGGAATTCTAGTACTGTGTTGAATAAGAGTAGTGAAAGTGAGCACTCTTGTTTTGTTCCTGACCTTAGAGGAAAAGTTTTCAGTCTTTCACCATTAAGTGTGTTGTTAGCTGTGGGCTTGTTATATATGGTCTTTATTATGTTTAGATCTGTTCCTTCTATTCTTAAATTTTTAAGAATTTTTATCATGTATGGATATTCAGTTTTGCCAAATGCTTTTTTTTTTGCATCTATTGAGATGATAAGTTTTTTCTTTACTTTCATTCTATTAATGTGATATATCACTATCACATGGATTGATTTGCATATGTTGAAGCCATCCTTGCATCCCAGGGATAAAAATCCCAGTTGAATATGATGATTAATGATCCTTTTAATGTGCTGTTGCATTTGGTTTGCTAGTATTTCATAGAGAAGTTTTGCATCTGTATTCATCAGGGTATTAGCCTGTAGCTTTCTTTTCCACTAGGATCCTTTTTTGGTTTTGGTATCAGGATAATGCTGGCCTCATAAAATGAGTTTGTGAGTGTTTCTTCCTCTTTTATTTTTTGGAAAAGTATGTGGACTGGTGCTAATTCTTCTTTAAATGTTTATTAAAATTCACCAGTGAAGCTAGCTGGTCCTGGGCTTTTTCATTGTTGGGAGAGTTTTGATTACTGATTCAGTTGTCTTACTGGTAGTTAGTCTATTCACGACTCAGTTTTGGTAAGTCGTATGTATCTAAGAATATTTCTGCTAGGTTGTCCATTTTGATGGTGTATAGTTGTTAATAGCAGCCTCCTACTAAAGCCTTTGAATGTCTGTGATGTCTGTTATAATGTCTCCTTTTTCCTTTATAATTTTGTTGATTTGTGTCTTCTCTCTTTTTCCCATGGTTAGTGTTGGTGTTTCAGTTTTATCTTTTTAAAGAACCAACTCTTAATTTGGTTAATCTTTTCTACCTTTTTTTGTTTTTTGTTTCATTTGTTTTGTTCTAATCTTAATTATTTCCATTATTCTAATAACTTTGGACTCAATTTGTTCTTCTCTTTCTAGTTCCTTAAGGTGTAGAGGTTAGGCTGTTTATTTGGAGTCCTTCTTCTCAACTTAGATATTTATTGCTATAAACATCTGTCTTAGATCGCTTTTGATGCATCTTACAAGTTCTGGTGTGTTGTGTTTCCATTTTCATTTGTCTCAAGAAACTTTTTTATTTCCCATTTAATTTCTCCTTTGATCTATTTGTTGTTCAGGAGGGTGTGGTTTAATTGCCATGTGTTGATGAAGTTTCCAGTTTTCATGTTGTTATTGATTTCTAGTTTTATTCCATTTGGTGAAAGAAGGTTTCAGTCTTCTTGAATTTGTCAAGACTTGTTTTGTGACCTAACGTGGTATATTGTAGAAAATGTCCCATGTGCTCTTGAGAATGTGTTTTCTGCTGTTTTGGGGTAGAATGTTAAAGCTCTTTATGTCTGTTAAGTCCTTTTGGTCTGTAGTGTTGTTCAAATCCACTGTTTCCTTATTTATTATTTTTCTGAATGATCTACCCATTGTTGAGAGTAGGGTATTAATGTCCCCAACTACTGTCTTACTGTTTATTTCTCCTTTTACCTCTGTCAGTTTTTGCTTTATATGTTTAGGTGTTACAATGTTGGGCACATAAATACTTAAAGTTTTTGTATTTTCTTGATATATTTCCCCATTATCATTATCTGGTGACCGTCTTTGTCTCTTCCTACCAGTTTTAGTTTAAAGTCTGTGTTGTGTGCTGTACGTATAGCTATCCCTGTTTTATTTTGGTTACCCTTTGCTTGAAATATCTTTTTCCTTCCATTTTCCTTCCATTCTATGTGTTTTAGGCCAATGTGAATCTCTTGTAGGCAGCATATTGTTAGATCTTGTTTTGTTTTTAGTTTTTTTTTAATTGATTCATAATCATTTTACAGTGTTGTGTCAAATTCCAGTGTTCAGCACAATTTTTCAGTCATTCATGGACATATACACACTCATTGTCACATTTTTTTCTCTGTGATTTATCATAACATTTTGTGTATATTTCCCTGTGCTATACAGTGTAATCTTGTTTATCTATTCTACAATTTTGAAATCCCAGTTTATCCCTTCCCACCCTCTACCCCCCCCCCCCGGGTAACCACAAGTCTGTATTCTCTGTCCATGAGTCTATTTCTGTCCTGTATTTATGCTTTGTTTTTGTTTGTTTGTTTTTGTTTTTTAGATTCCACATATGAGCGATCTCATATGGTATTTTCTTTCTCTTTCTGGCTTACTTCACTTAGAATGACATTCTCTAGGAGCATCCATGTTGCTGCAAATGGCATTATGTTGTCGGTTTTTATGGCTGAGTAGTATTCCATTGTATAAATATACCACCTCTTCTTTATCCAGTCACCTGTTGATGGACATTTAGGTTGTTTCCATGTTTTGGCTATTGTAAATAGTGCTGCTATGAACATTGGGGTGCAGGTGTCATCCTGAAGTAGATTTCCTTCTGGGTACAAGCCCAGGAGTGGGATTCCTGGGTCATATGGTAAGTCTATTCCTAGTCTTTTGAGGAATCGCCACACTGTTTTCCATAGTGGCTGCACCAAACTGCATTCCCACCAGCAGTGTAGGAGGGTTCCCCTTTCTCCACAGCCTCTCCAGCATTTGTCATTTTTGGATTTTTGAATTTTTCAGGAAAAATCCTAAAGTAATTATACAAAAGAACACATTAGAAAGTCAAAGAAGACCGACACCAAAAGACATCAAAACACACAAAAATAGAGCAGGATAAGAAACAAGGAAAAATAGGTCTGCAAAATAATAAAAAAAAAATTAACAATGATAAGTCCTTACCTATCAATAATTACTTTAAACAGACACATATCAAGTTTTTCAATTACAAGACACAGAATGACTATATTAAAAACAAACTAAAAATCCAGAAATTTAGTTTGTTTTTAATATGATATATTTTAGATAAAATATATCCAGAAATTTAGTTTGTTTTTAATATAATATATTTTAGATAAAATATATCCAAAAATTTAGTTTGTTTTTAATATAATATATTTTAGATAAAATATATCGAAAAATTTAGTTTTTAATATAGTCATTCTGTGTCTTGTAATTGAAAAACTTGATATGTGTCTGTTTAAAGTAATTATTGATAGGTAAGGACTTACCATTGTTAATTTTTTTTAAATTATTTTGCAGACCTATTTTTCCTTGTTTCTTATCCTGCTCTATTTTTGTGTGTTTTGATGTCTTTTGGTGTTGGTCTTCTTTGACTTTCTAATGTGTTCTTTTGTATAATTACTTTAGGATTTTTCCTTGTAGTTACCATGAGGCTTAGATAAAATATATTAAACTTGTAGCACCCTGTCTTAAATTGATAACAACATCAGTAGAATTTGTAAACTTTACACTTCACCTCCTCTTTACATTTTAGGTTATTACTATTACAATGTGCATTTTTTAATACTGTTTTACTAATAACAGGTAAATGAAGTTATGGTTATTTTTACTATGGCTATTTTTACATTCTTTCGTGTGTGTGTGTACCTTTTAAACTAGAGTTGTATGTGAATTATGCACCACTATTACCATATTGCAGATTCTATGACTATAAATTTACTATTCTTAGTGAAATGCATACTTCATTTTTAATGTTTTACAGTGTTAATTAGTAGTCTTTTAGATTCCACTCAAAGAACTCCCTTTAGAATTTCTTATAAGACAGATCTGGTGTTAATGAACTCTTTCAGCTTTTTGTTTGTGCAGGATAGTCTTTATCCTTTCTTTCTTTGTGAAGGACAGCTTTGTTGATTATAGAA
The DNA here is from genome assembly GCF_048564905.1 of Vicugna pacos. Classification (NCBI taxonomy): domain Eukaryota; kingdom Metazoa; phylum Chordata; class Mammalia; order Artiodactyla; family Camelidae; genus Vicugna; species Vicugna pacos. The sequence continues at coordinate 14,381,120 of NC_132988.1, forward strand.
TTCTTGATTGACATTTATTTTCTTTCAATATCTTGAATATGTCATTTAATTCTTCACTGGCCAGAAAAGTTTCTCTTCAGAAATTCTCCAGTAGTCTTATGGGGGGTTCCCCTGTATATAACTTCTCTCTTCTCTTTCTGTTTTTAAATTTTTTTCTTCATCTTTGACTTTTGACAGTATAATTATAATGTGTCTCTATGTCGCTTTATTTGGATTCAACCTATTTGGGATGTTTCAGCCTCATGGATCTGGATGTACATTTCTCTCCCCACATTTGGGGAGTTTTTAGCCATTACTGCTTTAAATATGTTTTCTGTCCTTTTCCCTTTCTTTTCTCTTTCTGGAATTCTTATAATGCTTTTTTTTTTTCATTGTGTTTCATAACTTTTGTATGCATTCTCCACTCTTTTTTTCATTCTTTTTGTTTTGTTTTGTTTTTGCCTTTTGGGGTAATTTCCAATGTGGTATTCTCCAAGCTGCTGATTCTTTGCATAGTCTAGACTATTTTTGAAACTCTCTATTGAATTCTTAAGTGCAGTTGTTGTGTTTTTCAACTCTAGGATTTCTTTAAAATTTAATTTTATTATTTTTTTTAGGGGGAGGAGGTAATTAGGTCTGTTTATTTATTTTTAGGGGAGATACTGGGGATACAGGACCTTGTATATGCTAAACATGTGCTCTACCACTTGAGCTATGCCCTCCCCCTAGGATTTTTTTTTTAATGTTTATTATTTCCTTGTTGAGCTTGTTTTGTTCATGCATTGTTTTATTTAGTTATCCATCTGTGTTTTCTTCTAGTACACTAAACTTCCTTAAGAGGATTATTCTGAATTCTTTGTGTTATAGTTCATAGATCTCCATTTCTTTAGGCTTGGTTATTGAAGTGCTGTTAGTTTCCTTTGGTGTTGTCATATTTACCTGATTTTTTGTGATCCTTTATTCTTTACATTGATAACTGCACATTTGAATAACTAGGCTTCTCTTCCAGACTACAGATTTGCTTTGACAGAGGCAGATCTTCACTTTTCAGCTCACTTTGGGTTTCTGGGCATGTCTGCAGGTACTGTCCTTTGACAAGTGGGGTCTGGTTTAACGGTCTTTTTCTCTGTGAGGCAAATGTTTGAGCTCTGTGGACAGGGATGGAGGTGCATGTCTTTGGCTGAACGCAGTTGGAAAAGACTGCTGGCTTGTTTCCTTACCCAAGTGAGGCTGGAGAATGGGTTCTGCCATTGTCCGGATGCTCTAGTCAGGCATCTGGGTGATCAGGACTTGGTACAATGTTCAGTAGTAGATGGGGCTGTAAATTAGCTTCTGCTACACAGTTTCTAGGTGCTGTCATCAGCTCTTCTGATCAGGTATTCCTGGAAGATCACCTATTATAGTAATTAACTTGTCTGATGAACACAGTGAAAAACCTCTTAAAGTATTTATTTATTCAAGAACAAGATACTTAGTTACTGTCTCCACACTGGTCAGTTGTGTGGCTTATGTCTGTTGGTAAGTTTGCTCGTAGGAGATCTCAAAAGGTAAGAATGGAGAGAACCAGTAGCCTATACAGTTTGAAAAGCTCGTTTGAGTATTTTCGTCTTTTCCCTATTTGACATGACACTTGTTACCACTGTTTACTACTCCTCATAACTGTTCTAAAGCATTAACTTTATACTTGTTTCATTTTATAACTTTCAAAACTCCGTATTCTGGTTATATTCCTTGATTACAAGGAGTTCTTAAGAATAAGTAATTAAAAGTCAGTCCAATAAAAAAGTGGTGTGTCTTACTGAAAATCAGTTAGTCATCTATTTGAGATTTTTGTCTTCCTTCATTATCTGAAAGCATTTAATTTTAAAAAATATATTGACATGTTTTTAGCTCCTTATTTTTATTTAGTTTTGTTTAATTAACATATTTTTATATATGCATTTGTTGTATAAACATGACTCAAAGTCTGCTAGTACCAGTTAAACAAATTTGGTGGCCAAACTTATATGATAGGAATGTTTTTCTTTTTGTATGAAAGTGTGAATAACTCTAGGTTTGATATGTTGTTCCTATTGACATGGTGATAATGGACAGAATAAGATTCTTGTTGGAGAAACAAAGATACTGAGAGGAAGGAAATTCATAGGCCCTTTTAGGAGTAGTAAGAAAAGGATATATTGTTCGTGGGTATTAATTTGGTAATAAGGAATATTAAGAGAGTAGGAGTACAAGTCAGTTGTGTGGGGAGATTTTCCTTATTAGAGTTGTTTTTACTAATATCATTCTTCTCTTCCCTCCTCTCTTTAAGGAGAAAAGAGAAGCCACAATAATTTTAAATACTAAAATTGCTTAATAGGAATAAATAATTTGATTGGAAATTAGGAAATCTACAAAAGGAAACCTGGTGATTTAATATATTTGTATATATAAAATACATCATCTCCATCCTGTCCTAATATCCTGTAACTTCATGTTACTGATATATCATTTTATTGGAATAGTATTGTCAAATTCTCAAAAAGATGTTTAAGTTGAGTATTGAACAATTTTTTTGTATTCACATATCACATAGGATCTCAGTAAGAATTAGCAAAAAAGTCTAAAGAAAACAAAAACTTCAGATACATTATATAGTTTATCATTCACCATCCTTGTGTTTAAATTAGTGATATTGTCACTGAGGCATGGTAATGTCCAAATATATATATGTGTGTGTGTATGTGTATATCTATATATATATATATAAAATGATAACTAATATGTTTCATTTTATATATATATAAAATGATAGCTAATATGTTTCATTTTATATCTATACATTGCCAACTACTTAACTATTTTATCTAATTTTTATTATAATTCTTTGGGGTAAACGCAATTTTTGTCCCTACTTTAACATTTAGAAACCAATAGAGAAGCTAAGTTGCTTTCTCAAGATTATTTAACTAGTGGTGTTGTGTGAGAATAGATTTCTTGCCTTGTGCAGGAAAGAATTCAAGAGCAGGCATGATAAAGTGAAAGCAAGTTTATTTAGAGATACACACTCCATAGACAGAGTGCGGGCCATCTCAGAAGGCAAGAGGGAGAGCGACCAGGAGATGTGGAGTTGTTAGGTTTTATGGGGCCAGTAAATTTATATGCTAATGAGTAGGAGGATTATTCCAACTACTTTGGGGAAGGGGAAGGACTTCCAGGAAACACCCCCACCCTGCCCACATTTTCATCTTTTAAGATCAGCCTAGGAACTGTCTTGGTACCTGTGGGTGTGCTATGAGGCTCAAGGTCTACTGGAAGTTGAATCTTCTGCCATCTTGGTTCTAACCAGTGTGCCCTGTCCTCAGTGGCTGTGTCGTTCCTTCAGTGGTTGTGCCCTGACCCCTTTCCTCCCGCTTCAGTAAGTGGTTGAGCCTGAATAAGAAAAATGTTAGAATTCTGTGTTATTTAGAAATTTACTGTAGTATTGCTTATGCAACAAATGTAGAGAACTTTACCAAAATTGATAGTATTTACCATTATTTTCCTATGAGAAAAGTTATAAGTTTTTTTTTTTGGTTAGTTAAATCCTACTTGGTATTGTCACAATGTTTGAATACATAGGTAATTTAATTTAAGTATGATTAGTGTTTGTAATAGAAATATAAATAGGATCCCTACTGATGTTGAACTTGCAGAATATCCTTGTCCATTTTTGATTTAAAAGCACTGTTTTGATTGCTTTCTCGAAAATGGATGAACAAGCCTGTCAAGCATGACACAATAAGAAGGCAGAATTAGCTCATAGCTGCCATAAAACGAGTATTTGCATTAATAGCATTTAAACTCAAAGACGACTCAGATTTTTCAAACATTTTACTTGAATACATTCATAAATTGAATATGATAATGTACTCTATTCATATAATGTTTTGGTATGTGTATGTTGTGGAAGGCAGTCCAGTTATTTGTAACATATTCAGTTTAGTAGAGTGCTGTGAACATTGTTTCAAAAAGTATTGATACTACTAAATTTTATAAAATATCCTCATCTAGCTGGGGAAGATTTTTCTCAGGTAGGATTCAAATTGGCAAACTTTGTTTCCCTTTTAAATTATATAACATATATAGAAATACATTCTTATGAAATATTCAATCATTATGAGAAATTCCCCTTCACTACCTCAGCCTACCCATGAGTCTATCTTTCCTCTCAGTGATGAGGAGTTAAAAATTTGATCTGCTGTCATCTTGTTTCTTCTGCCTTTATAAACACATGTAATTAAAAAAATACAATTGGCACCATGCTGCATGTATTATTTAACTACTGACCCTCTTTACTTATATTCTGTGCTGTTTCATATGTATCATTCTGTTTAGCAAGTGAATAATATTTCACTATACTATTCACATTCTATAATTTATTTGACCTTTTTCTACTGGTGAACTTTAGCTTGCTTCTAATACGTACTTATTATAGAAGTGCTACAGTCCTGGCAGATTCATCTTTGTGAATATATGTCAGTATTTCCATAGGACACATATCTAAAAGTGAAATTTCTCTATTGGAAGGTATTATGTACAATGAAAATTTCACTAAATATTGTCAAAATGCCTCCTTGTGGTATGGGGGAAATGCTGTCAGGCAGGGTTTGTCAGTCATTGATCTGCCAGCAGGAGCTCTCTACTCTTTCTGGTCATCATTGGCGAGCTAGGGCTCTGCTCTCCTTCTAACCCAAGAGTCCATACCTTTTTTACCAAGAGTGGGCAGTTCTTCTGCCTGCTGCCCAGAAGAAGTCGGGGGAGGAGAGAGGCGAAATCAGCCTAAAGATTGTCTTAGGTGACCACTGTCTCTGCCCACTGCTTGTCTATGTTTCCTTAGACTGGAGCTTTCCGTGTTTCTTCCTCAGGGTACGCCTGTTCTGCATGTGTCTGGGTTTTCTCCTATCAGCTTTCTGTGTTTTAGAAACTCCTTACTTCTGCTTCATTTGATTATACACTTACTTTCATGTGCGAAGTATTCCATCTCAAACTCATATCTGCAGTTTAAGTATTCAATACAATGACCATTGCATTATTAAACTGGGTATTGAGTTTCTTAAACTTGTTGTCTCACCCCTCAACTTCAGTGTCCTTGTAGCCCGGGGCATTCAACAGGGTGACAAAAAATAAAATACTACCACTCTTTCCTTCCCAGTAGCTTACCAAAGTTTAATTTATTCTTACTTTTTCGTTTATAGTATGCCCACAGTCTTGGGTGTCAAGGGGAAAGAAAAAACTCACCCAGTGTTCTTGGTTTCCATCTGGGGGTGTTTATCTATGCTAGACTTCCTTTTCATGGATCAAAAGGGTGCAGCATTTCCTTTAGTAAAAACTAAGACTTGTTACAACCACACAAATAGGTATATTTTATTGCTTTCTGCCCTCCCTACTCCCAACAGAAATAAATGATAATAAGGAAGTAAAATAATCAATTCCAGGAATTGCCTTCCCCTTAAAGAATTTTCTTGGAAATTTCTGAGAAACTGGAAGTAATAAGAATTTGAGCATCCCCATAGAGAGGTGTATGGAGTACCCTAAGAGTAGAATATATTTTTTCAGTATAACAAAATAATAGCATTTTGAACATGACAGAGACTTACAGATTATTAAATTCAGCCCTTTTATTTTATAGAAGGGAAGACTGAAGCCCAAATAGGTTAAATGGGTTTGCTCGGGATCTAACAGCTAATTAATTATGAAGTTAGAACTGGAATCTAGATATTCTTTCTCCCAACCTGGTACTGTTTTTCACACACCATCTTGCTTTTACAGTAGTATTACATAGTGGTGATATAGAATTAAACTTTTTAAAAACATTTTTGGAAACAACCTAGAATATATAATATTTGTTAAGGAACAAAGGAAAGAGTAACTACAAAGCTGACGGTTTTTCAGAATAGAACTTGGAAAAATTAAAAAAACACTTTTTAATGATAGAAGAGATCAGGTATCAGAAGACCATTTGAATTACCATAAAGTAACATCTTTCAAAGCAGATGTTTAGAGACCCCTTATGGCAGTAATTTCCATTCTCATGCAGTGTTTTTTCAATCGCTTTTACTGAGAGTTGTTATTCTTTAAAAATCCTTTTCCTTCTTCTTCCTTTTTTAGATTATATTTTCCCCCAAAGAAGGAAAAGAAGTTAAGAGGGAAAGGAACCAAACATAAGAAGTTGCTTTTGGGCACGTTTAACAAACAACAGAATAAAATTAAATTCCTTCAAAGAAAAAGCAGAAACAAATGTGTGTTTTTTAAAAACATACTGTCTTAGTTACTTTCTTTAAGTCTGTTGTGATTTTTTTGATACATTAATTAAAATCTGACTATTTTTAATGTAGACATTTAAATATGTCAGTATGTCTTAGCAAATTGCCTTTCACATAATAGGTATGCAGTAACATTTTTTTAAGTTATATTACTTTACATTAAGAATTGTGTGTATTAGTAGTGGAGCGCCATTTATCCAGTTTGTGCTGGATTGTATAAAACTGAGTCTCTTTAAAAACTGCAGCCCATTTTCTTCCTTGATTCTACCTACCATTTTAATTTTAAATGTATAAACTTCATTTTAGGTTTAGGAAAGAATGATCAGGATAAAGAAATTATGTATTTATCTTCTTGGTGGACTTTTTAAAGTATATGCTACATGTATTGTGCTTGAAGCTGAGGGTTCACGCATAGCAAAAAAAAAATAAGACCCTCCCATCTGTCTGTGGATTTAATGGTATTTAATTGTAATAGTTGATTACAACCTACTGTTACGTTCCTAACAAAATACAATTACATTTGGAGGTGCATATCAGTAAGAAATGAACTCATTGAAGTGAGTTTAAAAAGTATAGAATTTGTGGTATAAAAATGCTTAAATACATAGGTATGATTTCTTGTGCTAAGCTTGTAAAAATATCTTATGCTTAGGAATAAGTGTTTACTGTAAACCCTTGTTGTAAGATTCTGAAGACTCACTAAACTTTTTCTAAGTAATTTGGAGTTAAACAGGTGTTAAGCTTTGCTATCCTTGATAAAGAGCTCCTTCATTTCCCCTGAGAATGATTCAAATCTTCCTGGAGAGGAAAAAAAATCACATCAGCTTCCAATTGTCAAAATTCAGTTTTAAAAACCTCAAGTCTTTTTCCCAATGGGTTTCCAGATTGAAGAACATATGGACTCTATCTTCTGAGTAAAATACTTTCTTTTTCCTTTTGAATTACTTTTAAGACTTCACTCTGATATGAGAAGTGTAAAATGAAACCATAAGGTATTTAAACAACATCTACCTCTCTGTGATTTTTTTTTTCTTTTTCAACTTGGGTTGATAGTAATTTTATAAAATTTAGAAATAATGCTTGTCTTTTAAAATGAAGAAAATTTTTTTCAGATAACACTGTTACATTTGTTTTTCCAGGAGATGAAAACATACAGGTTATTCTTGGTATTAGTCTCTAATATGATTGTTTTATTGATTTTAGTGGATTTTAGGTAGATAATTCTCTTTTGATTTAAACTGCTGGCTTGGGATATATATATCATATTTGCTGTGAATTTACTACATAATCGAAACAGTATTTTTAACACTTCTGTGACCAAATAAAATGCCTTAGCAGACTAGGAGACTTTACTCCATATTTGCAGTAAAACTAAGAAACTGAATAGGACATAACAAAAGAAGTTTAATCAGCATAGCTTGCTGCTACTTGAAGAAAGTAGGACTGGAAAAATTCTATCATTGAGAAGATGCAATTAATTTCTTTTATACAAACCTAAACTTAGAGGTTTATAATTAACTTTTAATTTTTTTTGAAGTAGTCACTTTCCCATATGTTGGGATTTGAAAGAGGCACAACTCAAACAACTTAATTTTCCTATTTCCTAGTGAAAACAAAGTTAACGTAATCTCTTAAACCCTTGGGAACATTTCTACTTTTCATTTATATTTTTGTTAGCCTGCTTCCTTATTAACAAAAATGTGGCAAGATCTTTTTTGGGATAGTCATTCAGATAGACAAATGTATAAATGATATGAGAATAGGGTGTTGGCGTGGTTTTGTTTTGTTTCATTTTTCTTCATGCCATATCCGTGGTCCAGCATGAATAACTGAATGAATGAAGTGGAGTAGTGAAAAGTAAACACTTCAGTAATTTGCAGAAGCTGATTATATGGGTATAAAGGCAAGAATATAAACTCTCGGTGGAGAACCTTCTAACAGTGCCAGTGCATGGTAATGTAGCAATGTCCTGATGTGCTTGGAGGCAGGTTTAGTGGCCGTGGTAAAGAACTTATAGAGCAGAATGGATGTGTGCCTCTGTGGCTACTACATACCCCAGGTAGACTGTATGGAAGCCCTGACACAGGCACTAAGTTGTCCAGTTTGGTAGTGCTATTTGTTACTCATTTTAAATGTGTAGAATTCTACTTGTCCCCCATTTATAGCCTTTCTTCTTGAGCTATGTTAATAATGTAATTATATAGGATTCAGTGTGTTACTATTAAAACTTGTTTGATTCTTTGAGGGTTTTTTTTTTTGAGACAGTCCATATTTTAGTTATTGAAATTAATATAGATAGTAATGTCACTTATTTAGCTATTTAAGCTCCTATTAATGAATTTTAAGAACTATTTTCTTTTAATATACCTCTTATTCAAAGTTGAATAAGCTGTAGTTAACAAACTTGCTAATACAATGCACTAAAATCCTTACCTCTGGAGATTAATAACTTGAACATGAATGAATCCTTAGATGTCTGTGTAGCCTTTGTGATTTTGACCTGTTTTGTTTTCAAGGTATACTTATCCATACCTAAGGTCTAGTAGAATTTCCCTGTGTTGCAAACTTTTCCGACATTTATACAGTGTCATTACGTAGGACTGTTTGTATCATGGTGTTTTCCGCCCAAATATCTATAATGTTCTATTACAATATAGAATATACAGGGCTTGTTTACTATACTTGAAGAACTTTGAAAGATTCATTTCTACTCCCTGAGTTTCTCTTCTCTCATTTCTGTCTTAAACTCACTTCACTCAGGCTTTTGTCTCCCCATTCTACAGAAGCTATACTTTTCAAGGTCACCAGTGACATCCATTTTGCTAAATCAGATAGTTAATTCTTAACCTTCATCTTTCTTGAGTTATGGATACCTTTTGATATGGCTGATAACTGCCTCCTCCTTGAAATACTTTTCTCTTTGACATCTGGGACACCATATTCTTCTGATTTTCCTCCTACCAATGCCCACTCCTCAAAATTCCTTGCTTGTTTCACCTCATCTTTTCAACCTCTTTTTTATTGGGGTTACTCAGGCTTTAGTCTTTGGAAAACTACTCTTTCCTTCTTTGGCTCTACTCACTTTCCTTTCAGATCTCAGCCAGTCCACACCTGTATTATATAAACATGATAAATTAGTGACTTCTAAAATATATATCCTGACAGGTCCTTTCCTTTGAACTCCACACTCATATATTCAATTGTCTACTCAACATCTCTGTTTGGATATCTGTATTGCTTGTGCAGTACAAGCTGCTTTAAAAGGTAAATCCCAGAATCTCATTCAGTGGCTAACCATAATAGAACTTTATTTCTTTTTCATATAAAATACATACAAAATAGATGTTTCTGGTAGGTGATTTATTCCATCCTGTAGCTCCATTATCTTTAATTCTTGGTTTCCAAGATTGCCAAATTCATCTGCCTCAAGCCAATGGAAGGAACATGGACAGTTGTGTATAGAGATGCTTTATAGGCCAGGTTTGAAAGTGGCTCATATCAATTCTCACATTTCACTGGCTAGAGTTCAGTCATATGGCCAGACTTAATTGTAAAGGGGATTGGGAAGTGTAGTCTAGTTGTCTGCCTAGATAGAAAAGGAAAATTGGTTTGGTGAAGAGTTAATCCATTACTGCCACAGATTTCTCATAAATATCTCACACATAACATGTTTAAAACCAAATTTCTGGCCTTTATCAAAACCTATTCTCACATTCTCTCTCCTCTTTGTTAATGTTGATTCTATTCCTCCAGTTTCTGGGATCATAATTTATATATTGTTGCCTCTTCTCCCCTCATCCCCCATGTATGATTTGTCAGCATGTCCTTTTAACTCAACCTTCAAAGTATATTCAAAATTCAGTGGCTTTTTACCATTTCCAATGTTGCCATTTGTTCCCAGACATCATCATCTTCTGGATTATTGCAAAAGTCTACAAACCAGACTTCCTGCTTCTAAGGTCACCCTTCCACCCACACCCAGACTCTTGCAGCAGCCAGAGAGATCACATTAAAACATGGCAGATCATGTTACTTCTCTGCTTAAGGTATTCTAACGTTCTCCTCAACCTCTTAGTTACTGTTGGGGCTCTACTTACATTGAGACTCATCATCCATTCAGAATGACCTCCTTGCAGGTTAATGGACTTAAATGTGTCTACTCAAGGCCTTTGGGTTTACTGTTGTCTTTGCCTGAAATTCTTTTCCTGATGCGTCTGTATAACTGGTGCTTTCACTCCCTTCAGGTCTTTGCTCAAGTGTTCTTTTCTCTTGGAACCCTTCCCTAATCATCCTATTTAAGATAAACATGACCTCTACTCTCTACCTGGTATTTTCTGTTCTTCTTTCATCTTCCATTTTTTTTTCTGTGGCACTTATTGTCCTCTGTGGTGGACACAGCCAGCTGATTGTTACAGTTCATGCTGTCTTTCCCTGTGAAGAGTTGATGCTGGGAAAAGGCTGCCCAGCCAGGGACCACATTTCCTATGGGGAGTCATATGATTTGGTAAGACCAGTGGAATGTGAGTAGAGGACGTGTATGTCATTTCTGGGTGAGTTGATGTAGCGTCTACTGGACCATTCCTATCCTCTTTTCCCATCTCTTCTCTTAGCTTTGGGACTTTGATATTTACTATAGTTCTAAGCCTATTTTACTCCATGTAACATTTAATTAGCTTTGTACATCATATGCTTTGGAACCCTTTTTATTTTGAACAAACTGCCTTTTATCCTTGAATTTTTCTTTCATGTGTTATTCATTTATTGCCTACATTGTATCAGAGAATTTTAGGCAAATTTCAATAACACATTAATAGGCAAAATCAGAAAAATAGGAAATTTAGCAGTTAATGTTGAAGACCCTCATCTTGTTTAAATTATTCCGGTAACATCCTTACTTGTATCCTCATTTCAGGTGTTTCTTCCCTCTAATTTTTGTATATTTCCAGAGTTACTGTTCTGCAGTCGCAAAAGCTATGTAGAATTCTTTGAATGGCTCCCCATTACTGCAGGATAAAACCCAAACTCCTTAGCATGACATGCCTGGTGTCAGGAGCTCAGCTGAGCTGGGAGGTATTGTTGAGTTAGAAGGTGTCAGAGTAGCTGATCGAAGTGACAAACCAAAATGAGAATTAAGCCTTTAATCACTTACTGCTATGGTATAAGCAAGAGTCTAAAACTGCGGGACTTCCCCTGTTCCATTTTTCCCCTAGAATGTTGAACCAGAGGAGAGTCAGGTGAATGAGCGTGGATTAACGAGGGTTAGTGTACAAATGAGGGTGGTCTCACTGTTGAGGGAACCCTGGACAGAAGACTCCAGCAGTTTTATGAACCCTGAGTTTGTGCTTGAGTGGACTGAGAGTGGGGAAAAGTGTCTTCAAGTACCTCTAGTAAGAAGACCTCACGCCAAAGGCACCTGAAGAGGACCAATGCCCAGGGCTTCAGATAAAGAAACAGAAGGATGAAGGTGCAGGGTCTAGGAATGCAAGTATGTAAGAAGCATGTCTGGCCAGTGGGGTCTGAGTCCTTGACCGCAGCTTTGTTCAGAGACTGCATTGCACTGCTGCACGCCAAGTGTGGTTTGAGGGTAAAGGCAGCTTCCCCCTGGATGCTTGGTGAGTAAGCCTTTAAATTGTCTGTGGTCAGGCCTGAAAAAATATCACACGTACTCCAGGAGTCAGACTTCTCAGTTCTCCATGATCTGGCTTCTGCCTATTTCTGTAGCCTCTTCTTTGACCACCTTTTGCATTATACTCTTCCCAAATTCTGGAAACACTTAACGTTGGCACATTTCCAGTAGTTTCTTACTTATTTGGCTTTGCTAATGCTATTCCTTCAGAAAGAATACTTTTCCTTTTCTTATTTTCCTGGTTCACATCTGTTAATTCTTAGACTCAATTGGCCTGTTATGGCCTTCCAAGTACCCTTCTGTTACGTTGGATAAGGCCCCTCCATTGTGTTCCCAGGGGAGGTTTTGAATATATTAACATTTTCTCTTCATATATCTGTTTCTTCATATATCTGTGAGGTGATTAAGAATAATGACTCTCTTTCTCATCAAATGATTCTTTAACTCTTCAGTGTCTGGCACAGGCCCTTGTGCATCATTGGTGCTCAGTAAGTGTTTGTTGATTAAATAAGTGAGTGAATAAATGAAATATAAACTTGTTAATTTTTCATCCCTAGTCTTTTATGGTATGGCCAGGCTCCAACCTTTCTTTTATACCTCATTTCCTACTGGGAACAACCAAATAAGATTGCTTAATTTTCCTACAATGCTACCTTCTTCCTTTTATATAAGTTGAAACTTGACCCATACTTAGGGACCTTCCTCGAAAATCTCTTGCTCTTTACAAAATTTCCTGATCCCTTTAAAACATATGTGACCACTTACTCTTTTTTTTGAATTTCCAAAGCTCTGAAGTTTTACTTTTCTTACAGCATGAATCTTATGCCATGTAATTCTTTGTTTGCTTATTTCATCCCATTTTTTTAGATTATAAATGCCTTAAGATTAGAGACAGTATTTTCCTCATATGAGTCTCCCTTATAGCACCTCAAGCGGTGCTTTCCAAATAGCAGTAGACACTCAAAAAAAAATCTGTAAATGAATCTAATTAAGCCAAAGCAGAACTAGTTATTGAGAGCCAGAAAAAATGAACTGCAGTAAAGAAAGGGAGGAAAATAAATCACTTCCGAATGTGAATAATTGCTTCAAAATTGAAAGTACTAGAAAGTTTCTAGGAGATGACAGCAACTATTGAAAGAACTGGCTTCCAACTGTCTTAAAAACCTGGAAGTGTAACATAATAAGCCCATTCTCCCCTGTGGATAAGGAGCACATACTTTTTGTTAATTTATCTAGCTTGCAAAGCACAGTGTGTCTGCCCCCCCATATATATATATGTTTTTTTTCCCCCGTTTGGCAAGTTAAAATCAGCTATTTGTCTTCACCAGTATTTTCCTGAGAGTTCAGAATTAAAGGCAGGAGGTGTTGGATTATGATGGGTTGCTGGTTCATTTCAGCCTTTAAATTATTTGTTTAAAGATTAAAATGTCATACAATGGAAGCAGATAATTTCTTTGTTTTTTCCTTCTCTCCCTATAACTTATAAGCTATCTTGAGAACAACACCAACAAAAATGTAATATAAGGCCTGGTTTCAGGGAAATGGATATCCTAATGCCAAACAGTGGTGCTTGACTCTGAGTTCACGTACATGCTTATAAACCATGTAGTTCTTACACGTATGGGGCAAGTGATAGGAGCTACTAGAAACATTCAGTGAATATTAATAGCTTCCAGGCTTTTCAGTTACAAATGCTGACCTATACTACATAGCACCTAAATACCTAGTCTTTACCTTCATTTTACTTATTTGTTAAAGAGCAACAGAGTCTTAATAACTCTTCCCTCACCCACAGTCTAATAGCCTGCTATTTCAATTCTGGGTGGGGCTAATGCTGGAAAAATTGCATATTTTGTCATTGTACTTTACTGGAATGTGTGCTTGTAGTTTTTCTTTGATTTATAAAAAATCTTGGTCTCATTCTAATCTGTCATTTTATAAAAGAGATGTTAAAATTCATACCAATACAGTAAACTGTCATAATGAATATATTTATGAGACTAATGTGAACATCTTACCCAAAGTAGCGTGAAAGTAGCATTACCAAAATCCTTTGGTAATGGAAAGTCACAGATGTGAGATCTAGCTCTGCTTCTTGGTAACTAAATGACTTCACCATGGGCCTCAATTCTTCACCTGTTAAATTGGGATTATATTCCTAATTTATAAAGTTACTTTGGGAATTAAATGAGATTATATGTAAAATACTTAATAGAGTGCCATGTGCTACGTTATTGGCGATCAGTAAATTTTAGTTCCCATCCCCTTTCCAGGAGCATAATGCAATATGTTTCTCAAGAGAGTGAGGTCCTGTCTTCCTCAGCTTCAGGTTGCTCCCTACATGCACGTTGTCCAGCCCTGTTACTGTTTGCTACTGTGATCCTACAGCTTGAAGCCTGGAAACAGGCTCCGAATACAGTGTAAGCCTCCATTCTTTCATTCTAGGCATGTTTTAATACAAGTTGAAAACTCATAACAGCATCAAATAAAAGGACTAGATACATTGATTAGATATATTGATTAATTAATTGAGAAACCGTATTACCATCACTATAAGTGACTTGGGAAGCAGGGTAAATTTGGTTTCCCAATGAGTCAATTAAATTTAGTTGTTTATTTTATTGAGGTCCAGGAAGATCATGGGTTTACTGTCCTTACCCATCTCAAACATTCTCCATTTTCCTACTCATCTTCCTTAACCTGCCTTATTCTGGCCTGCGAGCCAAATTAGTCCTAAATCTTGAGTCAGTTTAGCCAACTGCTCTTTTTACTCTTGTTCTAAGGTTACTCGGTAGAGCTGGGGGCCAGGGAGATCACTGTCGTACAGAATAGTGCTGCTCTAGATGAATGGTTTCCAGCCTCTGTTAGACACTCATAACTACTCAGTCATCCTTACACTTTCCTATAGTCAGCTTTCTTTCATATTCCCCAAGGCAACTCTTCTAAAATTTATTCCTCTGTTCTATTCTTTAGTCAAAACCCTACTATTTAATAGAGGAAATAGAAACAACCAGGTCAAAATCAGGCCTTCAGTTTTTCTTCTCTTCAGCCCTACACTCATTTATTAAAATACAGTCTTACATCATCTTGTCACAGAGAAGGAGGTGACTTTGTTTACTTCCAAGGTAATCATGCTCTTCTCACAGGATCGTACATCTTCTGTCTTTCTAAAACCTGCTCCTGCCCTCCTCCCCCCGCTGTCTTCTCTTTCTTTGGACTTTGTCTTTTCCACCTGTGAACATGCTTAAGTCCGTTCTTTACTCTCTTTAAATTACCTTCCTATCTCCCCTTCATTGTTAAAAATTTTTAAAACAGAGTCAATATTAACTGTCTTCACAGAAGCATGAGTTCAGTACTGTCTGATTTTCTTTCACAACTATAATCAAGTGGCTAATGGCATCACCAGTAATCTTTGTATCTTCTTGTTAAATGGTTTCAAAAGCAAGTAAACCTAGCTCTAACTGAAGTGAAATTCTTCACTTAATTAACTGTGAAGAAGTATATTACATTCATAATAAGAAATGTACCTGTGTAAAGGTGTTGGGGCAGGTCTTCAGCTCCATTTTTCTGCAGTTCTTTCAGTTTTGTGTCCCTAGATGTATAAACTACCCCCCTTCCCCCAGTCTGGCTTCTTCTGTGTTACAGTTGCCAGCAACTGAGTTTGATATTTCCTTGTTCCAGTCAGTCAGGAGAAAGGCACAATTCTGTCCATCTCAACTGCTGAACAAGAGTTTTGCATTTACTACTCAACAAGAGTTTTGCATTTCAGATTGGTGAAAAAGTAATTGCCAGGCAAAATTTAAGCCACATTTGGCTCAAAGCTAGATTCTGAAACCAATCACTGGAACAATGACAGGATTAACATAATTGGCTTAGAATCAGTTTTCTATAAGTCACTGAAGCATTTAAGAAGTGATGGATATTACAGTGTTCAAAATTATAAGTTTTAGGAAAGAGTAATTAGGAAAATTGCAATCATAAGGAAAAGGGAGAGAAGTGACTGTTAGATGAGTAACCGAGTGGGTCCTTAAATTTTGTAATTATGAAACCCGAAGATCCCCCTTAAATGGAAACAGTTCAGATGTCCATGAACTGATGAATGGATAAACAAAAATGCAATATAGTTGACCCTTGAACTTGAGGGTGTTAGAGGTGCTGATGTAACAACTCCCCCAACCCAGCTGAAAATCTGTTGCTATCTGTAGGGGATTGGTTCCAGGGCCTGTGCTGGATACTGAAATCCGAAGATGCTCAAGTTCCATGGTCCACTCTCCATATCCCTGGGTCAGCATTTGCAGATTCACCCAACCAAGGAATTATTTAGCTCTGTATTTATTGAATAACGTCTGCATATACGTGGACTCATGTAGTCCAAATCTGTGTTGTTCAGAGATCATTTGTATATCGATACAATGAAATATTTTTCAGCAATGAAAATGAATGTAATAGTGTTAAATGCTACAACTTGGATGAACCTCAGAAACATGCTAAGTGAAAGAAGCCAGTCACAAAATTCTACATACTGTATGATTCCATTTATGTAAAATATCCAGAATAGATAAATCTGTAGAGAAAGATAGTGACCTAATCATTGCCAGGGGCTGTTAAAGGGATTTAAAATTTTTTTTTATTTAAGTGTAGTTGATTTACACTTAGTGTAGTTGTGTTAGTTTCAGGTGTACAGCAGAGTGATTCAGTTATGTATCTATATCTATAAATTTGTTCGTTTTTCAGGTTGTTTTTCATTATAGGTTATTACAAGATGTTGAATATAGTTCCCTGTGCATAGTACATGGTAGAGCTAAGATGATTAGCTTTAAATACTTTAAGAGAAATGAAGTCAAAATATTTTTATGTCATATTGAAAAATTTTAGACTGGTGGTTTTTAATATAAATTACTCTAAAACTTAAGCTGCTATATATTTTATAGTATGAATTAGTTTTAAGTTTGATTTTTAAGAATCTCTCTTAAAAGATCATTTTGACTCAGCTCTTTGGTAACCTTAGAGATAGTAGAAATGTCAAAGGAAAAAAAATGCATTCTCATAGTCTTTTAAGATCTCCAAAAAGTTCTAATATTAATAAAAATGCCTTTTACCAGTCACCTACAGTTTGACTTGTTTTACGATTGTTCCAAACTTCAATAGCTCCAGGCCAAAGCAGACACATTCACCTAACCTTCTAATTTGTATACTGTGAAATCCTGTACGTACCCACTCCCATGGAAGGGAGAATACAGAGTGACTGGGAGTGGGTATGGGATTTCTTTTGGGAGGAAAAAACATATTTTAAAATTAGATTATTGTGATGGTTGCACAACTTTGTATATATACTAAAAACCATTGAACTGTACACTTTAAACAGGTGAACTTTATGGTATATAAATTATGTATCATAAAACATAATTTAAAACATAAAAACAAAAGCATCTCTTCATTCTTCATCCTTGACATTTTTATGCAGAATTAAATCTTGCTCCCTACTCACTCACTGCTTTGAAGAGTTTTTGCTTCTTTGTCTTTTTGAACACCATTCTGTTTTGGTTCTTCTACTATCTTACTGATTGTAAGCAGTTACTTTCTTCTCTATTTCTTCCCTCTTTTCTGTATCTTTTTAAAATATGGTTATTTCCCAGATTTTATTTTTACTTTTTCTGTCCTTTCAATATACTTTTCTGTGGATCTAGCATAAAACCTAGCTTTTTTCATAAGCACTTAATAAATTTTTGTTAGACAATTATCTAATTCTACTGACTTCCAAGGCTGATCAATCTCCCAATTTTGTTTCTCAAACCCAGGCTGCTTTTTTGAGTTCCTAAGTTATACTGCTTACTTATTAGACATACCCACCTAGAAATTATTAGGTATCCAGGATATGGTGATTCTCCCCAGCCATATCTACTTAACCTGCATTATTTCAGTGAAATAGCATCTTTATCCCCTCACTACTGGTTTTTGGGTCACAAACCTCAGGTTTATTCTCATTTTCTCCTTTTCCCTCGCCTCTCATGTTGACTGTCTCATCAGATCTTACCTGTTCCACTTCAGATATGTCTCTGATGTCTTGGCCTCTACACTCCATCCCCATTCCATATTTTGTCTTGCTGCCATGTAACATACAAGGCTGATTCCTACATTAAGAAAGTTTAGTTGTCTCTCTGTTCCTGTAATAGGCAAAGGTAACCACTTTAGTTAACTCTGCTGGGACTTTTGAAATCTTGATTCTTAATCTGTTTCCTCCTTTAGCTTTTGCCACTCTGAGGCTGTCTTGAAATGATGTTTCTTACCCAGACGAACTTCTTTAGATAGAAATGCCTTTTTATGTCTCCATGCCTTTGTCCATGCTATTTCTTCTGCTTGTGATGCCTTTTCCATTTTGTCTAGCAGACTCCTGTCTATCAATTAAATTTCTTTAAAAAAGTCGTCTTGTTCATTCTTTAATTGATTATTTATTAAGTACCTGCTTTGTTTCAGTTACTGTGCTTGGTCAGTGAATTACAGACACAAACCGTTGTCCTCGTGGAACTTACAAAAATAGATCCTATTGAAAGCTTAATGAAATCTTCAATCCTCCCAGGCAGGGTTAATTAGTACTTTGATCATAGCTATAACAGTATCCAAAAGAGTTTCTAGAGGAAATGTCACGTGAAAAGCTCATTGGCTTTGAAGTACATAGACTCTTACTATTTACTACCAGTGGGTAAGACTTAGTTTCTTCATCTTTAAAATGCAACTAACTTGTACTTAATTGTGGCGGGGTTGTTGTGAGTGTTGGTGATAATGTGTATTAAAGGAGAATGTCTAACACAGTAACCTAATGTAATAAATGCTATCTATTTTAAAGTTATGTAGTAATTGATGTTTGATAATTTTCTTATCCTGATTGTAACATAGAAATATTCTAGGCTGAACCCAACATAGTTCATTTGTATGTACCAAGATCTGGTACGTAGTTGGGACTCAACAAGTATTTGTTGAATTTTTTTTAAATTAGATTTTTGGGGAAAATAGAACAAGTTTGTCCAAATGCTGTGGCTACTGAGATGAGTTTTAGGGCTTCTAGTATCCAACAATATCATTTATTTTAATTGTTTTCCAGTTTTCTATTATTAGAGTTTTAACTGGTAGTGCGGTTAACACTAGATATTGATTTTCTCATAACTTACTCCTGGTAAAAATGCTAAGTGAATAAAGAAATGGTTAACAAGCTAACAACAGCTAAGAAAAGCTTGATTATTTCTTGGATAATTGACTGTTGAAAAGTTATATTTTTGAAAATATCCAAAGTGATAACCAGTTGAATGAAGCTGGGTATCTAGATGTCTGTAAAAGCAAGTAGAGAAATACACTGAATAGTACCATGCAGAAGTTCTTAACTACATAAATATAATTTTACATAATTAAATAATACATACGATACTCTAGTGACTCAGCATGATGTAAAATCCCCATGTCAGTCCTCAATAAAGAAAACATTCTGCTTTGGAAGCTTTCTCCTCTGCTGGAATCCATACAATTGAAGGATTTTTTTTTCTTTTTTTCATTAAGACAGCACAGTGCATAGATCACCTGCATTTGATTTATAGTTGGTACTTGGTAAACAGAGGTTTTATTTAATATTATTCCTATCTATCTGCATGAAGTCACGGTAGACTTCAGTTTGTGAGATAAAGCGTTCTTTTATATTGTATAATACCCTGTAGTACCTGCACATTATTTCACCTACACATTATTTCAAGATTTATGCAGCAAGTAAAACCCTTATAGAACTTAAGCACTTTTATCTTCTGGCAGACAGTGCACTGAAAATGTTTACTGTACTTCTTTTTAGAGGATACCATTTATTTAGGTTGTAGCGAATGTCTAGCATGAATTTTTAATTTAAAACTATAGAAATAGAAGCTAGCTAGATATAGGAGTTAGAAAAACAGGTAATATAAAATATAAAAATTTAAGAACAAAATATGAAGTACTAAAATTTCCTAGGATTTAGAACTTTTTTCTAGCCAGAAGAATTTATTACTGACTTCTGTTTAGGTCATCAAGGTTTATTAGATATTGTCATAAGAAAGTAGGAAAGATGGAAAATGGGAAATTTTTCCACTATAATTGCATTGTGACAGTTTTTCTTCTTAGAACTAACATTCTTTTATTGATGAATACTTTTGAGGTCTTAGTTTTAATTATTAGCAGAAATGAATGAAGTTTGTGAATGTGGTGTCATGTAGTATTAATGTTATTTTTTGATAGATGCAGATACATAGATGTACAGGTATAAAGTGATTTAGATAATACTTCCAAGGTCTCGGAATAGGTGATTTCTTATCTTATCCACATATGTGTTTGGTCAGTAACTGATTTTTATGAATACATGAAGTCTTCTGAATTTTTCTAGCCATACCATGGTGATAACTCTAAAAATATACAATAGTTTATTTAATTAATTCATAAACTTATGGGAATAGAGTCGGATCAATTTCCCAGATTTTCTAGTTTTTTTACCTTTTTTCCCCTAGAAGGGGCTTTTGGGGAGGGTGTGGCAGTATTTCCTAAGTAAGAGTGAAATCTTTGTGTGAATAATCAAAACTTATAGCAAGCTGATCATTTAAACCTACACATTCCCCTCTCTAGTACTGTTCTAAATGACAAAGTGTGCCTCATTTTTTCAATGATAGAGCTTTATACTGAGTGTATGTTGTTGGAAGGAGCGGAGTTGGGAGAAAACATTGCTTTTTTAGGTCCTGGTCTGTTACTATGTAAATGACTTTAAACATGCTAGTAATTACCCTCATCTGAAAAAATGAGTATGACTCTTTTTTCAAAGAACATGTGTTACTCTCACCATCAGAAATTGGATGATAAATGCTATTTTTTCAAATGAGGCTAATAGCTATTCCATTTTGAGTTAAGTTCCTTGAAGGTTTGTACCCGACATCACTTGAAGAGACTTCCAAAAACTGTATTGCAATTGTTGGTCTCTCTAGTTGATTTTTGTAATCCATTCTAGATCTGTGATCTGAAATGAGTGATTTTACTTTGTCTTCAGACTATTTTAAATTGTGACAGGAGGTAGATGATTCCTATTGAGAACAGTCTGAGATAGAGCTTAGGATAGTATTGAGATTAACATGCTGAGGTAAAGATTTCTTCATTTTATTTGGATTGTATCTGAGTATTTTTAAATTTTTGGTAGAACATTTGCATTTGAAGACAGAAGTGTATAATTAGGGTAAGTGAAACTTAGATCAAAATTTTTCTGCTGTGTGAACAAATTCCCAGTTCCTAATGTATCGGTACTTTTCTTTCACCCAAATGTCACCATTATGACTCTTACTTGTTAGTGTCAGAGAGCATAAAACTAAATATTACAGTTCTCTTTCCTCTTAATTTTGATTATTCTTCTTATAGACATTGTCTTTGAAAATTTGTGAATGATATTATAACTTCTCTGCTTTTCCTACTGTGTGACACAAATTATTGCACACACGCTTTAATAGCCATCAGATTCAACGTCACTGCTGTACAATATACTAGCATCTATTGTTATCTAATTTTGTAGTAATTTTATAATAGCAGCTTAACATCTCTTATAATTTTAATTGTTATCAAGAAGAATGACATCGTTTAATTTGACTCAAAATTCAGAAGGATGGATGCCCGACAAATTAATAATTTACCACCTTTGCATAATACCAAAGCATAGAGTATTAGAAGGATTGATGGCAGAAAAGGTTAACAAATTTTAGCAGCTTTCATTAGCTGTACACCGTCATATGTTTGTGGTGCTGACTGAAATAGGCTTTGTAGGAGCTCTCGGGCTAGGGAACTAATTACTTGTGCCGATTGCCGCACTGATGAATAGACCCTCATTGTATCATTCCCCTGAAGACGACGAGCAGCCTGTGATTCACGACTGCATCCTGGCTGATATTTGATAATAATTTTAACAGATAAATGTAGGTAGGCAGAATGATGAAGTGCCTTTCCAAGCTCCATGACTATCAAAGCCATACACATAGCCAGCTGTGTGCTGCTTTCCCTCTCTCACCTAAGGAGAATTTTATTTTATTGAGTTAAAAAACTATTTTCTTTTGTTTATGTGTATATTCTGTAGGTATTATGTATTTTTAAATGACATCATAATATTAGTTTTCATTTAAAATGGAAACAACAAAGAATAAAAGAGCTTTCTATTTTTTTTCTCTTTGAGGGCTGCAGTTCTTACACTTTTTTGTATTCCATTTAGATTACTTTGTATTTTCTCCTCATTATGCATGATCAAAATCAACAAAAGAAATCTTTGATGTTCTCTTGTCTCCCTGGCATTCTCAGAAAAGAGTGTAGGATCTCTGTTTTTAAAAAAATATTTTCTTTAGGTAATTCACTGTTTGTTATCTATGCTTTTATTAATCTGAGATAATTTTTAATCAGTGGAGTACTTATTTACGAATCTATTTTGAATCTTTAAACGTAGCATCTTTAAAGCATCAAAATATGGATAACTTTTATGTGGATATTTTGGGGCTGTCAGTTGGTCAAGACTACTAATTTGTCAAAGCTGACAGGTACAATTTTATTAGCTCATGAAATACAAGTGAGATTTTATTTTGCATTAGTCATTTTTTGCAGAAGTTTTGATTATGAATTTTTAAATTTCTTTATTGAAACTTACAGATTTTCATGCTGTGTGTCTTTAGTGAATAAATGTATCCTGCATAGATTTTTTTTTCCACTTTCACTGGAAAAACTTCAGATTAGTATTTTCCTTATAAAATATTTTCCAGCATGCTAGATCATGATTAGTTAATAGGAGAGGAAGCTGACATTTATATATTGCCATGTAAAAGATCTACAGAATTGGGAAAAATATAGTAGAACTTCAATTGAGTGAACCCTTAAAAAATACATTTCCAAAAGTATGCTTTTGATATAGCAATTATTGCACATCATATAGCATGTAGTTTTTAATTAAATATAAAAACAGACTACATAAAACAGAAATCCAATCTGATTTGCTTGAAAATAGATTGCTATTTCACTCTATAGGAATGGTTTATTTAAAAACAGTAAATGGAAAAGAAATGCATTTTCTTGTGTTGTTCTAAGCCTCAGGGGCTAAATGTAATGAATATTTTAAGAGATTATTTTAATTAAATTCCTGCACATCTAAACAGAGTAATATTTTATTATCACATACATAACCATGTAACTGAGATATTCATTAAAGTTAACACTTTCTGGACCAAGAATTCATGGTATGATTTACTGACCTTGTGCAAAAAGGCACAAATTAGGAAGAAAAATGAAGGGGGACAGACTTTGATTAATATAGGTAATGCTATACCATATTTATAATAGCCTTTTCCCTATTCTGGTTTATAAATGCAGCCACAGAGAAAGGTGCCCTGCTGAGGCTGAAATGAGGCTGAAATCAGAGCACATGCCACTAGAGTGTGGGGAAACTGATCACACTGTCAGCAATTCATTTCAAAATGATGTATTTAGTGCTCATTTCACCTTCCAAGAAAAAGGAAAAGGAGTTCCTTAGGCTGGAAGGTGATATTGTTATTTTCAAGGACATACCTAAGTTAAAGATTGCAGAAAGGGGAGTGTGAGGTGGAGGGAGAATTAAGAGGAAAGGGAGGAAAAAAAAGGCAGAGCAAACAAGGAGAGCTTTATGCAGAAATTCAGTGCTACCACGCTGTTTGATAATTGCTAACATATGTGGCTTCTCTGTTTCATTGTAGTCGTCCTCGTGAGTTCTGGCGCCTCGACTACTGGGAAGATGACTTGCGGCGCCGGCGACGATTTGTGCGTAACCCTCTTGGATCGACACATCCTGAAGCGACACTAAAAACAGCCGTGGAACATGGTCAGTGTATAAACCACTCCTTGCTCATAGCAGCAGGTACAGTACTTGGTAATGAAGAGCATAACTTCATTATTACAAGGTACTGTAAAAATGGTCCAATACCACATTTCACAGTTACTCACCCCAGAAAGAGAAGTTAAATTTTTTTGTAGTTAGTATAGGCTGTTATTGAATTACGGTGTCAGGTGTGTTTATTTATTATGTTACACATGCAAAACACTTAACATAGACCCTTTGTTTCAGAGTAGGAGAATAAAATATTTCTCCTTTTAAACGACACATTCAGCTTTGAGTAAATTAATACAGGATGTCTGTCTTAAATCCATGAATATCAGAAAGACAGCATTTACAATCCAAATATGTTTGTAGGTTCTGTTGTGTGTATATGGGTTTCCCTCAACCATGGTATTTTAGTATGAGAGTATAAAGTGGGAGAGATGGTAATAAATGTCCAAGTGCCCAGATACTTTCTGAGCCTTGATTTGTAGATGGTTTTGATAGATGGCTCCTGGAAAAAAGAGAAGAGACATTATTTTCATATGTTCTGTTCTGCATCATCTTGTTATGAGAGCTTAACAAAACATTTTTCCTTCTTTGATATAATGCATATCACCATGATTCAGTTTAGGTAGAAGCCTGATGAGCAAATTGGAAAAACTGAAGAAGTCCTTTGGACTTGATAATAATACTCCCTTTGATCATAGGGTTTCACTTTATATTTTGTAGTTTTTGAAAGCCAATTAAGATACATTGATTAAGGGGGAAAATGTACCCTCCCCACGTAAATTTTTTGGGGGTTTTGTAAAATATAAATTGGTTATTTTTTGTAAGGTAGAAATGGTTTTAATTTACCCTTTTCAGGGTATTAGTTTAACCTACAGTAGCTTATGGTTAAAGGATAGGATGCAGTATACAAAGTAAATGTTAAATTACATTCAATAAGGATATCAAGAATTTAGATGAAAAGTCTGTGATCTTAGGTTTGGCCTCAGTCAGGCAGCTTAACCTCTTGCACTCGGCCCTAAAGAGCCATTTCTGGAAGAAAATGTCCACAATATGTCATCAGATATAACACCAAATGTGACATCAGTCCTTTAAAATAAATGATCATACAGAGAATAGTCAATAACAAAGTAATCTAAAAGCAGTAATACTTGCAGGGCCCTACATTTTCAGCTACAGGAGGTGGAGAAGGAGGAATAAGATGCAGAATTAATTAGGCCACTTTTGCTTTTAAGGTTCATGTACTTTTCACGTGGTACTGAAGATTCCAGAGTTATATGTACATATATTTTTTCCTTTTCCTTCCTGTTGTTTTTGTGCTTTTGGTTAGTGACCCTTACATTGAAAATAATCAGCCTTTTTGCAATTTTATTCTTTCAGAAAAGTCAAACAGATGCTACCGTGTATGTGCACTTAAAATTTCATAAGTATCTTTCTGTCTTCTTACCTGTCATTTAACATTGAGTTGTGAGTTCTGACATCTATGAATGACAATAAAAACATTTTTATGAAAGATTTTCCTTTTTTATCTGGAGAGGGGGACCTATTTTCTAAAATTGCACGTAAACTGTTAACCCTTTATCCTGAAAGAAATAGCAGTAACTGAATTTAAAATTTGTGGTATAGATTTAATGAAAATCATTTTTATTAAAAATATTACATTTAGCCACTTTGGGGAATTATAGGATGTTTCATAATGAATTTTAATTTTATTATTGTTGAATTTTATCTTTTAAAATAACATTATCATTTAACTTTTTAATATGGAGAGTCTGATTTTTGAAGACGATATTAGCAATGCTTACTGTCATTTAAGACTTTAAATCCTGTCTAGAAGCAGATTTCACTCTACTCAAAATAGTAATTGAAAATTTAATGTAATATTAATATTGTCTATGCTCTATTGTACATTCTCAGTTGAGGGAGAGAAGAAAAGTTAAGCATTTTATGTAATTCCCTTCTATTTGGTAATATTTTATATTAGTTTTATAATGAATAATATTTAAAGCACTGAAACATTAATAATATAAATTTAATTCTAAAATATATATTTTTTAAAAGTAACCAAATGTGTAATAGATGCTTTCAGTTAAGGAGATGTGTTATCTTTAATATAACATTTTTTGAAAAAATAGAAAAGCTCTAATTATGCTTTATATCTATATTTTTTATTTTAAATAACAAGGAACTATTAGTCAGTTTTGGAACTCAGCACATAAATTATAGTATGGTATTATTTAGTGTCAGCGTTAATTTATGCTAATACTTTAGTTAAGCAAAGAGCTTAATTTTTTAATGTTTTATGAATTAGAATATATTGTAGTTTGACATTCAATTTTAATTTTGTGTTAATTATGAAATGCTTTTTTTTATTCTAACTTAGTGACATTAAGGGAGCTAATAAAAATATATTAAGAGTCGAGTATGCAAAATGAAACAGTTAATATCAAAAAGCAGTTGAAATCATAGAATTTATCATGGATGAATACTTTGCTTCAATGCTGAATTTGAATAATTAAAGTAGATATAGTAAACTGAGGATAGTATGTCAGTTTATACTATTTTATGACTTCCCACTTTAATTTATAGTTGATTTAACTAAGGAGACAGGACATTTTGAAAATGCAGAATCTCAAAACATCATGAACTATATTACCATTATCAAAGGAACACATCTAAATAGAAATGCTTTTGAGGATTAGTTATGTATTTTAGTAGTAAGAGCCATCTTTTTTATAGATTGATTTGATTTGAAGGAAAGCCTCTGGTGTAAGGGTGGCAGAGTAAATACCTGAAGAGTGATGTTCTCTGTTCCGGCGATCAATACCAGCCCCATGACTCTACTTCTGGCTACCTTCTAGTTAAAAACAAATTTTTTAATTCTGACAATTTAATTGCCCTTCCCAAGTTCACATTAACTTGCTTGGGGAAAAGGGGTTTAGGTAATTTTTCAAAGAGAGACCCTCCAAAGTGGTTATTTATAAAAGTCACTTTGTAATAGGAGATTTCTTTAAGTTTGCAGAAACTGAGTCATATTTTAAAATTAACATTAAGACTTCCTCTTATGATTAAACATTCTTTATAGAAAGTGGCAGCAGCAAGCAGAGGTGAATATTTAATTCTTGAGGGCATTTTCTTCCATTTTACAGTTTTAAAATCTATTAGAAATCAGTTGTAATGATTCATACCCTCCTAGTGCACAGAGAACAGTTGGTCAGTTATTTATTATCGAAGCATTTTAGATCCAAAAAGAACCTAGGGCTAAAGTCTAGTATAGCTTTATTCTTTACAGATAAGGAAACTGAGGAAACAAAAGACCAACATAATTCTTGGTAGATACAGAACGAAAGCCCAGCAGGTTAACTGACTAGTCAGATTTTCTTACCATTGTGCTATGCTGTCTTCTAAAATTCATTATTAAATATAATGGGAATTTTATATTCACATTAAAGCCCCATAAAAAATGTTTTAAATGGTGGAAAGATTGGTTTTAATTCAAATACTAAAGCAGTTTAGCAGTAGAATCCTATTGAATTTAAGACATTTTTACTTTGTAGAGAATGTGCACGTTAATAGAAATGTATGAGGAGAATTTAACATAGTTTAAAAAGTACGTTGTAACCACATGGAATGATACAAGTAACTCATCTGATTTTCTAGGAATGAGAGACCATTGTAAAGATCCTAAATTATGCTGTTCTCTTGTATCTTCAGTAATGCCAGGTACTATTGCTTCCTTTTTAGTATCCACAAACAGTATGTTTCTACCTAAAACTTTTGAGAAACCCATGATCATTTGGAGGTGAACTTGTTCTCCTGATTATCCTTTGTAGTTTCACCAGTTTTTCTAGAGTAAATTTTCTTAACTTGAAACCGTTTGGAAATTTCATAAAGAGGAATGAATTTAGGATAATAGCTGTGTATAGGTATTCATTATGTGTCCTGTTCAGAATAAACAGTTACGGTGTGTCCTGCATGTCACACTTCAGTGGATACTCGTATATGTTGTAGGTACAGTTAATGTCACTTTGTTATCCCAGTAGCTATCTTTATTTTTTTATGTTAACAAAGTGGCTAACTCTTATGTGTAAACTTCTTTTACTCTAACGTGGACTATTAATGATTCTAGTTCATTGGTACAGTGGACTTTTAAGAAGAGATTTATATATCATAGATAGAACAATTTTCTGTATTCTTTTTCTGTTTTAATTTTACTTACCTAGTCTCTGTTGCATAGTTAACTCATGCGCAGAGCTACCTCTCAAGAGCTTGAACTTTACATTTTGAGGACCAGCTTTTCTCTGAGCCCTCTCATTACTCTTAGCTTCAATGAATCAAAGTTATATTTCAAAGAAAACATTTTTGACAGATTTCTCTAATTTTATGTAACAATTGCAGTTTAGTTATTTTGTTAAATCGATATTAAATCAGAACAAAATGTGAGATTAGATGAAGGCACTTTGTTATCAGTCACATGAAAAATTTAAACTGTTGTCATGTTTGGTAATGATTTTATTAACCAGAAAATATCTGAATCAAGCCTTAAAATTGCACGAAAAGTATATTTTAACTTCATCTAATTAAGCTGTTATACAAATGTTGAATATACTCACAGAAGGTATCAAAATAATTGATTCTTGTTTTAATGGTTGATTGAGTATAAGGCAAACGAAAGTTTAAAAATATACTTTTCCCAGCACATATAAACATGATAATTATCTTTTATTTTATGCTTGGGACAGTGTTGTTCTAATTTTGAAAAAAAAAAGTTCTTTAGCAGAAAGCTATTAGACCATTGAGAATTGAACACCAGCGCATGTGGTGTGTATTAGAGTACTGTTGGTAATTTTACTGCTGCTAACTTAAAATCCTCAAGGGGGAGTTAATTACAGGAAAACCATTCTAAATATCAGTAAGCTGCATATTTTCCATGACAAGAGGTTTTTCAGTTGAGGTTGAACAATTCCAGAATCTGAGCTTGTAAAAATAGGTAAATAAAGGAGTGTTTGTATGCATACAGTAGACCTATAGTACTTAAAATTATTTTTCATAAAATTTTACTTAATTCAAAAGTTACTGTGTTTTAATATGTTATCAGCATGATGAGAACATACTTAAAATTTTTAAATTTCAGTATTATATTTAGTGTTATTCAGTATTCAGTATTATATTTAGCCATTTGTTTGAATGTGAATTTATTTAATGAGCTACGTTAAACCATTGCATACTGTCACTGGCTACTTTTACTCATTTTTTTGGTAAATATTTACAGATTAAATGGTTTTTCCTTTTTTTTTTTTTCTTTCAAATAAGCTTGGTGTACTTCAGGACATGAATGGTAATAATCAGAGAAAGTAATGAGCAAGGTGTTGAATTTAGTTGTTTCTGATGTGTTTGGCATATGCTCATCAAATTTAGGCTTGGAAATGAGTATGTTTTTATTCTGTACTTACTTATTATGATTCTGACTTTAACCTTTTAAATGCATTATGAGAAACATAAGGATCAGTAAACTAATCAGGAAATTACATATACATTCATATTTGTATATTGGTTATTAACACTTTCTCTGGCAAAGTGGTTAGAAGCCCAGATTCTGGTGCCATATTGCCTGGATTTGGATCTTGACTCTACTTCTTACTGTGTTTCCTTGAGCAATTTATGTAACCTCTCTGAGCCTGTTACTCATGTGAAAAGGAGGATTTAATAGAAAGTATACGAGAATCAAATGAGTTAAATATGTAAAGTGCTCTGAACACTCCTTGGCACATGATAAGTGTCATTTACTGTTAGCATTGTTATTATTTCTGCTTTGAAGAAGGAATCATAAATCCAGGAAATTAGAATGTAACATACTGAGTTTTTGTAGTAAAATCTCACTGGCAACTGTTAATTTATTATAATTTACTTTATTTATAAGAAAATATAGAAGATGGTGATTTGTAATGTTTCTCAGTGACCAGTTTGTTTTTAGTAAAACTGATAGTAAATTGGAAAAGATCTTGTTTGGGCTAAGAGCAATGTTTATGATTTAAAGGTAAGGAAATATGAATACTTGAAATATAAATGATATAAAAACTTATACTGCTGTTTTCCTAAAAAAATAGTGGATTTTGGTGTATTTCTTTGTAGCTTTAAAAAAGCTATTTTAATTAGATACTTTATGTCCTTTTCAATTGTTTATTCAGCCTTTCATATGTGTACAGCAGCGTACAATGCTCTATGTGGGTATGAAGGAAAAAAAGATTTTATTTATCCGTAGAGGGTATTCAAAGCTAAATATGGAAAGCTTCTTCTCATGACTTCCTTATTTAAGAGAAAGCGCCTATGTTCTTTTAAGTAGTGCTGTAAGTATTGTATATAAATGATATACATGGTGAACTCAGAAAAAATATGGTAAAAGTAAACTTTTACCTCTAACATTATCCATACTCATACCTATTAAACTCAAAGCAGCTTTGATTTGTCAGGTTAACCAGGTAAGATACATGCAGTTTAACTATTTAGAATAAATTATATAGATAAACATTAGTCATGTTACTGCAAACTGAGTGCTTTATCCTTCCTGGGTTTGGGGCCTCATGCCTACGTGGATACTGCAGTGGAGCAAAAGGCCTGGCCATCTGATTTCTATATCAGTAGCTGCTGCCTGGGGATCAGGTGCTTTACCTCTGGGATTTCTCTATCTGGAAACCAGGATGTCAGGAGTGTGGTGAGGACTCTAAACTTTCCCTTCTGTGACACTGAGAGCTTTTAAAAATCACCATCCAGAGATTAGTATCTGCTTTTATGTATTTCTTAAGGAGAAAGCTGCTTAAAGCCACGGGAGTCCTCTTGGAGGGATATGGGGCTGTGAAGTCAGATTTTTTAGTTTCAGTGTTTACTCCCTTCAGCAGCCCCCCTCTCCCCTCTCTGGTTCCACGGATGGCTGAAGGTGCTCGGCAGAGCTGCTTCTCCCCTCCTTCGTTGCTTCCTTGCCTCTCTGGCAGCCTTGTCGCAGTGCCGGGAGTCTGGTGCCGCCGCTCTCCGCGGGCTGCTCCAGTTCCGGCAGCGCGAGGCTCTTTGCCCAGATACCTCTCATCCCGGGCTTTCTGTTATGTTTGCCCCCGGGGCGTCTTAGCCCTTTAGTTTAAACACATGGAGGAGGTAGCGTTTGAGCCTCCACTTAGTTTCCACACTGCCTTGCTCTTGGATATTTGTATAAGGGCTGGAGTTGGGGTGTGGGAGGGGTGAAATGTGGGCAAGGGCGACGGAAAGGAGAGAGGCAGGATGGAGTGAAGAGGAAGGGCATGCAGCTTCTAGGAGCTGCTAGGGCTTTATCAGTGTCAGATATGGCTTTGGAACCTGGCCTAAGTCTGCACTGGTTATGACTCTCTCTTAGCTCTCACCCTTCTTACTTATGGATTCTCCTCCACAGCCCCTCCCCAGCCATTTCAGAATGTTTGTCACGGTAATACCATTCGCAGGAATGAATCAGTCTTCCTTATTTTTCAGTGTTAAGTAGGTATTGTTTCCACAAATAGGTTCTGATTTTTTTTTCTACTAACACATTTCCAAAAAATGTGCTGCTTTTGAACCCTCTTCTGCCCTAACTGTAAGTAAATAAACGGTTCGGTGAGCAGTGCAAGGGTCAGATTTAATGGGATTAGGGTGCTTGCTCAGGGTAACATTAGACTAGATTTGGGGAATCCCGTTTGTCAGAAGGAGCATGTGGGCCATCCGATCACTTTCCCCGCCGTGGGTGACTCTGTGTAAAACGATTGACCATCTTTGGCCACCTCTCCTTACCTCAGTTCCCTGCCCCTCTGCCAGAGTGCTCTTCCCAGAGCTGATGGACAGCTTTGTTTCCTTTTCATTTCAGCTGCAGATGAAGATATCCTTGCTAAAGGAAAACAGTCCATCAAGAGTCAGGCTTTAGGAAATCAGAACTCAGAAAACGAGATCCTCCTGGAAGGTGACGACGATACTCTGTCATCCGTGGATGAAAAAGATTTAGAGAATCTCACCGGTAAATATAGCGGTTGTACCCATACTTCAGCTGGCTCTGGGCCAATAAGCATCTAATTACTTACGTTTTGGGCGGTGACTGCTAGGATTACCAACTTTACAGCCACAGTTACATTCAATGAAGATTGTTTTTGTTCTTCCAGACATTTTCCCCCAATGATCAATACTGTTTCCTCGTTATTTTTCAATTCTGTTCATTCTCTTTACCCTACTCATCTTTTTCTTTTATGAATAATCTTCACTGGAAAAGAAAACAGTTGAAAAGCAGCAACAAGAAAATTAGATTGCTTTACCCATCTAATGGGAGTTACCTAACCTCTACAAAATGAGAGCTATAAGTAAAATCTTGCCTATTGTTTTGTGAATACAGCTTGGAGGCTGATGAGCTATTTGCTTTGATATACAGGTCTTAGGGAACATGCTGCATATACATTTAACTCTCTCAAAAAATCCATTCCAGGAATGCTATTGCTTTTCAAGGATTCACATATTTTACCTGATGTAGGAATTTTGATTTGCACTCTGCAGATTTTCAGTTTTACTTCCCTTATGGGAAAAATTCTCTTGTTTAGCCTGAAATTTTAGTCATTCATTAAATGGCTTTTTTTTTTTTCTTTAATGCCTGGGACTCTGTCCCTCAACGAGGAAAGTCTGAAAGATTCTACAGTTTCTATAGGTGAAAATTATATAATCTTCAAGTTTGGTAACTTTAATTTAAAAAGCATGAGAGATCTTTTATTTAGTGACCTATCTGCATCCTGTGCTAACATGCAGTGAACAGTGATGAAAAATAGATGATGGTATCTTCTCTGATGATGACTGTAAATCTCCTGTAAAGTAAAATAAAACTAATTGGAGCATACTGCTAAGGGATTGGGGGTGGGAGTAGAGAGTGAGTGAGGCACTGCTGTTCTCTAGTCTTTTTCTTCACATCCATTTACCCCCTTCCTCCTCCTTTATTTTGCTTCTATTCTTGCTACTAGTAATACATTCATACAGTAATAGAGGTGAAAGGGGAGTTTAATTATATAATCTTGACAATGGCAATAGGATTAAGAAGTAATCCACACTAATAAAGTGGTGTGGGTTAGAAATGAAGTGGAAATTGTCAGGGGTCTTCTGTAGGACCTAGGCTGCCCTGGCTCCTGCAGCTGTCTGCTTACCCTGTAATTGAATGTCTGAGAATGATTGAAAAAATGTTATTTCTTCTCAGGATTACATGCTAATGTACGGAGGGCAAAGGAGACAGCAAAAGAACACATAGCTGCTTATTTCATCCATTTATAGGGATGAGCTTTGGGAAATCATGGCTGTTCTGCAGCTATCTGCTGCCCATCTGCAAACACAATGTATTTGTACATTGGGAATAGAGGGCAAAACCTGCTCTGATCTCCGCAGAGCATCCCTCCTATTGTCCTGCTGGCACACATTAAGATTGATGTGAGATTAAGGACCAACACCCTCCTAACAATCGATGAAAATGTCAATTCGTCTGAATTTTGAAACACTTATTCACCCATTGATTACCTGAATAGGTGTACCGTGTTTATAGGCACTATATTAATTCAGAACCATAAATGCCAATCTTCTCTTGCTGTTTTCTTCACCTATCGGATTTTTACAATGAGGAATTTACATGGGATTTCAAATTCTTCCTACATGTGTTCTACATAAATATATACATGTTTAATTATTATTTTTAGTCCTTACTTTAGGTTGGGCTCTAATATACTCTATGCTGTTCTATCTGTAGTGAATCTATTGTTTTCAGTAGCAGGCTGATTTGTCTCTTTGATAAGCCCTGTGGAGATTTGATTATTCCAATAAAAATTCATTCACTTGGAAACCCACCCTCCAGCTGTTTACTCCCAGAGTCCCTGAACTACACTGATATTAGATTTGGAAGCACTGCACAATATTTAACAGTGGAAAGGCAGGCTTAGAAAAGAAGTATTTTCACCACTCCTTCGTGGGGTAAAGTTGTTATGGAGGAGGTTTTGTGTCAACCTGGTACAAAATCTTTATCAGGGAATATGGTTTAACGTTGCTCACTTCACTAATAAGCTGGTGATCTTTTTGCAATCATGCCTCGGCCCACCTCTAAGCTAACCTCTGGCCTTGGCAGCCTATTGAGTCTTCCTTGCTTCTGGTTGTTGTTCCATGTTGTTTGATAGCCTGAGGCTTCTTTTCTGAATGGAATGTGGAAGGACTTACTTAGGCAGAGCCACCTTCTAACCAGGAGATTAGACCAAAGCTTTGCAGACTCCCTGTAAAACAATTGCATCCTAGTTTACTGTTACCATCATCCGCCCTGTTAGAGATCTCTTGGTATGAGAACCCTAACTTTGCATTTTCAGAGGGAGATTTTGCGTGTACAGAATTTGTAAGCGTAAAAAGACTTGGCAGGAAATTGGTGTTGGATGTGAGAATTTAAAAATGAAATGAAATTTTCTGCCTGAATCTATGTGATTTTTTTTTTAAATGTCGTTCCAACTTGTTCACCCTGTCCTTTCCTTTTGGCAGGCCCTGTTAGCCTGAGCACACCAGCTCAGCTTGTGGCCCCCTCTGTGGTGGTAAAGGGCACTCTTTCTGTCACCTCCTCCGAACTCTATTTCGACGTTGATGAAGAAGACTCTAACTTCAAGAAAATCGACCCCAAGGTGAGATGAGGAGTGGGTTTCATTTTTATGGAACTGTTTTTTCTTCTGATGGGATGGAGGGCTGCTGTTGGGTAGGGTTGGCATTACTAAAATCTGATAGACATAGTTTGAATTTCTTGATGAATTGCTTCTGCCTGTATGCAAGGCACCTATCTCTTTTAGCTTATGATTCCCTTACCAGCTAGTTAGATTATTGAAGTTCATTTAGATTCAAAAACAATTTCCGTTTAATTGCATTTATCATTAGCTCATTCAGAGGTGAGGGGAGAACCTCAGGGAATATTGTCTATAAATGTATTTTGCCTCAAAGGGTCCAGGATGAATTAAGCTACAAAATTCAGTGAGATTGAGAGTGGAATTATTTTGTTTAGCCTTTATATTTTCTGGATATAATACCAATATATCACCCTCTTGCTTTGTCCTCATAACTTACTACTCTGTTGTGCACGTACGCATGTCTTGTGTGCGCGAGATACCTCTGTTTCCCATTACGAATTTTACAAGGCACTGCATAATTTCCTTTTCTTAAATGAAAATGTAATTTCCCCTTTAAAATGTATTTCTGATTACCTTTCAGACCTTGGCAACTTTATTTTACTAAGAGACATTTGTAGCACAGCCATAAACCCAAAATTAGGTTTATTTCGTGAAAGTGAATGGTAGAATTTGTTCTGAGAAGAAACAGTCTCTTTTAAAATGAGCAAAATAAGCAACCTGTAGAAAGAGAAGAGGTTTTTAAGAAGGAAATAGTTAATTTTACAGGTTGTTGGCTAGTGTGTGTGTGTGTATGTCAACATACACATATGTATTTTGAGTTTATTGGTAGGAGATTCTTTCATTTTGTAATCATGTGAATTATTAAGTTTTAGTGACTTAGAAGTATTCTAAAGTCGTTCTTAATGAAAATGTTATAATTTTATGAAAACCTTTATAAACAAATCATCTCTTGTCTTATGCGTGTTTCCAGCACTTGGTTTCAGCGTGGCTGCTTTTATTAAGATGGGACTTGGTAGACTCTAGGAAAGGAAGTCTGTGATGGAACTGATTGTTTTGAGCTGGAGACTGCAACTAATCCAATGTAGAGAAAAGTTTAATCCTGAAATTACATCAACTAAAATTTTTTTTTACTCTCTTGCATGGCTTAAATGTCTGAAAATGCATTTTAGTTTTTTTAGGAAAGAAAGGTAACCAAAATTACTTAAACACTCTAATTGATGGTAGTTTTGTGAGTTTGAAAGGCTGAAATTTAATTCAGAATATTCTATTATGATTTTGGACATACATGGCTTAAAATCTAAAGTATGATTTAACTTTAAAGTGTCTAATGAATTGTCCTTGTTATTAAAAAAAAATCTACCAGTCTTTGCAGTTAGGCTGTTTGAAGTTACTGACTTTTCTCTAGAGGAAGTTAGAACTTTTTTATTTCTGTCTTGTCTTATTCTGTGCAGCATCATTAAATTAATTTTTTTCCCTGTTGCTTGTGCAATACAGGATCTTTGAGCCTAATCACAGAAATTGCCTATACCTCTGCAACGTTCCTAATACTACAGAAATCAAAACTGTTGCTAATTTATATTCTTAAAATTTTTTCAGCCAATTATTATTAGAAGAACTTTTGACTTTGTATAGGCGTTGGTATTTTAAGGTATTTTGTAAATGAGGACACTTATGTTGCTGGAATGTTTTTCTCTTCTTGTGTGTAAGCTGCATTAAATTAAATAAGGATGGAAAAAAGATACTGAATTTGGAGAATTTTTACTTCTTTTTTTCAAGACTTAAAAAGGATAAGTCTTTTTTCCTAGGCTAGTTGGAGAGAGATATATGTCTAATGCATTAAATACTTCTGTGAGTGAAAAAAATGGTCATTTTAAGATGTCATTTTTATCTTTTAAACTAACCATTGTGCCCTTAAAATCAGTAAGCACCTACTACTTGACTTGAAAAGTGTTCTTAAAAAGTAGAACATTTTCTCAAGAGAGTAAATTCATTTGTATTCAATTTAAAAATTATCATATTTGTCTGAACCACTTAGTATTACAGTAAGTGTATTCTGCATCTACAGGAAGAGAGACATGAAAAAGATACAGGTTGAAAGAGTAGAGATAGATGATTTCAGAACGGATAAGATCAATGTTTATATTTCTAACACAGAACTGTTTTTACTAGGGAATTTTTACCTGAGAATCTTACAACTGAATCCTGTTTTATTAAATGAACTGGGCACCAGAGCTCTAAGTAGCTTCCTAGTTTTTCATCCATCTCTGCTTTCCTGCTCACCCCTCCATACACTCCTTCCCCAACTCAAACTTCTGCCTCTGATCTTTAAAATTGCTTTTTAGAACATTCTTCTCTGTATCTCTCATTCATGGATTTTTCTTAGTAAGTTAATTAAAAAATGGGTTGATTTAAAGAATAAATTTTGAATATTAAAGGGTAACATCTGACATGTATTCTCTTCCTGTGCCT
The DNA here is from genome assembly GCF_048564905.1 of Vicugna pacos. NCBI lineage: Eukaryota > Metazoa > Chordata > Mammalia > Artiodactyla > Camelidae > Vicugna > Vicugna pacos. The sequence goes on from NC_132988.1 coordinate 14,418,014, forward strand.
CATTATTAGCATATATAATGGACTATGTAGTTACCTCCAGCATAAAGAAGATGAACCAGTTCCTTTGGGATGCTTTCGGTTCTACTAATTATTTTATTTGCTAATCAGTTATTTCCTTGTATCAGATAGAAACCTTTGTTAAAGTTGGACCATGCTATGAATATATCCGACTGTTTCCTTAGACAAGCAGAAAGAGGGGGACTATACTTTTCATATATGTAATTTTTCTTTGGTCATTAAAATGGTATCAAAACCTTTTTTATTTAAATTGCCTATAAGCAACTTCAGAATAATTCTGAATAATTCTGGGACTTTGACAAAAAAGATCATAGATACAGCATTTATAACTAAGCCATTTAGAAACTTGAAGTAATTTATAAATCTGGATTGTTCATATCACCGTTTGCTGGGGAAAGGAATATTGCTGTAACCATTTTACTCTTACTGTGGTTGATTTAATTATTAAGTGTTTATTTTTTAAAGCTTGAGGAGGACAAATGATTGAAGGAAAAATATCAACTGATTGTGTTAACTGTTCAGAGATCCATAAATATTTCCTTTATAATTCAGACTTGGAGTGGATTTTTAAACATTACGGCATAAGAAAGCAACCTCTTAATTTTTCACGTGAAAAAAATTTCTATTTTAAAAATTAGTATCATAATATGGTCTTCCGTACAAAATCTGTTCTTTTTTCAAGTCTGAAATAAGATACTACTTTTAATCTTAAAATCTACAGAACAATCATATAATTGGGTAAAAATATGTTCTCTTTTCTAAAGATTTTGGTGGAAATTTGTATGGTTAAATCTACAAAATGTGCTGCATTTGTAAATTTTGCAAACTAGAGTTAAAATAGATGCTTCTTGCATTTAGTTCCTCAGGTTCACATCCTAATATTGTAAATTACAAATTACGATCTTACCTGCCTTCATTTAAGAACAGTCCACAAACAGTCAATTACAATGTAAAGTAATATTTTTATTACTGTTTTCAACAAGACTGCTTCGGGTGAGGGTAGAGGTGCGAGAGAGGGAGGGGCACATCTGACATTGGCACTGAGATACATTTAACATCCGCAAAACTTTGTTTAAAAGAGAAATTTTACATATAATTAAATACTTTTTTTTCACTTGGTGACAACATTCAGGCAACCCAAAACAAAACGAAGGCTGAGAGAGAAAAAGAGAAAGAAAAGAAAGAGCGAGAGAGAGAGAGAGAGAGAGAGAGAGAGAGAGAGAGAGAAAGAAAAAGAGAAAAAGAAGTGAGGAAGCGAAGGAAAAGGGAGAAACTACTATACATTGATTTGAAAATGTACCTTGGGTTTCATTTTGTGGTGACAAAGCCCGATTGCTTCTTTTGTGTGACCTTTTAAATTCACATTGTTTGGAAGAAAACGATCACTTTTGTGCAAGAATGTGATTTTGTTTGGTCGGTTGATTTGCTCTCCTTTTGTTTGCTTGTTTACGAAGGTCTTCTGCCTGGTTCCCGTTTCTTTTAGGTGGCTTCCATAAAAGTTTGTGTCTGGAGTTTCCGCTATTTGTCGCCGAGTTGTGTGTGTGTTGTGTTTGAGAGCATTCCCGTCTGTGTCGCTTTTCAAGCAGTCCCCAGCACCCTATAGTTTGTCCAGGCTTTTGGGATTGGTGAGAATTTCCCTGGCCAACCTCCAGGTCTGCTTGGCAGCGCTCTCCAGGGCCGAATGGGGCTTGCCCTGAAAAAGGTCGAGGTTGGGCAGAAAGTAGTGAGGGCAGCGGCGGCACTGCAGGCAGGAGATGAGCTGCAGCAGGATGCCGTTGAGCCGATCGCCGAGGCACGCCTCGTCCCAGTCCGTTTCCCGCGGGTGCTTCTCGCACTCGTACAGCAGCAGCGTCTTCATGTGGTAGTTGTTGAGCGGCTGGCCGGGCAGCTCCAGGTGGCGATCCCGCAGCGTCTTCAGCACGGAGAGGCACTTGTTTCGGCAGCCGCCCATTAGCAGGCGGTTCTCAGCCTCCCCGAACTGTAGCACCCAGGCATCGCTCTCCGCGGAGCTCTGCTTGCCGGTCAGCGAGTAGCATTCCTTAGAGAGCAAGTTGAACCCTTCGGCCTTGACCTCCGCCACCCGATTGGGGCCGGGCCAGGGGATGTGGGGCATAGGCCACTGTGCCGCACTGCGAGGCCAGATACCGGTGCACTTGAACGCGGGAGTGATTTGCACCACATAGCGCTCCCTGATGCGCAGCTTGACCTCGCTGGTATCTGCGATCATCTTGACCACATCCCGATAGCTGCACTTGTCCACCGCCTGAGCCACCAGCGTCTGGAAACGCGAGCGGATCTTGCGCGCCGAGAGGTAGCCGGACGCTGTGATGAACTCGACCCAGAGAGACATGCTCCGCTTCCGCCCATCGCTCAGTTTGAGCACCGCGCAGCCGGGCAGCGAGCCGTCGTCCACGAAGTTGAAGACGCCCATCTGGTTTAGGTAGAGCACCACCTCGAATTCTGTGGGCGAGATGACCTCCAGCCCCTCATAGCGGGCATCGATCTCGCTCAGGGAGCTGATGAAGCGAGGCTCCTGCACCTCCACTTCCTTTAGCACGTCCGAGACCACCTTACAGACCTCTCGGATGGTCTTGGCGATGGCCGCCTTGCGCGCTTGGCAGCGCTCAGTGTAGTATTTATTGAGCTGGTAGACCAGCTTGGCCTGAGCGGCGATCATGTTGGGGCACAGGTCCGGGCTGTACACCGGCGTCTCGCAATACGTTGAGGGATCCAAGGCTCACGCGCTGGTGGTGGCCCTGCGGCTTGCGAAAGAGGCGCTGCGTTCCCCTAAGCCCCACTTTCACTCTTGTTTTCCACCTGGGCTGACCGGCTGACGTTTCAGCCGTCCAGCTCTTTCTCTCCCCTCTTTTGAAAGCTTTTTTTCTTCTCCAGAAAAAAACAAACAAACCCAAAAAACAGAAAAGATGATCTTTGAAAGAGAAAAGTACCTGCTGGGACTATTTTGCTTTCTCTTGATGGGTGAAATCAAGACGTGCCTGCGGAAAAGATGAAGGGGAGGGGGGGAAAGACAGGGTGAGAGAGAAAAATTCAGGTTACCAAGAGGTTAGGCTTAGACGACTGCAGCGGAGATGGCCCAGAAATCTGGAATTGAGGTCTTTTACGTGCCAAAGTAAATTTAAAAATAAAAGCGAAACATTCAGTGTTTCATTCTTAAACTTCTCTCCCAGACTGGTAGCACGTCTTCATTCGGCTTAGGTGAGTGCTTTTCTCCTCACCCTCCCCCAGATGAAAGGTGAAGGGTGTAATTAATGTCCCGAGAGCAGCGAAGTGCAACTCCGGCCGTGGCACACTCAGGTTTGCAGACGCCCGCCCGGCACTCTCAGCGTGTGGGTCTGGTCTCTTCTCAGGGGGTCCTCTTGTAGCGGTTTTCCTCTTTTCCTACTGGAGGCGTTGTTTGGACTGGGTTTGTTTATTTGCAGTGGGTTCTTCTTGTCTTTCTCTAGGTGCAAACTGCTGGAAGTTGTTTGATACTCATTTCTGCTTCGTAATTTATAATTTTGGCCCTCACAAAATCTATTTTAGTGTGACGAAGTCGTTGCTTGCGTTGCATCTGGGGTTTGGTTATAAAGATTCAAGGGTTTTTCTTCTCCTCCCCCTTTAGGTTGCTTGTGCAGATTCCACTTTCTGAGTCGTCTCTCCCTCCTCCCCTCAGATGTCTCTCTCTCTTTCCCTCTTCTTAATCTCCCTCCCTCTCCCTCCCTCCTTCTCTCCCCTTCCCTTCCTCTCTCTCCCTCCCTCTCTACCTCTGTCTCCCTCCCCTTCTCTCCCCCCTCCCTCTCCTTCTCTCTCTCTCTCTCTCTCTCTCTCTCTCTCTCTCTCTGTTTCCTGGAGTTATTTAGTTTATGAATGGTCCTGGGCCATCATGAGGGGGGTGGAGCTTCGGTTCCTACAATCGCTATGCGAGCTGTCAGTGCTTTAGCCAATCCGAGAGAGAAGACAGGCATGCTTGGCAAACGGTAGCAGCCACCGCTGCACTTGATAAAGAAAGGGGGGTAAAGATTGAAGTAAGAAAATAGGAGGAGATAGTAGAAGTCAAATGCTCACACACATTTTACAGCCCCCTCTTTATCCTCCTCTCTTATCAGTTGCAAGGAAGAAAAAGAGTGTATATAGAAGGGACTACTTGGAGATGGCTGGAATGACTGGAGAGAGAGTAGCAGTGGTTCACCTTTTTTTTTTTTTCTATCAACATGGTGAGGAAGGTGCAAACTAACAAAATTACTTTTGCTTGAAGGCAAATGGAAGGAGGAAGGGGAATCTGGGAAAGGACCTAAATTTTTCTAAATTTTCTCCTCCAGCAGTATCTTCTTCCCTTTTCTTCCCCTCCCCTCCCATTGTTGACAAGAGCCAGATCAATTGCTGTATATGTACACTAGTTTGGGGGGGGGGGCACGGATGGACTAGATATGGGGTGAGGGTTTATAACCATAAATCTCTTTTCAGTAATTTCCATATGCTGTTGAAAAACGATTTAGGGCAAAATTTGCCCAAACACTTTATTTGATAATTACTTCATATTTAAGATTCAGATATATTTAATGTTATTTATTGTTATGAGGACTAACAAGTTATGAGAGAGAAAAATATGTTTATGTTGTGGAAAATGGTGCAGATTCATATATGGTAGAATTTTGTTGGATATACTTTTAAATTAAAATAAGCCACTAAAATTGATTTGAACTTAATGAAAATGAAGGGAAGTAAATGTGAACCTGAGTTAAAGTTTTCTTAAAATGTTAATACTGTAAATCTAATTTTGAATATTTTTAGGCAGTACAGAGTTTCACTTGTAAAATCATTTTATTTTGATAATTGACTCTTGCTTTTAAAAGACTTCACTGCTGCAAAAATCTATAACTGTCCTGTTATTGATTACACAGATGGCTTCACTCCTTCCCTTGGCATTTCAATGAAACTCATGCATGTGCTTTTAGTATATGTATTATCCTTTCAAGCTGTACCCATTGTAGCCTTTAGATACTTTTGGTTGAAAAACCTGTAACAGTTTTTCTGATTTGCTTAGAATTGAGGGTTTGTGTTTGAACTTCAGGTAGATGGATTCTGAGTCTTTTTAAGACAAATCAAGTAGATGGGAATATTTTTCGTCAGATTTTACACGTGTTATTATAGTCTCCGATAATGCAATAACACTAAAAATCTATGAAGCCGATCGTGTGAAGACTTCATTTTGCAAAACCCGGTATGCGGCTTTTGCAAAACCAAAACCCCCTGGGAGGGCTTGACTTGTGGACCAGGTGAACATGAATTCAACTGCGTAGGGAAAGTTTATTTCATCGTGTACTTGATGTCAGACACTTGGATCTCTTGGTTCTTTCTTACATGTCTGGTGCGGACCACTGGTATCTTGTCACCCCTTCACTCTCGGTGCCCTAAGTCTCTTTCTGAAGAAATTTGCCCCCCCCCTTTTTAATCAAGTCGGATCTTTTGCCAGGGGTCTGTCTTTAGTGGCCAGGAGTTGGGAAGAACAGTTGGCAGTCAGTGTCCGCGAAACTCTGGGACGCGACCTTCAGTCGACTTCTCGGGAGTGGCGGAGACTTGGGGCGGCTGTGGGCTCCAGTGGGCTCCAGCCTTCTTGGGGTGTGCGGCTGGCTTCGGGACCTGGGCTGCAGGAGGGTGGAGCGGGGCCCGGCTCCTGCAGGCTTCGCGCGCGTGGGACGCCCAGACTCTGTCCGCCATCCTGCCATTGGCCGCGAGATCAGGCCGGCGCTCCGGGCAGGAGGGGCACTTGGCGGCAGGGAGTTTCGTGAACCGCCGGTAGAGGATTCGGGGAGGCTTCTTCCGAGGGCAGTCATTGGGCGGAGACTTGTGGCGGGGCTAGAGGGTGCGGAGCTTTCCCTCCCGGACCCTCAGGGTGGCCACCACTTCATCGCCCCTGGTCGGGGAGCGGCTGAGGCCTCGCGCGTGGAGCTGCCGGCCCGGGCTCCTGGCAGCGTTTACAGAAAGCCCCGGGGGTGACCACGGTGTCGTCCCTCCTCCGCGCCTGGGCCCGCGCGCTCTCTTCTCGGGTGGGGCGGCCCAAGCGGCGCGGATCTTCGCGCCACCACTCGCCCGACACCCCACTTCTCCTCTCCTCCCGGCTCTGTCAGGCACGACCAAGTTTCGTCCCACCCTTGTCCCCTCGTTTCTGCACTTTTACCTACTGAGGCTGAGGGATGATAAAACGTTACAAATGTTTTGATTTAAAAACAATTCATTACCAATTTACCCTGTCCAGGGTAGATGCTCTAGTAAATAATAAATCAGTTAAACAAAGGCGACTTTAATTTATTGCCATGGTACTAATTAGAAACATCATTTGAGCAATAAACTTAAACACTTCCAGCAAATAATGCTCCCTCTCGCCAGTTCTCTTCCTTCCCCCTCCCCCACCCCAACTCACTCTGGCTGCCTCTGCTCTAAGAGCTGCTTCAGCTGTGTGTTTGCGGATCCGCTCTTCCTCTGGTTGAATAATTGAAGGGGGAAACGGTATCCGAGGAGGCTGTAATTGAAGAGCCCCTGTCACCTCTGCTTTTATGTATGTTAGTATAGAAGTCCATCAGCAGCTCCTTGATGGTGTATTAAAACGAAGTGGCAGCCCCTTCTGCAGGAGATACCGTATTCTATTAAAGGAGACCAAGTGAGAGAAAGAAACTCTAGAGGCTAAAAGCCACTTCAAGTCTTCAGACCGATTGATCTGTATTCTCTTGTTATAATCCGTCTCATCATACTTGAGTTAATGAGGCAAAAGAGGGGGAGTGAAATCTGATGGTCCTTGACAAATTCATTAGGGAGGCTGCAGGACATTTTATTTGACTGTTAAACATCTTGTTTGTTTGGTTTAGGCAGTGCCAACATCAGCGTGCTTCTGCCCAGACCTATCATGTTGGGCTGGCTACAGACCTTCCTAAAAAGAGAAAGAGGACATTCAGGATGTGATTTGAGTGTTTTGCTTTGGATTTCGTGTAGTCCATAACCTTCAGATTTATCTAGGATTTACCTTCCTCATCATTACACTGGGAACATTTTATGAGACTGTAGATACTGAGGTGGGCATGTTTTTAATTACTATAAACTAAAAAAATGTATGTTTAAACTTTAGTCTGAAAAGTTCCCATTTCCTTAAAAAAATTGAGTCAAGTTATAGCAATTACTGTACCAGTGTTTGAAAATGTGAATGTTTAAGATACAGAAGAGTAGCCAGATTATACATTAGATCCTATTTTTACTTGATCATGGTTAAAGAAACTTTTAATTATTAATTGAATTTCCTCTTTCAGTGAAACACTTACAGCTACAGAAACTTGGAAATAAAAAGATTGACTATTTATACACATATAATCTTTTCAAAAGAAAATTTGTATATTTTAGTGATTCTTTTTTTTTAATTGAGTATAGTCAGTTACAATGTGTCAGTTTCTGATGTACAGCACAATGTCCCAGTCATGCATAGACATGTTACATATATTTGTTTTCAAAATTTGTGTATTTTAATTTGAGGGCCTTGTTATTTTTAAACTTAGAAGCAGAACCGGGTACTCTATGAATGGTGCTAAAATAAGGTGATGAGCTGACAAAATACTTAAAAAACAGAGAATATTTCTAATTGAAGAATAATGGACAATTAAGCTAGAATGCTAAATCTTTTAATATTTTATTCTAAGCTAATAAGAATACAGTACTTGATTATTCTCAGTTTATCCAATTGTGGTACTTTCTTGCATAGAGAATTCAGTCATATTTTCCTTCAGCAATTGACTTAAACAGCCTCAGCTTAAGTGCTTTGAGAAAGAACTCTGTCTTCCATTTATAGGCAAACAGTATGAGAGAAAAAAGAAAGCTAATGCTCTTTGCCTGTCATTTTTATACATTCCTGCACTGCTGATGAAGCTCGAACTGCTGCAGGGAATGTATGGATTTGAAAAGAAATGATTCAGTAGTTCATGTTGTGTTTCTCAGAAGCAAAACCAAACTAATGGCTGAAGTCAGTGCTTCTGTACATCTGACAGTTATAATCCTGTTTACATTTCCAGAGAATACAGAATCCTTAAACTGTTTTATTTTTTGCTGATCTTTACTTAGAAATGTGCTTACTGAGTTAAACTTCAGTGCAGCTTTTACTTTATCATATCACTGGGGCCTAAAAGATGTCCATTAATTTATTATCTGTAGAATAACATACAGTATTTCAATAATCTTTCCTAAAGAGTGTACAGATTTTCAGTTATGTGATTTTGTTTTCTGGGAAAACATTTAGAATTATTCAAAAATAATCAGATTATTGACATTAAAAAATCAACTCTCTGGATTTATACTTTTCGGAACACAAAGGACCACATTTTACCTGTATGTATTCTTATCCTCTAAAATCTAACTTTAAAACATCTATGCAGTTGCTAAGTGTTTGGCTCTTGTATAATTAATCATTCAATGTATTTAAAAAAATTCTTGATTTTTTTAAAAAGAAAATTCTTTTGGGAGGGTCAAAATGTAAAAGGGGAAATAAATAGCTATTAAATTCTCTGAATTTAAAAACTATTCCAGTAAAAACAGAAAGAAAAATAAATAACCCAGACACAGTTCATTAGTGTTGATGAAATTTCATTGAAGGAGTTATATTAAAATATCTGTAAGAAGCTTTAACAAAAGCAACTGTCAGAAAAATAGCATCCACATTGTACTAAAAGTCAAAATAAAACCACATTCTCCTTCATTCTCTGTCAAATGTTCTAATTTTCCAAAGCCCCTAAGTATCATATTGTTTCAAAACTATTGATAATCGAGAGAATAATTAGTACTTGAATTTTTTCTTTGAACAGTTCACTGTAGTGCCTATTAATTTTATATAGTCAATCATGCTATTAAGACAAGTTGTTGGGTTTTTTTTTTTTTAATTTCTTTCACAAAATAGCCTTATAAAAACCCTCGAAACCTTGTAATCTCTTTGATTGGTAACCCAAGGGTATTGTTCTCATTTGAACAGTTTGAACTTAATGTTCTGTCAGGTCAAGGCAATAGTTTTAATTTTGTATAGCAAGCCTCAAACTGTGCTGAAAAATAAATGCTTCTGTGTACTTTTGAGTATTGTTTTGTGGGATTAAGTTTGTTTGGGTTACCTTGGATAATATATTTGATTAGTGATGCTTATACCTATTAAATTTTTACAAGTCTGATTCTTGTGTAGTTTAGTAGGTTGAAAAAATTGAAAGTACAATAGCTATTTGTTTTTTCCCCAAGTTGAATACCATCTGTATATATGAGTACATGATTAAGCTATATATAATCTAATATCAACAAGATGTGCAATGATGGAGCAAAAAACTTGTGTTCAGGAAAATGGAAGTAAGCAGCTTTTAGCTTGACTGAAATGTAAATACTATGGTAATATTGAGCTAGGATATGAACTGTTAAGACAATCTGAGTTAATTTGGCAAGTATTTTTCAGAAGGTATTTCATTGAATTTACTATGTTTTCACTTATGCTGTCTTGTGTCTTTTGGCTTTACCAAGAAATCATTTCGCTTTTTCTCATTTTTAGATTAACACATTTTTTACTTGTAGCAATCACATTCCTTTATTCCTGTAATACAGTTAAATAGTTGTTCTGAAGAGTTAAAACAAATAAGATTCTGTCTTGTCTGTCTTCTTTCCTTCCTTCTTAACAGTCTGAACTTATTAATGTAGTACTGAGATAAATATTAAATTTTACATGTCTAATAACTTTGGCTTTCATGGCTCACTGTAATCTGATTTCACTCTAATTCAGTTCAGTTCAAAACATCAAATCTTATGGTTTAAAGAAAATATGGTATCCTCTGTTTAATAAGATGATACTACTGACTCACATGGAGAATATGCTTCTTGGGGTCTTAGAGCCATCCCCACGCCCATTTCTGCTTTCCCTTGTGATCAGTGCCAGACGTTTACGGAACAGATGATTGAGATTAGGGATGTAGGTTATGGCAGTACTGAGCCGTGCTTAGTTCAAAATAAAAGACTGGCATTACGCTCTATATTTCTTTCGGGTCATGTGAAACATTTTGTGGACTTATGTTTAAAATGATCAGTTAAGCGTGTCATAGGTGAATTTTCGTTACACTTTAGGAAAACTAGCCATTTTAAACATCTTAGTTTCTTTTGAAATATATAGGTTCTGCACAGTACCACTATATTAGTAGTAGTAGTAGTAATTTGGCATCAGTCTTCTGCTAAGATTACAGGAAATTTTTAATAGATTTTGTGTTATTTTTGCTGAAAATGTTAAAAAATCTAGCCTGTTTGTTCAGTTAAACATTGTGGATTAGAGTAAAAATGATGTGCTGAGAGGTTTCTCTGATTCCTGGTAGTGGTTAAATAACAACAACAAAAATCCTTCATTGGCTCTAATCTCTGTATAGAAGACATCTGTGTAGTATAAATGAAATAATATTTGATGATCTAAGGAATGGAAACTTTGCCTTTAACCATCTGAAATAAAGCGAGGATATAAAACATCTGTCTTGGCCTATGTATATCAAGGTTCTGCCAGTCTGTTTCTTTTCTGAATTTTCCCTTTCTCTCTACCCTTATTATCTTTGAATCCTAAAGAGTCATTCTCTTATTTTCTGACTAGTTTTGCTATAGACAAAACCTGGGTTAGTAGGTTTAAATCAGCCTAGATAGAGTGAAAAATCTTTGATCTATGGCTGTGACTGTTTCCAAATGATTTGCTTGCTGGGACCAGACACTATCCATGCCCTTTCACTTTGCTATCAGATGGGTACACACAAAGGACCTGAAAGGCCACCAGATGCACAGTTAATCATCATATTAGATAAGTGAAGGTTTCCAACCATACTTAATTAGATCTTCTGTTTCCAATAGTTACTTGTGCTGTAGGACCTTGTTGGTTAAATACTCTACAAATCTAATCTTTTCTGCAAATGAATCAAAACTTTCTGTAAATTGTAGCTTCAGTTAAAAATGAATGATACAAAATTATGTATTTAAAAAAAATACAAAGTTGCTGCTGTCACATAGCTTACCTGCCTAGATAAGATAAAAGGGAGACGGTATGATAGTACTAAAGAGCATTAGTCTAGAGGGAAAAAAGCCCTGAATTTTTGTCCTAGCTTGCCTACAAACTGTGTGAGTGACCTTGATCAAGTCACTATCTCTGCTCACTATTTTCTCAATTGTTAAATGGGGAGATAGATGAGGTTTTTTTTCTGCCTCTTCTAGATGCAGAAATCTGTAACTTCCTACTGTAACATGTCTAATGTTGCTGTGTATATCTTTTTTAAAAAAATTATTTGTTTACTTTTTTTTATTTTGCTGGAGAATGTAATTAGGTTTATTTATTTATTTTTAAAATGATTGTCCTGGGGATTGAACCCAGGACCTTGCGCATGCTAAGCACAGACTCTACCACTGAGCTAGACTCTCCCCCTTGTGTATATCTTTATTAGTTGATTTGAAATCAGAAATCTGCACAAATTTAGAATTTCAGTGCTGTTCTAATATATGAAAGTTTACAATAGAAAAATAATAGAAAATAATAAGCTTAAAATGCTTATGTTGCATATTTTAGACTTAAGGAAAATGCAAATTATAGATCGGAGACAGCGATGAGGGACAACTAACTAGCAAGTTGGAATAAATTCTAAGAGTATACTTATTACTGCTTAAGAGGAGCTGGATCCCGAAGACATAGAAACGAAACAGGCTATGTTTTCTTGTATATATAGGAAAAGAGTATGTATTTAAAGGTGTGTTCAAAGTTTTTCTCAAACTGTTGACTTTCAGTGTTTCTGTTATTTTCATTAAGAATAGATATTCTTTAAATATTAATTCTTGTAGCCAAATAAAATTTCAAGTTCACAATTAACTTTACGAAAAAGGAATGTTTGGTCTTCTCTTTAGAGAAATGACATAGCTTTAGGCAACTATACTACTACCATATTCATGTTGTGTTAACAGATAGATCCAAGCAGGGAAATGGTTTTCAAAACATGAGTCACTAAAGTCTCGTACTACTTTCTCATGCTTTTCACTTGTTTTCATCAGAAGATCTGACAAGCATAAAAGTGTTAACATCTTTTTATTTTACAGATGTTCTTAGTTTTCTCTCAAACTGTAAAGGATGCTGTATCAGAGTAGCATGGTAGGAAATAATTTCAACACCTCCTTTCACTTATACGATAACTTATTATTTGTCTAAGCTGGTGGATATTTTTGTAGGGAGGGAAGCAAACCAGGAAAAGACAACATATTGAGATCTAATTGTTCACATTTTGAGATACAGATCAATCAATCTGTCTGCCGTATTATAAATTCTCTTTAAAATAGCTTTTCAATGGGCATAGTTGGAGTTATTTTCACTTCTGTGCTGTGTTCTTTGAAAGTCTCTCATTAATGCAATAGGCATGCCAGGTGACCACCGAGAGAGTTGTTGATGGACACTCTGTGGGTTTGCAAAGTGCAAAACTGAAAGACTAAGAGATGAGAAATGCATTACTATTTGTGAATTTATGCTTTATCTCACTTCACTTGAAAATTTATGAGTAGCATGGCTTAAGGGTGCCGGAGTTGTGTGTTCCAGGGCTTGCCCCTACTGATAACACCCTTGTTGGCGTGAAAGTGCAATGCAAATTATGACAGTTACAACCTTCTGTTTTGTTTAACCTGTCAGTAGATTTCCTGGCTCAGTGCTGAGGGCAATGGTGTGTTCAGCTAGTCCATATTCACCCAAACTTAAAAGGTCAGGTTTCTACAGGCAAGCCTAGTCAAAGCCTAATTGATGAGGAGGGCAGAGAGACAGAATTTACTGTTCTGTTGGCTAGTTTCATATCGTTAGGTTGTCCTGAAAGCATCAGGCAGTCACAGCCCCTTTCATGTAAGTGCTGACCCTAGACAGAAGCTGACAATCAAAGGAGGCAGCCACAGGAACCAGTGCAAGTAGGCTATTGATTTTTCAGTTAGGTCTAAGTAGTTTGTAGTATGGATAATGGGTGACAGAGGCAGGTATGTCATTATCAATGAGCTCCAGAACAGCAGCGACAACCCTCTCTCATATTTCCTTCAGCACTGACAGTATGCATCCAGAGGCGGTCAATAAATCGCCCAACCTTTAACTGACAAGTGACTTGGATGTTTGGGTTGAGGGGCGGAAGTTCTAGAGCTAAACTTCTCTACTTGAACATGTCCTGGATCTAGCGATAGAGTCAGTAATTATATGGTGGTTAAGTTTTTGAAGTTGTAATTTGGATAAGTCTCTGCAACTCTGAAAATCAGAGTTTTCCTTTTCAGCTCTTGAGAATTTAAGGAGCATCTTCACATAGTTAAGAGATAAAGAAAGGAGCCAATCATTTGTAAAGATACTCTGCAAGTGTAATTAAGTTAGATGATTATTGTAGAGTTTCACTTTTAATTTAGACTAGATCCTTATTTAATCACGATATCCCTGAACTTAACAAAATTTCAGCAGTTAGAAATTACCTCTCTTCAAATAAACAAATTGCACTTAAAAAAAAGGAAGAAATTACCTTTCAAAATCCTTTTTAATTCCTAATCTCCTCTTAACTGTTTTAACTGCAGACCAATTTTAAGTAGAAAAAACTTGAGCCATTTGTAAATGTGATGTATTAGCCACTAAGCAGTTGCTATTTGACCTTCAAATTCGTTTTATATTACTTTTCACAGTAAAATAGTCAGGAACTGAACATTTAATGATTAGAGTTTGATGAATTATGATTGCTTCTGAATTTTAAAAGAAATGAGGCTTTTCTTTTTTTTAAAAAGCATTTCATTCGAATATTTGTATTTAAAGATAGGTACAATTCATGCCCACATAAACAAAAATGTAACAGGTTTTGTCTAAAAAGTGCGCATGTTCTTAAAGGGATATAAAATAATTGAGAGCTATTTTAAATTTGAACCAATCTCTATTTTGTTCAAAATGTAAGTAATATAAAGAAGATAATATTTATAACTAGAAGTGGGAGTTTGGGTTGTACCAGGATCCTTGCAAACTATCACATGCTTACATTTTTTGAAAACTTTAAACAAATTGAAGTAAAACAGAAAAGTAAATGTTTTTTAAAACTTCCCTTAAATAGCTTATCGCCGTGATATCTTGTTTAACACTGTGATACTGTACAGAACCAGAGTTAGGTCTGTGGTATCATCTAGCTGGGAGGACCCTGCATGACCCCGTGAGTCATTTTCATTTGTCCCATGCAGCTGAAAATTCTACCCCCACCCCCGTTTTTAAAAAACTAACCAACTGGTTAGTGCTTACTGAGAGTCTGTGTGCTTAAATATTTTAAGTTCATAGTGATATGTCTATGTGAATAACCCTTTTTTTAAGAAAACAAAAGAATACAAATTTGAAATGTAGTAAAAGATGGCTACTATTGAACTACTATAGACTTAGTTTTAAAGAAGCTTTGAGATGATGTAATTAATATTTGGAGAAATTTTATTCCAAAATCCTGCATTAGTCATCTTTTGAGGCTTACAGATTCTTAAAGCAAGATCTTTTTAGAGTCATTGTTTCACCTCCTGTTGTTTATTAGTAATTAACTTAATCTGTGTTTTTCTGTTGGATTAGATAAAATATTTAGCTGAGAATCTTGTAATCTTTCTATTGTTAGCCATATCATAGGTGGGGCTTCTTTTGCTGTCTTTGAAATCTTTCCTGACTACAGTATTGTTGGATTTTTTTCTTCCCCGAAATAAAAAAAAGCTGAAGAAAGAGGGGACAAATTAAATTTTCATGAAAGAAAATCCTAATCAGCAGTGACAGTGTAAGAGAAAGATGATTGCCACTTGGTCATTGTGGAGAGGCACTTAGATTTGGTGTCAGTGCTTCTGTTAATGATGACTAATGTCTTTCTTGGAGCAAGTGCATGCTCCAACATACTGCTACAGCCTAGAGAGCGAGGGCTTGGCAGTAGGCAGCACTCAGCAAAGCATTAGGTGTCCTAAAACAAAGGCCTTTCAATGCAATCAATCTGACAGTCTCTATTATTAGTCAAATGCAAACATAATTCTAAGGCATTTAACAACACATTTTAAGCTGCTTTATCTCCAGAAGTAAGAGATACTATTTTTGAATTAAAATATTAAGAGATCAAGCAATGTTATTAAGATGTGCTCCCTGTTTTGTTAACTACAGAAATAGGCGCATCATGACCAATGCACAGAATCACGTGTGTTAAGAAAGTTTTACAAAGAGGCAAACGTGCAGCAGAGTTTTTTTTCCCCCTACTGCAATGCTGTTTTCTGAATAACTGCTTTCTAGTTACAAAAAGAGAATGAATAACTCAAAAGATCTTTTTAGATCTTTTAATCTTAAATATGTTGCTTACAAAAACGTGACATGTGTGATTTCTTCAGTTTTCCCCCAAAGTGTAAGACCTTTCAGAAGGGCATTTGCAATGCTTGTCATATTTTTCCGTATACATCTTATTGGCCTGACATGTCTTGAGAACCATGAGAACACAGATGTCATTGCATTCAGACAACACTAATTACTCTGGGATTTTTGCAGCCTCAGTGCCTGCATGTAACTGTCGATTATGATTGTTCATGCAGCCTACAGTGGGGACACTTTGCACATGAAAATAGCGAGACACAAAAATTGTGAGACAGGCTTTTTGGCCCCTATTGTTCTCCAGGAGAATTTGGGAAAAAAAAAATTCCTGACACATCAATTTCATTCAGCATTTTGCATTTGAACCATGTTTTGGCAACATTTTCCTTTCTAAAGTAAGTGTGTTATGCTTTAGTGTGCAGTGAAATCTATTATCCATCTGTTCTTTAACCTTCTTGTACAATCTTCTACATGATTTTGTCTTCAAGCTTCATGGGAAATTTCTTTATGTAGCTTACAGTCTGAGAGAAGCACTAATTGTGATATGAGTCTTTTGAAAGTGACAGTGCAAAACAATAAATATGTATGATGTGTTCTTCTGGCGTGCGATTTAATGTTTAATGAGGAACTGCAGCAAATATGGTTAGTCTCAATTCCAATAAGTGCAGTCATCTTATGCTTTTAACACAGGTCAGTTCTTTTCTTTGTTTAATTTTCTCTCTAACATTCTGGATTTCAGCTGATGATTCATGGTGTTTAGGTGGTTTTGAAGTATCAGAGGTCAAATGGTGGTCAGATCTGAGCCCTTACTACTAAATGTGGAGACCAACTAGATGCTTTGGGAAAAAGCATAATCTGTGGTAATCACCGATTGAAAATAAAATCTCCAATAACGTAACTTCATACGCTGATGAAGCAGAAATTGAAGCAGCTTGATCAAAGATGTGTGATGAGATAAAACTGCAGTCTCTGCTGTACAGTTATAGTAATTATGACTAATGAACCGTCCAGTCTGGATGAAATGGCATGCCCACAGGGACTGTGTCCAGTCAGTTGTGACTTAGGCAAGCTGAACAAACCGCTGATGGGGTTCCAAATTCTCTATCACAAAAGTATGCTCTCCGTTATTAATACAACTTTTGTTAGGACGGTGTAAAGTGACTAGAAGTGACCTAAATTTTGTTAAATATAGATTATAGTCCTCTCTCTTTTTTCATATGTTTATTTAAAATTAAACACCTATTTGTTGTGACCTCTGGTTTACCTCTTCTTCCTTAAATACACTTAGGTCACTACTCTGTCACAATTCTGTGACCTCCTGCTTGTTCTTCTGTTGTGCTGCTTCTGGACACTCTCTCTTTCTTAAAGCTGTTGTTTACTTTTGTCAGGGATTATTGTTCCCTAACCAGATATTGGAGAGATGCTTTTATAATAATAACAGGATGTGTGAGGCATTTACAGTGTGTATGCACCGTCCTAAGTGCTTTACCGATATTAGTTCAGAAATCACCACTGCTAGTCCTTCGAGGTGGGTCCTACACATTATCACCATTTTACAGGGGAAGAAACCAAGATATGGGAAGGATGAGCAATTTGCCCAAGGTTTCAGGCTCTTCTAAGTGTTGGATTGCCTTGTGGGGGTTAGATATATTCTTCTGAGCCTAACGTTATCTCTAAATTATTCTCACTTTCCCTTTTGCCAACCAGGATTAGTTTTTTTGTTGTTACTGGTTTTCTGGCAACTGACAAAACTGCCAGGGTGTTCTAAATCTGAGGGCTCGTGCGCAGTTCTAGTATAGTTTTTTGGGTCCCTAACCTCAAATTATATTCAAGTTTCTAAACTCGTTTACTTGGTATATTTTAAGTGACTAGAACTTTCAGGATGGAGTTTAAGAATACATGCTTTTGATATGAATACATGTCTAAAATATAATAAATATGTCAATTTGATGCACTCTTGACACTGTAAAGTCATTTAAGTTGTAATGAATACAATCTACTCACCTAAAAGGAGATAAAATAGTGCTGGGAACATTGTTGATTTTCTTCTGAGATTATCTATACTAAAGTTTTTCTCATCAAGCCAGGTGTAGTCCTTATCTTATTGACTTCTTATTCCCAGCACCTTATTTACTGCCTACTAGGTGGTAGGTATTCAGTAAATATTTGAGGAAAGTAGGAAGGAACACAGGAAGGGGAACTTCTCAGGGATTCAGTAATTCAAGGATTCTGTCAAATACAGGTTTTAATTCTGGTTCCCTTAACAGAGTTTTTACTTATAGGTATAGAATAAAGCAGACTATCATTATGCCATTATTCTTTAAAATCTTGAAAATTCCACCTAATCAACTTTGATTCCCACTGACCCTCAGTCTGAGGTCTTTGTCTGCCCAGGCTGGCTTCCTTGCATCTATCACATGATAACCCCACAGAGAGCTTTCTATGAACTGACAAACTAGTTATCATCAGTTTCAAACAGTTTAATATATGTTTTCATTTTTGTTGTCTCTATGTCACTATCTGTAGATTCCTCTCCCTTTATTACCTTACTAACATGAAAAGATATTAAAAGGCAGATTTCATATTTATTTGGTAGCATTACATGACTCGATTCATAAGTACATGCTCAGCAAATACCTGTAGGTTGATTGATAATTTTGGTGCCTCTTCTTTCCAATAGGTTTCTTCTCATCTCCAGAGTCAGACTTTCAATGTGAGATTTCTAGAGGGGATGTCCTGAAAGTCTTTTAAAACTCCATTGAAAGGAGATTTACACAAGAAGGATATTGACTTCTTATTCTGTGCCAGGCACTATACTAAGCACTTTAATTGTTTTAATCCTCTCAGCACATCCATAATGAGTTATATCCTATTATTATCCCTAGCTATGTAGAAACCAAGGCAGAGAGATTAAATAACTTGGTTGGATTCTGAAGCTAGGGAGTAGCAAAACATGGCTTGCAAAGATGGGGACAGTTTATTTGAAAGCCAAGAATTTTAGTTGGTATCCTGTCAATGCCATGCCCCTTTTGCTTTTTAATGCCCTTTCAGCAGTTGCCTGTAATGGTTCCTTAAGTTCTGCTTTCCTACAACTTAAATAATATCCATTGCACACCTACTTATCCTTGCCTTCTCAAGATACTCCCAAACCCTTTTCTGTCCCATTAATTTTCAGAAGAGAAGAATGAAACCTTGGCATACTTTTCGGAAATGTTGTGACATGATCAGATAATGCAGGCAGATAAAGAGATACCAGACCCATGTTGTTTTGGGTTTTTTGTTTGCTTTCTTTTGCTTTTTAACTTCATGGAAGACCAAATAGCAGTTGTCATTATCATCATTTTATGCAACCTTTAAGAAGTGGTTGCAGTGTAAATTGTTAGGTAGTCTGCTTAGGAAATTTCCAAAGTTAAGATGTAGTAAATCATAGGAAGAATACTTGAAGTTTAAATCTGGTTTTAAAGTGATTGGTAGTTACATCCATGGCTGTTTATAAAAGGGAAATGGAGTTAATAAAATGCATATTTTATACTTAGGAAACATTGTGGCTTATAATGAGTCTTTATATAAAACTGAAACCACTGTGTTATCAAAGAGGAAGCAGTTTACCAAATATAGTAGGCTCTCCGAAGTAAACTGACATCAGTTCCAAAATCTGTTTGGATTTCAGCTTTTATGTGGAGGTTGATGGCATTCTGTTTCATAAATGCTGCAATACTCTGTATTTTAAAAAGTCATATCTTTTTATTTTGCTTGCAGGAATTTAGTTATTCATATCCTTGCTCTTTCAATATAGGTCAGTTTACATTTAGCTAAAGGTTTTGTCATTATTAATACTATTTGTATTAACTGATAACATTTTAGTCTGAAGTCAATATCAGGTATTGATCTTCCTTTAACTTTTAAGATTAAAATCACTTTAAAGCTTGGGGCAGAGTATAGCTCAGTGATAGAGTGTGTGCTTACCATGCACGAGGTCCTAGGTTCAATCCCCAGTACCTCCATTTAAACAAATAAATAAATAGATAAACAAAGAAACCTAAACTACCTTCCCCTCCAAAAAAACCCCAAAATATATACAATAAAATAGTTTCTTAAATTATTTTAAAGCTTTTCCTAAATAGTTTCATTGGAAATCTTTAATTAGAAAAAAGTCCAGCAAGACCCTAAAATGATAACTTGTTATTTTGAAATGAGTCTGTTTCATATTGTGCTTTATTAAATCACATTTTATTCATTCATGAATTCTAATACTTTTGACTCTTTCAGATATAATAAATTAATATTCAGACTCATAAAAATGCCATATGATTCTTCAAAAGTTTTTTACAAGGAAATTGAAATGGTAGATTTATATAATTCGAACATTAGTCATATTTAAAATATTTTAAATGAAAAAAACTGAATTATCTCTGCTCTGATTTTACATGTTAACTTATATTGTGAAGGTAGATTTCACGAGAATGAGCAAAACATGAAAACGGGTGAAATATTTGGTTAACTTTTCTGGCGGGGTTAATTTCCTTCATTGATGTATCAATATTTATTCAGTAAGTTTCTTTTTTTTTCTTTTTTTTTAATTGCAGCGTTATTTGTTTATTTTTATTTCTAGTTGAAGTGTAGTCAGTTTACAATGTTGTGCCAATTTCTGGTGTACAGCACAATGTTTCAGTCATACATGTACATCCGTATATTCTTTTCCATATTTGTTTACATTTTCATTATAGTATTCAGTAAATTTAAATATATGTACATATAAATGAATACATTTCAAAGTCTAATGTGTTTTATACTAACTCCTAGGTTGTATAGCTTTACCATATTTTATTGTCTTTTATATATTAAAAAAAAAAAGCCAGGATCCCATTATGTACAGCTTATACTTTCCCATGGAAATTGTCAGCTGAAGTTACCTTGAGAGTTATTATATAAAAAGTATGTATAAAACCATAGTATATATGCTCCTACTTTACAGTGTTACATGTGATCAATGTAAAACATAGATTTAATGAACATATAATGCTAATATTTCAGCCTTGTGATTATGTGATGCTAATTGGTAAGGTTTATTATTGTTAGATTGCCAAGATCTAGGCTTATATACAATTTTTTTGTAAGGTTGAAAAAGATTACTTCCAAGCATACGTAATTCTGGACAGCAGGGAAACAGGAATGAATAAGACATAATTTTGAACATATAGTAGCTCTCAGTTAATAATGTTTACACTATTTAAATATTTGAAGGCATTCAAATATTCAATAATTATTGAATGCAGATAGGTTTTAAGAAAATGTATTGTAGATTCAATGTATAGTATTCTGTTCTGATACTGTGTGCTTCTTGACTTTGCTTTGTTTTCTCTGCTTCCTATAACTTTCACAGTAGGAAATTAAGAGCTTATTTTCTGCCTTGTCCTTTAAACACTTACTGAGAACGTACAGGGCAGGCATGGGGGAGGTTGCCTAAGTGTAGAGAAAATGAAATGCACTTACATTGCCATTTATCAGAGCTGCTTATAGCAATGAGAGTATGTGTACAACTATACTATCATTATCTCTGCTGCTCTCTGATTCTAGTTTGCAGGTAGAGTACATATATATAACCTCCTATGGAAAAAATCTAAGCTTCAGATTGCAAATAGGGGGAGAAAGATCCTTGGAAAAGAACCAGTGAATACTCAGCAACAATGAAAAGAGCTGAAGTGAGCAGACTATTATATGCTGATTGGCAGATTTGCAGACAAGGGGAAAAGGCATTGACTAGCTTTGTGCATTTAAGGCCAATCTTTATGCAAGAGCCAAGAAGACCAGGAGATACTGTGTAATCAGAAAGGGCAGGAAAGTATTAAAAGGAGGACCAAGTAGGAAAGAGTACAGTACAGATTGAGGTGTAGTCAGTGATGTGGAGAGTAATGAGAGCAGAGCCATTGACAGTAAATGAAGTGCAGAAATAGATAATAGTAGAACATTTTTGTCAAAAGATCACATGAAAACTGTATTATATTCTAAGCATCGATGTGGTCATTTTCTATGTGTGTGCTTAGAGGTTGGGGTAGATAGTTTGTTAAAACAGTAGTTGATTCCCTTAATGATTCCCTTTGATTTTAGAAATTAAATTATATTTATTATACATTCTATAGGAGAAAAGAAAAGTATACATAGTAGTTTTATATTGCTGCTTTAAAAATTACCACAAATTTAGTGGCTTGAACAGTATGTGTCTCACTGAGCTAAAATCAAGGTGTTGGCAGAACTGCATTCCTTTCTAGAGACTGTGGGGAAGGATTTGTTTCCTTACCTTTTCCAGCTTCTAAAGTCATTCCACATCCTTTGGCTCATGGCCCCCTTGCTCCATCTTTAAAAACAAGGATCGCAGGTTGAGTGCTTCTTACGTCACATTACTCTGGCCTACTACCCTTCTGCCACACTGTTCCACTTGGAAGGGTTGTAATTACATTGGGTGCACTGGATAATCGAAGTTAACCTTCTTATTTTAAGATTAGCTGATTAATAACCTAATTCCATCTGCAACCTTAACTCCTCTTTGCCGCAGAAGGCAGCATACTCATGGGTTCCAGGGATTAGAATGTGTGTATCTTTGGAAAGGAGCATAATTCTGCCTACCAGAATACCATACTATGGTTCAGAAATATTTCCACCTAAAGGAATATAGTTTTATTAAATCTTCCATTATTTTGAAAAAGTTCTCGTCTAGAATAGTTCTCTGATTTCAGAGTAACGTAGTTTTATCATATTAAGAGTAGATTAAAAATACAAAAGTTGTGACAAAATTTTCAGGAGAAATTTTATTGTTGTAATTTGAAGTAGAGGATCACTCTTTATAAAGTGTTATTATAGTTTCAGTTAACACTTATTAATGGTAACTCTTTTAGTTGCAAATGATTTGAATTATGAATATAGATAGACCTATATGCTGTTCTACTGAGTTTCAGTTTAGAGTTCTTAGTGGTTGAACTAGGGAAACTCCTTAAAGAAGGGCCAGAGTTGTGTTTGTATATACTCTATAAATGCGTATCAGCCAGTGGTGCTAATGAAATTGCAGTTACAAGTCAGTTTCCATATTGGCCAGTTAGCTTTACCCTCTTCCAAAGATGTCCTTTTTATCACAGGAGAAAATAACTATTTCTGGAAAACATTGCAAAGCCTGTTTCACTAACGTTGGCCTAATCTTGTCAGATATATGTCATATCTTTATCATACATGAAATGTAGAATGTGTTCTTTTTAAAGGACCTATATTTAACATTTTGCCCTATTTGTTTTAGCATTTGCTCATTCATATTCTTCCCTGCTATATATATATATATATATATGTACACACATACATATGTACGTGTGTGTATACTTATGTATGTATATCTAAATACACACTTTTTTTTCCTATACCATTTGTATACATCATGCTCCTTTATCCCTAAATACTTAAATATATATTTCTTAGGAATAAGAACATTATCTTATTTATATAGCCACAATAATTATCAAATTTATGAAACTTGGCATGGTTATAATACTTCAGTCTACCTACCATTCATACTTCATTTTCATCAACTGGCCCAAGTGATGTCCTTTAAAACATTTTTTTCCCTCCAGTATAGGATCTAGTCTATGATTAGTTATTACATTTAATTTCTTTAGTCTCTTTTAATCTGAAACATTTCTTCACCCTTCCTTTGTCTTTTCTGACATTGATGGTTTTGAAGAATACAGTCCCCCCTTTTTAAAAAGAATAACCCTCATTTTAATTTATGTACTTTTTATGGTTAGGTTCACATTACGCATCTAGTTGGAATATAAGTTACATGTCTTTCTCAGAGTTTCACCTCCAGAGCCATACAATGTCCATCTGCCCTTCAGTGCTGATATTAATTTTAATTAGCCCTTCAAGGTGTTGTCCAGTGTCTCCAGCATATTTATTATTTTCTCGTTTGCACCTAATCAAGCAGTCTGTAGTCAGACCATGAAAGTATCCTACTTGTTATCAAAATTTACCCTCTGCAGGCTAAAAGAATCATGTAGTTCTAGACCATAGATTCTTAGACTTCATTGTGAACTCCATGTTTAGCTTATTATAGATACAAATGGATATATACAGAAATAATTTATAGATAAGTGTCTCTACATGAGTTAGCATATGTATATACACACACATATTTTTAGTTTGTCCACTGAGAGAGTCTAGAAGCAAGGGCACCCCAGTTACAATGAGCATATCCAACGCCAGATCTTAGTTTCTAATACCAATCCAATCACCAATGAAAGGAAGCAGGGCTCCTTAGAGAAAGGGCTAATTCTGCAGTTGGGGCAAAGACTATACAAGATGAGCCTGGAGCTTATTGAGTGCCAGAAAGCAAAGAAGTGCTCACAAAACAGAATGATAGGGTTATGTCAGAGGGACCCAGAGCCAAACGAAAGAACTCTCGATGGCCAAAGCTGGAACAATTTGAACAAACAAAATCAATAAATTGGCATTAGATTATAACCAAAAGTATTAAAAAATCCATGAGTCCATACTGATATCAATAAATACTTGAATAGATAGGAAAGAAGAGACAAATCTGCCTTTCAGAAGAATCCCAACTAATTTAGTAGATCCTTCCTTCTAAAGAAAGTGGAGTAGAACTCTCTATCCATTAAGTGGGGGCTGTGCTTAGTGACTTGGTTCCAAAGAGTACAGTATGAAGTGGAGACCTGTCAAACACATACCTTAGCCAGGTGATAAGGTTAATACAGTGATAAGCCATGTTGATAGCATGTATCTCTGATATATGATGAGACTGGTACTGTACCTCCATGGTTTTTCCCTCAAAACCCATAATCCATGAAAATATCAGACAAACCCAAACTGAAGGACATTGTACAAATGGCCTGGTCATTACTCCTCATAGATTTTAAGATCATCAAAAATAAGGAAGGTCTTAGAAAATGCTTCAGCCCAGAGGAGCCTTAAGGAGACTTGAAGACTAAATGTCATATGGTATCTTGGGTGAAACCTTGGAACAGGAAAATGACACTGGGGGAAAACTAATGTAATCTGACTAAACTTGCCTATTTTGGTCTTAATAACCATAGTTACAAGATGATCATTTTCCAACATCAGCTGTTCTTATGTATTGATTAATGACATTATAATTTAACGTAAGATCCTTCTGTCTCACCCAGTTTTATTTATTTATTATTGGTGTGGACTCACGAATTTCTGTTAATTTTCAGTGGTAATTCATTAATGTTTATAATCATTGTAGTGCTGAAGTTATTCCATATTAGGCCAGTAGAAGCTGGTTCTTACATGGTTTGGTCATGCCTCTTCATTTTCTTGAGCACTTTCTGACTTTATGAGAAGGCAAGAGTTTCTAGGCTTATCTTGTAGCTCGTCTTGTACCTTCTTTCCTGCAGCCCTGGAACCAGCTGTTACTCTGAAGAGACATGATTCCTTTCAGTGAGGATGACTGTTAGAAACCAAGACACAGGCACTGAGTGCAACATAGCTCATGACACATTCTTTCAGTTGTCTCTCTTTGATAATCGTGGAACCCCTGTTTTTGTGACATCTTCTGGTTTAGCTTCATATTTTTTTTAAAGTTTGCATGTGGGTCTTATTTTATTTGTGGGTTTTGAATGCTGCATTGGTAAGACATTGATAAACATCTCAAGAACACTTCAGATAGTATCTTCCAATTTATATACCACAACATTAGTAAGTGTATAGACAACTTACATTTGTATGGTGACAAGGATGTCTTTCAAAATGTCCAAACTGAGGGAGGATATAGCTCAGTGGTAGAGCACATGGCCTAGCATGCATAAGGTCCTGGGTTCGATCCCTAGTACCTCTATTAAAATAAATACTTAAAATGTCCAAACTGCATCATGTGTTTATCTGCGTTTTCACAGTATTTCTATAATTTATAAGTAATGCAAAATTTATTTTATAGGGAATTTGTGATGTTAAAAGGTTCAAATTTACTATAAAAGTTAGCAGTGAACTTTTAAGTAAATATAGACATTAATAAGCTATTCAGGTACTTTATAAGTATGTATAATCATTCATTCCACAAGTTTTTGAATATGTACTAATGTGCCAGCTTTGTTGAATATTGAGACCATAAATAGTAAGTGAAAATAGGTATCATTTGATTCCTCATGGAGCTTTAGACATTGGTCACATTTTAACATTTTTTAATATATTTAAAATCAAACATAGTGTAGCCATTTAAAATACTTTGATTTATTCTCAAAGTATTTTTCTTTGTTTGCCATCATTTAGAGATGACTAGTTTATTGCATATTTAGAACAAATTTGTAAAAATAACTCTATTATTTGTATTGAACATATTAGATTTACTTTTGAGGTCCCATAAAAATTTAATTTATTTTATTTTGCTAGAATATTTTTTTTAGATCCCAATTGTATATTAAGATACAGTTGTTTGTAATTGTTTATATTTGATGAGCTAGCTAGGTATTAGTTTAATTTATGAGTATGGATTAGCTAAAAGTGTGTTATCTTCACAAAACCTGAGTATAGGTTTGATTTGTTATGTGTTGGTTCGAATATGAATTTAAGGTCTAAAGTGTTTTAAGTAAATAGCAGAACACAATTTGAGGGTAGATAGTGGCATTGTCATATTATTTATGTGTGTATGCAGTGTTATTTCCTTCTGAAATAAATAACTGAATAGTTCACCAGAAAGCCTGGTAGGAAGGAGTAAGGTTGGATTTTATAATAGTCACCCTGATTTTCAGATTTTCTCCCCTTCTTTAAATGGTAACCCCAGGCATTTTAAGGTTCTTTGGGCCTTTTTTCTATAAATAATATTTGCTTCTCAAAATATAGGTTTAAATAGCACATTTAGATTAACTTCTCTCTAATGCTTAGTAAAATATTTCTCCATGCAACCGTCTACCTTTTTGTTGTCCATTTCTGGATTTCCAGTATCTAGAATGGTATCTTTCATATTGTAGGCATTCAAAACAATTTACAAAAAATAAATGAGTATGTAAATATTTTTCTTAAACAGTGATTATAACGAAAAGAAAGCTCATTGTGCTTACTGCCCTAATGAGTTTAGTTTTTAAAGGGGCAATGAACATTACATAGAAGAGTTACCATTACCTTTTACAAAGGATTACATTAAAAAAAAAAACTCCTTGGTAGTAGAATTTTTTGAAGAATTTAACGTATTATGGGAAAATTTAGGTTCAGTGGACTGAATTCAGGCGTGAACCTGCAAAAGCCCTTTTGATTATTGTTATTTTTTTTTTTATTTTAAAAATATGGAACACTTCACGAATTTGCGTGTCATCCTCGCACAGGGGCCATGCTAATCTTCTCTGTATCGTTCCAATTTTAGTATATGTGCTGCCGAAGCGAGCACTGATTATTGTTATTATATTTATAAAATATGTTTATGAAGTTTGTTAGAGGAAACATCACTATCATTCCATACTTCTTTAGTTATGATTGATTCTGGGTTGTTAATTTCCATTTAGCATTCTTCATTTGCTAGAAACATTTAAGGATTTCTCATCTCTGTGGTTTCAATTAGATGCTTATAATACTTATATGTATATTTTTTTATTTTTGGCAGAAAATAAGCAAAAGTAGAAGTATTCTTTCTGGTCTAATCACTTAGCAGACTATTAAGTTCCAATTTCTGTCCTGATTTTAGTAACTCTTGTCTTTCTGATCTTACTTCCTGGGTTTTGCTTCCTTGCTCCAGCTCAGTACCAGAAATGCCATGTAATTTGACTCTTCGGGATTTATTTTTTTTAAAAACGGGATGTGGGGGACCTCCCTTTAATCAAACTGCCTGCCCCTTATCTACCCACCCCTATTTTCTGTCCCCTTTTTGTTCCCCTCCCTTTGCCCACCAAACCCACGGTTGTAGGTTCTTTGGTTCTGCCCATGACATCTTGTCAAAATACATCCCTTCCTCATCCTTTCTTGTACACATCTCTCTCTCCTTTGTTACCAGCTGGGAGTCAGTCAGAAGGTCCTGGCTTTCTATTGTACACATCCTGTTATTCATTCCACAAATATGTTGAAAATACAGCCACCAACAAGTCAGATAATGGGGAAAATTTGATAACTTCCTGTAGAAGTTATATAAATATGAACTTAATTGTTAAAGAAATAGAAATTTCTTCTTTTAAAATTAAGGAATCTTTCAAGGGTTTTGGCCAATGTATCTGTTTATTCGTAATTGTAGGGTATGTAATTATTAGTGTGGAGACTGGTATGTTCTTAACTGTCTGACTTCATTTCTTTAGATTTTGGCACAAATTACTTTGGTGCTCCGTCTTCTAAGGAGTATGCATGATGTGAAAAAAAAAGTTTAATGGCCGGGCAGCATTGGTCTCTGTGGCGCCTACCCTCAAGCCTGCGCCTGCGCACTAGCCTGCGCCTGCTTTCTGCGCATATCTGCACACTCACTAGGCAGGTTGGGGAGCGGGGGACCGTAATATTACTAAAGAAAAGTTTAGTTTAAGCTCTTCTCTGATACTTATGACTTATTCCTTATTTTTGTTAGTAATTTAAAATGCCTCTCTGACATACAACTTATGAGATTCTTAATGTTTGAATCCAGCTTTGTCCTCAAAGTTTTATCAGTCTCTTTTGTAGTGTTCTGGTTAAATATATTTGTCCATATACACGTTTTATACATTTAGGTAGTTGTTTACGTACTTATTTTGTTTTACATTTTATAACATAACAGAAGATTCAAACTTACACAAATTCTGGGGGATCTCATTGTGGGACGCCAAGAAAATGAATGATAGAATCTTTCAGTGAAAGAATTACTTCCCTTATAAGGTTAATTGCCTCTTACTGAGCAATGAGGAAAGGCTCAAAGTTATGATTCAATGCCCTAGAAACAATTTATTGTGAATGGACACCGAACCGAAAGATAATTTTTAACTCATTGTAGTTTTCGGCCAACTATTTAAAACTAAACACTACGTGTAGAAACTTCACTTAAGTTGTAAAGAAGCATAAATTCACATGGAATATGATTAAATACATTACACTTTACTGTGATATTTACATTCTAACCACTGAGATTTACAAACTAACATAAGTATCTGTTAGTAAAATGGCAAAGAGGGAAATAATAGTTGATTTCTTAACTTTAATGGGCTTCCAAAATAGTGAATACTTCTTACTTTTATATTCTAAATATATTTTAACAAGTAAATCACTTTATCAGAGACAGTTGGTGTAGATTTTAATTTTTCTGAATCCTTTTCTGGCCCTTTCCCCATGGTTATTTTTTTAAAAAGTAAAGTCAACAATCCTTCAGAATAATGTTCTGGGGTGTCATAAATGGAACAATTAAGCTACTCCTAAAGTGGAATTCATGTACTCATGTTATTTTAAAAATACATAACATATATAAAATACAATGAAAGAGTATTTTTAAAAATCACAATATGATACTTAAAGTTTTGCCTTACATAAAATTTTACCATAGTCATTCAACATACATGTATTAACCTGTATTAATATGCATGCCATTTTGCTAGGAACTTAGCTCGATTTGCTGCAAACTAATTCTCTGCTGTACTAAATTACCCCAAACTAGTTTTATTCTTTGTTTACACAGTATGGGTTGAGAGGGCCTATGAGGCCTGTGATGACCAAGATTCATCTTTATTCTCTGACCTTGCCTTTTAGTACCTCCCTTGACCCCTCATTCTTAATAGTCTCAGGAATCTTACCTCCAAAAAAGACTTCCTTCAGCTTCAAACAGTAGAGATCTGGGACAGACAAAAGGATGTTCCTTAAAAAATGTGGTTATGAAAACTGGTCAGTTACATTTTCACAAAATTTTTACACCTATAAAACCAACTTTCACCCAGTATAATACTTTTTAAATATGTAAAGGGGACAAAATTATCCTGAATATGGTGAAATGTTGGAAAAATAGACAAGACTGTGAAAAGAATGAGAAATTAGTGAAAAATTCACTTAAAACACTAAAATTTTAGTTGTGTTTGTAATAGGACAGGACAGTCCTATGATCTCAGTTTTTAAAAATTGAATAGTTCTTGAAATGTTGCTAGGAAAAATATTATTAATTTTATCATAGAATAATATGTTCAGTTGAAAAATATAGTCATATTAAATACATTCAATAACAATATTCTTTAGACATTTATGATTGGTAAATGGATGATTTTGATAATTTAAGTGAGTTTATTTTTGGCAGATTGACTTTTGGAAAATTGGTCTCTTTTCTGCTGCAAAACATTTGCATACAGTAACGCGAGAGCTTTCCCAGTGCTGACTTTCTTTGGAGCTGTGTAACCTTGGCAATTTCATTGAACTTTTTAAGATATAGTTTTCTCATATGTGTGAAATAGTTGCTAGTCTCTTCCTTGTTGGGTTATTGAGATAATAAAATGAAATAATTCCTGTAATAATGTTAGCACAATGCCAGACACTTAGAAAGGGTTCAATAAATGTGTGATTATTATTAAGTTGTGATACAAGGGTTCCAAAACAAAAGGGATACTTTATGAAGGTTTTCTTGACGTTGACTAAATTTCTTAAATTAAATTAAAGTGTTTACAGAAGTACTGTTAATTAAATCACCAACATTGATGTATTTTTATTTCCTTTTAATGAAGCCTAGTGGCCGCACAAAGTATCAACTTTATTTGGAGTCTTGGTCTCCCCTAACATTTCTCTTTTACAATTTCTCATGGTTTTGATAAACAGCATGTGTATTTTTGAGAGGTTAAAGTTGATATGTACATTCCAGATTTCATTTTACTTTAGAGATCAGGTTTGGCACATTAAGTGTCTTTGGTTCAGTAGGTGAATAGGTAGGTATGAACTGTGGCCCTATTTCACTGTTGAAGATACCTCAGATGGTTGGAAGTGCATTGTGGAGGGGCAAAGGGCAGAAGTATTAGAGCCTAACAAAGGACATTTGGAGATGGGAAGTGTATGGAACAGACTAAGAGGATGGCTGGTTAAGGGAAGAGGAGTGACACTGATTATTTTTGTATCTGATCCCCTGTAAGAACAAAATGTATTTTTGCTTAGAAACAAACTTGTCTCACAGCATTGCTTCCAGACCATAGGCAGAAACTGAGTTCAAAAAATGTGTTTTTGCTTTTCTCCTTAGACATTTAATAGGGAAAATATATATGTCGAGTAGGGAGAATATAAATGAGTATGTTTAAGGCATTCCACTTGTTCCTTGGCATGGTATTGTTAAGCTGAAGAAAAAAAGAAGTGTAAGTTGTTTATAAAGCCAAAAATTATTATTATAAATGCATTATTCTTCTCAGAGTAAAATTTTAATTTTAATTTTGCTGTGCCATTTATTGGGAAAGTTACCTGTTTAAGGAAGCAATTCATTTGTGTTCTGGAGTTGATGAATTTAAGAGAGCCACATTTTAATCCTTGATTCCCTGAGGATTTTCTTTCACAATACCTTTCTCCTTTAAGTCCCTAAAACTACAGTCCTTTTGAGTGAATAGGGGCTATTTTATACACCACCCTGCTCCCAATCCAATTAAAGGTTCCATAATAGATGGATTAGGGAAAGTTTACTTCTTAGCAGAAATAAAGCTTTAGAGAAATGGTGCCCAGATAGCAAGAGGGAATGTGAGGGAAAGCGGAGAAAATTAAGGAGATAATGGTCAGTAATCTTAACTTGTCTGATGTTTGCGCTGTTCACAATATAGCGGACTTTGAAAATAAGGGGAACAATGCTTCAGATTCTTTAACCATTTTGTTGCTGAAGTTTGGCTGTCTCTTCAATTTTCTTCACTTTTGCTTTTGTTATCTGCATCTTGGGCAAATATGTCTAATCCTTTACTTCAAGTGTCTGTGTGTTTTGTTGCATTTTCTTTTCTTTTTTTTCTTTCTAAGTGTGAGTGATAGTGTTGGAAGGAGGTAAGAGGATGGAAAAGTTAATCTGGATAACAATTCCCTTGCATAATTATTAAAAAAAATAACCTAATAGCAATAAGTATACTTCAGATTTCATTTATAAGTGTGTAATTATGTATTTGTGTGTTTCCAAAATTAAAGAAACAATTTGTTTTGAAAATCGTTTTGCAGGTATTATTTTGTTTGGTAAAGTTCATTTCCATTAGGCCCTAATAGACAAAGATAGTTGAGTATGGTGATTCACTTGGACAAAATCAACAAAATACATGTCTGAGAACTAATTTTTTTTTTTTTTGGTTAGAAATACATATTACCTGTCATTGCAGGTCAGTTGAGTTTTTATTTCAAATCTCTCAACATAAATTTGGAAGATTTTGCCTTTAGTTGCTTTAGACAATCAGGTCACTTTTATTTATGATCAACACATAATACCCAAGATAAAGAATTGACCAGGGAAATTATACCATCTTTAGAGCAGTTAAATCAGGCATTTCCGAGTCTATAAAACAATCAGTAGTCACTAAAAAAAAAACTCTTTCACTATGTTATTATTTCTGAAGTCGCTCTAGAACTTTTCTTTCCCAAGGATAGTGGATTGTGGTAAGGCTAAATGTTTAATGAGTCTCTATGTAAAAGGCTGCACTTATCTTCCAATTAACCCCAAGACCACTCTGGCATTTCTGTAAATCCACAGAAGTATTTTGAGTGAGGCCTAAAGGGTAAGCTGCAGGCTGCCTGTGAAAAATGTAAAAAGACTAACCTGCTAACAAACGCTGTGCAATGGGACAAAGAAAGTTTAATCCGTATTATGGTAAATGCAGGCTTAGTGTCCCAAAAGGGCTTTGCAGAGTGGAGCAAAACAAAGAAGGGGCAGCACTAATAAAAATCCAGTGCTTTTATTTTTATACACAAAATTGTTGCAAAAGAAAAACTGATAATAGCATTAAGAAAAGGTTTGAATGGTGGTTTTAAATATGATACTAAACATTGTATTTGTTCACCAATTGAATGCAGTTTGTTGTACATAAAAGAAGCTAAAAGTAACATGTGCAGCGTGGCCATGTTAATATCGCTGAAGAAACCTTTAGTTGAATAGTATGATTTTGGAACTTTCGTTCGAAGTCATCATATCGTAATAGCATTCTTTTTGTGCAATATATAAATATTTCTTGTATATGAAAAATGAGGATTTAAAAAGACTTATTTATTCAAGCTTTAACTACAATAATTTATTAAATGCCTTCAGAGCCTTTTGGGAAACTTACGCTATTTATGATTATATATAAGTTTATAATGAATAGGAAGAAAGAAAAGATCTTTCTTTTCAAATTAACTATTTTCTCAGAAGGGTTATCACTGAATTTTGGAAAGCTTAAATTTTATAACACTCAAAAATTAAGAATCAGGATTATTTTTACTCTAGTTGGTAATAGGATCATGAATAAGTGTCCAAAGTGAGTTAAAGGAATTTGGTTTCAGTGTGTAATCATATTTTTAAATGACTATCTTAGTGAAGCCTTAATGAGTTCTAATCTAACTTTTTATTTTCTTTAAGTCCTTAACCTCAGATTTGAAGCTCTTCTATTCTTAGCCATTATTCAGAGCATATACACTTATTACAAGCTTAAAATAGTTTTAGAAATTATATAGCAGACAGTTCTTGTTGCAAATATTTTTTAAAAAACAAAGGTAAATTGTTCAAATTTTTTTAAAAGATTATGATTATTGCTGAGAATAACATCTATGTGTAGAATTTTAAAGTGCAATAAACATTTATAATGGACTTAATATTACCAGATTTTACAAGAACAAGAAATTTCAGATGTTCTGGGATTATAGCAAGATCTTAGAATATTTGAATTTATTTTGTGATCAGTTTGTAACATTCTTTTGACTATAAACTTTTGTGATTATTTTTAAATACTATATTTTAGTTCATAAATAAGCCAAAAATTTTCCGAAATGATTAGTAAGCATTCTTTTTAGCGGAGATTACCTTAATTATGGTATTAATAAAGATATTAGAGGAGTTTGGGGTTAGCAGAAGCAAACTGCTATATATGAGCTAGATAAACAACAAGGTCCTACTGCATAACACAGGGAACTATTTTCAATAGCCTGTAATAACCTGTAAGAAAAAAAGAATATAAAAAAGGTATTAACAATTCCTTTTGTTATGGAGTGCTTCACAGATTTTAAGGGCTTTCACGAGCTTAATTTCATTAATACATCACAGCTCTCTGAGATGTGTGGGACAGGCACTGATATTCCCCATTTTACAGATGAGATTAGGCTTTGTGACCTTAAGCAACTTTAATGACGTCTTATAGATAACAGGTGGTGCAGTGTGAACTCAGATCTAGGATACTGACTTCAAATTCACTACTTTCCACCAACCTCCATTGCACCAAATCGATGCCATGTCCAAGCACATCACTGTTTCTTCTTCCTCCTTTTCCTCTTCCTCCTCATTCTGCCTCTTCTCCTTCCCTTTTCCTTCTCCTCCCTCTCCCCATCCCCACTCCCATTCCTTCCCCTTCATTTAGCAGAACATTTTACACACATAGAAAGGGATTTGTCATGATGGGAAGAGAGTATAATATTTTAAATGGATATTATAATGCATATTAAC
Organism: Vicugna pacos; assembly: GCF_048564905.1. Classification (NCBI taxonomy): domain Eukaryota; kingdom Metazoa; phylum Chordata; class Mammalia; order Artiodactyla; family Camelidae; genus Vicugna; species Vicugna pacos. The sequence continues at coordinate 14,451,967 of NC_132988.1, forward strand.
TCTGCTTTGACCTGATATATATATACACACACACACTTTTCTTGTATATATATATACACACACACACACATACCAATTTGAGAAATCAAAAATTATTGAGGGTCAGGCCCTTATGTGTAGATCTTGGGAATCCAACAGTGAGCTGGACAGAAATGGTTCTTCTTAGGGACACTCACATAGTTGATATTCCAGCAGAGTATGATCAATAAGCATTTCTAATGTATTATATTAAATGTCATACTAGGGGTAGTATGGAAATGTTTATCCCAACGTCTAGTGTATTTGGCGGGGAGGGGATAGGAGGAGGATGTTCATGGAAGGCTTCACTGAAGAAATGACATTTAAACTGAACTGAAGGATAACGAGGAGCCTACTAGATAAATGGGGAAAGTGTATTCCAGACTCAGGGAAAGATACCAGTTTGAGAGAGAGCTTGGTTGAGATGGAGAAATAGAAAGAATAGTAGTATGATTGGAACTTAGGGTACGGGGAGAAGGTTGTAGATGAATCTACACAGGTAGACAGATGTCAGTTAAAGAAATTGAAACTATTCTAAGCACAGTGAGTGGTCATTGAAAAGTTTTAAGCTGGTAACTAACCCAATCAGATTTATTTAAAAGGTTAATTGAAAATGATAACTTGTGTATTAAGAAGTCTCTTTGCTTTACAGAGTTCCCTTTTATATAGTACCTTTAAAACACAATATGTATATATATTAATATATGTGAGATGTATTTTTGTTTTTCTTTTATTATATAAATGACATTTATTGCGGTATCTGGTAATAAAACATTGCACTTCAAAAGATCAGGGCATATTTGAGCATTTTGAAGTGATGATTGGTATCCTTGCTAGATAAGAAATTGATTATTTCTTGTGTTTCTATTGTTGGAAACTCTTTCTAGAGAAACAGTCACAGATATAGTGACCATACCTAATTTTCTAGGATGCATCTAATATGAAGTATTTTTTCTTGTTGTCAGATGATTTGTCAAATGATTTTTCCAAAATTTCTAGTTCAGAAAATATTTTTACTCTACATAAGGGTTCCTATAATCATCCTGAGTTTTTCTAGAATGCTGAAGACTATTTTTATATCTCATGCTCCAAGAAAATATTTGTTAAAACAGATGAATGGATTAGTAAAACTACCTATTTGTCTGGACAAAATATAAAGGAGGGAGCATGGTAAATTTCGTTCGCGTAGTTGGCAGTGGTTAGTATCTCCTTTCTAGGTGTGAAATGTTATTCCTAGACATTAAACAAATTCAGGATATATTCCCTGGTGCAAGCTGCCTGCTGGCAACAAGATATAGCAGTTCAATGTGTGTACAGAGATAAGAATGACATGTAATTTGTGTTAGAATTTGACTGTTAATTGTGTATAAAGCTGTGGCCTTTTCAAGTCCACACATTTGGCAGGGTTGTTAATTGGGGAAAAGAGCGGAAGTTTGAGTGAAATTACATGTGAAAAAGATAGACATTTACATAATTAGCAAAGTCCTTTGAGTTATTAAATATTTGTCCAGTTTTTTTTTTTCAGGAGGTTTGCAGATTAGTATTTCCATTTATGTTTTTGGTAATACCAATGGCAATGTATTTGCTTTTGTTGTGTGTTTTAGTGGCAAGACTTAATGTAAAATTATTTTGGTCTGACTTTTTTATACTACCCAGGCATCGTGAATATTCTTAAAGTTTGCTCTGAAACTTTTAAAATTTCTTTTTTATATGATTATGGCTATGTCATGAAATTTGTAGTTAAATGGTATAGAAATTCTGAAAAGATTGGGTAACTTTATTATTTTTGTTCAATTCTGAATTTGTCTTTTAAAACCATTCTTAGCTGGATGTTACAGGAAACAGAAACTGTTTGGAATCTTCAATCCCTTATAAATTTTTTCATTGCTTTGTAAATTTATTTTACTTTGCATTCTTCTCTCTTTAGCTGTAGAAAACAAACTCCATGTTCATATTTCTAGTAATAAAAAGATGGTAAAAATTGTGTTTATAAGGGAGAGTTCATGTATGATTTGGTCATAGCATGCATTTCTAGTGTTTAGTACAATGTCTGGTATACAGTAAGTACTTAATGAGTGTGTCTCAAATGAAGGAAAAGGTAATAATAAGAAGGAAGAATACTTACAACACATGATGCTAGAAGTTACACATATGTTAACTCATTTAATTCTTACAGTTACAATTATTACTACTCTTTTACAGTCAAAGAAAATAAAGCCCAGAGAAATTATCTAATTTACTCAAAATTGCTAGAGCCATTTTGAAACAAGGCAAACTGATTCCAGAATTTATTCTCTTACCTGTTGGTTATAATGCATCTGGGGAATGGGGTGGGGTGGTGGGGAGAGGAGGAAATGTCTAAAGGTACCTTCATCAGGGAGGCTGTGAATGCATTTGTTTGAGATTTATTTCAAAAGTAAAAAGTTGTTTAAAAGGTACTACAAGTTGTACTGTTCTAAAATGTAATGCATAATTCAGACAAAGTAATATATGTTTTATTGATTAATTTTTAAAAATGGTAGCAGAAACCATAAACATTTATTTAAATATCTGAAATTGATACATTTTGCAAAATAATTTATCCCATCTCTGGTACATTTTTTCTCCTTATATGTTTTTCAGAGAGGCAAGGTCTATATTTGGCATTACCTTATGGAATAAGGTATACTTTGAATGAAAATAGTTTGAGAGACATAGGTTAAGAAAACATTTAAGAAAATTGCAAATATCCTGAAATTGCAAATGCACCAACGTTCTCAGCCTAACATACACACACACTTCCCCCGCCTCCTCCCTTTTTCTCTCCCTGTCTCCATGTCTCCATCTCTGTCTCTCCCTCCCTCTCTCTCTCAGCTTTCCTTGAAGGTAGGACTTGCAGTTAGATACGGTTTTGGTCAATAAGATGTAAGTGGAAGTTGCTGGGTTGGAGTTCTAGGAGAGTGTTTACAGGTGGAGCTGACTTAGCCCAGCCTTGCCTTTTGCTCTTTGGCCTTCTCCTTCCTCTTATCCTTCCTAAAATTTAAACATAATAATTGGAACAAGTAAAGGAAATCAGAGACCTCAAGCTTTGTGTTCTTGAGCCAGTGATCCAGTAACTGGCTACCTTTAGATTACCTTTGCTACTTGACAAAAAACAAAAAAGCCTAATTTGCTTAAAACATTTTTAGTTAGCTTTTATCTGTAGCCAAATGTAACCATAATTGACAGAGCTACCGGTTTTTGAAACCGTCCTTATGATTTCCAGTGCTCCCTGTACTAGCAGTTGTAAGAGTCAGATTGAAAATCAGAAAAGTTATTTTACTTAATAGTACATCTATATAGTTAAAACATTAAGGCCAACAAAGTAGCTTTAAATTTGCAGCTAATACTGTCTAGTTTCTAAGGAGGATGCTCTGTAAAGTTGATTTTGCTCATATAGCGCCTCTCTTCCTAGGTTCTGTGGCTATATCTTCTGTTAGATAATTGCACTAATTTGTACAGCCCTTGTGTATCGCTGAATTAGATAATAACATTTTAAAAGGGAAAACATTTTTAGGAAAGTGTAAGTTGCTACTTTGATAAAGAATGTATTATGAACATTCTTGTAATTGCTTATTGTTGAGCTATTTTGCAACTACAGTCACCTAAGCTACTTTGTAAAAAACATGACACCATACCATATAATCTTCAGTTTCATTGCTTTTCAAAATGTTGTTCAGCATACTATCTAATGACATTATAGTATGACTGTGAGAATACAAAAATAATTCTCAGTTCACATATTAAAATTTCTGTTAAACCTCAAATATTTGATGCTCATTTTCAAGTGGCAGAAAATATAATGGAAAAGACTTGGTAATAAGTTAGCAACAATTGAATTTAAAAGCTATTTATTATGTGCTTCAAATGACATCGAAACCTTAAGTTAAAAAAAAGAAAATACCAAACATTGGGAAAATTATTTCAAATGTTAAAGCAATATTCCTAAAGTACATAAATGTTTTTATTCCCTCATTGATTATTGTTTAATGAACTGATACTCTAAAAGATGTTTTTAGAGTTCCATTGCTGATAAAATATACATACTTCTAGTAGTGATAAATACTTGAATAGTCTTGTGAGCAATACCTTCTTCATTTCTCCTTTATGAACTCTAAGATATGTATGTATCTCAGTTTCTATTTTTCAGATCACTTAGCATGTTAAATGGTATTCAGGTGAAATTAATGTGCAGTATTCTGGTATATGTTACTTCGGGCTAGAATCGTACCACACAATGACTGCCACGTCCAAGGAACTATCTAGAGCAGGTACATCTCTTAACATGCACTTAAAACTAAGTTGATGTTATAAATTTTATTTCAACTTTTTAAGACTACAGGCATTCAGTTCAAGACTAGTAATAGACTAGTACTCCTGTTCTAGATTTATTTCAGATGTTTCCAGTTTTCAGAGTTAGGAAATTAGAACTCTGGGGCTGAATAAGAAAGGTAGTCTAACACACATACACAAAAATGGCACATAAAAAACAAGCCACCTTAGAAATTGGGGTTATTGATGTTAAAGAATAATTATGGCTCACATTTTGCAGGTGAAGAGGTACAGAGATGTTAGTAACTGACTCATGGTCAGCGCTAGTATGTGGTAGAGCCAAAATTTAAACCTAGGCACTTCGTCCCAGAGCCCGTGCATTTTAGTTAATTCACTTTCTTATTTTTAAGGCTGATGAAGTTTTGATTTTTCATTGAAATTTATTTTCTACAGAAAAATGCACATAATTGTATAACTTGCTGACTTTTTGCAGACTGGACTGTTCCATTATACCAGCAGCCAGAACAGGAAACGAACATTGCCAGCACCAGAGGCCCTTTTTGTGTCCCCTTTCTGCCTTTACCACAATTGACATACTGAAAGATTTTAAAGTAAATTGGATACCCAACTATCTATTCCAAATACCTTTTAAAAATTTCACTAAAAGAATATAGTTTCCATCATAGACTAAGATAACGCTATTACCTAACAAAGTTAATAATATTCCTTAATATTATCTCATACCTAACCTATTTTTAAATGTATCATCTTGTCCCCCAGATATTCTGTATAATTTGTTAGCCCAAACCAGGACTGTACTTTGTATCTGGTGGTTTTGTTCCTTAAGTCTTTTTCCTTCTAGAACAATCCTTTATCCTTTACTTCTGACACTTCCTTGTTGAAGAGACTAGGCCATTTATCCTGTAGAATGTCCCACCTTCTGCCTTTATTTATTTGCTTTCTTGTAATTATTTAGCTTGCTCTTCTATTCTTTGTAATTCCTATAAACCAGTTAAATGTAAAGGCTTAATTAGGTTAAAGTAAATGTTTTTAGGTAAACTGTAGCATGGGTGATGGTGCCTCATGTTGGAACATGTGAGGAGACAAGACCCACAGTATCTCCAGACCCACCATTGGTCATGGAAACCTTCTCTTACTCACACCACTGCTGTGAAGCTGTAGGAGTAATATTTGTCTTAAGAATGAAAGTATTTTATTCTTTAAAAAATGTTAAAAGATACTGTCCATCTTCAATTTTGAATATTCTTAATTTTGTTTTTTTAAAGTAGATAGTTCTCCAAATTATGGACCAAAGCATTACTCAGCTAACAAGAAAGTTTAAATAATGTTTGTGGGGTTTTTTTAACCATTAAGTTGGGAATTACCGTTTCCAAAAACAATAATTAAAAATTGTCCTTGTTCAAATGATGACCTTACATGTTTATTTCAATGTAGAAAGAGAACAAAGAGAGAAAAATTTAGAGAGATGAGTTAAACAGTCAGGATAGATGAGAGGAAGGTTAGGAATATTTAAAAAATGAAACCATTATGTCTAAATATTAAAACACATGAAAGTATAAATAGTATAAATAAAAATGTTTCCAAATGATCACGTTTTGCTGTTTGCCGTACATGAAATACTGATTTTAAAAAGACATAGGCTTGCATCCGTTTGCCAGTTTTATCACACTGATTTTGTTTGCACTGGAGCAAAATCTCTGCCACAGTAGCTGGAGTTCTCATTAAGCAGCTGATTTGCCTGAATCCTCATTAAATTGATGAACTCCTATGCTTATAGGCATTGGCATCTGATATAGTTCAAGGATGTTTAGAGATTGCAATCAAAACTGTTGAATGCATAGGCTTATTTATTGATTCCTTTCCAATTTTCATATGCTAAACAGTATTAAATGTTAATTCCTCCCTCTCCTTAAAAGGAAAATATATATTCAGTAATATAAACTTAGTAGTATATTATCAGTTCTTTGTAGGAAATAAGTATTCAATAATTTTAGCCTATTGCTATTATAATGTTCTTTTATTTTGTGTAGTTGACAAAAAATGAAGATTATCTCTGGGCAGCATAATGTAACTATGACATGTAATTCATGCCTAATAGGACAGGTATCTTAAAAATCTTCCACTAACACAAGCTGTATGAAATCATGCAAAAAGAGAATGAACTTATTTATTGGGAACCCTGGATTATGTTCTAAAAAGTCCTAAAGCAAATATAAACAAAAAAAGGACACCGGTTCTTGAATCTGAAATAACAAAACATTGAGTACACAATGCTATAAAATTGTATAACTTTGTAATTGTCATAAATCATCTTTGTGTGTATTTTACAGTGAAACATTTTAATGGATAAAAAGGGACTTTTTAAAAAAGCAACAGTGTAAGAAAATAGATTTATAAGTATATTACAATTTTTTTTTCATAGTGAAGAAGAATTTTATTTTAAGAAGTGGTACAGTTTGGGGGCTCAAATATTGATAGTAAGTCAGTTGGTAAATTTTTTCCTACAGTTAGAGAACATTTTTTCAGGGTGATTGGAAGATAATATCCAATAAGCCTTGATTATCTTGTTAAATTTTCCAGCATTGCTATAAGTCTAGGTTTTAGTCAGTTGGTGAGCATGCCCATTTACAAATAGAAGATTCTCACCCAAATTAATGGAAAATCTCTTCTCCACAAAAAGATAGCCATTTCCCTGCTAATAATTTCAGGACTATTAAACCTCATTTCAACAAGGATTTGCTGTAATGTATATAAAAATGTGTAATTTTATCAGTCATTTTTCCTTTTCCTTTTTGAAAAGCACAGTCTAATTATATATTTGTTCCATTCAAAAGGGCATAGTTTTAAAATCTTAAATCATTATGTCTTTCTATTTTATGTATATATCTATTCTTCTCTTTCTGTTTTATATGACAGTTATAGACTTCTTCACTAATAGGGCTTGCATTTCAAGATAAGGCTGCATGTAAACAAATTAACTTTTAAAAATAGAGACCAATTTCATCTGCAATAATGTACCAATTCATAAATTATCACTGGTATTTTTTTCTTAAAGATAAATGACCCATCATCTAACACATACTATTAGGTAGTCTAGATGTCTTTGTGTTCTGGGAGATAAGGCTCTTATATTATTATGCCCTAATAAAATGAGTTAATGTTTTAGTATTATCGATAAAAGAGCACTTGGATATATTTAATAACTGAACTGAGAAACACTTAATTTTAGTTGTCTGTAGCAATATAACACAAATTCTCCTGTAAAACAAATTGCACTTTTGGAATATATTTTAATGTGTATTCAACAAAGGAGAAAATGAGGTGATTGAAGTTCAATTTGTAGCATGTTATTAACCATTTCCGCTTGACTAGATGAGTAAAAGGATAATGGATGAGGGTTTTATTATTACCTTTCTGCTAAAATGAAGTGGTATAAAAGATAAGGTGATGAGATTAATGAACATAAGAAAAAGGAGTAATCAATCAAGCACCAAGATGGAGGTGAGAATGACAGCGCCTTATAAGATCTGTAAGAGCACACCATATAAAAAAGTCCACTTTGTCTTTTTCAGTTTTCGCGAAACTGTTGAAAACTAACAGTTGTGACTGGAAAGATGGAACTAAAACTAACGTGATAATAGCTAATCAAACATGCATGAAGTTTTTCATTTATATTTAAATGGTGTACTTGGTAGAGATCTAGCACAGCAGCTGAGTCTCTTACATCTGAGAACTGGGAAGTGTATCTTTGGAGTCCACATGCTGTGCCTTCCTTTAATTAATAGACTGTAAACGTAAGCCCTCCTGTTGGACTGTTGTTACAGTTAAATGTGGAGTTCCACTTATCCAGGTCTCCTGGGTTTCATATTTATTATTGATACTTCTTGAAAAAGATTTCAGAAAGCCAAAGAAATTGTGTGGAGGTTGTTGTTTCCATAACAGCACTAACTTAGACGGTGCCTATCCATTCATTCAACAGAATTTGTTGACTGCCTACCACTTAGCAGGGATACCAAGTGTTGAGAATATACCAGTAAAGAAATAAGAATAATACACTTCTCTCATGGAGTTTATAGTCTAGTGGAGATAGACATACAGATAAATATGTCATTTGGTGATAATTACCAGAGAGAAAAGGAAAGCAATAATGCCTCTCTAGTAATGTGCTGTTTCAGTAGAGACCTGAGTGAAGTGAGGTAACAGGCCATGAGGACTGTCTAAGGAAAGAACAGTTCGGGTAGAGAGATCAGGATCTATAAATGCCCACAGGCAAAATGACGATTGGAACATCAAAGAAGCATGGTTTTTCTGGGAAGTTAGCAAAGTGGGTTTGAGTTGTAGAAAATCTAGAAAAGATAAAGGGTTATAAGATACAGACCAAAATATTTTGTTTGATTGTAAGGATAAATTGTTCATTGAACAGATATTCATTGAGTGCATTAATCTGCTCTCAGCTTTGAGGATGTACTGATGAGGGCAAAAGTCCTTGCTCTTAGGCAGCTTCCATTCTAAAGGGGGTGAAGGAGAGAGATAATTAATAAGTAAATAAGTAGAAAAGAAAAAGGTAATGTCAGGTAATATAGTGCTTTGAGGAAATAAAACTGAGTGAGGTTTCTTGGGAAAAGGGGCATATGGAGATTCAGGTATAATTAACTCACATCGCTGGTACTTTTCCTAACCTTAGCTTATTCCTACATTCAAATCTCAACAGGGAGGCTACAGACACAACTTTCTGAGCTCCCCTATCTGTATAATTCTTACCTTACATTGTTGTTCTCGCGATTTAATGAGATATAATGTATGTAAGCATCTACCACAGGGTCTTTCTCTTCTCTTCTTGTTCATCTAAAACCTAAAAGAGCAAGAAAAGAATCCTGTTCAGTAATTGTCTTCATTCAGTTTTCCCCAGATCGAGATGCTGATACAGGGGTTCAAGTGCAAGTACTTTGTTTTGGAAATTCAAGTGCCACCAGTAGGGAAGTTGGAAAATGACACAGAGAAAGGGAGACTTTGATGGGCATCTATTAAGACAGATCCTGAAGGGAGTTCTATAGAAATCTTTGGAAATAGTGAAAAATATGTCACAGAATTATCCCTTCTGAGAATTGATGGAGCTGTGATATTTATATACCAACATCTGAGAGTTATTCCAGTTAAAGTTTCCAAGTAGAGCCAGGAGTGCCCTCAGGTACAGAACCCTCAGGCACTGAGACGTAGATACTGGTACATGGAAGTCTGCAGGAGGATGCTTTACGTTCTGAGGGACGTGCGCAGGCCCTGACAATGTCTGTTATAGTAATTAAATCTTTTTCAGGCAGCCCGGGTTCCTGGGTAATTTAATGTTTGTCTCCAAATTCATTTTTCCCGTTCCCTTGATGATTCTTTTCCTAGATGACTATTTCTCTCCTTGTTTTCTCCAAACTTTTCTGATCTTTAACACTTTTGTACCTTCATAGAGAATAGATGTCCTGAAGGACTAACAACCTTTATGTATCATGCCTGAGGATGGGCAATTCTCTTAAATCATCTTCTGAATTTTTATATGAGCCATGAAGAGAATAAATCACATTACCTAAGATGTGTTTCTTTCACCTTATGCCAAAAGAGTCTATTCAGATATTCAGTATCAAAAGATTCAATTATCTATTCAAATGTTAATTCCTGCCACAGTCAGCAAAGATAGCATCTTTTGGATTTTTGAATGCAAGGATTGTGAAATGACATGGTATCTGGCATTAGTTTTTAAAATACTCAAGAAAGAAAAGTATGCTTGGGAATAGAGAAAACAAGATTGGCAAAATTGATAATTATTCAGTCTAGGTAATGAGGTGCATATGAATTCATTACAGTCTTCTCTCTACTTTGGATGTAAATTTGAAATTGTTCCTAATAAAAAATAGAAAAAATGTACTGATCGTTAGAGTTCACTTGGCTTCATTTAAACATAAGCTAATAATTCATGTTTGTTGTCCATGGGGGATCAGTGACATCACTACTCCCACCAAGTTAACTAACTTCCTAGAGAAAACAAAAACTTGGAAACAATGGGAAATTAACTTTTAGATCAGCACAAAATAGATTAAAGAAGAAATATATATACTCACTATAAAGGTTGAATAGCTTCCAGATCAGCTAGTCTTAATCTAAACCCTATTTTTACAGACACACAAACCTACTTGTGCCAATTAACCTGTCATTTGGGGGCACTGGGCAACTGGAAGCATAAACAGAGTAATTACAGGACTCTCTGGAACCGCCTATTGTTATTATATCTATTTGATATGTGATGCACAACTGTATGCTCTTTTTGTAGGGGAGCAACCTCCATACTTTTAAGTCTAGGTGGTGTGTTTGGTCCCACTGTAGAGGCAGATGGGAAGCTAAGGGAATTTCAGTTAAGTTATTTTGCTCAACTTGCTTCATTTGATTCTTTTTTTTTTAATTGAAGTACAGTCAATTACAATGTGTCAATTCCTTGTGTACAGCATAATGTCCCAGTTGTGCATGTACATACTTATATTCATTTTCATCCTTTGTTTGATTCTATGAGCACCAGAAAAAGAATCTGATTGTGGTTTGGCCTCTCCTGTAAATAGATATAGAAGGAGTAATGTCTTACTCCGAAGTCTGAAGATTCCAGTTACTTTACAACTGTATTTTGTGTTTATTTTAAAACTTTTTTTCTGTTTCTTATTTCTGGTGTTTTTTCTTTACTAACCTCTTTTTTAAAATCCTTTTTATTTTTAAGAAAGTAAGCTGTTACCTACCTAAAAGATCTAGTGTTGCTGACATGCTCTTTGTTACCTAAAAGCAATCCTCTGTCCTATGCCTTGACCCACTCCTCTAAGTTAACCTTTCTGCCTTTAAAAAAAAAAAAAGATATGGACATATGCTGCTATTTTAAAAAACTTATCAACTTTAAACATTTATGCATAGACTTCCTTTTTGTGGAAATTGAGAATGTGTCACTATTGTCATATTCCTCACAGACGATTTCCTCTGTCTTTATCCTCCAAATACAGGTATATCACAATCTTAAGTCAAAAGTTGAGTGTACAATATAGTGGCTATGTAAAAATGGTCATGGGATAACCATAATGGTTATCAAATGATCCATCACTTCTGTATTGTGGCCTAATGGATCCTGATTAGTCAGGGTTAGATTAGAACAACAAAATATTTTCTATAATTCAAAAAGAAAGGAATTTAATACTTGGAATTAGAGACTAACACAAGTGGAAAACCACTGTCAGTTTTTAAGAATGTCACAGTAAGGAATTGGAATTGCAGATAGACCACAACTACTACTATCAATTGTGTTTAGCACCTGGGAGCCACTGCTTCTGCCTTCTGGGGACCTTAGAGAATACTGACTTCTCGTTTGCTTCTGCCAGCTAAATTTTGTACGGGTGCTTTCACTGTGGGCTCTTAACAAAAACCTGCCAGCAAGGGATATGGGAAACATACTTTGTAACTTTTCAGTTCCTTCTATCCAGGATAGAGCTTAGAAGAGCAGGGGTAGTGCTGAGGGTAAACAAGCAATTTCCAGCACATTTTAGTTGTCGTCCACTTTTCTGTCCCAGCCTCCCAGACTGTTCGCCTTTCGGGCCTGGCTTATTGCTCTCATTTTAAAGTTTATGCCGCATTGGGTTCTGTCTCTTAGATCTCACTCTTCCTTTTCCTTTGCGTATTGCTCCCTTGTTTTGCTAATGCTCATCCTCTGTTGACGTCCTAAGAAGTGCATGGGGGTGTGATTTTTTTTCTTGGAGTTTTTCAGTATCTGAAATGATGTTTAGTCTTCATTTATGCTTGATAGTTTGACTGGGTATAGAGTTGCAGCTTGAATATCACTTTACTTCAGAATTTTGAAATCTGTCTAACTCTTCCACTGCTGCTATTGAAAAGTGTTAGTTCATTCTTATTATTATTCTTTTGACTGTGATTTTTTTGTTTATTTGTTTGTTTTGGAAAATCTTGGGATCTTTATCTCCAGTGTAATTTTTTAATTATTTGCCTCAATGTGGGTCTTACTTCATTCATTGTTGTGGGCACTGTGTAGATCCTTTATATCTTGAGACTTGTGGCTTTCAGTTTTTGACCTGAAATTTTTTTCCTTTAATTATTTCCTCCTATTTTCTCTCTTTTTCTGGAATGTTGTTCATCCCGGATTCATCTTTTAATTATTCTGTATTTTCTTTCCTGTTTCTCTCTCTTTTTTTAACCAGTTCTATTTCTGTGAGATTTTTCTCAACTTTATCTTTCAATCTTTTCACTGAAACCTGTTGTTTTTCACTCAGAATTTTAAATATAAAGAGTTCTTTTGTTTTCCTTTATTCCTTTTTTAGAGAGAGGGCTAGCATCCTACCTTTCTTATATGGTCGTAAGAGCTTCTATTAGATACTGTTGGTTTTTTTTTTAAATGTTGCATTCTGTTCACTGAATTCTCTTTTTTCCTTCTGAATTTATTTTTTTCTATTTCTTTCAGTCTTTGTCATATTCGAGTCTTTCCTCAGATTATAGGAGATTCCTGGTTGTTGACTGCAGCCCTTCAAAACCTAATTGGAAGCTCTGTTTTTATATTCAGTTATGTTTCTTGGGCATTTTCTATAGCCTTACCAGCCCGTAAGCCATCCTGTCCATTGTCAAACCCAGTCAAGTATCATTATGTGAACGCTTTTTCTTAGGAAGCATTCAGATTCTCTTAGTAAGGATCCTTTTTACGCGATGTGAGGGTTGTGTGTATTGGGGTTGGAAGGGGTAGAGGAGCATAATGAGCCTGCTGGTAGTCAGAGAACAAATAGTGGGGAGTGGAAAGTATGTTGACTTTCTCTTATGTGCTTTGTGGCATCCATGCATCTTATACTGATTTTCCACTGTGGAAATGATTTCCTAATTGCTCAGCAAATGAACATCGGGTTTTCCATGGGAGAAGAGACAGGAGAGAAAAATAGGAAAAGAAAAATCTTCAGGTTGGAGAGATTTGGGGTCCTTCTAGTCACTGTAGACTTACAATCTGTCTTCCTCTTTTTATGAACTTATTTTCTATGTTCCTTAGTATGTTGAAAGGCTGAGAGTTTGGAGGAGATTTGCAGAGTGAATTAGGTGACTTTTTACCGCAGGCCTCTTGGTGACCATTTATTTAGGTTGTGACTTCATTCCTCTCACCAGTGACCACTGGTGTGTATCTTAACGTCTTTTGAAGTGTTACTCAAGTCTCTTTACCTCAGTCTTCCTTCTTACACTCCTTTTGTTCTTTAAGTCAATGACTTTTTATTCATAATTTTATTGAGGTTTAGATTTTTTGATATGAAGATATGAAGGCATTTGGCTGCAACTAACTAAAACCCCAACTAAAGTATTTTACATAAATAAGAATTTTATTTCTCACCTGCCAGATAGTTACTGATATGGTTCAGCTGTTCAGTTATGATTTCAGTTATCCGGGCTTTTTCTGTTCCTCCAGTTACTGCACACTGTCTTGTGTTCTCATGCCTGTCTCCTCATGATTGCAGGATGATATGTCACAAGCAGGAAAACAGGAATGAAAATCAAACACTCGGAAGTAAATGCACTTAACTATATGTTAACTTCGTGGCAAAACTACACCGATAATGATTCGATAAAAATCATTTCAAGTAACATTAAAAGTATTCTAATTGTATGTTTGTAGTTGGATATGTATTAAGAGTAAAATTTATAAAGGAATTCTTCAACTTACTGTTTTCACATAATATTGGTTTGCCTTTTTGAAAGTATTATATGTGTTTTCCAAGATAAAGTGAAGAAGCACTTATATAAATTATTATTATTATTAGGAACCAGCATTTTCAGCATAAGAAAAACATTCAAATATAAAATCAAAGAATTTAAAGATTCCATTAAAGATTAATACTAACTCATGTTTGGGGTTTTTTTTCCCCTAAAAAGTACATCAGTTTCCCAAGCCTCCTTGACCCATGATACCCTTAATGTTTCAGTAATATTTTTTACAGTGACTCTAGGCCATTGGTTCTCAGCCAGGAGTGATTTTAACCCTATCTCCACCTTTTCCCATCTGATGGAAAATTTGGCAATGTCTAAATACATTTTCGATTGTTGCAGCTGGAGGAGTGCTACTAGTATCTAGCCAGGGACACTGCTAAACATTTTCTATGCACAAGATACAGCAGCCCACAACAAGGAGCTCATCTGAAATATCAATAGTGCTGAGGTCTGAAACCCTACTCTAGGCTAAAAGAAATACTTAACAACTCTGTTTATTAAATAGTTAGATCCAGGCGACTTATAAAGTATCTATGTAGTGGTTGTTTGAAAAAAATGCAGATAAATTAAAAGAAAAATATTTTTCTTTTATTCCCAAATAACCATAATTATTAATGGGATGTGTGTACCGCTTTGGAATTGTGCAGCATCCTCTAACCTTGAAATCATGTTGGCTATCTCTGTTCTCATTTCCTTTTCTACGTTGATTTTAACATGACTCTGGGTCTTTATCCTCACTGTTGCTGTTGAAACTCAGTTTTGTAGAAGTGTGACGTGATTGAAGGAAATGTCATGTGATCTAACATCTCAAGCTAGTAGTTTAAATGACATTTGATAGATGTCAATTGCTGCTGTGTTCCTCCGAAGTTTAAAGTAACCTGCAGTACCCTTGTCAGTTTGCTGCAGTGATCTGGGGTACCCCAATGCATATGTTTCTTAGTTCTTTCTGCTGAAGTTGACCTGGAAGCAGTGAATACCCCCATTGCTTAGGTTTTGGTCTCTAAATACCATTTTCTACCAAAAGGAACATTCTCTTTATTTAGAATGCAAAACTTCCCTGTAAATCATTGAGCAGATTCCATGAGATAGTTGCATCTCATTTTGGGGAAATGGTTGATTTCAGGAATAGGGGATAGAGGAACAAATTAAATGATACCATGAAGAAACAGCCAAATACAGAATGTGGGAAGTTTTATAGAATAAATAACCCAGTTTCTTTTTTAAAAATGATATGAAGAGAAGAGAGATTCTCATAGAATAAAAACCTGAAAGACGTATCAGTCAGCTGAAATATGTGGACTTTGTTTCATTATGATTTGGAACCAGTTAAAAGGAAAAGAAAAGCGTAATTTTTTGAGATGGGATTTTTTACATATGAATAATGTTAAGGAATTATTACTTTTGTTACATGTAATAATGACATATTTGGTTAATTAAAAAGAAATCTCTTCAACTGTTGAGCCATATGACAGATTTGTGGGTGAATGTTACAATTATTTACTTTAAAATTACCACAGAAGAAAAATACTACCCAAAGAAGAAATTCACATAGGAGAGAGAGGATGCAAAATTGGCAAACTTCTTAAAATTCCATGATGGGTACATAGAGTAAGTCTATTTTTGTGTATGTCTGAAATTTTCATAATGAAAAGTTTTAAAAGAGGGAAGAAAAGATACAACAGCACATCTTTATTGAGAAAATGATACTTTTCCAACAGTTTATCTCTCTTTGCAAGTTTATATATCTCATTAATCAGACAGTCTTTAGCTGCAAGAGAGGGCATTATGGAGGAAGAGAGACCTGTCTTATCAAGGAAAGCAAGGAAGGGGAGGGTTGGAAAAGGAGGTTAAGTGATCTAACCTTTAAGGTCTGCCATAGGGCAATAGAAGAGAAAAATTTATGGTCATTTTGCCAAGATTAACCAGAAGTGAGCTATTATATTTCTTATTTCATATTAATAAACTGTCGTTTTGAATTTAATCATCCTTCTTTTTTCCCTATAGGTAAAGAATGTAGTCTGTGTCTAGTCTTCTCATCAGTAATTGTGCTTTCTATAGGTTTTAAAGTCATTTTTCTATATTTTGATCTTTGTGTACTTGGTTAATAGGATTCTATCCCTGACAGATGAATCTTGTTTTGTTTCTGTTTCTGAACCTGTAAGATTAGTGAGTAAACTCTGGACTCTGTTGAATTTACCAAGGTAATTCTGCCCTGTAAGGAACTTTCCAGATAGCCAGCCAGCCTCCCTCTGTCAAAAATGTTGACTTCTTTCTTCTAATAATAAGACAAATGGAAAGAAAATAGAAATTTAAGAGGAATACAAAAAAGCTTATTTGAATATGGAAAGAGATACATGCTTTTCTTGGCTGAAACCTTAGCATAATATAGTTTATACAAGTTTAAGTTAGATTGAAATAGCAGAGATTTAGAAGATGCTCTAACGTTAAAAAGAGAAGTCAGATGTAGGTATATATTGAACAGTTGGTGGTCTGTAAAACTTACGAAATGTCTCTATTACTGTATTACTGAATCTTGGTTTTTCAAGCCTATGCGATGGTTTTGTGATAGTGTTGTAACTACCTAAAAGGAAGAGTCGCCACTAACACTGAACATCAGCTAAAGCGACCCTGCGTTTCCTCATATTTGTTGTAGAGATCTGTGGTTAGTTTGAATGATGATCTAATCTGTGTCAGAGGCAGTTAGGCCATTTATCTAGGACACAGCCCATTTTCACACACACCGTCACTGAGGCTGAATTATTTGCTATCTCAGTGGGTATTATAGATTGGACTTGAGACTCTGATAAATGATCATCAAAGTAATGAATCTTTGGGACTATGAAAAAAAGAATATAACTGGAAAACTATTAAACCGAAATGTGTTCTCTTAGAAGGGGGAAAAAAGGAGTATGTCAACTGCTGCCCAGAAACAGAATGTTTTGTTCAGTTTTCCAAATATGCAGAGTAAGAACAATGCTGTTTGATTCTCAATTTATAGCCGACATATTATATACATTAATAGAAAAAGTTGTATACAAGTCTATTTTCAGTAACATCTATTCTTTTTTAAATTACTCTTAGTAGGATTTGACCTGTGTAACTGGACAGTGTATTGGGGAGATCCTGAACTTTCTGAACAAGTATTAAGATATGCATAGGCTATTCTTTATTTAGAAAATTTTGATTATTAATCTCTATAATAATTATTGCTTCTGTCAAGTTTCGGGGTTGAGATGGTTAGAAGCTAAGAAGACTTTTGGCCTTGGATGATTACAATTCAGAAAATGTATATAATTCAGTCACTTTGGGGACAGAATAGCACTTTGTGAGCTAATCTGTGAGTTGAACTAATATTTATAACACTGTTTCAATGGGGCTAATTGCTAGTTTGTAGCTTGTGTTTTGACATACACCACATTTGTAGGTTGAAGGGACTATTATTGCCTTTAGCCTAAGTACTATACTTAATTTTTTTTTTACTCAAAATGCTGCCTATTATATTTCTTTATCAGTGAAATGTGGAACTACCACTGTCGAAGCCCTTGATAAATAATACTGTCAGATGTAAGAAGCAAAGTCCATATTATTTATAAATGTACAAAATACCAATTGAGTTTGCTTATTTTCTGTTGAGTAGAGCATGGTGAAACCAGTGTTTACATGCACTGATCTTGAGGTTATCCCTTAGAAACTCCAGGATTCAGATTAGCCTGGGTGTACCATCCATGTCCACTCCAACCTTCTTGTTTATCAAGGTGAAATTGTGTTGAAATAAACATTGCAAGATGCCTATGGGTTATCATTTACCGTGGTGAAAAGTAGTATCAGCAGAGGAAGACAGTATGGATTATCAGTGATCTAATTGTAAGGCAAAATCAATTTCCGCTATCCTACCCCAGTTACTCCATTTTAAGACTAAGTATAAGAAGTCCTTATGAGAGACCTCTGCTCTGTCCTTGGGTAATAAATACTAATCTATACTTGTCTTAGCAAAGCCTAAAACAAATGTGAAAAGGAAGCATCTGATTCACAAGTAAATTAACTATCTGCCAGAGCAAAATTTCACCCCTCTTCAAAGAAAGACAAGATAATCTAAGCAAAATAATTGTGAGTCCATAATATCCAATATATAAAAAAATTGAAAGGCAAGCCCGTAAGGAGGAAAATGTGATTCCGGGAGAACAATTATTTAATAGCAAGGGTCCCAGAAATGATGGAGATTATGGAATTAAGAAGGCTGTATGTGAGTGTGGAAAAATAAATAGATACTCCCCATTCCAGAAGATGGAACTTAGTTTCACTCTACTCACCTCTTTCCAAGGGTGGGCTAGACTTAGTAACAGCTTCCAAAGAACAGAGTAAGAGAAAGGAATAATAGTTAAATTTACGATGGAAAAATCTGCCAAATGCTACTTTAACCAAGTGGTGAAGGTTACTGTTATCAGTAATGTGTGAATATCATATAACCCCCTCTATGATATTATTAATAAAAACCCATAGCCCTACTGTAATCATGAGAAAAGCACCAGAAAACCCAGACTGTGAACAGTTTACAGGATTTCTGGCCAGTACTCTTCAAGATTGTTAAGGTTATGAAAAACAAGGCAAGACTGAGAAACTATCACAGACCAGAGGAGACTTGAGGGGACATGAAAACTAAATACAATGTATTTTTTTAATTGAATCCTGGAATAGAAAGGGTACATTAATGGTAAAAGTGGTGAAAGCATAATATAATCTAGAGTTCAATTAATGATAAAAATAAATAAATGAAGAAAATAAAAAAACCATGTTTAAAAAAAAGCTATTATGAATACATGCAGATATTTAATGGAAAACATGAACAAAATAAGGAAGCCCATGGGGAATCTCAGTACAAAAATGGGAGCTATAAAAAAGAATGAAATCAAGTTTTAAAACTAAAATTACGGTATTTGAACTGAAAACTTAACTTGATAGGCTTAACATTTTATTTGATACTGTAAAAGAAAAGATCGGTTAAACTAAAGACAATGCAACTGAAACTATTTAAATGAAGTACAGAAAGGAAAAAAACTCATACAAAATGAACAGAACATTTGTCAGCTATGGGACAATGTCATGTGCTCAAACATGCATGTAATGGAATTATCAGAAGAAAGTGAGCAGGTTAAATATTAAAAAACAAACTTTTAATAGATATTTTCCTTGTTTCTTAATTTCTTTAAAAGATGTAACAGTTTACGGTCAATATGATAATATATTGTGGAGTTTGTAAGGTATGTGGAATGACTATAGCTCAGAAAACAGGAAGAAACTACAAAGGGTTTGGGGGGAAGGAATATACTGTTTTGTGATTCTTATATAATATGTCAAGGAGATAGATCATTATCTGAGGTTAAACTTGAAAGAAATATAAATAATCATTAAAAAATGAAAGTGTGGTATAGATAGTAAACCAATACAAGAGGTAAAATGGAATACAAAAAAATTAATCCAAAAGAAGTTTAAAAGAAGAAAAAAAAAGAATCAAAGAACAAATAAAAAGGTGGACTTAAACCTAATTATATCAGTAATTACCTTAAATGTAAATGATCTAATTAAAATTGAACATTTAAAACCAGATCTTCAAGCTCATTAAAAGTAAGATACAAGTGTGTGTTTACAAAAGATGTAATTAAATCTGTAGACAGAAGGATGATAACAAATACATCTCACATGCAAACACTAATCATAAGAAACCTGGAATCCCAATATTAAAAATAGATAAAATATATTTCAGGAATACTGACAGAGATGAAGTACATTTCACAGTAAGAGGTCCAATTTGTCAAGAAGGTATAACAGTCCTAAATGTGTGTGTGTTTGTGGTAGATAGAATAGGAATTCCCCAAAGATGTCCATATCCCAGTCCACAGAACCTGTGTATAATGCACCCTACATGGTAAAGGGACTTTGCAGGGCTGATTAAATTAAGCATCTGGAGGTGGGGAGATTATTCTGGATTATCTGAGTCTGCCCCGTGTAAGTACAACAGTCCTTATAGGAGAAAGAAGAGATAGGAGCATTTAGAGAATGAAATGTGACATCAGAAGCAGAAGTCAGTCAGAGAGAGAGATCTAAAGATTCTGATTCTATGCTGTTGGCTTTGAAGATGGAGGAAGAAGGGGCTGTTGGCCAAAGAATGCAGGGAGTCTCTAGAAGGTGGAAAGACAGGGAAATAGATTCTCCCCGCAAGCCTTCAGAAGGAATTCAGACTTGTTTTGTTTTAGCCCATTGAGACCTATTTCAGACTTCTGACCTCCAAGACTATAAGATAATTTTGCATGTTTTAAGGCACTGTTTGTGGCAACTTGTAGCAGCAATAGGAAACTGATACAGCATCAAATAATAGAAATTGTAAAATGGGAAGCAAAGCCTGAAGAAACTAAAGGGAGCAATAAATTCACAATTATAGTTGGAGATTTTAAAATTTCTCCCTCAGTAATTGAACAATAGGCATAAAGTCAGAAGCTATATCGAAGACTTAAACAACACTGTCAACCAATTTGATCTAATTGACATTAATAAGGCATTATGCTTAGTAACTCCAGAAGTTACAAGTGGAGATGAAAAGTTTACTGTGAAGACTATTTGTTGGATCATAAGAAAAGGTGTGTTAATTTGACAGAATTTGAATTCTAGAGATTATATCTCTATTCACAATGCAATAAAACTAGAAATCAAAATTAGAAACATATCTGGAAAGTCATCAGATCTTTTAAACAACAAATTCTTTAAAAGAAATGTACAGATCTCTTTCGCTCAGGCCCATGGCGCCGGCAGGATGGGCAAGTGTCGCGGTCTTCGTACTGCCAGGAAGCTCCGCAGCCACCGACGAGACCAGAAGTGGCATGATAAACAGTACAAAAAAGCCCATTTGGGCACAGCCCTGAAGGCCAACCCTTTTGGAGGTGCTTCTCATGCAAAGGGAATTGTGCTTGAAAAAGTAGGGGTTGAAGCCAAACAGCCAAATTCTGCCATCAGGAAGTGTGTCAGGGTTCAGCTAATCAAGAATGGCAAAAAAATCACAGCCTTTGTACCCAATGATGGTTGTTTGAATTTTATCGAGGAAAATGATGAAGTTCTGGTTGCTGGATTTGATCGTAAAGGTCATGCTGTTGGTGACATTCCTGGAGTCCGCTTTAAGGTGGTCAAAGTAGCCAATGTCTCTCTTTTGGCTTTATACAAAGGCAAGAAGGAAAGACCAAGATCATAAGTTTTGATGGTGAAAGCACAATAGTAATAAATTTTCATATGCCAAAAATAAAAAAAAAAATGTACAGATGAAGGAAGAAAACATCTAAGCAGATTGATAAAAAAGAAAGAGAACAGAATTACCAATATTGGGGATGAAGGTGAGGACATCATTATAGATCTTAATTTTGACAACTGAGGTCAAATGAATAAATTCCTAGAAAGTCTGAAACTCCCAAAGCTCATTTAATTAGAAATAGATAACCCAAATAGCTCTCTGTACATTTAGAAGAAGGAGGAAGAGGACGGAGAGGAGGGGGAAGAAAAGATTTTGGAAACTTTAAAGGAGAAAAAAGGTAAATAGGTTGAACTCCAGAAACTACTGAAAGAAAGGAAAGGAAAAGTGACTCTTGTCCTCCATAACAATATCCAAAAATTGCTAACATAATATAGTAAAAAAAAAAATGACCTGCCTTTTCTCATTCAGATTTTAATAAATGTTTTTATGCATGCACATATTGTTTTATTATAAATATAATCAACTCAGTGGTTGTCTTTGTTGCTTTTGGGTTTTATTTTTAAGCTGTTTCCCCCTCTTTTCTTGGCTCTCCTCACCCCCATCTCTTACCTCCCAGATCCTCTTCTCTGACACTTAATATATATTAACAATCTAGTATGTAATCTTTCATATTTCTCTCCATTTTCATATAAACTTGTGTTCTTGGGGAATTTATTGATTTACAAAAATGAAATCCTGTAACATACACTTCATGGTGTGTTGTTTTTCTCACTCTGCTACGTGCTGATGCTGCATATCTAACCAAGTCAAGTTGATGTGGGTTTAATTCATTCTTTTCAGTAACTGAACAAGAAGGTGTATCACAATTTTTCACCCATTTTCCTAATGAAATACATTGGATTTCACAGTCTTGTTTTCCATTTTCATTTTTGTCACTATGAAAAATGTGGCTATCTTTATTTTTAATAGATAATGTAAAACTTCTTTCCAAAAGAGTTTCACATGTCATGTTTTCACCAGCAGTATACACTCTGCATTCCTGTCAGCCAAATGTGTTATATAGTTCTTTGCCACGTTTAAGCCTGACATAGTTGTCATCCAGAGTGGCAAGAACTGTCAAGGATCTGAACTTTTATGCTGCTTGCAAGCTAACAATTTATCCTGCGAAAACTTCATGAATGCTGGCAGAAGACATGAGACTCCTGGGTCAGAGGCAAAGACCTTTCTTACAACACAACAAAGAGAAAGAGCATCATGGTAATGTCTGTTCCTCCTGCCCCCAAGTTTTTTGAGGTGAATGTGGAGGGTGCTCTGGACTGAATTATATTCTTTCTCATTAATGTGTTGAAATCCTAACCTCTCATTGTGACTATATCTGGAGATGAGGTCTTTAGGAGATAATTAGGTTTAATGTGGTCATAAGGTTGATACCCTAATTGGATAGGACTTTGGCCATGAAGGGGAAGAGAGATCTTTTTCTTTCTTTACCATGTGAGGACACTGCAGGAAGGTAACCATCTGCAAGCCAGGAAGAGAGCTCTCACCAGGAATAAATATTCCGGCACATTGACCTTGGACTTTCAGCCTCCAGAAGTGTGAGAAATACATTTCTGAGGTTTAAGCCACCCATTCTGTGATACTGTATTACGGCAGCCTGAGCAGACCAAGACCAGAGGCCCAGGTAGATGTGTATCCAGTGAGAGTTTACATCTCAGTTGAGCAACCTCAGTCTTCAGGAACCCAAAATGTTTACAATGGGCAGTGAAGTCTGGCCTTTGCCCCAGAGGTCATCATTATCTTTATTATACTGAACAGTAAACAAACTTGCCCTTTGCTCTGAAGCAAGACACTGCCTGTCTGTTCCAAGACTGTTCTCTATACAAACATCCTTGAAAAGAATGTCTGGAACCGAAAGGCAGTCTTGCCTCACTCTGAAGACCTGCGGAAATATCAGCACCTAAAACAAAGTCGGCGTGATTATATTTTAGGACTTGGTCTTTCAGTCTCTTTCCATCTGTAAATAATACGTGTGTTTATTCTGTCATCAGTGTGCTCTCTTTAACAGTTCTTAACAGATATCTAACTTTAAATTTACTTTACGTATTTAGCACCTTTTGAAATCTCTCATGAGCTACTTCCTTACTCATTGGCTCTACTTAACGTAGCCTGTGAATTTTACATATATGCCATAAGTTACTGTGTTGCTCTCAGTGTTTAATGTTTCTTTTGGTTTTAATCTCACTTATTTTCTTTTATAGCAGAATTGAATGATGTTAGGTAATTTAGAAGATTCACATTACATATCTGTTCATACTTTTTGGATGGATGGGGTGAGATATCAGAAAACTTTTACTTCTTTTAGGTGCTAATAATTCATCATAGGACAATGACACTTTCATAGGATTTTTTCTAATTTCTAGGAAAGTATCCACTATTTTTGCTCTTATAATATGTTCCTTTTAAAGTGAACCAAATATTAAACTCTTAGTTCCTTAATACTTATGAGAGATTATTTTTAACTACTCTCTCTGAGAACAATAAATTTTACTAACCTTGATCATGGCCCCACTGAATGCCTTTACCAGGATCTGAGACACAAAGTCAATTATTTCAGCAAATCTCGGGGATCTATTTTCTATTCAGTTTTGAAGCTAATGATAAAAGCAAGGAGTGTGAAATGAGGAATAGTTTTTAGCTTAAATAGTTAATCTTATCATTTATTCATTGAGTATACATTTATTGAGTTCTATGATGTACTAAGTACTCTAGGCTTATGAGAATAAGTACTACGTATGTCTACCTAAGGAAATTTATTGTCTGGTAAGGGAGGCATTTACAAATAAATGGAATTTGTACTAGGTCTGTGATATCACAAAACAGGATGATTGAAGCTGCTTGGAAAGTCAGAGGTTTTACAAGCCCTTTGCTTGGACTTTAAGGATGAGAGTTTCACCATGGAGGAAGTATTATGTAGTGGCTTACAGCACAGTGTTAGACGTCTAGTAGACGTGGCTGCACCACTTACTAGTTAAATGATTTTGACCAAGTCGTCTAACTCTCAAAGATTGTTTCGTAATTTATAAAATGGTGAAAATGACATCTATTTCTTAGTACCGTTTTAAGAATTAATTGAAATGAAGTACTTAGTGTAGATCCTGGCATATAATGAGCTTTAATTAAATTGTATTTCTTGGTATTACTGTCTACTACTACTCTGATACAACCACTGCTACCACCTCCTCTGTCAAACTCATTAAGAGTTTGCTTTCCAAATAGGAAGGCCAGTGCCCTGGAAAGCATGCAAGCATGAGACAGCATAGCATGGTCGAAGGAGTGTATGTTGTGTGACATGGTGGGAACATGAGCTATGCCTATGAAAATATTCACGTAAGATGGGGAGTTGTTCTAAAGGAGATTTCAGTATACATGACCAAGAGCAGAGGGATATAGGTGTTGGTAGGGAGATGGAATCTATTGAACTTCTTGATTGAGAGGTGAGTGAAGTCAAAAGAAATGATATGAAGGATTCAGGGTGATTTGGGTTTCTGTCTGTGGTTATGACTCCCTTCAGCAAAATAGTCTCTAATGGAGTAGTGGAAGCTCTTGAGGGGACAGTAATGAGTTCATTTCTGGGTATGTTGAATTTGACAATTTGGAGGACATTGTGTTGAAGGTATCTAGTAAGTGATTGGATATGAGTCCAAATCTGACATCTCCAAGTAGAGGTCATTCATCACCTCTAATGTCTTATCACTAGATTCTTGCACCCCTGTGTGGTTTGGTGTTAGAAGCAGTGGTTATGGATGAAATCACTGTAAAATGAGAAGGCTGAGAATTCAGTCACCCTACTAAAATCCAAAGGAAGTCAAGTTGTAATACACAACAAAAGGAAACTGGTGTAGACATTTTTGAGAAATGTACAGGGCAGTTGGGTACATTCAGGAACAATTTGTGGACGTGCAGGAGTGGGCAAACGTCTCTTGGTAATGTGAGTTAATCCATGTATTTTATAAGAGTATCCACAATGTCTTAAGACAAAGATATTACGTAAATATTAAGTGGCGACTGCCTCTTGGATTTTCTTGTCTTAATAATGCTTTCGTCTGGTTTTAATATATGGGTAATGCTGGCCTCATAGAATGAGTTGACAAGTATTCCCTCCTCTTTAATATTCTGAAAGAGTTTGCATAGAATTGGCACTTTGTCTTTCTTAAATATTTGTAGAATTCACCAGTGGAGCCATTTGGCCTTAGAGTTGTATTTCATGGGAAGACTTAAACTATGAATTGATTTCTTTAATAATGTTATTCGTGTTACCTGTTTCTTCCTAAAGGGACTTTGGTAGTTTGTGTCTTCCAAGAAATCTGTCCATTGATAAAAAGTGTCCAATTTAGTGGTTAAAAGTTGTACATAATATGCTCTTGTTATTCTTTTAGTGACTTTATGTAATCTGTAGTGACTTTTTTCTATCATGATATTGATAATTCCTGATATTGGTGATTTGTGTCTTCTCTCTTTTGTGTCTGATCAGTCTAGTTAGAGGCTCATACGTATTAATTATCATTTTGAAGAACCAGTCCTTGGTTTCAGTGATTTCTGTTTTCTCTATTTTTTGGTCTTTTATTTAAGTGATTTTTCACTTTGATTTTTTTTTTCTCTTGCTTACTTTGGGTTTAATTTGCTCTTAGTTTTTCTCTCTCTCTTTTTTTTTTTTCCAGGTAGAACCTGAATCATTGATATGAAGCCTTTTTTCTTTTCCACTAATATAGGTGTTTAGTGCTAGAAATTTCCTCCTAAGGACTACTTTAGCTGCGTTCCACAAACTTTTATGTTGTGTTTTCATTTGTATTCAATTCAAAATACCTTCTAATTTTTTTTTTCTTGGACCCATGGGCTACATAGAACTATACTATTTAGTTTTCATATCTGGGGAATTTAAAAAGTCTTTCTGTTATTGATTTCTGATTTAATTCCATTGTGGTGAGAGAATATACTTTCTGTGATTTGAATCTGCTAAATTGATTGCAACTTGGTTTTTGTCTCATAGTATGCTCTTCCTTTGTAAGTGTTATTCTTCTGTTGTTGGGTGGAATATCCCACAAATGTCAGTTAGGTCATGATCAGTGGCCTTTTTCAAGTATTCTGTACCCTTATTGATTTTTCATCTACTTGCTTTATCAGTTCTTGAGAGAGAAATGTTGAAATCTGTTTGTAGTTTCAGTTCTCTCAGCTTTTGCTCCATATATTTTAAAGCTCTGTTATTCAGTTCATAAACAGTTAGAATATTTATGGCCTCTTGATGATATATGCTCTGTTACCATTTATGAAATGACCTTCTTTATCTCTATTAATATTTTTGCTCTAAAATCTACTTTTTCCAATATGATGTCCCTTATAAATAATTCTGTCATTAGTGTCATTTGATTAATTTCTCTCCTCATTATGAGTCATATTTTCCTGAATTTGTGTAGGCCTGGTAAGTTTTTAATTGGATACCAGCTGTGGTGGTTTATACCTGGTTGTGTGGTGGGTATTTTTGTGTCTTATAAATATTTTAATGCATTATCCTAGTATACAGTTAAGTAACTTGGAAATAAATGGATCCATTTGGACCTCGCTGTTAGGATTAGGCAGGACCTCAGCAGCCTTTGGCCCAGGGCTTAATTTTTCCCCACTACTGAGGCAAAACCGCTCTAAATACGCTAATCAGTGCTCGCTGAATTATGAGATTGTTTTTCACTCTGGCTGTGTGAGCTCTGGGTATTGTTCCCTGTAATTCAAGGGGAATGATTCTTCTGCTGGCTCAGGTTGTTTTCTTAGGCTGATCAGTACTGAAGACCGTAGATCTCAGGAGCTCTAGTACCTTACAGCGCCCTCCAGTCTGCCGCTCTGCCCTGCAGTTATAGCCCCCTTGACCTCCTTGTACTAAAGCTGGTTTTCCTGCTCTGGGTTACTCCTGCCTGCTCTGGGGCTTGCAAATAAGTCTACTCAGGCAGTAAGCTGAGGCAGTAGTGGTTGTCACCACTTTGTTTTCCTGCCTCTCAGAGATCGCTGTCTTTCATTTCTTGGTGTTTCATGATTAAAAACAATTTTTCCCCACATGTAATATCTATTTTAAATGTTTATGTACAAGGTTAAATCCAGTCCTTTTTACTCCATCTTGGTTAGAAGTTGAAGTATTCTGACCCTTGAATTTGACTTTTTTTAAATGCTTTCTCGGAGTTTTCCTTTTTCTGTCCCTTTTTGCTTTCTGCTGTTTGTGTTCATTTGCTTTCAGACTCTTAGACTGTATGTAGTTTGTGAGGTCAGGCTGGCTCTCCATCCATCCGTCAGTGTCTTCCATGTTCCTGGCACCATGCTAAGTACTGTGAATAGAAGGATGGCTGAGACCAGGGCCTAGCCTCAAAGAACTCCAGTCATGGAGAAACTCCAGTCCAGTGAGGCTGTGCAGTGCTATGGAATTATGCAATGAAATCGGGTTAATCACCAAGTCTTACTTAAATTGTATTCATAATGTTCTCATAAAAGTCCTTTAAGAAAATAGCTTTTTGAAAGATTATATTTGATTAATTAATTAATTTTTATTTTGGGGCTGGAGTAATTAAGTGTTTGTTTGTTTATTTATTTATTTATGTGAAGGCACTGGGGATGGAACCTGGGACCTCGTGCGTGCTAGGCACGTGCTCTACCTCTGAGCTATAGCCTCCCCCTGGAAGATCATATTCGAAGCTGAATATGAGCACAGTGTTTAGTTTCATGCTCTATCATAGAAGCAATTAGGAACCTATGTCACTTTTTATAACTGACTCCAGCTAAGCAATTTGAGTAATTAATAGGAATAAGAAAGCTAAAAAAATGAAGTGGAAAAGTATTTCCCTGTAATTAGGAGAAAAAGTGTCCTGCCCTTAGCATAAAGTTCTAATGTAACTTTTTCCTTTTCCTTTAGCTTTTTATTTCTGTTCTCTGCTATGTTTGAAAAGCAAATTGCTTGAAGATGAACAAAGTTTTCTCTTTAATTAGTTTAAATAGCTTAGTCACCAGAGAAACCTCCCATGGCGAGATCATGTTTTGTCTGCTACAAAGAGATAAGTAGTCTAGCTCAGGCTGATATTACTTTAACTTGAAGATTTGGTTCATGGGTCTGGGGAGGGCTTTTGATACCAATCTGAGCTTGAGCTTGAGTTCATAAAGTAAGAATTGGCATGGAGAAGAAAGATAGTTGGTGTCCATTGCTTGTTTTAAAAGTATATGTTACAGAATATTCCAATATATTTAAAATTAGATAATTTTTTAGTAGTGCTGATTTAAATTTAGCTCTTTGTTAAGGAACAGAGAGCTCATGACTTCAGAGAGTCAATATGCAGAATAATAGGCAAGAATACTTTGTAACTTGAATTCAGTGACAATAGCATGTCATTCTCACAAGTATTTGAGAAGTGACTAGGAATCTTTCCAATCTAAATAAAAAGGTCATAAAGTATCATTTATACCACCATTTCTTTATATCATACATGTAAGGGAAATTAACTATATTTTTAAACAAAAAACAGTATGGATGTTGTTAGCATAAAAATTGCAAAAGTGATTTTGGGAACAGAAAGTTGGAGTGGTATTAAACCATTTGGGGGAGAAAACAGCTAAATTAGGGGAATGTCTTTTTCAGCCTTCTTCTAATTTTAAGGTCATAAAGTAATACATAAATTTATGCATGTTTATGTTACTTTATTAGTAAAATGAAGGGTATTGGTGTAACAGTTGTTTTCTCAAGGCATTTGAATTAGACAAAGCTCTTTACTGGTTAAAGGTAGTAAAAACTTGATAAAGTACTAGGCAATATATCTTTAGTAACATATTTACTATTCCAAAATATTTAATTTTTTCTTTTTTATATGGATTCAAGAATATTTCTGTATTTCTTATACTAAAATACAGTGGGACACTTTCACATCTTGTTCATGATAAAATTGATATTGTGGCTTTATTTTTATTATGTTTTTATTTTAAAAGATACCTCTGAATCCAAATATCTCTATTTCAATTCAAGTACTCTTCTAAGTTTATTCTACTCTTTTTCTGAAAAATGAATACCTAGCTGTTTACCTTATGTGCTGCTACAAAAAATAAAATAAGATACATTCATGTTCTTTAATATTGTTTCTTATTGTCCTTTTGTGGTATATTTGGACTCTTCTTTCAAAAAATCAGGTTGGAGATATAGTTTAAATTTAAAAAAACTAAAAATTAATTGGATGATGGCTAAATACTTTCTTTGTTCTGCTTATTCATTATTACATTTGGCTTTTGACTCATTAAGATACATATTAAAGGTTAGTTCAATAAGAGGTGGCTTTTGTGATACATTATTTAGAATGCAAATTATTTTTAAGCTAAAGAATATTAAAAATAAAACAGAACCAACTAAAGAGTCTGAATTTTTCACAGGCCAAGGGCTTAAAGGTCCAGTGCTCCAGTGCAAATATTAAATTACAAAATGGGAATTTCAGTTTGCCATAAATCTGTCTGCCATAGCAGCTTAAAATAAAATAGTTTTACCCATCTAAAGCAACATCAATTTGCCAGTCAGTGCTTCATGTATCAAACAGCGTTCTGTGAAAATATCAATATCATTGGTTAATATAAATGAAATTAATTTTTAAAGCTGGGCTAAAGGTTGACATCTGAAAAATTGCATTACTTTGCAGAAGAGAAATTTCTGTCTTCTAGTGAAACTTCAGGTCATGAGGGCAAGTAATTTTCACAATCTTCAATGGGAGCCAGTGAAATATGAACTTCATTGTCACCTAGCCCCAAAGCGATAAGATAAAATGAGCTGATACATCATTTGCTGTGGTTTTATCATCTCCCTCAGTAATTGGAAGAGAAAACATAGGAGTGTATGTGTTTGTGTGCTCTCCTCCTGCCCCTCCCAGCTGCCCCATCATCCACACCCAGGCTAAAACCATTTTAGCCCAATCAATACAGAGGTCACATAGCATTTTATTTATATATTTTTAATTTTTCATACTGACTAAACTGCCAGGTAGGACATTAGAGTAATGAATATGTTTAATTGAGTTTGTCACCCATAAAAATGCTAAGGAGAATACTGTACTACATCATAATATTAGTGCGCAAAGGAAGAAATTTACTATATAGATGAAAAATATCAAATAACTCATAACTAATTTAAAAGGCAATTTTCTTTTGTATTCATGACCTTCATATTTTTGTTCTAATTGTTCTGTTCTTTTCCAAGTTTGGGAACATTCTATGTGCTCATGGATATATATTTAATAACAAAATTATCCCCTTAAAGTTTCACCAGAGTCAAGCATATGCCTTTTTTAAATCCAAAAAAGACTTGTAAATTTTACTTTAAGAATGTATCTTTTAAAACTTGAAACTAAAAGTTGTATAGTTGGTGATGAAATAAATTCTTAAACCAACTGGAATTCATTATTCGAAAAAATTTAGTGCTATGCTTTGAAATCAAGTGTCAGAGAAAATTATATGCAACAAAATCCAAACACTACATTAGTAATAGAATAGTACAACTTTAAAATGCTTGATTAAAATCACTTTCAGCTAGTTTGTTAAAATTGCAAGTATTGTAAGTAAAACATATTGCACACATACTTGGTGGTGTGTTGATAGTAGAATATTTTTCAGCATTTGTTTTCATTTTGAATGTATTTCAAACATTTACCATTTTCCCACACTATAATGTCATTCTTGTGACTAATGTATAAGTATGCTCCACTATAATGGGATATGAATATCTTCTACCTGTGGTATAATTGTTTAATTGTTGGCACGACTAGTTTATATTTTGTATACTCAGTTTAAAACATTTTTCTTGATGTTAAATATATATCCATATAGTTGGGAAATGCTTTTGTTGTGAAATTTTAAGTAGTATTGTTTATATATATTATCTGATTTTACTTTTATTATCAAATTCTTCAGAAATCAATATGGAATTACCTGAAAGTAAACTCTCCCCAAATTGGTGAATACTTGGACTAGATATGTAATCCTAGTTTTAAGCATAAGGGAATACTATTTTTAAAACCACCTTTTATTGATCCTATATATGCAGACTTCCATGTAAATATTTCTTATTTTTGAGGTTAAATATTTGATCACTTTTTAATATCTTCCTTTTTAAAAAGAATTTGTAAATGTTTTAAATGTATTGAGGTAGATTTTGAAAACAAAACCTCTTTTCTTGAGACAAATATGGCTATATTTTCAGAGACTATTTAAATCTACTTTTTGAACATGCCTAATATTCAGTAAGTAAGAGTATCATGCAGTTAGACAATATTGTAAGTTTCTATGTTTTATTCTTTCGTGAGGATGAGAAAAGGTGTTATTTGGATAAATTCATAAGCTTTTCAAAATTAATCGTTAAAGGTGAAAAATGTTTTGCTTTCAAGCCAATAAATGCAACAGGGTGAAGAAATTTTCCTATGTATTCATAGTGTACTGTTTAAAGGGTAGGAAAAAGAAATGTGTGTATTATTTGGGGGAAATAATACATCCTTTTTCAGAGTCACAACTTTCAGACAAAAATTTTAAAGAGGATAGTCTTGGTCCTTTTAATGTAAAGAAACAGTATATATACTTACATGTGTGTATACATATATATTATATACTGATTTCTTTTTTCTTCTCTACAACCTTACCTAAACATTTAACTAACAAACTATCTTTGTTGAAACAAATTATTAAAAGATGGAAGTTAAATTCACTAATAATAATACTAACAATATTAAAACAAGGTGCTAAACATTCAAAGAGAGTGCTGTAGGCTTAAGCTTTCAAGCTATTCTAGATTTGGGGTCATAACACAGAGCAATGGTAATGATACGGTTTCCATAGCAACTGATTCATTGGAGGGCTAGACCTCTGTCTAGGGTGCTGTCAGTGTATGTAGAGTTTCGGTGAACAGAAAGTCCCAAAGAAGGGTCTGCTTCTACCTAATCCAGTTTTAATTGAACTCTAGAGACTTTGAAGTGAAGCCTCCGACCAGGAATATACTATTCCAATACGAAACAAACGTCTTGCTTAGCTAGGCCTCAGCTGCTTTTCAGTACTGACACCTTTTCCTAATGAATACTTTAAAGAAATGTTATTATATCGATTTCAGCAAGTAATTCTGTTATTTACGAGATTCTTTGTTTCTGTTTTAAACCCCAGTTATTTTGACCGTAAGTATAGAATTTCATTTGTTAATTTTTTTAAGTCAGTCTGATACTTAAATTTTGATACCTTTGACAGTTCTAAATAATTTTCTGTCTCTCCTGTTTCTGTTTCTTTGAGTTTTAAAACATTACTTCATCTGCTTATATTTAATTTTGAAAGCACACTGTCATGCTTTCAGTATGATATCGTTTATATCAGGTTTGAAAACATGTAGCACAATGCTGGATATTATCTGTGGATGTGTATGTAGTAATAGTATAAAAACTTCCTTGGGAATGATAAACCTCAAAACAAGGATAGTGACTGGCTCTGAAGAAGTAGGAAAATGGGATCAGGAAAGGTTATGTATGGGAATTTCAACTTTATCTGTAATGCTTTATTAATTTTTTAAATATGTGCAGTAATGTGGTACAGTGTTAGGATTTTGTAAATTTCAGTAGTGGGTGCATGGCGCTTATGTCACATCCTGTAGTATGAATATGTTTGACAATTGGTAATAAAACAAATTTTAAAGGACATGCCACTTGCTGTATTCAAGGAGGTTTTAAAAATAACTGTACTGTTTAAAGGAGTGGGATATAACTTGAATTTTTTGATCAATTGGAAAGCTGTTTCAGTTCATTAAAATTTCATAATAATGTTTAAATATATTGACTTCTGCTAATAATTGGGATATCCTAGAGTGTAATTAAATCTTTAATTGCATGACTGATGTTGAAATGATTGACATCACCATTATGAGCAACAAGTCTTATTATGTAGCTCTAAAGATATAAAAGGTAGAATTTTTAGACCAATGTGTGATATTCTTAGCATATCACAGAGCTAAAGAGGTCCTTTGTTGTTTGTTTTCATTTGATTTTCCCCTTTCACTTATAAACCCCAGTACAGGAAAACGAGTGTAATTGATTGAAATTTCTGATGAGCTGAGCTCTACTTTATCAAACATTTAAATCTTTTTTTTTTTTTAGAAATGTGACAATGTGGTATGTAAATTAGGGCTGGACTTTTGGATTAGAAACCCTGGAAGTAGGACAGACTTTGCCACTAACTTCCGTAAGGACTTTGTATTAAGTATTTAACTTGTCTGGGTCTCACTTCCCGTATTAATAGTTGGATAGATTGGACTGCAAGTGGAACAGAACATGTATTAGATTCTCTGCTACTTGGAAAGTTAAGTATGGCAAACTCAAATACCAATGGAAACTAGGCAGATAATAGCAGATGAGCGAATGAGTGGAAACTGTTCCCAGAGAGTGCTCGCCAGTGGTACTATGTGGCATTTAGATCAAGGTGGGCAGATTCTCCAGTTTTTCCTGAGAAACCATAAATCTGAACATTTATGTAAAGATCCATTTTCCCAAGTACTTTTAACTACTTGAAATTTTGTTAAAATATCATATGGCCTGTACAAAATTAATTTGGATTGTATATGGAGTTTCAGTTGCCATTTGTTGGTTCATGTAATCATTTAAAAACACCTACTTTGTGCCAGTCCTTATTCTAGAAGGTGGAAATAAAGTGTGTGCAAAGTCTTTGGTCTAGTAGAACTTAGGCTCCCGTACTGGAGTGCTGAAGAGGCAGTATACAAGCAAGGAAACATTGTAATTTCTGGTACTGATAAGTATTGTGAAGGAAACCTGAAGAGTTTGGGGTAGGATGAGGTGGTAAGAGAGGAGGTGGGGTTTAGATCCTATGGCTTCTCTAAGGAGGAGACATTTGAGCAGAAATCTGAATGTGAGAATGCCAAGGCTGTGAAGATCTGGGAGAAGAACATTCCATGCAGAGATGAAAGCAAGTATAGGGCCCTGAGGAAGAAGGAGTTGGGTTCATCAGGCTTTATAAACAATTATAAAGAGCTTCAGAGTTTATTCTGCATGTGACACGGATCCACTGGATGGTACTAAATACACAAGTGATGTGATGTGCTTTATATTTTAAAAATTATTTTCTTTGGCTACTCTGGTTATAGTAGACTCTACAGGTAAGAATAGAAGGAAAGAGACCACGAAGGAGGCTACAGCAGACTCTGGAGCTTGGGCCAACTGGTTATGGTGTGAGAAACGGGTTCAGGCGACTTCTGCTTTAAAAAAGTCTTGAGAGTAGTGCCCATTTTTTTGTCTTCTCTTTTTCTGTTAATTCCTCTTGATCTTACGTACATAGGTATTGATTGTATGAAAGAGCTAGTGGGATTTTCTCTTATCACCAGTTTTAAAGCTGAAAGTGTGATTAGTTGTTTGGGACTTTGAGTTGTTTTGTTTTTCAAAAAGCACTGAGCCTAAGAATTGTACCCATTATTTCATTTCTAGATCCTGTGGTGCCAGAGATAGAATAATATCTGTAGAAAAATCTATATATATACTTTGCGAATTAAATACGGTTGCTCACTCCCCCTCATTCCCAAAACCCTGCGTTTTACATTGAGAAATACAGGTTTTTTTTGCAATTAAGATCTGGAAAATGGAGATTGGTATAGATAAGAACATTTGTGTAGGATAAATTCTTTCTATTCATTATTTTTCCTCTCTTTGCTTGTCTCATCTTTGTCCCAACGATGCAATATCGTAATCAAATGTCTTTTGATTTGTATGTTTTAATGGTGGTTATTTTTGAGAGATATATCTTAGTTGTTTAACTGAATTTTCTTTTACAGATTTTCATCAGTTTTTGATGGCAAATACTTTTTTTATTAATACTATGTGAAGTATTGATGCGGAGAAATTCCATATCTGGTTTTCCTTTAACACTTTCCTAATTAAGCTTTCGAAATGAATTTTTTTAAAAACAAAACTTGAATAACAAAGCAACAAAGTGGCTTAGGACTAAAGACAGGATTACTTTGAGTTGGCAAAGCATTCTAAACCACTGCGTCTGTCACATGGGATGACAAGACTTGTAACAAGTTACTCTGACAACCACCTACTCCATAGAGAGATTATGCTGAGTTCATTTGCAGGTTTGTGTTTAGCCCAGCTGACAAAATGATACTTAACCTCTTACACAGTCAGTCTTTGTGCTTCCTAAATGAGCGACTGTTAGCTTAACAGTGACCTTGTAAGTGTGATTTTTCGGTTATGAGCTTAAATATGTATTTTTAAAGTACGTAAAAAGTATTTGGGGCTACATTATAATCATCTTATATGCAACTGAATTTTATGAGTGATCTATAAGCCTGTAGGACATCTTTTTGAGGTCTTTCTCCTTTTTAAGGCTTTGTCTAAAATTTTACTTCTTTAATGTGACTCAAAAATTAATGAATAATGTAGTATGTATTTCCCGAAAAATAGTAGATTACATCATTACTTTAAAAAGCCCCAAATATATTTATAAGTAGATGTTTTATAGTTCTGTTCTGTTTTTTTTTTCATTTAAGCATCTTTTCCATAAATTTCAGTCTATTTTCTTAGTCACCCTCCAAATTAATTCAATAACTGTTTATTCAATTCTTAGAAATTCTTTTTCTTAAAAGGGACTTTTCTGTTTTAACTGGCAGGAAGAACAAAAAAAAAAAATTCTACTGTTTTTACTTACTTGGGATTCTTTTTTCCCTCACTAGATCCTGGCATATACAGAAGGGCTGCATGGAAAATGGCTGTTCACAGAGATACGATCAATCTTTTCTCGTCGTTATCTTTTGCAAAATACAGCCTTGGAGATCTTTATGGCAAACAGAGGTAATATGTCG
Source organism: Vicugna pacos (assembly GCF_048564905.1). Taxonomy (NCBI): domain Eukaryota; kingdom Metazoa; phylum Chordata; class Mammalia; order Artiodactyla; family Camelidae; genus Vicugna; species Vicugna pacos. Next base: position 14,488,185 of record NC_132988.1, read on the forward strand.
CAGACGTATATTGTTACAAAGCTAACCGCCATCTCCCGAAGTTTCATTTTTAACATGCCATGTTGTTTCCATTTAGATAGAATTTTGTAGCCTACTCTCTGCCCTGTTGACCTCTTTTTCGAACCACGTGCATCTTCATGGTTTCCCTCCAGCCCTTGATCATTCTTAGAATTATTTGTAGGAGTTTTATTTTTCTGACCAAATCACAGATTAGTGCAAGGCTTTATAAATACGAGGAATAACTACCCATTTAATCAGTTGTGGAGTTTGGATGTCCTCAACATTGCTCTGACGCTCAAACTCCTTCTGGAAGGTGGCTGCATTTCGAGAGGGGAGAGAGTAATCAAATGATTCATACATTTATTTAATTTTTTGTCTAATCTATTGCCATTTATAAAGGGACCATCAGAAAATGGTACTGAACTGTCCTGGTTGCTTTGTATTACATCATTCTTGAAAGAACTAAAATTCAATTTGTGGGTTTAGAATTGAACTTGGTGAAATTCATTAAGGCAAGAAGGAGAGACAAGGTGAACTTGAAGGAAAAAGCATTGCTGGGTATGAGTGGAGGCATACAAGGGACATTATATAAAACTCTATGACTTATTTTACATACTCTTTTATAAATAGATTGAAATTTTCTTATTTTCTCTGTCAATAACCTACAAGTTGTCATTTAAAAAATCTACACATAACATATATTCCATACATTTTTTAATGAAATCATGTTTCTCTAGGGAGTACAGATTTCTTTAGGAAAAGATGTTTTTCCCTTTCGTATTTGGTCTTCTCCCACACACATACCTCTTCTTCTAATGTAAACATAATTCTTCCAGGCAAATAATCAAGTGACTGTTTCACACTTTAGTTCAGTCTGCATTCTTGCTGTCCCAGAGGGGTCTCAGTCTTACAGTATTTATTACTTGCTCATCCTCATTTATTTTCCTTCTTTGAAATTTCTTACGCGTCTTTGCTTTATATCTTTGTACGTGTGTTTTTCTATTGCCTTTCCCTCATGGCCTTGGTCATCTGCCATAACCTGAGTTTTTCTTTTTGTTTTTTTTTCTTCCCTTGTGTTCAGTGTAATAGTGGATATATAAGGAAGCTTATTAAAAAGTTATGTTGGATATACACATGATAGTTCTAAATATACTTTAGGTTCTTAGTGAAGATCATATACTTATTTACCCAAAATGTACCTAACATGATGTAATGCCAGTGTTTAAAAACTACACCAACCTCGATGAAATGTTTTGGTTTGTAGTATTTTTTAGGCTAGATAGAAGGATCATTTTCTTGATGAGTACTTGTAGATTATTTATGGTACTGAAATAGAAATTAATATAATTAAAATTTCAAGGTTGACCAAATTAATATCTCCTAAATTCTAATTCATGATTTTATGACTTTGATATTTTCATATTTTTAAGAAGGATAAAATTTTATAAATGACTTGTAAATTACATTTATATTTTGAATATACTTATATATATGATGTACACTTATTAATTGTCTCAAAATGTGTAATTATTGAAATAGCAATGATTAGAAAGCATTTAAATTTGATTATTAATCACAGAGAAAAATTTTTTCTTCAAGTCACACATTGTTCTGAATTATATTAACATATAAAGCATAAATATAAACATTGTAAAGAGAATATTTCTTAAGCTATTCATCATTAGCAATATAACCAACAATTTAACAGCTATATTTGTAGCCTTTTTGGTATTAGATTGTTAAGTATGTAAACTTAAAAATTTAAAGTTTTTTATAGAAATTCATAGCTACATTTTTTACTTATAAAAAATTCAATTCTGTACATTCAAAATTGTAGCTTGATAAAATCTCAACATCATGTCACATTAATGCAGCAATAGTTGATATAACTTCTGACAGTATTTAGAGAAGGAATGATCTGATAGTTTATGAGTAAAATGATTATCATTTCTGGCATATTAATATTAGAACTTGATATATACTGTAATAAAAGTAATATGGTAAAAATTCTATAATAGATACCTGAACTAAGAGTAAGCATTTTATTAGACCAAGAAGTCAGTTTTCCAGAGAGAAAACCATATTTTATTCTAATTTTTAAAAATTATTTTTCATAGTTGCTGTGATGTTCAACTTCCCAGACCCTGCAACAGTGAAGAAAGTGGTTAACTATCTACCTCGTGTTGGTATTGGAACCAGTTTTGGATTGCCTCAAACCAGGTACTGTTCTATATGAAATAAATGTGGAAAATAACCTATATTAATATTTGTTCTTATGTGTTTTGAAATGCATGACCTTTTGTGCTTCATAGTAAATGATGATTATTAGTGTATTGTTTTGTTTTGAGTCAAATGAACTTCTGTCTGAAGAAATGAGAAAAAAAGAAGAACATATGTATACCAAACTAAGCTGAAAAAAGAAAGTAATAAACAAGGGAATTTTAATGAAGAAGAAATCAAAAACAATAAAGAAAAATCAATACAATGGAAAGTTATTTCTCTGAAAAGATTAATAAATGTAATAAATATCTATGCATGACTTACAAAAAAAGATACATTGCTAATATCAGAATGAAGGAAGGGATATCACTACAGATCCTAAAGATATTAAAAATAAAATCAGGAAATATTATGAACAAATTTATGCCCCTTAATTAGACAACTTAGATGAAATGAGCAGATTCCATGAAAGACACAAACTGTCAAATCTCACTAGTGGAAATAGGTAACTTTAATAGCTCTATAGAGGAAATTGAATTTGTAGCTTAAAATCTTCTAACAGAGAAAATTCCTCACTTACATGGTTTCAGTGGCAAATTCTGTCAAATGTTTAATGAAGAAGTAATACTATTTCTGCAAACTCTTACAGAAAATAGAGAAGAGGGGTAAATTTCCAGAGTCATTCTGAGAAGCCAGCATTACCTGAATTCCAAATCCACAACAAGGCATTATCAGAAGAGGAAGCTACAGACCATCTTGATTGAAAAGGAAGAAATAAAACTATCTTTTATAGTTTATGTACATGACTTAATGTGTACATTCCCAAGGAAACTGCAAATTTTTTTTAAAAAGCCGTTTGAACTAATAACCAAGTTTAGCAATTTTGTAGCGTATGTAATTTTATTCCTATATAGTAGTAATGAACAATTGGAAATTGAAATTAAAGAGTATTTAAATAGTATCAAAAAATTAAGCATCTATAGATAAAATTGAAAATATTAATATTTGCTCTTTGAAAACTGTAAAACATTGTTTAGGGAAATTAAAGAAACCTGAAAGTGGAAAGTTGTACCATAACATGTTCATGAATTGAAAGACTCAATATAAGTATGATGTTAGTTCTCTCCAAACAGATCTATAGGTTCAACGATTCTATTCAAAATCCTAGATGGCCTTTTTTGAGAAACTGACAAGCTAATTCTAAAATTTAAGTGGAGCAAATATCTAGAGTAACTAAAACAATTTGGAAAAGAAAAACAAAGTTGGAGAACTTTAACTATGTGATTTCAGGACTTAATGTCTTTTGTGAAATAGACTTAAAGAGCAGTAGAATATAACAGCATCCAGAAATAGCCCACACAGAAATGGTCATTTTGATTTTTAACAAGAATATCAATCTATGTCTATGGGAAAAGATAGTTTTTCCAACAAATGGTAGTCAAAGATTGGATAGCCATATATGCAAACACATACAAAAAACCCCCCAAAACAAACCCTACAAACCCCACCTCATCCTTTACCTAACATATAAATTAACTCAAAACGTAACATAACTTAAACATAAGTGCCAATGTAAAACTTCCTAAAAAAAATATACGAGAAAAATCTTTGTAACTTTGAGTTAGGAAAAATTTCTTAGGTAAGACTGAAAAAAAAATCATTAATTGACCTTTGAAATTAAAGCCATTGGCTTTTGAAAGACACTCTTGAGAAAATGAAAGGATATGCTATCAGCTGAGTTAATATATTTGTGCAACTTAAAAGTGATAAAGGATTTGTATAAAGGATATATAAGAAGCTACTGCAAGGAGGATATAGTTCAAGTGGTAGAGTGCATGCTTACCATGCACAGGGTCCTGGCTTCAGTCCCTGGTACCACCTCTGAGAATAAATGAATAAACCTAATTACCCTTCCCCACAAAAAAAGTTTAAAGATTAATTTAAAAAACTATTAAAAAAAAAAGAAAGAAACTCCTACATTTAATAGTAGGACAAACAACCTATTTTAAAAAGAAAACAAGATTTTTTACAGATACTTCAGCAAAGAATAGATATAAATATCAAACACATGCAAAAGTGCCACACATCATTCATTAGTCATCGAGGAAACACCAGTTAAACTGCAATGTAATGTCATGGCCCAGCTGTTAGAATGACTTTTTAAAAACCTGTAACAAGAGCTAATAAGAATGCACAGTACCTGGAGCTTCACATGTTGCTTATGGGAAAGTAAAGTGGTGGCCACTTTGGAAACAGTTTTGCAGTTTCATATAAAATTAATCATAAACTTACCACATATACCAGTAGTCTCACTCGAAGGCATCTATGGAGAATAGAAAATACGTCTATTCATGCGGTGACCTGTTCATGAGCGTTTATAACAGCCATATTTGTAATCACAAAAAATATAGAAATAGCCAAGTTGGTCATCAACTAGTGAATGGACAAATTATCATATATCCATCCATCCAATAGAAAATACTGCTCAGCGGTGAAAAGGAACAAACTACTATTACAGGGAACAACCTGGATGGATTTGAGAAGTGTTACACTAGGTGAAGGAAGCCAGCACAAAAGACCACATACTGTGTGATTCTATTTATATGACTTTTTGAAAAAAAACAGACCACTTCATCAGGAACTCTAGAACCAAGCTAGTAGGAATACAAATTAGTATAGTCACTTTGGAAAGTTTGCTAGTCTTCTTACAAAGTTAAATATACATTTAATTTATGTCCTGTCACTGTGACTCCTAGGAATTTACCCAAGAGTATTGAAAATATATATACATACATTCACTTGTAAGCAAATATTAATAGTACTGTTATTCATACAGTTCCAAACTGAAAACATTTCTAGTTCCATCAACTGTGCATGGATCAATAGATTGTAGTGCATCCAGGCAATGAAACACTACTCGGAAATAGAAAGGAATTGACTACTGATACATGCAACAGCAGGGATGAATCTCAAAAGCATTGTGCTAGTAAAAGAAGTGAGGAGGCATCGTGGCCTTCACACATTATAGCCATGGGCTATGATTCTATTTATGTGAAATTGTTGAAAAAACAAAACTGTATTGTGATAGAAAGCAGATCCTTGCCAGGAGCCAGGAACTGCCAGGGACAAAGGAATTCACTGCAAAAGGATGCCGGGGACCATTTTGCAGAATATCTTGATTGTAATGGTGGTTATAGAAATAGGTATATCCAAAACTGATTAAACTGTACACTTAAGTTTGGTAAATGTTGTTTTATTAAATTTTATCTCAACAATTTTATCTCATTGCAAAAACAGGCCCTATATTTAAAATATCTCAGTTACAAAAGTGCTCATTACATACTCATTTTCAAAAGTACCATTATTTAACATGTATGATAAGTCAGATAAAAAATTTTTATCATTTTGATAAAAATGATTAGGCTTTGCTGTATGTCATATTTATTGCAATTTTTTCTCTGTTGATATAAATATCAACTCCATATGTTAAGGATTTTGTAACTACAGTATATTTAATTAAAACTTTTATCTTTAACCTCTGATAAATCAGAGTTCAAATATTAACTTTGTGTATACATATGGACTTAATAACTAGTATTTATATTGTTCAAATTAACTTAATAACTACTTGAAAGGAATGTTAAAATGCCAAAGCATCTCACGGCACAGGGAATTGGGAGAGTGTGGGGTTATACCTCTCTTGCCTGTGTGCTGGAGTCAGTTGGCTATCTTTAAAGAGAATGACCATTAATTGTTTTCTTTCTTAGTAGATATTAACTCATCATCAATCCAATTTAGCTAACTAATTTAAGAACTAGGAAAAGAGTGAATAGCATGATGTTTCTATTGATTGATGAAACATATTAGCCGTAGAAACTTAGTTTACTTTTTGGCATACCTAAATTTGTATTGATTTGAGCTGTTCCTAATTAGTATTTATTTCAGTTTTTTAAGTTTGTATCTTATGACAAATGCAGTTGAAATAGAAGCAACAAATAACAGTCAGGATATTAGTAGGGCCTGCAGTCATTCTGGGCCAGGGGGCTTTCCAAGAGGATGTGCTCCTATGCCTCTTGAAAGTAGGACTTGGTTCCTTACCAAGTCTGCCACTGCATAGGCTGTTTGAGTGTCTCCATGACAAGGGAGCTGACTCTCCCCAGAACAAGTGATCTGAGAGAGAATGAAGCAGAATCCCCAGTCTCTTCTTATGACCTACCTCGAGTATCACATGCCATCATTTCTGCTCCATTATACTTGTTACAAGTGAGTTATTAAACCCAACCCGGGCTCCAGGGCAGGAAAATCAAGCTTCATCTCTTGAAGAGAAAGTATAAAAGAATTTGTGGACATGTAACAGGTTACAACTTTTATAAGAGACCCTTCTGAATTATTAGCAGTCGTTGCTTTACAATGCCAGTAAAGCTTTTGATTAGATAATTTTATAATTTAATGAGGAAGTTCAGGGTGCAGGAGGAAGCAGCTCAAAATGGCATAGTAGATTTCCTTATCTTAATAAAAAGTCCTTTTTCCTACTGATTATCCCTTTATTTTTTAAAAAATACTTTTATCTATCACCTAATATGTATTATCATACTTGGAAACTTTTTGTAGTGTTTTCCCACAGTTAATGAAAGCTAAAAGTCTTAATTTATTGAGTCAGTCATGTAAACAGATCTTTAACACCTAGAGTGTATCAGTCATGTAATGTACAACATAGATATCGTCTTGCCCAAAGATGTTTAAACAAATATGTAAATAAAATTTTAAAATGTGTGACAGGAAGGATGTAGTTAGGGTGTTGGGATAGTGACTAGTGGAGTGGAGATGAAATGCTTTGGATAAGATGGTCCAAAATGTCTTCCTGTGTGACTTTTACATTTTGATTTGAAGGAATAGAGTCAGCTAACCCTTGAAAGAGTGAATAGCATGTGTAAAGGCCCTGAAACAAGATGGATCTTCCAGTATTTTAAGGAATATTGGAAGGCAGGTATCACTGGCACTTAGTGATTTCAGGAAGAGAGTGTCAATTTGGAGGTGGGAGCTTATTGTAGAAATCGAGGTGAGATTTGATGCTGGTAGTGTAGTTGAAGACAGATGTCCTGTTTAGAGGCTTTGAGGAGATACAGTTTATGTGATTTGAAGGTTAGTTAAATTTGGAGTATGAGAAATGGAGGTGTCCAGTGTGTCTCCCCAAGTTTCAGCTTGAATGGCCCAATAGCACTGACTGAGATGGGGACCACTGGAGAAGGAGTAGTTGTACGCATCCTTCCTCCATCTCCCCCAGTGGTTGGGGTTGGGGTTGGGCTTAGGATTGTGGGGAGAAGGTGAATGGACTGAAAAGGAGAAATTTAGTTTCAGATCGCTTGAAATTGAAACTCTTGAGAGATGTCCAGACTGAAATGTTGAATAGGAAGTTGAACATAAGAAGATATATCTAGAGCTCAAATGAAAAGTGTGGTAGTTGGGAATCATTACCATTCATGAAATTTGAAGCCTTGAGAGGGAATGGAGTCATCTGGGGGGAGACTGTAGAATGGGTAGGATGAACTGGGGCTACGTTCTGGGGAAGGGCAGCATTGAAATGTTAGGTAAATGAAACAGAAAAACCAAAACAGGAGGGGCTTGAAAACTAGGAAATCCAGGAAAATGTGTTGCCAAAGGATGACAGTATTTAAAGAAGATAAGATTTGATGACAAATCAGTAAGACATTGGCTGAAAAATGGCGTTTGCTTATCGCATCAGCAGTTTTTGACTGCCGGAGGTTGAGTGCTGTGAGTGTGTCCATTTGGTGTCAACAAGCTCTAGCTGGCCAGCAGGCCTGTGAATTTGGTTGCAGTTTATGGGCTGCCTCTCTTGGTTCTGGTTTAAGTGTGAGACTTCTGAGTTGTCAGTCAATAGGACTGATGTGGGTAGAGACACTTGTATTAAATCCTGACCTACTACTGATGACAAATGACAGGAGAATTAGCCCTACTATCACTTTTCTACCTGTAGCTCTTCTTGATCTGTAATATTCTCTCTGACACTTTATGAGTACCCAACTGTATAAGCATGTGCACATCAGTACTGGTCATAAGCCATACTGGTACATTGAATTGGCCCGAAGATTCTACCCGCAGCCTCATTTTAGTTTTCTCTTCACTGTGAGTTTTGCCCAACCCTGTCATGTGATTCAGAAACACTAACCAAGTGTTAGACGTGTGTAATCAGGGATTATAACAGCTACCGAATCATCTTCTCTTGCAGTTTGAAGCTTGGTGTGAAGTACGGGATAAGGCAGAGATCAGGCTACACGGGGAGACTGGAGTAGTGGGGACTGTTTTTCTCCTTTTTTCCTTTTCCTTTTTTTTCGCTCCAGGGTCTGTGCCAGTTTCTCTCCCTTGCATACCTCCCTGCATCTAGAGTGTCTGAGCTTAGAAGCTTCTTTCTTCTTGTTTCCACAAATGCTGCTGCAGCTCTTCAAAATCGTCCTTGGTACTTTGGGCCACTTCTGCACCCAGCAATTCTTCCTCCCATGGCACTCGGAAGGGCAGCGATTCAGGTTTTTGTATCCAACAGAGCTATAGTATATCAAAATTTGTGGGACACAGCTAAAGTAGTGCTTAAGGGAAGTTTTTAGCTTTAAATACCTGCATCTGAAATCCTGAGATGCCTAAATAATACCAGTGACCTATGGTGCCACCTTTAGAAATTAAAAGAGCAAAGTAAATGGAAAAAAAGTAGAAAGAAATGAATAAGGAACATTAGAGCAGAAACCAATGAAAAACAAACAAAAAACAATAAATAAGATCAATTAAAGAAAAGCTGATTCCGGGAAAGGATTAATAAAATTGACATACTTTAACTGCCTAACTATACGAAAAAGACATGTCATGAATTACCAAAATCAGAAATGAAAAAAAGGACTTCCTACTGATCATATAGAAAATAAAAGAATTGGAAGGAAATATCCTGAACAACACTGACCAACAAATTAGACAGTTGAGGTGAGGGATTTCTAGAAAGACAGAATTATTAGAATTGAGTCGAGAAGAAATTAAAATGCTGAATAGACCTGTAACAGGTAAAGAAATTGAATTAGTAATTAAAAAATCTTCCCGCAAAGAAAATGAAGTCCCAGATGGCTTTACTGGTGAATCTTATCTAGTTAGATTGAAAATTCAGAGACTCATCCGGAAGACAGAAGAAGAAGAAACATTTCCCAACTCATTCTGTGAGGCGAATGTTACCCTAATACCAATGCCAGACAAAGACATCACAAGGAAAAACTATAGACCAATATCCCTAAGGAACGCATAACACAAAAATCCTTTACAAAATGTTAGCAAACCAAAACTAGCAGTATATAAAAAGGATTATGAAATAGCCATATGGGTTTTATCACAGAATTGCAAATTGGTTTAAATCTGAAAATCAATTAATGTTATCTACCAGTTTAATAGAATACTGTACTGAAAAACCACATGATCATCTCAGTAGACACAGAAAAAACATCTGACGAAATCTAATACACATTCGTGACTAGAAACTCTCAACTGACTAGGAATAGAAGTGAATTTCTACAAACAGATAAATAGCATCCATCAAAACCCCCCACAGCACACACTGTACTCAGTGCTGAAAGACTGAATGCTTTTCCTCTAAGATTGAGAAGACTTCAGTCTTCCATTCTTACCACTTCTATCAATCTATTAAATTGAAGATTTCAGCCTGTGTGATAAGAAGGGAAGGAAAGGGGAAAACCGAAGGCATTCAGATTGGAAAGGGAAATCGTCATTCCTAGATGACAGTGTGTACAATTTTTGCAGTGAAAATGAAAACATGACTGTTAGAACATAAAGACAGACATCAGTAACTTGAGACATTCCCTGTTCATGGATCAGAAGATTCAACATGATTGCCATGTCCTTTCTCCCCAGATCTGTAAATTCAACATAATGCCTATCAAAGTTTAGTACACTTTTTTTGGACATTGAGAAGCTAACACAATGGATCTAGAATTGCGAAGACAACTTTGAAAAAGAAAAACAAAATTAGAGGACTATCACTATCTAATTGCAAAACTTACCATACACCCACAGTGATCAATATTGTATGGCATTTATACAAGGATAGGGATATTAATGAATAAAACTAAACTCAGAATAGAGAAATAAACCCTTGCATTTATGGTTAGTTGCTTTTTAATAAAGATGCTAGCACAATTCAATGAAGGAAGGATAATCTTTAAATAAATGATACTGAAACAATTGGATAGTCACATGCAAGATAATAAACTTAACACTTACCACACACTATTCACAAAAATTAACTCAAAATATATCATAGACCTATATTTAAGATCTAAAACTAAAAAACTTCTCAAATAAGATAAAGGATAAAAGCTTCATCACTTTCATTTAAGCAAAGAGTCCTCAGATGTGACACCAAAAACATAATTCATGAAAGACAAAAATTGAGAAATTGAATTAATCAAAATTTGAAACTATTGTGCTTTAAACACATCACTAAATATATGAATGCATAAGTCACAGACTGAGAAAATATTTGTACATCATGTATCTAATAAAGGACTTATATCTAGAATGTATAAAGAACTTTTATAACTCAGTAGTAGGACAGAAGCAACCCAACTAATGAAGGAAGAAAACTTTTCAATAGTCATTTCCTCAAACAAAATAAACATGGCTAATGCATACATGAAAAGATGTTCAACAGTGTGCATTAAAACTATAATAAGATACCATTTTACACTGACCAGAATGGCTATGACAAAATATATAATAGCAAGTATTGGCAGAAATGTGGAAAAATTGGAGCATCCTACATTGCTTGTTGGAATGTATAAGTGAAAACTGGCATTTTCTCAAAAAGTTAAATATAAACTCAACATACAACCCAGCAATTCCACTCCTAGGAATCTATTCTAAAGACATGCCAGCAAATGTTCATCAAAAAAGTGTACATGAATGTTCCTAGTAGCATTTTTCATGACAGGTAAATACTCGAACAATTTAAATGTTTATTAACTTGTGAATTGATTTTAAAAATGTGTTATATTCTGTATTCATACAATGGAATACTATTCAGCAATCAAAAGAAGAGAGCTGTTAATACATGCTACCAAATGGATGAAAACATCATAGTTAGTGAAAGAAGCCTGATGTGAAAGATTACATGATGTATGATTCCGTTAAGTGTTCAGAAAAGGCAAGTTTATAGAGACAGAAAGCAGATTGATAGTTGCTTAGAGCTGGGGAGAGGAATGGGGATTAACTGTAGAAAGGCACAAAGCAAGTTTTTGTAGTGATTAAAATATTCTGAAATACATTGTGGTGATAATTGTGCAACTCTAGAAATTTACTTTAAAAAGTAGTTGAATAGTACACCTACAAGTGTAAATTTCATGGTATGTAAATTATCCATTTGTAAATAAAGCTTTAAAAAAAAAGTTACCTTGTCCTCACTGGTAAGAAGAACTGTGACAGCATAGTTTCTGAGATTCTGGGCTCCAAATGTAATAATTCATCCTGCCACCTATTTGGTATTGGTCAGTTGTATCGTTTGTTATTTACATTGCCTTGACAAAACACAGAAAACTTGGTTTTTTATTAAGCTATATAAAAAAAATAATAGTTTCTCTTACCTTTACCCTATCCCATGAATAAACACCTAGAGTTAGAATCCTCTTTCCCCTGTTACAGTGGGTATGCAAATGTAATGTTTAAATTTATAATGTACAAATATGTTGTCTTTAAGAGATGACTATTAAAATTGATAAAGATGTGAATACAATTTTATATGCATTTCTCAGTTAATAGAATTCCTTTTATATCTTGTATGAATTATTAGTCATACTATTATTAATCAACATTTATGGAGCCTAGATATTATAATGGCTTTGTAATGACAGCTTACCTTAATGAACAGAACATGGACAGTAGACCGGTCGCTAGTCCAGATCATTTGTTTAATCATTAATTGTCAATCGAAACATCTCTAGGATTCATTAGTATAACATGGATAGAACTTCTCAGAAAAATACAGCTGCCATTTTAAATGAGCACAGATATTCATGATTTATTATTATAATATAGTTAATCTGAAGTTTAAATTGATTCTATGTCAAATTCTTTTTCTTGCAGGCGTATCTCATTAGCGAGTCCACGTCAACTTTTTAAAGCTTCTAATATGACCCAGCGATGGCAACACAGAGAGATTTCAAATTTTGAATACTTGATGTTTCTCAACACAATAGCAGGTAATTTAAGCTCAGATGTTGACTTATTTCAAATGATAAATTATTCATTGTGGTATGATTTGATTCTTTTCAGTACTGGTATAAATAGGCTGTTTTTATTTTCATTATTACTACAGTAATACCTTATCAAGACTGATTTGATAATAGAGTTTACAGTTGTACATGAACAGTTGGCTACTTGAGAGAAATTAAAAATGGGTATACACTTTTTAAAAAATATAAAATGAAAATGTACTACTATTTAACATAGGAAGAATGGATTCATTGTGGAATAGTAGGAATGAAGAAACAGCTAAAATTTTAAGAACCTATTAATAACATAATTAGTAATATATCATGTAATGAAACAATGAAATACAACATAGAAAAAAGAAAACTGTAGGTAAAAATGTGAAGTAAAGGAATATTTATATTATGACCCATATGTGAAAATCTGAAAACTAAATGGTCCTGTACAAGGTCTGTAATCATGTAATATTACTGACGATCATCCATGGAAACTGTTCACTTTGAAAGAAAGTAAAAATAGAAATGTGTCATTACTTTTCATATGTGAAAATTAGAAGAAAGAAAGGAAGGACTACAACTGGGAGACATTTGAGATTCAGTTCAATGGGCTGACATGTTTTATATTTGAAGCACAAAGGAAATACAAGGAGAATAAGACATGCTGTTTACTCTCATAGAAATTATTTTAAGTATGAATGTGAGCATTTCTGTGATTCTAGAGCAAGAGACACCTCCAGATTCAATAAGAGATACAAAGTTCCATGAGAATTAGAAGGGCAGAGAGAGGCTGCAGTTGTATCACGTTCATTCAGTTGGTTGGAGTAACAAAAATCAGGAAACATGTCATGTTTGTGTAAGGATAGATACTACTTTAGCTAGCGGAGCAGGTGGCTGGGAGATTAGAAGCCATTCTGTGTAAAACTGAAGGCATAAGTGAACTTACAAAGATAGCAGGGGTGGAGGGTATAGCTCAGTGGCAGAGCGCATGCTTAACTTGCACGAGATCCTGGGTTCAATCCCCAGTACCTCCTCTAAAAAAAAAATCAATCAATCAATTAATTAATTCACACCCCTCAAAAACAAAAACAAACAAATAAATAAATAAATAATTTTTTAAAGATTGCAAGAGATGAAATATAGGTAGAGAACAATTAATGGTATGGAGTGTGTGTGTGTGTGTGTGCATATAAAATACATATTCATAAAGGTATAATGAAAAAGAAAACCAGAAAGGTAGTCTGGAGACTTTCTTATGGAAGATTTTCTGTCAGTTTGAAAGTTAGCAATAAATTCACAGGGAAAGTTTTGTAAGTTTTTGAACAAATGAATGATATCAGAACTGTTTGTAAAGTTGAAAGCAGTATGAAGGATAAATTGAGATGGAAAGGGTCTAGGCAGAGAGCAAAAGTTAGGCAGCAAATATATGTAAAAAGTAATGAAGGCCTGCATTAGGCGACAGTAGGAATTAAAACAAAGGATTAGATAACATAAGAATGTACAAGGTACAAACCATTTGACATTCAGCTGACTTGAATGTAGGGGGTAAATGAGAAGAAAGTGTCAGAAAAGACTTCCAGGCTTCTAGTCTGGAAGTGTGTGTGATGCCATTAAAGGAAAAAGAAGTTGGAAGAATTAATCTATGGAAAGATGATGATTTTACTGTTGCTGGCAAGACATACAAGATAAGATATCAAAAGGAATTGTTGGAGTGTAAGTAAAAGAGGGGATATGGAACTTAGAGGTAGGACATGGAATTCCACCTGCATGGAGAGGAAATCACCGGGAGAGCTGAGAATACCAAGCCAGGTGATACAGGAAGCAGTGAGATAAGGTCTGGGGAATGCTCTTGAGCATGACAAAAAGGAGGGCAAATTATTAAAGGAGAGAAGAAAATGAGTGATCCCAGAGGTTGTAGACTTAGGAGGAGGAGGACTAAGGGAAAGCAAACAAGTATTGAGACACAAGGGGAAAGGGGGAGAGAAAGGCCTTGGCCACTGTACCAAATGTGATGGAGAGGTAGGGGAGAGTTACGAATGAGTACAGGCCATGCTTTTGGCATTGGCATCTTAGAACTTACTGGTTACTTTATAGAAGTTCATTTTCAAAACAAGCAAAAAAGTTTGATTATAAGGCCGGAATGGTTGGCGATTAAATGAGAACATTAGATACAGATTACAGCTTTCTTGTGTAATAGTAAAGGGAGATGGGTTAAGGCAGAGGAGAGAAACCATGAAAGAAGAAGAGAGAGGAAAACCTAACAATTCAAGTTATGAGGGAGGTATGTTCAGGAGCTCAGACAGAAGAGTTACACCTTGCAGAGAATAAAGATGCTGTTAGAGACGTGGAGAAGAGGGAGTATCAAGAAGAACTGGAAGTTCAGGGCTCACACTGAGGAAGTCTAAGATGTATCAGTGAGGAGGATGATCATCTCACAGTCTGTTGAGGGAAAGGATGAAGAAAGTTTGAACAGTTACGTGGATTTTAGCGGGGGTTATATAACTAGTGACTGAAAGGATTTTTAAGTAGTAGAGACAGGAAACTATATAGCAAGTTTAAATGGACATATTTTACATGTGGTAAATCAGTTAACCTGTAGATTGCAGTGATAATTATGGAAAGCATTTATGAAATGGTCTGCTCTCAAATAGCTTTTAGTGAGCCTACAATGTCTTTTTTAAAATTTTATTTACTGACTCATTTTTTGGCTGGGGGGTAGGGGTAACTAGGTTTATTTGTTTATTTTTGGAGGAGGTACTGGAGTTCAAACCCAGGACCTCGTGCATGCTAAGCATGCACTCTGCTGCTTGAGCTATACCCTCCCCTCTGCCTACAATGTCTTTTAAATGTATCCCCTGGATATTCTTTTTAAAGACTCAATCATTTGTTTTGGATGGTTTTTATATGCACTAGAAGCTAGGGTAGAGTCTCCTGTTATTTAATGTTTTTTTAAAGTATTGTCTGTGATACATACAGGTTCTCATGATATCACGACACATTTCCCAAACGACAGTCAGTAGGCATTCAGTAACTATATTCTGAATTTAACTTAATTAGTAGAAGTCTGTTCACAATGAGTAGGTGCATACTCTTTTTTTTTTTAGAATGAGGATTTTACTGTTTACCAACATCTCAATCAGAAGAAGAAAATCAAGGAGAAAAAGGGCAACAAAATAGACTGCTTTTTGCTGTTAAGTTCAGTAATTTTTTTCTGGCAGAAATTAAAATTAACAGAAATATGTAGTGACATCATTACCTCTGAATTAAAATTGTCCTAGTTATTTAAGTTTTGTAGGACTGTTTCCAGGTCAGTCAAGGAAGAACTCTGTTCTTGAAGCCCATGATGAATAGAGTGAAAAAAAAAAAAAAGTTAAAAACATCTAATTGTAGTGAAGGCTTAGATACCAAGGGTCTGTGTGGAGAGCTACTGGAATATTTGGCTGTATGTTTATATGACATCCCTATGTATTTGAGAACCGGAAAAAACTGGAGACAATAGAATATCATACACGATAAGAAGGGAATTCCAGCAACATTACTATACTTGTCTTTCTTATATTTTAGCCATAAAATTCTCTTCATGTTAAATCCAAATGAAAGTATGTCATAGGCTAGTAAAATGGAGTCAAAAACCAACATTTTTACTCCTGAAACAGTGATGCCATCCACTCTGCAGCCTCCCTGGAGTGGCAGTATCCAGACAACTGCTGTTTCTACAGGATAGGCTACCTCATCCTTTGTTTTATTCATATTTTTATAGACCTAAATGTGTCATTGAATGTCATTAATTTAGAAGAAACATAGGAGAGTATGTGGCAGTATTTAGGAATGAGGTAAGCAACATTGAGAATGCTGTCCATCATTTTCAGAGAAGCATAGAATTTGAAAGCTGTCACAGAAATTTGAGAGTTATTTAGAATAGCCTCGTCATTTTACAGATGAATGCCCACAGGGGTTAAGTCACCTGACCTTGGTTGATTAGTTGGTTCATTGGTTGGCTAATGAATGGCAGAGAAAGGATGCTGGTTTTGAAAAACTCTATGATTGCAAACTGTTTTTAAACTTTTTAGTAGAGATTATTTAATTTGGTGCACGCACTCAACTAATACAAATAGTTAAGTATAATTTATAAGAACTTAATGTGGGTACAGAGTATCTGGATTTGAACATAGTTTGACCATTACTAGATGCATAATTTGGGGCAAGTTATATAAACTTTTGTGCCTCAATTTTTTAATCTGTAAAATGAGTATGATACTAATAACTTCATAGGGTTACTGTGAAAATTCAATTAAATAGTGAATGGATAGCCCTGGGAACAATGTCTAGCACTCAGAAATTGTTGTTCTTGTTATTTTTGTAAAGTGTATTCCCAAATGTTTATCATTTCATTTTATTATTCTAAATTAAAAATTACTTGTTCTCCCTCTCCCAGGACGGAGTTACAATGATTTAAATCAGTATCCAGTGTTTCCCTGGGTCATTACTAATTATGAATCAGAAGAACTGGACCTTACTTTGCCAAGTAACTTCAGAGATTTGTCCAAGGTAATTTCTTAGTACTCATCAGAAATACTATCTTGCATATAAAAATAAATTTGATTATCTTTCTTCTACTTCATTTAAAAATATTTTAGTATAATTATAACTTTAATATACTTTTTAAAAATTATTCTCACATTTAAAACTGAAACATTTAATATGCATGGTAAATTCAATAGTTATATTTTTTTCTCCATGTACATTTAATAGTACAGTATCTACCTCTGTTAAGGGTGTTAGCACTTGGTAAAAGATATGAAGAAAATCATGGAAACGTCTCACCGTACTCCTCTGAAAAGACAAGTCACCCCTCACTGCTCCATGTCTCCTAACCCTCCACCTCTTGCCCTTCTCTGATCCATTCCTCACTAGAACAAGATGGACCCCCTTTAAACCTACTTTTGAATTGTATAAATTCGGTGCTTAGACACCTCTTGACTTACGAATGCAGAACGCACCCTGCCCAACTCAGAGCTTTGCCTTCTCTGTCGTTAATGTTCGTCTCCCTACCTTGTGAGTCCTTTAGGAACACTTCCTCGTGAAGACCGTTCCTGACCACCTTCCTTCCCTGATATTCTGCTCTCTGTTTCTTTCAGAGCACCTAAAATATCCTGCATTTTACATATTTTTCTACCTGCTTGTTTTGGTTCTTCCTATTTCCTCACTAAGCCCCATAAAGTTCTTGGTCACCATTATTTCTCCCTTGCCTAGCACAGGGCCTACCATTCAATTAATGTGTGAAATGAAGTCATTAACAAAACATACAAGACATTTCCCTCAAGTTCTAATAAATTAATTTTAAGTATGTTGCATTTTTAAATGTAAAACGTGTAAATAACAAAATGAAAATTGGCCCTAATTTATCACATATCAATAAGGAATAATTACATTATGTATACATATACACATACATACTGATTTTTATGTAAGTATTTTCTTATATCTTCAGGTATTCTTGAAGAACTTCCCTTTTCTGTCCTGGATTATCAATAAATAGAATATCCTGAATCATCATTTTGTGATAAAAAATAGGGTTATATATCTCTTTTTTTCTTTTTAGCTTTTTATTATGGAGAATTTCAAGCGTATACAGAAGTAGACAAAATGGCATAATAATATATTTTCATTCTCATGTACTAATCACTCTATTCCAATAATTATCAACTCATAGTTATTCTTATTTTATCTTTACTCTCATTTTCTTTCCCTCTCTCTCTTATTACTTTGAAATAAGTCCCAGACATCATATCATTCCATTCATTAATATTTCAATGTGTACTTCTGAAAACTCTATTTAAAGCACAACCATAAACCATTAGCAAACTTAAAATATTAACAATAATTTCTTATATCAAATACCCAGTCGGTGTCACATTTCCAATTGAATTACAACTTTTATAATTCTATTTAGTTTGTTTATTCCAGTCAGGATCCAGAGAAGAACCACACATTGCAATCAACTGATACATCTCTTAAGTCTCTTTTTAAGTAGGTTTCTCTTTTGTTTTTAATTTTTTCTGATATTTTAGCTGAAGAAACACACTGTCTTGTATATTTTCTCACACGGTGGGTTTCACTTATTACCTCTTTGTGGTATAAACAAGTCTTCTATATTTCTTATAAATTGGTAGGTGGTTCCAGAGGTTCAGAGAATTCACATTAGGTATTTTTGGCAAGACTGCCTCTTAGGCAGTTTTTTGAATTCTTCTGTCAAAGGACACGTAAACCTAGTTTACTTTTCTTTTGTCATGTTAACAGCCATTGATACGGAATGCCTGGACTCATCAGTTTAGTAAGCATCGCAAAATCATGATATTTAAATTTTGTCACTTTTATTTCATTTATTATTGGGAATCATTCTCTAAGGAGACACTTCCATTCATCTGCTGTTAAGTTTTTCAATAGTACCTCAGATTGGAAAGGCAGGATAAATGATTCTTTTTATATGCCAGCTTTTAAAACAATGAATTGGTTCCTAGCACTCTCCAATGGAACCTAATTTAAAAATATATATCTTTATGAACTCATAGACTACAGTATTTTTGATGTTTCATTCTGCTGCAGTTAATATTTTTATTAATGATCACTTGTTCCTTGGGGAACCCTTGACCATGGGGAGCTTCTTCAAGTTACTCCTGAGTCATTTTGATGTAATCTTACTAGTCTCTGAAAACTTCCATGCTCTCTGGTGTAACAAGGTGCTCCTGTCTTGACCCTCACATTTTCTGGTCTAGTTCTAGAATCATTTATTTCTTTAGGGAACCCTAGCGGGAACCTTTTTAAAGGGTAATAATATCTGAAAAACCAGTTTGGTCTATTGTGCTTGTTGCTACCAGATTTGTCATTATTTCTAGGCCCTTTTAAAGAGACCTAGGAAAAAATTTAAGATGAAATATATCATGAGTTGAAACTGACTCCTCCGATTTAAATTTAGGATAATACTTCCTTTAACGTATAAAGAGTACTGAGTCCTTGCTCCCATCTGTTTAATCTTTTTCTTAAAGCTCTTACTTTAGAAATTTCTAGCAGTTCCTGAAGAATGTCCATATACTCCACAGATCCCACCTGGACATTTTTTGTGCTTGTCCCCTGCCTGTACTTTCAAGCATTGTTGCTCCCTCATCCTTCTAGGTCACTCTGAAGTTCTCAGAACATTAGACTTCTTGTTCTTAGTGCTGACTTATTTCAAGAATATACACAGTCGTTTCTCTTAACTCGTTCAAATCCATTTTGGGCCATAGTGAAGTATTTAAATAAAGTTCTACTGAGTACCCAATCGTAGCAGAAGTACAAGGATCTAAGTGATTCACAGTCTCGATCTGAGGATCACTGCCTACTTTCTGCAGGGACCAGTCCACTCAGCAGATCCAGTTTCCTTTGCATGGAATCCAAGGACTTCCACTTTTCTGTTGTCGCGGGAAAAGTGTTCTGTTCTTTACCTATCCCAGGGCCCACCCTCTTGCCCCGGCTTGGTTAACATTACAAATGTTTGGGAGTAACTCTTAATCTGTAGCCACAGGATATAATCTGCTTCTTCACACAGTCCAGTCACAGCAGTCATCAGTGATGTCAAAACAGAGGGTAACATTTTCATCATGACGAACAGTGGTGTTTAGGTACTGGCCGTGGCCTCTGTGATTACCACCTCTTCTGTCTCTGCGCACGCCTGTGCTTCAGTCACCTGATCCTGTAGTGCTTTGTGTTCTCTTTCACCTCCTGTGTCTTTGCTGTTGCTCTTTCCTTCATCTAAAATTCTGTACTTCCTGGTACTCTGTGTAGTTCTTTTATAATACATTGCATAATTTATTATAACTTTACATATTCTTCTCTGTGTTTCCTATTAAGGGAAATCATGAATAGAAAGATTTAGTTGTGTTAATTTCTATATTTCTGGTTCCTGGTATAAAGAACTAAGAAATTGTAGAAGTTTGTCTGTCTCCTTTTTCACTTTTAAAAGAGTTTTCAGTTTGAAAAGGAAGCATTATTTGTAGGGTTACCTATCTGATAAGGTATTAGTATCTGGAGTATATAGAGAACTCCTAAAACTCAACGATAAAAACCAAACAACTTGATCCAAAAATGAATAAAGGACTTGAATAGACAGTTCTCGAAAGAAGTTATACAAATGGCCAACGAGCACATGGAAAGGTGCTCAGCATTAATGATTGTTAGGGAAATGCATATCAAAACCACAGTGAGATACCATTTCACACCCATTAGGATGGCTGTAATTAAAAAAAAAAGGAAGCATAAAATAACAAGTATATAGAATTAAATAAACCTTAGTACCTAAAAAATAATTGAGTTTAGAATTAACTACGTTATTTTAAATGAAATAATCATACCAGATATTTGAAAATTGTATTTTGCATGTATAAAACTGTTTCCTTTATGAAGTATGTCATTCCTGTTAGTATTAAAGTCTGCTATAATGTTTACAGTGTGATTCTGTTTTCAAATATCTGTTTATACACGTTTTTAGGAATGCATCACATACATAAGCTGTATCTATATGAAAAATGATTATAATAGAATTATATTGAAACTTGTCCCATAGTACACGTTTAGCAAACATTACTATTTGTTTAAATAAACTTGTGAAATTGAAGAAAACATTGTATGCAAAGCTTAATTTAAAACGGAAACAGATCTTATCGTCATTCTTAAGTAGATAATATAGCCTGACTAGCTTTAAAATGTATCAAGTTATTTATGCATATTTATGTGCATTTAATTTCCCCAAAGCTGGTTTTCAGAGGAGCTTTAGTAGCTTTGATACAAAACTACAATTTTACTTGGTACTCTCTTCATGTTACACTGGGATTTCTCTTTCTGAAGCCAAATTAATATAGTCAACACTCTTCTGTATTATTTTTCTGATCATTCTCTTCGAAAAGAAAAAGTCTGAATGGGATAATGTAAAACATGTCTTCTTGAAGGTATTAATGTTTATATACAGCATTTCCTTATAATAATCACAATATAATATTGTCAGTCTGTTGAGAAGATCAGATTTATTTTAATCTGAAAATCCAATGAAAGTTTAGTATTTTCTTGTATTGAGAAAGTCCTCATTTACCGTAATGGTTTAATTTATTCTTCAAAGCTGAAAAAAAAGTAGAGATCAGTTTTCAAGTTGATATTTTTTTTCCTCCACTTTTCCTGTTGTTGCACTACTCGTCTAAAATTCTGACTGATGAGAAGACAGGTCTAACCATGCATAGACTTTGGAGTGACATTAATCCATATTTTACACATACACATTGATTTTTATATTTTGACAGCCTCCATGGAAGAGATAAGAATCAACATTTTCTCTTTTTTTTTCTTTATAAGAAGTTATAATTAGGACAGGAATACATTTACAAAATGTCATACCATAAAAACAAATCATGATGGCTGAGTATTCAGTACCAGAGCCTCTTTGTGGATTAGGAAGATTTTTTTGTGCTATTGTGATTTTTTTTTTCCTTAGTAGGAAATTAATTGTGTAAACTAGTTTCCTAAGGGAGGAAAATCAAGGTAATCAGGTACAATCATTTTTTTTCTAATTAATCAACATAGTTATTTTGGAATATTTAATATATGTACCTAGGTATTATTCCAAAAAAAAACAGGTCATTCCTGAATTGAAATGCAATTGATAAACATTCATTTCCAAATGAAAACTGGTTATAAATTTCAAAAGGTAGGAACATCCCACTTTGTTATTGTTAACTAATATTTATTGAGGGCTTGCTGTAGCAAGGCTCTTATTTAAGTATATTACATGTGTTAACTCTTTTAACCTTCACGAAGACCTTATTTGGTAGGTAACATTACTGTCTTTTACAGAGACAGAAATTGAGACACCATGAGATTAAGCAAGTTGTACAAAGTCACACAGCGAGTGGACAGGACTAGAATTTATACACTAAGCCAGTGTTTTTCAAACTGTAGTTCACAACTAGCATTTAAAAAAGTGAATAGAATAGTATAGTATTACATTGAAAAAAGAAAATACCAGTGTGCATCAGGTACAGATCTACTGCTTGAGGAGTATGTGTGTGTGTGTGAGTGTGTGTGTGCAGGGGCACTAGGTTATGATTTAAAGTGACATATTTCTTTTTTTTAACATTTTTTATTGATTTATAATCATTTTACAATGTTGTGTCAAATTCCAGTGTAGAGCACCAATTTTTCGGTTATATGTGAACATACGTATATTCATTGTCACGTTTTTTTCTCTGTGAGCCACCATAAGATCTTGTGTATTTGTCCCTGTGCTATACCGTATAATCTTGTTTATGTATTCTACAATTTTGAAATCCCAGTCTATCTTCCCACCCCCCGTCCCCTTGGCAACCACAAGTTTTTATTCTGTGTCTGTGAGGCTATTTCTGTTTTGTATTTATGCTTTGTGTTTTTTGTTTGTTTGTTTGTTTGTTTAGATTCCACATATGAGTGATCTCATATGGTAATTTTCTTTCTCTTTCTAGCTTATAAAGTTACATATTTCTTATTATGAATTTTGACCCAGAAAGTTTGGGAAATGCTGCAATATGCTATACTGTTTTCATGTTATTTTATCAAGTTGCCTTTCACTCTCATGCTGAAATGCATGGTAAAATACAATCAGCATTCTACTGCTTGAAAAAGGAAAGCTTTTCCAAATTGCCTACTCTTGGTGTGTTTGTCCCGGGTTATGCCGCAAGCTTTTCTGACTAAGCCTATTATATGAAAAAGCTGAATGTTTGGTTAAATCTAGAGAATGCCTGATGCCACCACTTGACTGTTCATTCGTTCTTCCATTTATTGATCATTCGTTGAGTAATAGTGGGTGCCGGGGACTCTTAGTTTCTGGAGATTGGAAAGCATAAAGTATTCTCAGTTCCCATCCTACTGAAAAATAAGCTGGAGATTGAAGGAGGGGGAAACAAGAATGGCCAAGGTATAATCAAGTATTTTATGATTATGAGAGCTCACATTCTTAAAATGAAGGGAAATACTGAAAGAGAGAGCTCGAGGTAGAGAGAAAAGAAAAATCATGTGTTTTCCAGCTTTAGAATGCAGGCACAACGTGAGCTGTTACTTTAAGAAATAAGAGAAGTAAACCTTGGGGGAAAATGACCCCGCACCTCTATCTTCTGATTCCTTCCTTGCCTTGTAGAAATCTGAGGAAAGTTTATCATCATCAGATCTTCAAACTGAATTTTACATTTTGGTCCCGGACTCAATACCTCATAGGTTTTTGTTTGTTTGTTTGTAACCTATCTTACAGTGCTATACCATCCACACTCTGTTAAACTGGCTGCTTTCATTGCTCTAGTCTGAATCAGACTGTTTCTAAAGAGTAAATTCTGAGATAACCGAAGAGAACTGAATGACAAAGCGGTCCTGCATTTATCTACTTACTGATGAGTTGCTAGTGTTTGTCCTTGTATGTACTTATTTATTTCCCCCTTCTCTCTCTTTGTTTAAAGCAAAAGTAGGTGATTTTCTCCCTCCCTGTCTCCTTTTTATCTCCTACCATTTGGTTGTGTATTTTTATATGTGAGATGTTTCTCCTAACATGCACATTTAATATACAGCGTTCATCTTGACCTGGAATTGACTACCGACATTTAACTGTTGTTGATCAGACAGCACTTCTTTATCTCTTTAAGTTTTAAGTGCTGTTTCTGACGAATGCCAGCCCTTTTAGTGGGCTCTGTAACAGATATACTGGGAATCAATATACCATCTAGATGTCACAGAGAGAAAGGAACACTCTTTTGGGGGAGGAGGGGCATTATTATTTTAAAATGATAGGTGTTATAACTTCTGCTTTCTTTTTTTCTTTTTGGGCTTTAGTCAAACCAAAGGAATTCAACTTAAAAAAATAAAACAACCTTATGGTATTGCAGTGGTAAATAATGGATCCTAAAGCATTGAAATAAAAAACAAATGCAGAGAAAGAAATTAAAAATTGTCCCACACTTGGTTATTTTTTATTGGCTGACAGAATATATTAAAACTATTTTAACCTTGGCATCAAATATGGATACTGTTATAGGACACATTGATCTCAGGGATTTGGGTATAAATTCCATTCTCTGGACTTGGGGAGTTTACAGTCCAATCAGCAGAAGAACGATATTTGGGAAGTTTAGAATCTTTTTGTAGGATTGTGAGAGAAGCCCTAGTAGGTTCCTTTAACCGACATCTATACGTGCTCTCTTCTTTAACCCCTTCAACAACACTGTAAGGAATGGATTATTATCTTTATTTTACACATAAGGAAACTAAGATGTAGTGAAATTAAGGAGCTCTCCAAGGCCGTACATGTTCCAAGTGTTAAGGCGAGAATTTGATCTCATATCTCTCCCTGTTAGTGAGCTGGTAGACTTTAGGAATAACCAGAAAGAATATTTTAGATTGAATACTTGCATTTCCATCTATTTCTTTCCGAAATCCAACAGTTTTGCCTTTACCTTGACAACACACAAGAAGAGGTTTACTCTCTGGAGAAATTATACCAGAGAAGTTTCCGATTTGGAAACAGCAAGAACGACAGAGGGCGGGATGAAGGTAAGGAGTGAAAAGCTGGAGGATTAGGGGAAAGCGCTGAGTACTGAGTGGCGAGGGCCCCCAGACCCCTTTGCTGTCATGCTATCAGGACTCTGGCAGCCAGGCTTATACCAGCCTCACCCTGTAAGACAGAAAAGCGTGATACTCTTTGGACACATTGACTGGCTCAAGAGAAAAGATCTAAAAAATACTGACATTTAGGGATCCTCCTGGGAGCCCACCTGATTTCCCTTTGATGCCATCTACGCATACACATCGCTGCTTATGCTCAGTGTGCCCCAGTCAGCTCCCCCGTGACTTGCTCTTCAAAACGAAGATACGACCAGGTGTTAGCAAACATTTAAAGACAGTCTCCAATGTGAAAGATGACAAAGACTAAAACAAACAGGAAAATAAAAGAAACCAGAATAAACAGACAGTTTGGAAAGCAGAAGAAGCCTTTAAAATCAAAACAAGAATAAATACCCTGACAGAGAAGAACTACTGCATTAATAGAAAAAGAACATGATGCTCTAGAAAGTAGAATGTAAGTGCAGATGTTTTCTAAAAGGGGCATCAGAATGAAAGGGAAAATAGCCGAGAAAGAGAAAATTAGAGGACCTGAGTAGGACATCTTTGGATTTAGGTAGATTTGTATCAGTCTGCCTCCATTAGGAAAAGACCTTTAGCAAAGTACTCAATTTGGGGGGTCCTATATAACAAACTGCTTTTTATGTAATATTATATAGTATTTGTATAATACTGAAGAAAATTTTTCATGGGTACACTGACCTTTTTTAACTTCAAATTATTACGTGTTCAATGTGATGTATTTCACTTAAAATATGGCTATGCAACTCTTCCCTCACAATTTAAAATTAAGCTTAGCAAAATGTGAACATATATATATGTGTGTGTGTGTGTATAAAATTTGAACATATATATATGGAGTTAGATATATAGATATGTTGTGGTGCATTTGGAGGATTTGCTGAAGTTTTGTTTTTAAATCAGGAAGACAATCTATTGTTTTTGTGTGACTATTTTTTAAAAGTTGTATTTAGTAAGTATTAGCATTCTGTATAGCAGATTTGGTTTTTTATTGGAAGTTACCTTCTAGTAGAAGTTTTTATATGACTCTAACAGGGGTTAAGCCTACACTTAATTTAAGCAGCCTTCAATGACATTGTTTTTTAACATTAGTCAGAAAATGATAAACTGAAGTAACTGAAATGGACTGTGGTTAATATTACTGTCAGGGTGATGAATACTCCTGACATGTACCAGCAACACACTGCCAGTCCAGTAATCCTTTTCAAAGTTAAGTATTCTCAAATCATCCTAAGTTACTGTGGTGTGGAGTGACCACTATTTATAAATGAATTGTTTTATTTACATAGCATTACCAGTTTTATCCCATAATACTTCCTACTTTTGTAGTTTAGTACTGGATATAGTAACTTGGGTAGGTACAAAAAAAGAACATATATATACCATAAATTCACATAGAAAGTGTTTTCAAAACATGTAAATTTTTTTTTCTTTACTTTGAATAAGTACTGGTATTATACTTCACATTTCAGGCTGGAGTATGTTTTTTTAAGAGAGTAAATGTAGTGGGAAGACATTTTAAAAACCTGGGTACATTTGTAGCTTTATTTATATACTTGTATGAGTCAACTTCTCATTCTTATATTCCCCATGGTAGTCAAAACTTATTTTATGTGAATGTGTAATAGTATGCTTTTTATAGTGGGTACCATAGTAACTTATCCTTTAGTCATATGTCCACATTTATCTGAGTCTTTATTCTCCAAGTCCATTTATTGTAATAAGCACATTTATTCAACATAAACACCTGTTTATAGTACCCTGTTTATATTGAATAAATGCATTTATTCAGATAATTGATTTCTAAATATTTGCTGGGTACCTTTTGTGGACATTGTTCTGAGGATCATGCCAGAAATAAAAGTGAGTGAAATAGTACCTATTTTAAAGAGTTTTATGACTGAATTATGTTATATATGAGCCATCTCCATGAGAATAATTATATTTCCGTGTAACTATGAGACATTTCTGTGTGACTATGAAGCATTTTGTTTCTATCTGCCTTAATTTTAGACTCTCCTACTTTCAGAAAAGTAATTTTTTTTAAATGTGAGTTCATGATTTATAATATAAACCAGCAAGTGATTTGAAAATCTAAGTAGTACCTTTCTGAAATAGACAGGGTGGTTAGAAGACATTCAGAGCATTCAGAACTGTTCAAACCATTTACAGCCCCATTGTTTCATGCCCTTTATAAAGCTGAGGTATCATCCTCTGTAGACCATCCTTCTAGGATTCTTTCCTGGAACTTGATATGTTCGATAGTTTAATCAGTATGACAGATTGATCATTCAGCTTGCTTTACAGTAATTAAAATGCAAAATTGTACATCATTTTTCAGAATGAAATACATAAAATATTTGAGCAAAATACAAGGGGAAAAAATGATGTCTTACATTTAAGCTTAGAAATGTGTAGTCCAAAAAAAAAAAAAAGACCAGGAAGAGGGTGACAGTAAGTCAGAGTTCAAAGTACAAATGGCAGTAATCTTATTGGTGGGAAGGAAGATAAAGATGTGACAGTTGTTTCCAACCTGTAGACTCTGTTCACTTGAAGGGGACCAACTGTGGGTTTTTTGCAAGAGGCCTGTGGATTCATATATACATGTATGTATATGAGAGACTATCTTATGGGAAAAGGTAAAAGCTGCTGATTTGGATTATTTAGTTGACTGCGTGCTTATCATTACTTAAAAGTGATTTGATGTTTCTAAAACCAAATTGTGTCAAACATAATTAATGGTATGCTCTTATATCGTTATTGCTGATGCTACTTATTTTTATCTATAATGCATCATAGTTGCAAGATGAATTGAGGTTCTTTTTTTTTTTTTTTTCACAAATGGAAATCCATTTCTTCCAGCACCATTTGTTGAAAAGACTGTCTTTTCTCATGAATTGTCTGGGAACCTTTTGTTGAAATTAAATTGACCATGTATCTGTGGGTCTATTTTTAGACTTTCTTCTGTTCAGTCAGTCAGCATATCTATCATTACATCGATACCACACTTTTTTACTGTAGCTTTATACTAAGTCATAAAATCAGGTCACATGAACCCAACTATGCCTTTTTTAACATTGTTTTGGCTGTTCTGGGTTTTCTGTTTTTCCATATAAATATGGGGATCAGCTTGTTAATTCTGCTGGAAATTTTGATTGGGATTGCATTTAATAAGTAGGCCATTTTTACTAAAAATGATATAGTAGCAGTATTCAATCTTCCAATCCATAAATGTGGTTTAGCTTCCATTTGTTTAGGTCTTCTTTTAATTTCTCTCTAATGTTTTGTGCCTTTAGCATACAGATTTTGTTAATTTATCCTTAAAATTTTCATGTTTTTTATCCACAAAATTTTCGATTCTAATTGTTCATTGCTTGTTTACAAACACAATTGAATTTTGTATATTGACTTTGTATTTCGCAACCTTCAATTATTCATACTAGCGGCCTTTTTGAAGACTTTTTGAAACTTTCTGCTGCTCGAAATAAATATTTCCTGCATTATATAGTGTTGACTAGAAGTGCTGAGAGTGCCTTGTCTTTGATCCTAGGGGAAAAGCATTTAATCATTCATCATTAAGAATGATAGTAACTATAGATTTCATATTTTCTATTGTTTTTTCTGTTTTCAGTTTTAATGATCTTAGATTCCTTTACTATTTTTCTTTCTACTTGATTTGGATTTAACTTCTCTTTTTTTAATATCTTAAGATGGAAGCTTTAAACTATTGATTTCACACCTCTTTTTCTTCCCAATATAAGCATTTAATGGTACAAACTTTTCTCAAAGTACTTATTTTGTAAGGTCCAACACATTTTTATATGTTGTGTTTTTATTTTTATTCCATTCAAAATATTTTCTAATTTTCCTTGTGACTTTGTCATTGACCCATAGATTATTCAGAAGAATGTTGTATGCTTTCTACAGATTTGAGGATTTGTCATGTATCTTTTTCTTGTTGATTTCTAGTTTCATTCCATAATGATTGAAGAACATACTTTGTATAACTTCAGTTTTTTTAAATTAGTTGAAGTTTGGTTTATGGCTCGGAACATGCTATATATTGGTTATTGCTTCGTGTGTACATGAAAAGCATATATACCCATCTGTTGCTACATAAAGTGTTCTATACATGTCAGTTAGGTTGAATTGGTTGGTAGTTTTGTTAATATCTTCTATATCCTTACTTTAATTTTTCTGTTGATTACTGAGAGAGGAATGTTGAAGGTTTCAACTATAATTTAAATTTGTCTGTATCTTTTTTCATTTTTCTCTGTTTTTGTTATGTGTATTTTCAGCATTTGTTTTTGGGTACATGTTATAAGTTGAATTATGTTTCCCAGAAAGTTATGTTGCAGTCCTAACCCCTGGCACCTGTGGATGTGATCTTATTTGTAGGTAGGGTCTTTGCAGAGGTAATGAAGTTAAGATGAAGTTATTAGCATGGACCTAATTCTAAAATAACTGGTGTTTTCATAAGAAGGTGAAAACACCATGTTAAGACACATCAAAAAAAAAAAAGGCAAAAAAATTTTAAAGTGAAGAAGAAGACAGACATCAGAGGAAAGAATACCATGAAGTGATGGGAACAGAAATTGGAGCTACACTGCCATAAGCCGAAGAACCCCGAGGGCTACAGGAAGCAGGAAGAGGCAAGGAAGGAGCCTTCCCTAGAGGTTTCAAAGAACGTGGCTCTGCCAACACCTTATTTTGAACTTCTAACCTCCAAAACTGCAAGACAATAAATTTCTATTTTGTTTTAAGCCACCCAGTTTGTGGTACTTTGTCATAGGAGCCCTAGGAAAGTAATACAGTGCATATACATTTCAGGTTGTTATGTTTTCTTGATAAATGGGTTGGTTAGCATCATGAAATGTCTCTCTTCATACCTCAGTAGTCCATGTCCTGAAGTCTGCCCTTTCCTCATGTTGATATGGAGATGACAGTGGTATTTTGATTATTATTTGTAGTATCTTTTTTTGAACCTGTGGCTTTATTTTTAAAATTTCTGTTTTGTGGGCAACATATAATACAGTATTGCTTTTATAGCCATTCTAGTAGCCTCTGCATTTTAATTGAGATGTTGAGACCGTTTACATGTAATGTAATTTTTAAAATGGCTAATTTGAATGTATTTTCTTGCCATCTATTTTTTAGCCCTTATATTCATTCTTTGTACCTTGTCTCCCTCTATCTGTTTTCTTTTAGATTAAGTGAGTATTTTTATGATTCAGTTTTATCTTTACTGTGGCTTATTATTTATGTCACTTTTTTAAAGGTTTAGAGGGTTTTTTGTGGTTTGAGAACTGTTTTTTTTTCTGTCTTCTTTTGCTATACTGGCATACTTGTTGTATCGTGCTTCACTTTATTGTGCTTTGCAGATACTGAGTTTTGTATAGATTGAAAGTTTGTGGCAACTCTGCTTTGAGCAAGCCTATAGGTACCATTTTTCCAATAGTGTTGGCTTACTTTGTGTCTGTGTGTCGTATTTTGGTAAGTCTTGCAATATTTCAAACCCTCCACTATTAAAAAAGATTACAACTCAATGAGGGTTCAGAAGATGGTTAGCATTTTTTAGCAATAAAGCATTTTTAAATTAAGGTATGAATATTATTTTTTTAGCAATAATATTGCACACTTAATAGACTTCATATAGTATAAACATAACTTCTGTATGCACTGGGAAACCAGAACATTTGTGACTCACTATATTGCAGTATTCACTTTATTACAGTGGTCTGGAACCAAACCTGCAGTATATCTGAGATATGCCTGTATAGTCTTGTGTGTCTCGTGGACACAAGCCTTTTTGACTTTTAGGGCTTGTGTTTTGGGGGCCTGTCTCACAGGTGGAAGTCTTAAATGTTTAGGTGCTGGATGTTGGGTCCAAAACTCTCACTTCTCATGGAAAATCTGAGTTGTGAGTTCCCTCCAGATGGTTTGTCACTGTGTTGAGGGGGGGCATGTATGGTGAGATTGTGTCACACCCTTTCTTACCTGCTATGATGTGGATTTCTCTTATTTTCCCAGTGTGTAGCACTTGTTCAGCTAGGTTTTGAATTTCTTTCAGAGGGAACTGTTCTATGTGTAGCTGAAGTTTCAGTCTATCTATGGGAAGAGGTGACTTCAGGAGCCTCCTATGTCACCATTTTGGACCAGAATTCCTGCTTTTAATAGTCTTAATTGTTTCTTTAAGTGGGTAGGTGAATCTATCTGCAAATGAATAGGTTTTGTTGTATCAGCATTGGGACTCTTGGGTGTTTATCATTTTCATAAATATTTAAAATATCTTTTTTTAGTTGGTCTTGGAGTAAGATTGTTTTGGGGTTCTTCCAAGCATTTAGCTCAACAATGGCACTGGTTTATCAGATTATATTAATTGATTTATGTGCCTTTCTCAAACAGATAAAAACCTATAGTAAAAAAAATCATTTAATATGAACCATAGCTGAATAACGTAGAACTGTGAAGGCGTTGCTACTGAATCTACCAATGTGAGCATTTGAAATGATGTAGTTTCTACATAAGTTACGATAAGTAAAATGGAATACTTTCCTTTTTCCCAAGATGTGTTTGTTAAATTGAAAAAGTATAGTGGGTATATGTTAATGCCACTTACAAGAAAGTGTGTTTTCAAGGGATTAAAAACTGCTCTGGTACTTGAAAGCAAAAGTGCTTATTTGTTAACTCTAAAAGCCACAGTAGTATGCCAGTGAAATTTTTTTCTTGACAATATTAAGTAAAATGTAGAGTGTGCAAAGATAAGTGCCAAACCATTTCAGCCATATATGTATAGTGTATGACGAAATACCCCAAAAGCCGAGGTTGAGTGAAAATGCTGATCAGGCTGTTTGTTCTACTTGTCATTTGGATGAAAGAGCTGCTACAACTGACACAGAATAGTTGCTGCGTCCTCTAACCTTGGCAGCGCTGCTTAAATGACAGAGGCTATTTGTTTATTTTCTTCTCCGTGGTGGGGGTGAGGGTGTGGGGGGAGGCCGGAAGGAAGGCAGGTGAGTGGAGATGCTCAGAATAAAGTGCATTGGCTTCTTTAAAAAGCTTTTGCAACACAGAAGTAAAGGCTCTCATTTGGGTTCCTGGATGTGGATAAACAGATATAAAAGTTAAGGGGAAAGGACAGCAATAAACTTTGCGTGACAATGGTTATCTTTTGTGTTCACTTTTTAAGGCTATTTTTACCAACCATCTTTTTGGTGTCCCCAAGACAAAATATTCATCTCCCTCCCTGACTTGTGACTCCTTCATCTAATGATATCCACACATGTTTTGTAGGTAGGAATAAAAACATAAACATGTTTTTCAAAAGGCATTTAATCTAAACCTCCCATGGAAGGATTCCAGCAGCCTTACCGACTGAGCACGAAAACTTTCGTCAGTCCACACAGCCTGCATTATTACTAGTCAATTTAGTTAGAATTGGCTCTGAATCTTGCCTCTGCCATTGGCTAGGTAACCAACCATTGATAGTCATTTAACTTTACCCAGGCTCAATTTTTTCACCTGTAAATTGGGAATGCTAATAATGTTTGTATATTAAGGCATTGGTGTAAATATAATGAGATAATTTATGTAAGACTCTTGAACCCTTCGCTTATAGCCAATAAAATAGTTGCATTGTCTTCCAATAGAATGGCCTTTTTAATCTGTTTACCATAGTTATTTCCTATAATCTTCCTCAAACAAATCATTATTCTCTAACCAGGAATGACCATCTTTATGGTGTCACATTTCCTGATAGTCCATCCTCTTTCATCTTCTGAATTTGAAGTCTTTTGTTTAATTCATTCACAAATATCAAGTATCTTACACTTAATTAACAATATTCTTTCCTTTAACCTGGTATTTTTATGACATATAACATCAGATTCACATAACATTGATTTCAACCATTTTGTTATCTTTTCCTTGCTGGTTTTTAGCCCTCACTTTCTAATAGCACTTTTTCAAGATCTATAGGCCTACCCTACTTCCAGAATAACATAATATTTAACCTCTCTTGCCCATGACATCGTATATACTGTAGGACAAGCTTTATGTGTAGTCATGAAATTAAAGGACATTTACAGTTTTGTAATCATACTAAATGCAGATAATATTGACAGATGGCTTTAGGCCAATCATCAGTTTCCTAAACAAGATCCTGAAAGTATTTGTGCTCTTTTGCGCCCCCTTCAGGAGCCCCTTTTCACTTTTGGTATCTCTTCCCTACTCTTTACCCATAATACATAAGTTTCTGATACACTATTCTTTAGTGTTTCCCGGGGCCCTATTTGTGAGTTTTACACTCCGTAATGACCTTTTTCTTTTTCTTTAATCTTCTCTTCTGCTTTTCATCCCCAGGTGTTAGGGTTTAATGATTTTCCAAAGAAAACTTTCAAAGAAAGATGGGGAAAAACTCTGTTGAGGCTTGGATTTTAAAAGAAAAGGTTATTACACTCAAGCAAATCTCTGGTTTGTAGAATTTCTGCGATTTCTTGCCAATTCCCTGCAACTTTCTTACTCTTAGTAATTGTAATCATGGTCCAGTAGTTTGGAACTTCACTTCTGAAAGGCTGATATAACTTAGAGCAGTTCATATATAAATCTCAAAAGGAAGAAGGGATTCTGGTGATGGTGATAATAGCAGTTAAAATAACAACATTAATGGCAGCTACACTTATGAGTACTTTGTGCCAGGAGCTCTTCTAAACACTTGGCATATATTAGTGGTCTTTTAAATTAACCTATTAAACAAATACCATTTTTGAAGAATGGACATGTAAGAAATTGGGAAATTGTTGAAATTTGGAAAAACATTTTGTAATACAACAGTTTAGATGGATACAATGCCCCAAAGACTGGATTTTGAGTACTGAGTTTGTCTCCTAGGTTTATGTTGATTTTGAGCTAGATTACTCAAGATAGTTATTTTCTTCATTATTAAAATAAGGATATCATGAGAATCCATAATAATGTTTAAAAATATATGAGATGTCAGCTGGGGTTTATTAATTAGATAACTTCATTTTTTTAAAAGAAAGAAACAACTTAGAATGTGTCAACACTACAGTCTTCTCTTTTTACACTAACTTTTACTGGTAATCAGATCAAAGAGTCCATGATGTGAGCTTGCAGGGGTGTGTGACTCCAAAACTGTTTGTTTTCAATTAATATAGTAGTAGATGATTATAACTGCTTGACATTTCATGTGTTTTTCACATTAAAATTTGGAAGCCCTTTGGAGTTTTGAAAAGCAATTTTGTTTTTGATTAGGTTCTTGAGGTAGAATAATTCCATTTGGGGGAACTACTATGTACTATTAGGTATCTGACAGATAATGCCCAGTACTGCATATGCCATTAGAAAACTGTGATGTGTAATTATATTCTTTCCCGAGAGATAACAGTAATTTCATCAGACCCACGACATCGTCACCTGGTCTCCCTGCTCTGACATGTCTGGGGAGAGGTGTTTCATGGCTTATGATCCTGGCAGCTGAGAAGATCTGTGTTCATTTGGGGGTGGGGGTTGGGATTCAGTTTGAAGTGGGGACTGTTCTTTTTGCTGTGAAAACAGGACTGTCATTGATGGGGGTGCCCAACCACAGGCAGAAGCCTCCTTTGTGGAGGTCACTGTAGCCTGTGGTGGGGAGAGGTCACTGAGTCTTGGACGGTGAGGCAGGCAAGAGTGTGTGGGTTCCCCTGGGAGTCGAAAGGAGTAGCCCTAGTGTGTGAAGGGTGCCCACTCCAGGGCTGTTCTCCACTGTGTCCCCCTTTGTGAACATCTTTTCCAGTTGTGATTTGAGTATGTGTCTATAACAAATGCCTTGCTGTCAAAAACAGAAACAAAAAACTTGTATTTAATGGCTTTTTTTCTGAAATATTCTTGATAGAATAAGCTGAAAAATAATAATAATTATTATTACCAATAACTTACTATGTGCCAGGCACTGAGCTGGGCACTTTACAGGCAGCATTTTTGTATATCTATGCTAATTAGCAAAATTACTTCTCAAGAAAGGTAATAAAAGACTTTTGTAATATTCTTAAAAACCTGATTTAGAAAGTTTTGCTTTGCATATCTTGTTATGAAGGGTATCAGACAGAAATCTCAAACAGAATATTTATCAATTTACCGCAGTTGTCAATTTTGCTATTTGTGAGATTAAAAATATCCGATGTTTAATGTCTTATTTTTGCTATTTATAGATTTTCAAGAGTTTCATTGTTCTTTTGTCTTTAATTTTCCTTCTCCTGTTTTAGTCTAAGTTTGTATTTCCATTTTTTTAAATGTAAATGGATGTGTTGGTAATCCTGATAACTCTAATTTTAAAATGATTCCATTTTATTTGAGCCACTTTTTCATCTTGTGATTAAGGTTCTTGTATTATTTTTTAGATTTAAAAATCTTATATAATTTTATTTGTTGCAAATTGGTAGTGTTTAAAATCGTTTTTTAATATCCTAGAGCTGTTTATGTTTACCTGGTTATGAACTTGAATTGAATAGTTCTTTAATCCGTGCTTATTTTTTATTGATTTTTTTTCAGGAAGTTATGACCATTTTAAATGACCAGTATTTCTGCTCTTCTTCCTTTAATCAGTTTGCTGATTTTAAAAAGTATTCTGTCAAGCTTTTACAGTTAAATTGTACAAAGAGCATTCTGTAGAATGGTAGTGCTAGGCATTTTCTGAATTGACCTTCAATTGTTACTCTTAATATACTGTATAAGTAAGAGGAGCCATCAGCATTTACTTTTAGTTCTTTTGCAGGAATGAATAAACATCTTGAAATGCTGATTTGGACGATGTTTTAAAAATGCTAAGATGCACTTTAGTGTATGACTGACTCTTGCTTAGTTAAATGTTTTGCAGCATTATAACATAGTTGGATTCAGCTCATCCTTTAAAGCAGTTGTCAGAAAAATATGGGCCAGCATGGTAGAATGTATTAGCTCAATACATTGTCTCCATTTTATTATGAAGCTGCTGAGGAAGCTGTGATATACAGCACTGTCATTACAGATCTATTGTTAGGACGGTTCCACAGTCTTCTTTGTACTGCCATTAATTTATAGCAGTAAACAATATGTAGCCTTCCAACTGCAGCAAAGCAGAATCTTTTAATGAGGTGGATGTTATTACCACAATAAATCAGTGCTTTCGCGTAATGTATAATTCAATGTGTGTATTCCCACTGTAACTTCTCTGAGTAAGCTGATAGTGTATCATTGTCATTGCACAGCTCCACTGGTCTTTTTTTTTTTTTAAACCTTCTTTTATTTGGGGACTTCTTTTTTATATGCTTGCAAATAAATGTGGTATGTCTTGATAGCTGTCTTGTAGCAGGCTTCAGAAACCAACTGTAACAATAACAGTCAGAATCAATCCTGTGGGCTCTACCTATATGGGTCTCCACACGGTGCCATTTTTCTCAGACGCTAGTGAAATCAATCCTAATTGGTTTTAGCATTATATTCAAGAAACATGATTCTATAACTATTGATTTTGGGGGTGTACTCATTTGGAGAGTAATAAAAATGGGAGCAGATAAAGTGAATACTTAATATGCTGCAGAACCATACAAAAAGACCATTGATTTTATTTTTAATTCACATAATTTGTCTTCCAATGATTTTATTTCTTCTTTCCTTTTGCATGGCTCAGTCTTTAGGGACAACAACTAAAATACATTCAAAGGCATTCCAAATTGGTTCTGTAACAAAGATTTCTTGGAGTCAGTTCCATTCTTAACAGGCATATATTTGGTAAATCATAATTTTTTTTTTTGTACAGAAACTAATGCTTTAAAAGATGGCATTTTAAATTGGTATACTGTGATACTGATTTAAAATAATAAACAACTAAAGATTTTTTTAAATTTGCTTGTAAAGTAAAAAAAATGGCTTAAAATAAAATGTTGATTAGGACTACTACATTAAAAGGGAATGAATTGTTCTAGAGATATATAGCAGTTTTGAAATAATAGTTAACAATTTAAGAAAAATAGCCAAAATGATCATTTAAAATGTTTTAAATTACATGAAAAGCAGTTTAAAAACTACCTTAACATTGCTTCACTTTCAATAAAATATATCTGAACACATCTATTTTAAAACCAGTATTTTAAATTTCAGTTTCATAATTTTCCCGTAAGTGATCAGATATTTTCTTTCTCATATAAATGAGGAGTGACTACTCACAGGTTTTATTAAAGAAAGTCATCTTATAGAGATCTTTTTTCAGTGATTGGTACTTATATTTTCAATAAAGAATAGAGATTTTTCTAGAGACTGGAATATTTTATAAGAATGAATTGTTACTTAAAGCAGTTGAGCTTAACATCCTTTGAGCCCTTAGACCCCGCTGAAAATCTTAGAATACTCTGTATGTCTTCCTGAAGAAAATGCACATGTGCATAATCACACAACATTTTACCTACTGTTTGAGGGAGTCTGTGTATTCCCCGAATAACAACAGCAGCAGCAACAATAGTGATACCAGCTAACATTTACTAAGCTCTTATCTTATGTCAGCGTTCTGCAGCTTGTAGGTTATGGTTTTATTCAAACTTAGCACAATGCTAAAAGATAACCTTAAGATTAATAGTGTTCATTGAATCAGGCATGGTTGGTTCTTCCATGTACTTACTCATTTTATTTCCCAAAACAACCTTCTGACTCGGTACTGTTATGACTCAGGGACCCCAGGCGCTTCACAGTTTGCTGTATCGCTTTGGGGGCCTCTGCTGTAATGTATTGTTTGGCGCTATAAGCTCGTAATCTGTCTGGTATTCTTTTTATATCACACTTTTTTTTTTTTTACATTTCATGCATGCATGTTTTTATCCTCTAAATTCTTTGGATTTACTGATAATGGTAGAAATTTCTAGATTTACATGTAATCCCTTTGTCACACAGTCTCCTCCTTGTACTCCTCCTCCCGCCCCCTGCCCCTCAGTTTTGTTCCATCCTCTTCTCAGAATCTATTGTAAGTTATTCTTCTAGCATCAAAATTCTATTTCTGGTGGTTGCTTCTAATGAACTAAAAAGAGTTTATGGGTGCTTTCCAGAATATCCTATAGCTAATATTCACTTCATGTAATTGTCTTTATGAAAATGCTTGTTATGGCCTGATTAAAGACCTTTATCAATAGAAACTAGACTTCCTGAGAAATGACAGATTTCTCCATTCACTTATATGTGTATATTTAATGTGCATTGAAAAATAAATTTTTTTTCCATCTACTAACTGTAACACTGTTTTAATTCACTTTCACACTTGCTAACAGGATAACATTTGAAGAGAGAAAGAGATAAACAATGATTACATATATATGTTCTTTTCTTTTTTCCCCTCCTCATTGGCAGCCAATAGGAGCTTTGAATCCAAAAAGAGCAGCATTCTTTGCAGAGCGTTATGAATCCTGGGAAGATGATCAAGTTCCAAAGTTCCACTATGGTACTCATTACTCAACTGCAAGTTTTGTTCTTGCATGGCTGCTAAGAATAGTAAGTTCAATTTGAATAATAAGCCATGAATAAGTAAATCCAATGTTATGGAGAATATGCATTGATTAAAAATCATCAGCATCTTTTTTGAAGGGTGAAATATTTTTCAATGATTGAGGTTCTAATTATAAATATTGCTTTATCCCATTTAGTATGTATTTTGTAACATGTTCCTCTAGAATAGCCATAAAACTGTTCCACATGGAATTGTGGGAATTTTTTTCTTCAATTGGACTCTTCAAATGGTTGACTCTAAATAGTAACATATATTATTTTCAAATGTAGTCTATTAAAATAAGAACTAAGTAAGATTCCATTAATGCAAACATATATTCATATATTTTGGAAACCAGCTGCCCCAAATGAAGTAAGGTATGTTTGTAGGTGACACCAAGATTGCCGTGTATTGATAACATATTGGTTAAACAAGAAACGTTTCTGTAAAATTGAGAGGTGATTCATCTACTAGAAAGTAATTTCTTTGGGAAAGCATTAGCAGCACATCATTAATTAAAGCTTGTTAGAAGGGTACAGGCAGACATAAATCCTAGAAGTAATTTATAGTGCTTAGCTAATTTCAAGCAATTATCTACTAATACGTGTTTAAGTGTTCTTTAACTAAGAGGAGGCTTTTAAATCTTCCAAACATTTTTCTTTTCTTAATCATAAATTAAATATTGAGCCGTAACAATAGGAAAATTACATGTTGGACTGTTTCCCTGTACTATGAAGAAAATGCTGTCCAATTTATGTCTGAATGTTATTAATAAATTGTTCTTGGAAAGAAAGAGAGTCTGAAAAATGTTGTAGATACCAAATTTTGGAAATATTTCTTCTGAAACAAAAATAATTTAAGAACATTAATGTAATAATTTAGGTATCATTCCCAGTCTATGCCTAGAATGTAATGCAGGCCGATGCCTATTAGTCATTAAAGTATTTAGATATGAAGATTTTTTTAAACCACATTTTTATGTATGAGAGAACATATGATCTTTTTAATTGCTTATTTTTTAGGAACCTTTCACAACTTATTTCCTAAATTTGCAAGGAGGGAAATTTGACCATGCAGATCGAACTTTTTCATCAATTTCTAGAGCTTGGCGAAACAGTCAGCGTGATACATCTGATATTAAGGTACAAACTGTTCCATTTTACAGTTGTTATTGCCAGTGTATTTCTTCTTGAATCAATGTTAACAGTTTCCCTTTTGCAAAACATCCCTATTTACTAAAGATAAGCCACAAAGCATGAGGCCTTAATTAAATGACCAAGAACCACTATACAGTATTTCTCTTTCTTTCTCTCTCTCTTCTGTGTCTGTCTCTGTCTGTCTGTCTATCTTCCCTCTCTATCCTTGCCCTGCCTTCTCTCTCTCTCCAGTTGCAGAATGGTTGTTTTCCCTCCTTCTTGAAATCTTTTTTTTTTAAAGCAAAAATATAGTAGTATGGATGTAAGGCATTGTGCTCAATGGAATTTCAAACTCAATGGATAAAATTAATATAGACAAAAATAATGAGAGAAAAATTTCAGACTTTCAACTTAATTTAACATTTCTTTTTTTTTTTGAGGTATAGTCAGTTTACAATGTTGTGTCAGTTTCTGGTGTACAGCACAATGCTTCAGTCATCCATGAATATACATATATTCATTTTCATGTTCTTTTTCACTATAAGCTACTACAAGATATTGAATATAGTTCCCTGTGCTATACAGTATAAACTTGTTTATCCATTTTATATATATTAGTCAGTATCTACAAATCTCAAACTCCCAGTTTATCCCTTCCCACCCTCTTCCCCCTGGTAACCATAAGTTTGTTTTCTGTCTGTGAGTCTGTTGCTGTTTTGTAAATAAGTTAATTTGTCTTTTTTTAGATACCACATATAAGTGATATCATATGGTATTTGTCTTTCTCTTTCTGGCTTACTTCACTTAGAATGCCCATTTCTCTATTCTTAAGACAATCATCTTTTACCTGTTGCTGGTTCTAATTGAATATCTGTCTCTGCTCGGTATAGAATTGCATTACTATTTCATGATATATGTAAGTCAAATCGTTAGGCTGTATACCCTAAATTTATACAGTGCTCTTTGTCCATTATATCTCAAAAAGACTGGAAGAAAAAAGAAAAAATTGCATTACTATTGATGAACGAGTTCTCTCTCTTTGGGTGTTCAGTACTGTAAAGTTCAAAAACTTTGCACAGTAGCTAATATAATCGTTACTAAACTTTTACTTCCACCCTCAGAAGTACAGTTTACATGCTGTTGTGTATAACAAGAGATGCCTATGATTGTGAAGTTCTTTATGGTCTCATAAAGAAATATGACCTATTAAATCAACTATGCTTCAGTAAAAAAGAAATATGACTTGTAAATAATTATACTATAAGGGAGAAAATGATAAGTACCATATGAGAAATATTAGGGCTCAAAAAAGGGA
The DNA here is from genome assembly GCF_048564905.1 of Vicugna pacos. Classification (NCBI taxonomy): domain Eukaryota; kingdom Metazoa; phylum Chordata; class Mammalia; order Artiodactyla; family Camelidae; genus Vicugna; species Vicugna pacos. Next base: position 14,529,309 of record NC_132988.1, read on the forward strand.
AAGCTACATTACTAATGTTTATGTTATTATACAATACTTTTCAAAAACTTGATATAATGATATTTGTATGTTACTTCTAGGGTTTATACTTTACAGTCTATTAAAAAAAGCTTATTTCTATGAAATAAAAGTTAAAATATGAATTGTTTTTATTTCAGAGAAGAAAGATGTTACTAGATTTTAGCAAAATGGTCTTTTATTTTTAGCATGATTTACCATTTAAAAATTGGGGGGGATCATTTTTATTTCCATGCACCATTGGTGGTTCCGTTTCAGATATGACCCTCAGTGATGCTTTTTATTCTGTCTGGATAAACACTTCAGAAGTGCTGATCACTTCTCCAAGTACGCTTACCATACTGTTCAATAGAAATGTAAATGTAAACCATAATTCTGAGCCACATGGGTAATGTTCACTTTCCTTGTAGTCACATTTTTAAAACTCAGAAGGACCATTTGAAATTTATTTTAAGAATATATTTAACCTGATGTATCCAAAATATTTCTATTTCAACATGTAGTCAATATAAAATTATTCATTAGATATTTTATGTTTTTCTTGCACTAAGTCTTTGAGATCTGGTGTATATTTTATATTTATCACACATCTCATCTCAAACTAGCCACATTTCAAGTGTTTACTAGCCACTTCTGGCTAATGGCTTCTGTACTGGGCAGTGCAGACTGAGGGCATTGTTTTGGCATCAAAGGATAGCTTTCTGCTTATGGAGAGGAAAATGCCTTCATCCCCTCTGAGCAGCGGTGTTCCTGATGTTGCACTGCATCTCAATACGAACTGACAGGTAGTAGCAATAGTAGGTAGTCTTGAGGACTGAAATAGAACATGTTAAAATTGGGTTGGAGAATCATCACTGTGATAAATAATATTTTAAAATTCCCCAGCAGAGTCTGTGTTTAAGTCTTTAAAAAAAATCACTTAAGTTTAGAGACTGAGGCACAAAATAGATTACTGTCTTCAGCCTGAACCATTATAACAGAATTTTGTGGAACAAATCAGACTCATAAAGCTTGAATGAATTTCACGAGGTGATCATATCTAAATATTAGGCAAATATCTAAGCTTTTCTAGGCAATCCATTGTCACTGATTTCCCACCCCTCTTTTGAGGCAGCATGCTCATTTCATATACCCTTAGTGTCAATTAATTTAATCTCATGATTAAGTACAGTCTGATTTGCTGCAGTTTAAACTCTTTCTTCTCTCCTATAGAAGTGATTAACAAATCAGGATTGGAGGGTGGAGGGAGTCATAAATGTCACCTAGGTTCATTATTTTTAGAATGGGGGCAGTCGTAAATGGATCTAAAATGGAGATTATTAGAGAAACATACTTCTCTGGAAGCTCAGAATTTAGAACAAAGATGTATTTTAAAGTAATTTGTGCTAAAAGTAAACTTAGAATAAAAAGTTTGGCAGGTTTCCAAGATAGCATGTAATTTTTACATTTTTTATTTTAATTGAGTCTCTGCACAGTCAGGCAGTGATTGTGGTACAGCACCAGACGAGACAGAGTGTTGCCTTCAGTGGACTTTCGCACTAGGGGAGATACTGACAGTAAAATCATCCCAGCACTTCCATCTAATAAAGCCTCTGTGGCTCGCAGATACAGGATGGAAATGAGAAGAAGGAAGAGAAGAGAGGAGATCCAGGGCCTGTGAGGAGGTGGCTTATGAGCTTTGAGAAGAAGGGTGGACTTTATCCTGGGGCACTAGGGAGACATTGGAAAAGTCGAAGCAGAGGAGATTTTGTGGTTTTAAGTGCTCCCTGTGGTTGGTGTTTGAATACGTTTTACGCTGCGAGCAAGAATGGAAGCAATCAGTAAGCTGTTCAGGTAAATAAATAGGTGAGAGACAGTGGAGGCTTAGACTTGGTAGGGGCACTAGTACTAGAGAAATGTGGATGAGTTTAAGACTTATTTAGAAGGTAAGCACTGTTAGGATTTGGTGATCAGTTTGTCTTATAAGGTGAAAGAGAAATTACTTTTGACTTGGACATGTATGTACAGAACAAGGAAGAAGAGCAAATTTAGTTGGAGCATAGGGATCTCTGCAGAAAACTTCCTGTGACAGGTGAGTTAAACCCCCCAAAGCACGTTCAGTTAAGCCAGCCAGCATTTATTGATTATTTTATCATATGTAGTATATGGTACAGAGCACTTGGGGTTAAAAGGCTGAAATAAACACAGTTCTTTACACATTTCCAGGTGAGAATGACGGGTATACATAAAACTATTTTTAATACATGTTAGACAGTGACAAGTGCTATAATAAGATATAAACAAAATGAAATTAATTCTGTCTGGAAGAAGTGGAGTTGCAAATACTTAACAGAGTAAGTGGTTTTTGAGTAGGATCTTAAACGCTGCAAAGGAATTTAAACCTTTCCGATCTACTTCTCTAGCATGTCCGTTTCTCCTGCTGACTCCTTCCTCATCATCTCTATTTGAATATATGAAACATCTCAAGTTGAACATGTTCAAACCTAAATTCCTGATCTTTATTGCTTCAAAGCTGCTCTTTTCCCAGTCTTTCCTTCGTAGTAAAGGGTTTCCCGGTTGAGGGTAAAAGCTTAAGTCCTTACAGTGCAAGACCCCACAGCGATGACCCCTCCCCTTCAAAATCCCGTTACCTCTTGACCTCTTGTACTGTTTGCCTCCTTGCTCATTCTGTTCTGGATAAACAGGACCGCCTTGGTGTTCCTCATATATTCCAGATACCTTCCCACCTTAGGGCCTTTCCTTTTCCTTTTCCCTGAGAAATTCCTACAGACACCCTTATGGATCCATTCCGTTGCCCATTTCAAGTCTTTGTTCAGATGTCACCTTCTTAGTAAGACCTTCTCTGTCCTTTCTCTTTAAAGTTACATCCCTCACCTCATGATTTTAACTCACTCCTCAATTTCATTTTTCTTCACGTCACTCACCATCTGACATACACGTCTTTATTCATTTGTTTATTATTGATGTCTTATCCTGGGGAACATTAGCTCCATGAGAGCATGAATTTGGGATTGTTTTCTTCATTGATTTAATCCCTAGAGCTTAAAACAGGGTGTGGAATGTGGTAGGCATTAAATTAAATGTTTTTTAAATTAATGCTTTGATGAAATATAGAAGAGTATGCCTAGCACGCAAAATGACATGAGCAAAATTCAGAGAAAATGCTTGGCACATTGGGGAATGCTTCTTGGTCTACTAATTGGTCTTATGTGTTTGGTGTGTAGGAAACATAGGGAAGGAAAGACACTGAAAGGCAATTGTGATCTCGTATGAAGACCCTCAGTAATAGTCTAAAGATAAACTCTGTCTGCAGTCCTTTCAGTCTCTTATCACAGCTACTCAGTTCTATCACTGTAGCATGAAAGTGGCCACAGACAATATGTAGACAAATAAATGTGCCTGTGTTCCAGTAAAATTGCATTTACAAAAATGAGTGGCAGGCTTTTGGCCCATGGGCTTTATCTTCCTGTCTCCCACTCTAGGCAGTGAGGATCCATATAAGATGTTTTAGCAGGAGTTCCACTTATTGATTGACTCTGTTACAAAAAGAAAGAGTTTTGGCAGCAGTATGGAAAGTAGATCCAGGGAATGCAGAAAAGGACTGAGAGCTGGAGTTAGGGAGAAGTGGTAGGAGGCTATTACAGTTAGTTAAAAGTAAAGATGAAAAGAACTAGTTAAAGAGCTAAGGGGATGAATTCAAGGGATGGGTTCAAAGTAATGCTCCAGGATTTGGCACTTGGTTGACTGTAAGGAATAGGAAGGCATAAAGGTGATTCTATAGTTTGGATGCCTAGATAAATAATGATGCTATGAACTATAATGAACCTGATTTGTAGACCAAATGTCTGAATTTGCTTTTTGACACATTGATGTATTTTCAGAATAACCAAGATACTATTGCCTACTAGTTGAAAATTCAGAATAGTGTCAGACATATAGGGTAAGAAGGAGTATTATCTTGGAGCCTCAAAACAGTTGTCTGGTGTCTTGTTCTCCACTTCCTCAGTGCCCATCATCCCCCAAGCCCACTCAGTCAAGCTTTCTTCTCCACCACATCATCGAAATCAGTCTTGTCACAGTCATTGTTGAACAGCTTCTGTGTTGTCAAATGCAGATTTTCACTTCTCGTGGTACTTGATCTGTCAGCATTATTGACACAATTGATCCATTTTTCCAGTAACATATTCTTTACTTGGTTTCTGGAATAAAGAGCCACCCTCTTCTGGCTATCTCCTTACCTTTTTTTTCAGTCTTCTTTACTAGATTCTCTTGTTTTCCAACCCTAAATTATTGGAGTTCCTTTGGCCTTAGTCTTTAGATCTTTTCTGTATCAGCACTTGCTCCCTAGGTGAGCACAGCTTACTCCATGGCTCTCCCCTGAGCTGCAGGGCTGTATGTCTTGCTCCCTTTGAGCTGGGTGTATGTTCATAGTCATTTTAAACTGAACATGTTCTGTATCAAACTCTATTTCTCCTCTTACCCTCCTCACCACCCTAAAGAAAAAGTATCAACACCTGCCTTTGCCACCTCAGTGAAAGACAGCCCTGTTCGGCTAGTTCGCTCAGGCCTTTAGAAAGCTTAAACTCTGATGACTCCCTTTCAGACACTCACCCCACTGGTCATCTTGTCAACCTTCAGAATCTATTCAGAATCGGACCAGTTATCACCACATTCATCACGAGAGTCCTAACCCAAGTGGCTGTATGTTCTCACTTCACCTGTTCCCCCTGTGCTGTTTTCTCCATGCAGCAGCAAGATATTATAAAGATGACCTCATATCCCTGAGCTCAGACCCAGCCAGCGATTATTCATCTAACTCAGAACAGAATGCGGGTTCCTACTGCAGCCCCGGAAGCCCTTCGTTGTCTGGTTGCCTCTGACTCCCCAGCTCTCTTACTCTACTTCAGCCTCACTTACTTCTGCTGTGGTTCCTCTTCAAAAATGCCAAGCCTATCCTTCTTTTGGTGGCTTTCTATATAATGTTCTTTTTGCCTGACTCAGTCTCCCCCAGATGTTTGCTTCACTCATTCCATTTTTTTCATTCAAGTCTCTGCCCAAAATGGTCACCTCCTCAGAGTGGACTTCCTGGGTATCCTCTCAAAAGCAGCATCACCCAACCCCCATCCCTCTCTATCCCTTTATTTTCTTTTATTTTTTAACATAATACTTGCCAGTATTTGACATGATACATATATTAATTTACTTATTTTATGTCTCCACCGCTAGAACTCTGTGAAGGTGAGGACTTTCTGTTTTGCTCATTTTGTAACCTCAGCGTTCAGAACAGCGCCTTGCATTTAGTTAGAACTCAGTAAATATTGATTGGTTGAATGAATGCATAGATTTAAAGATGTCAGGAAAAGAGGAGTCAGTGAAAGAGCCTGGGAAAAACAGAAAGGTCATTTGAGGAGAAAGAGGAGAGTATATGGCCATCCCAGCCAGAAGGGCACAGCAAAACCCAACAGGTATGTTCTCCACATGAGATGAGGCTACTAACATCTCATCTTATGTGGAATGAGCTTCTGTCTCCACAAGAGCTCACAGCTGAATGTCACCTACTGACCACGAGTTGTTAATGCTTTAATCTTCTACATTTTTATAGTTAAGACACATTAAGATCTTACTTATACAGCTTTACAAAAGAGGTCCATAGGGACATCCTGTCATTGGTCATATTTTGGATATTCAGTTTAAAAACCTTTTATAGTTTATTATGTATTATTAGATTGTGAAATGTGTATTAAGTTATAAAAATCAGTAGGGCCGATACAGTGTATTCCATATTTACAATTAAGTAAATCGAGTGCAATTAAATCCTAGGGATTACTAAATAATGTTTCTAAAATAAATGACTATCAGTAATATTACAAGAATGAGTTTTAGCTTTAAAAATTAACCCCTAAAGGTACTGAGTGTACACATGTCTGTTAAAAATAATAATACAAAATAGAGATGATCATAGAATAGTTTTATTTGTGTCTTGCGAGATTTGTAAAACATGAGACCTTTGACTTGCCCTCTGCCACTTCGGAAATCCCAGGGGTCTGTAACCAGAAGATAAGTTGGGATCCTTTTTCCTCTATCAGCATGCTTCCTAGCACAATACAGTCGTGGATACTGATAGCATCAGCATTAGGGCCATTTGTAAGAAACTGTTTAGCTACAGTTAATAGAACGTAATTGCTGGAAATTTATTTCTGGATGCATTTGTTTAAAAAAGGCTTAAGATAGGGTTTTTTTCTTCATTTATTCTTCCTATTTCAAACAAAATTTTAAATAATTCAGAATTTGTAAAATGCTAAAAGAAAGTACAATTAAAATTTTACCCTTTTCTGTACATCCTTTGCAAATTTCTGGCATGTGTACTCAGTCCCTTCCTTCCTTCTTCCCTCCCTCCCTCACACCCTCCTTGCCTACGTCTCTCCCTCGCCCTTCTCCTCTCACTTACCTTCTCTTCGTTCTCCCCCTTTCTTCTTTCTCTCTCTTCCTCTCCCTCTCTCTCTCATTTTTTTGCCAGTCCTTCTTTCCCAGTCTCTCTCTCTCACTCTCACATCCACATTACAGTGAACTCAAGCTGTCTCACCTCTTAATGGTGTAAAACACACTCTAGCTGAACCACATATGTGTTTATCCTTGTTTTTGTACATAACTTATACATGACTTATAGATTTGTTAATTTAACCACATCTCTTTAACCTTTTTCTTCTTCATACATTAGTAGGTTAAATGATATACTCCTTTGCTAATTTTTTTTAAGCATTGAACTTCGTACTCGTAAGTCTACAATGAACCATTTTTTTGTTGTTCTTTAAGAAAAATCACTTGAAACACTGAATATTTTTCTTCTTATGTTATTTATATACCGGGAAAAAAGTTTTTCTAAGTCACTTAGAAAATGTTCCTATTTTCCTGAATTATAAAAATGTACACACACCAGCTGTGACTTATTTTATCACTGGTGATCTTATGATATTTTTGTTTAGTTGACAAATGTAGGCTGTTCATTCATATATTGATAGACTCTGATATTAATTGTTGTCCCCTATACTCATAGCAATATATGTATATTTTACAACTTGTTCCAGAAAGGACTTCAGGTGGGCATTTATTTACATCTTCTCTTCTGACAGTCAGAGCTTACCTGTTATTTCCATTAGTAATGTCCATTATCTCTTCCCAAATTACAATTTCTTAAAGATAGGGTGCTAGAACAGCAAAAGGCTCAGTGAAAATGTCCGGTCTAAATATAGAAGGAAAAAAAATGTTGAAAGCAGGAGAGAACTATAAAATATTGAGAGTACGCCTCGTAAAGTGAGGCATGTTAAGCTGTACTGTCATTGCTAATAAAAATAAACAAATTTGTTTTAACTGTGATAGTTATTTAGTAGGAATTATTGAGTCTCAAATATTTTTGTGAACATACTTATTTTTACAAGTAAATTTTGTTAAAATGCCCTTAGGATTATGTTAAATGAATAGTCATAGCCAATGAATGACCTTTTGGCTTTAAAAACCAGGCAAGTTGGAGGGGAGGGTATATCTAAAGTGACAGACCACATGCTTAATATGCATGAGGTCCTGGGTTCAATCCCCAGTTCTCCTTCTAGAAAGAAAGAAAGAAACATGATTCGCCACCCCCTCCCCCAAAAAGAATCACGCAAGTTGAGTCTCTAATTCGAGGGGCCACATTAATGATAATACCAATAACAGTAATAATAATAAGATCTTGTGTTCGTATTGAATTCTGTATTATCTCATATTAGCCTCACAACAACCCTATGTTTTAGGAATGGCAATTGAAGTGAGTAGGGGTCAGAAAAATTAAATTAACCAGTGAGTTGAATAGATAAGACTCAAACCCAGTTATTGATTCCACTATATTAGATTGAGATAGATTATTTATTGTCTGTTGGTTTGTAATCTGTGATTTTTCTTTATTTTTAATTTGAAGTGAAACTTTAATATCTAAAACCACACAATATTAATTGTATCTGTCTGGAAAGATTATCAGTTATTTTTTCTTCTCCAATTTAAAAATTGCTATTAATATTTCTTTTACTAAAGTAAAAAAGTATTGTATCTACTGAATAAGGACAAACTAAATTTAAACATCCATTTGAAAACATTCAGATATGCAGTCCATTTAAAATGACTTAAAGGTTCAATTCAACTCTGATCAGTTTTTTAAGTTTTTCTCATTTGTGGGCTAACACAATAAATCCTTGAAAGTTAATATGTATCAGAACATGTACTTTTAAAAATAATACGTTGTTCATCAATTTGTTTTTCTTCACTAAGAAAGCTTACTTTGAATTTTTTCTTCATAAAATATATAATTTTTCCAATGTAAAAAACTACAATTTTGCTTTTTCTTTTTTTACCATCAGTGTCCCCAAGCAGTATACATTAAATTAGTTACCTTGTTATCATGCTTATATTTGACTTGTCAGGATTTCATATTTTAGTAAGAATAAAATAGTGAGGGGAGAGTATAGCTCAAGTGGTAGAGCACATGCTTAGCATGCACAAGGTGCTGGGTTCAATCCCCAGTACTTCTATTAAAAATAAATCTGATTACCTCCTCACCCCATCAAAAATAAATAAATAAATAAAATAATACAATAATAAATAAATACTTTTTTTAAAAAAGAATAAAATAAAAATTTATCACTGAAGTAGCATCTTTATTTTGATTTCAGTTTTGATTATCTTTTTGCTTTGGACTGGTAGATTACTATTTGTCACGGATGTCCAGGTATTATGGAAGTGAAGGTTTTAGTTCCATAGGTAGAACTGGTGACTGTTAGGAGAGTCACACAGCCTCACTGCTGAGCACATTCATATCAGTGAGGATCATACCTTAATAAAGAAAACTAAAGCATATGTGTGGTCACAACCAATCCTTGTCATTATGCCTTGAAAGCCCTGGGATTTGTGATCAAAGCAATCAGCTTATCCGGAACTGTGGTATAACCTCTGATTGAACCTTTCACATTTTTATTTTAGGAGATTATACACTATATTTTGACCATGTTACCTGCCTCTAAGACATCTGCCTAATTAAGCGATACAGGTTAAAATTATTGTCAGCAAGTCCAAAGAAAATGTGAATTGTTAATATCTGTCTTCTGTCAGTGCTGTTTTCTTATCATTTTCCACTGATGGAATTGCTGAAAATGTTTTTTATCCAGAGCTGAATGTTCTGTTCTGATGAATATAAAACATACTTCACTTTGTAAACGGACATTAGAAGTATTAGAAAGACATAATCTTTGACTCTATTACTAAATTTCATCTGTCCAAGGAAATAATTTTGAGCTGTAATATTTCGTATTATATCAAAGCATGAGTTTTAGAAAGATGCTTTTAGGATTAAAATGGAATTCTGCTGTATAATTTGAATGTCACTATCATGCATAGTAAAATTCAGGTAGTATATATACTTATGTATTTGGTTACACATTGGTGGACCTCAGTTGAGTTCAGCATATTTATTTTGTATTAGGAGGGTATTCAACTCCCATCAACTGATTTATTTATGCAGATTTCCTTCAAGAGGTTATAATATTTTTAAGTATATATACTCATTCCTTTACTTAATTGTGCTTATTTGATAATGTCCTGTATACTAGATTTTTCATAATCTTTTTCTTCAGTACTAATTTCTTGGAAACATTTGTCCTATTTTAAATTATCTCCTACTCCATCCATATAGTTCTCTCTAAACCAACTGTACATATAATAAACTCCTAACCACCAACTCAAGTGTATAAGAAATGTCCTGGTTTGAATTCAAATCTTCTTCATATTAGGCTAGTGGGAAATTCTTTCACAGTCATTAGATGGGTAGTACAGGGACCTCCTTTTCCCAGGGCATGAATGAGATCCAGGCTCATGTGGTACCTAGATAATTGGCACTCACATTTTCAGTTTATCTGTAATATCCTCATTGTCTTAGACACATGGTCTTTTGGAAGCCAACAGCACTGCTGCCTATCCAAACTTGAGTTAAGATATATTTTCTGATGCCAGAGGCCCTGGTGCCAAGGGATTGGCTTCCCTAAGTACACCATCATGAAGCTATCACGTAGAGGTGGGCAGGTTGTTCTCTATGTGGAGGTGCTTGACTGGAGGAAAGATAGAGCTGTTCTACACTTACCGCGCTGAGTTCTCTTGGGGCCGAATTAGCCCAGAAGGATTGCTTTTCTCTAATTCCTACAGAGGCCCTTAGGTGGTCAAGCAGTGACCCTGATTACCATTTGCAGAAAGCACACCATCCCCTCACCTTCCCTTCAGGCTGAAAAAAAGGTGGTTACAGATGTTGAGAAACTTGGTTCCCTAATTTTGGGGGAAAATCTTCTCTCTCTTCTTTGGTTTCTGTCTTTTTAAAAATACTAACCTTTGACGCTGCTTTTCCTGGACATTTAATATAATCTCCTGTGTGTTTACACTTTCACAAAAGACAGAAAAAGAGGATGTCTTCAACAGGTTTCTGCTCTGGGCCCTGCAAATGTTCTGGAAATGCCTGACTACTCCCTTGAAATTGGAGGGGTACAGGGTGGGAGGCAGAAAATAAAGAGAGCAAAACACAGAATTCTTATCTCAGTAAATTTCAAGTGAAATATTAAGCTTAAATTTTAATTAATAAAGTTTAAAATTTTAATTTTGAAATGGTTGTATAATGTCCATTGTACAAAATTTACACGATATCTATCTTTAGTAGGAAATTACAAATAAAATCTATGGGAATTACGGAAATTGATGAGTTTATTACCTCCCTTCCAGCATGATAGAAATTATTTAACTGAAAGTTTAACATAGTCTAGTAAGACTTAAAAGTTTTAAATTGCTTCCTTTGTACCTCTTGTTAAAAATTTCTTATATTATTTATGTGTAATTTTACTCCATTTAATTTCAAGTTGGATTAACTAAATTTATACTTAAGTTGAGCTATCAATATTAAAGTAACAGAATAAATTCATAGTAAATTCAACTGTTTAAATAAAGTGGGCCAGGAACAAAACATATTTCTGTTAATTTAATATGGAACTTATAAAAAAAAAACAAGAAGATTTCCATTTTGAGCAGATATATTTTGGACAATTTATTTAGCTGAATAAAATGACAGATGTAGAAGATAACAGAAAAATGTACAAAATCATAAGAACTTTGGGGCTGTATAAGGAGGACTGAAGACTTTCTTTTTTATGAAAATTGCCATGAAATTCACTTGTTCCATTTCTGCTTTCTAGACGTGGCCTCAAGAAAGAGTATTTTAAAAATATTTTTATTAGGTAATATGTATCTCTGATTTATAATACAAATGACTGATCTCCCAAATTTTAAAACTTGGGACAAGCCTAGCATCTAAAATTCAGCCATTATACCTCAAAAGACTAGGAATAGACTTACCATATGACCCAGGAATCCCACTCCTGGGCTTGTATCCAGAAGGAAATCTACTTCAGGATGACACCTGCACCCCAATGTTCATAGCAGCACTATTTACAATAGCCAAAACATGGAAACAGCCTAAATGTCCATCAACAGGTGACTGGATAAAGAAGAGGTGGTATATTTATACAATGGAATACTACTCAGCCATAAAAACCGACAACATAACGCCATTTGCAGCAACATGGATGCTCCTAGAGAATGTCATTCTAAGTGAAGTAAGCCAGAAAGAGAAAGAAAAATACCATATGAGATCACTCATATGTGGAATCTAAAGACTCATGGACAGAGAATACAGACTTGTGGTTACCAGGGGGGTAGAGGGTGGGAAGGGATAGACTGGGATTTCAAAATTGTAGAATAGATAAACAAGATTGCACTGTATAGCACAGGGAAATATACACAAAATGTTATGATAAATCACAGAGAAAAAAATGTGACAATGAGTGTGTATATGTCCACGAATGACTGAAAAATTGTGCTGAACACTGGAATTTGACACAACATTGTAAAATGATTATAAATCAATAAAAAATGTTTAAAAAAATAAAAAATAAAATTCAGCCATTATAATTGTTTTGACTCCTAGGGGAATTGCCACATAGATGTGTAGTGAGTACAACAGGCAAAAATAAACGGCAACATCCTATAATTGTTGGAGCGCTATGGTGATATTATTTGAAATTCACATAATTTGAAGAATAAGTATTTAATTAAACTAAAATGCTGCTTTTGATTTTAAATATAGAAGGAAGGCGTGGAAATAATGTGAAGTGAAAATAAGACATTTTGAGAAATTTGTTCAAAGTTGGAATTTATGGAATGCATACTGGAAAGTAAATTAGTAATAGTTAAAAAGTGATTTATCTTCCTATATGGGTAAATAATAATTACAGCATATTTTAAAAATTCTTCCTTTTGATTAATTTTATTAAGTAATAAATACTACATATGTAATCAGTTGTTTACTTATTATGAAAGAATGAAAAGTTTTTGTTTACTTCTTAAAAAATTGCTTAAAATATATTTTAAATACTTACATTTAAAATGTTTAGCGCTGTGTGAGTGGAACCTATGCTTATTTGATGATTAAGGACACAGGCTTTAGAGTTAGACAAATCTTGATTTAAGTTCTAAATTTCTCTTAAATCAGCTATGTAACCTTTGGCAAATGACTAACTTTGTTGAGCCTTAGTTGATTTTTAAAATGGAGATGATACCTCACCTTGTAAAGTTGTGAAGCTTAAACGTGGTAGGGTTTATTAAGAGTTTTTTTTAGTACTTGACTCATCTCATGCAGCAAATGTTAGCTCTAATAAATTGGTTAGAGCTTTTGTTGTGTAAAATAACACGTGCCTTTCCCTCTTTTGTCAATTAGACTTATATGCATCCTTTTGGGAGATGAGAATCTTAAAAATTTTTGTGTGATCACTGTGTCATTTCATTTATGGTTAAACTGTTAACAAGTTTCTACCTTTTTTAAAAAAATTGTTTTTTGTTCAGTTTAAATGTTTTTCAAGTCAGTGATCAGATGGTTGTCAGGCATTTGGAGGACAAGCTTATTTCTACCCTGCTTAGTTAATTACTGTGATTGTAAACAAAGGATGTACGATTCAAAGTCAAGCAACATTTCACATGGATGATGGAGGTGATAATAGCTTAATTCCTGCTGAATTTTTTTTTTTCTTTGCTCTAGCGAGTTCATACTGACCTTGTCCAAAATCTGATGACCTCCCTATTTTACTCAACCGTTTGGAAAGCCAGGCCTGCCATAGCTGGCCCTGAGGGGGTATCTGAAAGACCACTGAGTCACTGACCCATGTCAAGACTGGATTTCAAGTCTGATCTTCAGGACCCCTGAAATCGTTATACATGGGGCTTATTGTACACAGAAACCTAACTGGCTTGCATTTTTCTGCTTATTAAGTGTCCTGTTAAAGTGTATTTTAAATGTCCTTATTAAAGTCATATTTAATTTACTCAGTTTCTCATGTAGGTCATTTTCTAAACTAATTATAAATTTTGATCTTTTATCTGAGTTAATACCTTAAAACTAAACTTGAATATTTTGGAACATGAGCAAAATACATTGTAAACCTTGGCTAAATGTAAAGAGTATCTGCCTGGTTCATGATGACACCAAGGCATTTTAATGTTTTTCAAGATTTTGGGTTTTTCTAGCAAAAATTCCATATACCTAAAAAAAAAAAAAACCTAGCTTAGATGATTGTTATTATTACATCACGTTATCTCTGTATCTTGTCAATCCTCAAATATTACTCAGATGTTGGCATTTAAGAGTCTTGAGTTGATGAGAGTTGTCCTAAAGAAAAGCATGTAACCAATCAGTAAGATGTTATTTCAATTTGGTTGGATAGGCTCTGTCTACCTCAATGTCTACTTTGTGATAAGGCTATGATGTGAAAAGAGAAAAAAATTCCAGTGTTTATTCTGTTCTTCTGCACAATAGGAAATGATCAAGCCCTTTTATGAATACCTAGTCAGTATTCTACAATTTATAATACGACATTTTCTTCTATTTCTATATAGGAGTTGATCCCTGAATTTTATTATCTCCCTGAGATGTTTGTCAACTTCAATAATTACAATCTTGGAGTGATGGATGATGGGACAGTGGTGTCTGATGTTGAGCTTCCTCCTTGGGCCAAAACCTCAGAAGAATTTGTTCGCATAAACAGATTGGTAAGATAAGTAACCATCTACTTTGTCTATCATGAGCTTTTTCTCAAAGTATCTTTCATGTGTTGGTGTAATCATTAACCCTTGCTCTTCTGGAAAAAACTAGTTGATAGAGATAACTGAAAGTAACCTAATAGTTCATGAATCTCCATGTATACTTCATAAAATTTTATTGACTTGAAAGGTATCATGCTTTATTTTATTCTTGTGTGCAGAATTTAGGTTACTTTTATATACACATGGTGATTCAAATTTATAAGCAAAAGTTATAAGTGAAACTAGAATTCTGTGCTTTTTCCAATATGAGGAAAAGAGCATAATTCTGTTTTCCAGGTTAGACGGCTATGGCACGTTTTAGTAATAGAAACAAGATTTTCCAATTATATCCCGAATCTATCTTTTGAAGGAAATCTTCATGGAATATTTAGAATACAAAAACCCAAAAACTTAAAAGCACAGTAATCATTATGCTTACAAACAACTCTTCAGAATCCTCTCTAGTGAAATCTTTAATATTCTCTGTTATATGGATTCTGTATTACTTTATGAATAAGTAATATATCCTTTTCTTTTTACCTTAACTATCATAAATGCTTGGAATCAGGGAGCTTTATTCTCAGTTTTTAAAAGAAGTATTGTTACCCTAAATACTTCATATTAAAAATGAAATTTAAATTGTATTGTTTCTTCACACTTAAACAAGGAAAATTATTTCATTTTAGTTTTCTTGGTTGCACTCCTTACCTTTTCTACCTGTAATTACATTTGAGTCCTGTATTCTAGATCCTAATTGCAGTCCATTATCAGTGAAATTTCACACTTTATATCAACTGGAAGCAATGCAGGGGGAGTGAAAAGAGCATAGGCTTTGGCATCAGACCAGTTTTCCCAATCCTGGAGAACTCACTGTGCTGGTTTTGGGACCTTAGGCAATTTAACCTTTCTGAGCCTGGGTTTCCTCATTTCTAATTTGAAAATTATGAGTATAAAGTTGTAATTAGGAAAAAAAATATACAAGGAAAAAAAGTTGTAATTAGGTATGTAAAATATTCCTAGAATATTCTCTGGTTTACAGTAGGCCTTCAGGAAATAGCACCTAACATTCTATCACAGTCATAAGATACATGTTGCATTAAGTTTACTTCATGCATTTTTCAAAATTCTCAAGTTACTGTAATTAAAATAAGAGCCCAAGACAAAGCTTAGCTGTGAAAGATACTAAAGGAGATGTCGAGCTTTTAAATGTGACAGTTTTCTATGATTGTGTGATTCCCACACCACCACCCTCAGGGATGAATAGAGGTCAACAGAAGGTACAGTCATGCTGCATTTTTTTTCTTTATTTTTGCTTTCAATGATTGTCTACCATTTTAAAACACAGTTATTGAGGTATAATTTACATACCATAAAATCCACCTGTTTAAAAGTGCATAATTCAAAGAGTTTCAGTAAATTTATACAGTGGTGTAACTATCCCCACAGTCAGTGTACAACACTCCAAAAAGTTTTTGTGTACCTGTTTGCTCCCAGTCCTAGTCCCAGGCAACCACTGATTCTGACTCTATAGTTTTGTTTTTTCTAGAAAATTTTAGAACTGAGATTCTTCAATATGTAGTCTCTTAGTGCCTGGCTCTTTCACTGAGCACGATGTTTTTGAGATTCATCCATGTTGTGCATGTATCAGTAGTTCATTTCTTTGTATTGCTGCATAGTATTCCATGGTGTAGGTGTAGCGCATTTTGTTTATTTACTAGTTTATGGACATTGGCTTTTTTCTCGTTTGAGGCTATTATGAACATTTGCATGTATTGTAGGGTGAATATCTGTTTTCATTTCTCTTGGCTAGAATCCTAGGAGTTTAATTGCTGGGTCATATGATAAGAATATGTTTACTGTGCCATTTTGCATTCCCACCAACAATATATGAAGTTCCAGTCCTCTGTATCCTTGGAAAGACTTGATGTTGTCAATCTTACTTATGCTAATTGCTTCAGTAGGTAGCGCATTATGATTTTAATTTGCATTTCCCTAATGACTAATGATGCTGACCACCTTTTTATAGGCTTATTTTCTACTCTTGTATATTCTTTGGTGAACTATCTATTCACATCTTTTGCCTATTTTTTAATTGGGTTGTTTATCTTTTTATTATTTACTTGTAGGACGTCTTTCTATATTCCATAGTCTCTTATCCAACATATGTTTTGCAGATATTTTTCCCCTAGTTGGTGGCTTGTCTTTTCATTTTTAATGGATCCTTTTGAATCACCATTTTTAATAAATGTTTTTACTATCAGCTAGATATAAAATGATATATAATATTTGAAAGATATAAATAGTCATCCCCATTCTTGAGGAATATGTCTTTAAGAAAAAAATTTAAATCATGTTCTTTTTATCATTTTATTATTGAAACACTTTTTCTCGTATAATTCAAACTTTTAAGTCTCAAGGGAACCAACTCTCTATTAATCGTTACCTTATTTAGTATTATTAAAAATGCAAAGAAATTTGTCACTGTGTTTGCTTTAAAAAGAAGTTTAAGAGGCAGAAACATTTGAATCAGTTATATTTAAAGCTCTTCAACAACATTTTGACAATGAAGAAAATTTAACTGTGTGAATTAAGGTAAGCCACTCTCCGGAGAGTACCTCCCATCTTTATTCTCACTACCCTCGCCTCAGAGGACCCAGGTCTCTTCGAAACAAGTCTCCCAAGGGCACCAAGGAACAGAAGGTGGCAGCTAACCAAACTGCTTTCCAGTAAGATTTCAGTGTTGGCTGCTCGTGCTCTAAACTAAGACATGACTATGAAATTTTATACAAAGTAGTATTTTATAATACTAACCACACATTTATTGCAGCGTTATTATGCTGTTAAACATCCTGGTGATTCATATGAGTTTTACAGATGTCTTCATAGTTGTTAGGCTATGAATAAGCTTATGTTCTTAACAGAACTGATAACAGTTCACTGCAAGTTAAAGGCAAACACAGTTTAGAGTTGAATATTTACATTTTTGATCATTTAAATCGTAATTAGGAAAATACTTGATTTTTCTTAGATTTGTCTTTATGAAAGAATTTAAGAACTTGTTCATTCATTCATTCAGAAATATGTATTATACACCTGTGATGAACAAAGCTTTCTTATGGTGCAGTTCATATTGATTCATTTTAAAATTTCCTGTTAACTTTCTGTAAGTGACTAAATCAGTGGTATGGTATTTTATGTATCTGTTAGCATGTTATCACATAAGGGTTTGTTTCCCCCTCCTCTTTTTGGTTTACCTCTTCAAATCCACAGATTTTATGCAATGATTGCAGCTCATGAAATGCATACTACTTTGATCTGTGACCTTTTTGTGGTGCTAATCGGGTTCCTGATATCATTATACCTTACTCATTAATCATATTTCCTGCAGCCCGTCAGGCAGCCAGACAGCACAAGTCCCTGTTTTCAGCCCTCTGTTGGCAGGTTTCTGCTTTTCCAGATTATTACAGACGATACTTTGGCTTCTCATAGCCAGAGCCACATCAAGCTGTGTGTTACAATTAAAGTCAGATGGTCCTCAGGTTGAACAGGGATATAGTGTTGCAGCTGTCTCTCTTCCTGGAACAAGCCAGCACCAGGAACAGATGATCTATAGGACAGTGAATAATAACAGATTGTACAGGACTCCATTGGTAGCAGGGGATCCCAGATTTAATTAACGGACATACTCATTTTAAGATACCCAGCACGTCTTTTTTAAGTAGTTGGTTGCCCAAATATTATTTCAAGAGAATAGAATATTTTTAGAAGCATGATTTTAATGGTAGACAATAATGCTACATTTTCTATTTGTGTTAGAGGACTGTAATTACACCTTGCCTAAGCATTTTACTCCTCGGAGTTTTCTGTAGGTAGTGAAGATCTAACTATAGGATTGGTAAATTGGCTCAAGTGCTGAATTTATATACAAAAGATAATATCCTGTGTATTTTAGAAGGAAACCCCAGATAGATCTGATTATTCTTTAAGCTATGTAAATAAAATTTTCTTTGTTCTGAACAGTTGGAATCAAAGTAAAACCAAAGCAGTCTTAACACAGACCAATCTCTGGAATGGAGTTATTTAATATTACCTAGACAAGAAAAAAAAAGAAATTACTCCAAATACTGCTTCAGAAATATAAATGAGAAACAGGCCTTCCTACTTTCAAATAATATAAAAATGTATGAGTTCAGACTGCTCATCATTTATCCCATGATATAATGTTGATGTTATGGACCTATATTATACTGCCTCTCAAGTTCTAAGTTGAATAAGAGACAAAACCATGCTCTCAGCAGTAATGCCATTTGTAAAAGTTGGTGAAGTAGAGCATTTTGTTTTAGCTGCAGGATGTATGTTATTCAAATTATACTACTAATGAAAAGTAGTTTGTTCATTTAACAGGTACTTATGAGTGCCGAGGTACGTACCAGCAACTGTCAGATCAGTGAACCAGACAGACAGTATCTCTGCTCTTTGGAGAGGGTACTTCCTTTTTGATAACTTAGGTTGTTGAAATAAAAGCTTCTCAAGGCTGAGAAGTGGCATGACTTTAATAAAGTAAGGCTTCTATTGATGAATTGTCCTGAGGTTACCAGTTAGAATCACATTGGCTTTTGTGTATTCTCTGTAGCTTCCGTCTTCTCTGCTGTTTCATAATGGTGACATGAACCTTCACTTGCTTGAGAAGGTAAAGAAAAATAAAATGAGTATGTCATCTTCTTTCCAGATGATACATGGACAAATTAAAAGTGATTTTTTTAATGTTATTGTCCGAGAGAAAAATTAAAATTTCAGATTTCATTTCACCACCAACCTTGTCTTTTCCTATCTGTTGCTAAAATTTAAATCTATTCAGCATAAATGTAGATCTTTTATCTGTAGCTGAACTAGGTCCATCTCCTCTTTTTCCTTTGAATGGAAAATTTACATTTCTCAAGTAATGAAACAAAGACTCTCATGTGCCTAGTGAAACAATGCTAGACGTGTACACAGAGCAAGACCTGTTGCTTGAGTTGGCTGAGTTTGCAATGATACAACAATTAGATTATTGTACTAGCGTATTATGTTTTAAATTACAGTGTTTAGGAACACTGTAAGGTTGAGAAGTTTGATTGAAGTTTGAAAGGGGTTGCACTTTTTTTACCTTTTTTCATTTCCTTGTTTCTATTTTCTGAGGCAATGGCATTTAAAACGCTGTTTCTTAAGAGAGTTAACTAGGCAACATTTTTTTATTTTTTGGAGTAGAAATGCCAGAAGCTAACATGCTGTTTTCATACTGTTTCTCTTCCAATTGCCTTTTAATTTTCCATATAGATAATGATATGGCCAACAATGTAAATAGCCTTAGTGGAATAGTTGGTAATAATTATTCTCAACTATGGACACATCACCTCCCCACCCTTCCACTGTCTCACCCGTGCAGTGGTTGGATCTAAATTCCTGGGGAATGGGGGTAGATATGTATGAAGAATTTTAAAACTCTAAAATGATTAGTGTTTGGTTTGTTTTTAGTCCTGATATGTTATTTACTGTGAAAATTCTAATTCAGAAAGGACACCTTAATAAGTGGGGGGAAAAAAGATGTACTGTTTTGATAGGTTATTAATTCTCCCCACAGTTACTTATAAATGCAATATAAAAGCCAATCCAAGTCCCAGTAGATTTGTTTTGTTTTGTTGGAATATGAAAAGCTGTTTGCAAAGGACAAAGGGCCAATTATAGCCACAACTCCTTTCTGAGAACAGGAACAGATTTCAGAGGAACTTGCTTTACTATATATCAAGAATGATTATAAAGCTGTCATAACTAGGGAAAATTAGGAGAAAGAGACTAATCAAAGTGAACAGAGAACCCAGAAAAAGACAAGGACATATAAAGAAATTTCATCTGTCACAAAGCTGGTATTACTCATCTGTAGGGAAAGGAGGGACTTTTCAACTTATGGTGCCAAGATAAATAGTTACTGTGTTGGTTTGCTAGGGCTGCCTTAGCAGAGTACCACAAACTGGGTGGCTTAAGCAACAGAAATGTTTTGACTCAGTTCTGGAGGCTGGAAGTCTAAAATCAGAGTCCAGCAGGGTTGATTCTTTCTGAGTGTTGTGGATGAAGGATCAGTTCTAGGCCTCTTGTTGGCTTGTGTTTAGCTGTTGTGTCCTCTTGTCTCTTCAAGTCATCTTCCCCCTAGCTATATCTATCTTTGTGTCCAAATTTTCCCTTTTTATAAGGACACCAGTTACCTTGGTTTAAGGACCCACTCTACTGCAGTATGACCTCATCTTAACATGAATAAGTACGTACGTAGTGGCCCTACTTCCAAATAAGGACATTCTGAGTTAATATTTCAACATATGAAATTTGGGGGATACCGTTCAATCCATAACAGATATTAATACGGAAAAAATAAAGTAGTAACCTTATTGTATATCATAAACAAAAATTAAAATATATTAAAGCTTTAAAAATAAAGTCAAAAGCATAAACATTTAGAAGATAATATAGGAAGATTTCTTTCCAATACTGAAATAGGGAAAAGTTTTCCAAATAGGAAACAAAAAGTGAAAAATGATATATTACATTAATTGATTTTTGGATGTTAAACCAACCTTGCATTCCTTGAATATATCAAACTTGGATGATATAAATTCTTTTGATTTATACTGTATTTTTTGTTAATGTTTTGTTGAGAAATCATTACTCTTGAGGATTTTTGCATCTATGTTCAAGAGGAATATTGGAATATAGTTTTCTTGTGATATCTTTGTGTGGTTTTAATATCAGGATGTGTATTTTTCTCATAGAATGAAATGAAGCAGTGTTCCTTCCCTCTTCCCTAGTTTCTGAAAGACTTTGTGAGAGATTGCTATTATTTCTTCTTTAAATGATTAGTTGGATTCACCACTGAATCCATCATAGCATTTGTTCATGTGTGAGGGAAGATTTTAAATTACCAAATCAATTTTTTTCCTTGAATCAGTTTCAGTAGTTTGTGTAGTTCTAGGCGTTTGGTCATTTTATGTAAGTTGTCTAATTTATTGGTATAGAGTTTTTCGTAGTATGCCTTATAATCATTTTAATTTCTCTAAGGTCCGGTAGTGCTATTACCTCATTCATCCCTGATTTGTGGTAATTTGTATCATTTCTTTTCTTGGTTTGTCAGTTGTGTTGATCTTTTCAAAGAACTGACTTTTCATTTCATTGTTTTTTCTCTACTGTGTTTCTGTTTTTTCTTTCATTTGAATTTTCACTCTAATAATCATTGTTTCTTTTCTTTTGCTTGTTTTACATTTGGTTTGCTCTTTTATAGATTCTTAATTGGGGAAGCTAGTTTTTTAGTTAGAGTTTTTTCCTTCTTTTCTAATATTGAAAGTGTGGAGGAGAGTGCAGGTTTTTTTTTTTTTTCCTTCTTTCTTTCTGACAGAGGAAACTATAATAGCTGTGCTTTTAATTTCTGGCTTCTACATTGTCATTCCACATGCTTTTCCTGCTCATCCCAGTGCCTGCCACATGCTGTTGTTACACACTGCAGTGTGGGCCTACTCTACTCTTGTTTAACCAAACTATATTGTAAAGCTCATAACCTTATCCTTACTACCACCCCTTTAAAAAACAAAATAAGACAAAACCCTGCAAACAGCTCTTCTCAAATCTTCTCTTCCTTGAAACTTTTCAGAAACCCCCCCTGCATAGTACCTTATGGCCTTCCTATAACCCATTCTCAATCTGGTTTTCTTCTCATGTGACTCATAGGTCGTTATTCTCCTTACCCAGTGGACGGTCTATGCTATTTTGCGTATAGAAGCCTAGTTTCAGATGTAAACTGTATCCTTAACGGAGGTGTGTTTTAAAACATGTTGTGTGGAAAACATAATCTGCATCAGAATCCCCTGAGGTACAGTTAAGAAATAATGCACATTTATTTTTTCATTCATCGAATGCTTGTTGAATACGTCTTTTGTACTATTCTAGTGGCTCAATGTTGGTTAAGGGAGGAGAACATATAAACCCCCATCCTAACCTCCATTTGGTGGAGAAAAGATGGACTTTATAATAAATGGTATGGGCTAGCCATATGAAAAAAAGATAACCTTAGATTTGTTTGTCATACAGGAAACCAAGGATCACATACCTAAATATGAAAAGGTGAGACAAACACAAGAAAACATTAGTGACTTTCTGTATAATCTGAGAGGGGGGAAAAACTTCTCCAACTATGACTGAAAATCCAAAGGTAATAAAAGAAAGAACTTATCACTTTAATTACATAAATACTGATAACTTTCACATTAAAAATGCATCAGAAACAAACTCAGAAGACAATTGACAAACTGAATAAAAATATTTGAGATTTAAAACTAGTGAAGCTCGTTTATAGAGAACTCTTAAAAGCCAACAATCTAATAGAAAAATGAGCAACAATTCACAGAAAAATAAATGTCAGTGCCTCTTAAACATGAGCAAATACTCAACCTCACTCATAATGGAAGAAATATAAATAGTACTAAAATTCCATCTTCATCTTCCAGATTTGCCACATTCCAAAAATTCACTAACTTGCTCTTTTGATGAGTCTGTGGGAAAAGAGGCGTTGGTCCATGTTTCTGATGAGAATGCAAAATGACACACTCCCAGGGAAGTTTGCCGGTCTCTATCAAAATTAACTATTTACCCTTTGATACACTGGCCAAAGTAAGAAATGTTATATTCACAGGTGGAAAATATTTTCTTTAATAGTTGTGACTTTGAAACTATTAAATATTTTATATAACTTAAAAAATAAAATCAAGAAGGGGAAAAAAATTCAGTCCCTAAGTGTATCCGTAGTAGGATATGTTTTATAGACAAGATAACCAGAAGATATCTTAAAATTCTTTTCCTAGTCTTTTATTTAAATATAACTGGTATGTTTCTTTTGAAACTAATAGGAGTGTATTGTAAATTAAGCAAATGAGGAATTGTGTCAAAGTCATCAAGATCAAGACTTTTAATGTAAGAAGAAAAGAGATTCAAATATAAAATCAGTATAAATCAGAAAATTTTAGAAGCAGCCTAACAATGCCAGCCAGAAACTCTAACTTTTTTCATGTGCCAATTGCTGATAAATATTTTAGTTATTAACTTGCACTAAGCAGAGTTGCAAGTTATAACATATAAAGCAACATTATTTGTCATGAAGAATTTAACTATCAGGGAAACCAGAATGTTTCTTCTTTCTGGCCAAGCAGTTTCTCACCCAAAACTGTACAGGAATCCAAATATAAGCAAAAACTCATTGTGTGATAATATTGATTTAGAATAAAAGACAATTGGATGATCTTAATGAATTAAACAGTATTTGTTCAGTACTTAGGCTCTTCTCTGTCCTGGGGATACAGAGGCAGCCGAGGCAGACAAGGGCCTGCCCTCGTGGAATGACATGTTCATTCCAGAGGAAATCTCACTGGCTGTGTTAGCCGGATGCCTCTGTGTCCAGTGCAGAGATACAATGCCTGCCACAAAAATCAGAATATTCGTATTTATGTGGTTGAATATCCTCTCTTCCAGGTTTGTGTAGGACACACTGTCAAATTCTTACTTTCTGTGCTTCCCTTGGATAATTTCTATGTTGACCATCCTGCTTCTGCTAAGCCTTTTTTCCAACAGAGCAGCACTGTCTTTATTAATCACATTAATAGTGTCATACTTTTATAGATTCACCCGAATCACCATGATTGGAATTTGGATATTCTTCCCAAATTTATTACTTGGGATATTATTTTACAGATGGCTAATCTATTTCCAAGCAATTTTTCATAATTTAATTTCTTTCTTTAAGTTTTGAAGTACCTGGATGCGCTGACTTCAGGGAAGAAAACAAACAAAAAACCCAGCAACAAATGAAACCTCATGGTGACATACTGCTTGTCCCAAGCAATTTAAGTTCTCTAGATGTTAGAAGTAACAAGAAGGGGAAGAGTGGAAGGAGAGATACTTTTCATAATAGAAAAAAGAAAGAGGTTTAGAAAGTACACTCTTTACTTCTTCATTTTCAGTCTTTGTGTAAATTATCACAGTAGTGCTCTCTCTGGTACAGCTGGAAGTTATCATTTCTGCCAGGGACTAATGGTAATGGTTGGAAAAGGAAAGTGAGACTAATGGGCTCACAATATGAGACTGGTAGCGGAATTCACAGAGGAGCGCTTGCCCGCCCAGTTCCCCTCACGACCACCGTGGCTTCTGGAGGTGCTCTGTGGTGCTGGGAAGACGTGCCTCCAGTCCCTCCCTGCCTTTGTTCCTGGCACTGGGCCATGTCACCTGCAGTGGCAGTTTATCTGAAAAGCAACATCTCTGCTGGGAAGTTGGTTCTGCCTATGGCTACTTTCATGCAACTCTCTGCACAGCGATACCCAGTAAATGACTGTTTACTGTGGTATTTATGTCTGTCTGATTTGCCAACAACTGGTGTATATCAAACAGATTTTTTTCCCAACTAAAAATTTTGTGTAAATCAGCGAATTTCTTTGGTCTTGGTAACCAGAATGTGACAACACCTCCCACCCACCTCCCCACCCTATCCCCCTAAAAAAAGAAAAAGAAGAGGACTGCTTTCTGCTTTTCTGGCATTCCTTATTTTTTGTGGTCTCATTGATTCTTTTCACTCTATTTTGGAATTATCATTAGAAAATACACTTACGATGGATATCAAAGTACTTGCAATGCTAGGAAACAATGAATAGTGGTGTGAGTCCGGTGTTTCTATGAAAAGGTAGGCCATTTTTCATTTTTCTCTCTATCAACAGATATGCCAAATAAGTGTTAGGTTACTTTCTATAAAGTAGATTTTTTAATGTTCTTGTTTTTAAGCAAAGGCAAATTTAGTTAGTGTTACTTTTAGAATATTAAATAATATATTCAATTAAATGCTGTAACTGTGGTACTTGATTTTTATTTTGTGTGGAAATATACATCTCAGTTTTTTCTGAGGCATTTTAGAATTTCTTTAGCTTAAGTCATTTCTGATATTTCTTTTCTTCTCTTCTTCTTTTCCCCTCTCTCCCACTTTTTTTCTTTATTTTACCTTTCGGTATTTTTTGTTTACCACGTTTGTGTCCTACTAAAAATATTTTATTTCTAACCTTGTGCATTCAAAAATTCTTTAACATTTTATTGGGAAATAGTTTCAAACTTACAAAAAGTTACAAAAGTTAAATTGTTCACAGAGCATTCATGTACTCTTTACCCTGATTCACTATTGGTAGCATTTTACCCCTCTTTTTTTATATGAGCTTTTCTCCCTCATTTTTTGTCTCCCTTCCCTCCCCCAACCACTGTGTTTACATACTAATATGAATATATATGTATATATTTCATATATATATGTAATATTTTTACTGCATCATTTCAGGGTAAGTTACACACTTCATGGTACTTTATCCCCAAATACTGCAGTAAGTATCTTCTTAAAATAGGGATATTTTCTTATGTAACCACAGTAACACCATTTCATAAATTTAAATTACTGCAACACCTTTATCTAATTTACTTTCCATATGTCAGTTTTGTTAGCTGACATAATAATGTTCTTTATGGAATTTTTACCCTACAATTCAGGATCCAGTCTAGGATAAGTTATGGCTTTTAATTGCTATGTTTGATTCTTAGAAATTACTTTTTCTATAACTCTGTTGTATTAGCTCCTGAGGCTGCTGTGACCAAGTACCACAGACTGGGTGCCTTAAACAATACAAATTTGTTGTCTGATAATTCTGGAAGCTAGAGATCTGAGATCAAGATGTTGGCAGTTTCACGCCCCCTCTGCAGCAGGTGGGGAAGGGTCTGTTCCAAGTCTGTCTCTCAGCTCTGTTTCTGGTAGTTCCTTGGCTCATAGCAACCAACTCCAATCTTCATTTGACTTTCTACCTGTATGCATGCTCATTCCTCTGTCCAGATTTTCCTCCGTTTCTAAGGACACTAGTTACACTAACTTAGGGCTCACCCTACTGATTTCATTTTAATCTCATTACCTTTGTAAAGACTTTCTTTCCAAATAAGGTCACATTCTAAGGTACTGGAGGTTACAACTCCAACATCTTTTGTTTAGGGGACCACAACTTAACCCATTAACAACCAGTTAACCTGTCTTTTCCAGAACGTTCTTTGAAATTGTCTTTTTATGATATCCTCTCATTTTTATTTTCATTAAATTATATTACAGTTATTCTGTATGCCTGAAAATTGTATTTTATGGATTCTGATTCAGATCCTTCTTAAAAGTAAAAAGGCATGAGTTGTAACCCAGATTCCTTGAAGAAATTTAATCTTCATGTCAGAAGCAAATCAGTTATACATATTTCTGCATCATCCTGAGACCACTTTATTCAGCACCCTGTGAGATTATATAAAACAAACTATTTTTCTGTATGCTATATCAAGATACTTCTAAATTGTGTGTATCCTCCCTAAATTGGAGACGCTCACAAATACTGCTTTTACCTTGGTGGTTATTATAGCCTTCCTGACTCTTAACATGACATACATAGTTCTTTACAGTCTATTTGCATACTTCCCCAAATTCATTATTTACAAAAGACAGTCTAGTCATACTGAGCAACTTACACTTTTCTAAAAGTGCTATGTTCTCTCACATTTTATAAGCTACTTACAAAAATTCCACATTGCTCCCCCAGTAGCCACATGGATACTTCTCCTTCCCCCTTCTCTCCTCCCTTCCTTCAACCCCCAAGCTTTTTTTAGCTAATTTATGCACATTTTTCAGAATTCCCTGGAGAGGCTTTAATTATACCTCCCTCCACGCTTCAGCACTCTGCCACCACCAACAGAGTCTGCCTTAGATGCCCTTCCTGTGTGTTCTTTTAGCTACACACACACACACACACACACACACACACTCTTGTACCATTTTGGTGGACTTCCCACTTGCCTGTTTTCTCCACAAAATGTTGAGCCACTTGAGGACCTCTCTTATTTTTCTTTGCATCCTCAAGCCTATCACAGTTATCTGGCCCATAGCACCAAGGGCATGTTTGCTGAAAGAATGAATGAAAATGGATGAGTCATCCAAAAGTATCAGACAGAACCAAAGTGCTCCAGGACAACAGTAGAACGTAGTCTTCTCCTTGATGGCCAACTCTGCTCCTTTTGCAGCATCTGCCTGAAACATGCCATGAATGATTAGTAGTTTCTGCCGTGATTATAGGAGAGAGGAATTTAGCCTTTAGTGTCTCTGGGTGTCAAACCTGAGTACTCATCGGTTAGTGTGAGAGATCATGTGCAATGGTGAGATTCATGAAATATGTTGCACAAAATAGTACATGTGGGATAAGCATGGTATTTCAATAAAAAACAGGTAGTTTCTGGCTAAGTACATGATTACTGCAGAAAATACATGAATTGCATTTATAAGGCATGTTGTAAAGAAAAGATAAAGAATGTATTAAAGCTAACTAGCAACCTTGCTTCCTTTGCATTTTAAGGTTTTATATTTCATTTCTTGTAATCTATTTATATTTCACAATGTGAGTTACAGTTTTAAAAACAATACGGAAAAGCTACTTCAAATGAATACATGTAAGATTTCTACCATCATGAATGTCTCTGAATTAATATTTTTCTGTTACTTACAAAATATAATATTTTAAATTATTCAAAACCACAAAAGAATTTTTTCTATAAACCATGTTTTGTATCAATCACAATGAATAGTTATTTTCTAATAAAAACCAAATTATTATTTTGTTCAGCATAGGAGAAATATTGAGAGAAGAAGTACAGACTATTTGTATAGCAGCATTTACTTTTTCTTTTTCATGTGCTCATCAAATGTACTTCTCTCAACTGGCTTATTTTCCTCTGTGTTCACAGCATTTTTCTGAGAAAGTGTTATACTGCATTTCCTTTAGGTCATGCTTATTTATTATATAGTATTTGTGATGTTTTCCTTCTCAATGAACTCTTTATCCATTTTACTTTTTCAGTCCCATGCTTATCTAGGACTGTGCCTTTCACCATCTCACATATTTCTATTCAACCAAATGAATATCTGGGGAGAAAAATTCTCTGGTGAACATCTGATGTTCCCTTATTTTCCTCTTTTTACCTTTTAAAAAAAAATCTTTCCTTCAATAGAGAAGATGCTTAAATATATTTTTGTATATTACAAATGGAAATATATCCTTTGTAATTCTGTGTTATGCTCACTATATATTTTCCATAAACAAAATTTATTCATACTGTGTTCAGTAAGATTTTTCATTAAAGTTTAGATTTTTAGAAAGATAATAATAGCTAGTATTCATTGAGCACATAGTATGCATCACCATTATTGTAAGTAGTTTTGGTTTAACTCATTTAATCATTGCAATAATTGTATGAGGTGAGTGCTGTTATTGCCCCACTCTGTAGATTAGAAAACTGAGGCACAGAGAGGTTATGTCACTTGCCAAAGTCACAGAATTAATCGGTGTTGAGCTGGAGTTTCAAAGCAAGAAGTCTGTGTTACTAAGTTCTGTACTATAGTGCCTGCAATGAAGTTATACTACTGCATATATATGAGTTAAATTTTACTCATACAAATGAGATCAGACCTATTATCAGAATACGTCTTGTGTCCTATGTGTGTTGAGTGAAAATATGCAGTTAGTGTTCAGTGACAAAAAAGTACTCTTATCAATTTTCATCAAATAAATTAAAACCTAAAAATTCATATATTGATTTAGAAATTAATGAAAAGGAAAATTCATGTTACAAAGATGCAGGATGCAGAATTACATGTTTATGGAGCATGACATCAGAAAAATGGTGAAATAGGAGTTTTCTACCATCTTGCCTTCAAAGAACACTGGTTTTTGCAGTCACCAAGGATAGGAGTGCCTTTGTGGAAGTCTGAGAGTCCAGCAGAGAAGTTCCAGCACAGTGTTGGAGGATAAAAATTCCCAGGTTGGATGCATTGAGAATAAGAGGAAGTTTCCCTTTCCCATGTCCCCCATCCCCTGTCCCCCGAAGAAGCAGCTGCACTCTCAGGGAGAAGTGGAGTGTGCGTGAGTGTCCAGCTTCTCCACCTGTGTTGGACACTGCCAAAGAGGCCCACTTCTTCCTCATTCCATCCAGGATACTGAGGTGTGCTGTGCTATGGGGAGTGGGAAGCAAAAGAGACAATAACAGAAGGATTCTCAGAGGGTATCAGAAGGACACAGATCCTACTGACTGCTTCATGGGCTTCATAAGGAAGCTCACCTGTAAGCTGCTGGAAATATTTCTCCTGCATGTGCCTTCAGCTGGCCCACGGGCACCCCTAATGCTCCATGCACCTCACCCACATATCCTCCTGCCCTGTAGGTATCTCCCTGTGCATGCCCCTGAAGGCAGAGTGCACATCTTTGCAGATGGCATGCGAGCACATGCAGAGAGCTGGCTCCACTCTGTGGGATCAGGAGAAAGCCCATAAACGTTCAGTATCACTTTAGGGAAAGCAAACAGGAGGCTGTCAGCACATGGCCTGGCTTTGTAGCATAAAGAGAAGGCATTCAATATTAAGAATTATCACCAAAGAGGGGACAAGTGTGGAGCAGGAGCATCCTTAGAAAAAGTATGAGAAAGCCTCAGAATGCCTAGCAGGCCAACAGAGGTATTTCTCTCCCAAAGCCAATTAGTGAAAACTAAAGGAGGTGACTACTTTAAATGTGAAGACAGCATTGCAAGAGTTTAGGAACATTTAAAATCTAAGAAACATGACACCACCAAAGGAACACAGTCATTTTCCAGTAAGCAATGCCAAAGCAATGTAGATCTGCAATTTGTCTAATAAAGAATTCAAAATAGTTGCTTTAGGAATCACAGCTATAATAAAACACAGAAAGAAGTCATGAAACAATATATGGACAAAATGAGAAGTTTAACAGAGAGGTAGTAATCATTAAAAAAAAAAACCCAAAAATTCTGGAGCTGAAGAATACAATAAATGAAATGAGAAGTGCAATAGAGCGCATCAACAGCAGACTTGATCAAGCAGAAGAAAGAATTTGTGAAGTTGAACATATGTCATTTGAAATTATCCAGAATAGAATAAAGAAACAGAAATGAAAAAGATGAAAGAAATAGACAACAATATATTAATAGTATGAGATTTCATTATTCCAGTTTTAACAATTGAATAGATTATCCTGACACAAAACACTGGACTTGAATTAACATTAGAACAAATGGACCTAACAGATACATACAGAGCATTTAATCCACCAGCAGCAAAGCAGACATTCTTCTCACATGCACAAGGAACATTCTCCAGAATAAATCATATGTTAGGTCAGAAAACGAATCTTGACAAATCTAAGAAGATTAAAACCATACTAGGTTTCTTTCTGATGACAGTGGCATAAAACTAAAAATCATTCATAAGAGGAAACCTGGAATATTCACAAATATGTGGAATTTAAACAACACACTCCTGAACCAGTGGGTCAAAGAAGGAATCGAAACAGAAGTTTTTTAAAAATCTTGAAACAAATGAAAATGAAACACAGTATATCAAAACTATGGAGAGCAGCAAATCAGTTTTGAGAGGGATGTTTATAGTGATAAATGTCTGCATTAAGAAAAAAGAAGAATCTCAACTAAACAACTTTACACCTCAAAGAACTAGAAAATGAACAATCTAAACCCCAAGTTAGCAGAGGGAAGGAAATTACAAAGATCAGAGCAGAGATAAATGAATTAGAGACCAGAAAGATAATAGAAAAGATCCACAAAATTAGAAGCTGGTTTTTTTTTTTGGAAAATATTAACAAAATTGAAAAACTTTTAGCTGGACTTAACTAAGAAAAACGAAGGAAGTTGCAAATAAAATCAGAAATTAGTTTGGAGACATTACAACTGATACCACCGAAATGCAAAGTATCATAAGAAACTATTGTAAATAATTAGACATGAGAAATGAAACTGTAAAACTTCTAGAAGATTACATCATGGAAAAAGCTCCTTGACATTGCTATTGGCAATGAGTTTTTGGGTATGACACCAAAAATAAACAAATGGTGCTACATCGAACTAAAAAGCTTTTGCATAGCCAAGGAAATAATAACAAAATGAAAAAGTAACCTGTGGAACGGGAGAAAATATTTTCAAATCAAATATTTGATAAGTGGTTAATATCCATAATATATAAGGGACTTATATAACTTAACTTTTTAAAACCTGATTAAAATATAAGCAAGGGACCTGAATAGACATTTTTCCAAAGAAAACATACCAGTGGCCAATACGTACGTGGAAAGGTGTTCAGCATCAGCAATCATCAGGGAAATGCAAATCTAATGCACAGTGTGATATCACTTACACCTGTCAGAGTGGCGTTTATCAAAACGACAATGTAAAACAAGTGTTGTCCAGACTGTGGAGAAAAGAGAATCCTGTACACTGTGAATGGGAATGTAAATTGAAAGAGCCATTATGAAAAGTAATATAAAGTTTCCTCAAAAACTTGAAAAGAGAACTACCATATGATCCAACAATCCCATGTCTCAGTATATATCCTTAGGATACAGAATCAGGATCTCAAAGAGATATGTGTGTTCCCATGTTTGTTGCAGCTTTATTCACAACAGCCAAGTTGTGGAAATAATCTTAAGTGTCCAAAACAGATAAATGGATGATATGATACATACACAGTGAAATAGTATTTAGCCATGAATAAGAAGGAAATCTTGCCATTAGCAGCAACATGGATGAACCTAGAGAATATTACGCTTAGTGAAATTAGCTAGCTAGGCAGAGACAGACAAGTACTGTATGATCTCACTTACACGTGGACTCTAAAAAAAAAAAAGTCAGACTCACAGAAACAGAGTAGAATGGTGGTTACCAGTGTCGGGGGGGCAGAAGAGATGGGGAGATACTACTCAAAGGATAAAAGCATTAGTTGTAAGGTGAAAAGTTCTGGCAATGTCCAGCATACAAATGAAAACCTATAGTTAGTTAAAACTATAGTTAATAATACTGTATTGTGTATTTGAAATTTGCTAAAAGAATAGACCTTAAGCATTTTTAATATATATGCTCAAAAAAATAGTAAAACTACATGAGGTGATAGATGTGTTAACCTCATTGTGGTAATCATTTCACAGAGAATACATACATGATTTCACAATGTACACCTTAAATATATATATAGTTTTATTTGTCAGTTGTACTTCAATAAAGCTAAAAAAATTAAAAATAAAATTGTTTATGTGTATATCTAAGTATATACACATAATATACACGTGATATTAAAATTATCAAGGAATACGTGAACTTCTTAATAGTTGATGTTTGGGTGTTTTTGTTTTTCTCTTTCCTTCTCGAATTTCTATTTTTAGCTCTTATTTTAATAACAAATATAAATACATTATGCTTGGAGTATTATAACATGATATATTGTACATTAGAAAAAGTTTTGTAGTCTACAGGAAAAGATGTTGAGGGAAATTTTTTCAATTACTCAAAAGAATCAACTACTAATAGAATACAAAGTTTATTGATTTATTTACTAAATATAGATTGATTTAAAATGTCCCTTGCTTAGGCACTAACATTTGATGAGCATCATGTGAAATAACTAAGCTTATAGTCTGGAAGATATATGAAATGATTGGGAATAACGAGATTTTCTATATGTCTGTAGCATAGGATTCTTGGGAAAGAATAGCCAAGGTTGAGGCTTGAGAAGTAGGCTGAGACCACGTTCATGAGGAGTTCTTTATATCTTGCTAAAGAGTTGGTATTATATATAGACAGTGAGGAACCACTAGAAAGAGATGGGACATACTATTATATTTAATTTATTCATAATTAAGATGGCAGTGTGGAATTTGGACTAGACTTGGGAAAGAGTGGATACAGGAAAATTGGTTAGGAGGCTTAATTAAAGGGAACAAAACAAGAGATGGTGATGACCTTAGTTAAAACAGTGGCAGAGGGACAAGAGAAGACATTCTCAGTATCTGTGTAATAACCGACATAAGAGGAAGAAGTTGAACGTGACCTTGAGATTTTTAAAAGGTTACAGGGCGAATTATCTTCCTAATAACTGAAATAAGTATTACAGGAAGAGGACGAAATAGGCTTTTTGAGAAAGAAATTCAATTGTTTTAAACACATTATAGTAGAAATTATATTTTTAATATATATTTCAAAATACTTTAAGAAATTACAATAAATAATATGATAAAAGATAGTTTTATTAAGTTATTTTTAAAATCCTATTTTATCTTAAAAGTACAGCAGTAGATATACTAACATATAACTAATTAAGATAGAACATCTTTTCCTGACTCTTCTGGCTCATTTTCAGCACACTACCCTTTCTTATCTCTTATTTGGACTATCTGATAGCTTCCTTCTGGTTCTCCAACCTCTTTTACATTTATGTATGCTATGCTCCTGATAAATTTGTCTTTCAAATGGACCATGCTGTCATATTATTAGCCTGCATTTAAATCATCACTCTGAATATATAATGGTGTTTATTCAGGTACCCACTCTGGTCTCAGGTGGAATTCCTTCTTACAGAATGACTCCCCGCCAATCTTACTATTAAGACCTCTGCTTTACATAGAAATTATGACTGTAATATATTATCACAGAATTTTCTGTCTCAAACATTCTGTTTTTAAATATCTCTTTTACTGACTGAAATCTTTTCCCTGTAATTTCTTCCCATTGATCCTCATTCTACCCCCAAGATCCCAAAAAAGCAAATTTAAATCTCACTTTAGTCCTTCTGATATATAATAAAATAGTCATCACTGCCAGGTCTTTTTTGTTTCTATGAAATCTGGGTGTAATTATATTTCTTTTATGACTCTCTTTACTCTGTCATGTTTTAGACCTACTGTTATTAACCTTATTTTCCCTCCCTCTTGTTACTTTTAAATGGTGGCTTTGACTTTATATGATTTCACAGAATATTCATTGATAGACTTACAACTTGAATTCAGGTAAATTTGAGAAACATAATAATCATGTGTAATGGATTCCATATTAAGTACTTCAGTAGTTTTGTAAAATAATGTGATACACACATGAACATGTATGATATATATTTACTAACACTTACAATATTAGGAGGGTAGTCCTAGGTCTTTAGTGTTAGCTAACTTGTGACCATGGTTAAGTTACTTAATTTCTCCTGGCAGTAAATAAACAGCAGATATTGAATAAGGGAAGTAGGTTTAAAGCATTATGACAGATTTAAAATATGTGTACTTCTGAATGATCACATGGCCACTGAGGCAAGGGAATTGTGATATAAAAGAAGATTAAATCTTCTCTACTGTGGTAACATAAAATAATGATAGGTAACACTTTTTTGATGTGGAAATGCATTCAGTAGAGAAAATTAATAGGTGAGCCCTATTGCTGAGTTTCTTACAAGGACATCTGAAGTTATTTATTACTCCTGTGAAAATGTGTTCAGCCTACTCTTTACGTAAAAGTGTCTGCAATTCATGAATTAAATGTTCATAATCTAGCACTGGTTGATAGAATCTGCATTTCATTTCCAAAGAAATTAGTGGTTATAGACAACTTGAGATCGATGATGCCATAAAAGATATAAATTATGAAATCAGGGTCTGGAGTTGTAGAGGTGAAGGAGAAATTTTATTATAATGCATGACTTGCATGTAGAGAAAAGCATTAAAAAATATTTTCAGCACATTTCTTCCATCACTTCTAAAAGTCCAGTGTTTCATTCAGCAGATTTTTATTGGTTCTTATCATGTGCCCAACTCTACACTCAATTTGGGGAAGATAAAAAGATGAGCAGGATAAAATCCCTACCCTCCAGGAATTTACCATTTATTAATGAAAATAATCATTAGCGAATGTGATAAATTGGAGCATAGCTGACAGAGCAACTAACTTCATTCAGGGGATGAAGGTATATTTAAGAGACATTTGAGCTGGGTATTGAAGGATTCTCTGTGTCATTCTAAGAAATACATTTTTCCATTCCTTTTTATTGAAGTATAGTTAGTTTACAGTGTGTCTCAGTTTCTGGTGTACAGCGTAATGTTTCAGTCATACATATACATGCATATATTCATTTTCATATTCATCTAAGAGATACATTTTATGTTTGAGTGCAATTGATCTTTTATGGCTTCCATCTGATTGTATTGCCTCTTTAGACTGTATCTATATCCTGTTTTTCTAAATATAACTATTTTTTGCTGCTGGTTTTATGATTTATAGCTTTCATACAGACCAAAGAGTAATTGTTTAAATGGGGATGGGAGGTTTCCTTCTTGGGTAAAGTCTGAGCCGGTAGTCAATCCAAGGAATTAGAAAAAACTCTAATCCATTATGTCACTAGGTTCCTTCTGACTTGTTCCACTGTTGCCTCAGCCTCGTTCTTCTTTTGCAGTCACCTTTCAAATTCACATTCTGTTCATTTGGAAGGGACAAGCGTAAGTAGAGGACAAGCAGCTTCTTTTTTTTAAAGGATGTGACTAGGAAGTTGGGTACCTCACTTCCACTCACATCCTAACTTCTAACTTAGTCACACTGTCACTCTTAGCTGCGTGGGAGTTTGAGAAGTGTAATTTCAAGCTGGGTTTCCTAAAACTGCAAGGAGGATGGGTCTGTTGTGAAGTGTAAGAAGGATAAAATGCATAATTGGAAACAATTAGTAGTTAATACTACAATAATAGCAAATAGGACATTGATATTATAGAATATGCTAGAAGAAAATTCCTGGTTTTGACTTGGGAGATTCTAATATAACAGTTTTTTTTTGAAGACTTATTACTATCACATTAGTTGATTAAAACTGTCTTTGTCATCCTTTGTGTTCCTTTCCTGATTTCCCTTCAGAAGAATGAAGGCATTAATAGGTCAAAGAAATGGGCACCCAGTGGCAGAAAGAAAGAAGAAAGTAAGAGAGTGAATTTGTGCTCCTTGAGGAGGGAATATTTGGGTGTTTTCTGTCCTGTTGCCTATGGAACAAGAACTATTTGTGGAAGAGAGGAAAGGTCAAGGGTTCTAGAGTAACTAGAGAAAAAACTGTATTCACAGTTAGCGGTAAGGTCACTCCTAAAGTGAGGTTGCTCTGGACTTCGGCAGTCATCAGAGATTGGCAGACATAAGTCACAAGGGAGGGGAATGTGTTGTGGCAAAAATGATCTAAAGTATGAGAAGCATATTGAAGAGATTGGTTTACCTTTTTCAGTTCTCAGAAAAGATGGCCAAAGTGTAAGTCCAGGGAGAGCATGTTCTGTGGTTTAAATTTGTGAAGAAAATGGAAGGATTGGGCAAGTTTAGAGAAAGTATATTCTCTGGTATTGTTCTTATCAGGAAAATAGGCTAACTTTTTTTATGAGAGTTGCAGAAAAGTCATAACCCCTTACAGAAGGAACCCTCCTTTATTTAATTTGTGTGATAATCAAATTATCTACTAAACTATCAAAGTATAAGATGGAATTACCAGTCAGAATGCTTTGTAATGGCACTGAACTTGGTGCATTTCCAAGTGCTTGAAAGTTAGAAGCTCTTATATGAATAAATAAACATTAGTTACAGATATGCCATCCATCCTCATCCACTGGCAAAAAAAAAATGATCTAAACAAAAATAGAAATCCATATCCTAGTATTCTCACAACAGACTGACAGTCGTTGCGGTAGGAACTTGCTGATGAACCCATGCAATATTGATCCTGCCACTTACAGTGGCTTCAGTAAGATGGCTGGTACATGGGAGTGAGGGTATGAGACACACTCTTGCTTTGTCTCTAAAGTTTGATTCCTCTTTTGCTTCAGATTATAAGAAAGCAAAATTCTGGACAGTATTATCTTAATCTCCTACAGAAATACTTAATTTAAATCTTCGTAACACTAAACTTTACTGCCTCTGTAGAGGTAAGAGACTCTTACTAGGTTGCAAGTGATTCTTTTGTATCTTTCATAAAAAGTATAAATTGCAGATATCATTCCTTTTCCTTCATGTAACACTAGTCACCTTGAACCATGCATGTTAATAGTTCCTTACATTTCTTTCTTCATCCAACAGTTAATGTCACATACCTCTCTAGGCTCTAGAACAGTCTTGTCCATTGAAATTTTCTATGATGATAGAACTCTGCACCATTCGTCATGACTGCCACTAGCCACATGTAGCTTTTGAGCCCTTGAAATGTCACTAATATTACTAAGAAATTGCATTTTCAGTTTTAACTAACTTAAATTTAAATAGCTACATTTGGCTGGTGGCTACCATATTGACAATGCAGCTCTTGTGATACAATGGTTCAAAATAAAGTCCCTACCTTATTGGAGTTTATACTTCCTCTTGTATGATATTCATAAACTAATTTAAGCATTTGATTGCATCCAACCTCACTTAATCCTTTTATCACTTGTTTGGAAACTTCTAATGACACTCCCTACTGTGGACTGTATTGTCCCTCCAAAATTCATACCTTGTAACCCTACCCGCCTCTGTTGGAGATAAGGCCTTTAAGGAAGTATTGAGGGTTAAATGGGGTCATAAGTGTGGAATCATGATCTAATAGAACTTACATCTTTATACAAGAGGAAGAGACACCAGAGACCACTCTGTCATGGGAGGACACAGAAGTCTACAAATCCTGAAAATAATGAAGAGAGTTCTCACTAGATGCTGAACCCTGCTAAAACCTTTATCTTAGATTTTCCAGTCCCCAGAGCTCTGAGAAAGTAAATTTCTGTTGTTTGTGCCTCTCGGTCTGGGGCATTTTGTTGTGGCAGCCTGAGCACACTAAGATAACCCCCCGCCCCGCCCCCGGTCTTCCTAGCCTACTTTAGAGTCATGACTTTCTTTAGCTTTGGTACTTTCTGTAATCTAGTTGGAATAGCTGTCAAATCTAATTTTCCAGTGGTAATGCTACAGAAATATAGTTGCATTATTACTTCTGCTTTTCATATTAATGTTATTTTCATATCACTTTTCAAATAATTTTTACCCGAATGTTGTCTGTAGTTTAGGGACTATCTTGAATTTTACTTCCTTGACGAACTTTTCTCCTGCTCTAGCCCCTCCCACCACTCAAATTCCTTTTCTATAGGAATTTTTACAGCTTAATTGAGATTTCTTACTTCTCAACTTGATTTCCTTAAATGTGTGAAATTCTTCCAGGACTAGGATCTAACTGTTTTCATAACATCAAACTTAAATGAGCTTAATCCTTAAGAAGAAAAGAGAGGACTGACTGACTTTCAGGCCAAGGGAGTTTTACTGAATCAATTACAAATTGCAGTTTATCAAATATATCAAGCCCAGTAATTTGAAAAAATACTGTGTTTGGTGATCTTATCTTTGGATATTATACTGAAATACTGAGCAGATACTTATTTAAAAGAAGTCTCTAATATTTTACCTTACATTCTGAAACTGTAGAAAGGTAATATAGATTGCCTTCTGACAGTATTTTGAACATTTTAATGGCAAAAGATGAATGAAAATAATATGAGAGACTATAATTTCAGTAGTTTCTCTAAAGATTTTCATGTTTCTGTTCATTTCTCGTGAGTACCGTAGAGTCACTAATACACATGTTGATATGTGTCCTTTTTATTTTAGTTTGTTAAATTATGCTATATGAAAAAAATGTTAAGAAAGCATTAAGGAAATACAGTGTTAGCAAAAGGTATTTTAAGTATTTTTTTCTTCATTTAAAATATTTTGAAGTACTATTTAGGTATTTATGAAGAAAGCTGATTTTGATTATTGGAAAGCTAAACACTGACAGTATCTTAGTCATGCCTTTTCAGCAGAGCTGTTGTCCTACAGAGTTAAATCAGAATCTAGTACAGTTGGGCAAACTGCATTTCAGCCTATTGCTTCCCAGTTGCTGGTTAGTAACCCAGGCAGCAGAAAGATGACAGTGTTATTTCCAGGCAGTTTGTTCCTCTCAGTACCAAGACAAGACCTAGTCAGCCCTGTATGTCTAAAGCTGCCAGTTTTCCTGTGGCTCCTTTATTCCTTCATCCAGCTGCTACTCACTGCTATTGCCACATTTGCCCTCTGGCTCGCGGGATAGCCGGTTTAGCTTCCCCTGAGGCTACTGTTAATGCTTCCTTTTTACTCTGCTGGCTGGGAATGCACTTGGCATCCTCTGTCTCAGACCTCTCCTCCCTCTTTTTCCGACAGACATCAAGCACTTAAGTAGCACTTTCAGCCTCCACCAGTTATCAGTAGTAGCTTTCAACCCCTCATTTCTGGTCTGGTAACTCAGCACACTGTCCCAAGAGAGCTTGACTAAGCCAATTTACCCCCTCTTCCCTCCTTCCTACGTCTGTCCATCTTCCTTTTCTCTTTTTCCTCTTTATCCATTTCCTTGACTGTGCTTTTATTTTCCTTTTACTCTCTTTATAATCTTTCTGATGATTTTTTTTTCCTTTTTGCTTTTAGTATGGTAGATGCCTCAGACTTATGCAAATATTTGAAGCAGAAAAGAAAACAATAGCAACTTCTAAAAAATAAACAAGTTGGCGCAGTATTTTGGCTGGATCAGCAAAAATAAGGCTTTTAGTTTTTTGTACCTTAGTCTTCTTGCCCACGTCTGGTTATAATGCAGATTCTATATTATAGGTTTTACGATGGTGGGAATCTTTTGTTTTTTGCTTTTATATGCAGATTTGTAAGTTTTGTATTTACACAGGTCAACTTCTTCAAGACAATACATAATGTGGGAAAAGTTAAGAAGTATTTCCAACAAATGTTTCATAAGGAAAAGAAAAGCCACTTAGGTGTTTTTTGTTTGTTTGTTTTATCTTTTGCCTGAAATTATTTGAATATGCATTTTGAGTTATTTTTCAAACTCACTCCCTTCTGAATATTCTATGAATGTTAGCTTTTCATTTTTCAAGGAATGATTTGTAAACATCTTTCAGAAATTTATCATCTAAGACTTGTAACCCAAAGGTTAGGAAGTAAAGATAATACTTGTTAATTTGGGGATTAAGAATAATAACAGTGCTCTGCAGGTCTTATTTATTAACGGCTGACAGAGCCTATAGGACAGTTCCAAATGTCTGCAAAACAAAAACATGAAAAATTCATAGTATCGCAATAGACCTGAATGAGTCCTTTAAAGCCCTTACCCCCTTCTACCCTCACTTTCCCTTATTTTAATGCTTTCTTGTGGGGAGAAAGTTTAGGTGAAGTTTGTGTTTTATAAATCTAACCAATTGTATATTCTTTTTCTGTAACCATGTTTAACCAAGATGTATATTGTTTTACTCTTCCTCCGCAATTAAGTCTGGATTTTACTTTTTTTTTCTTTATATATATATATATATATTTTTAAATTGAAGTATAGTCAGTTTACAATGTTGTGTCAATTCACAATGTGTCAATTTTCTGGTGTCCAGCATAAATGCTTCAGTCATACATGAACATACAGAGGTTCATTTTCATATTCTTTTTCACCATAAGTTTCTACAAGATATTGAATGTAGATCTCTGTGTAAGTCTGCATTTTAAAGGTACAAAATTTCTTTCTCATTGTAGTCCCCTAAATGTGTTTTTGGTTTTGTTTAGGTTGTAAGGTTTAAGGTTGGCTTTATGTTTAAAGGAAGCATCAACCCAGAAGAAGTTAGTCACCTTTTCTGAACCTTAGCCCAGAGTCTCTGCCCTTCTGTCCGTTTGCTGAGAAAGGGGAAAGGTGGATGGAGGCAGGAAAAGAGAGGAGGGTCTGCGTATCACACTCCTAAGTATATGTTCTGAG
This sequence comes from Vicugna pacos, assembly GCF_048564905.1. Lineage (NCBI taxonomy): Eukaryota > Metazoa > Chordata > Mammalia > Artiodactyla > Camelidae > Vicugna > Vicugna pacos. The sequence goes on from NC_132988.1 coordinate 14,570,257, forward strand.
TTTAAAGATCTTCAGAAAAGAAGGTTCTGTGTATATCAGTGTTTCACAGTTTTTAAATAGGTAGGAAAACTGCACTACTGTTCCTTAATGTTTGTAGTGAGGAAACAGTAAGCAACAGATATCTTCTTATAATAAATTAAATATTTTTTAAGCTACACATACAATCCCTGCCACATTGTAATGCCACACACACATCCCCTTTCCACCGCCCCCGTAAGGCAGATGTTTGGGGATTGACAGTTTGGCATTTAGAAATTATTTTTGATAACATATTGCTCTGATTTAAGCACACTTTTAAAAACTCTGCCTTCAGGAAGCTAGCAGTTGCTACCTCCATTCTGGTAAGCTTTTTCGGTGTTACAAGTACCAAGAATACAGCAGTGATGCTCTTGGTCCTTCATATACCTTTTATTCATATGCATTCATTGCCCTGAGATGCTTCAGTCATATAAGAGTTACATGATACCTACATGGCAAACGTCTATAAATTATGTAAGTGCTCATGACCTTGAAAAATTGTTTTTTTTAAGATGCCTATAGAAAAATTGACCCCAGGGGGGAGGGTATAGCTCAGTGGTAGAGTGCATGCTTAGCATGCCCAAGGTCCTGGGTTCAATTCCCAGTACCTCCACTAAATAAACAAGTAAATAAATAAACCTAATTACCTCCCTCCAAAACAAACAAAAAATGAAAAAAAAGAGAAAATTGACCCCAAAATAGTTATTATTTTAAGTAATTTTTCCTTTGGTGACATAAGTAGATGAATTTTTAAAAAGCAGTGTCCTTTTTTAGCACCACTTTGAACAATACTGTCTGATTTCTGCATGCAGTACTCTTTGATAATGTTCATATAATCATCCTTAAGAAATGCTAATTTGAAATGAGTTACTAAGTATTCTTTTTCTGGATGTATCTAAAACCAGAAACAGATATCAGTAGATCTGGTAAAAGCTGAAGTAGAGTTTGCGTAGATGTTGCAAATACAAATCATCTTGTCATATTTTAATACTTGTTTGCCATCATTTTTTGGCTGCCCACAAAATTTCTGCTCTTCATTTCTGTGTTTGTTGTTATCATGAGTGGGTTGGCTCCTATGAATATTAGAAATGTTTTAAAAAGTGTGTCAGCAGTTCAGGCCACGTTTTCCATTTTTGTTACTTTCTATTGTATTATTTTTAAAGACTCAATTGAATTTCTCTACTACTGTTGACTTTTGAAGGTCTATGATAATTTTAAATTTAGCTAACTATCTTAGAAACTATTGGCTTAATTTGCATTGGAAAATAGCACAAGAACCCTATGAATATTGACAACTTAACTTTTCAGAGCCACAATCCTTTTGGCCTCAGAGAGGGGCTTTCTCGTGTCATTCCAGTCTTCTGTGTGTCTCCTCTCTTTCTTGAGCAGTTTTCTAGCAAATCTTTGCTGGCAAAAAAGCAAGACTTCAAGGCTACTCTCTTGCCTTAGCATGCTTAAACTTTGTTAAAATTAGTTGCCTTCAGTTCTTTTACCTGTGAATTATATGTTTGTATATTGTATTTTCATTTTTTATTTTTCTCATTGAAAATTATTTTTGGATCTTCCATGGAGACAGAGTATGAAACCACCTGAATTGTCTTGGGGACTGCAAAATAAATCATAGTTGCCCAAGTGGTGCCATCAAGTCCTTAACTAATTTTAAAACATCAAGCAGAGTGTATACATTGATGTCTATCAAAGGTATAGAGAAACTGCCACCTTTTTAGACACACTGTTTGCAATTATTGATAGGCAATCAAAAAGTTACGTACAGAGTTACGATATGACCCAGCAATTCATCTCTTAGGTATACGGTATCCACAGGGGATTGGTTCCAGGACCCCCTGGACAGCATAGTCCTCTAATGCTTGAGTCCCTTACAGCTGGCCCTCTGTATAAGTCAGGTTCTGCATCTGCAGATTCAGCTTGGGTCCATAGTTCACTGAATCTGTAGATCAGAACCTGCAGGTACAGAGGGCAAACTGTATACCCAAGAGAGTTGTGAACATAGTTCCACACAAAAATATATACATTATTGTTCATAGTAGCTTTATTCATGATAGCCTAAGAATGGAAACAACCCAAATGTCTGTCAGCTGATACATGCTACACCATGGATGTACATGAAAACATTATGCTAAGTGAAAGAATCCAGACACAAAAGACCACATATTATATGGTTCCATTTATACATGAAATATCCAGAATAGGAAAACCCAAAGAAAGACAAGGTAAATTAGTGGTTACCAGCAGGTGGAGGTGGGGAAATGGGGAGTGGGTGCTAATGTGTATGGAGTTTCTTTTTGTTGTGATGTAATGAAACGAAAATTAGTGATGATGGTTGCACAGCTTTGTGAATATACTAAAACCCACTGAATTGTACACTGTAGAAGGGTGAATTCTATGGCATATGAATTATATTTCAGTTTTTAAAAAGAAGCACACCAGTTGCCATTTTAATTCATAAGTTGTGTAAAGGGATTTAAATTATCTTAGGAAAGTTTTAGGAGTTTTAGAGTTAGGCATAAATCATATTGGTGGTACCTTTACAAGAGTCTGTTAGATTAAGACCACTTAAGTTTATCTTTTCAAGCTATTTTCCTGAAGAATAGTGTTAAAAAAACAAAGTGTGCTTAATTAAGAAAAGTGAAAAGGTGTCTTTTTTTATATTACTAATGTGTGCATTTTATGTAAAATACAGATTTTCTTTTTAGTTGGAAGTTCTCAAACTTTTAGTGTTTAAGAGTTTATTAGGAATGCAGCTACCAGCATCCCATGCATGCTTCTTAAAATTGATCCCGGACGTCTAGCAAATTAGACCCGAGAGTAATTTTCTAACAAACTTCCTAAGTGATCCTGAGGTAGACAGTTTTCAAATCTGCTAGACTGTGTGGACTATTTTAGTTTTGCATTTATTTTGAAAGGAAAGTAATGATTAAGGGGAAAGAAGAACTCTAACTTTTCTGAGGGCTAGTTCACAGGTACTTTGGAAATATTATAAATAGAGTCGAGTGATGCTCACAATTCTATTGCTGGCTTGACCCTGTGCCACTGAGGAGTGAGGATGTGATCCTGAATTATTTATTTATTGTTGTTTTTTCCTCTATCCATGGATTTCATGGTTTATTTTTTATTTACCTTCATGAATGCTACTTGGCAACATAATAACTAGTGGTATATGAATAATATTAGAAAACAAAGCCAAGAAGCCCAGCATATTTTCCTAGAGTTAATTATAGTGCAGCTGAAGATGTTTTTCACAAAGAACGTGGCACTGCTCATTTGTCATCAGAGCATATGCTATGAGTTATGTTTCCAGTAATGATGATCATTTTGGACGTTTTTTGCTTGTTTTATTTGCTTTTTGTTTGAACCATTTCCACCCTAATTTCTTTGTCAACTAATAACATGGATATGTGACTTTTTACTAAGATCGGAGACCTGTCTTTGACTATGAAATGTTTGATACTCAAATTTTTAGCTTCTGGTGGTATAATTTTTTTTTGAGGTTAATTTTTGCTTTTTTTGGCCATTGTTACTTGACTACAGTGGCTTGCAAACTTTTTTTGACCTAAAAAATCACTTTACATCACAATTCAACAAACACACACATATGTAATATATGTATATAACTGAAACCAAAATTTTGCCAAACATATCTACCCTGAGATTTCTTGTTTTTAAGACTTTTTTCCCAGCAGTTTTAGGTTTACAACAAATTTGAGAGGAAGTTACAGAAATTTCCTATATACACCCTCTCCACACATATGCATAGTCATTATTTTAATTTACCAGTGTGGTAGTCTTTTTTTTTTTTTTAACTAAGGATGAATGTGCTTTGACACATCAAAATCACCAGAGTCCACAGCGCATCTTAGTTTGGACAAAAATATAATGACATAGATATCCATCGTTATAACATCATGCAAAGTATTTTCACTGCTCTAAAAACGGTCACTACTCCAGAATGGCACTTGGAATCTCTTTTCTTTTTCGCTTGAAGCGAGGTTCAAAGACTTCATGTCTGTAAGACCACTCATGGCCCACCCGTGCATGGACCAGACAGGCTCTAGGTGGCAAATTCCCCCACTAAATACTGCAGCTTTTCTTCCAATATTGAGTCCTGTGCCAGTGGTCTTGCCCAGCAGCCATGTGGAGGTGCAGGGGGACATGTGCAGGGTGTGTTCATAGGAGGACCCCAAGTTCTGTGCCCCTTGGCCCAGTGAACCCAGATTCCCGTTGGGTGGATTGTAAACAGAGGAGCCATTTCTTCAGGCCCCTTGCTGGTGATATTTCTTATTATGGAATTCTTGTATATAGGCATTTACAGTGAATTTGGGTCTAATATTTACTTTTATGTAGTGGTTTGTTATTAGTGTATTTTACTAACGGGTAAATTAATGGCAATATATTAAAATATTAGTATTATAGTCATTGATAGTATGTAATTAATAAGATAGCTAAGAAATTATTTTAGTGAATTTTATATTCTGAATCTAGCATCTTATTTTATTCTCCAAATGATCATTAAGATATACACTAGTTATATTGATAACATTGTTGTCATTCTGTTTGAAGACATTTGTGCTTTCCTCATGTGGCAATGTTTTTACTACATTAGATATGTAGTATATATGGCAAGTTTTTCCTATGCTCCGTGTATGTTAAACTTGCCTTTAGATTGCAGCTGTAAGTTCTGTTCACCAGAACTCTTGTGGCTCTTTCTTCTCTGGTCTCTAAGGCAGCCTAATAGCTTTGCTCAGAGTCAGTCTCCCCATCTCTAACGGTCGCACACAAGTTGCCTGGTCTGCTCTTGATATTTCCCAGCATTCCACATCTTGCAGTTATTTTTAGTATCTGGACTTCCTTTTTAGAAAGTTGATCTGGGGAGTATACATCCATTTACATTCTTTAGACAATTAAGATATCTGAAGTTATATCACTTTAGGAAGTAATAAAAATCATTAAAAACCTGTGTTTTATTTTTTTCTGGAAATATGATGATTTGCTCAGGCACAGAATAGAGGCCGTGAAGGACTATGACCAGTGTATGAAAAGCAGCAGTTATTATCATGTCCCTTTTAGGGATTACTGTCCAGTCAAGCAGAGAGGAGTAAATGAGAAAAAAAAAATTCATGATCTTCCCTGCCTTGATGAGAAGATCAGTGTTCTCTGGAGTTCAAAAACCAAAGTGGGCAGGTGGCCTATTACCAGTCTTTTATACATAAGAAGTGGGGAATCGTGCTAATAATAATGTTTTGTCACTTCTAACGAGTGACATAATTTTGACTGCTATTCAGAATGATGGCAAGATACGGGAAATGTAAGAAGATATGGACTTAAGATTTTTGAATTCAGGTGATTGTCAAGTGGCCAAATACAAGTTCTACCTGGTGTCCTCATTGGGACCAACAGGAATAAGGCACTTATAAATTGGTATGAACAAAAATTTAAAATAGATATGATAGACTCCCAGCTCCTGTTAATAGGGGCATTGGTTTACAATCATGATTAATTACTTATGTTATTAACAGTGTATTATTTTATGAAACCTGATCTTTGAGCTCCTAAATGGGCATGTGTCATGTGGGAAATTGGAGGTCTTATAGAGACCTGATGTACTGTTTGTTTAAGGGATGTGACTTTCTCCTCCCCTACTTCTAGAATTAAAACAATCCTCTGTTTCTAAAGATTTAAAATCAAGTCCCAGTTTGCATCATAGTATAGGGGTTCTTTAATTTACTTGGTAGACCTGTTTACTGCACACTGTATAGTTTATGAGTGTTACCCTAAATGGTTAATTATGGGCCCAGGATTCCATGTGTAGAGCATTGCATGAACTAATATAGTTGGTCTATTGTTTGCATTTTGGTGGACTATATTAAATTACTTAACACTAAAGTTTTTAAAGCACTTTTACTGAAACTAGCAATGTTTCTGCCTTCAAGTCTAATGACATTTAAAAGCAACTTTAACAAATAAAAAGGTACAGTTCCTAAACAGATTTTATTCCTGTTAAAACATTTATAATAGTAATATTTTAGGTATGAGATTTATGAATCATAACCAAAGAATGCATGATTATATAACTTAAATTCATATAATATTTAACATTTTACAAATAGCTTTCACTTACTAGTTGCTGGTGCCTCATAATGTCCTTGGGAAGCTCATAGTAAAGATATTCCAGATTTCAGATTTTCTGGAAATTCAGAAAGGCTGATAGGCATGGTCACACAACTAAGAAGGAAGAAATAAAATTGTTCTTGTTTGCAGATGACATGATCTTATTTATAGGTACTCTGAAGACTCCACACAAGAAATAAATTCAATGAAGTTGCAGAAAACAAAATTACCGTACAAATATTAGTTGCTTTTCTGTACACTGACAATGAGCTATTTGAAAAGGAAATTAGGAGAACAATCTTACTTACAATAGCACTAAAAAGAATAAAATACTTAGGAATAAACTTAATTAAGGAGATGAAAAATTTATAAACTGAAAACTACAAAACACTGATTAAAAAAAATTAGACACAAACAAATGACATGTTTGTGGCGTGGAAGACTTAATGTTAAAACATCCGTACTACTCAAAGTGATTGACAGTTTCCTTGCAGTCTCTATCAAAAATCCCAGTGTCATTTTTTTTACAGAAGTAGGAAAAAACAATCCTAAATTCATATGAACAACAAAAGACCCTGAATAAACAAAGTAATCTTGAGAAAAAGAATAAAAATGGAACCATCATGCTTCATGATTTTAAAATATATTATAAAACTACAGTAGTTAAAACAGTGTGATACTGGCATAAAGACAGACATATATAGACCAGTTGAACCAGGTAGAGAGCCCAGAAATAAATCCATGCGTGTATGGTCAGCTGATCTTCAGCAAAGGTACCAATATTATCCACTAGGGAAAGGGTAGCCTCTTAAATAAATATTGTTGGGAAACCAATATCCATATGCAAAAGAATGAAATTGGACCCTTAGCTTAGACCATATACAAAAATCAATTCGAAATGGATTATAGACTTAAATGTAAGACTGAAGCCATAAAACTCCTAGAAGATAACATAGAGGAAAAGCTTCATGACATTAATCTTGGCAGTGATTTCATGGACATGACACCAAAAGTACAGGCAACAAAAACAAAAATAGATGAAGGAGACTGCATCATACTAAAAAGCTTCCACACAGCAAAGGAAACAGTCAACAAAATGAATAGGTAGCCTATGGGATGAGAGAAGTTTTTTTCAAACTATACGTCAGATAAGGGGTTAATTTCCAAACTATATAAGGAACTCCTACACCTCAGTAGCAAAAAAAAAGAAAAAAAGAAACAAACAAAAAAAGACTAATAACCTCATTTTAAAATGAGCTAAAATAATTTTTAAATGTTTTTTAAAAGTAAACTAACTACTTCAATTTTTAAAAATAAATATTTGAAAATGGACTAAAGAATAGAATAGATATTTCTCCAATGAATGCTTCCCGCTAACAAATGGCCAACAGGTGTATGAAAAGATGCTCAAAATCACTATTCATCAAGGAAATGCAGATCAAACTACAATGAGATATCATCTCACACAGGTTGGGATGGCTGTTATATATAGTTAAAAGAAAGGCACCAAGTATTGGTGAGGATGTGGAGAAACTGGAACCCTTCTACACTGCTGGCAGGAATGTAAAATGGCTGCAAAGGTAACAAAGCAGAAAGGGGTGTTGTTGTCTGACATGATGAGGATGGAACAGTGGCTGACATTGGAGATAAGCTATTTCAGGAGATGAGTCCTACTTCACTTCTGATGTTGAGCATATTAGAAACTTTCTAGCCTCTAGAAATTTGTACTTGTTTAGCTCATCTAGAATACTCTTTCCCCAGATACTTATTGAGCTGATTTTTATCCTTAAGTCTCAAGTCATATGCCACCTTTCCAGAGGAACCTTCCCTGCTCATTCTATTCAAAATTCTCAATTACCCTGTATCTAATCACTTTGTTTGTAGCACTAATCACTATCTAACGTCTTGTTGAATAATGTATGTGTTAATGTCAGTTTTCCCACAAGAATGAGAACAGGGACCTTGTCGGTGTTACTGCTGTATTCTCAGTTAAGCACAATCCTTAATACACATGGTAAGTCCTAAATGAATATACAATAGTAGGATAAATGAATGAACTTAGAATCCAGGGGTTTTGTGGGTAAGGAGGGGAAGTGGTAGCGAGAAGAGAACTGTCCGTTGTTGAACACCTGCTATGTGCCAGGCATTGTTTTAGGCATTCCTTCATATAGTATCTCATTTTGTTTTCCTGTTGTAGATCTGCTTTGAGGAAATTGAGGCTTAGTAATAAAAATAAGTAACTTACCCACTGTTACTGTTGGCCTGGTCAGCGCCTTTTGAATCTTAAGAAGATCCTAACTCAGAGATGATGCTGGACTGGGTTTTTATTCCCCTGCGGAGGAGGCTGTTGTCTTTCAGACTGGAAGTCTTCTGAGACAGTCTCAGATGTCAGTGAAGCAGGGAGAAGAAAAATACTTCCAGGGACTAGATGGAACGCATGTTTCCAGAACCATTAGGGCCATCTGCTAGGCTTTGGGGTTTTACTGGTTTGGGTTTTAAACCTAATCAGCTTCTTTAATTGGAGAAAAATCAAAATTCAACTAATTTATTTAAAAATTGTTTTTATGAGTCTTAAACAGGAATCAGCAAACTATGGCCCATGGGCCAAATCCAGCTTGCTGCTTGTTTTAGTAAATAAGCTTTTTTTTTTTATGGAAAATTTGCCACCATGTTTATTTGTTTATATTGTCTACAGCTGCCTTTGGGCTACAGTAGCAAGGCTGAGTAATTGTGATAGTGATTGCATGGCAAAGCCTAAGATATTTACTATCTGGTCTTTTATAGAAAATGTTTGCCAACCCCCAATCTAAGCAGTTAGCAGCAAAATGTAAACAAAAATAAAACCAGTTTTTACAAAAAGTGAACAATCAAAAATCCACAAAAATCACTAGATTACAGTGGTTAAAGTTCAAACTGACTTTGAACATCTAGCCAAAGATTGGACAACCCTTAATTTTCTTTCCTGCTGTAAATCCCTGCTTTTTTAGTTGTGTAACTGTTCATCCAGATTAGATCATTGTTCTCTCAGGAAGTGAACAAAATGATTCTCTCATTTTAGTGCCTCTTTTACACTGTGCCATCAAACAGAAAATTCACCACTCGTTTTGTATTTCTGTATTTCAAAACCCATTTTAAAACTATCTTATCTTTCCAAAGTAGACGTTCCTGAGTAATTTAGAACCATCATGTAAGAACAGCATTTCTAGTTTCCTACACAAATATATTTAGTTAGAATAAAGACATAATTTATAAACATGCATGGGATGTGGAATATTTTAATTTTATGATCGACTAAAAGTAAATCAGAAACCACTTATCTACTTCTTTGTCAAAAATGACATAATGATAATGATGTTATCTTTTGTCGGCAGGCTCTTTGATAGCCCAGGGTCACACTATAATATTAACAGGATCCTAGATCTGAGAGAACCTGGAGTGTTATTTTGCTCTGCTACCCAGGAAGTGCAATAAGCCCTTATACATTTCCCTTAGGGATGATTATCTGGCTTCTGTGTGAACACTTTAGTTGACAGGTGGAAATGTATGTGAGAGCGTTAACTAAGGGAAAGAAGAAAAGAAGAAGTTGTGGCCATTTCCTCATGAGACTCAGGCAAAGAACTGGGTGTGAATGAGTGAATAATTTGTTTGTTTCTACCCCTTCCCCACCTCCCTGCTGCTGAACCCAAGTGTCTCACACAAGAGACCTCAGTAGGTACCTGTTTAATTTTAATTGAGTTTCAGCAGAGGAAAGAACATATACGTAGATACTGAAGAGAGTTAACAAGTTATTTTGGTTAACAGTGACCCAGTTTGACTAATGTAAAGAAGAAAGTAGGCGATACTTAAGACCAAAAAGGGAGTTTGAGGTCAGATATTCAGAGGGACTTGAATGCCATGATGAGGAATTGGGTTTATTCTGTGCGCAAAGAAGAGCATTTTAGGATTTTGTGGAGCAGAGTGGGTATGACTGAAGTTACAATTTAGGAAGTTTACTCTAGTAGCTTCATATAGGATTGAATGGAGTAGGGACAGTTGACACTTGTGAAATCAATTTAGGGAGCTTTTTCAAATGTCTAAATAATATCAGCCTGATGTAGAATAGTGGCCGTGGGGGTGACTAACACAGAAGACAGAAACATATAGGTAGAATTTGTAGGATTTTGTATCTCAATAGAAGTTAAATAGTATTCTAACGTTTTGACTTTAGGTGACTGGATGATGGTGGTGAATTTAAAAGAAATGTGAAGTCATGAAGAGGAGAAGGTTTTGGAAATATATTGTCATGTTCATCCTTGGATAGGTTGAGTTTCAGATGTTGGTACAATACCCAGGCGGAGGAAGCTAAAAGATTAAAGTTTTGGATGTACAGCAGAAGTTACAAACTAGTAGCCCATGGACAGTGTAAAGCTACAGAAATGTTTTTTGTTTGGGAGGGTAGATTTTTTTTTAATCTAAAATGATTTTTTAAATTTGTATTCTTTTTTATTGAAGTAGAGTCAGTTTACAGTATTGTGTCAATTTCTGGTGTACAGCACAATGCTTCAGTCATACATATACATACATATATTCGTTTTCATATTCTTTTTCATTATAGTTTACTACAAGATACTGAAATAGTTCCCTGTGCTATCCAGTAGAAACTGATTGTTTATAAAATGATTTTTTTATCTCACTCCTTAGCTAATAGGTTGACTATTATTTTCTCTCCTAGCATTTAGAAGATACTATTATTGCATTAACTTTTCACTTTTGTTGTTACTGTTGAGAAATCTCTGTTGTAAAATCTATCAGCTGTTCCTTTTTAGAATGCTTTAAAATTTTTTCCAAGTGTCTCAGATTTTGCAGTTTTATAATAATGTGTTCAAACAGATTTATTTTTATTTATTCTGCTTGGGGCTTAGTTTGCATCTTGAATCTAAGGATTTGTGTTTTAAAAACATTCCAGAAAGTTGTCAGGATTATCACTTTGATATTGTCTCCTCCCCATTCTCTGTTTATTCTTGGTAGAATTCCTTTTAGATGTAAGATTCTTTCTCACTCTCCTCCATGCCTACGAAGCATCTCTTGTATTTTCCACTGTATTATTTCTCTGTGCTCCATTCTTGTAATTTCTTCACATTTTTAAATCACTAACTGACTCTTCAGCTATTTCAAATCTATTTAATCAGTCCAGTATAAACTTAGTGGCTGTTTTTTTCATTTCTAGAATTTCTGTTTGGTTCTTTTTCAGTCTGACTTTAAAAAAAAAAACTGTGTCTCCTTTCCTTATATTCTCATTCTTTGATATGTCTCTGATAACTTAAAACGTTTATTTGAGAAGCCTTGTTCAATATTGCTGTCATCTGTAGTTCTGTTTGTGCTGTTGGATGCCTCTTACTCATGATGGTCTGTTCCCTCATACATGTAATTTTGGATTGTGAGTTCATCTTTAGGAGAACCTTTACCTGTTAGAATCCTTGAATGATAGTATACCTCTCCAGAGTATTTAGCTTTCATCTCTTCCAAGTATCCCAGCCTGGGACCAGTTTATATGTCAAGATGTTTACTAGTAATATTATTCACTTACTCCTTGAGGCCCGTGGGTTGTAATGTTCTCTCATTGTGAGTCTGCAGGTTCCTCAGAATGGCTTGTTGGTTTCCTTGACCCTGTATGTGAATAGCATCTCACCATCCAGTCTAGTATGACTGACACGTTGTGCTGTGTACCAGAACGTGGTACAACGTCGTAAACTGACTGTGCGTCAATAAAAAAGAAAAAAAGAAGAATCCAGTCTAATTGTACCTTCTGATTCCTATGAGGATACTGACCAGTGCACTGGGTGTATTAGTCGTGGTACAGGCTAAGTTGTTCTCTGTCATGTTTAAGCCACTGTATCTTGCAGTCTTACTATTTGCTTTCGCATACCCAGTACTTCTAATGTATTGCTGGTGTTATTATTTAGGGTCTCCTCATTTTTTTCTCATACACAGAGAAGAGGAGCCTAAAGTTGGAGAGGGAATCTGCCCGTTGTAGCGTGTGACTGCCCTCTCTAGACCCAAGACGGGTCTAGTTTGCTTCACTTCCCAGCCAGCAGGAAGGGAGAAAGGAAACATGCCCGTTCTTTTTGAGATGGACAACCTGGCAGTGGAACATGTTACTTCTGTTCATATCTCAGTACCCATAACTTGGTCACATGGCCTCATCAAGTTAGAAAGAAGAGTGATAAATGTGTCTCTGGCTAAGATTTTTATTATTAAAGAAAGTAAGAGTGGCTATTGAATGACAAATAGTCTTTGCCACAGTAGTTCACCTTCATAGAGGCAGAAAATTTTCAGACTTAAAGGGGAGGATATTTGCAACTTTAATAGAAAATTTCAATAGAGTATAATGGAATTATAGATTTAAAGGAGTTGAGGTGTGATGGGGTGAAGAGATTGCGGAGTGAGTAAATGAATATGGCTTCTTTTGAGAAGTAGAATATCCAATGAAAGAAGAAATGATTCTGGGATGAATGGGAATTAAGGAAAAGATTCTTTCTAGTAGCAGAATCTGAATAGTCTCAGAGGAAGAATAACTTAGAAGGGGAAAAATTGGAAACCAGGCACATAGCATATTTTCAGGCGATAAGAGGACACTTTTTACCCCAAAGCACAGGGTAAAGAGGAGCAGGAGGGTTAAAATACGAACATTCTACAGCGGAGAAGAAGAAAGTCAAGAAAAAATGCATAATGTTCTCTTTTTAAAGGTAAAAGCCAGACAGTCTACAGAGAAAGAAACTGAGGCATATTTGTAATTTAGGGCAGCCACTGAAGGGAGTGTGACATTAGAAACACAAAAATAATCAGAGTAGAATTTGAGCCCCTTAAAGATACAGAGCTTGGATTTATAGTACAATTATTAGTATATGGTTTGATTTTCTGTAATGAAGCATGGCGGCCCGTGTATATCAGCTAGAAAAATAGATCATGGGATTTTAATCACCAAGATGATTAACAAAGTAAGTATGGGAATGGTCAAACTGATAAGTGCCCAGGATGCTTTTTAAAAAATCTAGTTGAAAAAAACACCATGGGGCCTGGTTTGGGGTTAAACAGGTCAGGCAGGTCTGAGGAAAATGTGTTCGTTTACTACTGCTGTGCTGTGAATTACAGAAGTTAACAGCTAAAACAGCAGTAGGCATTCCTACCTCACATAGTTGTATTGGATCAGGAGTTTGGGGATGCTTAGCCAGGTGGTTCCGGCTCTCCATGTCTCCTGAGCTTGTAGTCAAGATGTCTTCTGGAGCTACATCCTCAGAGGTGTGACTGGGCCTTCTAAGATGACTCACTCCCTCTGTTGGTGAATCATCAGGAGACCTCGGCCCCTCACCGCATGGACCTCTCCATAGAGCTGCGTGAATTTCCTCACCATGTGGCAGCTGATTTCCCCGGGCCAGGCCATCCAAAATAGAGAAGGGTGGAAGGCACAACACCTTTTACGACTTAATCTCGGAAGTCCCACTGTGTCATTTCTACAGTGTGCAGTTGGGTACGGGGTCAGCTGTCTTTAGTGTAAGAGGGAACCAGCAAGAGCCCGAATACCAGAAGGGGGCTGTCTTGGAGGCTGCCCACCAAAGAAGGAGAACTGGGAAGGGAATCGGCATCTAATAAGAACTGACTCTGTACCAGGCATACAATTTAATTCTTGCCCTAATTTTATGAGGAATGTGTTGTTTTTGCATTTTAGAGATGAGTAAGTTGAAGCTTTAAAAATTTAAACTGTTCCCCAAGACTTTATGACCATTTCAGCCAGGCTTAGAACCCAGATCTGTTAGCCTGTTCCCATCATATTTCATCATGTGGATAAAAAATATGGTGTAGTGGGTTGGAGACTTAAGGTTGATTGAGAATTAATTGATATAATTTATGTTAATCATCACAGTAATTAGATAAACTGTAGCCACCACTTATTGGCTGTTTTTATTGTCGTGTGTCTTTGTAATTTAATACCTTAAAGAAATTACAAGAAGTGAGGTTAAAGGCCACGTTTGAAAGAAAAATTAACTGGCAGAAAAAGAGGTAACAGTTTTTCAAGGACAGTTGGATTTGAATTGCTTGGATTATTAATTATATTAATGCTTAGAGGTGACTAACGTGAGCAGAGAAGGAAGACTTCAGAAGAAACATTAGTACAAATTCTGAAGCCATCCAGGATGATGACGGGGAATAGAACTATGAAGCAAAGGCTGAAATAATTGAAGGAAATGGTACAAGCTTCATAAAGACAGTTCATAGTTTGCTCAAGATAATTTGATGAAATGTTAAAATGATAAGAGGATAGGCAGTATTTTAAGTTTTAACCTTTATGATATCTTGACTGTTGATTAATGCAAACTGTATTTTTACCTCCCAAATACATAAAACAAGGTTTTTCTTTCAAGTTATTTATGTATTTATATGAGAGGTTATACTACTACTTAAGCTTCCTTTATGTTCTCAGCGCTCTGCCCGCGATACCTCTCTAGACATTCTTGTTTTCACACCCATGCCTTCATCGTACAGGGAGGCCCTCCAGGGCAGGTACACAATGCCTTATTCATCTTTGCCCCGCAGTGCCTAGCACAGGTAGTAAATACTAGATAAATTAGTGGCTTATCAGCTCATACTTTTCAGCTCACTCTGAAAAGGAGACTGATATATTTGTACTGAGATGTGCTTATATAGATAATATGAAAAATATGAATTTAGTATTTATTAATGCATGTCATTCTCTAGGCTGTGGCACATGTATTAGGAATGAAGGCTCTGAGAATCCTTTGAGCAGGGCAGCCACACTCCTTGCACTTCAGTAGGTAGCAGTGGAACCCCCAACAGGTACTCGTAGTTGTCTTAGGCACAACATCCACAGATAAATGAGCTGTGACTCATGTCTTTAAGTAACATGTCCGTCAGTGGAGGAACAGGCAGACATATCAACATAATTTTTAAAAATACAATAAACTTTATTTTTAGAGCAGTTTCAGGTTTATTAAAAAGTGAGCAGATCATAAAAAAAGTTCTGTATACACCCTTCACGCCCCTTCCCCCCAGTTCTTTCTATTACTAACATCTTGTATTGGTGTGGTACGTTTATTATAATTAATGAGCCAATATTGGTACATCATTATTAACTGAAGTCCATAGCTTACACCAGGGTTCGTGTTTTGTGTTGTACATTCTGTGAGCTTTGACTAATGTATTATGATGCATGTTCACCATTACAGAATAGTTTCAATACCCTAAAAATCCCCTGTATTCCACCTAATCACTTCTCCCCCTTTGCCCACACTCCAAATTCAGGCAACCACTCATCTTATTATTGTCTCCATATTTTTTCTTTTTCCGGAAGTTCATATATTTGCAATCATACAGTATGTTGCCTTTTCAGATTGGCTAAGCTTCCTCCATGTCTTTCCATGGCTTGATAGCTTGTTTCATTTTATTGTGGAAAATATTCCATCGTGTGGATATACCAGTTTATTTATCGATTCAGTTATTAAAGGACAACTTGGTTGCTTCCAAGCTTTAGCAATTATGAGTAAAATTGCTGTAAACATTCATGTACAGGCCTTCATGTGAACATAAATTTTCAACTCAGCTGGGTATGTACCAAGGAGTGCAATTTGCTAGGTCATATGGCAAGAGTATATTTCATTTGTAAGAAACTGCCAAACTGTCTTCCACTAAACATCATTTTAAAATATATTTTGGTAAGTTTTAAGATAGTTACCCGAATATATGTAGGTATATGCATGGCTGGGACATTGTTCTGTACACAAGAGATTGGCACATTGTAATTAACTGTACTTCAATTAAAAAAATATTTTTAAAGAGATAGATTTATCATAGTGGAGGTATTCAGAGAGAGGTATCATAGTCAACAGACATGTAAACAGAGACAGAAGAGGACAGAAGGAGAGTAGTTATGAGAGGTAGTTATGAGAAGAGCACTGACTGACAGCTCTGGAGAAAAAAAAAAAGGCAGGGAGATCAAGAAAATGTCAGCATCACAATTTGTCAAATGCATGCCTGAGGCTTGGAAGAAAATTCCAAAGGTCATAGTGTAGAATTCTCTTTAAAAGATGTTTCCTCACTAATGCTTTTGAAGGCAGTGAGGACAGGACTGTGAGGAAGAACACAGACTTCAACAACTTCAACTCAGGAAGTAATTCAGAACAGTTGGACTCTGGGAAACATTGTATGAACAAACAATTTAATTTATATTTCCTTTTTTAAATATGTCCAGTACTTTAATAAAATCTGTCTAAAAAGTCTGACAGCTCTTTCAGTCAATGTAAAATTAAAATTCTGCATCATAAAGCAATCTGTTATCATTTTGCAGCTCTTTTTATTTCTTAGCGATACAAAAAGTTCATCTTACAGTCAGTGAAGCCTTAGGTTTATGAAATTAGTATATTTTACTAGGCATGATATGTTTATTAAGTCAGTGGAGCTCAGCCAAAGGTCATTGTATCCCCAGAGCTGCCACAGCAACTTATAAACACTTTGAACATAGACTTTTACCTATAAAAAAGCAACATGGGTTACATTCTAGTTTGTGTTCTTTAGCAAAATTTTATCAGATCAGTGCCACTGGTTATCTCATTCTAATCAGAAGGTCTGGCATACATATGTACATCTTTGTCAAGTGTATTTGATAACATTTGATTATTTGGTAACTCTTTTTGAAACCCATTGTCCAGGGAGAGGAGAAACAATAAAATAATAATTAAAGAGAAGATACTGAGATAATATTTCGTAGGAAGAGGACATCTTCAATATGTAGTATTTCAGTAGTGTAAATTTCTTATATTACACCAAGTAATACTTCCCGTTGAGTCTAAATTCACTAAGTCTTTGAACAGCTGTAAGTAGTGTTTGCATGATCAGACTCAAAGTTCATCCATTAAAAAGAAAAGGCAGATGGCAGCTATCAGTTTCTGGGTTCCCACCTCCTTATCCCCACACTCCACACCCTGTCAGATACTTAAATGCCCAAAAAGTTAAGTCCATTTTCAGGCTATGTTCCAGCAGATCCAAATATGGTACACAGAAAGGCGTCCCTCCTGCTCAGGGTGAGCGGAAGAGAACAAGTAGATAATGCGCGGTTGCTTTCAGATGTGTGCATAGGAAGCTCTTTTTAGAATATGTTTTAAAAATTGTTTGACTTCAGCATTTGTAAGTTAAACAGGATTTGGTTCATAGTATTTGACTTGCCAGTATAGATCTGACTTTCCAAGAAGGATGTTAAAGTGAAGTATAAACACCACATGAGATGTGAACTGGTTTCTAAACATTTCAGTGATTTTTTTCTTTTTAATAAACAACAGATCATTGTTACGTTTAGTGAGGGTAGAGTATCTCCTCAGGTGGTTACATAATGAAAAGGTACATTTTAAATATTTTTATGTATTTGATAGAATCCAAATGTACCAATCGTTCTGACTTAGATATTGTTTAAACTTGAGCTTTTTTTGTTAGACTATCAGCCAATACTCTGTAGGTACTTTCCAGAAAGATAGTATGATGCAATATAATAGATATAAATCAACCTTTCATTTAAAAAAAAGGATAGTTTAATGGACAAGTTTGCTTTATAGTTTTCTGTTTCATGTTTAGAAAAGTATCTGAGTGAGGCTTTTAATCGGTGTGTTTGAGTAGCGCTGCTGATGGGAACATTGTTTGGAGCTCAGATCATGAACAGTGGGTTTTTCTGAAGGAGTCAGTGACTTAGGGGTATTGTGAGTTTTCTCTTCCACGAGCAGCAAGAATTGGGATTTTACCGGAACAAGCAGCAGAGTGCTATGAAAGTCTGGAACCTGGCACCTTTGGAAAATGAGGATAAATTCCTGAACCATTAATAGCTGAATGTGAGGACCACTCACTTTCCTTGTGTTGCTTTAAATCCTTTTCAATAGCACATAGTGGCCTCTCTAATAATACAGTACATACATCTTAGTCTGTGCCTTTTTAATATTGCTGCTTCTAAAATGATGGAAAGTAGCCAAAGATGGAGTGTAAGGGTTGTATTGATAATCTTAAATCTCCTTTAAGTTCCCTTGGTTGATATTAAAGTCATTATCAATATTTATAAAGGGAATATTCTTCACGGAAGAAATGTGAAAGAATTAGCTAAAACATTTGGATAGACATTTGCCCATCCCTTTGTGCCTTTCGTTGGAATGCATCACTAAAAGTGGTTTAGGGTATAAGCAAATTACTTCATTTTGATTCTAGATGCTGAGCTCCTAATAGCTTTAAATTTTATACAGTTTTTGTTTCGCTGTCAAAACATTTAATTATATCATGCCCAAAGGTGTAAAGCTGTCAAATAAATCTGAGTTTAGGCATAAACATTTGTAACATAAACAAGTTACATGTGCTACTACACTATAGTTGTTGCTGGGCAGCTTGTGAACCTGTTTTACAGGGAGGGGTGTGTCGGGGAACATTAACTCAGCAGGTACAGAACAACATTGGCCCAATGAATTGATGATGACTTGTAAAACAGCAGGTAGTAATGCCCCCAGTCTTTGTAATTCCCGTCTTTGTAAAATAAAGCAGACTAGAGAGTGTGGTGGATCCTTTGGCTCAATTTGCACCGTTGGAAAGCTGTCTTTTTTGCAAAAATATGTTCTCTTTCTTTCCTTGTGATACCATATTCTTTTTTTTTTTTTTGGTTTGTTTCCTCTTCAAAAACAAATTACACCGTTCATACTTCATATCCTTCTGTTACTCGAGAGTCTGTTGCTGGAGGAAGAATGATCCCAATGACAATGTAAAGGAAGTCTTGACACTGATCAGCAATTATTATGAGTTTAAAGTTTTCTATGCAAAACATTTTTTCCAACTTTATTCAGTATGATTGATAAATAAAATTTATTCAAGATGTACATGTGATGTAAAATATTTTTAAAGAAGGGAAAATTTTTTTGAGTTATAAATATTCCTTTCTGGTTATTTCAGAAATAATAATTTTTGGTATTTGATGGTGTTATTTGGAGGCAGATTGTTAGCATAAACACTAATGCAGACTTCACTAATGCAAAATCCACTAAGAGGTAGGGGAGTAAAGTAAATTAGTTCTACTTTGAAGCTTTTATTTTCTTCCCCTTTCAAAATGAATGGGAAGGCCCTTGAATGAAAGCTGCTTTTCATTAGTGCTACCAAATACCTACTTGAAAGAGTTGAGTTCTAACTGAACACCCACACAAGAGAAAGGGAAAGCTTCCTTTTTCTCCTGGAGGACCATCAGCTAAATAGCTCTTGGCTTCTCTTTTCCAATCAGGTGGTTTCACATCAGAGTTAATTACTCTCGTCATTTATTCTAATCACCCTCCTCTTCTGGCTAGCTGCATTCTGTCATGGGGTGGCATCGTTTGAAGCCAGTTAAGTTTGAAAACCACTGCAGGGTCCTTGAGGCTCATTAGTGAGGCCTATCCATGCCTGGCTTTGGATTTGCTCCCTGATTAACTCTGCGTCTCTCTGCCTTCTCCCTCCTCCCACCGTCCACCAGCCCCCACTCCTCAACGTCGCCGCCGTGGCTCTAAAGAGGAATGTTTCAGTTAACTCTTGCCTTGCTGTTTGTCTTTTCCCCTGCATATTTAAGAAAAATTTAAGTGCTTCTATTGATAATAAGATCTTTGATAGATTCTGGCCTTATAACTGCATCCCTTGAGTTGAATTTAACTGAAAATGTAGACATTCTATAAAGAAGAGTTATATTTTTGAACAACAAAGGGGGAAAACGGTGGTCTCTCAGAGTGAATATATCTATGTCCTTGACCCAGTTCTTCTAACCTAATCAAGATAGTGGTTCCAGCTCTGATTTTATAGTATTCTAGTGTGTCTTACCAGCTTATCATGGCAGTTATCTGAAAAGCTTAAAAAATGCCTCAAAACAGATATATTTGTTTGACATTGCTTATTCAAGTAGTTCAACTTAAAAGTGTTTGCCAAGTGGCACACTTAAGAGATATTAAAATCATAAAAGTAAATAATATTTGTGCTATCATTTGAAAATATAAAAGAAAAACGTGTAATTGGTGTCCTAAGTAGATAGTTTGAGACAGTGTTATTACATACAAGTATTTAAAACGTTTTCTCTAAATTAACAAAAACATGTATCAAGTTTGGTAGTTAAATGAAAATGTTTATTTAAATAGGAAATGAGAGAAATTTTCTCCTTTCTTTTTTCACAGTAGTTTGATTTAAAGGAATCAAATAGTTCATGTGTCAAAACAAAATATGATACACAATAAAGTACATGAAATTGCATTTTTTTAATTGCTAATGGTCATGGTTGTTCAGAAATTAGCAGCATGAGTTGATCTCTTACTGGTAATTCTTATCCCAAAATAGTTTAATGGATTGCTTCTTTATTGAGGGTCTTTGGACTTGGCAATTAACTAGTATGTTGGTATTCTCTGTCTTGCTTTAAAGGCTGATTTTTTTTTAATTTGATTTTTAAAAAATCTCCTAATAAATAATGAAAAGAAGCCTAGATTATAAATCTCTTATTTAGCTCTGTAAATACTTATTGAGTATTTACTATATGCTCAGTTCCAATGATGAGATATAATCTCTGCCTTCCAGGAATTCAGCTACCGGTCAGGAAGACAGAAAAATAAACTGTAGTACAGGTGAAAGTTTTAGTTTTGAAAGGCAGGTGTAAAGGTGAAAACCAGCTGAAAGAACAGTGAAATCTGTAAATAAAGCCTCCGGGTCGACATGGCACATTAGATTTAGTTCATATTCAGCAATACTTAATTCTAGTGTTACCAAATATTATATTTGAAACCCCTTAAAAATAATTCTTGGTATGAAATGGCTTCATATTTTTAGAATGCAGCTTTGGCATATACCATTCTGTTTCATAATTTTACAAAAGGATGTGTTGTAACATGGCTTCAGAGTCAGATCTGGGTTTAGGTGGCAACTCTGACATTTACTAGCTGTGTGGCATTAGTCAGTTTACTTAATGTTTTTAGCCTCTTTTGTAAACAGTATTTATTAGGATTGTAGTGCTTATCTCATAGGATTATTGTGAAGATTAAATAAAATAATCTGTGTAAAACATTTAAAATAAAACTAGGCACATCATAAGTGCTCACTAAGTGTTAAATGCTGATGTTATTGTTATATTGTTGTTTAGTTGATCAGAGAGTTTCTTCTAGGTTGACCTTCAGATGCATTCTCCTTGCATAATATATTGTCCTTCTAGAGGCTTTGTCAAGTTTATGAAGGACATTATCTGCACTCATCTTCCTGACATTGTTCAAGAGAAAATAAAACATTGAAAGATGATGCTGTAATAGCCACTTCACTTTTTCTTCTTTCCCTGTAATCATCCTACCCTAAATTTGATTGTATGGTTAACTGTAGACAACTCATTTGTAATGGCTAGTAATCACAGAAATTCTTCACATTTTCTAAACTTGGCCAAATTAGCACAGTATCAACTGGGTAAAGTTTCTATGGTCAATTTCATGCTTCTTATACTGTGCTTTAAGATCATAGTCCCTCCGCATAGACATGAATTGTGCTAAATCACAAGAATTTCTTAAATGCCATTCATTCATTCAACAGACATTTATTAGGGGTCTACTAGGTAATTAGGTCTGTGATCACAAAATTGGAAGAATATGACACCTGTCCTTTGGGGCTGTCATTATGAAGATCAAACAGACATGGCAGTAACTAATTAGAGAAATAGATTAAGTGATGTATTTATTTATTCATTCAACAGATATTTTGTAAGTGCCTACTACTTACTAGTTTTGGGGAATATAACAGTAAGAAAGACAACCTAGTACCTGCCCTTTTGGACCTTATTGTTCGGTGAGGGAGATGGACACTAAATAAGAAACTAAACAAGTAAATATGTATCTTGTGATAATATATAATGTAATATAGTGAATAATACAATAACTTGTGGTAGTACGATGAAAGAGCATATGCTACCACTAAAGCATTTAACATTTTATTGATTTGTTTTTGTGTGTATAATTTTTAATATTAATTTTTATTGAGCTATAATTGATATATAACATGTTACTTTTGGCTCTACAACAAAATGATTCAATATCTGTATATTTGTGACATGATCACCGCAAGTCTACTTAACATCCCTCACCATACATTGTTACAGTTTTTGTTTTTTTTTCACTCTGAGACGGGAAGGAAATGCCCTATTTTGCCTCCTTGGGAAGTTTGGGGGAGGCTTAACCAAGGAAATTACATTTGATCTTGGTGTTTAAGAATGAGTTGTAGTTTGCCAGGAAGGGAGGAAGATAACAGAGGGGGCATTACAGAGCTACAAAGCAAAGATCTTGTTGCTGTTATAGAACAGTAAGTGAGCTGGACTTAGAAGGTGGAGTGCAGTGTGTGTGTAGAAATGTGAGTGAGTGAGACCTGTGGACAAATAAGACTGGGGGCAGATTCTGTGAACAACTGAAATGCCTTGTAAGTCAGATAGACTTTTTTCTTTGGGGTAGTGGTGGCCACAAGGTGGTTGCCAGACCAAAAGCATCAGCATTACCTGAGAACTTGTTAAAAAGGCAAATCTTGGGTTCAGCTCCAGATCTACAGAAACAGAAACTCTGTGGGTGGGAGCCCAGCAATCTGTGTTTCAGCAAGTCCTCCAGATGCTTTTAGTGGATGTTAAAGTTAGAGATCCACTGCTTTAGAGGAAAGAGAACTGTAAAAAAGTCCTAAGGAGAGTCATGATAGGAACTGAATGGAGAGGGGCAGATTTTAAAGATAAAGAGAACAGTTTGGATAGTGTTAGAATAAGTGAGCCAAGAAATAACAAAGCCAAGACAGTCACAGCAGAAGGAAAAGAAAGAACAAATTTGAAAGATATTTTGGAGGCTAGTTATCTGATTAGATAATGTTTTGGAGGGAGAGGGAAAAGGAGAAGCCAGGATGACTGGCACCTTTCAAATTTGACTGACTGGATGAAGTTCTGCTTCCATAATCAAAAAAGCAAGCAAGAAAGCAAGTTTAAAAGGAAAAATTATTCCTTTTTTTCCTTTTTTTTGCTATATTAGGTTTGAGTTACCGGAGGCACAGGAAAAGAAGTAGCCTAATGGGCAGTTGACGTTTTGGACTTGAAACTCTGGAGATGGTCAGAAAAGCCGGTCAGGGTAGTTGAAGTCTGACTCATTAGCGTGAGTTATATCAGAAACAAGGGCCTGGGACTGAATCTTGAGGAGAGGGAACACTGAAGATGTAACAGAGGAAAAAGACCTTACATTATAAAAAGTGAGAAGGATCAGAAATGTAAAAAGAAAACCTACAGGGACGTTATCACGGAAGCTTTGAGAAGACACAGTTAGAAGCATACATGCCTTAACGCAGAGAGGCCAAGTGAGGAAGGAGAAGCTTCCACTGGATTCTGACAGTTGGAGGTGGTGATCTCAGCAAAAGCATCTTCAGTGGTGGACCTGTAATAGACAAGAGATTAGTTAAGAAGTGAAAGTGAGATAAGGAAGCATAAATAACAAATTCAGTTAAATCTTTCAAGGAGTTTAGACTGTTGATCTCATACTGCCTGTGTACTCGTGGCTACATAAAAATAATTAAACAAGACTGACTCTATTAACCAGTCATTACTCCATTGATAATTCAGAAAGAATCGTACCTACAATTTATTGTGATTTAGAGACTCATAGGTTGTTGTTATAGAGATTATGGGATTTCCAGGAGTGGGCAAACAGAGGCTGGTTTCCACTGCTACTAAAATGAAGTGATTTTGACGAGGTGTATGAATGCACCCACATTGTCTACAAATTTCATATATCTCACTTCCGCAAACATTATGTTCCCAGTGCTCAAGTGTAGTCTATGGCTCTGTGTTAGTTCTTAAAGTACACAGCTGATAGAGCTGAGTAGATAATATGTAAAAAGTTCTAACCAAGGACTTTTAAGGATGGAGTGTATATAGGTAACATCATAACTGATAAAATCAGCTGTTTACCTTTATTGTTAGAGAGAGTAGTCACAGTGCCGTGTTTTGAATGCTGCCACATTTCTTCAGGTAAATGACTAAAGGATGTACATTGCAGAACACTTATGTCTGTTTCAAAGTTGAAGGTATTTTATTTCTGCTGCCATGTCCAAAGACATAGTCATTCTTCATGGCACTGAGAATTGTAAAGACAACTTCAAAACTGCATCAAAGGTCATTTTCTAGTCTGCGGGTGCTTTGTAAGGTTTATCGTTATTTTTAGTAGGCAGATCTATTTGTTAAGAAGCTTAAATATTGTTAAAGCCTGAATTCTGTCTTATATCAAAATGCCATAAAAATCTGAATGCATATTCAGTATTTGGAACTGAGTAAAGCTTTGCTGCCCAATGTTGTAACCACTAGTTACGTGTGGTTACTGGTCACTTGACATGTGCTAGTCTGAACTGAGATGTGCTGTATGTTGTAAGTGTAAAAAGCATACCAAATTTCTAAGATTTAATACAAAGTAATGTTTATATTTATGATATGTTTAAATGATATTTTTGACTAAATATACTATATTAAAGTTACATACCTGGCTTGCCTTGTATTCCTATTGAAGTCACTGGTATAAAGTCTTGGTGGTTATTTTGTAACCCAGAATTTTTTTGGCTCGAACATTCCAGTATTGAACATGAACACATTTTAATATTGAAATTGTATACAAATTCCTGTTATAATTAGCAGCCTTAGATCCAAAAAAAAGGCTTAGGGTTAAATTCAAACCTATAAAAGAAAGTTCAAAATATTAATACTCAGTTCAAAATTGAATTAATCCTTTGCTATATAAATTGTTCCTTCTCTGATATGGTTAAGGTCCAAACTTGAAATCTGGGTGCCATCCTGAACTCCCTTTCCTTCCCCTCTCACGCTGGTAATCAATTGGTGGTAAAAGTGATAACTACTATCTTCAGTCTTCGTGAAATCTGTCCCCTCTTCTTCACTCCCACTGTTACTTTCTTGACTGGGGCTCTCAGTACCTGTCATGTAAACTGTTGTAATTGTCATAGAGATGACTTCTTGCCTCCCTACCTTCCCCCAAAGGGATATCTCATCTCATTACCCCTAGACTCTAGTATAGATCGGAGTTTATGGTAAGCAATCAGTAAAGGTTTGTTGACTGAATGGATGACAGAGCTGCTGATATTCATTGAAAGTTGTAGAATGAAAAAAGACATTTAGCCCCACGTAATGCACGTGTATACAATTGCACACACAACGTCAGTGCAGATGTGCTCTCTGGCTGAGCTTGTCAGTGCTCTAAAAATATTCAGCAACTTTTGCATTCATATGCTTTAGTTCAGGTTTTTTTTTTTATTGGATATGCTTGGAAGTGGTGATATAATAAGTGTTCTGTGTTGCCAAGGATTTTGATTTGCCAATATAAGTTTACGGCAGGCAGTCCAAGGAATCATTGGTGCCATGAAGACAGCCCCTTGTTTTTATCTGGAGTCCCTATGGGATTAAACTACATCTGGCAATAAGTAGGGATTCTGGTCTGGCCATCTTCAAAGGCAAGAGACTGCTAGTATTTATCAGATCTGTGTGGATAAGCAAATGGGAAGGGATTAAATTTTTTTGGTTTTGTTTTTCTTCTTTTAATAACTGTCTATAAAATAAAACCTCCAGAAGTTCACAGCAGATTAATACATTGTTCTATGGTTGTTGAAGAGGAAACCTATTCTTTTTTTCCTGTACCTAGATAATTAAGAATTTTAGATTCATATTTTAATTACTAAAGTATGTATTTTTATAACTAGTTTATCTTAGCATAACAGAAGTTTACAATAGTCAAAGTTAATTTTCTAGGAATACTTGACCAATTCTTTTTAAAGCGTTGAACATTTAATACAGTGGTTTTAAATATTATAACATCTATAAGTATTTGGACATCACCGTTGGCATTTGGAGGTTTTTACTGGAGGCCGTTCATCTGTGTGGGGAGGTTTATCCAGAATTTCTTTCTGAGGAGAATCTTGACGCTGTCTTAGGGAAGGCCACTATCCCTTCCAAGTGAAGGCAGGCTTGCCTTCCGTAGAAACCTTGTTTGTGTCTTCCTCCTTATGCTCTTCACATTTTTAAGAGATTATCAGTCCTGTGACTCAGTTTAGCTGTTGTTGAACCATGTGGCTCTGCATTTACTGACAAAACAAAATGGCTGCATTCCAGGTACGTGTCATGGAGTGTAATGCAGAATTTAACATTCAGAGCCTCACCTAAGAGAAATAATGTTTGTGCAGGATTGCCTGAAGAATACGTAGTCTCTCCATTTGTCTATACTTTAAATCTATCCAGGATTAAGTCAGTCCCTCTGAGAGACACATACCTGGATTCCATCATATTGCCAGGGGAGGAATTTCTTATCTGAGGAATAGAAATAATGTGTTTTTCTAGGCCATCTGGTTTGTTTTTACATTATAGTCACTTAACTCTTGGAAGTGTTCGTGTTTCTTTCTTTATGTTGCCTGCTAGAAAGCTTAGCGCCAAATGCATGGCACAGTGCTAAGTCTATAGAATTTCATGGCATGATTTTCATGTACTACTTATCCTTCTTTTTGCATTGCCTTACTTCTCTTAAGTTACATTGATTTTATCTTGATGTCTATGCCTCATTGTAAGCTCTGTGAAATATTTTCTGAATGAGGGCATGCAACATGCAAACAAATAATAAAATAGATGGATATATCTATCCTTTGATGTAGTTGCTCTCAATTGTTCCTTATTAATAGATTTTTCTTAAAAGCTCCCTCTCCCTGTGTATGTTACACCATGACTAGTTTAACATATCTGTATATTGTGAATTCCTAGATTTTAGATTAAGAGTGACCTAAGGTTGAAATGTTAATTAAATGTTTTAATGTTCTGTAGCTCTAAAGAAAATAGTTGGATAAAATGTCAGCATATAGGACTGTTTTAAATACTAGAAAAAAATCATCTCTAAAAAGGAGGGTAATTGTACAAGTTTGCCTAATCCTTTTGATCTTGGCACACAGCAATACAGACTTCAGTTGAGATTAAAACTATGAATTTCAAAGGAAACATGGCCTTCAGTGTGTAAAATATATAACAGCTGGTTGACTACTCCATTTAAAACTACACAATAACAATCGTAGACAGAATGATTCTCCTGCCAAAAGATGCACGAGTGTTTGATGGTTATATCAAGGTACGATACTAACTCACACATTTCTTCAGTAATGGTATAAACGTACAAATGAACAGTGTGCTGGTGGCTCCAGAATCTCTCTTCTGCCCAACAGTTCAAGGGCAGTTTAGAAGTACCAAACTACCCCAGTGATTTCTCTGTCTGCCTTGCAGCCTGAACTTCAATGTGTTGTTGACTAATTTTTATTTTTTAGAACTATCAGAAATAATTTTTATTCTCAGCATCCCTCAGTTTTTTCCTCTAAATCCTCGACCCTCCTTTCCCTCTCCTTTGGCATTCATAACTTCGTTTTTTTACAATGAAGTAACTTCTATTGTATATCCATGTATTTATCTATTTGCTCACCCTTTTATTGAAAACATATATGACTCATTATTCTTAATGTCACAGCCTCACACATATTTAAGCCCCCAAAGTAAACTTTTCTTAGTAAATAATATAAAATTTGTTTCACATTTTTGTTAAATATTTGTATTAAGGTAAATATCTGAATTCTGAAGCACTGTGATGTATTTGTAATCAGTATGGGAGAATGTTAAGCTCATGTTAGTAGATTATAGTTCCTCCAGTACTTCAGTAAGTTGACTGTTGTGCTTCACCTGAACAAGTAATCCTTAAATAGGTTAATTAATGCATTTTTTTTCAAAAATGAGGATTAATGTGGATTTATCACTTCTGGAAAAATCCCACTTGGAAAGCACATTCACATTCTGAATCTGTGTCTGTCCAATACGAAAAAAATGGTGATTTTTCTGAGACCTTTGAAAAATTTGATATTAATGGCAGATTTTCTTTTCTATTTTTTTCAATTTATTTCAAAAATGGAAATTATAGGTAAATAAAAAATTCGCTAAAGTTACTCAGATTCATCAGAAATTCAGAGCCAGCATTTAAGGAGTTAATGTATCTTATTAGGGGACAGGAAATCTGGCAACTATTGCAGAAACTAGACCTAATGGTGCACACAAACAATTTGTCAGTCTTCTTAAATGTGAATAGCTTTCCGCAAAGTGGCTGCTCTTGCTTTGTTTGAACAGGCTAAACTTTTCCTTTTTGGACTTTAAATCTTAGAAGTGAAATGTGATCCACATATTCAATCAAAATCATTTAATTCAAAGCATATTTTGATTGGAACAAAGTTGACATGGAAAGAAACTCTAGAATAAAAAAGTTGAAAGGACTTTATATCATATATTTAGCAGGAAAATTTGAAACAGTTCTAATTAGGCTGAAAAAAACAGCTTTCTTCAATGTAAATTACAAAGGTCATATATCAATGTTAAGGAAACATTACCACTAGTGTTTGAAATCCAGCACATGCAAACATAACAGACCAGTTCATTTTAAATCCATTTGTGTGTGTGTGTGTATGTATAAGAAGGCTGTATTACATATATTTAAAATGAAAAATACTTAAAATTCCAAGTCCATGATATTGTATATTACATTTTTGCCAATCCAAACAGTAACTCCTTTGAAACTTTTTACTATCTACATTTAGAAGAATTGACTCTAAATTATAGGTACAATTAAAAAGTTATGAAACTAATTTTCATACTTTCTTCCATTAAAATATGATCAAATACATCTTGAACTGTGTATCAAATCAGAGAATGAGTCAGTAATTTTTATTTCTGTCTGGAATGTACAGCTGTAGCATTTTGTATCCTGGTACTGAACTGGGCCTTCTCAAAGCCTGGGGACAGAAGTATTGGTGTGGGAGTGCAGAAATATGTATTTGGGGTGCACACGCCTAATTCCTTCTGGTTATACAATTATTTCTATAATTAAAAGTTTGTAAATAATATTTTATCTTATTATTTGATTTTTTTATAAAAATCATTTATTCTATAGAAACCAGTAGCTTTTATTTAGTTGCTTTTTTATATATGGCATAGTATGAGAAGAATTAGCAAAAATGTAACTGAGTACTAGCATTATCCTGGGAATTAGAAGTATAAGAAGCACAAATAATACAATTAAAGTCTTTTGATCTTGAAATAAGCAGTTATTTAATTTCTCTTTTAGTTGAAGTTGGTTTTCTTGATTTTACATAATTTTTACATTAGAGACAATTTGATTTTTTGAAAGTAAAAGGAAACTGCTGGAGTATTTCTAAAGTATTCATAGATTAGCTAAACACATGATTAATACTTTATATTGTAGAATTTTTATTCTCAGATAGCTTAGAATTTCTTGGGAAAAGCAAATTATTTCTGCATAAGTTACATTATTATTTGACTTCTATAAGAAATAAGAATAATTTTATATAACTTTTTTATCAATAAATAATTCATTTCCTTAATGGGTTAGTTTCGGGAAAACATATATTGTGATCTTTTACTGAGATTTATTGTTAGACACACATTCATATATGTTATAATTATTTCTGACACGGGGTTACACAAATGAGTTATTTATGAATAATTTACTATTGTCTTTATAGTATTAAAGCTTTAATTTGTTGATGTTCTGCATTTGGACCAAACAAATGAAAGTTACTAATAAGTGTGTGTATTTGACATCTGTATACTGTACTTTTTAGCATATCTCAAGTGTTTTAGTCTCTGCTTAATAGATCTCATTAAAAAAACAGATATCAGCCCCAAGACAGTTTGTCAAGACTAATATGAGTCCCCCTGGATTGGCCTGACAATATATGTGAGGCTTCATAGGATAGGCTTTTCATAGTCTTATTTGGTGCTTAACAATTGAATGTTAGTGACTGATTTATTTTATAATAACTCAGATGAGTTGAATATTATTGTATTGTGTTCGACATTTTAGTGGATTTTCTTTTTTACAAATTTTACTCAGAGCACACATTGGATGTAAATGATGTATCTAGCCTGCTAGGGGAGTACTAATAATTGATTGGTTAGGTTTGAGAGCAGCCTAGGAAGAATGTTCCTGTCCCCTAGCTGCAAACCGTATTTAACTCCAGTCTTAATGAGGACTTTTCCTAAAGGCTTTGAAAAATCTCAGATGCTTAGCATTCTGCTGGCATGTTTTAATTTTTTTGCAGCTAAAAATGTGCATATAAATAAGTATTTATGTAAAGAGTATTTTTTAATCTTATTATAAGGAAGGAGATTTTTTAAAAAATTAATGGAAGTTTTATGATTTATGTTTTTGAATCTCAAAAACGGCAGTTATAAAAGGTATTCCCAAGGTATTCCATTTTGAGTTATTTGTGGGGTTTTTTTTTTACCCTCAATAATTTCCTCCTGCTTGCCCTTCCCTCTTCCTTCAAGTCTTTTAGTAAGTGCATTTGTTTCTTATTGTATACTTTGGGTTAGATAGTTGTCATTCACTGGTATCAAAAGGATGTTAAAGCCCTGAACTGACATTGTGCTGAAATGATTTTTCAACTTTTTGGAATTCCCGTGTATCCATAGCAGTTGTTCTTGCCTGTCCCTTTTTAATATATATCTCAAGAAATGCTTGAAGACCACTGAGGTTTTTAGTTTAGTTTTAAAATTTTTATTTAAAGTTTATTTGTGAAAGTAAACGTGTTTATCAACCTCTGGAAGAGATTTTGCCAAGATTTTGATGAATTACTGGTCAACCAGTGTAACAGTGTAAGGGGAGGCCTGCCCCATGGCACTGTGGACTTTTCTGCATGTGTGTCAGTGACATGATGTGAGCCTACAATGTATTTCATGTCAGCCTTTTTACTTAACATTCTGGTGTGGTGTCAAGATGGAAAGCATCTAAATCTCACCAACTTCACCATTTTGAATGTACATAAAGAAGTAATCAGCATTAGGAAGACTCACAAGTCTTTGTTTGATGAACATAAAATAAAATTGCCCTAGTTTTTAGAGCTTTAATATTGAGAAAATTCGTTTGTACTTCGTCATTTGCTGAGCCTTCTAGAATTTTATAGTCTCAAATCACAACACCACGGACACTCAGGAGACTCCTGACTGTTTTATCTTATTAAACAATTTTGAAATCATTAATTTTTAATTAGCTTGGATGCAGGGTTTCTTTTTATCGTTTCAATAGTGTGTGTATATGAACTAAACGTTTTTTATTTAAACTACTGGCGAGAGTATTATTTACATAAATAAGTGTAGATTCTTAGAGTACACACTGTGAGTTTGCTTCATGTAGTCGTACATTTTTGTGGACTCGGAAATATTACACGCTAATCTATTATAGTAGAGCTTTTCAGCAGTTTATTCTGAACAACAACTGAAAAGAATGTAAGCTCACAGATATGTATAGGCCCTTCCCTGATTGAAAGTTCTAATTAAGTGAATTGGAGAAAATTAACTGAAATTAGCTGTCAGAAAGTCACATTTAAATGAGTGATGAGCTAGTCTGGCAGTAAACATTTAAATGATATAAATTGCCATTTAAGTGTATGGTTTAATGTTTGTCATGCATTAATGTGACATGAGACTGCAGTGACAATCAAGCAGCTTGCTCTAATTTGAACATATTTAGGGCTTTTGTGTAGAGTGCACTGCACACAAATTAAGACAATTGCTGTTTTTATGTGTCACTTTAAACATGTCCTCTACTCCCCCACCCCCACCCCCATCACTACCCATGGCCTAAGTTAATGAAACAAACGTATCATTTTTGAATGCAACTTGCATTAATAGTTTCTGGATTTGGGGATCAATTTTAAATCTATGTGCTTAAAATAGGAATTTACTTAAAGCTATTACAAGCCCTTCGCTTGTTATTTCAAATAAAATATGAAGCAGTTTTCTGCTTTCTTAGCTATTTACTAAATATAATTTATAAATATAATGAGTTTTATAAGAGATGTTTAAAATAATAACTTTTCACAATTGAAACTAGCAAAATGCTTTTTTAGGTATACTTTGGAATATGAGATTTGCCTTTTATTTGCAGAATTTTTTTTTACTTTATAGTGTGCGATATGTTGTGAAGCCTTGTTAAATATTACTAAAGGAAATATATTATTTGAATTTATCCATAAATAATTCTCTTATTCATAGGCACTTATTTTAATAAAGCACATATTTATACAAATGTTTATCTGTGAACTAATAGGAATGTCTTTTGTTGCAAGATTATTCATATCTTACTGGTTGCTTGCGATAGAAGTTCGTCAATTTTGTTTTAGAACCGACAGATTTCTTTGTATAATATTGATAACATAGCCACAAGCCACACCAAAAATACATCATAGTTTGACACTTATGACTCTAAAAATAAGAATTTCAGTGAGATACATTACCTGATATAACTTGGTACACTTCCAGTTAAGCTTCAGAGTTTGAGTTTGAGAACTCTATGATTTGAGTAACATTATTTATTGATAGAGTATAATGCTTGGCTTTTATGTTGGACTAATTTTGAACAATATTAAATAATATAGATATGAGTACTTTTCTAAAAATCAAGTCTCTGGTTATAAAACATCTTTATTATCATTTTTAACTGTGTTAAGTTTAGCAAACATTTATTGATACCTATTGTATTTTAGGTACACTGCTTGTAACAGAATGTAATAATGAATTGGAAGTGGACCTTGAACCCAGCATTTCCACTGAACACTTGATTATGTTCATTTATTATTTATTGGACACTATTATTTTGGTAGAATCAAATACTTGGTCTGATTTGATATTAATATTAATATTAGAATAATAATTCAGTATTTAAAAGTATTCCTCCCAAAAACTCAGTTGAAATAACTAAATAATTTGGTTATAGTTATTGAAGGAGACAACAAAATGTTTTAATTCTAGAAAAATTATAAATATTTCAAGTGAATAGTACGTGTTTAATGTTTTCATATTTGCTATCCCAAAGTAGCCTTTACAGGGTATGACCTCTCTTTGAAACACAAGTTGAGTACCTTTCAGGCCCTGTGTTACAAATGTGACCAAGGAACATAGGCAAATACTGAAATGTAAGCAGTCTATTATAATTCAGTGTGACAAGTGCTGGAAATTCTCTGATTATAAACAAAGGAGAACGAATTCTGGTGGAAAATAGGATATCAGAATAAGTCTGTAAAAGTCACAGTAAATTTAGTATTAAACTTTACAGCTTGTTCTGAATTCCTCTATATATTTTTAAAAATAAATTTCTGCATAATAATATGATCTATGCCCTTTTTTCAGGCCCTGGAGAGTGAATTTGTTTCCTGCCAGCTTCACCAATGGATTGATCTCATTTTTGGCTATAAACAGCAAGGACCAGAGGCTGTTCGAGCCCTCAATGTGTTTTATTACCTGACCTACGAAGGAGCTGTCAATCTGAATGCAATAACTGATCCTGTATTGAGAGAGGTAAGTTACCTGATCAGGTCTAACAGGTATCTTTAGACTGGAAGCTATTAGATATCATCTTCCCCATACTTTCATTTCACTGATGAGGAAACTGAGGCCAGATGAGTGAAGTGACTTAAGCAGGGTCACCTTTAAGATTGTGACTTAGCTGAGACTTGAACCCAGAACTTCCCTACAACAAAGTGTTTGACTCAATATAAAATGAGAGGTTTTTCAATTTGAACCCATTAAGGGATCAATAATCATATTTACAATACTTATAACTTTGAAGGCTACTCACTAATTTAAAAAATTAGGAAAATAATTCATTAAAAATTAAGGTTATAAGTATAACTGTATTTAAATGTGATAAAACACATATTTATATATAATGCAGAAGTACGTGTATAACCATATAGAAGTTATGAGTAAGAATGAAGCCTGGAACTTCCTACATCATCAGATTTGGTGTTACTGAGACTCATTTTATCTTTTTCATTGATTTTCTTAAGTAAAACACTCAAAAATATGGTTTTGACAAATACATTATTTACCAAAATGTATGTTTATAGCCTTGCTTTTTTTTTAGTATCTTAATTTAATTATGTATCCTCCAACTAACATACATCATATACAGAGATCATAGAATTGAACAGATATCACCTTAAATGTCCGTCCAGTTTTGGAAGAAAACTAAGAAACCAGGGCGCTTTGATTCATAGGGAAAGTTGTATATCACTATCAAGGGAACATTATTTATAGAAGTAAGTTTTTCATTTTCACCAGCACTTGATGTATTTCTTTATAATTCTACTTATGACCTGATCATGTTGACAGTGTAGGAAAGTACATATTTAAATATATGGACCAGCACATATTATCACCTGGGTCATGTGCTCCATAAAGAAAGTTAGGGCACAAACAAGAGCACCATGCATTAGAAGCACATTTATCTTTAATTGTACAGGTTCTGAATTGCTATTATTCAGTTTATTTTAGAGCTGGATCTGGTAAACCCCAAAAGACTCTTCCAATTTTTCGGTTCTTTGAAAATGTTCCTTCCAAGGGGCATTTTATTTTATTAGAGCAACAACCGACTGCATGAGATGTATGGACATAGGGTTCTGTATGTGAAATTGAGGTTGGAGCAAACATACAAGTGGCGTTACAACGTAGTGCATAATTTCATTGTTAGAATAAAGTCATATAGGCTCATTTACTTTATTTTTTATTGTTTTAACAATATTTGAATAGTGGTACTTTGTCTACTAAATGTCCATAGTTATTCTTCAAATATACCACCTGCTTTGGGGTCTTTTTTTGTCTACTTAGCTGTTATATGACTGAAATCAGTATAGATTTGATTTTGTCATGTCTTGTTTTACTTAACATACCAGCATGAATTATTTTATGTTGCTATAAAATCTGTGTAATTTTAATTTTGAAATTCCACGATATTCTATGGAATTGCTTTGAAAATGTACTTAATACCATTTCTCCCAATGTGGGATCTGACTTTTTTTTTTAAAAGACTTGTCTATTGGTGTGTCCAAGTCGATGCAGCATTTGCAGGATGAAGGATGGCTCTCTGTGTGATGCTGCTAGTTAAAAAGTGAAACATTCAATCAGCAGGTTGTTTCCTCCACAGATCACTGAGTGTAATTGGCTCTTTGTTTTTATTCTGGATTGACTCACCCTGTTTCTCACACACATTAGTGATTTACCAAAGGAGTTGACCATGTACTATTTACAGTATAATCTATAAGAGCACTGTCCAGTAGAACTTTCTGTGCTGATGGAAATGTTCATTATACCTTCACTGCTCAATACGGTAACCACTGGTCACATGTAACTGTTGTGCATTTGAAATGTGGCTTGTGTGACTGAGGAACTGAATGTTTAATTTTAGTTAATTCAGATTTAAATAATCACATATGGCTAGTGGATGCCGTATTGGACAGGGGAAAGCTAGAAGACTGTCATACATCTTTGGTTACCAAATTTTCAAAATCCAAATTCAGGGCATGTGGTCAGACAATGGGGCAATAAATGTTAAATTCACTTGGTAGAATATTTGACTTTGGGCATACTCCATTTAGGTATTAGACATGTAGTTGACATACATGTCTAAACCAAATTATATTTTTTCTTTCACTTAAATTAACATGTTACGAATTCAGATGATGTTTTTATTATGGTAAATCAATATAAAATTTACCATTTTAACCATTTTGAGTGTATAATTCAGTGGTATTAAGTACATTCACATTATTATGCAACCATCACCACCATCCATCTCCAGAATCATCTTCCCAAACTGAAACTCTGTGTTAAATGGTGACTCCTCCTTCCCTTCTGCCCTCAGGCCTTGGCAGCCACCATTCTACTTTCTGTTTCTGGGACTTTGACTATTCTAGGTATCTCAGATCAGTGGAATTATACAATATTTGTCCTTTTGTGTCTGGCTTATTTTATTAAAGTTCATCTATACTGTAGATTGGGTCAGAATTCCACCCCCCCCCTTTTTAAGGCTGATTTATATTCCATTGGATGTATACACCACATTGTGTTTATCCACTTATCTGTCAGTGGACATTTGGGGTTGTTTCTACCTTTTAGCTGTTGCGAATAATGCTGCTATGAACATGAGTATATAAATACCGGTTCAGGTCCCTGCTTTCAGCTCTTTGGGGTATGTACTCAGAAGTAGAATTGCTGGGTTATATGGTAATTCTGTGCTTAACTTTCTGAGGACCTGCCATACCAAATACGTTTTCAGTATTTATTTTTCATGATCAGCATTTGCTAAAGACTGTTTAAAACTTTTGCTTTAAGTTTCTTTGACTTCCTTTTCTTCCCCACAACTCCAAGTAGTTAATTATTAACAAATTAAACTTTAACTGCAGAGTTTTCCACTCATCATACCCTAATTTATTTTTATATTATACATTATATAAACATGTATGATATGCTAGATTCAGCATTCACTCCAAAAACACGGCCTTATGTTCTAAGTATAGTAGGTACTCCATGTTCGTGAAACAATATATCACGTCATTAATTAGCATTATTTGTATAAATATACACGGTTAATTCACAGCGCTTTCTGAATGTGATGTAACCTTTTATTACAGCCATGCCATATTATAGTGCCAAATCTTGTGACACCATGCAGTGTGATGTTGTAGAATAAACGAACAAGTATGTAAATGTGGACTTGATTCCTGGCCCCAGTGCCTACTAGTTGTGTGACTGGGATCTTCCGGAGACTCTGTTTCCTTGTGTGTGGAATTGGTACGATAATGCCCACCTTATGGAGAATCAGATGAGGTGTAATACATGAAAAGGCCTGGCATGGTACCTGTCCCATCCTAAGTTCCCAGCCGGTGTTACTTCTTTCCTTTATGTTGTTCAGTGTTAAACCTTTGGTTTGGGTTAGAAAACATAACTGTAAACAAGAATGTAAATTACCAATTGCACCATAGAAAGAATCATAAAATGTTGACACTAGAGAAGTAATTTGAGACTGTTACTGGAGGACACATGCAGAGTTCATTGTAAAGTGAGGCAAGGAGAAAACAGAAAACAAGAGTAAGTCATTATTATTTTGTTTTTCTCAACAACCTTGTACTAAACCTAACTTATGTAATAAGGTTAAAGAGTTGAAAGGCAAGTCCCTGCCCTTGTCAGCTAGAGTTCATTGTCTAGGAGGGAAATATGGATAAGTAAACAGTTATAATCCTGTGATAATTCACTATAGAGATAAGGACCTGGTATATATGCATAAGTGTAGAGGGTAGACACTAAGCCCAGCCTGCCTGAGACCTGGCGTGTTTTCTGGGAAATGAGAGGCTTGAGCTGTAGATTGAAGGATGAATAAGAACACTGGGTAGAGTCGTGAGCAGAGGACAGCTACTCAGAAGAAATCGCAGAAGCCCCCTGCACAGAGTGAAAGAGATCATGGCTGGAGAATACGTATGTGGCGTGAACCGAAGGTGATAAGGTGAGAGAGACAGACAGGAGCCAGACCATACAGGGCCTTCAAGGCCATAAAAAGTCAGTTTAACTGCATTATAAGATAGTGAATTGAAGGCCGGAGGTCGGTGACATCACCACATATGTGTTTTAGAGCCTGTCTGAAAGACGGCTGAACAAATAAGAGCTGAAAAGTACTCACTGGAGTATTCTAAGAGTCACTGGTGGTGTTAGAGCAGGACACTTAGACGGTGGCGGACTGTGCTGTGATTGCGAGGCAAGCAAGTCAACACAGTGAGGAAAGGAAACAGTTGGAGGGAGAACTTCTAACTGCTTTATTAAGATAAAGTTTGCATAGGATAGAATTCACCCACTCAAAGTGTACAGTACAGTAGTTTGGGTGTATTTACAAGCGTCACCACAAGCTAATTTTGGAAGATTTATTCACCATGAAAAGAAACCCCATACCCATTACCAGAACTCTAACGGAGAAATTTTTTTTTTAATGGGTAGGTAATTGACCATGTATCTGTGTTAATTGGACAGCTCCAAAGAGAGAGAAGCATGTCAGACATACAGGAAAGAAAGCATGTAATAAACTATCAAGCTCTAGGAGGAAAAGAAAGGGAATGAAGTCCAGAACACATACAGTGATGAGCACAGGACAGTAGGGAACAATACTGCCTTGTCTGTGGTTGGAGGGGAGGAGGTTAGCCTGGGGACTAAGTAAATGAGCAGGGATGAGGTAGAAAGGCAACAAGATCATGAGGGTTTGGACCAAGAGTGGGATAATATTTATGGAAATGCTTAACATAGTGATAGGTGCTTAATAGATGCTCATTAATATATAAATTATTTTTTCCTTTCCATGTTGTTTCTCTGTTCTCAACAGCAGAGAGTAAGTTTAGAAAAAGGGGTGTGTGTGCGTATGTGTGCTGTCTGTCTGTCTGTCTAATTATGTATAGGAAGAGAGAGTTGGCGTTTGGCCATGGGAGAATGGTGGAATCTCTGAAAAGGGGTTGAGAGTGGAAGGGTGGTTGATGACATTGTTAAAGGAATATTGTTGACGTGATGGTCTAGGCTGGTTTGGCTAAATGAGAAGGGGGCTGATAAACTGGGAGAGTTTCTTCTTTCATTCATGTATTTTTTTTCTTTCATTCATTTATTTAGCAAATAATCATTTTGTTCATGGAGCTAAAAATACAGAGATGAACAAGAAGGTCAGACAAAGCCCCTTCCCTCTTGGAGCTCACATTCTAATGGGGTGCACAGAAAATAAACAATGAAAACTAACTTCAGTTA
This sequence comes from Vicugna pacos, assembly GCF_048564905.1. Taxonomy (NCBI): domain Eukaryota; kingdom Metazoa; phylum Chordata; class Mammalia; order Artiodactyla; family Camelidae; genus Vicugna; species Vicugna pacos. The sequence continues at coordinate 14,609,111 of NC_132988.1, forward strand.
GTGATAAGTATTATGAAGATAATAAGGCTGAGTAAGGGGATACAGAGAGACTCAGGAGCAGGACCATCTTCTGGTTTACTACTCACCCTGTCTCCAGGCTACACCATCTTTTCTTCAGAACCTTGTTCCTCTAAGAGGCTTAAACATCTCTATTATTAGTAAATTTGTACATGCACTTGGCTTATATTGAAACATTATCCCTGCAAAATCACCATAGCAGAACCAGGATAGATTTGTGCCTCTCTAATTTTAAAAGCAGACTAGACTAGACTTCTTTCTCTTCAGTAGCTGTAGTTTTGCTTTTACTGTCAATTGTCTGTTTAGTTCACTTTGGAACACTCAGATGTTCACACAGTCACACCCAGAGGCAAGCTGTCTACATACAAGTCATGCAGTCACCTACTGCTTGAGAAAAGCTCCGTTCCTCTTGAGAAAGTTTTATTCTGGAGTGAACAATTAATACATATGGTAGAGTAAGTGATCATAAAAATAATCTGTCTATAAAAAAAGCACTAAACGATAGAAATAATAACCATAAGAAGAGGAAAAGTAATCAGAGAAACAGCCTGCGGCACATTAAGCTTTTATGTTGTTTTTAATTTTTAGAAAACAGCTGGGTTATCAATATACAGCTATGTTCTGTATTTGCATATATCACACACTGGAAAGAATTCTTTTTCATGAAAATATACATTTTTTTCCCCAGTATCTGTGACCTCCGACTAAAGGATGCATTTCTGTCTTTAGCTGTTAATTCCAACAGGCCTCTTTACTCTTCTTTATTTCTTTATTCTTGGGGGTACCTTTTTTTTCCCTTTTTCTCTCCCTTTAGCATTTTTAATCTACTCTGTTTTCCTAGCATTACATATGTTCTTTTATAAACAAGGTACAAATGAATAAAAATTGGTTATTTTCTGGTTGTTAATTCTGCTGAATTTGGTTTCACTCATTCACCTTTCTTCCTTCTACCACCATTTAAAAAACTAAAAAGCAAGAAAGAAGACATTTAAAAAGAGAAAAATTAGGGAGAGTATAGCTCAGCGGTAGTGCATACTTAGCATGCACAAGGTCCTGGATTCAATCCCCAGTACATCCACTAAAAAATAAATAAAATTAAAAATTAATTTAAAAATACATGAAGACACCTAATCCCCCCCCACACACACACACACAAAAAACAAAAAAGAAAAAAATAAGGGTCAGGTTATGAGTAAGAATAAATATTTTTATTAAGATAAAAAACCTAAAATCCAAATTCACAAAATAAATACATGATGAATTGAATATTCATTCCCTTTACAAAATAATCTCTCTTTTCCTAAAAAATATAAAATAAGTATTTTCCTTAAATAATTTCTTTAATGTATTTAGAATGTTATTGTCTTGACAGGCACGATTTCTGGAACAATTCTGTATCCTTTCTTATATCCAGAATTCACCTATCAATTATTATATAAATGGTAAATGCTCTATCTGAAACTTGAGAGCCCAGTTAGCTAGCACTTAGAATAGAACAGTTCATTGATGGAGTTTCAGTAGGTCAGAAATAAGTGTTTAAAAAACTGTATGTACAGTGATGTTTTTTGAGTGAGATGTTAAGTATACTACACATCAGAGCACAAAGGAGAAACAGCCAACCCAGGTGAAGGCAGTGATAACTGCCTGAACATAATCCTTAAGAAATGAGGCGTGAAGTAGGTGAAGCAGTAGAAATGGTAGGGGAACTCAAAGCAGAGAGCACTCATATGGGAAAAAAGCATAGAATGACTCCACGACTGGAAATTAACATGCAGGGGAAGTGGCAGTGGGGGCTGTAAGAAGTTGGTGATGAAGAGCCACTAGGTTGATGGTGTCTCCCAAGCACATTTGGAAACCATTCGTGTCTGTCTGTCATTAGTCTAAGCCACCGTCATCGTCTCTCCCCAGGCTAGCATTAGACCTGGGCACCCTTTCCTACCCTTAACCATCTACAATCCACTTTCCGCAGAGCTGCCAAAGTGACATTTTAAAACTGTAAATGAGATCATGTCCCTCCTCTACTTAAACTTCCAAATTTCACACTAAACAGAGAATAACATCCTGCCCGCCCCCCATGACCTGGCCCCTGCCTGCCTCTCTGATCTCATGCCAGCCTATTCTGGTTCTCATTCGTGTGTCCTGTGGCACTGACCTTCTTTCTGTTCTTGATCATGCAAAGGTTGTTGCTGAATTCGCACCTTATGAGATCCATTTTCTCCGACTGTTCCAGATTTTCACGTGCTGGTTCCTTGTCATTCATGCCTCAGCTGGAAGATTATGTCTTCAGCAGGGGCTTCCCTTCATACATCCAATCCAGTATCTTTTTGTTACTCATTTTAATTTAAAGCAAAAGACTGTGATATATGTGATACAGATTCTTGGAAATCTTTTGAGACGGGACTCCTCTTGGGCATAGTCTGTTTTCATAAATGTTCTCTGTGTACTTGAAAAACAGTGGGTGCTCGTTTTTAGGAGTAGAGGCCATTTTCCAGTGAGGTAGTGAGTGAGTAATGACAAGTAAGGAGTGTAATTGGTGATTGTGAGTTTTTATTATTAATATTAGTTGCTGTTCTCTGCTATATTTGACCTTAATCTAAAGGATTCCATACTTCTGTTCTTTCCCAGTTGTTATGCTCTCTTTTTATATTTTTCCTGTTTCCCTTCTAAAACTATCTGTGTAAGTATGTCAGCCTTTGAAGGGGCATCCTTCCCATACTGTACAGTTAGCGATTTCTTGCATGTTGTAGTATGAGAAGCCAAATAACCAGATTTGATAGAATTAAATTTAGTCAGTAGGTTTTGATTACTTCACCAGATATAAAAACATAAACTACAGTAATCAAAACACTGTGTTCTAGGGGGTGGGAAGGGATAGATTTGAGAGTTTGAGATTTGCAGGTGTTGGCCACTATATATAAAAATAGATTTAAAAAAATATGCTCCTTCTGTATAGCACAGGGGATTATATTCAGTATCTTGTAGTGGAAGGGAATATGAAGGCAAATATGTGTGTGTGGGTGCATGGCTGGGACATTGTGCTGTGCACCATAAATTGACACATTGTACCTACCTGTACTTCAGTGAAAACAAAACAAAACAAAACACTATGTTCTGGTGAAGAAACTAAGGTTCAGTGGAACAGAATAGAGCTTCCAGAAATAGCAATATTACACGTAAGAATATATGATAAAGGTGGTATTTAAAGTCACCAGGGAAAGGCTGTCTTACTCAGTGTGATGTTGGGACAGCCAGCTAATTGTTACAACAAATTAATTTAAATCCCTGTTTCACATCTTGAAGTGAAAAATGTATGGGTGAAATAATGTATTTATTTGGAATAAAGATTGCATTGTAAATATAAAGAGTACAACTACGGAACTTAGAAGATACTATAGGTGAATAGTTTTATAATCTTGGAATGGAGAAGGCCCATTTTGTAAGTCAATATCAAAACAGAAGTCATTAAGGAAATTTATATATTTGTTTACATAAAAACAAGTTTTTGTACATCCAAAAAAAAACCAGTAATAAATAGTAAGTTCAGGAACAGATAACTCACAAAAGATGAAATACAAGCCATGAAGGAAGCCTCACTAGTAATCAGTGTAATTCAATTTAAAATCTAACACATTTTTGCCTATTAAATTTTCTAAGATGAAAAATAACTGAAAATTCCTAATATCGGTTAAAAAACAGACATTGTCATATATTTGGTGAGGATGAAAATAGGTTGAATCTTTATAGCAATCTGTATCAGTTTTTACAGTACTTATCTACTCTTAGAGCTTTAACCAAAAGGAATAATTGAACAGGTATTTAAAAAAAAAAAAGTTCAGGTGTATAGTTGTTCATCATAGCAAAAAAAAAAAACCCACAAAGAAACAAAAACCACATAAATGTCTTAACAGTAGAGAACTAGTTAAAAAAATATTGGTGAATCCATAAAGTGGAATAAAAAATATTGCTATATAGGTCTATATGTATTGCTATGGAAGAATATTTTACCATATTACATTGAAAAACATGTTATGAAACATAGAAAATACAAATTTTATGATGTGTATATATGCTTAGGAAATTTCTGGAATTATAGACCCCAAGATGTTTATATGGTCATCTAACCAAAGATAGTCATTGTTATAGTTATTATCTTTGGTCAGTGAGGTTATGGAATTCTTTCATTTGGTACTTCCTATAGTCTGAAAAGTATTTCTCTTTTAAATCAAGAGAAAAAAGCCAGCCCATAACTCTTTCTCTTTTTGGAGGGAAAAAAGTCTGTCTGAAAATCCGAACAAATGATGCACGTTAACATGAGCATCAGGATGCTGACTTTGCTTTTGGCTGTTTGGAGGTCTTTTGTGATTACTTTTTGGGCTTGGCGGTGTTTAATGTTGCTTGGATACTGACTTTGTATAATGATCTTCATTTGATAACTTTGATAAAGGTGAGGGAATTTGTAATTTCTTAACTTTTGTCTCACTCAGAAATTAGGACCTCTGAGCTCGTAGTGTGTTACTTAACTCACTGAACTAGGATTCTTTTTCATACTTTTTAGCCATTTAAATTTATTTCTTCATTTTTGCCATCATATTTGAGGAGGACCAAAAAGATCACTTCAACTCCTAGGGAAAATATCTTCGCTGCACCACTGTTAATTGTAGCTCTTACCATCATTTTCTAAAATCAAGAAGGCTTTTGGCCTAAGATTCATGAATTCTAGATTTCTGGGTTCACTACTAAACTGTGTGTATATGTATATATATTTAAATGGCTATATAAAGAGATTTAACAACTTATTTATCAGAAAAATGTGTGTTAACTGTAAAATTTCAAAGAATATGAAAGTATAAAGTAAGAGAGTAGAAAGCTTCTATCCCCAAGTTTGGTCTTTGTGCGCTAAGGCTAGTCACGTGCTGAAGTCAGTGATAATAGTTTCTATATGATGTGCTTTGATATTTACAGAAAAAAGCCTCTGCCACACAATTCATTGCCTTTTACTACTGCCTGAAACTGCACCATTATAGATAATTTACTTAGTCACAGGTTTTTGGCAGGGAAACAACTTTTTCCAGTCATTCAGCTCTGTGCATAGGACTTGATCGTAGATTTTGACAAAAGGAAAAGTACAGACACAACAGGGTCCGAGCAGCCTTTGTGTAGGGGCAGCAGGGGCCGACCCTGGGGTGTGCTGGCGCTAGGAAGAAAAGGTGGAGATTCAAAGGCCGAAAGACAGACTGCACAGGTAGGTTTTGCTTAGGGACAGCATAAATATGAACCCTGTCATCTCTGCATTTTCATCTTGCACCTTACCTTAAGTCCTCACCACGTTTCCTCAGGAAGCATTATTTTCTCCTTTACTTTTCAAGCAAATGCAGTGTTATTTTATGTCTATGTCAGTTCAGAAATTAAAGTTATTAATTTCCTTCTGAAAATGGAACTCAGCTCTGTTAACATAAATGGGTAGGGAAAAGTTAAAGGAGAGCCACCTTGTTGGTCTATTTAAAGAATTATATACAGTGAGTCTCATAGCGTGAAAGTAAAACCTGATAAGTTTTCCCAAAGTTGTTTAGTGTCAGTGGTTGGTTTTCCCTCTTCCAAATTTATCCTTCCAAATGCCGTGTTAGTAACACATAATCACTCTGAGAAGGTCTGTTTTCCAAAAGAAGCAGCAGCAGTGTTTAAGTTTACATGACCCCAGTTTCATGACAGCAGTAGCAAATCAGATATCTTATCCGAGAGAAGGCATTTTTGGCTTAGAATTCAATCACTTTCATGGTGGGAGTCAACAGCTTATTTCAGCCCTAACACTACTGCAGAACACTGGCTGCAGTGAATCTTTCAGAAAGCATAAACACAATTGGTATTTATAGCATTGTTAACATTTGTTAAATAGTTAGAGGAATGGTCTGTAAGCCTGTTGTAAGCAGGTGGGGCAGGAATCTTTGCTGTGACTGCAGTGAGATTTGGAAGTAGGACAACAGGACAACGCGGTTACGATGGTTGTAGCAGTAGAGTAACTTAGAAGTATTGAATGCGGGAAGTTAAGACTTCACGCAGCCACAATTTAGAGTGTTAAAAAAATAATCCCGAAGCATCTCTGGCCAGAATTGTGTTACACAGATGACATGCTTGACACAGTGCAGGGCAGGAACTGTACAGTGAAAAGCCAAATAAACGGTAAGGATTAGTCAAGTTTTAATTGAAAACCTACATAAAAAATACCTTGAAATTACGCCAGACTTTCTTGTGTATTAAAACCACAATCACAGTTTTCCCTTAGTCGATTAAATAAACATCGAAGTTGCCAGAAAAGCTAATCTCTGTATTTTGCTAGTGATTAGCCCTATTGCAGACTTACTAGTTAAATAGGTGGAGCTAAATTATACATCCAAGGAGATAAAACAAAGCATTAATATTTTTTTTATGATTTTCTCCCTATTTGCTCCCCAAGAAATCCTGACCCGTTCTATTATGCCAATGCCTTTTGTCATAAACCTCTGCTCTTTTCAGGCACCGTCTTCATTTTAAATTGAAAGTGTAAAAATTACTCATAAATCAAGTGACTGAATTTTGTTCTTGAAATTTTAAACTAAATGCAAGTTTCTAGAAAAATTAAGAGTAAAGATTACATAGATTTGAAAATCTATGTAAGATTATTTTCAAGTGTGACAGATTTCTAAATGTTCAGAATAGCAATGTAGCTCTATTTCTAACAAAGATGAGGGAGTTTACTTAGAATCTCTATTCTTAGTCTTCGTTATTGGTACAAAGAAGCAACTGAGATTCCATTAGCACAGTATTCAGGAAATACTTAAGTCAAGAGCAAATTTTCTCAATGTTGAGTATGATGTAACTACGTTATAACAGGAAACTTGTTGCCTTCCCTCTCTCTGTCCCGGCCTGTACTGTGTAACTGGCGGGGTGTGTTTGTGTGTTGTGTGTATGTGTATGTGTATTGTCTTTCAGGCTCCAAGTTCTTTGAGTCAGGAATTCCTCAGTGTACCTCATTTCAGCATTCTTACACAGTGGATGCTCACAAATATTACTGAGAAAAATAGACTAAGTGATTCTTAACAAATGAATGACCATGACATAGTTTAAACATATCTGTCTGGTTCTGAGAAATAATTTTAACCTTCTGAATGCAATAAATTAACTGTCCTGCTGTTTTCTTTTTTTTCCTTTACTAACTTTTTACTATGTTTCCACTGTTTGCCCCTTAGTATTGGCCATGTCTTTGAAGCAACATTCCACTTATTTTTCTAGGCAGGCTGCTTTATCTGCTCGTTTCCAGTAGCTAGAGATGGAGGTGTTTTGAATGAGCACATCAATGTTCTAGACAGAGATACTGTTTGAAATTATCCATGAACACAGTGCCGCTGAACATTATTGAGTGACATTTGTTTCTGTTGGTTGTGTCTGCTCTGACTAGCTGGTTTCTTTCAGATTGGCAGCTGGGATTATGCTGCAGTGGATGGACAGCTACAAGAAATGGAGATTGTAGTGAGGCTGGGCTGGGCCTCCGTGTAATGTGCCTGGAATGTATGGGCTCAGCTAAAGGCACTGATTGGAAATCTGTGCATATTTTCACAACTTATAAGTACTTTATAGTAACTTCCATAAAATTATTGAGTAGATATATAAGTAAAAATACTCCTTTCCTCCCTAATTTTTCCCTCTGCAGTCTTTTTTTTTAAGAGAGATTTATTTTATTTAACAAGGCACTCTTTCTCTTTGCTTTTTAAATACCATCATGATACACATACGCCCTCAAATACCTAATGTAAATAGAACAGTGTACTTACAAATTGTCATACCTTTTTAAATTTTTAATTAATAATAAACGATGGTAAAATATTGATAAAACTAATGGCTTCTTGAAGTCAGATGAAAATAAATTAGGGAATAAGCTCAAAATAACAAAATTAGTTTCGTCGCAAGGTCTATTTATTTTACAATCTGTGACCAATTTATCAGCTACAGTTGATCCTAGATGGTTAAGAAATACTTCTGCTTACTGGAAAAACTGAAGTTCATAAAGCTATATCAAATATTGTCAGATTTTTCTTTGGACTTTCATAGGTTTTTTTTAGTTTTAGATTTTTTTCAAAACAGAATTTTTTTTTACTATTCTTGATCTTAAAAGTAATACATGCTTTGTCTAAGATGTCAAAAGTATAAAAGTGAAGAAGGTATTCATTTTTATTCTGCCAATCTTTTCATCCATCCCCCCACCAAAGATAATAGCTGATAATAGTTTGGTATGTACCTTTCCAGATTTTACACATGTGTATTCATGCATGTACTCACATAGCACATAGAAATGTGTGTTTATTTAATTTTTATTTTTTATTTTTTACTTAGATGAGATCATACACTGTATTCTTTGGTGACTGGGAATTTTTTCATCAGTATAGTATAGACTAGTTTCCATGACACATATATTCAGCTTAACTCACTCATTTTAATGACTGCATGTATTTCATTAACATAGTTAATTAGTTTTCCGCCCTAATTTCTACTATTGCAGAGTGCTATAATAACCATCTTTGTGTCTAAATCTTTTTGAATTGGTCTGATTTTTAGGAAAATTTGCAAAAGTGGAATCAGTAACTCAGTCTTTATTTGCAAACATGAAAATTTGACTTTTAACTAAGTTTTTGTTTTTCTCTGTCTAATTTCTCAAACTTAAAAACCTTTGTCTTTCAAGTTCTAATTTATATAGAATTACTTTTGTTCAGTTAACTTATTTCTTCACTTTATCCCTCTTCTGTGTGGATTACTTTGCATAATCTTTTGACTAAATATTGGCTATTGTTTATTTTGAACAAAAAGTCTGATTGAGTTTTAGAAATTCCTCATGCTGGTAATACATCCATGACACTTTTCTTGATGGGCTATTTATCTTTTGCATTATGCTTTACAAGGTTTGAATTCGATGTTTTTTTTTTCTAGGGCACTTTAATATTTACATTTCAATCTTAAAAGATTCTTTTAAAGAATTTGAGTTAGGTTCATTATGCTAAATTTTTAAAAATTTTGTGCTTTTATTGCTCTAAGTACTCAAAAGTAACTCTGTATTTCATTACCTATGTTGAAGGGTCTAGCTTCTCAATGTTTCTAAATGTTGCCTTGCCTTTTTTTTTTTCACCAGCTAGAGGTGTTATGCAAACAAGACCATATATATTATAAAGATAATTTTCTCTTTTTAGAGGCTTCATTTTTAATCAGTACATTTACTTGTTATGTGAGGCTCTTTGGCCTTACTGGTTAATGTTACCGGAATTTTTTGTCCTTCAGGAATTAAATGCTAACTTAAACATAAGATTAGTGTGCTTTTTTAATTTGCTAATACCAAAGCTAAATTTTTACAGGGGCTTCAAAGGGCACTGAAGCTGGTTCACTGGAGAGTCAGTTAGTAAACGGAGTGGAAACCAGTCAAATATCCAGCAAGTTTTCTCCAGCTTAATTCAAATGTGTGAAGGGCAAGAGGAAAACAGACATAAGTGCTAATATGATACGTAACACAGGAGAAGTCACTCGCTGGCTGTAATGTGACTCTTTTTAAACATGAAAAGTGAATTAATTTCTGAAATCCAAAATATGAACTCTCACTTGGATTTGTAAATATCTCTTGGTAAGGAGTTACTCTTGAATCTTAAGATAGCTTTCTAGAATTTAATTTTGGTAATGTCAGAAATTTTTAATATATTAATAAATGGCATTTTTTCTTAATAAATGATTTTTTTCCATTTCCCCATCCCAATTTTATAGTGCTTTTCGATGTAAATACATAGGGGATAAAATGCAATTTCGGAGTTGTGTGCTTAAAAAGAGCAGAGTACTTATGTGTTTACCTTAATTGCATCCATATGTTTGAGTTCTTTCTCCCCCAAACCCATCTTAAAATAGTTTTACAGCTTTATTGTTGGTTACTAAGTGTTGTACTGAGTTAACTTGTTTCCTCTGTTAGATTAAAAAGACTATTGCAAAGAGACTAAAATAATCATTATTAAGTTGAAGTCCTGCATTGTCACTAAGCCAGTCTACTTTCCTTCCCTTTTCTTTCTTTTCTTTCATTCTTTCGTTTTATCTAGCGTGTGTACCTGTATTCTCTCTCTATATTCTGCCCCTTTCTCGATAGCCATAAAAATCATGGAATTATGCAGTCGTTGGCACAGAAAACAATAGAATACACAGCTTGCTGAAAATCTTTTCATAATATTTCCATTTGGAAATCCATTAATAAATTCTCTAGGTAATATTTGAGATGCTGTTTATAAAATACAAATATGTGGTTTTATTGGAGTGTCTTGAAGTATTTCTTTTTTACTACTATGTATTTTAACATCTGGAATGCTGCCTGCCTGAATTCAGGTTTATTATAGAAAGTAGTAAGAGGCTATTTACAGAAGTAATTGGGAATTGGTGGACGAGGATGAAGTAAGCTTTGTGGTAGCGATGTTTAATAGAATGTTTTTTCAGTGCTGGGCTGCTCTGTAGTAGTGTTAGGAGTGTATCTTTTAGCTGTGTCACTGCTGAATTATGAATGGATAAGATTCATTTATTCAGTGAATATTTATTGAGCACCTACTGTGTGTCAAGCCCCCAGAAGCACAGAAAGACTTAGAAGTCTCTGGTCTCAAGGAGACTTTGAGTCTAATTGATAAGACAGAAATTAGACCAGTAACTAGAATTTTAGTTAAGTCGGTGGTTGGGGTCTGTGCACAGTGCTTCAGGAGCAACAGGGAGGGGCAGCAACAGTGTGGATGAGATCTAGAAAGAGATTCCCCAGAGTACAGAGATGCCTGAACTGAGTCTTAGAGAATGAGGAGGAGGCAACCACACACAGAAAAAGGGAATAGAAACATTAGGAAAACAGTGTATGCAAAGGCAATGTGACAACTTACATCTGACATGCAGAGTGTGAGGGGGACAGTGTCAGGATGAGACTGGAAACATGGGAAGCTAGGTGACTATCCATCTTACTTGTAAGTAGGTCGTAACATTTATTAAATGCTTACTTAACCTCAGCCAGACACTATGTAAAATCTTTTACGTACATGCTGTAATAATAACATCAAACAGTTACTGATATGTCAAGAACCATTCTACGTGTTTTATATTATCTCATTTAATCTTCACAACAACCCAATAAATACTTACTGTTATTATCACCATTTTTAGATGTGAACCTAAGGCACAGAAGGTTGAGTGACTTGCCAGAGTCACTCAGCTAATGTATGATAAAGCTAATCTTTGAACTGAGGCAGTCTGATCCCAGTGTCTGCATACGTAACCCCACGCTCCGGGGCCACCCTATGGTAAGGAATTTGATTGGAAGGAATTTAACTAGAGAAGTTACCTAATCAAATTAGCAACTGTAGGTTTAAACATCTCCTTACAGGTTCAGGTACGTTTAATCCTTCTGAACAAAATGAAGGCTGCTGGCTAATGTTTATAATTTCAGGTCATTTTTGATATTTTTGTTCTCAATGTAGTTTTGCAGTAGACCTGAAAAAAATAAACTGCTTAAAGGCAGGCACACTCTCCTGTTTTCCAATAAATCTTTCTAGCACATTGCCTGAGTGTGCTGAGCCCCCCTTAAGATAACCTGAGGCCAAAAGTGTTAATAATTATTGAAATTGACTAATGGGTACATGGGGATTCATTATGCTATTCCATAATAAAAACTTACCATAATAAATAAATTCTAAGAATATATCACCTGGGACCAAAACTCTCTAGGTGAAGGAGAGTTCATTAAACACAGTTTAGGCATTTGGTAGAATTGATTAAGCTACTCTGTTACCAGTGCACCTTCCTGAATATTATACCTGTGTGTTTCCTGTGATTTCAGACCTCAGTTATGCCTCAAAATTTTCTATTGCTGTGTACAGAGGGCTGAGGGGAGGAGTGAAGAGAGAGTGATAAAATGACCTGAGGGGCTTTTTCAAATCACGTGGCCCCCAGGATTTCTCACTTGGTCCTTAAGAATCATGGCTGTAGGGAGAACCTGGAGTGTTGCCATGCCCTCAGGTATGCTGGGGGCTGAAATCTGAGAATGCCTGCCTTTAGTGACATCTTTTAGGACTTTTCTGAAAGACTCTCCTGATGTCTTTGCAGGAGCGGATATCAGCCCTCCCTGATCACTCCCCGGCCACCCCCTCGCTCCCATTTTGCCTCGTTTAGAACTGAGCTCATCTCCTGAGTTTGTTTTTCCCAGGACACCCCGAGATGAGGTGCAGGGGTCCAGGCGGGCTTGCTGTATCAGAGGTGCTCGGTAACCTTCGTTGCTGTGTGAATACTGTGTGCAAGGTACCGTTCTCCCTGCTGCAGAGCCCTGAGCGATGCGATGCTCTGACCGTATAGGGAATAGTTGCTGAGACAGACCAGGAATCTGCTAAAAGTTAAATAACATTGTAAGGAAGCCTGAATCAAGAGTGTCATTGGCAACATGAGTCGGCTATAAGATTTGGGAAATATTACACCCACAGGGTGGCACTCAAGCAGAGCCTTCTAGAAAGGGACAGGACTAGAAAACTGAAGCTGAGGGTGACTAATCGAGGGGAGGCAGTGGCATGAGAGGAAATGTAAGGAAGAAGCGGCTGGTTATGTTTGTGGAAGAAGATCAGAAACACTGTACGGGGAACTGGATGAGGGAATAGAAGTTAGAGAGGCGGGAAGACTTTCAGTCTTTTTTAAGTACTGGCGAGCGATTGAAGACATTTGATCATGGGAAGAGTACACAAAGGAGAGTTTGGGAAAACTCAATTCCGCAGGATACACTGAAGGAAGAAACTCAACTGCAAACAACAGTAAAGAGACTCTTCCAGTACTCAATACCTGGAATTATAAGGGACTTGGACTCAAAAAGAAGTGATGAATGTGGAAAACTTCATAAAAGAAGTGATTGGGTCTAGTGATTGATTATTTATGAAGGAAAGAGGTAAATTTTTTAAATGTTAGTAAGTTTCTGAGCATTCAAAAATAAAAGAGGAGTCTCACCCTTGACTGAGGAAGGCTAGAATAAAATTAATTTTTCCATATTTTAGAGTTGTTAATTTTAGGTGTGCTGAGACATAACACAGTGTCTGTGGAAAGCCACCAGGCAAGCATGTAAATGGATACTTCGTAGAAGTCGACAACCCTCTGGTTTTAGATTTGGAATCCTTCAAAGAGAGGCAAGATTTGAAATCATAACAGTAAAAAAAAAATTTAATAGGACAGAACGTTTATATTGAGAAAATTGGAGTGTGAAAAGAGAACTTGCAGTGATGAGTTCATTTATGGATGAGAAATAAGAATAGAAGTTAGCAAAAGACAGAATAAAGGAGTAGGTTGGAGAACCCAGCTAACATAAAGGCATGGAAGCCAGAGAGAATGTGAAGAAACCAGGGTGTGATCACCTGTGTAAATGGCTTTAGAGATTAAGATGAATGAAAATGGCAGATGAGTTTAAGAAACAACAAGGAGAGTCTGGAATTATCAGTTGACGTTATAAAGTGTGACTATAAAGATTTGAGATTATAGTCATTACCTTACAATCTTACTCCATAATTTTCACACTTGAAAAAGCCCTTCCTATTGTATTTTTATCACCATCCACTCACCACCACTCAGAGGTTAGTCAAGAAATAAAGCATTTGTGTCTAAGAGTTCTATAATATTTTTAGATGTCTTGAGGACTTGGAAAGAAAATTATTTAATCTATGTGGGATAATACAGCTTTTATTAACTGTCTTTGAGACAGAATAATCAGACCACTGTTTTCCGTGACTTGAAAAAGAAAGGGTCAGTAATGTGGAAATTCTGTTAAAATTTTAAGCCTTTTTTTTAAGTGTTAAAAAGAGGAGATTGGTGTTTTTGAAAGTTGTCTCATCACCCATGTCATTTTCACTTCAGAACAATGTAAACTGCAAAGCAGGATATGTAGTATTAAGGCCAGGTACATTACATTTTCATCTGTCATAAAGGCAATGAAAGTCTTTGTACTTCTCTTTTATTCCCTCATCCAATTCCCTGTACAGTGTTTCCAATTTTCTTCTACAAACATAACCAGCCGCTTCTGCCTTACATTTCCTCTCACACCACTGCCTCCCCTAGATTAGTCGCCCTCAGCTTCAGTCTTCTAGTCCTGTCCCTCTCCAGAAGGCTATGCCTGAGTCCCACCTTGTGGGATAATGGCATTATTGTTAGTTTCTCTATGGTGGTTGGTGTTACTGACCATTGTGTCTTGGGAACTCTCATCTGTGGCTTCCACATCACCCTATACCCCTTTCACCCCCCATACCCCCTCCTCTGTCTTTTTATTACTGTTTTTTGTATTGAGGTTTCATGTAAAATTTCATTTGAAAAAGGAAGTCATTTCTGCTGCTTAAAAATACACACATATGCACAATGAGAGGGAAGGATCAAAAACCATTGACTTCAGTTTCTCTTGTATGAGTGACACCAAGTCAGCACCTCTGATGTTTCATCTCAGAGCCAGACTGGGGCTTTCTTCTGCACACGGGACGTCTTGGCCTGGGTAGATGGCTCTCAGTATCACTTCAGACTCCACATCTGACATAAAATGTACTGTCTTTCTCCTGCCAAGCCAGTTCTCCCTCGTGGAGACCTGTTTGTCCAGTCATTGCTTTACTGCTCTCTAAACAAATGCAAGTTCAAAAGAAAAGAATTAGTGTTGTGTTTTCTCTTTTCTTCATTGTTAAAGTCATTGGTTTCTAAGACCTGTTGATTTTTCCTTAGATCATCGTTCATTTTTTTATCCCTTTCTTTCAAGTAACACAGCTTCCAGAAGGGCTGAGGTGTACAGTTCCTTACGCTTTGGACTGCTGTCTGAATCTCCAACCTCTCTGTCTCCAGGCACTTAGCCCTCCCTGTAGTTTACTTTGAAATCCTGAGTCCGATTTCAGTTTTTAAAAATCATATATTTTTTATCATTATCATCAACTCCTGAAGCGTTTCTTCCTTCCCAAGTTTAGCTGTGTTAAATGGGGATCATGCTGAACCCCAAACCTAACAATATGATTTTATTTAATGTCTTGTATGTGCTCGGGACTGTGCTAAGCACTTTATATGTATTATTGAATTTCCCAAACAATGCTATAAGCTAGGGATTACTATTAACTCTGTCTCATCACTGGGGAAACAGATTAAGCTGCGTGTTCAAAGTCAGATAGCAAATAAATGGCAAAGTCAGGACTAGCATCCTGAATCATATGACTCAACAGGCCAAGTGCGGAAGCTGTCCGTCCCCCCCTCCCCTCTTTTTAATGGGGGAAAATGCATGTGAGCTATTGGGTAGGGACCACCCAAGGCAGCAGTCAAAGGAAGGGCACTGGCTTTGTTAACTGTTTTTAAAAGAGACTTAAGGTTCACATTCATAAAGCCAGTTATAAATCCATATATCATAACAGAACAGCCCTCTCACCTCTTTCTTTGTGTCTACCTCTAGGCTTCAAGCTGCCACTTTGTGATATATTTTCTTCTTCAAGATTGTCCCAGAGGTTGATCATAAACTGATTTCACCCCATCCAAAAATGTTTTAGACGCTGTTCTAAAATGATCCTAGTCTCTCTTCCTCACTTCCTATTGGCTCCTTCCCTTGCTTCTGAAGTCTAGGGCCAGCCTTCTCATCTACTATATAAAACCAACCCTTGCCTAGCCGTGCTGCTCCAGCTGTGTCTGAACATGCTTTACTTTGTTCACGGCAGTGATGCTGACAATGATGTTGGTAATAGAGGTAACTTATTAATTCGTTCACCAGATTGTAAGCTCATGTTTTTCTGTGTGCTCAGTCTTATCCCTGGGCCGTGGCATACTCCCTAACAGATAAGGAGGAAGAGTAGCTTGATGGTTGAGAGTCTGAGCTATAGAATCAAGCTGCTTGGATGCAGATTTTGAATTTAATTTAATTACTCCATGGGCTTGGACAAGACATTAAAGTTCTCTGTGCATTATTTTCCTTATTTATAAAATGCATATAGTGAAAAAAATGCATGTAGTTAAGTACTCACATCATACAATTTAAAGATTAAATGATACAAGATAGTAAAATCACTTAGAAAAGTTCCTGGCAAATGGTAAGTACTAAATAAATGTTGTTGTTAGCAGCCCTCAGTGAATATTTGCTGACGGCATATTGAGGGATCAGTCTGTATTAATATGCACTTTGCTGTGATTTTTACATATATATCGTTTACTCCTTAATATAACTCTGTGAAGGGGGCGCTACTATTACCCACATTTTGCAGGAAGAAAATTGAAACGTAGGTTGAGTGACTTACCTGCGGGCACATGGCTTAGAGGCGGTGTGCAGTCAGGATGTGAACGTGGTCTGTGTGACTTCAGAACCCAAGCTCCCTCCGCCTACCACTCCCAGAGGTGCTTTCCAGGCTTTCCTGCCTAAGCAAGTCATAGCACATTCCTTGACCTTATTGTACTGATTGCATCGAACTATTATTCAAACCATCCAAGTACCTGTGCCCTGCTTTCCATATTAAGAATACTTTCTTCAAGGGCAGAAACACTGACACCGAATTCTGCTGTGTACAGAGTTGTTGATCATTGAAATGACTGAATTGCTATCACTGTGTCTTGCAAGGTCATTGTAAAGGACTACTAATGGTATCCTCGTCAAATAAAACAAGGAAATTAATACTGGATAATGATGGTATTTCCCTGTTTATGATTTATTAATTGCCTAAAGTTGTACAGAGCATATAAAAACTGATCACTCATTTTCTCAGGGATTAAAAAAATAGCACGATGAACCTATATTTCCTTACACATGTAAGGTTTTCTTCATCCTTTTGGGCCAGAAGTTATGAATATTGACTCTGTGGGGTATTGAAATTGTCTTCGTGTATCTTTGCTTCCTTCTCCCACCTCATACATACTGTAGCATTTATTCATTCACCCAAATTTGGGCTCTAAGAGTAAAGAAGATAGATAAGGTCCTTGCTGTCATGGATCCTGTATTTTGGTGGGAAAAGACAGCCAAAAACAAGGAAACACAGAAAATCATTACAGACAGTATTCGCCTCTGGCCTCTAACAGTCTCCATGACGAGAGGGTTCCTGGTGATCAGGGAGGGGAGCATCTGTGCTGGGTGGGCAGGCAGAGCCGTGGTCGGGAGTGCGCTACAAAGGGCCCAGGCACACATCTTTGGAAAAGGGCGCACACACATGTTTCTTATGTTCATTTAGTCCCTGGGTTAACCGGCTCATGCTTGGAGCAACATATGGCTTTGACTTTGTTGTTTAGCCACCTAGGTTCAAAGAGACTGTCAACAATAATGCTCTTCCTTTGGCAAAAGTAATAGCATCAAGCCATTTTCACAGGTGCTGTGGTTCTTTCTTCCTCTTTTTCTGCTTCCCAAGATGCAATGGGGCCTAGAATCAAAACAGCAGTAGGTTTTCTGTATACCTGTAAAAGATTAGCTTAAGTCATCAGGGATGATGCAAGCCAGGAAAAAAAAGGGGGGGGCAAGAAAACAGAGATGAAGCCAAAAAGGACAATTTCTGATTGTAATAGCTGGTTTCTGTTTCCTATCACCAAGCAAAAGAAGGTCTTGCAGGGTTTTAAAGGAGCAGCATCCATGGGACAGAAGAATGACCTCACCCTCGGTGCCCCTGCCAGGTGCCTCACCCCACTGTGAAAACAGGGAGTTGATTTCCAGCGTGAAACAAGCCAGAAGTATAGAATGACATTTTCAGGTGACAGCTGCGGTTCTATTGCCTGTAATTAGCACCTCTTAACCCGCAAACCTGCCTGTGCCTTTTGCAGGCTGTCGAAGCTCAAATCCGAAGTTTTGGGCAGACACCTTCTCAACTCCTGATAGAGCCACATCCTCCCCGAGGGTCAGCCATGCAAGCGGTAAGTGCCACCTTCACTCCCCTCATCCCCTACAGCACTCTGAAACTATGCTTGACGTTCGTAAGTCTTCCATTGTGCTTGAGATTCTCCACCACACCTGGGCCTGTTCCTCGTATGCACTGTTTGTGAGCCTGCTAACAGCCAGCAGACAGCACATGCTGGCCTGGAACCTTCGGGAAGGCAGCTGCTGCTCCAGGGCTCTAGCATGTCATCGGGTCATGCTCTGTGTTGCAGAAATAAAAGGTCCATAATGGTCGCATATCCTCACTGGAGGATAAAGACTCAGCACGTGAGATTGATAAGTTTTCTGGTTTGCTCCTATGAGTGTCTAGCTGCTGCTGCTTCTTCTTTTTTTTTTTTAATTGTTTTTATTCTTGACATCCTAATGTTTTTCAGTTTGGGAGTTTTGAAAGTCAGCCTAATACATAGGATATTGTTACTGAGACTCAGGGACCTTGGAGGAAAAACTGATGGTGTGATAGCCCGGATACCCAAAGCCTGCCTCTCTTTCCATGTGGTCTTCCATCATCAAGGAAGTTAGCCAAGGCCACTCCCACAGTAAGAGTAGTGTCCCAAGAGAACATTTCCACAAGACGTCTCAAAGCTTCCTTTTGAACTCGCACGACGTCATTTATGCCACATTCTACTGGTCAAGGAAAGTCAGAGGCCAGAATCAGGAGAAGGGAAATAGGCTCCAGCTGTAATGTGCTGTTCTTCTGTGGTTCTTGAAATTTCAGCAGGGATATTCTTTTTTTTTTTTTTTAATATTTTTTATTGATTTATAGTCATTTTACAATGTTGTGTCAAATTTCAGTGTTCAGCACAATTTTTCAGTTATACATGAACATGTATATATTCATTGTCACATTTTTTTCTCTGTGAGCTACCATCAGATTTTGTATGTATTTCCCTGTGCTATACAGTATAATCTTGTTTATCTATTCTACATCTTGAAATCCCAATCTATCCCTTTCCACCCTCAGCCCCACTGGCAACCACAAGTTTGTATTCTATGTCTATGAGTCTGTTTCTGTTTTGTATTTATGTTTCGTTTGGTTTTTTTCTTTTTTTTTCACATTTTTTTCTCTGTGATTTATCATAACATTTTGTGTATATTTCCCTGTGCTATACAGTGTAATCTTGTTTATCTGTTCTACAATTTTGAAATCCCAGTCTATCCCTTCCCACCCTCTACCCCGCCCCCCCGTAACCACAAGTCTGTATTCTCTGTCCATGAGTCTATTTCTGTCCTGTATTTACGCTTTGTTTTTGTTTGTTTGTTTGTTTTTGTTTTTTAGATTCCACATATGAGCGATCTCATATGGTATTTTTCTTTCTCTTTCTGGCTTACTTCACTTAGAATGACATTCTCTAGGAGCATCCATGTTGCTGCAAATGGCATTATGTTGTCGGTTTTTATGGCTGAGTAGTATTCCATTGTATAAATATACCACCTCTTCTTTATCCAGTCACCTGTTGATGGACATTTAGGCTGTTTCCATGTTTTGGCTATTGTAAATAGTGCTGCTGTGAACATTGGGGTACAGGTGTCATCCTGAAGTAGATTTCCTTCTGGATACAAGCCCAGGAGTGGGATTCCTGGGTCATATGGTAAGTCTATTCCTAGTCTTTTGAGGAATCTCCACACTGTTTTCCATAGTGGCTGCACCAAACTGCATTCCCACCAGCAGTGTAGGAGGGTTCCCCTTTCTCCACAGCCTCTCCAGCATTTGTCATTTTTGGATTTTTGAATGACGGCCATTCTGACTGGTGTGAGGTGATACCTCATTGTAGTTTTGATTTGCATTTCTCTGATAATTAGTGATATTGAACATTTTTTCACGTGCTTTTTGATCATTTGTATGTCTTCCTTGGAGAATTGCTTGTTTAGGTCTTCTGCCCATTTTTGGATTGGGTTGTTTATTTTTTTCTTATTGAGTGGTATGAGATGCTATATATTCTGGAGATCAAGCCTTTGTCGATTTCATTTGCAAAAATTTTCTCCCATTCCGTAGGTTTTCTTCTTGTTTTATTTCTGGTTTCCTTTGCTCTGCAGAAGCTTGTAAGTTTCATTAGGTCCCATTTGTTTATTCTTGCTTTTATTTCTTCTAGGAGAAAATTTTTGAAATGTATGTCAGATAATGTTTTGCCTATGTTTTCCTCTAGGAGGTTTATTGTATCTTGTCTTATGTTTAAGTCTTTAATCCATTTTGAGTTGATTTTTGTATATGCTGTAAGGGTGTGTTCTAGCTTCATTGTTTTACATGCTGCTGTCCAGTTTTCCCAACACCATTTGCTGAAGAGACTGTCTTTATTCCATTGTATATTCTTGCCTCCTTTGTCGAAGATGAGTTGACCAAAAGTTTGTGGGTTCATTTCTGGGCTCTCTATTCTGTTCCATTGGTCCATATGTCTGTTTTGGTACCAATACCATGCTGTCTTGATGACTGTAGCTCTATAGTATTGTCTGAAGTCTGGGAGAGTTATTCCTCCAGCCTCTTTCTTTCTCTTCAGTAATGCTTTGGCAATTCTAGGTCTTTGATGGTTCCATATAAATTTTATTATGATTTGTTCTAGTTCTGTGATATATGTCCTGGGTAATTGGATAGGGATTGCATTAAATCTGTAGATTGCCTTGGGCAGTGTGACCATTTTAACAATATTGATTCTTCCAATCCAAGAGCATGGAATATCTTTCCATTTTTTAAAGTCTTCTTTAATTTCCTTCATCAATGGTTTATAGTTTCCTGTGTATAATTCTTTCACCTCCTTGGTTAGATTTATTCCCAGATATTTTATTACTTTGGGTGCTATTTTAAAGGGGATTGTTTCTTTACTTTCTTTTTCTGTTGATTTATCGTTAGTGTAAAGAAAGGCAACTGATTTTTGAACATTAATTTTGTAACCTGCTACCTTGCTGAATTCTTCGATCAGCTCTAGTAGCTTTTTTGTGGACCTTTTAGGGTTTTCTATATATAGTAACATGTCGTCAGCATATAATGACACTTTTACCTCTTCTTTTCCAATTTGGATCCCTTTTATTTCTTTCTCTTGCCTGATTGCTGTGGCTAGGACTTCCAGGACTATATTGAATAGGAGTGGTGATAGTGGGCATCCTTGTCTTGTCCCAGATTTTAGTGGGAAGCTTTTGAGTTTTTCACCGTTGAGAACTATGCTGGCTGTAGGTTTGTCATATATAGCTTTTATTATGTTGAGATATGTTCCCTCTATACCCACTTTGGCGAGAGTTTTTATCATAAATGGGTGTTGAATTTTATCAAATGCTTTTTCTGCATCGATTGAGATGATCATGTGGTTTTTGTCCTTTCTCTTGTTGATGTGATTTATTACATTGATTGATTTGCGTATGTTGAACCAGCCTTGTGTCCCTGGGATGAACCCCACTTGGTCATGATGTATAATCTTTTTTATGTGTTGTTGGATTCTATTTGCTAAAATTTTGGTGAGGATTTTGGCGTCTATGTTCATCAGTGATATTGGCCTATAATTCTCTTTTTTTGTAGTGTCTTTGCCTGGTTTTGGTATCAGGGTGATGGTGGCTTCATAGAATGAGTTTGGGAGTATTCCCTCCTTTTCAATCGTCTGGTAGAGTTTGAGAAGGACTGGTATGAGTTCTTCTTTGTATGTTTGGTAGAATTCCCCGGTGAAGCCGTCCGGTCCTGGACTTTTATTTGTAGGGAGGCTTTTAATTGCTATTTCTATTTCCTTTCTAGTGATCGGATTGTTCAAGTGTTCAGTTTCTTCTTGATTCAGTTTTGGTGGACAGTATGTTTCCAGAAACTTGTCCATCTCCTCTAGGTTATCCAGTTTGGTTCCATATAGTTTTTCATAATATTCTCATATGATAATTCTGTATTTCTATTTTGTTTGTTGTAATTTCTCCATTTTCCTTTCTTATTTTGCTAATTTGTGCTCTCTCTTTTTTCTTCTTTGTGAGTTTGGCCAGAGGTTTGTCGATTTTATTTACTTTTTCAAAAAACCAACTTTTGGTTTGGTTGATTTTTTCTATGGTCTTGTTAATCTCTATTGTATTTAATTCCTCTCTGATCTTTATTATTTCCTTCCTTCTGCTGCTTTTTGGGGCTTTTTGTTCTTCTCTTTCTAATTGATTTAGGTGGTGGGTTAACTTGTTTATTTGAGATTGTTCTTCTTTTTTGAGAAAGGCCCGTATCGCTATAAACTTCCCTCTTAGCACTGCCTTTGCTGTGTCCCATAGGTTTTGAGTGGTTGTGCTTTCATTATCATTTGTCTCAAGGTATTTTTTAATTTCAGCTTTGATTTCCTCATTGATCCATTGTTTTTTCAATAACATATTGTTTAATCTCCATGCTTTTCTTTTTTTCTCCTTTGTTTCTCTGTTGTTGATTTCCAGTTTCATGGCATTGTGGTCAGTAAAAATGCTTGAGATAATTTCTATCTTCTTAAATTTGTTGAGGTTTCTTTTGTGTCCAAGTACATGATCGATCCTGGAAAATGTTCCATGTGCACTTGAAAAGAATGTATATTCTATTTTTGGGGGGTGTAAAGCTCTGAAAATATCCACCAAATCTAGTTTTTCTCAGCAGGGATATTCTTTAATGATCCAAAAAAAAAAAAATTCAGCATAGTAACAAATACTGAATTGCGTGATAAAAATAATTTTTTTAAGGTACAGGCTATAGGTAAACCTCAGTAAAACAGGCTGCTTGTTACTGTTTTAAATTAAGAATAGGGAATATGAAATTGGTTTCCATAAATATAATGAATAATTTAAAATAGATTCCGGTTCCCTGTTGTGGCTTAGCATGGTGCAGTTTTGAGAGATGCTGGGAAGGAAAGAGTAGCAGGGAGGAGGGCCGCGGGTGCAGACATGGGCCTTCCTGCCCTGGCTTGTTTTCTTCCTGTCTCTTCTCATTTTTCCTTCTTCTTGGTGTCTTTTCCTCTTTAGCCCTTTGTCATCTATTCTTCTAAGTCGTTCCCCTCTTCTTTCTCTAATTATATGAATTGGCCATTATTGTAAACTACAAGTGTTTAAAAAATTATTTGCATTGCCTTTCCCCCTGAATGTTTTTAAGCGGGTGAAGTCAGATTTAGCAAGAACAATGGAAGATAATGCCATAAAAATAGTAAGAATGATTTATGTTTGGGGTTTGGAATTAGTTTTAGTAATAGCCTGTCGATGAGACGCAGGCTGGCTAATGGAAGCACCTCCACTGCTCCATTGACTTTCTACCTGGGTCACTGCACAGCCTTGGTCACTGGGGCCAAGAGGGAGTTCCTACCGCCAAGCCTCTGTCCTCGGCGGAAGGATTATCGGTTCACCGAGGCAGATCAGCTCCGCCCCGCCGTCCCTGGGCTGGGAGGGCAGGGAAAGCACATGCTCCCTGGAGGATGGGAGGCCGTCTTCTCCATTGTCTTTATCCTCAGAATCGAATACCTGAACTCCTTTTCAGACTCGTACAAATGGTGTTTTTCCTCTTACATGTACGTGGGTGGGAAAGAAAGGTGTGTTAGAAAGAAACCAGAGTTGTCAACGAGTGCGCGCTTAATCTGGGAAAACCGAATGAAATCTGGCTGGCTGCTTCCTACTTCTACGCCAGGCGGGGCTCGCAGAGGCACAAGACCGAAGAGGGTGTTTTACTCCTCCCCCCCATACTTGACCAGTTGTCCTGCTCGTCCGTCTCCCTAGCCTAGCCCAGTATGCTGGGCCGTGCTTTTTCCTGTTTCCAGTGCTCCTTATTCCACACCTCTTAGCCAGGGGTGTGATGGAGCTCCCCAGGGAGTGCCCTGCTGCTTGTCTGCACTGGGAGCTTAGGAGGGAGAGCTGGAGGAGCCTGGAGAGAAGGCGCCCTGGAAGGATGCGGTGGACCATTCTGGACATGGTGTTTGCGGCTCTCTCTGCAAAAAGGGCTTGTCCTTGCCATGTGGCCAAGAGTTGGCCCACTAGAGTCACTGTGTAAACAAAACATTCTTCCTATACGTTAGAGATTTTTCTGTGTTTTTTTAAGGGCATAAACATTGGAATTATTGAATTTGAGCCTGATTGTATTTACAGTATGAGCTGTTAAGCTCAGAAATATGTATCAACTTCCTTTCAGTGAGACTGCATGATGTATGTTGTACTCTGACTTTCTCAGAGTTTATAAATTGACTTTAGTAAATATTATTTAAAGAACCTACGCCATTGAAAAATAAGGTTTGATGTTCCAGGATGACGTTCCTTTCCTTTTCCCAGGACGTCTTCGCAGCTAACTTGTGGGATATTTTGTTGATTGTTGCTCATTGTTTCTCATTTTCACCCAATTTTTACAGAATTCCTTAAAACTGTATAAAAGGTTCTTTGTTTGACAAAGATTACTTATTGATGTCAGAGGTTTTAAAAATCAAAGGCCCCAAATGTTTATTAATTGTGTTTACTACCATTCAGATGAGTGCCCCCATCAACCGTCACTGCACCCCAACATACACACACACACGCGCGCGCGCACACACACTGCAGAGATTAAAGCCACCTCGTGCTGCGTTAAGTGCATGAGCCATAATATACACCAGGTGTAGTAATTAGCAGGCACATGAAGGCTGCCTATTTGTCTGGTTTTGCTGCTGTTGCTGTATCCCCCTGTGTTTTCACACCATCAGATAGTTGGATTTAATTGAGGCCACATCAGATGAGGCATTACTGACACCTTTAATTGAATGAGCATCCAGGGAGGATTAACTCATAATATTGATTGGCTTTTAGCCACTTGCTCAGAAGGGTGTCTGGGTAGCTTATTAGTTGCCTTTATTTACACCTTTATGCAAAGAGTGCAAATAGGAATTCTTAGTGCAATATGTTTTTCTAAGTACTCTTAATAACTTTTTTAAAAGGACTGATAATAAAAATGCAAATGTATTTAATTTTTTATTAGCAGTTCGGAATAAATATGTGTTAAATATATGTGGCTGCCCATTTCCATATACCTGGTGTTTTGAAATATGGCAGTAGGAAAGCCACCAGAAGTCCTTCATCAAAGTGTTTCAATTCTGAATGATACTAATCAGCTATTAGAAAATAGACATGGTAGAAGAGAACTGCTGAAAATGGACAGTGCAATTACTGCAGGATAGCAGACACACTGCCGCAAAGTATAAATAAAGCCGATAAATCAGAGTGGTGTTATTTATGTCTCGGGTTATGACGTATGGTTTGTAGGAATGTTCTAAATCCTTAGTCGTCTTCCAGATTTATTTTGTTGCTAGTGATTAGAACAGACAGTATTTTGTATAACATTTTCAATTACTTTCTGCTTTTCAAAGGAGAAATTAAAAGTCTTGAGCTTTAGTTTCTTTAGTGAGAGGGAGGAGGGGCCTCTAGCTAGGGATTTCTCTTTATCCTTAGCTAGAGCAGAAAGCAGTGGCATTTGCATTATAATAGGGCAGTGTTTATGACTTGGTACACTATATAAATATATTGTTTTTACAAGTACATTTAATTATATGTTACTTTGAAACACTTTTATAATTAAGTTGGTGTATTGCGTTCATAAATTATTTCTCTACTGTAATAATACATGCATGCTGTACAACTGTTGTTTATAAATATATTTTTAAATTAATTACTTTATTTAGTTGTCAAAATCTTCATGCTAACGCAACCCAACTTTTGATGTTCTTTGGAAGTTACCTCGGCTTGCTTTGTACCTACTGCCTCCTCTCATTCCTTTTTTAACTTGTGTGCTTAACACACAGTAGCAATTGGAATGGCTTGACACTATCCCAAATATTTTGCCTATTTAAATCTAAATTGGATCATTCTTTTAGTTCTTCATGGGAATGGGGTAGGTAAGGGAGTTCATAAAATTTATGGATTCTTAAAGTGCTTCCGTTAATGTATTTTACTTCAGTCATTGAAAAATTCAACTAACGACCTGCATGAAAAATAAACACATTCTAAATGCTGTTTCTATAAGCCTTTCTGCTCACTGGGTAGCTCTTGCAACCTGTGTTAACGTGGTCTTCCTCTTCTTTTCCTGCACCCTCTTTCTTCCTTGTCTTTCCTTGTCTTTTCCTTCTTGTATATTTGGGTCTTGTCTTGCCCACTCAACAGTATCTCCTCCTGCAGAGTCCGTTGATGTTCACAGACCAAGCTCAGCAGGATGTTATCATGGTCCTAAAGTTCCCCTCCAACTCCCCCGTCACTCATGTGGCGGCCAACACCCAGCCTGGGCTGGCAACTCCTGCTGTGATCACCGTCACTGCTAACAGGCTGTTTGCCGTCAACAAGTGGCACAACCTTCCTGGTAAGTAAAGGCACAGTCAGGGCAGCATGCCATACAAAGTTGTCATAATACCTGCCTGATAAATATATTATGTCTCAGTCAAAACGTTTACTACTTTGAAAGGCTTAAAGAAGTCCCCTCTCAGGCATATAATACAAATGTTAAAAACATAAACTATTCTTGGCATCTGATGATTTGTCTTTTTTCCTTGGAGATAAATGTTATTTCTCATATAATGATATTCTATACTGTGTCCATAAGTAGTATATATTTATTTATCAGATGTCCCCCTTTTTGTACTTACTGATTTGCTCAATAAACCCTTCTGGTTGTCTGCTGATGCATGACATGGAAGGATCTGTTGTGGATGATAGAAGAAATGAACACGCACAGTACACAGCCAAAATATGGCAAGCCCATAAGCACATTCTGTTCTTTCACTTAGTGCCGAATAGTTAGGGTGGCTAATGGCAGGATACTGAAATAACCATGAAAATCATAAACTGTCAAAATTTAAAGAGACATGAGGGTTCATATAGTCCAGGCCTACATTTTCCCAATGAAGACACTGAGCCCCAGGGAGCTTGCCTTGTTCAGTATCACATATGGCCAGTCAGTGACAGAGCCAGGTTTGAACCCAAGTTTTCTAACTCAAATTTTATGATCACCCTGCTGTGATTTATTGCCTCTCATTAGAACAGGAATGTTGGGATCTGGATTTAGCACTGTTCTTTTTGGCCACTAGTTAGAGATTCTTTTTTTAACAAAGGAAAATCTTTTAAAGTCCTGGAGATCATAGGCTTTTTGCCCCCAAGTCGTTGTTTTACGTAGGAAGTTAAAAAGATAGATTTTAATAGTCTGTTAACTTGCTATTAAATCTGTAAAGTGTGCATAAAGCATTCCCCATTATAATACCTGAAATGGTTGCAAAAATATAAATTCTTGAACATTTAATTGCAAAGTTAATATGCAAGAGCTTTTAGAATGAGACAGAATTGAATTGACATTCAAACAAAAACTTGGTGCACTGACCAAGCTCAATGAGGTATCATATTTATCATGAAAAATCTGTGGCTGGTATCAGAATTTATTAAATATAGCTATTTTCCTGGCCATTCACAACAAAATGAATGCCAGTGTTATATTAGAGGATAGATTTTATAAATAGTGGGAAGGTAAAGATCAAGGCAGATATAATGTCTCTATTAGTAGATCCTTTTATTCCTTTTTCTTTAAGTGAACTTAAACTTACAGAAGTAAATGTATATGCAAATGATATAGTTTAGGACTAAAGATTATAATTTGATTAACAAATGTGATTTTTTTGTTTCTTTGTTTCTGTAAATACCACTTATTAGAAGAAAACCGTGTTGCTGGTGTGTTATGTCACATATACCAGAGGAGCTACCTGCACTGTGTGCAGTTACCCTTGGAGCTTGCCACAAGTACCAGTGTGACTTCAGGGCTACCACAAATGATGCTTACCTGGGTGGCTGTTTGTGGCAGCTCTGACAGCCTCTTCAGTTTAAACAGAGTGACAGTATATGTGAGGGGTGACAGACCCTTTCAAGTGCTCGAAAGCTCTGGGCACTCTGGGCCTCCTACCTGTAGTCCAGCCCAGCAGGAGCTGGCTCAGCAGGAACTGAGCGCAAGCAGAGGGCTGCCAGGTCTCCAGCTGATGCTCAGTTGTCAGACTCCCCTCCTCAGCACTGATGGCTGCGCTGCTGACACTCCCTTTTGGAGCAAACCCATTTCCCTGCCTAGAAGGCTGGCTTCCCTTAGCACTTGAGTGTCAGCTGTTGTTTTCCCTACTTCCAGTTTTTCTAAAGCTCTGCAAAGTGCTTTAGGGGTGGCATCCTTCTGCTGGAGCTCCACAGATAGTATATCCACCTACTCTGAGCCCAAGCTCACTTTCCTGTAAGATAAGAGCTTGGGAGACTGAATGTGTTTTGCCAGTTCTTTGCCTAGAATTCTCCCCAGTGAGCCTTCTTTGGGTCTCTACCTTGGGTCACTAGTGGTTCTGTCCCGAGCCTCTGGCTTTACAGTACAGCACAGCAACTCTTCACCAGATAAATACAGAGAATGATAACATGTGGTAATACACAGGTGATTATCTTCCTACAATGCGATCTTGAATTCTCAGCTACACCTCCACCTAAATATATTAAGCTTCCATTTTATTAAATCTATGCCTTATTTCAGGTATGTTATGTTTACTTACATCTGATCTTTCATCTTATCTTGTACTGCCTTTACCTGTCAGTATGCCTTGATTTAAAACAAATGTCAAAACTCCCTAAGTTTTTCTTCAATGACTATCAAATTCATGTTACACTTTTTTTTTTTTAAGTTTAGAGTCTGGTTCTTTTCTGAGATTTTGTGATTTCCAGAGCTTGTTCCTTAGACAGCTAGCTCCTGTCACTGTAGTGTCTGAGTCCTGATTTAGGGGGGGGAAAAATCTTTATCCTTCCTGTCTCATTCAAAGGACCTATAGAATCTCCAAAAAAATTAAATAATGGCAGCTTATGTTATAGAGCGTCTTCTAGATTCTAACTACTGTTTTAATCACTTCACATGTACTGACTCACTGAACCCCCTCGACAACCTTAGGATGTAGGTTCTGTACATATGAAATTGCCATTTTTATAGGTTAAAATGTCAGGTATGGTGGGCTCATGTGGTTTAACTTAACCCATTTTATAGATAAGGAAACTGAAACACCAAGACGACATAACTTGCCCAAGGTCACACCGGCAGTTAGTGGCAGAACTGGGATTTGAGGAGTGACCAAAGACGGTTAATTTCCTAAGTCTCTTTCACTGACATTAAACCACAGCTTGGTTTTAATGTTTCTATGACCCCAGATTCTCAGAGACATAGAGATGGTAATCGGCAAAGACAATTCAGTAAGAGTGAGTTACATGGCTTCCGCTCTTTAGCTACATTAATTTCTTGTACATACTCAACTATAATTTTTAGTGCTGGTATTGTACTTAGATATTTTATCAGAATTAATGATCTTCCAAACATCCTTGAAAAGTTGGTATTTACTAACAGGGGAAATGCTGACATTATAAATTTAAAACTGTTCTAATGAAATCACTGGAATGGATCCCATTTTTATTTTCAACCCCTCAAGGACAGTGAGAAAGAGTTCTTAAAATCGCATGCTATTAAGCAGAGCTCTGATGCCAACCAAGCAGTAGTTTAAATGCTTATGAGTCTATAAAAGGCAGATACTGACCAGGGTGAATGGCTGAGTCATTTGAGGAAAATAATTTGGAGAAGGGCCCAGAATTTAACTATGAGAATTACAAAGCTGAAAAGATCATTTATTCCACACTCTTCATTTTGGGGTTTGTGATTTCCCTTAAGTTTCACAGCTAGCCAGTGGCAGCTCCTGGTTCCTAATACCCTTCCTTCCTCTCTACCTAAAGTCCTTCTACCTTTCACAGGGAAACAGCCTACAGAATCTCTTTTCAGTTACAAAATAAGTATGCCTGATTCTTAGAACCATTTTGAGAATTAAACTATTCTTATTATGGATTGATTTTTGTTACTGATTTGCTTCTCAGAGTTTTTTTTAAGTGGAAACCATGGAGATATTAAATATTAATAAAACTTTCAAAAAAAACCTCAATCAGACCTTTAAGAAAACATTTCAGCCAAATGCATTTAACTAAAACATTTATCTGCAGATAGCTTTCTTTATTTTTATTCAAACTTTCAATTGATTGATTTGAAGTGATGGATGAAACATTAAATGTTCCTTGACTTAGAGCTTTCCCTTTCTCCATCATAAATTGACATTTTTGTGGCTCCTTTGTGCTGCAGCATTCAAAACTGCCTTTTTAAGAAGTAACAAAAAAATAGTATTTGCTACAGTCAGCAGATGGTTGTCACATTTTGTTTTCAGCGCGCTTTACCACTTAATTTTGTTTTGTTGCAGCATCAGAGGTTGCCAGTCAAGCATCTGCTATAGCTTATGGCCCAGGACTGCAGCCACTGCTGATGGCACATGTTCAGAACAGCACTAATCTAAAATAAATGTTTAATAAGCTAGCCACA
Organism: Vicugna pacos; assembly: GCF_048564905.1. NCBI lineage: Eukaryota > Metazoa > Chordata > Mammalia > Artiodactyla > Camelidae > Vicugna > Vicugna pacos. The sequence continues at coordinate 14,639,341 of NC_132988.1, forward strand.
AAAGCACCTGGATTTTTTTTTCTTTCAATTTCACAAAACCATACAAGACAGAGTTTGGGGGTTGGAAACAATTCTATATGAGATTTGACTTAGGCATTTTAATGTAGCCTAGTATATGAGAAATAATGCTTGCTTTTTTTTTTTTTTTTATCTTTTGTGAATTCCAGCTCATCAAGGTGCTGTACCAGACCAGCCATACCAGCTGCCAGTGGAAATCGATCCTCTCATAGGTCTGTCACTTCCTTCTCTCTTTGCGATTCATTAAGCTCTGTATGGTGGCCCTGAAGTGTAGATTACAGTTGTTTTTCACTTGCTGGTTGCTGGGAATGGAATTTTCCTGATAAACCATTTGCATGCAAATTGGAATGCAATGAGCTGTGGCTATGCTGGTATTTCATCAACTCCCCCTCGTTGGTTTGCCTAATTTGAACAGGCCTAGGACGCGTGTCACTGAAAATTAATATGGATGCTGTAATAATGTGTGATTGAGAATGCGCATGAAGTACTGTCAGGATAATATTGGATCTTTTCATCACTCAGACTTGTTGATGAGCAGGAGCGAGGCACGTTATGATGGATTGGTGCACCAGTAATGTGATGGAGCGCCTTTGCTAGGGAAATTTTCATAATAACAGTGGGGTTCTTAGCAGCACTGTGTTGTGAGAAATAAAACTGTAGTGCCAGGGTTTCATCATTAAAGGAGATCAATCCTTTCTTCCTGGACCATCCGTTCAGTCTGAGGGGATTAATGTGCAATTGCAGAGCAGTTTCAAAGTTGAAATATATTGCCCAGCCAATGGCAATGTTAAGATATTTGTATTCATTTTCCTAGGGTCCTACAGCCCAATAAATTGCCATTGGAGGTTAAATTTGTTCAGGGAGGAAAAAAAAAAAAAAGGAGACCAGAAAGAGCCATTGGGATGAAATGAGCATGTGCAGCAGATAACTTAGATTTAATTGCTGTTAAGTTCTTTCAGTAGGTTAGTTGAAATCTCTAGTTTAGCATTTTTCATCCTATAGTGAGGATTTCAAATGTGGCTCCACTAAGAATGTTGAGCCTTCGTATTAAAGATGCTATTCAGTAACTTTTAGAATAAAAAACTCAACTGCCTAGCTGTAGAGATATGCCAGTGGCATGGATGTCTGGCTTACCATTTTGTCAAATCTTCCTGGCACAAATAAATCTGTTAGTATTTTTAAGTTTTTAGATAAAGCTTATGAATAAGCTAATTTAGTATTTTAAAATTCAAGATATTCAAAAAAAAAAAAACCTGAAGGTGTTCCCTATGTGCATGTCACCTTTTTTTGTCTCTGATACCATTATTTCAATAGTGAGCAAAATGGTCACCATTTACAGAAGATTTATCAAGATGAGCTAAATATAAGCTCAGAACTAAGTCATTTGTCATTTCCTCAAATATAAGCAGAGATCTAAGCAGTAACTATCTCTATGAAAGATAATTAGCACCCTGGTTCCTAAATCTTGTTTTGCATTGAACAGATATGACTTACTATATATTTTTAAAAAATTAAATTCCCCCTTTGATAAAGTTTTAAGAGTCAGGAAAATAATAAAAAACTCTTTTGCTAAGCCACTTAAAGAATGATTTCTGAAATATAGAATCATTGTTTGTCTTAAAACTTGACAATGACTATCCTACAGTATAAAATCTTAATTAAATGGATTCAGAAATTGTAACCCTTCGACCAGGTATGGGTGAACTTTTTTGGTAAAAGGCCAGATAGTCAATGTTTTAGGCTTTGCGGGCCGGAGGGTCTTGGGACGCAATTACTTAACTCTGCTGTTGTAGCACAAAAGCAGCCACAGGCATTGTGTAAACAAGTGAGCGTCGCTGCACCCCAATAAAACTTTATGTACCAAGCCAGGCACAAGCCAGATCTGTCCTGCGGGCCATGGTTTTCTTCCATGCTCTAGATGATTGGTCATCAGACTGTTCGCTCCTGCATCCCCTAAAATAATTGTTTCAAACCATGTACCTTCTCACATTTGTCAAGTTGACATTTGGAAGTTTAAATGTGACATCATCACAAGTGTAAATAGTTGCAGAGGTTATAATTTCTGGCATCGTGTACAAAATTTTAAATACACATCTAGTAGTATCTAAATTTGAAGTGAATTGGTACTCCACATTTTCTGTTTTTAAAAAATGCCTTAAAAAGCTTTTTAACATTTGAAATTTTCTTTGTTCCTTTCTCATCTTGAATTTAGATTTTCATTCTCCCTTCCCTACTCAATTTTAACTTCAGAAAATTGATTACCCTATTACACTGTTTTCAACAATAAAAATATGTATGTTTATTTAAATGTTGAAGTTTCTTGTGACCATAAGGCTCAGCTCTTAAAAAATTGATCTGCATTGAGTTATTACAAATATTATTAAAACACTTATTAAACTTATAAATTATAAATTTTAATAAGCAGTATTAAAAACCAAATTTATTAGAAATAGGAACTATAGCTTTAATGAAGTCGATGGGGCACCCCCCCTGAATTAGCTCACATATATATGGATATATATTATTTGTTCCTGAATGAGACAGAATTTATCAACAGTTCTATCCTAATTTTTTGTTTTTATAAATGGAAGCTCTGAGAAATGTTACTTCCATAAGAAAACAGATGGGGAAAGAGTTTTGTTTTAACAATGTCATTTAGATCTTTGAACTCTTTCTGAGTTATGTGACAAAATTCATTGAGTGATCTATTATTAGGAATTATTTTTATAGGCTGTCATTAAAAGATCATTTTAACAATCTATCACTGAACTTATTTTTAATGATCTATCAATTGACAACATGATTAGATCCTCCTTCCATTTTATTGAAAGCAATGAATTGGAAACCACCTGCCCTGAAAAACGTTTTGATACCTAGGCATTCCCTTTCTAGCATCACATCAGTACCTTGAATTGTCCCTTTATTTGGCTCTCAAGAGATTTTTATACCCCGAGGTAAAGCCCCATAGTTAGATTCTGTCTAGTGGAACAAGAGTGTGCATTGGGGGAGGTGAGAAAGAAAAACTCACAGGAGAGTTCTCAGGCAAATCTGTTTCAGGCAAGAGAACATATGAAAGTTGAGGAACTAGAAATTGATTCCCTTCAAACCATCTGTGCCTGTGTATCCCATGGGAAATCTTATATCCACCCCTCTACGGGTGTGCATGCCCCAGTTTGGAGACTGCTTATCTAGACAAATATACCTAATTTTCATCAAATGAAAATACTTTCAGTACTAAATCTCAGGAGGTTTACTAGAGAAAACAGTGAGATAAGGAAAGGCCATTGTGAGATACATAGGTTATATAGATTAGGTGGGATGGATGGATGGATGGATGGATGGATTGGGGGTTGCAATATTAAATTATAACTAAGCACTTGTTTGGAAAATAGTTCATCTGAACACTGAAGGGGCATCAGCCTTTACCCATGGGTACTTTGTGGTCATTCCGTTCAAAATGATGCCCATGCCCAGATCTGTCAAATTAGGTCCTCCCAAGAGATCATGCCAAAAAAGACCAGTGAAAGTTTATACCACAGAAGCGAAAGTCATATAAACATTGACAAAATAAACATTTTTATAATTTTCATGTGGAATGAAGCACTGTAGTCACCAGTCTAGGAAATACTACATAACTCGGTTTTAATTGCTAGGTTTCTTGGAATTAAAAAAGCTAAATTGTGTAACACAGCTTCCCTGCAGTGAGATGCTGCTGTCTCTCTGTGATACGCTGTGATACCCATAAAAACTTTTTTCATCTGCCAACAACTTCCCGTTGTGAGGAAGGAGGGGGAAAGGGGTCCCCAATCAGATTCCTACCCTTTTTACTACTGATTTCACTTTCTAGCCCATGAATCTCCCCAAAGTACATGAAGCCTCTGGTTTAATAATCTTATATGGTTAAGTTGTATAATCAGACACTAGCGAAATTTTACAGTATTTCACATGTATATAATATGTATATGTTTGCTGTGCTGTATATACGGTGAGGCCAGGGGATATTTTATTCTCTGTACTCCAGCACAGCACTGGACAGTATTTCAAACACTTTTTTCTTCTGTATTAGTTTCTGAGCCTTCTACTGAATTGGCCACATTAACTTAATTATTACATAACAATGAATATAAGAGAGATCTTTTTCTATTTTAAATGTTTATCAACAATGCATGTAAACTCTTCCAGACGATTGAAAAGGAGGGAATACTCCCAAACTCATTCTATGAAGCCACTATCACCCTGATACTGAAACCAGGCAAAGACACTACAAAAAAAGAGAATTATAGGCCAATATCACTGATGAACATAGACGCCAATATCCTCACCAAAATTTTAGCAAATAGAATCCAACAACACATAAAAAAGATTATACATCATGACCAAGTGGGGTTCATCCCAGGGACACAAGGCTGGTTCAACATACGCAAATCAATCAGTGTAATACATCACATCAACAAGAGAAAGGACAAAAACCACATGATCATCTCAATCGATGCAGAAAAAGCATTTGATAAAATTCAACACCCATTTATGATAAAACCTCTTGCCAAAGTGGGTATAGAGGGAACATATCTCAACATAATAAAAGCTATATATGACAAACCTACAGCCAGCATAGTTCTCAACGGTGAAAAACTCAAAAGCTTCCCACTAAAATCTGGGACAAGACAAGGATGCCCACTATCACCACTCCTATTCAACATAGTCCTGGAAGTCCTAGCCACAGCAATCAGGCAAGAGAAAGAAATAAAAGGGATCCAAATTGGAAAAGAAGAGGTAAAAGTGTCATTATATGCTGACGACATGTTACTATATATAGAAAACCCTAAAAGGTCCACAAAAAAGCTACTAGAGCTGATCGAAGAATTCAGCAAGGTAGCAGGTTACAAAATTAATGTTCAAAAATCAGTTGCCTTTCTTTACACTAACGATAAATCAACAGAAAAAGAAAGTAAAGAAACAATCCCCTTTAAAATAGCACCCAAAGTAATAAAATATCTGGGAATAAATCTAACCAAGGAGGTGAAAGAATTATACACAGGAAACTATAAACCATTGATGAAGGAAATTAAAGAAGACTTTAAAAAATGGAAAGATATTCCATGCTCTTGGATTGGAAGAATCAATATTGTTAAAATGGTCACACTGCCCAAGGCAATCTACAGATTTAATGCAATCCCTATCCAATTACCCAGGACATATATCACAGAACTAGAACAAATCATAATAAAATTTATATGGAACCATCAAAGACCTAGAATTGCCAAAGCATTACTGAAGAGAAAGAAAGAGGCTGGAGGAATAACTCTCCCAGACTTCAGACAATACTATAGAGCTACAGTCATCAAGACAGCATGGTATTGGTACCAAAACAGACATATGGACCAATGGAACAGAATAGAGAGCCCAGAAATGAACCCACAAACTTTTGGTCAACTCATCTTCGACAAAGGAGGCAAGAATATACAATGGAATAAAGACAGTCTCTTCAGCAAATGGTGTTGGGAAAACTGGACAGCAGCATGTAAAACAATGAAGCTAGAACACACCCTTACAGCATATACAAAAATCAACTCAAAATGGATTAAAGACTTAAACATAAGACAAGATACAATAAACCTCCTAGAGGAAAACATAGGCAAAACATTATCTGACATACATTTCAAAAATTTTCTCCTAGAAGAAATAAAAGCAAGAATAAACAAATGGGACCTAATGAAACTTACAAGCTTCTGCAGAGCAAAGGAAACCAGAAATAAAACAAGAAGAAAACCTACGGAATGGGAGAAAATTTTTGCAAATGAAATCGACAAAGGCTTGATCTCCAGAATATATAGCATCTCATACCACTCAATAAGAAAAAAATAAACAACCCAATCCAAAAATGGGCAGAAGACCTAAACAAGCAATTCTCCAAGGAAGACATACAAATGATCAAAAAGCACGTGAAAAAATGTTCAATATCACTAATTATCAGAGAAATGCAAATCAAAACTACAATGAGGTATCACCTCACACCAGTCAGAATGGCCGTCATTCAAAAATCCAAAAATGACAAATGCTGGAGAGGCTGTGGAGAAAGGGGAACCCTCCTACACTGCTGGTGGGAATGCAGTTTGGTGCAGCCACTATGGAAAACAGTGTGGAGATTCCTCAAAAGACTAGGAATAGACTTACCATATGACCCAGGAATCCCACTCCTGGGCTTGTATCCAGAAGGAAATCTACTTCAGGATGACACCTGTACCCCAATGTTCACAGCAGCACTATTTACAATAGCCAAAACATGGAAACAGCCTAAATGTCCATCAACAGGTGACTGGATAAAGAAGAGGTGGTATATTTATACAATGGAATACTACTCAGCCATAAAAACCGACAACATAATGCCATTTGCAGCAACATGGATGCTCCTAGAGAATGTCATTCTAAGTGAAGTAAGCCAGAAAGAGAAAGAAAAATACCATATGAGATCGCTCATATGTGGAATCTAAAAAACAAACAAACAAACAAAAACAAAGCATAAATACAGGACAGAAATAGACTCATGGACAGAGAATACAGACTTGTGGTTACCAGGGGGATAGAGAGTGGGAAGGGATAGACTGGGATTTCAAAATAGTAGAATAGATAAACAAGATTACTCTGTATAGCACAGGGAAATATACACAAAATGTTATGATAAATCACAGAGAAAAAAATGTGACAATGAGTGTGTATATGTCCATGAATGACTGAAAAATTGTGCTGAACACTGGAATTTGACACATTGTAAAATGATTATAAATCAATAAAAAATGTTAAAAAAACAATGCATCTATATTATTTTTTCCCTAAAAAGTGAAGACTATGGTACAAAAAGCATAATAATCAGATGCAGAAATTTATTTTGTTTGTTCTGATTTCTGTTGGCATCAAGTTTCTCTAGCCATGTAAGAACCATTATTTGTATTGGAAAGTTGGTGGTGAAATAACTCTCAGATCACTAGACATAAAGCTTTCTCTTTGGTTGGCTTCAGAATGCCAAAAACAAGCATCTCAGTGAAAATTCCTTTGCTGATAAAGACATACTTGATAGTGTATTTCTAGAGGATTATTACTCTTCACATGTGCACGATGTTGCTCTGTGTCTGACCTCGTGCCTGTGACAAACCCCATCTCAGGTGCTCTGTAGCACTTTGAAAACACACTGCCAGACTGTCTTGTTTTATTGCTTACAGAAGTAGGAAGAAAGTGGCAGTGTGCTGTGCTTTGACTTTTTCAATTACAAATATCTTTAATAAATTGTCATTCTACCCTTTTGCTTACATGCAAGTGCAGCTGTAAACGGGGGAAACGGGAGTTCACATCTAGTTAAAGACCTGTTAAAGTCAACGTAGTCCAAGATGCTACAATTTTTCAAATATATGACATTTAAATTCTACTATCTCTTCCTTGTGACAAAAAGTTAAAGGTAATAGATTGTCACAACATGAATCCATTCTCATGACAATAGATACAATGAGATTGTCAGAAACACAAACCTAACTGTGATGCAATCTGGAGATACTAATCTAGTTTGGTCCTGCCCAAGAGCTAGATGGCATGTTCTGAGAATTGTGTACCACGGATTTTAAAATCGTAGGATATTATTGTTTCTTTCCTCGAGGCAAGATTTCCCACTGAGCTGCTGAGTTTGGCTAGTCACATTCTTCCAAAAACAGGGTGTGTTTTCCTCCTTGGGTTTTATATTTAAAATTAAAGAGCAAATATTATTCTGGATTGTGTTGTCTCTCCTCCCTCATCCCCAACCCCCAGTGTGAAAAACTGTAGGATTTCTTTGCATGTGTGGGTTTAGTAGGCTTTTTTGTTCCTTCCTCTGTTCTCACAGCCAGCAACACAGGAATGCATAGGAGGCAAATCACCGACCTTTTAGACCAAAGTATTCAAGTCCATTCCCAGTGCTTTGTCATCACTTCGGACAACCGCTACATTCTCATCTGCGGCTTCTGGGATAAGAGTTTCCGCGTCTATTCTACAGACACAGGTAACCCCGTCATTTCTTCATCAGTGAACTAAAGTTTATGACAGGTAGCATGGACAGACTTAGACTGCTTGCTCCTCTTCTTCCTGCCAAAAGTTACAGAATTCTAAAATTTTGTAAAATAAAGACAGTTTTCCCCCCTTCAAGTAATAATCTACTCGATAGTCCATTCATAAATTAACTTGAGAATGTTTTTAAGAGGCAGTTTTGTGTAGGTTTGTCTCCCAAGCGTCATACTTACAGAATGAATGATTCATTTTGAAAACGTATCCTGGTATGTAAATACCATATGCATAATCTTACAGCAAGTGTACATACGGAGTGTAGGTGTATTTCCCCACTTTAGTATTATCAAAAGATTTTTTTCTTACTGGAAATTCTCATTAAGTGTATTTCTTGGGAGTGCATATCTTGCTTCCACCCAATTCTACGCAGAATCTTGCTGAAAGCTATACTATCATGAAGGAAAGTAGCTGACTACTGATTTTATGGGTGATGGGAGCTTGTTAAAAAATTTAAGTTTAAGTCTACATATTCACTTGCACACATCTCTGTAAGGGACAAACCAAACTTGAATCAGTATTATTACAGGATATCCAGTTCAGTAAATGCTTATAAAAATATTTGCATATAAGAAATTGAAAATGAAAAATTTAATGGACTCTTTTAAAGTATTTTAGAAACTGTTAGAGGATGCTATAAACTTACAGTAAATATGTAGTTTTATATTTAAAACAATTACAATTAGATATTAATGCATTAGAACTGGATAGATACTATGGAAGTAGATCGACTAAAGCAAAAATCTACAAATACCTTGATTAAATGTTGTGGGAATAGGAAATTTATAAAAATTGACCCTTCTAATTACATGTTGTAAAGCAACTCATCCTTCAGTCATATTAATAGTCTCTATAAAATATGTGAATGTGTCCATGCTCCTGCCTTAATAACTATAGTATATTGAAAAATCAGTTCTCAGTTACTCAAGGAGTTTGCGTTAGGCGTATTTTGATGATAGTGTTATAACCTGGCAATCAGAAGGTAGGGAAAAATAGTTGTTTTTATGCATGGTCTTGTTTAATTTTTATTTTATGGAATTGATGATCTACTTTTCTTATAATCTGCATTTTTATTCTGTAGGTAGGTCCAGAAAGAAAACATCAGTTTTCAAGTCTTTCTGATTCCTTGGGCTTTTTCTAGATGTCTAGGTCTATGAGATTGATTACTCCTGAATGTAAAACTCCTCCAGAATTTTTTAAACATGCCATAGGGATTGCTGAGTTTTCCTAAAATACATTTATTATTGTAATTAATTTTCTCTGATTTAATAATCCAATTTAAAATTGAACCTTCTCTTACACCATTATGGTAGAGACAACCTTAGCATTATTTGACCTCAAATTGTGCTCCCTTCTTGCAGAAACTTTCACATTTAGATTATTACATCCTCTCACAAGGTTTTCTTAAACATTCTTTTAGATTACATACTGTTTTTTATACATTAAAATTATTTTAACAATTTAATAAGTGCTGCCCATTTGTACTCAGCTTCTCCCTCACCTCAGCCTCTTCACAACCACTGGTATGTTGTTTCTTTTGTTTTGGGTAGGTAATTTGGTTTATTTATCATTTATTTTAATGGAGGTACTGGGGATTGAACCCAGGACCTCGTGCATGCTAAGCACACACTCTAGCACTGAGCTGTGCCCTCCCCCTGCTACATTCTTCACCTCTATAATTTTGCCTTTCCTAGAATGTCATAAAAAGAGATCAGATATTATGTCAGTCTTTGGTTTGACATTTGAGGCTTTTTGAGTTTGTTGACATTTCATATCATTTTAAAAGACATTGACTGTGAATATTTGTAAAGTAAAGCTAACCTCGCTTTTATGTAATATGAATAATTAAAATAATTCTGATAGTCACACATTCTGTAGAATTTACAGAATTCCTTCTTTCGCTGACACGATATCATGTTGGCCTCACAGTAATCCTGTGAGATGGACAGAACAGGTCCTTAGCCCCATTTTTCAGATGATGAAACTGAGGTTTAGGAAGGTTAAGTAACTTGCTGAAATTTGTATAGATAATGGTACTAGAACTGAGCATTGGAGCTAGATCCTCTGACTTCAGATGTGACATTTTTGTGATTATACCATGTCATCTCACACAGGTGTTAGCTGTTTAAAAACTAGGCTTCTAGTATATCTGCCATTTTACTTTAGACCTAATAAACTAGATGACTTTCCTTCCACTCTTCTCAAAAGCCCTCTACTTTACTGTGTTTTAAAATGTGCACGTGCACTTGTGTGTGTGTGTGAAACATTTTCATAAGCAGCAGCCTCATTTTAAACTTCATTTCAGCAGGACTGACTTAGCATGTACACTAAAAATATTTATACTTGCCAGAAAAGTTGTGGAAAAAAATCTCAAATGCTAGTCCTAGTATCTTTCTTAATATCTCATATACAAACTCGGATGCTAGTTTTATTTAAAATTATTTGTTAAGGTAAATATGTTTGAGTTATAATAATAGGAGTAGTCAATATTTTCTCCTAAGTTTGGCAGAAAAGCAGGGAAAAATTGTATGATCAATAATATATAATGCCAAAGCTATCACAAGTGTTGAATTCAATTATATTTTGGCACATAAGCCAAAAAAAAATCCTTCTCTTATTAGATTTGGCGGGGCGGGGAGGTGGGAGTAGGGAGAAACACGGTTGTAACAGGAAATTCTTTAAACATAAATCATGTTTTCGGGACACAACCAGAACAGCAGAGGCAACAATAAAACCTTCCCTCGGCAGTGGGAATTATTTTCAGGCCACATTTTAGATTCAGTGGTGCAGAGTCCTGAGCTTGAATTTTTTTTTTATTTGTAGCACAGCTGTCAAATAAAACATTAACTAGAAAATTTGTTCTGTCAAAAAAAGGATATTCTAGTGCTTGCGGTAATATTTGATATTAGTGTGTGGAGAGGTGGACCGGTATTAAAGGAAACAAAAAATAAAGGTTGAGGAACACTTAAGAGATTATCAGAAAATAATTTACCAAAAAGAGCAGCAAGTATTTATACACCGTGATTTATTTAGGAGGAGTGAACCTCGGCCTCATAGCAATAACAAATATTGCAGAGGAAGGCTGCCAGAGGGGGAAAAAGTAAACTTAAAAAAAAATAATGTTTTCCAGAGTTGAGCCCAAAGTATAAATTGTAGAGGGCGAAGTTAATTTGTATTAAAATATGAAACTCTTTAGATATAAATATTTAAATGTCACCCCCTCATTTCGATCTTCCCTGATGCCCAGTCTGAGTTTGTTTTCTCTCATTCTCACTGATCCTGTCTTGTCCTTTCTTCTGCAATACTTACCACTATTCATAATTATATATCTGTGTGTGTCTGTTCAGAATGTGTCTGTCCTGCTACGGTAACTATATACTATGAGAGCAGGAGCCACGTCTGTTACCACTATGTAGACGTAAGGCAGTTGAATGCTCAGCACTTAGTAGGTGTTCGGTAAATGTGTGTTGAATGAAAAATAATTGTGATCACTTTCAGGGGCAAAAATTGAAACACTAGGAAATTTTAATTCAAAAGGAAACCACAGTGATTGAATATGCATCTTCATAACACTGACATTGTTGGCACAGAGCGATGACTTACCTAATGGGAATTAACAAACGAGTCCTGGGAAATCCTGACACTAGATTTAATCTCTCCCACTTTTCACCTAAAAATTTCCACTTTGCTCTCACTAGTTGCAGATTAAGGAAGGTAACAAGCAAGCAGCTGCTGTTTTGCCAGCCTTGGAGCATTTGGGTTTCCTCTGCACCACGGATCTCTAGGACCTAGTTAGTTGTGGTTATTTGGCTCATCCCCTCTCCTACAATGCACTGAATTGATGGGTATCAAATCTGAAATAAGCCTGCTCTAAATAACCTACCTAAATCACTCCTGTAGTTACATGCTCTCAGCATTTAGTGTAGGCTGAGGCAGAAGTCACTGTATCTACTCTGTAATCAAAAACATAATCACATGATGGTGTGTTCAGTTCTCTCAGTGGTTAAGACTCACTGACTTAACCTTCAGTTTCCTCATTCATAATGAGAGCGCATTCAGCTCCCTAACTTTTGTCTTACCTTTAGAAAGGCCTGCCTCTGATCCAATCCCACTCATATTACCACTCAGCCTCTTACTTTGTTCTTCATATAAGAAGGTGGAAGTGATGTGAAGATTATTACATTTTAAATATTTATTTGCTTTTTCTTTTCTTTTTTCTAGAAAGTCTTAAATTCTTCTTACCATATTCTTTATTGACAAAAGCTAATTTTTAAAATGAAATGTTTTGGTATTAATTTAAAAGGCTGAAGAAATTCGGAAGTGAACATTTTTAACATTTAGCAGTTAAAACACTTGCTTTGACTAAAGTCTTTACTTATAGGGGAAAAAATGTACTTTATTAATTTTGCACTTTGAGATTGATGTGCATCTTATCCTAAGTTACTATTAATAGGCTGTGTGCAAGAGAAAACACTGACTTTCCATCTGATTTAGATAAAGTGTTTCTCACTATTTTATTTCTAAAATTGCAGACTTTATAATAAGCTTTGGGTTTATTAAAATCAAGAATTTAACAAAATTAATGGAAATACTTTTAGTTATATTTATTATTATCTTGAAAAGTTAGATACGCATAGATACTAGTACTTTATTATTAAAACCTTAATATTTAGAATAGGCTATGATGTGTTCCAAGTTAAACTGTAAACTTTTTTTAGGCATACTAATTTTTTTTTCAGCTCAGTGGTCTTTTATCTGGAACATTTGAATTGTGTTTCTTTATGACCTCACTGAAACACTTATTGTAAAAAAAGCTCATGCTGAATATTACAGGTAGACATTCTATGACATTCATTTGTAGTATCTCTAGACAGTGCAAAGAAAAATGTTAGCTAGAAACTCTAGGGATAGAATGGAAGGGCAGCTATAGATACTTAATTCTCTGGACAAGTTTGTGTATATTATAAGCACCATATCTGATTTAACAAAGAATCAAAAAAGTGGGAGCTTTATGTTTTTTCTGACACCGTTATGTGAGCAGTTCGTCCTGTGTTTAACATCCCAGATACATAGGAAGTTCACTGGGAAACTCCCCCTTCCCACCCTCATTCTTTACTGTTAAACTGCGAAAATCTTAATTTCATCATCCTCTCCCCTCCCCAGGAATTTTCATCATTCAATTAAAACAAAGAAAGAATCACCTGGCTCAAATTGCAGTCACACTATATTAGCCTTTTTATCAAAATTGAGTTCACGGAATCCTGATTTGAAAAACAGAAGCTCTCCAAAGTGGCTTAGACTGCCCTCGTATCGATCAGTTCAAAGAAGAGAAGGAGAAATACACTAAGTCTTTACTAATTCAGAGGCCAGTTTGTGTTAGTGAAGTCTGAATTACAGAGTACTTGCAGAAAGGCAACTAAGTTTTGCTTTGTTTTGAATCATATAGAGTAACTTAAGAGATTGTTGAAATGGTTCCAAATAAGGATTCTCCTGGGCCTGCTTTAATCAGTAGACATGATTCATTTGTAATTTATAGTAGCCATGTATAATAATACTATTAGTTGACATAGTTTTAACATATGTCTTTCAAGAAAGTTGTTATCACTGTTCAGTTGATTTTTTTGTTGTTGTTAACTATTCAAAGAAAACTTCTAGGTTGGACTGGATCAAATTTTATTATAAAACCTGAATTATCAGAATGTGAGTTAACACAACTTCCTTATCCTATAAGTTAAATGGTCCCTGGGAGTTTTTTCAATTTTTTTAATAGCAGTTTTAAAGAAAATTATTTTGTCTTTCAGGAAAATTGATCCAAGTGGTATTTGGCCATTGGGATGTCGTCACTTGCCTCACTCGTTCTGAGTCATATATCGGGGGAAATTGCTACATTCTCTCAGGGTCACGTGATGCAACCCTTCTGCTCTGGTACTGGAATGGAAAAAGCAGTGGGATTGGAGATAACCCAGGCAGTAAGTACAATTTATTTTATAAGTAAACTTTTACAAGTGACGTATAACATTTTGCAGTGAAGTTACCTATTTCATCATGGTGAAAGTGAAACTGATTATCAAGTAGTTTTAATTTCATAGTTGTAATTTAGGAAAGGTCTAGATAGCCTTGTTATTAACATTTGGTGGCCATTGATAATTAAGATTCAAGCATGAAATCTCATTTTTCATGTTGTAGGTTATTCTTATGATCTGAAAATGCTAGTTCTTCATTGGAAATGGCTGTCACCACATAAGAGAGAGGTGTTTCATTCACGAACAATAAGAACGTAAAAGAGCAATCACATATTATCTTGTTTATTGAATTCATATTTTAAAAGAGCAAAAGAAAAATAATTTCATGGAAACAAACTAGTCTTTATAAAAAAATATGCTTTCATTTACATATTAAAAGATAAAGCAGGTCATAAAAGGCCAATATGGAGTATTCAAATTGGCTCCTGGTTTTTCAGATGGGAAATGAAAATGTTCACCAACAGCCTTAAACATCTTTATGAAACTGTGCTGAGGGCAGTAAAACAAAAAATGTGTAACCATTTAAAATTGTAATTCACAGAAGGCAAAAAAGGAAGCAGCTACCATTAAAACCAATCGCACACAGCTGCAGAAAAGAAATGGCTTTAGAAAAACACATTAAGAAGTAGGAAAAAACAATTAAAGGGACCACCTGAAAAATGAGAATTTAATTAAAATGATTATGACAACACTGAAGAGTTCCTGCAAGAATAGCTTTAGATTTTTACTTCATAAGGTAGAGCATTTTAACTGCTCTTAAATATTTACAGTTTCTTAATTTAAAGCAAGTTGGAATGTATTTGGTTAAGGAAGGGTCGTGTGGTTCCTGATTTCTTTACCTTGAATACTGTGGTACTCAGCCCCAAATTATAAAACCGTCTGAGTATGTTTAAATCCATCATATTTTGGATTGACTTCTTAAAGCTGTGCTTATTAAATGTACATTATTTGTATGAAAGTAAGACCTTTAAAAAAAATTTAGTCAAGAGCCAGTAGAGTTTTAAAAGAAGTGTGTGCAAAGTGTTTTATCAAGGCTGTTTCTGCTCTCTGTGTATTTTGTTTGGTGTGGTGGTGAAACAAAACTTGTATTCCATGAACCTCTAATATGTATTTCTTATTTTAATCAAAACAAGGATAATTCCCTACACAACTAGAGTATGAAAAACAACCTTAAGGCTGGGACGCTGTGGTTAATGCAGCCATTGTAATCTGATCAGACTTTGTGCGTGTGTCTCTGTTGCGGTGGGTAGTGTGTACGTGTGTGTGTTTCACATATTCACAGACATCTCCATTTTATATGTAATTACAATGACTTGAAATATGTTCACTTTGGTGGAGGGGGGGTCTGTTTTTCACGTTCTTTTGAGAAGTACTTCGTTTTCTTTTCATTGTGGACCCTGCCATTCTGCTCCTTCTTAGGATCAGTGACTACTTTCGATTTCTTTTTTCCTGTTTCCGTAAATTCAGTTACTGAGATTTACTAAATTAGCTCAGACAAACCTAGATTTGACCTAGATAATAAATATATCATTTTGTTATTTATGTGAAAATATTCTGAAAGAACTTTCTTTTGCTTTAAAACACTGGGAGATGTTTCATGAACATAGAGTGATCTAAATGCAAAAAAACTGTGTTTGTTTGTTTGTTTTTAAATCCTTGGCCTAACCATGTTCTGTATGTCATTCCCAATGGGTATTTTGAGAAGTAGCTGAAGGCTTACTAGCTACACTTGTTTGTAAGTGTTGTTACAGTTCAAAAGTTTAAGTATATTTTAAAATTAGAAATATTCAGTTTTCCAGAAGGGAGAAATATATTTTTATATAGTTAAATACTTTATAAATCACCCCAGGGATGGTTTTTTATACGCATATCCTATTTAAAAAAAAATGAGTCAAATAGGACTGACCAAACACTGGAGTCTTTTGCTCTTTTAAAATATGAATTCAGTAAACAAGATAATATGTGAACCAAAGTTCTAAGCTTTGCTGTGGTCCTTCTGTCTTGTCTATAAAATGAAAGCAACAATAGTAACTGACTTAAGGTGTTACCAGACGCACAGAATGCTTAGAGCAAATAAATCACCACACGAACACCATCTAGTTGGCATTAGAGTATATATTATAATGTTGTATTTTTCATAAAGCACTTCATCTGTACCCTCTCATTGTCTGCAGTATGGTGGACATTAACTCCTAGTAATGCTGGTAATGAAAGGGAAAAAAAATAACAGAATAACGGAACAGCACATCTAATAAAAATTTTAGAAAATTGTAATGCATCTTGACTAAATTAAATTACCTTTCCCAAAGTGAACCTCGTCCTTTTTGGCTCTTTTATATCGTCTAATGTCCCAATTTAATTTTGCTTTAGCTTTGAAGGATGAATCTAGGAGAAAGACAAATAAGCATTTTTTCATATAATGAGAATTTCCACACATTAGAATGGAAAAATGAACAAGCCAGTCGAAGCTTTTCAAAAGAAAATGACAAACAAACAAAAACAAAGACTTTTTTTTTTTTTTACCGCCTATGAACTGTGTTTTCAACATTCATGCAAGCTGGTTCCGATTTTATAAGCCTGTGGCTCACTGATGGCTCCTCGATGCAGCCGCTCAAGTCACAGCTTTTCAGAGGAGGACGTGCAGGTTATGCTTATTTCTCTATTGTACCTCTTGGATGCAATATAATTGACCTGTAAGAAAGAGTCAGGCTTTTATATACATAATTGCAGCATGGTCTATAAATTGACACAACTCCTCAACTTAAATTTTTGAATTTAGACTTTTTCTCACTTTGAAGGAAAAATTAATTTTTTTAATTAGGCTGTTGCTTTTTCTGCATTTTATAGGTCTCATTCAAGTATTTAGTTGTTTTTTTTTTTTCAAAAGTCATGAGAATAAACTAGTAATGTTACCTGCTGGTGTCATAAGCCTATGTTATTCTCTGCAAATCTAATGTTGGTGCTCTATGTAAAGTTGATAGCATTAGTACTATTTTTTTTAAATCAGGTTATCCAGTATTAATATGCACATTGCTCAGGCAAAATCAGACTAATTCAGACTGGATAAAGCCTAGCTATAGCATAACTTGGGACTTTTAAAAGGATGCACATGTTTTATGAAATCTGCCTAGGTTTTGTAGCAAAAGCCTTGTTTTCCTGTACAACAGAGAGCTTTTCATTTTTGACTCTATTGTTGTCTCTATTGTTATTTCTTGTGGAATGTAATTTTCTTAATGAGAAGAAAAATTAAGATAGGATACCATTTAGTTGTGGATTTTTTAAAGTAAATTTAACCAAGAACATTTCAATGAAAGTCATTTTCTACATGGAAGCATTTGTCTTTTCTCTGGTTCTTCTTTGTGTTTTAGAATTGAATCTTGTCCACCAAAATGCTTTTCCTGAAATACTCCTTTTGCCATCAGAACAATGCTATCCAGACTGTACATTTCCAAATTTTGAAGAAAACGTTCCCTGATGCATTCAGTTGACATTTAAATACTTTAAATTTAAAATGTTCTTATAATCAAGGTGAAAATTTACAAAATAGTTATTCTTTATCCACTATTTTCATTGTATTAATAGCTCATAAACTTAAACACTTATTAAACATTTAGAAATAAATGAATATTAAGCATTTTTAGATATGAGTAATTTTTTTTTTAAAGCCACACAACTGTGTGCTTAGCTTTCGAAGCAAACAGTCACTGACTGTGAGGTGTTGCATCGATGGTGTGTGTACTATTTTCAGTAAAGTAGTTTTCCATTCTCACATTCTGTTTTTGATTTGATTGAAAGGTGGCATTTTTTTTTTTCCTCTTTGCAATCAGACATGCTAATCTATGTCAGCTTTCTCCTTTATGGGAATGGCGTCTACCAAAGGGGAAAAAAAACTAAGTTTTTTTTCATAACAAGATTCTGTTCTTTAAGAATATTTCAGCACCGTTAATTAGAAAGAAGGTTTTATTAACCATAAGGCCGGCACTCACAGACCACAGAGCTGTTTTTTAAAGTACTGTATGCCAAAGCTGCCCTGCTCTTTCTCTGTGTAAAACTTCATTTTGTTATTCTCTCATCAATCACTTAAGTCATTACCGTAAATCCTACTGTTGTTAATTTTACTAGTATCACCCTAATGAGACATTCCTGCTATAATTAAAAATGAATTCTAACTTTAAGGCATTCTAAATTTTTTTTTAATGAATTTAGAATGATCTTGCCATCTGACCGTAAATACTACTGATATACATAGACTGTTCATATCAAGTCTATAAGAAAAGCTGCATCACAGTACGTCCAGGTGTGACTCATTTGCTAGTTGCCCCTGTGCACGTGTGCTTATGCATATGTATATTTTTGTGCACATATTTAGGAATTATGTTCTTTTTGTCCTAAACCCTAATATGCTTTACTGAGGCTACCAATAAATCCTTATTCTTTGTCTTGACAAAATATAGCTGGAAGTAAGACAAGCAAAGTAGGCGTCCTAGGGCGCCATCTGCTGGATGTATTTGGGGACTTACCGTTGGTAAATCTGAAAAACAGGGCTTGTTAAAACAGGTGTACTTTGTTTTTAATTGCCTGTGATGTATTATTTTGGGGTCACAAGTGTCAAGATACGTACATCTGTGCTGACCCACATGAGTTTGTAAAAGAAATCACTTTCTCTTTTGCCCGACGCTAGGCTGGATTTGGACGTTATAACGCATATTTTGTTCAAGGAAAATGTAGGCACAATATACGCCTAATGAAACAAAGCATCACAGTTTGTCCTGAGATAAACTCTTGTCATGTTGATCACAGGTCTTCAGTCAGCAGAATTGGAGAAAATTGTTGAGATGAGATTTTTAACATTAGGTTTCTCATGTTCCCTAGATTCTGAATATGAAAACCGTGTTTGAAACAAGCAGCCTTTTTATATCTGGGATATGACTCTTGCTCTGATTCTTTGTCAATAACGTGAGCTCCTCTGTGTCTCTCACCAAGAACTTTCCTTGTGGCTCTCCTTTTGGTTTGTGCTGCAACACTAACACTAAGATTACCCTGTGTTTTTCCTTTTCCCTTGAAGAATTCATCAAGCAGGGTTTGAAGCAATATGTTGGCAGTGTTCAAGTTCAGGTGACATTAAAACTACGTCTATGAAATTCTCCAGAAGGTCCAGGATGTTTAGTGCTCCATGATGTAATGCAGGCCCTCCAGTTCCAGCAAAACAACTCTGTATTTACTGCTTGTAACTAATAGTAGATGTGGTAAAAGGAATTATATTCATATGGCAAATGAATACAACCTTAATGTGCACCATATGCAGAGTGGTGGGGTGATGTGCCAATATATCACATTTATTTACCTTGTTTAGTTGCAGGAAAAAAAAAATGACTATACCATTCAGCCCGTAGGCTCTGGCCGTATAAATATGAGAACAGAAGAACTGATGGTGATGTATGGCCTCGGGTTGAAACTGAGTATCTTCATATGTAGATGTTAATAGTGCCACCCTGAAAAAAACTGTCTAATACTTTATGCTTAGATAGGAAGTTTAATTTCAAACAAGGGCTGAAATTAACCATTAGTTAGAAAGGATAAATTCTTTCTAGTCAACGAAGTTTAGGTTCCCGAAGGCAGTTTTAAATGCATTTCTTCTTTCATTTAATCGAGACTGAATATACTTTGAAGTTGCAAGCTACTTCCTCCTCCCTTTCCTTTCTTTCTTAAGCCTAAAATCAGGACTCTTCTACTTTTAGAATGGGGTGTGTGTGTGTGTGTGTGTTTAACTATTAAGGATACTTTTGATTAAGACGTCCTGGAACAACGTAGCAGACTGACCTTACCACCTTCCAAAGAGTTTGTTTCTTTAGAGAACTTATATGACAGCCTTGTGCATATATACCTCCTGTGTTCTTTAAATATTCCTGAGAATTTATGAAAAGAGACCCATTTTATATGAAATTAAGTATTAAATGCCTCTGAGGATTTCTTTTACAGTTGCCCCATTTTTAAAAGTACTTTGTTGAGCTTTTTAGTTTTTATTCTTGTAGCTCGTAGCTGTCTACAACATTCTTGTAGTTGTGGCTTTCTGCAACTTTCTACAACCATCACCCTAAGGAAATAAAGATTGCCTTATTTCCTAGGGTGGGCAGGGTCAGGATGTTTTTTTTGTTTTTAAATTGAGAAGTAATTGACATATAACATGGTATTAGTCTCAGGTGTACAGCATTGTGATTTGGTATCTGTATTTATCGTGAAATGATCACCACAGTGTCTAGTTAACATCACCACACGTAGGTACAATTTTTTTTTTCTGGTGAGTACTTTTAAGATCTGCTCTCTCAGCAACTTTCAAATATGCAATGCCGTGTTATTAACCAGAATCATCATACTGTATACTTGGTCCCCAAGACTTATTTTATAGTGGGAGTTTGTACCTTTTGACCATCTTTGCCTATTTCACCCCCCTCTCACCACCTCTGGCAGTATGTTCTCTGTATCTATGAGTTTGGTGGTTTTTTTTTTAACTTTACACGTAAGTGAGATCGTATAGTATTTGTCTTTCTCTGTCTGATTTATTTCACTCAGCATAATGTCCCTAAGGTCCATCCATGTTGTCACAAATGTCAGGATTTCCTTTTTACGTCTGAGTAATAGTCCATCATGTATGTGTATGTGTGTGTGTGTAAAATTTTGTTTACTCACTTATCCATCTGTGGACACTTAGGTTGTTTCCATGTCTTGGCCACTGTGAATAATGTTGCAGTGAACATGGGGGTGCAGATAGCTTCTTAAATTAGTGTTTCTATTTCCTTCAAGTAAACACCCAGAAGTGGACTTGCTGGATCATATGAGAGTTCTATGTTTAATTTTTTGAGGAATCTCCATACTGTTTTCCATAGTAGTTGCACCAACTTATATTCCCACCAACAGTTCACAAGGGTTCCCTTTTCTCCACATCCTCCAACACTTTTTATTTCTTGTCCTTTTGATGAAAGCCATTCTAACAGATGTGAGGTGACATCTCATTGTGGTTTGCATTTCCCTGATGATAAGTGATGGTGAATAACTGTTTCTGTATCTGTTAGCCATCTGTATGTCTTCTTTGTAAGAAATGTCTATTCAGATCCTCTACCAATTTTGTAATTGGATTGTTTGTTCTTTTGATACTGAGTTATGTGAGTTCTTTGTGTTTTGGATATTAACCCCTTATCAGGTATATGACTTGTAAATATTTCTCCCATTCCATAGGTTGCCTGTTCATTTTGTTGATAGTTTCCTTTGTTGTTCAGAAGCTTTTTAGTTTTCATGTAATCCTCCTGGTTTATTTTTTGCTTTTGGTGTCAAATCCAGGATGTTTCTAATAGCTAAAGATGTGAAAACCCTCTTTACTTTTCACTAGTGCCTGACTTGCGTGTCTTTAAAAAAGGACCCTTAAAAATGTTAAGGAGGATATATTACAAAGAATTTTGTGTGACTTGGGCATTTAGGATAGATAGATAAAAACAGTTAGCTGTTTTTATTTTCCATGTATTTTATATTCATAAGAATCATAATGTTACATATCAATAAATATGAACAAGATTGCATTTCAACAAATTTTCTAATATCTGTATTCTTTTTTGGAGGCAGAATTTTACAGTGTTTATATTTACTAGACACCCATGTGCAGCTACAGGAGCTATCAATGAGTCAGAGGCAAACCCCTCTATGGGGAATTGTGAAATGAAAAGTCTCAAGAAAATAGGATAAAACAAGTACATTAGTTAAGTAAAGTTTGATGTGTCCACACAGTGAAATACTGTACAGCCATTAGTGTATGAAGAACTTGTGACAGTGACATAGAAGGATATGCCCTTTCTATTGTTAACTGTGAAAGATCACCAGACTATGTGAATAATATGATAGACTTTAACTATCTGTGTCTTGTATCCTATGTGTATTTATACATAGGAAAAAAGTCTGAAATTACAGCAAAATGTTAGCAATGGTTTTTATGTAGTGGAAATTTGAGGCAGTTCATTTTCTTCATAATTTACTAAATTATTGAATGTTTTATAATGAGCGTGTATTATGTTGATAATCAGAGACAATAAAGATATTTTACTTGGGAGGAAAATACCTTATGATGATAGTGTACCTTCACTTCCTGCTCGAGGATTCCAGGTGTGAGTAGTTGTATCAGAATTAAATGGATTGTCCGGGAAGACTGGAAAGTCAAAGAGGAGGAGGAATGGGAGAAATCAAAGTATAATTTCTAGAAAAGAAGGTGTATTTTCTCCTTGACAAGAAACAGTAGTTGTGAGAACTACCTCTAATTGGCATTTATGTGGCACAGGATCAGATATTCTATTTTGCAGAAAAGAGTGTCTGCAACAGAGGGTGGAAATGTGCATGACTCCACTGCTGCCCCGGCGCCGCCGCTGCTTGTGCTACTGGATGGTGCTCACTGGGTGCTCACTCTGTGCCAGGACCCATCCTAGCTAAGCACTTTACAGAGTAACCATTAATCATCATGTGGTCCTCTGTGGTAACTACTGGTATTATCCTTGTTTTATACATGAGGCACAGGGAGATTACCAGCCTTTACTTTCTGCCCTGGCCTTGAAGCTCCTGGATCTTACTAGAACCATGAGAACTTGCCCAGGGGAGGTCACGTAGCTAGCAGCGCTGGAGCCTGGATCCAAACCCAGGCACTCTAGGCCAGAGGCACCGTTCTTAACCACTAAACTGTACAGCACATTTAATTTGATTTCGTTGGACCACCAGTTGTAGAGAATTTGATGCAACGTTATCACCAAAGCACTCTTTGTATTTACAAAGGACAATATAATTTTGTTATACGGAGTTCTTAGGACAGTTATATGTCATGATTGGATTCTGTATTTTTAAAATATTATTACATGTGTTAGGGTTATACTTCTAACTATACAGCAGGCGGTATATACTCACACAAAACCACCTTCTAATGTAGTGTCAGAGGATGATTTCATTGACATAAACACCATATATACACATACATGTATCATAGCAGGGGAGTAAAGGTTATAAAACAAGAACTTATTACTGATTTTTGTCGTAGTATTATATTGTCTTGCATTAATAATTCTAATATTATTTAGAAGAGGAAGCTACCAAAATTTACTGTCTGTTGGTTGTCACACCCTAAACGCATCTATGGCCTGTTTTCTGTAGTCTATATATTTAACAAAATCGACATTTTTTTTTTCAAAGAGACCACAGTGAATGGGGTGGGGGGAAGGGTTAGTGGAGATGGAATGAATAGAACCAACCTGGAAAATTTCTCTTTGTATAATTAAAATGTAGTAGTATAATTCCCATTGAAAAATTAGGAAGTTAATGGAAAGATTTAGCAACTAACCTCATTTCTGCTTCAAAAAACCATTTCCTTCCTTGATTGACCATTATGGTGAGCCACTGAGAAAGCTTAGGATTCAATTTCCATGTGAATCTTTATTGTTGGTGAATGTTTGGTAGTAATCAGATGGATGTAAAATGGAACAAAAGGCACGTTAAGA
The DNA here is from genome assembly GCF_048564905.1 of Vicugna pacos. Lineage (NCBI taxonomy): Eukaryota > Metazoa > Chordata > Mammalia > Artiodactyla > Camelidae > Vicugna > Vicugna pacos. Next base: position 14,662,985 of record NC_132988.1, read on the forward strand.
ACAGAAGTATCCAGCTCTAGGAAACGGCTGACATACATTATACAATATTTAGATTTTCTTAAATCTGTATACACTTAGTAACTTAATTATGTATTTGGGTTCTTAAGTAAACTTGCATTTTTGTTCAAAATGAGTACTCTATTGAAATGATCTTCTTTTAAAGCCAGTTTTATATTTTGTTTTATGTCTCTAAGAGGTATTAGATTTTACTGGAAAGTTATACTGGTTGCTTTCATTTAAGTACTTTATTAATTGATGGTAAATATTCATTTTGTATAAAAATTCAGTTGTAATAAATAGTTTGGACTTCAGGACAGCTTTTTGACCTTTCCAATAACAGACGTATTTTCTTTGGGGTGGGTGGAGGTAATTAGGTTTATTTATTTATTAATTATTATTTTTTTAATGGAGGTACTGGCTATTGAACCCAAAACCTTGTGCATGCTAAAGACACACTCTACCACTGAGCTATACCTTGCCCCCTCCAATAATAGATATTTATAATAGGTATTTATGAGATATTTATAACAGAAATTAGTTTATGGTAAGGTCAGCAAAACCTGACTCAGTGACCGTTTTCAATCAGATCATCTAGCAGGGAGGTTATAGCTCAGTGGTAGAGTGTGTGCTTAGCGTGCATAAGGTCCTGAGTTCAATCCCCAGTACCTCCCATTAAAAAGAAATAAGCAAATAAACCTAATTAACCTCCTCCCCCACAAAAAAAAGAGACCCCCCCAAAAAAAAGTAGGAGAGAAAAATAAAATCTAATCACCAAAAATACAAGGCCAAATGCCATGCACCAAAAATGCAGTGCACATGATGTATACCCAGTAAATGTTATTAAGTCAAAGAAGGAGTGAAGGAATGAATGAGTAAACAAATGGAAAGTGTTAACTTCTGTCCGAGACGTCATCTAACCTAAGTATTAATTGGAAGACCTAATTTTATCTCTGTAAAACTGAATAGGGGAATGTTGACCTGCACTTCATGTCATGATAGGTGGTATGGAAGAGGTGAATGAATGAAGGCGACGCCCTCTCTGCTGTTAACAATGTATTTAAACTGCTAATGAGAATTTTGCAGTGCCTTTTAAAAGTAATTTGATTTTCATTAAGACTGAGGAGATGATGCCAAAAATACCAAGAACTTTATTCATTTTTTTAAAATGTAACTCTGAGTTTGCCAGAAGTACTTGTCAGGTCTGTTTTGACCTGGATTATTAATCCCCTTTCCCTTAATAGAGACAGATCTTTTGAAATATTTTTCTCATTGGATATTTATGAACAGGATACTAGAGAAATTAGTTTCCTTCTTCTCTTCTTTCAGGCATAACTTCAAGTGGTTCAGAGTCCATTTGATGGAGAAATACACTTAGCGTTACGAGAGCACCAAAGAACCAGTTAATAACAGCATTTGTTATTCTGCCTAATGGTGTAAAACATTTCACCTAATATTTTAAAACACAGGTCCAATATAAATGCTTGGTGGGTATTATAGAGATCTTGCTCTGCTTAAATGCAAGTTGGTAGTTATAATGGTGTCTGTTAAGTCAGTAACTGATACTCAGTCTTAGGTACTGAGAAAAGCACATCAGTGAAAACTGGCGTGCCCTGGTGTTCGTGGCGGGATTTGGACTGTCTTTAATCTCCTTTGACTTGTTCATCTTCCTTTAAGGCCATCCATAAAGATGGACTGAGTATCCTTTTCAGCCTTTGGTTGGGATTTGCATCAGTAGTCATAAACCTGCTCTCCGGACAAAGACGCCCTTTCCTTTGAAGTAATTGCTCAAGCTTTTCAAAGCAATCCAAGAAGTCTATCCTTTCTCTTTTTATTTTTCTTTAAGAAGAAGTTGAAGTGTAGCCCCTTAAACCAGCAGCAAGATAAATTTTTCTCTTCAGCTTTACTAAAAGCCATGACGATTTTTCAAGCAGTAAGACTTTAAGAGGTTCTTAAGGGAATCTGTTCTGCTTTATGACCTAGCTTTTGGTAGCTCTAACTATCTCAGAAAGCAAAAGTAAAGACTTTTTGTACCCATTAACTGCTGCAAGTTTTTATCAAAGAATTAACCTGATACTTTTCAGAAGACTTTTCCCCTTGCTCTTTATTCGGTTTAGAGACTTCAGTGAGAGATGGCCAGAGCTTCGAGGTCTTTGAAAAAATAATCTAAGGCCAGTATTGTCTTACATGAGCTGATTTTCCCCCTCGGTACTAACTCTGCTCTGATGAGTAGCTGGGACTGGCAGATGTGAATGCTGCTGTGAGAGTGAACTGCATGGTTCCCAGATTTTGTTTCTAGACTTTCCAAACAAACGTACACAGATACGTACGCACACTGTTACTGGTACGTGGGATGGTATCGCTGTGTTGCAGGAGGTGTAACCGTGTAACTACAGAGAAAGAAATGGATTCTGTGAGCCTCATGTGAAGCCTGGGTGCCCTCTGCCCTTTGTAATTTCATCCCAAGGGCTTCCCAAATACCTGATGAACTTCTCAGTTTGGACCTGTTGGATTTAAATCCCATATCATATAATTCTATTTGCTTTAGTGAAAATTTAATATGTAAAACATTTGGTTCATTGGAACTTAAACAAATCCAAGTATTTATTTCGAACAGATTTTTCAATGAGAAAATGTCAAGAGCACTCGATCTGCACCGTGTGTAATAAAGGGAATGCAGGGTTCAGTCCTGAAACAGGACTGGAAATAGCTTTTCTTGGAGGAAATGAATCCTTATATTGTTGAATGTGGATTTTTAGAGGCCATTCATGTGCGTTTCCTAAAGGGGAGGAAAGTTCTGTAGCACAAGTCTTTGTGCAGGAAATCCAGTGAGTTTGTGAAACCAGGTACCTGAGAAGAACCCAATGACCAGAAGTCTACTCTTATGCTTTCAATTTCTTGGTTTTCTTTTCCTTTCCTTTTCTTTTCCATTCTGCCCCACCCCCACCCCACCCCACCCCACTCCTCGGATTTCCTGAACTGCCTAACCTGCTTCCTGCCAAACTTTGAAGTCAGAGACCTAGCCTTGAACCATTCTTTATGTAGAGATCAGGCCCTCGGAAAAGAAGTCTTTTTTTCAGTGTTTTAATTACACAGCATGAGCGCGCGTCTTCTGATTTGTGGAGGGGAAAATGATTGGTATAGTGTTGATTACTGGAAACTAGTATTTTGTAAGTAAAGCATACTTATAAAAAAATTAAGAGTTACAAAAAAGAATGCTTATATCTTAATTCACTTCATGGGGTTAATTGTGAGGCTGCCTAAGCTCTAACTTCATGGTCATGGAAAACTCTCAGTATTTCAACTGTTTGACATTAAAGAAAGAAATCCAGTTCACAGCAGTCTTCTCACTTCCTCCCCATGTCCCTGAGAAAATGTTCGTAGATCTATAAAACAAAAAGTTAGCATTGGCATGCTTAAGCGACAACGTCCTCTGGGTCCCCATTACCCATCTGTCCTCTGTTTGCTTTGCCCTCCGCTTACACTGCTGTCAGTCGTCTTCAGACTTTCGTTTTCCACCGAGGAATTCCAAGACAATTCAGGTTAAAACACGAATCCCACCCCCCATAAAACGATAACTTACGAAATCAAAAAAGGGACAGTCACACTGAGAATAGACTCCTTAGATCCTAATGCTTTCAATTCTTGGTTTTAAAAAGGTTGCCAATAGATGTAATTAGCCATGCATTTCAAAATTAACATTGTATGGTATTTTTGTGGAAAAGGAGAGGAAACCATGAATTGGGGCTGAAGTATTGGTGACTTTTAAGAACACATTTATTTCTAATTTTTGTGGCAAGACTGAACTCCAACAGAAATTTAGGTAGTTCAGATTGGTTTGCGTTATTTGCTTCTTTTCTTAACGAATTTCCCAAATTTATGTATTTTCTAAGGAAAAAAATAGTTGCTCTTGTAACATATGCTTTCTGGTTTAGAAAATGTCTAGTAAACATTGTATTAAGGGGGGTTTCTCTCCCCAAAGCAGTTTTAAAACTGAATCAAATGAAACCAAGCCCCTTGTTCCACTTACCCCTGGCCTTTTATTATGTCATTTGAGGTCTCCCTTTGTCACCAAGCGTGCAGGCCAGTTCCTGTGTCTGACTGCATATAGCGTGTGTGGAGGTTAATACGGTATCTCTTCACTTACGTCTCACTCAGAAGTACCCATAAGTACCTATAGTCACCGGAAGCCAGGAAGGACACTGTGGGGACACGGCTGTGTGTGATGCCCTCCGGTGAACGCACTGTGGTAATTAGGGAGCCGATCAGACATGAAGTGACTGCAGGCCCAGGGGCAGTGGGGCTGGAAGCACAGAAGCCAGGCTCTGTCTTCCCAGTGGAGGCCTCTCCTGGTTTGGCTTGGATCTGTGTACATTCATTCAGTAAGGTCTGTTTTCCTCCCCTGCTCCCGCACCCCCCCAAGCATAGGCATGCACATAAATTTGCATGACATTTCAGAGGACACTGACCATCCTAAAACCCACTAGGAGATTTTTTTGACCACCAGCATTTGCCTTTCCAAGGGCAGTAGGTTTCTGCTGGATTTTCCCTGATCTGCCCGACCTCTCTCATCAGGGTGGGTGACTGTTCCAAGCGTATGCGGTTAGGATAACAAGTTATTCTTTTCCACAGAGTTCCACAGCTGGCAGTAGTGACCTGTTTTCTGGGCACATTTGCCCCTGTGGATTCCACAGTATCATTTGTCAGTCAGACTATGCAGCCAACCCTCATCAAGGACATCTAAGAATGCTGCCACCGGCCCCTTTCATTAAGGCGTTTGTGCCTTCGTCCCCAGAGACTATAAAAGTAGGAGGACCCGTTTGTCTTAAAATAGCATGTTTCAGGCTAAAAAAGGAATTCAGACGTGAAATCAAGGCACCCGCCAGGCCCATCACTGTTTTTACTTGCCAGTGCTGGGCCATTCACAGTGGGGTTCCTGGTCAACCAGCCCATGGTCTTTTCAGTGTGGGACTGAGATACAGGATGACTTCTACTGGTGAGAATGTTCTGAAGCATCTCCCAGTACTTGGATAGTCCCCCATCCCTCCTTCACCCCCCTCCCCTAATTGTCAGTCACCATCAGTAGAATCACATTTAACAGTCTGATTTCCCCCTCTGTGCTTTGAATGAACCATCGAGAAACATACTCTGTTAAGATTTTGTATCAGGATAAAACAGAACTTAGAAAAGACAGTAAGTAAGAGAAGAGCTGCTTTGTGATATCGTGAACCCTGGTTAAGACTGTCCTCATGTGACAGGGGTCTCAGTGGCCCACAGAGGAGGCGGCCTAGGTGAGGGGGGAGCTGAGGAGACCACCTTTCTGTGAAATGTGAATTATAAATTCATTCATAAATCATCTAACCAAGGGGCTCGTATTTGTATTTCCAAAGTACCTAAGGCCGTTTATAATGCAGATTTTTGTCTTATTTTATTCTCTTTTAAACTATTGTCTGTTGCCTGATAATCATGTAAGGTTTAGAAATTGAGCAACACGTGTTCCTCAAACTATAGAATATAGTTTGGATCTACGCCTAAAACAGGATTTTGGGACAAATTCCCAAGCTATAGATTAAAAATTTAGGTATAATGGGAATTAGGAACAAATTCTTGCTTATTTAATCTGAGTAGAGGGAGGTCACCCCTGCATGAACCTGAATTGATTTGTTCTTTTACCTGTTTCTCCCTAAAGGTGAGACCGCCGCCCCGCGGGCCGTTTTGACGGGCCACGACTGCGAGGTCACCTGTGCTGCCGTCTGTGCTGAGCTGGGCCTGGTGTTAAGTGGTTCTAAAGGTAAATCTATGTTGCTTTCATAAAATGGATACATTGTGGGGTATCTCCTAGTAACACATCACCAAGGATGAATTTGGTGCCTCTTTCTCTAGAGCTACGCTCTTACGGTAGCCATGAGCCACACGGGGCTGTTTACGTTCACTGAAAGGAAATAAAATTAAAAATTCAGTTCCCTGGTGGCACTAGCCACATTTCAGGGGCTCAGTGTTCACATAGGACTAGTGGCTACTGTGTTGGACAGCCCCGAAAGGGAACATTTCCATCACTGCAGAAAGCTCAGTTTCACAGCTTTGCTCTAAAGAGTGGGGCAAGAACAAGGACCACCTTTGTATGTTTGTTTATCCTTCTGGACTCCGACTGGGCTGGGTTCCATCTCACACCTGAATGGGAACTCCTGACGCAGTCTGTTTCACCTTCCAAGTCTCTGAACTAGGCAGGGGCCACGATGGCTTTGAGAACGGAGTGGAAAGATGCTTAAATTAAGCTGGTTTGCCTGGAGTTTTGCATCATCGTATGTTTAGGCCAAAGATACTCAGCAAGCTTTCCAAGAGCACACACAACAAATCAGGATCTGACCAGGAACAGAGCTGTTTCCAGTTCACTGCTTATTTGACTGTAATAGTCTATCCATCTCTCTGTCCTTCTGCCCTGAACTGACTGACGTCTGAACACAAAAAAAACTACTGTAATCCCATGTCTTTTAGGTTTATCTAATGGGGATGTGTAGAGTTTTTGAGTCACCTTATCTGTCTTTTGAACTATAAAAGTCAAGCTAGCAAGAGGATTGTGGTTAAAAATTTAGTTGGTCAAAACAATGAAATAACAATAGCAAGAATTCTGTAACTACTGAGTTTCTTTCCTTCTTACACCCAGTGATTTCATTTATCCTGAGCTAACATGAGTTCTTAGACTATCTGTGATCCAAGTTGGACATATAAAATGAACCTGTCGTATTACAGGCTGTCTTCACTTTGCACAGTGGTGTGGGACCATTAAAATGACTGTGCAAGATGGAACCATGCAATGAGACTGAAAACCAATAATTTCAGTGGGAAATACTAAGATTACTAATAATCAATGGGAAATTTTAACCAGTGGGAGATTTTATGATTGTTCCATGGTCTTTAAAAATTTATACCAAAACATTAAACATTTTCCTGTTCAGTGTTATATGTACATACATACACATACATATATATGGACATGAAGAAAATAGTAAAACTCAACATTTACTTACTTAGTACACTGTAATTTAAAACATTAGACACATTGAGAATGAAAGTATTTTATTTCTTTGTGAAAAACATAGCGAGAGTACTTTAAACAGTGCCTGCCCCTTCTCCCCAAGTAACTTGAGAATCTTTTCTGCGCCTTGACTAGTTGTCAGACTCCTTCCTAAGATTGGATTAGCTTCCGACATTTTGTCTTCTGTGCTTTCAGTGTCATATAACACCTCCTAGGTTTTCTTTAATGTGAAGGATTTTTCTGTCATCGCTTCTTCGGGGACATCCTCATATTGGTTACAGCCACTTTCCCAGCTCCCATCAGTCAGGTCCCCTGGACCCACATCTGCGGTGTCTCAGCAGCCCCAGCTTTCCCTCGGTCAGCTTGCTCTTCTCTAACTCCATTTAGGTTTGATTCACATTTCACTTTCAGCTTTATCACCTTTCTTGTCCTTACTGTTAACTTACCTTTGTAGGCCGACACCCTCCTCCGATGATGCATTTGTGTAAAATGTCATAGTTTTATCACTGGTGGACAAGGAGGCAACACAGCTACAGAGTTTGCTGTCTGTGCACAAGCTGAGTCACAGACATGCGGGGACCTTTCCCTGGAGACTCTAAAAGGTGTGATGGGCTCAGTCACCTGAAATGATGCACACCTGCTATTTGTAGTGATTTGTGGGCTGAAGAGCTGGCCATGAAATGTGCACTTTACTTAATTACTGTGAGAACTGACGTCTGAACTGGGGTGTTGAGGGACTAGGTTATTTAGAGCGATAACTGAAATTCCTGCATGCTGAAACTGTGCAGAGCAAAGACTGCCTTCCGTGTTTACGTCGAGAACGCTAAAAAGTTACCAACCTGAGTGGTCAAGAATAAGCCGAGAGGCACCTTTAATAGTCGCGTAGGGAACAGGTAGTGCAGCGTGGAGAGGAGCAGGACACACTGTCTAGTTACTGCTTCTGTCCAGCTCAGGCATTCCTTAGAACCTACTCATCACACAGGCAGTTTTGGCTGCCTACTCCCCTGCTCCACCTGTAGCAGGCACTCAGCAAAGATGACCGAGCACTGCTCAGAAGGGCTACTGGGCAGATTCTCCATCCTCCTCGGGCAGCTCGGCCTGCAGGTCAGCCTGGGGAGCGGGGAGCGGTGGGTGCGGCTTCTTGGTTCAGGGGACAGCAGGCAAGCAGGCTTGTTCACCAAGCAGAAGTGGCAGAAGGATGTCTGTGTGGATTTACTTGGGGGCAAGGAGTGGACTGCCCGGGGCCGCGTTCACTGCAGAGCAGTGAGCAGCAGGAGGGAAGAAGGCTTGGACCTTAGAGTTCTCCCCACACAGGCCAGATGCTGCCACCAGAGAGCCTGGGAGGTGGGAGGGCGGGGTGTAGAGGATCAGAGTGTGCCTGGCGGCACCCCATGTTTGATAGAGGCCCAGCTGTCTGGGAAACTCTTCTAGGATTTGAAATCTGTCCTGTTCCTTTCTCAGTTCCTCCACTTTTTATCATCTCTTGGCATAATGAATTTCATAAAGTAACTTCCTGTCTCTTGAGCAGTGGACTTGAACACGTACAACCTAGCTTTCTCTTCTCCCAAGTGGAAGGTGAGTTCCAGCCAGCGTGCAGGTTTTACAAAATAATATATCATTTTTTGAAGGCCTTCAACCGCTGTAATATGGCACTGTCATCCTGCTGGACCTGTGCTCAGCCAAGATTCAGACCACATTTGTCTGTCCTCATGGAAAAACGTCATTTTGCCTTTTGTTTCTCCTGTTTTCTCAGAAGGACCATGTCTCATACATTCCATGAATGGAGACTTGTTGAGGACTTTGGAGGGCCCTGAAAACTGCCTGAACCCAAGACTCATTCAAGCTTCAAGAGAGGGTCACTGTGTCATATTCTATGAAAATGGCTTCTTCTGTACATTCAGTGTGAACGGAAAACTCCAGGCCACCATGGAAACTGATGACAACATAAAGGTGAGTGTACCTTGTAGAATTTTCAACCTTCTGTGTTTTCACCTCAAAGTGTGGTGAGCGAGGAGGGAGAGGGTTCACCAAAGAAACTTCTGGTTTTAGTAACCAAGGCCCTCTCTTCCACTCCAAGAGGGAGTTGTGAGGTGGCACTGGGGTGGGGCTGGTGTCTCCCAGACCCCAGTGCATCCGGGTGCCCAGCGCCTGAGACCACTGGGTGAAGCCCAGGAGGGACCTGCAGCCCGAGAGCTTTTCTTCAGCTTTTCACCCAGGCCATCCTGGGCGGCTTTCAGTGGCACTGCTCTTTTTCTTTGTTGTTTTTGGTTTTCTGTCTAAGAAAGTTCACCGCAGGTGGTTGTTTTCTGAGTCTCAGAGCTAAAATAGTGCCATAGAGCATCCATCAACCGGACCGTCTGCCTTTGAGCAGGCTGACGGTGGTCGGGGTCTGGGCTCTGACGGTGTGGGACCAGCATCCCATTTCAGACTTGACTTCTTGGCGGGTAACACGACCCAGACTCACTAGGTTAGGGAAGTTGAGCTGCAAGTTTTGACGTGAATCAGGCAACACGTTTTTGCTTTCAGCATACAGGACGTCGTGCTGGCGGGCCCTGTGCGTCCTGCTTCATTCTCAGGACGGGGAGTAAGTGTTCAAGGTTGAAAAGAGAGGAGGGACTGCTCTTAGGAGAGGCTACCTTTTCAAGGTCCTTTATTTCTCACCTCCAAACATCTTCATGCAGGTGAAGGTAAAATGAAGCCGGTGTTCCTGTCACCTTCCGGGACAGGGTTGGAGGTGCAGGTGAACCGGGTACAGTGAGGGAACCCAGGACACATGGGGGTGGCAAGAGGGTCGCAGAGGCCTCTGCCCTGGGAGTGTGGCTTTAAGCTGGTTCTGGCCATTTCACTCATGGTTTTTCCTGACTTGGGCCAGCTTGGCTTGTGGCTGGTGGATCCAGCCGGTGTTCCAGGTTCTTGTCCCATCCCAGAAAGAATTCAGAAACAAGATGTAGTGGTTAAAAAAGTAAAGTGAGAATTTATTAAAGGATGGATAGTGCACTCAAGGGGAGAGCGGGCAGGCTCAGGTGAGCGGCCGCCCCAAGTTTCTTTGGCAAGTTGGTTACATAGAGTGTAAGAATGAATGGGTGGAATATTCACTGGGGAGGGAAGGGTTTGGGGTCGTATTCCCTGACTTCCAAACCACCTCCACCTTCCCTAGGGAAGGGATTTTGTCCTTATTTAGTCTGGATTGGAAGTGTCGTGGAGTCAGTGCATGATGGGTACTTCTAATCTGCAAGGCTAATTTTATTGAAATGAGGGCATAATAAGCAAAAGGTTACATTTGGACACTGGAGATTCCTGCCTTTTCCCACCTTTCTTTGTTGGCCTCTGGGCTACTTATCACCCCTAAAGGTGTGACCACTTACCAGCCCAGAGGTTCCTGCTTTTCTTTCTCTACCCAAGGACCCCTGGTGCCTGCATAATATATGGTTTCCAGCATTTGGCCTGTGGTCCTCCTTTCTGCCCAATTTCTGCCATTTGGTCTGTGTCCCCGTTTCTCTGCTCGTATCTCGCTATCTGCCTGCGCTAACAGGGTGACATAAGTTCTCCTAGTTTCCCAGACCTGGTCTGATCACCCCTTTCTCTCACGTAAATCCTGGGGTCAGGAGGTATAGAGGAACAGAAACCCTGAATGTCGATCCCACTGGGTGCCTCCTTCACTCAGCAAGCGGCTTTCTTCTGCCTCCCTTTCTCTCCATGGGTTTCTCCATCGCATCTTGACCGCCGCAGAGGCCCATGTGCGGGGACACTCACACAGCTTTCGCTTTTCCCTTCATTTAAACCAAGTGCACATCAGAGGATTTTCCTTTCTTTTCTTCACAATAATAATGCTGATCATCTGTCACTCTGAGTTGCGATCAGAGTGTCAGCTACACTAATAAATCTGTAAAATAATTTGAAATCCCTTGCTGGCTTAAACCATTTCTGTGGCATTTCGGTTCGCACCCACGGCTCTGGGAAGCTCCTGGAGGCGGTCGGTCACAGGAGGCCTTCTGCAGCCTGTTCCCACGCGCAGGCCTTTCCTCTCTGCCCTATGGCCATTGTTTTTTCCCTCTAAGATTTCCCGCTGGATTTTAGGCTTAAACAATCCACCGCCTTTCCCCCAGCACTCCTGCACTTTATCATACTAACTTGCAAGTGGCAACTGTGTGATGAAAGCGAGCTGGCCTAAAACGAGCCCTGCCTGCCCACGGCCCCAGAGACGCCCTGTCACAGCTCACTGCCTGGGGACAGAGGGGAGGAAACCGCAGGCTGCGAAGTGGGGACATCCTGGATCAGCAGTCCCACCTCCGGCCTGCAGTCGGAGCCTCTGTAAGGACGGGAGACTGTGGAAACAAATTAGTCACTAGCTCAGATCAGAAATTAAGTTTCTTTGAAATACCGAGAACCCTGCAGGCAGGCGGCCTGGGGAACCTCTGTGCTAATCAAGGCTTCCCACCTGTTTTTATTTAGATGCCAGATTGTTCGGTGGCATTTGGTTAACATATCATAGCACATCAACTAGGCATGTTTAGATGTCTTAATGAGTAGCTTAAATTTAAGTGGGCAGCCTGTTTAGAGCAGGAAAGGTCTGTTATCCCAAACAAGGGATAACCACCGTTTCGCCCGGAGGAGCTCATTTATTTTCTCTTCCTGAGGAAGCTGTGTTTGAGGATGTGATCGTCCCCAGCAGACAGCTGTGGCCTGTGGGTGCCTCCTGAGAACCAGTGCAGCCTCAGTGTTGTCCTGGCATCAGGATTTCTGAGGATGAAGTAACATGTCCTTAGGGCCCTCTTACATCTCTAGTCTCAACCCTGCCTGATAACTAGAATTAAGAACTATGTGAATGCTGGTCTGGGTGATAGGGTGCTGTTCAGGAAATGCTACCCTGGCTCTTACGTCCAGGGAAATTTGACAAGTCCCTCATGAGAAAGGCCAACAAAATATTTTTTAGCCTCAGCAGGCACCTGGTTTATTAAAATGTTTTAGATGCTGATAAATGTGTAGTCCTGAAAGTCGAGGTCTTATTTATTTCAACACAGAACTAGGATTAGAGATTCTTTACTCTGGAACAAAGAATTAAAGATTAATGGTTTTAATTTATGTTTTAATATAGCACTTATCCAGTAAAAAGCCTCAAGTTATAAAACTCAAGTGAACCACAACCATGAGGTTAATGGATTTTCATCAGCTGAATTTCATAAGTGTAGCAAATAATTATTTGTTGTAGTCTTCATTGCCTTTCCCAGATACCCCCTAGAGATGGCCATTTGTGAAATGAATGGGAGGAAAGGATATTGGTTTTTAGTCATATTGAAAAATCTTCCTATTTGTATTTGGTTAAAATTTAGAGAATACTTCTTACATGTAACTATCTTCCACCCATGGGATTTTATTTGTTACATGTATTTTTTGTGTCCTTGAGAATAAGCTATATTTAGGAGATCTCTAAAAGTTGGCATTTGCATGAATGTGAATTGAATGGCTAAGAAACAGTCCTTAATTTTCTATGATTTTAAAAAAATTGGGGGAGCAAAATGTAGATTAAAGACTTAAGGCAACTATACTGAAACTGAGTGCAGAAGAATGTAAATATATTTTCCAGAAGGTAGGTAATTTCTTTCTGGCTCGCTCATACAATCTGGATTCCTGTGTTCACTGTGTCCTGGTGGACGTAAGACTACAGGTGTTTGCAGTGACTTGTAGAACTCCCGATGCCACCCAGGTAAGGAAAGGAAATGTGTGTCTCAATAAGCTGGGAAAAGGAGGAGAGGAAGGGGTAAGACAATCAGCTTTTGGAATGGGGAGGGACCTTTTATATCAGAGGAGTCGCCACACTTTTCTCTGTAGGGGGACAAATAGTAAATATTTTCGGTTTTGCAGGCTCTATATTCTGTTGCAATTACATGTGAAAGTAGCCAGAAATGAATGGGTGTGGCTATGTTCCAATAACCCTTATTTATGGACACTGAAATTTGGAATTCATATTATTTCCACATGTCATGAAATATTATTCTTTTGACTTTTTTTTCCAACCGTGGAAAAAATTTTAAACGTTGTATGTAATAGGGGGTGGCCTGCTTTTGGGGCTGAAGAGCAAATTGCACGTCTGTGCTTTGTGACCAGCAAGAAGCGGTCGGTCCTGGGGCAAGAAGAAAATGCTTAACCCGGGCTTCAGCACCTGAAAGTTGTGGGTCTCTACCCAGCTGTCTTCCCAGCCACTGTAAAAATCCCGTGGGCCTAGGGAGGGCACCCCAGCTGCAGGCGGTCTCCGGGGGGCCGGAGCCCAGGGGCAGCAGGGTGTTCTTGGGGATATGAGGTCATCTAGCACTATCTGCTTGGCCTTGGCACAAAATGGGCTTAGCACGTCTGCGTTCCAACCAGAGAGATGCCTGGAAGCTCCTCACAACAGAGAGCTGGTCCCCATCCACAGCACACACTGTAGAACAGGAAGAGTGTGCCACCTCATCCTTAAAAAGCAGAAATTTTGTCAGCAAAAATTAAAGAAAACAAAAAACAAAACCTCTAACATTGCCTGACTTTGCCCATTTGATTTTGGAACAATGGCAAAAGTCTTCTATGACTCATGATTTCCTAAAGCCTCAGGAATACAAGCTCTCTCCCTTCTCTGTGCGCTGCAGTAGCTGCATCGTGGGGAATTCATCAGAAATGGGGTGGGGGGCAGTTTTCCCCGAGCCACGTCTCTCCTAAGTGTTGCCTGTCTCCTAGGCCATCCAGCTGAGCCGGGACGGGCAGTACCTGCTCACGGGAGGAGACAACGGTGTGGTCGTGGTCTGGCAGGTGTCTGACCTCAAGCAGCTCTTTGCCTATCCAGGCTGCGACGCCGGGATCCGGGCCATGGCCCTGTCCTATGACCAGAGGTAACACTGGAATCAGGGTCTACTACTGGTGGCTTTAAAACCTGTGGACGGAATTTACTTAAATGGGCTGGGTTGTGAGGGTCACCTGTGCAATCAAAAAAGCCATTGAATATTGGGGTTTTCCAAGAGATTTTTTTTAAAGCGTGATTTTCTTTCTGATGGCATTGCCAATCTTGGACAAAGGCTGAGTTCTCTAGGAATAGACAGGATTTAAGTAACGAAGGCTCCAATTATATTGCCTTTACTTTCTGGTATAAAATTTAATGTGAAATGTTTGTATGTCTGTGATGACGCCATTGAGAAACCTGGCTTATATCTGAAAACCTACATTTGGGGAGATAACCTTTATCTGGTATCTCTATCTGGCATTTCCAGAACTTTTTCATCATTCCATCTCATAGTACCCTTCGACGTGCAAAGCCTTTGATTTTGACCAAGTCTGGCTTATCTAATTTTTTCTGCTGTTGCCTGTGCTTTCAGTGTCTTATCCAAGAAATCACTGCAAAATCCAGTGTCATGAAGCTTTTCCTCTGTTTTCTCCTGAGAGTCAAATAACTCATATTTAGCTTTGATCCTTTTTGAATTAATGTTTGTATATGATGGTAGGTAAGTCCCTAACCTCATGCTTTTGCATGTGGGTGTCAGTGTTCCCGGCACTACTTGTTGGAAAGACTGTCCCTGTACGTGGGAGCTTGTTTCTGGGCTCTGTTCTTCCATTGGTCCATATGTCTGACGTGAGGCTAGCGCCACATTGTTTCGATTATTGTAGCTTTCTAGTAAGTTTTGAAATCGGGAAGTATGGGATATCCAATTTTGTTGTTCTTTTCTGAGATTGTTTTGGCTCTTTGGGGTCCTTAGAGATTCCAAGTGAATTTTAAGATGGGTTTTTCTGTTTTTGCAAAAAAACACTGGGATTTTGATAGGAGTTAGTTTGACTCTGTAGATTTCTTTGGCTAGTATTGTCATTTTAACAATATTAAGTCTTCCAATCCATATACGTGGGATGTGTTTAAACATTTATTTATGTCTTTAATTTCTTTCACCTATAGTTTCTCATTTTCAATACACAAGTCTTTTGCCTCTGGTTAAATTTATTCCTGCATATTTTATTCTTTTTATTGCTATGATGGAATTGTTCTCTTAATTTCCTTTTCAGATTGTACATTGCATTGTATAAAAACACAACTTACTTTTGTGTGTTGATTTTGTATCCTGTAACTTTGCTGAATTCATAAGCTCTAACAGGTTTGGGGGGGGTGGAATCTTTAAGGTTTCCTTCGTAAAGATCGTTATCATTTGTAATAGAGACAGCTTTACTTCTTCCTTTCCAATTTAGATGCCTTTTCTTTTTCTTGCCTAACTGCTCTGGCGAGGACTTTTTGTACTATATTGAATGGAAGTGGTTAGAGCAGGATCCTTGTCTTGTTCCAGGTCCCGGTCAGGGGAAAGGCTTTCAGTATTCACCACTGAATATGGTGTTAGCTGTGAATTTTTCATAAATGCCTTTTATCATGTTGAGGTACTTTCCTTCTACTCTTAGTTTGAGTGTTTTTATCATGAAAAGATGTTGAATTTTGTCAAGTGCCTTTTGTTCATGTGGGGTTTTTTGGTTGTTAATTGTCTTGGTATGATATATATACTACATCGATTTTTTTTTTTTTGTATGTTGAACCATCCTTTTGTTCCCAGAATAAATCCCACTTGGTCATGGTGTATGATCCTCCTAATGTACCACTGAATTTGGTTTGCTAGTATTGTTGAAGGTTTTTATATCACTATTCATAAGAAATATTGATCTTTAATTTCTTGTAGTGTCTTTGACTTTGATGTTAGGGTATGTTGGCCTCATTAAATGACTCAGGAACTGTTCTCTTCAGTTTTTTAGAAGTGTTTGAGTTGGTGTTAACCCTTCTTTAAATGACTGGTAGAATTCACCAGTGAAGCTGTCTGGTCCAGGGCTTTTTTTTGTTGTTGGGAGGTTTTTGATTATTGACTCAATCTCATTACTAGTTATGAGTCTATTCAGATTTTTCTATTTCTCCATGATTAAATTTTGGAATATGTGTTTCTAAGAATTTTTCCATTTCATCTAGGTTTTCCAATTTATTGGCATATAAATTTGTAATAAAACTGGTGGTGATAATGTCTCCACTTTATGATTTTAGTAATTTGAGTCTTTTTCTTAGTCTAAAATTTTCTTGACCTTTCAACAAACCAACTTTTGATTTTGTTGATTTTCTCTGTTTTTCCAGCTTCTGTTTCCATTCTAATCTTTATTATTTCATTCCTTCTGTTATGTTTGGGTTTAGTTCATACTTTTTTCTAGTTCTTTAAGGTGTAGAATTGGGTGAAAGTTTTTTTTTTTAATAAATGTGTTTATAGCCATAAGTTTTCCAGTTTTTGCTGCATCTTGGAAGTTTTGGCTTGTCTGTTTTCGTTTGAGTCGATATTTTGTAATTTCCTTTGAGATTTCTTTTTTTGACCAATTGGTTAACCTCCACAAACTTATGCATTTTCCAGTTTTCCATTATGATGTCTAGTTTAATTCTATTGCGACTAGAAGAAATACTTTATCTAGGAGAATGTTCCATGTGAATTTGAGAAAAAAAATCTGTTTATTCGGCCGTTGTTGGGTGAGTGTGCATCTGTGTGTCGGGTCCGGTTGGTTTTTAGGATTGTTCAGCTCCTCTGTTTCCTACTGTCCTTTCTGGTGGTTCTGCCCATTAATGAAAGTGGGGCATGCAAGTCTGCAGCTGTTACTGTAGGGCTGTTTGTTTTTCCCTTCAGTTCTGTCAGTGCTGGTTCCATGTATCTTGGGGCCGCTGCTGTTTGGTCATACGTTAGTAATTAATTGCTGTATCTTCTTGATGAATTGCCCCTTTTATCACTGTATAGTGTCCTTATTTGTGTCCTGTCATATATTTTGACTTAAAGCCCATTTTGTCTAGTATTTGGGTAGCCACCCCAGCTCTCTTCATTATTTGTGTGGAATATCCCCTTCCATCCTTTCACCTGTTTTTGTCTTTAGATCCTTGAGTCTCTGGTAGACGGCATATAGTCTGATCATGTTTATTCATTTTGCCAGTCTCTTTGCCTTTTGATCAGAGTTTAATCCCTTTAAATTACTGATAAGCAAAGTATTTTGCCATTTGACAATTTGCTTTGCTTTCTACATGCCTTAGAACTTTGTTTCTCATTTCATTACTGCATTCTTTTGTGTTTAGTTGATTTTTTGTAGTGACATATTTTCATTCCTAATTTTGATAATCAGGTACTACAAAGGATGCTAAATATGACATCTAAGGACTGTCCTAAGCAAGCCATACAGCGAAAGGTCTCAGATTATATAGGCTTCTGCCCCCAGGAGAGGCTCCTCTAAAGTTCCTGTCTTACTGCTCCATCTCTCTCCCTGCACTGCCTGCTCAGGGACAGGGGAAGCAAGCAGCGGCTCTCATCTATAATGATCATTTCAGTGAGTCACTGTGTTATAAGGCTAAAGATCCTACTCTCCACATGATGGACAGAGCACATTCTTCTGTGGAGCAGAGCCCAGCCTAAATTATGGCCCACCCTCTGCTTTCTTCCTCTCCTGATATCAGAGAGATTCTGTCACTTGATCGTGTGCCGCTTCCTCCACCAACAGATACATTGTGATACCAGATTCAGATCTGGACTCAGCAGCACCCCCCGCCCCCCCGAAGTTATGTAGCCTGTTCAGGTGTTTGTGACCCATCCTGAACGTACTGGCTGTACCGGCGGTATAAAGGCAAGCTGTGAGCTGGATTGTTGTGCTGTGTCAGAGGAGCGACTCAGCTTACTCAAGACTGCATTTTAGTCATCGAAAAACATACCTTGGTTCTCACAGATCGTAGTTTTGGCTGCCATCTTCTGTATTCACCTTGTGGATTTGGGAGGGCAGTTCTTTCTTTAGTCCCTCGGAAATGAACGGGCTGCAAACCGCTCCTTCTCTGTGTCCCCAGGTGCATCATTTCTGGCATGGCCTCGGGAAGCATCGTCCTGTTCTACAACGACTTTAACCGGTGGCACCACGAGTACCAAACCCGCTACTGAGGGAGGCGGCTGTGCCTCAGCCTCGCCCCCCCCCCAGGCAGGGGGCGCACCCCGAGCCTCAAACAGCTATCACACCTGAATGTAACTTAAATTTGCTCTAAGAAGCAAAATATTTTTTAAAGTTAATTGCTATTTTTGTAGACTTTGCTTGACTTTTTTGGGGGGGATGGCAAAGCAGAAAACTGGCTGCTGGGTTCTGTAGTTTTAAAAAAATCTATATTTTTAGTCATAACAAGAAGTCTATTTTCACCAATTATGGAAATATACAGTGGGCAAGTAAACCCACTTATTTTAGTTATATTATGGGAAAAAACACTTCCCATTTACCTGCACTCTCGAGAAATGTATGATCGTAACAGTAGGGACCTGGGTTATGACACTGGGATGAGGGAATGTTATGCTGTACTTTGGCTCCTGTATTTTTCCAGACAATTGTGCTTCTGCAGCAGTGAAATTTCTGGGATTTAAATAGTAATGTTTAAATTATGGTAAATGTAATTTAAAACATCTCAAATTATTTCTGTCAATATTATTCTTCAAGCATGTCTTAGACCTAGAACATTACGGTTTGGGGGAGGCTATTTTATTTTACTGCGTGGGTAACATAAAGGATCTACTGTTGTAGCAAGTGTGAAATATTTACAGTGTTTTCCTCATCTGTCCTCTTCTTAGCACACCAAAATGTGAAATGATGGAAATGCTCTGGGGCTCACAACCTTTGTTTTTCTTTCTTTTAAAGTAAATGTAAGTACCAAAGCTCCCCCCCGAGGGCCGGCCGTGCCCGCGCCCTTGCTGGGGCTCCCCCCGCCCCGGGTCCCAGAACCGAGGCTCCCGTGTGCTATATTGAGCAACACTTGTTTTACAATCTTCACCTTCCTTTTGATTAGCAATTTGTACTAAGAAAATGTTATTTTGGTGTTGTATAATTCTACTTTTCTAGTAGATTGCTGTGTGGAATTCTGTGAAAAATATTTGAGAAAAGGTCTGTATTGCATTAATAAATTCTTTGTAAGTTGTGAACTCTTAGATGAAACTGATATTCCATCTCTGTTTCTCTTGCAACTTATGTAAAGGGGTTCCCCCCCCTTTTTTCTACACATTCAGCTTTTCTCTAAAAGCAGAGATTTGGAATGGAACAACTCAGTTTGACAGAAAAGTTAAGTAAAATAGTATCTGTAATTGACTTGTTGGAAATACCCTTTTCACTCCTAATTTTGAAACAATCATAAAACAGTTGTTTGCGAAGATGATGTCAAACCCTAGTTCAGTCACAGTTTTTGAACCACCACCAATGAGACTCTCTCGAAGGAAGACTGGCCAGCTAGCTCCCTCTTACTGAGACTCAGCAATCAGCACACTAGACCCGTGTCGAACAAATGACCAAACAAGGGACTGTGTACACTGTCCCGTCTAAGATCCACCAGTGTTTTACAGACCATTAACCAGGAAAATAGATGGTAAATGTGGGGGAGGGAGAAGACGTCTTAGACTCAAAGACGTACCCGAGTGACTGGCAGACGAGCACCCCACTGCTGTCAGCCTGCAGCATCAGCCTTCAGGGTAAATGGTAGAAGAAAACTAGCTAGGGACACCCAAGTCCTGGGCCAGGCACGTGACACTTCAGCTACCCACTGTAATAAGCCTAAAGCAAAGTTAATGAAGCACTTCCCTCTTGGAGCCTAAGAAGAAAATTGGTGCCTCCACTGCCTTGTTTTAAAACGTACGACTATGAGAACGCAACTGAAACACAAAGTCACGCTTTACAGCTGGGCTTCCCCCAACCGCGGAGCCGGGACCCTCGGACACTCGTGAAACAGCCGACGTCCGCACGAGGGCTTAGTGACAGAACCTGCTGGTGCGGTGTATGTGAAGGTTTACTCAAAAACAAGTATTTCAAATACATGTAGACCAATTAGGAAAAAGAGGTCAAAACTGAGGTGGTTTGGAACCAAACGAGATTATTTGCAGCAGGCGGGAAACAGGGTGGCCCCTCAGCTGGCGGCGGTGCGGTGTGTTAAAAGGCATCGCCTCAAGAAAATAAGATTTTCCTCACTGATAGCGTTGATTCTTCCTGAAATATCACCAATCAAGCCCTTGAGGCTCTGCGATTTAAGAAATACTGCTAGATCACTGGGAGGAAGCACGAGGGCTTAGAGCACACAGTGTTAGAGCAGGCGGGTAGCTAGAGATGAGCAGAGAGAGGGGGACGCGGGCAAATGGCAGAAAACCATTATTTTCCTGTCTCACGTTAAGGGATCTATTTCCTTGCCAGAACCAAGATTCTGGGGGAGCCGGGCAGAGGCAGCTGGCTGCACTGTAGCTGCAGGCTTGGATCATCTGGAGACGTTTCTCAGACTGGACCTCAGCATCAGCGCAGACAGGGCCCCCCTTCCC
Organism: Vicugna pacos; assembly: GCF_048564905.1. NCBI lineage: Eukaryota > Metazoa > Chordata > Mammalia > Artiodactyla > Camelidae > Vicugna > Vicugna pacos. Next base: position 14,683,343 of record NC_132988.1, read on the forward strand.
CCGGCTGAAACCTTCCTGACTGCCCGGAGGCCCTCGGGGCCACCTCTGCCCCCGCTGAAAGAGGCTTCTGCTGGGAAGGGGCCTGGCAGGACCAGGTGACTGTCTCTGTACCAAATCCACCCTCTTTCTTCCCCTCAGCCATTTGAGGATAGCAACACATCCTGACATCGAACTGCCTTTGAGTTCAAGGCTGCGGGTTTTATCGTAAAATAGCCCCTTAAAATCCACTGGTCAGAACTAACCGAAGTCGCACCCATCAGCCTCCCTCGGGACAAACTACTGTCTTTCTTCATCTAACAGAACTCACGCTCCTGCCCTGATAACTTCTTAGCTGCTGCGATTTCCTCCTCTTTGTCAGGCGTCTCCCCCACCCAGCCCACCTCCACCTCCTGACACAGACGCTCCCACTGACTCTTCTCTGATCACCTGGAGGGGCAGGCCAGTTCTTGGGACACCTGCCCTCGGGGCCCGGAGAGGCAAGTCCCTGCTCCAGCAGCTCTCAACCCATCGAGTTTCCTCACTTGTTGAGGAGGGATATTAGCATCTCTGTCTCAGGGCCGTGGCATAGCTGAAACAAGACAGGATGAGATACTCCGTAAACTGCAAACTCTTGTGATTATTTCGCATCTAGGTGTCGCCAAAAACTAGATGATCACTCCTCTAGAAAGCAGCTAATTCTGTCACTGGACCACGCTTCCTCCAACTCTGCACTCACGCCTGACCCCTCGTGCCTCCGACCCATGGACCTCGGGCCACCATCCAGAGCCACCAGAGTAAACCACCACCTGCTGCCGCAGAGCAGTCCCTTCCCTAGCCGCACATCCAGCCGAGGGCGCTCTGATTTCTCCCTTCCCACCAGTCCTCGGCTGCCTGGGCTCTAGGCCCCTCGCCATTCTTGCCTCCTTCTGGGTGATGGTTACTTTACCTGCACCACAGCCCCGACGCCCCAGAGTAGAAGCATATCTAGGCAGGCTTAGCTAACCATCTGCACAGATGGCTCGGGACACGGTTTCAGGTCACGCTAATGGGCAAGCAGTTCCACTGGCGCCTAAGGAAATGGTGCTTATTGAAATTCTCCCCTCCAGATCTTTCCTGGGAAGCAGTGAGTTCCAAACCTTGGTCACTGTTTCAGGATACAATCTCAGGACGTCACACTTTGATTTCAACCTCAGGTTTGATCCGTGTCTGACCTGGTGAGATCATCTTAAGGCAGTCCATCCCATTTAAAGCAATGGACATAAGCATCATAAGCAAAAGCAAAACGAGGATGAGAAGACTAAGGGCCGTGGCCTTTCCTTAGCACCGCACTGTCCAGTATGGCAGGCAGAGCCACACATGCCTGTCAAACGCCTGACATGTGCCTGGTCAACCTGAGATGTGCCACACGTCAACACACAGGAGCTCAAAGACTTACTACAAAGGATGTAAAATTTCCCAATGCTTTTTTACACTGATTACATATTGAAATCATACTTTGGATATATTTAGGTATACTGGCTTAGAGAAACTATAAAATTAATTTTACCTGTATTTTACATTTTTTAATGTGGTACCAGAAAAATGTTAAATCACGTGGCTTACATTGCATTTCCATGGGATGGCCCGCTACTCTAGAGGTCTTCCTCCAAGACGGCATCACTGACCAGACTTTTTCAATATGGTTCATCTCTTCCGAACTGTCCTCATGCTCTCCTAATTCACATTTCACAGTCTTAGTCCTGAAAATATTCATATATTCCGTACATTTCCACATCCTAGCAATCTTTCTGAAGAGGGCAAACACACTGAGTCTTGGTTGAGCCCAGCAGGCCTCCCACGAGGGCTTCGGCAGGTCACTGCTTTCCTGTTCAAACGTCAGCTCCTTTACACGCGGGTCCCCTGCTGGAGGAAGCAAATGAACAGAAACCAAACACACGCCTCTCTCACTGCGCGGGAGCGGAGGAACCCAGTGATCAAGTGCCTGTATTTCACTTGGATTCTCAGACCAGAACAAGAGCTCAGTACACGTCTGCTAAGGGTGTGGCTGAATGAACAACTTGCTTGTGGTGTGGCCTTTACTGAGGACCAGCACTAGACGGCCAGGCCCTGATTTACCCTGGATGACTGGTTGTCTCCAAAAGAGCACAGCTTTGGCGTCTGTGGAATCTGAAACCGCCTTGTGGTGCCATCTCCTGCCAATTCTATGACCTGGGTTATGTCACCTGACTTCTGGCCTTGCTCCTTGACCACCACTTACCGCTCTCGGTGTTTGTGGGATTAAGATAATCACAAAAGAACCACTTGGCCACACTGCCACACCGGAGTCAGGATACCTCCTGTCCCCAGGCCCTCTAAGGGGGCACAGAGGGTGGAGCAGGTGCTGGACAGAAGGTGCTCCTGCTCCTGTCACTGCCCTGGCCACTTATTTTCTTAAGTCTTTAGCAAACATCTTTGAACCTCATAGTTCCAGAGAGGGAGTCAGGTTTCAGGCTTTGATCAGTTCTGGAGCCTTCGCTCTGTCATTTTTCTATTTTCGTCTTTATTATTTTCATTTTTCTCTTCCATTCTTTTACATTAGCTTTTTACTTCCATTAACACAAATTTTTCTCTTGGAAGCCATGATAAAGCTTATTCTTTAACCAGTCAGTGAGGAGAATGACAAGCAGAATGTTCTGGATCTGTCCGTCAGCACCCACCTCCTGAGGACTACCCCTGCCGGAGCTGTGCGACCAGGAAGCCCATGTGCATTTTGTTCCAAGTGGATGGGCTGGATCCTGGCTCAGCAGCAGCCCAGAGAGAAATCACTGCCCAGCAATTCGAATGAAGAGATCCAGAGCTGAAAGAGAGGGATTCAAGCCCTGGCATTGTCCAGCCTTGAGAAGGTGGGGACAGAAGCAGTTCCAGGCTAAGCCAGAGCCACAGGCAAGCAGATGTTATGAGGGAGCAGAAACCAAGAACCAAAATAACACTGAAAGAAGCAGAGACAGGAGACAGCACCATCTCTGAGAAAGACCGACAGAGACAGATGGGAATAGTGCCCTGACTCCCCGGTTCCCTTAAAGCCTGACTCTCTCTCACTTTTTCCGTTAGAGTCCTTTGCTGTACACGAATAATCCCCGTTAACTTTTGAGCCCTTGTTATGTGAGTTTCTGCACCTGTAATCAAATACACTTGAACCAAGACACAGCCGCGTGTTCTGCCCAAACACCTCTTCCTGTGGTGGCCCCAAGACTTCACAGAAGCCGACGCTGGCACCGGCCAGAACCTGGGTCGAGGAGGTGCTGCTTGGATCACACAGCCTTTGCAAAACAACAACACAGGGACCTCTGCCCACCCTGGTCGCTTTTTTCGAGAAGGAAGAGTTTATTGTAGCTAGGGTACACTTGTAGGAGGCAAAAGTCTAACAATGAGAATGAACTACAGGCCCACCCGTTTAGAAGATGAGCACGTAAAACAAATACACTGATTATGTACAACCATTAAAAAGAGCAGGGTGGTGGAAAAAAGGAAAAACTGCCAGCAGCCTTCCAGGTTAACAGCAGAGGGTAGTCTGCAGGCACCTTCCCGCCCAGTCCCCACAGTGCCCGGACGCGCGCTTGCCCAGGGGTGGCTGCGGCCGCCGCGGGTGACAAGCAGATGGGGAGAGGAGGCTCCGGTGGCCCCTCGGGCCGCTGGTTGGTCCCCCTCTGCCCACAGCTGGACCCCGAGAAGGCAGCGCCCGCCGGCGAAGCCACACGCACCGCGCCCCTCGGTTAAAAGCCCCGAGGACCACGTCGTCAGCACGTCTGTAACACACGGGGACTCACACAACGTCTAGGGAGGAAGTGACCCTCCCCGTGGCCAGTGCACAAATACCCAGCGCCGTCTCAAGCGAGCCCCGCGCGCAGCCGTGCGGGCGGCTCCTCCGTGCGCCGGGCTGTGTCCCGGGACGGGGTGTCCGCTCCGGCGCCCGCTCCTCCCGGTAGAAAGCCAGCCCCGACCCGGTCAGCAGACGAAGGACGCCCACAAAGGGGCCAACGCGGCTCTGAGCTGTAAGAGTTTACTTAAATAAGGGAGAGAGAGCTTGGCTCATCCAAAGTGTTTTCTATAAAAATGCACTCGGCGCCGGAGGAAAGTTGCATGTTCTCCCAGCGACGCTGTCAAATGTCCACGGAAATGAAAAGACGGAGAAAGCAGAAGCCGCCGCTCCGGGGACCCGTCCCCAGAGCTGACGCGCACACGGCGCCTCCAGGGCCCGGGCCGAGCGGGGCGGGAAGCGGCGGCCGGGCAGGTGCGCGCCCGGGACCCCGGCGGCGCGGTCGGTCGGTCGGTCGATCGGTCGGCGGGGGCGGCGGCGGCTCAGTCGCGGTGGCGACGCCAGGTCCCGGCCCGCTCGCAGCTCGCGGCGGCGGCGGCGGCGGCAGGAGAGCAGGGGCGCGGGGGAGACCCCGGGGGCGCGGGGGGCTGCACCCCGGGCCGGCTGCCGTCCGCGCAGAGCTTGGGGCCGCCGAAGATCTGCCCCTCCTTATCTAGAGCCGTGTTCTGCGGAGAGAGCAGCGAGACAGGGCGTCAGGCCGCCGGCCCGCCACCGCGACCTGGCGCGCGGCGGGCATGCACGGCCGGGGACAGGAGAGGAGGAGTAACGCCCAGCGCCCCCACCCCGAGCGGCGCCCGGCCTGGCCTCTGCTCTCCTGCGGCCGGGCGGATCCTCCCGGCCCCGCGCTGAGCCTGGGTCCTGAGCGCCTCTTCCCGAGCCCTCGAGCCCAGAGGAGCCCTGGACGAGGAGCAAACCCTCCGAGAACGCGAGTCTCTGACAGCTCACTTTTCTAAACTAGGTTCCCCATCAGGGGCTGGAAAGTTACTCAGATGTCGTATAAATAAGTAACCTCCTTACAACCCTTGCGGCTACATAATCTGTAAAAGCCCCGAGAATCGATGGTGCGATATTACCCGTTTTTGGATCCCCCATCGTCTCCTGACCTGCTCTCCTCTTCCTGCCTGGGTTTCTTTCTCCTGTCACACCCCCGAGGGTTTTCATCTGCTCCGCTCCTCCGGGAGCACAGAAATGGCCCTGCTTTCTAACCCGAGACTGAGAGGGGGGACCTAAGTCTGCCTTCCTCGTCCTCCTCTGACTCAGTTTCTGTGCCTCTTCTCCTCCAGGGAGGTCTCACTGGGTTTTCCAAATGTGGAGCTTTCAGTCCTCAGGCTGAAAGGCATGTGGGCCAGAAGCTGTTTTGTGATCTTAACTACCTGAAGGGGAAAATGCACCACTGATCCCTTCAGCACTCTGACTGGGGGGAAAGAAGGACAAACCGCGGGGCTTCCTCGGATGGACTTGTGCGGCTGCCTTCAGAGCGCCTGGTGTCAGCTGTGAACAGGTTTCTCCACAGGCCCTTCCCAGCTCAGGCTGAACCCAGCAGCTGCCAAGGACAGTTTCAATTACCTGGAGAAGAGGTAACTGTGGAAAAGCCCAATCAAAAACTCAGCATCACTCTTTAACAAGCTTCCAAGCCCCTAGTATGAGCAGAGGCCAGGCCACCCCTCAGTGAAAACACCGAAGGCACAGAGCGGCAGCGTTCACTGTTTTCTGCCATAAATTGGCCCCTGGGCAGAAGAAATAAACTGCCCTGCAGTTATTTCTCCTCTTCTCTTCCCGGCAAGAACATGTATGTGTGCGGCGGAAAGCAGCAGGGCCGTGCAGTTAGTACGTACCATCGCCTTGGACCTAGTCAGAGGGAAGCAATGCAGGCGGCGGGAGAGGCAGAAGGCAGGAGAGAAGCGGGGACAGAAACTAGACTTACTTTCAACAGAAGCAACACGATCGAAACAGTTCTGTCTCTCTTAAATTAAGCCCAGATCATTCCCAACTTCCCCCAAAAGAAGCATGATCCCCTGAGCGGGGAAGAACCCCTTTCCAATCCATCCTTTGTCCGGTGGCCACAAGATGCAGCAGGAAGGGGTTTCTTCTAATTCCCCTTCCCGCCATGAGGGGGCCTCTTCTGGTCCCCAAGCTAGGGCGAGCCCACTGGGAGAGGCGAGAAGCCCCCTCTGCGGGTGCAGTGTCCTTTCTTAAGCATCTAAGGACAAGTCACAGACAATACAAGTACAATCTGAAACTACAGGCCCGTCTTAAACCAAACTCCTCTCCAGTATCATTCTCCTACCCCAAAGCCTCGCTGACTCTACACTGTCTTACTGATAAAAATGCATCTTTGCAAATGTATCTGAGAAAAGAGAACAAAAGCCTTCACAAAGGTCCCCATCTTATGCTGTCGTTCACGAAAAGATGCTTTTTCATCTAAGTGAAAAGCAGCCTTTAGCAGGAGAACTCCTGGAGTCCTCCGTGCACTCGCCAGCTTCTGGTCTGGGAAGGAAGGCAACGTGGCAAGCTGAGACGTTTTAAAGTGAGGTTTCCAAGGGTGTGCGTGGCTGGCCGAAACAGGTGTCAGCAGGTGCAGGAGACCTGCACCCATGAGAGGCTGAGAGCTGGATGCTGGTGTCAAGTCTGAGAGAAGCATGCAGATTCAAGAGGGGCTGGGAATTAGAGCTGCTCTGGTTAAGCACAGTACGGTGAGTACCCGAATTCTGCTCCAGGATCCCCAGAGTCTCAACGGGGTACACACTGAAACTCTGAAGTGTCTCTCAAACTGTCAAATCAAACTGTCAAACAAAACGCAGACAACAGCGTCAGCTTTACTTTCTTGCACTGCTATTTACCATCCTAGCCTGTAACTTTCTCAGGGGAGCCTCAGGCTCCAACTCTGGGGGGCTGAGGTGGAGAGGACGCTGCAAGGGTGGGGAGCAGCACAGAGAAAGGCTCTGTCTGGGGGTGACAGCTCCTGAAGCGTCCCCACCGGTTCCACCACCATTTGTATCCACAGGAAACCACACGAGCCTCACATACTCCAGTTATGAGAACATATAAACAACAGGGAGAGGTATTTCTGATGAATGATTTTTAAATAAACATTTGAAACTGTTCCCAAGGCCAGGACACAGACACACAGCAATGGTGACGAGGACGAGGATGAAGACAAGGAAGCAACTGCAAGCCGCCCCCACACAACCGTGCCCCGGGCAGGCTCCTCAGCTGTCTTCTCGCCCTTGCTTTTGGGGACAAGCCAAAATTCACAGGCTGGCTTTTTGGCCATTGAGAATTGGTACCTCCAGGGACAGGCTTTCCTGATTTCTCCCGCAGGTACTTAGCGTGAGGACATCCGCCAGCACTTCTCAGCGCTCACGAACTGCAGAGTTGTGTAGGGGACGTGGGGTTGGATGGAGCCCAGCCAACATGCCCAAGATGACACTGAACACACACATGAACACACAACTTTTACAATCACCACTCGGATTACAAATGGGAGAGCCTTGTTCATTCACACAAACATCCTGTTAAAAGTTCAGGAGTTTGAAATTTAACGGTTGAACTCCATCAGCAAATGGAAAAAATGCCATTTGTAAACCATAAGATAGGATTCTGTGGGTAAGAGGGCTGAAACCTCCTTCTGCAGAACAGAGCCTACACTGGGCCAGAAGGGCCGATCATTCCAGAACTGTGGCAGGCCACAGGCCTCGCGCCATCCATTCCCATGGGCTGTGAGTCAACAGGCGACCCCGGGAACTCGGGGAGAACTTGGGTGAGCCCGGCCCTCCCTACAAAGGCTCGTCCACTAGGAGACGCAGATGCTTCGTTAATATGTGCTTATTAAATTGTACTTCTAATAAATCAATCTTAAGGTTTTTGATTACATGTTGAGGGTCCCAATTTTCAGTGTTTCCAATTTTTCTCAATTCCTGCCAGGCTGCAAGGCCTCACTCTCCCGGCAGCCTTTTCGCTGGGAATCAACCTCGTGCTGGGGGCTCAGTCAAGGTGGCTCTTTCCAAAGGCTCTCTTCTGCAAGTCTGTGACAACCCTGGCTCTCCTAGGCTTCAGCAGAACTGCTAAGTGCCAGGAAGACCACAACTCCAGAGGCCTCACTATTTTGGTGCAGGGCACCCCAAGGTCCCACAACTTGTCAGGAGACCCACGTGTGAGCCTTGGGGCGGGGGGCAGCTTCCCAGCAGGAAGAGCCCCGAGGACAGACAGACAGCCACCTAACACATGCGGCCTCCCCAGGGAGGAGGACAAACCAGCAGAGCTGGGACAGCGCTGGAGGCCCAGGGACACAGCACACAGGCCACACTCACGAGGTGGGTTCCCTCCAGCTTCCACCTGGACCCGAGTCCTTGGAGGGGAGGTTCCTAGACTACAGTGTGCCACCAGAATAGCAACTGTTCTCCTTCCAGTTGGGGAGGAAACCAGAAGCTCTCCAGAGGGGGCGGGCTCTCCAGATGGAGCCGGGGAGACAGCCCGTCACTCTCTGTCCAGCTTCTGGGGACCCAACAAGCCGTGGATTCTCACTGTCCGGGGGGGCAAGACGCCTTCTCCTTACACAGTCTGACTGTCTGCTCTGGGGAAGGAAGCCGCCACCAGCTCCCTGATTCTGTGAGCTGTGTGGGGGGGAACAGAGATCACAGCCGAGGTGCTGGTGCTTCAGTCGTGGCACCGAGGCAGGTGGGGACATGCTGGGGACACGGCCCCACCTCGGCAAGACTTGGGTCTGGACAGCTGGTGGTGGGTGTGCTGAACACATTTCTGGCTCAATTTTATTTTTCCTCCCTTCTCCTCCCTTTTGCTGAACTTACTTTAACGTTACTTCACGTACTTTAATGCCATGGGTCATCTGCTGCGCTTGTGGATTTAGGTAAGCTACCTTAAACATTTTGGAAGGAAGATCTGAAGAAATACAGGGACCACTATTACTGACTTCTCATAAAATTTTACCAACCTTGAAAAAAGCTAGTATTTTTCTCATTGTTCTCAACTTTTAAAAGCTCAAAACACTGACTTTTTTTTAAATGGAATTTAACTCTGGCTCTTTCTTATCCCAAGTCCCAAAGATTAATTCAGATCTCAATCTATTTGTGAAGCCTGGGTGATCAGGGAGTTACCTCCTTACACTGTCAGTCCCACCTGGGCTCAGGGCTGGAGAGCAGAGATGAGAACAGAAGCAGCTGCCAGGAGGGTGCTGGGGCTTCCTCAGGAGAGGAGGCCGGGGCTCCCTGGCCAGGGGCCCATCAGCCTGGCCTTGCCGGGACCTGTGCAACCTCTCATCCCAGGACTCAAGGCCCAGGAGTCGGCCAAAAGGTGCCCTTCACATGCCAAGCCGTTCCTGAGGTGGAGAGAGGAGCGTGGAAGGCGCCCACCACCACGTGAGGAAGCTCTCGGCTACTGACTTTACAAGATTCAACGCCGGCTGGGCCATCAGGCCAGACCCTGCAGCTTTGCAAGGGCAGAGCCCCACGTCCCACTTACCATGATAACGGAGACCCCGGTTGTGGTGCTGTTCTGTTTGGGGAGCGCATTATTAAAGTGCTGTTTTAGTTTACCTGTGACTTCTGCTTGCATATTATTCTCCTGGGAGGCGTCATCCTATAGAAAAAAATCAAAGACGATGATTTTGATTCTCACGTCTAAGTGGTCTCTTCCTGAACCGTCACCCACCACCCGTCACCACCACCATCTCCCTCCTAAATAGGTCCATCTTAGCCACAAGCGCAGGGGGACAATGACCTTCCTTTTAAACATAATTACTGCTTCTCAGCAGTCCCCTGCCCTCGGAAAGAGCCTCCACCACTCACTTCCCTCCTTAGGGCTGGAGCAGGCCCAGGAGAGGGCAGAGGTCCCAGGGTCACAAGAAGGGCATTATTCAGGGTTCTGAGGCCCTCCCCCATCGCACAAATGCCACCTAATTTGGTACAGATCCCTACTGTGGAAACTCAAAATGAATGAACAGTTTATCATCTCAATCAAGAATTCAGTTAGCAGTTAGTCTTTATTGCTCATAAAAAAATGTGGCAGCTCAGCTACTTGGTCCAAAAAGCCAAGTCACTTAGCAGGATCCAGAGAGGTTGTCAGAATGTGTGGGACAGCGAGGTGGCAGAGGTGCACAAGGAGCCCCCTGAAGTCGCAAAAGCCCTTGGATTAACTGGACTCTCCTGGAGCCTCCAGGACTGAGGGGAACACAGACTCTCCAGCTGTCACCATTTTGTGGACCATGTTTACAAACCTGGAGGCACCGCCCAAGCTCAGAGAAGCTCCAGGCAACACTACACGTCCCCTGCTCCACTCTGGCAGGGACGGGCTCGGCAGCCCCACCACACCACGAGCTCTCCTGTGACCGTGTGCCGTGAAGACAGGCTCTGAAACAGGGTCATCTCTGAGCAAATCCCAGAAACTTTCAAACCCCAGAACATCCTTTTAGAGCATCCTGGCCAAACCTTCCATCTCACAGATGTGGAAACTCAGGCCCAGAAAGGGACAGTGACTTGCCAGGTCACTCCCAGAGCGGGATCCCTGTGCCAACCGCCTTCTCCCAGAGAGCTATCTCTGTGCTATGCTCACTAGAGAAAACAGACATTTAATCTGCCGTGGACCTTGGATGCAGAACTTTGCATGTACCAAAGCCACGGTGGGGAGGAACACAGAGCTGTTCACCCCCTGGAACGCGGGTACTTACTGACACCCAGGGGTGACTCAGGATTTGCCCCGCCGTACACCGCGCTTCTGCGTTTACCTGAAGCATCTGACTGATTAATTCCTGGAAAGAAAGAGGGAGGAAAGGTAGAGGAGACAAAAGCAGGGTAATTCCAGCATCAACACAGAAATCTGAGTTTGCACCAAGGACTTCAAAGAACAGCCAACACAGCTGCTCAGCCATTTGAAAGTAAAAGCTATCATCACCTCGGCTCCCCGTGCTCACTGGGCAGTGACACAGACAGCTGCCTTGCGTCAGCAGCAGCGAGAGGAGCAGAGGGCTCTCCTGGGTCTGCACTAAAGCAGGACGCTCTCTCCTAAGAGTTCTGGTCATTATCAACATTCCACAGCGCAACACCGCGGTGCCACCGCTCCTCCGGCAACTCAGCCTGTCTCGCGAGTCCACTCCTACAGCCCAATGGGTGTCCAATATGCATTCCTTGAATAAATGAAAGAAGGAATGTTCGGGGCTTAGAGGAGCACGGGAGGATGGTAGCGGCAAACTGGGAAGACAGCCAGTCCAGCTTTCAGAATTTGCTTAAGCGTTTCAGAGACTATACTGTGGAATGTACTCAAAGAGGAACCACGAATTGAGTCCAGACGGACCAGGAGCTGCTGCAGCCCCACATGACGGGTGAGGACCCCTCGACGTGACGCACCCCCCCAGACACAGGCCAGGATGGGTACCTTTGCTGAGTCTGTGATGTTATCCCAGTAGGGGGCTGGAAACTCCAGCTTCCCAGCCAAGATCTGGTCGAAGAGATCTTCTTGCAGATTGTTCTCACTGGCAAGGAAACAGAAGAGGAGTCAGCGTCACCATACAGGTTTTCAACAGAACATGCACATGAAGAGCGAGGAAAGGAGGCCGGGCTCTCTGGCTGGGGCATTTCCTGTCTCAGCTGTACTGCGTTGGGGATGACACATTCTCCCTTTTAGACAAGGAACTAAAGGACATTTCCACGGGCCTGGGAATCAAAGAGAAAGGAGGCAGAGAGCGAAGACAAAAATGCAAGAAATTTGCTTAGTTCAGCCTGTGAAGACGAAGATGTTCTGGAGATGGTTCCACAGCACCGTAAACGTACTTAATACCACCTAACACTTTACACTTAAAAATGGTTAAAACGATACATTTTATTTTGCTACAATAAAAAAAAGACTCAAGAAAAAGATGGAATCCACAAATAATGGAAACCCTCACTTCAGAAAAAACAAGCTTAGCGCCCGCTCTCCCTTCATCTCTCATGGGAATAAGAGCAGAAAAGCAGCGAATCTGCGTCAGACCTCCTTGCCCTTCCTCTTCCCACTTCTCCAACACAACAGCCAAAGATCAGCAAAGCAGCCAACACGTGAAAAGACATAAGGCGTTCAGAGTCTGGATGAAACAGTCACGACCTAATTTGCTCCCACTAGAACCTGACTTTCAGTGATGCTCAGTCTGAGAGGAAGAGCCCATCCGAGCACGTCAACTACAACTTCTTGGGTTGAGGCAAACCCACCTCACCAGCCCTGGGTGGGTGTCCATCCCCACCCTGTGCCTACCAGCCCCACCCTCAAAGGTGCACCTGCACACATAGCTGGTGCCTGACGAATAAACGATGACTTGGCTTTTGATGGACAGTGCCGTGGAAACGTGGAAACACCGCCGGGAACAATTTAGGAAGCTGGACGTCCCCAGCCTCCCAGAAAACGACATCTCCACAGCCTCAGAGCCCCTTCACTTAGTGGGCGCACCGACGGCTAAGGTGAGAACAAAGTCACTACTTTTCGAGGCCATCGCAAAGCCCTAGCAGCAAACTCAGGACGGGCTGCTGGTGCCAAGATTAAAAGCCAGGAGCGGAAGTTCAGTCTCACCTGGCAAGCGTGCAGCATTTCTCCTGGAGTTCCCCTAGCCCCCCTGCAGCCGACTTGCTCTGCTGGGCGTGTGCACGTGGGACCCTGGTCATGCTACCAGGGCAAGTGTGGCGTCCCTAGAAAGAGATCGTTCAGGGCAGTGTCGAGAGACTGATTCTGGGCTGTGTGAGGAGATGGCTGCCTCACTCCTGTTCTAGGACAAAGAGCAGGACTTGTGCGCTCTGTGAGTATCCACGACGTCTGCCCAAGCCCAGCAGCACCGACACTGCTGGGCTGTGAGGTCTGGGTCATGCAGCACATGGGGCAGCAAGAGCCAGGCCAGGTGACCGGGCAAGAGACGCCCCCACCCGCTCCCCTAAAAAGTGATGACCTTGAGAGAGGACAGACTGTGTCTTTCTAGGTATTTAAATGTTTCCTTTCCTTTTCACTGTGACTTCTCTACCGATTGAACTCAGCACAACTCTCCTTCAAAATGAGTGCAGGATACACCTAAGTACACAGTGGGATTTTTTAGAAAACGTCAGAAAACCAGAGGTCCCAGGAGACAATGTTAGAAGATAAAAAAAATTCACCCATTATGAGAATCGTTCTTTTCAGCCATCCGTCTCTGAATATATTCATCTCCCTTTTCATTTTTTTTTTGTCTGGGATCTCAGATAGCTTATGTTTTGATAATATATATGGCTTTTTTTGTTAATTACCAGCTAAAATGCTGGGGGGTGGTGTCTGCAGAATTTAGGTTCTTGGCCAGCCTGAGTCAACAACAAAACCCCAGGATGTCCCAGCAATTAGAACGGCACCAAGCCAACATCCTTCTTGGTAACAATGAATCTGGTCCTGAAAAGACTGGAGGGAACACATGTCAACCTAAGACTAAAGCCCGAAAAGCCTGAAGGAAGAATAAGAGATGGTGCAGTCAGAGATGCTGAAACCGTGAATTCTAAGGAATAAGTTTAATTAAAAAGCTTTGGGTTAAAATCATCTTTTGTAGAAAACAGAGAAAATATTTGGAGATACCAGTTTGAAGGACTTTTATTTTAGGGACAAATTTATGTAGATAATCTATCTTACAACAGAGTCATTCATCATTATTCAAGGTACCATTTCCATGACTTGCCATATATATACATGTATGTATGTATGTGTGTGTATGTTTGTGTGTGTGTGTGTGTGTGTGTGTGTATATAAATAGTAGGTTATAAAATCTGTCCATAACGTCTCTGTATGCTTTGAAAACACTTCTGTAACTAGTATTTAACATAATAGATTCTCCTTCATCACAACATGGTATGCAAAGGGGAACAAAAGTAAGCTATCTGGAGTTGGAGAACCAGCTTCTGAATATAACCCCTAAGGCAGCAGCTTTCAGAGTGCAGTTTCACTGCTTTTGATTAGCCAGACTTACCTCCAGATCCCACAAAGACGCTGCTGTCTGCTGGGTAACGAGTCACAATAGATACATACTGTTCAATCTGAGTCTTGCTTTTGTTAAAAAGTAAAAAAGCAAAGTCAAAGAAAAAACTCCCGGGCTGCACTGGCAAGAGGAAACACTAGAGGGAGTTGTGAGCACACTTTCCTCCACAGCTGATCCCTGAGACCCTTTTCCGACCGCTCTCAACTTGGGTTAACCAAGGAGGGGAATTCTGCTGTAACTGGCCCGGGATTACCTGCTCTCAAAACCTCTGCACTTGACTAGTTCCCAAAACAGGTCATCTCTGAAACCAGCCAGGGCACAGTGTGACTGTAAAAACAGCCACAAGTTATTCCCCAACCTCTACGTACACACATTATCCTTTCCCACATTTACTCTGGACTTTGCTATTTGACTTCATTTGGTCATCTGGACATCAATCAGAAAACGTGAGGCAAGCAGAGACTAGGAAAGCACTTGGGCTGGAGAACATGCCCTCTCTCTGGCTGCTTTGGGGTCTGTCCGTGGTGATGTGACGCCCACGCCAGATGCTGGGAGGCACATGGCCAGGTCATAGCTGTCATCCCAGCTGACACTGAGCCAACCACCTGGTATGTCAGTGAGACCACACACTGCACTCTATGCCCCCAGATCAGAAGAACTGCCCAATTGATCCACAGAAGGATTTACATCCCTTCCTTTAGGGGAAGTTTATTATTCAGCAAAAACCAACTGATAAGTCAAGTAACCCTACAGTGTGTTAGCCCACCTAGGCAATGACCTTGATGGAAAACCATGATGTTGACAGCCAGATGCAAAGAGCCTTCCACCTACAGAAACCCAACCCATGCCACAAGGTCAGATCCCACTCAAATGCTGTAACTTTGTTAAGCGGTCTGTGATCTCCAGCCCTCAACTGAGCAGGCCCCCATGCTCAGTTTGCTCTGCTTGATCAGCGTTCTTGTGATGTGTCTTCACACCGCAAGGCTCTTGAAAGTAGAGACAGACATCTCTGTGTCACTCTTGTGCTTACTATAATGTCAGCAAAAAAACTGTTTTAACTCAACTGAAAACTGATCATTTAAAAAAGATAAACCATCCAACTTTTCTATATATTTGAAAGTTTTCATAATGTTTCAAAATGTTGGGGTAGGGGAGGATGAAATAAACTTATTTTTTATTTACTGACCCAATACCACACTGTAAACACCATGACCTCAGAGCGTATATTTTGTTCATCATGATTCCCAGCACTTAGACCAATACCTGGCCCACAGTAGCTAGTCTACAAATTGTTGTACAAATGAAGAAAAAAGAAGGGATTAAAAGGAAAAGAGCATTCAAGAAAACTCAGAAGAACAAAATGCATCATCAGATGAACTTCTGCTTCAAAGTGTTCATTTGCTCCAAAGAGGGAGACAGAACTGATCAAACGAGACGCCATGTGGGAGCCCCACCCCCCCCCAGGTCACAAACTGCTGGGGGCGAGCGTGTCTGTGGGCCTCGCCACACACTCCGACCCCGAGTGCGGCCACTGGGTGAGGCGCACGGTCACTAAGGGTCCGTGTGTTTGTTCCCAGGCCTGTTTATCCTGATAGTATTTGCAGTTCTACTTAAATATTATGTGAACAGACAGAATGAATTTAAAAAGAAAGAATTCCCTGTTTCTACAAGAACTAGGTTGAACGCTTTGGAAAGTGAGTTGTTAAAACCGTCGTCAAATTAAGGAGACGAGACAGCTCTTAAGGACTGGAAAAAGGCTGACCTGAAAGGATCAGATTGCTTTGCAAGGATCTTTAAACCTCATTCCTCCTGAAAAAGCCTCAGAGTGGAAACCGCAGACACTGGACTGTGGGTGTGTTTTAGGAAGAATGACGGCGGGAAACTCAGGACTGTACACAAAGCGAAGGCCTTGGCCTCACATCACAAGGGGGGACAAGGAATACACATTCATAGGTTGTAAATTAAGATAAAACGTGAAAGGTATGTTTATATAATTTTTAACTGACATTTTTATCGACCAGCTTCTGGTCCTGACTGCCAGGAGTAGACCGTCTGCTTCTTGATCAAAGGGAGAGAGTTTACAATTCAAATGGTGTCACTCCAAAAACCACTGACCTTCGGAAGGGTGGGAATCCACAGAGGAGTATGTAGGTGATCACACCAGCCGCCCAAATGTCCACCTTCAGGCCATAGCTGGGAAAACAGAGAGGGTGGGAGGTGAGAAACAGTGATACGCTCCCCGGAACCCTCCACGTTACAGGACTGGTCCTTGTTTGTCAGGAAAAGAGGTCTTTCCGAGCCACACTGCTCATTTCACGTAGAGGAAAGAATTACCCTTTGGACAAAGACATCTGCTTTTCTCCCACCCTCACCACCCTCGTGGGGATTACTGTCACTATTCCCAAGACCGGCCTCAGGACAGAAGTCCAGGCTTGGGGCTCTTGGAAACAGAAGCACAAACTCGAGTTCTTGGGATCAAAGTCATGTGCAGGTAACAGCCTCTCCTGCTCCCCACACTCCCAAGGGGCATCTGAATACACAGCAGCAGCAGCAAAATACACCTTTTCCCACCAAAGTTAAAGCACGACCCCAAACCACCAGGAGCCTTACCCGGTTTCAGCAATGATTTCTGGAGCCACGTAAGTCGGCGTGCCGCAGACCGTGTACAGAGGGCCTTCCACCACGGTGGCCAGCCCGAAGTCGCCCAGCTTCAAAGACTTGGTTCCATCGGGATATTCACACACCTGGAACGGAAACCAGCCAGTAATCAGAGTTGTTTCTTCCTTGGTTTTTACAAGGCGGCCTTTGGGATTAGGCAGAAACGACGGGTACATTTAATAACAGATTCAAAAGAAATACCTCATGATAATAACACCAGGATTTATGTTCATTGCTTTTTAAAGCTCTTTTTTTCTGGAGGTTTTTGCATATGATTCTGATTTTTTTTAAACATTTTTTATTGATTTATAATCATTTTACAATGTTGTGTCAAATTCCAGTGTTAAGCACAATTTTTCAGTTATACATGAACATATATATATATTCATTGTCACATTTTTTCCTCTGTGAGCTACCTTAAGATCTTGTGTATATTTCCCTATGCTATACAGTATAATCTTGTTTATCTATTCTACATTTTTGAAATCCCGTCTATCCCTTCCCACTGTCCGCCCCCTTGGCAACCACAAGTTTGTATTCTATGAGTCTATTTCTGTTTTGTATTTACACTTTGTTTTTTTGTTTTGTTTTGTTTTCGTTTTTGTTTTTGTTTTTTAGATTCCACATATGAGCGATCTCATATGGTATTTTTCTTTCTCTTTCTGGCTTACTTCACTTAGAATGACATTTTCCAGGAGCACCCATGTTGCTGCAAATGGCGTTATGTTGTGCGAAATTTGAAAAACACATCTCCACCTTTGCAAAAAGTTCCTAATGTAGGAGTGTAATGAACACGTGTGCGTGCTGAGGGGGAAAGGCGGTTGCCTACCTGGTGTGGCCTGAGGGGCCTCCGAGCCCGGAGGCAGGAAATTGAGCTTCACTGTATGCTTACTGTGAGGGAGGCACTTGAGAGCCTCAGAACTGGTGTTTATGAAGTGCCCACTGACGGACTAGGTGCTCTCCAATTTACATGTTTAGTTTAGAAGATAAAATCAGGACTAATTCTCTATACAATCATGAATATAAATATTTCATAGAGAAGAACCCTAGAAATTTAAAAGGAAAATGACCCCTAGGATCAGACAGCCTGAAATTGCCTAACCAACCCCTCCACCCGTGTTCTGTGACCTGTGAAAGTCCCTCACCCTCCCCGGGCACATTTCTTCATCTGTGAGATGGGATGGATGCCCCTAGTCCCTGGCTCGTGGGGTTGGTGTGAGGATGAGACGAAGCTCAGATCAGGGCTGGAGGAACACTCCCTCTTTCCCCAGAAGGACTGGTTCACTAGTCAGGTGAGCATCATACTGGAAAAGGTTTACCAACGCTGGGGAAGATGTGAGTGTTCTGCTTACACTGAAGCGACCCTTTCTAAAAAGCATTCCAGCATCGTGTAAATTTCTTAACATCCTTTATAACCTTTGATCCTGTAAATCTACTCCTAAGAACCTACTTTGCGGGAACTGAGATGGAGCCAAAGGTTATGCACAGGAATGCCAATCTCAGAATTCACCTCTGTTTTTAAAAACTGGAAGCCACATAAATGGCCAACAGGGCAATGACTTAATAAATCATGGTAAATTCCTATCATGAAATATTATACAGTCACTAACAAGCACATTTCAAGTAAATATTAATCATATGAGAAATATTTACTATATTACATGAAACATTTGCTATATTACATAAAACATTTACTATATTCAAAATTGTATATACTGTAATACCTCCAAATGTTAAGTTTATGTCTAGGTGGTAGCATTATGGATTATTATTAAAATTTAATTTAATTTAATTAATTTAAATTAGGATTAAAGTATAAAGAATTTTCTTCTTTATACTTTTCAATAGTTTCGAAAGTATTTACAATGAACATGTACTGTCTTCATAATTTGGAAAAACTAATTTTATATATAAGCAAACTTTCCTTATGGGATAAAAGTCTGAAAGTTACATTTTAAATGGAAGGTTTCAGAAGCAAACGAGCGTGCATGGAGCATAACTGGGATTTGACTGTGTGGTCTGAAAACACCAAATTTCGGCAGAAACCTAACCTGTACTCACACTCTATCTTTCCTCTATTTTTACATTTTAGACATATTTCACTTTTGTTTCCTTGCATTTTACTATGAACTAAACCAGATTTTCACCTAAACCACTACTAACTAAAGGAAGAGAAAAATTTAGAAAATTATGTTATTTCAAGATAAGCACATTCACAGCATCACCCCTGAGTCTGGGACTTCATGGGGGGCGCGGTTTATAAACTCATCAGGCCTCCCCCAAGCCAGCCATCCGGGATCTTCACAGCCCTTTCCTAAAGGATGACACTGAAAAACTTCCTTGCCTGTGGTGATGTCAGCAGTTTAAGAGGAAGATTTTTCACCTTAGTATCTTAATAACTGCTTCCATTTTGTGTACTAAATACACACGCCCTGCTGGCATCTTTATGACTGTCAAGCTTCACAGGACTAGTGGTGAGGATTTCGAGTCCCGCACACAGGTATTTATCTTTCTGAGTCAGCCCACAACCCAGCAGAAGCATGTTCAAAGCGACTAATGATCTAGCCTAAAGCAACAGAAACCAGGTTCTTAGTCACGCTTAGTCTTAGGGTGACTTTCCATCCATTATGTTTAACGTAAACACAAACGAGAGCAATCTGAATTACAGTTAGAATTTATGATGCATTTACTGAAACCCAGACTCTAGAAATTCCCCAAGTGACTGCAGTGATAAGAACATTATAAGCAACATTGTAATTCTAAATGTCTGTATCATGAGAGTAGAAACAAGAAGTTTTGTTAATGTCATTTTGTTTTTACAACTTTAAAATGCACTCATTAGGCACATTTTTTAAATGTTTATTTTAGACATTCAGTTTAGGGATGCCTGGGGTGTTCAAGGTTTGTTGTCAGATACTCAGAAGCCCCAGCAGTCCCATTCTTCACGTCCCCTATAAGGAATTCAGAGTCAGACGCAGGAACATAAATAGAAATGGACAGAACGGCCTATAATTGCTGAATTATGTTTGGGCAAGTGGTACTCCTTGGCTAAACATCAAAAGGGAAGTGTCATAAGGGGCAGACGAGCCTGAAATAATAAGACTATTTTATCTGATTCATCTCTCCCCAATGCTAGACACAGACGCAAACATGTGAAACAGAATAGGAGTAAATTTCAAATCTTAGCTGGAGATTCTCTTCAAAGCAGGGAAAATATATATACATCAATAAATCTATACATATGCACACATTTATGACACTGCTCTACGAGACTGACACTGACATACACACGGCTTTGCTCTGAAAGACTGATTTTAAGAAAGAGGTGAAACAGTGCGCAGGGCCTCCAAAGGCCTCCTGTTCTGGCAGAGTTCAGTTCTCCCCAGTAATGGACATCCTCACAGGACTCTGGAGATTCCAGCCTTCTCCCAAATACTGTCTCATCACACTTCTACAGTCACCCTGCTGAGCAACTGGGAAGAGTTACTCCATTTTACAGATGCGGAAACTGAGGCTCAGAAAACTCAAGTTACTAGTAAGGGGCCAAGTGGGATTCCAACCTGCACTGTTCTGCAACAGATTCCAGGTCTGAAAAGCTGCACTGCACACAGACCCTGTGTGGGGTTTGAACAAGACCCCCGGGGGAAGCCCAGCCCTGCGGTGCTCCAACCCCCTCCACGAGCTGGGAGACGCTGTCCGCAGTTGCTCTGACAATGTAAAACTGAAAACCGTGAGGAATGCAGATTCCACGGACAAAGTGAACGCTGCATGCTGTTCTCTAAATAAAATGTCCATGTCCTGATTTAGGAGGACTTCAAATATGAGAAACCAGCCCTCTTGTCTCCCTGTCCCCAGAACTCCTGGGGACGCGGAATTTATCACCAGGCTCTCCTGGTTACCGCTGACAGGGCAGCCCCGGGCTGTAACTCACCGCACTAACGGCCATCCCTGTGCTCCCTGACCCGTCCGTCTCCGCCAGCAGGACTTTGAATTACAGCGCTGCCGCCAGAGAAGGGGATGCAAATCAGATGTCTGAATGCTCTGGTGTTTAGAGACTGAATTCTTCTTAGAGTTGCAAGAGGCTGACGGGTCACTCCACATGGTTACTCTGAGCATCTCGATGGCACTTTCTCATTTGGGGCAACGCCAACTTGCTGACCATGGCTAGCACCTGCCGAGGGGCCCAGGTAGGTTCCAACGGCAGACACGGACTAAGACAGGTGCCGTCAAGGGTTTGCACAGCCTAACACCTCGGCCCTTTCATGCCACACATTAGCCTCAACAAGACGTTAGTTTTATTATCTTCTTCCTTCTTCCCTTTAGGCAGCACAATGGGGCAGGACCAGGTCCTGGAGCGGGGCGGACACTCACCTAGGGCAGGTGACACTAGAGGAGACACCCGATCTCAATTCCCTGCCTACATCCTGAGACACATCACGTTGGAGACATCAATCCCCACTACTGAATCTTCTCTTGACGTGTAACGAGAAAAGGATGTGGCATCAGATTCAGAGGTTTTACACACATTAAGACACTGAGGGTGGAAAAGAGCAATGGGAGGTGAGAGTAGGATCTGAGCTGGGAAGCGGGCGCTGCCGGGTTCACAGGGAAGCTGACTACTCCCTCCGTCCCCTGCTCACTGGGCCTCGGCGGTCAGAGCTGCCGCTGGGATGGGCTGGCTCCACGGCAACCAATGGTTCCTGGGGACCCCTGGGTCCCAGAAAGTACGGGAACGTCAGTAGCTGCAGCCTCTGGGGTGACCGGGGCCGTGGGGAGCGGGGCGTCCTTGTGAACGCCTGGGGGAAGCCCTGTCACCTTGGGCCCATGGAGCCCCCGGCCCACGCCGGCAGTGGTGAGGGGCCCGGGCTAGCAGACACCGCAGCATCACAAGGGGGGAGAAGCCTGTTTTGAGAAGGAACACCATATCCTCACTTCCTCCCTGAGGCCTGCTTTACAGCTGTCTCCATGCCTCTTGCAGTTCATAAAACCGAGTCCAACAGTACATCCTGTTTTACCGCGCAGGGGTGTTTGTCTCCTGATAGGAACACATAGAAGCGAAATGCATTCCCTCAAGGCAGAAAACAGTAAGAAAAAAATCTCACACACTTGGAAGCTGACACTCGGAAATGATTGAATTGTATGACCAAAAGGGGAAACGGATGCTCTGAATTAGCAGAAAGTCCAAGGATGGCCCCCAAGCCGATCCATCAGTGCATATTCTGCTCGACTACTGTTTGCGTGTTGCAAGCACAGGGCAGGCTGTGGAGACGCATGTGTGGGTGCCAGTGGCTGGCCAGCCCCATGCCCATCAGTGGTCGGGCACCAGCCCGTATACTCCACACTGGCTGTGTGCTTACTCGGCACTGTCCAAGGCCCTGGGATATAAAGGTAGTGGAGACATAAACCTTGTCTCTAATGGTGCTGACAACCTGCAGAAGACAACAGACAAGGAGATGATAAAACCACCCTGCACCATGGCAAGTGCAGCAGAAACCAGAGGAGGCCACGACTGACTCTCCCCAGGGCGTCTGGGGTGATGTCAGGAAGACAGGCCTTGCTCAGCGTCTTACAAGATGTGCCGTGCTGCAGCTGCAAACAGAGACCGGCATGGACATTAGCAATGAGGTGTAATGCTGTTGACAAAGTCAAGTCTTCACCAACTCCAAGGCCTGGGGAAACCTGTGTTTGGATTAACATGATATGGAAGACGCAGATAAGCTCACCTCCCATGCAGTGATGATGATGATGATGATGATGATGATGATGATGGTACCCAGCCCTGAAAGGTGGGACCAGAGAAACCAGCTTTCCTGTGTGTGTTGGGGGGATGTGTCTGCAGACCGCCCAAATCACCTCTTAAATTCCTCTACAAGGCAGACATGAGGACTGGCCCAATTAGCAAGCTGTGTTTGGTTTTGAAGACCACCACGAGGGGAGTTAAATATGGTCTGAAGGTGAGTGCCATGCTCACCAGATGGGTAGAGAAGAGAGGGACAGGAGAAGAGGCTGGAAAGGTAAACTGGGACCAGACTACAAAGCTGGGTGCCATAATGGAATAAGACTTTGTTTGGTAGAACAACGGGACAAATGAGACATTTAAGCAAGAAAAACTAGTATCTCTGGGTCTCAATGTCCATATCTGTAAAACCGAGATGACTGGACTAGATTATTTCCTGCACAGAAATGAGCCCCCGTGTTCTACTTCTGTCTCCTAGAAACCTCTAATTCTGTCTCCAATTTATTCTTCAGAATATTTTGCCTCATAAAATAATTCTCCTGCTCACCTTTTACTCAGTACCATCAATCAGAACATAAATGTAAACAATTTTTCTAACGTCTGGTAAACAGTAAATGCAGATCAATTCAAGAAACCCATTAACATTTTATGGCCTTTGACTTAAATCAGGCTGATCTGCTAGATTTAAATTCTCTCAGTCTCTTATTTGCAGGATGGGTGCATGACTGTTTGCATGTGATTACTGTCACTTTACCAGAAGAGAGGCATGAGCTGGAACAGAAAAGGCAGAGGTGACATACCAAGAGGTTCTCTGGCTTGATGTCTCTGTGCACGATGCTGAGGGCATGGAGGTACCTGAGGGCGCTGGCCAGGTTGTACACCATGGCGCTGCCGTCTCTCTCGGTGTACTTGGTTGAAGAGGTGATGGCATCAAAGAGATCTCCACCCTACAGGACACATAAAAGGACACAGCAAAACATCAACAGTGGCCATCCTAGGAAGGTAACAAAGAAGGTTCATCGGCCTGGAATAGATGAAAACAAAATGACACGAGTGCCACTAAAATTGATGATTATAAGTAACGAAAGCTTCAAGGTGGCAAAACACTTTCCAACTAGGTCCTGCAAGAATATTGCAAGTCGTGGGACCTGGCATTGATGAACTCTCTTGAAACCTCTCCGTCCTCTTACTTTGACCAATTCCATCACCAGAAAGAGCTCAGAGGCCGTTTCCATCTCCTCAACCAGCATGATGATATTTGGATGCTTCACTCTGCGCAGTATCGACACTTCGTTCTCAATCAGATGTTCCTGTCAAAAAAAAAGGGGGGGGGGTTAGAGAGATGGCTCAGAAATGACAGAACCCTCTGCTCTATCCCTGTGTCCTGGAGGACAACATTGTAGATGTGATGCTGAAGGAACAGAGACAAACCAAACTCGGGCCCAGTGGGTTTCCACAGCAACAGGACAAGCCAGGGTGATATTTCATCATCACTAACAAAAAGGAAGACATCCTGCAAAGCGCCCCTCGGAAGGGCTCGGGGTGTGCTCTGTGCACGCTCCCGCCTTGCGTCTTCAATGCTCCCAGCACCTTAAGAGGCTGTGACACCGTGACGCTGAGAAGGCTTGGGTACGCCACACTGTGCTGCAGTTCAGCTGGAACCACTTTTTCATTTCAGTAAACACTCAGAAATAAAGACCAGGCAGGCACATGGGGAAATTTGGCATGCTTATGGGACACAACCTCTAGCATTACAAACATTTTTAGTTTTTAAACTATTACCAGTGTAAACTGAATTTCATGTTGAAATTCATGAAAAAGAAACTCTCCTCCTCTATGACTGGGTACAAAATCGTTCACCAGATGGACATTCTTTATCATCTTGCATTTCAGAACTCAGGACACATACAGTACCGTGGGGCCCACTATTCTCCTTTGAACTCTAATCAATTCTCTGAAAACACCACCTGATTATCAGTCCTGGTGAGTGATGTGGTTGGGACAGCATTATAGCCAAATGTTTACTCACAGCATTAAGGAACTATTCTCAATACGCCAACTCATGAATCATGAACAACTAATGCTCTATTTTACTTTGCGACATTAAGATCTCTCAGTAATGTCACATTTGTTGATCCTCATTAACTGTTATAACGAACTGTTTGGAATTTAAGAAATGCTCTGTAAAATTTGCTAACTGCCCTACCACATGCTCTAGGTTTTCAAACATAGCTTTTATATAAGTTTACCTCATAAGCGTTATCATTTACTAGCTAAATACACATATATGTATACACCCATACCACACACGTGCGTGCATGTGTGTGTGTCCCTCACACCACCCCTTTGGCTAGCATGCATCTCAGAACTAAAGTCAGTGTTCCACTGCAGCAGTAAGACAATTATCTTATCTGTAGTTCAGGATACCACTGTGGTTCCTCTCTTAGCTTCATGCATCCATGTATACATGTATTTTCACTCTAAGCCATCTCCAATACTTTTGCACAATAGATGAAAGTATAAATTACAACCAATGAACAAAGAACATCCAGAGAAAAGCTCCTGCAAACTCCTGCACGTGGTGGGTGGTGTTTCTGGAGTGCTGAATGCTCTGTGTTCGTCCAAGTAGTCCACTCGATAAATGTTGGCAAATGACAGTGCAAATGCTAAACAGAAGTAGGGGAAAGAAAAGAACCAGCATTTCTTGGGAATCTAGTCACAATTTGCTAGTCGCTGTGCAAGGTACTTGTGCAATGTCTTAACGCTTTATCCTTAGAGCAGTCCTTCGTGGGGGGGGGGCAAACCTCGGTTCCTGGCGTCCAAAAGCACATTTTTTTGTACTGCACAACACCACCTTTCAAAGGGGAATGCTTCAAAGTCAAAGCCAAGGTGGAATTTTTCAAAACGAAAATGACAGCTGCAAAGCTGAAACTAATTCCTTGAAAAGATAGGACCTAGAAGAAGTGTCACACCGAGTCGGGGGTCAAGGCAGAACCACACCAGGCCTTGTACAGGGAAGAAAATCTACACCCATTAACAAGCAGGGCTGGGAAGTCTTAGATGGGCTCTGGACTCAGCAGATGCTTCCAAATCTCCTGGAAGAACGGCAGCTCTAAGACCCTAACAAACTATGGTGGGGAGGCCACAGGGCGCCTACCTGCTTCCAACTCCACAGGTCTGAGTCACAGAGCAGCAGCACTAAGCCGTGGACAGCGCCCTGGGCCCTCCCAAGGGAGGCAACTCTACCGCCAATCCCTTGTGGCCACAGAGACAGAGGAAAGACTCAGCAAACCCTCCACGTCTGTACACTTGGTTAGAAGCCTTTGGAGTGGGGGAGGGTATAGCTCAGTGGTAGAGCGCATGCTTAGCATGCACGAGGTCCTGGGTTCAATCCCCAGTACCTCCTCTAAAATCAATCAACCAATCAATCAAATTACCTCCCCCACAAAAAAAAAAAGCCTTTGGACCATCAGTGCCAATCTGTCCTTAATCACGGTAACAAGCAAGAGTCAGACGTACCCTTGTGAACATGTGAAGGCAACCAAATGAATGTATTTCACTCTACATGAAGCCAAGACGATACAGTGTTTCATTTTTTAAGCTAAACGGATCTCTCAATTCAGTTCTCCTGCCCCATCCCCATTTCCCTCAAAGTCGGAAGAGTCTAAAAATTTACCTCTATTCAGGGACTTCGTGATGCCAATTTCAAGCAACATACACAAAATACCCCCCATCGCCAGTGCCCCAAGAACTGTCTCACACTGGAGCCAAGATAAGGAGTCCACCTGATGTAGAGACGACACTTCTCTTTTTCATGAAGAGGCACAACAGAGGAGTCTTCTGGGAAGCCTGGGGAACTCATCCCAGGGCCCCCGGCAGTGGTGCATTTCCAGTATTAAGCAAATATTGCAGCAACACTTTCTCCTCCAGTATTTATCATCTCGGCTTACTGCATGCTAGTCAACAACGGCTAGCATTCTCCGCACACAGTGAAGGTTTTTGTTGGGACGTGGGAGCTATTAGCCTTTGTTTCCCAACCTCTGAGGACGCCTGTAAAAGCGTCTTTGAAGGAACAAATCCACTTTTTGAACTAAACCAACCTCAGAAGCAAAACAGTGCACAAAAAAATCCTTACAAATGTTCTCTTATGCAACCCATATGCAATCTGCTTCTAATATGTAAAAAATGCTCTCTAGATTACATTTTCCAGGAGTTATTTCTAAATACGATATGAACATCACTTTTGTCTCAAACTGCAGTGGACTTACATTATTCAGTCATCTACCATTATTTATGTTAAGTGATTCATGATTCTAACTCCAAATAATTTACACATGAATCATTTCATGGCGGTGTTCCAGGGTTTCGTGTGAGAGTAAATGACAAAGAAACGGCTCACTTGGCATCGGAAACCGCCCGATCCTTGGCCACGGTGGTTTTTAATGTACAGACAGACAGACAGGACCAGAGAGAAATGGATTTGGGGAATAAACAACTCTCCTAAACCAAACGAAGCATCCTGTCTCCACCCTTCCCAGCCCCACAGAACAGTCCTTCCCCACTGTGTCCTCTGTCTCATTGAGTGAAGCTGGCTGCCCAGAGCAGACGGATTTGCACCCTGGCCCTCGATCCTGCATCCTCCTGCATAGCCAGCCGGTCGCCAGCCCGTCGCCAGCCCCTGCCAGGACTGCCTGCTCAATAGCCTACATCCATTCCCTTTTCTCTGTCCCTTTCACACGTCTCTCACCCAGCACTCCAGGCACTGGCACAGGCAGTTCTGTCTGGAACTTTCTTCCCCTACTTCTTGGTGAACTCCTATTTATTCCTCAGGATCACATGGGATCTCACCTCCTCCAGGTAACCCACCCCTGCTCCACCACAGCTGCTCAACCCTCTAATTTGTTCTCACTGCCCCCGAGCTTGCTCCAACCACCGCTCTCACCCTGCTGTCGTGGAGGTTTTGGTTTACCCTGCTCTCTCACACTAGCACAGCTCGTTCTGAGGTGCCTGAGTAGGTGAATGCATAAACACATCACGCACTGCTCTTGGTCACAGTGGCTTTACAGCTGGTATCTATATTGTGGCGTGAGTACCACTGAGGATAATACAGTAAGGGAAATCGGAGATTCAAGTCACTGTATGTCACTTCAGTGGCAGGCAAATGTGGTGGGTTGAATAATAGCCATGTGACATTATCAATTCTTAATGCCTGGAACTGGTAACTATATTTGGAAAGAAAAAAATGTCTTTGGAGATGTGATTAACGATTCTGCAACAAAGAGGTAGCTGTGGATTATCTGGGTGCCACCACAGCTGTCTTTATGAGACAGAGGCAGAGGGAGACTTCACACACAGAAGAGGAAAAATAAACACACGGAAGAGAAGGCCATGTGAAGATGGAAACAGAGTTTGGGGTGATGTGGCCACAAGCACAGGGAATACTGTCAACCACCAGAAGCTAATTAGAGTCAAGGAACAGATTCTTCCCTAAAGCCTTCAGAGGAGGTCTGTGGATTTCAGACTCTCAGTCCCCAGAACTGCGAGAAAATAAGTTTCCGCTGCAAGCCACCAAGTGTGTGGTAACTTAGTCCAACAGCCTCAGGAAACTCATACAATATGCATTTAGATTTACATCTTCCTGTAACATGTGGATAACGGATGCAGACCTGGGGGAAGAGAAGGGCCACTTCTAAGCACCACAATGGAAAGCTCAGGGCTTATGGGAATTCAATGAATATTTATTTAGAATGAATATGGTTTAGTAAATTAGACATGGAAGAATTCTTAAATTTACAAACACCACAGCCTTCTCAAAAGCCTCCATAAATACGGCCCCAAGGTGAATTTTGCCAAAAATCTACTCAGAAGAACCCAACATGCTTCTGGGCCTCTGCTCAGGCTGCGCTGGCTGCCTGGGAGGCTTTTCTGTCATCACTGTTCGAATCCTACCCGCTGCTCAGGTCCAGCTCAAGTGCATCTGCTCTGAGGCATCTCCACCGATCACCCACTTCTCTCTCCTCTGCTTCCCCTGAACTCCCACAACACTCTTTGCAGAACTGGTATTAATTTACATGTTAAATTACCTTCTTCCTAGCACAGTATCTTGCACACACATCAGATGTTAGGTAAGTGAGTGAATTAATCTAATAATGTTCATGTATATTACAGAAAAGCAAACGGAAGGCCAAGGGTCAAGAATTTTCCCCCCAGGTTCTTATTACATGAACGAATGCATAAACTGAATTTGGAAAGGAAGCGTGTAGACTGGCTGTGCAACCAACTAGCCCCAAATTCCAATCACGACTCTGCCTCTGTGTGACTTTTGAGAAGCTATTCAATCTGAATCTGTTTCTTTCTCTGCAAAATTGGTACATCTGTTTTTCAAGTTATTAAAGGTAATATGCAAAGTTGCTACATGTCCAGGCCTGGACAGATAACACATTTTAATAAATGGCAGATACTATTTTTAACATTATTACTTTTCTGTGTACAACCCGCAAAGCAAAGGTGACAAACAATACCCCACAAGAGTGGCTGAATGCCTTTCTCCAGATTTTTGCTTAAAAAAAAAAAAATTCTCTATACCATTTTTTCCTAAATATAAAATTTAGTGGGAAAATCTACTCCTTTGAAACAAATCAAGTACGGGATTAACATACCCAAACTACTATACATAAAATAGATAAGCAATAAGGATTTACTTTATAGCATGGGGAATTATATTCAACATCTTGTCATAACCTAAAAATAAAATATAATCTGAAAAAAATAACTGAATCACTTTGCTGTACACCTGAAACTAAGACAATATTGTAAATCAACCATACTTCAATTACAAAAAGTTTTAAAATTACGTTATATAGTCAGTGTGGAAATAGCTGTTCAAATAAGTAAAATATAAGAATGGAAACAAGAATATCATCATGAATTGTAAAAAATACAATGACATTCAATAACAAGGAAAAACAAGTTCCAAATGTTTGAAGTGACCTATTCATTTGCCTCAGTACTTAGTGTACCAGACTGAATTTTTCTGCATAAAGATCATATTTTTTTTCCAACTACTGAAACAGTTGCTTAAATTTCAATCAGGTAAGCAATGTCCCTACCATAGCAATTATTTTAAAACTTTTTTGAAAAAATACTTTAATGCAGTTGTTTAGACCTTGGCTTCCCAAAATTATGATACATTCTGCTTAAACATCAGATACAAAAAGTAATACCTACTTACATATGGGGAAAGGCTTTGCAGTTAAAAATTTAATAATATTGTTAGCACAGTAAGTTAAAACACATAGACTTATTTAAAGGAAATTAAATTTAGAAAAACCTTATTCAAAGAAAAGAGGGGGAGCTTTTTGTACAGACTGCTTCCCTACCTGTCACAGCATAGTAAAAAAAAAAAAAAAGTCATCTGACAAATTTGCCTCTTGGACTATTCCATTCTGGGTCTCTGAGAAGTTTTTTCTGAAACTTTACCATAATATTTTAAGTTTTCTGTTAAAAATACACAGTTTAGTAGATGTGTGGAAGAAAAGCTTTAGGAGTTCCATAAATATAAAATCACTACTATCACATCAAATCCTAGTATTATATCATTCTGAATTCCTTTGGCATATTAATAATATTAACAGTTAACAGGTGCTAAATTCTTATTATATACCAGTACTTTTCTACATGTTTTCTATAGCTTAATTCAATTAACACTCATAACACCCTTATGTCTTAGGTATCATTAATAACTGCATTTTACAGGAAGAAACAGAAGCACAGAGGGGTTATGTAATTTTTCCAAGGTCACACAGCAAAAAGAAGCAGAGCCCAGGTTTACTTTATACAATCTGGCTCTAGAGCAGTACTGCTCAACAGAAATATAATGTGATCCATAAACGTAAATCTGAATTTTCTAACAGCCATGCTAAAAAAAATATAAAAAGCAGGTAAAGTCATAAAGCTTACTTAGCCCAATATGTCCAAAATAGTATCACTTTAACATGTAATCAAATATGAAAAATATTAATGAGGTATTGTTTGTTCTTTTAGCATTAAATCTTCAACATCTGCTGTGTGTTTCAACTCAGACTGGCCACCTTTCAAGTGCCTGGCACCTCGCATGCTAGGAGCCCAGTGGCAGACTGTGAGGTCTAAAGCCTGCTCTCTGAACTGCAATGCTACCTACCAGAAAGGAATCCAAAAAGGTCTTTGTTGTCCCTGTTATGAAATACTTATCTTTTTGAACATACTTAAAATATCAGTAAAAATCTAGCAGCACTCCATCATTTGATCTCTTCCCAGCCCCATCTTGACACTGGGACACAGAGTAAAGTTCATCCATTTGGGGAGACAGTCCCTGGTGTTCCTGCACACCCTGCATCAGCTGTTGTTTCAAGCTTTCTTGGAGGATGTCTATACAGCAAACACCCTTGGAACGCAGAGACAGGGTCTCCGTCGGGGCGGAGGGCAGATTTGTTTCCTGAACATGAGAGTAAGAATAATGTTCTTCTCTGGGGTAGGTTTGCTAGTGTCCTCCTCATAAGATTGGGGGTTCCTAAGCTTGGGGATCGCCTGCTGTGACAAAAGCCTACTGTGTGACAGCATCCAGCGGGGCCTCTTCGCATCACTTCTGTGGACCTTTGGAATTAAGGAGAATCAGAGCAAGCATGGAGCTAGCTCCTGCTTCCAGCTACACTATGAGTAATAAGGGTTTTTTTTTTTTTTTTTGTCTCTGACCCAGGAAACTGTGTCTTCTGCCACATCCACAAACCGGGTAGGCTAATTTGTCAGTTTGAAAGTAGGGTCCAGTCTCAGACCTCTCAAAGTCCTCGACATAGCTTTTGTGTGTTGCTGACTTTTAAAATAGGCATCTCCCAGAGAAGAGAACTTGTATTTTTCCTTCATTAGGACAAAGATAAAATCAATTTACTGTTTTCGGATTAAAGTTTCTGAAACATAGCAGGGGGGAAAAAAAGCTTGATAATGTTTCCCACACTATAATCAGCAGTCTGTTCCTGTTACAATCTCATCAAATCACCACTTAAATTCCTTCACCACAGCAAACATCTCCAAGTTTTTTTCAGTTTCTTTTACAAAACAGTTATGTATACTATACCTTTCCACAACATTTGGCTTTGTCTATAATCTTTAGGGCAAACTCCTTTCCAGTGGACCTGTGGAATAATCAGAGGAAGGCCGTTTTAAAGACATGAATCAAAGACACCAACCTTCCTGGTTTCCTCTATAGCACAGACTCGGGGAAGAAAGGCTGCCTTCCCCCTCTGTACATCAGACATGATGCTGACTGGGGTCAGGGAGAAAAATACCCAAAAAAGATTTTAAAAAACCCACAAAGCCACACTGTCAACCTCCTTTTATAAATATTAACCATATTTTAAAGCAACTCACATACTTAAAGTATTTAAACTCTGTTGTATCAGAGCTGGACAAGAAGCTATTTTTCCATACTTAAATCTCAAAAATAGTTCTCTTAAGAGACAGAATAAAATTAAGAAAAATGAACCAAGGTCACGGACATTTTCATTTTTCAATGTCTTTACATGAATCCATTAGTCACGAAGTAGCCCATAATTCAAAACTGAAAAGTCCCTAGATTTTCATCTATTTCCCAGCCAAAACTCCAGTGAGGATCTGGTACCATCTCATCCACACCTTTAAACACCTGTATCTGGTACTGGAGACATCATTTACTTGGACATGAGAATCTTGATATTGTTATTTAACTTTTAATCACCTTTAACATAATTTAATCTGAATATGTCAAAAATACATCCTTTAGAATAGGAGAGCAGTTCATGAAAGAACACGGTGGTTTTCTTGCAATACGTTAGCTCTCTCACTTGCTAGCTGCTTTCGCCCGGTGGTCACAGCACACGCCGATGAGGCTTACCTTGGAAGAATAACTTTCATTTAAATTGCTTTCCCATAATATAAACCAAACACTGCCTCGGATTTCTAACAAGTCTTTAGAAGTCATACTTACACCCTTGTTACCTGGGTGGCAATCTATGTACCAGAGCTAAGCAGAAGGGCTTAAAGGACACGGAGCTACTCTGTGCAGCACACAGGCAGCGGTAAAGCTTCCCTGGTGATGCCGCAAAACACAAAAAACTGTAGGTTTTTTTTTTACCAGAACTTTCCAGAAAATTCCCCACTGACAATAAAAATTACCACTTAGAACAGCGAGGCTAGCAGCCTAAACACACAAAGACTCTAATCTCAGTCTTTTTCAGTTTTAGTATTCTTTACAAAAGGTCTGGAATGTAAAAGAATGGATTTCTTACCATTTGAGGATTTAGGACCTTAAACAAAATAAAACTGGGCAAGCAAAAATGTAATTTTAATTGGCAAAAGTTGGCTGATTCTGATCTTATAAACTCAGAGCTCATGTATCCTGAACTACTGATGATATGTAGTTAATTATCAGCTGAGAGGGTGGTTAGGGGGATTAAATGAATTAATACAAGTACAGAACTGAGAACAGAGCCTGAGCTGCACAGGTAAGTGCTACAGATTTTTAAAAAAATGAATCTTATTCTTTCCCATTTTTCTCTAGCATATGGATGAGATTTGATATACCTCTCAAAGCACAAGGCAGGTTTATACTCTAGATGTATGCATATATTTTTCCCTGTTAAGTTTCTTGTGGGGATGCAAAACTGCTGATCCCAACTGTACACTCTTTCAGAAGGCCTTTTATTTAGTCAGAATAAACTCCCAGGGAAGAATGTGCGTGTTGGTGAACAAATGGTTATCCTCACTATCCACGCACCTGTCCATGCACTCTTTGACTACTGCAAAATTGCCATCACCAATAACCTTCCCAATTTTGTATTTCTCCAGAAGAGTCGACGATTCAGAGCACCTGTTTCCATTCACACCTGCAAAAAAGGATAAATGCAAAGTCTAATGAACACATCAACATTTCATCTTGATTCCTACATATTTGTAAAATAATAAATCACAACACATTTATTTCTAAATCTATGGTAAAACTAAGGAAAATCGGAGTGTATTTTCTGAATAGAACACCTAAATCATCAATTTCCTTTTGCCTTGTTGGTTGGAATCAGAAACCAACATAGTCAATAAACCTAAAAAATCCTGAAATATCAGTTGAAAAATAAGTGATTAGCTTTGGGTAAAGGGGAAGTCTAACTAAAACTTTGTAAACTTTTTTGTCAACTCTGGGGAAAGGGGAAAGGGACGATGGTGAGGACTTAATCTCAGAAATTTTCTCAAGATTTTCTAGTAAAGAAGACTCTGGCCAGTTAAGATGCTTTGTTAAGGCTAATTCCTGGCTCAAAGTCTTCTCAAAAAGGAGGAGGAAGTAGTTAAGACTAACTATTTTTCACAATGTATCTCCAGTGCCCAGAACACAGCAGACATCACAGAAACCCATTTATTAATTATCTAAGAAAAAGCACAGTCTACATTTAGGAATCATGAGCAGATTGCCACTAAGGAAAAATAAAGGAAACCCAAGACTAAGATTTGAAATTGGGATAGTTTCATTAACAATGAGATTCTATGTATCTTGATGTGACCCCTGCCCACTGAGGCTAAACAGACGAACTAGTGACACGATCACATCCCTGTTTAGGGAGATCGTAATTTAGCACAAGTGGATTTTGGGTGGCCGCCAAGTTCACGTGAATGGCTTCCTTTATAAAAGTAATCATCAGGTTGAGAACTACCTTCAGGACTCATGCAACGATCAAGTTCAGGTCCGCCGTTTACATTGGAAGAAGATCTGCCATGTGCAGACGTCTGCTGTAGAAGAGAGTGCACATTACTTATCAGCATACGCTTACACACCTCTAGCTGGTTAATCCTTAGAGGAGAGAAAGTGCTGTCCGACTGTACAAATATAATGACACAGACACAGAGGAGCGCCCCCTTGCTTCTCCGCTCACCTCTCTCCCACATACAACCCCGTCAATACAGTTCTTCCTTAGACAGTGTTTTCCATTAGTATTAG
This sequence comes from Vicugna pacos, assembly GCF_048564905.1. Classification (NCBI taxonomy): domain Eukaryota; kingdom Metazoa; phylum Chordata; class Mammalia; order Artiodactyla; family Camelidae; genus Vicugna; species Vicugna pacos. Next base: position 14,717,532 of record NC_132988.1, read on the forward strand.
TAGCAGAACTGACAGAGTGTTACTCTTCCTTGATGCTGTGTTACTTTTGATCTCAATAAAGGAGACCCACGGCACAATCGATGCACAAAGTAGTTACTGGCGGCACAGTAAGGTGAGGACTGTAGGGATTTCCAAGAATGCCAGCACTGAGCCCCCAGATCCAGCAGCCTCCCCTGTGCTGAGCACTGGGGTCCCTGCTGAGGGCGAGCTCCTCCCAGCCCCATGTCCAGGACTGCATCACCTGCACACTCTCCTGTGGATTCAGGATCCAGAGAGCAGCCCTGGCTCAACCAACTTCTCTACCCACCAAGAGAGTGGGAATGACTCTTGAGCATCATAAGGAATTTTTCTTTTTACTAGGAACCAGAGGGAAATAAAAGATAAACTAAGAGGTAGGTTTCAGCTTAACAAAAAGCTGAAGTTCCCAGTCTAACAGAAATACCTCTACTTCTTAGGTGAACTGAAAAACTCACATTATGAACATTGTTCATACATTTATTTTTATTTATTCTATTTTATTTATTATTCTGTAGGCTTATGAAATCTTTTCTTCATTTCCAAGGGCTATTACACTTTCAAACTCAATCTTTTCCCTTTCATCTTTAATTTTCCTTCTTCATTTTTTTTTAAACTATTCCTTTCAGGAGTTTACAAGGTCAAAGGACTTACTGAACACTGAGACGCATCTTTGACATTTCTGTGTGTGAGTGCGACTTCACGCTCACCTCTCTGCCCGAGCTATCCTGGTAGCTTCTGCCTCACAGTGGCTGTGCCTTGCTCATCCCTGCATCCCTGAGTGTAGCACGGAGCCTGGTGCACAAGTTCCTAATTCAGACTTGCTCAATGAAAGCATCAAGGACACAGCCTCTCCAGGGCAGGGACCCACCCTTCCCACAGGGCCCACAAGTTGGAGACACTGAGTCCACTCCCTTCCACTGGGTAAAGCAGAGAACCTCACAGGTGCTGAGTTTGGTACAATCCAGGAGAGCCCAATCCTTAACAAAAATTCCTTCCAACAGGATCATCCAGAAGCTGTTCTGGGGTAAAATATCAGTCTCAAGAACAAAAGGCATGTAAAAATTAGGGCGTTTTCTCAGATCCCATGTAACCACACCTGTGTGGACAGTAAAAGCAGCAGCAACATGTCCTGTTAGGAAACCCGGGGCTGTGGAAAAGCAGCACTGAGACCCACCTATAAGCCGCTGTCCTGAGTGGCAAACACACCTCTTGTAAGTGTCTGTCTCCTGCACTCTGACGCGTGTGTAGTTGTGCAGGAATGTGGGTGTGCGTGTGCACCCCTTTCTAGCCACGCTTAGCCTGATGAAAACGCCGGTGCTCAGCCGGCCCCTCAGGGTTCGATCAGTTTCCTCATGCTACAAAGTGGCCAATCAAAGGTTTTCAAAATTTAGCTTTTTTGCTGGTTTTGTTCTCTCTCATTTTTTGCCACTGAAATTGAAGGCAACTTCGAAACAAGCAGGAATTTATGCTAGAATGTTTTTAAAAGCAAGGCTTTCAAAACTGCGGCCCAGAGAGGGGACATGAAGGGAAGGTGAAAAGAAAACCACGACATTCTCTGCTCCGTTCGTCTGGGTCCTCCTCAGTGTGCACCCCCACCCGAGGCTCCTTAGTTACCTATAGTCTCTCCCATTCTATGATTATTGCCAGAGAAACATTTCCAAACGACAAGTTCCGGCATCACCCCTAGGATCCCAAAACCTCACTGCATCTTGGTTACTGGCAGAATAACCCCACGGCCTCCAGCAGGGCAGCCAGGCCATGGTCTATCCTCCTACTCACCTGCCCAATTTGTTTGTCACCATTTTTTTTCACCTATTTTATACTTAAACTAACTCCAATAATCTTTTTTTTTTTAACGTTGCTAAAACTTTCCAAGTCTTAATTTTCTGCTCTGAATAGAGGGACAGTAGCAGCACCTAGCTCAAAGATTTCTAGAGAATTAAAATTAGCTCATGCATGTACAATCATTCAGCACAGTCACTGACATGTAACACTAACACAATATTAATTATTCCTATCTTTCCTTAAAACATCTAGCATAGGGCCTTGAAAGAAGCGGCTGAGAAATGCTTTTGAATTTCTGAATGCACAATGGCTTTACGACATCTTTTGCTCAATAATTCATCCCAAGTCTGTTCCTCTTCTAATCCCACCCTTCCTAGATTGAAAACTGTCACCCAAGGGAGTAAAAGATCCAAAGTACATGCATATCAACCAAATTCTTAATGGAATAAAGAAGAATGTATTTTGGGGGGAAATTATATTTGAAAAGATGAATGGAAAAATCATAGCTTACAGGGATGGGAGGGGATGGGAGAGGGGGTGGTCAATGCCTGGGAGCAACAGTGGCCGGTGAACAGCTTACCTACATGTCTAAATCCACAGCCCAGCACAGGGCAGCCCCCCACCCTGGGACACTGCTGGCTGGGTTCCGCCTGGGCAGTGGGCGGGAACCATCTTCCTTCCTGCCACTCAGAGCCCAGGAAGTGTGCGGTGTGCACACCCCACAGCCACTGCTGAGGTCCGGGGACCTGCCTTTGTCCCCACCGCCAACACCCACGTGCTTGCTCTGCTCTCCTGGAAGCAGGTAACATTTCTCTAACAGGTCTCTTTCTTGAGCTAACTAGGGTAAGTCAGTTAGCTGATGTGTTCTGACTCGAGGGCTCTCTAAGAAGGAAGCCTTGTAAGGGCCAAGTGCAGGCATTTTTACCTCCTTGTCCATTTTCACACAGATGGGTGACTCCTCTGAGTGTTTGAGTTCCTGTCAACCACTGTAACTCTCCTGGTGTTTCTTTTGATTAAACCCCCCACTCCCACCTATCCTCAGTCCCTGTACAGTCCAGCAATTACAAATCTGGTTTGTTTTGGGATTCAGAGTTGGCGAGGAGCCAGGAAAGAGAGCAGGAGACAGAGCAGGTGGTGGGGGCTGGCTCTCTAATGACTGAAAGAGAACGGCGAATGGATTAGAGCCTTGGCCTCAGAGGCGGCCTTGTGGAGAGGGTGCAGGCGCAGGCCCGAGTCAAAGGCTACTTTCACTTGTACCTGATGAAGGCATCGCTAAATCATCAAGAAACGCAGCTTTCTTAGCAAATAATAACGGCCAAGAAGAGCGTTTTTCTATACTCTCAAATGGAATGATTTAAGCTTTAAACCCCAAGCATTTAAGAACATATATATACACACAGAGTAAAGGAGTGACATATCTGGTGACCTATCCAAATATGTTTCTTTATTTTAAAAAAAGCTTTCACGAAGAAAATGAAAACATGAAAAGATCAGGGAATCACAATAAACACAGCTCAAGAGACGGGATGTGATTAGACACAGGGACAGTTTTCTTTTCCTCTCTTAGCAATAATCTGTGCTGGATTTTTAAAGGATACAAAGATCCACTGCTGCCTGGAAGTTTACAGTCTTATGAAGCGGCATGTGTGTACTCTTAAAACCCTTCCAAGAAACCTCGGCATCTCACGATACGGTTTCCAAGGTTCTGGTGGTTACAAATGACCAAGAAGCTGGTGAGAGGGACCACTTTGCTAAGGCACAGACATGCGCTTGGCTCAGTGAATCACACATCTAGCGATTAAGTTCACGTGACCTCCTGGCAATGAAGCCTGGTGCTCCGAGGATCCACGGAAAGCTGGGCATTCACCAAGAGCTCTGCACAGATCCCTGGCGAACATTAAAATTGTCAAATATAAAGCAAAGTACCCTGGGTGCCCCAAGAGACATGCAGAAAAAGAACAAGGGAAACACGCGGCGGAAGCTCCGACTGCAAAATCCTCACCATTCACCAGGTAGAATTTATGGATTGCCCGGCTCCCTGTAAGAGAATTAGTGTCTTATTGAAGCGAGGAGAGGTTAAAATATGGCATCCCTGATGAAACCCGTGCCACTTTCGTTGTCAAACTAAAGTTTTGTATTAAAATCTCTTAAAATGCCAACGAGTGTTTGTGCTTCTGTCAGCAGCCAGGATGCTGAGACAGCACGGAGACAGGGCCCGATGCCACATGTTAGCCAGACGCTCCTCAGTGAAGTGCACACGGATGGCAGCACCTGGGCTCCTTCAAGACATCTTCCATAACTGCTAACTGGTTCCAAAAGGCGCAATTATGTTTAGGAGTAGGGAGAGGAGGGGACATATTTCCTGATGAGGTCCTGATGGGTGATGGAAAAGACTGAAGATTCTGCCAAGCACATTCTGTGCCTGCACCGCCGCCTCACCCACCTGCTCTCTGGCAGCAGCAGTTCCACTTTAACGAGTAAGCAAGGAAGGAAAATGCACAGGAATCTGCTTCTAAGAACTTTTTTAAAAAGACTTGAAAATACAGCAGAAAAAGCTATAAAGTGCCCTCAACTGCTAGCATCATTGAAGAGGGCATTCGTGGCTGACTGAGCACATCTGATCATCAGTAACATGCCAGATTTCCTTTTTTTTTAGCAAGGAAATAAAGTCAGAGTGTCCTACATTAAATTTCTTTGATAAGTGGATTGTTAACTATTTCTACAGAACTTGAAATTTAAAGAGAAGTGTTAAGTGTGGTACTAAAAATACAAAGTTTTATTCAGAAATAGGCAATTCTCAAAAAAAAAAATAGCAAAACTGGTTCCATCAATGCATTATCTCATGTTACTCTCGAGTATAATGCTGGACATACTTCATTCTGGTTTTTCATAAAAGGAAGCACTTGAACAGAATCCAGTAGATATACTTGTGGGGTGAGTTGACTTTCTCAAAGCATCTTGGAAAAACAGCACTCCATTTTTAAGTGGCCTACTGCAGAGGTCAGAGACATTTTCTGTAAAGGGGCAGAGAGTAGCAGTTTAGTGTTTGTGGGTCATCTGGTCTCCGTCACAACCACTCAGCTCTGCTGCTGTACCTTGAAAGCAGCCAGAGGCCAAACGGAAACAAATGAGCATGGCTGTGTTCTAATAAAACTTTATTTAGAAAAGCAGGCAATGGGCCAAATTTGGGCACAAGCAAATAAACCTCTGGTCTACAAGAACTTTCGTAGGGAAGTTTTTTCTCCAACCTCTTGCACTTTGAAACCCTAGAGCAGAGTAAACCCCAGTGTATGGTTGTTACAAAGCAGACGTCCTCTGCTCTGGCTGTACATTAGAATCAACTGGGAAGATCTGAAAAATTCTATTGCCAGGCTGCACTACCTATTAAAGAGTCCTTGGATGCAGAGCCCTGGCATCAGCATTTGTTAAAGCTCCACAGATCTAATGTGTAGCTTAGGTTGAAAACCTCTGACAAACGAACTTATTTACGAAACAGAAACAGATTCACAAAGAAAACAAACTTATGGTTACCAGTGGGGGAAGGAGGTGGGAAGGGATAAATTGGGAGTTCGAGATTTGCAGATACTAACTACTATGTATCAAATAGATTAACAAGTTTATAATGTATAGCACAGGGAACTATATTCAATATCTTGTAGTAACTTACAGTGAAAAAGACTATGAAAACGAATATATGTATGTTCATGTATGACTGAAGCATTGTGCTGTACACCAGAAAAATGACACACTGTAAATTGACTATACTGCAATTAAATATATATATATATTACATATATATATATATATATATATATATATATATATATATATATATATATAAAGAAAACTACATATACAACAAAAGAAAAAAAAAGAAAACCTCTGTGGAGGAAGTTTCTGGCAGTAACTGTAATTAATCGTTCAGTTATCTTATTTAAGTTCTCTCCGTCACTCATCCGACAGTCTATAAACATTGAGAGTCACCTACAGCCCAAGAACAATGTTCTCTTTGTGAGAAAAGGAAAGAAGACACTCATTACAGTTTATTGAATGCCTATTTTATGCCACGTCCTAAAATGAGTACTTTCATAAATTAGATATATTATCACCATCTCTGTTGGTCTGTGAAGAAACCAAAAGCTCAGAGGGGTTATATAACTTGCCCAAACACCACAGCAGACGTGGATTCAAAAATCTAAATCCAAGTCTGACTACAGAGCCCAGGGGCTATTTGGCTAGTCTCACACTATGACCTCCTCTAAGAGCTCAGGGAAAGAAGTCTTGCAAGGCTATTAAAGTAACTCAGGGGTGCCACCCTACACCAGATTTACTGATTAAAATATTCACTGTGGTATATTTAGGACATGCTTTCAGATTACATAAGTACAGTCACATTCCTATAATTTAGTCAAACAATATATAAGCTGGTAAATTCACAGCCTTTCCTCACATAGAAATCTTAAGAAAAATTTTCCTTTAATAAGACACCCCTTGAAACGTACCAAAGAATTTTTTAAATCAGTATACTAGACATTACTTGTAAATAGATTTGCTTCCATTATCATTTTTATGGCTTTTTTTTTAAGTATCAGAAACATCAATTCCATTGATTGGAAGGAAAGTCAGTGTAAATTAGGCAACCATTTAAAAACAGAAGCTTTAACACTTTTGTACTCGATTTGTGACAGCAGACTCTGAAATACTTCAGTTTTAATAATGAGATATGAGAACAATTAATCTGAATCAGCACCTAGGGGTTGGTAGCACACAAAGTAGTCTCATCTGCAGCCATATCTTAGATTTGTTTCCACTGAGCAAAGCTGAAAGGTGTCTCGGTACATGAGACGTGTGACTGGTTAGCAGAGGTGAACAGTGGTAAACAGAACCCACCACCTGTTCTTGTGCCCGGGTGGAGACAGCAGCCAGCTCCCGCCTATGAACAGGGCTGTGTGGAAGCTGCGGACCTGTGCCTTCCCCTGAGTATCACTGCCCCCTCCCCTGACTACACAGCCCGCCAACACCAGCAGAGTCTCATCCCAACCCTAGGAGTGAGCCTTTCAAGCAAAGCACTGGCTTACTGGATTGTGAGCAGCAGGTGGCATGGCCATGCCCACCTGCTAAACATGCCTGCAGGCTTTCGGTGTGAGGTTATCACTGATTTCCAGGATGCCTGGAAGGTGGGACAGGTGCCCGTCTCCCCAGCCCCAACTACAGAGCTACCCACATCCGGCTCTGGCCCAGGTCAGCTCACGGCCACAACCCCTAAGTCTTAACACCACCCAGTTATCTAATGTGCGGAGGAGAATTTCTAATGACTCACTTTCACAAATAAGGGGGTGTTGAAGATGAACAAACATGCTGCTTACATTTAAATGAAGTTTTTACAATTGACCTACTTATATGCTGATTTGCTTGGCAAATGCTCCTTCCATCCCCACAAAGTGGGTTTCTGCCCAACTGAGCCATTTACCCACCAAATGCCTCCATTTACTGAGCAACTACAATGTACAAATCACTGACCTCAAACAGAGTCTGAAGTTCATTGTGATGATTTATTTTGCTAGGGCACGGAGGTCTTCAGAACAGCTTGGTCCTGCTTTTCCTTTTGCTTTTGTCAACAAAATCAATTACGCTCAGAGATGAAGTCACCACCCCACATTCCTGGGGTAATAAAGAGGGTATAAAAGTACTGAAGACCATTAACTAGTTTTAAATACCCAAGAAAAACCAAAGCTCCAGGGAAAAGCGAAAACGTTGAAGGTCAGAAGCTACCGTGGATTTACATTTCACGGCTTTGAAAAGAAGTTTTGAGTTCAGAAGGTCAAAGAGTTACATTTTAGCTCTGCCAATCAGGATGAGATACTACCAGCCCTTTCATCACACTTCACAAATCTGGAAAATCTTTCACCACCAGCAGACCCAGGAGACATCATCAGATAAAACATCAGCACATCAGACAGTTTATAATCTCAAGATGTTGGATAATGTTCCAAATGTACTTTTTTTCTTTCTTCTTTCAACCAACAGGAATGCTCACAGTAGACAGCCCCTGGGCACACGCTTCGGCATCAAAACACAAGGCGTTTTATTCCCCAGTGTCCACAGATGTGCCCCTGACTCTGAAGCCTTGAGTTACCACAGCCTTGAAAGTCTTAAACCAGGACATGGATGATGAATTAAATTTCAGGGAAGTGCTTTCTTCATCCGTCTGGCAGCTGATGACACATTTAGTACTCTTTACCGCCTATCTGTCCCAAAGAAAACACTGTGATTTAAGCAGCACAGTCAATAGCCCCAAAGGGGAAGTTATCAGCTAGACTGAAGGGACTGGGAGGAGCTCGGGCAGAGGAAACAGGAGATCACGGGCTGAGGTCAAGGAGAAGAGGTGGGATCAGGAAGATGCGGATTAAGACAAGAAAACGTCAGTGGTGGTGGGATTCGAGGATCTGAAGAGGAGAGAAAGGAATGCGCAGGGAGTGATGGGTCTGGAGAACAAAAGGACCGGAAGGAGAACAAAGCAGTGAGATTGATGGGGAGAGAGAGTTTTGTGGTCCTCCAAAGGGAGAGCAGAGGCAGCCTAGGAAAGAAACCTTGGGCAAGAGGAAAGCGGAGAGCAGGGGTGCAGGAGCCAGCCTCCAAACGGTTCCCATGAGCCTCACCTCCTGACTGTCATGCCCTTGTGTAGCCTCCTCCAATGCAGAACTGCGCTGGCATTTGTGATCGCTAAGCTATTATGGAAATGACGGTGTCTGACTTCCCAGGCTAGGTCACAGGACGGGGAACTTCTGCCTGCACTCTCTCTCTCTTTCAAGTCACTCACTCTGGGGAAAGCCAGCTGCTGTGTTCTGAGGACACTGAAACCAACTTATGGGGGGAGGTGGTGCGGCCCATGGTACCAACCTGCCACCGAGTGAGTGAGCCCCCTTGGAAGGGGGTCCTCCATTCTCAGTCAAGCCTTTGGTGACTGCAGCCCTGGTGTCCATCTCAACCACAACCTCATCAAAGATCTTAAGCCAGATCACTCAGTTAAGCTGCTCCTGAATTCCTGACCTACAAGAATTGTTGACAGAAAATAATTTTGTATTGTTGTTTTAAGATGCTAAATTCTGGGATAACTTGTTACTAATAGAATTACCCACAGATTACTAATAGGGCTGGACTGTGCAGGGCAGGGAGGCAGAGACGAAGGTGCAGCTGGGAGGGAAAATGGGAACAAGAGCAGAGAAGGTGGTTAAACCTGGAGTCTGACTTCTCTCACTTTCTCTTTCCTTCTACTCAACTGCACGTCAACATGCTTTCCTAAGTGAAACCTCCCTCATGTGAAAGCTGAACCTGGAAACCCCAAGACTTACAGTAAAAAAAAAAGAACAACAAAGCTATTCTGGGCTCTTTCTCTACACTTAGTTCATCTCAGACCTGTGCAGTAGGGCCTATGCATCCCCCTTTTGACAGACAAAGGTGATGTGACTTGCCCAAGGCCCCACAGCTCGTGAGGGGCCAAGCCCAGATGAAACCCGGGCACCCTGGTTTCCGGGCTTACCCGCAGAACCACAGCACCGTCCTGTGTCCACCTGGGACAACGGGGCTCTGGGTGACACCCTTCTTTGAGCCTCTCTTCCTGTGAAATTGCACACTCGGTGGGGGGTGCCATCTCTGGCCTAAGGGGATCCCTTAGCTTAACTGAGACCAACTGGAACACTCACAGAAAATTTTAGTAAGTAAGGAGATTAGAAGAAAAATAAACAAGAGTCCTGAGGAGTCACGTACCCTCCTGGCCCAGGCCTAGTAGGACTTGGCATGAACCAGCCTTGCCCCAAGGCTGTGGGCTCCTCGTGTGCCTGAGGGCGGGGAGCCTGGGGTCACCGACACAGAGGCAGCTCAAGTCTGGCAGCAAAAATGCCTCCTCCCCACGTGACTATCACCGTGAGTGGCCTTGTCTTTTAGAAAAGCCAGATTCCCTCAATCCATATGGAAGCAAAGCCAACTTCTCATACCTCGGGATTAAGTTCCGGGAAGAAGCCCAGGGCCCCAGCAACTCATTTTATGAATTTCTGGTCCAACTATGCAGTTCCAATCATCTGTTTAACAGACAGGCCTTGCTCTCTCACTCTGTCCCTGGGGCTAGGTGTGGTCACGAGCACGGGCTCTGCTCGCAAAGCCCAGTTAAGCCACTGGACCGACAGCATGGCTTCCATCACAGGCCCACCACGTAACGTGATCTCACGTCCGGGGACCCACGCACCTGCTGGGCCTGGACTACACCATCTGTTTCCAACCTGTGCCACTCTTGACAATACTCAGTTCCACTGCTGGCTTCCAAAGAAAACCAATAACCCTCACCTACTGTGACCTTTATCATTTCGCTAAAGATTTAAGGGGTCGGGGAGAAGTGCTGGTCACACAACATGACCATTTCACTTCAAAAGAACTCCCGTCAGACACGTGCGAATAATCTCCTCTGCCAAGTCTCCCAGGAAGGGCTGTCAACAGGCGTTCCTCTCTATCTTTCCACCTCCCCTCACCACCCTCCCCTGCACCTCAGTGCCCCCTCTCCTTTCCCTAACCCTCCTTCCTCCTTTCCCAATCTCACAACCCGTTTTCATTCAGATCGTTTGTGTGTATCTAAACCCAGGCACCAACACTCCCAAAAGACCTACACAGCACAGCATTTCCAAGGGGTGCCTGTGCTGCATCTCAGAAGTAAACCTGCCAGTGATGGGTGGTGGGGAGGGGCATCAGAGGTTAGAGACGGAGACCCTGAAAGGGTCAGGAATCCCAGCTGGCCACTGGGACCTTGAGCAAGTCACACCGCATGTCTGAACCTCAGTTTCTCCACCTATGAAATGAAGACAAATTAGATTTGAGACCACTTCCAGTTTCCACACACTGTGGTTTTAGGTAACTACCTAGCAAAACCAAAAAGTTGTTAACTGAGGTACAACTAACTCTTGGTTGTCCTGACATCTTTCAGCTTTAGGTTTCAAGAACCTTAATTACTTGATTGCCACTCTATTTCTTAACACCCCCACCTTGCAAAAAATATTCACAACCTAAGGAAAGTTTTTCTTCCTCTCCTGGCTTCGGTCCAGCCCCTTAAAGAGCACGATCTTCTGTGAACACAGTGAGTATCAGATTCACCTTCCCTCTGACTTAATGGCTTAACTCCCTACTAAGGAAAACTCAGATCTTGTTTTGGGACAACTCAAGTCCTTCAAAGTCCAACAGCCCCCACTCCTGGGCTCTCAGATGTCTGCCTGTGATCCCTCACACATAAAGTACATTCTTTACTGGGCGTGTCTCCCCTAACAAACTAACAGCCCCAGGTAGTGCCTAATCTCACCATAGCTCAGGCTGGCCTGTTTCCGCCCACCTTAGAGTCATAAACCCCACCGCCCTTCACAGACCCTAAATCTCTTACTTCACGTGCAACCAATCAGAGCCTTGTGCACAAGCCCATCGGGCACCTTGGGACCCGACCTCATAAAAGACCCCAACAACCGGCCCTCGGGGCTCCCACAGGCACCCCTTGTCTGAGTGACTGACTGTTGTCTATGGCGGGGTACCCCTAATAAACTCTTTCTATTCTCATACTTTATCTCTAGTAAATTGTTTTAGTAACTTGCACACCACCATGTCACTGACTGGCCACCACATTGTGCCCACATGGATAGCACCCCCCCAAAAATAAAAATCTGCCAAAACGGTGTCCTGGGAAGCAGAAAGATGTGAATGTCAACTACCGCATGTGCTGTCCTGGCTTGGTTAGCTTGGTTTTGTCAATCCTCTGCTTCTCTGGAAAAAGATTATCTACCCCCAAAGCCACAAAAGCATCTAACTAGGACAAATAGTGGTAAAGAGTTCCCGCCCATGAAGAGCAGCCGCCACTGTCAGACATCCCTCCTAACTGATCTTAATAAGCTGTTTTCAATGAAGGGGAAGGAAAAAGCACAGCACTAACGCGTGGCAATTATCTGTAATTCTCTGTCTGTAGTGCCTCTGAATAGAGAAAATAACGCAAACGCGGACAGATGCTGACTAGAGCTTCACAATGACATCGAAACGAGGGCATTTTGTACAGCAAGGAGCACAACTAAGATGCCGTCTTTCAGAGGAAGGTTTCCATCCCAAGGACAACACACAGCGTGCATTGCGGGGCACTGCAATGAGATGAAATGTCCCCAAGGCATGGTCACTGGGCACAGGCAGGGGTCAGAGAGGTTCAGCACGTGTCCTAACAGCTGATGAGTGGACAGAGATTTCTTTAGCTGCTAATATTTAACGTAAGATTCAGTGATTCTTTATCAGCTTTTAAGTGAGAGGGAGAGAAACAACTCCTCAGCTTCCCAGACAGGTTTTCGGGCAACTTAAAGAACCATAGTCTTCGCGCTGCAGCAATCATTTAAAGTCAAACATCCTTATTTTACAGATGATCAAAAGAAAACCGAAAACAGGTCTCACAGCTGTTAGCCAAGCCTCAGGTGTGGTGGAGGATAAAAGGAAGGTTGAGGGGGGCGGGTCACAGAAGGACCCCTACTCTATATCTGACTGGTAATCTCATCTTCAGTCTTGACCAGGAATCGGCATTCCCCTTAACCTTCTTCATCTCTTTTTGCAGCAGTAAGTCATCCTTGAGCAATTCCTCCATGCCAAGGAACTGCGAGTGCTGAATGCTGGGGTTACAATAATAAGATACACCTTGTTTGGTGAGGACAATTTTATGTAAAAAATGTCTCAGCAATAATACAATGTATAGTTTTAAAAATTCCACGAATCTTCACTCCGGATTTCTGCACCTTCAAGTGATCTCCTGCAAGTCTGTGTGCATGTGTGAAGGGATGGATGTGTGCTCAGAGCAGCAAGCAGCACCAACTGACCTCGTGGTAACAACCCAAAAGGACAATCTTCAGCTGAGAGCTGAAGATGGACTAGGAAGAAAGATGGAGGCCCAGGTTACTGACAGACAGCAAAAAGGGGGAAATAACCAAGACGCCGGGTAAGCAGGGACAACCCTGCCTACAGCAACAGCCGGGGGAGAAACACAAGTGATCCATGCAGGTGGACCATAGGAAAGCTCATGCTGGTTTGCCCTCGGCTGACAATTACCAGGACTAGGAGCTGCTTGCTTTTGCTTTGATGAATGATGTAACAAATGAAACTGGAAAAGGGGTGAATCAACTTGATTTTCACTTTAGTTCTCCTGAAAGTTACCTGGATTAAAAAGAGAGCACATCCTACTGGGGGAAAGAGGTGGGGAGAGACAAATTGGGAGTTCAAGATTTGCAGATACTAACCTCTACATATAAAATAGACAAACAACAAGTTTCTACTGCATAGCACAGGGAGCTGCATTCAGTATCTTGCAGTAACATATACTGAAAAAGAATATGAAAAGGGATATATGTACGTACATGTATGACTGAAACATTATGCTATACACCAGAAATTGACATAACATTGTAAACCGACTATACTTCAACTAAAATTTTTTTAAAAAAAACAGAGCACCTTCAGTCTATTCTGGGGAAAAGTTGGGAAAGAAAAGCTGAAAAGAATTGGTGATTTTTAATTGATTTAATTGACATTAACTTTTCTTTTGGAGTTAACGTTTCAGAATTCCATGGAAACCATATTGTGAACTGATCCAAGCCAATTTAGCACCTCAGAAAATGCCTGGTTCTTTTGCTAAGCATAAGGAGTTTCCAGCACGTAGAGGTTCCTGAGAGCGATACGCTCCAAATCCCAAACTTACTACTGGTCTCAGTCCCAGCATACTTAAGCAAACAGGCACAAAAACAGACGATATGTTCTTTTCTCTTTCTGATGTCAGGCACTTAGACAAAAATCATGCAAGTTCACTCTAGAGGCAGACACACAGCCTTAGGACTGAACAAACGCATCTGGGAGTCAGGTGGAGGACAGAGCCCTCCAGGCAGGGAGGACCCTCAGACCAACTGCCCCGCCGGCCTGCTGGGTTCTCATCCCTCATTCACCAGGCATGCTGGGGCTTTTACCTCCCATTTCACTGGGAAAAACATTCTCCAACATCCTTGGGATAAACAAACCCACTCGGACAATATCTGAAGGGCTTAGGCAACCAACTGTCGATTCCTAATGGAAGTATTTCTGATGTCAACCAAACACTCCAAGGGAATGAAAGGTAATACACGTGTACATCACGGCACTGAGTACCTCCCAGTCTTCTTAAAGTACATGACCATACAGACAGTTTGATAGTTTCTACAGAAGAAAACTTTCAATCTTTAAGAACAATCACATACTGCTATTTTATCAGGCAAATTTCCTCTTATAAATTTAAATTATTGAGAGCTATTAAATCAAATTAATCTTGTTAAAATCCTGTAAATCTGGCCTGGCTCATCATTCTTCTTCTCTTTGAGATAAAACGACTGTTAAACCAACTGTTTAATCATGTTAAAGTTACTATTTACATTTTCAGGCCACCACCATCGCCGTCTAGACCTAAGATTTATTTCTAAGTTCTTCACCAAAATGGACATATTTTTCTTGTGTTACTACTTATGTATATAACTATTATGCTAGAATTCACTCTATTTTAGATTTTCACAAAGTCAAATTATGGTAACAATATTAAAATCATGATTTTAAATGACATTTTAAGAAAAGAATCATGGTGTCCTCCAAGACTTTGCCATCGTAAACTGCTTTGATAATAGGAAAACTGTTGTTTATTTGTATAAAACCACATTATGTTCAACCTTAATGATAATCTTTTATTCCCATTTAAGAGATGGAAACACTTCAGCCCAGAGGAGTTAAGTGTGTTTACCCAAAGTACGAGATGAAACAGGACACAGGACCCAAAGCCAGGTCTTCCTGCCTCCAAATCCTTAACTCATCCGATTTGTTACTGCACCCAAGCCCCTGAACAGATTAACTCCTGAACTATGCAACTCAAAATAACAAAAATCACACGAACATGCCACATACCCTATTTCGTACCTTTAATCCTCTGAAACTTCCTGGGCTAGTTGGAGAAGAACTGGAGGATTTCGTAGACTTAGGAGTGGAAAGCTGGCTGCTGGGAGTTCCATTAACTGATCATAAGACAACAAAGGAGACAGAGCTATTAAAACCCCAAATAACAAGGTTGTGTGAAAACACTAAGCACACGCACAACAGAGCTCCAATGGAGATTCGAGTCACTGAAAGCTCCAAGCAGATGGCAAATCAGCAAAAAAGCAAAGATAATGTATCTTACTGCATCACAGACAGAGGATCAGACAAATAAGCAGTGAAACTACAATTATTTTCAATAATAGTTTTCCAACAGTGACAGAAGCAAATATATAAAACGTTATGGAGTTAAGAGATGTGAACGAGAACTTGTCTGTGTATCCTGCCTGCCAGCAAGGGAATGAGCGGCCATTATATCTGTAATGGTTTACTAGGAAGCTTGTCCCCAATGTCCAATGTCCACTGTCTTGGTATACACCAACCTGAATGACTTGTGGCTCCCCCAAATCAACTCCACCGTAATTCAGACACATTTTCTAAGTATGTTCTTAATGGAAAAAGAAGGTTACTGGTCATCTTCCTTGTAAAAAACCTCCCTTATTTGTTTGAAGGTCATAAAAGACACTCTTCAAATTTCTTTTTAATCCAGACTAGTTATTTCTAATTCCTTCCATTTTCTTTTCTTCTCAGCTTAATTTCCCCATTACTTTATAGCAAATCTTGGTGGGGTTTTTGTACACCCTCTTCCAAACCTCCATATACTTTAAAAGTTCAATTTAGAGCCTATGTGAGAAAGAGGATGGTGACTGCTGTTTCAAGGGGAGGGTCTATTTGTAGAGCTAGTCTCACTACGACCCCTGCTTATTCCTAACTGTATCACTGGGATGCACTTCTGCTGTAATTTCACAAAACTATTACTTAACATCTTGTATCAGTGTATTTTTTTTTCTCTTCTAAGGAATATTCGTAACCCCTTTTATCATTAATCTTCAATGCTTTTGCCCCAAAGAGATGAAAACTGCCATTCATCTCTATGGAAGGAAAAGCAAAGTCCATTTCCTTTTAAAAAAGTATTTTTGATTCAAGGGAGCAGGCAACTGTTATTTTAAATGATGCTAGTAAGTATAAACTGCAAAATGTAGGTCCTGAATAGGTGACTCAAAAAAGTGAGCCCCAGTCCTTGAATGGAGGTAGAATTCTGGATCAAGAAGTATTTGTGGGAAGGGGGTGGGAAGGGACAAAATGGGAGTTTGAGATTTGCAGATACTAACTAATATACAAAATAAACAACAAGTTTATACGGCATAGCACAGGGAACCACAGGGAACTATATTCAATATTGTATAGTAACTTGTGGTGAAAAAGAATATGAAAACAGATATATGTATGTGTATGTATGACTGAAGCATTATGCTGTACACCAGAAGTTGACACATTGTAAACTGACTATACTTCAATAAAAATATATGTATACAAAAAGTGTTTGTGATGAGATGAATCAGTCATGTCTGTTTATTGTACTGCTCATTGTAAAAACTCAGAAGAGATGAAAAACTTCTCCAGTTATTTTAAAATTACCAAACTTTCATTTTTCTAGTCTAAAACCACTCATTCATAAATAATTGTCAGTTATCTAGATTTTCTTGACAGATATAAATGGGTATTCAGAGTGCAAGTACAACACAAGTGAACTGCACAATTCCTTAGAAACTTCGAAGAGTATTCAACAGCCCTGATTATTTTTCAATAAAGCTCCACTTCAATTAATGCTATTTGTTTTAAAAATTCCCTTTTAAGGGAACTGGGGATGGGAATTCACACAAAACAGAGATCATTATGAGCAATGAACTAGTAAGCTTGCGAAGAGCTGATACTGAGTTTGCTTCCTTTTTTCCTTCATTCCACACAGCAGTCTGTTCAGGTCACCAGTTTCTACACACTGAGTGCTGCTAACTTTCACTGATGTTCAGGTGCCACTTCAATATCAAAGATTTCCTTGAACAGTGATACAAAAGGGACTAAAGAAGAAAAACTGGTTCCTGCAAGTGGTAATCTCTGTCCCAGGCCAATCTCTCTAAGAACACACCTTCTGTCTAAACATAGTTGAAGAAAGCTCACTGCCAGGGATTTAACTGGGATCAGTAACTACATGCGCACATTTACCCTCGAGTGACTCCCATCCTAAAGAGACACTCAGTCATGTATAGCCCTCTACGTTTCTGATAGCGTTTGAAAGGTTCTGAAAAACGCTCTCCAGTGAGAAGTCCTTCATTCATCTGCACATTTCTCCCGTCTCTGGGAGGGTAAGCGGGACCTGGGCCCCACTGTGCCCTCCCTTCTTGCACTGGTGCCACCAACAGGAAGGTGTCTAGTGGGCAGCCCCACTCCTTCACTACACCCGGGATCTTCTCTTCCCAAATAAGGCTCTTACCCACCACCCACCTCCACTGTAAGGTAAGAAATAAACTTGAAGGTTTCTTGTTTGCTTGTTTGTTTGCTCTGAACACTTTTATCTTGGAAGACTATGAAAGATCCACAAGCTAGAAACCTAAAAAAGTGAGGATTTTAAAGACTCAATTACGGTAACTATTTACCCCCTTGTGTTATCCAGATTAATTTCTGTGTGTTTATCACACACCACTTAGCTATTACAATTAATGGAGTTTCGTTGAGGAATTTAGTCAACCAGAAGACGTCACTTATGGGAGCACTTCTGTCCCAAGATTGAAAAAGTACATGATGTTTACAAAGTCACTTGCTCTGTCTGAAATTCCAGTTAGTCCCATGGAATGTTCTAAACAGTAGCAGGTATACCTCAGCTGAAGTAGTCTATAAAAATGAGCTATACTTCTGGGTACCATGGCTTTGCTAAAACAAAACTCTCTCTCAGTTTTCTGTAACTGCAGTTATGTGCTGAACATGCTTCTGAATTAATCTCTTATAAAGAAGGCATCTACCTCTGAAGTATGATTTATATCTTGCAACTTAAAAGTTTAAGGTAAACTTTTTTAACTCAAATCCAAACATGGACTCATTTGAAAATCTGAGGTACTGGAATGCTAAGATGCTTTTTAAATCAATTTCTAAGCATTCTAAGTTCTAGTTTAAAATATTTATGCATTTATTAGACTATGTTACGAAGCAGCTGGTCTGCACGACAAGTATGGCTATGAAACATGTTTTTGATTCAGTGTCTTAATTTCCCTCTTTAGATCTCAGAGAGATAAAATTGGACCAATCATAGTACCTGATCCTAGAATCACTCTCTTCCACTTTTATTTAGTTAGTTTACTTATATGATAAGCATCTGTAAACCTATCACTAAAACAAAAGCTAAGAACCTGACAAAAGTCTACATTTGCCATTTGGTAAAGTCACTTAAGTGTATTTATGCAAATTTCATGTGATATTAGCTTTCCCAGCATTTGAGGTGCTTTACAGAAAGCATAATATGATTTGAAATAAGCTTAACATCAGAGAGATGCTTTTGGTTAAAAATATTCACACTGGGAATATTTTTAGAGAATGCTGGGCTTATTAACCCCAGGGTGGGGAGGGAGGGGAGAAGAGTCTAACTGCTTCTGTGGCCATTTTCACATTGCCAACAACCCAGAGCCTTTTTCAATAATAAACTGTTTTCCAAAATTAACCAGAGGACCCCTTGAAGCGCCGTGCGTCCTGCTCGCTCGGTGCTGAGCGCGCACGCAGACGGGCCCCGGCAATCCTCCGGAGATGACGGGCTCTCTAGCAGACAGGGGAGGCTGGAGCGTGTGAAGCACGTGACACTGCACAGGCGTAACTGGTACAAGCCAGACACATTCATGGACATGGAGCAAAAGGAAACAGAAATGTGGCAAAAGACAAAAAACGAAAACCCAGCAGAGCGACAAAGCCATAATAATCATGGCTCACCTGGGGATCTGGCTGCAGAGTAGGCACTGGAGGAGTGGCCACCCCTCTTTACTGTGCACATGCAGTATACACAAAGGGGGAGACAGTAAGGAGAGCGGTTATTCAGCGAGTCTAAACGTGCACACAGAGAGAAGGTAAAACAACCCGACCTCAAGAAAGTGGGGCAGGCGCTGAAGAGGAAGCAGCAGACCCGCAGGAACTCCCCCAAACTCGGTAGTTGAAGAGAGGCTGATGCTTGAGGCAGTTTTTATTGATAGTATTTCACATGTTCTAGACTTCCCACATGTAAAACCATGGTTTTTTTCACAGTCCTTTCTTTAATGGGAATTGATATCAGCAAAGCTATTCATAATTACCACAAGCAAGCCTTATAGAACCAATATATCAAGACTTGGGGGATATTCGAATTTTTTTTAAAGTGCCAAAAAAAAAAAACCTAACAAAATTATGACAAGTCTATAGGCTAAGGATCTGAAAGAAACTTAGAGGTTAAGTCTGACTCTGACATAAGTAGCACTACTTTCCAACAATAATCGTTGCTACCATTAAATTGCTTGATGAAGGAAAAGCCTGTGGATACTTATCAGGTAAATATAGTTCTGTTAGGGGTTTATGTGTATGTTTTTACCCAATAAGAGAAGAAAATACCCACAATCAAATACCACAAAATTAAAAATGCAGCTCACACTGGTCAAAATGTGAAACACTTTTATGGAAATACCAGGAGAAGCCTCTAGGTAAGACTGTTCTCGAGAAAACGTGTCAAAACAAGTTTCTTAGGACAGTTACTATAACTATGAGAAACAGACTTAAATTTTTCGATTTAAAAAATCACGTCATCTCTATGCTGTTCTGGATCCTAGCCACATACAGGACGGGAAAGACCACTCATTTATATCAAAGAGAATTAAAGGAGAGTGATCTGCCCCTCTCGTGACTATCCATTCCTCTCCTGTTAATTACCTGAAGCTGGTGATTTGCTGCGTCGAGAAGGCCCAGGGCTCTTGGATCCAGAATACTTAACAGCTGCCGAGCGAGAATAAGATGACTTCAAGACGCGGCATTCTAGAAAGGAAGGGAAGTGCATTAAATCGCTCTGGTTTTAATTTTAACCAAAGGACGATCACATGTTACAGTAGTTTACTGCCTAGAACCATTACCTAATCATCTTTTTTATCACTGTTACACGACTTTAATACATAAAGCAACTCCTGAGGTTATCTTAAATTAGGCTTCACATCTTGTGACATCTCTTCATTGTTCTAGATGGAGTTCTTAATGCTAAAATCCCAAGGTCCTGGCTTGATTCACACACACCTGCAGCCTAACTACACACGTGCAACTTATTTTTTAATTATTATTTTATTATTTTGCATTGAGAAGCAAAGGCTACAACAAAGAGTTCTCTCCAACTCTTTGATAATTTTATTTTGAAACGATATATAGGACTGTGATTTATGAACCCCTTACTGTCTTATTTTCCATCTGCCCAAAGTATGAAGCATCAAAAACTGAGGAAACGAGCTTTAAACAATAACGTTGGCCTTTCCATCAAATGCCAAATAAATTAGCATGCAGAGTTCCAGAACTAATTACACAGCTAAAATAATCGCTTCTAATTTGAATAATTATGAACATTGGTTTTGGAGTCACGTAGATTTTGGATGAATCAAGGATTTGACTTTGCTAATTGGTGGACCTCGGTTAGGTCTAAATCTCAGTCTTCACCCCTTTGAAACTGGGATAAGAATAAATCTGCTTCTCAGGCTTGTTGTAAGGACAAAATCAGATAACACATTATTTGTAATTCACATCAAAATACTTCAATTTATGCAGAAAGATGAAAATGTGGGTTGGTTTTAATCTATGCCCCAGGGGCAATAAACTAACAAGTGAAGCACCCTAATCAGGAAAATACACACCAGGGGAGGTTAGTTAGCATTTGAAAGACTCTAATCAAAACCTCGCTCAGAGGGGGCCACAGCCAAGCCAGCTTAGTTAATTAGCATCATGGGTGTTGGAGAGTATTGCACTGTTGAAAGGAGTGGTGTGGCGAACTGGTTGGAAACTTCCCAAAGGCACTGCCACGCTTCCAGGAGCAGGATGTGTAAATCCAGAGAGCCAGTAACTCGAACTTCAGAACTACACCTGAGGTTTAGGAATCTGAGCCTGTCCTACATCGAGCTCTCAATGGAGAAATCCGCTCCTTGACTAAGGCTAGATTAGCTGAAGTCTTAGATTCTGAACGGATCTTTAATGTAGGATGTAGTCAGAAGCATAAAGGGCAGAGTTGGGACTTGTTCAGATTACAGCACAAGTTAAATAGCTGAGTTAAAAAAAAAACTTTGCCTCCTAATAAATGTACTTGTAGCAGAATTAGGCCTGAGACTTGCGTTCACTGTAAAATGTTATGACCTTATGGTGGTGGTATAACAACATTAACAAAAACAGGGTGGGAGGGTATAGCTTAGCAGTGGAGCACATGCTTAGCATAAACATGGTCCAGCACCTCCTCTAAAAATAAATTAATAAGTAACCCTAATTACCTCCCACCCAAAAAATAAATTAAAACAACAACAGTAATAGCAATAGCACATACTTTGTGATGGGCACCCTTCCAACTGCTATCACATATTAGCTCACTGAATCCTGACAAAATTTTATGAAAAAGCCACTATTATCCCCAGTTTGCAGAAGGTTCAGTAATTAGTGACTGAGAGGGGAAGAAACCAGTAACTTTCACCCACCTCTAACAACAGTATTTGCCCATAGCCAAAACAAAAAACAAAAAACCATGAATGATTCAAAAAGCTTAGGTAAATCGACAACATGCATGCAGAGCACTGAGTACAACGCCTGGTACACACACAGCAAGAGCTCAATAAATGTTTTTTGCTGTTGTTCCCCAAGTTAACTTTACAACCTAGAACACATTCAAAATGACTAATGCTGACATCAAAGAAATATTATGAAATGAAATTAAGCTAAAAGTTTTCAAAAGATGTAAAATACAGATCATAACGTAAATGCACGTTTTTTCAGTCAGCCCATGAGGACAGGGGAGAGCATTAGCACAGATGATGTCTTCAGCTCTTTAAGGACTTCCTGATGGTATTACCGGTTTAAAGCAGAGCCAGTCCAGTAGAGCACAAGACAGTACAGAAATGCTCAGATTTGGCAGCAGCGAAAAAGCAAAAGACTACATACATGAGGCCCAAGCACAAAGTAGGTTAGTTACACGTAGATAACTGACACAGTGTAACAGGAAGGAATTACACATGAAAGTCTGGCACCAGAGAATGTATCATCTTGAATTTTAAAAAGTCTACGGATCACCGGATCACTGTATGTATTTGGTAATATATTTCTCTAATTCTGGACTATCAGAATCACCACAATTAGAAGGGTCAGTCTAACTGTTAAAAAGCCAGCTTTCCTTGTTCATGAAATTAAAGAGTGAGAATGAATCTCTAACATCCTTCTTCTCTGTGAAGTGTTATGTCTGTATGATTTTACTTCATTTAAAGATGAAGTTGACTCTACTATCAGCTAAAAAAAAAAAAATCACGATTACTGTAATAGGTTTAAATTAACTCCAGACAACAGAGTAAAACGATATTCCCAGAATCAATCACATTTAAAATCACTGAGGTTATTTATGGCTAAATACTTGAAAATTCCATTTTTCTTGGCTAAAATTAAGAGAAAAGAATTTTCTTATTCCATCAATGAAAACAATTTTATTTTTTCTGCATATATAAACAATGCACGTAACTGTTTTTTAAAAAGTTGCAAACGAACAATGAGGTAAAAAGAACCCTGAGATAATCACTATTAACAACTTATTAGCCTTTTATCTCTTTACAGACATGGAAAATGCAGAATGAACCATTTCAGGTTTAACACTATCCATACACTTATGGTGGCAGAGCCAGGCACCATTCTGCAAGAAGGGAGGAAATCCATTTCAGAGGCAAAACAATGCAGTAAAGAGATGGAAACAACTTGCTTTAAAAAAAATGAAAGCTATTTTAGTTGAATTAGGGTTTTTTTTTTGCAACTAGGTAAATATTTTCATTTTATTTTCTACTTTCATTAATTCAAAAAGAGTACTGTCAATGCTATCTTTCTTCAACACATCAGACCACTTAACATGCACAAGTGACAACCCCAAGCCTCCATTTCAGGGTGACAAAGACCATCAATGAACTGCCTTACCACTGTGATCCAGGACAAAGTCATCTTGGGCATAACGGAATTTTTCAGGTCCACATGCAATAAAAACATCATCATCACCAAAAAAGTCCTGCAGACAAGTAACCTAAAATAAAAAATCATGTCCAAGAAATAAATTAGAAACATTAGAAATGAAATAAAAATTAGCAAAATTGAATATATTTTCAAGCCTCCCATATAATGCTGGGTTGGAATGAAGAACTATTTCATAGCACACATTTCCAAGCATCTTACTGTTTACAAAGCACTTTCACACACTGTCTCTTGATCTCAGAACAACAAAATGAGGGGCTCATAGCTGACATCAACATTCCTGTTTCACAGGTGAAGTGCAGGGCATCCACAGGAGGTTTAGTGATGGTTTCCTGGTTTCCCATTAACTGGTGGCAAAGCTGGAGCTGATAGAGGTCTCAGTCCCCAGTTCAGTGCTCTTTACTCTTCTATCCTTCCCCTCTCCCGGCGACTCCACCCCCAGCCATGCCAGCCTGGACATGACCTCTCTGTGCCGCAGGCACAGTGCACCTTAGGTTGTGATGAGGATTCGTGTATGAAAACCGCTCATATGTGTTAACACTCATCTCTACCACCACCATCGTTATCATTAAGAACAGAGGAAGACTTGCCACAAAGCCCTTCCAAGGTCTGTACCTAAACATATAGTCTTTTTTCACTCCCTCCCCCAATACTGTATCAGTTTCAGGTCCTGCAGAACCTGGATCCACCCCCAGGGGGCTCAGCCATCCATTCATCCTGGTGGTGACAAGAAGAACAACCTTCCAGGGCTTTGGATGAACGCAGGCTTCACTTTCACCTGTTTTAATGGGATGCATGAGAAGATTTCTTTTTTTAAAAGTACTCCTCTCCCAATAATAACGAAGTTTTAAAAAAAAAATCAGTGCTCTAGTACTTGGAAGGATTGAGCTATGTCAGTAATTCATTGTCTTCCTGATCACCATTTAGCTTTCCACTGGCGGTGGCGGGGGGTGGGGGTGAATCTCACAACAGAGTTAGAAAGCAGCACCCGAGAAATATAGGGAGCTAGATGCAGGAAGTGGGACAGGCAGCGATACTGCTCCAGTCATTCCAATTCTGGTCCAGCGAGATGTGGCTTCTGTACGTCACTGCAACTCAGCTCAGGGCACAGTGTTTTTAAAAAGTGTTTCCATCAGTTGGCGCTGCTTTAACAAATCACCATAGACTGGTAGCTTAAACAACAGACTTATTTCTCACAGTTCTGGAGGCTGAGAGTCCGGGATCAGAGTGCCACTGCGTGTGGGGTATGGGCAGAGCCCTCTTGCTGGTTTCCTCACATGGGGAGGGGGTTGCAGAGAGGACACGGGAGGAAGCAGGTTCTCTCCTGTCTCTTCTCTAAGGGCATTAATCCCACGTGGGGGGCCCACCCTCATGACCTCCTCTAACCCTAATTATCTCCCAAAGGCCCCTCCTCCTAATACCATCGCACTGGGGATTAGGGTTCCAACATACACATTTTAGGAAGACACAGACAGTTTGTAATAGAAGAGTAACATTTTTCACCTTTCCTGATAAACCCGTTTCTCTTCATCTCAGTTGGTGATTGCACACACCCCTTCCTCCACGCTGACGTCCTGGGAGCCAGCCTTTCCTCCCTTCTTCACCAACCCTTCCCAACGCTTTTCCGTCCACATGGCTCTCAAGTATTTCTTTCCCTACTCCTGGGTTCAGCCCTCACTTTCTCTTGCCTGGCTCCTGTCACTGGTCCAGTAGCTCCAGTCATCCCTCTCCTTCCAAGCGTGGAAACAAATGAAGACCGTGCTGGTACTGCAGTCTCCCACAGGTGCCGGGTGACCACACCATGTCTAGCACTCCCCGACTTCCCTCCTTGACAGGGCACACGAGACGGACCCCGCCTGACCCTCCAACCCTACCTTTGCCATTTCTTCTGCACATTTGCTCCTTGGCCACAACAGGACCTCTCTGGGTTCCCTACAGTACGGGTGCTGGTGGTTCTCTGTTGTTTAACAGATTTAGGGAAACACAATTTACAAACCATGCAATTCACTCATTTAGAGCGAACAATTCAATGGTGTTTAGCGTATTCAGAGTCCAGGAACCATCACCGCAACCTATTTGAGGACACTTCCATCATCTAAAAAGAACTGCCCCAGGCCCATTATCATTCACCCCCAGGCCTCCCTCTCCTCATTCCCAAGTTCCATCGTCCACTTTTTGTCTCTACGGATTTGTCTGTCCTGGACGTTTTATATAAATCAAATCATATAATCCGTAGCATTTTGCAACTGGTTTCTTTTACTCAGCACGTGTTTAAGGTTCGCCTGTGCTGTGGCACATGTTAGTACTTCATTCCTTTCTACAGCTGAGTAATACTCGGGTGTATGGACACCACATTTTGTGGATTCGATCACCACTTAGGGGACATGTGGGTAATTTCCACCTCAGTGCTGGCTCTTACTACCATATGCTTCCTCACGCCGTTCCTCAGCCTGAAGTGGCCTTCCTGACTGCACTGTGGTGCCGTGACCTCCAGGCAGGCGATGGCATTTCCTGTTCTTCGTTCCCCAGGGTCTGAATGAACTGTAAATGAACTGTGTCGAATGAACAGTGGCTTGGTATGGAGCTGCTCCTAGTGGAACTGAGTTCTCAGACACAGAAATGACTTCTCTGGGTGAGTGGTGTCACAGATGCAATCTCTACCACCATCATTCAGGACTTAAGAGGGTTTAGGCATCACTGAACCTCTCTGAATTCTCTCTGTCCTGTAGATGTATTATCTCATCAATTCCTACAATAACCATGAGTTTGACACCATTATCACTCCTCATTTACAAAAAAAAAAAAAAAAGTCTAGAGGGAGCAACTCGCCCACATGCAGGTCGTGAACAGGAGCACAGGAGTTTAGACACGGCCCCTCCACTTCCACATCTCTGCTTTGAACTTACACCATGGTGCCTCCCCTCCTGTGGAATCCCACAGTTCATCTTTCTAACTTTTACAGTTCATATCACGTTCTATTGTTTTTATAGTCATTTATGTCTCTTATCTCCATCTACTTTGTTTTTTTACACATATATATTTAACAAAAGGTTCTTAAATGGGGCTGAATCCAGTTTTACTTTCTTGGCTAAATAAAACAGACATCTATCAAAGTTTAATCCAATTTTTAAAGCACCATTTCATTTGTTTCTATAATCAATATAACATGAAAAAAGTAACTGAATTAAAAAAAAATTCCTGTATGAATGTATCTGTCTGGAAAGTCAGTTAATTTTGAATTTATTTTATTACAAGGAAATATTTCATCCAGTACTAAATTAGTTGGCATTTGACTAGAATAAATGTCAAAGAATTAAGTTGCCTATTATGCGGAATAAAAGTATTTAACAAGTTTAGAGAATAGAACAGCTCAAAGAGATGGTTCATCCCCCCTCCCGTAGCAGTTCTGTTAAGTTCTTTCTAATCAATTGTTTAATAATTTCACCTGTCAATATAAGTTGGGCTTTCCAATCACGGATTGCATAAGATGTTTGCATTCCTTTAATTCATGTTCTAGCCATTAAATAAATATTTGGCTAAATAGTTAACCAGATTACATAATCAGTAATTAGGTTCAGATTTACCTGAATAAGTCATCACCACTCTCAAGAAATGATAGGTGTCATATAAATAAATTATAAACTAAGATAAACATTATTTTGACTAATTCTATTAAGGTATACTCAGGATACTGACATACCTCATAAAATATTAAACTCTCCTGTTCTCATTCATTCAACAAATTCATACTGAGAACCTACCACATGCCACTCATTATGCTAGATGCTACAGTAATAGTAAAAAAAAAAAAACAAAAAACAGAGAGAAAGACAAAAATCCTTGCCTTCATGGAGCAAGTATGAGCTGATGCACAACAAAAATGCATGAGTAGACTGGGACATTAGGCTGTACACTAGAAACTGACACACTGTAACTGACTATACTTCAATGAAAAAAAATACATGAGTAAATTTATACAATGTTAAAAGGTGGTAAGTGCCACATAGAAAGATAGTAAGGAAGGGGAGCAGTGAATGCAGGGGACAGGTGCTGCCGTGCTAAACAGGGTGGTCAGTGAAGGCCTCGCTGCAATGGTGACATCTGACCAAATATTAAGAGCGGTAATGGAGAAGCCATATGAATATCTGGGGAGGGGTGTAAGTGGTTCCAGGAGAGGGAACAGAATATGCACAGGCCTTGGCCTGTTCATAGGAATCAGTCCTGGACCAGGTAGAGGGGAGGGGTGACTGCAGAAGAGGTCAGCACAGTAAAGAAGGGAAGCAGATTGGGTAGGGCCTGCCAGCCCCTAGTCAGGACTCTGCCTTTCCTCTGTGTGAGACGGGAAACCACTGGAGGCTTCAGAGCAGAGGACTGCCACAACATGACTCACTTCTAACAGCATCACGCCGTGTTCAGACCAAACTGCAGAAAGACAAGGACAGACAGCAGCACAGTTGGAGGCTACTGCTACTCAGCAAGACAGGAGAGTGGCCTGTGCCAAGGTGTCAGGAGTGGATGGAATGAGAGGGGGTCTCACTGCTCCTTGGATATGGGGACATGAGAGAAAGAGAAGAGTATGAAGGCTCAGGGTTTTGGCTTGAGCCACTGGAAGGATGGGCTGGCCAGTAACTCTAGTGGAAGAGTTCAAGATAACAGGCAAGGTTAGTGGTGGGAGGATGCTGGTGAATTCAGATTTGGAACATGAACTATGAAATGCCTATTAAATATCCAGGTGGAGGTGCTGGGTGGAAAGTTGGACATAAATCTGAATTTCATGGGAGAGAGCTAGCCTGGAGATGTAAATTTGTGTCTCACCAACAGGTGAATGGTCTTTAAAACCTTGAGGTTAATTACACCAATGAATGCACACAGGGAAGAGGGCTAAGGCCTGAGCCCCGAAATACAGCCACATCACAAGGTCAAGGAGAAGAAGTGAAACCAGTGAAGAAGACTGACAAGGAACAGTCAATGAGAGAGGAAGAAAAGCAAGACTTTGTACTTCACAGAAACCAAGCTCAGAAAGTGTTTTGAGGAGGGAGCAATCCACTGGGTCAGTGTTACTGACACGCCAAGTAAGATGAAGACTGAGGAGTGGCCGTGGAACTGAGAACCATGGAGATCATGAGGGTCTTTGAGCTGTTTTGGTGTAGTGGCTAAATTGAAAGTCTAACTGGAGCGGCTTTAACAGAGACAGGAGAAGAACTGGTGACACTGAGTACAGACAACTCTTTCAAGGCATTTTGACTGGAAAGGTGGGACAGAGGAGTGGGCAGGTGGCGGAAGGAAGAAGGGAGTCCATGGTTAAGACAACTAATTTTTCAAGATGAGAGAAATAACACAGGTTACTATGCTGTTGACATTATCTAGTAGGGGGGAAAATGGTGATTCAAGAAAAGGGAATTGCTGGAGCTGCATCCCTTTGTGAGAGGGGATGGATCAGTGTGCAGGGGAAAGGACTCAACCTGCATGAGAATGCGGTCAGTCTTCGACAACAAAGGAAGCCGGCTGGAAGCTGCCAGGTGGGGACATGTATGTGGTGGGGAGGCTGGTGGATTGCTTCCTGCTTCACCAAGAAAACTGAAGCAAAGTCATTAGCTCACAGTGAGACTGGGGGAGGAGGTACAGCAGATTCGAGGAGAAAGAAAAGGTGTGAAATTGCAATCTGTGATTGTGGGGAGAATGAACAAGGAGGGAAATGAGATGGGCCTGCAGGCAGCATCAAGGGCCCACTGGGGGGTCCCACAGTCGGCATGATAGACATTCTTTGTCCTAAGACTAGAAAGCAGCTACCGGCCTGTACAGTGTTTAAGAAAAATCAAAACCTTTTAAGCTGGAATTGTTACTATTTCATTGGGCTGCATCTCAATAGCCAACAGAAGAAAACTGACAGGAACCCAGATGATGCAAACAACTAGACTGCACCGATAACGAATAAATAAGGAAAGAATGGGAACTTCCCTCCCTCTGCAGCTGGCTGGCTTAAAATACAAGTCTCAGTTCATATTTTTCACAACATAGATGGGTACTGCTATGCACTGTCATTACTGTGTTTAACTAAAACTGTAAACTTAAAACACACTAGAAATAGAACACCAGCAGGCAGGGATGCAAGTTGATGGGGACGATTAAAGGTGAACCAAAACTAATATTCACAGAAGGGGAATGAGCAGATTCCAGTTCTGTTTTCACTCCCATCGTCTAGGATAACTCACTTGTGGTGGTATTTAAAATACAGCTGTCAGCCCAGAAGGCATGCGCTCAGCAGCACAAGCTTTTGCTGGGAGCAGAGGACACCCTGTTGAGCCTGACTCCCCCCCCCCTTTTAAACAAGTAGAATCGTAGGTAAGATACTCAACCTCTCTGAGGCTCAGTCTACAACATGGGCAAGAAACCAGTTCCACTACATCTTTCAGGACTAAACATGAGAGCATGTGAAAGGAGTTGATACATGTTATTTCTTCATTTTCAGTAATTCATGGCCTCAAATGCTTTTTAAAAATCTTAACTCAATGGATAATCTTTTCTATAAGTATAACTAATAAACACACGCTTTCCTACAAGTTCAATACATTAGATATTTTCCCAGGGGAAAAAAAAATTCTAGCATTAATCAAGTGTCTACCACAGGCCAAGCATAAACAAAGAAGCACGTAGTCTCATGGTAGAGATGAACAAGAAAAGCAGTAATTACCATTCAAAACGTCACAATAGGCGAACACTGTAATAGAAGAACCGCCACAGGAGTAAAGCAGCCCAAAGAAACAACTCGAAAAACAGCATCCCATAAAATGCTCAATACCTTTAGAATAGTCCACGTATCTGGACACATAGATAATTCTTTTATTTTTTAAACATATTTCTTGTTCTTTAACTCTGGTGGTCTGTTTCTTCCTTCTATCACATATTTCAAAGACTGGCATTTAACACTGAGTTATGAGCCATGTCACTAAATGTGACTTCAGAAAATAACGTATCAATCCCACGAATAACGTCTCAAAATCACTCTTAATAAAGGCGAGGAAAAGTCTATCGGTTTAGAAGACCTCTTACGGTTTGTTTCTAAAGTCTTTCTTCAGTGCAAGAAGCTCTTCACGAATAATGGATGTTAGGTGGATTTTAAAAGCAAGCTACACAAAAGAGGGGCAGTAGTCCTCCTGCTAAGGCACAAAATTAAAGCCATCAGCAGGATCTAACGGGGAAACTCCAACTGAGAAATAATGTGTCCACGAGAGCAGATCTAAGTTTTCCAAATGAATGTGGGCCATTTAAAAACACTAATTTTTCTATCCTTCAGTAGACAGATTAATTAGGGCAGGGTGAAGAGGTGGCAGCCGTAATTTCAGTGCTAGTTCTTAACAGATTGCCACACTCACTTTTTTTTCTTTCACTATTTGGTCTGTGAAAGGATACAGAAACAGATAGAGGCTTGAGGTCTGATAAAATATACTATGCATGTATTAGGGGCATAATAAACTCTTTCCTCAAAAGAAAAAAGGCAGAAGACATAGGGATGTCATCCTTCCTGGATACATACATTCTGAACCAGAAAAGGTCTCCATTTTCTGACTCCCCAGCTCTCTGGAAATCCGGTATGTCTTACCCTTCCCAGAGTTACTAAGGAGCTGGTGGTAAAGCAGGTTGGATTTCTCTAAGATCATTTCCTACCACAAAGTTCTATAATTTAAATTTTTTAGTTTCTAAGAAAAGCTTATTTAGGATTTAGGACACTGCTTTCAGAAAAGCTGCCTTCATTTTTCTGAGGGAGAAAAAAAGGACCACTATTGTAAGCGGGTAAATAGCAATGTTCATTTGGGATTTCTTTCGGTTCAAGTTTCAGCTTCATACGACCTCAAAGAAATCGTCATCAATGAAACCTTCATGCCCTCCAAATCCAGGTTTTCCCTTAATACTCTGTCAAGCACAGACATTACCACTGAGGCAACTGCCTGGTTTTGTGTCTGGACCTCTTACCAGACTGTGCATTCCACACACACACATTGCCTTGGTCATCACTAGAATTCCAGCATAGTACACAGCACCCAGAGTGTACGCTTTGTGTTCAGCACATTTCTACTGAATTAATGAAATGCCCTGAGTCCCATTTCCTCCAGGTAGCCCGCCACCCCCACCCCAGAGGCTCCATCTTACACTTTCTATGAATTCCTACCAACCCATTATTATGCAAGGTAGTCCTTGTTCCCAGATTTATGAGGGGTTTGTTTATGCCAAGATAATTGATAAACTTCTTGACTATACAAGTCAAACCCTGTAGCTCCTTAAGGAGGTATTCAGCAAATATTTGCTAATCAAATTTTGGCTCTGGACACCTTAAAATATTCATCTTAGCTCATGTAAAGTCTTTCAGGAATTAAACCTCATCATTATTTTAGGGTGATTTGAGAAAAATTCCTTATGAAATCTACTACTGCAACCATTTGGTAGAGGAGATTCATAGCAAAGCAACTTGAAATTAAACCTGCCATTTGGTGCCATTCAAAGACTTGGGGTTCTGTTAAATAAGGGTCTCTTGAGATACTTTACAAGTCTATTTTATGGAAAATTTCTAAGACCCAATAAAAATGCAAAAGAAACATCACTGGATCTCAGTGAGAGGCTAGTTTAAACCAACATCAACTTATCTAAACCTATCTTAACCTAGAGTCAAAGTCAAAATCTTAGCACCTTTGGAATGTCTACCTTTCGGAACAAGGACCACACTTTATACAAGAAATAATGGCATGATGGATATCAGAAGTAAAAATACATGGAATTGGAATTTATGGATTTTCTTTCATTTTAACTAGGTGTGTGTATACATGAAAGAAAGAAGAAGAGACGGAGAGAGAACAAAGGTCCACACCTCCTGCTGAAATCAAATACTTTCATTATCAGAGTTCAGGTTTAAAAAGTGGCCTCTACAGAAAAGTAGTTTAGAAATAACAGTTTGTTCTACCTTACTTCTAAAGAGGATTTGAAGGAGCCCCAGAAAGAAAGCCCAGGAAGAGGCTTATATTTGAAACTAAATTTTACAGGCTTTCAATGGAATTGTACTGATATCCTTACTTTTCCCCCCTAAGAAAAAATGGTCACATTACAAGTTACGAATTGCCAAAAGAGAACTGCATTTAATTTTGAACCCCCCATGGACTTTTCTGTCATATATAATTTTTTAATCATATAAACAAATAGAAACATAAGTTTTTTAAGATGTAAAAAAAAAATCCAACTGACAATTTTAATATACAATAAAGGGTAAGCTTAGTAACTGCCTAAGCCATTATCTGCCTGTTTCTGCTGCTAGCAAGAGACATCTTTTTTAACAGACTGCCCTCATAGATACTTGAAAGCTATAAATTCAGCAGATTGACTACACCATAACTAATATTATCCCAGACACACACCACCACCCCCCTCTTTTTTTTTTCGCCAGTTCTAGCTCTAGAATATAAGCTCTGCTTAAAATGAACAGGGAAATTGTACCTGAAATAAAGAATTAAAATAAGTCATTCAGTTTTTACAAAATGCTAGGAACAAACAACCAGAAAAATAAATTCACAGGTCAGTAAGCAGGGACTGGCAATCTCCCTGATTTTTTTTTTTTTTCACCCTCTACCCAGAACACAATCAGCATAAATAGCCTGCTTTGTTCCCAGTAAATGTTGGCTGGCCTACAGTCAGGGAAGGGACTCCTTTATACAGCAAAGAAGAAAGCTACTTAGAATAGCAATGTTTTTCGGCTTCCTGTAAAAACCATTCAGCCAGGCACTCACCAACCCTGTGGTTGCCATGGAAACAGAACTGAAGCTAAAAGATGACAGCACTTACAGTAAAGAGCTTCTCACTGGCATCTGCAGACAACTCCCTACATTTAGTCTGCTTTCATTAAAAAAAAAAAAAAACAAGGACTTAACTTTCTTTTTCCCACTGTGTCCTCCCCGTAATAATGATGATTCACCAATGGAGACTAATCATAGAATCTTTTTTTTTTTTGGATGGGGGAGGTGGGTAATTAGATTTATTTATTTTTATGGAGGTACTGGGGATTGAACCTTAGCAAGACTTTGTGCATGCTAAGCATGCGCTCTACCACTTGAGTGACACCCAATGCCCCCAGTCACGGAATCTGGAGGCCAAAGATTTGGTTTCAGGAAGTACCTCTACCATTAATATCCCAATAGGATGAAAAATTCACAGATATTTATAGCTACTAAATTCTGGGAGGAGGGACAATGATCGCCCTTCCTATAAAGGAGGTGATTTCTAAGCTGACCCTCTGACTGCCCCCACTGAGGACCCCGGTCTTAATTCCTACAGGAAAAAAGTTACAAACCTACTCCAGAGCTTTCCACCAAGGGAGAGAGGCTGGAGCCAAATTTTAGCAGAATTCAGGTGAGGAAGTCAGAGGAAATCTGTGAAGCATGAGTTTTCCTCTAACTCTGATATAGAAGCTAAACATTTTCAAGCAGAAGTGACTAGAACTTTGAGTCAGTGTTCCCTAGGACTCAGTCATATTGCCGTAATAAACAAAGAAAGAAATCATAGTGTTACAGAAGAGGCAACTGAGAATCAAAATAAGGCGATAATTTTCTAATCCAAACTTTTCTGTTTCCAGCAGAGAGGGAAAGGAAACAAACGGCACACACTAGGAATCTCACTGACACAGGAACTGCACCAGCCCCCAGAAGCACCCTGGGAAGTGGGCATGGTGATGTCCATTTTACACAAAAAGGAACCAAGGCTCAAAGAGGTTAAGTCACCTGCTCAGGGTCTCACAGCCAGTGAGGGAGGAGCTGAGATCTGAACTCAGCCTGTCTGACTTGGGGTGCATCCTGTGTACTTGACCGTACACTACAGTGTGATTTACAACCTATGAAAACATCCTAAGAGACCTTATTGAGATAAGTCACAGAAGTTTCTATACTTGTCTAAAACCCGAACCACCACTATTTTTTCTGTTGTGCTTTTGTGAAGTAAGTGAATGGCAAGCATGTAAGCATATATCTAGGTTTTTTTTTTTTTTTAAAGGATCAACTTCCAAGTAATGTCTTAAGGTCAGGACAAGTTGAGGCCAACCTCCTATACTTTAGGGAATACTTAATATATTCTGAAATTGATATCTTCAAACAAATCGGCTCTTTCTAAAAACAAATTACAAGCACAAGTTGGAATCATATGGTTTTTGAATAGGACTCCATATGCGGCCAGACTGGAGATTCTAAGAGTATACATACATATTAATAAATATTGTGACTTTAAAGATTTTATCACAAAAGCAAAACCTGCAACATCTTCCAGAAATTCATCCTCTGCATACCAAAAAATCCATCATCAGGTTAGTCCGCTCTCTTGGCAACAGTTTAGCATATGGTAAGCACATTCAGATAATAAAGGCCCTTGGAATCAAGTCTAAGAGAACCATTCATTGGAAGAGTATGGAAAAGCTTGATCAGTTCATTCAATACTTATTCTGGAAAACACCAAACACTCATCACTATTAGAACAAACACCATTATAAGCTCTAAGGCAGTAGGGCTATTTAAGTTTGAGGGGACATCATCCCTATTTCTTTAAAAATGAATCATGTCTTTTCTTTTTTTAATGTTTCTTCTGATCTTAAAATTACTTTCCTCCTCCCTTGCCATCACACTCTGAACCTTCATCTTTTGTATCATAAGGACCACTCCAACTATTCTTTTAGCAGCCCCCCGTCCACTTCTAATTTACTGCATTTAACATTCTGGAGAGGTATTTCAGGTTTCAGAAACTTAAATGTAAAGTAAGAGTCACCTGGGTGAGGGTTAGAGGCTTTGATTGGAAGGAAAGAAAATAAACTTTAGTGCCCAAATCTCACACTAATGACAAAGCTCCCTTTGTGTATTTCCTCGTTTTAGGCTGTGGTCCAGCCTGGTGAATAGGTCAGATTTGAGTCCAAAATAAGTGGGGCAGTTCTATGCTACAGAAACCGTAAGGTTTGGGTTTCTATTGCTGCGTCTATTTTTCACAGTGACAAGGAATCAAAATCTTCATTTTCAAACCAACGTAAATCCTACATGAAAAGCAATGAGAAAATTTTCCCAATGCAGCCTTCTTAGCAGATGAAGGTCCTACTTTGATAGCAGAAGAAATCCTCTGAATAAGTTACATGCCTGTGGCTATTTAGACACAGAAAGCATGCCATCTATTTGAATTATTTATAGCAACACTTTTAAAACGAATATGATATTGGCTCAGGCAAATACCACAATTAGATCTCCCTGTTTAAAAGGCACCTGTTCCTGAAACACAGCCAAAACTTGTTACACTAACATATACATAACTGATTTGCGAGTTGTTAGAACAAGTCCTCAGTTTGGGAGGACTCAAAGCAAGGTATTCAGAGGTCAGACTCATTGGTTTATCAAAAATACAAATACTCGTAGAAGAGTTTTATCTATTGACTGTGCACCTCTACTCCCATATACGTGAAACTTTAGAATGAAGGTAGACATAGCTTTTTTGTTGTTTCATTTTTAGGTAACTTAATACATTTAGGACCAAAGACTGCAGCAGATAATGCCCAGCACCCAGAGTTAATGTTATTTTGTCATCTTTGCCTCACATCTTTTTCTTGTATAAAAATAAAACAAAAGTTAAAATTGCTTTTGTTCCTGGTCCCAAGCCCCATTTCTCCTCCCTCCTGCCTGCCTTCCTTCTCCACCACCCCAGGAAAATACTATCAAGTATTCAGCCTGGGTCCTCGCAAGCCATGTTTTTAGACTTCATATTACAGACAACCAGGAACATTATTTAGTATGCTGTAAAAATTTTATTTAAGTTATAGCATACTAAATATATCAATTCTGCAATTTACTTTTCTTCACTCAGTACTGATTTTGCAACCTAGCCAGGTCTTACTTTTTCTTATCAATTCCTTTTATTTATTTTTTTAGGTCATCGATCCATTCTTCATGTTTTTGTTTTCAAAAGATTAATTATCACTCTGCCATTGAACATTATTACCTTTGATTGCAAAGACAAATTCTACATACACTCAGTATTTCCAAAATCTTTCAAATAAATGCCTGTTTCCTCAGAATATCCATTTAGTTTATATATTACCACCATTATAGTGACCAAGTTCTCAGATGGAAGAAAAGATGTGTGAATCAATTCCTTCTCTGCCCACAGGCTTCATCTCCAATGACGAGAAAGGAATGTGCAGCAAATGCTTGACACTTAGGTCTAGGAATTTATGTATAACTGTTAATCCAAGAACAAGGTTTCTTCATCCAAAGGAGTATAAACTCTGGAAAAAAGAATTTTTAAATTACTAAAATTTAAAATTATTTTTGATGGAGCTCTACCTACGCTTTCAGGGCAAAAAAAATCTGCAAGATGACTTAAAAGTGCTAATTCATAGAAACAGTTCCTTTCAAAAGACAAAGCAAAGGAAGAAAAAACAAAATCGTATGTCAGATTTATTCTATACTACAACACAAGACAGGTTTTAAAGGCACAGGAAACTTCTGCTTCACAGGGAATACATAAAAGGAACCCCTCCCCGAAGAACTGCACAAGCAGGGAAATGCTGATGAGCTGTGCACACGCAGAATTTCTTATCTTTTTCTTGCATCCAGAGACATGATATTCTTTCAAAGAAACATCTATGTATTTTTTGCAAATCTCCAGGGGTGTCAATTAAACTGGGACTGGGACCAGTGAGTAAGGGAAGTTATCTGTAAGCATTTATCATCAAGTTATATGCCTTGCATGGAGAGCCAGCTGTCTTAAATAACCATCCCCTCCCTGGGGCCACCAGTCTGGGCAAGAATGTTACTCATGTCAGACACTCATGTCATGAGATTAGATTTGAATGGTAAAGCAAAGGAAACGTGGTCTCTTTTCTACAGCTGGGATTGATTATTCCCTTCCCAAAAGGAGGCTGTTATTCCGCCTGGAAAGAAGAGCCTCTTTGCTTCTTGGCCATTTTCCAATCTGTTGTGGCACCTGAACGACTTAAAGAATACCCTGCCTCACTACGGCTTTAAGACCTCTCAGCCTCTCTCCAGGAAGACATTTTGGTACGTTATTTCTCCATGAATAGGAACAGAAGTGACCCTCAGATTCTTGTAGTGTGACAAGGTACCTTGGGAACCTAAGCAGGTGGATGAAGCCACGTGGATGAAGCCAGATGGAGTATCAGGATGGGGGCTTAGGGAGGTCACCATGAGCTTGGAGCCGCAGAGGAGGATGGGGAGAACGTCCAGCACCTGGAGTCCGTGTCTGTCCCCAGAGCACCGTGTCCGAGGACACACACACAGGGAATGTTCAGCGAGTGAATTAGTGGATGAGCAGCACAGAGGCAGGGGACTCCAGATTCAGCAAAGCATGAGACTCATGGCGGGGGGCAGGGGTGGGCAGCTTTTCTACTACACCGTGGTGATGGCCATGGACAACCAGAGGGCTTAGGTAGAAAAGAGATGTGAGGAGAAGGGGAGAGGGCGGCATGACCACGCAGTAGTGAGGAGTGGAACTCTAGCAGGATCCCCAAAGTAAGTAAATGTTATTACCACCATGAACCCCACCCACCTATCCTCCACCACCAGAGCTGCTTTGTCTCTAGCAACTTAGATGACTTGGAGGGAATTCTCCCCCCTTACAGTCAGGACAAAGACACGGGAGCCCGTGCAGACCTCAGCATCAGGAGCGCTGTGGACAGGAAGCGTGTGCGCAGGGAACAGAGAAGGCGCTGAGGAGGCAAGAGGCACAACACTTCCACCTACTAGAACCTGAAGAAATGCAAAAATGGGTTATGACGGTAACCACGATATATTCCACCCACAGTGCAACAAACTATTTAAATACATATAAACTACAACTATGTAGACTCACTCAGTGATACCTGTTAAGACCAAATAGGAAATCTTCACAAATGTGAGGCCCGGGCCAAACAGCCCACAAAGGCTGCACCGACACCTGCAGGGCTGGTGACAAGCCCTGGCCGGGGATCCAGAACGCTTCCCTCCTCACAGTATGGTAATGGGCAGCCCTGCTCCTCGCCTCCACTTCTCACGTGTTCTGCCTTAGTCCGGCTAAGTCCCAGTTCCCCACCACAGACACACAGCTGACCCCGAAGAACAGGGGTGTGAACTGCGCAAGTCCACTTATACTTGGACTTTTTTCAATAAAAACTACAGAACTACTTCAGACCCGCGGTGGGGCTGAATCCGCGGATGCGGAGGACCAGCTATGGGACTTCAGCATCCGCGGCTTTCGGTATTCATGATGGGTCAGGGAACCAGCCCCCCCGTGGATACCGTGAGAGGACATTACTCATCACCTCCCCTTTCTACGACAGGAGAAGAACCTGCTCACAAGCCAAGAAATTAGTTCCATCTTTAATACCCATTCAGAAAAGGGCAATTGCTGCTTCCATGCCTGGTGGGAGGGCTACAGTACCTCTCCCGTAGCTCTCGGAAGGCAGCCAGCAC
The DNA here is from genome assembly GCF_048564905.1 of Vicugna pacos. Classification (NCBI taxonomy): domain Eukaryota; kingdom Metazoa; phylum Chordata; class Mammalia; order Artiodactyla; family Camelidae; genus Vicugna; species Vicugna pacos. The sequence goes on from NC_132988.1 coordinate 14,755,982, forward strand.
TCTCTCGGATAACTGTCTCTGGTCAGTTATCCCCAGGCTAAATAATCTCACCAACAGAGGAGCCTGGTGAACAAAGCTTGTAATGTACTTTTTTAAAGTGGCATCTTTGCTTAGGAAAAAAAAAATCAAGACTGATTCAGAAAAATGGGGTTCTGAAATGATTATGTTCCTGACTTGATAAAGACTCAGGCCCCCCTCCTAAAGTGACAGAGCCATGTAAACAAATAAGGACAAAGGGCCTGGGGGTGAGGGATGGGTGGGATGCGCTCATCCCCGGAAGCGGTGCAGAGCTTCGGTCTGGGTGTGGCGGCGCGGGCACGGTTTTAAAGAAGCGGACAGAACCTTGCTCCAAAGAGAGAAACGCTCCTCTGATCCTGTTCTCTACATCCTGACTCCTGAGGAGGCCACCTTGGGAATGTTAACAGCAAGCAGCAACCGCTTCACAAAGAGATCTGACAATGCGAACAGATTCCAACACTTCCGCCCCAGGACAAACAGGATGCTGGCGGGGGACTCGGAAGGGAAGTTCCAGCACAGCACAGAGGGCCGCTGGGCAGGACGTCCTGAAACCGGCTCCGGGGCTGTGCACGTGTGTCCCCGCCGCCTGTGCAGCCTGTGCGGTGTCTGAGGGGGAAGCACTTGCATCTGCGTGGCGGTGACCGCGGTCCTCGGGGCTCACTTCCTGGGCGCTGCTGGAGCGCGGTGTCTGGGGCCTGCTCCTGCTAGCAAGTCACGTTTTGCATTGGCATTGCCCGCCTTCTTTGCCTTCAGTGCAGCGGGATTTGTAATCACGGAAGATTCAGAACCCCTTCCACTTCACAACAGTTCGGCAATCCTTCCCTCTTAAGTCATCAGCATCGCTGTGGGATAGGTAATTTGAATATTACTCTCATCACTGCCTTGAGCTGTATGTGGAGTGACCCCCCTTCCGCTCCTTTTGTTTGAATTGGCTTGGCTCCCCTCCTCTCCCAACCTCTCCCAGCAGCAGCTCTCCTATTAAAATTCATGATTGTTCCCTCAATGCAAGTGTCTGATTGCAGCTGTCGGTTTCCCAGTTCAAGGATTTTCATACTGCCTGGGAGGACAATGCAAGGCTTGCAGTGCTAAGGAAATAGGTCAAGCTCAATTTCTCTATTTCAGTTCTCCTGCCAAAAGCGCAGACTTTTCCTTCTAAAAAATACATCCTTCCGGGGAGGCTCCACACTTAAAAGAGGTGAACGGGGCACACTCCTTTCCCTTCCCAAGGGGAGCTGCTGTGGTTTCCTCACACAATGCCTCAGGAGCCTTTGTTCCATCACTGGTGACACCTGGAAGAGCCGGTCTTTTTACTCTGCGTGTTATTATGCTTCAGGGACATAGATACCAACCAAACAAACCGACCACATAAGAACCAAAGATAGAGCACCCAGCACCAGAAAGATTCCTAATGTTCTAAAGGCCACGGCCATCCTGCCGAGCTGGCTGCATCCTGTGCCCCCTGGAGAACGAAGGGCAGGAGAGCAGAAACCTGTCTCGCACTGCAGCCCGATCCATCTTCCCTAGCCCTCCCTCCCCCCACCCGACTCCCACACAGGCTTATGCACTTCCACTTTTGGCAAACGCTGCGGAAACACTTTAAAAGAGGGAAAGAAGAGAAGAGGAGAACATTCTTGAACCCTCAAAAAGCCAATATAATTCCCAAGTATATCACTCAGTTACTGAATGTAGCTAGAAGGGACCGAGCGTTTGTCTAAGTGGTGCTAAACTCCATGCCCACCTCACTTTACAGGTCTGGAAACAGAAGTTCAGAGAAGATAAGTGAATCCTCTAAGGCACAAACGCAGTGGCAGGATTAGAAAGGAGCCAGGTCCTCTGACTCCTTGAGGGCTCTTTCTGCTTTACTCCAATAACAGGAAAAAGGGAGAGGCATGCCACTGAGAGATGGACAACTGAACACCTTGAATCCAGCTAATTTTTCTTGGACTGCCAGGTAAAGATGAGAAAGAACAAAGTATCCTTAAAACAACAACAACAACAACAACAACAACAACAAAAAAAAAAAACAGCAGTACTTGCTAGAGTGAGGAGACATGGATTGTAACGCTTAAAATCTGTTCAATAACGTTGAGAACGTTATTAGTCATTCTGGTTCTCAGTTCTCTCATTCATAAAGCTAGAGGGTTGGGAGGCATGATCTATAGGTTCCTTCCTGTCACACACATGCGTGTGTCCACACATAATTCACTAAGATTCGCTCTGTGGTCCTGGCACTGTATGAGGCACAAAGGGAATTAAAAAAAAAATGATTAGTAAGACAAGGAAGGTCCCTTTCATTAAAGAACACGTATATTTCCTGCCTATTATCTGTTAGGTCAAGCCACATCTTCAAGCATGCAGAACAGCAAACAACTTGGAGCAGATTATGTTATTGAACACCTCTTGCATACAAAGCACCATGCCTGGTATTGGAGGAACAACTACTAAAAGTAAAAATGAACGACATAACCAAAAAATTCCTCAACTTGGGAAAGGAAACAATCACCCAAGCCCAGGAAGCAGAGAGTTCCACACAGGATCAACCCAAAGAAGAACACACCAAGGCACACAGTCATCAAATTGACAAAAATTAAGGATAAGGAGAAAATATTAAAATCAGCAAGAGAAAAGCAACAAATAACATACAGGGGAACTCCCATAAGGTTATCAGCTGTTTTTTCAGCAGAAACTCTACAGGCCAGAAGGGAGTGGCACAATATATTTAGTGGCAAGAGGGAAAACTTACAACCAAGAATACTCTGTCCAGCAGGGTTCTCATTCAGATTTGATGGAGAAATCAAAAGCTTCACAGATAAACAAAAGCTATAAGAATTCAGTACCACCAAACCAGCTTTACAACAAATGTTAAAGAACCTTCTCTAGTCATCAAACCATAAGAAAAGAGAACAAAAAGATGAAAGAGGGGGAAAAAAAAAAAAGACCTACAAAAGACTGCTTTGGCAATTCAGGGTCTTTTATGGTTCTATAAAAATTTTGGAATTGTTTGTTCTAGTTCTGTGAAAAATGTAGTAAGTATTTTGACAGGAGTTGCAGTAGATCTGTAGATTGCTTTGGGTAGTACGGCCATTTGATAATGTTGATTCTTCCAATCCAAGAGCACAAGATATCCTTCCATTTCTTTGTATCACCTTCAATTTCCTTCATCAATGTTTTACAGTTTTCAGAGTACAGGTAACCTCCTGGTTAAGTTTATTTCTAAGCATTTTGTTGTTTTTGATACTACAGAAATGTTTATACCAGTTATAAAATTTGGGCTTTTGAAGTGGGAAAAAAAAAGTGAATGAAGGGTCACAAATGGTAAAATATAATTCTTTTTTATGGGTGAGTTGTGTTCCATTACATATATATGCTTCATCTTCTTTATCCATTCATCTATTGATGTGCACTTAGGATGCTTCCATATCTTGGCAATTATAAATAATGTTGCTGTTTATAGTGGGGTGTATGTATCTTTTTGAGTTAATGTTTTTGTTTTTCTCTGTATATGCCCAGGAGTAGAGTTGCTGGGCCATATGGTGGTTCTATTTTTAGGTTTTTGAGAAACCTCTATATTGTTTTCCATAGTGACTACACCAATTTACATTCCCATCAACAGTGTACAAGGATTCCCTTTTCTCCACATCCGTGCCAACATTTGTTATTTGTGTTCTTTCTGATGATGGCCATTCTGACAGGTGTGAGATGCTATTTCATAGTGATTTTGACTTGCATTTCCCTGATATTAGTGATACTGAGCAACTTTTCATGTTCTTGTTGGCCACCTACATTTCCTCTTTTGGAAAAATGTTCAGTTCTGCCCGTATTTTAAATGGGTTGTTTGTTCATTTGTTTGCTTTTTAATTGAAGTACAGTTGATTTAAAATGTTGTATTAGTTTCTGGTGTCCAGCATGGATGGACTTGGAGGGCATTATGCTAAGTGAAATAAGTCAGACAGAGAAAGACAAATACTGTAAGATATCAATTACATGTGGAATCTAAAAAAACCACAACAAACTAGTGAATATAATAGAAAAGAAACAGATTCACAGACGTAGAGAAGGAACTAGTGGTTACCAATGGGGAGAGGGCAGGAGGAGGGGCAAGATGGAGGTAGAGGATTAAGAGGTACAAACTATCAGGTATAAAATAAGCTACAAGGATGTGCTGTACGACAAGGGGAATAGAGCTAATATTCTGTAATAACTATAAATGGAGTATAACTTTTAAAAATTTGATTACTATATTGCATAACTATAACATATAACATATAATATCAACTATACCTCAATTTAAAAAAATGGTATTGTAAAAGAAATACATAAATAAATTTTTAAAATAAAGTAAAAAATAAAAAGTAAAAATTATTGAGGTATGACAGACATTACAAAAAGTTAAACATAGTTAGTATATACACGTTGATGAGTTCGGAAATAAATACACACCTATGAAACCATCACCACAATCAATGACTTAAACATGTAATTTGTTTTCAGAGAATGTGGCCTTAGGAGAAAATTCAGAAGTTTAGGTATCAGAAGTTCTGTGAGAGGGGAACATGCAAACCCAGCAATAATTTATGAAAAGAATTCCTAGTGAAATTATATAGTGGATGACACAAGTGTTACTTTGTTTTGACAGGTTATTTTAAATGAATTTTAGAGACAAACATTGCAGGTAAAAATAATTAAATTCAGTAATGGCTAGTGTTAGGTCACAAAAATTTAGGATATTTTTGTTAAAATCTTGCAAATCAAATGATTCATTTCCTGGGGATTTTACGTCTTCAGTCATTGGGGAGAGTTTCTGTATAATTTCAATATATTCATTCTGAACAAAAATCTTAATAAGGGGAATTAGGTTATTTATTCTTCACCCTATAATACAAATTCTAGGATTTTGCCTGAACCTGTTAGCTTGTCATAAGATATTATTTTATTCTTTAAGGCAATTGCTTTTGAAATGGTTTAATATTTCTAGCTGAAAGTAAAACAAGGTTTAAAATGCAAAAACAAAAAACAAACAAAAAAAACCCCAAATGAATGACAATCTCTGTAAGCAGGAAATAAATTATTTCACTTCTCCCACGTATCTCCACAATTTTGAGGCATGTTCTAGACACGTCACGAGAGGGTTCATGTGCTGATTTATCTTCCATCCAGCCAGACGAGGGAGTGGCCTGGAGGGCTTGGAAGGGCTTCCTTCGAGAGGAGGTGTAATGAATAGACCAGACTAGCCAGAGTGGTTCAGTTGTGACTGTAAAAGAACTAGGGGCAAAAAGGTACAGGGCAATGGAGGTTGAGGAAGTACGACCTTTTATGCTATAGCCAATGCTTACATTTCTAGAACATTCCATGATCATTTTTATTTCTGTATCCTGTTCATGCTCTGCCTACGTCTGCACCCCACCCCTAATCTGCACACTCTTCTGCTATTTCAAGGGTAAGTTCAACTCCTACTCTTTAGGAAGATTCACTTCAGTTAATGCTGTTACCTCCTTCCTTAGGCTTGATAAGTTTCTTCCTACATCAAACATACTGAATTTCAGTTAATTTAACTCAACTAAAATTAATGTTTGACTAATTTTATAATGATCTTTATTTTATGTGGGTATGTCTTATATCAACAAGACTGTAAATTCCTTAAGAGAGATTCAGACAAGATAGACTTCTAGTCATACATTTAGAAGTTATCACTGAGTTAATTTAATCCAAACTGGGAGTTAAATTTAATTTAAACCTGGGATACTACCCTTAGGAATCCAAATAAGTCAGGAATACATGGTGAGGATACTGTGAATCTGGTCTCTGCAGGAGGGAGAGTGCAGTTACTGAAACTGAGCATTGCTGCTACGATTTCTGTAACAATCACTTTTACACAAGAAAGCTCTCTTTAGATGTCTCCATTATCAAGAGTACTTGATTTTACATGGATTGACTCTAAACTTAAAGTGTGTCAAAGTCTTGACATACAGATTTTCACAAAGGAAGGGTCAGAGATCAAAGTTCTGTCCTTGGTTCTGTCTCTAAATAATGATGAAAATGTAGTCAGGTAACTTAGCCCCTTAATATTTCAGTTCTAATTTCCTTCTAGAGGAAAGGAAGATGTAAGACCAAATAATCTATAAAGAACCTTTCCACTGTAATATACTATTTTTCATTTCCCCATCACAGGGAACACCCTCATCTTCCATGATCCATGCTACTCCTGGAGGAGGACTGATTAAAAACGGCCACACTTAGGCTAACAGATTGCTTATTCTTCTGCTTGCCCTTACAACGGTCAACTGACCTGACGGACCAGTTGCTACTCACAGCTACAGGCCCATTGTTAAAACTAAAGCTCTTGATTTTACTGTTTCTACTTTATTCCAGTCATTGAAAGTAATAATTAAGCTTGGTCTCTGGGTCCTTCTCCAAGGAGAAGTTCACAGGACTGTAACCTTACAAAATAGCCTGAATTACCAAGGAGACCACACCTTGAGTGCTTATGAGATAAAGAGATCTAACCGCTGGCCTCTACAGAATCGGTCGCCTGGAGGCATCATGTCACCATTCTAAGTTTTCTGATGAGAAGACGATTCTGTTGCTTATTATCGATGCTTCACTGTTTGAGCTATGCTAGATAACCACCCACCCCATCCCCAAGGATTGGCTCACAGTTTTGAAGGCACTAGCCTGCTGTGAGTCTCCTTTAACCAGCAAAGCAGTAAAATTGCCTCTTTTCTTCTCACTCCAAGACCTTGTCTCTGGGTTATTTGGCTCATCAGGGATGGGGACCAATCTTTTAGCAACACTCCTACTGTCTATATATTTTCTATCCATTTCCCTCTTCACACTGTTTCTAGCCTAATGCTGAAAAATTCTAGTTTCTTGTAAACTAGACTGAGGTTGACTTTTCTCCCAGTTGCAGTAGTCATTTCCCCCTGTGAACAAAAAATACTGTAAACTGCATCAGTAAGCAAATGATGAAACCATCAAGTCATCAGCGGCTGCCGCCACCCCGCAGTGAAGACAAGCCTGCACCCCGGCCTCTGCAGCCACTCACAATGGAGCACTCTAAGGGGACTCAGAATAAGAAAGGACAGGATACTGGCCCTAGATAGCTGGGTGCCTATCAAAGGAATGAATACAATGAGCCCAAATGTTTGCTTCCTCCCATACACAGAAAAGTGCTAAATTCTTTAACTTGAGATTTTCTTTAGTTAACAAGTAATCTTTTAATGTTCCAACTACCTGGTCTTTGTTGTAAAGCTCCTATATATCCTAGCTCCTCCCCTACCTCTTCGGAGCAGTCCCTCAGAGCCATCTGAGAGGCTGTCATCCCGGGCTGAGTCCTTAGAATTGTCCACCGAATGAAACATAACTCTCAACTTTTAGGTTGTGCATTTATTTCAGTTGATACCCCTTCCCAACTCCAAATATCAGCAGGGATAATTTTCTCTTTCTTTTAACATTATCTGCATCTATGGTTGCCAGATAAAATTCAGACACTAAATCTCAGATAAGCAACGAATCATTTTTTTAGTATAAGTATGTCCCATACGCTTTGCTTTCTTTCTGAATCTGACACCTCTACCAGTATTGTTTCTCAGTTCAGTCTTGCATAAGGATCTTTAGAAATCAGTTTTTCTGTTGAAAATACTTTAGTAATTTTCCAGAAGGAAAGGTCCTACTTGTGTCAGATGAGAGGTTTCTGCAAACAAGTTGGCCCCTCTGGGTGTGAATGAGCACTGTCTTCATCCAGATCAGTTGGGGGCGGGGCCTGGGTAAGAGGGCACACAGGGGCCAGGAGTCTTTGCCTACCTAAGCCAAGAAGCCAAGAACAAAGATGTGTGAACTCTGGCCAATGCAAACACAGTGGCTATCCCAGGTGGATCCTCTTGCCTCCTATGGGAAGTGATAGCAGCACAGGCTCTTCCTGAGCCATGAGATGCTCATGGGACCTTCCTGCTCGTCACATGAATAAAACATCCCATCTCCATGTGATCATCTATCTTTGAGCTTCAAAAGCAACATCACCTTGGGGAAACAGAGATAGCTCAACTTGACAGTCCATCAGCTCAACAATCAGAACAAGATGAAATCTAGAGTTGATCAATGAGAAATGTGGATTAGCCATTTCAAGAGCGCTGACTGATTCCATGAAGAAGAGCACATACTATGTTAGGTGTCACTGCCAACTTCTTGCAAAGTTATTAACCTACGAGTATTAATGGACGGCTGTTACAGGGTTAGGATTGCAGCAGCTGCCACACACACAGAGGAGAGATCCCGGTTCCTGTCCTAATTGATGAATAAGCTAACGGCAGTGAAAGTGGAAAACTAACAAGACGGCTGCTGAACTGTTCAGGCCTGGGCTTCTAGCTAAACTGATCTTACGGCCAACGTGCTCCCTTCCTTGTGCACTCTTTTCTTAGAGTAACTTACCCTTTCACCCTAGAGGTCTTGAAACAAGGTCATGGACTGAACCTCAAGAAAATTGGCAGGCCCTCTTTAATTCCTCCATAACAGCAGCAAGTTCTTATCAGGATGAAAGGAATGTAGATCCTGCCCACACCCTGACTGTTATCACCCTCATGTTCCCATTTTTCTACAAAACCCCAGCACTCTTACCCCAAGATGGGCTCACGGTCTCTGAGGCATCAGCCTGCTGTGGCTTCTCTTCCCTGGCAAGGCAATAAAGCTGTTCTTTTCTAATTCTCCCCAGACTCTGCCTCCAAGTATCAATTTGGCTATTGGGGTGCAGAGGCCAGTTTTTCGGCAACAGTAACCCTGCACAGGAGTACAGCTTCTTCCACTTTTTTTTTTTGGAGGGAAAAACCACAAGATACAACGCCTTTCCAGCCTTTCCACTCAACTATTAGATTTAGGTCTCCAAAGTTAAATTCTGTAAGGACTTAACTGGGGTCTATAGCATCGTTTGGCTGACAGATAACTAGCAGATTGGTGCAAGGTTGGAAGGCAGATACAAACTATTTTTTCCTGCAACTTTATAGGAAACCACCCATGAATATTAAATACATGAGAAGAGTCTCTTTCAGAGGTACTTGTGCGGTCACGAGGAGCCTGCCCTTTCTAAGCCAAGGATGTAACCACTGCAAAGCCCGAGGAGCTGCTGCCTGCAGGCCTGAGGCTTCTGAGCTGTTTGTTCCTCTCTCCTTCTTCTGGTTGAAACAGTTAATTTTTTTTGGCATTTTTCCTTGAAATGAGAAAAACTCATTTTAAATTGCCTTTAACTAACTGATGGTCCTCTGATGAGAGCAATTTACCTCCTGAATATGAAAGAGAATTCCCTCCACCCTACCGTGGTGATGTGTCTCCCCGGGGAATAATGCACCCAGGCAGGCCCACAGGCTCCCTTTAATCAGAGGCTGTTTTACATGATCATAGTCATCATTAGGCAGTGTCACGCCCACCGTTTATCCCAGCGACAAGGAAAACTCGGAAAGGAGGCAAGGCTCCCTACCATTCAGAGGGATCTGAAAAAAGCCAGAAGCCCTGCTTTTTGAGGGTTGTCTCCTCATCAGAAAAGGACCAGCAATCAGCCCAGTGAGAGCCCACCTCTTCATAGCACTGCACAACGACTGTATGAGAGCAGCGGACTTTTAATCACTGCTTGGAGCTGTGCTCTAATTACAAACTCAGATAAAATATGCATTAACATTTGCATTTTGGGTAGTCATTTGTCACACAAAGAAAAGAAATTGTTTACTCTTCGCAGAAATCAGAACTTCACCCCTTCAGAGATAAAACATCAGGGAAACACTCTCCATTTTAAAACAAAGACCATTGCCTGCCATCCAGTTCCACAAGGATCAGGTCATTAGCCACTGCAGTCACTGACTGACTCTGCACCTTGAGAGGAATTCAGAAGGAAAAACGGAACGAGGCACTCTGCTTTGGGAAAACAGGCCCCTTAGGTAAAGATATCTCAGGGGAAAAAATTTTAATGAACCCAGATTCTTGCACCCTCTCATTCCTAGAAAAGCACTAAAATCATTAACTGAGATATCTGATCCTTGTGACTAGCAGCAACCTCTTACTGAGATGTATACTTGACTACATCTATTCCCCGCCAAAAGCACACCTATACCGGCTTCTTCCTCTGCCTCTTTGAAGCAGCCGTCTCAGAGCTACCGAGAGGCTGTTTCCTGGGCTACAGTTTTCAGCAAAGGTCCCGGAATATAACTGAAATGCACACACAGCTCTTAGTTTGTGCATTTTTCTTTCGGGAACTTTGATGGGATTTTTAAACAAACAGTGCGTTGGTATCAGCTTCTAAACTCTGCAATGAGTAGAATTCAGACTGGACTTGAGTGAGCCAATGCAAATGAACGCACAGAACACTGTAAATAAAGCCCAAGGGTTCCAGGTGGCCCTCTGGCAATTCCAAACAGGAGACTCGGGAATATATCATCTCACGGTTCAAGGTTTCCGTTACATTTTTTTTAACAGGCCAGTTTAAGCTCTCTGAAGCAAATTCTCCCCTCCAAGCAACATTTACTATTCCAACCATAAAACGTTTACCATGTGTTCAAGCTGATACAGCTGCTTATGGCAACAACTGTGGCTAACATGCTGCACACTTTAAAGCAATTGTTAGCAATTGGAGCAAATTCCCCAACCTAACCAACTTTATGTGGGAAGACAAATTAAAAACAAAAAACAAACCTCAACTCTGGGCAATCCAATCAGCAGTGATTGTACATAAAACTATCACTTAATTTCAGCAAACACCCGTGATATTTCTAACAGCTGCTAGACCTACAGAACTAGAAATAGAGCTGATGCACCCAAAGGCAGACAAAGATCAGAAGAAACCACAGAAATAAACACTCACAGCTCAATGACCATTCTCATTTAATTACAAAACCCCAGAGTCCACAGCTGCTAAAAAATTGAAGGGTCTTTAAACATGGAAGTTCCTTCCCTAAAGGCATATTCCAGCATTAAAGACAGAAGCAATATTCATACCCTTAGGGAATCTTCCCTAAAGGTTATGAGTAAACTTGTCTCAGATGACTGAACCCATTTCTTGTCTACAAAATCAGAAATTACTCTTGTAAACCAGACAAGTGTTTCCATAAATCAGTGTGATCAAAAGAACAGTAGGGTCTTAAAGAGTGACAAGAGCCAAGGGGATTTTTGTTTCCTCTAGACAATGCTACTGCAACTAAAACTAAATCCCTACTACCCAAAGGGACATTACAACCCAAATGGTTAATCTACACTTGATACAATCAGATTTCAAATATTCTGGGGGGAAGGGTGCAGCTCGAGTGGTAGAGCGCGTGCTCAGCACCCAGGAGGTCCCGGGTTCAATCCCCGGTACCTCCTCCAAGGGGAAATCAATGAAGAAATCTAATTACCTCCCCTTCAGAAAACAATACAATCAAATATTCTGAAATAGTCCACACACTTATTAGTCTTTTATTAATAGCTGTAAATCTATAGAGTTTCTAGGATCACTTGCAATTTGCTGATAAGTTATAAATACTTTAAATTTAGGGGAGGGGGGGAGGTGTACAATAAAGAGAGTACATATTTTTTAGGGCAGCAGTTTCCACCACAGCTGCATATTTTTAAATGCTGATGCCATGGGCTCCAGCCTCAGGCCATTCAGTCAGACTCTCTAGGGCGGGGGTGGTCAGGCATCTGCATTTCATCAGACGCATTCAAAACCTCTGCCAAATCATCCTAATATGCATCTGGGGTTAAGATCCATCATCTTGGAGAGCAGACATTATACCCTAACTTCCAAGGCAAAACTGAAGGTTACCTTTCCACTGCTGCCATAAAAATCATAAAGTCCTAAGTCAGGAATAAAACAGATATGACAAAGGCTTGGAAAGATGGCTTAATGGTTTGGTACTGTCCTTAACCATGGAAAGCTGAGAAAAACGAAAAATAAGACAAACAACTTCCCAAGACTGATGAGAACTTGAGTGAGCCCTCATCTTAGTCATGGGCATTCATTTTCTTATTATGATGAGGTTCCAACCGGAACGCAAGCCAGGGCGTTTCAGAAATAGAAATATCTGACACAAATTACATACATTATTTCAGCGTGTGCCTCAACTATGTAATCTTCCTGAGCTTGCCTGCACATTTTTTCTTAATGCAGTGAGTACTCAATAATAACTAATGTTTACTGAGCTCTTATTTACTATGTACTGAAGCCAAAGAGAACGCTTCCTGAATGTTCTTATTTAATCCTTACAGCCACCCTGAAAGGTGGGCATGATAATTATCCTCATTGGATAGATAAGGAAAGGGACTCAGACTGAGTTATATGATTGAGCCACACAGCAAGGGGGTAGGAGGTAGCCTAGGACCCTGGGCTCAAAACTAGTATATGATCTAGCTGAATACAAGGACTGACCAACAATTTACACGGCTGGTTTCAAAAGCTAGGACTCCACCTGATGAGGTGACTGCCCTGAAGAATGACTGAACACTTACTATTTTCCCAATTTTGGAAGAAAGGAAGATACGGCACTCAACCACAGTTCTTCCTCAGTATCACCACCCTCAACAATTCTACAGTCATCACAAATATGAAGCTGAAAGACAGGACCAAGAGACAGAACGAAAGAGGGACAAGATTCTTCTGAGTCTGGGCCTGAGTCACTGCCCTACATTATAGCTACTTTCAGGTTAACTGTACATCAATAGCCTAGGAGCCAAGAGTATCTACAGCAAGGAAAGCCTATAAAATAATAGCCTTGGGGGGGGAAGGCTCAGAAAACATCATTGAAAGTCATCTGTGCATCTGATTTGAAACCATATTCACCAAAATAACTTAAAATATCTGGATATTTATCATGTTAACTAAAATTAACATTCTGATCTTTCATAACATGGGTCTGAAATTTTAGGAGGGAGGCCAAACAAATGCATATGGAGGACACTACTATTTAATAGATTCAGCTTAGCCCTAAGACCCACTCTTAAAAAAATGCAGAGACTAGATTTGCTCCCCTGTTCCTAATAATTCGAATTTTAGTGCATTAAAAATAAATCAAAATCAAAAAACAGAAGGTGGTGACATGAAGAAAGTCACAGTAAAAAAAAATGTTTATGACTCTGCTCGGGAAGAACCACCAACCATAAGCCCTTGCAATTCGTGGGACTCAAACGTGAGGGATCACCCCAACACAAAGGTAAGGAGGCAGACATAATCTGTTACTATTTTCTTTTTAAGTTCCCTGGACAACTCAGCTCTAAAATAACTTTCACAAACTGTGATCTCTCCTCTCCCATTTTACCGGCACTCTGTAATTTGCCAATGGAATAAAATACTTTCATTAAATTTTTAAAAAATATTTTTAATAAAAAAATTATTTTTAATAATTAAAAATAAAAAAAAAACGGTAACACCTCCCTGTGGACTCCAGGTGCATCTGTGTATACTTTAAAATGGATGTGATCTGGTTTCCTTCCTTTCCTCACAAACTGTTAATATATTAAAAAAACAAACCGATTCCAGAGATTTTTAGTGAGTTACTGTACTGAATTATGGGGTGCTACATTGTCTTTTATCAGTTTCACATCTTATAAATTACCTGATACAATCTAAAAAAGTGGAAAAGATCTCAGACCTTTGGGAACTGAAACATTTGTATTTTTGTTTCTTTGTAACGCACATCCTAGATATATTACCCTGTGAACACACAGACAGACAGATATCTAGCTCTTGAGGGAAGACCTATCAAGTGGCTCTCCAGGCTTCAGATTCACCTGTATCCATTAGTTTTTCTAATTTATAGAGGGTAGCTGAAACAGCAAATAGAAAGCACATTTATTACTGTTTTACAAGACCCGTATGAGTTAAAAGATAGCCTACATACAGGCAATTCTACACTGATTTATATCACAAAAGGGAAGCTTCTCTATGTGCCCTTAAACTAACTTCTCTACATCCTCAGTGACTGATTTTTATAGCCCCTGTTCACAGCCTAAATAATTTAAAGTTCCTACAAAGCAATCAGATGCTTTACCTAAATATTGCTTCCCTCTTCTTTCTAGTTTCCTTTTCTTGCAAATGGTTTTAACTAGCTCAATGAGTTTCTGTATGGTTGTTATTTAAATCTTAAAGGAGTGGATATGATTGAAAAAACAAATTTGGAGGCAGGAGTCTTGCCACCAAATAGCTCTGCTATTTCAGTCAAGTTACAGCCTCTCTCGAGTGGAATTATCTCACCAAGAAAATGAAGACACTGCAGTAGAGGATTTGTAAGTTTCCTCCTACCTATGACCAAATAACACAAATGTTTCCCTTCCTTTTCCTACTCTCAGGATGGAGTTCAGAGGCAGCCAACTTTCTGGTTGGATGGGATGGTCTGCCCAGTCAGTGCTTTGCCCAACTTTGGAGTCTTTGAACACTAAGGAGCACCAGTCTTGGCTCCTTCCCAGTTCACCATGAAACAAAACAAAAGTTCATTCGCTTTTTAATACTGCCATTTCCACAGCCTTAAAATACCACTATAGAAGCTGAAGTAAACTATTTAATCTCCTTGAGTTTCAGGTTTTTAACTGCCCAGGGCCAGCAAAAATTCTAAAATACCTGGGTCAAGTTCACAGTCATCCCCAAAACCTCCAGATCAACACAGTGCTAGAATACTGAATGCCAATAAAATCTTAAAAGCTGCAAAATAACAACCATGATTATCAGGGGAAAAACACTACTCTTGAAGCACCCCCTGTCTTACAATGAAAATTATCAGGGAGGGTCTGCAAACAAGAGGATGAAAGAAAAAGAAAATCTTTTCTCTGCTGGGCCATTGCGAGTTGTACACGCTTCTCTCTTTCCTAAGTCCTATGCCCAGGGATTCCTGCTCTTTCTAGTGAGGAAACAAAGAAAGGTGTTTCTCTCTTCTGGCCACCTCCCTTCCTCATGTTTCAATCTCTATCAAATCCAAATTCCTTTTTGCCTCCAGGATTGGTCTTCTAAAACACTTTCCTGGTTATGTCACTTTCACTGTCCTTACTCAATTTACCTTTGTGCAAATGAGGAGTCTTCAAAAGGATTTCAATTTGGTATATTACTGCATCAAGGAGAAAAAACTTTTTCCTTTACCCTTGTAGGTTCCTCTGGCTGGTGTAAAAGTTAAATGGACATGAGACAGATTAACAGGAGAAAATCAAACAAATATTTAATAACATGCATCCATGGGAGAGACTCAGGAAAAGTGAACTCACCAAAAAGATTGAAGCCCTCACCTTAAATACCATCCTCAGCTAAAGACAAAAGAGGATGTGGAGGTGGGCAGAGACAGTTAGGAAAGGTTACAAAGAAAAGCGCAGTAAATAAATCTGACATGCACATTCAAGTCATTGCCTTCTCCACCAATGAGTTTTTAGAGATTTGGTCATCCTCCTCTTTCTGGTACAGTGAGGGAGACACCTTACAAATGCAAATATTCCTTTAAAAGGGTAACTCCTACTTGGTGCATAAAGCTTTTCTCAGGTCTATTAGAAAATAGCCAGCTTAAAACAACCAGTAGGTCAAAGAGACATATTCTGGGGTGACAAATTCTGCTCCCCTGCAACTGCATAATATCATGAAAGCCCTGTCTAGGGGAGCCATCAGGGTTCCTACCTGTGTCTGCATACAGAAGCTCAACACCCTCATCTGCTCACCGCGCCCCCTCCCTCTCAAATGCCAGGCAGGGCACGCCTGCCAGAAGTGTGCACATTCCATTGGCCCATGCCTTCTAGGTGAGATGACTTTGTCAGGTTCCAAGTTGATGAGAGATGAGTATTAGGTCCCTAAGAGTGGAAGGTGGGCAAAACAAGCCAGCTTAGGGGACACGCAGAGGCAGGGGAAGCACCATTAAGCTGATGCCAGGATTGTACATGTACACGGACAGGTGAGCTGATGGGATTTACGCAGGAGGGCCTCTCCTCTGCAGCCCCAGTGCTCATCTGAGCAGCCTGGAATCTCCACACCAGCCCCACATGTTAGTCCGTATCTAGGATGTATTGTTGCACCCAAGTTCACATGCCCAATGCACAGTGAGGCCAAACAAACAAAACGTCTGTAGGAGGGAAAAGTTTTTGGCAAGGGCCAAGCAAGGAGAACAGGTGGCTCATGCTCAAAAGGTCGGAATGAGATGGCTTTCTAGGAAGAGTTTTTAATGGCAAATTTGTGGGGTGGAGGGGTGAGGGGGAGTTGAGGGGGAAGGGCTTTCTTCCGACTGGTGGATGGTGAGGTAACAGGGAGGTGCTCCAGGAGCCTTCACTCAGCCTGAAGTCACCATCCTCCACCTGGGTGGGGACTTGAGCTCCTAAAGAGGAACTCGAAGATGCACTGTTGTATATACCCTCGAGGACTTCCTAGGACTCCACTTTGGGGTTGCTGCACTACTGTTTGACCGCTTTTTCTTTGTTTCTGCATTCCCTCATTTCCCTAACTCTGTTTGAATCTGCCCTTTGGATTCGGGGAAGGCACACAAAAAAAGGGGGACACAGAAAGGCTTTTTTGTACCTGGGAGGGCCCCACAGGTTCTGCTCAGTTTTAGGTGTGAATGGTCCCTCCTTTGATGTGGTACCTTGTGGAGGGCACAATCTAAGCATTCCGCATTGCCTCCTTCCCGCTTACTTTGTTAATTCCTCACTGCTCAAAGAACACAATTCAAGCCCCTCAGCAAAATCTTATTCAATATCTTTCAGAATATGGCTCCATATTCTTTTCTATTATATTCTTTTCTATATACCATTTTTTTTCTATTATATTCCCTAAGGTTTCCACACACGGTACTATTCATGGGTCCTTCAATAGAGTCATGTACTTTTACGCCTTCATGCCACTGATTTTGTTTTTGTTTTTTGTTTGTTTTTTGCTTGGAATGCCCTTTTCTATATTCAAAAATCCAATTCACTCTTCAAGATACCCCTCCAATGTCACCTCTCCTATTGAGACAGGAGGGAAGGGCACAACCATTAAAAGAATGACACAGCAATTGAGGATAGGACATAAACTGGTTAGAACCAACTTGGCCCAAGATGGCGGAAGATTCAACTCCCAGTAGACCTTGAGCCTTATTACAGGCTTCTTCTAGTACATTAGCTGCTAAGTGACAAACCCACGGATGTCACAAGTTTCCCGGCTGATCATAAAAGGCCAAAAAATGGGTGATGGCCCAATGCCAGGGAATCCCCCACCCCTTCCCTAAAATAGTTGGAATAATCCTCCCACTTGTTAGCCTATGACCAGCCCATACAAACTAGCAAGCACATGCCCTAAGGCTGCCTCTCTTGCCTTCTGAAAAGCCCAAACTCTGTCTCGGAATGTGTATCTCCCTGAATAACCTTGATTTCACTTCTCTATGGCTCGCTCTTGAATTCTCTCCTCGGCAAAGACAAGGACCTTCACCTGGTGGGGTGCATTCCAGCCACTTCCCCATACCTGGGATGTAACCATCTGCACACACCCCATTTTCCTGCAACACTATCAAATTTTTCCTAACTTTCTTCTTTCAGCAGAAGTAATCATTCTAACACTTAAGATATATTCCTAAATGTTGAATGAATAATCAATCACATTACATTGTATTATTTTAGCTCATGTGTCTGAGAATTCCTTGAAGGCATATTTATATTCCTAGAGATTGCACAGCTCCTGACATATATTTGGTGCTCCACAGAGGAATGCACCCATACATCCCCATTACTCAGTCCAGTAAGCAAAGTCCAGAGTAATCTTTATCAGTTCATGCGTTCTCAAAAGGGGCAACAGTTCCCTTAAGGTAGGTGAAAATAGATTCTTGGGGGTGGTTATGGACTGATTCGTATACCCCCTCTAAATTTTCATATGTTGAAGTCTTAACCCCCAGTACCTCAGAATGTAAATATACTTGGAGCCCGGGACTCTAAAGAGGTAATTAAAGTTAAATGAGGTCACATGGGTGGGCCCTAACTCATTCTGACTGGTGTTCTTACAAGAGTAAATTTGGAAACCCAGAGACACCAGGGATGTGTGTATACAGACACGGCCAGAAGACAGCCATCTGCAAGCCAAAGAGAGAGGTCTCAGGAAAAATCAAACCTGCTGGCACCTTGGTCTTGGACCTCCAGCCTCCAGAACTGTAACAAAACAAATTTCTGTTGTTTAAGCCGCCCAGTCTGTGGTATTTCATTATAGCAGCCCTAGCAAATTAATACAGGAAGCAAAAATACCTTAGCTATTACAATGATCTGTGGCCTTTCAAAGTCCGCCCCTACCTGACAAAATCGCATTCCTTAGTATTTAATTATCTCATTAGGATGAAATTAAAAGATCTTGAATGAGTGAATAAATTAATATATTTAATTACTTAAACATTTTCCCTTAGAGGTGATAACAAAGCTAAGAAACCCTGAAGTGGCTAATAAAGAAATGTATGTAATTTTTGCAGTTTTCAAGTCTGGACTGACACAAACACACTGGAAAACAGTAACTCCCCAGGATCTATATACACACGTTCTTTATACCCTGTTCCTCCTCCTAGACCACAACGGGGCAGTGTCCCTCCCTGTGGTGATCTAAGACTCAGTTCCCTCCTGCCTTCTCAGGACCTCATCTGTTTCTACTTCTTTATGGGATAATCTGCAAGAGCATTTACTTACTTCTCAAGCCTTTCTCACTTCAAAGACACGGTCTCCACAAACCCCACTTAATCTTCCCCATTTTTCCTCACCCTCACAGCCAACATTCTTGGCAGACTTCACTCACTGTCTCCAGGTCCCCCCTACCTGAAGGCACTCTAACTTGGCTTCTACTCACCTGTTTTCCACAACCTCCCAGGCCGCCCGTCCATCTACCCTCCTCCCTCTGTCCATTCTGGCTGGAATTCAAGGCTCAGTCCTAGTCCCCCTTCTTCCTTCTTGCTCTATACTCTGTGCAGATGACTTTGTTCATGATTTCAATGACCACGTCCAGCTTCCTTCAGGGCCGCTTGTTTTTCTGAATGCATCTCTATCCACCCGTCTGCATGATCTCTACTCTGCTCTCTTCCCATTACCCTAGGGTAAAAGCTCAAAACTCCCAGGTTGATGTTCAATGCCAGCATAACCCACTTCCACGGCTCTCTCAAGATTCTTCACCTGAGGCCTGGAAGCCTTTCTCAGTATATCTGCTGTCAGTAACCAGTTAGCCCCTCTATCTCCCCCTCACCATTCCTGACCCTCCAAAGGGGCAGCCCCATGGCCCATGTCACCATGGTCACCATCCAACATATTTTCAGACAGACGATAGATTATTCACTTCTCAAATGTCAGTACAGCCACTGTCTTCCTCTCGTAAAGTACCACTTTTCCATATATAAAGACTGAGCCTCTTGAAAAATACATTCCAGCCCTAAAGCTGATGTGAATTATATACTTTAGCTGGTATACAGGAGGAGAACAAAGGTCTTGAGCCATAAGAAAGTTACACAGGATACACTTACCTGTGTATTCATAAAGCTGATGTGTTCAACCTTGTGAACTCACTTTCTCTTAAGTCATTTTCATGAGCTATTGTTACTTAAATGATACTGTGCACTCACATTGTTTATTGCTTAGAAACCTAAGCTTTCTAATGCAACAAAGGCAAAATTAAAAAATAACAACCCATCACCTCACTTCTGTTTCTGCACATTTATCTTGAAGCTTCTAGAGTCAGCTGACTAGCTTCCTTCACATGTTTAAAGGCACTTGGTAATAATATGGGAGCTCGTTTCTAAAAAAAAAAAAAAAAAAAAACAAGGAAATACAGTACACATCATCATTCCACATAAAAATTCAAGTTGGATCTGAAATTTAAATCTCTTACAGATATGAAGTCACCTGATGTGAAGCCGTACCAGTAAAATGAAGCATTTAAATCGCCTTTCTGATCTGAGTCCCTCCTTTGCAGTAATTACCCTAAGAGAATAGGGTCTAAGCTTGTCTTTGTATCCCTAACACAAGCAAGATTCTTGGTACAAAATGAGTGTGAACACTACTGAAATGAATGAACGGTTCAAGGAGCTTCTACTCTAGTGGGGGCAAAATGTAATTAAAGGATTCTTTGATTGGTGTCTATTAGCAAATGAAAAGAAAGAGTAACAAATGGTTTACTGGGAACTCTGAAGACCAGGAGACCCTGGGCTTGTGCAGCAAACTGGGTTTTGTTGCCCAGCATCCACGTCCCCACTCTGCTTATTACAGAACACACCTTTTCCTGGGGACCCATCTCTCTCCACTCAATCCAGGGTGGCCTTTGACCAGCGCAGAGCACCAAGTCTCCAATCACAGTTTGACTCTCCTTTATTCCTTCACCAGCTGAAGTCTTACTCATTCATCATCAAAGCTCTATTTAACTGTTCCAGCCTCTGAGAGCAGGGAAGTTCTCCCAATCAGAATGAGTCATTTCTTTGTTCTCACAGTATTTTGTTTAATATCTTAAAGAATTTACCAAGCTTTACTTGGCTCCTCTCACTGACAAATGGATAATACTGGCCTTGAAGTTGCTCAGTAAGCCTGCTCCATTTAAAGCGCTGTTTAAAATATACAAACACCAGCGAGACAGGAGTCTTTTTCTTTTTGTTTAAATAAAAGAGGTGAGTTTTATTTTTTAAGTTAATCTTTGAGCAGTGTTAATGCATATTTTTGGTCTTACCTTAATCATTCATTATAGTCCTTTTAAAAATTAAATCTAAGCCACCACTCAGCTACTCTGAGGGCAGTGTATGAGGAATTCGTTGTTTTGGGATGGTTATGGGGCTTTCACTCTCTCTGATGAGCATATAGAGTTAAAAAGGAAAAAAAAATCATTTATATCACATAAGCACATAATTGCTTTTAAATTATGTATGCATTTCCCACCCTGCTGTTATTTAACAGTCTGAGACCCTGAGGACTCCAGACATCCAAATCTTGTTGCTATGTTCACTGTTTTCTCAGGTTTCTTCCTTCTGCTCATATCTACATAAAATGTATGTATATATATAATGTTTATATTATATATATATAAATGCTTTTTTCTGCACATCACTGAACAATTTGGTACATGATTCAAATTGACCTAAAATATGAGCGAGCTGTATTACAATAACAACAGTATTATGCATAGCACCTCATTTGATGATCTAAAATTTCAATCAGAGCCACATTAAAAAAAATCTTATCAATAATTATGGGGAAAACTTCACTGGAGCTTATAGGTCTTATTTACAGATATATTTTCCATTGTAAGTTTCTCGAGGAATAAAACATTCAAAATGCTATTTTCCTAGACTTCCAAAGGAATTAATTCAGTGATCCTTATCTGCAGAAACACGCCAGGGGTGGAGGGAAGGCAGAAGTCTCAGGCAAGGAGCAAGCCTGTCTTCAGTCTAGCTTATTCGTTTTTGGAGCCTACTGAGTTCTATATGAGGGTCCCAATATCCACCTTGAAGATCTTCAGTCTTCAATGGGCTCAAATATATTGACAGGATGTTTCCCCAGATCCCCAAACCATCCAGTCCTCTGCAAATTCTTTATGTAGGTTGCCCTTCCCAGAAATGAAGGTTGCATCAATGTTGTGCACAATGTTTTCCCTTCTCCTTACATAGTCGGGGTGGGATGTGGGAGGGATAGGAAAGGATCAGCAAACAACTCCCTGGGGAACAATTTCTTCATGATATAATTAGTCACACTAAAAGCAGAACGGGAACAAAATAAAAGGCACCTGGGGAGCAATGGGAGTGCCGGAGACCAGCAGGGCAGGGCACTGAGGCACTGCCTACCTGGAAAGCTCTTCCCTGGCGGGGCAGGTGCAGCTGGGAGAGTCACAACCTCCCTGCTGGGACAGGATGGCAGAAGGGGAAGGAGGGGAGGCTGGGGCCAACCCTTTCAGCTGTGCCCTCCTTTATCTCAGCTGGGAAAGCTCCCACTAGGGGCTTGGAAAGACAGGACGACAGGCCTTCACAGCTCATTAATGGCCAGCCGCTCACCAGACAACAAAGGCCAACATGCAGGCAATTGGCTATTAGTCTGTTAGCTATAATTTCACCCTATTTTGGAGCATAAGGCGGAAGATGGGAGGAAACAGGCCTGAACAATGTGTCCAGAAGTGCTCTTACTCAGCAAGAGGGCCTTAAGCCCTACATCGTGAAAGCCTGGAACAATCCCCTTTGTGTTTTTAAAACAATAAATGCCGCATTATCAAGCACTTACTCTGTGCCAAACACACTACTAAACATTTCTCATATGTTATATCTCACTTAATCCTGACCACAGCCTGGTGAGTTTCCATTTTATGGATGAAATCAATCATTCCCATTTTATAGATGAAAAAGGTCTTACTGCCATCATTTTACAGAGGAAGAAACTGAGGTTCAGAGTGATTAGATGCCACTCCAGACGTCACTCAGGCTAGGGTTTGAAATCTAGGCTTCTGCCTCCTGTCGCAGTGTGCTTTCTGTCAAGGTACAGTATACCCTCTTCATTACAGACACAGGGAACGAGTGCTGATCTTTCTGAAGTGGGAAACGGTGAGACTATGTGTGACTTAAGAGATATAAATTGTCCTCTCTTTTTAAAAACTCTTATCTGAAATACATTTAGTTAAACCTCCCATTAAACACTGGAACACTAGGAAAGCAAGAAAAACCTTCCATTTTTGAGAAGCCAGCATTTTATATATATATATACACACATACATATATATATATATATACACATACATACACACACACACACACTCACCTGCACTTTGACTATGCTCATTGTTAAAATATCCTTTGAACAAAAAACCAAAAACATTCATTTAAAAACGCAAGCAGTTAAAAACGTAGTTTTGTTTGGACTAAGATTAGGTCCCCTTGATTTTACAAGAACTGGATACACAATTTGGTAGCACTTTAAAAGTCCCTCATTGCTATCCCCAACCAACCTGCCAAGATTTCTTCCACTCAAGTCCAGAGTCAGGGCAGATTTTATGTATTAAGCACAATTCCAAAGCCTGGAGTGAGAGACATTCACAGTAGCAAAGAAAAATGTGCTCCTGCTTCTTGCCCCATGAGAAAAGAAGCTATTATGTTGTGAAACAGCACACATTTGCCAAATGACCTTAAGTTACACTTCACAAAATGGTAAGAAAAAACCCCCAAAACTTCCAAAAGCCAAAAAGTAAAACACTTCATTTCCTGCCAGGCATCTTATAGCCAGTTGTCAAAATGTATATTACAATAACAACTTGCTGTCTCTCCACAGTGCTCTCCATCTCTTCCGTGAAATATTCTGGCTGAATGACACACTGACCGCTCAGTACTCACAGGCTACTTTCTGGTGCCCAAAACGTATTGCCTTCTCCCAGCTGACATCTAAAAGTCAGTTCTGTTTCCCCCAAACCTGCTTATGCCAGTGGAGCTTATTAAAACTATAATTTAATTATCACAAATCGTAGAAATATGAGTATGAAAAAGCTTTTCAATGGAAATGAATTTGAATGATTTGGAAACACTCCATAAAGGTAGGTTAATCAAATAAATTGCTAGTGAATTAAATGTTCTCAAGATGACTTAGATTTGGGGGATGAGGTCTGATAAAAATTTAAATGGATTCTGCCCTCAGATTGATTTGCAGGTATCTAAGGTCTCACTCCATTTTAAAGAACTGAAACCAGCAATTACAGACTCTGCCTTGTAGATGTGGTTTATCCAAAAGACGAGGTAGACAACCACGTGAACTTTCATCAAGTTAAAGAACTCTGACATATAACTAAGGCTTCTTTAATAGTAAATAACCAACACCTATGTGCATGTGGCTGGTATTAGGGTAAGCACTGACCACGTGAGATAGCATTTGAACTTATGACTGCCCTTTGCCACAGACTTTCCCAAGTTCAAACATCTCAGTAGGAGAGCTGGGGCTTGACCCAGGCAGCCTGACTCCAACAACCCAGCTCTCAACTGAATGACCTAGCTTTCAACTACTACACTCTAGCGCTGGCCAACTAGATTATAAATTCACCTAGGAGATAAACTATGCTTCTGTATTCTTTCCTGAATGCTAATAACCAGTACGATTGTCCAGGTAACCTGCAGACAGTTTTCCCCTGTATTGCTTTCTAAAGCTGCGAGTCTGAAATTTGTGCATACAAATCGGTTGGAGACTGTGAACATGCAGAGTCTGATGTAAGAGAGCTAAGATTCTGCATTTGTGAAAACTTCCAAGTGACGACCCTTGGACCACCACCTGAGTGATAAGACTCTAAAACACATGCTACTTCCCTCCTGTAAATCTTGCCATAAGCAAATGACTGTACTGGGTTAGGTATTTCACTGTTTTTCATCTCCGAATGGGTCTCGGGCCCTTGACATCTCTGATGGCCATCATCTGAAGATGAACAGGAGGATAAGAAGTAGAAATCTGTTTTGCTCTAAATTTTATCTACGATTATTATTTGGATAAATTAATTTTGCGTGTGAAGTTGTACAAACTCTTCAGGATCAGAGCTTTAGAAACATTGACACTTCCTGCATTTTTAATAGAAAGTTCTCTTTTGATAGGAGTTTTGGTACTACGCATTTTCGAGAGTCATTTCTGTGAGGTACTTAGAAGAAATACGAGCTTAGAGTCAGAGAGATTAGGAGTTGGCATTCCAGCTCTAACTACATATTGAGTGATCTTAGGGAAACTGATGTTCAAAGAGTTACTCTGCTATCAGTAGAACCGAGCTAAGGTTACCTACCTCTTTACATCTGTCATGGCAATTAGGTGAAATGATATATCTAAACCAACCAGCACAGTTTGTTCCACATAGTAGGTATTGGATAATTATTTATTTTATCAAGAAAAATTATTCCCTACACCACCAGTCTGTCTTAATTGGCAAAACTGAATGATAACAAAAAACATTTCTGCCAATGTTTGGACTTTAAAGGGAAAACAATGTAAAAGTAAAAATAGCTACCATTTACTCAATGTCTGTTAGGGCACCCATCACTCTCCAGGGACGTTTCTATTGCCATCCCCTTTTACAAACAAGGTAAAGACACAGGATCAGAAAGATCAAGCAACCAGCCCAAGCTCCCTACCCGGCACTGGGACCCCATAGTTTGCTCCCGTAACCACTAACCACCTTCCTCCCTGTAACCCGTCGGGGTGGAGCTTGGTGACGCAGAGGAAATCAAAGGCAACCCCAAGGGAAGAGTGAGACTCTGAGTCAGCATCCCTTGAAACATCTTATCTCACTGTCTGGAACTTCCTTCCAAAGTTCTTCTTAAGAAAAACCTTACACAGAATTGAGGGGTTTTGCTCTTCTTACTGAGTCTGCTTCTTCATACTCATTATGACAATTCAATCATAAGTTCACTAACGTTATGAACTGCAGCTGAGGGACTTCGGTGTCTGTTAAGCACAGATTCTTAAATTCAGGGGCACTCAAATATTTCATTTAATATCTAATTTCCCCTGGAGTTTGGCTCCTTGTTAACTCCAGCATAGATTCCACAAATAAAATGCCTGAATCAATTCTGATGTCAACAAATACCAGAGGAAACTGACTGTAATTTGAAACATAAGTGAGAGGAAACAAATGCTGTAGGTTAGCCTGTTAAATAATGAATAAAGGGAACAAAAGAAACTAAAATTATCCAGGATGACACTGTCTTTGTTTTCTTTTCTTTTTTAACCTTACAGTCTAATACAGTAGCTCAGAAATCATTACCTACTCTTACCCTTCAGAGAAGGAGGATCCAGGGTCAACTATGACATCTCAAATTACCCAATCATTATTCCCATTGGGTAATTCAGATGACACCACCTAAGACACTGCATTAATTACATACAAGATGATGACAGATGAGCTCCTGAAAACTGACTGTGAATCTAAAGAGGGAGTCAGGAGGGAGTGATGAAAGAAAGATTCATAGAAGAATATTTGGCAATGCAGGGAATTAAATGGAAACTACACGAAATAATTATTTTCTTCATGACGGGTTCATAAACCTTTTTCATTACTAACAGGAAAACAATTCAGACATTTCATGAACTCTGTCTAAAAGAAGGATACTAACATAGTTTAACTCAACACAGTATGATTTCATTGTTACAGAAATTTTTCTCTAGAGCAGAACTGATGCATTTAACATGTCAAGCATTAAACCTCAAACAAGGGTTCAGGCCAATCTAATGCGTTCTAATTACAGCTGTACGGTTCACCACAATAACCATACTCCAGAGCATGAAATCATGCTACTCTCGTGAGGAAAGATTCCTTGTCTTGGAAAACAGAGTCAACAAACCACAAAAGCAAAAAATATTCCAAAGGCATCTTTCAAACCTTTGTAAAGTAGTTCTCTTGTGCTCTGAAGTCACACTTCCCTTTACATCTTTCTGCCAAGAAATGGATGTGTACCTCGAGTTTATCACTCTCTAATCCTTAGTATCTTTAAAATTCTCCTTTGTTTCATAACCTATTTATATACCTCCAATGACAACTCTGTGAAGAAAAGAGACAATGAATATTCCCAGAAGACTGGTCTTGTAAAGATGCTGGTAAAATGGTAAGAGCCAAATACCGAGAAATGAACACAGCCCTATGTACCAGATGTCCTTGAATGGTTTCCATCTTGTAGGAACAAAAAGAACAAAAAACTTGAGGGCTTATTCTTCTGTTTCAGCACTCCCTTCTAGCCCCCTGTTTAGACCTGCAAAATGAAACACCAACAGGAACACCTGAGAAATAAGACCTAACTCTGTCATCACACTCACTGCTGGCAGAGACCAACCGAGTATTCAGGGAAACAGAAAAGTGCCAGATTCTAAGTATTTCATCTGAACTTACAAAGCTTTTCAAATACAACTCTGAAAATGAGTCATGATCTGGGGAAGGAAGGCTAGCATGAGTCATCCTAGCACTTTCATAAGATTAAATTTCGGAGAATTTAATGAAATTCGGCCTCGTGCTAAGAACCAAGAAATACTATGGAATTAAAACTTGCAGGCTGAGGAAATGCCATGCAGCCTTCTACCACCCTAAACCCAGAACGTCCAAAGCCACACACAGTTGGTAGTATGGTTTCAAAATCATAAATGAAATACTTGATTAGCCAAATCTGCAGGTTTGAAGGAAGAGAATGAGTTCAAATGAAGTGGTATTATTCTTTCCCTTGTCTGGGCAGACAGTTTAAAAAAAATCTAAACAATGAATATGTGTCTCCAGCTTCTCTACACATTCTGCAAAAGCTTTGAAAACCATTAGATGCACAAATATGATAATGCTTGTTATAATGTAGTACACTTATTTACTGGTTCCAATCTTTTCACTTTTATTATCAACAAATTATTTTAACTGCTTTATGGTATTCCTCATCAGTACCCACAAGCATACATTAACTATAACAAAAATTTTTTTAATAAAAATGAAACAGCTGGACCTTCATGGATTGCTGTGGAAAACAAATAGGACAAGAACAGGAAGACTAAGCAGAAGATATTAGATTTCTCACTAGGCACGTTGAAAAATGTATCTGCAACCTTTGAGCACAGGGCAGTACTTGCTTCATGGATACTGCGAAACCTTTTGTGAAGAAGTCCCTTCTCCCAAGCAGTGTCTTTGTGAGCATCTCTGCCACCTCCTCCTGCCTCCCACACAGCGTCACCACTGTGGATCTCAACACACACCCCTTTGCTGGCACACTGTCACAGCTCCCTCTAGTCCTGGAGACCCGGCGTCGAGGAGGACCTCCACCTTTGCTGGGAGAAGCCTTATGTATTTATTTCCTCCACAGCCCCACTCACCTGGAAAGAACAAAGGTAGCTGACTTCTAACAGAGCTTAAATTCTAAGAAATTAAGCCCTGCAATATAACCAATAGAGAAGATAAACTAACAAAACATCACCTTTCTGTTTCATTTTAGAATGAGTTACTTTAATGTACTTTATTTTAAAAATCTGGTTTTTGCAAAGGGAAAATTATACATTCCCCCTCTTAACTCACTACCAGAGTCTTTGATTCTGTTACATACAATGTCTCATTAAAGCTTTATTTTTATGCCCTTTTGAGGTAAAGACCAACACCCACCTTTACAGACTAGAAAAGGCCAAGTGGGAACTAAGCAGTGACATTCTAGAGGCATATTTCGCTTGTTACATTTGCTAAAACATACAACAAACCACATCACTTGGATAGGAAATAGACAAACACGGTGAATTTCATATAAACTTTGAAATCCTACTTTTAAAAAGACAGACTGCAAAGACAATAATGCTCAAAAATACTCTTGGCCGAAAATGGCATTAGCTTTGGCACCACAGAGCCACTGAACCCTGAATAAGCCACTTTCTGCCTCTCTGGGCAACAGCCGCCACCACCCCATTGTCAGTGATACATGACCCGTTAGCTCTGTAAGGAGAGGCACGACATGTGCTGACTTAGCTTTTTCCTGCAATCTCCTGGGAAGAAGAGGCCCTTTCAGAGACTTCAGAAGCTTTGTAACATCAACTACAAAACTCCCCTTCTCCCTCTGCGGAGTCTCATTCCAATCGCAAACACCTTACAAGGCCACAATTTAATTCTGCATCCCTGTGTAAGTAAGCACATAAGCACTCTATGCTGTGGCCGACCTCTGAGCTGCCACCTAAATCCACGGGTAGAATTTCACTGGCACCTGCCCAGCAGCTTGGAGAGACACTCCTTTTACACAGCTAGTCTGCACCGTATCACTTAACACCAGCATCACTTCGGATGTGATAACTGCGTTTCCCAACTGCGTACTAGCTTCTTGAAGATACAGATCATATCTTAAGTTCTTTGCTAGATACAACACATTACTGTACATGTGGCACGTCCGCAAAAAATGTTCCTCATTTGCAAAACAGTTCTCACCTTTAAATAACTGAGACCTGAAAAATCCACACAACCCTTCAAACTTTCCCACTCAGATTCCTAAATTCACAAACCTTACGTTACATCTCTTAGACTGGCTTTAGCTATCCTTGAGTATTTAATTGGTCAAATAGCAATTTTGTTTATTTTTCATTTATTGTAGCAAAAAAATGTAACCCCTATTGAGCAGCTATAGCAGACCAGGCACTGTGCCCACTAAAGGTTTACAAAAAGGTTTACCTGAACCCTTACAGCCACCTTAGAGGGGACATGTGACTCTTACTCCCTTTTAAACAAGGAGGAACGAGACACAGGGATTAATCGCCTTTGCCCCACGTCTCACAGCCTGTGTGACAACCCCAGAAATCACACCCAGGCAATCTGTTGTGCAGCCCAAGAGCTTATGCTCTACGTTCTGACAGAAACTATTACTGGTTTATGATATTCAACCTTGAAGCTACTTTCACACACTTTATTACATCTAATTTCAGTAAGTAACTTGTGAAGAGTAGATATCATTACAAATGAACAGGCAGAGATAAAACTTTCATGCACACAGTCATAATGAAAGCATCAGACTACTGAACTCTGCTATCTTAAAGTCCGATGTGTAGTGTGTAATGCTTCTCACAAGCTCCCCTCTATACGCAAATGCAACCTTATAATTAGAAAGGGATGTGGCTTGGGGGTTCAATAACATTTTACAACACACTTTGTTACGGAGTGGAAATACAGAAAATATAGGTGGTCACATTTTATGAATAATCTCCCAAAACTCATTTAAATCCTGTATGAATTTTCCTACGTGGTGGAAAAAGTTATAAAGGGCGAGAAGTTTCCAAAATCTTGCATACACTTCCCCGCAAAGCCTATTTAACTCCTAGAGTAACTCATAGGATGAATCCTTTACTTTCGGCAGCTCCTGGTCACTTTTTCTTGGCATTTTCCACTGAGCCTGACACAGGAGATGCTTCATCAAAATTTTTGCTCCTTTGAAGTCATTTAACTTTCACTAGCAAAAACTCACATTTCAGGCTTCTGTGACAGACGGCACTACTGCCCCCTCATTCCTCACCCCTCCCTGTCCCCATGTCCTTTGCATGTATCTCACCACCTCCTGACACAAGGGTTCGTGCATGGGACCCACTCTGGCCAACAGAATGAAGCAGAATAATGCTTTGAGTCTAGGCTTCAGGAGGCCATGCACATGTCCATGTGCTCCCTTGTGATTCTGAGGGGCATGAGAAGGCCTGGGCTGACCAGCTGGTGGGAGGAGGGTGAGAGACATGTGGAGGAAAGCCGCCCCAGCCCACTCTGTCTTGCAGCTCAGTGGCCATCAGCACAGCTGCTGCAGCCAACATTTAAAGGGTGAGAAAGAAATGCTTATTTCTGAATGCCACTGAATTTAGGGTGATTTATTATGCAACAAGAGATGACTGATATAATTTCTGAATTGTAGTTATGGACTAGGCAATTTTACTTGATCCTGACAACTTTGGGAAGTTTTTACTATTAGTGTTAACTTCTAACTCTGTCAGTCCATGTATCTGTTTATATACAGTGAAAAACCATCTGTATGGGCCCTACCCCAGGTCTATAAATGAGAGTCTCCTGGGGTTTGGGGTCTATGTATCTACTTTCTTAAAGCTCCTAGGTGCTTCTGATGTGTCGTCATGATTAAGGACCCCTGACTGACAGTCCCAAAAGATGAAGGACCAGCCTGCTCACAGTCCAGATTTTGCCTCACCTTCACTTTTAGGCAGGGCTTCAAAGTCCACAGGAGACTGGGACTTATGTTCACAGTGAAGAATGTCAAGATTAAAGATACTCCTGTTGAGACAATAGATTCCAAAGCCTTCTCCCTGCCGCCCCCACAGTCAACTCCAGGGGCTTTTTGGAGTGATGGTTCCCAGGACCTCTGGAGATGCTGATGAGAACCACTACAATTCATCAGTCAAATGCTTTAGCATAAATCTGACTTCATTCACACTTAGAAAACAGATAGCTGGGGTCAGTAAGTACTGCAATGAAGGTTACACCATTAATAAATGGTGGACCCAGGAATCAATTCCAGGTCTGTCCAAATGCAAAGCCCTCATTCTTAATCTCTAAAACAATCCATTCCAGCACCAGAAGCTCTCACTAAGGCTCCAAGGAAAATGCATTTGAAGCAACGACCTCTCAAAGGTCTTCAGGGATGATATGATTGCAGGCTTGGCTGGGCTTCCATCAAAAATTGGAGCCACTGTCAGGGACACGTCATGATGGAAGGGAAAGAAGGAACATGGCAGGGGTAAGGGAACTGGTGTGGGGAGGGAAACTCGGTCACAGGGAGATCTTAGAGCAGTCATTTCGTGAATAAGGTAATTTTTCAAATACTAGATGTCCAAAACTCAAAAACTGTCTCATGGAAACCCAGAAGCTTAGTCCGTTATGTACACAACTTCACATAGTAGATACAGTAGCAACAGCATTCATTGAAGAAGCAACTACTCTGCTGCTTGATGAACTTACGAGCGTGTGTCATCTTGTAGTCCCTGTATCTCAGCAGCTAGGATGAAGCGCTCTGGGCAAAGAGCCAGAAGATATGGTTTGAACTTTACAGTCTGTCCATCACCAACTATCCTAGAAAAGCCACAGCCTCTTCTGAACCCATGTTGACCTGTGAAGCCACATTCCAGGCACCTGAGGCTGCCTCTTCTCCCACACCCCATCTCCTCAGAGGCAGGGTAAGGAGAGCCTGCTACTTGCTCACAGGGACTTCTGCATACTTATTTAAAAGGAACCCCCTGTTCCATGGAGTCTCACTTCATTTAATTATACCACTTTGTATTTTCCAGCTCTGATATTCCCCCTCCTTCCCTTAAGGCGTTAGAACTTGGTTCATGGCATCTCTGTCCCAAGTACCCCTTCTGTTACCTGAGTGGTATCCCAGCCCGTGCTGATGGTCAGGACAACCCCCTCTCTCTCCTGCAATGTGGCCAGTACCACCACAGTCCCTCAGCCACTGCAGCCCCCTGCCACATTCTGGACTTCATCATTCAGGGGGACTCCCACTTCCGAATCCTTATAAAAAAAATCTCCCCCTAACCACAGACTTCCTGTTCCTCTATCTCCCTCAGCCCTCCTCTACCTACGCATTCACCTCTGCCATCCTAGTCCCTTCCACACTCCTTCCTCCCTCTGAGGGTTTCCTCCCCTGACCAGCTTAGCCTGTCTACTACCTGATGGTGTCAAAACTCCATGATGTGACTGTCCTCTCAGTGCCCACAACTGAGAAAATCCAAATTCCTGTCACCCCAACTCTTCACATTCCTGCACCTCACCAGGACAGTGGATGTACTAGAAGAAAACCCACAAAACTCGGTACTTTCACGATGCCATTATTAAGTCCGTGGTTTCCACCTCACCGGAACCCTCAAAGCTGCTTTCTTACTTAGAGCCCACCCTTGTTGATACAGCAGCTATTTCAAACCTTCCTCGTGTTCCTTATAGCACCGTTCACCATCAAAAAGCTAAATTATTTAAGTGATTATCTGCCTTCCCCCAGTGGAATTTAACCTTCATGTCAGCTGAGACCTTGCCTGGCTCAGTGCTATCCCCCATCCTAGAAGACACTCATTTGTACAGGTGAATGAAAGAATGCTTGCACTTCCTCAGGTGCTCTTCCCTGCTGAGTCCGGGTTAGGTACCACCCCCATTCCGACACTCTCACAGCAGCAGCCTGTACTGACCCCACCGGGCACCTGTCACACTGCGGTCTGTCACCCTTCACCCATTGCTCTCCCCGTGAGGGCAGTGACAATTCTTAGTCACCAACCACACGCCTTCTACTCAGTTCAGCGCCTGGCCTGCAGGAGATGCTCACTACAACTGAGTAAGTCGTAACATTTAAGTGCTTGTTTGTCTTCAGGGAAGCATTTAAATAACACTAGTCCAAGGGGATATTAATAGCGTATTCTGCATGAAAGTCTTCCATGACCGAAAAATCTGGGAAATGTTCTAACCGGTTTCTTTATCACAGGACTTTTCAAAGCCTTAAATATGCTAATGTGCACTATGAATCTCCAAGAATGAAGTTTTTCCTAACTATAACCCGAAACTCTAACATATATACTATATATATATGACATTATATGTTGTATAATATTTAACATGTTATATATACATGTGATAACATATGTACATATACACACACATGCACATAACGTGTGTGTTTGTAAGAGAAAGAGAAGGGGGTGGGGAGACAGAAAGATGGGAATTTTGATTTTTTGCAACCACGGCTCATGAGAATAGGGAAAAACAACAATTTAGAAAACCAGTCTTCTAAAATTTAATTCATAAATTGTTTTAAAGCATTCTAAGCAACCATTTCATCTTATAAAATGAGTGAAACTGGGATTTCCTCATAGTCAACAGTCTCCCATTATCACCTGGCTTAGGTAAGTTAGTAAACAGTCATTGAGAAAGATGAACGCATTTAAGGAGCAAATCATTATCAAAAGGGAGGGTGGGGGCAGCTGCTGGCCGCGGCCCCTCAGCGAGGTAGAAGGCTGCAAGGAGGAAGGGGACAACATAGGGAAACACTGTGAAAAACGACTGCCAATACAAACTGCAGCCCAGCAGTACACCAGGCCACCGAAAACAGATGGGTTTTGAGAAGACAGAAAAACAAAAAAAATTTAAACACTTTAAAACCTTTCCAACAAGAAGGCAATCAGAGGTGCTACGCGGGCACTTAGGCACTGTGCCGTCCCCAGTACAGAACTGTCTTAGGAGGGATCAGACAACAGCAAACGCTGACACACGCATGAGCCCTTGTTACGCACACACAAACAAACACAAACTGACGTAAACTGCTCCTTATGAGGGACTGAAATTCTCATCAAGGCATTTTCAGTTATCTTGTCAACACATCAAGTACTGCCTTATCTACTTTGCTTATTTCACACAATAGTCTCTACCATAGGAATGTCTCAAAATATTTTGAACACAAAAGTGTCATTCAGAGGAAAATGCTTTCAAAATGTGTAATCTCATTTCCTGCATTTTAACACTGTACCACAAACACTGAATCTGTTTCGCAAAGGAACTCCTTTAACCGTGAAAGAATTAGAGACTGGACAATATTCTGGAGACTGCCAGTTTCTCCAAGGCATGTAAATCCCTTATATTCTTTTCCTATCTGGACTCTTTTCATCTTATTTTGTTACAACCTTTGTTTACACAAGGTGACTCAGGAACTGAAACTAATGTAACCTACTATTAGTTGGACGTTTTATTTTTCACACATCGTAATTAGCTGACGCTCAATGATCGTTATTAGCACAGCTGGTTATCAAGCCCACAACACCTTCACATTCTCTTATCAGAGAGAAGTACATGCATCTCAGGTCTAATCTGAAGATGTCTGACACAGAGTAACCTCTTCCACCCTTTGAATCAGCTCACCTCAATTTTAAAAAGCACTGCCTTGGCTTATCATATATGAATGTATTGCACCCTATTATATTATCCCTTTAAAAAAAGCAACCTCCTTTCTCCATGTTGACATCCGGTTTTGCATGACAGACCAGCTCACTGTGACATAAAAGCTGAAATTCAAAGTGCATTTGATCCTCAGTATCTGCAGATTGTACATTTGCAAATTCGCCTGCTTGCTAAAATGTATTTTTAGTCCCCAAATCAATACCTGTGGTATTTTTGTGGTCATTCGCTGACATGAACACAGTGACAAAAAATTTGAGTCACCCAACAAATCCCAGCTGAGGATGAACAAGGTGACACTCTGCTACCTGGCCCCACCCACACACGTCTTGTGGGCTATTTACACGCCACAGGTTTTTTTGTTTTGGGTTTTTTTTTTTTTTTGCATTTGGGGGCTTTTGGTTCTCTGCTTAAAATGGCCCCCAAGTGTAGAGCTGAAGTGCTATCTAGTGTTCCTAAGCTCAAGAAACTTGTGCCTTATGGAGAACACACATGCGTCAGATGCCCTTCGCGTGGGTGTGAGTGACAGCACTGCTGGTCCTGAGTACAACGCACATGAACCAACAATACATGTTAAACAAGGCGTCTTCCAACAGAAACACACTCAACACAAGATTATATACTGACTGGTTGATGAAAGTGGTGACCATGGGCTCACAGGAACTAACCCTGTATTTCCCCACCAGCAACAGACCAGTATTTGAGAATTCAGCGTTAGCGGCAACTTTTTAGAACGTAACTACAGCGAATAGCGAGAATCTCCTGTGCTTTGTAGCCTACCATCTAGCACTTGAATGTCAGGAGAGGTCAACCAATCCTCCAGGAGTAACGCCCCTATTAACACAACCAGAGCACGGGGGATGGAGGGCACCCTTGCTCCCCCTGACACCACCGCGTGGGCAGGGCGTGTGAGCAGGTGGAAGCAGCGGCCATCTCTGGTGCCCCTTCTTCCATCTGATGGAAAGCAAGAGGGCAGCGACGCCACAGCTTGTCCCCGCACTCAGGGCTGGCTCTGTGGGCGTGCGATCTGTGCAGACAGACAGGGCCCCATGCTGGGTTTAGTATTCTGATGTTGCTGGCTAGAGGTTCTTCATAATTTTCAAACAAGGAGTCCTGCATTTTCATCTCGCACTGGGCCCCACAAATTACGTAGCTGGTTGTGAACACAGGACTCCTACACTGCTTCCCAGAGGTTAGTCCCAAGAAAGAGAGGCTCCCCTCTGTCCAGGAGGGAGAGGCAGCAGCACATGTCACCCAGAGAAGAAACAGAAGGTCCTGCCAAGATGCAACAAGGAGGTGACAGCGTCTGGGGGTGTCTCCCTAGTACTCTTAGAGCATTTCTAATACTAATAAAAAGGTTTCAGACAAGGAACAGTAACTCCAGGACCCAGTCCCTCTGGTAACCTAGGATGGCCTCAGGCTCAGATAAGAGACCCAGATAAACACTCAAAGGGGACCTCAGCTATTTTCTCTCAGGACAGTCTCATGGGCTCTTACACATATTCAGCAAATGTGCTCCAGTCACAATGTAGTTCTTCACCACATTCTCTGGGGTCACATCAGGCTAACAGCAAAACAGGGATATCTGCCACATAAGCTAGGGTTAAATTTTACTTAGGTACAAACAATAGTCTGTTTTCTTCACACAAAAAACATCTACTTTTTAAAAACCTCCCACACCAGCAATTTGTGATACAGAGTTCAACAGAAACATTATTTTTACCTCATCAGGCTAACACTGAAGTGGGTATTTTTAAAAATCAGTTTAATTTATTCCTGGATGAAAATGCACTGGGCTTTTCTCGACTTCAAACATGACAGCGAGCTGCCATGCCCCCTCAACAAAGCGACTGCCTCACCGCAGACGCCGCACTCTGGGCCCTTGGTATTTCCGCTTGCTCAGCCTGT
This sequence comes from Vicugna pacos, assembly GCF_048564905.1. Taxonomy (NCBI): domain Eukaryota; kingdom Metazoa; phylum Chordata; class Mammalia; order Artiodactyla; family Camelidae; genus Vicugna; species Vicugna pacos. Next base: position 14,792,211 of record NC_132988.1, read on the forward strand.
GGTGGCCCTGCAGGAACCAGGGCTCGAAGGCTTTCTGCGGTAGCGCCTGTAGCCAGCTCCACAGCTCAGCTCGGCAATCCTGCAGAGGGCGCCGGGGAGCTCTTCCCAAACCCTGGGCTGGGGCACTCTCCGGTTTTCCTGGCGGGCCATGCTGTAGACCTGGTGCTCAGTCTGGATCCTCTGCTTCCCGTCATCTGCCCCCAGCCCGCCTCTGTCATACACTCTGGACCCAACGCTCACGGCGGCGAGGACTCCTGATGGGCTGTGCAGTCCTCCTCTCATCTCAAAATCAGCCCAGAGGCAGACTGACCCCAAAGCAGAGTTTTATCACATCACTGTTTCATCACAAGCTGATAGCCCCCTCCACATTGCCCTTTCTTGGAACGTAGTCCAGTCCTCCCTCCAAATTTCTCCAAACTCATTTCTTACTTGACCTGACATTATTATTATTTTTTTTGACCTGACATTATTCTTATTTCCCTTAGTCCTGCCATTCACTTTCTTACTTGCTTTTCCTTTGTTGCTGCTGCTGCTGCTGCATGTGTGTGTGCGTGTGCGCTGTGGGTGGGAACAATCTCTTTAAATCAGTCTCCCCAGCTGTAACCCAGCTGACATTCCATGTCTTCATGAACTCTTCCCAGGTCCTGTAGTTCAGGCCTCTGTTCCTTAGCTGAACAGCAATATCCATTAGGCCTTCATCACTAATTCTGTCACGTGTCTTCTATTTCGTCACCAGAGTGCACTGCCCTTGAGAACAGGGAGCCCGCCTCATTCTGAAGGAGCCGGACGGTCGGGAGCAGGTCTGAGCTTTAGTATTTCAGGTTCCTTACGTGGGCTGGACGACTGGGTATTTGGTAAACAATGAAATTTGATACATACTTTAAAATATATATAAAATTTACAGATACCCATATATCTGTCTTTATATACCTTAAAAAAAAAAAAACCCAAAACCAAACTTCCAGGCAAAAAGCCCATGGACCCGGTCCTGCTCTCTCGTTCCTCCTGTCACAGCCTAAATTACTCTAAACGTGGTTGGAGGAACCCATTAAGCAGGAACCAAATTGTATGTCACCAGATTAGCCTAAATATGTCAGCAGGAAAACTGCAGATACAACTGCCTGAAAAGCCAAATCATTCATGGAGATTAGGCGCCTCTTCAAAGCAATTTCTACTTTCATGAAAGGAGGAAAAAATACAGATTTTAGGAAGAAACCCTATTGATTCCAATAGATCTATTATGCGCTGACTCATGAGGACTGAACCATTCGTTTTCTAGGCCATGCTGAACATTTTATGGAAAAGTATTTTTCTTCTGCTACCTTGGTATTCAAGTTTCTTAGTTGTCATAGTGACTGTCCTTTAAGCCATTTGTAAACAAATGTGTTATGGGGACAGAATACTGCAGTACTTCTCACACGGCAATAACAGGGTTTATGACATAAATTTCCCTCGTGGTCACCGATCACCGGCCATCAGGTGTATGCTGTGAAAGGAGGGGGAAGAGCATTCACATGCCAGCAGCAGGTCAGGAAAGGCAGCGTCTACCCACGCTGCAGCATTACTTCTAAATAACAATCCTGACCTCCATCCTGCCACAAAACCTCAAACAATCTGACAACATAAAAAACACTGGGAAAGTTAATGCTTTTTTTTTTTAAACACTAATAATGAAAAAAAATACCACTTCTTTCCAGTCACTATGAGGATTCTGCATAATATCCAATCAAATGAGGCTTTCTGTCCTTGAACTTTAGAGACCCCATGACCCTGACCCATTCTCTTTCTCATTTCCTGCTAAAACCAAATCTTTACCCTCTGAAACTACTTAAATTTCTTTAGGAATGTCTGCTTCCTATATGGAATAGAGTTTAGGAGCCAACTTCTATAAGCATTTAGGAAACTGTAAGACGTATTAAAACTCTGAAATAATACTCTCTGAGACAGCTTCCCACATCCTGGGACATTCAATCCTCTAGGATTGACCAATCTTTGTGAACTCACTTTATATTCTCCACAGTAAACATCCTAAAGTGCAAATCTGACCCTCTCACCACAGCCTAATGGATGAAGTTCAATCCCTTGGAAATGTGGTGTGTCCTGTGCACAACCTTCCCTGGCCTAACTTTTTACTTTCAAAACTCCACACTCAACCATTCATAACTACCTCCACCCCTTACACAGGCCATTCCAAAACCACCTGCATTTCCCTCAGCACCTCATCTCTTTTCTCTTTATATCTATTAAACCAGGCCATGGTTTCTCGGTCTCAGCACTATTGATGTTTTAAACCAGGTAATCTTTTGCTGTGAGGGGCTGTCCTGTGCACCGTCAGGTACATAACAGCATCCCTGGCCTCTGTCTATTATGTGCCAGGCGCACATTCTCCCCCACCCCACACCAGTAAAACATCAAAAAATGTCTGCAGCAATTTCCAAATGTCTCCTCCAGGGCAAAATTATCCCCGGTCAAGAACCGCTGAATCAGAAAGTCACTGCATGCCCTCAATACTCACAAGTCCCTGACAAGCCAAGTTCATTGCACACAGGCTGCAGGGTCATACGACTCAAACCACAGCAAAATTTCTGTTCACAGCAAATTATGAGTGTTCCCCTAAAAGCAGTCATCGCTAGGGCACGAACAGGGAGGCTCATGGCCTGTGATGACGCTCTTACACCAGACACCAACCAACCAACACAATCAGACTTACCCTAGGCCCTAGTTTCTGGGGGTTTAACGGCAAACATACCGAGAAGACAAAGACTGAGCTGCACAGAAACCAGGAGTTGTATGCAATGAACAGAAATCACCTGTCTTAGACACACATGGAGAGAAGACAACTGAAACAGTGGACCTAGAGCCATCACTGGGACACAGAATTGCCATTGTTCTTTTGTTGGCCACAAGGTCTAATTAAGAACCTGACAAGGTTCCCTATGGCCTTTACTCACCCTTGTAACCTTAAATACGTCAGAAAGACACAGGATCCAACTTGGAAAAGGTTCCATTGACCAAATCTAGGACACCTGAGACACAAAATAAATGACAGTCAGGAATTACGACCAATAGAATAAAATAAACTCTTGATCCTTGGAGGGTGAATATAAGTTTTGGGGGGGGGGGAAAGTGTAGGAGGCCATTCTGAGCCAAATCTAAAGAACAAAGTAAACAGGTGTGCTTCATAATAGATTCTGGAAAATGATCAGGAATAATTAGAAACTAGTGAGACGGACCTTCCCTTGGGTCTTGAAAATGAGCTCCAAGAGTAAATAAAAGATGTGTGGAGCAAAGGCAACCTCATGGGATGAGTGCACTGTCATGTCAAGAAGTCTGCTGAAACCAAAGGACCAACAAGTCGGCTGGATGTGCTCTGTAACATTCCTGGCATGGAGGTATCACCGTTTCCCTACCTCAGGCTGCTCACGAGCATTAAGGGACAAAATGTGTAAAAAGTCCGCCACAGGAGCTGGCACTAAATGTTCGTGTCTCTTCTCTCTCATCACTAGAAATCTTTAATGATGTTCCTCATTGCATAAGTGTGAACCCTGTCTCATTCAGTATTAAAATGCAATTGTGTGCCACAGGAAATGAATGTGTTTAAATCAGATTTCAGTTTGCATTTTCTGACTCCAGTGCATATACCCAGATCCTTAGGGCACACATCACACTGACCACAACTCTCAGCTCCTAGAAGCTCAGGAGATGGAGAAGACATTGACTGATTGTGCTGCCTAGGCAGGAATGCTCTGAGGCGAAAATCACTTTTAAAACTCCCAGAAAAGCTGTATCTTTTATCTACATGTAAAAATCTAGACTACTGAAATAAGTGAAAAGACATATAAAATGTTAAAATTTGGATTAAGTTACCTAACTGGGCTTTTACAAGTTTCCATTTACACAACCTTTGTATTTCATAAAAAGAAAAAAAACTACCTTTTTAATGTATTTTCAATGGCATGTGTAGCCATAATATTTTACCACCAAAAATATATACCGTAAAGTGATAGTAAAGATCAGGTGTTTAATAAATTTAATCATTCAGAAACACAACCACGTAACTAATGTCGGCTTCAATAAGTACCAATACACAGATATTTCAATATCTCCCATAACTCATACTTAAAATGGCACTTTGATGGCTTACCCTGTGGGCAAACAAAGAGCAGTATTTAAAAACACAATCAAATGCCTTTATGCTCACATTTGGAGACGCTTGCCATAAACCATCACAAAACAAAAAAGGAAAACGTAAAATAAAACTTTACTATTTGAAGTCTTAACAGAGCCTGAAACGCGTCGTCGGGAAGAGCAGAAGGCTCCTTCTGGGTAAGCGCTGCTTCGTTCCTAACAGTCCTCAGGCTCAGAGAATTGAACTTCTACGGAGGCGAACCTCTAATGACTACGAGCTTTCCAACACTTTGCTGGGCGTCTGGCGCTGGCATCACACTACAATTAGAATTTCTAAAAATACATGGAGAGAATATTCATGAAAGCCAGCCTTACTGTTTGAAGTGTGGTGCTCTTCCTTACATAAAAGCAATGCAAGAGATTAATGTTTAAATCCAGAAAACTGCACAGGGTTACTGAAATAGCAAACACAGACTCTAGCACTATTTTCCTCTACGAAGCAATTGTTAGTTTTAGAGTCAGTTATGTGGATGACCATGGTCAAGCTTATCTTCTGCTCCCTAGAAAAATCAATGACTTGAAGGCTGAAAATAAACACTTCCCTCAACTAAAATGAACAGAGTAAAACAGGCCAAAGAAGAGTTTCTTAAACTGCAAACAAGCTGATCATACACCAGATTTTGAGTGAGGCTTTACTTGGTAGAGAAGAATCAAAGATTTCAACATGTTCTCAAAAGCTGCAGTGAGCCCCCCAGATTTCTCATCTGTAACTTTAGCAAGTTGGAGTAAATAATTTCCCACCTCAATTATACATTCTAAAATACTCTACTGGCTTTGCACCTGTCCTTGTTTTTATCATAAGGCATGATGAGTGAATGACCCTTTCATGAAATCTAGTAAAACTTGTAAAGAAATATTACATATTACACACACTGGTAGAAATTGTGATCAACAGACATTCATGACAGCATACAAAAGCAACAGAACAAATCCAAAAGTTAGCTATGACCAAAAGTAATTAACATTACAAAGCAAATATTGCAAGTAATATCCTTGACTCAATTCTGTGTCAAAACAGTACAAAGAAAGAAGTTACCTGACTTCACTGAACACCAGAAATACACCTATGGGATTTTGGGCAACTAGGGAAAGGTTATTTTTTTAAAAATTGAATGAAATGATAGGTCTTTTATGCTGTACACCAGAAACTAATACAATATTGTAAATCAACTATACCTCAATTTTTAAAATGTTAAAAAAAATGAAATGATAGGTCTTTTAGTTCAAGATTAAAGTGACATAGTATCATAATGTGGGCTATCTGCTAAAAAAAAGTTTCTCCCTACTAAGCTTAACATCCTCAAGACCAGCTGGTTGACGCTTGCCTTGAACATAAAACTGATACACAGGTCAGCTGGCTTTTCTCCTTAAACTACTCTCTAGAACAGAAAGTAGCAAAGGTGGAGATGGTAAGAGGAATACATGTAGGCTTCAATTTACACAACAGGAATTTCACAGAATGTATCATTTTCCATGCAAGAAGTTAAGTATGCACGTTGTACCTGGCTGTCGTATCTAATGCATTCATAAGTCTCTCCCAGCTTCAGAAATACTGGGGCACAGGCCAGGAGTGTTACCAACTAGGACAACTTTGTGTCTACAGCTTTGATTGTATCTCTCAAATCCTTACAAAGAGTCTCTTCCAGTAATCTGCCCGTAGGAATCTATCCTAAAGAAAGGAACTGATCCAACGCATGGTAAAATCGACATGTAGCAAGATCAGAGGATAAAATGAAAAGCTGGAAACAGCCCAAATGTCCAGGAATAGGGTAAATCAATCACAGTCCACCTAGCTAACTGACTATTATTCAGTCATTTAAGTATGAAAGGTGCAAATTATATAACAGCATGGAAGAGTATGATTAATAAGTGAAAAAAGCATGATACATGATTAAAACTAAGCTGTTAGTGGATCCTTTTAAGAAGTAGAGTAGGTTGAGGAAGATGGGCAGATGTGAAAAGAAACTTTCATTCTTTGCATTTCCCTGAATTGTTTGAATTTTTCCAATAGAAATGTCCTGATTTATTTGGGTAGTTTTCTTTTTAAAAAGACAAAAACGTGTATTTGAAAGCATAGACAGGAATCCTTGAAAACAGTGTTTAGATGGAAGGATTGTGCATTTATTTTCTCCTGTATTTTCTAAACACCTATGCAATGTCATATATTTTCATTTTTAAAAGTTAAATCTATAAAATAACTGAGTTGTCTTTTTGTCAAGCATATCATCACTCCTTAACCAATTTTTCCATTTTTCAGATCCTACCCAAAGTGTAATTTTACCACATAACCTATTATTACACAGATTTTAGAGAAACCTGAGGTAAAACAGTATCATTTTAAAACCCCCCAAAAATCTTTGGAAGTAACCTGTTTAGCATATTAGTGACTTGTCCTGTCCCTCCTCACCATCACCGAAGCTGTTCACCACGCCTGCAGGCAGAGGGCTCACGGAGCAGCCATGAAAAGCATGTGGTCTAGGATCACACTCCCAGGGTATGGACCCCAGTTGCACCACCAGCTGCATGACTCTGGGCAGGTTACTTCATTTCTCTTTCTTTCAACCTGCCCACTGCTAAATGGAAACTGCACGACCTGACTCTCAAGGACTCATGGAGAAGGCTGATACAAAGCACAATGTGATGCCTGACACAGAAAGCTATTGGCTGTTAGCTAATGAGGCTGTTAGCTATTATTCTCAGCACTGTACAACACATATGTGGCAAAATATATTTTTTAATACTTGTAATAACCACTGAAAAATAAATTCATAACACAACGAAACTAATTTAATACAATCTTTGTGTTCTATGCATTACTCCAACTTAGACATCAAAGAAATAAATAAGGAAACAGAAGCGTTTGCAGTGACGTCATTTTTATCTCTCCTACACTTGACATTGCATAATTCACTGAGAGCTAAAACTGTTTTTCTTAAGCATCTCTTCTCCTAAGGTGCACCTCCGGTCATTACTAACAGGATTTTAGTGTGTTCCTACAGTTTCCCATTAAAAGGGAGAAGGTACTACTTGAGGTCGGGGGACGATCTATACAGTGGAGACCAGAATGGCAAAACACAAACTTCACTTTAACAAAAGAAGAACAAAGACATCTAAACGCTTCCTTCCTTCTTCCCACTTTTCAGATCATTCTCTGAGAGGAGGGATTCACTAAATAAAAAGCAAAGATTAAGCCTTCTCACTTTTTTAAAGTCAGAGATAAATCTGCTTAGATCAGGGATCAAAGAACAAATTGACGTTTTCTCCCTTTCTGTACTTGGACTTCTAGCTGCACTGAGAAAATCCCACCAGTTACACAGAGTCTGTAGATTCCTGATTGGGATAAATTTTCCATTGCTTGAGATAGACCAGGGCTACCTACACTTCAGGTGTGAATTCAGTTTATCTAGGAGGACAAAACACTGTTGTCTGTGAATTTCTATTATCTACAAAAGGAAATCCAAACTGTCCTCATCTACTTCAAGGAAAAATTATACCAGGATTAAATGAATTATAGAAAATACTTATATTTAACCAGTTGATTTTTCTATAGCAATTTTTGAGAAGAGATTGCTTTAAATAAGTATGGCTGGATCATTACAAAGAAATGAATCTTCACAGGTATAATGTGATGCTGGAAAAGTAAAAGATACAAAATAAATGTTATATAATAGCACCCATGAAATCATCTTTTTGAAAAAATGTGGGTGAAAACCTTCATAAACTCTAAGATAGTCGGTAAGATGGATGCACTCCAAGGAGTTGCCACGTTCCCCAGAAGCAGCCATGGCGTGGGGCATCCTGAGGCTGGCGGCAGTCCCAAAGTCTGGAAGTATTTTACCCTGAAAGTATCAACTGCTAGCAATTTCTGAATCTGTTTTGCCTCTGCCCATGACAAGAATCAACTTGTTCCAAAATTCCACTAAATATGTTTCTTTTATGTTAAAACTTTGCTGTTTCTGGGAAAGCTAAAAGCTAGAATCTTTTACATATGTGGACGAAAGCTATATTTGAAACTTTTAGCCCTTTAACAGAATGAAGACTTTTTTTTTTTAAAGAACTTCCCCCTGCTGTAGTTTATTATATGAAAGTCATCCTGACTTTAAAAAATGTTAAAAGTAAACCTTGTTTCCCTATACAATTTAACTTAAAAGTTCAAGAAGGTTTTGCTTTTAGAAAGAAAAACAAGTGAAGCATTTAAATTAATTACAAGTTAAAAGAAAATTACTGAGGGGAATAGTGATGACTTCCATTTACAAATGATTTTTTTCTAGTCATCCTATCTATAAATACATAGGTTGTGTGTGTGTGTATATATGTGTACATATTTAAATTGATAATCATGGCATCACTTTAAAGTAAAAAATACTTAAAATGTCACAAGATTAAACCCTGATTTCTGAGGCTTCTCTTCAAATGTGAAACTTTCGGGGCCATCTTTATTTAATCCCCTGTGAAGCCACACTACCTACCTGCACGTCAGCCTCACACAACGAAGACAAAGAGTTTGAAATCCAGGACAACAAAGATAACAAACCATGATATTCCAACACACCTGCCTCAGTTAGAGAAAAAGTGGACAAAAGGTTATGAGAAAAATCCGTAAGTCCAGAAATAAACAGAACGTATAGCACATGGCCTAACTGACAACAAAGTTAATGTTTTAGTAAGTATCACTTTCCTTTGAAATCATGTCACTTACTTTATACCAAGATGTCTGAGTCTCAGCATTACTGACATTTTGGGCCCCAGAGAATCATGCTGTGGCTGCCCTGTGCCTGGCAGGATGGGGAGCAGCCTCCACCCACTCGGTGCCAGTAGAATCCTCATCTCTAGTCAAGACCGACTCCAGACATCGCCAAATGTCCCCAAGGGGCAAAAGTGCACCCAGCTGGAACCACTGCTTGACACTGAAGAGAACCCAAGAGTTAACATGAATAAAACTCTCAAATGTGATTTTATCCAAAGTGATTTTATAGAGACAAACCAAATCAGACCTTGTAAATGGAGACAACAGTACCAGGAAGATGTGATCTCCACTTTAAGGGAAGAAAAGATATCAGGGACATAGTTTTCACAACATAAATGCTACTGGCACGTAACAGACCATTGCCTCTTCAATCAGGAAAGCTTTCAAGCCCATAAGGATAACCAGGGCCCTTAAAACTCCAGCATAGGCGTCAGAATGAGATCACTGACTGTTCAGGATGAACTGCCTATAAATTATCTTTTGACAAAATCAGACTGATTAAAATGAAAACAACAAATCTGGGTAGGAAGTAACCAGGAACAGAACATGAAAGTCAAGGTAGACAGTCTAAAATTTTGTGCAGGGATGACCCATTAGCACATCTTAGTTCCTTCCTCTTCACCTAAGCAAAGCTGGCCTTTCCTTGAGAATTTTCAGAGAGCAGATAGTTTTACATACCCATTAAAAAATCATTCTGTAGAAAAAAAATCAAAATGAACACTGCCCACTGAAAGGTCTGCATTAATCTTAAGCACAAGACATATTTCTTATGCTAATTCTAAGCAAGATTTAATGCTCTCTTTATACTTATAACACCTATCGACCAAAAGACAGACTTGCAGTTTTAAATACTAAGCACAAATACTAAATCAGCACCTAGAAAAACTACAGCATTAAGGATACCTGGCAGTCTGAAAATACAATATCCACAGGTGGTGTGTCTATCAACAATGAAATCTGCAGTTTTTCCAAAGAAGTCTTTTATTTCAAAGTTTAAAAATATCTCTTTTCTTTGCATTTTAAGTTCTATAAGACCCAAATAGTGGCAAAAGTGATACTTGTAACATTTTATAGCAACATGTCAAAATGTCAAGGATTAACTCAATGCTTGAATTTCTCCAATCTGATTGAAATCAGTCGTTTTCTTTCTCAGTGCTTGAGTTTCTGCTTCTAAGCAGACATGAGAAAGAAGTACAGGAAATCAGAAGAGCAAATACTGGATTTCTGATGGCAACTATAATCTTGTTTCCTTCTGAATTTATTTTTAAAAAAGTCTTCCTTTGTTTTTCTTTCTTAACACAAAATTGAAAACACGCTATAGAGTTTTTTCCTTGTTTTTTCTGCTTAACATTTTCCCATGTCTTTAAGTATTCTCCCAAATAGAATTTTCAATGGCCACAACATATGAATTCTATGGTAATACCATTTAACTATTTTCTACTTTAGAGATTTTAAATTGTTTCCAATCTTTTGCTCTTATTGCTGGGATGAAAACTATTTTGTATAATTACATTTGCATTTCCAGTTATTTAGGATTAACTAGTAGAAGCTAATTTACTAGTTATAATAGCAAAAACATTTTTGTTGTACAAAAAAAATAGCTTTCCATAAAGATTTGAAACTTACACTTCCATCATTCCTTGAGAATGCCGATTCACTGCACATTAAAACATAACATTTTCTTTCTAAAACTGTCAATTTTATCTATTAAAAATACATCTCAATGCCTTAACTCGCATTTTTATTAGTGAGATTGAATTTTTAAATGCATATAACCTTTGCTTATGACAGCTAGAAATTTTTACTTTTTACATCCAACCAGTCAACTTTTCCCTTTGTGACTTTTCCATTACTTTTATACTTAGAAAACTCTTTCCACTTCAATTATTAGCATGTTTTCTTTTAGTTTTTTTGTCTCCTTTTGATATCTATATTTTTAAGACACCTGGAATTGATTTTTGGTATGGCATGAGGATGATGATTTAATATCTGGTAGCAGGAGAGCCCATTAATCATTATTTCCAAAATTTTCCTGCTTATTTTTCCAGATTAACTTTTAAAATTACTTTGTTGGGTATTGCTCCCCTCACCCAAAAGCAAACAAATTTAGATCCTTCTTGAAACTACAATTAAACTAAATAAAAACCAGGAAGGATGTATAGAACAATGATCAATACCAGTGCTGCCAGGCCCTTATTTGTACCTGACTGACACAGAAATACTTCCACTAATTTGTTTACCAGTATATGGGTGGTTTTGTTTCAGACAGAGATTCTTCTTTTTTTTTAGTGTATTAAAGAATTCACCTTTCATTTCTCTTACTAAATCTTTAACTAGATACGGATTCATATTTTGCCAAATGCCTTTGCAACATCTTTTTGGGACTGTTTGTACCATTACGCTTTTTTCTTCAAGATCTCATGTATAAACAGGTTTCTTAATAGGAAGCCATCCTTTAGTTCCTGTCATAAGTCTACTCATAGCAGTGTACCTTTTTTAATATGTTGGTGATTTGAGTTGCTTTTTACATACAAATACTTCTAATCTGGGGGCTTTTCAAAGATAATTTTTTTGGATAACTATTAAAATTTCAGTGATCACTATTTCAATTAGATGTTCCATTTCTGTATTTCACTTATATTTTCCGTGAACAACATTCATTTGGAGATTTCCAAATCTGTTTCAATTTTTAAAATCTCAACTGCATTTCCTGTTTATATGACACTTTTATGTTTTCCAATCTGGCACACCTTTGATTTTCATTTTTCTTTTTGTCAGGCATCTTAAATATTTGTCCTCTCCATTTCTTGCCTTCCCTGGGTCCCCCAAGAATCAGTTCTTTGATTTACCATATCCCCTGTCTTGTGGTCTAATTTATTTTCACTTTGCTTGCAGGGTGAATCTTTAAGGTGTTTTGTGTTATCCTGTGCTTATATTAACTCAATTTGTAAAGTGTCTATTTCCATTCATACTGAGAGCCTATCTTGGGGCAGGCCGCTATGAAGTGTTATGTCTAATCATTAGCTTAATTAATTAGAAAAGTCATTGTAACCTCACTCTAATCTGCTAGAATTTTCAGAACCTATTTTAAAAATGTCGTTTATGTTTAAGAAAACAACCTGGTAAACAGATCTGGTCTTAGAAAATCAGAAAACTAGTTTGTATTGTTCCAGAAGACACTGCTCCAATGTTTTATATTATTCCTTCTCAGTACAGCATGAGCCAAACACTTCAGTATAAAATTAATTACGTTAGAGGGGCGAAACAAGATGGAATGAAGAAACAAATTGAATGTTGGAAACTATAATGTTCAATACAATGTAAACCTAATGACATAACTTTATTGAAATTAGGAAAAAATACACTTTAGAAGCCACATGTTTCTCTTTAGGAATGATAATCTGATTGTGGTGAAACTCAGTATTTGTGTAACTGCTATTCATGCATTCTTGCAATTTGCTCAGTTTTTTTTTGTTGTTGTTTTGTTTTTCTGTCTATCAGATTCCCTTGTATATTGTTACCATACTTCGGCTTGCATTTTCCTGTGTAATTTGTGTATATCTTTCAGAAATGCTGCTTAATTTCCTCCATTGTTCCCTACAAAACTCATGTGGACATTCCTATAAAAGTCCTTTCTTTTCCTTGACCTGCATTTTCTATATTATACATAAGTAGGGAGAAAAAGACTTTTCTAAGAGAAATATCTTTTACTTCTGTGATTTACCCAAGCCCATGACGACTCTATCAGTCAACAGGTGTTCTTATTCTTAAATAGAGAATATTCCACTTTATGTAGGAAGCCTCCTCAACCTACACTTTTCCTTCAGAAGTCTACATTTCCCTTCCAGTGGCCATAAGAAGTATCTGATAGATTTTTCTACATTCATTTTTGAGATATTTGGGTAAAAAGACAGGTAAGTCAGTTACATTTTCACAAAAAGGCTGACACACACACACACACACACACACACACACCCTCATGGGATGGAAGGCTAGAATAACTTCTAGTACCTCACAAGCCGACTACCAGAATGACTCCAATGAGCTATGAAATTCATATTGTTAAATACATAACCACCAAGGCACAGGCAGAGGTTAAAAGTGAGATGGAAAGCACGGGGCTAGAAACATCTTACCTGCTTCCCGTCCAGCGTGCAGAGCCTCTTGACCACTCCTGAGTCCAGTTTAATGGCTTCGGTGATATCTGTTAAGACCTGTTCAAAGGAATGAGCAGTCTTCTTATTGAGAAGGATCCGCACAGCTTTCCTAGGCTTCACTCCACTTCGAATCACAGTCACTAACTTGGGTTTGATGAAATCTTTACTTTCCTTCACCTCACTCTTCACCGAGGAGGGGGCAGCCAAGGCCCGAGGGGTCCCACCTTTGATGTTCACAGACCAGTTCGGATTAACGTTTTTGGTGTAATCAACTTTACGGAACGGTTCGTTCGATGCGCACACGTAACTCTCACCTAAAAAGCAAAAATCAGTTTTATCAGCGTGGTTATTACCCCCACCACAGGGGCATTCTGTATGAAGCACAAATGCTGGAAACCCAATGAGCAAACTCCTAAACTTAACAGGTTTGGCATTCTTCCCACACCCCGTTCTTTTAATAGCATCCAGGTTAGTTTTGAGAGAATAGCGTGCATTACAGAGTGAAATGCACTGGGCAAAGAAACTAGAAAGAATCTGGGTTTTATTCTGATCAAATGTCACCCTGGATAAGCCCCCTGCATTCTGCTTCTCTACATCATCGTCTGTCAAGTTGGAGCTGTTGAACCAGGTGAATTCCGAGGCACTCCCTAGTTCCGAAAGTCCATTAAGTAATTTAATTGTTACTGTCTCATTCTGGGAGAAGTAACTCTATCACAAAACAATATATTCACATAAAGAAATAAAACATTTTCTCCTCTTTCCAACTAGACATTTCAGTCCTAATCAAAGAAAAATCACTACAAAATTCACATAGCTGACTAAATTCTATTCAGTTACATGATCATGTACAAAATTACTGAAGCACTGCAAAAACGAAGGAAGAGTTTTGACAGCTCAAAGAAACAAACCTCAAGCATTATTTTTTCCTAATTGAAGAATGTGAATTTAAAATAATTAAATGGACAGTCTCTTCTATGATGGCTTATATGGGGAAGGATATTAAGTAAAGTGATGTGTTCACTACTCACGTAGCCTTCTTAATTTTTACTAAACATAAAAACTATACTATTTGTCAATTGGTTAAATGATTCAATGTTCATGAAGTTCTAAAAGTATATGTTGAAAAATAATAATTTTCATAAATATATGTCAGAAAAAAAATCACGATTTTTCTTTCAGGAAACTCAGACGTCACCCAATTCTTTGAGTCTCAACTTTCTGGCACAGAAGATAAAGGAGCTGCACTCTAAGATTTTCTCTAAGGTATCCTGTAACTCAAAAAGAATCCATTATTTTTTCACATCTTCAGTATGATGGCCTCCTTCTTAATACAGTACACGGTACAAGCCTTAAATGCTAAAAGCAAAACAAAAACAAAAACAACAAAAACAAAAACCCAACATAGTGAAAGGGAATTCTTGAGAAAAGCCTGTTAATACAAATATTGTATTTAACTATTATCAGGCTATTCTTGAAATCCTGATTAATGGAGAACTTAAAGACTCCCAAAGGCACATGGACAATTCAGTAACGGGTCAGACATATAAGAAGGATCTGAAAAGAGGAGTGGTGTCTTCTGTTTAAAGGTGTAACATTCCCAAGCAATGTAGGGAGCCAGTCACAGGCTTTAATGCTGCCTCTACGTCAATAATGTGAAATCTAGCCCAACCATCACCATTCAGTTAGAGATTATTCAATTCTGTACACAGAGTTTTTCACAGTGTAATCATCTGGGAAAATGGCATGTAATTTTAAAAGTACGTATAAATTTCACAAAACAGAACTACACATCGCATGCATGTACTAATGAGCTAAAGTAAATCATAATGGTTTTGCTTTAATTGTATAGAGAAAACCACTCTCACGTTGAAAAGCTCTTACTATTTTTACCTATGCTGAAAATCCCACTGTGTTTTGATCCAAAATTTTAACATGGAAGATAAACATGGAATCTCAGCAACAAGTAAACTTTTTTTTTTTTTTAAGGCCAGGGAGAGTCAGCTGGGGGAAAGCCTTTCCCAGTATAAAGAGAAATGACAATGGCAATACAAGAGCAAATTTAACACATCAAGTTACCTGGACCAACCCCATCCCTGCAAAAGTGGCAGATCAGCCAGGAGAGCTGCCTTTTACATTTGTCTGTATTTTGCCTCTTTACATGGGCTCAGCATGTCAGAACGAAAACAGGCATAGGAAGCCTCTCTTTTCATTTGTTTGCATGTGGTTACAGAAAAACTTTAACTCCCTTCCTCTCTTCATAAAAATGCTTTCATTAAAACCTTGTAGATCAATCCTATAATAAACATGGAAAGTTTTGAACCAGGGCTGGCAAGTGCCTGCTTGACAGAGCCTCACCCTTTCCTGCACCTAAAGCAGACACAAATGCTAGTTAAGTACAAACAGAGTACTCTTCTGTTAAGCCCAGACTCCCACCTCACAGCCTGCACTGAGTCCCTGCTATGCGTCAGCTCACGTGCTAGGTGCTGACATGACGTGAGACCCACCTTGGCACTCAACATTTCAGCACGAAGTTTCGAGACATGGTTCTGAGGTCAGACCTGTGTTTCTGTACACTGGGCACATAAATCCATACAGTACAGATGCCAGACCATGGTAACAGGAGTCACCAAGATCCCCAGGCCAGCTTCCCGTGCTACACTGTCGCCCTACCCCCACCATCAAACAATCTCCTGATTAAGATTTTGTTATTTACATGGATTTGTCTACATGGAGAGAATATGCTGATAAAACAAGTTAACCCTAACCCTAATGCCATTTGCAGCAACATGGATGCTCCTGGAGAATGTCATTCTAAGTGAAGTAAGCCAAAAAGAGAAAGAAAAATACCATATGAGATCGCTCATATGTGGAATCTAAAAAAAAAAAAAAACACAAAGCATAAATACAAAACAGAAATAGACTCACAGACATAGAATACAAGCTTGTGGTTGCCAGGGTGGCGGAGGGAGGGAAGGGATAGACTGGGATTTCAAAATTGTAGAATAGATAAACAAGATTATACAGTATAGCACAGGGAAATAAATATAAAATTTTATGGTAGCTCACGGAGAAAAAAATGTGACAATGAATATATATATGTTCATGTATAACTGAAAAATTGTGCTCTACACTGGAATTTGATACAGCATTGTAAAATGATTATAAATCAATAAAAAAATTAAAAAACAAAACAAACAAAACAAGTTAAGGTTTGGGTTCCTTAGGCAGTTACAGCTCTTGCTGTTAATCAATCAATAAATTGTTATTTTTTGTTAGACACTCGGCACCTACAAGATTGACTGAGAGCAGTTAGTCTCTCCCCAACCAGATTCATTCACTGTAGGGATTCTTGTTTAAGATTTATTCCCCACCTGCCAACTTGTCACTTCTCCCCCCAGTCCTGGTGAGGAGCATCACTTCCTACTCACACGCCTCAGCTAGGAACCGTCACCCCTCACCCTCCCGGCGGCTTCCCTACACACCATGCTCTGGTCTCACGTTCTGTCCACTCCATCTTCCAAGTTTTCCTAAAACTGCCCCTCCTCTCTGCCCTCAATGGCACCCACTTCCACCTGGATCAATGCAAGAGTCTTCTGTTCTCTGCTCACTCCCCAGAGGGAGAACAGGTTTCCCAAACGGTAGTGCATTTTCTGCTACTGAGACAGCTGAAAAAGTATATCCTGAAGTCATGAGTCTTGATATATTGATGAAATATTACGTGATGAGAGAATTTTTTAAACTCTTACCAATACTCATTAAAACTGCACCCACCAGAACAAGGAAAGGAATAAACATCTCATTTAAAAATGAGAGTTAAAGATACAACTGTATGTATCTATATAAACATCATATATGGATACAGGAAAAATAAAGCAGTCCTCGAGGTCCCAAATTGATCTGACATTCACAGCTAGATCCTGATGCCACTACAAGCTGGTCTGATGCTCACAGTCAGATCTGTGTTCTTCTCTGGATATCATCTCATAGAATATCTATAGCAAATGAAGTCACTCTGAGACTATGATCAAGTGACACAAAAACAAACTCCTTCAACGAGTGGCTGCCACTTCTTAACCAATTATAGATTTTTCCTCACTCTGGTCTGCCCTCCCTGTGAATAAGATTTAATGAGATACTCAATCACAGAATTGTCCTCCTCTGACAGCACCCAATACAGAATGAGTCCCTGCTTCCTTAGAGCCTCCTTGAAATTATCCAAAGCCCCACTCCTCTGATAGCTCTGACACCCTCTTACCAGATGCCCCGAGGCATCCTCTAACATCCATGCGTCCCTGCTGCAGGGAGGGGTAAACTCAGCCTGTCCAGCTCTAGGTCTGCTCTTGGTGGTCTCTGGCTGAAGGCAGTTGAGATACACATGCACACACATACATATTTCACTTCTCTCTGTGTGTGTTTCTAATAACAGTTCTTCGACCATAAGACATCGGTGGGAAATCATTTTGGAAGTTATGATCTATAGTTATAGAATACTATACAGAAAAGGATGTGTACTACAGAGAACAAACCAGAGAGGAGGGCAGTGGCGGGGGGGCAAATGGGCGAAGAGGATTAAGAGTTACAAACTACAAGTTATAAAATAAGTCATATAGAATATAGTCAATATTTTATGATAACTTTGTATGGTGTGTAATCTATAAAAATATCAAATCACTGTCATGCATCTGAAACTAAGACTGTTAGTCAATCAGATAAACAAGTTTATATTGTATAACACAGAGAACTATATTCAATATCTTGTAGTAACTTATGGTTACAAAGAATATGAAAATTATTATATGTAGGTTTCTACATGACTGAAGTATTGTGCTGTATGCCAGAAACTGACACAACATTGTAAAATGACTATACTTCAGTAAAAATATTTTTAAAAATTAAATGAAAAAAATACTGTTAGTCAACTATAGTCCAATAATCTTTTTTTTTTTTTAAAGAGGATTCGTTTTCTATATAGAAGGAGGCTGGAGAGAAGCATGAAGCGGTTATGCACCTCAACTGTTCTCAAACACAGTACGGAATAGAAAGTCTGTCCACTTCCTTGGACTCTCTCCAGCAGCATCGCTTTGGCTTCTTACCACCGACATCTGTTCCAAGACATTCTGCATTACTTCCTATGCAGCAGATGGACAGGCTAAGTGTCTACAACTGTGTCCTACAGTCTGGGTACTTGTTACCCATTAATTTTCGTCCTTACTCAACCAAACAAACTGCCTCCTGTTTAAGAGGCAAGAGGCTATGAAAAGCTAGGAATTCTCCCAATTTCTTGTTCTCTGAAAACCTTCATCCCTACAGATATATTTCAGTCTGTGCCAGCTTCCTCACCTCCTCTCTTTTTTCGCTGACAAGGGTACCCTCCCCCTAGTCAATGCCAGGTCCCTCCCCCAGCCAATGCCAGGTCCCTCCTGCTCCTCATGCTGAGTTCTGGGGACACTCTTCTCCTCTCCTATGTTCAGCTACACAGCCCTCTACAGGGTTATGTACAAGTGTCTCCACCTTCACACACACAATCCCCTCCTTCAGTCCTCGCTCCACTCTACCTAATGTGCTTTTGGCGTGCATTCACTGCCAAGTTAGGGAGCCTCCTCGTCTGGTTTTTTCCATTTCCTCGCCCACTCTTCGTCCTCAGCCACTGCAGCATCACCTTCGCTCCCTGCACTCCCCTGGCTGAAACACTCTGATGCCCGAGCATGTCCCTCCTGACTGCCAAACGCAAAGCACATCCTGTCACTTCACTTAGTGTCTTCTGAGGGCACTGGGCACCAGCCAAGATTCTCTTCCCACAAATCCTTTCCTTCCTTAGCTTCCACAATCTGATTTCTTTCAGCTTACCTCTTAACTTCTCTGGTTGCCCCTTCTTGGTCTGCTTTTCAGGGTCCCTTTCTTCACTCCCTCCTCCCCCATCATCATCCTCCTTTGATTCTTCATGGGCAGCTGCATCCACCCGCCCACGGCTTCAACCACCACCCAGACTATGATGACACCTCCAGCCTAGTCCTTTCTTCGAGTTCAAACCACTTCCAGAACATCTCTATTAGAGAATCGATGGATATTTCACATGCCACAGGTCTAAAACTAACTTCACTTTACTGCCCTGCCCTCCCCCCTCGCCCCCAGACCACAAACCAGCCTTCAACTCTCCTCTTCAGCAATCCCCCACCTAACTGAATGAAATCACCACCTATACAGTCACCCAGGCAAAAACCAAGACTCCTGTCTCTCTTCTCTTTCCCCACATTCAACAGAACTGGCAAAACTGTTGACTTTGGTCTAAGCATCTCTGGAACCCAGCCCCTTCAGCCCTGCCTTCTCTCATTTCTCCCTGGATGAGAGGAATTGAGCTGCCTACACCGGGCCTCGCCCCCTCCACACAGCTGTCACAGCAAGTTTTAAAAACTGTAGATCTGATGTCTTTTGCCTGCTTTGCTGCCTTCAGAATAAAGGCCACACTCCCCAGCACATTACATATTCCATCTCCTCTCCTGCCACTTTCCCAGAGGTTCCTAAGTTAGTGTCATATCAGCATATTTGCAATTTCCTCCCAAACTCATCACACCCTCTTATGCTCGTTCCTTCTTATACTTGAAATAGCCTTCCTCCTCCTCTCTCCTTATCTCATCTTTACTGCCCAGTCAAGATTAATCACCCCTGGCAAGGAGGTAAAGCAACAGGAACTTTTGATGTATTGCTGGAACTTCCATGTGTTTTAAATTGGTCCAATCACTTAGGAAAAACAGGTGGGCGTTACCTAGTGAAAAGCTGACAGCATATACATCATATATGCTTCCACCCCAGGAAAGTGCCTTGGAGAAACGGAGGGACATGGGCACTAGAACATACACTCACAAACATATGTTCACAGAAGTACTGCTCAGAAGCTTACCATAAGAATCAATCCACATACCCATCAACAAGAGAATACCGCACAGATGTGGCGTGTTCACATGACGTACTGCTACTGCGCAGTAAGGAAAATGAACAAACACGCTGTGCACAACAACCGGGATGCATTTTACAAATCACGGGGAGCAAAAGATGACAAAAGCATACATGCAGTAGGGCGTAATCTCTTTAGAGTTCAGTACAGATAAAATTAAACTATACTGATTAGCGATGCCTTCATTGGTGGTAAAAATACAAAGGAAAGCAAGTCAGGCTATTGTCACCTTGAGAAGAGCCAGGAAGAGACACAGGGAGAGCTTCTCGGTTGCTGGCAATACTCTATTTCTTGATAGGGCTGGTAGTCACAGGGGTGCTCACTTCATAATAACTCATGGGCTGTACATGTTTTATGAACTTTCTGTAGATATACATTTCAGAATTTAAAAATAAAGTTTAAAAAATTATGTCACCCTTCGGTGTACCTATTGTATCCTGAGCCTACAAAGTGCAAATTTCTCAAAATCACTTACTCCTTGTCTCTTCCAGTGGTTCTTAGAGGAGAATGTTTTTCAGTCAGGAGATTTTGTTGTAGGAGGACAGATGCCCAGGCCTCACCACGTTCAACTGAATCAGAATCTCCCGACAGTGGGACCAGAACATGGGGGTAAAGTTTCCTGATTTCACAGGTGACTCTGAAAACAATCTCTGGTTACAAACTACCGCCTAGACTGGAAGCTCCCTGAAAACACTGAACGTGCCGTGTTCACACCACCCACATCTAGCACAGCACCTGGTATACAGCAGGCACTCAAAATTCGTTTGCCAAAGTAATGACAAAAATGCTTATTTCCAAAACAAATTTTATGCCTCATGGTTTGGGTCTGCATCACTTTTAAGTAAAACATTTGCACAGTGTAGGTGTTCATGCTGAATGACGGTGAAAGGTGCAGGCACCGGCTCCTAAAGGATGTCGTGTGTGGTCTGAGACCCTCTTCGGTCATAACAGTCCATCAAGAGGCAACGTAAGGCACACAGCAAAACAAGCGGGCTTTGAGGGCTGCCTCATACCCACCAACAGGTTTTTTTTTCACTTCAGACCATCAAAACATCAAGGGTCAATGGCACTGTAGTGCAATAAATGCAATGTGTCCTTTAATCAATGGAACACATGTGTATGTGTCTTTACAAATATAGGGTTTTGTGTATTATATATAAACTATATTTTATTAGCTAACTCACAGTAACCTCTCAATGTTTAAGATGTCAGTTTACTGTTAGAAATTACAAGTAGCTAAATGCAAACGTACGCAGTGGGAAATTCCACATTTCTATGTATTAGCCTACTCTTCTATCAATTCCTACAAAAGTCTCTCATTGGTCTTTGTTAAAATATTTACATTAACTACCTGACACTACTAATTAGCTTGTAATTATGAACCATTTTTGACATTCATGGCAGAAAATCAGTTATACAAAATTTGGACGTTGAGACGATACCTAACTCGGAGTAGAAGCAAGCACCGAACTTCATGATGAAAAAGAAAACTTGTTTACAAGTCTAAAGTGCAAGGACTCGTCGAGCTTAAAGAAAAGCCCCTCCCACACCACACACACACACACACACAAATATGGTAACACAGAAGAGGAAAAAACGGAAAGAGAAGAAAGCATGGCTGACACTTAATGTCTAATATCAGCAAAAATCTTAGAAACATAAACTTTTTCCTAACTTCTAAAATTGAGGAAAAAATTACTTCCAAAGGAATGTAACCAAGGAAAATAAATTTGGGAATGCTACATCTATGAGATGGTTTACTGTCCTGAATCAATACGTTTGTGAGACTGTCCTGCTGGGTGGATTACAATGTGCACATCTCCACCTAAAGCACATTGAAGACAAGTTTCCACACCCAGTTGGTTAAGAAAAACACAAGGTAAGGAAAAGTCAGACTGACTTACTGCTCTGTTGTGGCAAACAACTTAATTGGGTTTTCTACCCAAGTCATACAGTGCCCAGAATTTAACCTTATGGGAACCAGCAGAACACCACAAAGTACACTGCTTTCGCTTGGATGCTGTGCCCAGTCTGTGCGCATCTGGTGTGAATTGCTGCCACATTCACAGAATGAATAGAACAGCCTTTCCTGCAGGGCAGGGCTGAGGACAAAATGAGATCTTTCGTCTCTATGATTGGTGCTCCTTCAGCATATCTGAAGGCAAGTGGCTGAAAACAACTTGCCTCCTAAAGTCGCATCCAGTGGTACCAGCTGCGATACCTTCTGCTGAGAAAGGGTAGAAAAGCTCCATCAAACATCTGAACGTCTAGGAAGAAGTATGGCCATGCTTCAGAACTGATATTTAGGAGGAGTTAAAACCGAAGAAATTATGTAAAAGTAAAAACAAAAATGCTACTCACTAACCAAAAGTATTTCCACTGGGAAAAAAAAAAATCCTCTCTCATCTCCTGGTAGGGTGGAACCTGGAGATCAGATCCACTCTGTTTCTTGCTCCTCAAACCTGAGCCAACAATCTACAAGAGATCATCATAACAGTTTTTAATTCTGCACTCATTTTGATAAGACTTAAAATGTTTTTACCATCCTATTCTGGAACATGTGAATGGCTAACTTCTAAATCAAACACAGCCAGGCCACTCTGTGTCCACAGCCTCAACTCCTTCTGCATCAAGTGATGTAACTTTGCTGGGCTTTAATGGGAGAAAGCTGACTCACTACACGGCATTCTGAAATACAGCACACCGAATTCAGCCTTCAGCACCGCGGCCACACTGGGAACAACAATTCAGTTAGAGCAATAGAATCTGTAGCTTTATGTTGCTATTCTACATTTTTATTGGCTATACAGTTTTGTTGGTTTTTAGGTTATCAATTTGTTTGGGTTATATTGGTGTGTAAGACCTATGTGCATAAGTACAACTACTTTTATATTTAAGCTACAGTGCATTCAAAGTGATTAAGGCAGTGCTGGGCTTCTGCAACTTGGCTGTTAGGTTTTTACACTGTTTTTCAATTTTAATTATCCCAAACATTACAAAAGTTTGAGAAATACTGCAATTTTAATGATATTAAGAGATCTTCAAACCAAAACGTGCCCATCTAACAATATTTGTAAATAAACTGGGGCATAATGATATATAGGGCCAGTCCTTCAATCGAATCATATCTGAGTAGAGGTAAAATCTCCCTTCAGAGTTTCCCCAGCTTCTGGAGACCTTTGCTTAACACCTTCCTCCCCTGTCCCTTAAAACTCACTGTGAGTCTAAGAAGAAGACTTGGCCCCATTTCTAAGCAAGTGACTGATCATGAAAACAGCTCGAAAAGATTCAGTACAAGAGATGAAGGATTCAGAAACCAGATGTTTGTCCAAAAAAGTGGTGATGTTTAGGGGATGGGTGAGAAGTGGAAAGAGTAGAGGAAAGCATGACCCCTGTCTTAAATGTCTGAAGGGCCACCATGGAGCTCCAAGTGGTAGCTCTACAATTACAGGGGGCGAGTCACAAGGACACATATTTTGGTTTAAGACCAAAACACTTGAAGATGACCACCACTTATCAAAGAGCCCCTGCATGCTAGGACTCGGCTAAGTGTTTCATATGCATTATAAGGTTCATGTGGAACCTTCCAGCTACTGGCCTTGACCTCTAAACTAAGAAGAGATGAGTTTACTTTGAGTTACTTCTTAAGTTCCTTCTCTCACAGACAGAGGCTTAACGAACTTGAGTATTACCAGTAGTAAGTTTCCATAACTCTTTTTTTCTTTTCTTGATTCCTCAGCAGATGAGGTAAAATATGGTTAAGATGACTGGCAAGGATACTGGGGAAGAGAGCATTAATCACTGCCTTTAGGAAATTATTACATGGCTATAACTTTGAAATAAGCAAAGTAATCTGAAGTTTGTAAAACATACATAATAAAGGAAGAAATAAATCGATGACAATATTTTAAAATTTCTACTGTGATATATTTTAGTTGCAAGTGGTTATAATTTAGTCAACATATAAAGGTACCACAGTAGGTCGTAACTATAGATTATTTTATTTACATCGAGATGTTAGTAAATGTTATAATGTAATCAAAAGTACTAAAGTTGATCTCACAAATCAGTATTTTCCCATTCCTTCAGTCTCTAAGACAGCAGCATCCAACAAATTACAGTACAGCTAGTGTACTGCTTTTGGCTGCAGGAGATATGGCAAATATGATAAAATACCCTGGATTAGAATAAAAATTGCAGCATGTCTTAATGAGTGAAAGCATATTCATCTAAATTATAGCTTTAAGCTATATTTCCAACTCAGAATTCAAAAGGTATGTAGATTTTACTTAAACTATATATGAGATAAAATTTCTAAAGATAAAGCTTAAAAGAGGAATAAATGCTAAAGATCAACAAAACTAAGTCTTAGCCATGTCAGAGAACTAACTCAAAGCAGACGCTGAAGACATTAGGGGGCTTAGAATAATCCCGAGATTTAAACAGACACGTTCAAAATAAAGGTACAAGAATTTGGTTACAAAAGATGTCTCAAGAGAAAACTTCAGTCAGGCATCTCAGACACGAGTGAAATTGATAAATTGTTAGCACGTAAATATACTGCATCTTTTCTTTTGAATAAAAACTTATTTCAAAACTGAAACATGAAGGGGCAAGGAACATTTGGCTTTTGCGTGAACTTATTCTACTTCCGCAAATCTACCCCACTGTCCACCTGGCTGCCTCAACTCAGAATGATATTTTTAGACACCAAACCCACCTACTCCCACCTATCAAAATATCTTATTTATGGCACAAAAGTAAAATTAATCATCAACATCACTTGCCAAAAGTACTGGTTGATGGGATAAGGGCATGAACAAGATGACAGTGGTCCCAGCCCTCATGGGGCTTGTAATTTTCTTTTTCCTTAGAACATTCTATGGGGAAGACCCTCCTATAGATTACTGAGGATTCTAAGAACTCCATCTAAACCTGAGGAACCACATCTGATCACAAAACCTGGCCGGTTCTTAAAGACAGACATGGAGACAGACAGATCCTTTCCCTTTCTCATTTCCAGAAGCATCTCCTGAGATCACTGAACCTGAAAGGGGAGGGGGTCCTAGCAGTTACCGAACCTGACCTTCCCTGTGCAGATGAGGAAACCAAAGCCGGGCAAGGCAGCTCTGAAGAATGTGACTGCACAGACCTTACCATGCACGTGTAGAGGATAATGCGTTTCACGTCAGGAACCATACACAGATGTGCTAAAACTATCTTTACACCTACAGTGACTGATGAATGACCGCAACCTGCATTTCCCAAATAGAAATGTCTAGCAGGTGTGGCTGCAGCCATGCTGGAGCTCTAGGTTGCTGATCTATGGCTGATGTAAGCCTCAGGGTTCAGAATGGACCCCGTTGCCTCACAGGTGATAGAACAGCAGTTAAGAACACAGACATTCAAAGGCTAAGGAGAAAGGCCTCAGGGTCCAGCCCCACCTCTTCTGACTGGTGCAAGGGGACAATTTTTTTATCCCCTCGGGGTCTCAACCTCCCCAGCTATGAAATGGGGAAGACAATGAAGACACATTCCACAAGGTGTAAGAAGGGTTAAATGAGACAAAACACATACAATATCTCACACAATGACTGCATGTAAAATATCTTTAAAAATGGTAGTAATGCTGAGAAGAAAAGTACCCCTAATCCTTAGGGTAATGGTTTACTTTATCAACAGAAGAGGTAAAAACAGAAGTGGGGGGAGCGTGGACGGTGAGGGGCTGAGGAGGAGGAGACCTGGCCAGGCAGTCCACACCCACAGCAACTCCCCCGCCCTCCCTACAATGAAGAAAGCAGTTGGACCACCACTGCCCGAGGGAATCTAGTTTCCTTTATTTTATATCCCAGGACCATAAAATATCCATTCCCATAGTTTAACACCTCATGGAATATTGATCTTTTCTCACAACTGCCAGTGTATCACTGTGTCTTCCAAGTAGCTCTTCTCTTCCCCCAGCCCTTTAGAATTCTTTATTCATCAAATGGAAACATCTCTTCCCACTGCATCCAAAGAGCTTATTACGCAGCTGTGGGATAGCAGGTCTGAGTCCCCTGTTTTAAGGACATGAGATGAAGAGAAGAATCAGATTTACAGAAGCAAGTCCTGCAGAAGGGTCATTCTCTCCACAATGACGAGTTAGCACATCATCTTTGATTTATCTGAAATATAATCCAATTTTTCAAAACACATATTTTCACAAATATACAGGAACAACCCTATCCAAACTTAACTCCTACAAAACTTCCCTTGACTATCGACAGAGTTGGAGGTAAAATTATTTTCTGGGCTATTATTTAACGAATTTATTGTATGTCCAAGACCCCTAACCTCAGGACACACTCAGTCTGGAGCAAAAGTCAGACCCAGTATACCATTAATTACAAAGATAAGTGTTACCTGCCAGAGGTAAGAAAAAATGCTGTGAGTAAGCAGAGGGGAGAGTTATAAGTTTGACCTCAGGCCTTGGCTTCAACATCTGTTCCCCTTGGGAAGCCTTTTCCATCATCCTGGCCAGTGTGGTCCTCCCGCCCCATCTCATTATCATGTCATTTACACCCCTTCCACTGAAACCATCGTGTGTGTGTGTGTGTGTGTGTGTGTGTGTGTGTGTGTGTATGTGTGTGTGTGTGTTTTCTCTCTCTCTCTCTCTCATGTAAGAATCTTGAGGGAAGAAAAACTGTACACCCAGTACCTGGAACAACAACAAATATGCTCTCAATCAACAACTCTTTGAGACTAACACCCCTGAGGTCTGGTAAGAGACTCCATAGAAAGGTGATATTTGAAGAGGGTCTTGAAGAATCTAACAGTCAGCAGAGTAGAGAAGGCTTTGCAGACCTAGGATTCAATGTTAAATTACCATGTCCAATCATCACACCTGCCTTACATAAATGTGCACTGCTGTTCACTACTATGTGCAAGTATCGTATACATCTCATGGATTTACACATTGCTTTCCTCACTACAAGTTCCAAGAGCTCAGTTTCTATTATTACCATAAAGATCTATCTTTCAGTAGAGGAAAAAAACCTATAATCTGAGTTCTTATGGAGACTCATTTTTACTTAAAAGTTAACTGTCACTGTAATTTGGTTTAGTTTAACATCTCAAAGAGACTGACCTAACCAAGGGGACTCAGTAAACTAGGCTGAGTAAGAGAACCTCACAAACTTCAAATTCTTGGGTTCTTTTTTTTCTTTTAGAACTTGATTTCTCTTAAATTCAAGTTAACTCAAGCTAATTTTCAAGTTAACTTAATAGAAGAATGGAAGTACAACCTATCAAATTAATCGAAATTCTCCCCCATGCCAAAAAATCTGATCAGCTTATTTACTGTTGACTGAGGGTTAAAGGGTATAAACAACATAACATGACCATGACCTATTACCTTGGAATAAAAGAGGCAGAGACAGATAGCTATTTTTTTTTTTTTTTTTTTGGCTCCTGGCAAACACTTCAGCAGAGCCACATACCCACCCCTTGCTAGGCAGGACATTTGCAGCCTTGTCAATTTTCCAGAAGACAGCTTCTGGGTAGGAAAAAGCCATCACACTCTCTATAAACAACCACTTAGGCAGAGGAAGGGGTATACTTTCAGACCAGAAGGAATCTATCTAACTTAGGTGATCTGCCAACAGACAGGACACTGAGGCTGAGATCCAAGGTGAACTTTTCTCCAGTCCACAGTCAGTAGAACCTAGGGATGCTGACTTGACCAGGCACTGTTTCTACTGTCCTTGGACATCTCCCTTTGGGACACCGACATTTCACAACTATAGCTTAAATGTTCCAAAGAAGAGAACACTCATGGAACAAAACTAAGAGTTCTGACTCTTAGCCCTGAACGTGAGAACTTAGGAACATGTTATCTGGACATCCTCAGTTGTCTCCCAGAGATGCTACACGTTTGGCTGGTGCATGGCTTCAGACAGCTCAACCTGATTTTCCCATTATTGATTGTTAAGACTCACAGTTCTCCTTTGAGAGAAAGTCCCCACCCAGTTCTAAAGGATTAAACCGGATTATAGGGATGCACAGAAGCAACTCATTGAAATTAGTGCAGTTAGGGGAGATAAACCAACAGGCTGAAGACATCTGCTGGTTTAGTGTAGTGCAGGAGTGCCAGCCTATACCTGAACACTGGTCTTAGTCTTCAAAGACTCTCAAGGTCAAGGGCAGAAGAAAAAATCTGAGCCATGCAAATTTCTTTTGTCACCTGAGTTCCCTGGGATTGAGGCTCTGAATGAGCACCTGTGCCTAGCTACCTTGAGTCATCACTTTCTATTCTTCACTGAAATCATTTTTAAAAAACATTAAAAAAAAAAAAAACCTCCTAAACTACAAATTTAATGGGATGGAAAAGGCAAAGGAGAGAACAATTGAACATAATGGTATAAAAATTACCAGAGAATCTTTATTTAAAATGATGAACTAAGATGAAATGGTCAGTTCTGACAACACGGACAATACCACAGGCCTACTGATGCATATAATAACTTCACAGGTAGCTGGGTAGTTCTTCTGCATGATAAATCTGAACAACTGAGCACACAATTTTAATTAAAACTGGAAAGTATTTAAATTCTTGAATGGTTGATACTGCATTGATGGTTCTGTCTTTTCTTAAAATAGCCTTGAAACAGGGTATTCCACTCATTTTGTGGGAAATTCAAGACTTAGACAAAGATCTATTGTCAGAGAGAATGCCACTGTGACAAAAGTGCACCAATTTCCTTCTTTTGCAGTAATTTGATGATATTTAATACTTCTTGAAATAAGGGGGCAATTGGCTATACTAGGGAAACATTTCTGTGGTGCAAATATTTGTGTTCTAGTAGTATTTTTCATAGACTGTACCTGGAGCTCTACATATGCTTATGGTTCCCCCTCCTCCAAAAATTAGTGAATGAATGAACGGAGGGATATCTGTCCCCCTTCAATTCATCATTAAGACTACAGTTTGAGAATGAGACTTGGTAAACCAGGCACCACTTGAACAATGTTCAACTGAATGTACAATATATGCCTTCAATTAATATGCATAATGAACACCTAGACCATCTCCCCTATGATGGTATTCATTTTTGGAGTACAATCATTTCATGTAGCAAATACACTGTTAAAACTACTTCAGAGAAGGATAAAACTGTGGTCCCTCCTCAGACCACACCAGGCACAGTATCCCAAGGGCATGTGACTGTTTAAGCAAAAGGCATTGCCTGGATCCTTCCATAGGGCTACTAATCTAGCCTTGGGTCAATCAGAAACTTTGTTACTCATTTTTAAAATATCTAGGCAAATGTTGCTTCTAAGTATGTAACACGATAAAGCACCCTTTGAACCATGTACCTTCATTTTATTTATACTCCTCCAGTAGTCATCATCTCCTCAGGAAGGGCTTAAAACCAAAACAGTCAAGAGAGCAAGAGAATTTGTGAAGTCACAAACACACGCAGAAAAGACAACTTAGTTTCAGCTGGGTCTGCATCTAGCCAGGGAAGGGAAAACTCTTGACAACTGTGACTAAACAGAAATCATTTTCAAGACTCTGCAGTGTGGCTACACCTACTCATTAAAAGTGGAGTTGAAAGGGCATATACTGCAGGTCCTGTGTGACAAGGCACGTTGCTTAAGTTTCCTACATGTGTACAATAGACATAATGCCTTCAGAACAGAAGAACATGATGAGCTAATATAAGAAAAAATAGCTGGCTCTAAGTTCAGTTTCCTCTCCCTGCCAAGCCAGTATTGCTATGACTACCTGGAATGTGCCATTTGCTTTAAGAAAGATGCATGACAGTAGACTGCGTGTAAACACGTGGTCAGTACATACTTGGGTTCCATCTGATCTTTACATGTTTACAGCTGGATGTAGGTTCTAAACTACTGGTAATGCTTTCTTTCCCTGAAGAATAAATATTGCAGGAATTCAAGGATGACACAACATACAGCCAAGCACTCCCTTTAAGTGAAGCATGGTTGACACTCTATGCTTAATTTATAATAGGCCCCATCTGCTGATACCAATAATCTCTATCACCTTAACTAGCTACTTTCAGTAGGTGAGGCAGGAGACCTTGATTTACCTAATTACCAACCAAACGTGGAAAACTCTTTAGCACAGCAGTTCTCAACCTTAGCTGCACATTCAAATCACCTGGGGAGCTTTTAAAATTAGATGCCCAGACCACACCCCAAACCAATTACCTCCAAATACCTGTCGTTGAGGCCCAGACACCCAAATTTCTTAAAGTCCTCAGTGATCCAAGACACAACCAAGGCTGAGAACCTCTATCTAGGATCACCCGTCCTCACCTCATGTAACTTCTGCTGCAAGCCAAGCCAGGAAAGCCAACCTAGTGTTTCACAGCCACAACTTCTGAGTAGAGCAGGTACCACTGGGTCCTGAACGCTGAAACACCACAGGTGCCTGCACCGAGGTCCACAAACAGGGCTGAACAGACAGCTTATTAGCTGGAGGGTCACCTAGATCCTCACGGGAGAGCTCCTCTTACAAAGAGTTTGCACTTCGAAAAAACAAAAACCCCAGAACAAGTTCGCCAATCTTGAGATGTCACCCAAGCCCGCTAGGATTTCTTTCTTTCTTTTTTAAAGGCAAATCTCTTGGGAAGGACAGTCAGAGGATATATGGAAGCGAGTTCCCACACCCGGAACCTGCGGGAAAGCAGACAGACCCAGACAATTCCCGAGGCTGCCTAGAAAACACCCGCAGGCTCCCCCAGCGCGGGGCGGGCGGGTGCACCTGCCGGCGCGCTGGGCCGCACCTGCCGCGCCGGGCCCTCCCCTCCTACCTTCCAGTAGCTCGTCCAGGCTGGTGACCTTCCGGCTGCCGTCGATGGTGTAGATGGTGCGGACGCCCTGGGGCAGGTTCACGTTGTCCGACAGGGAGCGGGTGAGCTCCATGAGCAGCGCATCGAAGGACCGGAAGCGGTCGCTGGAAATGGCAAACACCAGGCCTTTGAAGTAGCGGTCCCCATTCCGGTAGAAGCGCGCCTTCTTGGCCTTCTTTTCCGAGCTCAGGGCCTGCAGGGTCCGCGTGCGGTAGAAGCTGCAGTGGGCACTGTGCGCCGGGCTGGGGATGAGCCCGTTCCCCTTGGGGCCCGAGCTGCTGCTGCCCCCGGAGGAGCTGGGCGCCCCTCTCCGCGACCCCGGCCGCGGCCTTTTGTCCCGTTCCTCAAAGTGCTCCAGCTCAATACTCCTAGTGCTGGCCATCACGGCGGCTCCGAGGGCGCCCCGCCAAACACGTCCCACTCAGAGCCTCAAGGTAAGCCGGTGTCGAGAGCCCAGGCGAGGACCGGTTCGGAGACGTCTCACAGCGAGGGGCCTTAAAGCGCCGGGACACCTGGCTCTGGCATCCCGCCCTCTCCTCGCAGGTGGAGCCGCGGAGGCGCCGGCCGGCCCGCGCCCCCTAAAAGTGGCCGCAGCGTCAAGCTGCCCAGCTCATTGTCCCGCCCGCCGGGGAGCCCCACGCCCCCAGAGGCGCCTCCTCCACCCGGCCACGCCTCACAACCCCTGCTCGGGAGCCGGCCGGCTGCCGCCAAGTTGGGCCGCCCGAGGCTCGCCCCGGGCCCGCAGGCGCACACAAAGCTCGAGCGCCGCCGCGGCTCGCGTCCGCCCGCCGCTCCCGGGAGAGCCGGTGGGGAGGCGGGGTGAGAAGCGGGGGGGCGGGGCCGAGCCGCGAGCGTGGGAGAAGCGCCGCGGGCGCGTGGGGGCGTCGGCCCAGCCCCGGCCCGCCCACGCGCCTGGCCCGAGGCCCGAGAAGCCGCGCCGCCGCCTCGCTCGCCCCAGGCCCTGCCCGAGGGGTGACGCGCTCCCGCCGGGGCTGGAAGCGCCGTGTGCCGGGCCCGTCCCTCCACAGAGTCCGGCCCTAGCGGGAAATAGCGCAGCCCGCCTCCGCCGCTGCCGGCCGGCCCGGCCCACCCGCGAGCTTCCGCGCCCGGGGCCGACTGCGCCGCCAGGGCTGGAGCGGGCTTCCTACCCGCCAGGGGGTGCCAAGCCCCGGAGGGAGGGAGGTGGGCGACGGGAGGGAGCCGGACTGGGCCGCGGGGAGGCTCTGCGGCGCGAGAGGAGCGGCTCCTCCTGGGTCCTAGGCGGCCCCGCCCGCCTGCCAGCCACAGACCCGCGCCGCGCGCTGATGGGCGCAGCCGCGGCGCGCGCTCCTCCGCCTGGGAAACGGAGCCGCGCAGGCCAAAAAAACCACAAAGGAAGGAGATTCAAGGGCAGGGATCACATCCCTTAGCCAGCCTCCAAATGAGGAGCCGAGGCCAAGCTACGGCAGGAATCCGAAACCTGGCATTGAATTCGGACACACAATTTATTTTTAAAAGGAAATCTGGAGCTTTGTTTAAAAATCCTTTGATCAAACAATTTCCGTTGCAGATTCGCTAATACAGTACATCCAGTAACTTTGAATGAATGAATGATCAGAAATTATTGTTTTTTGAGGAATTTGTTAAGTCAACAAACGTTTATTAAAGCATGCAATGTGCCAGGCATTGTCTGTCACTGGGGATGCATTAGTAAAGGAAACAGATAACCCCTGCACCCCCACGCGCTTTACCTTCAAGTGATACTGCTGTCAATTTGAGCTGCTTATTAAGTAATGGGTTTGACATTTGTAAGCACCCATTGTACTGGAAGTCTTAATTTAGTAATATCTGGTCAACAATAAAAGCCTATTTTCCAAAGGCTTATGAGAAATAGTTACTTCCATTTTGCCGTCCGGAACAGATGTAAGTGAAGGAAGTTTGGTCCTCATCTGACAGATGGACAAGTTACCCTGAAGCGTTTGGTTATTCAGCACCTGGTTCTCTGAGTGGCTCTAGAGAGCAAATTCAAACCGATCTGTAAGGTAAGAACATGGATACTTTTCTTGGAATGAACTGAGTCCTGGAAGAGCACCAATAAGAAGGCAGAAATACATGCAGTAGTTCTTCAGCTGTGAAGCTGCCCATGCAAAGAATGCTCCAGAAGACTCTGACTCAGTGGACTCACGGACACAACTGGGCATATCTGACTTCTAGGACCAGGACTAGAGCATGCAGGGAAATCAGGGCTGACCTGAGGTTTCAATACAGTTTTCCAGAGGGAAAATTCTGCAATATAATTAGGTCCGTGGCCATGATAGACCTCAACCCAGCCCAAATAGAATTTCTGGGATGGACTTCTCCAACAGTATTTTTTGAAAGTGCTTCTAAGGTACAGTCAGGGTTGCCAACTCTACACCGTAACATTAAGATTCAAATGAGTCAGTGCTGCTTCTCAAACTGTGGTGTACATACATGCATTGGGGAAATCTCATAAAATGTAGGTTCTGATTCAGTAGGTCTGGGGTAGAATCTGAGATTCTACCTTTCTAATAATTATGCTCCCAGGGAATATCAGCGTTTCTGGTCTTGGTACAACACTTTGAGAAACAAGGAACTAAATGGCAAATTTCTTGAAATAAGGCCTCATTAAGAGCTAGCAACTGCAGAGCCTTTCAATTTCATAAATAACTTAAAATGGGTCTGTTCATTTGTTTTGCTATTACTGTTTTTGGGGAAAAAAACCGCTTTGTAATCTATCGCCATAGTAACAAATTATCCCACACCTAGTGATTGACGTCAATAAACACGTATTATCTCAGCAGTTTCTGTTGGTCAGGGATCTAGGAACAGCCTCCTTTGAAATCTCATGAGATTGTAATCAAGATGTTGACTGGGGCTGCAGTCACCTGAAGGTTGGACTGGTGCTGGAAGAGCTGCTTTGGAGGTGGTCACTCACGGGTTTTGTAGGAGGCCTCAGTTTCTTGCTAGGAGCACCCCTCTGTAGGGTTGTTTGAGTGTTGTCACTGCATGTCCGCTGACTTCCTCCAGAGCAAGCATCCAAGAAAGAACATAGTGGAAATCAAATGTCTTTTATGATGTAGCCTTGGAAGTCATACACTGTCATTCCTTTAATAGCCTATAGGTTTTACAGGTTGGCCCTGTTTAATGTGGGAGGAGACTACACAAGGATATGAGTACCAGGAGTCAGGGCTCAATGGGGTCATCTTGTGGGCTGGTAGGATGGAGTTCAATCATTCAAGCTTTAGGACATATACACATATACACATATGGCCTAAAGCTTGAATCTCTTCCTTCTTTCATTTAGAAGTTCCTTGTCCTAAGACTCTACCATGTATGAATTCTTTGAAAATTTTGTTAGTTTCACTTCTATGGACTTTATTCTGAATATTAAATATACTAAGGATAATGATATCTGATACTCAGATTTGTCTTTTGAAATTGTCTAGTGTTCTTTACTTGTCTATCTTCCACAAGTGTGCAATTAAAAAACATCAGCTATGTCTAAACTTTAAACAATTCTTTTAGACCAAAATTAAAGAAACAGTTGGTAGTAATCTAGCTTTTGTTCAGTAAGAATAAGTGTTTGGTAAAGCTTCATATTTTTCTGGAAAAGTGAAAAATTGCATTATACTAATTTGAAGAAAGTATCTCAGAAGCTTTTGCATAGCCAGATGCCAAAAAAAAGACATTTTTAGCACAGGGCACTTGGCTTTATGAGATGCTATCACTATAAAAGTCCAGTAAAAATAATTGGATTTACAGACTGGTTGCAGAATGCAAATTAACTGCTGCCTTTAAACCAAGACACCTACCTGTAAGGTGGACATATAAGCTGTATTAATTTTGTTGTTAAACATACCTTCACTTTACTCAGAATTTTCAATTTGCTATAAAAGTGTATCAGATAACATTTAGGAAAATATTACTTTGGTATGACTTGTTTTCTTTTGAAAATACATGTTCACTGAGGGATATCACTTATGTTAGAAATTGACAAAAAAGGTTCTCACTCAAAGATTCATGAAAAAGTTTTTCACCCTTCTTAAATAGTTAATACAAGGCTATAATATATTAGTATTTTAACACTATTTCCTAACTTTATATCCCTAAATTAAGCAAAGATTACTGCTTTTTAGAGGGGGGCTTTAGAGGGGAGGGGAGGAGAAGAGAAAGTATTTCCAAAGCTATTACCTAATTTTAAAAATTGTTTTGGTCCAGCTCTTCACATTAATTTGTTTGAAGAACTTTATCCCTGACCTTCATCTAAGAATTAAGATGCAATCAGTTTTCATAAGATATTTGCTTAGCTGAATGTGGTATATCTCAAGACCTAGTTGGCCAAAATTTGAAGATTTACTGGGGTGGAAAAAATTAGTTTCAACATTGCAATTCTAATGCAAACAAAATTTGGGAGTTCTAGGTGGGCAACTGTAAATTAATTTGTGTTATTTCATGATTTAAAATTTATAGAACCAAAGGAAGTTGTCCCCTTCCAAGGGATTGCAGAATTTGCAGAATATGATACTTCAACTGGCATTTCCTTTGTTGAGATGCCCCCATTTTTTTTCTAACCAGGAAACACTTTCTGATTTGCTAATCATTCATCCTTCCAGAGACAGTCTAATTCTCCTTGGTGGTTGTTCTCTCTATCCTCCAATTCATGCTTCTAAGGCTTTTTTAGGAGGGCCTGGCCCTGCTTCTTAACCACCTGGAAGCCCACCTTGACCTCTGCTCCCTGTTGGTTGTGACTTCTGTATACCCTTTGCTAACCCCTCTTAGCATAACACTTATCTGAGCAAAAACTTTTGTGCAGAGTGCTTTAAAAATGACTTCATCCCTACTCTACAGAGAATCCAAGAATTTCAATCCAAAATCTCCATTTTTTGCATGATTAGAAAGGACTTGTTTCTGCTCTTGATATATAATAATTGTCAATCACAAAATATTGAGAGCGTGTGAAAAATTTCCTGATGATATCCAAGAAGGACCTTCTAAAACCCACTTGTGGCAGAAAAATTCAAAACAGGCCTGAAAGAAAGGTAATTGTTCTTTGTTCTCTACACTTCTCTTTAGCTCTCACAGACCAGCAATTTCATCTTAGAATTTTAGGACTGCCTTTAGCCAAGTGGTAACTCCCTACACCCCCACCCCCCACCCCTCCACCTCCACCTTGCTTAAGAAATACAGTGTACATTTTTATTTGGCATAATTTGTTTCAATGAGATTTGTTTATTCCACACTTCCTTGTGGAGCTTTACCTAAGAAACTTGCCTTGAACATCTCTTGGTTTTACTTTACACTACCCTTCTCAGATGCATTGGCGAGTCTTCAGTTTTGGCCAGAAGCTTCTCCTTTAAAGGCAGTTTTCCAGCTACTCCATTATTTATTATATAAAGGGTGCTCACAAACCTTTTAGACTGCACTGTGTTGAGACTTTCTGCTGTCTCATGTTTTAATTTCTGTTCACTGCGTGCCAAGCATTTCTCCCAGAAGCAAAAGTGATGAAGCAACTGTTTTCAGTGAAAGGGCCTGGTGACCATGAACTTGAATTTTTTGAAATTTAGCATTATTTTTAAATTTTATAATCTTAAGTGATTAAATTCTAGGGTTTTCTGTCAAGCTTTAGTGGGAAAGGTTATAAAGCCAAGATGTTCAGAAAGAGACTTTCTCCCCCTACTTTATAACCTATACCCAGACCTTGAGAGTTTCACTGTCTTTTTCAGCCATGATTTTCTAGCACTTTACAAATATAATGACTTCTTGCAAATATAAATGAGGGAATGATTAAAACTACCCTCTCAGGTTCAGAAAATTGGTTGAGTCTTTCAAAAATTTTAAGTTTAATTTTTTAATGAAAAATCAGATGAGTAGAAGAAAAATTCAAATATGCATGCTTTAAATGTATATACCACACAAATACTTTTTTCCTATGAGAAAATGAGTTTAATAGTTCTCCCAGTAGTTCTGTTGATCCATTTCACTTCCATAAATTCTCTAGTCAGAGGCTCCCACTTTGGATGTACATTCCATGTATTCAAACTTATATTCAGTTATTTTGTCATTTACTAGTTCAGCTGCAATAACTGTTAAAATAAAAAGAATAGAAACATTAAAATTACAAAGCCACCTTTTTCTTAGAAATTTGACTTTTTTTCCCCTTAAATCTCCCTAAGAAGAAAGTGTAGGCAGGTAGTAATATCCCTGCTTTCCAGATAAGGGATGGGTACACATTCAGAGACAAAACCAGTGATTTTCAGCAATTATTTGATTATTTGATATTTAATAGTATCAAAAGTAAAAGGTCATGGAAAAGTGCTGAAGTACTCTCATTTTGTTTCTGTAGAATCAAATTTCTCAAACCCAATATAAAATTTACTCTTTGAATATAGGCTTTTTGCTTTGTTTAAAATTAGAAATGAATTACTGTGTTTATCTTAAAGTCAATCATGATTTTAGT
Source organism: Vicugna pacos (assembly GCF_048564905.1). Classification (NCBI taxonomy): domain Eukaryota; kingdom Metazoa; phylum Chordata; class Mammalia; order Artiodactyla; family Camelidae; genus Vicugna; species Vicugna pacos. The sequence continues at coordinate 14,829,568 of NC_132988.1, forward strand.
GGTTTTCTCTTCTAAGTAGCACCTTCCTTGCTGATATAAGTACTGAATGTTACAAACTGTGTTCCTGTCATTCTATATATTAGATTAAAATAACGATGGTCCTGAGTACTTAAGATAATGAAGCTTTTATAATGATTGATAAGCAGTTATGACCTAGTTAAAGAAACAGATTACAGACGACGAAATAGAAAAGATTAAGCAGCAGAGATAGAAATTGACTCCAGGATATGCTAACTCTAGAAAACGTTCATTTCAAGCTTTCAAAATTCATTAATCATAAAGAGGTCTCTTTAGGAATTCATAGTTTAAAATGAATGACCTTTATACCTACAGTAGGTTTATAATGCCAATTAGCTGGTTATTTTAGGACGAATGTTTTCCGCCCCATACATATCTTTGAAATATTTAAGTTTTAAAACAATGTTTATCTTATATACAGGAATAATGATACTATACAGACTTAGTCCTTTTAGTAAATCTATACTCATTTGCCTGTGCATTTACTATTTAAAAACAGCTTTTCCTTGATACTTCCCAGAGTCCTATCTGAAATAACTGATATTGATCATGATTTATTGTTCATACAAAAGATTTGATGTGTATGCATGTGTGTCTGTGTGTGCACCTGCTGCAGTTTGTGTGTGTATCCATAATATATATATGTACACACACATATAAAACATTGAAGGTGGAGAGGTATATGCATGTGATTACCTAATAATATGTATCTTAATGTATCTTAATGTAACTGATATGTTCATTTTTAATAGTTTGGTAACAATATAAAATTATATTTCTTTCAGTATTGCAGTAAATTATAATTAATTACTATTTGTTACTATTACTACAGTAACATAGGCAAATCTCAGAGATATTTCAAGTTCAATTCCAGGCCACTGCAATAAAGCAAATGTCACAATAAAGCTAGTCACAGTAATGTTTTGGTTTCCCAGTGCATATAAAAGTTATGTTTATACTGTACTATGAGTTATTAAGTGTGCAATCACATTACATCTAAAAAAAGTACATATATTAATTAAAAATACTTTATTGACAAAAAATGCTGACCACCATCAGATCCTTTACTGAGTCATAATCTTTTGGCTGACGGAGGATTTGCCTCAGTGTTGGTGGCTGCTGACTGATCAGGGTGGTGGCTGCTGAAGGCTGGGGTGGCTGTGGCAATTTCTTAAAATAAGACGGCAATGAAGTTTGCCACATCGATTGCCTCTTCCTTTCACAAATGAATTCTCTGCAGCATGCAATGCTGTTTGATAGCACTTTACCCTCAGTAGAACTTCGTCCAAAATTGGAGTCAGTCCTTTGAAGCCCTGCTACGGCTTTATCAACTAAAGTTAATGTAACCTCCTAAATCCTTTGTTGTCATTTCAACAGTCCTCACAGCATCTTCACTAGGAGTGGATTCCATCCCAAGAAGCCACTTTCTTTGTTCATGCATAAGAAGCAACTCCTCATCCTTTGAAGTTTTCTCATGAGACTGCAGCAATTTGGTCATATCTTCAGGCTCCACTTCTAATTCTAGTTCTTTTGCTGTTTCCACCACGTCTGCGTTTCCTTCCTCCACTGAAGGTTTGAACCCCTCAAAGTCATCCATGAGCGTTGGAATCAACTTCCAAACTCCTGTCAGTGTTGATATTCTGGCCTCTTCCCATGAATCGCAGACATTCTTAATGGCATCTAGAATGTGAATCCCTTCTGGAAGGTCTTCATTTTACTTGGCCCAGATCCATCAGAGGAATCACTACGTATGGCAGCTGTAACCTTACGAAATGTATTCCTTAAATAATAAGAGTTAAAAGTCTAAATTACTCCTTGATCCATGGGCTGCAGAATGGATGTTGGTTTAGCAGGTGTGAAAACAATGTTCATCCTGTTGTACATCTTGTATCAGAGGTCTTGGATGACCAGGTGCATTTTCAATGAGCAGTAATATTTTGAAAAGAATCTTTGTTTCCCCCGCCCCAAGAAGTAGGTGTCAACAGTGGGCTTAAAATATTCAGTAAACCATGTTGTAAAGACCTGAGAAGTACGATGTGGTGGCCCTGCTGTGTCTCCTACAGACGACTGCTTTATATTTAAATTAATTTTAATTCAAAGAATGTGTAAGCTTTGGATATTGGATTTGTTGTTGGAAAGGGTGAATAACAATAATCAGCTATTCTTTATTACTGATATGGTCAAACACTTTCCCTGGAGCAAAGCTTTACCTCAGCGTAGGTTTTGGTAGAGGTGGTATAAACTCGTGCTAAAGTTACTTTAAAGTCCTCCAACAAGAAGCTCTAGTCAATCCCCAGATCCCTTTCAGTCTACAGTCCAATGTCAAGATTTTCAAACAGAGATGATATTTAAATAAATTTATCCACATTCAGTATCAGAAAAATCTATTATAATAGTTGAAGAAAGCCTTAAAACATTATTAATAAGATTGCTTTATTTGGAGCAAATGAATGATTTAAAAAAACCCAAAAAACCTCTGTATAGGGTCCCCAACTGAATGGTATCAGTGAGCTCTGTAATTGCATTCTCCTCTCTTAGTTCAAATTCTATCTGGTAGACTCAAAATAATCTCTACCCTAAATTTTCTGTCTTTAAAAAATTTTTTTTAACAATATCAAACTGACAGAAAAAAAGGCAAGTTCAGTACAAAGCAATTTTTTTTCTGAATCATTTGAGAATAAGTTGCCAACATGATGTCTCATCATCCCTAAATAATGTACTGTGTATCTCTACAAATAAACACATTCTCCTACGCAGCACGATGCAAGTATCAAAGTCAGGAAGTCAACGCTGATAGATTGCTACTACATAATCTTCAGAACCCATTCAGATTTTCCAGATGTCCTAGTGATGTCCTTCTAAGCCAAAGGATCCAGCTCAGAACCACACCATGTGCTTCTCTGTTATGTCTTTTCAGTCTCCTTCACCTAGAACAGTTCCTCAGTCTTTCCTAGACCTCCATGACCTTGACACTTTTGAAGATTACAGGCCAGTTATTTTGAGAAGTCCCTCAGTTGGGTTTGTCTGGTGTTTTCTCAGGATTAGGCTTAAGTTATGCATTTTTGGTGGGAATGTCAGAGAAGTGATGCTATGCTCTTACTGCGTCATGTGGCAGGGCTTGATTTCCATTTGTCTCATCACCCATGATGTTCCCTTTGACCACCTGACTTAAGTGCTACCTACTGGGCTTCTTCACTGAACATTTACCTCTTTCCCTCTTTGTAATTAGTATTTTGTAGGCAGGCGCTTTGTAACTTCTGTCAACGTCATATTCTTCCTCAAACTTTCGATTTATTAACTTATTTTGTCACTTTGGACTCATGGTGTCCTGTTTTAGTCCATCACTATCATTATTTATTTTAATACTTAAAATATCCCCAATTTGGCCAATGCATTCAAGCTGACTTCTATGTCCTTTTGCTGTCCCCATTATTTATTTTTTTAGCACCACCTCACTTTTGGCTATATGTTCTGTACTTTCTCTGCCCTAGCCCTGAAATCAGTCATCATTCTTCCTTTTGACAGAGAATGATATTCAGGAGCCAAAATTTGGGTAATAGGTGTGCTCATTGCTACTGGGTTTCAGCTGCTCCTGGGTTTCTCCGTGGACAGAGCTGGGACATAAATGTATATACATCCATGTATCTTGAAAACCATCACTTCACAACACAGCCTCTGCCCCCTCACTGATGTCTTCCTCACCCCACTCAGATCCCAGTGCCCCCCTGCGTTGGGCCACCTCCTGCATGGATTTAGATGCTCTGCACAGGGTGATTCTCCTGTGCAGACCCTCCTCACCCTGCTTAGGCTCTGATATTCCCCACAGGCCAGTCCTCCTACGTGTTGACTTTCTCACCCCACCCAGACGCCGACATATGATGCCTGGCTGTCACTGCGGCGTCCTTGCCTGAATGCCTTCCTAGCCCTGCCTGGGGACAAACGCTCTGCTCTGGTCCTCCATGGCTGCCCCCTTGGCCCCACCTAATGGGACTGAATCATTTGGGAAGAAGACCTTATCATAGAGGAAGACCTAATTTTTTTTTCTTGAAGTTTATTTTATTCCCAGTGTGTCCTCTAGAATACAACCAACAGACCTCCAGTGAGCTGTCATTCTTGGTTCGCCCAGCAGCTCTCCCCACTGCTGTTGGTGGTGTGCCCTGATTTTTACTCTGGTGAATACTCTCTTCTGCTCTCAATAGATGTGTTTTAGCCAAGACTGACTTCACCCTTGCTCCAGGAGTGGGCATGTGTCTGAGTCCTGGCCAGTTGACCGCATTCTCTTGGCCCTAGTGATTAGCATTACCTTTATTCTGTTGCTCTGACCAAAACCAAAACCAAAACCAAAAAAAAATTATACTCGCATCCATGACTTCTTTCTTTCTCTCATACCTCACATCCAATTCATAAGCAAATTGCCTTCCTTCCAAATATATCCCAGATAGATCCATTTCTCTCTGCCACTTACAGAAGGCTCCTGTTCTAAGCTATCCTCACCTCTCACCTGATCTCCTGCACCCAGTCTGTCCTGCTATAGAGTGTTCTTCACACAGCAGCCAGAGTGGGGCTTTTAAGGCTTAAGACGGATTATGTCACTCTGCTTAACAGGCATCATCCACTTCCCCTCACACTCAGAACAATACCCAATGTCCTTACACTATGGCCAACAAGGGCCTACATCAGGACCTACATCACTTGGAGAAGTTATAAAACTAGCGGTGCCTGTGCCCACCCCAAGAGAAGCTGATTTAATTGACCCGGAGTGGGCCCCGGACATTGGTTTCTTTTAAAAACTCCCCAGTGATTCTAACATGCAGCCGGAGCGGAGAACCGCTGCCTACATGATCTGTCTCCAGCTACCAGTCACAACTCATGTGTGTCACCCTAACCACCAGGCGCCTTAGCCAGCTGGGCCCCCCTGCTGTTCCCTGAGCGTGCCACGCATGACCCCACCTCAGGGTCTTTGCATTGCTGGCTGTGATGCCTTCTGACACTAACTGCCCAGAATTAAGTCAAACTTCACAGGTTAAGAGCATAGTCCTCCATGAGTAGGGCTGCCTTCATTTCCAACAGCAGCCGCAAGCTCAGGGGTTCCCAGCCTGCCCACACTTCTGATTAACTGGCTACAGGGGTCGCACTATCTTTTTGAGTTTAATTATTCACTAAAACGAGTTATAGAACTCAAGAAAGCACTGTACTTATGGTTATGATTTTTTTTTTTTGTAGCAAAAAGGATACAAATTGTTTCGAGCCACCAGAAGAGAAAGGCAAGATCTGGGAGGGTCCCAGATGCAAATCTTCTCTATCCTCTCCCTGCAGAGTCAGGATGCACTGATGTGTAACAATATGCACAGAATACTGTTAACCAGGGATGCTTGCTCAAGATTCATTGTCTAGAGTTTTTAATGGGATTTCACTATGTAGGTATGAGTGATTAAATCATTAGCTATACGCTTAAAGTCAATTTCCAGCCCCCCTCCCCTCTGTGAAGATCAGGCTGATATCACGGGGGCTCAATTCCTCAACCCTATAATTATATGGTTGGTCTTTTTAGCATGGCCAGCCTCCACATGAGTCATCTCCTTAGCATACACTGGGGGCCCAACATGAGTCACCCCATCAGCATAAACTATCAGGGTCCACCATGAGTGACAAAAGTACTCTTATTCCTCTGGAAATTCCAAGGAGTTAGAGGTTACTTCCCAGGAGCCAAGGGAAAAGGCCAGTCAAATTCTTTATTACAAATCACTGGGCAAAGACGTCCCTGTCCAGTTCTACCCTGGACATTTTGCTTATATGATCTAATGAAACTCTTTTTGCTTAAGCCAGTTTGAGTTGCATTTTCTGTCACTATCAAGGGTCCTTTGTGACACACAAATCAACGGGTTTTCCTGACTCCTGTGTCTTCCCTCTAGTTTATATTGTATGTAATTGTTGGTTGGATCAATCTTCCTAAACAACAGTTCTGTTCTTGTCACCGTATTGCTGAAACACTTCCAGCAATCAGTTACTTGAGGCCCTTTTTCTTTACGGGCTAGTCCAAAACGTTTAGTCTGACACTTAAGGCCGCCATCGTCTGGCTCTATTTTCTTCATCTCCCACAACCACTCCTCAGATAGACAAACCATTAACCAAAATGGACCACCAGCCTTTTTTTGAATGCTTTTTGCCTTTCCCCACGTTGTGCCTTTGTTCGGTCATCCTGTTTGTTTGGAATGCCCAACCCCTCCTTTCTGCCTGTCAAATTATACTCATTTCCCTCTTTGTGAACTCTTCTCTAATAATCCCAACTGTAAGCAGTTTCTGGCCGTAAATTCCTCATCAGTAGCACTTTTTTTGCACTTCTCTAGTGACACCTGCCACATCTTGCTTATTTTTAATATTTGTCCTTTATTGATATTTGTATGCTTACATTATACTACTTATGTTGATATTTAATGAGTTCTTCCAATGCTCCAAGAATATAAATATGAACAATTAGTTTGTAATCGAAAGCCATCAGTCACCTAGTAAAAGAGGAAACTATATCTCTTATCAATTGATTTTTATCCACCAGCCATTATCTCTCCAAATATTTTATCTCCCATATCCTGGCTGTTCTCTTCTTCTGGAATTCCTTTTAGATGTAAGTTGGACCTTTACATTTTTTTTCCCCATGACTTTTCATATTTTCTATTTCTTTAACTCTGTCCTACAAAGAGGAAAATTTGTTCAACTCTGTCTTCAAGTTTACTAATTCCTTCCTCAGCTCGTTCTAACCTGCTGCTTACCCCCATTTGTTCAGTGGTAAATTTAAATGACTATTCATTTCTAGATGTGTAACCAAGCAAGGGCTTTTTGTGCCCGTGGCTCAGAAAGCCAAACCCTGACAGTGGGTGTTCGCAGCAAAGTAAGGATTTATTGCAGGGTGCCGAGCAAAGGGGTGAGAGACAAGCCTCAGTTCCAACTTGATCTTTGAGTCAGGGTGTATTTTTAAAGGGGAAGAACAAAGAAGCTGGGGTTAATCATCATCTTGTGACATATCTTAATCATAGTTTTGGGAGTCAGGATGTCTCTGGTTTATGATTCTCAGGCCAGATGGTCCATGGCTTGGGGGCCTGTTAGCTTATCTTGTCCTGTTGAATTTGTACATTCAATGGTGATATCTAGCAATTTTGGTCCATTATCAATGTTATCAGCAACAGCAATCTCAGTCAACTGATTCTGGGATAAGTGTTTAGTTAGCACAGGATTGAGGTCAGCGAGGACAAGAAAGGGAATAAAATTTTGGATAGAGAGATAAATTATTAACTCTGTAAAGGAACTCAGTTTTAAGTGGACTTAATATCAGATATCCCTATTTGTACTGTAAAATTTTTGCCTTTTCTTTTGTAGTGAGTGGCCATTTGTTTTTCAATGCCCTGTAGATTTTCAAAATTTAAAACACATCCTTAGATTATGATTTCTTTTAGATTGTTTTTCTATATAGTAAATTCTGAGATAAAAAAAATCTCCTGTTTGTTGTACCCATGATTCGATTCTTTCTTTTGCATTCTTCATGGATTTTTATCATGAGCTCCCCTTCAGTGAGGCTCATTTTTGTCTGTACTCATCCCATGTTGCATAGGTAGCAGAGTTTGACATTAGCATCCTCTGGGTGCCCCAGAGGCAACGATAATTTCTAGGCTTCAGGTTACCTGCAGAATCAAGTAAATAAAGTAAATTCAGATTACTCACCAATGAAAGCCACAGGCTTGGAATTTTAATTTTCCACAGGAGACTCGTTTTTTCCTACACAGAGTTAATTGTCATTTCTTGATCTTGTTGGCTGAGATTTTTGGTCCTCTTTGGCTGGGATTATAGCTTCTGAGGGTCCTGGACTATTCCTGCTCCCCCTCAGGTGGGCCTAAGAGGGCTTTTGTTCCTAAATGGCATTAAAACTCTGATCTTACCACTGTTTCCATCAGCTCCCCAAAGTTGTTACAGCCTTGATTCTTCTATTTCTCACTCTGGCTTTCAGTTCTTTCTGTGTTTCTGGCACTAGAGGACTCCCTTTCTTTCAGTTAGAAATTAGGTTTAAAAATGCTTGTGGTGGTGGTTTTTTATTCCTAAGGGCTTATAGCTAGAGCGCTTCCATGTTATCTTAGGCCACCGTCTTGCTGGAACCACAACAAAGATATATATGTATCCACCTACATAATACCCACCCACCAGAAGACAGCCTGATACAGGCTGTGATAGGGAAGCAAAGGGAATCTTTTGGAAATTCACAAAACGTAATGATTAATTGTGATTGCAGGGCTTGAGAAAGTCTTAATTCAGTAATGGTCTGAGTCCGTTCAGGATGCTGTGACAAACCACAGACCAGGTGGCTTTATGAACAACAGAAATCTACTGCTCGCAGTTCTGGAGGCTGGAAGTCTGAGATCAGGGTGCCCGTGTGGTTGGGTGAGACCTCTCTTCCAGGTCACACACTTCCTGTGGTGTCCTCACATATTGGGAGGGGCTAGGGAGCTCTGGAGGGTCTCTTTTTTTAAGGGCACTAATCCTATTTATGAGGGCTCCACCCTCATGTCCTCAGTACTTTCCAAAGGCCCCACCTCCTCCTAACATCATATTGGGCATTAGGATTTCAATGTGTGAATTTTGAGGGAACACAAACATTCAGACCATAGCAGTAACTAATAACTGAATTGGGCTTTGACGAATGCATAAGATTTTTTTTAAACATTTTTTATTGAGTAATAGTCATTTTACGATGTTGTGTCAAATTCTAGTATAGAACACAACTTTTCAGTTACATATGAACATATATATATTCATTGTCAGGTTTTTTTTTTGTTATGAGCTACCACAAGATCTTGTTTATATTTCCCTGTGCTATACAGTATAATCCTGTTTATCTATTTGAATGCATAGGGTTTTAACAAGAAGAGAGGGACGGTTGGGTCTTGTGGGGGAATCCCAGGTAAGGAGTGAGCAATCATGACAATGCATGTCATCTTGCAGAGTGGGTTACAGTCCTGTGTGGTTGGACTTGTGTGTGACTTACTGGATGTATCTTGGAGCACGTGCCTGAAAACGTTCCAGCATCTCCATGCAAGTCCTCTCATAGTGCTGCGTGCATCATACACACTAAATATTTACTGGATGAACAAACATATGTGAGAGAATGTTATCAAAGTAAGGAGTAGAGGCTGAATACCCAGAATAATGCTTAACCTCGGTGTAGCTCAGTTTATCACCTACAAACAAGAAGGTAGCATGATATGACACTTTTTTTTTCCCTCACAAACAGCATTTGTGGAAACAGGAGGGGAAAAGAGTGAGGGGATGGCCTGCTGGCGGGTCGTGGTCACATGCTGGCTCATTCTCGCTGTAGCCACAATTTGTAGGCATGGACATGGTGTTCCATGCACCCATGTAGCGGTCCATGCACATGGCAATGCACTGTGGGGACAGGGAGGGCGCCCATGATATGACTCTTAAGATTCCCTTCGGTTCTAAATCTCTGTGACAGCAATTTGTATAACTTAGTGTATAACTGGATGACTTTTTGTTAGGGGTAAATGGATTTGGTTGTCTATCTGCCATAGGGAAAGAGAAGGGAAAAGAGTGTTGAAAAATACCGTTTAATGTAGTATTGGTCAGAAGAAAGAAGGTCAGAGGTTGACCCAATGCTGGGCTATATTCTTACACCCTATTCAGAGTGGCTGCTATCTTGGTCAAAATCAAGAGCCATGGCTCAGAAGTTCCCTTTTGAGATTCCAGTTTTCAAAACCCTTCTCTGTATGCAACCTTCAGTTTCTAAAAATAAACAAAATAGGAAGACTTCTCCGTGGAGGAAATATTTAGCAATAACAACCACAAAAGTTTGAAAGGGAAACTCATTGTCCAACAAAAGGAAGGAGAAACATCTTGATTTCCTTTATTTTTAAAGAAATTTATGTCACTTCCTGAGCTTCCTAAAACCTCCTGAGATAGAAACAAAAGGGAAATGAGACAGTCACAAATATTTTAGTTTGTATTTGAGATAAGTGAGCAAACAAACATCATTGTGTCATATAAGAATAATTTTAAAAAAGGAATAAAGGAAAAAGCCATTATGGTTCATTTTGTGACATCCACAGTGCATTTATTCACTGATTCATTCTTGTATTTACTAAATATTTGTTGAGCATCTAATATGTGTCAGATGTTATACGAGGCACTAAGTTGCAGATGTGACTTAACTGGTAATTCCACCGTGATCATTCAACATGGTAAACCCAGTCTTTCCTTTTGTGTACTGGGCATCGTAGACTGGTAATTGAATTCTTATTTACCCATTCTTCTAGTGGCAGAGTTTGGAATGCTGAAAATTTTCATTTTCCATGATAGGTTCCTCCAGTTTGGTGCACTTGCATGAGATTTGGGAGGCAGACATGAAGTAGTGGCCATTCTCTTGAACTTTGCATTATTCTATTAGCAAACAAGGTCATGAAATGTCAAGCTTTCTGCTAGTGATGTTACCGCATCCATTATCTGGCTTTCTATGTACTGGGAGGAGCTGCTATGGAGAGGAAGCTGAATGCCATGTTCAACTTCTTCATCCCCACTTCCTCATCCCCACTTCCTCATTTTTTCCCTGCAGTTGTGACCATATGTTCTTGAGGTCAACTCTTCAAATGGTAGCCTCCGAGGAATAGCTTCCCAGTGAGCCAGTTCTAAGGAGCGGTTCTACGATTCATTTCTAGAGACCAAGCTCTGCCAAGCATTTTACTAGCACCAAATTCCATGTGTTAAACCCTTTTCTGTTTAAAATATGAAGAGTAGTTTCCGTTTCCTGCACTGAATCATCCTCAACACACCCTCCAATGTTACTTAGGGATAGTGTTAAAACTCTTGGAAATTCAGCGTTTGGTGATGTTTTCTTATAACTGATCTTACATGTTTAATTTCTCTTTTCTTACCAAATAGTGCAATTTGGAAAGAAAAGAGAACTGGAACATACGTATATCCCGTGGGTCATTGAAGCTGGCAGTGTGCCATAAGGGTTAAAAGCCCAGGCTCCAAGTCAGATAACCGGAGGTTCCCCAAGAGAATATGAGCTTGTTGAAAACTGGAACTTTGGTTCATCATAGTGTCCCCAGGTTCTAAAACGATGCCTGGCACAAAACAGACCCTTTTAATAAATTTCCTTTGAATCAGTTAGTTTGACTTCCTGCTGGAACACTTACTAGCTGAATAACATGGCCCCAGTGGGGAAGGCAGATTGCACAACTGGAGGTACTGTCCTTTCCCAGGGGCAGAAATTCTGTGGATTCAGGCAGACTAGGCATGGAGACCAGGGCTGTTACAGGTCTTGCCATTATGGGTGTAAAAGAGATTGTCTCCAAGCCTGGCCCTCACTCAAGGGGCATCTGGAAGAGCTCTGGGAGTTTGGAAGTGAGTGGCGATAGCTGAGGCTTCTCATGGTGCAAGCGGGTAGAGCCAAGCGAATCTAGGGCTGTGCATATACTGGGCCCAACACACCCATTTGTAGTCATACATGGGGCACGAATAGTCAGATCTATCTACCAGCCTTGCCCAGGAAAAATACAATATTTTCATTCTTTGGTGAGAGGAGTGTTGCTGTATCTGCTGATGATCACCTGATGGCCATTGGCCAGACACAAAGATTATTCCAAAGAGACAAAACGTCTTTTGTCAACTAAACTAGCTCCCCAGCATGATGTAGGGTAAGGATTTGGGGTATAACAAGTACATGGATCCCATCTTAGCCATGTGGCTTGGGCAAGTAGCAGACTTCTCTAAGCTTTAGTACCCCATGTGCCGCACTGGGAAACTGATGGTTGCTAGGTAATTGTGAAGATTAAATTTATGTATGCAAACCACAGGTTCTCCCCTGCTTTCTCCCACTTCAAAATGAACCCAGTAGTGTGTATTCTCCTCTCTCTTCTCTGAGACTCCTTAATCACTCCCTGACCCTCATCTCGTTGCTTTGTGCAGTATGTCATTTATGTGAGATATTTGCTCATTATTCATCGAGTACTTTTGTTACAAAACATTGACACAGGGGCATTGTGGCACACAAAGATGGGATGGAGCCAGTGAGGGGCTGATACTCTGGGCCTCAACCCATGTCCCTGTGTCCTTGGAGGGGGCAGGGAGGGAGACTGACCTCGCAGATAATATGCCACCAATCTCATCACATCCTATCAGCCACAGTCAACCATAGTAATCTGTATTTTTCCCCATAGCTCTTTTTGGGTAAAAGCTGTATCACTTGAGAATCCGCTTAAAAATCCTTTTTACAAAGAAGGCCTCAAGGACAGTGGCTTTTTTTTTTTTTTTTTTTTTTTTTTTGTGAGTAGTTATCAGTGGCAGCTCATTAACTCCTCCTGCTGACCTCATAGTCCACTGCATCTTTTTCCTGGTGGCTTCAGGCTGTCCCGGGAAGGGAGAGTCAGCAGAACTGTAGTCCAGTGGCCCACAGAAGGAAAGAGAGTTGCCTTTCCTGTTTATTCCTAACACTTCTTAATTTTTTAATGCTGTGGGTAAAGCCTTATTCCTTCCCCTTGAGAAGAAAAAGGTAAACATTTTCACTTTGTTTTGCAAAAATGTGTTGGTATGACATGTCTTCTAATTACAGCTCCACCACCACAGTATCGTAACGGTTGCTTCAAAGACCATGAAATAATAGATTTTGAGGAGTGTAACACCCGTGCTCTTTCACTACATCTGTAATTACTGTATACATTCTAATTACAATGCTTCTTACCTAGGTATTCTTGCTCAAGGGAAAAAAAAAGTGCTTCTATTTTCAGTTAGTCTATTTATACTCTGAGACCTAAACCTGCCTAGTGACACATGGTCTCTGCCATTGGTGTTCTTTCCGGGAGCCTCACAAAGGTGACTTGAGTGTGCAAACTGAGAACACAACGTGATTGCAACCTCAGATTATATAAAAATTTTCACGCATGATCTTAAGTGTTAGAGTCTTAACCCAGTGATTCTAGAGCAAAGAAATAGTCCACCCATCCAAAGAAGTGGGCTCGTTTCTACCTTACTGCTCAGCTTACTTCTCTGGGGTGTGGGTGGGTGCAGGGCGGAGAGAAAAATAAGCTCACAGTAATCTATTTCCATCTAATTAGAATTCACTCACTAATCTCATGGATTAATTCATCCAAAAATATGCAAGAAAAGTCATAAGTTAGTTTAAAGATTGCTTGTGTAGTTTAATGTTCTCCTCATGAAAAGTGTAGCATTTGCTCAAAAAACTCTAGTCGAAACGCAACAGCCACACTCCCAAAGGTTTCTGACACCTTGAGTCCTGTTGCAAGGTGTAGGGTTGATTGATTACAAGTAGAGATAAAATATTTAGAGTCATCATTTGGTTTCCTGTCTTGAAAAAGAACCAAAATGTTGGGAAAGACACAGAAAAAGGACTCGGAAGAATAGAAGTAACATCTTGGCTGTGCTGTTTCCTCGTCTCTGTAGCAAAATCATTGACGCGTTCTGAACTGCAGTGTCTTAATTTAACAGATGATGCGTTTTCTCAGGGGCATGGTTTAACAATTTTGAAACAATTGTGTGTTCTTGGCATGAGCAAACAAGTCAATCTATTGAGGATAACAGGAGTCAAGTTTTTCATTGTGAGAAAACGGAGTTACAAATAGGGAAGGGAGAAACAAGAACAGATCCTGAAATGCTGGGTTGGAATTGGAGGTATCAGAATGAAATTTTATCAGAATGGCTTTTAGGAGGGTAAGAGTGAGAGCGAGGGCAAGGCGATGGGGGAGGGGGGAAAACAAGCAGGAAAAGAAGAGGAAGAGGAGGGGGAAATGGGGACTCGGGGAGAGGATAGGAGGAAGGAAGGAAGTAGGTAAGGCTGGTTCTAGGATTGAGTAGGGAAAGTGCAAGATGTCTCTGGAATAACTTCATGCGCTGCAGCGACCAGGCAAACTGAAGTCCCTGAGAGTCTGCTGGAGTCTTGGAGGGGAGAGGACTCTGTGGGTTGGGTGACTTATATATCAGAGATAATTACGTCTGAATCTCCAGAGACCGGATTCCAATCTAAGCTAAATGTAGGGAGGCCAAATTAAAGCAATTTAATGACATTAGTCCCCTGATTACAGATCTGAGAGGACCAAGGCCTTTTGATCTTCCCCTGTTTTATACTTATTATCACGAAGTATAATGTAAAGCTGAAGAAAAAAGGATTTGATTGTATCACTTTCTATGTTACAAATAATTCTAACTTGGAATCCATTCGGGCTCCCTTGATTCTTAATTTTCCTTGCATTCATTCTGTGAGCAATTTGAAGATTCAGTGATGGCTTTTCATTAATCTTAGAACAGTCAGAGCTGTTTACTGCAGTCTGTAAAGCCCTGGACAGTTTGGCTCCAGCCTGGGCACTCAGACCAGCCCTGGAAGCTTCGACCACTCCACGCTGCACTGACCTGTCCTTAGAGTAAGCTCTGTCCTCCCCCGGGGCCTTTGCTGATGCTGTTCCCTCTGCTTGGGATGCTCTTTTCCACCCTCTTTGTTGAACTAACTCCTACTCTTACATCTAACATCAGCTTAAAAGTCACTTCCTAAAGGATGCCCGCCCTGTCCTCCTAGTCTAGGTTTCCTGGTCTTTTGTTTTTCATAGGCAACAAAATGGACATTTCAATATATATTTGCATAATTGTTTCATTTCTGACTCCCCACAAGATTGTATACGCTTCATAACATCAGGGTGATAAAAACAGCGCCTGATCCATAGCAGGGGCTCAATACTCATGGAAGGAAAAGAAAGAAAAGTCAAGAGAGAAATAATTCATTGTTGGTGTGCCATAAGGTTACCTCTTCTGAAAAGTATCAAATTTCCTGGAGAGGTTTGTTTTTATATTTTTTCACTTTTTAAACAATTATTATTTTATATTTAAATCATTACAAATGGAAATATTTAAAATTAGTATTTCATCCATAATTTTAGTTTATTGGTTGCTTTCTTACAGTCACGAACTCTGTTTTTACAGGCACACAAAATACTGTGCTGTTAAATGTTGATCAACTGGTGCTCTAAGTGTGGGTCTAACATTAATATTTTCATTTACATTAATGCTTAAGACAAAAGAGAGAAAATGAACATGTATCATAAGATCTTCACTCATTTGTCCATAACAGGAGCGTCTTTTTTGGCTATCTTTTCAAATACTGGAAAAATACTCCCTCAGTTTTTAACGCCACTCACCGTGTAAGGACAACAGAGAGGACACACTTTAAGTTTCATTGCATTATTACCATATTCTCTACCACTTTCTTAAGTCTAGACAATCAACAAAACAAAAACAATCAACCCTGACTTATAGCATTTGCTGATTTCCTTGGTGTAAATACTCCCATGGTGGCAAATTTCAAACCATCTGTGAGGCACCAAATAAGACATATGTGGTGTTGACCAGCACATAGTATTCCTGCTATACAGATAGTTGTTTAATTTTTCATAATGACAATGTTTAACAACCGGCTTGCAAAATCCCTGAAAATGTAGCAACTGGCTCTTATAAACCTACAACACAGGTCAGCTCCAGCACACACTAGATATCCATCCACATGTGTACATACACAGTGTGTGCATATAGTTTTAGTGAAAATACAATTTATGTTCTGCTTTTCCCATTTAGTTTTAATTCATTTTTCCATGATTAAATTTAATAGCCCATTGACATGCCAGAAATTTATTTAAACGTATCTCTTTTGTTAGAAATTTAGTTGATTCGTGATTTTAAATTATGATCTATGTCAAATATATTTGTACATTTTCATTTTTTTCTCTGTAGAAATATTTATCTGAAAACACTTTTAGGAGTGAGGCTATGGATAAACATATTTTTATGACTTTTGCCATTATAATAAGTTAGAAAGATCCACATTTTATTTAGTTTGTGTTTCCATGTACAAAAATGTTTCCATGGCCCCATTGTTCAGAGGGAAAATTTATAATCCAGTAACATTGTAGGAATACATTGATCATTGACATCAAACTTACCCTCAGCAATAACAGTGAACAGTGCTAATATTTTTTTAAGGATTTTTCTTTTTTTAATTCTAATTTTTAATTCATTTTAATTTTATTTGGGGGGGAGGTAATTAGGTTTACTTATTTATTTATGTTTTAGGGGAGGTACTGGGGATGGAACCCAGGACCTTGTGTATGCTAAGCTTACTCTCTACCACTGAGCCATACCCTTCCCACTGCTGACGTGTTTTTATTCGTTCTGGGGAAAGAGACAACACACTAATATTTGGGGGGGGGTGTGAAGAAGACCTTTTACATATTTGCAGCAGTGGGGGTCAATACCAGTTTCACCATAGGCATTGTCACATGACCTACATATGCTAAATGGCTACATCTGTCCAAATGAGCTATCAAGCCATGAAAGACATGGAAGAAACTTAAAAGACATATTACTAAATGAAAGAAGCCAGTCTGAAAAGGCTACAAACTGTACGATTCCAACCAAATGACATTCCGGAAAAGGCACAGCTACAGAAACAATAAAAAGATCGTGGTTTCCAGGGGTTTGGGGAGAGGGAGGGAGGGAGGGATGAATAAATGGAGCACAAGGGATTTTTAAGGAGATGAAATTATTCTGTATGATACTATAGTTGTGGCTACATGTCATTATGCATTTGTCAAAACCCATAGAATGTACAACATCAAGAGTGAACACTAATATAAACTGTGGAATTTGGTTGATAATAATGTGTCCATGTTGGTTCATCAATTGTACCAAATATGCCACACTGATGAGGGATGTTGAGGGTAGGGGAGTATATATGTGTGTGGGTGGGGAGGGCTATATGGGAACTCAGTATTTTCTGCTTGATTCTGCTATAAACCTGAAACTGCTCTAAAAAAGTAAAGCCTATTAAAACAAAAACCAAAACCAAACCCAGAATTTTATAACTGGCACAAACATTTCCATTGCATCGAAAACAACAAATTACCTAGAAAGACATGCCACATTTAAGATGCAAAGTGTTGATGGGGAGTCGGCATGGAACTCAGAGGAGAGGTCGGGGCTGGGGTATAATTTTAAGAGCTATCAGAATAGAGACAATATTTAAAGGTGGGTACTGACTGCGTTGCCTTGGAGGGAGCATGTTGTCAAAGAAGAGGGCAGAGGAGGAGGAATAGCCAAGAAGATTGAGAAGATCTAGTCACTGAGGGAGCAGGGAGACCAGGAGGATTTAGTGGGTGGTGGAAGCCAAGAGGAGAAAGTGGTAAATGGTGCCACATGCTGTTCAGAAGTTAAAAAAAATATGTAAAGATGGAAACATTTCATTAGCTGTGGCAGTTTGGGAGTTAGTGACTTTGACAAGAACAGTTTTAAGGGGGTGGAGGTGGTAGGATACTGAGGGGAGGAGAGTGTGGGGAGCATGAATAGAAATGACTTTAAAAAATTTTTTTATTGAGGTATAGCAGAGCAAAAGTTCCTCCAAGAACGGGAGGCAGGCTGATCCAAGGGAGAAGAGCAGGGGTCTGTGTCTCCCCTTCTCTTACACCCTCACGTGGAGGTGGTCTCTTGATTGGTGGGTGGCTCTTGCGCCTGGAGTGCTCAGTCATGCTCGTCCCCTGGCATGCATGGCCTTACCCATGATGCACACAGAAAAGCCCATGGAGGAGGGCTTGCACTGCAATGCTGATTATATTACAGTGAGCATCGGGTCATGTCTGCTTAGGTCCTTGTCACTACTGCGCAGTCATGGCTGTCGGGATCTGACTGGTTTCTTGCTGGCACTCATTTACAGGAAGTAAAGCCCCTTTATGCTGGAGGTGGGTATACCACCACCTTCCAGACCCTCCACCCTCTCCTCTACCTTATCTGCCCGGTGCCCCCACTTATCTAACTACCTAACAAAACCTCCTGTAAGGAGGTCTGCATTTCAGTCCTGGGCAGGTAGGGGTGTCCTCCACACCTGTTCCTTCTTTGTGTCTCTGCCTCAGCCGTAAAGGATGTGGCTGCGCCTGCCATATGCTATGCCTGATCATTGTCTTTCACACTCGTATGTTAACCAAATCTATTCCTAATTAATACAGAATCAAAATAGAGAAATGGGTGGTGGGTTAGAGATAGGCTTGAGGTAACAGAGGTTTTGTTTGCTTGTTTTTAAGTTGAATGTTGCACTGAGTAGGAATTAGACACTCTGATCTAGTCTTTGGAGAAAACTCCACAGTTATTCAAGATACCTGTTGTAAAATGCCGTTCAAGTTTTCACTTCTGGATTTAGATTGAGTGTATCAGTCAGGGTTCTTGTGTCCAAGCAATAGAAGCAGACGGGCTGGTTTAAGCAGAAAAGAAAATGACTGAAGGCAACCGGTGCCTGGGTGAACTGTGAATGGCTGGAATCAGAGGCAGAATGAGGGAGGCAGCCCACAGGACCACAGATACAGTCACGTCACCGAAAGGGTCTGTCAGGGACACCACTGCCATTACTGACGAGCTCTGGATGTCCCTTTCACCCAGCCGCTGTTGTTAGATAGACCCTCCGCCACCCTCCCCCACTCTATGCGTCATAAGTGCCATATTCAGTATCTGTGATGGGATAACCAGTTGACCTACCTTGTCTGCCCATCTCCTAGCTGCAGGGGAGGCCAGGAAATAAATGAGCTGGCTTTTCTAGACTTCTAGAGGGAGAAATGCCTCCCTCCAAAACACCACAGGGAGATCCAGATGCCAGGTGGACAAAAGTAATAGTTAAAAATGCCAGCAAATATCTACTAGGTTTAGTTTCTCAAATAATATAAAAAATAATATTTTGTATTTATTTAACAAGTTTGCAGGCAGTACACCATGGTAATTTCAATATGGATTTTTAAGACTATTTGGATTATGTACAGAAAGATAAAGTATCTAAAACTGTAGTAAGTTACCAAAATATGCAGAAAAATCAAAGAAGATACATTTGAATGGTAAAATCAGCTTTTGAGTCATAAGAGCTATTGCTAAGATAAGCTAGGAAAATGTAAATATCAAATAAAAATAACCTCTTTCAGCATTATGCTCACCTGCTTTTTGTTTGGATATTAATTTTTTAATTGTATAAGACTAGACCATACATCTGTGTGTCCTCTGAGTGCAGGATAATGTCTACAAACTGGGAGGACAATTGGCAAACTCATAAAAATTCTGTAAACTTTCTAGCATTAACAATTTTCCATTTATTTAGTACTTACTATGTGTTTGGCATTGTGTGGAGTACACACATTTCCTGGTCTTTACAAACAACCCTTCAAGTCATACCCACTCCATGGCTAAGAAAATTTAGATGCAGAGAAGCCAAGTAATTCGCTAAAGGACATGCAGCCAGTGAAAGCCGTAACCAGGGTTTTAATTCAGGTTTAATGAAGGCAAACTTGGGTACAATTGAGCAAATAAGTGCCATAGGGCACTCAAGGAGCTCCAAAGCCATATCCAGGTTAATTCGCTTCAAGAATCATCCTAACTGATACACTAATTGGGAGACTGGATGCTAGCTAGAGTTCTCCATGATTTACGTAAATGTCTGTATGATTTAGTGTGTTAGATGGCATGTGATAATCAACAGCAAATATGACTTGACAGTTTATCCTTAGCTATTGAAATAGCTTCAGCTCTCTATTGGTTGATGTGACAATGTCCACATATGTCAAGCTGAAGATCTGTTTATAAAAAGTGGATTTGGCCCAAATTATCTTGATTGCAGGTTTATGCTCATCAGATTTATCCACTTATCTCATTCATGGATCAAACAATTAGGAGAATAAATAATCAAGTTTCTAGTTTAATTAGAATACTGTCCAAACATACTGAGACTAAAACTGACTAGAAATTAGTCACATTTAAATGCAAATTGAGGGGACATGCTGACATCTGATTTTGCATATACAGCTCTGATTAAAAATATTATATAAGATTTATTTGCAGAGTTTTATTGTCATAGTAGAGCTTGGTGAGTCATCATATTGGATAGCGTTATCCCCATGAATTAAATTTCTACCAAAGGAAATAAACAAGACAGAAATACATTAATTCCCACTTCTTAATGACACAAGAGGGAACACTTACTGTTTGATAGATTGAAAAGGAAATGGTCTTTGGAGAGATTAAAAATGGAATTTGTAACCTTTTAATAGGACGTAGTTTTTTTCTTTTTTCTTTTTCCTTTTTTTTTTTTTTTGGCCTCTGCCTCTGATTTTCTGCTCTTACTCAATTGTGACAGTGAAATCTATTGAAAGTGACGTTCCCTTTCGTGTTAGCATGGAGAGAAGAAGTGCAGGTTACCACACCTCTGAGGGTGCTCTCTGGATCCTGAGGTGGAGATGGGGGCTTTACTGGGTTTGTGAAGCCCCTGAAATCATATACAAGATGTTGCATTTAGGAATGTATGAGAGTTTTGTGGGATGAGGTTCCCTAGTTTCCAGCAGTGATACAGAGGGGGCTGTGGCCCCTAAAGTGTTACCAACACTGCTGTTGGGTGGTGATCCTATTGCCTGAACACCAAAGCAGACACACCGGCTCTAAGTCAAAAGGGTTGTTTAAGAGTAGGCGCAGAATTGGCGTCAGTACGGAACTACTCGGAATTATAAGTAACGTATTGCTTTCAAGTCTTTTAATGTAAATAATGCATTTAGAGAGAACTTGACAGTTACCAGGTTACTTTTATCTATATTTACTCATTTAAAAGTCACAGTAATCCTTTGCTAAGGCTGGATAATTAAAATTATCTTCATTTTTACAGCTAAGCATATAAACACAGAGGGAATAAAACCAACAAACTTGTTCTAAAGATTCAAAGACTCACAGAAGTGAGCACCCTTCCCATGGTGTTTTTGGGATCAGGAGTGGATGTCTGGCTCAAACTGGATCAATCAGAGGTCCTTCCAAGAGAGTTTGGAAGAGTGACAAAAAATCCAATAGTTTGCCCAGGAGGGCTCTGGGGGTTGGTCTTCTGCCTCTCATAAATGGCTAAGCAGGAGGAGGAGGAAGGGGGAGGGGGAGGGGAGACGGGAGTGGGTGGAGGGGAGGAAAGAGAATTGTTCTGGTGTCCTGACTTCAGGCCGTATGTCTCCCCCTGGGTCCCTGAGAGACTTGCATCCGTGCTAGGACTTGGCGCATAAGTTGGATAGGCTAGAGAAGACACTTGTAATTTTTATTGGAAAATAATGCTCGCAAATGAAGTGAAGAACTTACTGAATATAACTGTGGTGGAAGTAGGGCTCCTACTTGATCCAGTGTTTGCAAGAATCATAAAATAGCATGCAAAGAAATAATTGGAAAAGAGTCCCCATCTTCTTTTGGATCTCTTGAGGACAATTCACAACCCAAAAGAATATTCTTCAAAAAGCCACTTTCACCTGATTCCTAGTTCCTCAGGCCTATTTTGAAACTACTTACATGACAAAAAAAAAAAAGAACTCCCACTGACAGTTCAACATGCTCAGATTTATGGCTCATTGTTCTCACACTGCCCCCCACCCCCACCCCGCTTCCTTGTTTCTTGTTCTTTCCTCTCATTACCTTTATTGGCCATCACAAAAACCTGGAAACCTGGGAGACAGTAGAGAGCGAATGAAAGTTTTGAGAGAAACTGGTACTATTTACGTGTTAAGGAATAATCACTCCTGCTACATATGTTTATAATAAAGTTCTATTTTTTTGCCTCCCCTGACATGAGCTAGTTTCTATTATTTCTAACATAGAATTCTAAGTAATATACTCATGGAGATAGTGGCAGAATTGAGGTGAGAACTTGGGCCTTTTGATTTAAGATCTCTTCTTTTTGCACACCTGGCTTTGTCTGCATAGAATTCTACTGCCGCAGAATTGAGGATTAAAGGCTGGGTACTTTAAAAACAGTTTTGTATTTCTTATTAGTGAACTCCATGTGGGCAGGCACTGTGTCTGTATTTTCAATGCCTAGTATATTGTTGATGTGAGAAAAATTGTTGGTGCCAAAAAAAAATTATTGAATGAATGAAAAAAATGAATGAAGTGTCCATCTTCATTTTTTAAACAAAATTGTAATCTTATTTCCATTTGTGGAGTTATCTTGACAGAAAATCTAGTAGATGGATATAAACTGTATAAATACAATTGCTGTTAAATTTAAGCTGCCTTTCACGGTAAAATGTTAAAATTCTGATAATTTTTCATTATTGTCTCCTATTTTTTCCCTGTGGTTTATATCTCAAGGGAAACTTTTCCAATTAGCTGTGATTTCTGTTGAAAGCTCAAGGAGGGCAATCGGTCTTATCTTCAAGTTGACTTTTGTGTTCCACGTTAACACAAAGGGGAGTGGCAGCTAATTTGGCTAATCGGAAACAGCTCTGGTTACACAGCTCAGGCCCAAAATTATGGGATGGACTACCGACAGCGAAAAAGATTGATGAAACAATATTTCAAGCCATGTTTTCTACACATGTTGCAATGAATCTACATTGCTATTATGAAGATTACAAATCATCATTGACTTGGTTCAAAGCCCGAAGAGTGTGCTGTGTCGTAGTGAAAATTGCATTGGGCTGTGAAAAAATCTCCCTTGAGGTCTGAAAAACCTTGACTTCCTTTTCTGGAGCCCAACAACATTCATAGCAGAAGCAACTTAACCTTACTATCTACCTTATTCTTCTAAGAATAAGAAGTAAACAGCTTCTGGACCCATACCTCCCGAGGACCTGAATTTCCTCTTCCAGGGACTCAGGCCTTCCTGCCCTCTCCCTGCCATCCTTAGACCCTGGACTCGGAAGGAGGCGGACATAATATTTCAGAGGCAAGAAGGGGTCACAGCAAGCACGGTGGCCTTGGTATCTCAGACTGAGTTGAGGTGTCAGCATGGATCAGAGAATGCTCTGGACTGGAAGATCAGGTTCAAAACTTAACTCTGGCTCTTCTGAGGTTTGTGAGCTCCTGCAAGTTAATTACCTTTTCTGATAATAAATTCCCTCAACCATAGAGCAGGAATAATGGCACCTTTAACAGGTTTATTATTAAATGAGGAAGTACGTTAAACACCTGGCATGTGGCAGACCTCCAAAAAGGAGTGTTTTCTCCTCTTCCTCCCCAGTCTTTCTCTTTCACTCAATTTTCTGCCAGTGTTAGGTAGTTTAGATAGATATGAGCACTGGGCAGGGGGAGAGGAAGGGGAAAGGAACAATCCAGAACACAAGGAACCTGAGCTGTCAATCAACCAGAGCGCAAAGGACTTGAGCTGTCAATCAATCAATTAATCAATCAATCATGAAACCAGGATATAAAAACAGGAAAAAACGAGGGAACGGTGCCATTTTTCCTCTCTTGGACTGGCCCACTTCCAGTTCTCGGGAGTGTACTAATTTTTCACTATTCACTATTTTTTTCACTAATTTTCACTAATGAAAATCTTGCTTGTATCATGCTTTTTGTCTCTTGTCAAAAATTCTTTGTTTTTCAGATGACTAAGACCTGAGGTGATTCTTATTTCCCTTTTCCCGGTAACACCACCATGAAGAAAAGCCTGTGACTTTAACTTTAAGCTTTTGAGGTTTTTCTCTGGGAAGATAGCTTTCTTTGGCTCTTGGGAAGAATTGCAGAGACTGCAAAGGCTTACCGCATCCCTGCCTCTGTGTCTCCAGGGCACTGGGATTCTACTGCAGGGAAAACATCAAGGTCAGAAATCTCCAACGACCTTGTTCACTCAAGCCCTTAGGTACCAAGTTATGTAGGCAAGTGGTCAATCACATTGATGCTCAGTCTACTTTTCTCGTGTAAGGAGCTCATAAAGTACCATACCATCACTGATTACAACAGATTATGATACAGTAATCGAATAAAAAGATCATATTTTTAAATACTTGAATAATTTAGACTTACATGTTAAGCTAATTTTCCCAAACTAGGATAAATTTTTAATAGAAAGTGGATATTAGACCAAGGCAAATTTTGCATCATATCAAAAAACTTCATTTAAATCGTTTTCACACACAAGAAAATTATATTATTGGTGGCTATGGCTTATTCTATCTGCTAAGATATAAGCAGAAAATCTAACCTATTAATTTGGATTGGAGCTGCCAATTCTCTCAGATTCTATGATTCTTTGCAAAGGGGTAGAATTGAATCTCTGTCAAAATAAAACCACTTTGACTTCTGCAATATGTATTTCTTACATTTTAACCTTTCTACCTTGGGCAGCATGGCCAAACATCTCCATTTGCCCAGCATGATCTTGTTTGGAGACATCTGTATAATTGTTAATATAACCTCCCTTCCTCAAAAGTGGTTTGGACATTGAGATTTTGAGTACACCAGCTTTGGAGAATTACATTTGATACTTTCTCTTTGGAATTTCAGAAATAAACTTGAAATCTCAGTTTTACTTTTAGAACAAGAGTTCTATGGATGGATGTCAGAATTTGAAGGGTCTGTGAACTTGGATAGAAACAAAATTATGCCTTTATTATATCTAATTGCCCTTCAATTATGGATGCAGGTAACAAACCCCAGCCGTGTTAGTACGTCTGTGACTTGGTTAGCAAGACAAACTGCAGATATTTTCATATCACAATTTGGCTATTGCAGATTTGCAGAACATCACTCATATTTATTGTTACTTCTAAACTAGA
Source organism: Vicugna pacos (assembly GCF_048564905.1). NCBI lineage: Eukaryota > Metazoa > Chordata > Mammalia > Artiodactyla > Camelidae > Vicugna > Vicugna pacos. The sequence goes on from NC_132988.1 coordinate 14,854,182, forward strand.
AACATCACATGAAATCATAATCTTCACGTCTGTAGATGCCATGCAGTGTTGCTGGCCAGCTATTGGCCAACTCTGTACCGTCACCAAACATGAAGTCATGTAGTGCCATAGCGGTATCCCAGGCACTCAAGCTGCTTTTCAGGATTAGCCGTCTATGATTGTTGATAAATATGAGGACTTATTTCTTAAAATTTTGCAAAACTAGACAGTTTAAATAAGTATTCTTAACTCTCTGTAAGGCAGCCAGGCCTTTTGAGCAGAGTGTGTAAGTTCTAATGTCACCTTAATGGCTACTCCTGGAAATCTATAAACTTTCTTGCCCAAGCGACTATCGTGGAATATCCTTGCTGACCGTCAGTGCTGGAGTGGATGCTTTACCCCAGGAAGATGAGATATAAAATTCTCTGTCAATTCCTTTGAAAAGAGAAATTTGCAAACATCTGGAAACATTTCAGAGAGTTTTACCAGTTATCTTATCTTGATGGTATCAAAGTTGAACCATGGACCATTATTCTTTTTGATATAAAGTATATTATGATGACAAACTGGCCAAAGGGGAATTCATTAACCTTAGGTTAAAAAAAAAAACAAACTCCAATTGGAGTTTAATTCTAAAAACCTTGGAGAATTCAGGTGTTCCTTGATAGAAGCTATTTTTGCCTCGTAAGGCAGCTATAAAAGCTTTAGTCCATTTGTAAGGATTTCCATTTACAAATCAGCATTTTCAACACCTGTAACAAATAATTTAAAAATTGGCATCAGTGGTTTATCCAACATCACATGCCTATAGCTTTTTCAAAGGCCTCTCCACAGTTTAATGTTCTTATTCAGTCTAGCAACAACAGACTTCCCACTGATTTAAGTCTTTAAAGATAAATTTATTTTCAATTTGTCTATATTTTAATTAAATTTAATACATTAAAAATACATAGTATTATGTTACACATTTGTTTTTCAAAATTATTTTGACAACCATGTTTCAGTGTAACTGGTTTCTCTTGTAAATCTGTTTATTTTATTTTTTTGCATTAAAAACCATTATTCTGGAAGGGATCTCTAGCTTGACCAGATTGTCCCTAGATTGCCAAGATGGTCCATGATACATAAAATATTGAGAACACTGACTTTGAAGTTTCAGCTCAAAGTAGAAACTTCCAGGAGGTATAATTTCTTTATATACTGCACAGAATTGCAAGGTCTTAGATTTGGATAGAAAGGACTTTAAACAGACTCATATAGGCATTATTTTAGAAAATGGTTAGAAATGATAAGTACCGTGACAAATACAGGTAAAGTTCTAAGGTTGGTCAGAAGAAAGAGAGCACTGTCAGGAACAGCGGGGAACACATGGAAGATCTGAATATTTCCCAGTGGGACTATTAATGCTAAGTTCATCCAGAGGCCATCCAAACCAGAGACCTCAAAGCCACCCTTGATTTCTCCTTCTCCTCGTCCCTTATGTCTTGTCCCTTATGTCTCCTCCCTATTTCTTACATCCATTCCTCCTGGGGTATTGCCTGGCTTCAGGCTTGTTACCAGAGCTACTGAGGTAGCCGCCTACCTGGACCTCCATCTCCTTTCTCAAATCACTTCCACACAGGTTATCCTAACTCCCATGATAATAATAGAGTATTTGTTTGCAGCAGTAATCTTAAAGAAATGTTTTGAGTTTTAGTATCATGCATACCACAGAAGCCCCACAGTAAAATGTGGAATGTTCATATACGACATGTATGTTAAAATTGAAGAGGGTGCTCTAGGGCGGCAGTTACCAATCTTGGCAGCACATCTAACGATCACCCGTAGAGCCAAGGAAAGTCCTGATGCAGGAGACTTACCCGCGCTGTTTTGATGTAACCCCCAAGCAGACACAGCCCCTGAACCGCCATCCCTGTTCCCATCTACCTCTGCAGCTTTGAGATTGATCCGCTCCTCATCGTACCCTATCAAACTGCTGGTGTTCCTCACGTTCCCGTGATGTTTCCATAACGTCCTGCATGCGACGCACTTTTCCTCCTGGTCTAGTCATTTTTTAAAAAAGTCTCAGCTCACCTTTTCTAGGAAGAATTTTCACTTTCTCCAAGTAAAATTGTCCACTCTCTCCTTTTTGCCCCTCCTCTCATCCGTATGTCCTTGAAACACAGCAACGATGCATATTTTACATGTGATCCTCCCTTCCCCTCCCTGATAATGCTATTGGAAAGAAAGCCGTCTTCTTCGTGTCATTTTCATAAATATATTTCTAATGGTTTTAAAAGCTTGCCTGCACAGCCACTGCTATGTGGAAATAGCACCCTTAAAGTAGAATAAAAATTAGCTTTTTTTCTGTATTTGCATATAGTACCTTATTTATCAATCCCCTTTTATATTAGTATAAGGAAAAAAGATCCCGCTTTTCTGTGACAGACGCGTTTGTAATAAAGCATGTATGAAAACTCAATTGGGAATTTTGAGAAATGTAGACTTCTCATTAGCTATTTTAAAAATCCCCCTTGGAATCATTACAAACATTGCATGATAACATTTCTATCAAAGTAAAATTAAGCCCAGATGCCAATCTTTTATTTTGTTTGGGAGATTTCACATCAACATACACCAGAGGAGTGGCAGCTGCTGCTTTTACAAGTGGTAGAATCCCCTGGCAGATGGGCCGGCTCAGCTTTGGACCCTTTGGAGGCTGTGGGAGTTGTACCTTCTGAGCCTGCATTGGCAACCATGGGCAAAATTTGCAAAGGGGCTTCACGGCAAGAAGTCCATACTTGCATACGCAAATGAGATCCATACAAATATGAATGCTTTCAACCTGGTTTCCATGTCAAATCATCACCCTCTGTCAAGACTCTTCTATTTTGAACTATAACCTCTAATTTTGAAAATTTAACCTTAAATTTTATGTTATTTCTCCCATTTCTTCATGATTTTCAAGTCATTAATCATAGTCTAGAGAAAATTAAATTCTCACTGCATTCTCTTATATACCCTAAAGGATACAGACCCCTCAAATAATTAAACTCAGGGGAAATATTTTTATTTATTTTATTTTATTTTTAACACTTTTATTGTGGTATGGTTCCTCTACAGTAAACTACAGATATTTTCGATGTACAATTTGATGAATTTTGACAGATGTATGCACTACAATCAAGATATCTAACATTTCCATCATCCCCAAGAGGTGCAAATTTTGAATTCCTAATTTATCCTTTCCCACCCTTTATCCACTGGTAACCATAAGTTTGTTCTTTATGTCTGTGAGTCTGTTTCTGTTTTGCAGATAAATTCATTTGTGTCATTTTTTAAAGATGCCACATATGAGTGATATTATATGGTATTTTTCTCTCTTTCTGGCTCACTTCACTTAGAATGACATTCTCCAGGTCAATCCATGTTGCTGCAAATGGCGTTATTTTATCCTTTTTTATGGCTGAGTCATATTCTATTCTATATCTATATCTATATCTATATCTATATCTATATCTATATCTGTATCTATATCTATATCTCAACTTCTTTATCCAGTCATCTGTTGATGGACATTTGGGTTGTTTCCATGTCTTGGCTGTTGTAAATAGTGCTGCTGTGAACATTGGGCTGCATGCATCCTTTCGAATTAGGAGTTCTCTCCAGATACATGCCTAGGAGTGGGACTGCTGGATCATATGGTAAGTTTATTTTTTGTTTTTTAAGGAATCTCCATACTGTTTTCCACAGTGGCTGCACCAATTTACATTCGCACCAACAGTGTGGGAGGGTTCCTTTTTCTCCACACCCTCCCATCATTTATCGTTTGTGGACTTTTTAATAACGGCCATTCTGACTGGTGTGAGGTGATACCTCACTGCAGTTTTGATTTGCATTTCTCTAATAATTAGTGATACTGAGCATCCTTTCATGTGCTTGTTGGCCATCTGGGTGTCTTCTTTGGAGAGGTCTTCTGCCCATTTTTTGATTGGGTTGCTTGTTTTTTTTTTTTTTTATATTAAGCTGCATGAGCTGTTTGTATAGTTTGAAAATTAGTCAGGGGAAATATTTTTAAATGAATTTATTTCCCAAGAAAAAGTTTTGCTGAATTTTAAAAATCTCAGTCTTATCATTATTAAGTTATGTAGTAAAGTCATAATGAAAAATCTCAATTATGTAAGAATTCCTACTCGATATGCTGTGATCAGAAGCCCCCCCTACATCAGAATAAATTGCAGATTCGTGTCCCACTGTTAATGAGGAATTTGCACTCTCAGTGATTTCTATGAACCGTAAAGTTTGAGACCTATTGCTCTAAGTCATTTTGAAAATTACACACTCCAGATGAAATGGCTCTTTAAATTTCCCTTTTCATAGTCTGCTGGGTGCAACTCTAGCTTCTGCCGACATTTTTACTTCTCATGCTGGGTTGGCCATATTTGTCCCTCAAGATCTAATATTGACAGTCAGGGATTTAGTTCCATGTGGCCAAAGACAGACTCCAATTATTATTAATTTCATAATTGGCTGCTATTCTTGTTGTATTTTTTTTTTGCACTTGACATCTTTAACTTCAAATCTTAGGTTCTTAACACATGGTTATTCTCTTGCTTAGTTAGTTACAAATATTCTTTTAGCTACAGCAAGAACTGTTCTAAAAAAGGTCCATATTCAATATCTTGTAACAACCTATAATGGAAAAGAATCTGAAAAAGAATAAATATCTATAATGTATGTATTTATGTATAACTGAACCACTTTGCTGTACACCTGAAACTAACACAACATTGTAAATCAACTATACTTCAATGAAAAATAAGTTCATATGTCTTAATGTTAGTGTTTTCATGTCTGTCAAAGCCCCACCTAAATTCTATTAGAAGACCTTTGGATAACTGTGGTGAATGCTTTTAAGAATTATAATTATTCAGTACAGAAGCCTTTTACTAGTTTCACTTTCTTAATTTTAGCTGACTTCTCTCTTTATTTCCAAATGTTTGTCCATTATACATTTATTAAAAGTGTCATTTTTATCATTATTGCCAAGTAGTTTATAACAATTGTCAAAAGGCTGTGGAGTGTTCAGATGATCACAACTTTAGAAATATAATGCTTCTCTGTTCTTCTTTTAGGTCACATGCCTGGAATTACATTTTCTGGAAAGAAAAGGCTCTCCATAGTCTCATAATTACATACATGCTCTAAAGAGAAACCAGGGTACAGTTACCTTGCAAAAGAGCACTCAATAACAATTTAACATTTCCTGCCAAATACCCGAGGTTGCGGTAATTTTCAAACATTGTATAAAATGACACACATTCCATAGATGAGGTGTGATTAAAACATAAGACAAGTCACACATGAAAATGGCTCTCATTACTGTGTAATCACACCTCATACGTAATCTCAGGCAATCAGTCAAGGAATATAATTTTTAAAACCCTCACCCTGTTGCCCACCTACCTCTCATCCAGCTTCCCCTCTGGCCACCCCAAGGTGAGAGGAAGTAGATTGCCATCCAGAGACACCTGGGCTGGAACGTAGGGGGCAATCAAACACCCTCGGTGGAATGTCAGCGGGGATCTGCCACCACTCAAAACTCAGCGCTTATGTGGTCTTGAAATTATTTCTGGCTGCTTCATGTAAGGGCAGATCGAGGCAAAATCATGTAGTCAGTGAAGTCTGGTTTCTGCATTTCATCCCCCATGGCTTCCAGAGCTGCTCTGCTGTTCCCCGCGGCTAAGAGTCCTCCCCAGTGGCTTGTGCTTCACAGGCAGCTCTGAATCAGTCTTTCTTGTTCCTGCTAATCAGCACGTAGCCATCTGATGTCCTGTTCCATAATTTGGTTCATCTCAGTTCACAAGAATCTGTAGTGAGCAGCTGTTATGTGCCAGCCATGGAGCTTGGTGCTACAGGTACAAACTTGAAAAGCCATGGCTTAGCTTCATGGAATTTGTCATTTAGCCAGACACGGCAAATTAACAAATTTAGTTACCTGAAGTTAAGATGGTTTGTTTAGTTAATGGATGCATCCTAAGGGCTGAAACGGTGCAAAGTAGAGGCTTTGTTAAGTATTTGTTAATGAGCTTCAAATATGGCAAGTGCTAAGCTACAGGTCTACACTGGGAATTGTGTGATGGTTCAAGGAACGTATCCCCGAAAGATGATCCCTGAGCGAAGTCTGAAAAGGACGAGTAAGTTGTTCAGGATAAGGTAAGCCGAAAGGCACTCTGGGAACAGAGAAGAGTGTGAGCAAGGCATGGAGATTTTAAACAACACAATGTGTGTGGGGACACTGTAACAATGAGGATTGACAAGACTTGTCAGGTACTAAGCAAGGAGTGGTAGGCAATGAGGAAGCTAGAGAGGTATGTAGGGGAGAGGTTATATAATAGTTCATGTGCCGCACTACAACAAAGTTTGTATTTTATTTGTAGTCCATAGGGAGTCATTGCCATATTTATTTATTTTTTGTTTTTTTAAAAATCTCTCTGATTGTAAGTTGAGGAATAGATCAGAGGGAGAGAAGGGTAGAGACAGAGCGCACATTTAGGAGGCCATTGGAATCAATGAAGCTAAGATTGGTGGCACAGATGATGGCCCTGAGCTTTAAGGTGACAGCTAGCAAATCCGATCGATTTAAGCTTGTTCATGTGTTAACAAGCCTTTATATGTCAAAGGTAAAAATTCCCTTGACCTTAGTTTCCAGGAAGCTCACAACTGAATGCTTGCTTAGTGTTGTCCAGGTGGGTTAGAATGGTAAGTGGTAAAATTGTTGCAGCTACCCCAGATAGTTTCAATATGTATCTTTTAATTTTACGGTTTTTGTTGAGATAACTTAAAATAAAATGCACAGATATTGTGTAGTTGAATGAGTTTTGAAAATTGTCTACACCCACGTTAACACTACCCAAATTGAGATTGAGAACATGTTTCTATCACCCCAGAATATTATCTCTTGTCCTTTCCAGTCAATCCTTTCTGCTCCAAGCAACAATGTTCTGATTTCTATTACCATAGACATGGTAGTTACCATAGGTCTTGGACTTGTTATAACTGAAGTCATAGATTATATATTCTTTTGTATCTGGCTTCATTCACTCACTATTGTATTTGTGAGAAGCATCTGTATTGTTGATTTATCAGTAGTTTCTCCCTTTTTATTACTGAATAATATTTCATTCTCTATTGATGGACATTTAAATTATTTTAAGTTTTTGACTACTAAGAATAAGGCTTCTATGAACTCTCTAGTAAAAGTATTTGTGTGTGTGTGTGTAGACGTAGTTATAAATTCCCTCGGGGAAATACCTAGAAGTGGGATTACTTGGTTATCGGGTAGGTTTATGTATAGATATAAGCAGTTGTCAGTTTTCCAAAATGTTCGCTCCACATTCCTTGTTAATAGTAATTCATTGCCAGTCTTTCTGATATTAGCCATGCAGTGGGTATGGAACTGTGGTTTTTATTTGTATTTCCCTGAAGACTAATGATATTGAGCAACTTTCCATGTGCTTGTTGGTCATGAGTCTATCTTTTGAAGCCTCTGTTTAAATATTTTGCTATTTTAAATTGGTTGTATTTTCTTATTAATTTGTAGGACTCCTTCATAATTCTGGATGTGAGTCCTTCGTCCCACAGTGTGTATTACGAATAGGACCTCCCAGACTGTGTCTGGCCTATTCATTTGCTTAATAGTGTCTTCTGAGGAGCAGGAATTTTTAATTTTGATGAAGTCCACAGTATCATTTTGTCTTTTATGATTAGTGCTCTTGGTGTCCTAAGAAATCTTAGCAATGACATTATTCTCCTATTTTTTTCTAGAACATTATGGTTCCAAGTTCTATATTTACATCTATAATCTAACTTAGATTACTTTTTAAAATATAGTATGAAGTAGAGATCTAGGTTCAATTTTTTCCCATATGTACACCTGATTGTTCCAGTTAGTTGTGGAGACGTTCCTTTCCCACTGAATTACAGTGATCCCTTTGCTGAGAATCAGTTGACCGTATGTATGTGATGCTATTTTTGGATCCTCTACTATTCTGTTCTATTAAACAATTTTCTGTTCTATGACAATCCCACACTGCCTTAATAACTGTGACTTTACAGAGATCATAATAGGTATCCATATGCAATCACAGTGTACTTTCAAACAGTGATGCATCACTTCATAAAAAACTAGGTAACTTACAATAGTACGATTCTACTTGCCCCTTTTCCACACTTACGCTCTTCTTGCTACATTTTTCTTAATACATTGAGAATATTTTTGCTTTAAACAATCATCTTTTCAACAAGTTTAAAATTATATATAGGACCTTTAAAAATTCTCTTTTATATTTTCCCACATATCTACCATTTTTCAGGTGCTCTTCTCTTCTTTCTGTAGCTCTAAGCTTTTATTTGGCACTATATCCCTTCAGCTTAAAGAGCTTCTTTTAAAGCATTTCTTACTGCACATGTCTGCTGGAGTTGAATCATCTCAGCTTTGTCTGTCCAAAAATATCTTTGTCTTTAATGTGAAGGATATTTTTACTAGATATAGAATTCTAGATTGACATGTTATTTTACTGTCCTCGTGCCCTCACTGTTTCTGAGGAGATGCCAGATTCATTTTTAACGTTGTTCCTCTGAATGTTTTACATCTCCTTTACCTGTTTGCTTATGTAATTCTTCATCTTCAGTGATCAGAATTTTGACTACGATGTGTCTAAGGTTTTTCTTCTTTGTATTTATTCTGCTTAGAGTTTGCTGATTATTTCTGATCTGTGGTTTAATGTCTCTCATCAACTTTGGAAATTTATCAAATATTTTCTTTTCAAATATTTCTTTTATCCCATTTTCTCATCCCCTTTCCTTCTGAAACTCAAATTTTGTGTATGTTAGACCATTTAATGTTGTCCTACAAGTTTTAGATGCTCTGTTCTTTTCTGCTCGTTTTTTCCTCTTTTTGCTCCAGTTTGAATAACTTCCATTGGTTTATCTTCACTTTTTCTTTCTTACGGATTGTCCAGTCTACTATTAACTCCATTGAATGAATCCTTCATTTCTGATATTGTAACTTTTCATTTCTAGACTTATCATTTTGTTCTCTTTTGTAGTTTCAATTTCTTTACTGAAATTCCATGTTTATCATATTTTTAACCTTTTCCATATATCCCTTACCATATTTATCATAGTTATTTTAAAGTCTTTTGTTTTAATTCCAAAGCCATGTCACCTTCGGGTAAGCTTTAGTGTTTGTTTTTTATCTTGAATTTAGGTCACATTTCACTCCTTACACAACTTGTAATTTTTTTGCTCATGACCAACATTATGTGTAGAAAAATAGTAGAGGTGGGAATAAGTAATATTTTATCTCTGGCCAAGGGTATGTTCTTTCCTCTGTTGAGCTGCTGGGTTAGAGAGGGGACTGTAGAACTAGAAAGTCAGTCTAATCTGTGATTGACACATTTCTGGGCTTTTAGGAGCTTTCATTAGATTCAATTTACTCTTGGTTTCAAATGTTTAGAGCGAAGAATCAGTACTTTCCTATTGGGATGTCTTGGAATATGTGAATCAGTGAGAATCTTGTGATCTTCCTCTGCTGTATGGTCCAGCCAGCCGCATTTTGGCTCTATGAGGGCATCCTCTTCGCCCTCTAGTCCTGTCCTTGGCTTTCCATGCCTCAGGGGGTTCTCTTTACCCTGCTGTCCTGCCCTCATTCTTTGCAGACCTGCTGGCTTACACTCAGTGAGGGACTTACACACGATGAGGAGTTACACTCAGCTCTTCTGTCCTGCCCAGCCTTTGGAAGGCCACTGCCCCCACTGCCGTGTACTCAGGGAAGGCGCAGTGCTGCTCAGGGGCTCTCTGGGCTTTCTGAACTTGCCGTCTCTGTTGGGCTTGTTGTTCCCTTCCTCCTGGATGACACTGAGTGCATCTCAGAAGTTGCTCCTGCAGCTGTCCCGTTCTGCACCTAGCCTTCTGTGTTGTGCCCTTTGTGAAGTCCTTGTAGGAGAGAGCTGGCCAGTGAGTGTAAGGGGACTCTCACCGAGGCTTCCCAGGCTTCTTGTCTATGATACCAGCCCACAGGCAACCATCCCACATTTGTTCAAAGTCAGGCTGGTTTTCCCCACACCCTTGTCAGTGGCAGTTTTTCTCCTCCTGTCATTGTTCTGCAAGGAAGAGGAGCAGGCATATGTCTTTCCTCTCTTAAAAAGAGTTGTTCCCTTTTGGAACTTAACTTATTTGAGTTTCTTTTAGTTCCTTTAGATTCATTCCTCAGCTTTTTGGTAGTTTCAACTATAACTTGAAACTTTGACATAGTATCAAATCATATACTGTCCTTTGATAGTTTTTACTATAATTTCTTTTTTTTAAAAAAGCTTGTTCTTGTTGTTTGGTGAGGGGTTAGTGATTTGAAACTTCTAGATTCTAAGCAGAAGTAAAAGTCCCTTAATTCTTAATTTCAGCATTCTTATTACTGAAAACATATCTTTTATCATAAAGCATTGGAACTCAATTGGTAGGAATGTTAAATGTGTAGTTAGATTGGCAGAGTAAGAGCCATTCTTCAGGAGCAGGGAATTGGAAAGGAAGTCCTGTAACCAGGAGTTCACAAGCACGTGAGCAGTGAAGCAGGGATGCAGGAAAGGGAGGAGAAGCCAAGTTTAGAAGATGGTTCTGCTGGCTCACACTGAGGATACCCATGGTTCTTGCACTTGTATAAGGAAAGACTTCTTTCCATACTACAGGTAACTGAGTTGGCACTGTAAATGGGATTTTTCGGACAGGTGGTACAGCTAGATCATGCTGCCCGAGCTCTTGGACTGTCCTCTTTGAGTCACTAGCTGATTACTTTTTTCACCACAAGGGCCTTAGAGAGCTGCTTCTTCACTTAATAATCTGGTACAATTGTGGAGAAATGGATTGTGGTGGATTTATATTTTGTCGGGCTAGCTAAACCAGAATTGCATTTCCCAGAAATCCCTTCTTTGCATATTTTTGAGTTAAGAGGCTATAAGAGACAATTTTCATGAGATCTGGAAAGTGAAGAACCAGCCATATACTTTTTATGCCTGGAAGGTCAGTCTAGAGGCACCAGGTGTTGCTGCTGCTTGTGCCCATGACGGTTCATCTGCTGGCTCGTTTTGTTGGCTGGGTGTGCAGCTGAGTCTGCAGCCCCTTCAAGTTCCCTCTGGATCCTCCCACAGTTTCCCTGACTCCTGGACTGTGTGCCTTTTTAGCTCTGTGATGAAGGACACCAGCTTCTCCTGCAGGAAAATGCATCATCAAAATGACAGGTTTGGAGGCAGGGAGAGAAATACAGGTTCTGGTTAGTCTCTGCGGACTCTGGTTTATCTTTGTTCTCCCTGATTTTATACCTCTCTTCCCTGCCTAACTTCCTGCCTTGCTAACTTTAGGATCCAGCACCAGATGCGAAGCCAACAGCTTCACATAGGCTGTTTAACCAGACCCCAAACTGCTCGTGATCGAATCCCTATAACAAATCCTATATGTTTATGTAACTTCTAAGTTGCTTTGTTCCTCTGATAAAACCCTAACTGAGAAACGAGGCTTCTCTTCATGCTCTATAGCCTTCTCTTCATATCCTATAGCTGAGAAGAGGCTAAACAGTTAAGCAAAAATTTACCCCAGTGATGATAAAAGGAAACTAAAATTAGAGCACTATGAGCCTGAATAATATAACAAATTATAGATCTTTTTTCTTTAGCTCCAATTTTCCCTGCACAACCTCCTTCATAAATCCCATTTCAAAGGCTTTCTTTATTCCCTTCTACTGGGAGGAGTGTTATTAGCTACATTTATTCATCAAAGTATAGGTCAAGAAAAGGAAGACAGGACAGAAAGCTTGAATTCTCCTTCCTGCCTCCTAAGGTCTGCTCCCATGTCCCTAAGTCCTCTTCAGGGTCTCCCTTCTACCCTGCATGACCTCAGGAGTTCCGACACTCTTCAAGAGAAAACTGATCTGCCACCCAGGTGCAATTTAGGCTTAGAGAATACAGCAGGAAAACCAAAGCTATGAAGACTGACCACGGTCACATGTCAAAATCGACTCCTTTAGTAGCACATTTCCTGTACCACAAACATGCTCTAAGTATTACGTGCAACTCATTACTAGGCAAATTATGTGAACCTGCCTGTCCTTCTTTCTTCCTCAGGACAGATGACATCCTCACTCTTTTGTGATCTCTTTCTGTCCTTGATGTTTGTTTTAACCTAGTTTTACGAGTATATGATTGTTAGATATTGGGAAGAACACACTATGATGTCCCAGGTTCTGCACCTGTCTGCTGACGGATGCTTTGGAAAGGGAGATACCTGGGGCTGAGACAACCTGTGGTTCAGCCATGGACATGCTATGGAGACAATGGCTGGCTCCTCCTCCCACAGCTTTGGTAAGCCCTAGCCTCTGTCCTGAATTCTGCTCCCTTGCTAGCTCGGTTTCATTTAGTGCTTGCACACAGTAGAAACTTAACTAATAACACCCAGAATTCAGGCAGACGTAGTGACGGAGCTGGATCAGATCACAGAGAAAATATAGAGCAACTCAGCCATTTTACAGACGAGAAAAATGACTCAAGGAAATTAAGTGGTGCCAAGCCACTCACTGTGGGACAGAAGCAGTGAAGAGGGTTGACAATGGGTATTCGTTAGCCAACCTATGGTGTCTGCCTCAGAGAGTATATTTGTCTGTACACACCACTGCTTACATCCTCCGGGCCCAGCACAGTGCCTGGCACATTGCAGCTGCTCAGAAACATTTACCAAATGAATGAATGAATGAATATGTGAAAGGTGCTGAGAGGTAACTTACCTAAAGCCACAGGTCTAGTAAATAACTGGGCCAGGATATACACTGAGGTCTAATGTCTTAACCACTACCCTTGGCAGGGAGATTATTGTTTTGTTTGACTTTGCAGACCTGCTGGAGTTCCCTGTGGAGGCAGAATAACATAGGGGCTGCCAGCGGGAAGCTATGGAGGGAAACATGGACAGCTGAACTTTACTGTGGTGGGTCTACTGTTTTTCCCTTGTGGTGGCATGGCTTCCAAGTGTTTGTGGCCATTTAATAGTAGGATCTGGCCTCAAACCCTATTACTCTAGGTTTGTGATTCTAAGTGGTTTTGACAGAAGGACCCCTTGTCTTAAAAACATTTTCGTCTCCTTATACACTCTAAATGGACATCTGTATTATTAAAGCAAATATTTTCTCAGTGTCATAGATTTTGAATAAATGTTATGGATTCAAATTTATTTCCTTTGAACTTGGAAGCATCAATTGCTGATTTGTGTGTGTTACACACTTTCAAAACAAACTTTAAAGTCCTCAATCACTTCCAAATAACAATTACAGTGTTTTCAGAATCACTGAGCACAAAGGAAATTATTACCTTGGGAACCCTCCTGGTTTAAGGGTTTTTTCCTCCTTACATATGTCCTTAATCAGGGCCAAGAACTTTTGCATTTCTTCTTTAATTGGCTCTGATTTTCATGCTTCCTCTCTCCTTCTTTTTCCCCTAGTGGAAAGTCTACATTATTTTACCATGATTGAAAAAAAAAATACACACAAGAAGAGAAAACAGCAACTTCTGAAAAATTGTTCTGTGACTTTGGATGAATTTAAATAAAAGAAAATTATTTTAAAAGCTTGGTTAACATTTGTGCTAGCTTCAGTAGTGGGGGAAAAAAAAAAAGGAGAAGACTTTCTCCCACTTCTTTAAGAACTAAATTGGCCTAAGCTCTAGGCATAGGCTTAGTGGACAGCTGCCTGTTGGGTGATTTTGGAAACCCCAGAAGGGAAAAAGAAGCCAGAATCTAATGATGGTCTTTTAGAAAAAGCATAAATACCAAGATGGAGCTTGTTAAAAATAATAGTAACAAAAGTCAGAATAGCTAATAAATACTATTGAGCTCTTTCTTACGTGCTAGGCTTTGTGCTCAGAAGATACTGTAAGTATGTCCCCTCTTCTAGTGATGAAGTTGAAGTCTAATGCTGAACGGAAGGCTACCTAACCACTCTCTGTCTAAGCAGTCAGTTTAGTCTTGGATGCAGACAGGCGGGCAGATAAATCCATAAACCTAGTAGTAACAGGGAGTGGGTCCTGGAACTGAACAAAGGGTGAGGGGAGGGACCGGGAGTGAAGAGAGACGAGTCTTGGTACACTTGAGTCTTCATGGTGTCAGCCAATCTCAGGATACAATGATGCTGAAATTAATGCACCAGAACTAACAGAGTAGCATCTGGCATGAGCCTTGACAGTACTTCCTGGTGAATGTTATTTCCCACTTCAGAATCTCATTTGGATTTAAGTTTGTGCCTACAGAAAGGGCAGAACAAATCATTCTAATTGTGATGAAAATAAATGTTAAGTTCATTTACTTCTAAAATCAGGTCATCCTGAATACTGAGTTTAAGCAAAAGAAATGACAAAACCAAGATTAAAAATAAAAAAAAAACCACTTTTAAAATGTAGGCTGTCCCCCCCCCCACACTATACACGTAGATATTCTGACAGTATGGTATTACCTCAGGAAATCAGAGAGTATCTAACTAGCAAGAAGTTTCAGGAAATGGAATAGTATTACCACTAATAATGCTAAAGGACAACTTTCATAAGCACTTAAAGCATATTGAGCATCGTGCTGGGAGCTTTGCATGGGTTCCCTCAGCTCTTCTTCATAACAAGACCTTATGAATATGGAATTAAGACTTGCAGAAGCTAAGAAAATAGTCCCGAAGAATAACAAAACAAGTAACCAGTGGGACTGGAATTAAATTCAGGCAGCCCAAGGTAGAAATGTAATCAAATTCCTTTAATTCAACAAGTATTGAATTAATGTCTGTTGCCCTTAAAGCAGTAAGTTGGGCTTCTCTCCTTTCCACTTTTAGTTCAGTCACTACCCCGGGATAGTTAATGATACGATTTTATCTTATATTGTTTTGGGCATGCAGACTCATGTTTCTGTTAAGCCGAAAGGCAGAGGTTCAAGTCTCTCCCACTGATCCTTTGAAGGTCCAAGCCACTGTGGCCTCCGTGAACTCCTGCACTTTATGAAAAAGTGAAATGCCAGAGACCATCAAGTGCTTTCTCACTTGAACCCCTGGGACGTTTGAAGTGAGCAAAGATGACTTCAGCAGGTACATCACCAGGTCCAAAACACTGCATGTTTTAATTAATAAAACTCTAAATGTAGCATCAAGTAAGCGTTTTGGTTTTTGTGTATATGTTTATAGAATGGGAGTATTCTACTTGGTTCTAGAGGTTTTCCCTGTTTGAATTTTGCATTTACCTCAGCTGTATACAAACATAAAAATTTTTAAAGTCAAGCTAAGTCTTTCTTAATTGGCTTGAGTTGGAATCATAATAACCTTTTTACTTTTCAGAGAAATTTAGATACATTCTTTTTTTGATTTACTTTATTTTATTTTATTTTTTAATTGAAGTATAGTCAGTTTACAATGTTGTGTCAACTTCTAGGGTACAGCATAATAGTTCAGTCATATATATATATATACATACATTTGTTTTCATATTCTTTTTCATTATAGGGTTACTACAAGAAATTGAATATAGTTCCCTGTGCTATACAGTATAAATTTATTGTTTATTTATTTTACATATAGTAGTTAGTATCTACAAATCTTTAATGCTCAATTTATCCGTTCCCTCCCTTTTCCCCCCTGGTAACCATGTTTGTTTTCTATGTCTCTGAGCCTGTTTCTGTTTACAATAATGAAGACATGGAAACAATCTAAATGTCCATTGACAGATGACTAGATAAAGAAGTTGTGGTATCTTTATACAATGGAATACTACTCTGCCATAAAAAGAATAAAATAACGCCATTTGCAGCAACATGGGTGGACCTGGAAATTGTCATTCTAAGTGAAGTAAGCCAGAAAGAGAAAGACAAATATCATATAATATCACTTATATATGGAATCTAAAAAAAAAAAAACAAATGAATTTATTTACAAAATAGGTACATTCTTTTTAATAGAACGTTTCTCATATTCACTTTATCTCTGTCCCTCACAGTTGCTTGTAGGGTTAACTCTCAATAAATATTTGTTAGATTGGGCACAGTTCTTTACACTGCTGAGCGAGCTCCATGTGGCTTTACAAATAGTGAACTTGGACAAGAGGGTTGGGAGTTGGAGCTGGTGGATGAACAGGGCTGAAGGGAGAAATATGACAAGGGATTTCATGTTCTAGAATCAGCTGTTTGGGTACAAGCATTCCCACCAGGAAAACCGTGATGTGTTTCTTTATCTCTAGGGAGCCATTCCCTTGTCTCTGAAATAAGAACCCACTCATTTCATAGGTAATTGTTAGGATTAAACTCTTACATGTGAGTGGTTATCAAAATGGTCAGCAGAGAGTAAGCACTCAACAGCATTTAATCAATGTTACTATTATGGTTATCAGCTTAAGTGCTCTCTGCAGCCCAATAACTGCTTTGTGGGTGTCTGTGCAGCACCCCTTGGAGTACATCCAGAATTACTGGGAGAAGGTGGGACTGGCTCCTGCTTTTACTAGGTTGGTTTTAAGCCAATAGACAGAATTTTGGACAAGGTATGGGTTTTGCCCTTGCTGAGTATATAGTTTAATGCAGGAGGCAAATAAAAGTGCCCTTGCGATAACTCAAGGTTTTGCTGATCTTTGGGAAGTCACAAGGGAAATGGGGAGGTTTCAACTATACCTATAACGGTGAAAAGAAAATGAGCTTGGAAGCAAATAGAACAAAATGTGAAGATTTGTCCAACCTGGGTAGTTGATACAGGGCTGTGCTGTATACTAAACCCCAGATCTTTTACATGCTGGAAACAATTAATGAAATTAAAAGTTCCTTTCTTTTGTTTCCCTACTGCCACCCTTCACAGACTCACAGAACCAACGCTGTATTAGCAAACGAGTTTTGAACCGAGAAATCTCTCTGTTGGGGAGATGGAAGGTTACCCAGTCTCTTCAGGCAAGCAGCGCTTGGTTAATTCATCAAAGGCAGATTCTAGAAGGAATGATGAGCAGGGTAGGAGGAAGAATGAAATCAAAGCCGTCTACCTCCTCCTTCTTTCCCTTTCCCAGAATTACTTAACACTTCCAGGGGAGGAGAGAAGTGGTCATAAATACTCTCTCCATTTTTAGGGACACCAAAGAGCTACCTTTAGGGGCCTCACTGTTCCTGTTTGGAAGGTACTTTTATTTTCCTAAAGCCAGAAAGGGTCAGGGCAGGCTCCAGAGGAAAGCAAGCGGGATGGAGCTGGAAGCGCCCTGGGCTGTGGCGGGTGGAGGCAGCGGTGACCGGCTACCGCCGAGCCCTGCTGGGCAGGAGCCCCGCGGCACCGGCACCAAAGGTGGGAGGTGGAGGAGCGGGCGTTCCAGCCGCAGCTGCAGGAAAGGCAATTTGTGGCGGGGCTGGGGTTTATGTGTAGGCGAGTGCACTTTTTGTCTCTGCCTGTTTAGGTCCTCTCTGTATTGCAATCCAAGAAAAGTGAAGATTTTTCGTGGTTTTATTTCCCACTGGGTCTTAGAATGTTTCGTGTTGTAGCATCAGGGGAGATGGGTTGCGGGGAGAAACTTTGCTGAGCTCAGAGTTTAATTCAACCAACATAATAAAGAGACCTATGGTAGGAAATTGAGGCGGGGGGCGGGGGGGGGGAAGAGAAGGGCTAACTGAAACTTAGGAGCCTGGAGAAGTTCTCTGGAGGATGCTGTTGAATGGAAAGCTTAGGAACAACTCTGGCAGGTGAGGAAATAGGGGGGCAGAGAAGATGTGGGCAGTGTTGCTGTGTATCACCTTTAAATGCTCTTCAAGAGCGCAAATGAAGAGTGGAATCCTCTTTAACGTCTCCTAGCAGTTAGATTGTGTCTTTATATGCAACTTCCAGCAAGATGAGCTTCGTAGGACTCCGGGAATGATTCAGAGTGTCGCCGTGTACTCACAGGCACTACATCAGCTCTAAATAGCCTAATCACAGGCATGAGAATGTCTCCGTGGTGGTTAAATCACCTATGTTCCAAATACTATGCTATACATGAGGGTAATGTTGAAATTATAGCTATTAGCTCTTATGAATTGAAAATATAAGAAGAGCAAAAATGTTGAAAATCTGCAGTTAGAAAATAGTAAAAAGTCTAAGAGTGTAAGAATCACTTCAGAAAGGCCCTCAGAATAGAGGCAGGAAGAACGGAAGCCACGTGGTACAGGACTGGGCCAAAGGATGCAGGAAGTCGGTGAAGTAGTGAGTACCCCGGAGAGGTGCACAGACGAGCACGTTCCTGAGAATTAAGGAGGTTAAAAGAACGCGCTGTCTGGCTTCCTGCCCAGGCCACCGTTCACCCTCACACCTGGGGTCGTGTAGCTCCTCATGAGGCTTGGCTCGGGCCAGGACCAGTGATCTGCCATCAGGAAAATGAAGACTTCCTGGGCCGGAGCCTCATCACCTGTAATAGTGATGATTATAACTAGCACCTACTAAGCAAATACATACGTATATGTATATCTGTATGTGTAATATAGATCGATCTGTTTGTCTACCACTATGCTAAAGACTTCAGATGCAATAGCTAATTTAATTCTCTCAACACCTCTCTGAGTCAGATGTATATAAGAAGAGACTGAGGTTTAGGAGGTTAACTAAGAATGTCACAGAGCCGGTATTCAGTAAAGGAAACAGAAACGACTTTGGTGGTTTCAAACAGAAAGGGATTTGATTTTTCTGCATGTTAACTGTGAGATACCGAGGTGGAGATTTTTTCTGTTACTTATCCAGCTTGTTTTTAATGAGGTTCCTGAATCTATGGTTTGGTGTCTGTCATTTTGGAAAAGTGTCAGCCATTAACTGTAACTATTTCTTCTGTTCCTTTCTCTCTTTCTTCTCCTTTTGGTCTTCCTTTTATGCATATCTTTTGTAATTGTTCCACAGTTCTTGGATATTCTGTTTTGTCTTCTTCATTCTTTTTTCTCTTTGGATTCAGTCATATTGTATATTATGTAATATTATATATATAATATATAAAACTGTATAATATATATAATATAATATGTAGTGTATATAATATATACTATATTCCACCCCTACTCCTGCTTCACTTAAAATATGTAGACAAGAGCTGTAGAAGTAACCTCCTGAGAGAACCAGAGGCACGGCTCTTTCAACACCATCTGTCATTCTTCAAAGATTTAAATTTCACCAGTGAAATCATCAAATTGATCA
Source organism: Vicugna pacos (assembly GCF_048564905.1). Taxonomy (NCBI): domain Eukaryota; kingdom Metazoa; phylum Chordata; class Mammalia; order Artiodactyla; family Camelidae; genus Vicugna; species Vicugna pacos. Next base: position 14,873,374 of record NC_132988.1, read on the forward strand.
GGGTATCTCTGTCTCATTGTATAAAACTGCATTCTCTTCTAGTGCATTCTACTTTCAAGAATTTCTTAAATGACATGAAGTTGTCAGTAGATTTCACAAGAATGAGAAGCTTCAAAAAGAACTAGAGGGACCCAGTACGATGGCTTTTGGTGAGCTGTTCCCTCCCTTCACTCAAAAGTCAGAAAAGCATGATAGTAGTCACCACTTACTGAGTGTTTACTGTGCACCAGAATCGTTCTAAGCTTTTTGCCAGGATGGTAGTGCTGTCATTACCCCCATTTTTATGGATGAAGAAGCTGAAGTACAGAAAAGCTCAGTATCAGGTACAAGACAAGATCCTCAACATGCAGGCACGTTTCCCACCCAGTTTCCCAAGCCTGGGGGGCTGTATCAATTACGCCAGTACCAAAGTCCCGTAAGCTAAGACTGCTTGAATAAGGCACTTAAGAAGTGCCCTGGTTTTTCTGCCGTAGGGGAAGTTGGATTGTGCAACCCCTACTTAGAGGTTGCTCTCAATAAATTATGACATTTTCACCCCCTGAGTTAGAGATCTTTGCACAACCTAACCTTTATAGCTTTTCAACAAGGCCACCGAAGCTAAACAAATTGTTCTACAAGGTGCTGCTGGAATCAGATGCCAGACATTTCTGTTATACCTGGGATAGTCTGTGTGTGCGTGCGTGCGTGTGTGTGTGTGTGTGTGTGTAAATCAGATTGTAGATTCCAGAATTCTAAGAATTATTTCTAATTCTGTTTGTGATATAAACATAGATGGGTGTCAGCTGAAGATGAACTCAATGGAAAGTTTTCATTTCAATAAAGTGATAAGAGGAAATATGCTTCTCAGGCAACTGTAAAAATGACTTCTTCCTACTCAAGAAAGAACATGTCAAACCCATGAAACTGATTCTTTTTAAAAAATTTATTTATCTTTATTTTACTTAAATTTTTTTAGGGGGGGGGGCAGATAATTGGGTTTATCTATGTTATTTTTTTAAGGGAGGTGCTGGGGATTGAACCCAGGACCTCATGCATGCTAAGCATGTGCTCCACCACGGAGCTGCACCCTCTCCCCAAGACTCTTTCTTAAAAAAAGAAAAGCTTCCAAATACCTGTGATTATTTAGTTTCTAACTTTCTTTCCTTCCCCTCCAAAAGGTGCCGTTTTGTCACATACTCTACACAGACCCTCTATGGTGTTGAACTTGCAGCGGAAGGGCATCACTTATCATTTCAGGTTATTGTTGGTTTCTGACTCAAAGATGGTACGTTGTGATGGTCACATGCCTGTTTCTTATTACTGCTGCTCTCCTGACAAGTTAGAGCAGCGCTAAGACACAAAATGTGAGAGAACATTGAGTTCTCAATTGCTTACCAGTTAAAACCTGTGTCATCTGTAGACTGTAAGGCCAACAAAGAAGTCATTGCCGCTATCAGCAGGGTCAAGAAATTCTACAGCTGCATCTATAGTGGTGCCTTTTATGTTGTATTGATCAAATGCCTCTATGGTGACCCTTTTATAAGGATAATCCCCCCTTAATTAGGCCACTGTGTGAGGAACCAGTCTGGAGTCTTTTGTTGAGTTCATATGTCCTTGGACTTGTCTGTGAGCTGGGGAGACTGGCTTTAACCATCAGTGCCCTGGTTTTTCTGCCAGAGGGGAAGTTGGATTGTGCTTTGCTACACTGGCTACAAAGTCTGACATTTTACAACTGCCCTGACTCATCCTTCCCAGATGACTAAATAGATGATTGTGAGTTTTTCACACCATCTCTGTCTTACGTTGGGCGTGCCCGAGGAATTTGAATAACCATGTGCATGAGCTCTCTGCTCCTAAAAGATGCCTTGTGTGGGAAAATCACATTGTTTTTCCCGTGCCTTTGTGGGTTCAGTAATAATTGACTAAGTGAATTCTAAAAGGGGATCGTCATGTTACTTTAACCATATGATAAGATATATATATCAAAGAAATTGTTTCCGTGAGAGTATTAGGTAGAACCTACGTCTGGTAGCCTGGAATTGAGTCAAATCTTAAAATAAAGGGTAAGCCATGTAGCTCATGTATTTCTTATTTACTGGGCACCCATTATGTGCCAGGCGCCATTGATATGCGTCACCAATGCACTGATATTAGGTGGTAAGACACCCGGGCATCTTGGTCATTGCAGGGAAAGGACTTTATTGGCCTTTGGTATACAACTGGTTAAACATAGACATAAAATACGGCTAGCTCATCTCAAACCTGCGCAATAAAAACACAGCTCTGAGCCAGGTATGTCAGACATTTCCGTTTCTCATAATTCTATTTTATCCCAGATCTATCTTCTTCAAGCCCATGGTCACACAGGACAGCGTAGATTCTTCAGGTAGGCCTGAACTGAATTATTAGGTCTTTTTTGTTCAGCATGTCCCCACGGGACTGCTCACAGAACTCAGCACGATTGTCCTGGGCTTCAACTCCAGCTCTGTCTCCCAGCCTGGGCTGACCACCGGACTCCCTGAGCCGCACCTTCCTCGTCTGCCAAATGGTTAAGCTCATACCACCACAGGGAATGCCTGTCAGCTGGTGAGAATTCTTTCCCATAATAGGCCATCTTTTAACTGAGTTTTAAGGAATGAACAGGCTTTCTCTAGGCAAAAAGAGGAAAGAGTATGTCAGGTAGAGGAAATGTCACTTGTTGTTAGGTGCACAATGTAATATTTCTTAGATAAAACTACACTTTAAGGGGTCATCAGTTGATCTAATTTGGATTATGCACACACCATGTGTACACTGCCTTTCAGTCATGAGGCTATATTCTAGAGAGGGTGAGGGCGTCAGGTATTTTTTATCCCTGATCGATCTCTCTCTCTCTCTGTATAATGGTAGTAATGTGGCTTTCATTGGTGAAATTAGTGGCTACTTATTTAGCCTAAAGGATATTAGATATGGACCTTCAGTGGTCAAATTAGTGGTTTTAAGATGTGTGGATTGATGAATATAGCTTGAAGCCACTCCTGCCTCACATGAGTGGGGTATAGAAATTTAGCCAGATCTTTTTTACTCTTAAGAATTGCACCCAAAATCTGATCCCCATTAGTCTTGTGTCTAGCGGCTTATTCCCTGATTCCTAGTTGCCAGAGTCTGAGTGGACAGTTAGCTAAATCTGCCTACCAGGATTAGCTGATTTGCCTTGGGGGAACTTTTAAGTGAGATAACTTGGGCAAAGATCTCAAACTTCACTGAAGTTCAGGTTAAACGCATTATTTCACTGTCCTGTGCCTGCTTACTGATAAATGTCTGCTGTGGGGGAATTTGGGAACTTGCTTTATTATAACTTAGTGGCCAAGCTGTAGGAGAGAAACACACCTACTTCCAGTGTTTTCTGAGGCTCTCATTGTCTACCAGAAAGCATCTAAGAGTTGAGCAGGTCAAATTGGCTTAGATCAGCTTGGAGCTGATATAAGGGCATAGAGTTGTGAAAGCACGAGACGCTTGGGAAGAGCCAGAGGTTGAGTGTGTTTGGGGCAGGCGGACATTCTGCTAGGGGAGAATGGCCGTAAGAAATGAGTTTAGGAAATAAGTTTGGGGCCACCTGGTGGAAGAGCCTTGTATTTCAGTCTAATAAGTGAGCAAAGGAGACATCAGAGGTTTTTATGAAGGGGACTTACAAATGCTCAGACTTGTGTTTAGAGCATCATCTCTGCCTGCCGTGTAGAGGGAGAGAGACCATTTAGACCAGGGGTTTGCAAACCAAGACCCAAGGGCCAGATGTCGCCTAAGAGCTAAGAATGGCTTTTACATTATTACGTGGGGGAAGAAGAGTATTTCATGATATGTGAAATTGTATGGAAAAAAATTCTCCTTTAGTGCAGGTCTATGTTTCCTATAAAAGGCCAATAGGTAGGATGGACCTGGAGGTGATCATTCTAAGTGAAGTGGGCCGGAAAGAGAAAGAAAAATGCCATATGATATCAGTTATATATGGAATCTAAAAAAAAAAAAGGACACAAATTAACTACTTAGATGATTGATTTCTTAAATATGTGTAAGCACATTTGACTGTCCTTTATGACTGGATTACCATATTCTGTTGATTCTTATTTTGTGGTTGGCTTTATTCCTTTGATAACTACGTAAGTTTAAAAAGCAAAAAGAGAATGAAGTACTAATTTACGCTACCACATGGAGGAACCTTGAAAGCAGTATGCCAAGTGAAAGAAGCCAGTGATAAAAAGCCATGTATTATATGATTTCATTTATATGAAATATTCAGAACAGGCAAATCTACAGAGACAGAGGCTAGCTTAATGTTTGCCTAGAGTTGAGGGAGTACAGAGAGTTTGGGAAGTGCTGGCTAAAGGGTATGGTGTTTCTTTGTGGGATGATTTGAATGTTCCAAAATAGATTGTGGTGATAGTTGCACAACTGTTCAAGTATCATAAATTTACATTGAATTGTACACTTTAAATGGATAAATCATATCTTAATAAAGCTTTTATTTTAAAAAAAAAGGCCAATAGGAACTACATAGGCACATCAAGGGAAGGCTTTTCTCATGAAAAAAAATTAAAGCTCTTATTATGAATAATAGAAAATTGAAAGTAATAATAGCTCTGGTCCTTTTCCCTTTCTATACATTCTGTTTTTACCTCCAGTTTTATTTCTTTATTGAGATGTAATTGACATACACGTGTATGTTTAAGATGGACAGCATAATGATTTGACTTACACACATCATGAAATGATGACAATAATTTAGTGAATATCCATTATCTCATATTGCTATAGAATTAAAGACATAGAATAATTTTTTTTTGTGATGAGAACTCCTAGGATTTACTCTTTTAACATCATATATATATATAATATAATATATATAACATAGAGCAGGGTTAATTATATTTCTCATGTTGTACATTTCATCCCTAGTACTTACTTATAACTTGGATTTTGTACCTATTGACTGTCTTCATCCAACCCTCCCACTCCCCACCTCTGGTCACCACAAATCTGATCTTTTTTCTATGAGTCTGTTTGTTTTTGAAGCATTATTGAACTACAACACTGTTCATTTCTGTTACACAACATAGTGATCTGGTATTTCTATCCATTTCAAAATGATCATCATGATAAGTCTAGTTATCGTTTGTCACTATACTAAGATATTACACACTTATTAACTATATACCCCACACTGTACATTTCATACCTGTGAATTATTTATTTTGCAACAGGAAGTTTGTACTTCTTAATTTCTCTCACCTAATTTTCTCCTCCCTCACAGTCCCACACCCTCTGGCAACTACCTGTTTGTTCTCTGTATCTATAACTATTTCTGTTTTGTTATGTTTATTCATTTGTTTTTTTTTTTTACAGTCCACATACAAGTGAAATCACACACTATTTGTCTTTCTCTGTCTGACTTAGGATAATACTTTCTAGGTCCATCTGTATTGTTGCAAAGGGCAAGATTTCATTCTTTTTCATGACTGAATAATTTTCCACACATGTGTATGTGTGTGTGTACAAACATATGTATGTATGCATGCTACATCTTTTTTTAAACATTTTTGTTGATTAATAATCATTTTACAATGTTGTGTCAAATTCCACTGTTCAGCACAATTTTTCAGTCATACATGACATACACACACTCATTGTCACATTTTTTTCTCTGTGAGCTACCATAACATTTTGTGTATATTTCCCTGTGCTATACAGTATAATCTTGTTTATCTATTCTACAATTTTGAAATCCCAGTCTATCCCTTCCCACCCTCGGCCCCCCTGGCAACCACAAGTCTGTATTCTCTGTCTATGAGTCTATTTCTGTCCTGTATTTATGCTTTGTTTTTGTTTATTTGTTTGTTTGTTTGTTTTTGTTTTTTAGATTCCACATATGAGCGATCGCATATGGTATTTTTCTTTCTCTTTCTGGCTTACTTCACTTAGAATGACATTCTCCAGCAGCATCCATGTTGCTGCAAATGGCATTATGTTGTCGGTTTTTATGGCTGAGTAGTATTCCATTGTATAAATATACCACCTCTTCTTTATCCAGTCACCTGTTGATGGACATTTAGGCTGTTTCCATGTCTTGGCTATTGTAAATAATGCTGCTATGAACATTGGGGTGCAGGTGTCATCCTGAAGTAGGGTTCCTTCTGGATACAAGCCCAGGAGTGGGATTCCTGGGTCATATGGTAAGTCTATTCCTAGTCTTTTGAGGAATCTCCACACTGTTTTCCATAGTGGCTGCACCAAACTGCATTCCCACCAGCAGTGTAGGAGGGTTCCCCTTTCTCCATAGTCTCTCCATCATTTGTTATTTGTGGATATTTTGAATGACAGCCATTCTGACTGGTGTGAGGTGATACCTCATTGTAGTTTTGATTTGCATTTCTCTGATAATTAGTGATATTGAGCATTTTTTCATGTGCTTTTTGATCATTTGTATGTCTTCCTTGGAGAATTGCTTGTTTAGGTCTTCTGCCCATTTTTGGATTGGGTTGTTTATTTTTTTCTTATTGAGTGGTATGAGATGCTATATATTCTGGAGATCAAGCCTTTGTCAATTTCATTTGCAAAAATTTTCTCCCATTCCATAGGTTGTCTTCTTGTTTTACTTATGGTTTCCTTTGCTGTGCAGAAGCTTGTAAGTTTCATTAGGTCCCATTTGTTTATTCTTGCTTTTATTTCTACTAGGAGAAACTTTTTGAAATGTATGTCAGATAATGTTTTGCCTATGTTTTCCTCTAGGAGGTTTATTGTATCTTGTCTTATGTTTAAGTCTTTGATCCATTTTGAGTTGATTTTTGTATATGGTGTAAGGGTGTGTTCTAGCTTCATTGTTTTACATGCTGCTGTCCAGTTTTCCCAACACCATTTGCTGAAGAGACTGTCTTTATTCCATTGTATATTCTTGCCTCCTTTGTCGAAGATGAGTTGACCAAAATTTTGTGGGTTCATCTCTGGGCTCTCTGTTCTGTTCCATTGGTCTATATGTCTGTTTTGTACCAATACCATGCTGTCTGGATGACTGTAGCTCTATAGTATAGTCTGAAGTCTGGGAGAGTTATTCCTCCAGCCTCTTTCTTTCTCTTCAGTAATGCTTTGGCAATTCTAGGTCTTTGATGGTTCCATATAAATTTTATTATGATTTGTTCTAGTTCTGTGAAATATGTCCTGGGTAATTGGATAGGGATTGCATTAAATCTGTAGATCGCCTTGGGCAGTGTGACCATTTTAACAATATTGACTCTTCCAATCCAAGAGCATGGGATAGCTTTCCATTTTTTAAAGTCTTCTTTAATTTCCTTCATCAATGGTTTATAGTTTTCTGTGTATAATTCTTTCACCTCCTTGGTTAGATTTATTCCCAGATATTTTATTACTTTGGGTGCTATTTTAAAGGGGATTTTTTCTTTACTTTCTTTTTCTGTTGATTCATCGTTAGTGTAAAGAAATGCAACTGATTTTTGAACATTAATTTTGTAACCTGCTACCTTGCTGAATTGTTTGATCAGCTCTAGTAGTTTTTGTGTGGAGCTTTTAGGGTTTTCTATATATAGTAACATGTCGTCAGCATATAGTGACACTTTTACCTCTTCTTTTCCAATTTGGGATCTTTTCCAATTTGGGATCTGGGATTTGTTAATTTAAGATTCTATTGGAAACTCTTTCAAGGGCAGAACTGAGAGACCGTGAGTTGATATAGAGAGAACGTAAAGTCAGAAGAGATAAGGGCTGAGGCAATCCTCTGAAAATCTCAAACATTTCAAGGTTAGACAGAAGGAGACAAGCCAGAGAAGGAGGAGGATCAGAGGAGGACAGTGTTCTAAGCAGAAATCAAAGATGAAGATCTCTTGCTTCAGGTGGGAATGACCTACAGCTTCCAATGCTTCAGAGCGTTCAAACGAACTGAATACTGAAATGGACTTATCACGCTCAGCAGCTGGCTTGCTACTGGCAGTTTTACTAAAGTTGACGATTGCCTACTTACAGTTTCCACTTGGAAGTCTCTTGGGCACCACAGCCTCTTCATATTCTAGTTGGAACTCATCGTTTTCCTGATGGAATCAGTGTTTTGTCTTTCAGCAAAGACACCACCATCTATCCAGCTGTCTAGCAAGAAACGTTTGGGGTCAGGCAGGACCTGATTCTTCACCCCAGATAGCTAATCAATCGCCAAGTCATGTTGAGCCTATCTCCTAAAATTTTTTCAGCATTTCCAGGGCTCTGTTTCCACTGTCATCACTAAAATGTAGTTATCAGGTCTCTCTGCCGGGCTCCTGGAATAACATCTTCACTGTTCTTTCCTACCTGTCCTCTCTTCACCAGTTTATGCTGCACTTACGGCCAGGGTGATCCTTTTGAAAGCGAATCTGATCAGGTCACACCGCTACTGAAAGTTCTCCCCCTATTTCCCTAGAGCAAAGTTCAAATCCTCAACACAGCCCAAAGACCCTCATGATTTTTATCCATGGTATGTCCCATCAACATAATTTGTACCATTTCCCCCTGAGTCTCTACAATACACACCGTCCCTCTTCTAGTTTCTTGAAAATACGGCATTTCTTTCTACCTTATGACCCGATCTTCACACCCACTAATCCTTTAACCAGGAATCTCCCCACACCCCTCGCTACCCACCAGCCCGCCCCTGCCCCCTTCCTGTAGTTGATTCCTCTGAATTCTTTATTTATTAGCTTGTGCTACTTCTTCAGGGAAAAGCCCACTTCCTCAGTCTAGTCTGTTCTCCTTGTCACACTCTTGCTGCTCTGGGTCTTCTGTCTGGAGAAGGGTAGGCATTATTTTGTGTCTGCTTTCTCTTCTTGAAATCAGGAGCTGCATCTGTCTGGCTCACCGCATGACCCCAGCGCCAGGGACAGACAGCGCCTTTTCACTCAGTGATTCCTTGTGAAATGAACACATGTGGTAGGAATGCGGAGATGGTGGGTTTTATAAGTGTTTGGGTCGATAAGGTTTCCACAAACTTGGATCCCAAAGGGAAGGAGAATAATGGTCATGGTGAAAGCAGATTCGAAAATAGCAAATAGATTCAAAATAAAGATTTTTTTTTTCATAGATAAGGAAGGCTTGAATGTATTTGCAGAATAAAGCAAAAGAATTTTAGGGGAAGGGAAGTGAATTGCTGGGATTGAGATCGAGGGAGGGGATAATGGGTGAAGCAAGGGAGGAAAGGGGACCCAGAGATCAGGTGAAAGGTCCCGCTACGGAAAGGAGGACAGAACTTCTGGTACTGAAGGGAAGTACAGAAGGCTTGGAGTCACGGTGGGTCACTGTGGCTACATTAGAAGCAGTGTATCAGTTGCTCTGGGTTGGATTGTCTCCCCACCAAAAGATTTGTTGCAGTCCGAACCCTTGATAGCTGTTAATGTGACCTAATTTGGAAATGGGGTCTTTGTGGGCGTGATCAGGTTAAGATGAGGTCACTAAGACGGGCACTAATCCAATGCAACTAGCGGTCTTGTGAGAAGAGTGAAACCTCCATGTGGCAACAGAGGCAGAGGTGGGAGGGTGCAGCTCCACCCCGGGTGCCAAGGACTGCCGGCCACACCAGAGCCGGGGGAAGGCGAAGGAGGGGCTCCACCCAGAGTCCCAGAGGGAGGAGCACCGCCCTGCTCGCCCCTTCACCCTGGATGTCTGGCTCCCAGAGCTGAAAGAATCCTTTTCTGTTGCTTTAGGCCACCCAGTTTATGGTACTTTGTTACGGCCTTTGGATTTCTTGTAAGGAATCCAATACAGGCTTATGATTATTTCCTAAGAATTTTGGAGTCCAGTGTTGGCTTCAGGACAGTGACGCAGGTATAGGAGAGTCACTGAGAGGAAAGACAAAGGGAGCTGGTTAAAATCTAGCAAAAAGCTACCTGAGTATTTCCTGAGCCCTCAAAGCCATGATAGTGTGATTAAGAAATAGCAAATAAAGAAGATCACATGGAACAATGAAAAACAATTAGGTAAATATCACCTTTAAGCATTAAATCAAGCTCTCCCCTTCCTGTTAGCCAGGTCTAAAAAGATACAGATTGGACACTTGGCTTTATCTTTTAAAGTGAAGGATAATGATTCCTCAAAAGAATGGATATTTTCTTAGTAATGGTTTCTTATTTGAAGGACTGTGAACAACATAAAAACAATAAATTTCACACAAGATAAAGATTCAGTTCTTATTTAAGCATCTGCTTTTGTGTCAGACCTCTGTTACCTTATTGACTTTTTCTTTTGGCAGGACGAGGTAAATGGGTTTATGTATTAAATGGAGGTGCTGGGGATTGAACCCAGGACCTCATGCATGCTAGGCATGCACTACCACTGAGCTGTACCCTCCCCTGTTACCCCATTGACTTTAATCGTTACTTAATGTAAGTATTTTGTTCCCTTATTAATATTAGGAAACTCAGCTTTAGAGACATCACCCAGCTAGTACGTGGGCATCATCATGATCAATTGAAGGTCCCCTACGTCTAACTCCTAATACCTTCTAATTGTTTTCTCCATGTCAGGTTGCTGGAAGTGTTCTTCTGGTAGGTTCTTATTAAGCCAATCTTTAAAAATTACCAAGTGCATAACAAGAAATTGAAAATTCAGTGAAGATAGTTATTCAGGGATCTAAGTCTATACAATCAAAGTAAATACCTTTCTGGAGATTTATGGTGATAAAGAGGGCAGTTTGGAATACCGTTGCACCTACCTTGACTGATGCCTGGGGCCTCAGCAGTAAAGAGATGGATGGATAAACTGTCTGGCTCGAATATCGCTTCTCTCTGTTGCCTTTTGACAGAAGCTGTGGAGCAGCCTGTTCAAGTTAAGTTCTGGCAAAAATCCCAGAGTGCAGATATCAGGCCTTATTGTTTGAAGGAAGATGCACAGGATTTGGATATCAGAGTGACTTGTGTTTAACATTCTACTGGAAGTTGAAAAGGCTGACTGTGTTCGTGCCTGGATGGAGGCTCATCTCACTTCTATGTTCTAATTAAAAATTCATGGAGTGAGAATAAGTGGATTTAAAAATTCCCCATTAGCAATATTAGCTTAGAAATCATACAATGGATGCTACGTTGCAGCCATTTAGAGAAGCACAAACTTTCCTAGCCTTGCTGCTCTTAAACATTCTAATTTCATTGCCTGATCTGAAGGTCAAGGGCATGAACCTGATGGAATAAATCCTCCTTTGGGGAATCATTAGAGGAAGTTTGCCCCAGTTCACCACCAGCAATCACAGAGGAGGGGATACAAATGGAGCACAAAGCATACTTGCCCTTCAGTGACCCTCAAAGCACCCTGCGGTTCCATGTGCCTTTGACCAAGTTTATAGCCTTCCATTGCCTTTTGCGGTTACTGCGAATCCCCCGGGGGAGAAAGATGATCTCCGGTAGCCAGGACCCAAATGGTGCAAAATTGTTGAGATCACAATCCACAGTGCTGATTATTTATATGCAATACCAACCGTGTGATCTTTATCTGTGGGATTAGGAGCCACAATGACATTTCTCATCCGGTGCTGCCTTTTGGACCACATCTCCTGGGCATCAAGATGGGAAGTGACAGGAGCCCCGTAGCGGGTGTGGATTGTACAGCATAGTATTTCCTTTCGAGAAGGTCTGAGAAGCAGCTCAACATGTTGGGTCACTCAACATTTGATTCAATCAGAATAGCTAATGAATTATTAACATAAAAAACACCATGTGCAGGCTTCCTGAAGGCTCTGAAATCTTCTCAGCTGGACTATAAATATCTCCTCAATACTAACAGTGCTTCAATAGCCAAAATCATGCTATCAACTACTCTTTCACTGTAACTCTTTTATAATAGCAATAAATTATACTTGAGTTTTAAAAGAGAGAGCTTTGACATTTATTTTACAAGTTCATATAACTTTATTTTGCTCTGGATGGTTCCTTTCTTTTCTTGGTGCTGGGGGTAGGGCAGGGCGTAGATTAAGGGGGAGGAGAGCGTCTGAGACATTCCACTGAAATTTTTATCCTAAAGTACCACGTATATTTATTCACTCTTGCATAAATTTCTTTGAGATAGAATAAAGAGTATGCATGATAAAATGAAAACAGAAAAGTGAGGGAGAATGTGACAAGTTTCCGTCTTAATCAGATAAAAGGATATATCCGTTTGGCGATGGGAATTCTACAAATGAAACAACAGAATGAAAATATCAACACTGTGTAATTGATACGGAGCACTGCAAATACGCACCAACAAGAGATGGACTTATTCAAGCAAGACTGTCGTTATTGAAATGACAAGAAACTTTCGGAAAGAAAATTAAACAACAGTGTGGTAAAAACTAATTACCTTTTCTGTGAACAACATGAAAAATTGGTGAAAGAGAAGCAGCCTGATGGCACTTTAAGGTAAATTCGTTACTTTTTTTTTTCACAATGAGAAGTAGGAAAATCATTAAAGAAAAATATCAAAAGTAGACAAATTTTTTAGTATAAGCTATTGTGAAAAAAACATTTAATTCTGAGTACATAACCTTTTGGCCTTAATTCCCCTGACTGGGTTAAAAAAATATGAGCAGGCTAGACTGTCCAGCTGATGACTTGGGGAAAGAATGCTGTTATTTTTAACCAGGCAAATACTTACAGAGTCATCTGTTTTGAACAAAGAAGACTGATAGTCCTGTTCTGCATTTTCCCTGCGTCTGGAGTCTGAACTTGGCTGACTCCAAATTAGGAAGAAATACCCTTGACTCCAACACGATTTGAGAATCAGCTAAGAGTCCCTGTTAGCTAGGACATTTATACTTTCACTTACAATATTAAGGTATTGACACATTTTCTAAGAACAAATGAGGGAATAAGACCCTAAAGAGTTGTCTGATGAAAGGGACTCATACTCTGAATAAGTATTTCCACTAAGTCATCAAATGATGTCACAAACGACAGTCCCAGAAGTCTCAAATTGAGCAAATGCATCGTTTTCTGCAGGAAGAACTAACTACCCTACGTAATTTGTCAGCATTGAAAAGAATGCGATAAAATAGCATCAGTTGTTATGAAAGTTTATCACTCACTTCTCATTGCTTATGTTTTATTTTCAGGGAGCTATAGCTTGAGGTAGTAGGTTCAGCAAAGAGAAAAAATGCATTCAACTCTTTTCTTGTAGATACTTCACACTTAGGGTCTAAATTCATACAACCAAAGGCTACAGCCTTAGCTTAACATTGTCAGGAAATCCTTTACATTTTACTTCACCACTTCAGGTGTGTTGAGGCCAGGCTGTATTTTGGTAAATGGACTGAATTGTCACCCCCAAATTAGTATGTTGAAGCCTTAACCCACATTATGACTATATTTGGAGATAGAGTCTTCAGGAGGTAATTAAAATTAAATAATGTCTTAAGGGTGGGGCCCTTATCCCATGGGACTGTGGCCTTATGAGAAGAGAAAGAGCGAGATCTTCCTCTCTGTCCATCATGTGAGAACATGCTAGAAGGCGGCTGTCTGTAAACCAGGAAGAGAAAGCTCTCTCACCTAAAAATGATTCGTGCAGCATCTTTGATCTTGGACCACCCAGCCTCTTGAACTGTGAGAACTAACTGTCTGTTGTCTAACCCGCCCAGTCTGCGGTATTTTGTTATGGCAGCCCGAGCTGACAAACACAGTGAGATTCAGTGTACCTCTGATCGTCCCTTTTCCTAGGGGATGCCCTCCAGGGCTTTAATTCTGAATTTGGCAAGTGTCTGTCTCCTTAGCACCAAGAGAGACAATGGGAAAGTCAGCTCAGCTTATAGGAAATTTTAGATACAGATTTTCAAGTTCTTGCCTCATGCAACGTTAGAATTGGAGAAAGCTTAGATGGTAAACTCCGTGTATTTGAGGCTCCTGAAGTCTCCGATTTTTGTCATTCCAACCCTCTGAGCAACTGCCAGCAGTTTGCCATTTCTCTGCCTCCGCATGGCCAAAACCCCAAGTCTCAGTCTCTAGCCCATCCAGAATTAGCAAATGCCCTAAGGGGGAAAAAAAAAAAGGCTCAGACCCTCCGCTCACCTCTGAAAGGTTCTCCCTTTTCCAGAATTTTAGTCTTTGAAGTCCGCTTACTTCGGAAGCTCTTGGATCCTTTTGAAAAAGATAAGTTGTATATTTTACCTGACTTTTCTGGTTGCTCTTGGCAGGACATTCCATTCTGTTCCATCCATATGGTTCCTTTTGGATCTCACTTCGTTAACAGTTCAAAAAGCCTTGGAGGGCAGCTCTTCTGTGGTCACCAGACATGGACCAGAGCTAGAGGAAGCGAGTCTGGCAGAAAGAGCCTGTAGCGAGTCCTCCTTCCAGCTCTCCCACTCACGTGCCAGGACGGTAGGTAACTGGCGCAGTGATCGGGGGCACCAGCTTGGAAAGCAGATGGTGTGGGCGGTATACTGGTTCCAAGCTACTTGTATGAAATTGCAGCATTTACTTAAATTTCCCTCACCCTCTGTTTCCACGTTATAGAATACTAACAGTAACCATCCATCGAGGATTTTTATAAAGATTAAATGCAATTTCCTACACAGCATGTGTATCAATAAACGCCAGCTCTTGTTATCACTAATTTGGAAAACTCACATATTCTCACTAAGTTGGTTTCCTCACAGACAACAACAAGAAAAATGAATGTAATCCCTGTCGCATAGGTGGGGCATTGGGATGAAATGAAAATCCATGTTAGTGTACATGACAATGTAGGACTATGTATTAAGTGCTCTGGTCATGGTGGCCATTCAATAATTAGTTTACTGTCTATCTGACGAACGTTCTCTGAGATAAAATAAGATTGCTTACATTTCAAATGTTGCTGGTTTTTTTCATATGGATTCAGATTTTGAAGCCTAGATCATATCTTATCCATCTTTGTATCCCTAGTACCTGGCCAAACTCTAGCATGCCAATGCACATTTGCTGCAGGAGTGAATTGGTGAAAACCAGCTTATAATTCTATAGTTCATTATCCACTCCGGCTCCCAGCACATCTTGTTCAAGAGCCAAATAAATATTTGTTGAATAAATGAATTATTCAGAGTCATTAAAAAGCCTAACAGTTAACTCAGGGACAGTATCAATCTTTTTCTCAACCAGATTTAGGAGACGATGATTTTCATTTGGACAGTGACCGACTTGGTTCTGACAAATGTGGTCTTGGAGTTTATAGAGGAAGTGGGGCCAAGAATATTTCCTCATCAAATACAAGATCTTGATTCTTACTTATCAGTTCTGGTCACCAAATATGTTTTTGTGTTCTCCCTGATTACAGGGTGATGTAACAGGAGTGTAAATGAAGAAGATGGGGCAGTGGGGAGCTGGATTCAGAGAGCGGAAGCCAGATGGCTTTAATCCTAAACAACAATTAAACACTTGCCATACATACTCTTAATCACACTAGGAGCGTTTAATACCCACTGGCTAGATGCAAGGATGCTTCACCACGAGGAAAACAGTCCCTAAATTATTATCAGTTGCCACTTTGACTCTAAAATAAAATGACACTTAATGAGTTTTTATGATGTGCATGGGATGGTGCTGCACATTTTCTGAACATTATCTCAGTTAATCCTCACAGAAACAACGGCACTTCTGCTCTGCGAGATGGGTTCTCTTGGTGTCCCATTACATAGATGAAGACACTGAAATAAGAAGCACTAGGGACCTGCCCAAGAGCACACAGAGGGTGTGTGGTTGGGGGGGGGTGTCTGGCCATCTCCTGGTTTCCTATTAGGCCCTGCAGCAGTGGTTTTCCCCCATCAGAACCAATGCCCTCTTTTAAAAACAAATACCATGTAAAGTCTTCTTTAATACCCTGAAATGAAATTCACAGATAATATAACCTCCCTCCACACGTAATAAAAAACATTTCCCTGGCTTTACTATAAAGGAGAAATTCAAGGAAAGTAATTTTGAGTGAAATAACATACATTTCCATATGCAATTGCTTTGATTTGAATGCACTACAAGACATCATAAAGTGGCCAGATGCGTACACCCATCTGTAAAATCTTTATGAACATGTCAGCTATAGAAACAGAACCGTCCTGGTGCGTCGTGTCAGCCACTCACACGTTAGCTGTGGCGCTGCTGTTAGTGAAAGGACTTTTCTAAAACAGGTAGGGGTTTTTGGTAAAGTTTCAAACTAAACAAACGACGGTCTTCCTTCTATTTACACTCCTGGAAAATTCAGTTTACAAGAAAACCACGCAAAAGATTTTGTGTTTACATGTAAAACATGAGATAATTATAAGCAGGCTGTTTGCAAACATGAATGACCAGCGGGAAAGTCAAGAAGGATGAGGAGGAAGTTTTCCTTGTGCAGGACGGTTCCACAGCTGGCAGGATGCCCAGGATTCCTGGCCCTCACTCAGTAATACCAGAAGCACCTTCCAAATCATTGTGAAATCCACAGGAACCCCTCCACAATGTTCTCAGTTGCCCACCAAGGTGGTCCTGCCCCAGGTGGGAGCTACAACTCTGTTGAATGCTCACAAGAAACTAGCGTTGCAAAACCAAGGGCAATTACCTAGCGCTAGATGAGCTAATGGAATATGGGGCAGAACTTTAATAATGTAATTAGTTATTGAGTGGTATGTGAGAGCAGAAATAGAAATAGGACCTAGAAAGAATGACATTTTAGGAATGAAGAATGAGCACTTTCAGGAAGAGGGACTCAAACAAGACTTCTTACCTTGTCCCCACACCTGGGTTAGGTTCTCTTTTAATGTCCTGTCACAGCATCCTGTGCATCTGCTTTATAATACTCATGACAATTGTCATTAAGTAGGTAATTGTCTATGGCTTATTTAATATCTGTCTCTTCTATTGGAAGGTAAGTTTCAGTTGCAGTATTTTTTACTGAGTATCACTTACATATACACACACACATAAATACATACATACATACAAGGCACTTTGTGCAGAGTAGGGACTTAATAAATATTTGTAAAATGCATCTTTTGGTATATTCATTTGAAGGTTTTGGAGGAGGATTCTGAGAAGTTTGATTAATATGACCTTGATATTGGTAAGTATATTTGAAGTCTACAAACTGATTTGTCTGCATCATAGTTCTCATTCTTCCAAGCTGTTTGAAAGCTGGCTAATTAAACACTCAACTTTTAGCAGTGGTTTTGCAAGCATAACTCTGGTGCCACCTTCTGCCAGGCAGAGAAATACGCTGTTGTCATTTGCATTCTGAGAATCTGGATTAGATTCAACAGTTCTTTATGCTGCAGAATTAATTAGACATTTTAAAAATGTTAAAAATAATGGGGCTCTTTAAATTCCCATTGAAAATGGCAAACTTTGGGCAATCTATAAATCATGCTGACTGAAGTGAACAAAATTCCTATATACAGTGGTTCAGATACAGGGAGTTTTCTTAGAGAAGAGAGGACCGATTTAGGATTTTTTTTTTGTCTGATTCATTCAATGTCATTTTCCATAGGTTTAAAACTTTACAAAACTGCTCCAATTATTATGAAAGAATACACACAGGGAGGTGCTACAGTGAACAAAATTCTCATTGAGGTTATCAAGAGGAGGTATGATGGAGAGGACAGTTTGAACTTGAGTATCACTGAAAATATTTAGTCAGAAGTTCTGCAAATCAATGAAGACTTTAATCTATCATAAAAATAAAAATCGATGTTTCTTTATACATACAAATTCAACTTGAAATGTCCATTTTCTCTGGTAGGACAGTATTTTCTCTGTGTGGTATTTGTTTTGTAATCTGTTATGCTATTTGGCATTATGTGAATAACAATAATGTCCCAAGACACTAATGGGGTTAGGTAATCCCCTGTGATGCTGCTAGACACTGGTATCTTTGCATTGCACACATGGAATGATTTTGAATTTTTAATCCAAACAGGAAGGGTCTGTCCAATAGAAGGAGGGTCAAAACCCTCCTCTCATATAGAAGCATAGAGTAAAGGCTGGCAAACTTTTTCTTTAAAATATCAGTTAGTAAATATTTCAGACTTTGGAGACCCTAAGATCCCTAACACAACTACTCACCTCTGAAGTCATACCTGGAAAGCAGCCACAGACAATGTATACACAAGTGAGCATGGCTGGGTTTCAATAAAACTTTATTTACAAAAAAGAAACAGCGTGCTGGACGTGGCTTGTGGGCGGTAGTTGTCAAGTCTCGAAATAGAGCATTGGGACTGCAGCTTCAGAGCGGAAAACCCTTCTCCTAAGAGAACCAGAGTGCCTGCTCCAGGAAGAGGCAGCGCTCCAGAACCCGGCGCGCAGGGTGGAGGGAAAGCGGGACTTCCCCGCGCAGCACAGCTACAGACTGCATTGACAAGCAAGGGAACGTGGAGCGTAGCCATTTTCAATCTTTTTACCCAGATGCAACCCTTGAGAAGCTTTCAGGTCTCAGGGAACCTCTGTGTAAGAATTACTACAGCTGCTGCTCATGGTGTGTTAGCAAGGCCAGTAATTTGTAGATATGATAATCCAAGAATGGTCGTCGATGATCTTTTGAACAGAGAAAGCTTTTTCCTATGGACTTTTTTTGGCCAACCCATTAGCCTCTTTTTTTGTTTGGTTCCCCCTCTCCACCAAGCATTTAACTCCAAAAAGCATATCAGTAACTGTAGGTAGAAGAACCTCGGCTTTTATTTTCTATTAAAAAAAAGAAAAGTGAAAAAAATTTTAAAAATGCCTATTTGATTGTGTGTGTGTGTGTGTGTGTGTGTGTGTGTTTAACCTTATGCAATTAGTTTCCTAACAAATTTACATAATTAGTTTCCTGGTGCTCTAACAAATACCACAATCTTAAAATGGCTTAAAGCAACACACATGTATTATCCTACTGTTCTGGAGATCAGAGATTCAAAAGGGGTCAGCAGGGCTATGTTCCTTATGGAGGTTCCAGGGGAAATTCCATTTCCTTGTCTTTTTCCTGCTTCTAGAGTCTGCCTGCATTCCCTCACTGATGGCCCCTTCAGATAGCCTTGGTTATGCATCTGCAGTCACCTGTCAAGTTGGGTAAGTGGCTGGGCTCTCTCACATCTCTGGGGCTCTGGCTGGTGCAGTTAGGCTGACTCAGCTCTGGACTGTATGGTCTCTCATCCTCCAATAGGCTTATTCATTAGGCAGGGGCTCAGGAGGAGTGGAAGCATGAAAAACATCTTGATGCCCAGGATCTAATTGGTGCATGAGCATTTCTTCCACCTTGCAGTGGCCAAAGCCAAGTCAAAGGCCAGATCAGATTCAAGATCTGGGGAAACAACTCTACGTTTGCATGGAAGGACTTACAAAATCATATTGCACAGGGTATGTATCTAGGGAACAGAGTATTGTGGCCATTTATGTTAGTTATTATGAAGAAGCACTCATTATTTTTTCCTACCCTGCCTCTATAACCAGAACTGGATACTATCAACATTTTGAAAGTATTCAAAGAACAAAGATAATTATCGGAAGTTAAATATTTGATAGACATTTATGCTTTTAATTAAAAAATTGGAAAATAAAGTTGAGGAAATCATCCAGTGTATCTGTTTTCAATCGCTGCATAACAACTTATCCCAGTCTAGTCATCTACACAATATACACCTTTACCGTACGGTTTCTCTGTGTTAGGAGTTCAGGCATGGTTTAGAAATGTTCTCTGCCTTAGGTTCTCTGCCAAAGCTGCAATATAGGTTTCAGATGGGGCTGTGGTCTCATGAGAGGCTCAACTGGAGAGATATCCAACTTCAAGCACAGTTAGTTTGTTGGCAGAATTCATTTTCTTGCTACTGTATGACTTTGAGTCCCACCTTTTTTTTTTCCCCTGGCTGTCAGTGGCCTTCCATTTCTAGAGGCCACCTGCAGTTCTTAGAGATTACTTGCTCTTTCTTAGCCAACTTACTGCATCAAGCCAGGGAGAAAAATGTCTCACTAAAGTTTTATATAAAATAATGTGGTCATGGGAGTGGCGTCCCATCAACTTTGCTATGTAATGTAACCATGGAGTATATAGATTATCGATTAGAACAAAGAGACTAAGATAAAAGACTAAAAGATCAAATTTGGTGGTCTAGTATCTGTTTAATAGTAATCTCAAAAAAAAAAAAAGGTAGTGCTTAACTGGAGGTGAGAAAAATTTTAAAGATAAATAAAACAAGAAAATTTCCCAGAATAGAAAGATATGAAGTTCTAGATTGAAAGTATTTACCAAGTACCCAACACATAAATGGAAACGAGACTTAAAGCACGACATTTTGAAACATTGGGTGAAGAGAAGACCCTCAAAATGTCTAGAAAGAAAAAAAATCAAATCATATACAAAGGATCAAGATTCAGGATGGCATTGGATTTCCTAGCAGCAACCCCTAAACCTGGAGAACAATGAGAAGGGGTTTCAACATTCTGAATAACAATTATTTCCATTACTGAATTCAAGAGTCACCAATTTATTATTTTTTTCCCAAGGAGGGTTGCCATGAAGTTATTTTTTTACAGGCAAAAAAAAAAAAAATTAACCTTTCGTGTATCCTTTCTCAGGAAGCTTCTGGAAATGTGTCTCACCAAAAGAGAGAAATAAGTCAAGAAAAAGAAAGATGTGAGATCTAGGGAAAAGAAGCAATAATACAGAATCCTGGAGGTGAAAGGAGTTCTTAGGGTAATCATGAATAGATATCCTAACATGACAGCTGCACAGCAGGCTGAGGCCGCAAATCCAGATTGGAGTGGGAGGATGGTGGGTTCTAGGACAAGTATCTCCAAGAAAAAAAATTAAAATGATAGATTGCTTAATGTTTTTATTATATTGAAAGGAATTTTACAGCTCTGCTGAGGAATTTTAGAGACGAATTATATAGAAAAAGAATTACATAAATAAAATAATTACATAGAAAAAGAATCTCACCTCCACATCCAAAATTCCCAAAACCAAAACCCTGAAGTGACTATTAACTCTAGGAAAACAAAAGGCTGTACCTAAAAGGGAATGTAATCATCGTGTACCATAAGGCTCATCAGAATAACATTCACAAACTAATGATGAAATTTTGATTTACTAAAAATTATGCTATTTAAGGGACATGGTGGAGGGGAGAGGAAATATGTGCATATGTATATGAGTGTGTTTGTGTTGTGTATATGTGTAGGTGTGTAAATATAACTAAAATTTGCAATTTTAACCATTTCTGAGTGTACAATTCAGAGGCATTACGAACATTAATATTGTTCTGCAAATATCACTACTATCCATCTCCAGAACCTTTTCATCTTCCCAAACTGAAACTCTGTACACATTAAACAATAACTCTCTATTCCTCCCTACTCACCCTTGACAACCACCATTCTACTTTCTGTCCTTATGAATTTGATTACTTTAGATACTTCATGTAAGTGGAATCATGCAATATTTGTCCTTTTGTGCCTGGCTGATTTTACTTAGCATAATGTCTTCAAAGTTCATCCATGTTGTAGCCCGTGCCAGAATTTCCTTCCTTTTTAAAGTTGAATAATATTCCATTGTATGTATATACCACATTTTATCTATCCATGAATCTATCATTTGGACATTTGAAACATTTGGGTTGCTCCAACCTCTTGGTTATTGTGAATAATGCTACTGTGAACACAGATGTACAAATATCTCTTTGAGTCCCTACTTTCAATTCTTCTGGATATTTACCCGGAAGCAGAATTGCTGGATCATATCGTGATTCTACTGTTAATTTTTTGAGGAATCATCCCACTATTTTCCATGACATCACTTTATATTCCCACCAGCAGTGCACAAGATTTCTAGTTGCTCCACAACCTTGTAACACTTCTAATTTTGGTTTGTTTTTTGTTTTTTGTTTTTAGTAGTAGCCATCCTAGTGGGTATGAGGTGAAACCGTGTGGTTTTGATTTGCATTTCCCTAATGACTTAATAGTATTGATTATCTTTTCTTATGCTTGTTGGCAACTTGTATATCTTCTTTGGAGAACTGTCGATTCAAGTCCTTTGCCCATTTTTAATAGGGTTATTTTGTTGTTATTGTTGAGATGTAGGTGTTCTTTATATATTCTGGATATTATTATTAGATATGTCACATATGAATATTTTCTCCATTTCCTTAGGTTGCCTTTTCACTTTGTTGGTTGTGTTCTTTGATGCACAGAAGCTTTTAATTTTGATGTAGTTCATTTTATCTATTTTTCCTTTTGTTGTCTGTGCTTTTGGTGTCACATAAAAAAAAGATCAGTGTGAAATCCAATGTCATGAAGATTTCCCCTTACGTTTTCTTCTAAGAGTTCTGTAGATTTAAGTTTTACATTAGGTCTTAGATGCATTTTGGGTTAATTTTTGTATTTGGTGGAAGGTAAGAGTTCAACTTCATTCTTTTGCATGTGCTGTTTCATTCTTTAAAGTATGTGTATGTATTGCTTTAATAGAAATTTTTAAAATTATAAATTTTAAAAAGAAAAAAGCAATGTATCATTTTTTAGTCAGTGTATAGAAATATGTCATGATTTGAAACTCTAGGTTATTTGGTATGATATCTTCCTTTGCATCATTCTTAAATTATTGTGGGACTGGCGGAAGTTTTAAGTAAGGAATTCAATTATGGATTATCTTAAGTATTTTATTTATCATTAAAAAAATTGAGAATCCAAAACTTTTGTTTCCTAAATGAGTTGCTTAGAGGGGGGAAAAAAAAAGAATTTTTCCCTACTCCTCACCCTTGAAAATGTTTCTATATTTTTCTTAGGCCATTGACATTATGATTATATCACTGAAAATAAATAACAAATGAATTAAAATGGACTCTAAAACTCAAATTATATGAAAAAACAGATCAAATGCTATTTTGCTAATTAGCAAAATTTAACAAGTTGTTTTACAGATTATTAACATTGTTTTCCCCCTTATAATTATAGTCCCCCAAAAAAGAGGGTAGAATGGGGAATTGGTAAAAAGGAGGAGGAGGAGAAGGAAGAAAGTGGGAGGGAATTAGATGCTTTGGGTATAGAAATCACTCTTCCCTATATTGCCGAGAGGAATTGAGTCCTTTTTCCTAAATGATTTTCCAGGAAGAATATACTATATATTATGTAAAATTTGTTTGCAAAAGGACTTCTGATTTTTCTGAATGTAATTACCCATCCAAAAGCCAATGAAATGTGTATTTCAGACCAAAGGAGAAAAAAATTGGTGTTGTTTCCACTATGTTGGTGGCAGAACTCAGGCGATTTCAAATAAATCTCATATTTTTTAATGCAAAATTTTATTGCCAAGGTTCATGCCTAAAATCTAGACAATTACACTCCAGGATTTCAACTAATGAGTACCACATGTGAGACTCAGTAGCTTCGGCTGCAGGGCGGAGAACACTGTGTTAAAGCCATTCGGGTAATAAATAGCTATCTAGGTCTATTTCAGCTGGAGCAAGTCAACTGTATTGAATGTGAGTGAAACATTAATTCTTTATAAGAACATACCCAATTGGCAGACGCTTTGACATGTAATACACTTTAGTTCACCATTCTGCCCCCATGGAATCATTTTATCCTTTGCTTGAGTCTGCATTTACGTGAATGCCTGTCTCCAACCTTCTGAATCTGTCTTTGGGGTATCACTTACATGTACTTACAAAACATACATTTTTAAATAGACATATGAATGAGAATGGCTCTAGTTTTTTGAAAGTATTAGTTTGTCATTATCTCTGTTTGTTCAACAAATATTCTGTGGCTTTCTTCTTCCCTCTGGGGCTGCCTCTCGGCTTCCTTTCCCCATCCTTGGGACTTTGACAACTTTCCCCTGTTTTTTTTACAAGTCTTATAAAAACAGAGGAAAGAGAATATTACATGTTAGTATTGGACACAAAGGACACCTGGGGCTTGTTTCGGCTCCAGGATTAAAAAAAAAATTCAAGAAATGAAGAGAAAGAGGCAGATCTGTTTCAGACAGGGCTGCCCCGCTGGAGAGGTCATCCTCCTGGGACAAAGTCTTGCTTTTGAAAGCCACGCTCGGGAAGGAGCAACTGGAAATGTGGAAAGGAATAAATCTGTCAGACTCATTTTCCTTTCTGTTTGACACTGGAGTTGTTTTTGTTTTCTTCCCCCTCCCCTTGGATAGAAGCCAAATGTCCCCGTGGCTGGTAGGAATCCCTTAACCAGAACAGTGAGGGGGCAGGTGGGGGGCAGAGGTGGAGAACGCAACGCTCTCCAAGCTCTGGCTGACACACTTAATCTTCCTTAACTGCAGACTTTCATGATGTAGTTACCTCCTTAACCAGCATTTCCCTCATACTTTTTATCATGTAATTGTGAGCTAATTTCATTTTGTTCAAATTTTGAAATATATATATATAATTATATTAGTATATATTATATATCATTATATGTTCATAATATTTACAACATGTAAGCATGTTTCAAAATTTGAATGGAATGAACTTATATGTATCATTGACATGATGCATATATGAAGAATATTCTTTTTGGTTATATATTTAGTACTTTATAGAGATTAACACTAGTCTTAAAAACTATTCTAGAAGATATTTATATCACCATTATAAACTTGAGCAAACTGATTTAAACAGGGAGTGGGACTTATTAAGTCTGTAGACCTACTGGGGAGCTTGGACGCTGCAAAGCCCTTCAAGATACAAGTCCATTTCTTCTCTCTCCATCAGTGGTTCCTAAATGGGCCTCCAAGGAACTCTTGGAGCTGCCCTGCTGGGGGAGGTCAAGTGAGGGTTCAGCTCACCCCGTCTTGACCCCTCCCCTTGAGAACACCACCAAAGTTTACCTATTTTATTTGTTTATGCTTCTGTGCGACATTTTGAAGGATAATGGATTCCAATCCTCTCTCTTGTCCTGTTTTAAGACCTCTGTGCTACACCATGCTTAGCAATAACGTGGTTAGTTGCAACATGGAGTAGATCTTTGCCTTTTATAGGACGAGCCTTTGACATTTCTCGCTTTTGTTAATGACCCCTGTGGTCATGTGAGATTGTGCTGAAGCACACATCTGAACTTCAAGTGCTGGGAGGCTGCTTGGGAGACAGCCAATTAGCTAGGGAGAGAGTCTATAAATACAAACCTGCAGCTCATCTTGGCTTTGTTGTTTATGATAACCTGGGCAGATGGTATTATCTTGGCTTTAGGTCAGGGGTTAGCACGTTTTTTCTGTAAAGGACCAGATAGTAAATATTTTAGGTTATGCAGGCCATACGGAGTCACTGTTGAATCTTCTTCCCCTCTCTCTCTCTCTTTTTTTTACAACCTCCAAAAGTGTAAAAATTATTTTTATCTGGAGGGAGTTCTTAAAAAATAGTCCGAGGAGGCTGGATTTTGCCCATGGTCATGGCTTGCCAACCCTTGTTTTTGGTAATAGTATCCTTACTTTTAAGATTAAGCATCATAGCTCAGAAAGGGGAAGTAACTAATCCAGGTCACACAGCTCACAATCAGGCAGACCTTGGTGTGTTCAGCTCGCAGTCTGTTTTCCTCTGTACTTTATACTATAGTCTATTTCTTAAAAGCTTTCCTTTCCCATTCCTCAGAAGAGTAGGAACACCAGTTTTTTTGTTTTGGTTTCCATCATCATTTTCCTTGAACCTCTTACGACAAGAAACACATCCAAGAGAATGGCCCCATTGCTCAGAACCGTGATGAAAAACTAATGTGAAACAGAACATTGAACCCAGGTTAGGGAGCAGAGTTCTGGTCTTGCCGTTGTCAGGCAATAAAACTGACACTTAACAAACATCTCAGACCTGGGGATAAAGTCACTTTTAAGTAAACTGCATTCAATTTAACATGTACTTTTTTGTTCACCAATTTTTAAGAACAAATTCAACAACATCAAACAAAAGTTCCAGGCAAGCAGGTTCAGGAAGGAGTATGAGCAGACAGCCGGGCGCCTCCCTGAAACACTCTGCTCTGTAGCCTCTAGCCTCAGCTTCAGGATTTTCGTGGGTCGTTCCCATCATCCCCCGACCCCGGAGCAGGGATGAGACAACAAAGGAATTAAGGCTCTTTCCTGAACTTGCTGGCTTGTTCTGTTCTCTGTAAGGGGGAGACAGGACTGCTCGGGGGTTCAAAGCCTGGCCTGGCCCTGCGTCCTGGCTCTATATTACCTCTGCATTGTGTGCACTGGGCAATTACTTAATCTAAATACCCTCCCTGCCTTCTATGTACGTGGGGCCAGCGGTACCTCCCTCACAGACTACATGGATTCAGTGAGATGATGCACGTCAAGCAGTGAGCCGCAGGTGTGCAGAAGCCTCCGTGCCTGGTCTTGGTGGTGGCTGCCACCCCTTCCTCCCGGCAGGTCAGTGGCAGGCCTCCCGGGCTAGCACGCTTCACATGGACTTTTCGGTGGTACCGTTTGCTTGGCTTCCAAATGCGGCCCCGTCCTTCCTATTATCTTTTTTTGTTATTGTTTTTGGATTTTCCTAACCTCCAAGTTCTGGGAGCTCAAGACCAGACTGATGCCTTCCATTCCCAGGCCTGGTTCTCGCACTCCCAGAAGGCAGGGGAATGGATGAATGAATGAATGAATGAATGTGTTCTTGCTTAAATTCACTAGGTTAGTATTTGGGTTAATTGATTAGTTAGAGAACTTAAGAACACATCAGCAGGTTAGGTCAGAGGCACATGCATAAGAAATGCATGCGTATTCAGCACCGCTTGGTGTACGGGATCTAGGAAATGGAACGACTGCTCCAGTGGTGTGTGTGATGGATTGACACTGGGCGAAACTGGAAGACTGGCGCCGAGAGGCCATTTTAGCAATTTAGATTCCAGAGCAGCATTCCCAAACTGCCAGATCCTAAGCGTCCCCTGGGGCGCTTTGAACACACACATTCCTAGATGGCAGCATAGACCTACTAAGTTGGAGTCCAGAGGAGAACCTGGAGCCTTTCGTTTTAACAAGTCTCTCCAGTGAGTCTCAGGACCATCAGTTTTGGAGACACTGTGGCAGAGCAAATGGCCATTTATTCAGAGATGTGGGGATGAGAGCTGCTCCCATGAACCTTGAGCAGTCACAGTTGGGACATCAGTGGCCTTCAGGTGAAGCAGGTGCCCCGAGGCCCCGCGGGATGCCTGGAGGCTGCAGGGCCCAGCAGGAGGCAGTCCCGCTCCTCTGTCCTCTGGGTGAACGTTGTCTTTCTCTGCATATTTGTAAGACTATGCTTTCAGTCCCCACTGCACGCTAGAATCACCCCGGAAACTTAAAACACACTAATTCCTGGATTCCATTCCAGACCAATTTCAGCTGGGACCCTGGCTTTTTTTTTTTTTTCTTTTTTCCTTTTTCTTTCTCTTTTTTTTCATTCCCTAGTCATTCAGATGTGCCCGGAATGGAGAATTACTGCCCCGAGCACCATGTGTATCTTTTGTAGTCCAGGGATTATCTTTATTTCCATAATAAACTTCATTAAGACATTTTACATGCACTCTGTTCTAGCTGTTTTTATATCCCAATGGCCTTTCAAAGGTTCAAAACCTGCGCTCTTGGTTCACACCAGCTTGGGGGGTGGGTGTGACCGTGAGACAAGGCAGTGCTTGGCTCTCCCTCCCTGCATTGTGATTATACAATGAGGCTTAAGGTAGTGGCTGAGGGCTGTTTTTCAGACAGAAAAGCCCTTTGCTCAGGATAATTGCAAGCTGGGTATATGAGCCCACCTGCGGTCCTATGGTGGCCGCTGAGGCCCTGCAGGGGAACCTCTGAGCCCTGTGGGGCCTTGAAAAGCCCTGTTTGAAGGAACAGCCAGGCATGGGAAGCTCTCAGCCAGCCAGGATGCTCTTCTGCAAAGAGTCACAGACCGTGGGGAAGAGCGTTCCTTCTGCATCTTGCCTTCCAAGGGGCTCTGGCCACACTTCTAGGGGAGTCCTGCCCGTGGTGAGTTACTGGCCGCTGCCCTCGGCCTCTTTCCTGTTTTCCACTTTGTGGCTCCAAGAAGCCCCCTGAGGCATTCAGGTTGGTGAAGTGATGATTAAAGATGTCATAACAACTAAACCACAAGGGCGTATATGAAATCCAAACCTTGAAAAAGTAAGCCCGCAAATGGTGACATCATTTTAAAATGGTAGAAACTTTGAAACGGCAAAATGGCTGCGAACTATGCTTTTTTCCACCTACTACGTTTCCTACGTTAATTTTTTTTAACCTAAATCTTATACATTCAGGTTGTCTTATTGATTTCTAAAATACTGGGTACTTTGTAGCAAAGAACGTAATTATTCTCAAAGGCTAGGGGCACCTACAAGCATGTCCTTTGGAAGGCTAGAAATATTAACAGCAAATCCACAGCAACCGAAGAAACAGGAGCCAGTGGGTTAGGAAAAACAATGTCAAAGAGGTTAATGCCGCCTCACCCAGCAGATTCACACACAGGCCTGTCTGCTTAATGGACCAGGGCTGGCAACTGTCACATTGAGAGAAGACAGAAACAACACGTACGTTTCAACTCGAATGTTTTGACCATAAAACGTGCAGCTGAAGCAACTTTCCATTAACTATCATTAACAGCAGGCTTCCCTTCGTCCTTCCCACCAAACAGGCTCCACGATGAGGAGTCGATGGCTTTCTGTCAATAATTCTCTTTTACAGAGATTCTGTTTCAGCTGCCGGGGTCCAGCCCCTTCAACATCCTTTGGGTCCCATGTTGTCCCTTATTTTCGGAGGTGATGAGGCAACTGACTTCATGATGATTTGGGACAAACTAAGACATACATTGATGTGGTCATTAAGTACAGCATCCATTAACCATCCAGTTAAAATCAAAATATGGAAAACAGGAGGCTACACGTCTCGGACGTTGACTTGAGCAGCCAGCGTTTCACAAACCCAAACGGAAAGCATATTCTGATTTCATGGCTTAACTTTTTTTTCTTGCGTCCTTTATTTTTTTTTTTTAACATTTTTAGAAAAGGAAATTCAAAAGCTGTTTTGTATCTTAATAGTAAGTGTTTATAATAATCAGTCCCAATGTGACAGTTGACTTTTTGTTTTCTGGTGTGCAGGCCTGCATTTTTTTACTTTGCATCCAGTCATGATCCTGATCATGATAATGGCTGTGCTTATACGTCAGGTCCTGTTTCAATCACTTTACACCTGGAGCTCTTACTCCAGCCTAGAGATAATACTTTCCATATTTGAAAATAATTTATATTGATTTGTCTCTTAAATTATTCCCTTTAACCTCAACCCAGGGAGTAGGCTAAACTCTGATGCTGTTTCTCCAGGGAGGGAAAAAGTGATTAGAGACAATGAATGTGGTACTCTCGCGTTTCTTGACTATTTTGGGTCATGGACAAAGGTCTTGAAAGTAAGGCTTTTTGGTCAGAGAGACAGGATTTCTACATTCCAAAGACCCACCTTTTATATCTCAAAGTCAGGTCTAGTAGAAGAAGGGAGTCCTTGAGTCATAATTAGACCTAACGGCTGAATAGTGTGGTTTGATGGCCCCCAGAATTGAAACGATGATGGGAAGTCCAAGGCAGAGGGGAGAGGAGTGTGAGCCTGCCCCTCCACATGTGGTGTCTGGATAACGATGATGAGGAGAGGCAAGGAGGGAGGAGTCAGGGAGGCAATCAGACATCCAGGTGTGCCGTGGCATCCCTGATTCCCCTCACATCCCATAAAATCCCAAAGTGGTGTGTGTGTGTGTGTGTGTGTGTGTGTGTGTGTGTGTGTGTGTGTGTGTGTGTGAATGCTACAGAGGTTGAAGCCAAGTACAGAGGGGTCCTGGCTTCTTCCCCATTTGGTACCTCGAGAGCAGCTACAATCTGGTGATGTCAGGGCATGACATGGTTAGGCAGAAGAGCCTGACTTTGGCTCCTCCGAGACTCCTTACCTCCCATATGAGGTGGAGGGCATCGGATATGCTGTGGAGGGTGAGACAGGCTGGTACCCTTACCAGGAATGTGGCTGCAATGGGGGTGAGGTGATCTTGAGACTAAAGTCTGCAGGGTGGACCACCTGGGCTGGGAATCAAAGCCCCGTCTCAGGAGGCATGTTCAGCTGAGAAAAGGGCTGGGGCTGATGTCGCTAAATCAGCAGGGAGGGCTGGAGTGTCCTGAGAGATGAGAGTGGATGTCAGCAGGGTGAGTCTGACCAGGTGCATGAAATACACCCTCACCTCCCTGCCGGCAAGGACCCGGGGACACCCCAGTGCCTCCAGAACAGCAAAGTTTTCCACCCCATCCCAAGATGCCACCTTGGGGAGGAGAAGGGAGGGTTTGGAAGGAGAATATTTGGAAAGACTGAATTTTATTTAGAACTATTGCAAACTGAAAGCAGGCTGCCTAATGAGAAATTACTGGGTATTATTCTTCAGCAAGTTTAAAGTTTTCCTTTACCCACAAGGAGGGTGGAGGTTGGTAAGCTAGATTAGCTAGATAATAAAAAAAACGAAGCTATATTTTCCTTGTATATCTCAGTATAGTGTGAATAAATTGTGCCCCACTACAGCTCTGTAATATGTCAAATGGAAAGAAACGACCTTCTACATTTGTCTCAAGAACAGATAAAGATTGATATCACTCAGAATTGATGACTTGGAAAGATCACGACTTCTTAAGATGCTGCATTTTCGTATGTTTCAATTTATACATTCATTTCAGAGATTGTAACAGATATTGAGACATGGAATGCATTATCCAGCGCCTTCCTTTTGCTCCTTCTCATATCTCTCCAAGTGTTCTTCATCTTTGTCCCTTGCTCAGAGACTGGTATGTCATTAAGCATGGGAAACAGGCTTTCCACTGCAGTGACCACACTGTGGGGCCTCAAAGGAAAATTCCTTTTGAACACACTTAATAAATGACTCTCTGAGGCAGGACATCGGGAAAGATCCCACATATGTAACAGCAGATGATAAATTCTGGTAATTTACATCCATAGGTCACTCTAAGGACATTTCTGATTTATGACTTTGAACTGAGAAAAATCTAACTCAATTCAGAATCTTAGCAAGGCAGAAGCAAAGACGTAGCGCTCATGCCTGCCATCTAGTGGAAATAAGAGGTAAATACAGCCATGCCTTCAGGACTGAATGCAATTGTCTTGTCACCTTGTAAATACTGTCCTCCTGATGCCTCGTGTTAAAATTCTTAAATTCACAGAAAAAAACGGTTCTATGAATTTGAAGTTCTGAAATATAAGAATCGCTCTTATAGGGTTTTTTGCAGTTGGATTTTTAAAAATCAGCTCACGTTTAGGACTTGAAAACAGGAGGGGCTGGAGTTAATAAAACAAGGATGAAAATGATACCCTCATGCTGACATCTTCATAATTAAATTCTCTTTTGATTGGAGTTTGTGGGAGTACACTGAAAGAAGCAGAAATTTCCTTGAGAGTTTAGAGTAAGGTTTGGGCTTACTGAGCAATGAAATTCAGGGTCAGAGAGGGTGGCCATTGTTTTGGTTTTCCTGAGGCTGAAGGATTTCCCAGGATGGACTTCCCGTGCCACAACGGGGAAAGTCCTGGGCAAACTGGGATGGTCGGTGACCCTGGTCCGTTTTACCAAAATGTACACCGAAGAGGCTGTTTGGAAGCAGTAGTTTCAATCTAGATAAGGCAAAGTGGGCAGAGGATATTTGCAAATATTTTCTGCTCTTTCTTTTCACTTAATCTGTGTTCATTCTCAGCAAAACCTGTGCTTTTGTGAGAGTATAAAAGAGCCACTTTCTGATACACTGGGAAACTGCAGGCAAGCTTTCTATCCAGGAACATCTGGTGCTGGCCCTGCATTCTTCTGTTTCCTGGAAGAGTTTCTTCAGAACTGGTATTATTTCTTCCTTGGCTTTTTCATACAATTAATCAGTGAAGCAATTTGGGGTACTGAGCTTTGAAATACCAGTAAGCTTTGGTCGTTTGGATCCTTCAAGGAATTTGTCCATCTTATCTAAATTCTTTTTTTTTTCTGTTGAGTTATAGTCAATTTATGATGTTGTGTCAATTTCTGGTGTACAGAACAATTTTTCAGTCATACATGAATCTCATCTAAATTCTTGAATTTATTGGCATAAGTTGTAAATCAACCACATGTCAATAAAAAGAATATAATACAATGTTATTAACTATAATCATCATGCTGTATATTAGATCTGTGGAATTTCTCTCATAAATGAAAGTTTGTACCTTTTGACCACCTTCACCCATTCTCCCTGCATCCGCTCCCCGCCTGTCCCTTAGCCTCACCGCCTGTCTCTGGCAAGGACAGGAATCTGGTCTCTGTTCTTATGAGTTTGGTTTCTCTAGATTCCACACATAAGTGAGATCACATAGTATTTGTCTTTCTCTGTCTGATTTATTTCACTTAGCATAATGCCCTCAAGGTCCATCCAGTGTTGTTGCAAAAGGCAAGATTGTCTTCTTTTTTTAATGGTGGAATAATAATATTCCATTGTGTGTGTGTGTATACATACCGTGTTTTCCTTACCCATTCATCCATCAGTGGACGCTTAGGGGTATTTCCATATCTTGGCTATTATAAATAATGCTGCAGTGAACATGGGAGCGCAGATAGCTCTTCAAGATCCTGTTTCACTTCCTTTGGATACATACACAGAAGTGGACTTGCTGGATCACATGGTAGTTCTATTTTTAATTTTTTGAGGAAACTGCATACTGTTTTCCACAATGACTGGACTGATTTACATTACCACTCAACGGCGTACAAGGATTCCCTTTCCCCCACAACCTTGTTAGCAATTATCTCTTGTCTTTTTTGATAATAGCCGTTTTAACAGGTGTGAGGTGATATCTCACTGTGGTTTTGATTTGTGGTTCCCTGTTGATGAATGATGTTGAGCATCTTTTCATGTACCTGTTGGCCACCTGTATGTCTTCTTTGGAAAAATGTCTTCGTGGTCCTTTGCCCATTTTTAAGTTGGATTATTTGTGTTTTTGCTATTGAGTTGTCCCCATGGGAGGTAGTTATGGCACAACTGATCACTTATTTTAGTAAGTATTAAAACTATGTTAAAATGCCTTTGTATTTATACTTTATGCACTTGGAATAATTTTTTGCACTCACTGAAAACAGTATCAAGTTCATTAAAAAATTCTAATTTATAGTTTATAAAATAGTGAAGCTTTATTGCAACTTAGCTACCTTTGTTGAGTTGCTCTGCCCTGAGCAAACTTTAGGGCACATCTGAATCACCTGGAAGGCTTGTTAAACCCAAGGTTGCTTATAATTGGGGACATCAACATCACGCTCTCAATGACTGATAAAATTACTAGATAGGACAATACAAGGATATAGAACTGGAAAACACCATCAAATGAAAGGAACGAATTGACACTTACAAAACCCTCTATCCAACAAAAACAGAATATGCATTCTTTCAAGCACCATGGAACATTTACCAAGATGGATCATATCCTGGGTCATAAAACAAACATTAAACAATTTAAAGAGAAATCTCACAGAGTATGCTCTTCGACCATAATGTAATGCAGCTAGAAATCGCTAACAGAAAGACCGCAGGAAAACCTCTAAGCACTTAGAAATGAAGCAGCATGATTCTGAAGAGCCCATGGGCCAAAGAGGAAATCTCAAAGGAAAATACATAAAACTGAATGAAAGTGAAAGCACAGTGTGTCAACATTTGTGGATGCAACGAAAGCAGGGCTGGGAGGACTCAGTTCTGACATGAGAGAAGAGGGAAGATCTCAAATCAATAATCTGAGTTCCTTCCTCCAGAAATTAGAGTGATGACAGAAAAACGGACCGAAAGCAAGCAGAAGGATGGACAGCAGGTATCAAAGTAGCAGAAATCAGTGGAATTCAAAATAGGAAAACATTTAGAGAAAACCAGAGAAGTAAAAATATGGTTCTTTGAAAATAAACAAAATTGGTAAACTCCTACTAACACTGACAAAGATAAAAATAGAGAAGAAAGAAATGACCAGTATCTTTAATGACAAGGAATATAATTATGGATTCTTCAGCCATTAAAAGGATAATAAGGGACAACTGTGAACAACTTTATACTCATAAATTTGACGACTTAGAAGAAATGAACCAATTCCTCAAAAACCACAATCGACTACAACTCAGCCAAGATGACACAGGTAACCTGAACAAGCTTCTAATAACAAAAGAAAGTGAATTTATTATTTAAAAACTCTTAAAAAAATAAATACTCAGGCCCAGATGGCTTTATTGGGAAGTTTTATCAAATACTGAAAGAATTAACAAAACTTTTACACAATTTCTTTTAGAAAATAGAAGAGAAGGGAACATGTCCCAGCTAATTTTATGAGGACAGAATTACCCTTGTATCAAAAAACTAGACAGATGCCCCCCAAAGAAAACTACGGACCAATAACTCTCATAAATATAGATGTAAATAACCTCAACATTTAAGCAAATCGAATACAGCAATGTGTAGGGAATAAGACACCATGTCCAGGTGGGATTTTTTCCAGCATACAAGACGGTTCAGCACCTGAAACTCAGTCAACACAATACAGCATATCAACTGGCTGAGGAAGAAAAAGCATGTGACCACACCAATTTGCAATAAAAGCATTTGGCAAAATTCAACTCTCATTCATAGCAAAACTCTCAGTACTCTAGGGAAACAGGAGAATTTCCTCAGACTCATAAAAAGCATGAACAAAAAACTTAGAGCTAACATCATACTTAGCGATAAAAGCTTTTAGTACATGTTTTCCCTGTAAGATCAGGAACAAGCTAAGGATGTCTGCTCTCATCATTCTTATTAACGTAGTGCTGAAGTCCTAGTCAGTGAAAAAAGACCAAAAAAAGAAAGAAAGAAAGAGAGAAAGAAACACATCCAGGTTGGAAAGGAAGAGATAAAACTGTCTTTCTTTGCAGATGTCATGATTGTCTATGTAGAAAATCCCACGAGATCTAAGACAAATGAAAACTAATCCAAATTCCAAGTGCTAATGAGTGAGTTCAGTAAGGTCACAGAATACAATATTAGCACACAAAAATCAAAAGCTTTTCTATATACTGACAACAAACAAGTGGAAAGCAAAATTTAAAAACACAATACCATTGTAGGGGAGGGTATAGCTCAGTGGTAGAGTACATGCTTAGCATGGACAAAGTCAATGGCTTTAATCCCCAGTAACTTCATTAAAACAAACAAACAAACAAACCTAATTACTGCCTCCCCCCTCCAAAAAAATGCAAAACAATAAAAAAAATTTTTTTAAACCCTCAGTACCATTTATAGTTGCTCCAAATAAAATAAAATATTTAATTATAAATCTGACACAACATGTACAGGATTGGTGTGATGAATATGATAAGATAGTGATGAAAGAAATCAAAGTCTTAAATATTTGGAAAGACAGATTGCATTAAGGGACTGGAAGACTCAACAGAGTAAAACTGTCAGTGCTCCCTAAATTGATTGTTAGATTTAACCCAATTCCTATCAATTTCAGCAAGGTTTTTTTTTTTTGTAGACATAAACAAGTTTATTCTAAAATTCAAATGGAAAGATGAGGGCTCTAGATTGGCTAAAATAATTTTGAAAAAGAAGAAGAAAATGGGAGGAAACAATTCTTCTTGACATTAAGGCTTACAATAGAACAACAGTATTCAAGAATGTGTGGATGGATGCACATAAGTCAGTGCAGCAGAACAGAGAACCCAGGAATAGAGCTACACAAATATGAACAATTAATTTTTGACAAAGGAGCAAAAGCAATCCAATGGAAGAGTGATAGTTTTTTTCAATAAGTGGTGCTGGAGCAGTTGAATGCCCACAGCCAAAAAAACCCCAGAAGTCTATCTAAACCTCAAACTTTATACCAGAATGAATTCAAAACAGATTATGAACATAAATGTAAAACATAAAACTAGAACATAAAACTTAAATGTAAAACATGGAACTTCTAGAAAAAGCAGGAGGAAGTCTTTGGGACCTAGGGTTAGGCAAAGAGTTCTTACACTTGACATCAAAAGCATGAACCATAAAAGGACAAATTGATGAAACTGAACCTCACCGAAGTAAAAGCCTCACTGTGTTAATCACTCGGGCTGATTTCCCCTCATCGATATGACAGCCTCAAGCCGCTGGTAAGTGAAACAAAAACAATGAATTCTGTGTACATATCACTAAAAGTATGTGAACAGTGCATTATTCCTGAACCCTTGTTTGGGCTCTCAGAGTGAGGCTTTCGGAGTTGACTTTTAGTGGAGAGGAGATTGATTCTCTGTCACTGCAAGGACTTGTAGTGTGAGGGCATATAATAGGGGCACGATAGATATTGGCTGAATTGAACTGAATTCTCTAGTCTTAGAGAAATCCTGTCACTGAAAGAGAATAGAGTTAATTCTCATAAGACAAGAAGTATTGCTTGCAAGTTCTTACTGACATATCTGAGCAGAGTGGATTCGAATACCTGCTTGCTGATACAACTAACGATCCATATTATTTTATTTTGTTTTCCCATGCAGGTTACCAGGGCTGATTCTAGGCAGAATTCTGAATTCAGAACACTGTGTCTTCATTTTCTCCCCCTTGTGACTTGATACTTATCCTTTGGTTAGAGGCCCCTGGACCCTCCCCTTTCCTCACTTCTCAGTGTATAAATGTTCAAGTCTGAACCCCATTGCCCCTAGGCAATTCTTGCTACTTCCTTAAAATTGACTAAGAAGATAAATAGTAGACAAATCATTTGTTTAATAAAACCAAACCCAGGCTAATGTGTTCTTTGGAAAAGGTTAAAACCCCAGCCCTCTTTCCTTCCTCAGTTGCATCTAATGATGGTCTTCTTGAGACCACACCTTTACCTAAACTCGAAGGAGTGATTTTTATGAGACTAAGTCAGAAAGAAGGAAAAGTGGTGGTCTCTTTATAGAAAAGGAAAGATACAGAGAGGGAACTGGTATTTTTGACTGCTTAATCTTTGCTAGGCATTTTGCTGCAAGCTGTATACATGATTTCATTAAGCCCACACACCATCCCTGTGACATATATGATGAAATTGAGACTTAAAGGAGGTTAAGTACCCCCCCAAGGGA
Organism: Vicugna pacos; assembly: GCF_048564905.1. Classification (NCBI taxonomy): domain Eukaryota; kingdom Metazoa; phylum Chordata; class Mammalia; order Artiodactyla; family Camelidae; genus Vicugna; species Vicugna pacos. Next base: position 14,910,344 of record NC_132988.1, read on the forward strand.
AGAGAACACATAGCAAAGTTGGACCTACGTCCTCTCCACTGCATCTTTTAAAACATTTTTTAAAATTAAAAAAAATTGTTTTGGGGGGGAGATAATTAAGTTTACTTACTTATTTTTTGGAGGAGGTGCTGGGGATTGAACCAGGACCTCGTGCATGCTGAGCACGCGCTCTACCACTGAGCCATACCCTCCCCTTCCACTGCATCTTAATGCAGTCTAAAGCTGAAATATTTTCCAGGTTACAGTGAGGCCCACTGACGCTGTAAGAAATGGAGGAAGGGCTTAGTGTCCATCTTCCAATCGTCAGAATTTCTTGGCGCATATGGGGCTCACCCATGAGTCTTTGCCTGCCTCTATGGAAGGGTGTCGATCTCACTGAGCATTCTGCATCTGGCAGCTCTGTGTCAGTATGGAGGGGACAAGAAAGGTTCCTGTAATCCTTATTTTGGACACTTTGAAAGTCAGTTATAAAAAAAGCATTGGCTGGCTTTACTTGGAAACCACTTTAATTGAACAAGAGGTTGATTTCCATCCAGAATGAGGTGATGCACGGTAAGCATGTCTTATAGGGTTCATAAGCTCTTGAGCCAAGGACACCATGGAGGTAGAAAGACACATCTACAGCCTCCATGTAGAGCGAAAAACCAATCCTTTCTGTTCCAATTAATGCATAGGCTCCTGAAGACACGGACTTCTGCCTCTCCTCTGCCAACCCCTCACACCTTCAATTGGTCATCAGTGGTAGAGGCACCTGGGGCAGAGACCAGGGAGGAAACAAGGAGGGAGAGAAAGAACAGATGCCCCCCTCCTCCCACCCCATCTCCCTCTCCAGCTGCATGGAACACTGCCCAGGCTCAGAGAAGTACCGAGAACAATGGTACCCTAGTGCCTAGAAGCTATGGAAACGGGCAGGGATCCTATTCCTTCATAACTGTGTTTCCTTCTCCCTGTTCTCCCTCCTCTGTCTTCTCCAAACAAGGGGGAGGCGTGGACCTGGAAAGCAACATTGATGGTGCTATTAGAAACAGTGCTGGAGGCAATCTTATGGGAAAACGAGAGACTTTAGAGATGCATATTGACAAAAGAAGGCAATAGCAGAAGTCAAAGTGTCAAGGCTCTGGGCGGATCGATCTAGTTTCTAGGCACCGTTTTGGACTTGTGTCTCCTCCTTTCCTCTCAGTGCTGTGGCTCATGTTGCTTCCCACCTGGAGTGGCTCCCCTTCCAGGCTCTGCTCACCAAACGGGTAGTTACGGATGACGGTCCTCTCTGAGTCCCGGCCTGGGTCTGCGGTTCTCACTTCACTTCCCTTAGCTAAGTCCCCAACCTAAGCTCACTGTCCTCACGGCTCTTCTGAATCTGCCAGGCAGCTCCTGTCCCCTCCTGGTCTGCTCGTCTCATTCTTATCTTTACTGTAGTTCTTTCAGGATTTGTTTTGAAAATGAGTTGCATCTTCAAACTCTGATGCCACCCAGATTCAAGTGAGGGGTGCAGACCACACCGCCCAGTCATTTGGGGGTTCCTGAGCGCCTGTACTCGCTCATTCTTCATAGTCCGTCTGTCCTTCCATCGTGGGGCACCACTGGGACCTGTCCTCCCGACCACCACCAGGTGAGAGTCAGGCCTGACTAATCAGCTGTTGCCGAGAGCGGGGGCCTTTGCCTTGTGAAACAGCCATTGATTGCCCAATGTTTGCGATCTTTTGGAGCATGCAGCATCTAAGTGGGCTTAACACAGTGTGGCAGGAAAATAGAGATTTATGGTTTTTTTCTTTCTGTATTGTCCCATTTCCCTGAACTCTCCCCAAGCAGGTTGCCAGCCTTTTTACAAACTGCTGAAATTGCTTGAAGTTTCTGCAAGTTTCTGAAGCTTAGTTTTGCTACTGTTGAGAAGACTAAACTCACTGAAGACGTTTTGCTGGGTGTTCCGAGAAGGGGGAGAGGCTTTCTAGGGTCCTAAGAGGGGAGGTAGGGAGATGCTCACAGGAAGATTTCTGGGGAGTAGCTGGAACATTGCTGGGGATTGTGGCTCATTCCAAGGTGTCCTGGGTGGGGACAGCATTTCAGAGGCTGAGGTCCTTCCAGCCAGAAGCAGTGGGGACTCAGGATATGAGGAAATCCTCTGAGCTGGGAGACTAGGCATCTCTGATAACCAGAGTGGACCAGTTACTGGAGGAAAGTCCCAGATACTTTCACATCATGTAAAAATGATAATGATGATGGTGACAAATATTTATTGCACACCTAAGTGTCAGACATTGTCCTGAGAACCCTGCATATCTTAATGAATCTGTCTGTCCAGTAACCCTATGAGATTGTTACTATCATTATCACCACTAGTGGTCCCAGAGGTTAAGGAAGTTACCCAATATCACATACTAGTAAGTGGTGGAAGCAAGATGCGCATCTAGGTAGCATGGTTTCAGAGCCCTCAAAGAATGCCGTTTCTGATCTCTCTAAATGAGACCGTGAGACCTTGGCATGACCCTGAGTTGGAGGTGGCAGTGAGTAGGAGAAAAAGAAACCCCATAATGACTAAAATTGCATTTCCCAGCACCTGGTGGGACAGAAATTGAGTTTTATTTAGGTTCATAGGAAGGAACGAAAGAAATGTGACATTCTTATATTCCTAGATTGTGAACCGAGATTCAGACATCTTTCATATACAAAATAATTTATTTTCTAAAGATTAGCATTAACATTATCACCAACAAATACAAAGGTGGAATAGACCTCAGACCACATAATTAATTTAATCTTGTGTGTTTTTTCCTCTGATCAGCTTTAGAGAGCCTGCTGACTCTTCTTAGCTATTTGGTTCCCTAAAGAGCCTCTCCCCACTGAGGCTTATGCAGGAAACCCAGCAAGATGGCAAGTGAGCTCCATGCTCCAGAAGTCGGTACCATGGTAACCCTATGAACGGGACAATGATTCTGAGTTAGGTGGGTGGGTCTTTACAGAGACACACACAAATACATATACATTGATTAAACAGCTTCCTAGTGGTTTTTTGGGTTTTGTTTCTTAGTATTTGAAGTATATCATTATCCTAAAACAAACAGAACAAAGAAACAACTTTTGAAGAAAATTTCCTTCCTCTCTATCACCAGCCCAAGGTCACCATTTAGACAGTATCTCTCAAGGAGATCTGAAAGAGGAGGTGTAATTTAGATACTCCAGGCAGCTATGATTTCCAGATGCTTGTGAGCTGTGGGATAAACTGTGGTGGGGAGCGTAGCTACAGAAGCCCCAGTCCGCAGCCACATGGCTTTTCTGGCAGTTCTTTGAATAGGTGGAGTTTTGCTCACCTCTGGATCTTTGCACTGGCTGGCAAAGTCTAGATGTATCTTCCTCCTTTTTTCTCGTGGCTGGTGCCTTCTCCGCCCTCACGTCTCAGCTCAGCGTCACTTCAGGCAGCCTTTCCTGGCCACCTTTTCCCTGTTCGACCTCTCAGCTTCTTGCTTGTTTCCTCCAACATACTTGTATAATCTTAAAAATTGTATTGGCTTACTTTTGAATTGAGTTACTAATTTATTTATTTGCTCTGCCCCCTTGCCATAATGTAAGCTCCACAAGACCATGTTTGTTTCGTTCACTCAGAACAATCAGCATAGTATTTTGCACAGAGAATGTCATCAATTAATACTTGGATGGTGTATAAATGAAAGTCCCAGGAGACAGGCTTGGATAGATAATGGTAGTTCCTTCTTCCTCCACTTGGCGGCGCTGCCCTTGAATGAACACTATGCTCATGTTCACTTTGCCTCTTAAGAGAATGGTTTTCGTATTGTTACCTTGATTTGTCTGAGCCCTGGACTTCAGCTCTGTAGAAGACTGCTCTATTTGCTCTGTATCAACCTGAGTCCCCACCACACTTCCGCCTCTGGTTCTCGATACTTAATCTGGTTCCTCCCAATTTCTGCTACTTTCATTCTTTGCAATGGCTCCTGCCCTTGTCACTGACCTGGCTGAGTCTTCCTTCTTCTCTTCTGCTTTAAATTCCTATAACAAATGACTTCTGATTAAAATAAAAATAATTTAATGGAACAAAAATAAGCTATACTCCTACCAAAGAAAAACAAGAAGCAGATCCTAGCATAACTGTCTATCAGTAACTCTTCTTAATTAAACAGATCTTTCAAAAGACATGAATTGCTTTTTCAATTTCACACTCCAGTTTGAGGTTTAAAAAAAAAACCTACTTTACTATGAGCAACTTTTGAACGTTTTTCTAGGAAATAACATTTCCATTATATTCTCCAAAAACCCCAGAGTGCTCATATTCTTTGAGTCACTTTGTATGATGAGAAATACACCTAAGGTGTCCTTATTAAACCTCACCACTATTTGGAAACCAAGACCCTGAAATTAAGGGAAGAATTTTTATCAGGAATCTCCTTGCTTTCTCAGAAGAGATTAAAGTCATTAATAAATGCCTTCATTCTAAGGAAAGATTTGGGATTTTGAACTTCAGCCAAAAGGAAAAATCCCCCCCAAAGACTACAACTTCCTCTACTTTCTGAGGCCAGAGTGTTTCTATTTTTGTATCTGAGCTGAGGTCCTGTTATCTGCCTGCTGCCTATCTTCTGAGCTCTTTCAACACCCTCGGCCTCAATCGAGGAGAGAACCATCCTCAGAAATTTACCCTTTCGTAGTCGATGTCCCTTCTGTGCATCAGATGGAGGGTTTACATTATGTTTTGGGGGAGCAGGTGGGAGGAGCAGCTGGTGTGAGAAGAAGTGAGCAGCCTGACAACAGTAGAATGGAGAAGAGTGCGTGTGAGTGCGTGTGAAAAGAGAGCAAGTGCCACAACGTGAAAACTGCCCAAGGAATTGTAAACCTTGCCACCTGTTATCTGGAGCTAACAGTCTAGTAAATGTGCCAGGTAAAAAGTCAGTGAGACCCGAGACATCATGAAAATCAGAACAGCAGAAACTTGGACTAATACCAACCAAAGCAAAGCGATCTGCAGTGAATTTCAATGATACATTATAACATTACATTTTTGGTGGTTTCTTTTAGTTACAATTCCGCTTCATTTAAATCTTCAATTTCTTCTGTGAATATTTGTTGTCAGGTCTGTGACAGATCCTGTTGCAGGGTCTGGGGATGGCTGCAGAGTCTACCCTCTTGGACTTGACTGATTTTCTTTAAATAAAAGAACACTGAGAGTGTTTTGGAATTGCTGGAACTATTGCTTTTATACAATGACCTAAACATCATCCCTTTATTTCAAGTTTCAATTATTAACAAATTATTCTACAATTTGATGTGTTGCAACAATGCATTTTATAAAAGTATCTAATTTAAATTATATATTCTTAATTATGGATAATTATATATTCTTAATTATTTATATAATTGTATATGTATATATTCTTTGCTTTTTCAAATACAAAAGGGATTATAATACACATATTTTCCCTCACCAAACAGTGTGTCTCTTTTCATTCCTTATCAGTGCTTAGAGAACTCATTTTAATAGCGGCATGAGATTCCAGTGTATAAATGTACTTTATTTTATTTAACCAGTTCCCATTGATGGACATTTAGGACATTTCTTTCCATTCTTCTCAAGTAAGGCAAAGATCAGTATCTCGGGTATCCATCCTTTGGCAAATGTTCACATGTATTATAAGGTACATTTCTCGAGTGGAATTTCTGGGTCAAAGTTATGTGCACTGGTCCTTTGGATAGGTTCTGTCAAATTGTGCTCAGTTTAAGTTGTACCCATTTACACTTAGTGGTATGTAACTACTTGTTTCCTCAAAACCTTGACCAAAGCACATATTAACAAAGTTTTTGACTTTTGTCTGTCTGATCGATAGAAAATGACACCTCTCAGTAGCTCTAACTTATATTTCTCTCATTCTAAGACTGAGCATCTTTTCGTATGTTTAGAATTATTTGCATTTCCTTTCGTATAAACCGTTCATAATCATTACTGCCTTTTCTACTGGGCTATTGTTTGATGTTACTGATCAACATATCTAGTGGAATTTAGCCCTGCTCCAATGTGAAATATGTTTCTAACCTTGTTTTGGTATTATGTTCTGTTTTGTTTTTACTGTGCAGTCTTCATGGAGTTGAACTTAATAACCTTTCATTTTATGTTCTCTAGGTTTTGTGTTAAGATTTAGAAAGAACTTCCTACTTTAGAATTATAGAGATAATTCTCTTATGTTTTCTTTTCATGCCTTCATGGCTTTTGTTTTGTTTTCAGGCTTTAAATATGTGAGACTTCTGGAGTTTATTTTGGTGTAAGATATGATACTGAGACAAAGGGAACTGTACTGGTTAAGACTAAGTTCGGCTGAGAATAGTAAATAAACTTAAAGAAAAGATGTGTTACACAGAATTGAGGTTTATCTCTCTCTCCATGGAAGTGGTATAGGTCACGATCTTGTAGAGTATTCCATGATATGAAGGATTCAAGCTTTTCCGTATCATTGCTTCACTATATGGAAGTTCCATTTCCAAGGTCACTTTATAGTCCAAGAAGGCTGTTGGAGCTCCAGCCAAAACATCAGGATCCCAGCCAGCAGGAAGAAGAGAAAAACGAAGAAAGGCTTATCCTTTCCCTTTAAGGACACTTCCTGGAAGCTGCCTGTACCAATTCTGTACACATAGTATTGGCTGGTACTCAAGTCTCATGACCACAGTGAACTATGAGGGAGTCAGGGAAATGAAGTCGTGTACCCAGCTAAGAATCTGGGACGCTGTGACAGAGGAAGGACACTGGATATTGAGGGAGAACTGGTATTCTAGGCCACAGGATCCTGCTTTACTTATTTTCTAGATAGCTATTCAGTTGTTCCAACAGTTTTCATTAGGTAATTCATTTTCACCCCACACTTCTGAAATGTTACCTAGTTTATTTTTGTAAATATTGAGTTTATTTTTGGACATTGTATTTTATTGCATTTTCTCTTTTTCTCTTCATATGCCGGGGCCATACCATTGTGTTTTATTTTTAGTTTTATAGAATATGGTCAGAGAATCCTGTTTCTATTTTTTATTTCCTTTGGAATTTATTCACTTATTTTCTGTGGCTTATTATAGGGCCTTTAAAAAATGTGGTTGTTCTATGGATATTTGAAAAATGAGTTATTATTTCTTTCCAGGTGTTTGAGCATCATGTGTGACGTTTTCCCCTGCCATTTCTTCCTTTATAAAAAATGTAGTCCCTTAGTCCAGATCTTGTGGTGGCCCATTTTAATTATTGATAGTGTCTGAATAAGGAAGGTTCCTCTTGGATCAGCTCCTTGTAGGATAGCTGTTTGTGGGGGATTTGTACTCTGGAGGAGCTGGGGCTCTGCTCCAGCGTTGCAGGCTTGCAAAGATGACGTATCTGTGAGATTACTCATTCAGAACCACTGGCTCTGTTTATTGTCTGTCAGGACAACTCCCTACCAAACGATCCTGGCTTTGCACGTCCAAGTTGCCCACTTAGCCTGCACAACTGTGCTTCAGTGGTTTTGCCTGAGTTAGTTCCCTGTAGGTCTTTTCTTCTTCCCATTCCTCTGTTTGTCCCCCAGAGAATTTGACAGTTGAAAGAGGCAAAAAGAAGTAGTTGTTAGACATTAGACTCTGGATTCCTGTTTCCTTTATTAACTAGCTGTGTGAACTTGGGCCAGTTACTTAGCTTTTCTGTGCCTTATTTTCCTTTTCTGTGAAAGAAGGCATGATTGTACTAATCTCATAAGGTTTAAGCGAGTACAAGATGCATTAGTACTTGTAAGGTGCTTCCTGGAAGGCCAGGCAAAAAGAGAAAGGCCAACTCTACTATCCTTTAAAAACTGGAACCACAGAATAAATGGTTCCCTTTTCTACTTTACACTTTCTTCTCCCATTCACTTTTCATTCTTCTTCCTATTCTGCAGTGTTTGGAAAACATTTCCATTTTGGCTGAGAAGCAGTTTGGACATTTTTCTCTGCACTGTCTGGACTGACAACCTCCAGCTGTGTTGCTAAGCTGTCTGTGAATGGCCATGAAGTTATCTATAAAAGAGAGCAATTCACTCTCAGGTGATTTTGTACCTCCCTAGAAGTGCAAATCTCTTTTGCTCATCTGCTCCCTCTCTTGGTCATTCTCTTTACAATAGCGTTTACTCCCTGTGCACAACATTAACAGAGACATGAAATATGTTGAACAGATTTCATTTAATAGTAAACCAATTTTTTTCATCAGAGTGTTCAAAAAATAAATTTTGAGAAAAATATTCTCATACAAAGCATGGTTATAATAAAAGGTTAAGAGTAGTAATCTCTTGGTGGTAGGAACATGGTATTTTAATTTTAATTTTGCTAGTTTATAATTTCTAATCTTCTACAGCACACATATAGGGCTCTTGAAAAAAATTATAATAAAAGAAAACTGTAGATCAGCTCAAAATCATGGTAGTTGTAACATGGTTGTTCTAGTCAAATTTTTAAAAATTGTATAATTTGAACTTGATGCTAAGAGAGGGAAACTTAAAAATTCTTTAGAGACAGAATACAACAAAATTGAATTTTAAAAGAGTCTCATTTTTTTTACCTCTTATATTAATTAAATACAGATGGTTGGAATGAAAGTGACAACACTTTTGTCATTTTTTAACATTACAAAAAATTGTTCCCTTATATTGATGTCAATAATTCAAGTGATCATATATTGGAGCTTTGTCTTTTTTGGGCGGTGTATGATAAAATGAGAAATTCCTGATAATTTTATTTAAGGAGGAAAACTTAAGATGGGCTTTTGTAAAGAGAGACCCCACAGTGGAGGTGGGAGAGATTATGACCGGACCTTGAATGCCATGATTTATGTTTTTGATGGAAATCTTTCTTAATGGCAATGGTAAATCACTGGAAATTATTAATCAAGGAGATAATCAAAGCAAACTAAGCATATTTTTCTTTTGTAACCATTTGATTTTAATATCGCCAAAGTGAACTACCTTTGTAACATAGGTACAAATTTAGAAATGGAATGCATGGGACGGAGTTCATAGTGAGCAATTTCTTGGGCTCAAATAAACGTAATGCTGAAGAAAGTAACATTGTTTGAGGATTGTGATGTTGCATCCTGATTCAAACCTGCCTCTTTTTCAAACAGTGGTAACTGCCATTCTAATCATGATCCACCGTGTTACTGAGAGTATTAGGTTTCTGGCGAAAGAGAATGAATTTTGGAGACATTAATATTTGAGTATTAACTTTGTCATTTTACTAATTTTATTATTTGAGGCAAGTTACTTACACCTCTATGTTTCAGTTTCTTCATCTCTAAAATGTGGAAGTAATGTTTGTCTCACAGGGTTGAGAGTGGAACAGTATCTGTAAAGCATTTAATACAAAGTATGCTATAAAGAAGTGTTAAGCAGATTAAAGATGGAGGGTCTAGCTCAGTGGTGGAGGGTGTGCCTAGCATGTATGACGTCCTGGGTTCAATGCCCAGTGCCTCTGTTATAAACAAACAAACAAATAAATATATGAATAAATAAACCTTATTACCTCCTCCCATTAAAAAATTAAAAAAAAATTCCAAACCCAAAAACCCCAAACCAAAGACCTTGAGGAGTAAGGTTTATAAATAGGGGAAAGTTCACCGAGGGAATTCAATACAGCCCCTTCTTTTGTCTTCCATGAACAGAGACACTTGCACTTGACACATTGTACACAAATAATTTCTGTGCCTATCTCCCCTCGTCTGACTGTGAGATTTTCAAGAGCAGGGAGAATGTCTCTTTTTTTATACTCATACCTAGGCTAGTTGCCAGCACGTAACATGTAATCCATATTTGTTGCACCGAACTGAAGTTAACCGCCATTTTCTGTTTCTCCCTGTGCACAAAAAAGTAGCTGAACAGATATCTCTCAACTTTGGGGTATGTTGGTGACTTTCTGACTTGAAATAGGGAGTGTGTGATGTACACGACTTTCAATTACAAGGAGAACTCTAGGGAATACCTCAAAGAGAGAGATGTCATCTCAAAGTGGGGGCAGGAGGGCCGTGGGATGGCTTTAAGGACAGACATGTTATCTATTAATATGCACTGAACTGAGAGAGCAAGGATGGTGTAGAACATGAAGCTTAAATGGAAAAATCCCAAGGAGAGGTATTCTGCTTCACTGATGTACAATCAAGCTGTTTGTCACACAGGCAAGTCCTCCAGGATAAGGAACAGCAAAGATTTTCTCTCTTCCTTTCTTCCAGGGCTGCTGGGTGCTAAAGACACGAAGGTGAGCGTCTCAGTCTCTGCCCCTATAAGCTGGTTGAGTGTGACACTCTGGGTGTGAAAATCTCTTACAGTGTTCTATCTAGTTTTTGTCAAAATAACCCTCAAAGATGTGCTAACAATTTTTTAACCCCTTTTCTTCTTGTCCTGAGTGTCGCTGCACATCTAGCCAAGGGTCCGCTTTTTTGAGTAGTCCTGTCATCATAGTCCTGGTGTAACATCCAAATTGCAAAGTTCATGATCAATTGTTACAGTAGTCATTCCAGGATGGAGAGGGTTATTGGTGGATTTACTTTTTTCCTTTGTGCTTTTCTATCATCTCCAAGTTTCCATGCAACAAATGGGTGTTACATGTACAATCAGTTACAGAAGTTTTTTTTTAAAAAGATAATCAACTTGCACTGAAGAGTCCTGATGGTTTTTCTTTACACATTTGAAATCATATATTCAAGTTAACACAGAAGACCTAAGTCCGCCCCCAGCCCCACATCCCGAGACATTAATGTGTTATACTCTACAGTCTTTTGGGAGATGGTATCTTTCCAGAGAGTACAAGGTGGGGGAGTTACCCAAGGCCTGGCACGATTTATGCTCAGCGAGATCATTCCTCCATCTGAGGGCCCTTCACACTCCAGAATGTTGAGAGATGCAGGACTTACTCCAAATGCCATGTGAATCGGTGAACTGTGACCCAGTAATCACATTTCCTGAGCGGGGCTGCTAGATATTTTTTGAGAAACCAGTTGGTGTTAATTAATATTACTGTTTTCTTGTCAGCTGCTCTTGACACTTTTAAAAATTATTCATTAGCTAGCTAGCTCTTTCCCCAATTCTCCTTACTGTGTTTGCATTAATGTAATTTGGAATTGTTACAACCATTGCCACATTTCTCAGTGTGGCTAAATCTTCATCAGTAAATCCAGGGACCTGAATTCAAGACAGCGGAATGTTAGAAGTGTGTTAAACTGTGTTTAATAAACCTCCTAGATGAAGCAGATAGTCACTGGTTATTTCCAAACCCAACTTTCTCTTTTCACTTGGCTTCTCTTAAACCTGTAAGCACCCACCTAACTTCAAATGGAATATTAGAGTCTTAAAAATGGGTAGTGATGGGGGTGGGGTTTATTTTGCATACAGGCAGATTGAGGTTAAAGTTACTTTCCTTGGCAATGACTATTCTTCCCCTTCTCATGGCTACTTAGGTATTTATTGTGCAGAATTTGTAGACGTCAACCCGAATTACATGAAGTTGTAGACTCACTGTCTCATACACATGGTCCTATGACAGAGTTGAGCAATCTGCAAATCATTGTGGCTCCCCGAGAACCTAAGATAATTGAGTAGCCTGGCAAATACAAGGTAGCGAACGGAGGCGATGTTAACAGATGTATTGATATCGTCTGCTCCCCTACATGGAGATCGTTGTCTGCAAAGTCAGTCTTACAGTGGATTGTTATTTTTCCAGATTGATGTTTGACACATAATAGACCCAAATTCTTTTAGGTACATGGATGATGAAATAGAGAGTAGTAAGAAGAGAGAAAAATGATGTGGAGTTGCAAAATTGTCTCTGTGTGTGAGGAAAGTGGGGGACTTTCAGAGGTCTCTTTGAAGGGCTGAATCAGATACATCTTTAATGTTCACTTCAATCCTGTGGTTCCATTAAAGCCACTCTGAATAATCTGAGTACCTACATGTAAGACATCCCAAAACATTCTCATTAAAATTAAAGTTCTGGAGAATGCAAAGCACAGCATGGAGACAGAAGCTAACAATACTATATCAAGTATTAGACAGTTGCTAAGAGAGCGGATCTTGAAAGTTCTCATCACAAGAAAAAACATTTGAAACTGTGTGTGGTGATGGATGTTAACTAGATGTACTGTGATCATTTCTCAATGTATACAAATGTCAGGTCATTATGTTGTACCCATGAAACTACTATAATGTTATGTGTCAGTTATATCTCAGGTTGAAAACAATATTTGGGGACACTGGTAAGGGGGAGTTCAATGAAATGAAGCCTTTGAGAGCAGCCGGTCTTTGTCTATTTGGAAAATTTCTCCTTCTTATTCAGTAGGTACAATCTTTTTTTTTCCTTCCAGTTTTATTGAGATATAATTGACATACAGTACTGTATAAATTTGAGGCTTACAGCATAATGATTTGCATATATCACGATATAATTATCACAGTGTTTAGTGAATATCTATCATCTCATATAGATATAAAATTAAATAGAAAAAAATTTTCCTTGTTATGAGGAACTCTTAGCCTTTACTCTCAACAGCTTTCATAGATAACATACACTAGTGTTAATTTTATTTATGTTGTACTTTAAATCTCTAGGACTTATTTATCTTGTAACTGGAAGTTTGTTAGGTAGGTGTACTCTTCAAACCACATTGGTACCTGAAAGGTCGCTCTTTGGATCCGGAACAGAGGAGCTTCTAGTCACGCAGGACGCTGACTGCAGTCCAAGTCCTCCTCCCCCTCCCCCCCGACTCCCCTCCCCCTCACACCCTGCCTCCTCCTGCCCCTCCCCCACCTCGCCCCCTCGTCTCCCCTCCCCCATCCCCCCATGCCTCCCCCCCACCCCTCTCCGGTCTCAGCGGGTGGGGCCTCTGGCCAGCCTCTCTGGGCCTCAGTTTCCTTATGTATCAAACGAAGGCAGTGGACTACAATCGCTAAACCCCTCCTTCTGTAAATATTCTCTGCTGCAGATGTCTGCCCTCATTCTGAAGAGCGAGAGCTTTATCAATCTGTTTCAAATTAAATTGGTTAAAAGTTCTTCAATCTTATTTTGGTTTCAGAAATATGTAATGCTGGATTGTTTTGGTAATATATTCTTCCTCCCAGGGCAGATATAGTATACGATGAAAAGGAAGAAAGTCTGTGAGTAGAAGTGAGAAGAGTTGGGACGGTGAGTCAGGTGGCAGGGTATCTGGAAGCTTCTTGCAGACACAGATGGTCGCTGTAAACTGTTGTGGCAGGGAATTTCTGCCAGACGTCCCATGGAGTTTATTACTAAATGTGGGATCAGTACACTTTTAAAAACATGCTGTGCGTGTAAAATCACTTAAAATACTGCAAGTGCAAAATCCTTTTGTTTCAGCAATATCTAATCTTTCCCTTCTGCTTTATAAATAATTTAGATTAAAATCTCAGCGTTGGTGTTGAGCAATTTTATTATTCTTTAAAAAATTGTATCTTTTATAAAATTGTTGAGTGACTTATTAGGAAAAATTAAACTTGCGATTGTGTGATGGTCTCTGATTCTGGAATATGTTTCATTTGACTCCACAATATTTTTTTTTAAAGACAGAAATACTGTAAAGGACAATTAAGAAGTATAAAATTAATGTGAAACACTGGAATACAATGAAAGCATATTATGCCACAGTGTGTGGTCTGAGTAAAAAGCATTACATTTGCACCAGCTGCTAAACTCAGTGCTCAAGTATAATAGTTAATCTTACAATATAGGAAACAACCGTAATTAGGGAATGGTTATATCTTTAAAATGTAACTCCATGTAGTAAAAACCAGGCAACCTTGCAGGTGGAAGCAGGGATTTTATGGAACATTAAAAATGTTTCAGTGCAAGAAATTTCAGCAACAGAAATTTGTAATTGAATATATGCTGTTTCTCCTCTCTATATACTAGTTAATGTTTATCGTTTATAAACATTTTCACTTGTATTTGTCTAGTTTCATCTCTACATATTCCCCAAAAGGTGTTTGGGAGGTATTATTGCATTAATAGCTTCACTTTAGAGATGAAAAACTGGGCTTCAGAAAGGCTAATGACTTGCCTGAGTTAATGCAACCAGTAAGCGATGTAGCTGGTCCTCAATCCTGTTTCTATGGGAAGGGCCTGAGCAGCAGCAGCTCAAGGATGCTGAAGAGAAGAGCATGTAGGAGTTCTCGTTTTGTCCTGAAATGAGCTGTAGACGCTGGTATAGTTTTGATCTTTAGGCAAAAAATGTTTACATTTGGCCCCCCAGGTTCACTCCTACCTAAAGAGAGTAGTCCATGAATGGATACTGTTCCATCGACTTTCTGGATACCTTTAACTTGAGTGTTTTTTTTTTTTTTAAGAATAAAATAAATCTGGTAAACATCTTATCCAAGTTGTTTTAGTTTTTAAATTCTAGACAAAGGACATAGGCTCGCTCCTTTGTTCAGATTTCCCCACTTTTACATAGAAATATGTAGAGAGAAATAATTGAGTGGAATATAGAACGTTGGAAAAGCTTATTAGGCCATTGAGCCCAACCTCTTCCCCACGGCAGAGATATGGTCTTTGGCAGATATTTGTCCAGTTCACTGTTTTAAAAGGCAACCCATCTTCTGTGGGACGGCGGTGCTTGTAATGGACGTCTTCCTCCAGGTGAACTCATTACTGCCTCCTGGCGATTTCTTCCCATTGAGCTTATTCCACCTGCTAGAGATCTTCAGAGTTAGTCTAGGTTCTAGCTCTCATGAAACTTTTCTTGCTTGGTTCCCTTCCTCCCTAGACCCCAGACCTCGTAAGTTGTTCTTCATGATATGGTTTCCAGCCCTTTCTACTTTCTGGTCCCCTTTCGTGGAAGTGTTGGTGAATGTTCCCCTTAAATGCAGAATCCAGGGTTGAATAGAATCATCTGGATATAATCAGACCCAGCAGGGGTGCAGCTGACACTCTTGTTCCACACACAATGATTTTATTAATTCTGTAAAGATTGCATCTGGTATGTTACTGCCTTGTCAGAAGACGGGCTTTTAGCAATGTGGCCATGAAAAGATCATAGATTTTTGCCCCACACAATTGATATTTTGCCAGATCTGTCACATTGTGAGCCTCAAACCAGTTTCACTTTGATCCTTAGTGCAGTATCATGATTCCTATTAAATTTTATTCTGCTAGTTTTGATCTATATTTTATCGTTTTTAGATATTTTTGATTTATTAAATTTTCTCAAATTTGTATTCTCAGCAAATTTTGTAAGCATACTTTAAATGACTTCACTCAACTTGATAAAATGTTGGAGTCAGACTTGAGTATAATATTCTATAAAATCCACCTAGAGATTTCCCTCAAGGTTGACAAAAATCTATTAATACTCTTTGAGCGCATCAATGATCTAAGCACAATTCAGTCGAAATGATCATACTGTTCCCTAACTCTTCATGGTCATCTTTGGTCCTTTTTTTTTTCTACAGTCCCTCATGCAGCACAAGCCCCTGATAAAGTTGTGTTGAGTGATTTGAATGTCTCCTTTGTGATTGCTCAGTATTTGGAGTCTTTGTCTCTTTGTGAGCAAACAAAACATCACATACACCCCAGAGGCCAATTCTTATCTCTCACTCTTCAGAAAGTTTTCCTCTGCTAACTTCAAGCTCCGTTAAATCTTTTTAAAGTCTTCTAGCTCAAGTTGCTTGTATCACACATCTGAGCACTTAGTTATGGTCTCCTTTGTGCTACTGACTAAAGGTTTGTGAGTGTGTGTGTGCTCGTAGTGTGTGTTTGCATAGTGACACACATTTTTCTTTCTTTTTTGTTTCTGTGCAGCGTACTCTGCCATTTCTGCCTCTTCTCATTGTGTATCACTTGAATGAGACCCCATTTTGATCACATTTGATTGGTTCAAGGTTGATCACCTGACACATGCTGGACCAGTCAGAAACCTTCCTTGGGAATTTTGGAAATTGAGAAGTAGAAGGCTAGCTCTCTTTAGGAGCCTAATTTTGTAAAATGAATAGGTTGGGAGTCATTCATGGCTGCAGCCTTGTAGCATAAGACATGAGTAAAATCAATCAAAGGGTAGGACAGAGACAGAAAGAGAGATAGAGACACAGAGTGAAAGACAGAAAGATGAAGCACAGGGAAAAGTAGCCACTATAGCTGGAAAGTTCTGGTGGGACTGGAGTCCCTGGGACTAGTGCTCCCAAGATCCAGCCACATTCCTTTGCTTGGGAACCAAAAGACACATTTAGTAAGTACACTTTTCTTAAGCTACTTCAAACTGTTACTTCAGTATCTAAAATGGATTTTAGAATTATCCATTGGCAAGTCAAATTGTGAAATTTTCCATGAAAGTCCTGTCTAGCTTACCACAAATTATTTTTTTAACATTTTTTATTGATTTATAATCATTTTACAATGTTGTGTCAAATTCCAGTGCTCAGCACAATTTTTCAGTCATTCATGGACATATACACACTCATTGTCACATTTTTTTCTCTGTGATTTATCATAACATTTTGTGTATATTTCCCTGTGCTATACAGTGTAATCTTGTTTATCTATTCTACAATTTTGAAATCCCAGTCTATCCCTTCCCACCCTCTACCCCCCTGGTAACCACAAGTCTGTATTCTCTGTCCATGAGTCTTTAGATTCCACATATGAGCGATCTCATATGGTATTTTTCTTTCTCTTTCTGGCTTACTTCACTTAGAATGACATTCTCTAGGAGCATCCATGTTGCTGCAAATGGCGTTATGTTGTCGGTTTTTATGGCTGAGTAGTATTCCATTGTATAAATATACCACCTCTTCTTTATCCAGTCACCTATTGATGGACATTTAGGCTGTTTCCATGTTTTGGCTATTGTAAATAGTGCTGCTGTGAACATTGGGGTGCAGGTGTCATCCTGAAGTAGATTTCCTTCTGGATACAAGCCCAGGAGTGGGATTCCTGGGTCATATGGTAAGTCTATTCCTAGTCTTTTGAGGAATCTCCACACTGTTTTCCATAGTGGCTGCACCAAACTGCATTCCCACCAGCAGTGTAGGAGGGTTCCCCTTTCTCCACAGCCTCTCCAGCATTTGTCATTTTTGGATTTTTGAATGATAGCCATTCTGACTGGTGTGAGGTGATACCTCATTGTAGTTTAGATTTGCATTTCTCTGATAATTAGTGATATTGAGCATTTTTTCACGTGCTTTTTGATCATTTGTATGTCTTCCTTGGAGAATTGCTTGTTTAGGTCTTCTGCCCATTTTTGGATTGGGTTGTTAATTTTTTTCTTATTGAGTTGTATGAGCTGCTTATATATTTTGGAGATCAAGCCTTTGTCGGTTTCACTTGCAAAATTTTCTCCCATTCCGTAGGTTTTCTTCTTGTTTTATTTCTGGTTTCCTTTGCTCTGCAGAAGCTTGTAAGTTTCATTAGGTCCCATTTGTTTATTCTTGCTTTTATTTCTTCTAGGAGAAAATTTTTGAAATATATGTCAGATAATGTTTTGCCTATGTTTTCCTCTAGGAGGTTTATTGTATCTTGTCTTATGTTTAAGTCTTTAATCCATTTTGAGTTTTTTTTTTTTTGTATATGGTGTAAGGGTGTGTTCTAGCTTCGTTGTTTTACATGCTGCTGTCCAGTTTTCCCAACACCATTTGCTGAAGAGACTGTCTTTATTCCATTGTATATTCTTGCCTCCTTTGTCGAAGATGAGTTGACCAAATGTTTGTGGGTTCATTTCTGGGCTCTCTATTCTTTTCCATTGGTCTATATGTCTGTTTTGGTACCAATGCCATGCTGTCTTGATGACTGTAGCTCTATAGTATTGTCTGAAGTCTGGGAGAGTTATTCCTCCAGCCTCTTTCTTTCTCTTCAGTAATGCTTTGGCAATTCTAGGTCTTTGATGGTTCCATATAAATTTTATTATGATTTGTTCTAGTTCTGTGAAATATGTCCTGGGTAATTGGATAGGGATTGCATTAAATCTGTAGATTGCCTTGGGCAGTGTGACCATTTTAACAATATTGATTCTTCCAATCCAAGAGCATGGAATAGCTTTCCATTTTTTAAAGTCTTCTTTAATTTCCTTCATCAATGGTTTATAGTTTTCTGTGTATAATTCTTTCACCTCCTTGGTTAGATTTATTCCCAGATATTTTATTACTTTGGGTGCTATTACCATAAATTATTTTATGAATGTAAGTAGAAGAATACAAGTAATAAATTAAAAAATCTAGGATATCCTGAAATCTATATTCTTGACTTCCATAAACTCAAGTATGATAATCATAATTCCAAAATTTCACCTCATTCAACATTTCTTCACCTTTGGTCAGAATGTAGCCCAATATATTCACAATATACTTAATTCAAAGACTGAGAAACTAAAATCTTTTAAGTCCAGGCATTTTCATTTTTTTTAATTTGCTAGACTTACCTTCATTTTACATAAGCATGCAAAAATGTTATCAGACCACTGAAGTAGTCCAATATTTAATTTCTGAAGTAAGTATGTAGAAAGAAACTTTCCAGAACACTTTGCCTGACTAAGAATTCATCACCTAGACCATGTCACCCATGGTCTAAAAATTCATTTCCTTTTTATCTTTATACCACGCTTTTAGTCTAGTTAAAGTATGCTGGAACTGATCGTGCAATTTCTGTTCATTGGAGTACCATTTAGAGGACGTCGATTGTGAAGAAACAACCGTTGAGCCATCTTTTAACGTTTTGCTTTAGGTGAGCAATGAAATGTGAAGCAATTTTGCATTTGCATCTCAGGCACTTTGCCGCTGAAGCACTATCCTGCGTGTAGCGATAGAACCTTTAGTTCCACCTCATCACCTGCCTTGTGTTTATCAATAATATTGATTAGAAATGCCTGCTCACCAAGTCCAAAATCAAATATTTTAAAGCCAAGTTAAATGATAAACTATATTTTCAAGCTGAATGTGATGTTTTGAGGCTGGTGTTTGATATTCTTTTCCTGTTCCTTGAAACACCAATTTAGCAACCAACGATCCTATTATGTGGCATCTAGGTGGTGCTGGCAACTTTCTAGTAAGAATGTGGAAGCTGGACCCGGATAAGCGTAAATGATGTTAGATTTGCACTTGAGGAGGCACAGATACAATTACTACTAAGGAAATTACTAGGTTGGAGCCAGAGCAGCATTTAGGGAAAATGTGCTGCGTAAAATTGTAACACAAAGTGTCCAGCAATAACAATCGCTTTGTAATTCATTGGCTGAATTCTAGAAAGAAATGGAGACTTTCTGGCTGTTTTGAAAATGTAGAGAAATGACAAATTGGGAGAAGGGTGTCTGTCTTGGCAATTTTTGGCAGGGGGCAAGGTATGGGGGTGCAGGGCTGCGGGTGGGGATGTGGATTTCAATGTGTGCATCACTTATTGGTTTAGATTTCTCCACAGATCTTGTCGGTGTGTTAGTTGATTGTACCTCACTTGAGACAACTCCGACAAATACTGCGATCATCATATTACATTTAGAAGTATAATTTGGGGCAATAATTAAAAAATAAAAAGTGTTTACTTCTAAACCTTTTAAAGATTTCTAAAAAGTGAATGAGAAACTTCTGATTGTCCAAGAAAGCAGAATCTTTAGGCTTTTGACAGTTTACAGAAAATAAGCAACCACTTGAATGAAGAGAAAAATATCACCAATATCATGGAAAAAAAAGAAATGTCAATTAAAATTTAAGGCTTCAGAGTACTCATTTTCAGAAAAGAACGTCAGAAGACTAAGAATCATGCTTTCTCCCCTTCCTCCAGTCCATAACTGCAATTGATACGTTTTTCACCATGTGGGAGTGGGTCTGCTCAGTCTCCCCCCTCCCCAAATTGTTTATTGCACTGAAGTGCAGTGACGTACATGTTCTAGCTAACGGTTGGTGTTTGCTTTTTATTTGACTTTGATTTATGTAAGATATGTAAACATATTTTGCATCTCACTTTAGAGAGGAATGAGAAAATACTTAGCAGGGAAAGACCTCTAATGCTGTGACACCCTTTTGGTACAAGGGACGTATTTGTTAGAAAAATCCATCTGCATTCCTGGGCCACACCTTGAAGATATCCTGATTACTGAACTATTTGAAAAACTTTCCCCACAAATTTTGTAGCTTGCTTAAATGCTGGCTCTTTAAAAACAACATTTATTGTAGCAAATCTACATACTGATTCTTTTGCTCAGTCTCCCCACTTGTGTTTGCCCGTTTCTTTTCTCCATGAACTTTCTGCTCTTAGTTGTTGAACGATTATTTGAAATTTTACCTCCTACACCAAGACAATTTTTAGCACAGTACCGCAGACACAAAATCATCTCTGGATAAATGTTTGAAGTCTTTAATGATGGTGATTGTGTAATAAACTCTGAGAAAGACATTGAGTAGTTTCATGTCTCAGTGATTTCTGAATTTTTTTTAATGTTCTGCTACAAATGTCAAAACCACAGAGTAAAGATTAAACTGTCAATTTTGTAGGCAAGTAGACCCGACTTCTAGTGTTGGTTATCTCTCTAGTGTAACTTGTTGTACAAGCTAACTTTATCCTCTTTAGGTCTGTTACTTATTAGTAAAGTAAAAAGAATAGTTTTGGTGAATCTCTGTAATCTTCTGAAATCTTATGACTCTAAGACTAATTGCTCTTTCAATAATCATAGACCTTTTTTGATATGAAACTTTTTTTTTCCTTTGGGGTAGATACTTCTTGTCTTATGTGGCTATGCAAAGTTTAGGAGAAATGCAGAGAGCTTGGCCTCTTTTGGGGGACAGTAGGTCTAGCTAAGGAGCCCAAGTGAAAGGCATCAGAAGTCAGGGGACAGCCCAAGATCCACGGGTATCTGGGGGTGGGGGAGGGGGACAGAAGCAGATGGAAGCCACTGAGGACGGACTTTACTTGGTTCACAGTTTTGCCCAGGGTTCTGTGTGAGTGATTTCATGGGAGAGAAGTTTGAGAAAGTAGACTAATGGAACCACAGAAATGTTGTAATGATTCTGCTTTTCTTTCATCATCATAAAAACCTTTCTGGACACCGGTACTGTGCTGAACCATATTGGAGCCAGAGGAAAAAAGGAAAAATCAGTAATACTAACCCTATCATAATGCAAATGTTGATATGTTGTCTATCATGTATATTTTCCATTGATTTCTATGTTTTAGATTGCATGAAAATATTATTTATCTTGATTGATTACTGAGATTTTGCAGGGGGAACCCATTCAGGTTTCCACCAAAGGCGAGCACATTACTCACCGCATCCTTGTCCTGGCTTTGCTGGCCACTCAGCATTGACCTTTTGTCTGTAAGTCCTTTCTGCCGCCTAACTAGGTTGGCAAGGTGAGAAGAAGGTCTATTTTCGGTTGCACATTGAGAAAGTGCCATCTCATGAGGGTCTTGCTCTCTGAGGGGTTAATACATCAGCCAGTTGCAAGCCCTCTCCTTGGGGCACGTAATGGACCAAAAGGACGAATCAAGTGCAGTTTTTCAAAAATGCCACCTGTGGTCCTTTTGGTTGCAATCGTGTGCAGTTTACATTCCCAGGGACATTGTACACTTAGTGGAGTTATTCCTGAAATTTTAAGTCAAAAGATTAATACAGAAGAAATTCCTTTTATAGGCAAAGCAAAACCACACCACTAAATGAAACAATCAATCTGCCAGAAGCAGGAAGAGCTGCCTGTAATTGCTCTGCGGAATGACATGGGAAAACTTGTTTAAGGAGGAAAAGGACTGGAAAGTGTAACCGCAGTCTGGTGAGGTGGAAGGATCTGGGTGTTAGGGGAACCGAGAACAGCTCCCAGCGTGCATGGAGGGTAACTAATAATAGGCCTTGGGCATGTTTCCTTGCATCCAACCAAAGTAATGGTTTCCCACAGCCCTGTGATGGAAAATGGAAATAATATGGGCTAGCGAACCAAAAGGCGAAACATGCACTTGCTTACACATCTCTGTGTAATAAGAAAAAAACAAAAATAAAACCAAGTGTTAGAATGAGAACCGTTTTACAGTCCACTTATAAAAGTCAGCAGGACAGCATGACAAGATGAAAGATGACAGAGGCTGGCTCCTTGAGACACAGGCCAGCTCCTTATTCCTTCCTTGGCTTTTTGTCTCTTCAGAGGCTTAAGAAAAAGCTGCTTAAAAAAGGAAAAAACTGCTGGTAGGAATGGAAAATGGCACAGCCACTGTGGAAAATAGTTTGGTGGCCCCTTAAAAAGTTAAACAGAATTACCATAAGACCCAGCCATTCTACTCCCAGGGATAAACCCAGAGGAACTGAAACAGGGACTCAGATAGTTGTATGGCAATGTTTACTGCAGCATTATTTATAATAGCCAAGAAGGTGGAAGCAACTCAAATGTCCATCAACAGATGCAAAGATAAACAAAATGCAATGTATTCATACAACAGAATGTTACTTAGCCATACAATGGAAAGAAGTTCTGATAAATGCTGCAACATGGATGAACCTTAAAAACATCATCCTAAATGAAATAAGCCAGACACAAAAAAGGGCAAATATTATATGATTCCATTTATATGAAATATCTAGAGTATGAAAATTCATAGACAGAAAGTCAATTAAAATTACCAGGGAACGAGGGGAAGGAGAAATGGGGAATTACTGTTTGATGGGTACAGAGTTTCTGCTTTGGATGATGAAAAAGTTTGGGAAATAAATGTGATGATTATACAACATTATGTATTATAATGAATGCCACTGAATTACACACTTGAAAATGATTAAAAGGACAAATTTTTATAGATTTGATTTCAATAAAAAGAAAAAACACAAAATAATAAAAGCCAAAAATGGAAAAACAGGAAAGCATAGATTTGTATGAGATTCAGTATTGTCTCATGTTATTCAGTTAAAGCCAATTCCTGCATTTGGAAGCCATATTCTTAAAAACTAAAAAAAATTTTTTATACAACTTTTAAAGGTTGCTTTCCATTTGCAGTTATTACAAAATATTGGCTGTATTCCGTGTTTTCTATTCCTTGAGACTGTCTTACACCCAACAGTTTGTAGTTCCCACACCCCGCCCCCTATACTGCCCCCTCTGCACCACGGATAACCACTAGTTTGTTCTCTGTATCTGTGAGTCTGCTTCTTTTTTGTTATATTCACTAATTGGTCATATTTTTAGATTCCACATACAAGTGATATACAGTATTTGTTTTTCTCTGACTTATTTCAGGAAGCCATATTGTTAATTAGACTTGTCCAAATCAACTCCGCCTAAGGGAGCAAAAGACCAACATTCTCCAGAAAACAATTTTTTTTTAGTAGTAGACGAGGTTCTAGAGAAATAAAACATCTAACGGTACTTAATGTGAATTAAAGAACGCATACTGCCCATTTTGGTTTCATCAAGCTCTCTCCTCAATTAGGGCTAAATTATACCCTGACTCAAGCAACCACTATGCCTCCTCTTTTTCCTACAGCTAATCGGCAGCATCATCTCCTAGAAAGGAGAGGGGGTGACCCCTGACATCCCCCCCACAACTGCTCTAATGTTTTTGCGCAATTTTTATCCGTGGCGGAAGTGGTCAAGGAGCTGGGGGGTAGGGAAATACGGTGTTTCATATCTCTTCCAAATCCAAAATCCAATCAATATTGGCCACAATCTTGAAACATTTGTGACTCTAAATGTCTGAATGCACTAGAATGTGGGATTTAAAGCACTTATGCTATACATTTCCCATGATTAGGTTAAAACATGGTGTGGCAGGTTATACTTCTTAAAAAATTTGATTTGAATTTGACATGCATTTATATGCAATACAAACATTTGAGGGCTAGGTAAGAAAGTCTGCTTGTCTCTTCATTAAATCGAGGTTCTCCATATTAACCACTTGTTGGCTTTCTTGGATTATTAGAGATGTTTGAAAGTATTACAGTTGTATTAAAAATGTCTCTTTTCCTACTTGAGAGTAGTCTTCCTAGTGGCAGTGCACCCAGGTCTCACTGCGATCTCAGATGCTCCAGGCTGAGGTACATTTCTTCAGAATCACTTGCCTACTAACCTCAGATTTGAAAAGCTAAGGAAAAACACATGTCTTCCCTCTGGTGTTGAAAAATTTTATTCTCTTTGAACCATACTTTAACATTTTTTCCCTTCAATTTTTGCCTTGCTCTTTTTAGCCCTTGTTGGTTTTAGCTTTTTGCCAAGTCCTCATGTGCTTTTCTTCCTTTTCTTCCCCTTTGACTGTTTTCACGCTCTTTGTGCTCAGAAAGGGTCAAGGGGATTTCATTACTCAGTGAATCATGTACAGAGCCCCCACCTCAAGTGTGAGAACATGCTGGGGGTCGTGTAGGTGAACGTGTAAGTACCTGTATACACGTGTGTGGTCACGCACCTCTACTCATGGCTGACAAAGAAACGGGAGCCAGGAACAACAGTGGGGTGGTCTGTTTGAGGTAGGTGCCACTTGAACCGAGTGACTGTAGGTACAGGGCTGACATCTATACTTACACCTATACAATGACCCAAGAATGCACCTTTTATAAAGACATTTAATTCTGGGGACTCTGAAAATGTCATAAACATGTGTATTCATCTCTAGAGTTGCTTTCAAAAATTTCAAGCGTTTCATTGTTCTCGATGCCTCAGAACTCTCCTTTTTGGTGGAATGTTTGTTGTTGTTGGCAGTGGTTTTCTTTCACACACTTTTTCTTTTCTTTAAATTTTCTTATGTTTTCTTTTAATTGAAGTATAGTCAGTTTACAATGCTGTGTCAGTTTCTGGTGTACAGCATCATATTTCAGTCATATATATATATACATACATAGATTCCTTTTCTATTGTTTTTCATTATATGTTAGTACAAGATATTGAATATAGTTCCCTGTGCTATGCAGTAGAAATTTGTTGTTTATCTTATATATAGTATTAGTATCTGCAGGGTGTGACGTTTGACTGGGTCTGGAGATGATGCAGTATCTCTAAATCTAAAATGTTCTTCCTGGCTGTGTTTAACTTCAAGGAGTCTTTAGAAATGGTTTTGTGTGCACATTGGCATCAGTAGCTCATTGAGCTGCTGGAGTTCTGCCTCAAGGTTGTGGTTGCCGATGATGGAGCCCAAATAATTGCACTTTAAAGTGGCACTTCCTGGCCAAGGATGGCTACTTTTGAATAAGTGAATGCATTAATTAGGAAGCAATGCTTAAAATGGTCTGTATACTTTGGAAGAAGAGCATGGGGTGAAGAAATCCCCCTTAATTTATTAGTGAAATCTGGGGCATGAGGATGAGCGAGAGATGAAATATAAATAGCTGAATGGAGAATGATAGACAAGCAATATTCTTACACACTGAAGAATGTTCCAGATTGCTGACGAGTCATCAGAAAGGGGTCAAGTAAACCAGTCGTCTCTGGGACCTGTTGGCCTCTCCTGTGAGTTTATGCACATTCCCTAACCCTCCTTCTCTCCTCAGCTGCCCAGCTGCTCGGCTCCTTAGTGTCTACACCTTCTCTGATGTCGTCTATCTGATGTCCATTCTTACTTCTAACAGGGGACCAGCCCTGCCCTGCTGAACTCAGTATCGGGGGACTGTCAGGCAAGACGCCCCTTTAGCTTCTGTCTGAGGGGTGAGTACAAACTCAAGATGGGGTTCTTCCTCCTGGATTTGGATCTTGTCCTGACTGACACAAGGACAATGGAATAGGACTGGAATTCATTCCTCATGATCGGGGGTGGGGCAGTGGGATGCTCATGATGGCTGGAGGAAATCGTCTGTTCCTAAATCCCTAGAGCTGCCTGGATGCTAGCTTTTTCTCAGAAAAACTTTTTTCCACCTACTTTTCCTTTAATTCTAGGAGTAACCTCATGTTATGTTAAAACATTCAGGTTTTTAATTTTATCTTGCTTTATTTTTCCTGAAGCTAGCTAGAGTCCATTTCTGCTGTTTTCAAGGGACACAATCTAAGTGAGACAGGCTCTTTTTCCTCAATCCCATGCCCCATGTGGACAGTTCTTTCTCAGCCGCGCTCAGCCTTGGGCTGGAGGAAATGAAAAGAAGGCTGTCAGGGCTTCCTTGGTGGTGTCACTATTTTCTGTTTCATTTAAAGATGAAATTTAGTCTGTTTTTTTTTGACTCTTCGGGTTACAAAAGATACAGGGAGTCCTGTACTCAGTGCGCTTTTCCCACTTTTCATTCATTCTTCGTCCACAGCATCAAGGTGCTCTGTGCTTTGTCCCAGTCTCAGCTGGAAACCCCCCTCCACTGCAGTCCGAGTGTGGATGTGCATGACCTGCCTCCTCCTTTAAGAGAGCACGTAGGAGTCCTAGAAACAGAGGCTCCAGCACAGCATATGCCACCCCCACTCCCACTCCGCCACTCCACCCTAGAAGGGAGGGAGTTGAGCCCATTCCTCAGATAAAGGGCAGGTACTGGAGAATAAACACTGGCAATGACAGTGTCGAATACACAACATGTCACTTATTCTGGGAATGCTCTGTCTTCCAGTATGCAAACTCCTCAGCACTACATGTGTGTTCTTTTTTTGCTCAGTGTAATTTCAACAATTGTGTAATATTATAAACATCGATTGAAGATCTGTGCTCTCATGAAAGTAAGGTCCTGCTCTTATGCAAATATTAACAAAGTATTTAAGAAAACAGAGGGAAGTAACAAAGAAAATAGGAGTCGTGGGCAGATCGTTTCTGAAATTATATATTTTTCTGTGAAGCATTAGCTGTTTTAAAAGCATTAATGCTGATCTTTCTTTTGGGATGTGGGTGTATAATTTAAGGCAAAACACCTTCACTGTGCAGTGCAATGTTTACCTTGCCAAGTGCTTAATTTATAATGACTTTTTTCCTCTTATTTACTCAAATAATTTTTAGCAATTTTTCAGTGAGTGTTCTAGAATGATTCTTATTTCAGAACTGAGAGAAATCTTGGGAGGATTATCCAGAAATGTATTAAAAATAATACATTTTATTAAAGAATTCCTCCTTAGAAGGAAAGCCTACAACTTTTCATACAGACCTTTTCTATCTAAAGTTTGTTAGCTGCTCTGTCTGAAAGTTATTTTAAATTTTTGATCTAAATATCTCATGTTGCATATCTAAACCCTTATTTTCTTTTTCCTAAGATGAAGAACTGCCAGGAACCACATTCTGGGTAAGGCCTTTCATGTGTGTGAAATGACCAGCTAAAATCCTCTCTTAACATGAATGCAAACATTTCTCTTCTCAGAGGTATGCTTTCATAACAACTTGCTGATTTTGAAGAATCTCCCCGCCCATCTTCCCAGCCCTCCATTTCTTTTAAGCGGTGGAGATGGACACGGACACCCCGTGGAGCAAGAATTGAGAATAACTGGGCTCACCCTCAGGGCAGGGTTCCTATTTCTGGATGCCCTGATTGTGGTTGACTTTCAGATCACAGTGACACCATGTTTAAAAGTCAATTTGCCATCCAGGCTTAACTCTCAATTGATTTCTACTCTCAACTGATCCATCACAGCACATGAGACCATCTGGCTGGTCACTGAGGGTGGAGTTGCCTCATCAGACTGCAGGGAGATGCCGCTGTGGAGACGCTGGTCCTTCCCTCGCTAGCCCGTGTCTCTCATCAAGTTAAATGCTTGATGGAAAATGACCACTTTCTTTGCCAAAGTTGTTTTTCTTGTGAGGGACCATGAACTGTGCTTCCTGGTTAGGGCTTCTTTTTCATCTTTTATGTATCGGTTATCAATTTCTCTTCCTTAGCTGTACTCCTCCTTTGGTATCCTCTCTTAAAATATTAGATTGGCTTTGATCACTTTTTAAATTTAATAAATATATCTCCATATGACAGAATTCTCACTCTCTCTTAGAGAGATATCAACTGAACATTGAAGGCCTATGGTCTTTGTTTTACCTCTGAGGCCAAGGAACACAGGGAGGTCAGACTGCCTCTAGTTTTGCTCTCAAAGGTTGATAATGGTCTTGAAGGAAGAAGAGCTATCCATCTGTGTAATTTAATCCTATTGGCCTGAGTCTAGGTCTAGACTATGCTATCTCCACTTTCATTTTAAATTTCCTTCCCCTACTCTGCTTTGTCTTTCTTTCTTTCTTCTTCTTCTTTTCCTTCTTTTTTTTATTTGATGAGAATAGCATATGGCCCAGGATAAGAATTGTTGCTCAAGTTGGGACATTGCGTTTATCTCTTCCTCTGTATCCACTAGATCTATTAGTCTGTCATGTTACAAAATTAGGTGAGCCTGATGTGACCGGTTCCTTCCAGATCATGCATTCTGATGCCTTTGAGGTATTTGTAAATTTATCATGTAATGATTTCTTCCAGCAATTTTCTAGCCTAGCTTATAGATTAGAAATATCCAGAAGTATTCCTTTTTCAGATATAACTACTCTATTTACCTGCTCTCTGCTTGTTTTAAAAAATGGAAATATTGCACTGTGCTGAGAAACATAAAAACTATTAGACAGAAATACTATTCCAGTTTAACCACATAACAATTTTTAAATCCAGTCTTCTGGTTGGTAGGCATATGGGTTATTTTCAATATTTTGTTCTCATAAATAGCTGTGCAAAGAACACTGCATACAGATCTCTGTGGCCACACCCCTTGTAAGAGTTTCTCTAGGGCATATGCCTCGGAGTGAAATTACTGAAAGAATCTGCTTGTTTTCAATTTTATTACATATTGCCAAAATTTCCCCTCAAGGGCTTACTAATTTATAACTCCATCAGCTGTTTGCTAGAGTTCACTGGTCCATACTCTTGACCTGGGATGGTCAGGCTTTAAATTTATCGCTAACCCGATGAACTTCACATGGTCTTGCGTTGTGGTTTTGATCTGCATTTTCCAGATTACTGGTTAGAAGAAACATCTTTTCTTTTGTTCATCAATCAGTCATGTTACTTCCTCTTTGACCTGACTCTTTATGTCCTTTGGCTATTTTTCTATTGAATTTTTTTTCTTCTTATTTTTCAGAGTTCTTGGTAAATTCTGGGTACTGCTTATTGGTGGTTTTATTTGCTGTATCTTCTCCTGCTCTGTAGTTTATCTTTTCATGTTTAGTTGTCTTTTGTTGTACTCAATACTTTTTCTTTTCACACAGTCAGTAGTACAGGTATTCTCTTTATTGTTTGTACTGTTGGTGCCTGTTTCAGAATTTTTTTCTACCCTGCAGACGTAAAGATTGTTACCGCATCTTATAAACGTTTAAAATTTTTGTTTTCCAAATTTGGTCTTTTAAACCACAAAGTATCACTGTATATGGTGACCCATTTATTTCTTTTCCATATGTTTAAATAATTACCTGTCCCACAACCATTTATTGAATAGCCATTTTTTGTGTTTTTTCGTTTTTTTTTTTACCACTGGACTAATGTGCCAAGATTCCATTATCTTAATTATTAGAGTTTTGCGATATGTTACTTTCTTACTGCTCTATCCACTTACCCCAGCTTCTTTGTTTTCAAAACTGTCTCAGCTTTTATTTTTCCATTGCTTTTCTAAATAAAATTTAGGATTAGTTTTTTCAAGTTCTACAG
Organism: Vicugna pacos; assembly: GCF_048564905.1. Lineage (NCBI taxonomy): Eukaryota > Metazoa > Chordata > Mammalia > Artiodactyla > Camelidae > Vicugna > Vicugna pacos. The sequence continues at coordinate 14,939,823 of NC_132988.1, forward strand.
AAATCTCTGTTGGAATTTTTATTGGAATTCTATCAACTTATGTATGAATTTGAACAAAAATAAAAATCTTTGTAGGTTGATTCTTTTCCGCCACGAACATCATATATTTCTTCTTTTATTTTTGCAATCCTTTTCTACCTTTCAATGTTTTGGAAGTTTTTTTCCGTGTAAGTGCAACTCAATTTAAAAAATGTTGTTTCTATGTATCTTTAATGTCTGTTACTATTGTAAATGAGGTCTTTAAAAAATGACATTTTATAATTGTTGTTGGTATCTTGGAATACTACAGATTTTCTATATTGCTCTTTTTTTTTCAACTGCACAATCCTACTGAACTTTCTTATTATAATTTGTCTAAAGATTCTTTTAGAGTTCTCTAGGCTAAACATCATGTTGTCTAAAAAGTAATGACACTTATTCTTACTCCTTTTCAATCCTGAAATCTTTTGTTTTATTTTATTTACTACATTGGTTAAGACTTCCAGGACATGGCTGAATAGTAATATCCTTATCTTATATCTGACTTTAAAGGGAGTATTTCAGACTTCCCATCAGTAAGTATAATATTCACTCTAAATTTTTGGTATGTATCATTTTAGGTTAATAAAGGTTTTTTCTAGGACTATTTGCTTAAAGATTTTCTGTTGTTGTTTTCACGAATGGGGTGAATATTATCTAATACTTTTCCTCTCTACCTATTGACATAATCACATAAATTTTCTCTTCATCTATTAATGTGGTCAATTACCTGAATATATTTTCATCACATTTAATCATTCTTACATTAGAATTATAAATAAAACATGGTTGTAGTTTTTAAAAATACACCTCTGGATTTGGATTGATAATACTATGTTAAGGATTTTTTGTCTATGCTCATAAGTGAGATTAAGCTATAGCTTTCTGGTTTGAAGTATCTTGGGTTTTGTTAGCTTCATTACATGAGTTGGGCACCATCACCACTTCCCTTTTAAATTTGTGAAACAATTTGTGTAAGAATATCTGTTCTCTGAATGCTTGGTGGAACTTACCTCTCCCTTGTAAAGGTATCTGAGCCTAGGGTTGTATTTTTCGTGATTGAACATAATGTTTTAATAGCTACTATTATATATATTAATGTCCCTTGACCTAAATTTATGTTATAGAGAATTATTTGCATATGTGCAATGAAAAATGTACCAATCTATAAGTCTAACATACAAATATAAAAATATGTAATGCCATGCATATTATTTATAACAATTATCCAATCAGGGGCATAATTTAAAATTCTAAGCCCCTACATAAATCCTGAAGCCCTTAGTTTTTGGAATTTTTTATGATCCAAATATATAAGTTTGAGTATGTTGGTGGCAGGATAACAACTAACATTTTTTTGGTATATATCTGGTATTAGGAAGTTTATCCATGTTTTTATATTTATTGCCTCTAACAATCCTGGGAGAGATGGCGAATCCTATTAGGCATGAGTAAGACCTAGGGGCTAGAAAACTTGTACAAAATCTCATGAGTAGTGAGTGGCAGACTTGAGATTTAAACTAAATGTGTCTGAAGGAAAGCTGGTGTCCTTTTTGCAGTATCTTACTGGGACATGGATGACAAAGACTGAGACTCAGTTTTGATAATAAGTAATAAATTTTATTGCTGTTACTTTTGGAAATTAAGGTGCAATGATATAGGCCTTTAGAAAAACTGACTATGGGAAATAGTGATACTCCTAAGGTTTTCATATGCTGTCAAAAAGCCTATACACTGCACAGCCTCAGGTGGCGCCGTTTATATGGGCCCAAAGTGAATAATGCTGCTCTGTATTTATGCAATATGCTGACATTTAATGCTGCAAATATGTGCCTGCATTGTAAGTTTTTGATGAAAGAAAGAAACCACTCCAATGGGGATGCACTTACCTTATAATTAATAAAAGGTTAACTGCATTGTTGGGTTGAGTTTTGGGATTCCTTGTAATACATAAAATAGGGCTTAAGATTGTATTTTACAAAACTTGTGCCTGATATTTGTGTCCTCAGTTTGTTACTTCATGAAAAAAAGGAGAAATGTGTTTCAGATGTGGGCAGCTAATTAACTTCCAAATTTTTAGTTGGGCATTGGCTGTAATATTCTATAGAAAAGTTTAGAAAGGAAACACTCAGGGGTTGATTTGGTCATGAAAGAATTCTTCCAATGCCATAAAAAGGAAACAAATCTGTTTTCTTAAAGAAGTCCAGACTTTGTTCCCATTTAATTACTTTTCCTTAATGAAATGCAAATTGGAGCTTGAAATATTAAGGATAAGTGACAAATATTACAAATCTGACAATTTATTTAATTATGATATTAGATCTGGAAATAATGAGTAGACTAATACAATAAAATTTCATTATATGAACAAATTTTATGGGCACTGGAAGTAACCTTTCTTTTTTTTAGAGAGTTTATTTCTGGCCAATATTGTGCCCACTGTATTTTATGTTTTGAATGCAAAACTTTTGCTGTATTTCTGATTTCCCTGACCCATCCAGTTTTCTGTTGTTGTCTCTCCATTTTCCACTACACTTTTACTTCCTTTCCCCCAAGATACATTTTTTTCCTTCTCGGTCCGTTCTTTACAGCAGTAGCCATTCTCCCTGCTGGCTGTCAGTTCTTTTTCTCCTCTCAAAGTCATTTCAGTCATTGTTCTTTATGCCTCTCCGAGGAATAAAAAAGGGCTGGTCTCTGAATTATTATTTCTCTTTCAAGCAAGGAGAATGCAGAGTGTGCTAAAAATCACTTTAATTTAATAGACTCCCAAAATGTGAATTCAGGTTTTCTTGCTCTTGCCATTACAAAATTTATTTACCCTGTCATTTAAACTTTATAATAGATTCCAAAAACTTTAAACATTTAAAATGATGCGAACACTTGGCACTTTTGTTTTAGGGCTCCACTTTAGGCAATGTGTGAAAAACTGTTTCTCTAACTGGGGTAAAATCTTTGACTTCTCAAAACAAATGTGTTAATGCAATGTTTCTGCATGAAGAAAAGCTAAAAACATTCACTTCTTTCCCCCTTAATTTTTTTAAAGCTCTGCATGTACTCTGACCTGCTCTCTGTCAAATATATATATATTAAGTTGCTTTGAAGTCCTTCCTATCTGTTACACAAAAATGCACATATGCATGCATCCCCTAATTGGTACCTTCCAAAAGTTAAAATGTTGGCTCCCTGACTAGGCTATGAAATTCCTTTCCCCATAATAACCATAAAGTGGGTGACGGTTATGTTCTGTAAATGTCAGTCCTGTACCATTGTGTCTAACATCCATTGATAACATTTTTATATGAGCACTACATTCGGATATGGAGGTGGGATGGGCAAGCCTGTCCGTGACATCCCCCTACAGAGTGACCTTGAACTCCAATGTGAAGGGAGTGTGGTGAAGACACGCTAGGGCCAGATCTGAGTTAGTCACAACTAGCTACCTATAACCTTCAGGTGATTTTACTTGTTATTTACATACAGTACAAAACATCACCTGTCTTGGGGAAGTAGGATCATCTGAGAAAACCGAAGTCACATGGGAACCTCCAGATGTAGTGAAAATTAGAAGAGAGCACAATATGGGTCAAGGGTTCTCAGACCTACCATGAGCAAACACATAGGTGCGTTAATGTAATTTAACACAAACGTGATCAGGGTTCCCTGAATAAAATATTTCTGATTCCAGCATCAACCATAAATGTCCTTTTAACTTCTCTTTAGGGCCGAATCTGTTATAACACTGGGCTAAACAACACAAACTTTCACTGCCTGATTCGTGAAGAAGTCTGAGACGGTAAAGGATGAATGAAGCCTTAGTCTTCTCCATCTGTCAGCCTGCCTTTCCAACTACTGTACCCACTTTTCCTTGTGGAGTCTAAAGTGGATTTGTGTATAGATTTTGGATCATTATTCTTCTCCCTAGAATTTCCTCTCTCACTTCTCTTTCTTTCCTCTCCTCCGCTCTCCTCTCTTGGCATTTCTATTATAGTTTGCCTTATTTATTTCTCAGATTTGGTCATCTAGATATTGTGCTTGTATACCGTTTCATTAGATTTATCTGTTTTTATTTTGTATGCTGGAGTTAGGGATTTGTGAACTTAACATAAAACTGTCTAAAATTCAATGCAAATATAATTGTTTTCTGGAGATCTAAGACCAATGGTACCTGAATTTTTCAAAATAGTTATAATAATAGTACCTGGGATTCCTCCCTTGGTGGAGCTGGCTTTGGTCTACACGGAGAGTTTAGCCTTGATTCTCAATCTAAATTCTGTATTTCTGGATTCAACCTGCCCTTCACCTGAGAGTTACACACGAAGAGTCTATATGCTACTTAAAATGAAATCCAAAAATGAGTAATTAAAATAAAATTTATGGCTATCACTGTACCAACCTTTTATAAGGAAAAGACCAATGGCAAATAAGTTTCTAATGGAGGCTTAATCAAGACAATTAAGAATGCCATGGAAGCAATAAACAGTTTAATCTTCTTATCCTCATATACTGATTTGATTGAAAAGATGTAAAGTTCAATTTATGTCAAGTAATTTGGGGTGGGGGAGGACATAAACAAGATATGAGAATCAAGAGAAAGCCAGGGGTGGGAGGATATAGCTCAGTGCTAGGGCACATGCTTGGTATGCACAGGGTCCTGGGTTCAGCCCCAAGTACTTCCACTATCCAAAAAAAAAAAAAAAAAAGAGGAAACCAGAACTAGATGTCAGCTCAGAATGCCAGGCAGCTCCAGAGATTTGAACAGCAGGAGTCTATTGATTTTGAGTCAAGGGCTCTCCTATTAATGTGATTCAGTTACTTTTCATATGTCTGCTCCATTCGCCACACTCTATTGACTACATTCTTCACCTTCCACTCTCTATATATCTTTTCTTTACCTTCTGCCTCTGCTTACTCATAATTTCTGTTTACTCGTAAATTTGGCTGTCACAGCTTCTTCTATCCTATATTTTCCCATGAGCCTTCACTGGCTTTCTCTGACAGCTGCAATATATATATAAACAAGTTTAAATTTCCTAAGATAGACGTTGATTTTTTTGATGTCCAAGCACTTTATACATTGCTAGCTAGACTGTGGATTGGCTTATGGGTCAAATGATTGCTTTGGTCCCATCAGCAGGTGCTGCCCTAACTTTGAAACACAGCTGCCCTGAGTTGTCACCATGCAGAAGCTGTGGGCATGGGAGGTTTCCACTTGAAGGGGTGGCTAGCATGGCAGGCACCATGGTTAACAAACTTGAGTTACTATGGAACCTCCAATTCCTTCTGACCATGTAATCTAATGATCACTGCTTTCATAGTAATGACCTAGAGGCACAAGATGCTGACCATCTTCAACATCCAGAGAGAAAAATTAGTATGTTCATTACATTATGTTCAGTAGAATTTCAGTATTAAGTGTATTTTACCATATTCTAATAGTTTGAAAGTTAATGAATTTCTGTGTCATTTTACATAATTCTTAATTAGCCCAAACTATTTCTCTTAATTAGTACATATTAATTCCCAACAAAAAGCAATTATTTCTGTACTGAGAAATCTTGGAGTTTTAGAGACAAGTTTCTCCCTATCTCAGCTAAGAAATAATGGATGACAAAAATCTGCTGCATCTTACCTTATGGATCTTTCCTGTGTATTTTTTTCCCTTTAAGTTGGTGGTAAGAGCCAATCAAAATTTCCGTTGACCTGCAATTAATTGTCAAAACGTGTTCATTATTTATCAGTGTGTTATGCATTATTTATTATTATGGTATTATTTATTATGCTTTATCTATTAAGCAATGATGAACTATCCCTTAGAAATAAAGTCATGCAAGTAGAAGTGACTGCACAGGAAGAATACCTGGAATATTCTTACACCTCAATTCAGTGATGGCTCATTAGTTTGCAAATACTTTGATTATAATGTGATTAAAGTTCTAGGAGTAAATCCTTTCCAGTTCTTACTATTATGAAGCACACTTAATTAACCTTAATTAATTTTTACTGACTACTGTCACCTGTGACACTACAGTAAATCTGCAATGCAGAGTGAGCAATCTGATTGGCTCTTGAGAGAACAATGGAAAATACAGGACTTAGGAGGGTGCATTGTAGAATTCAGATAATTCTACAAGAGAAAATTGAGTGCCTTTAGATTTAGATCATAATGCATTTCCTAAGTCTGTTTGGAAATATGGCTAATCTTCCTGATATTCACTTTCATAACCTGGAAGATGAACTATATGATGGACATGTCCTTAAACACCAACAAATTACCCCCAGTTGGGAGATTGGACTGGTGGGCTAGAGGGTGACTAGAAGGGAATCACTATTAATCACCTACTACATACCATGTAATGTGCTAATGCGTCTGTGAACCTTTTATAATGCTCATTTTACAAAGAGCAGATTGGCCTAAATACTGTCTAACATGACACAATTCCTAAATGAAACACCTAGAATTCAAAACCAGGCATGATTCTTTCGTTTATGTCCAAAGTTCGTAATCTTTTTTTTTAGAAAATTTTTTATTTTCATTTTTTGGGGTAGAGGTAATTAGGCTTATTTACTTAGTTACTTATTTCAATCGAGGTACTAGGGATTGAATCCAGGGCCTCCTGCATGCTGAGCATGTGATCTAACCACTGAGCTACACCCTCTCCCCTGAAAGTTTGTAATCTTTTGATGACATGCTGCTGCTTTACTTTGACTTCTCTCTGATATTCTTCCCCTCAATATTTCTCAATTAATGATGATTTTCTTGGATATTTAATGATAGTTTCAGTGTTCCAGCAGGTGCAGTCAGTGTGGACTGGTAAGGAAGGATGAGATGGAAAAGTAAGACTTAGTTGTAGACTTCTGGACTGTTAAAGAACTCTATAAAGTCTTGACATGGCCTACAAGGAAAGGAGCATGAATATTTGTAACCATTTCCAGGCCTTCCTGCCATGATTGCTGACTCGTAGAATGGGGAGGGTAGTCAAGTAAAGCTGTGATAAGAAATGCAGGTATCTTCCCAGTGGGATACCTAGCTCAGTTTCTATACTATCTCAGAGTAGCTCACTAATTTCTAATCCTCATTTACAGACTAGATTCTATAGAGTGTACTATGCAAGAAATCACAGCATAAATAAGGAAGTTAAAGATCAACTAGCTTTAGGAAAATGAAGCAAAGTATCATCATGATCTACTGGTTTTGGAGCAAAGGCTCTTCTTCATGTAACAGGTTAATTAGAATTAAACCCGTAAGGCTAAATGCATTAACCAATGTACAGTTCAATTTTATTCTACTTTATAAAAGTATGAATAATTCTTAGTTTTACTTTTTACTTTTTACTAACTTTGTATTTTAGAACAAATTTCCAATGACCATTCAAAAGGAGTTCTACATTTTCTAGTGTTGTGCTTAATCATAAGATTTCAGAACAATGAGGGACAGGCAATCATATGGTCTCTAGCTTTCAAACTAATTCCCTTAGGCAATGATTTTCAGCTCTGATTTGGTAACATTTCAGGGTGAGTCCAACGATCTAAACATTATTGAAGCAAAATTTAAAAAGTAAATGTATTCCTTGAATATTGGGTTGGTAGATATAAAAAAAGCAACTTGAGCTAAGTATCATTAATAGAATACACATCTAAACAATAGGAAAATATGCATTCTTTTTAAGTGCACACAGGACATTCTCTAAAATAGACCACATGCTAGACTATAGAACAATTCTCAACTACTTTTAAAGAAAACAGTATACTCTCAAAGACACATTGGTCCAAGAAGAAAAACAAGGGATATTACAAAATAGAACTGAATGTTCATGAACATACAATATATCAAAATTTGCGAAAACGCAGCTGAAACAGGGCATAAGATATATTTACATGTTTCAGTGCTTATATTAGAAGAGTGGTTTAAATCCAGTGATCTCTGCTTCTGCCATTAGAAGCTAGGAAAAGAACAACCCAAAGTCAATAGAAGGGAGACAATAATAAAGGGAAGAAATCAATGAGATAAAAATCAGGCAAATATTAGATAAAAATCCGTAAAAATCATAGCCTAGTCCTTTGAAAAGACTAATACAATTGATAAACCTCTGACCAGACTAATCATGAAAAAGTGAAATAAATCACCAATATTAACATTGGAAGACAGGATAGCACTTCAGAGCCTACAGACTTTGAGAAGATAATAGAGGATGTTTATGAATAACTTTATGCCAATAAATGTGATGAAATGTATAAATCCATAAAAGACACCAATTACCAAAATGAACCAAAAAAAAAATAAAAAATCAGAATATACCCATATTTATTACCTTGAATTCAGAAATAGAATTCAGAAATAGAAACTTTGCTTCAAAGGAAATTTTAGGCCCGGACAGATTTATTGGTGAATTCCATAAAACATACAAGAAGGCATTATTCCTAACCTTACAAAAACCTCATCCAGAAAATAGAGGAGAAGGTTACACTCATTTCATGAGGCCAACATTACTCTAACATATTATAAGAAAAAGAAACTACAAATCCATATTCTTCATGAACATAGACACTAAAGTCCTTAACATATTAACAAATATGTAATATGTTAGAATGACTAAGTGGAGTTGATAGCAGAAATGCTAATTCTATTTACACCCAACTTAGTTAAATGAGACATTTAAGTTGGTGAAAAACTTAAAAAATCTGCCAAAGGAGATTTTGTTAAGTTTTAAATGGCGTACTCTAAAATATACCTATAGTTTAATAAACTTATGAAGTTTAGCAACACAATTCTGGTTTAATTACTCCTAAGTATATACGATACATTTCTTATCCATTGTGTTTCTAGAACTTTCCCATTAGCATTGGTATTGTGCCTTGTTTGACAAAAAATTTCATAACTGGGGAGATGAGAATGGAGGAAAGTAAAAGAAAAATTGTTAGTTATCACCTGCTTTTCTGGCCTAGAATAATTTTAAGGCTACACATTGAACAAATAGAAATCTTTTAAATTTGAAAGCATAATGTTTCTTAGGGTACAAAATTTGTGTAACTTAAATAAGTAAATTCCTTTCTTGGAGAAAATTATTATTAAGCTCTTGATAAAATGTCTCCACTCCATTTGTTTTAATAGACAAGCCGATGGCAAGAGAATCAGTTCTAATTTGGGCGAAATGGCTGTAGGACATTGAGCATGTGACTTAAAACCTTTGGGTCTCAGTTCCCTCATCCAAATAATGTGAGGGACTGTTTACGCCTTCTTTATGGCCTCTTCCAACTTTAAGAATATACGAATCTAAAGTACATTTCCTGCTCTTGATGGCATAGAAATACCAGCAAATCCACACTAGACAGAAGGTGGCAGTGTTGTTGAAGAAAAGGCCTAGGTTTTAATCCCAGTAAATGCAGGTGGATTGCAATACAAGGTGTTTGTACTTTGATAAAATTAGTGCTGTGGCAAATTAGTGACAAATCACTAATTTAGCAGGATTAAGATATCCTGTTACAACAGTTATCTATTTTTCTGAGGTTGATAACATCATTTTATATGACATTGCTTTACTGCAAAATGAGACAGAATCAAATGTGATCACCTAAAGCTCACACAAATATAGAAGTCGTGCTAAGCTCAGGGCTTTCAAATGAATAATAATTATTGTTATATTGGTTTCAGGTATTTTGAAAGCGTTTGCCTGGCTATTATTAAGTGACAACTTCCCCATACCTATTTGCAATTTGGCATGGCTATTTTTAGTAAGGCAAAATTTTTCATTTTTTGCTTTCCAACTTTTTGAAATGAAGGAGCATTCAAGCATATATATGTTAATGGGCCTTAACAGCTTATCTTTAGCACTTGTTAATGGAATTTAATAATTTGGTCTTTGTTCTCTATCTTAAAAATATTTAATGAGTTAAAAGCTTATAGTGGGATTAAGATATGAAGTTTAAATTTATGATCTATTGTTTATCAGAGCAAACTAGAGGGATAGCATTCAGTAAAGCAACTGCTTGTAAAGGCATTTGTTAAATCAAGGTTTTGTTTGGAGTGTTTGAACATATTTTACTTGGGTCTAGTACAGTTCTCCTCCAGGGTCCCTTAGGTTCTTAGATTAGGCATGCTGCTTTTTATTGGAATACCCCTCTCCCCTCGGCATTTCTGGGAATATCTGCTATATGAAACTAACAGACTTCCAAACTAAATTGTCTTTCTGTCCCTTTGCAAAATTTCAGGGAAATATTAAACTAGCAGAGAAAACAGAACCAGCCATGCCAGAGATGAAGCATGCAGACTGCCTGTTAACGCTACCACTCTCACAACACCCTGTTTTGTTTGTGTCATTTCCGCAGAGCTCACAGGCAATAGGGAGAAACCAGTGTGGCAGGGCAGGGCGGGAGGGCCTCTCCAGGAATGGAAGTCAAAGCCTCCAGCCTTCGCAGTGCTGGGCTACCTCCTTCCACGGCTGTCTACTTGCTCCCTGGTTACTGTGGCTCCTCCCAGGGGACGGCTGGAGTTTCCCTTCATATGATACCCTCTTTCTTCCTTCATGAGGCCAGTTCCTCTCTTTGGCTATTCTTTTACAGCAGGACTCACTCCGTATCATTATACCTTGGTCCCCCCACCCCCAAGCCCACCTGGCTAAACTACCTGTTCCTCTATCTTTGCAACGTCCTGCACTGTACCAGGAGCATCCCTCTGGCGGCCTCAGATCCCCAGCAGCCGCCACAGTGACCTCCCTGCCCTTCCTCAGTTCCCACCCAGGACTTTTACAGTTGCTGTCCCTCTGTCCTGACTGTTCTTCCCTGAGATAATCACATGACTGATTTGCTTAGTGCTCCCAAATCTTTTTTTATTCTAATGTTGTTTTCTTGATAGGGCTTCCCCGATCATCCTCTTTGGAATCACTATCCCTTCCATTTCCGCTCTGCCTGTCCCTAGCCTTCCTCCCTGTTTCCCGTTTCCTTTTCCTTCATAGCACTTACCGCCTTCTAATAACTACATATCTTACTTACTAATTTTGTTTATTGCTTGTCTCCCTACACTAGAATGTAAACCCTACGGGGGCAGGAACTTTTGTCTGTTTTGTTCACTGCTGCATTTCTAGTGCCTAGAAAACGTCCCTGGCAATAAATATTCATTGAGTGAAGAGATGATGACATTTCCTGGATGGAATGTTTCAAGTGATTAGAAATTTTTTCTTCTTTCTTCATTTTCTTTGAAATAATAGAAGGTACACACATGCAGTGAAGCAGCATACATGATTTTAAAGCATGGTAGATGTTTAAAAATATTTTATAAAAATCTTTGTATTTGTAAGATAACCAAAGACTTACATAGCAATATAAGAATTAAATTCATATCCTGCTGTGTGTATAGGCTTAATAATAGAATCATTTTCAGATATAGATTAAGGCCAGCTGAGATCTTTCTGCATCTCATTGATGAGTTTATTCTTTGCTCAGTGTTTCCTCTAGGAGGCTGCAATGATTCTTTGGCTGTTGGGCCACTAGGCAACATTGCCAGAAGGTGCTGGCCATTTTTACTCCCTCCCTTCCCTTCTCTATGCCAACCTTGAAAAGTACAAGAGGCATAACATAGTCTACAGAACACTAGTCAAATTGTGCTTTCTCTGAGGTGCTGGCTGAAGTTTTGTACGTAAGAGCTATGCAATAGAAAAATTTGTGCTTAAAGGAAAGGTATTCTGAGGGCACTTTATCAGACACCCTGCACTCTAACCAAACTGTAAAGCCTTCTTTTCTTCATAAATACCATTTATAAGTTGGCCTTATTCCAAGACCCTCCTCCCCTCATGTACAGAACTTTTCTGTCTTCATAGATTCAAATTTTCCTCACTCTTTAAGGTTCAATTCAAAGGTTACCCCTTCCTTATTTTTGTCTCTGACTTTCTCAGATGGAAAGAGATATCTAACTTCTTTCCACACAAAGCACTTTGATTAGATATGCACTAAATGTTTAAAAAAATTTATTTTGGTTTTGTTCTTTATATTTCCAGTTGTTTTTTCTTGATTACAAAATAATAAAAAATTATTATCATCATTAGAAATTCAAACCATACAGAAAAATATGATACAGAAAGAGAAAAATACCCTGTCACCTTGGCCCCTGGAATATGTTAAGAGTCTGGTGTAGACTCTTCCAGATTTCTGCACTAACACAGGATTGAGGTTAGAAGTTAGCTAGGCATTGAGTGGAGACCAGGGCTCAAGGTATGTGTTCTTACGAGACACGTTGAAAAAGCTGGAGTCTCGGTGCGGTGCTAGAGCAAGGCGTGTGAGGTGGGCGTGACAAGAGGTCAGGGGCGGAGGCAGGGACTTTGAGTGCCGTGTGTGCGCATGCGTGTCCTCGTGCACACGTACGCACTTGGGCCCATTTTAAAGAAATTGGATCATACTATGCAGTATCTCCCAAAATTTGCCTTTTCACAGGAAGATTTTCCCTCATCAGTTCATTGAGATATTGCTCATCCTTTTAAGAACAGCTATGGAGTACTACTCTATTATTTGTTATTTTATATATATATATATATAACGTTTGTTTCACCAAACCACTATGGGTTTGAGTCGTTTCCAGTTTTAGATCTGCATTAAGTGCTGATTTTGCATTTCAAGGAATTTATGCACCAGCGGAAGAGGGAGATCGATATGCTAATAACTATGTCACAAGGTAGAGGCTGGTCTAACAAATAGAACATAATTGACAAATACTGGGAGAGCAGTAGAGATTATCCTGTTTCTCCTCTTTTTTTCATTTTCCAGATCTGTGACATGGAGGAACTGGACTAGATGCGCTGTCCATCCCCCTCTCCCTGCTGCTACATCTTTTTTTTTTTTTTTTAATGGTTCTATGAATTCTTGAAATCCTTCCTCCCACTTTCCTGCCAAAAGTTTCCAAGAATCATAAATTAATCCTGCCAGGAAAATGAGTGAAATAAATGACTTCCTTTTTTCTCCCCCTCTGGCATGCTTCTGGTCCCCCGTTGCCCTTCTTTTCTTTTTCCTCTCTCTCTCCAGAAGACTGCACCTTTGGCCTTCCAAGGGGAGACTGCAACTGGGCCTTTCAAAATGGTACTAAATGATCGTGTGTGAAAACAAGGCTATACTTTTTTTTTTCTTTATTTTTTTTTTTAGCCAATACGTTAATACAGATGTTGGCAGGAGATAAGAAAATTAAGATGCCTCTGGTGATTGTGATTCAGGATTCATGAACTATTTGCTGGAGAAAAAAATACCCTTGACATCCCCTAAGGAGGCAAGGAAATGGGCCCTTATGGTAATCCACACAAATACAGATGGCTGGGAAGTACTAAGCCCACTTATGGGAACAGTTGCCAACCAGAGGTGCTCAGAGATTGCCTAGTACAGTGAATGTAAGACAAGATCTTCACAAAGTTTCTGAGGCCATAACTGATTCTTCCTACTGAAGAATAATACTGGCTGTCCACTGAAAATAAAGATGAGGTGCTCTCACTGCCTAATTCTAACTCTTGAATCCCAGCTGTTGAAACAGGGGTTGGAGTTCCCCCACTCCCCTCCTGACATTTGTTTTCCGTCATGTACAGGTTTGCTTCCGGCTCTGATGGAAGCCTCCCCACGCTGTCTTCCTGAAGTGTTCTGCAGCAGGTGCTTATTCTCTTTATTATTCCTTGTGCTTACTTTTTGGCTAAGTCTGTTTTATTTTTTTTTAGTGTGTTTTTTTTTAATGGGGGGTGGTAATTAGGCTTATTTATCTATTTAATGGAGGCATTGGGAATTGAACCCAGGATCTCATGTGTGCTAGGCATGCTCTCTACCAGTGAGCTATACCGTCTGCCAGTCTGTTCTTATTTGAACAGAGTCATGAATGGACTAACTCTCTCTGGATTTGGTTCACCTCAGAGAAGAGTCAGATGTGTTTTCCTTTCTGGACAGGAAGAGCTCTTCTCTGCCTTTTGCTCTAAGACTTGCCCACTGGCACTGTTCAGGATCCTTGGCTAGACCCCAGCTTGGCCTACTGTGTGTTGGATGAAATTGATAACGGATGTCAACAAAAGCAAAATGCCACTCCGCATAAGAGATAGTAAGCTAGTTCCCTTTCTCTACATGTTACTTTGCTGTTTTATTCAAAGAAAAATGCTTTTCAAGTTCATACCAGAATATAGAAACAAAAAATAACTTTCTGCTATTATTTAAATCAATCTATTAATCAGAAACTCATCCAGAAAGGAAGGTCAATTGGATTTGACCTAATGAGTCTTTTATGCAGGCTGGTTGGAAAGAGAGCCACAGGATCATGCTCTGATTCTCCTACAATCCTGATTGTGGGCTCAAACTTTTCATTGACCAAGACAAAGCCTTTCCTGGACAGAGAAATCACCTATTCAAAGTTTCCCACCAAAAGCTCTAACTCTTGTGGCAGCACCAGAGGATATTCTGAATATCATCCATTTCATTAATTTCTCATGGAGCAGAATGACACCTACTGCTATTATATGCTATATCCATAAAATTTAATGGACTTATTTCTGAGAGCAGAACTGATAAAGGTGATTACCCCAGGGAGTAGGAGTGAAGAATTCATATATTTGGATTGATCCAGAGTTGGGTTTTGTAGGATGAACAAGAAGAACAGGAAGGCAAGAGAGATGAGGAAATGTTGAGGATGAAACTCAAGGAATCTAAGGATGGACCTTTAGCTCAAAGGAGAGCTAACAGATTGAGAATAAATGGGGAGGGGAGTGTTTCAAAGGGGTCAGGCATCAATGCGGGAATTAATATCAGATTTCAGAGTAAATGAGAAGTCCTACATGACTACATGTAGTAGATGCTTTGTGAGAAGAGCTGCAATATCTAGGACTGGAGAAGCAGAATGGGCCAGACTTTGAGGGTCTTGTATGTCTGTTTAAGGAGCTTGAACTTCATCTGAAGGCAGCCGAGGTGGAGCAATGGAAATCTTTACATTGGGAAGTGACAGGGTCACCAGTTGCTTTTAAGATCCAGTGTGTGAATGCTTGCAGGATGAAGAGAAATTGCTGGCCAGAGACTAGGTGAGAGGTTCTTTCATCAATCCATTCACTAAGGAAGGCGTGGTTGATCTAAGGGCAGAGGCAATGCTATAGGAAAGAGATTTGATTTGTGAAGTATTTCTATGATAGAACTGAGTTTTGGTGACTCATTTTGGTGGTCAGGGGTGAAAGAAAGAGGAAGCCCAGTATAGTCCCAGGTTTTTATACTTGGAGTATCACCATTCATTGAGATAGGAAACATAGGAAAGATGGGTTTTAAAATGGGACTGGGTAAGGCAAACCTAAAATAAGGTTTGGTTATGGTGTCTGAAAAGAATCTGTGGAATGTAAAGGTGAATGTGTGTCTGGATCTTGGGAGAGACTGGGGCTGGGGATGAAGATTTAAAACTCGCAGGCCTGTGGATGCTTCCTGGGGTCAGAAAGGCAGAGGAGGGAGTAAATGGAAACTTGGATCTCATATGTAATCATGGGAACCTTTAGGAGTAGTGGTAGAGGTCATTCAGGAAGTAGGAGAGAAAAGTGGTCAGAGACAGAGGATAAGAAGCAGGAGCGAACGGGGCTCTGGAAAGCACTGGAAGAGATGGTTAAGAGCAATAAATGCCGCAGAAGGTCAGGAGAGGCCAAGACAGAAAACAGAGCATTGGATCAGTGATTGGAAGGGGGCTGTTTTTGTTTTTCTGTGTGACTGGTTGTTTTAACTAGAGCAGTTTCAGGGGAGTGCTGAGGCAATGAATTGAGGACTGTCTTTGTACTGAGAAGAAATAAGATAGAACTTGCATTTGAGAAGTTTGGTGATGACATAGGTGTCTAGCAATAGAAAAAGTGAAATGGCTGGTGAAAGTCATTTGCTGGATTCAAGTACCTAAAAAGCTTTACCCAATTTAAAGGGCTGTTGAGAGAGTTCGGTAGATGTAATCTTAGGGAAAACCCATGGGGAAGGTGAATTTCATCCTTAGAATGTCAAAATCTGTTTATCAGCGAGGGGTATTGTAAAGCAACGCTGCTGTGTGTTATTTTAAAGAATTAAATATCGTTCTTTTGTTCCCCTTATCCAACCACAAACACTTCCTTTGTTAAACGCAGAGCTGGTCCATGATGATGGTCCAGGACTGTATCAGGCACAGGCTTTGAGATCCCCCCCACCTCCAACAGGCAGTTTCCACATCTTTCCTGACTCCTAGAGACCCTCTGAGAATGGGGTTATCCATACATGAGGAGTTCAACTTCTTTAGCCCCTTTGGTTGCTCATTTCCTTGACATGGATAGACATACAGCCTTCTGTGGAATTCCTGCCCTGATCTCTTCAATGAGTGACGTGTTAGCTATGAAGACTATGTCCAAGTTATTGTTTTAATAGACCTTTACCATCAGGCTCAAATAAATCATGACTACTTCACACTAGTTGGAAGACACATTTCACTTTAATGGGAGGGCCCAACTAAGTCACAGTATAACACATGGAAAATTTACCTCGTTTTAATGCCATATTTCTTTCTAAATGGCTCTGATGAGTGGTTTTTTTTTTTTTAGAAGGCTCATGAAAGTAGTAGAGTATTTTTAAAAGTTAAGACTTTATGACAGGCTTCAAAAATACCTGAAAGTCAGTATATATGCTCCAACTTAATAGTTCCATATCATAATACACATAATAGATTTTAAAAACCTTTCCTGGCAATTAAAAAATTAAGTAATGCTAAAGAAATATTTTTTTAAAAACCTGTAAAACCAAATGAAATGTGTCAAGATTATTAGACAGAAGCTGAAAATGAATATGTGGGTTGGAGAATAAGGGCAGACTTTTTATTTAAAGCTATCTAAAGTTTAGACAATGTGAAATTATTAATCAGGATAATTCTCTCCTCTTGCAACCAAAGGAAATAATTCTCCCAATGGTTATGGATCTGCCTCCTTATGTTTATGGTAATGTGACCTCTAAAACCATAGGTCATGGGGGTAACTCTAAATAAAATTTCAGACCAGGTACAATGCTGTTTTCAGTACTTTCAGGCCCTTCTTTTTGTCTCCTTTTCCAGGGCTCTCTCAGATTCCTTCTGGCAGCTTGCCCTTCTTAGAAAAGAGTCAGGGTAATTTCCAGCTTAAATAGAATTTGTCCATGTTTTACCTCTCCTAAAGGAATTTACATGTAAAATTTTATTTTTAATTATTGTCTGCAAGACTGGCTTTGTCTTTTGTCAGATTTTCAGGAATCAGTCAATTGGTGAAAAGTCTTTTCCGGGAAAAAGGGAGCCCCCGGGCATCTTTAATATCATATCATGTAGATTGTAACTTACCATAAACATCTACTCAGGACTGGCGTGGTTTTAACAAGTGAGCTGGAAGTGTGACTGTGTTTGCAATGTCTATAAAATAAGATGAGCTGCATGGGTGTTAGTCTAGAGAGAGCTGGGTCTGCTTCCTCTCACTTGCTTTATTTAATCCTCAACCCACAAGACCCAACTTCTTCCCCTCTCCTCTTCCCTCAGACTCACTTATGGCTCCTTAATTTATCACATCTGGTAGACATTTATTGTTCCCCTGTGCTTTTTCACATGCTGGCAGTGACACTTGGTGCTGGCGAACATTCGCTCCTCTGTCTGGTCTCCATGACTTTGAACCTCTCCCTAGGAATTCTGATGCCTTCTTTTAGGTCCCTTCTTTTTTCATCTCCACACTCTAGCGGGGCAAACTCATTCATGCCCATCATTTCTATCCTCATGACATCCAAATCTCTACCTTTAGCTCAAATCTCTCTCTGGACCACCAGATCCAACGTCTGCACCTGGAAATCCCACAGACAACTCACGTGTCCTCACCCAAACGCACGGAACTTCTCTTCCTCCCTTCATCTTTCACCTGTTTTACTCAAGAAAGAAACTGTGCAGTTACTCTTGTTTCCTGCCTCTTTCTCATGCCTACATGTAATCAGAGATCAAATTCCTAAATACGTGTTTCAGCATTCCTTCATTTCTGCTTACAAAGACTACTGCTTTATTTGAAGCACTCACTGTCTCCAGCCTGGGGTTCTTGCTCTGCCTCTCCTCTGAGCCAGGCTTTGTTTTGTGGCTCGAGTGACCTTTCCAAACTTGGCATCAGTTATCATTGGTTTCATTTGTCATGATTCTTCATGTAGCACCTGTAGAATAAAGTCTGAATTCTGTAGTCAAGCATGATTGGTCTGTTTCCTATCACTCACTCCAGTTTTGTGTCTCCATCCATATTTCATCCTTTAGCAATATCAATCTTTTTTTTTTGCAGCATATCAAACAGGCTCTTTTATGCCCCCAGATTTGGGCAAATGACATTCCTTTTGCCTAGAGTGCCCTCTGATCCTTCCCAGGCTGCGGAAAAATTTCCATTCTTTTCCCTTTGTAAATTTTTGACTGGCCCTTCCAGGCAGACCCTGGTCCTCTTTCTTTCATGCTCCCATTGGACCTCTTACACTTCTAATATTTCTCCTGTTGTGCTGTACTGTAATTGTTGGTTTATATGACTGTATTCCTACAAAACTATAAACTCCTGAAGGGAAGGGACTATGTATTTACTTAGGTATCTATGGTTTCTACAACAGTGCTTAACATCTTTATTAAATATTTATTCAGTAAATTAATGTGTGACTTACGCATTTGAAATGCATAAAAATGTTTTTCTTTTTTCCCTCAAAGTGTTGGGACCCTTCCAAAGAAGCTCAGGTTCTAAGTTCTTCACCGTGATGCCCCTGTAAATATTCTTAACAAAGACCTCTTCTTTTATAATTATTTGTAGGACCTACCCATTTTATACTCTTCTAAATCACTCTGGTAGTTTCACAGTTATGGGCACTCAGAAAAGAGATAAGAACCACAAAGGATAGAGTAATCAGAAAGGAAAAGGATCCCCAATAATGGCTCTGACTACTTCGTTTTTATTCTGGAAATAACATTTGATTTTTTTTAAGGCCCAATTATTGTGCTCAGAAGATACTGATCAAAAAAATAACTTATGAACACTCTAATTTATTTGGTCTTTACAATAGGATGGCACCAAATACTTTGTAAACAATATTTCATCAGAATTATTTCCTTTTTTGGCTGTGATACTTAATTCTTAAGGGAAGCCAACATGTGCATGATCAATCACAGGTCAAAGAGCTGGAAAGCACTTGGTGTCTTCTCTTGACGACCATGGAGAATGTTTATTGAACAGTTACTACCAGGCAGGTACGATTTTATCTGTTCATGTATTAATTCATTTCTTGAGGTGTGCACTGTTATCACTCTTCGTTTTACAGGTCAGGAAACTGAGGCAAAGAGAAGTTAAATAATTTGTTCATAATTATAGAAATTAGGTGGTATAGCCAGGATTGGAACCTGTCTAGTTCAGTCTGTTCATTTGACATATGAGAAAATGAAGACCCTTCGATGGCACAAGCTTAATCACAAGGCACCCAGTTCTACATTTTCACATAATTCATCGGTGTTTTTTGATTTATTCAGGGTATGTGTTACAAATTGGTAGCAGACTGTTGGAAATGGTACTTTTCCATAACCAGCGTTAGCCTCATTCAGTGGCTGTTAATAGCACAGAATACTTTCCTTTTGAAAATTCTCTTTCAGTTCAGAATCAGAAAAAAAAAGAAAAAAAGAAATCCCAAATAAAACACATACACATACACGAACACTCTTGCAGCGACCATTTTTAATCAGTGAATCTTTTGATCTTATGGGGATATAGAACAGGCCTGTGAATTCTAAGAACACTCAAATGAACAGTATAACAAGATGCAGGGACATCATGTGTGATTATTACATGTGATTTGCTGTTAGAATTTCCGAAATTTAACTTTGCTACAAAACTATTGTATGTCCACTTTTTCCTCTTGTTCTGATACAAGAGCTTGAATTCCCTAGTTCCTGGCCTCATTCTGAGAGGCAGGCGACCCACAGGGGACTGCACGTGTAAAGTTGCTATGGTGGTGATTTGCAAGGCTCACGAAGAAAGCTATTTCACTGTTTTCTGTGGGGATTACAGAAATAATTGCCACACTGGTTTTTGTATCTTTAAATGAGCAGTTCTTGGTGGTGGTGGGCTATTCTTTTAGCAGCATGTTTCAGCTTATTGAAAAGCTTTGCTGAACACAATATACCCACTTTAGTAGGTAAATAAAGACAGTATTGTTGGAATAATGAAGTTCATGGGATGCCTCTTCTGGTAGGCCTATCTGTCAATCTGTGTCTAGTTGACTTTCTCAGCCCACCCGTTCTAATTACTGCTTTTCAGTTTCCTAGAATGGGGATCTGGGAAGGGGATTTGTTACAACTGAGTTATTTAAATGGAATTTTCCAAAAATACAGTATCTCCTCCTCAGATCACAAACTCACTCCCCCATTCCTTCCTACTTGCTTTTAGAAGCTTTTGGCAGGCTATGATTATGAATTGAAGGGCAGGTTTCAAGCACCGTCTATTTATGAAATGGTGAAGGCCAGTCAGTAAACTGTATGCATTTGGGATTTTTATCCTTTATTCTAATTTCATTTTCAGTTCTGCTGAACTTGAGGGTGTGAATTTATTTCAGGAAATAAATTCATAAATGCGGAATATCAGACATGCTTTCTGTCACCTGGCCATGTTAGTGATTAAAATTTTTGCTGACATTTGACTTAATATAGACTGTCTGGTGGATGCTATAATCTCAACGTTTTGTGTCATCAAATAACTTCATACAGAATCTACTTTTTGAAAAAGATGTTAAAAGGTTAAATTGAAAGTCTGAAGGAAAAATTACCTTGAAAGTTGGCAGCCCTGTGACATTATTTGTGTTGTTTTGTAAGGTGATAGATATCTTTGCAATATCCCTGCCCTTGCTCTCTTGGCCAGTGAGTGACTCAGAATCAGATATCCAAAAGATACAAGTAGCTGGAATATGATGGATATCAGAACAGTACAGATTTCTGTACATATCTTTTCTGATATGGGAGCCTGCTCTCTCGTATTGTGACTTATTTATAAAAGAAACACTGGAAGCAAATTTTCCTGCTTGATAAAATGCAAGACTCTTTTCTATTAACTCTCTTCTAAAAAGTTACAAACTTTACAAGGCTCATAATCCCTTCAAGCAGCCATCTTATCCTAATATTTTCCTTTCCCAAGCCTCCTTTCTCTGCCATACTTAAAATCTGTTACTTCCTGCAATTTTCATCACCCACTCATGTTGTCAGTTCCTTGTAGACTGGCTTACATCCCCACTCTACTCTCTGAGTCACTGACAGTCTCCTCATTGGCAAATCCAAGTGAATATTTCTCTGTATTCATGTCTTTTTAAAGTTCACGTCTTTTCATGTTATTGATCATTCCTCATGGTCTTGTATTTCTTTGTAGGAAAAATAATATTAAAATCATTAACAAAATTAGTGCCAATAATAAATAGAATTATAAATCATATAATGTATACTTTATAATATTTATTACTATTTTAATTCTTAGTGCTGAGAAGTTCTGGTTCTCCTACTTTCAAGTCAATTTCCTGCATCTTTTTTAAAGGACTCCTACTATTTTTTGCCACCTATTCTCAGTAGGCATTTTCCAATTTACTTATCCTGGAAATATTAGAGTCACTTTGACTCTTTGCTTGCTCTCTTCCCCTTGTGATTAGTCAATTAACAGATCTTTTGAATCTTCTTGTGTAATGTTTTTCACACTCACTCTTCCCTTCCCATTACCACCCTCTAATCCTTGTCTTCATCACTTCCTGTCTGGACGGCTGCCTCCCAGGACTCCTCCTCCCAGGGTCACCCACATATCACTGCTGGAGTGAACTGTTCTATTCTATTCTATTCCACTAATCCGCACACACACAATAATCTGGACCTGAACTGAAGCATTGGAGGTAGGAGTAGGGTGGAGTGGGAGTGAGAATAGAGAGGAGTAAAAGATATTTGGGGGTTCACAGGCTTTTGTGACTGATTGGGTACTGGAGATGAAGGGCTTGAAATAGAAATACGGGCATCACTGTGTAAGGGATAGTTGAAACTGTGGGAGGACGTGCAATCACCCTGGAAAAAGAAAGCTTGGGACAGAATTTCATTTCTAAAGGACAGAGATCATCTTTTTCTCCCAGTAGTGCAATTAGAACTCTTTATTCAAACAAATTCTTAACTGGATGCCCATATGTACAGCAGATAGATATAGAACTGCTCACATAGAAGACAGTGGCTTGACCTCTCCCTCATTCTTCTCCATCACTGGCCGGCAGGGAAACTACTGCACTGCATGTGATAGGGAAGGAGTCGGGGTGAGGGAAAACGGGGAGGGAGGAAATTCTATTTATGGAGCGTCTCTTTTGTGTAGGCACAGGTTTAGGTACTTCTCATGAGTGATTTGTGATGATGATGATCCTGGGGAAGATAGCTGGAATCTGTAATTCCTCTTTTCCAAAATGTTAAAACTTATTGCCAGGCAAATCCTTCCAAAGCATTTAAATATCCTCCATTCCACTTGGAACTGGGCTGTATGCTTTTCACATCACAAATGAACAAACATAGAGATGTTAAACCTCTTACACAAAATTGGTTGCTAGAAGCTTTTCAACTATAGAAATGTAGCATATGCATGTATGCTTTTTAGAAACTTTCTCCTGAAAATATAGATGTCCAAGGCAACTACTGGTGATAACCCGTATGGAGGATTATTTTGCCAGATTCTTCTAGCACAACTGGCAAATTCATTCTATACTCGCTTTCCCTTTTATTTTTAAGGGCCAAAAATGATACATCATAAATGGTTCTAAGCGTTGTGCTTAATTTTCAAAAATTTTCTTTGCTTGACGTCTCTAGAGAATTTTGAGAACTAAACATCATAGCAAAATTTGTTTGGCAACTTTCAATAAGCAGACTGTTTATCATCCTGATGTATATTAAAAGTTTAAAAAACCCCCACCATTGTTAGTGCATGCTAATAGAAATCTGTATTGTTCCTAACAGTACTGTAATTTCCTTGGTTTTGCATTGCTTTGCTTCATCAGAAGGTAGTAGCAAAGTTTTAAAATAAAAATTCCTCAAAGAATTAGACTCACTCTGTGTAAGTTTAAAATAAATTATAATTTTAAGTCCTCTCTTTAAATGCATTAATTCACTTTACATTTTCTCTCTCCTTTGTGAATACTTACTTAGACTTTTATGAATTTCCTTATGAAAATTGTGTTTATAATTTTTATCAGAATAATATATTATATCTTTGTAAGATCTTGTGATGTAAAATAAGTCATAAATAGAGCTTCTTAGGAAATACACTTCATGCTTAGAGACTACAATGCATATAAATTGATGTTCCTGTACATAGTTAAAGATTTAGATTTTAAATTTCTAAATTAACATTTCAAAATGCCGCTTTTAGAATTTCCATATCTGAGGAAATGGCCTTTCTTTTGTACTAGGCAATAAAACTATTTTCAAATGAATTTTTCATATGGAAATTTAATTATTCACATTTCAATGGGTGTTTTCAAAATAAAATCTTTTTCATAGTGAAGAGGTACGAATTATAAGCCCACAACAATACATACAATAGCTTGAAGGCTATCTAATCAGAGAAGCCACAGACCTTAGAGTTTTTTTTTCTTGGGGTGATAGTTAATGGACTGCTACTGCTGTCTTCATTGCTGGGTTGATTGTGACCTGAATTAGGAATACTTTTGTGCTTTCACCCTTTAATTTAATTAGATAATGATTTTGTAGTCAGGAGTTCCCTGGAGATAGCAAATTTATTGACACTGTAAATCAATCTCTGGATGCAATTTCATGTTGTTCATTTCACTGTTGATGGATGGAAAGACCACACAGAGTATGGAACAAATGTTAATTTTGCCAAATAGTAAGTCCTTAATGGTCTAAGCATATCTTGAAAAAATGGTGGAAAGATCGGAATAGGAGGCCAAATGTGTGATGTCCTGCAAAGAATCAGGAATATTCAGACATTTTCTAAACACTGGCAAAGAATGCTTTGCATTTCATATAATTAAATATGCTAAAATAGTGGGTAGCTAGAACTTTTTCAACCCAAACTACAGTTCTAGAGGCAAGAATTTTTGTACCTGAAAAATAATGAGCTACAGTAATATTCCCTTTTGGTGTGGGAGTTTAGTGTTTCTCATCCATTTAGTGACTCGAACTCTAATCTGGATTTTTCCCCCTTGTATCTTTGGAAATCTTTTTAGGTATTAACTCCTAAATGTTAAGAGTATTTCTGCTTAATCAGTGTTTTCAAACATTTTTAAAACATCAGGACCTTCTTTTCACTTAAGAGATTTCAAAGAGTATCAATATATGAGTTATTTTATTAGAATACAGTTCTTTTTTGAGTTCAAATTTTATGATGCTTACTTATAAAAGAATTTAGTGAGAATGATGAGGCTACATTGACAAAATTTCATTTATTATTAATTTCTTCTACTTTTATTAAGATATAATTGACATACAGCACTGTATAAGCTGTACAGCATAATGATTTGATTTACATATATCATGAATTGATTACTATAATAAGTTTAGTCAACATCCATAATCTTATACAGATACAAAATTAAAGAAATAGAAAAATTTTTTTGTGTGATGAAAACTCTTGGGATTTACTCTCTCAATAACTTCCATACAGAACATACAGCAGTGCTAATTCTATTTAACATGCACATTACATCTCCAGTACTTATTTATCTTTTTTTTTTTTATAAATCACATGGTAAGGAATGGCTTTCCTTCAAGTTCTTCTTTTTTTTATTTATCTTATAACTGTAAGTTTTTTAGTACCTTTTGACTGCTTTCATCCTCCCACACCCCCTCTGGTAACCACAAATCTGATCTCTTTTTCTATGAAGACAAATAGAAAATTTAAAATTAGACATTATAGATAAAAATTACAGTTTATCAGCAACACATTAAGTGCTGGTTTTTGATTGCACAGTACTGAGAAAATAATGGCACACAGATAAGTAATTACAAAGAATAAAGTGGTAACTATTCATTTTCCTTTAAGCACTGGTCTTGCAATCTCTGAATTTCTTCAACAAGGAGAACCAGAGATTTGAAAGAGAACAATAGATACTATCGTTTATAGCTACAATGGAGTATCTGGACAAAATATATGAAACAATGATTTTCAGACATTAGACGTGAGGCTGTACAGAACAGTGATCCCTGAGGGACAGGAAGCAAGCATGATAAGACTACAATTAGCCCAACTAACCCAGTTTATTGTCTGGAGAGAATTTCTAAACTGCAGTTCTGGGAAGGGGGAATTGAGAAGGAGTCCAGCAGTCTTTGAGCTGAGATGTAGTTGAGAGTCAGAGAAAGCCAACAAGGCTAGAGTTCCTAAAACAGAGTCCTGGAATACAGAAAGCTGCACAGAGAGAGAGCTCCAGAGACACGCAGTGAGCCCCCTGAGTCCTCAGCTGAGTGCTGTCAGAATACGCATGTGAGAAAACTGTGCAAGGCCAGGAAAAGAACGAGCCAAAAGGAGCAGAGAAGACAACCTGCACGTATTGTAGAGACAGTTCATGCTCTTACCAGCCAGCATAGAGGACCTTGCAATTCTTGTAATTCATTAGGGTATTGCCTCAAGAAGGGGGCAAGATTATCCCTAGACCAGGGATTGACAAACTTTTTCTACGAAAGGTCAGATAGTAAATATTTTAGACATGGTGTTTGACATACGACTTCTGTTGATTCTCCCTCCTCCGTATTTTTTTCTTCCTTTTACAATCCTTTAAAAAAATCAAAAAGTATTCTTACTTAGCTCATGGGTCATACAAAAACATCCTGTGGGCTGGATTTGTCCTATAAGCCATAATCTGCCAACTCCTGTCATTGAGTGATATCTATTATGGTTCTGCCTAATAAAATTTAAAAACAAAGCTTGAAGAACCAGTTCCCCATTAATTCTACTGCATTCTAAACAAAACTCATGTTTATTTAAAGGCATACAAAAATATATAGCATCCAAGAAGGTAAAATTCACAATGTCTGTAATCCAATGAAAAATTTCTAGGCATTCAAAGAAGCAGGAAAATATAACCCATAATAAGGGGAAAAATCAATGAATCAAAACTGACTCAGAAATGGGACAGATGATAGAGTTAGTAGGTAAACACATTAAACTAGTTATTATAACTATGTTGCATGTATTCAAGAAGCTACTTAAAGATTAAGCTTGCTAGGTAGAGACATGAAAGACATTAAAAAAAGACCAAATTGGATTTCCAGGCATGAAATATAAAATGTCTGAAAAATATACTACATGAAATATATGACAGATTAGAATCTGCAAAAGAAAAAATTAGTGAACTAAATGACACAGCAATAGAAACTATCCAAGATGAAACAGAGAGAGAAAAAAAGAGACTATCTTTTCCCCAAAACTCTACCCTGAAACTCACCAACAAGAAAGAAAAAAACAGCATTACTGAGCTTCAGACAACTTTAAGCAGTCTAGTGTCAGTGAAATGGGCTTCTCTGAATAAGGGAAAGGACACAAAAATATTTGAATAAATAATGGCCACATTTTTCCAATTTTGACAAAAACTGTAAATCCATGATACCAAGTTCAATGAATCCCAAGATCAAGAAAAACAAAGAAAAATTATACTAATGCATAGCATCAGCACATTACTTAAAACCTGTGATAAGGAGAAAATCTTAAAAGCAATCCAAGGAATAAAGGAAAGAAAAGAATAATTATGCAAGCCAGAAGGCAGTGTAGTAATACCTTCAAAGCACTGAAAGGAAAACATAACTCAATCTATAATTAAAGAAATTTTAAAGGTTAGAGCAGAAATCAATGTAACAGAAAGCAGAAAAAAATGGAGGAAAATAAATGAAACTAAAAGTTGGTTCTTTGAGAAGATCAATAAAATTAATAAGCATCTAGCCAGGCTGATCCAGAAAAAAAGAGAAGAGATGAAAATATCAGGAATGAGAGCTGTGATGACACCACCATTCCTATATGTATTTAAAGGATAACAGAATAACATGAGAAACTTTATGAGCGTAAATTTGACAATTTAGGGGAAACTGGAAAAATTTTTGAAACACACAGACTACCAAGTGCACTTGAGAAGAATTATATATCTTAAATAGCCCTATCTCTATTAAAGAAATTGAACTTGTAGACAAAAATCTTTCCCACAAAGAAAACTCCAGACCCTCATGGCTTTCCATCTGAATTCTACCAAACTTTTAAAGGAGAAATGATACTATTTATACATAAACTTGTCCATATTATTAAAAAGGGGGAAAAACTTCCAACTCATTCTAGGCCAGCATTACACTGATGTTAAAATCAGATGGACATTCTAAGCAAAGAAAACTGCAGATTAGTATAAACTTGTATTAGATCATAAACATAGATGCAAAAATTCTTCAAAAACTTTTAGTAAATTGAGTCCAACAACATAAAAGCTTAATACAACAAAAAGAATAATAGTTCATGACCATTTGGGTTACTCTGGAATGTAAAGTTGGTTTAACACTTAAAAAAAAGTAGTCAATGTAATTGACCATATTAAGAGAACCCCCTCCCCACAAAACGATCATCTCAATAGTTGTAGAAAAAGCATTTGACAAACATGAGAGAAAATACTAGCAACTTTGAGTTTCAGGAAGGTTTTTTTAAAGGGAAGATTCAATAAACTGGACATCATCAAAATTAAAAACTTTTATTCCTCAGAAAATATTGATGAAAATATAAATAAATGTCACAGACTAGGAGAAAATAGTTGTAAAAAAACATATCCAGCAAAGACTTCATTTCTAAAATATGGAAAGAATTCTTACAAGTCATCAGTAAGAAGATGTCAATGCCATAAATATAGGTAGATTCTGACTAGAGAAGATATATGAATTAACCAGTGAAAAGATGATCGACATACAACAATAAGCATGAATATCAAAACCATTTTGCTAAGTGAAAGAAGTTAACCACACAGGATACTACATTCTGTATAATTTCATATATATGAAACTGCAGAAAAGGCAAACCAATAGTGATAAAAAAGAAAACAAATTAGTTGTTGAAAAGGGCCAGAGAGCAGGAGTAGGGGTTGACTGCAAAGGGGCACATGGGAACTTTGGAAGGTGGTGGAAATATTCTATATCATGATTACTGGGGTGGTGATATGACTGTGTGCGTTTGTCAAAATGTATCATATTGTTCAATTAAAAGTGTTGAATTTAGGTGTATATAAATAGGATCTCAATGAAACCGATACAAAAACTGTAAGTTCCATATTTAAAATAAATACTATACTATATGCCTAGAAAGGTGGGGGGAGAGGGGAGAAGCTATGGTCTAAGGTGTAAGTAAAATGAATGAACTAGGCAGTAGTTAGTTAATCAATCAAAGATCTTTGATGTGTTTAAAATTTTCTATTTTGTACATTCAAGCGTCCATGTGGCTTAGATAATGGCTTTAAAAAGAGATGCATATGTTTTTAGAAAGGAATTAAAATATTTTTAGAAAACTTGGAGTACCACAGTTTCCAGCTCCTGATTAATATTCTGCTTGCATGCTGGTTCACCTTTTGTTTTGCTATTGTAGTTGCATAATTCATGGTTAGGTTAGTGAGAATACTTTTAACCCCCGTGGAGGAATACTGAAGACCTGATTGTTTCTTTCCTACTGCTACTCTAATGTGCCTTTGGACAGTGAGGGGGCTGTTCAGTTGACAAGAAGCTGTACAAAAAAGAAAGCGCGCATGGCCACTTGATGACGAGTCCACTGTGATACTGACTTCACCTTCCACCTTGGATTTGAGAAGCCTTTTATGCAAAATGACTGGGAAGAGGACTGAAGAGTTTGATCTCAGATGATCTAGTTCTTGGGATTCATATGCTTTAAACCTATTTTGAAGCCAAAGATTTTGAGATTCTTAATCAGAATTGTGCTATGCTCCTTAAAATTTGTAAGACTCACCATGTATCATAATAAAGTCCCTCAGCTTTGTTTCAATGAACCCTACATTGTTTAATAAACTCACAGGATTATTGAAGGTACAATCTCAGCAGCATGATCAATCCAACTTAGAGATGTAAATTTTACGAGTAGCCTTAGCAGGCTGGTGAGGAGAAATCTTCATATATTTAGGAGCTGTATCATCTGTCTTGAGTTCCATTTTAGACATTTTGGGGACAAATCCAGATTAGAAGCTGAAAAGTTGAATAAGCAATTTATCTAATAATGAGATTAAGGGACCAGATATAGGCATTTTGCATTCCAGGTGGATAGCTTTTTAAGAGTCTCCCCAATAGGGTGACCCAGCAGTACCTGTAGTAAAGATGGAGAGGAAAGTTGTAGGAATGGAGGGACTGGGGAAAGAAGATTAGGTGGTGACTCGACGGTCCTCTCTAACTCCTGGTCTTACCCAGTGTGGGTGAGGAAAGCATAAATTGGCACCAAGACAATTGAAATGTAAATAAGGCAGCAAGGAATGTGTTAGTCCTTTGAGAGGTGAATGTAGGGTACTTAAAGAAGAAAAGTGTAGGTTCTGTTCTTATACTATCCTCCTTTACTTCAAAACAACACACATTGTCTTAGTGGCAGAAAGGTTAGTGTACCAAAAAAAGGACTGATAGAGGAAAAGTCAGAAAGATAGGCAGGGGCCAGACCTTACAGGACCTTTCAGGCCACGTAAAGAGTTTGGAATTTTTTCTGGGTTTGATGGGAAGCCAATCTTTGCAAAGCTCATGTTGGCCATTACCTGGAAGCCTGAACAAAAAGGGGTTTTATCTATTAAGAATGCTTTCAGCGGAAAACAGCAGAGAACTCTACAAACAGTGCCTAAAACAAGCCAGAGTTTTCTTTGTCTCACATAATCAGAACACTGAGAACAGGTTTTCCATCCTCTTTGGGTTCAGTGATATTGTCAAGAATCCAGGCATCTTCCACTTTCCTGTGCACCACCTTTAGCATGTGGTGTCTCTCGTGTTTCTCTTTTGGTCGCAATACAGCTATTTCACTTTTTTTCTCTCCCCTTGTGGAAGAGGACGTAATTAGGTTTTTATTTATTTATTTATTTTTAATGCAGGTGCTGCGGATTGAACCTAGGACCTTGCGCATGCTAGGTATGAACTCTACCACTGAGCTATACCCTCCCCCCTCAGCTGTTTCACTTTTGATATCACGATCACATTCCTGGAAGGAAGTAGAAGGAGAGCAAAGTGTGGCTATTGGTCTGTTGTTTCTGAAAAGCTCTTTTGGAAGCTCTCTGCTCAAGATTATGATTATTTCTCTTTGGCCAGAACAGGGTCAAATGGCTATCTTTAGCTGCAAGGGGGAGCTCAGCAGGTGTAGATTGAGCTTCTTACTCTGTATTCCTGAATAAAATCAGGGGTCCATTAGTAAGAAAGAAGGGCAGACTGGATATTGTATAGATGGCCAGCAGTGTCGACCACAGGGGGAAAGATTGGAAACATGTTACATGGGGGTCATGTTACAGGCTATTTCAGGAATGATGGTGAGAGATGACGGATCTTGGACTAGGGTGACAGAGACAGTGGTAGTGAAAAGTGGTCAGCTTTATATGAAAAAAAAGAGCCAACCAACCTTGCTAATGGATTTCATGTGAGACGTTAGAGGGAGTGAGTAGTCAAGACTTCCACACATATTCCATATACCCTGTTAAACAAATGGAAAGTGATATTTACTGAGAGAGTGAAGACTGGGGAGGAGAAATGTGGGAGGGAAAAAAAATCTAGAATTCTCTCTAACATAGGCAGAGATGTCACCATTGCTAATGTCAGAGTTAGAAATCTTTCACTGACTATTTAGCAGATCTGTTGTGGCAGATACTTAGAGAGGAGACTGGTGATGGGCATAATTATTGAACTTTTCAAGCTCCCTGATGCATCACCCCATACAAAGCAGCAGCCAGCTGCAGCAAAGAGGTCCGTCTTTGATACTCTGGGGACCTTGAGTCAAATGAATTCTGTGCTTCTGAAGACACAGAACAAACAAGAATATGAGGAGGGACTATGCATGGGCACTGTGGCTCTGGGAATGGACTTAGAGGAGTGAGTAATTAAAATGTGAGGTAGTGGAAAGAAACGCTGATGTAATCCTGTTGGATGCTGCTTCCATCTTGTTATTACGGCACCATATTGCCCTTAGGATTATTCATACATAATCTTGAATCGAGTCCCAACTTCTTGGCCTGCTTTTCAAAATCCTCCAGGAGATGCTCCCCCCCCAAGCATATTTCTCACTTGGTGCCTGTTTTAGTGCCTGTGAGTTGTTTCTCTTGTCTCTCTCTGTTCTCCGACTCCTAGAGATGTATTTGTCAGTGGGACCCAAGGCTGTTCCACATACTATACAGACTTGATGTGGCCAGTAGGTGTCTCATCAGGTTGGGGTTTAAGATTAAACCTTCTTGAGTGTATCGAATCACCATGATGCACACTTTGAATAGCTTACAACTTTATTTGTCAATTATACATTAATAAGGCTGAAATTAAAAAAAAAAAAGAACTGTCTTGTTGACTAGCAGACCTCAAGATCTGGGGTACCTAGACAAGCCCTTTAAACTTCCTTAATGACCCTTGAGTCATGGCACTGCACCTTGGACTGGGCTTCGAACTTGACCCCACACCTTACACCAGCCAGTTGTTTTGCATATCATTGTTTCCTTTGAGGACTAGGAATGTTGCTCTGATCTCCAGTCTACATATCTCTTTCCACTCTTGTTACCTTGGGAGAGTTGAACTATGCCTCCTTTAGTCTTAGTTACAGACTTTAAAATTTTCTCCTGTTGTAAATGAATGGGTCTCCCAGAACCACACACAATTCCCACTGACTCTCATGTAAGTAGCAGAGGCTTTTGTCACTATGACCTGCCTATGGATTAATTATAGTTCTGAAGTCTGCCTGAACAATATGTAAGTCTGTTTTGCTCTTGCACTCTGTTACAAACTCCAGAGTTTGTAATATCTCTCCTCGTCAACCTGCTGGTTTAGTGTTGCTGTTCCAACCTGTCTGATCTTCTCACCTGATATGCCATTCTCTCCTTGGTCATTTTTTTTCACTTGCTATTCACCTGATTTGGAAAGGGGGTCCTTTTTCTTTCTATACTCTAGAACCTACATATTTGACAAGGTCCAGGTCAAGATTCAGTTTTTTTTTAAATGGCTTAAAGGAGGGTACAGTGAGAAAGATCATATTAGCAAACATTCCTTGTCCTGCCTTCTATTAAATGCTTACAAATATAGATTCTACTGATGTCAGATTTCATAACTGCATACAGTAAGACAAATTAAATCCTATCACATCTTTCTAAACATAGAAAAATGGAAATTACATAATTAGATTCTCTACTTGTTCAAAGAATCAGTCAGTACCAGTGAGCTAGAGTAATATTGGAGACTAAACAGAAAAATAATCATGTTCAAGCCTGATGTGAAATTATAAATATAAAATGTATTTGCAATATCAACCAGCAAATGCTTTGAAAGATCATTTGGAGGAATGACAAGAAATACAAGTCTTTTAGCATGGTTGTGTTAAGTCCTATTCATTAAAATGCAGCTGTGGTTGTTTGGATCAATTCAGAGGCAGGAAACTTAGACCTTTTTGAATTACTTATGACTTAGCTTTGTATTTGCTGCAAATGATCCAGTCATAATGTTAACATGTTTAATTTAAATATATTTGGTGTCTCTGAAAAGCAGTAATATATTTTTTTGAGTATGTGAGTGATCAGAGCTCAAAGAGCTATGGCATGATATTTTCTGAGTTATAGTTTAAAATAAACATGATCTTTCCTTTTTATGTACAAGACATTCAACCTCACATAACTGCACATGAATCAGGGATGTATATAATCCGGAATTAGTAAATATGTTCATATATTCATGCTTCTTTCATGGTTCTCTTCAAAATAAGCTACACTAGAATTCTAAAATCAATTTTTGACATCATACCATTGTTTTAACTTGATAATTCAGATTGATTGGCACAAATGACAAAACAATCCCACACTCTAGTGATATGCAAGGAGTAATCCTACATTTAGTAATTAATAGTATCTTTCCTTGATACTATTCTCCTTAAGTAAACTGAAAGAGTTACAAAATGAAATCTGGGATCTAGAAAATGTGCCTACCTGGAGGAGTGAAAAAGATCTCAGATCTACAGAAGATGTGATGGACATTTTGCTCTGAGTGCATCAAATTACTGTGAGGGTGTAAGAATTGTTTCTGTAATCAACATGGCAGCCAAAGTTGTAAACATAAATGTAACTGCAAACACTCTCATGCATACCCAGTCTACTGGCGGATACATTTGTTCACAGTGTCATGTGACTATACCTCATTAGACAGAATTTAAACCCATGGTTCTCAAACTGTGTGCTGAGGCACCCTGAAGCACTGGAATGAACTCACAAGGAAACTGAAGGATATTTACAATATTCAAGGAAACATGATACTTCGTCATCTGTCAGAAATGGCACAGATTATTAGCTTGAGGTTTTATAGTTTCAATATGAGGCAGTGCTACATTCCTTTTGGTAATGCCATATCTTTGCAAAGCTTTAGTGGTTCCTTTGAGAAAAGATATAATAAGTAAAAATCTGTATGGAATAGGGAAAGAAGGTGGTGTGCAATCTGATTCCAAGATTGGAGAATCTTGTGTGCCCCAAAGCTCACACATCCCAAAAATAATTGTTGCTATTTAAGAATAAAATAAACCTGTCTTCTTTGTATTAGTGTTTATAATTTTTTCAAAGGCTACCATCTTGGTATATAAATATCTATTAAATTGATTAGACATAACTACTTAATAAACAAATAATTATTTCTTTTTCTTCAACTAAAATTGCTGTAAAAAGATTACTGTTATACTCAGGGTGTTGTGAACTGTGAAAATTTGGATTATGCATTTATTTTCATAGTAAAAGCAAAAGTCATTTTGTGTGAAATTGAAATTTTAAATACTGTAAATATTTCATGAAAAATGCTCTTTGTGAATGAAAAGAAATTTTTGTTATATATCACCTTTTCCTTACAGTTCGGGAATGTTCTCAAAACTGGCAATATGTAACCATTGTGGCAAAGAGAATGTGGAGTAAATTCAGTCTTTTCTATTTCCTTCCCTACCCAAGTAGGCACCTAACATTTAGGGAAACTTAGCAGATCCCAGCCCTAAGCCCTGAAGGGCTAATACTTAATCAGGTTCTGGCACTGAGTTTATTGATGTGGCAATAGTGGGGCAATGGTAATGGTTGGGGGAGGGTGGCAGGGAGTGGTGAGGAAAGTGAAGATAAGGCTCCTCATGGAGATAAGGTTCAGAGTCTCACAAGAGGAAAGACTGGAGAGTGAGAGCCGTAAACTAATGGCCCAGGGTTTCCCAACTGCCTGGGCCATGGTGTTTTCTTCTGCTGAAGGTCCTGACTGCCACCAAACCTACAAAGCATATTTTCCACTTTGCTGCACAGCCTCCTTCCCCTACTCCAACTCCCCAACATCGATGGTCTGACTCCATTATTTTCTGACACATTTTTTTCTCACTTCTGTTTTAACCTTAGATAGATAACAGATAGTATATAGGTCATGGTGGCCCCCAGAAGTCTGACAAACAAATATGTATATATAGCCTTTTAATATGCAAATCTAATTCTGTATTCTCAACTTTTTAAAACTCATTTTTAGGAGATAGCATCCTTCGGAAAGCCCCAGCTAAGACTGACACTCACCTAGGAAAGGTTAGTGTTGTATGTAACTGGTTATCGTGGAGTCAGGATACAGCGGTTGTGCAGGTGTAAGTACATAGCAGGTCGGGTGTTTGAGGTAGGATTGAGAATATGCCCTGAAAAGTTGAAACTTTGTGTCCTTAGAGCAATGAGAAAGGGTGTCTGGCTTCTCCTGGGCTCCAACTCCTGGATCACGGAGGAGTCGGTGAGGCAGAGAACAGAGCATCACAGAACTGGAAACCACCAGTCTGCTCCTGCAATAGTTTCTTTGGTCATCACTTTATGCGTGACCCCCAAGTGGTGCCCGTGGGAGTTCAGAGCAGGGAAGGTGCCCGCCAGTGCGTAGCCAAAAGAGGGAACCCAGAAGGGAAGTTCTGACATTGAGGTGACATCTAGATCTGTGCTATTTCCAACAGTTATCAACTTCTTCGCATCCATTTTCTAGTAGTCCTGGGGCATCAGATTAAGAGGCCGCAGGCTTACAAAGACTTTGGAGCAGGGCGGGCTACATCTGAAGTCTGCGGAGACCTCTGTCCATCATCTTGGTGAACTACAGCTACATCCGAGGTTTGGAAATGGCCACTGTTTTTATCTGTAGCTATGTCCCTCTTGAA
Source organism: Vicugna pacos (assembly GCF_048564905.1). NCBI lineage: Eukaryota > Metazoa > Chordata > Mammalia > Artiodactyla > Camelidae > Vicugna > Vicugna pacos. The sequence continues at coordinate 14,975,153 of NC_132988.1, forward strand.
AAGCAGCGGAGGGCCTCTATGCCTTTGAGAAGCACTCTTTATATCCTGAGGACACTCTCCGTTTGCAGGAGCTTTCTAAAGTCTGGAAGCCTCAGCCGTGGGTGGAGGGCTAAGGCCTGGTGAACTCTGATCAAGTCGTCGCTCTGTCGCCGCCCCTGGGGAAGCGACCTAGGGAGCTGAGGGGCTGAGGGGCTGAGGAGCTGAGGGGGAGGGCGGGGCCTGCTGGGGGCGGGGCTGGGTGGGAGAGGGTGGAACCGGTGCTGGGGGCGGGGCTTGTTCTGACCGGAAGGTGAAGGCGCCGAGGCTGAGGAAGAGGCAAAACCGCTGTGGAGACCCGAGGGCGGGAGACCGGTGAGCGGCGGGCGTGCGGTTGAGTCAGAGGAGGGTTAGGGGGTGGTTTGGGAGCTTTCCTTTGGTTTTTAATACTGAGACTTCGTAGAGTGTACATTCTTCTCAGGCATTGTTTATGTGGGAAAAATTTCTATTTACATTTCCCATACTGCATACATTATATAAAACCGGATGTGTAGAAAAAGTCTGAGGTTATTCCAAAATGAGAGAAAGCCAGAATTGCGAGCGGACATCTTGAAAAGCCGAGATGTTTGGCGTCTTGGATGACGGGCCTCGCGGCCTGGTGCTCAGAGCGGCGACCTGCCCCGCAGTCGTGCGCTGGTTCCGAACGCATTTTGTTTTCCACAGTACTTTTTGTGTTGAGGTCTTGTTTTGCCTAAAACCGTCCAATGAGAAAGTGCTGAAGAAAACAGTGAAATAGCAGAACAACCAAGAAGAGCAACTAATGGAAAAGATGTTACTTCATACAAAGAAACTTTTCAAAAATAAACATTAATGATTAGTGATCAGAAAGAGATGTTTTGAACATCTAAATCCTAGAGTGATGCTTTGATAATTATAAATAGACACAGTTTTACAGCTTTAGGGTTGGTTGGTTTGTTTGTTTTAAGGAAGGTGACAGTATTGTGCTCAAAGCTCCAGCTAGGACGGGTGCACACACGTAATGGGTTATCGTGGAGTCAGGGAGTCAGGACACAGTGGTTGTATACATGTGTGTAAGTAGCCAGTGGGATGTGTGAGGTGGGACACACCCTTAAAGAATTTTCTTTTTTTAAAATAGTGCAGTATGGTGAGCATTTGTGCATACAACATTCAGTTTTTAGGAATGAATTACTAATGTTAAATAGGAGGTGCTTTTACTAATTTAATTAATGTTTAACTACAGAGAGATTAATTAATTTTCCAAGGTCACACAGCCAGTTAATGGCAGAGTCAGGATTTGAACCCAAGAAGCCTAGCCCCAGTGTTTATGCTCTTAACCACAACTCTGTATAGTCTCTCCAGAACACTTTAAAAAAGGTCTTATTTTAAATCCCTGAAAGAGACACCAACCATGACAGTGGCTTTCAGTTGCAAGAACCCAGTATTTGAAGAAGAAAAGCTGTTTTCCCTTTCATCCCTGTAGGATGTGCTTGTTTTCTCTTTCCTCACCAGTCCAGGTCCTCTCATCCCCTTTCAAATCAAAACCCTTTAGGGGAAGAACTTCCAAAAAAGCTTTGGACATGTGTAAGCAGAGGGGACTTGGGCTCTGCTTCTTGATGATTATCAGCTTGTTTATTGTCTTTTTTTTCCCCCCTCGCAGGGCAACAGATCCTTAAAAACAGTAAAGATCTAGGTAGTCAATATTTTAGGCTTTGCAGGCCATATGGTCTCTGTGACAAGGACTCCACTTTGCTGCCGAAGGCTGAAAACAGCCCTAGACAATACATAAATGAATGGGGCATGGCTGTCTTCCAAGAAAACCATCTATAAAAACAGGTGGCTAGCTGGATTTGGCTTGTGGGCCAGACTGTAGTTTGCAACCCCTCGTCTAGATCTTTGAGTAATTTCTATATCATTTTTCTGAATAATAGTCAATGCACATGAAGTGCATGCTCTGTGTCAGGCACTGGGCAAACACATTAACATGTGGACTCATTTGATACTGATACTAACTCTATGGAGTAAATATGTTTAAAATTCTGTTTTACTGATAAGGAAATCAAAACATACAGAGATTAAGTTACAGATCTCATAGGCAGAGCTGAAACTTCAGAGACTTTGCTCTTAAATACTCCATTTTATTGATAGTTTGAAACAAGGTTACTTGTCTTGCAAGTCTGCCCGTATTGTTTTATTTTGGTTTCACTACTAATTTTGGTACCTTTTCAGTTGTCCATATTGCCTTTTGAGTTCTAGTCTTCAGTTTCTGCCTATGGACTTGACATTTCTATCCTACATCTTTAAATTTAAATAAAAATCCTGATTGCCCGTTTTGCATCTGATGCTTAGCATGCAGTCATTAATATTTATGTAAGGCTTACAAAACCCTGTTTGTTTATGGCTGTGAACATAAAAGATTTCATGACTTTCAAGAACACTTAAGAGCAATATCCAAGTATTTGGGGATAAGTGCTTTTGGAACCACTCGACAGAACTGTAGTGGGAGATGCAGAGACAAGATCATTTCTCCTTGCAAAAAGAACTGAAGACAAAAGACCATCCTGGGAACTTGAGGTTTTCTCTTTTTTTCTTTTCAAGTATGCACGTGCCAGCTGAGAAAGTTGGAACAGATCGAATAGAAGGATGTAATTCCAGGGGCATGACTGACATCCTTTGTGAGAATCTTTGGTCTTTCATCAAAACATAGTGGCACTGATGAATCTTACAGTCACAATGATACCATCTAGTAAGGATTAGAAATTACCAGGAAATAATTTTTAATGTAGTAAGATAAATATTCTTTTGAATTAGTATTTTAACTTGATCAAAATTTTGTAGTACAATATAAAATGTATCTAAAAGGAGTAGTCATTTAATTTAAAGAATTTGCAGAGTCCTCATGTAGAATGTTAGAATAAAACTGATTTCATGGTAGCATTTTTTTTCTAACTGCAGAAAAGTTTGAAAGTCTTAAGAAATACTATAAACCTTCTTATTTTTGTGCCATTCTTAGTTGTAGCCTTCAAGTGATATCTCTGTTTTCCAGTAAAAACAAACAGAAACCGAAAGCCCAGAATATAGAACCCTGCTTAAGGCTCTGTGTGAGATCAATACAGAGGTGTTGATTTAACCGAGATCTCTTGAATGTTTTTTTGGCTGTTTAAGCTAGTGTGTTAAACAAATAGAGAAAAATAAGTCATTTTAGGCAGAAGTTTCTGGCATTTTTTTCTCTTGTTAATTTTTTTTATTCAATTAGAAAAAAGATGAACGTTATAGAAATTTGTTGAACATTATAACCATTTTGACTTTTAAATTTATACTGAGATTATAGTATGCTATTTCTTACAGACTAAATATTTTTCACTGCAGAAATTGACATTAGCTAAAGGAGTTACTTTTGCCCACTTGTCATTAGATCACTAAAATGAATATAATTCTTGTGAACATCAAAATAAAGAAGCAGAATATTAGGGATAAAAGGGGCTTTAGAGATTATCTAGTGCTGAGTTTCTCAGCCTCAGCACTATTGGCATTTTTGATTGGATAAATCTTTGTGAGAGTGTGGTGGGCAGTCCTGTGCATCATAGGATGTTTACCAGTATCCACTAAATGCCAGTAGTCTATCCATGTCACCCATCTCCCTGCACCCCTCCTCTGGGTCCCAGCTGTGACAATCAAAATTCCTTAATATTGCCAAATGCTACCTGAGGGGCAAAATCACCTTCAGTTGAGAACCAGTGATCTAGTACAACTCCTCCATTGTAAAATAATGTTAATGCTTTACCCATATTTTCTGAATTTTTCTTTTTTACCTAGTCAGCATCATAGGTAGGTGTAGAATATCAGAGACAATGGAAAACATAGAATACAGTTATTGATATAATTTCAGGCCTGACCTTAAATAGAATTGACAGACACAAAGTTTTTATTTAGTAAGCTTCTTACTTTTATGATCCTTTTTATTATGTTCGGTTCTTTTTCTAGGGCTTTCAGATTGTGCTGTAACCAGTGCTATACAAAGTCACTAAACATATGTTTAATTCAGCTAACTTTTTTTTTATTTTGGCGGCAAGACTTTCTCAATGAAGGAAGCAGTGTGTTGATTTACTTTCTAGCGCAAGTTCCTATCTTCCCATTCTCCTATAACAAAGAGATCACAGACAATTAGCAATTTGTGTTCCCTCTTTTGGTACCCTTTATACAGATGATCAGGGCCTCTGAGAGGGTTCCCTATCCAGGCCTCCATTTCTTACCTTGGGGCTCTCTTCTCTGCTTGGGTTATTCACAAAGCAAACCACATTATTAACTTCACTAAATTCATTACATGAAAATAATTCTTTATCAAGTCTCTTAAAATTTGTATTTACATCTTTACAAGAATGTCCTAGTAAGGGAGGTGTTTTGAGACAGATAAGTCTTGGTGGCAATACTAATTCTATCAGACATGGACAAATTCTATATGTATTTATGAGGCAAAGAGAGAAGATGAGAAGGAGGTAGGCAGGCAAAAGTGGTGAGAGTACTTCTGGCAAGAGTGTTTAGGCAGAGAAAAGTGGGTGTGCAGGCTCCAAGGCAAGAGGACCATGGTGCCTTCCAGAATGGGAAGAGGTTTACTGAAGCTGAGGCTAGAGTTCAAGGGGAACATGAGGCTTTGGAAGAGTAAGCAGAAGACAGATGGTACAGGTCTTGTGAGCCGAATTATGTAGTTATGACTTCATTGCAAGGACATTGGAAAGCCAGGGGTGATTTAATAGAGATTTACTAGAGAATATCTACCAAGAAGCTATTTCCATGATCCAAGAGTTTCTGGTCTTTTTGTTACCTTGATCATAGAATTGGTCTTAAAAGTAACCTGATAGAGAAGAAATAAATCATAATTATAAGAATACTGAGGAAATGTTATTTTTCTAAATGTATGAGCGTTTGCAGAATGATGCCAAGCTAAACAGAGTGATCAGTGTCAAATCACAATTTCACACAGATACAAAAGGATATTTGGTTCAGAACCTACAGCTAGGAAAAAAGATCGAGGAAGATGACCAGATCTCTTAGGCGGGAGAGAAAAGAACAGCATCTAAATTCAACTTAGAGAGCTGGTGGCCACAGTAACTTTATTAGCATTCGAGTAAATAACCTTAGCCCTAACTAGAGCATGCACATTTGGAAAACAGTTACAGTTTGGGAGAAAGCTGCTGCTGGTTCAATTTTTGTTCTGCTGATGGAACAATCTGTTCCTGTTATGGTGCCCTACTACCTCGATGAAATAGAGAGATTGCAAGCTGTACAACTGGGAAACCAACAAAGTCAAGCTGTCCTGACTTTTTCTAGTTTAGCCTTTGAATCGTCAACTTAGCTGTTAACTGGGACATGTTTAACACAGGAGGAGGCCCATATTGCTAACCCCAAAATGTGGAATGCTTATTTCTTTTTCCAGATTTAATGAAACATGATTGTTCTATGCACTATGAAGAGAGTGTGGCCAATAAAATCAGAGGATGACTAAAATAAAACCATGGTGATCTTTGATGTAAAAGCAGAGTTTTGATAACAGAGTCCGGTCTGGCAGTAACTCCTGTCATTCTTCAACTTTTTAAAGAGTGAGTCCTAACATTTGACTCCTTCCTGCCATACCTCACAAAGATGATCGAGACAAGGAGGAAATTATTAATAGTAAATTCTAGGTAGTACTCTCCCTGAAGCTGATGGACAAGATTCTCTTCATGCCATGAGATAATCAACAGGAACCTTGTATTTTATGCTTGTAACCTATCAGACTTTGAAAAGCAGGAAGTTTTTAATTGAAGTGAGAAAAAATACTCTTTTCAGGATTGCTTTTGGACACGTATATAGTAAAAGTACTTCTTAAAATGTTTTAAAATAAATGTTAAGTATTTAAAACAATATTTTGAGGTGCTTAGTTAAACACAAAGGACTTCTGTGAGTTTTCACATTAAAATGTCAAATTCTTTTCAAATGTGGTTTTGAGGAAAATTATCTTTATCATATTGGCTTTGGTTATAATTCCATTCATTCAATTTGCTTTATTCCCTGGCTTTTAAAATAACTAATTTTGATTCTGAAAAAAATTAAGAGTTCTAGTGTGATAAAGGCAGTTTTTCTTTCATGTAAAAAAATGAAAAGTCTTAGTAATTTGCAACTTAGTTTTGCATTCCAGGTATGGAGTAGCATAACAAAAAATCCTTCAAAACCTGTATATTTTGTTTTTCTTTTTTTGTGTGGGGGAAGGGGTGGTTGTGAATGCTATAATTGGAACTTTCAGCAATATTGTTGTTCTTTCTACTTGATTCTTAAAAATAATAAGGGAAATTTCTGCACTTAGAACAAAGATACTGTAAGTATAAAAATTGTGGAGCAAAAATATTAATAATAACATACTTAAGAACTATGTTAAAATAAGAGTGGAGGAATTGGTCATGGTAGAGATGTGTCTCTCAAGATTGACAAATGGCCCAGAAGAGAAAACTGGGGCTAAGAGAGACTTCTTTGGTGGGCAGTAGGTGTCTAGAACTAGCTGCCTTTCCTGAAGAAAGAAGAATAAGTGTTGTAAATGAAGGAAATTTGACTTACCGCTTTGTATTTATTCACTCTCACCTCAATGGATAATCTCCATATCCTACCAACTGTTTGCTTTTGAGAGGAAAATGTCTAATTATTATTTTTTGGGCTCCATCGTGATGATGAACACTAAATATCAATAGTTTAGGCAAACTGTTAGTAATTAGAGTATTCAGTAAGTAGCCTTCTCCAAACTGAAATATTTAGGCAGTCTTCTTAGATTTCTGTTATTGCAGAGAACTAGTAGTATTGATTCTCAAGCTCTACCATTATTTGAAATTACTCCATCTAGTCAAATCTAAATGCTTTTTGTTATTCTCATTCTGCTTTCTTTTCCTTGGGTACTTATTATTTCCCACAGTAAATATTTTTAATATTTTTTCTGTCTCATTCAGTTCTCTCCCAATTTCTCAAGCTCCTCACAGTTTTTAATGTATTGTTCTGTGCAGTGAGTGCTGAACTAGCTACCCCTGTACCTTAAGCATGATCTTTACCTTCTCTAGGCCTTAACCTTACTCATCTGGAAAATGAGGGGATGGACTAAAGCAGTGTAAATCCTCAGTGAGGATTGTCATAAATTGGGTTCTGTGGGAACAGACTCTAAGAAGGAGAACCGAGTGCAGAAGTTTACTGGTATGTGTGTGTTTACAGGAGATACTCCTGTGAAGAAGTTAGGAAGGCAAAATTGGGCAGAAGGAGAAACTGACCTGCAGATAGGATAGCAGTTGAACCTTTCAGCAAGTCCTAAAGAAAGCTGTAAGGATAAGAAAGCTTTGTTCCAAGTTGAAGCAAAAGAGTCAGACCTTTGCGTTCTGCATCCTTTATCAGCCAGACATGACCCGTGGGTTCTTCCTGGGAGGGAGAATAACCTTGGGCAAGGCAGTTCTCTGCAGCAGAGGCAATGCTCAGTGAAGGACATAGCTATGAAATATAAGCAAATGGTATTCCCTGCAACTTGAGGGTGGATGCATTGGCATTGAAGAGGGGATCTGGGCAGAGCACCAGTTTCTATTACTGGTAATTTTGGGTGAGGCAATTCTTTGTTATGTGAAAATAATCCAGGCATTGCAGGCATGTAGCATCTGGCCCCACCTAATAGGACCATCACACTCGCCCACATTTCTAAACAACCCTTGGGATCCTGGTTGAGAATCATTAGAGATCATTAGGCTGAAAGATTGCTCAGTGTCTGGATCAAAGTTTGATCACCTGATCAAAGTTAAAAGAGATCCAGCAAAAGAATGAGTCCATTGTGACTCAAATAATGCTGTGCTAAACCTACTTGAATGTAAATAGTTCTGGGGGAATTACTGGCTCAAAGGGCATGAAGATTTTAAAGAGCATTGCCATGTATTGCCCTGTAGAGTGGTTGAGCCAGTTTACATTCTCACTAGCAATCTAGCAGTCATATGCATTTACCATTTTCCTATTAACTTGAATCTCTGTGAATTTTATTGATATTGTGGATGGAGTCCTGGAAAGTAGGGAAGGAAGTGAGAGTTGGGTACCACATGCTATGCTGCTGTGCCTATTTTTCTCTGAGTTTTACTAATGCTTCCAAGGACTACTCTGACAACACTGAGAAAGAGTCAGGCATAAGGGAGCAGGAGAATTGCTAGGTACCTTATCTACAATTGATGTTTGAAAAATCAGAATGCTTACAACAGATAAGCGTTTATAGGGAAGAAAATGGAAATTTTTGGAATTTTTACCACATAATTCAAACCCTCCTGATTGTAACCCTTTATTCCAATCTAACAGGTTTAGATTAGTTCAGTTCTGTTCTTTCAATCTCTATTAACAATTCAAAAAGAAATATCTGCTGTTAGCCTAGACTTGTTCCTAAGGGGCCAGCTGGTGCTGGGTTTGGCAGCTTCTTTGGAGAAAGACTCAGTGAGTGTGGAGACTAAAATAACAAACTTGTTTTGAGACAGAGTGCTTCTAGGACATGATTTGAGATTTTAAAAATTAATTGCAGCGGTATCCAACTATCATTTATAAACAGAAGAAACTGTTTTCTTTCACATTTACACAAAATTCTTCATGTGGCCAACTTGAGGATCTTATATTTCCCCCTGTTTATTTTATTTTTCTGTAATTATAATTTACCTTGTAAACAGTTGCTCTGTCATGATATTATAGTGTGTCATTAGACATCATGACATTTTTCTAGATTGGTAGAAAATGAGTCAGCCAATCAATAGCATGTGTTTGATATCAACACTGAATTACCCATATTACTTTAAAGAAAACTGACCTATGAAGAGACATCGTTTTACTTTGGGAAGGTTAAAATAATAAGAGCTGGACCAAGTATTTATATTATCTGTGTCCCTTGATTTTAGATTTTTAGAAGCAACTAAACACTTATACTAAATATGGAAGAAATAATACTAGGAAGGTTGGTGTATTTTGCTACAATAGCAAAAAATAGTTTTCTGTGAAAACAGATTAGTTCTCTGTTTATGGGTCTAAATTATTAATGTTTATGGATCTATTAAAAAGGTGGATATTTTAATCTAGATTCTTTGATTGTAGGAAATTTAAATAAATATTACAAAGGCAAAACACATTTATTAGAGAAAAATCAGGAAGTATACAAACAAAAAGAAGAAAAATATTCATAATCCAACCATTTATAGACAGCACTGGTTTATATTTTTCCAAATTCTTTTCTTCTTTTTTGTTTATATCTTTCCAGACTTAAAAATTTTATTTAGTTCCATAAATTGCATTATGTGATTAATAATTGTTTTCTTATTAAAGCCTACTTTAATCAAGTGGTAGTATGTCATAAAGAACTTTCTAAATATCAAACTTTCACCTTATTTTTCTAAACAAATGAATAACATTTCATAGTATGGAATCATCATAAATTGACCAATAAACTGAGGTACATTTATGCTGTTTTATATATGCCATTGTTTTATACAGCATGGTGGTTATAATTGACAATACAGTGTTATATACTTGAAAGTTGTTAAGAGAGTAAATCTGAAATGTTATCACCACAGTAAGTGTAGTTACATGAAGGGATAGGAGATGTTAACTAACTTTACTGTGGTAATCACTTTGCAATATATATATATATATATTTTATATATATATAAAATCATCACATTGCACATATGTTATATGTCAATAATATCTCAATAAGGCTGGGAACAATAAAAAGCCATTGTTTTAAATAATTGTTCCAGGAATATCTTTATATATAATTCATTGAATACTTATTAAATTAATTCCTTAGAAATACTCCTAGAGGTAGAATTGCAATGTTTAAAGACAGGCATATTTTGGATTTGATGTAGGTTGCTATATTCCTTTCCAGAAAAGTTGTACCAATTTACTCTTCTATCAGAAGTGAATTGAGTCGCTAACTTAAATCCTTCTCTCCCCCAAACACTGGGCATTAACAGTCATATTATTTTTGAATAGATAGCTGAGTATTAGATTCTTGTTACAATTGTTATCATTAATGAGATTGAACATCTTTTTCTTGTAGCTATTGGCTATTTACATTTCTTTTATGCACCTTTTGATATATTTTTTAAACTGTAGTGGTCATCTTTTTAAATTGTTTTAAAAGTACTCTCTATTGATTAAAGATATTAACTCTTTGTCATGTTTACTACAGCAATTTTTCTCAATATTTCTGTTTGTCTTTTAATTTGATTTATGGTATATTTTCTTGAATAAAAGTTACAATTTTTACATGTAAAATCTTTCAATATTCTCCTTTATGATTTCTTGGTTTTGTTTCATGCTTAGAAAGAACAATCTCAAGTTAAAACTATCCTCATTTTAAAAATATATTATTGAATTTTTATATATAAAACTATTGCTTCTGGAATTTATTTTCTGTGTGTTGTGATGTGAGGTAAAATATCTTTTTCCTAAATGAAAAGTAATTGTCCCAATTATATATGTTTTATAATTCATTCTTTCCCATTTGTTTGAAATTATTCTTCTATCTTCTGCTTAGTTCCCCACTATGTGTAGATGTATCTGAATTTTCTATTCTCCCTCTTACTATGTTTATAGTAGAATAAGGGAAGGTTTGATAGCTTCCATCTTTTATGAGAATTAATCTAGTATTTCATCATTAAGGATATTTTACTTGTGTTTATTTGAAAATATTTTGATCATGTTGAAGAAATTTCTTTTTATCCCTAGTTTACTAAAAGCCTTAAAAATATATCATCATGGATGTCAGTGTTTTTTATATCATTTTTCAGGATCAATTGTTGCTCTCATTTATTTTCTTACTGTGATGACTTCATTGATAGATAGCCTAGTGTTGAACCTTTCTTGCCTTCTTTGTATAAAGACTACATGTTTCTGATGTTAGTTTTAAGTAAACACTGGATATGAATTTTTAATATTTTGCATAGGAGGCCTGCATTTATATTTCTAAGCAAAATTGACCCATTGTTCCTGCTTCAGTCATTTTTTGGTCAGGTTTTGGTACCAAGTTTATGCCAACTCAGGAAATAATTTTATGTACTTTTTTCTTTTGTTTATTACTATGCTCTGGAATTCTTGAAATAATAATTTAACTATATCTTCCTTGAAAATTTGAAATCATTAATGTAAAAAAGCACTGAATCTGGCAGTTTTTTGGGGGCGGGTCTGTGACAACTTCCTCATTTTTCCCCCATGGTTTTATTTTAGTTTTCCTCTCCTTTACATGGTTGAGTTTAGTAGTGTGCATTTCCCTGTAAGCATATCTCTAGGTTTTCAAAATTTTTAGCATGGTATTTTTCAAATTACCCTCTCATACTGTTTTCAGTTTCTTTGTGTTCCTGATTCCTTCCCTTTTGGGGACAGTTACCAGCATAAGTTGGTAGATGAGAGTACGGGCTTAGGGGCCACACTGCCTGAATTTGACTCCTAGTGCCACTGTTTCCAAGGTGTGTGGCCTGGGGTAAATTACCTTGTTTCTTCTCCCTCCCCACCTATAAAATGGAGAAAAAGATAGTTCCTACTCAACAGGGTTGTGGTAAAGATAAAGTGAGACAATATTTGACAAGTGCTTACAACAGTGACTGGCGTATATAAATACTCTGTAAGTATTTGTATCGTTAATATTATTTGTCCATAATTTTGTGGCTATTCCTTTTCTCCCTTAAAAGTCTTAGACTAGTTGGTGATTTATATATTCCACTTGTTTTGCCTTATTATTATCTCCTAATTTACCATCTGCTCTGATTTCCTCTCTTTTTTTGTCCTTTACCACATATGTCTTTATAAATTGCCTCAAATGTGATAAAGCATTTGATAATAAATGCTTTAAAATGCTTAAAAACTTGATAATAAATGCCTTATTGTGTTTGAGGAAATTTATAAAGTTATATATGGTATATCTTTGCAGCAAGTATAAATAAACAAAATGTATACTTAGGCAATCATAGGTGCCATGCCAGTATTCTCTTCCAGAATAACAGATGCCAGAGTTCAGATCCACTAGGGAATCCTCTGGCTGGATAATATCAAGGAGGTTGAGTTCTCCTTAAACTGACATATATTTATCTCCTGATGCTGCCAAGCCTTCCACTTTTGTTGAACAGCACTTAGGGTGCCTCTTCTGCTTGGTGGGGAGGCTCTACAGGCCAGTCAGCAGAAGGCCAAGGTGAAGCAAGGATAGAGGAAGCCTTCTGATGTGACTCTTATTCTGGTTCATTCTTTCCGTCTGGACTTTCCACAAACTGAGAGGCATCCGACCTGGGCTCTGAAAGCATTTACAGAACTCCTGAGGACAGTTCATGCTCATCAGATCCATAGAGCCTTGTGTCTATATTCCCTTGTCATTCACGCATAGCTTTGGTCACACCAGTTTCCCTCACGGTTGCCCCAGTAGATTTGTCTATCCAAAGGCTTGCAAGAAGGTATTTCCTGTCTAAGGAAAGAGTCTATGTTATTGGGAATAGCATAGAATTTCAAATTCTGTTTTATTGCAATTATACAGAAAATGCAGGATTACAAAAGAAGCCAGAATGAGTCCTTTTTTATTCTCTAGTTAGTGCAATGCTTAGCAATGTACAAACACTAACCATATTGGGCTTAGGGTGTGATGGCATTCTCAGTAATCTTGAGTCACCCAGAGATGTGTTGCTACCTCTGGGAGGGTAGATGATGGTGGGGTTTTCTTTGCCTTTTGGCTAGGGTTTTGTAAACCTAACAGAGCCACTGTACCAAGAGCTGGTGCTATCTGGCAAAGTAGGAGTTATGGTCCCTTTTATAACTTTCCAGCTACAATTATGAGCTCATGGTACATCCAGATGCAAATTTCTTACCTTATTTGAGACACTGTAGAATGACAGAGGGGAACATGAGGCAGTGAAAGAAAGAAAACCAAAAGAAGGGTGTGTTATTGAGGTTGCTGCTATAGGCAATGCGGACAGTATACCTTCTGAACCTCGGAGAATTGTGCTGAGTGCTTCTCAGAATTGTCTACCCTAAGAACAGGAGTCTGGAGCAGGAATCCATAGACTTCCATCACCCACTGGTTGAGAGTTGACCTTTGAGGTGCTGACTCCCCTCCTCTACTCATCACTGTGAATCCCCTTGTTTAAGGGAAAATGTCTGGGCCCTGTTGTTTTATTTTTGCTTTTGGTTTTTGAATTCATACCTGAGTGTATTTAGTTCCTAATTTTTTGGCTTTGCTGGCTGTTTTCAGACCTTGTGTTTGCCCATTCTACTAATGTCAAAATTGGCTTCTTCAGTTTTAACTTTTGCATTCTCTCAGATATTGTATGACAAAAACAAAAACAATTTTGTATATTGTCTCAGTGTTGTTTACCTGCTTCTGGCCATTCCACTCATTCAAGCTTGACTCTCCTGGAATCTAGTCTTGCTGTTCATCTTAGCTTCTTTGCTAAAACTCAAGTCTTTGCCAGAACGCTGCTGGAGCATCAGAAGCTGGTCCAGGGAAGGTAGGGGGCTAAAGGAAAGATGTGTCTAGAAGAATGATTAGCTCCAGCTGTAAGCTCAAAAGGAACACCTTGGTGGGAAGCTGGCATCCAGGACTCATCACAGGCAGAATCCACTCTATACCCATTGCTGCATGCTCTTGGGTTTGCTTTTGGTAATAGTACATCTCTAGACCACATGCCTCCCATTTGCTGCCTTTAACCTGGGCAAGTTCCTCAATTTCTTTGACTTTTGGTTCCTGCAGCTGTAGAACAATACTACTAGAAAATGATAGAACCACCTCAATTGGATTGTTGGCATGTTAGCTACTATTATTGTTAGAATCTTGAATTTTCCAACAGACTTGTTTCCACTCAGCAATCAGAACATCTCCACAGTGGTTGCTGTCTGGGCTGTCTTCAGAATCAGGGCCGGCAAAGTGTGTGGGACCCAGTATGCCAGCTCCTCCCCATCCTCTGTCTTTGCTCTTTGTCTTCTGACATGGAGACCACATAACCTACTTTGTCAGAGAGTTAACAATCAATGTCATCCACTTTCTTACATAATACATGTTTCAGGCTGTTAATATACGTTAACCACTATAATCCTTCTGGAAGCTAGATTTTATAATCTTAAAAAAAAGAAAACCAGAACCAACACTAAAACAAAGCAAAACAAAGCAAACAGCAAAAACCAGAGCTCTGAGTGATTACATAACTAGGCTAAAGTTATACACTCAGGAAGGATTCCTATCAGGATCCCAATTGAGGCTTTCAATTTTAAGCAATTCTTCAAATGGTGAACTTCTTCAGCATTTTATCCTCTGGCTACTTGGCCTATTGTCTTAAGACAAAAAAAAAAAAAAGAAAAAAGAAAAAAGAAAAAAGAAAAACCCTCTATTTAAATATTTAAAAAATCTCATCATTTTTATTCTCTCTCATTCTAAACTTGAGAGCTTATATTTGGTAAATATACCATGACTTGTTGACCATTGTTGCAACAATTTATTCCCTGTTTCTTCCATCTTGTGTTCTTGAAAGGATTTGCTATATTTCAGTTAATCTCTGAAAAGCATAGAAAGATATCAGCATCTCTTACTCACTTTTTCCCTCTTGGAAATATTTGTGGCAGCCAGGCCTTTCCCCACTTACAGAGATCAAAATAAAACCACTTACAGAATGGAATGTTTGAAAGCTTCTCTGACTTTATTTCAACTTTGGTGACATTCCTGCTTGATTTATTACTAGTTTGGTATGGGGAATTCAAGTAAAAGAAATTGCCAGATGTAAGAGATATAGTAATTACTGAAAAGGTGAAATTTTGGAGCCTTCTGTATTTGGACTAACTCAAGCTTCTAGCCAACTCTGCATTTTCAGGAAAATTCCAGACATTTAAGTTTTGCTTTTCTTCAGTTTTCTTACCCACTGTCCTATTTTTTATGTATCAGATGTTTATAGTTTTTTTTTAAACTGAGTACTAATGTCAAAAAGAAAGATATCACCAAATGAACACATGCGTGTTCATTTAGAAGTCCAAAAATCCTGAAATCTTTTTTAGAGTGTGCCTAGTGTGATATAATGGTGAAAAGTTACGAGTCAGTGTTGTTGGTGAATTATGACCAAGGTCATGGAAAACACATTGCTTTTTCTAGTGGTTGCATGATTATCAGGCCTCTGATGATAAATCTGCACCCACTGGAAATGCAGTTAACTTACCTTGGCGATTTTGATTTATTAGCCTTGCAATGGACAAGGTTGCCCATTTGTTAGTGCTTGTTTTATATTTGAATAGCTTGGAAGCATATAAATTAAAAGCATAGCTTAAAGTTTGTCTAGCTACTTCATATTTCATAGGAAGCATCTGATCAGAGAACTTCAACTTCAGTTATTTCTGTTGTGATACTATTCAGATTTTAATATAGTGAGGACATCTGATTTGCATTTTAGAGCATCTTTGGGATCAGTCCTGAAATTTCAAAGAACTGTCAGAACTATAATAAAAACATGAAAATTACAGGTGAGCAATCAGTTTCATTTGGGGAGTAAAATTTAAGCAGTTTAAAGGGAGGATATTGAAGAACTAGTGATTGATGAAATTTTTTCTGTTTAGCTTCTCTCTGAGCTTTTGTTCAAAATAGATGTGACCTTGAGGGCTTTTATTAAAAGTTGTACTTAATTATACAGAGGCGTTTTCCAGCATTTTATGCCTGGAATGTCCTAAAGAAGATTTTTGAATGAATTAAAGGATGGGACTAGAATGAGAGCTTAATGAATATGGGCTTTGAGTACCCAAATGTAGAATGCATTCCGAGGTTAAACTGACCATAGAAGCAGTTATGTGTCAGCCTAAATTCTCCTTTCTCCTTCCTTATTGCAGCCTGAGTCAGTCTGAGGCACAGCACCTGAGGTGCCTTGTTGCAACCTGAGGCATAGCACAACAATAGGAGCTTTTGAATGTTAGTCCTTGTAGCAGCTTTTCTCAGCCTACACCGTATTGCCCTTTGGGGCTGGATAATTCCTTGTTGTGGGTAGGGTGGTGTTTTGTGCATTGTAGGTTGCTGGATGCCAGTAGCACTACCCTCAGTTGTAACAACCAAAAATGTCTCCAGACATTGCCAGATGTCTCCCAGGGGTAAAAATCACCCAATTGAGGTCCACTGTTTGACATTGATGATGCAGGAAAGAGAGAATGACCAGTGTTAAGGTATCCATCTTGAAGACATCACAGTGTGTACATTAAAATAAGGTGCCATTACAGTATTTTAGTCCATTTGCCACTAAGCCCAGTCAAGCTGAGCTCTTATAAGTTTAAACCAGGCAGACATTGCTGCAGTGTTATTTCCGTATCCTTTATCGGGCAACTGTGCAGCATTTGATGGTTTTGCATTTGATGTTGCATTTGAATCCAATATTGAAAGTGATCAAGTCTTTTGATGTAACTTAATACTTGGCATTGTAAATACTGAAGTTCTAATCATCATGGACAATTATAATTCTATATTGTTACAATAATGTTAAATATTTTAAGAAATGAAAAATAAGGAATGTTCATCCTTCAGTCAACTTTTCTTGATTCTTTTATATCTTACATGTTACAAGTAGAGACATTCCTTCTCTGAGACATTTTACATTTTCTGTGATCAGTTTCCGTGTTCTTTACAAAGGAGCCTAACCTGTACTCTTGTCTGGAGTAGAAAAACTCACCTTGATATAAGTAATGTGATAGTAATAGCCAATGATCATCTACTACATCACAAGGAAATATTCTGATTCTAGAATTCTTTCGGTAACTAAGGAAGACAGGCATATGTGAGAAGTAGGAAATGATTGCAAGGTTGCTATGATCTAGGAAACTATTTCGCTTACTCATTTCTTATTTGGAATTGGCTTAAAAATTTAAAACAATGTATAATTGGATTATTAAAGATTAAAAAAAGAACAAAGGAAGAATACAGGGACTAGGTACTACCAAGCAACTAAGGTCATTATAACTTTGGGACAGTGAATTAATTTCTAGAAGTTTTGCTGGGGCTAAGGCAAAAAGGTAAGTAGTTAAGTAGTATTAATTGAGTTAAGTAGTATTTATTATCTGTGTTTTAAAAAAGCTTTTAAATTGTTCTGCAAAGCACATTTTTTTTTCACAGAATATGTCCAAAGAAATAAAGTTTCTTAGGATTTGACAAAATTATAGAGTTTTTTTGACTTAGAGATGTTGAGATACATAGTCAACAATGTTTTCTGTTTTATAAGACAGGAGAGTATTGTCAATTAGCTCTGAGTTCTGTACCTCAGAGGATAGGAAACCCTGAGTCCATTGGTTTCCCATCCTCTGAGGTACAGAACTCAAACCACATTGTGTAAAACAAACAACTAAAGCCCCCTGGCCAATGTCTGATTTTAAGTAGTGTTGTATCCTCACGCAATCTCAGTTACAAACTATATCTCATGTAGCTTTGTAAGTTGGTTTACTTATTTGGGCTACTTAAAATATTCCATTTTAAAGCCAAAGAATTTTGCCAAATGAAATACATTTAGTGTTAACACTGAGCTGTTATGATTGTTGTCAGAAGAGACCAATACTTCTTTGAGAGGCTTCTTACAAAGAGAAAATAAAATCATGCCGTCTTCAAAGAGTAGGACACTGTTGTTTTTGTTGCTATCTTTTAAAAATCAATTCTACTGCTGAGTCATGTTGTTCAAATACAGATTTATGAAATGTACTCGGACATAGACTTATTTAATCTCTTGAAATATTTGTATGAATGAGGCATGAGAAAATTCCCAGATTTTAACTGCAGTAATATGATTCAGACTCCAGAGTGGTAGTATATAAAATTTATGTGAACATTCTACACTTTTTACTGTTGATAGTCTCTGTCCATTGGATCAGTTGCTAATGAGACCAAGGAGATAGATCAAAGAAATTGTTCAGACAAATCATTCTTAACTATTGTTAAGTGAGATGGAACAGAGGTGAATGATTGTTGGAATAATCATTATGGGCATCTGCTTGATATTTGTGATTTGTTATGGAAAAAATCTGTCATGGAGTTCTGGAAACATAGTAAAAAATATTACCAGTCTATTCTTTTAGAGTGATTAAGTGTAAAAACATCACTTTTTCCATATTAAGTAATTATCATATAGACTTAATTAAGGTAATTAGTTTGATAAAGATTGGATTGTTCTTTCAGGACAGGTTATGAATACAATTCTGGTGATGAGATCATCATTTTCTAGAGCTGTTTCCAATATAGTATAGCTAATTACATGTTTTCAGGGGGAGGAAGTTACAGGCTTCCAACATGATTTCTGATATGGACATATCAAGCTAAATGATCATTTTGTAGTGAAATTAGTTGTTCAGTATCTGATGGAAATTTGCACTTCAGTATTTCCTCTTAGAATGTCTTACAATTTTTAAACATACTTTTCTATATTTGAGAAGTTTGTATAGTGTGCAAAAGGTTTTATTCTGATGAGTATTAAAGAACCTAGGACCTAAGCTCTGTTTGATTTTCTGTGTCTTAAGCTCATCAAGAGAGGCTCCTGTTTATTTTTAGAAATGTAAAAGAATTCAGAAGATTCTTTCCAACTGCCTCCTGCCATTCAGGCGACTCCTTTGTGAAGCCCTGGATCCCAGCATGTTCCTAATGAAGTGCAGATTTCCAGTTCTTGGGAGATTTGTAATGAAGCTTTAGGGTTCTAAATGGGTCAGAGCAGATTTTTTACTTTGTCAGGGTTGTGAAAAAATCCAGTAGGCAATCTGTGCTAAAGATTCTGGAATAATAATTTTGGCACCTACTGGTTTCTTTGTTTTTCTAAGGAAAGAACATTATTGACGACTAACCAATGAAAGAGTTCTTTAAAGGTATTCCCTCTTGAGAGATCTATCACTCTTGCTCCAGCTTAGTATAGAGGTGACTCAAACAAGATTCTAATAATTTAAGTAAAAAATCATTTATTTGACTTGGAGACTTGGTACTATCTAGATCTATTTCTACTTAAAATTAAACATGTAGAGAAACTGCCCTAAAGGGTACCCAGCTCAGTTCTTCCTCAAACTTCAATAGGTCCGATTGGAGAGATGAAAAAATATTCTTGAATTCTTTTATTGATAATTTTCTCTCCTCTGTTTTCTCTTCCTGGAAATCCTGCTTTGCAATTGTTGGATCTCCTAGACTGCTCTCCTACTTTTTGTGTCTTTCCTTTCCATTTTTAAAAATCTCTTTGTCCTATTTGATCTATTTTCTGGGAGATTACTTTGGTTTTATCTTCTAATCTTTATATTGATTTTTAGATTTCTTCTATTATTTCCTTTGGTTTCTAAAAGTTCTTTCTGTTGTTGCTTCTTGAATATTCCTTATTCGTGGCATTTTGGGCTCTTGTATCATAAAAGAGATACCTTGACTTCTTGCTCTGATTTAAAAAAAAAAAAGTTTTTTTTCCTCCCTGAATAGTCTCTGTGTTCTACTAGTTGCTTTTTAAAAAGTAGTTTGTTTTGGCCTATCTTCTCAAAGTAGGGGACTAAAATGCTTCTTGGGAGCTCTGAGCATTTTAGCAATGTCAGATTTGAGCTTTATTGTGAGTGACCTGGTTGGGCCATTAATAGGACTTATCAAACTCCCTAGAGAAGTGTGTTCTGATCTTTTCCAGAGGGAAAAGTTTTAGTGGCCAGTCTTCTGGCACCGGCAAATGGGTTGGGGGTGGGTGGGGTGCAAAGAGGATGTCTCAGCACTTAGCCTCCTATATGCGAAGTTACTTAATCCCTTTGTTTGCAGTAGATTTCCCACATCCTCAGTTGCTTGGGTGGGATCCTCCCAATTCAAAGACCCTCTGTTTTACCCTTTCCAGACTTTAGTGGAAGTAGTGGAGATGGAAAGGGGGCAGGGTGAGGGACATCGCTCAGCAAAGTGGAGTAGAGGGAGACACATAGGTATTTATCTGACCACTTCTCAAATAGCTTTTTTCCAGTCCTCCTTATTTTAGGTTCCCACTTCTCGAGAAACTGGTGTTAACCATTTGCAGAGCATTTGGGGGAATGTAACTAGTTAGTTCTCAGCCTTTCCCACTGCCCACTTTAGACTGAACTTTCTTGGTCTGGTAATTCAATTACTATTTGTGCACCCGCTTTACATCTTCCAAAATTTAGTTGCCATTGTCTCTTCTCCTGCTCTTTCTGTTCTTATAGGTTCATATCTTTTAAAAAGGCCAAATTAGATTCTTTTGTTCTATACACTATCTTGCTCTGGAACACCCTATTCAAAATGTACCTTTGAATGGGAAGCTTTCAGAAGACAGATCTTATATAGGTATAGAAAGTTTACTTAGCTGTGAGGAAGGATTTATTTTTTGAGCTAAAAGAAAAAATCAATTAAATTTTTGTGTTTGGGGTATAGGTATTGCAACTATGTCTTTCTTGTGTGGTAGTTTTCTATCTAGCCACCCATGTGAATTTTGAAAACTAAGACAAAGTATAATGCAGTGCAAAAGCTTACCAAGGGCTGACTATATATCTTAATGCAGTAAAAAAGTTTGTCAGGAAATAACTATACCCTAACATTTCTGCAGAGAGATGCTTGGAACTCTGAGATATTAATGCAGTTATCTCATAACCAGGAGCACGTTGCTGAGTTTTACAACTATTATGATAAAGTAAAATGCTAGAGGCTTTTATCATGACCAGAGAGCTCTGTATTGTCACCTTGTTGTAGGGGAGGGCAAAATTCATAATTAGCCAGAGTGGAAGGTCTTCAATTTACATCACTCAAACTGGAGGCAAAGAGTAAACAGTTCTTTTCTCTTTGTACTTCATACTTGGGATTAGACAGAAAAAAATACATTGTGAATTAAAACTAAAAGGAAGTTGTAATTACTTCTAACCTATTTATCAACAATAGAGATATGTCAGCACTTTATTAATGTTGTTACAAAATGTTAAGATGAAATATAGCTAAATTTAAGAGGATACACTAAATAATATTTGGGGGATAGGAGTTTTTACTGTCACTTAAGGACTATGTGTGTGTGTGTAGACGATCTGGAAGATGAGATGAGAGGCTGAATTTTACAATGAAGTTTGTAGAAGCTCCTCTACTGTCATATTCTCATTTGCATCTTTGCAGTGTGAGGTTATATCATGTATTTCTGGGCTCATTCCCGTCTTCCAGTTAAAAGTTAAAAAACATGTAATCAATCTTAAAAGAGTATCTTTAGGGTCATTTCCACATGACAAAGAATTTGACCTTTGTCATAGTGATATCTGGTGTTTAAGGATGGCTCTTGGGAATTTGGCTCCAAGTTAAAAGAAGCATTTGTATTTCTCAGTTCACCCAGAGGAGTAATAAACCATACTTCAACTTCTGAAGTCAGTTTCAAAGTCAAATACTCTCCTCTGAGAGCACTTTGCTGCTCACTTATAAAACTGGAAAAGGGCATTTCAGTCAACGGTTTATTCTCCAAGTCAGGAACTGAGGCTGAGTAGGTGGCCACCAACAGGGATAATTTAAGGGACCATCACAAGGCCCTTCTATCAAAACAGATCTCCCTGAAAGAAGCCTATATATTTCTCCCTACTTTTTTGAACTGTTTCAAACTCTACTTATTACAGATTTACTTAGATTACAGTGTCCTCTTTTAAAATAAAAATATCCCAGGGAGGGTTAAGTAGTCTATTAATCAATCATTCACAATCTAATGTGGCTTAGTTTAATTAAATTGCTTTTCTTTAGTTAATGGAAGTTTTGATGGCAGCCAGGAAGAGAGAAAAGGGAAGTAATTTAGTCCCCGGGGTTCTTAAGCATAAGGCAAGCCTGAGCAGAGGGCAGTGAAGTGGTCTTACTTTTGACATCCAGAGGGCAGCATGAGGGCACTGGATATTTGGAATTGAGAAGATGAGATACAGGCACCAGGAGATGAGTGAAGAAAGAGGAGTGGGAAAATGGCAAAGACAAACGTTCAACTTTGAAATACTGTGGTCCAGTTCTTTTTCCATAATAAAGGCCTTTAGGTTAATAGTATAGGGTACTATGGAGAAATGGTTTTGTATTTTTGCTTGGAATTTGTGTTATGTTTTGTGTGATATATATGGGGAAAGAAAATATAGGCCCTTAAAAACAGACAAGCTGTATTAGAATAATGCCATAAAACATATATAGTGCTATTATATTTTATTCATTAAACAATTGCCTAATGTTTAAACAATTAAACAAATGTTTAATTCAATTAAACATTATTTATTAAACTTTCATTAACCAGAGGAAAGCAATTTAGTTAAACTATTTTTATTTTAAACTCTAGGGAAGTTTAAGGTTATGAGACTAATTATTGTCAAAAGCAAAGAGGAGAGCTCAGAATTATGAACTAAAGGAATTCTGCATCTCTGTTGTTTGAAGGAAGTATTTCTTTCAGATATGTATTTTTTTTCTTTGTGGTTTGCTACATGGCAGAGATAATGCAATGTAGTTGTGTCCTTGGTAGGCTTGAAAAATATTTTTGCTTAAGCAGGTGTTTCCATT
This sequence comes from Vicugna pacos, assembly GCF_048564905.1. Taxonomy (NCBI): domain Eukaryota; kingdom Metazoa; phylum Chordata; class Mammalia; order Artiodactyla; family Camelidae; genus Vicugna; species Vicugna pacos. The sequence goes on from NC_132988.1 coordinate 14,997,651, forward strand.
TTTTTAAGCTTGCTCTAAATTGTAAAGGCTTTGAAATATAATCTGTTTATTTTAAGAATTGTTAGGCTTGTTTCTTCTTACAGAACAGCATATGTGAGTAGAAAAGCAAGCTAACATATTCTTGGTTAATCACACCCATGGAAGACTGAGAACTACAAGAGTTCCAACACAACCTACCACTTTTGAGTTTTTAACCTTAATTACTGATATTTTGAGGAAATACACTATCTCATTCATACCAGTTTGGAAAAATCAAATCTGGAAGGTCAGAAGCTACAGCTTCATATCTAATAGCACGGGTGACCATATGATTTATCATCAGATACAAATCCAGATGATTTTCATAGTGAAAGGTGATGTTCAAAGTATTGTTGATCTGTCCTTTATTTATGCCCAGTTTAAACTTAATCACTCTGCCCTCTCTTCATTTCAGTACTGTTTTCTTCTACAGTGTGCAATCTGAAGTTAAGTCCATCCAAAGAATTTTAAAATCTCAGATAATTGTCTTTTTCAGTTATAGAATTTCCTCTTAGTTGTTTTTTTTAGTTTCCATTTATCTTCTGAATACTCTATCCTTTCAACCATTGTATCTTGTTTCTACTGAGTATATATTCTCTTGATTGTGAGTTTCTTGTCTCTTTGCATGTTTTGTAATTTTTTAATAGATAAATTAGTTTTATTAATTGACTCAGAAGATTCTGATTCCTTATCTTTGCTTCTCTAATTGCTTCCCCCCTCCCCCAACCCCCCACAAGCATCAAGGAGTGCATCCTGCAAAGTAGAAAGCAAAGGGAAAGGCTCCTTCTTATTTTCATACTAGACACTCATGTCCTTGGTTTTGTATTTTAAAAAAATTATATCCTGTACATTGTATACTAAAGAACAATAAAGGCTAACATACCTACATCTATGTCTATATATATCTATCTCAACTTTTTCTTATTTTTTGCTTTTACTCCATGGTGTTTTTACTCCTTGACTTTATCTTGTAGTTCTTTCATTGAATTTTAATTTTTGTAATTATACTTTTAATTTTTCTTAAAACCTTGTTCTCTAATTACTTCTTTTTTTTCTCCCACAGACACCTGTTTTTATTACGTGGGTGCAATGTTCCTTATACTTTCTCTTGTGCTATTGATTTTCCTCAAATGCCTGGTGATGCATGGTTGTTCATTTTCACTTTGTTATGGGGAAGTTTGAGCATCACAACTTGCAGGCATTGCTTTCCTTTGCCATTGTTTGCCTCTAGTGCCCTGATAGAGTTGAGTATAAACTATGTGTACTTGAGTAGGCATGTTTGACTGGTAGATAGGCTTGAATTTAAGATGTGTACTGGATAATAGACAGACAGTCTGGTGCTTTCCTTTGGAGTGTAGCCCTTCCAAGAAAAATCATTTAAATTCTTTAGAGATGGGCTGTGTCATATGGCATTTCTGCCAGTTGTCCAAAAGAGGAAGTGGGAGAGACTTACCCAGCTGTTCAGTGTCAGTCCCTTACTAAGATGCCCTCAGTACTGCTGTACAACTGACTCTTTTCCTCCACGCCTCCAGCTTGTGTTGCTAGAACCTTTCTGAGCTTCTCTCTCAGACAAAACAGACCTACCTTCTGGCAGCCTTCATCTGTGTCTCAAGCTTTGTCTTCACACATAGTCACTACAATAATCCCATCTGTGTCCTGTCTTCTCTAAATCCATTAAATATTGTGGGCTACTTAGAGTTTACTGTCCACTAGCTTTCCTACTGCATTCACTTTTTGTTATTAGGCTCCCTTTCCTGCATTTTTTCTTTTTTTCCCCTTTTTTTAAAATTAAAAAAAAATTAAATTTTTAATAAATTTAAAGGTTACACTCCATTTACAGTTATTATGAAATATTGGCTATACTCCCTATTCTTGTAGACCATCTAACCCCCAGTAATTTGTACCTCCCATTCCCCTACCCCTGTGTTGCCCACCCCCCACTCTCCCCACTGATAACCACTAGTTCGTTCTGTGAGTCTGCTTCTGTTTTATAGTGTTCACTAGTTTGTTGTATTTTTTAGATTCTAGATTCCACATGTGAGTGGTATTATACACTTTGTCTTTCTCTGTTTGACTTATTTTCTACATTTTCAATTCATTTCAGTGAGATTTGAGAGGGAGAAAGGTAAATTGTGCCTAGGTGACCATCTTGCCTCTGTAGTAGCCTGCGTTTTGAGTATTATCTTGTTATTTAAGTATTTAGGCTTTTGCCTTTTTTTTTTTTTTTAAAGAATTGTAGGGCATTGAAAGCAGGTTTAAGTATCTTATAGGTGTTTTTTTCTCCCTCTTTGTCCTTAAAGATTCTGTCATGGACTGAATTCTGCACGGACCCAATAAATACTTGTAGAAATGACTGATTCTTAAAACGCATTGGCATGCAACCAATAACTGAAACTATTATAACAGAGCACGTAAAAGTTTTGTTGCAGCGAAATTTGTGTTCTGGAAAATGTAGAAGAACTGAAAACCAACTTATGACATCCATATTTGAAACAATATATACTATCAGTGAATTTTACTTAGAACAGTCTTTAGTTTTGCCTGATTTTATAGTTATGAAGCAGGAAAGGATAGAAGGAGTGGATTAGAAACTGGTGAAATTAGAGGGAAGGGGCACTAGGAAGACTAAAGTAAAGTAAATGACAGATGGCAGGGAAAGAGGTGCCTGATGGTAAAAAGTAAAAAGAAAAATGTCATGTCTCTTGCATCTTGCTTCCTTTGTCATGGAAAAAACTTTGGAGTAGCTCTGATTCCGAATACTTAGAACTCAAAACTACAAAAGAAGAAGAAATTTGAGTTTCTCTAAATGGTCTTAGGTATAAATGCTGTGGATTCATTAGTTTTCCTCAGTTAGAAGATAGCTATCTTCTTTTTTATACCGGTGAAGTGTTTATGTGAACTAGTAAGGAAATGCATACTTCTCTTAACACTTCTTAATTAGGCTGAAATTCTATCAAGGGATTTATGCTGACCTCATAAATAATAAATGTGAAATTTAATTTTCCAAAGTCACAGGTTCCCAGTCAAGGACACAGACAATTTATGTATCTTTTCAGGATGTGAACTACCGTAGGTGAACATAGCTACAGTGCTGAAATGCATGGGGCTCAGTGTAGTGCCTGCTTTTTTTTACCAACATGGTTGAAACGCTCTTAAAGCTTTGGTTCCCCTGAACACTTAGGATAACAGTCAGATGTGTTACTGCCTGACTCACTATAATATTGCAGTATCACTTGTATTTTTCATGACTTAGTTTGATTGTTTGCTTTTCTAATGTCTGGAAATGATCCAGTAAAAACAGTAAGCACAGCAGCCAATTATGGCTTCTATTCGTAAACACATTAAATTCCACTAATAATAGAAGAAGGTAACTAATGACTGGTCAAAGTCAAAAATAGAGATTACTGATATATTAAATTTGTCTGTTGTTTGAAAATCACCCATGATGTGTCTTAGGAACAGTAGTACAGAAAATATTCTAAAAAATCTACTTCCTTTGCAAGGCTATCTAAGCTTTCAATGATGAATTGGCCCAAACATGTAGCTCTATGAAAATTGCAGTATGGCTCTTTTAATTATAATTCTGTGTAATTAGCATCACATAATACAAAATGCTCCTGTCTGAAAATTGTATATTTAATTTTAACTCATGGGATGACACTGTAATTGTATAAATGCTCTTATATTATGAAAAGTAAGTTTAAAAATGCATATTTTCATTTTTACATATGGCAAAATTTTCTCAAGTGAATTAAAATACTGCTAATCTTTTCGCTGAATAATAAATCTAGGCTTCCCTCTGATGTAATTAATGCAACTTATACTATTCAGTAGAGGACAGAAATGTTAAATCACACATAAAAAAGTGGCTGAGAGTATTTCATTACCAAACCAATTCTGCAATTTCCATGGACTTATGGAAAATGTTATTCACCTCTTGGGGAAAGCCTTTGGCAGAGCTGAGTTTTGCTTGGCATACTGTTTGTATCAGTTTAGTCTCTTGTTAGCTTGTGCTTGATGTCAGTTGTATATACACTGTCTTCATGTTGTGGAAGAAAAAAACAACTTTAGTTCTCAACCCATACTTATTTTTCTACTGGTAATTAATCTCTGTTAAGTTTAAGATTTAGGATTCCAGTGTGATAATTTAAATGTGTACTGTTTGCAATAATGGCAATTTCCAAGCGATTGAATGGTATTCTGGTGTTTTGCTTCTTATTCTATTATAGGCTCTTAATCTAAACATCCCTATGGTGTAAAATAAGGACATCATATGAAGTATGGTTATGTTTCTGGTGTGCAATGACTGTTAAGAATTCTCAGCCATTCAATAGCATCACTGCAGAATGCACATTAAATTTTTTTATAGATAAAAAGGAGGATAATTAGAGTCAATAAAAGAAAGATGGAGAAAAAACCCAAAAGACTAATAAAATGTAGTCAATAAATAGCATTACCTACAAAAGCTATTTATGTGTAATGAAATATAAAGCATAAATCTTATTATTAATCCTTGTATTGAAATTTTGGTGCCTGAATAAAATCCCTTGTACTTTATATGGCTTTGCTTTTTAATTACAGAAGGTTTGATTATCGAAAATAACCATTGCTCTTTCTAAAATGAAGTCAATGATCTAACATATAAGATAATATTAAGGAATATAGAGTCATAATATTTGTCTTCATGTTGATACCGGACTGATAAATTTCTAAGATAAAGACCATTAAAATTGGATGATTGAGTTACCTCATGTCATTAGAATTTATTACCATAAATGTGTAAGAGCTACATTTGGTGTCTGTTTAATTGATGCTTAGAAGAAAGTGGGTGTGCATGAGTGTATGTTTTTCCTTGGCTTGTGGCCTGATCTCTGGGTTGTCTCAGAGTGGAGCTTATAGTTGCTGGGCTGTGTAGTTTCACAGTCACTTTTGATATTTTATTATGATTTTAGCCTATGTTTTAGGAAGAGTTTCATCCTTCGTTGTGCAAGGACCCTCCCGCTTATTCTTTAATTCATTCCTTAATTTAGGGACCAGATTACCATTCTCTAATTACTGCCATGAGTTATATCAGATGAGTTAAATTCATTTCACTAACACTTCAGGGTTTCGTGCATCAGAGAACACTTTTTATTCAAGTTTATCCTTTTATGGTACCTGATCCATTGCGGAGGTTATACTTAAGTGATTTTATTGACAGGACTCTCATTTATTGAAAGCATCATTCACCTTTCCAAATATAAATTGTATATTTGAATAGTAGTGTACACTTATGTTTGCCTTCTATGTGATTTTTTTTACTCTCCCCAATTAAGCTATGGTATGGTTAGGTTATTATTATTTCTATTATAAATATAAAGTAAGATTTAAGAGATTGGGTAACCAGCCCAAAGTTACATGGAATTGTAAAGTGGGGCGATAGAATTTGAAGTCTTTCTGACTCCAGACATTGGAAGTGTTAGGAGGGATCCTGGTAAGCCACTCTCACCTGAGTGGGTGGGGAAAGCATGGGGACAGGGGAGTCTGGGAATAGGAAACATGAGGACAATGATGATGTCTACATCCATGTAGAAACTATCAGCTGCTCAATAAAACTTTGTTGGAAGTTTGAATAAGTGAAGTGTAGGTGATTTAAGGTTGGGGTCATACAGAAAAAGAAGCTCAGGAACAAGGAAACCTTAGAACTGCAATACTAGTGGGGTTTTTATTTTAAGGAATGCAGCAAGAATCCAGTTATTAGATTCAGGGAACAAAGTCAGTACGGGGCCAACAGCAAGTCTGAATCAGACATAATTACTGATTTGGGGTGCTTAAATTCTTCAGGTGCAGAACTGAGCTTGTAGTTGAGGGGAAAAGAGGTCTCAGGTGGGGAAAAGAGGTCTCAGATGTAAGAATTAGAAGAATGAAGGAGTGAGTCATCATAATAGCAGACCTCTTCCTCAACTCAATTTTTTAGTTGAATTACAAAAAGTAATATTTGTTTTTGTTTACTCATTTTATTTCAGTTCTTGCTTGTATTAGATACTGTTTCTATCTGCCACAAATTTGACTCATTTGGCTGGTGCAGCAAATAGGTGTGAATATGAACATGTTTTTTTCTTTTTGCTTTTACCTCCTTCAGGTTAACAATGTTGAACACAGAATGTTTTAGTAAGGAACCTGGTTTCTTCTGACAAATTTTATCATATAGGAACATAGTAGTCTCTGATGGGTATTTTAGCACATAAATTCCAGACAGCCCCAAATCAAAAGACATAAATATCACAATGTTTGTGTCGAGGCCTTAGTTTGATCTGTATATGAAGTAGCTATTAGTCTTGGTTAGTGAAAAATCAAAGTTTCTGGTACCAAATATTTTAAAAAAATTGTTTTCTTAGTAAGGTTTCTACCATGTTTCTTAGAGAACTACATGTCATCTGTTTTCAGTCCATGTGATTTGCGTATATCTCCAAGGGAGGTCCTAACCCACTCCTGACCAATGAGAATATTGTGATTTGTTCCCAGATAGACATGTGGCATAGCCAGGGCCTTTAGAGCCAATGTTGATTTATCCATAGACCTTTGCTAGAACTAAAGCAATCAGAGTACACTGAGTTCTGACAATGTAAGCCTAGAACTGTTGGAAGCCATCTTTTCATTGTATATTGGGAGCTTGCCAACATCAATAAGGGCTGAGAGGTGAAAAGAGAAAAATGAGTCCTGATGATGATGAGTCCTGAAATGTTTTATTTTGGACTTTTTATTTTTATTTTTTTAAATTGAAGTACTTAGGACTTTTTAATTGCATGAGCCTATACATTCTCCTTTGGTTGAGCTCAAGTTTTACTTTACTCTCTGCAACTTGCTACAGAAAGAGATTCAATTTTCTTTGTTTATGGAAGGCAGCAATACAAAATTAGTAAATGATGAATATTTAAACAGTGATAGAGGGTGAAATAAAAATTAAATTTCAATATCAAATTATATATTTTCTAAATGATTAAAATGACACTCTAAGTATAGTTAATTTGAGGTAACATAGTGACCTAGGGATAATTGATACAAAGCGCCTTATTGTTTTAATGAGAGTTTTTTTTTAATCCATGGGTTTTTACAGTAGCATAATTTGCTTTTTAGTGAAAAAGGACTTTTCAATATTCATATGTAATTAATATGTTTATCTCTTGATCTGAATTCTTGTCCTTTTCTGTGACACAGGATTGGGAAATTTGAGCAGATACTTGCCTGAGAAGAATAAGTTACCAGAAAACCATGTATTATGATCTACTGACTAAAATGCTAATCACTATAGCCAGCTCTTTAATGAAGAAATGTAGTTACTGATACTTGTGTTATCTTTGTATTTTAAAACTGGCTATACTAAGGGCATGAACCCAGATAAATATACTGAGGACATATGTCAGTTTAGAGCTAAGCACCCAAAGCTCCAAAGACGTCACTAAGACCAATGTCAATGAGGTTACCACCTGTTTTCTTCTAGGAATTTTATGGTTTTAGGTCTTACATTCCAGTCTGACTTGAGTTAATTTTGTGTATGGTATAAGATAAAGGTCTAGTTTCATTCTTTTGAATGTGGCTATCCAGTTTTCCCAACACCATTTATTGAAAAGACTACTCTTCTTCATGTATGTTCTTTGCTCTTTTGTCATAAATTGATTATCCATATATCTGTGAGTTTATTTCTGGGCTGTCAGTTCTGTTCCATTGATCTGTGTGTCTTTTTTTTGGTGCCAGTACCATACTGTTTGGATTACTGTAGCTTTGTAGTATAGTTTGAAATCAGGGCACATGATATGCCCAGCTCTTTTGTTCTTTCTTAAGATTGTTTTGGCTGTTCGGGATTTTTTATATTTCCATATAAGTTTTAGAATTATGTGTTCTAGGTCTGTGAAATATGCCACTGGAAATTTGTTAGAAATTACATTGAATCTGTAGATTGCTTTGGGTATTATGGTCATTTTAACAATGTTAATGCTTCCAGTCCATGAACATAGAATATCTTTCCATTTGTCTGTGTCTTCTTCAATTCCTTTCATTAATTTCTTATAGTTATTAATGTACAGGTCTTTTATCTACTTGGTTAACTTTATTCCTAGGTATTTTGTTCTTTTTGATGCAGTTGTAAATGAGATTGTTTTCTTAATTTCTCTTTCTGTTACTTTGTTATCAGTGTATAGAAATGACACAGATTTCTGTGTATTGTTTTGTATCCTGTGATTTGACTGAATTCATTAATTAGTTCTGACAGTTTTTTTGTAGAGTCTTTAGGGTATCATGTCATCTGCAAGTAGTGCTAGTTTTCCATCTTTCTGATTTGGATGCCTTTTATTTCTTTTCCTTGCCTAATTGCTGTGGCTAGTACCTCCAATACTATATTGAATAAAAGTGGTGAGACTGGGCATCCTTATCTTGTCTCTGATCTTAAAGGAAAAGTGTTCAGCTTTTTGCTGCTGAGTATGATGTTAGCTGTGGGTTTGCAATATATAGCCTTTTCTATGTTAAGGTATGTTCCCTCTATACCCACCTTGTTGAGAGTTTTTATCATAAATGTATGTTGAATTTTGTCAGATGCTTTTCTGTATCTGTTGAGATGATCATATGATTTTTATTCTTTATTGTGTTAATATGTTGTATCACATTGATTGATTTATGGGTATTGAACCATTCTTGCATCCCTGGAATAAATCCCAATATATTGTTGGATTTATTTTGTTAAGGATTTTTACATCTATGTTCCTCAAGGATATTGGCCTGTAATTTACTTTTTTTTTTTTTTTTGTGATATCCTTGTCTGGTTTTGATATTTGGATAATGCTGGTTTTGTAAAATGTGTTTGGAAGGTTTCTCGCCTCTTCAATTTTTGGAAGATTTTGCGAAGGATAGGTATTAAATCATATTTTAATGTTTTGTAGAATTTGCCAATGAAGCCATCTGGCTCTGGGCTTTTGTTTTTTTTTTTTTTTTTTGAGGGGGAACATTTTGATACCCTTATTGTTAATTGGTCTTTCAAATTTTTTATTTCTTCTTGATTCAGTTTTGGAAGATTGTATGTTTCTAGGAGTATAGGTTGTTCAATCTGTTGGCATATATTTGTTTGTAGTAGTATCTTTGACCCTTCGTATTTCGGTGGTATCAGTTCTAACTTCTCTTTCATTTCTGATTTTGTTTAGTTGAGTCCTCTCTCTCTCTCTCTTTTTTGGATTAGTCTAGCTAAAGGTTTGTTGATTTTTATCTTTTCAAAGAACCAGCTCTTAGATACTTTGATATTTTCTATTTTTAGTTGTTATTTATTTCTTCTGATGTTTATCATTTCCTTCCTGCTAATTTGGGGTTTATTTTATCTTATTTTAGTTTCTTTGGGTGTACATTATTCATTTGTTTTTTTTTTCTTGTTTATTGTGGTAAGCTTATATTATTATGAACTATCTTCTTAGAACTGCTTTTGCTGCATCCCATAGATTTTGATATATTGTGTTTCTGTTTTCATTTGTTCTTAGGCATTTTTTGATTTCTTCTATGACTCATTTGTTATTCAATAGCATGCTATTTAATCTCCACTTTTTGTGGGTTTTTCTGTTGTTTTTTTTTTTTTCCTTGTGTTTGATTTCTAGTTTCATGCCATTGTGATTGGAGAAGATGCTTGATATGATTTCAGTCTTCTTAAATTTATTGAGACTTGTTTTGTGACCTAGCAAGTAATCTATTTTGGAGTCAGTTCCATGTGCTCTTGAAAAGAATGTGTATATATCTTGTATATATCTATTAAATTCATCTGATCTAATGTGTCATTTAAGTCTAATATTTCCTTATTGATTTTCCATCTGGATAGTCTGTACATTGGTGTAAATTGGGAATTAAAGTACCTAACTAGTATTGTATTGCTTTCAGTTTCTCACTTTAAGACCATTAATATTTGCTTTATATATCTTGGTGCTTCTCTCTTGGGTGCATATATATTTCTACATGTTACATCTTCTTGCTGGATTAACCCATTTATCATTCTCTAGTGCCTTTCTTTCTTTGTCTTTTATTACAATCTTTGTTTTAAAGTTTATTTTATCTGAAGTGAATATAGCTACTCTAGCTCCCCCCCAGCCCATTCATAGATTATCTTTTTTCATTCCTTCACTTTCAATTTGTGCATGTCCTTTCTTCTGAAGTGAGTCTCTTGTAGGTAGCATTTAGGTGGGTCTTTTTTTTTCTTTTTTAAAAATCCATTCAACCACATCCATTTATCTAGTCTTTTGGTTAGTGAATTTAGTCCATTTACATTTAGAGTAATTGTTGATAGGTATGTACTTATTGCTATTGTGTTAATTGTTTTCTGGCTGTTTTGTAGTTCCTCTTTGTTCCTTTCTTCGCTTTCCCTTTCCTTTGTGTTTTGTTGGTTTTCTTTAGTATTTAGTATTATGTATTTAGTATTATGATTAGTTTCCTTCTCAGTTTCTTTTGTGTATTTACCCTGAGGTTTTTTCTTTGTGGTTACCATGAAGTTCACATTTGTAAATAGCAGTCTATTTTAATTTGGTAACAGCTTAAGTTTGAGAACATTACAAAGCTTTATCTCTCCTACCCTACACTTTACACTTTTGATGACACATTTTACATCTTTATTTTGTGCAGCCCTTAACTAATTATGGCAATTTTAGTTAATTTTATTAGTTTTGACTTTATTGTTTATGCTTACTTTATAAGTGATTGATCTACTACCTTTATTATATATTTACTTTTCCAGTGAGAGTGTTAGTTTTGTATGATTTTTAATTTTAATTAGTGCCATTTTGCAGCTTAAAGAAATCCCTTTACATTTCTTGTAAGGATGGTGTAGTGAGGAGGAACTTCTTTAGCTTTTGCTTATCTGGAAAACTCTTGATCTCTCCTTCAATTCTAAATGATAAACTTGCTGTGCAGAGAGTTTTTGGTTGGAAATTTTTTTCTTTCAGCACTTTGAACGTGTCATGCAGCTCCCTCCTGGTCTATAAAATTGAATAGTGTTAGCATAGCATACTTTTCCCATTCTCTTCCTTCTAATCTCTTTATATTTTAAATGGATTTCATATATATAGCATATAGTTGATCTTGCTTTTCATTCAATAAGACAGTCAATCTCTGCCCTTAAATTGGGGGTATTTTTTCCATTTACAGTTAATGTTATTATTGATATGATAAATTTAAAGCTATTTTCTCTTGGTTTTCTATTTTTTCCATCTATTTTTGTTCTTTTTTTCCTTTGTTTCTACAACAAAGTGTTTTGGATTAATTGTTTTTTATTCCATTTTACTCCTTTATTGGTTTATCAGCTATAATTCTTTGTTGCATTATTGTAATGATTGCTTTCAGTTTAACCTTTATCATAACACATTCTACCTTTAAATGACATTATACTACTTAATGAATAAAATAGATAACTTACAAATTTTCTTAGGCTTATCTTCTCATGGACTTTGCGCTCTTACCATAAATTTTACTTACATTATATATGCCACAATATATTATTATTTTTGTTTTAAATAATTATCTTTTAAAGGGATTTAAGTAATGATTGAACAGTCTTTTACATTTAACCACACATTTACCATTTTTTGTGCTCTTAATTCCTTTATTTGGGTCCAGATTTCTATGTATTATCATTTCCCAGGTGCCTAATGGCCTTACTTCAACATTTATTATAGTGCAGGCTTTCTGGTGATAAATTATTTCTGTGTTTATATGTCTGAAAAGGTCTTTATTTCACTTTTGTATTTTTTAAACTGATTTAGTAAGTTTCAATTAATATACCATGAATTTAATTAATTTTAAATATAGAATTCAATGATTTTTTAGTGTATTTACAGAGTTGTGCAACCATCCTCACTATTTACATTTAGAACCTTTCCTTTACCCAGAAAGAAATCTCATGCCATTTGTAGTCACTCCTCATTCTTGCCCCCAGTTATGTGCTATCACTAATCTATTTTCTGTCAGTCTAGTTTTGCTTTTTGTGGGCATTTCAATAGCTGGAATCATATAATATATGTTCATTTGTGTCTTGCTTCTTTGACTAAGCATTGTGTTTTTTGACATTCTTCCATATTGTGTCAAATATTGGTACTTCGTTCCTTTTTATCTACAAATAGAATTCCATTGTATGGGTATAAACACATTTTTAAAATCTATTCATCAGATGATAAACATTTGGATTGTTTCCACTTTTTGATTAGTGTGAATAATTCTGTCCTGAACATTTACACATAAGTCTTTGTGTGAACATGTTTTCATTTCTCCTGGATAGATACCTCAGAGCTGAATTGCTGGGTCATATGGTTATTCTATATTTAACATTTTCAGAAATTATAAACTATTTTCCAAAGTGGGTATACACTATTTTTCATTTCCATTGCAGTGTGTAAGTGTTCCTATTTCTTCAGATCCTTGTCAACACTTGATATTGTCTGCCTTTTTGATTGTTAGCCATTCTAGTGTGTGTGAAGTGGTATCTCATTATAGTTTTGATATGGATTACTCTATGACTAATGGTGTTGATCATATTTTGCTGTGCTTATTGGCCATTAGTAAGTCATATCTTTTTTTTTAAAGGCTTTATTTTTGTGAGAGAAGTTTTAGGTTTACAGTAAAATTGAGAGGAAGGGACAGAGATTTCCCATATACCTCCTGCACCCAGATGTGCATAGACTTCTGACATTATCACCATCATTCACTGAAATGGTACTTTTTTTTTTTTAAACCTAGGATGAACCTACATTGACACCTGATAATCACCCAAAGTCCATAGTTTATCTTAGAGTTCACTCTTGGTATTGTACACTCTCTGGATTTGGAAAAATGTATAATGACATGTATTTATTATTATGTCATACAGAGTATTTTCACTGCCCTAAAACATTCTCTGTGCTCTGCTTCTTCATATCCTCCCACTCCCATTCCCTAACCACTCATCTTTTTATTATCTCCACAGTTTTGACTTTTCCAGAATATTATATAGTTGGAATCACATAGTAGTAATATGCATTTAAGGTTCCTTTATGTCTTTTCATGTACTGACAGATTTTTTTCTTTTTAGCACTGAATAATATTCCATTGTTGGGATGTACACACAGGTAAAGGCACCCATTCATTTACTGAAGGACATGTTGATTGCTTCTAAGTTTTGGCACTTTTGCTTTAAATCTTGCTTTAAACAACAAGAACATACTGTATGGCATAGGGAACTATATTCAATACCTTCTAGTAACCTATGATGGAAAATTTTCTGAAAAAGAATATAGATAGATAGATAGATACATGCTTGTATAATTGAATCACTTTGTTGTATACCTGAAACATTGCAAATCAACTATAGTTCAATAAAAGGAAAGAAATTTGCTTTAAATAATTATCTCTTAAAGGAATTGACGAATAAAACTTCTATAAATATCCTTGTGCACATTTTTCTATAGACATAAGATTTCAGCTCCTTTGAGTAAATGCCAAGGAGCATGGTTACTTGATTGTAGAGTATGTTTAGTTTTATAAGAAATTGCTAAATTGTCTTCCAGAGTGGCTGTACCATTTTGTGTTTCCACCAGTGATGTATTAGAATTCCCATTGCTCCCCATCCTTGCCAGAATTTGATACCAGTGTTCAGGATTTTATTTATTCTAGATATATACTTTTGTTTTTGAAACATGTTTTTCCTGGGTTTAGAATTCTAGGTTAATATTTATTTTCCTTCAGTACTTTGAAGATGTGGCTCCAGTTCCTTTTAGGTTTTCGTTGGTTCAGTTTGTATTTTTGTTACTGTGTGTGAAATTTTTTTTTTCCCTTGGTTGCTTTAATATTTTTCTCTTTATCACTGGTTTTAAACACTTTGTTGTGGTTCATTTTTCTTGAGCTTGGGATTTATTGAGCTTCTTGGATCTGGGGTTGTATAGTTTTCATCAAATTTGGAAAGTTTTTGGACATTGTATCTTCAGGTATTTTTCTGTCCTCCCCTTCTTTTTCAAGGATTAAATTAAATAGATGATTAACAGAACATCCATAAGTTTTAAGACCACTTTAAGTATTCACACAATTCACTTATGTTTTATTTTTCTCCCAGTCTTTTTTCTTTCTGTGTTTCACTTTTGATAATTTCTACTGCTATGCTTTCAGGTTTACTAATCTCTCTTCTCACAATGTTTATCTCTGTTAATCCCATCTAGTGTATTTTTTATCTTAGACATTGTGGTTTGCATCTCTAGAGTTTAAATGTTAAATAACTTACAGATTTTCACTTAATATGCTCAGTCTTTCCTCTAGCTATTTGAACATGTGGAATACAGTAGTAATCCTAATATTCTCATCTGCAAATTTTATCTTGTATGTAATTTCTGGGTTTGTTTTGGTTTTCTTTTTTCTCATTGTGGGTCATATTGGCCGGTTATTTGCATGCTTTATCATTTTTGATTGGATGTCAAATATTGTGAATCATAGCAGTTGGGTATATCTTGGCCAAAAGTGGAGGTCCTATACATTATCATAAAATTTCTAAATATAAAATGCCATGATTAGTTTTACTTAAACTTAACAGAATCATAGAATTCTAGAGTGAAAATGAAATGACAGAATTTTAGCTCAGTGTTACTTTGCTTTTAGCTAGGAATCAACAAACTACAAATTCAGTCATGGCCTGGTTTTGTGAAGCTTGGGATCTAAGGTTGGTTTTTACATTTTTGAAGGGTTGTAAAAGAAAGAAATACAAATATAACAGACTGTATGTGGCCCACAAAGCCTAAATATTTACTTTATGACAATCTACAAAAAGTTTGTAAAAAAATTCCTATAAGGGGTATGGTTAGAAACTTATTAGGAAGGTTAAATTAAGTTGTTTGAGTGATTAAAAAGTTACATGAGTCAATTTATGAGATAGTATACATTTTCTCCCTGATGTGAATCATGAGGAAATAATTATTCTTTTACTCCTAACCGTCTCTCCACCAACCTTTCAACTTTGTTGATTATATTGTTTTTCTTTGTCAAGGTTTAAACTATTCAATTCATATTTTCTAATAAATTACTGTAATTTTTAAATAGATGTATTTAAACTGATTCGATGGCCACTAAAACTTTGTTTATTCATCCTTGCTTTTCCTTTCTGAGTCCCTTATTTTACCTATTTCTTGCTTGGCATGATTTCACTTTTCATGAGACTATCATAGAAAGTACATTTCTTATGATTTTGTGAGATTAATAAAGTCAGTTGCCTGAATCTCATAGGAAAAGCTGAATGAATATAAAATCCTAAGATTATACTCTTTTTCTGTTAGAACATTTTAGTTATTGCTCCATTGTCTTCTGGCAGTTACTGTGAAGAATATGAAGTTAGATTAATTCCTATGATTAGAACACTTATTTTTTCTACTTATATCATGAGGAATTGGGAAATTATTATTTATTAAAGCTCTGAATGCTTTTTCTGTTCTATTTGTTAGATAACATTTATCTTTACATTAAATTATTTTATTTACTCTTCATATCTATTCATTTCTCTTTCATTTCTTCAGTCTTTGTAATTTGCTTTGATTAATTAATTCATTAACTTATATATCCATATATTCATTTATTCAACAAATATTCCACATATATAGTTTAACAACAGTTAACAAAACAAAGTCACTGTGCCCTTGGATTTTACATTATGGTACAGGGAGAAATACAATAAGCATAAATAAGTAAAAACATATCAGGTGGTGAAATGTGAGTGCTGTGGAGAAAATAAAGCAGTCAGATGTCAGCAATACATGTTGAGTAGGGGCAGGAATTTTTTTTTTTCAGGAAAGGTGTCTCCAACAAAATAATCTTTAAGTAGGTACCTAAGGAAGGTGAGCTGTGAGCTAAGCAGAAACCTGGGAACAGCTATCCAGGCAGAATGTTTGAAAGCCCTGAGCTGGTGGTGATTTTGTCATATTTGATGAACTTGTAGGCCATTGTAGCTAGAGAAAATGTGCAATGGCAAAAATGGAAAATGAGGTGAGAGCAGTGGTAGCAAGGGCCCAAATTGTAGAAATGACTTGGGATTTCACTCAAAGACAGAAAGCCTTTGGAAAGTCTATTAGTTTCCCATTGCTGTGTAACAAATGATCACAAATTAAGTGACTGAAAACAACACACACATATATTATCTCAGTTTCTGTGGGCCAGGATTCTGGGCATGGCTTGGCTGGATATGGCTTCAGGTCCTAGAGGCCACTTGCAGTCCCTAGAGCCCTAATAGTTAATGTACTTCTTTGCTATGTGGGCTTCTTCATATGGCTGCTCACTTCATCAAGTCCACAGGGAGAGCCCCAAATACCTATTACAGGCACAGAAGATAACAGTTCTCAGGGAATAAATCTCAATACTACAACAATTAAATGAAAATTCTTTTAATGTTACTAGAAGTCTTTAGAAGGGTGACATATGAATCTCATTGATAAACCAGCTAGTTTCTAAGTTTTATAGAAAAAAAAGATTTTAAAGGCTAAAAAAGAGGCGTATAAAACAGGTTGTATCAGGTTATTAGGGAGCTAATATCGAATTGGACAATTTCTATAAAAATAACATGCATGTCTTTTTATCATGGGCATTTTTTCCTTTGTCTGCCTTCAGTGCTCTAATACTGGATGTCAGTGGTTATGCATTCTTGAAGAATGGAAACAGACAAATGTGCAATTAAAAAATGTCCAGGAATTTGCTGCCAGTGACTCTAAGAGTGGGGTAGAATTTTGTCTTAGAGGTAGGGTCTTTGTCCTGAAAGGGAAGATTTTAGTTAAGTACTGTTGGTCATAGATGTAAGATAAATCATTTTTCTGTTGATAGCTCTGGAATTTGGAGAAATCATTCAAAGCAGATAATTCAGAGTGGGATGTTAAATATTGCATTCAAGGTTGTAAATATCTGATGTAACCAGGGCAGAAATCTATATATAGAATGAGAAGTGGTCTGGAGGAGCCTGGGTGTGATAGGAAGGGGAGCTTATTTTGCTGGAACACAGAAAAATTATAGTTTTAAAATATCTTGAATCTAGCCATCTTACCAGTTTTTCAAAATTCTAGTCATTATCACTAGTATTATACAATCTTAGTAGCAGAAAAGATGTTTTTATCTCTTCTTATCCAGTATTTATTCATTACAACTTTTAAGACAGTTTTGAATAATGGTAATGAAGACATCCCTCTTTACATTCTGATTTTACTTGAAATTGTCTTAGCTCTTATTTTTGGGGAAGTCAAAAAATAAACTTTATGTTATGTAATTTTTCAAATTAATCTCCCTTATTTATCCACATAAATTTTGCCATGAAAGTAATAATAATAGCAAATTGGTAAATATTTTCCTGTATTTCTATATGGGTATTATAATCAGATGAACTATTCTTCCCACAAATTGTAATTATAGAATGTAGCTATGTGCCTAGTAGCTACAGTTATCGATGAGCAATATGTTATAACAGAAAGATGTTATATTTGGAATTAGAAAATTTCAATTCAAACCTTGAACCTATCATTTGTTAGCTATACATGTCATTAGATAAATCATTTAGTTTCTCTGAGCCTTAGTTTTCCCATCTACAAATGGGGATAGTGTTGTGTTATTTATTTCATAGCTTTGATTTAAGGAAAAAAAATAAGATTTTTGTAAAGCACTTGATAAACTACAAATCATTGTATACCATACTTAGGGTGACCATATGTCCCAGTTTTCCTTGGACAGACTTGGTTTATGTCTGTTTTCCCAGCTTTATTTTTAAAAGCACCTCTCTCACTCTCAAAAGTGTCTTAGCTTGAATAATAGCTTTTGTCGCACAAAATATAGTTGTTCTCTTTATATCTGTCATCCTAGGTAGATTGGAAACTGACTGAGGACAGGGATAGTTATCCATCTTCATGTTACTTACACCACCTAGCCCAGTGCCTTTCATTTAGGGTACTCTAAATCCTTGAATTAATGAATATATATATATATATATATTTTGGGGGGGGTTGGGGGAGGTACGTACGTACGTATGTATGTATGTATTAATGGAGGTACTGGGGATCGAACCCAGTACCTCATGCATGCTAAGCATGCACTCTACCACTGATCTATACCCTCCCCTCCAAATATTTTTAAAATAGGTGTATAAACATGTGATAGTGTTTGATCATGAGCATTGTTATCTTGGCCAATATCTAAAACTTAAAACAGGTTGAGTGGGAGGAACTTGCAGCTGTATAATATACTACTTTTTTCAACTTGTGCAAACAAAACATAATTTAAGAGATGTACCAGCAATGAATTAGAAAATACGCATTTAGAATTGTGAATTTAGTCAAAAGCCTTGTGCCACACATGGTGAGTCTATGGCCTGTGTTGACAAATAGAACTCCTGAAAAGAACATTATAAGATTAGAAATGAAGAGATGATGGTTTTATCTTAGATTATTTGGTAGTTTTTAGTAGTTTTGGGAACTCATTATTTTGTCTGTTTATCAGCAGATTTAAGGTTCTGCTAAGCTGCCAATGGCTTGCTGGGTTATTATTAGCTTTCCCTCTGTAGATCTTAAAAAATTTTAGACATTATTTCTTGGTCTGGAAATATGTGTTCTGGGTCATATCTTGAGGCATTTGTTTTCGGAGAAACAACATTCAATCAGATACTTATTTCAGAGAAGATTTTGCATTTACTCATTTCAAGAAACATGAGTAAAATCAATAGATCTATATCTTAGAAATGTTGAGTTTGGGGTAAAATGAAAGAAAGTACTTTACCTTTTAAATGTTCACAAAAAAGGAGGAATAATCCAAAGTGAAGTACTTGAGTGGTTGCATTGCCAAAGTAACCTCTTGGATTTTTTTTTTTTTTTTTGAGAAAATAACCCAAGAAAAATACTGGCTTATTTCCAGGATCATTAAGTGGCAATGGAGCAGTCAAACCCATGAAGCTGTCCAATAATGTGGAAGTGATTACTTGGTGATGAGAAAAATGAATGTCTCCTTATTATTGCAGCATTTTAACTTGCTGAATTAAAAAAAATGAAAAACTTTTTCAAACTTCATATATATATGTGTATGTGTATGTGTATATATATATATACACATACACATATACTTTCTTTCCTCTTGGGAAAGAGAAAATTAGAGGTGTTTTATTTCATCTTTTTGAAAGTGATTTTTTAAAGGAAGTTATTGCAAAACTTGCTCGTCTACGGGTTTGTAAGTTGAGGTGACATATATTACAGAGTTAGGCAGATTGTCCAGCTAATTATACTCTTGCTATATTTGAACAGAACTAAGGAGAAAAACTGCTTAAATGCTTCTTACATTTTTTTAACAATCACTTTCTAGGTATGATAAAATTGCTTTTATATAAGTTGCAGTAGCATTGAAACAATATATTCTATGGCATTCAGAGAAAACTGATATTTGAATAATGATTGTGACTTAAAAAAACAGATGCGAGCTGAAACATTAGTCTGCATGTTCTCCCTTTTTTCACAGACATTAAAAATACAAGAAAATTGGATAAAATGAACACAAAAAGCAAATTATTTAAAACAAAGTAGAATTACCAGGGTTGAAGGGAGGCGGAATGAGGGAGTTGTTGTTTAATGGGTATAGAGTTTCAGTTCTGCAAGATGCAAAAGTTCTGGAGATCTGTTTTACAACAGCGTGAATATACTTAACACTTTTGACTATACACTTAAAAATGGTTGAGATGGTAAATTTTATGTTATGTGTTTTTCACCACAATAGTAATAATAATATTCTTTTATTATTACCTGATCAATGTCGTCTATTTTCTGTAAATAAACTTTCTGGATGAGGAAGTCACCCAGAAATCTACAATAAGGAAGCTTCATATTTATGATCCATTCTCTTAGAGTGAATGGTATTTACCTTACAAATAATGAGGGTAGGGTATAGCTCAGTGGTAGAGTGCCTGCCTAGCATGCACAAGGTTGTGGGTTCAATCCCCGGTATCTCCACTTAAAAAATAGGTAAATAAATAAACCTAGTTACCTCTTCCCCTTAAAAAAAAGGAAAAAAGAGAGAAAAGTCATAATAGAGCAGGACAAAGGATCAAGTATGAGTCATTTATAAATGTGTATTCAATTGTGATAAAATCAGAACTCTGTAGTTAGACTAGATGAGCTCAGCATTATCATGTCATTGTGACAGATTTGGCATTTCAGAGAGTCTGAGACGACAATTATTTTCTAAATCATTAACAAACAGAAAATACCTAATGCATGAGAAATAGATAATAGGGATAAAGTGGTTAAGGGAGCACACTCAGTACTAATTTACCACTTTGGCCAGTGGTATTAAATTCTTATCTGTAGTCTCATTTTAACTTTTAACAGGCATAAATAAGGGTCAACCCATTTGAGTGAACTCTCCGCCCCCTCCACCTCTAGAGGGAGTGCTAATGAACAGTGAAGTGGCTGAGAATAATCACTAACTGACTATTAAGTGATAGAACATCAGCTTTCTCTTACAGGTTGATGTAACACTAAATGGGAGCAATGTGGATCAAACCTTAGGAATATTAACCTTATTAACTGTGCCAGATTTGGAGGACATTAGAGAACAGTTAAATACCCCTCTGATGCCTAGCTTCTCTAAGAGCAGATTAAGAAGGATATATATATATAATTTTTACAAACAACAGGAGATTCCTAAGGTGTTGTCATGTGAGTTCTTTTGCACAGTAACAGCAATTCTCAAGTAGATAGGAAGGGGGAACTCATTGCCTGATGAGAGATCCCATTTCTTCCTGTTAGCTCTGACCATTGGCTGTTTCTTCACCAGATGATGCAAAACCTTTGTCTGCTTAAGTTTCCACTTCTTTTGAATAAGCAATGTGAGTGTTTTTAAGTCTTCTTCATAAAACACTTAGGATTAAAAAAAAAAGTTAGTTGCTAGCCTTTAAATATGTTCCATAAATAAAAAAGTTTATTTTAAAGTGCTTACAGTATAATAAAGTGACATTGAGTTATTTTAATTTTAAATAGGACTACTGTTGACTGGAAAAAAAAATACAACTTGAGATCTGTGAGTTAAGGTTTCTTTGAGGCAAGATGAGGATTACAGCCCGGGAGACAGCCTCTCAGATAGTCTATAAATCTTGTCTTCCAAATAAAATGAGAAAGGAATTCTACTCTACAGTGGACTATTTTGAGGTGATAACTTTCTCAATGTATGTGAGTGAATTAATTAGTTTGCAATAAGAGAAAGTTTTAAGAGACATTATGACATTTAAGCATGACACAACTATTTTGAGACAGTCTTTGTCTTTAGCTTTTATTCTTTTGCTTTCATTTTACTTGTTCCTGTGCAAGTAAGGCATTGTGTTTGACAGGGGCAGGTATTTAAATGATAATTTTAAGACAATAAGTAGGACATTTAAAAAAACTGCAGATTTTGCCATGAGGATTCTCAGCACATAGTGACATTCAGTGTGTTTAACGTGTGTTTAACAGAAGTTCTTTTGGGTCATTTGACAAAAAGTTTGTTCTTCATAGGAAAAATGTAGTTGTTAATTAATCTTCTTGTTCTAATTTTAATTTAATGGTGGGATTCTTTTACTGTTTAAAATATATAAAAAGAGAATGTTTAAACTATACAATCAGAGGTATGGTAGAAAGAGCACTAGACAATAAAGACAGTTTTCCTTCTTTTCCTATCTGGATGACTTTCATTTCATTTTCTTTGCCTTGCTCCACTGGCTAGAACCTCCAGCACAATGCTGTAGAGGAGGGTGAGAGTAGGCCTTCTTGCCTAGGGGGAAAAATGTTCAGTCTTCTGCCACTAAATATGATGCTAGGTATAGATTCTTCATAGATGCTCTTTATCAGGTCAAGAAAATTTCCTTCTCATAGCCCGATGAGAATTTTTTTTTTTATTATTGAGAATGGATGCTGGATTTTGTAAAACTTTTTTTTCTAAATGTGTAAAAAGATCATATTTTTTTCTCTCTTTGTTTGTTAATATGGTGAATTACATTAATTAGTATTTAATTGTTAAACTAATCTTTCATTATGGGGCTAAACCTCACTTTGTCATGATGTATTATCCTTTTTGTATATAATTGGATATAGTTTACTAAAATTTCTTGGAGGATTTTTGTACCTATGTTCATGAGAAATATTATTTGTCAGTTTTATTTTGTTTTTCTTGTAGTGTATCTGTGATTTTTGTCTTAATGCTTGCCTTATAGAAGGTGTAGGGAGTATTTTTGCCCTTACGATTTTCTGGAAGAGCATGTATAGAATTGGTATAGCTCCTTAAAAATTTGGTAGAATTCACCCATGAAGTCTTCTGGGTATGGTATTTTCTCTGTTGAAAAGTTTTAATTACATGTTCCATTTTAAAAATACATATGGAACTATGCAGGTTATCTAATTCTTCTTGAGTCATCTTTGGTAGTTTGTGTCTTTCAAGGATACCATTTTATCTAAGTTGTAGAATTTATGGGCAAAAAGTTGATAATACACCCTTATTATTTTACTTCCTATAAAGAGTCTGTAGTGATGGCACCTCTTTCATTACTGATATTTGTAATTTGTGTCTTCATACTTTTTTTCTTATCAGTCTGTCTAGAAGTTTATAAATTTTGTTGATTTTTTTTTAAATGACTAACTTTTGAGTGTATTGATTTAAAATTTTTTCTATTTTATGTTTTGTTTTCTTTCCTGCTCTTTTTATTTCTTTTATTTTGCTTACTTCAGGTTTAAATTGCATTTTTAAATTTTTAAATTTTATTTTTTAATTTTATGAATGTCAGTTAGTTCAAGTTGCTTAATAGTATTACTTAAGATGCCTGTATCCTCATGGATTTTCTATGTACTTTATCTATAATTATTGAAAAGTGTCGATCGACATCTCTAAGTATAATTGTGTATTTGTCTGTTTCTCTTTGCAGTTCTATCAGGTTTTTGCTTTGTGCAGTTTGTAGTTCTATCATTAGATGTATAAAACTTTATGACTGTTATGTCCTCTTAATGAATTGACCCTTTTATCATTATGAAGTGATCTTCTCTGTCCCTTGTAATATTCTTTGCTCTGAAATCTAGTTTATTGAATATTAATAATATAGCCAGTCCAGCTTTTTTTGATTGATGTAGCATGGTCTATCTTTTCTATCTTTTCCTTTTTAGCTATTGAGCACTACAAATTTTGGGACTTTTTTTTAATTGAAGTATAGTTGATTTACAATGTTGTGTTAGTTTCCGGTGTACAGCACAGTGATTCAGTTATACATATGTATATTCTTTTTCATATTCTTTTTTATTACAGGTTATTACAAGTTACTGAATATAGTTCCCTGTGTTATACAGTAGGACTTTTTTGTTTACCTATTCTATATATAGTAGTTTGTATCTGCTAATCCCAAACTCCCAATTTATCCCTCCCATCCTTTCCCCTTTGGTAACCATAAGCTTGTTTTCTATGCCTGTAAGTCTGTTTTGTAAATAAGTTCATTTGTGCATTTTTTAGATTCCACATATAAGTGATATCTTATGGGATTTCTTCTTCTCTGACATACTTCACTTAGTATGATAATCTCTAGGTCTATCCATGTTGCTGCAAATGGCATTATTTCATTCTTTTTTATAGTTGAGTAGTATTCCATGGTATATATATATATACCACATCTTCTTTATTCACTCATATGTTGATGGACATTTAGGTTGCTTCCATGTCTTGGCTATTGTAAACAATGCTGCTATGAACATTGGAGTGCATGTATCTTTTTGAATTAGAGTTTTCTCTAGGTAAATGCCCATGAATGGGATTGCTGGATCATATGGTAAGTATTATTTTTAGTTTTTTAAGGAATCTCCATACTGTTTTCCATAGTGGCTGGACCAAATTACATTCCCACCAACAGCATAGGAGGGTTCCCTTTTCTCCACACTCTCCAGCATTTATTGTATGTGGACTTTTTAATGATGCTCATTCTGTTCGGTGTGAGATGATACCTCATGTTAGTTTTGGTTTGCATTTCTCTGATAATCAGTGATATTGAGCATTTTTTCATGTGCCTGTTGGCCATTTGTATGTCTTCTTGGATCTCTAGGTTTTATGTGATGGGTTTCTGATATCACTTTGTACTTTTTAGGGACCTGAACTATATCTTCTTTCTCACATGTGTGCCCCATTAAAATGCTGGGTATGAATGGTTGGTAGTTTTATTTGCAAGGATATTGAAAGGGGCACATTTTAGATATAAAAGATCATGGATTTTATCTGGTCAAGTTGAGTTTGCGATTCCTGATGGACAACCTTGAAGAATATGTCTAGCAGGCAGTTGGCTATATGGTTTTATAACTCAGGGACATCAGCCCATAGGAGGTACTTGAGTTTATGGGTATAAATGAATTCCCCTACAAAAGCTCTTCAGAATGAGAGAAGAACCAAGGGTGAAAACCTGGCAAAATGGGTTTTTAATGAGAAAGAATCTGTAGTTTAGATAAGTTCTAATGCAGTTGATATACTTTTGGTAATGAAATTTTCTTATATCTGTGAATTGTTAAATGCAAATGACAGTGACTCTTTTATCATGAAAAATTATTTTGATATTTCACTCTATGATCTGTGGAGATTTTAATATTCTTTCTAGTGTGCTTGATCTAAATGTAATACCCTAAATAGTTTAAATTATTCATAAATATTTTTCTAAATTTATTTTCAAATGCTGCAAAGAATTCAATTCTCTTGGTCAGCAAGTTACATAAAGTGCCCAAAGGCTCAAGTTTGTCAGCTGTTTTGTTCATAACTCTTAGTGCCAAGTGATACCACAGAGGAGTCACTTATTTTAAGCCTTCTGTAAATATGTGATTCAGTTGCTAAATCTCATGAGTGTTTTGCTTAATGATTCTTGGTCTGTTTAAGTGCTTCTGTTGTTGAGTAACCTTACCCTGACTAGGGGTGGGGAAAATACTGGGATAATTCCATTACAGACAGAAATGTCACAGGCTGGATTCTACATGTTGGAACTCTTGGCAGCAGATATTCAAGTTCCCAAGGGGTGTGTGGGATGTTCAGAAAATTGATCCTAAATAGAATTTTATTTTAACTTTAAAATGCACCTGACCAGAAATTTTAAAATAGATGCAATAATATCTGATATAATACCTCTACTTAGAATTTTTTCTTGTTGACTGCTGTTTAATATTGGTATAATTTATTATGCCTGTTAACAATCCAGAGAGGCTAGAATATCAGATGATTTATAAATGATTTATCTAGTGAGTAAACTTTTCAATTTCTAACCATGGTTTTGTTATCACAAAGATTGTGAAGTGGACAAGGTCATTCTGCCTCCTGGTGTTGCCATTAGTACAGTCTCCAAACTGCAGAAGGCTTCACAGTGATTGTGAAATTATGTCCCTGCTGAAGGCATGATTACTAATAGTTTAATCTACCCACCCTTCACATTTTTTGGTGTATGTGAAGTAAATGTTTAATTTGAAGCAAAACGCAAGATGTGTGAAGAGAACGTCATCTGTCAAGTTATCCTTCTAGGATCTTAGAGAGGTGATAAAATTATTCACATCAGGGCTGTGAGTTACTTTCCTTGAGACATGAGACTAATAGTCACACTCATTTTATATAGATTTTTTTCAGGCTCACATAACTAAAACTAGATCAGGTATGGAAGTTAAAAATAGTAAATGTCCTAAACTCAAAAACAGATCTTCTTAGTACATATACACTTATAACGCCCATTTTATGTTGTCTCCCTTTTTTTAAGTGCATCTATAGTCCCTCCTAACTCCCATTCATTCTGTTCTTCTTTTTCAGAAGGAATATTTACACGTAAAGGTTTCAGTTCTGCAAAAACCAGTGTAACTTGTCATCTTAATGACAAAGACTAATGATCAACAATGATAACACAGCTCCCAAACCATTTAATATTCTGAGCTAAAACATACAGTTACAGTACTGAAATTTTCACTCTATCCAACATTATCAGTGGAGAGAAGACTACAGGCTATCAGAAAAGTTGGACTCTTAAAACTAGGATCAAGTTCAGGAAGTATCCTTTGAGACTGACAGACAGTAGCACCATGCATGGATAGAATTTGCTATTTACAGCCATCTCTTTTACAAGGGACTCATTTAATGAATTTTGAAATGACAGGAGCTAAATATGATAACA
This sequence comes from Vicugna pacos, assembly GCF_048564905.1. Taxonomy (NCBI): domain Eukaryota; kingdom Metazoa; phylum Chordata; class Mammalia; order Artiodactyla; family Camelidae; genus Vicugna; species Vicugna pacos. The sequence continues at coordinate 15,023,815 of NC_132988.1, forward strand.
GGAATAAACCAACTAAAATATAATTAAATATAATGAAAGAAAAATATATTATGGAGATATTTTGAAAAGAATAAAGATAACAGTATTTCATGGATCTTTGAGAAATCAGAGTTACAAAATAAGAATTTCAACAAAGCCACAAAAATCTATGTGTGCCAAAGATTCTCAGGCAAGGTGGCATCCAATTGTGAATATTCAACTGAGCAATGCTTGTCTCCATGAAGATCTTCATGGTAGTGACTATAAGAAATGGATGAATTGCCATTTTGGTGATACATGATTTTGGTTAATAAAATCATTTCATTAGATTTTACTTCTTCCTATGCCATCTTTTAAAAATTATATGAGCAATCAATGCATGTTGTTTTTAGGAAAATTTGAAAATAAAAATAAAAAAATCATGAAATGGCATTGCAGATTTATTAATATACATTTTTTTTTACAAAATGTGTTCATTCCTTATATATTATCTTGCAATCTAATATTTGTTTTTGTTAATATTATAGGTGAAATATTTCACTTAGCCCTAGGTAAAGTGACAAAAATTATGATTATTATTTTTAGGGTCAACATTAATTCCTTTCTTTTACAGCATTTTTCTATTAATGTGGAAAGAGTAGGAGTAGTGATACTAAGTGTAAAAATCAGAAAGTTGTATTTAGTGAATTTCTTGATGTGCAAACCTAAGAACCAAATCCTCTACCTTTGTGGACCCACTGGATTTCATATTTTCATCAGACGTCTTTGTTAATCCAAGATTTATTCATAATAATTCTGCCAGTTATGGGTAATGGTTGCAAAATAGTAAATGCTCTGTGATTTTTCAGCAAATTACAGAAATGCAAAAATATTGGTTAACACAGAACTCTTCATCTTTTTTCTTCTTGTTTTCAAAATTACTTCATCTTTCATTTCTCTCTTGTAGTTCTCATGCTGTGTTATCTTGGTCAGTATCTGCTTTCTCCTACTTCAAAACAATGAATACCATCCTTATTCTTTGTCTCCTTGAGAGCACTTCCTCTAAGCTAAGACCTCTCTAGAAAGATTCTGACCTCCCTTGGTTTCTCTGACCCAGCACTTGGCAACACTGAAGGTACATAAGTGTTCAGTCATAATCTAAATTTTATAAAGAAATTTCTTGGAGAAATTTATTTTTTGGTACTTTTCATTTGTTTAAAGTGGGTTTGAAGTGGTTAGGTAGGGGAAAGGTTATTTCTTCCCTATGTTTAGCAGCTGTCAACTGCACTCCTCTCTGTCATTTTCTAGGTTGGTGGCAGACCCAAACATCACTCTATACTCTTACTGTGTTCTTCCTCATTTCTATAACATTCAGTTTGAAATGAACATTAAAGCAATGCCTCTAACGAGTGTGAGCTAAGGTTCCAGTAGTAAAAACTTAAGTATAAAATTTTAGGTAAATAATCCAAACTATGGCTGACCAGAGCAGTGTGGTTTGGGACTTGTTATTTTTGTTAAGAAACTACTTGTAGGATGTAATGCCTTTATCTAGCTGTGATATCTGTAGTGCCTGTTTCTGCACTACGGGATACAGCAGCATCCTCATTTAACATTGCCAGAGTGCTGGCACTTTGGTTACAAGGTAAATTTGGATTTTGTTTTGATGAAAATATGTTTTTTTTCCCCTGGCAAATAGGGCATATTCCTCAGCTCTTCCATCAACACCCCCAAGTATTTTCTGCTCTCTACTCCTTTTCCCCATTGCACAGATTTTACCAAGTTAAAAAAAAAATTTCTGATTCTTTAGGCATTGCATCTTTCTGTAGAAGTTTCCCTTCATTCCTTTCATAATAAGAAGCAGCATGCCCAGTGTTTAAAAGCTTGAGTTTTCAAGTCCTGGCTTGAACCCTGGCTTGGCCACCTCTAGCTCTTTGGTCTTGAAGAAGTTACTGGACCTATCCAAACCTCAATGTCTTTATCTAAGAAATGGAAATTATTAGTACTAAGTGCAGAACATTATTTGAGTCTTCAATAAAATCATGTTCTGAAGGGTTTAGCATGGCAAAGATCATACCCTGGGGGCTTCATACACGATTTTTTTTAAATTTTACAAATCTTTGTTGAGATTCTCTCTGATGTTCCAGTTTAGGGGAGAAACACACTTTGGCTCTTGTGCTTTTCCAAGCCCCTTTTCTTCCTTCACGAGCCTCTTAAAATCCTACCTCTTCCATGTATTTTCATCTACACCCAAACTTGGCATGGAAAAACGTGACATTGTGCAGCAATTGCAAATGTCTTTTTGTTTGTTCTTGTTGTTGTCAATCTTGCTATATTGTACACCAGCAGCCTAATGTATTGTACATGTTATTCCTTTCTGATGACAGTGCTAGTGATGGACAGTATAAATAGGAAGATCATATTTTGAGGATAAAGGCCAATATCAGGTTAAATTTAATTATATTTAAACTTCACTCATTGAATGTACTCAAAAGCTTTTGTTATTTAACTTCAGGTGGTGTTACCAGAGCATGGACTTGGCCGTGTGTGTGTGTGTGTGTGTGTGTGTGTGTGTATGTGTGTGTAAGCACTCCATGTATATGTATACATTTTTATTGATGTACAATCAATTACAATGTGTCTGTGTTTGGTGTACAGCACAATATCCCAGTCGTGCATATATTTTTAAATTTAACATTTTTACTAAAGCTGCTATAGAAAATTGCTACATGGCAAAGGGATTAAGATTTCTGGGAACCCCTACTGAGAGTAATTAAGAAATGTGATTTAAATAAAAAGCTCTTTGGGGATTTGCCTGTTAGAGATTGGTAGAGGTCTGTGGAGAGCTTTATCCCTGAATTATAACTGAATAGGTTTTATATAAATTAATCTGAACTAGAAATTATTTTTTAATCCCTCATGTGAAACTGTACCTAAAACTATACCTAAATAACAAGGCAATTAAATTTAATTTCCTTACTGGCATTGATTGTCTTACAGAGAGGGCCAGATGAATACAGCCTACGACATCAAGGCACCTTTACAATATAGAAATACTGCAACCTTTGTCGTAGTAAGTTATTGGGTACAATTTAAAAATAATCACTGCAGTTTTTCTAGGTATTTTACTTAAAATTATCCTAGTGCGTCTAACTATTACTTCTCTTTTAAAATTGAGATTTAGACATATAACATTATGATAGTTTCAGGTGTATGATGTAATGATTTGATATTTGTATGTGTTATAAAATGATCACAGTAAGTCTTGTTAACATCCATCATCATACATAATTGCAATTTCCCTTGTGAAGAGAACTTTTAAGATCTACTCTCTCTTAACAACTTTAAAATATACAATACAATATTATTAACTATAGTCAGCATGCTGTACATTACATCCCTAGGACTTGTTTAATTGATAACTGGAAGTTTGTGCCTTTTGGCCCCCTTCACTCCTTTTACCCACTCCCTACCATCTGCCTCTGACAATCACCAATCTGCTCTCTCTATCTATGAGTTCAAATTTTTAGGTTCCTCCTCTAAGTGAGATCATAATATTTGTCTTTCTCTGTCTGACTTGAATATTTCACTTAGCATAGTGCCCTCAAGGCCCATCATATTGTTGTAAGTGGCAAGATTTCATTCTTTTTTTTTTGGCTGAATAATGTTCTGTTATGTGTGTTTATGTGTATATGTTCACTGATTTATGGACATTTAGATTGCTTCCATATCTTGGCTATTGTAAATCATGTTGCAGTGAATGTAGGGGTGCAGATATCTTTTTGAGTTAGTGTTTTCATTTCCTTTGGATAAATACCCACAGATGGAATTGCTGGATCATATGGTAGTCCTATTTTTAACTTTTTGAGAAAACTTCCTACTGTTTTCTATAGTGGTTGCACCAATTTACATTCCCTCCAACAGTGCACAAGGGTTCCCTTTTCTCCACATCCTGTCAAGACTTACTTTTTGTATTTTTGTTGACAGCCATTCTGACAGGTGTGAGGTGATATCTCATTGTGGTTTAATTTTCGTGGATGGTGTGAGATAGTGGTCCAGTTTCATTATTTTGCATGTGACTCTTGGCTCCTGTGTTGTAAGTTAATTGATCATCTATGTGTGGTTTTATTTCTGGGCTCTGTTCTGTTCCATTCATCTATGTATCTCTTTTTAATGGTAATATCATATTGTTTTGATAACTATAGATTTGTAGTATCATTCAAAATCAGGAAGCATGATATCTCTGGCTTTGTTCTTCTTTCTCAGTTGCTTCTGCTGTTTGGGGTCTTTTGTGGTTCCATACAAATTTTAGGGTTGTTTGTTCTATTTTAATGAAAAATGCCATTGGAATTATACTTCTTATTTGGCTAGACTGATTCATTGTTTAGTCTGTCCTTCCTAAATGTGATTACCACTATCCTGCTGCCTCAGTCTTTTTTTTTTTTCTCCTGAAGAATAATGTCTAGATCTTTTGTCCTTTAATCATGAAGATTATTTTGGGAACTTACATCTTTTATTATATTTTTAAAAATTTGTGAGATCTTGCTCTCATGCTTTCACTTTCTCAAAGTGTTATCTCTTTACCTATACTGTCCCAACTAATAATTCAGCCTTATTAATGGAGATCAATTCCTCAGTTCTTTACTGTAAGCTACCAGGCTGCTTCTTGGAAATTCATATAAATAACATCTACTTTAGTTTTTAGGTACTTAATTTTCACATTATGTAGCATATAACTATCTTTTCATAAATTTTATAAGTTAAATGCTTTTCTGTTATTAATTAATGCTATGTATTTGAAAAATTGGGGCCCCAGAAAAGAGATTATGTGATACAAGAAGTCAGCAGCTGAACTTTTTTTGGATACATATATTTCCGGGGAACTGGATTTTTGTACTTCTAATATAATCACTGTAACTTGTTGCTACACTTAATTATTTTACAAATAATTTTTGAACACTTATATTTAGAGAATTTTCATAGGAACTGTAAGGGATATTATGATAATTCAGACAGGAATATTTTCCTTAAGACTTTTGCTGTATAGTGAGGGAAATAACATTAACACACAAATAACCATAGTATAAGCTTTAGCAAGACAAGTGTCATAAACCAGAGATAGTGTAGGTACTATGGGATTATTAGGAGAGAAGGAAGAGTCCCGATGTGGAGGATAAGGAGAAAACCTTGTGGAGGAGGAGACATGTGATATGTTCTGCTAAGGAAAATCAAAGTTGGTTGCTCTTTGGGAAGTAGGGGAGTTGATATTTGGATGTAGAAAGCAACATGAGCAAAACTGAGGAAGGAGGAAAGCTAGTTATGCTGGTGGGAATGGTAAAGGAGATGCTTGCACCTGTGTAGTGAGAGCATTGGGACTTAGCATTGGACTTGTGGCTTTGGGTTATTTTTTATTATATTATTTTGTAGACACTGACACTTTGATTAAAAGAAGACCATGAATAGATCCATGATTATATATTATATATTATAGATCCAGGGAGATTGTTATGATTTTTTTTTTTTTTTGGTATGGAGAAATAAGGTCATGTGTGAAGGAAGAGCTGAATTATGTATTATTTATTTGGCTCTAAATATTCTTGTTCAATTTCACATCCTGGTCTATGTAGCATAGGCATTTTTGGGCCAGGGAATTGACAGAATAGTAGTGATTCTATATTTTGTAATTTTAGGGATACAGGAAAAGTTTGTTTTACAAAGACTAAACAAAATTCTCTGTCTGCTAATATCTGATATTTTCTTATATACATATTCCTTAAAGGCAAGTGACCAGAACCTTGATATATTTTCACCTGTTAAAATAAAAAAGCCTGCGAGCACAATACGAGAGCCCTGTGCAGGGAAAGGATATCTCAAAGGGGAAGAACATTTCTAGAGGAATATCTAGGTGAACACTGATTTCTATTTTTTTTTTGACTGACTTCACAATTTTACCTGTAAACTGTGTTTTTGCTATATTTCTGTCTTGATATATCTCTGAAGTGGTCAGAAATAAATACATACATTCATGTAAATTATATAAATAAAATGCACTGAGTTCATTGGTAGTTTTTATGTAAATTTTAGCTAATAAGATTTTTATTTAATAAAAATGAAACAAAATAATCAGTGTTTCCTACCTAAAAGGTGTTTCCTAGCACATGAAGTCAGGCCCCGGATCTTGGTGGGTAGTTAGATTAGGGATTCTTCTCTGGAGGAAGATAGGCTATGCTTTCTTAATGAATACCTTGATTTCTGGTAATGAGCTATTCAGATGTATAAAAGAACAATTAAGTTTACTCCCAGCCTTCTGCTACAGTATTTTAATTTTGTATGAATAGTTCTTAATAAAGTCATTTTATTCTAAATTGATTTTATTTTATGTAATGCTAGCTTTTCCCTTAGAAAGGAACACACTCAAAGAGCTAGCATATGGTTCCCTTATGCTGTTCGTCACTTGCCTCTCCCTTTAGTGCATTTCATGCTCTGTGCAGTTTTTCCCCTCATTCTCTGTGGTTTCTTCTTTCTTGTAAGACTCAGTACCATGCTGCTGCTCTTGGACGTTTGAGCCTTCCTTACTGTCCTGTCTTACCTGGGCCAGTTTGCTCCATCCAGCACCCTAACAAATCTAGACTTTTCTCCCCAGCTTCTTCAACCTTTTCCTTCAGGCTTCCTAACATTGCTTATTTGCCTCCCTACCTGCCTGCCTTTCTCTCCCTCTCTTTTCTTTTTGTGGTACCTAGAGGCTTTTGTCAATGTTTCCAAAGGACTTGCTCTTGATTTTTGTTGACAATCTCTATTGTTTCATTTTTTGCAGTTTTCTATTCCATTCATTTTTGCTCTCATCTCCATTGATTTCTTTCTTCTACTTTCTTTGAATTTAACAAGTTTTTGCTCTATATCTGTTAAAGTAGAATGTTTAACTATTTTTAGTATTTCTTATTTTGTTTAGTAAATACATTTAAGGCAATGGAAATTACTACTTTGCCTGCATCTCACGGGTTTAATTTGTTAAATTTGTTATGCTTTCAACTACTCCTGTTCTAAATATTTCATAATTTCCATTTTGACCTATTCTTTAATCAATGAGTTGTTCAGGAATATACTTTAGAAAAAACTATCTTTATTGCTAGTTTGTAATAATTGTATTATTCAAATATTTAACATTTATTGAGACATTTCATGTGACAGAAAAAAATTTTCAATAATTACTATATGATTCTTCTGATAGTTTGAGAGCTATATATTATAGTTACATATTATTAGAGTTATCCTTGACATGTTAGTGAAAATATTTGTTGCTAATGTTCTCTTAAAAAATTACTCGATGTATTTATTCTCTTCCCAAGCAAGATCAGGACACTGGACTCTTAGTGTACTAAAAACTGCTCCTTTCTGTCTCGTCCCTTCCTCCACCCTGTTTATTGTATTTTAAATTTTAGTTCCACATGAAAAAATTCATATTAACTACTTTTATAAGTTTTTACAGGTAATTGTTAATTTAAATTTACAAATGTACTTTATCAAATTTCTATGCTTACTGTTTTCTTTTTTGCATTCTATTTATTCCTTTTGGGCTCACTTTCTCCTTACTGAAGTATGTCATTTACTATCTCATCTTGGGAGGATCTGTGTGTGTGTGTGTGTGAGAGAGAGAGAGAGAGAGAGATTTCTTAGACCTAGTGTTTCTAAAAGTATTTTGTTTTCAGTTTTGCATGGTAGTTTAGATTGATTTTGAATTTTATATTTATTGTTATTTTCCCTCACATGTTTTAAGATACTGTTTGTCTTCTGTCAGCTATCACTGCTGATGAGAGGTTTTGTCAAAGTTGATAGCCTAGCTTTTCTATGTGTGGGAATTCAAGTTTTCTATTCATTATGTATTCCCTTCAAATGTGTATTGATTGACAGTTAATGTTCTAGACACTGGGGATGCATCAGTGTACAAAGCAGTCAAAAATCCCTGCACTTGTAGATCTTATAGTCTAGCAAGTGAGTAAAACTAGCTACTATAATAAATGAAACTCCTGATTATTACTGATTTAATGCCTTGCAATTTTATGTCTTATTTGTCAAACTGTCTCTTATGAATGTTCCTAGTTAGGCAACTCTCTAGATACAGGCTTCTTTTTCCTTGTGGCTCTGCCATCTCTAACATTTAATTTTAATGCTGTCCTGGAGTCACCAACATTCTAGCAGCCGGGGAGGGAAAAGAGCAGGGAGGAGCGCCTGGGAGGTTTTTAAGGCCTGGCATGGAAGTGGCACTTTTCGCTTTGGCCCACATTCTCATGGTTAGAACTCAGTCACTTGTTCACATTTGACTTCAAGGGTACCTGGGGAAGGTAGTTTGGCTATGGGCCCAGGAAGAAGAGAAGACATATTTGGGGATCAGCTAGTTGTCTCTGCCATGGAGAGACAGATAATAAATAAGGAAAGCACACAGTTTGCTAAGGAGGAAAACAAACCAAGGAGGGAGTTAGGGAGAGTTGTGGGAGGTGAGGTCACTATTATGTGTGGATGACTGGTGAAGTCCATACTCAGAGGGTACATTTGAGTATACACCTGCAAGAAGTGAGGGGTTGGTACCTTGTGGCAGTTTGAAAGAAGAACAGTTTAGGCAGAGCAGGGAGCGAATGCAAATGTCTTGAGGTGAGGGCAATCCTGACCAGACCAGAGGCCCAGGGAAAGCAGTGTAGCTCCAGGAAAGTAAGCAAGGGACTGGGGTACATATGATGTCCGTGAGGTAACAGATAAGGTAGGGCTGTGTGAACCATTGTAAGGACTTCATCTTTACAGAGTCTAGAAGTCATCAGTGGATTTTGAATGGAGGGTATGCTGACTTAGGTTTTAGTGGGATAACTCTGGTTGCTGGGTTGTGGATCTGGGTTAGAATCAGGCCAGTTAGAAGCTGCTCTAATAATCCAGGTGGGAGAGAATGATGGCTTGGACTAGAGTGTTAACAGTAAAAGTGGTATGAAGCTATCAGATTCTGAATGTTTTGGAAATATTGCTGACAGGATTTGCTTATGAATAGGATATGGAATGTACAAAAATGAGAAGAGTCAAGGATGATAGTTTGCCCTCAGTAACCAGAATAGTGGAGATGTCATTTGCTGAGGTTGGGAAAATTATTGTAGGAAGATTAGAAGCTCAGTTTTGATATATAAAATTTGAGATGCCTTATGACATCCAAATGGAAATGTGAAATAACCAAGGGGAGAGGACCAGTTTGAAAATACATATTTGTGAATCATCAACATAGAGATTGGCATTTAAAGCCATGGATGAAATAACAAAGTAAATATATGTGGTAGAAAAGAGATTCAAGGTTTGAGCCTTGGGACACTTTGATATTTTGAGGTCAATGAGTTGAGGAGGAACCAGCAAAAGATCCGTAGGAGGAGGTAAGAGATAATCTAGGACAGCAGGGATTCCTAGGAACCAAATGCAGAAAATATTTCAAGAAGGAGTGAGTGATAAAATATGTAAATTGCTGTTTATAGGTGAACTAAGATCAGGACTAAGAATATTAAGAATTGACAATTGGATTTAACAGCATGAAGATCATCACTGACCTTGATAAAAGGTTGTATTCCCCAGGAAGTAGACTCTGAGATGGAGATGAGCAAGAGGTTTGTAAGGAAGTGTTTTGGAATCGCCATCTGTGGAAGGGAAGGGAAGGAAAGGAGGCAGGAGCTGGAGAAGCTGGTCTGTGAGGCAGTCTAGTGAAGGCCTCAGCGCATCCCGTGGGGAGCTCTAATGTTGAGGTGCCCCTTCAGAGTTGCCTGAATTGGGACGAGGTGTCTGGACCTGAATAAACCTCTTGTTGACTAGTCACTGAAAGTGGGCTGCCTTCAACAGGGGCGTGATTTTGGACAAGGTGACTTCAGAGCCAGTCCAGTCTAAGGGAGAGTCATAGCTGAGGGCTGTCTTCTGGTAGCATTTCCAGCAGCTGGGGAGGAAGTTCTTCAGGGGGCTCTGGGTGGTGCATCACAGAGCCTGTTAGAATCAGTTTAGACGAAGTAGCAAGGGCAAAAGCCTGACGAGAGTGGGTTCTAGAGGGAAGACAGAAATCAGAGACAAGGCGCACGGACGACTCTTTTCATTCCTGATGCTCACTAGGGAGTGTCTGGATGTGGATTTATTATTTCATTTCTTCTTCCTTGGCATCTGGAGTGTACTTTCAATCTCAAGATTCATGACATTTTTCAATACTGACACTTCAAATGTTGTTTTTCCTCCTTTCCTTTCTTCCTGGAACTTCCTTTATACACATGTTGGGACCTTCTAATCTACCTTTTTTATCATTTAATTGTTATTTCATCAGTTTATCAATATTTCTTCTTGCTGGCTTCTGGGAAGTTCCTCAGTAGTATCTTTTCGTTCACTGATTCTCTTATACTGTGTGTAGTCTAGATTTTACTCTGTACGTGGAGCTTATAAATTTTTTTCAAAGAATGTATTTTTATTTCAAGGGCTCTGCTTCTTTTTTAATATCCCTGTTTTATTTCTGGCTACTTTGTTTCATATTTTCATATCTTTTGTAGGAATTTTATTTTCTCCTCTGTCTCTTGATGAAGTCTTAACCCCCTTATTTTAAATTCTTTTTCATATTTTTATTACTTTCATTTTTGTTTCATAGTCATATTGTTTCCTGTGGAGTTAATGACTATCTGAATTGCTGATTTTACTGGCTGTCTTTCCTAGTGTTAGTTTTGGACATGTGTTTTATAATAATTTTCAGCTTATGTGAAAGTAGGAATTTTTATTGTATTTTTGTATTTTGTTTACTTCTACTTTCACCACTTTCTGATTTACAGCATTATAGCTGCCACTTCGTTTCCCATTCCAGAACCACGTCTTATATTGGACCCTTGGGGCTCCTGCTCCTGTAATATTGGTATTTCAGTTCCTGTCTCTGAGCCCGTGGATGGTGAGCCTAGGTCCTAGTGGTGAGATACGTGTGTATCTTTTGCCTCTCCAAGTATGGAGCTTATGGTAAGCCCTTTCCCCAGGCAACAGTTGAAAGTTGTTATTTTCTGCCTCTCATTGAATGAAAGTTCAGTGGTTTTTAGCAGGGCCTGACCCCGATCTCCTGCTTCACTTAGGAATTGTGCTGGGTATACCACTGGAGCTGAACTCCAGGTTGCCTCTGCCTGTGTGGAGGAGCTGGGGCAGCATTCACAGCTTCAATTCCCTCACCACCCTGTGTTTATTTTCTGTTTCTGGTCTTGAAGATGACTGAAAGTACACCCCTACCTTATTTATGCCTGTTTCATTCCATAGGGAAAAGCTTTCGATTAGATATTGGTGAGAAAAAAATATGTGTTTTCATATTTTTTGTTCCATGTGTTAGTCTTTTCAGAATGATATAAATGGTAGCTGTGGTACTGTATCCATCAGTGATGTGGCAGTTGTGGGCATTTTTGGCTCTTTTGGGGATTCTTCATGTTTCTAAAGGTATACCAGGCAGTAGATAAAATATTGTACCTATTTATCCTTTATTCTCACGTCCTCTTTCTTTTCTTTTAATCCTTTGTAGAAGAGATTTACATATATTTATAGACTCAGGAGTACAAATTAAGCCCTTCCATGGCCCTGGAACTCCCTCGTTTCTTTTTTATTATTATTATTTTATTGAGTTATAGTCTGTTTACAATATTGTGTCAGTTTCTGGTGTACAGCACAATTTTTCAATCATACATGAATATACATATATTCATTTTCATATTCTTTTTCAATGTGAGCTACTACAAGATCTTGTATGTATTTTCCTGTGCTATACAGTATAAACGTGTTTATCTATTTTATATATACCAGTCAGTATCTACAAATCTCAAACTCCCAGTCTGTCTCTTCCACTCCCCCCCTCCTCCCCGGCAACCACAAGTTTGGATTCTATGTCTGTGAGTCTGGGAACTCCCTCCTTTCTTGTTTGATTCTGTTGACCAATGTGGCCTTGAAGCACTCACCTTCCTTCTTAATGTTCTTTTCTTTTTATGCTGTCCCACAATCCACAAGTCTGCTGCTTGTCTTGTTTCTCAGAAAACTCATTCTCTCTTGTCTTTACATATCACTTTTGTTTTAAACTACTTTTAAATCAGGAGAAGTGACTGATATGCAAATGGGTGCTTTCTGTGGTCCAGGCTTGAGTGCTGTGCTAAGTGTTTTCATACTTTGATTCATTTGGTCTCTTAGCAGCACTATGAGGTGTGAGAATTCTTATTGTCCACATTTTACAGATAAAAGATCTCAGGCTTGGAGAATTAAGTATAGGTAGTTGTCTTAATTTATCTGGGACCGAGGTGGCTGCCAGGACTCAAGACCTTCAGCTTTAAAACAAAGAAAGTCTTAGGCAAACTGTGATGAATTGGTTCTGTGAGACCTTAGGGTCAGAGACTAGAAAGTGGTGAAGTGAAGTTTGGACTTGAACCCAGGCCCACGTGAGCCTAACGTCTTTGCTCTTCACCATGATGTTATACTGTCTCCGTTAGAACAAAGTAGGGGAAAAAAATCTGATTCGGAGAGGAGATAGAAGGTAAAGTTGTGAGAGAATTCATGGAGGGGAAATACTGTTTTTTGGAAGGAATTTTATCAGGGGAAATTGTGCTTTATCAGGAGTCAGGAGACCGAATTCTGGTTTCAGTTCTTTCACAAACAAGTTGTTTACATCCTTGTGTTGTTGTTTCCTCCTCTGTAAGTTGAGGGGCTAAAGATGACAACTAAGATTGTTTCCAAGTTAAAAATTATATTATTTAAACCTGTCCCTTAAATGTAAGCTCTCCAAAACCATTTCATTGCCCTTTACTATTAGCTAGTTTTTACAGCGCCATCAAGAAAGAAGACATCTGAAGTAGATGCCAGAATTTACAAAATTTCATGATTTTTCTCCAATTTTTATATCTAATTCTTTAACATCAGTTAGTATTTCTGAGCAGAGCAAAACTCCAATGCAGCAGTTTAACAGTTGTGGCCCTTAATTTATTCTGTTTAATTTGTGGTAATTAACTTTATGGTGTTTTCATTGTTGTCTTTAACTGTTTATATAATGTCCTAAATATCTCAGCGGGAATTGCTTTATAAATCAAGTTTTCACTTTTTATTGTTATTTATAAAATGTTAATGGCTTCTATTTAAGGCATGTGTGATTAATAGCTGAGAGAATGTACTTTTGTAACAGCACTGTTTTAATCTGTGAAAATCACAAGAAAAACAGTCACAACATGCCACAATTATCATTGAAGGCATAACTGCTTGTATTGACGTAGAAATCTTCATAAGATATTTTGAAAGCATTTCTGATGTAATAGAGTGTTTAAGAAATAAGGCACTATTCCCCTCTTTTTTTTTTTTTTTTTTGCTCCTGGACACGTGTTCTGTCTGTGTTTCTAACCCAAATTATCCCTGAAAAATTTATGATAAGACAACTTGAAGCATATTTAACATTTTATTCAAGAAAAGTCTCATCTCACTATTCCTGTTACCTCTACCAGTCTACCAGTGCCCCTTGCATCTGAAGGTTGAATTCAAAGACTGAATGGGGATTTGAGGTGAAAAAAATGTGAAATAATGTGGACTTTTCTAAAACCAGTTTGTGTGTATGTGTGTGTGTGTGTGTATGTGTGAGAGAGAGAGAGAGAGAGAGATTCAGAGAGAGAGAGAGGGAGAGAGAGAGAGAGAGAGAAAGAGATTAGCACTCATCTTGGACCAAAGTAATTAGTTCCTTTTTTCATTTGGGTAATTATGGTCTTTCTATCAAGATAAGCAGGTGCATAAAATTAAACAAGCAAAGTCCATTAGCCACACTGCAAAAAATCATGACAAGTTACATGGAAAATTTAGTAATAGTGAGATTTCTAAATAAATATTAGGAATTATGTAAAAATTAATCAGATTGTAATAATTTAGGACTTCCTTACAGAAATTAATATCAACTGCTTTTTTGGCGGTACTTATTGCTTGGCTAGCCATGTGCTCTGTCTTATGGAAAACATAAATTAAAAAAACTAGTTTCTTACATAGAAGGGCTTACAATCTAGCATAGGTACTGTTGACTTTTAGTGAAGCTCTAAGCTTCATATTTCTTTTGAGGAAGAGTAAGAAAAGGAGAAATGAAACTACCTGTAATGACAAAGGTAGTGTTTTCAGAGTTTTACTAGGTTACTTTGAAAAACTAATAATTAAAAATTAAAATTTATTGTTAAATAAATTTAAATTGATGTATAGCATATAATCAGAAAAGTACACAGATCCTAAGCTCAAGGAATGTTCAGGAAGTGAACATACCTGTCTAACTACCAGCCAGTGATAAAATAGTGCATTACCAGCACCCTAAAGACTTTCCTTGTGCCTGCCTCAGACACACCAGTCTTTCTCCAAAGGTCACCAGTGCCCTGTTTTCTATTACCATTAGTAAATTTTGCCTGTTTTTGAACTTTGTATTAATGAAAGCATGTGCTATATGCTGGCTTATTTCTCCCAAGGTTGTGTGTTTGAGAATCAGTTATGTCTTGTGTATAGCAGTTCATTCTTGCTGCTGTGAGACATTCCATTGTATGAATAAATTGTGATTTATGTATCTTTTCTACCATCAGTGGACATTTGGCCTGCTTCCAGTTTTTAGCTGTTACAAAATGGTGCTGCTATGATGATTTTTTTCTTTGTGTGTGTATATATATATTTTTTATTGAAGTATAGCTATGATCATTCTTATTATGTATTTTTCAGTACACATTATAATGTGTTTCTGCCGGGAGTGGGAGGGCTGGGACACACTCAGGTATAGACTTAGGTTTTGAAGGTATTGCCAAATATTTTCCTAAGATTACCTGTTCACACCCTGGCAGGCAGTGTTTGACTATTTCAATATCTCTCTATTCTTCTCAGTCCTTAGTATTGTGTTAAATCCATTTGTTTGGGTAGGTGGTTTTTGTGGCTTTACCCTGTGTTTCCTTGATGACTGACCGATGTGTTTTGAGCATTTTTCACAATCTGATTTCCTATTAGGAAATTCCCTTTGCAAAGAGTCTATTGCAGTCATTTGCCTACTTTTATATTAGATAGTCTGTCTTTTTCATAACTTTTATATTAGATAGTCTGTCTTTTTCATAGATTTGTAAAATGTTTATATTGTATTGTTTTGTTTGTGTTTATAGTTTTGGAAGACTAAATTTCAATATTTCAATTCCTTCTAGCAGCTGATCTCTTTACTGAGGTATGGCTCCATGTGACGTTGATTGCTTCCCTTTTCCCGACAAGTGACTTCACTTCACCACCATGGAATGATAGTCTTCTCTCATCCACCCCAGCCCATCACCTCCTGTTGGTAATCTTTGATTCTCAGTGGCCTTCAAGGTATCACCAAATCCTACTTTACACATCTCTAGGTTAAAACCCTAAGATAAGATCACAGAAAAACTCCATAGCTTATTGAATATGGCTCAGAGGGACCAGTTTTCTTTTACACATTTAGGTAAAAGGTGAAACAATTAGTGTATTTTAGCTAAAAAGAGTATTGAAAGCATTTTAAAGAATAATGTGAGAGTCTTTTCAGTTTAGCTTATCCTTTTCAGTGACTTGAGAGCTGCAATGAAATTAATAACTTTCTCTTGTGCTTTAAAGATTTAAATATTTTATATAAAACCAAGAGTATTTGGAGTCTCTTAATTAGTGTCAGTGTCCATATAAGCCCACAAGGAAATAGAACATAACGTCTATTCTGTGAAAGAGTTGACTCCTACATGCAGAAGGCATCTGTGAAATCACTGACTGGACTTCTCTGAGTATTGGGGCTGGAGTGGGTAAGAGCGATGGGGAAGTGCTATGGGGAAAGGCTCTGGGAACCTCTTTAATCAGAACAGCTAGGGTTTTGTCTTGTGTTCATTGACTTCTTAGAAAGAGTTCCTTTAAACATAGGTTGAAGCTGCTCTTTTTACACTGTGTGTCTATTTTAAGTCCTTCACTTATTGACAAGGAGGTGGAATTCAGTGAGGTTAAGCAGTTTGGTGGAGATCACACACTTGGCCAATGGCAGAATCAGAACTGAAATACAAGTTTGCTCTCTCCATACTGTTCTGAGACTCCGGTGTTTGTGTCAGCTGCAGTAATATCCTAATGATTCAATTATGTCCCCTTCCTACCCACTTCATGATTCTGAGAAATATATTAACCAAAGTTAATTACAGAATCAGAGGGAGGTTTGTGTCAAGAAGGAGTGTTACTCCATGTGCTTCCTGCTGTTGAATGTGTTCCCCAGGATCCCAGCTTATCTGATATTAATGGTCATGAGTTCATAAGAGTATTTTCTTTCTAACCCATCTTATGGCCCTCTGACTACTTTGGTTTATAATCTTAATTATGCAATTATGAATTTTTTATTCTTCTACCATCTGGTATACCTTTTTACTCATTATAGATGCCTATTATTGGCCCTGTTACATTGGACCTAGTTAGGACTTTTTCTTGTTTTGTTTACCTGCTCTCTTTTCTCTCTGCTCATTCCTATTGTTTGTTGCTAGCATACCTGATGTCTGTTCAGAGAGTGTCTGGGAGAGGGAAGATGAGGAGAAGCAGGTGTATTTTGAAGTTAAAATGTAGAAAACTTGATGGATTTGATGTGGTAGGTAAAAATACAGGAAGAATCAGTTTTGTGGCTTGAGCATCTGGGTGGGTACAGCTACAATTTCTAACATAGAGACGTGAAGAGAATGAACATATGATTGATAACTAGGAGGATTTGGATAGAGGGACAGTGGGAGAAAATTAGGGGTAGGAAATGAAGATTTGCTCTCATTGATCAACTGCTGAAACTGGCTGTCTAGATCGCTGTACCATGACTTGTTTCCCTGAGTCCTGCTGAATACCATGGGGCAGTTCTTCACCCCCAGGCTAATTATACAGGGTACCATGATGAAGTCATAAGACTATCTTTGGAAAGACAAGCTAAGAAGATAAGGTAGGGGAATACTCTTTCTAATTCTGTTTGCCTTATATCCATATAGAAATAGAATTAGAAATCTTTAGCATCCCTGTAACCTGATTTAGGAGAGCCTTAAGTTGCATCTACTGAAAAGGTGAAAGGACATTTTCACAAATATGTCCAAGGAGACATGAGGTACCCCTGTCTAGCATGCTGTTGCCATAATTACTCATTACACAGATATTTGTCTATTTATTTACTGCCAGTTTTATTGAGAAATGATTGACATACATTACTGTATAAGTTTAAGGCATATAGCATAATGATTTGATTTGCATATACTGTGAAATGATTCCCACAGTAGGTTCAGATAACTTTCCATTTTTTCATATATGTGCAATAAAAAGAAAAAGGAAAAAAAAGGAAAAAAAAATTCTCCTTGTGTTGAGAACTTTTAGGATTTACTCTCATAACAACTTTCCTGTATATCATTCAACATTGTTAGCTATAGTCATCATGTTGTATATTACATTCCTAGTTCTTATTTATCCTATAATTGGAAGTTTGCATCTTTTAGCCACCTTCCTCCAGTCCCCCTGCTCCATTTTCTCCCCCTGTTCAGCATCTGAGAACCACAAGTCTGGTCTCTTTTTCTATAAGTTTTTTGTTTGTTTGTTTGTTTTAGATTCTATGTATAAGTGAGATGATACAGTAATTTCTCTTTTTCTGTCTGACTTATTTCACATAGCATAATGACTTTAAGGTCTATCCATATCACAGTTGGTAGAATTTCTTAGTTTTTTATGGCTGAATAAAATTTCATTGTGTATATACCACAACTTCTTTATCCATTCATCCATTGATGGACACTTATGTTGCTTCTCTGTGTTGACTATTACAAATAATTCTGCTATGAACATGGGAGTACAGATATCTTTTTGAGTTAGTGTTTTTGTTTCCTTTGGATATAATCCCAGAAATGGAACTGCTGGATCATATGGCAGTTTTATTTTTAGTTTTTTAAGGGTTCTATACACTATTTTCCATAAGGGCTGTACCAGTTTACAATCCCACCAGCAGTGTACAGGGGTCCCCTTTTCTCTACATCCACACCAGCATTTATTATCTCTTATCTTTTTGATGATGGCCATTCTGGTAGAAGTGAGGTGATATCTCATTGTGGTTTTAATTTGCATTTCCCTAATGATTAGTGATGTTGCACATGTTTCATGTACTTGTTAGCCTTTCATATATCTTCTTTGGGGAAATGTCTGTTCAGGTCCTTTGCCCTTCTTTTAATTGAGGTTTTTTTTGCTCTTGATGAATTTCATGAATTCTTTATATATTTTGGATATTAACCTCTTATCAGATGTGTGGTTTGCAAATATTTTTTCCCATTCTGTAAGTAAGGAAAAATTTCAAAAATTTTTTGAAATTCTACATGCGAGGCCCTGTTCAAGGCCCTGGGAATACAGCAAGGAAAAAACCCAAAACCCTTACCTTTTTGGAATTTAAATTCCAGAACACTAATTATATCAGTGCTCTGTTCAAAATCTTTGTTGTCCATTTCAGCAGTATAAATTTTAGCCCTCTGCTTAAATCAAATAGACCTACTACTTGCTGTCCCCCAAACCACATTTATTCTTACCTCCTTGCATTTGCTTGTGCTAATTCTCTCAGCTGCCTGCTTCTCTGTTCCTCTTACGTGGGCCAGTCTCACCCCCTCAGGACTGACTCAGGAGCATAGTGGTTTGCTAGCCAGCATCCAGTTCTAACTGGTTGATGCTTCTGCTGAACCAGTTTTTCACTATTTCACTATTATAAACGTTTCACTGCTACCCCTGTACCCACCCTTCCAGGTGTAGCTCCGTCTCTCTTGAACTTTTCCTAGGTTCCCTTCTCCGACTTCAGTGATCTCATCTTCATTAGAACTCGTGGCACTCACGGGTTTATATGATTTATTTTACAAAGCTCGCAGACTTTCTTATGGCATCTAACATATAGTTGTCTGCGTTTTATTTAAAAATTTGACATATGCTTTTGTCTTTTCTTGCAAAATAGATAGCATTCTCTTTGCACGGGTTGGGCACTAAATATGCACATTTTAATTGATCAATGCATTGGGAGGGACTCAGCATCTCATAACTGTCTGCTGGGGACTTGAAGTGGAGAGGGACCCTATCTGCTGATATTCTGTGTCAGTGTGCTTATCTTTAAACAGTTCCATCCTCCAGGGCCTTCTTCCACCCCTAGTTCCTGTCTCACAGTTGTCCCCCATCACCTCGGGTTTGTGGAGGCATTACCATGCCAACACCCCTTAGGATGCTTGGCTAGTTTTGTGCATTAAAAGGACAGTGGGGTATCTTGCTTGCCAGCCAATTTAATGCAGGCTGACACTCCTGGCACACTGAATTAAGGTGGAGGAGCCAACTGCCTCAGAGAAGAGTCCATTTTTATGGAGATTAAAACACGAACATGATGGAGCACAAAACACCTTTATTTTCTTCTTTTATTTAAATGGAAAGAAGGCAGTAATTAAGCCAGACCAGAAGATGAGTTCTGATTGTTAATTGCTAAGGGAGGTGCAGTCTTTTGATTTATCCCAGTCATTTGTACAGCTCGGCAGATGAGGTACATAGTGTATGCCCTTGCCCACCATATAAGGCTGACAATTTGAGAATTAATCATTTTTGATTGTTCCAGATTTGTCATTTTAAAACTCTAACTGCAATAGTTTTTTCCCCCTCTGGGTAGAAGCTGAGGAAAAGTACTGTAGCTTTTTATCTAGGAGCATGTGGCTACAGAGTCATGACTTCCATAGAGCAAATCTGGCTTACAGATGTACTCAAATAGTCCCCAAATTATTTAACAGGTCTCAAATACTTCACCACAGTTTGATGATCTAGTCAGCTAAATGAGCAGTTATACTTGGAGTTTTAGAACAAGAGTCACCGTGGGGTTCTGTAAAGTATTTAAATATTTCGGGAACCTTTAAAAAATATAGATGTCTAAGCCCCACTCTAGACATTGATATATTTTAAATACTCCCCACCCTCTCTCCAGGCAACTCTAATAATCATCCAGTGTCGAGTATCTCTGGTATAAAGTATTGTTTGGTTCAAGGCAGTAGGAGTTTAATTGGGAATATTAGACTTCTGTTTACATCTATTCTTTGCCTTTTTAGCTCCTTACACAGGAGCATGTGATACATTTCAAGTGAGAGGCATGGACCACATAATTACCAAGTTTAAGGGAGGAACAGATCATTAGAGGCTGGGGGTGATCATGAAGTGGGCAGGATTTGAATCTGTGCTTTAAGGATGCAAAGGATAGGTAGGATACAAACATAGAGGTGAGAACAGGACATTCTGAGTGGAAAACTAGCATAAACCTAAGCTCAAGTGTGCAGGCTCACGGCAAGAATGTGTAAGGTATGTGCCAGGGATTAACTGGATATCAATTGGAAAATAGTGAGAAATCAGATGGACCTGCATAGGAACTTGGGCCCAAAGATCTGGATTTGAGTTCTGTACCTGCCACTAAGTAACTGCTTGCATTGACAAGTTACCTCACTTTTCGGAGCTCCCATTGCCAGATCTGCTGAAAGTGGGATGAGAGCGCCTGTCGGTTTGTTTGGAACCAGGAAGGTAATACGTATATAAGCGCTTGATAAACCACAGAGCCCTACCCAACGCTAGCTGTTGTTATTATTGTCTTTTGCAGGGGAAGACATTGAAGGTTTTACAGCAAAGGAGCGATGTGTAAAAAGTTTTCATTATTCATCCTATTTCTTCATGAGCAAGTGAAAGAAGTCGCTAAAATAAAAGTATTTGACACTGAATTACTTAATGTAATTGTGTTTAGGGACTTGGAGCCCAGCGTTCAAAAGAAAGGATCACCCTGACTGCTTACCATGGCTGCAGAGGCTGAGCCTGATAAAGCAGAAAGTGAGTATCTGCACTCACCTACCAACTCAGTGCACAGTACCCGACGCACCAACTGCTTTAAGCAAAGTCTCCTGTTAGTTATTAACTCTCAAAACACTAAATTTATTGGCACATCCTGTAAGAACTTATCATTCCCTTTATTTAAATATAGCCAATTTTTGAGAGCTCTATAGCAACTTAAAAATTTTTTTTAATGGAGGTTCTGGTGATTGAACCCATGATCTTGTGCATGCTAAGCATACACTCTACCACTGAGCTATACCCACCCCCCATAGCAACTTTTAATGTGCTGTCTGACATGGTATTCAGTAGCCATATGTGGCTATTTAGTGCTTGAAATGTGGCTAGTGAAACTAAGGAACTGAGTATTTAATTTTAATTCATTTTCATTTCAATATAAAAACTAAAAATTCAATTATTGGAAAACTTTTAAGCATATTTATGGCAACTTGGGTATGTGAATCTATTTTCTTAGTGGGACGTTTTATCAATACAGATCAAGTATTTCTGATAGAAATCAGCATCTGAACTGAGATGTATGTAAGTGCAAAATACATGATTTTGAAGACAGAACAAAAGAGAATGCAAAATATCTCCTTAATTTTAAATTTTGATTAATGTTGAAATGATAATATTTGGATATATTTTATTTAAATAAAATATTCTATAAAAATTATTATATGTTATTAAAATTAATTTCACCTCTTTTCACTTTAAAAATATGACTACTTGAAATTACTCAGTTACAAATGCAGCTCACAATATTTTTCATTTAGAGCTGATCTAGACTTGGCAACACTTCAAGTAGTCTTAAATTTAGGCTTAGGTAGCATGATTGAGAAACATATAGTGCTGCCCATAGAGCTGAGATTATTAAGATTTTCCACTCTGTTCCCTCCCCTTGGCTCCGTGACCCCAGGCAGTGTATGATACAGGCCAGCTGGCTTCTGAGCAGGACTACGAATAGAATGCTGTGTGGATCACTTTAACTCTCTTCCAATTTGGATACTACAGCACATTTTTCAAGATAGAAAGGGAGAAAGATCCAGGAAGTGGAGGAGGAATGTTCTCTTGTTTCATTTTGCCTTTGGGTCATGCTCATAATTAAATTATATTTGAAGTCTTGCTTCTATGAGCTTGGAATCCCCCTACGACTCCTTAGCAACCCAACCTCTGTCTGAGAAATATTAACATAGAGATTTTTTTTTTGGTGAGGGAGTACATTGTAAAATCTCTCTGAGGTATATATAGGACACCTATTAATCATTTATTGTTGCAGCATATAAGACACTAAAGAAAGAATAAAGAAAGTGGAGAAGTGAGAAAAATTGTAAGAGACAACAGAATGTCTTTAAGTTGGAACTGAAAAGTTGGGTCTTAACACAGTATGTGTTATAGAAAAATTGTTGAATATAGGTTTTAGGAAATGATAGCCATATGCCACTTGAAGTTTGCATGTTGCTTGGTTTTTAAATTTTTTCTGAAAAGAAATTAGAAATACATTTTTTCACCTACAAGTAATAGAATTGAATATAAACTATTTAATTTGAGATTTCTCTCAAAGTGCATCTCTTCACTTTCTAACTTCTACAACTCTTGGCCCTAGAAGTAATGAAAGGATCTTGGTTCTAGCGTCTCTCTACTGCTTCTCCTTTCTAAGTTACTATTGTCTCCTAGCCCTTCACTTGTTTTTTACTTGTTTGGTGTGTGTTTGTTATTTTCAGCCAAGGAATTTTTTTCCTACAAAATAAAATTGAGAAACAGCTCAAATATGTATAACAGGTAAGATCTAAGTTGCTCTGATTGATGAAGAGCCCCCAAGGCAGTGAAATTGATGAAGCACGATTTTAAAACCCTTGCCTGAGTCTGGATTTTATCATTGTGTTATTTCTTTTGGGCTATTTCTATTTTAAATCTTATCTCTATTAATACAATGTAAAGGCTTATTTCTTTAAAGGAAAATTCATACATTAATGAGCTGGCAGTAGCGAGTGTGGGTGATTTATGTTGACCTCTGTCACAGTGTGTTACCGAGGTCGTGACGTTTATTTACAGTTTTTTTCTGGCGTTAGGCTCTAGGCACCTGGAAGGCAGGGATACCAAGTGTCATATTTATTTCAGTACATTTAGCACCAAAATAGCATCTAGGACTTATTAGGTGCTTAACTAATGTATGCTGAACTGAGTCTTACTGAGCGTGAGGTAGGGCTTTTTTTTTTACCACCTGTGAAACCAAACACACAGGCAGTCAGGCACTTACTCTGACTCTATAAACAAGGGTGGCTATAGCCTTGTGGCCATACATCTTTGTTAAGAATATCTTCTTAGTAAATTTTTGTGAAGTCTCTAAAGAACACAGCCTGTTTGTAGGAAGAATAGAACCCTGTGATTAAGGCCAGTTATTTTTGTTATGGTTATTAAAAAAACACATGTTTGCTAGTCCCTAGGTCTTTTTGGATGCAGAAAAGACTTGCTTAATGATTACAATCAAGAAATGGCCAATGGCTCATTCGCTATCATAGTTTCCATAATTAGATTTTTTTCTGGTGTCTTCACTTCAGTGATTTACTAGGCTAATTATACAGAATCTATAAAGCATTAAGAGAAATCTGGAGTTTTATGAACTATTAATCATCATAGCATTAAACTGATGATATATGAAGAGTGGATTTTTTTAAAAGTATAAAATAAATGTAAGAAAAAATTTTAGGCTGGTGAAATCACTTGGCATTAGAGATTCATTTTCTTTCCCTAAGGGAATGTTAATATTTGCACTCATGTTTTAGATAAATTTATTATGACTATTTCAACCTCTTCATGAACTTTATCATAAAATATTTGTTATTGCTTATAATGATTTTTATTGCATTTTGGAGATTTAGTCACTTGAAGATCCAAAGTATGAAGAGATTTTATTATTTGCAAACCTACTAATTAGTTTTGGGTAAAAAGAACTATAATAAGACTAGACTATTTCAAACTGATTTAGAAAGTTGAAATTTATTTTTGGGCTATTGAAGAAATGAAGATGGATTGATGAAATTAGTTATATAAACCTTGTTGGGGAAAAGTTTAACCCAATGATAGTAATACAACTATAACTACAGTAATAATAATTCCTCACAGTTATTGAAAGCTTATATGTGTCAGACACTGTGCTAAGTGCTTTTTAACCAAGTCCAATTTAATCCTCAGAACAACTGTGGGTGTACAGGATATATTAGTATTATTAGTGCCTTCATTTTACAATAAAATATGGTTCATGAACAAATTGGAATTCAGAGCAAAATGATATATGACTCAGGAATGAGAGCCTTTAAAAATTATTTTATATGTTGTGGTT
This sequence comes from Vicugna pacos, assembly GCF_048564905.1. Taxonomy (NCBI): domain Eukaryota; kingdom Metazoa; phylum Chordata; class Mammalia; order Artiodactyla; family Camelidae; genus Vicugna; species Vicugna pacos. The sequence goes on from NC_132988.1 coordinate 15,047,975, forward strand.
ATGTATTTGCAAATAAACAAAGCCTTAATTATAGATTTTTTAACAGAGAAGAAGCAGACCTTGACAACTTACTTTTAATAACTGAAGTGATAATGTGCACTTGAATGTATAAAAGCTGCATGCTTACATGCTTACCAATTGTGAACAAAGAAACAGAAGCCTCAAGGATTATTAACTGGCTGAATTCTTAACGTCAAAGTTGTTTAATTTCTTGTAATTTTAGACTCATTTGTTGAATATATACATATCCTTGGATATTATAAAAATAAAAACAGACTCTAAGGCATTGAGTTATGAGTTATCTTGTGATGCCTGAGAATTTAACTGTTTGGTTCAAAGGCTAATTTTTTAGTTATGGGAGAAAATCAGTACAGCTGCCTCAGCACCTTAAATGACAATGAGGGCTCAGGACTGCTGACTTGCAGTCAATATGTCTATGTCTGTTTCAGGATCTGTGTGAAAGCACATTCTTCTAGTGGTGGCTGCCTTTCTCTGCCCCTTTAAGAACAGTGCCGGATCTTGTTTTGTTTGAGAGCCTCCTGGCCTGACTGTCTGGGCTGGCTGTGGCGGTACCTTGATGAGTCAGAATCTACCTGCTGGCTCCAAAAAGGCCATTAGGGTTGGCAGAGTGTACACTAGCTCCTCCACAGTTCACAGACAGATGAGGATGGCGAATATCAGACACACTGGTCAACAAAGAGCCCAGCGAGGAAGAAAATGCTACCTTGGGAATTTAACTCCTCTGTCAAAGACCAAGTTTTAGTTATGAACTGGAGAATCAGGATGGCTCTATCAGCACATTAAATCACAATAAGGGCAAAGGATTGCTGGCTTGAAATGAAAGTGTCTTAGTCCACTCAGGATGCTGTAACAAAATATCATAATGTGGGTGACTTATAAACAACAGGAATTTATTTCTCTTGGAAGTCCATCCAAGATCCTGGTGTCAGCATATTTGTTGTCTGGTAAAGGCCTGCTTCCTCACTGATGGCTGTCTTCTCACCATATGCTTGCATGGTACAAGGGGCTGTGTAGCTTTCTGGGGTCTCTTTTGTAAGAGCACTAATCTCAATCATGAGGACTCCACCCTCATAGACTAATCACTTGCCAAAGGGCCCACCTCCTAATACCATCACTTTGGGCATTAGGTTTCAACATATGAATTTTGGATGGACACATATATCCAGTCCATAGCAGAAAGTGTCAATAAACTATGAGTACTTCACTAGGGTGACCAGCCAAACCTCAGAGGAGTCTCCAGTACTCTCAAGGAGTGCATGAAATTAGAAAAACCAACAGATATGTTTAAAAAAAAACACAAAAAAATAACAAGTACCTCAGGAGGCCAGCACTTTGTGGGCACCTGGTTGACTGACTTTAGAGGGCAGTTGGGCCCCCTTATCTCAGAGCTTTATCTGAAAATGAAGACTAGATTATCTCTTAAGGTCTTGTTTCGAATGAAGATGCAATAGTTTTCGTGAAAGTACATTTTCACCAAAAACTAATGACTTAATCAGTCATTACATATATTAATAAACAATGTTGTTTTTCATGTGTATGACACAGGGCATTATAAGTAATTACAAAGGAGGTTTGATTAGTCGGAAGAAGGAAATTAAAGGAGAAAAGATTGTCATGAGAGGAGAAACGAAGAGGATAATTTGTGGTCACACCTTGTAATAGTTCACTGCCCTGCCTCTGAGAACTAAGTGGTCTGGTTAGAAGGCCCCTCAAAGTACCTTTAGATTTTAGTTGAAATTTGATGAAATAGACAGTTTAAATTTCTGAACTCTTGTCTCTTCCATGTGGGGACAGTGTGTCTTATGGCTTTGGATAGTAAAATTTATATGAGCCATTTTATGATTCACATGTGACTTTGTGATCCCATCTCTTCAAAGAATATGTACACTTCTTCAGAAGCATGTGTCTGAAGTCTTGACAACTACTTTGGGAAAGAAGATTAAAAAAAAATCTATCAATCATTATCCTTAGACATATGTAGACAGCCTTGAATGGGGGGAGATACAGTGGCAAGTGTGGGAGAACAGGGAGATTTGAGTTTGGTAATGACTTTACAGCACCTTCCATAGGTAAGAGTGGAAGGATAGGGGAAGACAGAAAGCAAGGGGAGAGTTGTTTTTTCTAGAATAACTACCGAGTGACAGTTCCATACCCAATGATGGGACATCTTAGTAGATACTTCCCTTAGTAGCATCTTAGAAACACTTACTAGTGTGTCTAACCTAACACTTTTAAGGTGGCTTAGAGTCCAGTTGTCCCTCCCCTTCATTGCTAGGGTCTCCCCCAGCTCTAGTCCTCGGGATGCCATTGCCCCAAAGTTACAGCTGCCTGTGGCCCACGAGTCTACATGGTAAAAAACAAGGAGACATTTTGTGAGAGAATGAAGAGTTTGCCCTAGTATTTCATTATGAAATATTCAAACATATAGCAAAATTGAAAGGATTTTAAATCAACACCCCTAGACCTACCACCCAGTGCTTACCAGTAATGTTTTATTGTATTTGATTTATCACATATCCATCCTTCAACATGCACGTAAACACATACCCTTAGTCAGATTTCAGTAGTTGTTTTTAGTTCTTCTGTTGATGTAAAATGTACTACAGTGAGATGCAGAAATCTTAGGTGTACATTCACTGAGTTGTGATACTATGCCTATGTAATCTACTGTGTATCAAGATATAGAATACTGTCATCACCCAGAAATTTCCTTCATGTCCCATCTCAGTCAATCCATGAAGAATCACTGTTCTGGCCTTTCTTTCTCCTATATATTAGCTTTGTTGACACTGTAATTTCAGATAGCTGGAACCATGCAGTATTTTTTTTGTCATTATGCTTACTTGGCATAATGTTTTTGAGATTCATTCATGCTGTGTATATCAGTAGTTGGATTCTTTTGTTGTTGTTGTTGCTGAGTAGTATTTTATTGTAGGAGTATACCATGGTTTATTTACTCATCTCTTGTTGATGCCCATCTGGGCTGTTTCCAATTTGGAACTATTATAAATAAAGTTGCTATGAGCATTTTTGTATGAGTCTTTTGTAAATAATATGTTCCATTCTCATTGGTAAACACCTAGGAGTGGGATTGCTCAGTTACAGGGTAGGTGTATATTAGGTTTTATAAGAAATTGCTATATCTTTTCCAAACTGATTATCTTGTTTTACATTTCCACCAAGGACACTTGAGGGCTCCGGTAGCTCACCAGTGTTGATTGTTATGTCTTTTTCATTTTAGCCATTCTGGTGGGTATGTGGTGGTATCTGCTATGGTCTGAATGCTTCTGTCCCACTAAAACTTGGATGTTGAGATCATAACCCCCAAAGGTGATGGTATTAGGAGGTGGGGCCTTTGGAAGGGGATTAGGTCATGGGGATGGAGCCCTTGTGAATGGGATTAGTGCTGGTATGAAAGAGGGCCCACAGACCTTCCTATGCCCTTCCACCATGTGAGGATACCACTGGGCATCTGTGACCAGGAAGAGGGCCCCCACTTTACCATGCTGGCACCCGGATCTTGGATTTCAGCCTCCAGAACTGACATAAATAAATTTTTGTTATTTACAAGTTACCCAGTCTGTGGCATATTGTTATAGCCGCCCAGATAGACTAAAATAATGTCTTTTTGTGATTTTGATTAGCATGAAGGTAGAGTTTTTAATTGCTTAAAATTAAGTGGGTGAGAAGAAGAGAGAGAAAATCTTGAACCTAAGAGTTCTAAAGGAGGCATAGTCATAGAAATGAGGAGCACACTGACTAGACAGAAAAGCCAATTTGAGAAAGCAATATATTTAAATTTTACCGAGTCCAGGTTAAGAGAAGGAAGTCAAGAAACACATAAATGTCAGAATCATCTAATAAAGGAAACGTATAAGAAGGAAATCTTAGACAAGACTAAATGGAGATGATACATTCTATGTACACGCTATGGAATTCTATACATAGCTGTCAGTAAATTGAATAAATTAAGAATCTTAGAAAATTTAAATGAGAAGAGTTATCATTATAATGTTATCCATTTGTAGGTATGTGTATTTTTTATTTCAATGATGTTTCTACTTAATAAACCTTTTGAGTTTTATTTTACAATGATAATTTTATCAACAAGTTGTAAGGTAAATACCCTTGAAGAAATGTACAGCTATATTAATTAGTCATCAGGTATAGACAACACAGATTTATCAACAATTTTTGCGTCTACATAATGTTGTGTCTTCTGGAAGAACTTTCAGAACTAAAGGAGATTTCAGTTTTATGTTTTCTTTGGTTTCACTGGACTTTAATAGTTTAGGATACTCTACTTAACTCTGACTAAGCTGTATTTTTTAAAGTAAAATATTACAATACAGGAAAATTAACTTATTTTGCATCCATTTATAATGTCCACTTATAAAATTCTCTTTTTATAATGTCCTGCAAGATTCATAACTCTCCAAATATTAATTTTGTAGTTTTGCCACTTTTCATTAAAAGGTACATTAACTACATTAAAAAAATAAAATGTTTCTGTGTTTCTGTTTTAGGTCCTATATTAGAGATTCCCAAGCAAGATTTTTTTCAAGAAGCAAAAACTCTTATTGCCCAACATTATGAGAAAATAAATGAGGTTAGTGCTTTGCATTTATCTAGCATTATTATTTTTCAGGAATCTAGTCACAATTTTTATATACTACAATGATTGTTCCAGATGATTGCATGCACTCTGATAGATTCTGAATAGAAGAGAAAATGAAATCCTTACTAGATATAAAAATCGATTTCAGATTGCATTTAAAAATAAGATTTTTCAGCTCTGCAGATTATTTAATTGCATATATTTTAAATTTGCACATTTAATTTAATTTTTAATGTTTTCTGTTGATGAAATACCTCAAGTAAATGTCTCTCTTTAAACACAGTTGGACAAAGCTAAACTAGAAAATATGCTGTAAGATGTGTCTCTCCTATGTCACCAGCATGACCTGCTTACCTTTGTCTTCTTCCATATCACTTTGTGTTAGAACTGTTCACCAATCTGATAGCTCCTTAAGGGCAGTGACTATCTTTTTGGAATCGTGTATCTCCATCAGTGAGCTTTGGGTCTGGCTCAATAAACATTTGCTGAATGGTGTAGATTTGGAAGGTGAGAAGGAATGAAAGGGAAAGGGGTGGTAAAGAGACAGGAGAGGGGGTACAGGGTGAGATTTTGGGGGAACACATCTACAGAGGAGATGGGAGATTTGGGGAGCAGCTGTTATTGTGACAAATGGTCCTTTAGGGGACAGGTGAGGGAAGGGGATCTTAGGATGGTTTACTGTGTGCCACACTACCGTATTACCTTTTGAATATGTTTTTAAAATATAATTATAAATAAAGATTTTAAATATTTTTCAAAGCTTACTGTGGTGGGGAAGAGGCTTATAAGTTTTACATGTGTTTCTTTTGCATGGTCCTTTATGCTTAGGCTGGTCATAGATGGTTTTAATCTTGTAATCAACGTTGTTAATATTGGTTAACTAATTTTTCCTTCTAATCAATGAAAAGTACTTTTACATTATATTAATTTCACTGGGAGACATGTGAAATGAAAACTCCACAGTTTGTTCAGAGTTAGCAAGCTATGCCTTAGAACCTTGACCTATTTTTAGAATGTCACCTAATAATAACACCGTAATATTCCATCTTTGGTTACTTGGCAAAATGTAATATTAGCAAGTAAAACCTCCTTATTGGCATCTTGAGTTTTCTACAGTTTTGAATTTGTCTAAACCTTTTCTGGGAGGCAGGGAGCAGTAGCTCTCTATCTGTGGGCCAGAGAATTACCAGACTAGAACAATTATAATTGTTTGGATAATTGTCTGTCAGAGACTTGGGACTATATATTTTTTCATCACTTAAAGTGGTCAAAATTAGTAAGTAGTTAAGTGGGAAAAAGGATCTGAAATACATATCTGATTACTAATATGCTTTTCTTAACCTATCTCCATGTATGAGCAGTTATTTCTGGTTCAACTGAGAGTTTTGGGAGTGTTAGCATTTTTTGGACATTTGAAGAGTCTTCAAAGATGGTTAAAAATAATTAAATTATCCTACGTTTACGTGAAAACTTCTGCTTTGAAATGGATGTTAAGAAGCTGTATTTGAAAATATCACATTTAAGGAAAAAATTATGATTTTAAAATTTACATTTTTGTAAGTTGAATGTAGCACTCATGCTTGTTAAGAGTTTTTGGAGAACTATAAAGGATAAAAGCTAATTTATTTGATTACTATCATGTGCTTTAAGTAAATGTCTGATATAATAAGGTACTTTGGAAATTTATTTGTGAATATAATTTTATTAACTTATGAATAAAATGTATTACAAAATTTTATTATATAATTAATATTAAAATTTATTTTTGTTTTGTTTATAGAGTAAAGTTCAAGGTACTTCTATAAATGTTTTTAGAAATAAACATCAAAAACTGAAATCTAGCAAATTCATACCTTTGGAGATTAAAAAAAAGGAAACACTCGATGTGGTCCAAGAACTTCAGGTAGTGCACAAAAGGATTTGTTTTGCCAAAGACTATTCCAGAAGTGGGCCTTCTGAGGAGCCTCCACAACAAACTTCTTTCAAGGAGCCACACATTTTTAAAGTAAAACAAAAATGCAAGGAGGCTGTAGATCTAATTGTGACAGGTAAGGTTTTGGTGGAGCGAAGTAGTTCAGCAAACCAACAGGCAAAACTATTTGCTTATGGTATGCTTAAATGGAATTTCCATGTTCAAACAAACTCCACACTTTAAATGTTAGCAATGAAAGGTAGGGAGGCATGATTACAAATGCTGCTAACCTCTGGGGGCCGCCAGGAATTGAGAAGAGAGCATCTTAATGGGCAGGAGGAGTGCAGAGGAGGAAAATTGCTTAGCCACGTCTTCCAACAGAGTGCTGTTCCTTCTGTCAGAGACTGTTTAGTCCACTGTTAGGAGAGCAATCAGAGATTTATGGCCCTGAATTCTGTTGAGCGGGGTGGGAAGGTAGGTCACTATTGTGTGTTCCCTCAAAGCCCTAAAAGGATTTTTGGGAGCTATAGAGTTTGCCTTTAAGACAAATTGTGGTAAAGTTTTATCCTCTCTCAGGAACCTGGTAAGGTTGAACCTAGAGGTCTATTTAAGGGAAGTGATACTGTTTTCCTGAGACTAATTTAATTTTTTTCCTGGCTAGAATAAATGACCTTTTAAAATACATTTCTAGTTATATAAGCTTTCATAACTTCATCTATATTTTTCTTCATTTTTGCTTATTATATAGTTAGTCATTCACTTGAATTTTTTTCATTCAATGAGTATCTTCTCTGTAGTAAGCTCTGTTAGGAGTTGGAGAAACAAAGCTTGAAAGGCTCAGAGAGTAATAGTGGGGTAATTCCTTTATCATATAGCATGACAACTGCTGTAATAGTGTAAGTACAAAGCATTATGGAGACACTGAGGAGTAACCGACCAGATACTGGAATGAGAATTTCTCAGACGAGATCTCATTAGAAATCAGTGTTAGCAGAAATTTGTTAAAGGTAGTTGGAAACAGGAGAGGCCATTTTGAACAGTGGGAGAAAAATATTAAAGCTCTAAAGGACAAAAAAGAAAGTGATATGTTGTGCGAAAGGAGAGATATGGTAAGAAATGAAATTGAGAAGATGGGTGAGGGTATATTAGGATGCCAATATAATAGCAGGCCTATGAATTGAACCTATGTATGATGGAAAGCCAATGGTGATTTTAAAGTTGGGGATGGGAAGGGTTGAGGTATGATCAGATCTTTTTGTTAGAAAAAAATAAAACTGACATAGAGGCTTTGGAGAGAATGGTGGCAGAGAAATAAGAGAGGAGGCTGCCCAGGAAAGAGAAGGTCCATGTAAGGAGATGGCAGGGGCCTAAAGGAGGGCAGTGGTGAAGCATGAAGTGTGGGGGTGGGGTGTTACAGCAGCATTTCTCAAAGCGTAGTTTTGAGAACACTTGTCCTCAGTGATTCACCTTGATACAAGGGTTCTTTGGTTAGATAAGTTTGAAAAAATGTATTTACTTCTTGGAGATTCATATATTGAAAGCTCTAAGAAATACTACAAAAAGAAATCTGTTTAATGTTTTTAACCTGGCTGTCATCAATTCCTTTGACCAGAGAATTCCTAAAGAAAGATACTCAAGTCTCTAGACTGGAAAATTAGACAGACACCATTAAGCTGAGATAGGAATTCAGAGGGAGAAGCAGATTTAGGACAGTGAAAAAAGAGGTGGGAAAGATGATAAATATAGTTTTAGACCTGTTAGGTAGACATACATATGGAGATAACCATTAGGAAGTTGAAAATAGCATTTAGGAGAGAGATGGGTGAAGACTGAAGACTGATTTTGGGGGTCAGTAACAAACTAAAATTGTGGGGCTCATGTATGTGTTCAACCAACATTTATTTAGTATGTGAGATATATAGAGATAAAAGATATACTACTTGCCCTTATGAAGTTCAAATTTGATATGTATCATTTATGTGTAGTTGGATGAAGGAGGATAGATAATTACAGTATAGTGTGACTGTAATAAAAAACAAGGTCTACTGTTTCGGAATCAATTGGAAAGATACCTAATTCAGGATTAGGAATAGGGCAGGATTCCCAGATTTAAAGTCTGAAAAATTTTGAAGGATGAATAAGTTTTAACTCAAGAAAGAAGAAAAGTCCTGTCTGGTTAGAGAATCTGGCATCTACATGATAATGGATATCTGAGAAAGTGATTACATTACACTTGAGGGAACTGAAATGCTTTTTACAAAACTGAAACATGAGGATTGGAAAGTAATTAGAGATGAGACTAGAAGTTGAAGAACATTGAATTTGAACCTAAAAGTAATCCAGATGTTTTAGGGAAAAGTTGCAGTGATAAAATTTGCATTTTAAAACATTTACTGGCAGCAGAGATGAGGTATGATTAGTTTTGGAGGCACAGAGACCAATGAGGAGATAGTAATTCATGGGAGAAAGAATGAATTGAATTGAGGTAGTGGCCATGAGGATAGAACTGTGAGGAGAGATTTTAGAGATATTTGAGAAGTAGCGTTATCTACATTTTGTCAACAATAAGGTAGAACATAAGACAGAGGGAAGGCCTGTGGGATTCATAGGCTTAGTGGTACTAAGTGGCAGCATGGTAACAGATGCAGCGCATCGAAGGGTTGGAGATGCATCTTATGTAATGATCAGACTGCCACCGGCAATAACCATGAATCCACTGGCAATAACCTCTGGAATCTAGACCACGTACCTACTGAGCTTGGTAGCTCAAGGTGAAGAAGTTGGAAAATATGTTGGTGGTTTTGGCTGCCTTTGGGAAGTTATTATAAAAAAAAAGATGAACTAAGAAAAGTATTGGCTGGTTTGCAAGTAGAAATGAAAGAGCATAGAGAAGTACCAAGGATTTGGGTCCTTGGTTTTGGGCAGATATCTGCCAAGACTTATCATTGTAACAACAATCAGATTAAAGATATGTTTTCCCCAACCCAGCCCATTGTTTCACATAACCTAAAAATACTTATTATGAAGTTGAGAAACTAAGGCAGGGGGTAGAGAAGTGAAGATACAAAGGAGATGTTAAAACTATGTATTAAAAAAGAACTTTGTGGTTATTGGCATGTAGAATTGGAAGAAAATAGATTAAAATATCTACCAAATATTTTAAAGAGTTTCATTGCCAAAGAAGCCATGAACCTTGATTTAATTGAATGTTCAAAAGTAAAATAACCTGTCTTCATCTGGAAGTGGATCAGAAGGGCTGTGCAATCTTCAAGGAGGATAATAGCAAGATGTGGCCAAGGAGCAGGAAAACCCTTCCCAGAGTGGATCTAGGGACCAGTAGAAAAATGAACAAGGGAGTGCCTCTCAGAACTGAATCCTTTTCTACTCAGAGAACTTCCCCACCTCCAGCTGAGAAGACTGCTCAGTGACTCTCCAGCAGAATTCTATAACTTCTGTGGCCTAGTGATTACTACACATCTTCCCTTTTGCGAGTGGAGTTTTTATTGAGGTTATCCTATATGTGCTCCACTACTGGATGTTGTGTGTTTTGGGGGGAAATTGGAAATAATTTGCGAATTTGGTGCACATTATTACTAGACCAGAGGAATCACATTGGGACCTGATGGAGAAGATTACAAATAACTAGAGATCCTGAGCTCTGAGCTTGATGCAGTGCCTTGGTGGAACTTTGGGTTATCTCCTTTGTGTCCTGTCAGGGTATAAGAATGAGTGGATATTTGATGTTCAAAAGGGCAGACTGTGGCGGACACTTGCTAGATGCTCATCAGACTTATTATATCCTTCTTTTCCTGGGTATTTGGCTAAAATCATTCCTTATGTCCCTTGCAGTTAGGTGGAGCCATATGACCAAGATTTAGCTCAGTGGATTATAGCCAGAAGTGAAGCACATCCATAAAAATGTCTTATGTTGTCCTCCCCACAGGGCTCCCCACATTTTCAAGTATGAGGACTCTTTTTCAACATTCTTAAAACAATTGCAGTTTCATTCATGAGAGAGTGGTAAAAGTGCTTTTAGTATCAATCTGTTGATTGAGTAAATATACAAAACTCGGTGTGGGGAATACAGGAATGAGAAAAACTGATTGTGACTTGCTCTCTCATGGAACTTGCAGTCTAGCTGGAGGAACAGATATTAATTAAATCATCACTTATATGCAGATTAAGAGTGTTTGACATATGAATTGGATTTGGTCTAGAGTCAGCAAAGTCTTCCTAGAGGAAATTTCATTTGAGCTAAGATATGAAAAATGAAAAAAAATTTCTCAGACAAGGAGTAATTCCTGCTTGGAGTTCTAGGCCATGGGAAAACTATTTGCAGTGTCCCAAGTGAAGGAAACACAGAATTGCTTTCAAAGAAATGCAAAAAGAACAAACGTGGCTGCAGTTGGGAAAAGGAGCTGGAGAGGGGTGAGCTGCAGCTGTCTGATAAACAGAACCTTGTAGTCAGTACTGGGCTAGGAAACGTTTAACAACTGGCTATGGTGAGAAGAAGGAGGAAGCCTGATTTAGAGCTTTTGCCAATTTCCATAGTGTAAATACTCTAACGTAGCCAATTTCAAGCAACCGATGTGGCATCACTGATTATGGGAGTTGGGAGATATGCCCAATCTGCTCTTTGGAGCATTTTGACAAACACCATTCTTACAGCTTGAGATCCTCTTGGCTCACTTCTTACTCCAGCCCTTGCTTTAGTGAGGTTCCTGCTCCAGGCTTCCCCAACTCCTTCCTGGCTTGGGACACCCACAGGAATGGGCTCAGCCCTGACATGTGAACAGCCAGAAAGGGAGGAAAAGGACTGGTGGATAAATGTTTCCTCCTTTCTTTCCCTGAGCAGGAGGGTCTCAGTTACATTCTATAAAGCTTCTCAGAAGGTCCCAAGCAGTTAAGCAACTAGTTTCTTGTAGTGATAGTCAACTCAAAAAGGATTCTTACATTTGTTCTCCTTTTTTGTGTTTTTCTCCATCATTTATTTCCTGTTCCCTAAGCTCACTTCCTTAAAATACTTCCTTAAAATATTTTGGTAGCAAGTTGTCAGTATTTGCTGAAAGATTGGATGTGGAGCGTGAGAGAAAGGAAGAGTGAAGGAAGGGTAATTCTTAGGGTTTATGCTTGGTGAACTGGAAGGTAAGAATTACCACTTCCTGAGATGTTGAGGTGCTTATTACATATATACATGAAAATGTCTTACAGGTACTCTGTTATATAAGTGTGGGCTCATAAGAAAGGCTGGGGACATTAACATATAGATCAGTGTCCAGTATTAATATAATAAGAGCTACAAATGTTGTAATGGAAAATTTCCTAGTGGCCACATTAAAAAAGTAAAAAGAAGCAGGCAAAATTAATTTTAATAGTAGATTTATTTACTATATACAAGATATTATCATTTTAATAGTAAATATAAAAATTATTAAAAAGATATTTTACATTTTTTTTATCCTAAGTCTCCAAAATCCAGTGTGTATTGTAGAAATTGGACTAGCCACATTTCAAATGCTCAGTAGCTACTGTTGGTGAGTGTCTGCTGTATTGGAAAACAGAGGTATAGATTTTACTTAAAATCATAAACTTGTCTAAGATCATCCAAGAAGTAAATGTAGATAGAGAAAAAAAATCCAAGGACTAATAAGTCCTGGGGGTTTTCAACATTTAGAGGGCAAGAGGAGGAGTACCCAGCAAAGGAAGTGGTAAAGGAACAGCTTGGAGGGAAATCAGGGAAGTGTGAAATCTGCTACTTATATTTCAGTCGAGGAGGAAGGCCTTTGACAGGAGGAGCAAGGAAAGCTCATCCATTGCTGTTGTAAGGCAAGGTCATGGGCACAAACATAGGCCAACAGGTAGATTAGGTGGTGGGACTGCTTCTATTTTTTCAATGAAATTAGAAGTGAGGTCTTCACTTGAGGATGGGATGGGAAATATTGGAGTTTTGCGGGGCAAAGAGAAGGGTGAAATAATAAAAATCTAGGAAAGTGGGAAAAGATAGTTTGCTGTGAAAAATAAAATCTTCCCTCCCTTTTTTTGAGAGAAAAGAGAATTAGTTGGAAGTCTCAATAAAGATCAAGGAAGAAGTTGACTTTATCTCTAGCCCTAGAGTGTGGAAAGATGGTAAGAAAAGAATAATAACCCCTTGAGAGAGCAGCTGAAGAAGCTGTGTCTTTAGGAAAATAAGGGTTGTAGAACCAGAAGATTGGGGGAACATATAGAGAACATAGCTAGGATATCAATTCAGCAGATGAAAATCTGGGGTTTCTTAGGGCATAGGGAAGATTTGGGGGAGGTGATTCAAGGAAGGAGGAGAGATTAAGGGTCTGTGGAGATAAAGTTAATAGCAAAGAGAGCAAGAAGACTAGTTCTGAGGGTCTCTCAGAGAGGGTGGGTGATTCATTCTAGTCTGTCTCTTTTGGGGGATCATTCTCTTTAATAGTTTGTAGTCACAAGGCTAAGGTTTTAGAGATAGGAGGGTGAGACAGGAGTGAAGGTCTTATCAAGAGCACTTGGAGGACAGTGGTCCTCCTGAAAATCCTATTATAGGCTCTGTTGAAGTCAGAGACATTTTACTAGGAATGTTTGCATGGGTCCCACCAGACAGCTGTGAAGTGCTGATCTTAGAGTTTATATTTGAATTAAAATTGCAATTCATTTCTCCAAGTTCTTATCTCAAAAAATAAATAGTAAGTCTGTGACTTGGATCTGTTTTTTAAAACATATTCCCAATATTCACTTCAGTGTGAATGGAAGCATGATCTAAGATATCAGTCACATTAATTCCAGAACTTGATTAAAGTTTGTGAGATTAGAAAGTGAGTCCTATGTGTGTGGTCTGTGTACCTTATGCTCATATTGCACTGACAAATTTGGTTGCATTACCTTTTGTAAGCGGAACATCTTATGTGAGGACAGGTTGAACATTCCTTGAATTTGATTCAAGGATATCAACTTAAAAAATACACTATAACAGTTATACTATCAAATATCTTCAGTAAATATGTTCCCTGTACTTGTATATAACACATGCCCATATTTTTCTTAACAGAGCAAAACCGGAAAAAATATGAAATGATTTCCTTTTTGAGTATATAGATAAATTCTGTAGTACTGCTTAACCAGTTTCTTTTGTCGTGCTGCCAGCAATTTATGAATCTTGATAATTAGAAATCACATGTAAAATCAGTTTTTGTAGTGTATATTAAGTATTAGTTTATAGTTACCATATATTCTATGGTATTCACCTACTTATGCATTCCCTTGGGAACAAAAAATACTTGGGTCTAATTTGAGTTAGTTAAATTTGAAAACAGACTTTAATTAAACTGAGTAAGATTTCATGATTTTCATGTCATACAGATATATTTAGGGGATATTGGATTGTTTTTAGCCAATTTGGTAAGGAGTAGATGTGTCTCTCTGTGTGTATGTGTGTGTGTATCCTTTGGTCTCCAGATCACAAATCTTTTCCTTTAAATATAAAATGAAGGCATAATGAATTTTAATAATACTCTAAAATAACTATGTGACTAGAAAGCGCTGGAGAAAACTATAAGGAAAAGTGATCTAGTATTATGTTAATTTTTTTTGCCCAGAGTGGTGACAGCTTCCCAGTTTTTTGATCAGCAATGTCTATAAAATCTCTTCTTATTTTATATTTTAATGATGTTAAGTATACATAGGATATTTAACAAACATACTAATAATGTTTTTTACTCATTCCCACAAAATTATTTGGAGGAACTTAAGACCAGGTTCCATTACAATTTATGAGAAACGTGGAAACTAGAGTTTTTTTTTAATGAAGTGGAAAATTAAATTGAATTTGGTGTTAAAAAATAATTTGATTTTTGAAGCTTTGAAACTTGAAATGTGCTAATCTTCCTCCAGGTATAAAAACAGGCTCTAATTGAGAAATTTCTAAATGAGGGAACAAATTCGGGATAACATCTGTAGAGATTATCATACAGAGAATTTTGCAAGTGCTTCTCTGCTTTTCTTTGTTTCTTCCTGTTTAGATATCTATGTTTTTTCCCATTTCTTGTTACAGATTTTCTTTTGCTTGTCTATGCTCTTAAAGAATCTAAACAGAATTCTTAAAATTTGGAAATGAATAGAATTATGTATCTGAGTGATCAGTGTCTTAAACACAAACCTGTCTTCTTTGTGCTTTTCCTCTTTTTGTACTGATCTGATGAGCTCTGAAATGGAAAGATACAGGATGGAGACTCAAAGTAAGGCAGGAGACTCACTGCCTCTGTAGTGACATGGCTTACTAAACTGAAGTAGTCACAAAAGTTCATTAACTTTTAATAAATTAATAGTATCTCAAATATGAATATTATTAAAACATAAAGGATTTAGAGACAATAGAAAGACATTCTTTTTACCATCTGCCTTCTACCAACTCTCTTATTGGTCCAGAGGACACCTTAGGGAGAATAGAAATCTTAGGATAAAGTAGTGATTTGTAGAAGTTTTCTTATTAAGTACATTTGTTCCCTGTTTTGCATGTCACAAGGAACCCAGGCAGAGAAGAGTTAAGAGTTAAGTGACATATTCGACAGGCAGCTAGGACCCTTCCTAGGTCATTTGTACATAAGCTTGATGTACAAGTAAATAATACCAGCTTCTCCAAAGAAGTAAAATGAGAGCCATTCCTTCCTGGAAATGGTTTCCTATTTGTGATGAAAACCTTCTTCGGTGGACATTTGTTGTTTTTGGCTTTTCAGCATCGTTTAACCCGACCTTTGGTAACAGCACTCTGATTTGACTTCGCAGAAGTGCTCTTTCGGCTATAAGTTTGTGCAGTTTGCGAAGAGCTGTCACCCCACCCGTTGGCTCCAGGGCTGGCATGTGGTTCAGGCACAGCCAATGAGAAGAGCTCATTCTCCTGGCCACAGTGATGTGTGGAGTGATTGGGTTTAAACCAGCAAAGGTGATATGAGTTTGGAGGTACCAGAAAACATAGCAGGGAATTCTAGAATAAAGCCAACATGAAAGAGAGAGTTGAATGATGCAGAGAAATTAAGGGATGACATAATTTGAGCCTCTAACCCAAGCTTTGTTGAAGACAGATGTTATCTGGATTTTTTAGTTTATATGAATTTGTGAATTCTCCTTTTTGAGAAAGCAGCATAGCTTAGTGGCTTGGAACATAGGAGTTTCACTCCCTAGATTCCGATCTCAGTTTTCGTACTCATTTGTTTCTATTGTTTCTTTAATTTGGTTTTCTGTTGGTTTTCAGTTGTTGTCTAATGGAAACACCTTCCTTATCTAGTTATTGTAGGAAAAATTTCACTGAAAGTGTGTGTAATAGGCTGACTAATGGCCACCTAAAGATATCAGCTCCTAATTCCTAAAACCTGTAAATGTTACCTTATTTGGAAAAAAGGATCTCTGCAGATATGATCAGGTTAAGGATCTTGAGCTAAAGAGATTATTCTAGATTATTCCAGTGGGCCCTAGATGCAATCACAAATGTCTTTATAAGAGAAAGCCAGAGGGAAATTACAGACATACTGGAGAGGAGACACAATGTAACTGCAGAGGCAGGATTGGGATGATGTGTCCACAAGCCAAGGACTGTGGGCAGCCACCAGAAGCTGGAAAAGGCGTGGAATTTACCTGCAGAGCCTCTGAAGGCGGCATAGCCCCGCTGACACCTTGATCTTGGACTTCTGTCCTTCAGAACTGAAAGAGAATAAATTTCTGTTGGTTCAAACCACTAAATTTTGATAGGCATAGAAAACTAATAGAGCATACTTCTAAAACTAGGTTTCAAGTCCAAATATCATTTAAAAAATATTTTTCCTTGTTATAAATAGTGCAGCGGAGAGTATGTGCTTGCTCCGTGCTGGCAGTCTGGGGACTCTCCAGAGGGCCCAAGCCCAGCCTGACTCCACTAATCAGAGTGAGGAATTGGGTGGGGTGAGTCAGGCCTTCTCAAGAACTAAAGCCATGAGCCGTTCTTCCTAGCTGTGCCCTCATGTCTCCTGTATATCTGAACTAAGAGAGAGAATGAACATATGTGTGCTGCTCAGTGATAGGAATTCCTGTCATCAGAGGCCACCATGTTACTAACTTGTGGGATTTGCCTAGAGTCTGAGGTTTACATAGCTTTGGAGGCTTGGAGAAGGAACAGCCATAAACTGGATATTAAGATAATTAAATCTTTCACTGAGTGGCGTGTAATTTCCTCCCAGCAATGCTAGGCACTTTGGAACCTTAAAGAAAGTGCAAGCATGGAATGCTTCCTTCCTCTTAGTGTATTATACCTTGTAGCCAAGGGCCCACAACTATTTCTGCCCTACTGTGTGGAAGTTGGTCAAACACAACCACTAACATTTGTATTAATGTTTCCCATGCACAGATCTGATCATCACATCTTAATTCCTAAATCAAGTAAAGTTAACTTTAAACATTTGAAGCTGAATTTCTTATTAAGATCTTAGTTATCTTTCTAAGACAGTACCTTTCTGAGATGGCTGTATATTTATATACAAATGTCAGCAGAAGCTGACTTAAATGACTTCTCTTTTTTATTAATTTTAAAATGGAGTTCTTTCATTGGTGTCCACATAAGCTAAAGAATGTTAAGACAGTAACCCCATTTCCAGTATAAGAAAGTCTTTTGTCATTTTGAGCCTGTATTATTAATGTGCTCCCCTAACTTGACCTCTGCCTCTGGTCTAAACCTGACTTATTTTTTAAACAAAGTTATGCCAGAGTGACTGTTGTAAAATGCAAATCCTACACTCCCTCTTTTCTAAAATCTCTCAATGTTCCTTGGGCCTATAGGATAAAGGAGGGGAAGTTGTGTGTTTTATGCATCCCAAATATGAATGTTTCTTAAAAAATTGAACGACCATGATAGAAGAAAAACAATTATCTTTCTATTCTTTTTTATGGAAAATTTGAAATTTTTGTTGCATGAAGAGTAACTAAAGAGTATATAGCCAAAAATTAGGAAAAAAGTATTGTAAAGGTGTATCTGGTAGTTAATTAACAAAGACATTGCTATTTTTCTGGATTTTTTTAATGTTGTGACTATTTGTCAGTGTTATAGAGTGAGTGGTTGATCAACTGTGCTGAATTGTGTTTATAGATCAAGTAAGACGAGGACTGAAATTTGACATTGAATATAGCAATATAGAGGTCAATGATGACCTCAGCACCTGCTGGTTTAGTAGAGGGGCCAATTACAAAGAGCACAGGTGGAGAGAAATTAGACAACAAGTGTAAGAACTATTTCAAGGAGTTTTAAAGGGGGACACAGAAATTGGGTGCTTGCTTGCTGGGGGAGGTGAGATCAAGAGAGAGTAGGTTTTTTGTTTAAGATGGGGAAATGACAACATTTCTGATCAGAACAATCGAGAAGGGAGGGAAAAATCACTAATGAAGACAGGAAATGGGATAATTGCGAGGGCAATGTCCTTGAGAGGGCAAATATGGGCAAGAACTGTTATATAGGAAGAGCGCTGCCTTGGATAGGAGCGTGGATTATTTTCACCTGCAGTGATGAGTGGGCATCCAGGGGGTATGGAGACAGATGCTGTCAGGAGGGCAGCTTTGGCAGTCTCTTTTGATTGCTTTTGTTTTCCCAGTAAAATTGAAAACAAGGATATCAACTGAAAGTGAGGTCAGAGGGGAAGTGGAAGTTTGAAGAGAGAGTAGAAAATGTGAAATAGGGGAGAGGAAATAGACTAAGGAGTTGTGCTGTGATTACTGGATAGCCTTAAGGTCCACTTAGGTTTGTGTGAATGAATGTGAAATGAGACCAGTCATGGCTTTGTTTCTCCCATCACCTCAATTATTCAGGGTACAAATACCATCGAATAGGTACAGACTTAGATTCGACTAGGGTCTTGTGTTTTCTCAAATGAAGATGACAAAATGAGGATGGGCAGGGGAGTTGGGAGTCTATGAGAGTGATCATAAGGATTGACTTTGGAATGTAAGCTGGCTGAAGATATGAAAGTGGCAAGGGAGAGTGAAAACCTGGTGGTATCAATGAATTACAGGTCAAAAATTGTTGTTGATGGGGATTGAATATAGAGGGTGGTGATTAGAGAGAAGGATGCTTCAAATTGATTCATCAGATTGCACTGGTATAAACAACAAGTTTATACTCTATAGCACAAGGAACCATATTCAATACCTTGTAGTAACTTATGGTGAAGAAGAATATCAAAACGAATATATGTTTATGTATGACTGAAGCATTATGCTGTACATCAAAAATTGACACAACATTGTAAACTGACTATATTTCAGTAAATATATATGTGTGTGTATATGTGTGTGTGTGTGTGTGTGTATAAAAGAAAATAAGGAAAGGAAAAAAATGCACTGGTAGTGAAGAAGATAAAGGTATGAACATGAACACGGAAGGTTCCTTGAGGAAAGACAATAGTTTCTTTCAACTTTATATAACCCATACCTCAGCCTGACAGATATTCAATAAATGTTTCTGAATGAATTCAGAGAAAAAATTGATTATCACAATGGAGGAAAAGTGATGAAAGTAGATCACTTTCAGTCAGTTTTTTAATCAGCAACTGCATTTGTCCTCATATGTTTGTGGGGTGCAGAGGACAAAGATCCAAGCAGGTAAAGATAACCTATTTTTAGTTTCACACCTTGTTAAATGCAAAGAATGGGAACATAAACCACAGTGGGGCCTCATAAGATCTGAAATCCCCCAGGGACCAAGGTCTCTCATCCTGCTTCTCTGGGTAGGACTGCTTTCCTCTTCTTTCTCATCTTCTCTTCTTCTCATCTTATATACAAACCAACATGGGTGCCTCAAGTCCTAAGACAACATCTAACTTAGTTTCTTAGTGCTCATATTTCTGGAAGAGGGATATGATGGGCCTAGGTTGGGTTAGGTGATCCCAAAACCACAGTCAGGACAGGAGTGATGTGATAGGCCATCATGGCCATTTAGGCCCAATGTCACAGCAGAGCTTATAAATGAGAGTGATCTGGGGGTGGGGGAGCTGCATGGGACAGGCAATCCCAGACACGTCATCTTTTTGTGAGGGCAGGGATCAGTAGAAAAAAGCAGGACCTGTTATATTAAGCAGAAACATTCTTATATTTATAAGAACATATGTTTTAGCTTCTATAATTTTCTTTCATTTTAGTGGAAGTTCAGGAGACAATAATCCTGTTATCAACCAGTTAATATTGCTTATTTTGCCAGCTACAGTAGTAGCTATTAGCAAGCCCTGACCACTCAATGTCTTTATAAACTTCTTTCCCATTTCCTCTGATGAGGTCACTTATTTGTACCTTGCCCTAATCAGTTGATTTGTACTGGAACTTACCAGGATAAGTTATATTTTAGGTCAAAAATTGTTTTAAGACAAAAACCCTTCTTCATAACTTTCTACTACAGAGATACTGATTAAGCAGGCATTGTAAGGATGCTTTGTGCAGTAGTTTCATGAGACCTCAACAGTCTTTCAGGATGAGTAGACAGAACTTATTTACAAAACTGAAACAGACTCACAGACATAGAGAAAACTTATGCTTACCGGGGAGAAGGGGGCGGAAAGGATAAATTGGGAGTTCGAGATTTGCCGATACTAACTAATATATATGAAATAGATAAACAACAAATTCATTCTGTATAGCACAGGGAACTATATTCAATTATCTTGTAGTAACTTATGGTGAAAAAGAGTATGAAAATGAATATATGTATGTTCATGTATGAGTGAAGCATTATACTGTACACCAAAAATTGACAAAACATTGTAAATTGACTATACTTCAATAAAAATACATATATATACAAAAACCCCCAAACATTTAGGGAAGCATTAGGTATTCCTCCTACTTGTAGCTCCAAGAACATCTCCTATCAGATTGTTTGTGTGTGTACTAATGTGTATTCCCTACTAGAAAGTAAGCCTTTAGTGGGCAGAGATATTGTATATCTTGTTTCATTTGTATCCCCAGTGCCTAAACAGCAGAATGATGGACTCATTTAGAACCTGAAAGATATTCTATAAATACTTATTGAATAGTGGAATGAAGGGGGTGTGAGTGGAAGTGTGTGTGTAAATTACTAACCAGGTTTAAGCAAGCCTTGTGGTTTTTCAAACTATTTCATGTACCATTGAGTGGATACTTCTGTTACAAGGTCCTGACCCCTGTGTTACACCTTAAGAAGACCTAGTGTGTGTTTGTGTGTGTGTGTGTGTGTGTGTGTTTGTGAAATGTGATAGTTACTGTACAGAATAAAGAGATCAATCCTAATCACTGTCCGGTGTGAAACAGCTGTTGCCTGAGCTACTCAGTGCCCAAGGCAGTTATTCATTTCTCTGGCCTGCATGGATGCTTCCAAAATGCTTCTGTCACAGCATGTGTGTTCTGGCATCCCCTCTGAACACCGGGAAACTTGGAGCCAAGGACCTATTAGTGCCTGAAGTGTGGAATGTGTGACATTGACCGTCCCCTCTCTGAGCTGGCACTGCTCTGAAGCAGCCTGCGAACCAGGGGAAGGAGCCCGCTGCCAAATCCATCTGGTTTTGATTCCGTCGCACTTAATAAGTCAAAACATTTTTTTAGAGACACTTTATTTTTTAAACTATTCCAGAAGTCCAGTGAGTAGTCTGACTATACTTAGGATGGATCAAAAAAGAGTTTCATGTAGTCACTGTCAAGACACTCATGAAGACATGTAACTTGTTGTCATTACATGTTTTGATAGGTGCTCATAAATAGTCCCCATGTAATTGATTTGATGGCAGTTTCTACTGAAGATTGATTGATTGATTGATTGATTGATTTTTTAACTTTTTTATTGAAGTATAGTCAGTTTACAATGTTGTGTCAATTCCTGGTGTATAGCACAATGCTTCAGTCATACATGAGTATACATATATTCATTTTCATAAGTTTTTGGTTTCCAGCTACACTAAACCCTAAGTGTGACCTTTAAGCAGCATTCAAAAGTAGACTGGAATACATGGTGGTAGCTCTGTAAATAAAGACCTTGCTTGCTTATTTTTCAGTGAAAGTTTGGAAATCTCTATCCATCTCTACAAGCTGATTTTGGTTTTAAAAAACTGAAAATGCTCCCACTGTTATCCTGCTGGAAGCTAATTAGTGGAGACCAGGACAGAGGGGCTAAGAAGTATCATATATTGAGCATCTACTAATTAAGAGGCACTTTGTTAAGCCATGCGTTATCCAAAGTCTTGCAAGATAGGTAGATTGTTAGTTGTGTTCCACAGATAAGAAAACTCAGGCTCAGAGAGGGACCTGCTCAAGCTACAGGCATGGATGGTGAGCGGCAGAACCAGGATTTGAGGTATTTCTGACTCTAAGCCTTGCACTCCTTCCACTCATGCGCTGGGCTACATCCTCTTTCTCAGCGGCATTACGAGCAGTCCAGGGTGCTTGGAGGATCAAGGGTCTCCCAAGTGCTCCAACAGTGTGGGAATGGTACGAAATCTTTTCCTTAATTCTTGTCTTCCTTGAACAAGTCACTTTTCTTTTCTGTGTCTCAGTCTGCCTCAGAAAACTGATCTGATCCCTGCTGCTTTGAAGACTATTCTGTTTTCATGAAGAACTATGATCTTTCAGGAGAAAGGTGACCTTTGAGGTGCCCATCCTCATTCTTAGATTAGAATCATTCTTAGATTCTTGGACACCATTATCATTTGCATCCTGTAGCAATTGAATGCTTTCCTGGTTTCTCTAAATATGGTCCCAGGTGGCACTGTTGTTTTCAGTAAGTCCTCCCAGAGGCACCTTCTGGATGAAGACGAAGTGTGCTAGGGAGTGGTGGCGGCCAGGGAATTCAGCACGGATTGTGTGTATGGGTCAGCAGGGATGTATTCCACTACTGTGCTGCTTTCATGTTCCTGTCTGACCAAAGCCATAAAGGCCTGATGCATTTTAGAAAGTTCCCCAGAAAAGAAATGCCATCGGAGGGGCCTATTGTGCTATGGATTGGAGAGCTCAAGAATTCTCAGGAAATGAATATATGTATTTGCTAGTAAAAATGAAAGGACACCTAGTGTTACACAGATATTTTGAAGGTTAGAATGTTAGCTTTCGGATGAGCTTTAGCAGTTGCTTTTTTTTTTTCCTTTTTATTGTGAAAGTGATAACTGTTCCTGCCTCTATCCAGGGAATCCTTTCTAACAATACCACATTCATTAATGGGAGAGTGATGGTTTCCTTGAGTGGAAGGAGCAGCAAGAATATGGGGAAGGATGGACTGTTGTGGAAGAGAGGGGAGGGCATGATTACCTTGCTGGGCCAACAAGAATGAGTTGCCCAAAATGGCCTTAAAGGTGTTTTTGGTGTTTCTAGACAGTTTTGAAGATAAAATTGTTATGTGAGTAGTTAGAATTTAGCAATGACATTGTATGTTTACAGTTCTAGGCCCCAGTGCAAGAGTTACTAACGCCTTGGGTTTATACTGCCCAAGTTGTTTCTTTGCCTGGGCTTTTAAATGAAGCTTTATTTTAATTTGTACATAGTGCTTTGCCTTGTTTAAAGGAAAAAAACCCCACAATATCTGGAGCCCCAATTTCTTCAAGTCTGCCTTTTGCAGCTGATTTTATTTATTTACAGGCGTATTACACCTAGAAAAAGTTTTATGGCATCAGCAGTAAAATCAAAAGAGAGTGTGACTTCTCTAATCATGTATTTCCTACAGAAACTTTAACCATGCAGATCTACAGATCTGGGTCACTCTTCCTGTTGAAAAAGGAATGGTTTTCAAGTGTTGATTTTCACTGTAACTAGAGGTTTTACTCCTTTTGTGGCTAGCCTCCAAGTTTTATTTTCTTGAACCTGGAGTGAATCTCATATCTTCCTAGGTTTATTCCTGTGTTTGCAGCCCTGATATAAACATCCTATCCATGAGGAAATATTTGTGCTGCTTACAGGAGCAGCTTCTGTGGCTGGAGAGGGTAGGTAGCACACTGTGAACACAGCCCAGACTGATGGTCTGTACGTGGATGACAATGGGAGTCTAATAAATGTGTCACACTTAATACACTCTCTGCATCTGCTTGGGAAAGAATCTGAGATACAGAAGCTAAAACCAAAAATCAAGGTCTGGTTCTCTTGCTGCATGGTCCTGGCCAAATTATTCGACATATTGGATCCTCAGTTTCCTATTTGGTTAAGTGGACATGATAAAAATAACTGCTGACTATATTGCTGCAAGGACCAAATGAGATTTCTGTGTGAAAACATAATATAAACTTGAAAATACCAGGCACCTTATTAGTGAATTGAAAGACTCAGGAGGACATATATGCTGATGTAGAAAAGCTGATGGTTGTCTATCAGTGTAAAGCAGTTACAGAGTGCTTTTGCAAAAAGACAGTTTTCTTGGAAATATTAGTGGTTTGACTGGGCTCCCTTTCTTCTCTGACCTCCCCTTAGTCAACAGATCATATTCAAACATAACGCTCGGTGGGGAATCCAAAGCTTAGTAGGATGCATTTGCCTGGTGGTTATCTGAAAACTAATGTTCTAGTTTTATGTAAATGTGTTCAAGCTACATTGGTGCCCAAGTGTATTATCTGGTTTTAGAGTTTTGTGTATCATGTGTTTTTAAAGACTTAATAAAACCTTAAGTACTTAATAAACTGCTAGGGAACAACTGTGACAAATGTTGTTGGCATCAAATACACTGGGAAATAAGGTTTTCAGCCGAAGTGTCTTAATTAGGAGTGAGGCCAGGTTCCATCCTCTGTTTCACCTTGGTTTCTGCTTCTGGTCAGCCTTACAGCCTAGAGCTTTGTGATTGGCTGCAAATGAGTCAGATTGCTGTTCTGTGTTGTGATTAATACCCCTGATGAGTCTATGTAGATCAACAACAGACAGTGTGCCAAGTCCATTTGAGGACAAGCAGCAAGTTGTGGTTCGATGAGCATCCTTTGTCCTTTCGTTTAGACTTAGTTCTAAGCTTGGGAAAAATATGACTCCTAATGCAAAGTGAAAAAGTCTATCAAGATGTTTGAGATATTTTACCTAAAACAAACCATGGTATGAAATGTGAGGAAAGCTAAGAAGAGCTGATGAGAAAACAGAGAAAGAAATAATCATTTACAAATAGCTGTTTACCTCACTTGAAAATGATCCTAATCAGGAATTTGCATTTCTTTAAAGCCTTTCTGTTGATGATAATATCCTTACCCCTGTTTCTCAAAAGGCAATTATCACATAAAATGGCTTATAATAGAAGTGTTATTGCTTTCCTGGTGTTCAGCAATGTAAGATTTTTATTGGTATACTTGTCTTTTTTTTTTTCCTAAGCACCTGCAATTATATTTACATCCTGACAAAATATAGTAGAGGTGGCACTTAAATCTCCAAGTTTCTGTCTATGATCCTAAGCAATTTTACAGTCTTTTCAGCTCTACCTATTTTCTGTAACAATTTCAAGTGCAATTAAGGCACAGAAGTACCACTTGCAAAGTTTCCACAAAGGCAATATATTTTGGGTTTTGGTACTAGATAACATCACAATTACTTGCTTCATAATTAGTTTGGCAGATCTAGAATTAGCTCAGAATCAGAACCTTAGTGAGACTGTAAGATCTTAGCTTTATGTGTGGGAAAAATTCTGACTTTTTGTGTGAGGAAAGAAGAAAAGGGGTGGGATGCTGGCATTTGTCTTCAGTAACGTGGAGTGGTTGGTAGGATGGGATGTTGATGGTAGTGCAGTGAATTACCTGACAGATGACAGTTTATGAGAACCAAGGAGAAGGGAGATCACAAACACTAGGCAGATTTTTTTTCTTGGCCCTAGATTAAAATATAGGACTCTTTATTCTACTAAGAATAGGTAATGAACTTACCTTGGATCTCTACTAAGAAAAGATAATAGCATATATATGAGATACTCTAATTTTACATTCATCTAACAATCGTACATTTACTGAGCAGCTTAAGAGGGTCTGTGAAGGGCCTGGGATTTCCTCCTATTTACAAGCTAAAAATTTAGCCTGCCACAATTTCATGGATGTGATCCGACTGCAGACCCAGAATCAGAACCTGTCAGAGACAAGGACTTCATTTCTCACGGACAGCATGCAGGCTGAGCTTCATGTCCACATCAGTTCCCTTCACCCCGAGTCCCCTGGGGCCATGTGGAGGGGCTCATGTGGAGGCTGTACACGTGGGTTTGTGTTACAGCTGAGAGATGTGAGCTTGGGGAATCTATGGCTTTCAGAGGAAGAGTGCTCTTCTTCCCTGTAGGAGGTGTTACCTCACTCCTCAAGGTTGCTTGCTGCAAACACAACCCTGAGAAACAGTCTGGGTAAAGAGTGAAGGACAGCCAGAACCTGGCATTCTTCGCATCCAATACAACTGTCAGATGCTCAGGACCCCTTGCAGACTGCCTCTTCCAACATCAAGGAACTCAAGACAATTATCTTCCAAACCATATGTGTCTGTTGTAACATGCATAAACTCTAAGTACATATATTTGTAGTTTCAAAGCATTATTATTCCCTCTTTTTTTGCAGATGAGGAATTTGAGACTCATTGTGTTTAAATAAAAGGCTAAAATCACAAAAAAAATGGCACAGCAAGCACTACAACAGTGGTTTAATTCATAGTCTAATGTTGTTACCATTAGACTGTTCTGCATTACTGCAAAAGGATCTTTGGGCTATGTTGGCATGGTGTTGTAGCGAGGGCTTTGCCATTACTTTATCACTGCTGTTGTACATCTCAGGAAATGAGTGCTCATTTTGCTGTTCTGTTGTTGCATTTTGGTTCTGTTGATCTAGTGTGTTCCAACATCTTTTCCTCCCTTTAGTTTAGATAAATCTAAATTTATTTATTTCTAAAGGACCATGGCTTTCTCGAAGTTCTAGGAAATAGGGTCAAAACAATGATATTGCTTGTTGTCATAGAACTACAAAGCCGTAGAGATAAAATATCCATCAGACACAATTTAGTCTAACTACTCCACCTCCATTTTATGAATAAGAAAGCAGAGGTTCAGAGAGTCTCAGTAAATTACCACTCAAGGTCAAAGGTTTTATTGGTGGATAAGAGAAGACCAAATCTAGGGTTTTGTTTTGTTTTTTGTTTGTTTTTTTGTATATAAGATTCAGTATTTTTGTTACCGCACTGCATTTCATTCTGAAAGAAAAAGATTTCCAGGATATTGGCAGAAGCTTAGTACCTTCTCAATGTGTGTTCTAAAATTCTGTTTAGTTACAGTAGTAGTTTTATTTTTCATGTTCAAGATAATCAATCTAGGTATTGAAATGACAACAGAATTATAATTTCTTTAAATCATGGGTTGCAAACTTAAATACCCTTCTAAGATCAGCAGGTAACTGAGACAGTGGGATCAATGGGAGGAATGACATCTATGGCAAACTGGAGAAGGCACACCCATTAGACACCCTGATTTATTTCTTGAGCATCATACATCCCCTAAATCTATATTGGCGTCTATATTTGGCCCTCCAGCTGTCATTTTGCAATACCTGACTTGAATAACATGGTTTTAAAAGATTTGCTATATCCTTACATGTGACTTTGTCACATAGACTTTCAGAGCTAACTAGGATATCAGTTGCCAGCTGCTCTAACCGATCATTATGAAAGGGAAGCAAAGGAGCTTCAGTGACTTGCTCAAGACGATTAAGCTAGTTTGTTACACCACCTGTGACTAGAACCAAATTTCCAAACTCCTAGTCCTGTATTCTTTCTATTTCATCTTGAAACAGTTTTTAAAAAAGAATATTCAATATTGTAAGAAGCAGCAACGGGCAAATCAGTTTTGACATGCAGCAATGCATCTTGTTGATAACCTCCCAGAAATTGGTCAATAATTATTTATTGAGTATATTACCACATGCCCATGCTAAGTGACATGAGGCATACAAAAATGTGTCAGACATCTTTGTTCATTTCTATCCTCTCTAGTTGGGAAAGTGAAAACTGATACAGGAGAATAATTAAATGCTAGAATCTTTGGCATTGACTTTAAGTATAATAAAAGTTGGGAAAAAGAGATTATTGGGGACTTGAAGACCTTAATTCTCCATTTTCCTACAATTATCTTTAGTAGTATATTTAAGAGAATGCTTTGTCATAGCCAAAAGAATATTATGGTATTTGCTGGAGGATGCCAGTACTGGAATTACACGTGTGAGTGCATGTCTGTGAGCGTGAGAGATATTGAATTGTTATCTATGCTGTTCATTCTACATGTTAAGTCTTCATTTTTGTCCATTGGTATCTTAAACATCTCCTGAGCCCTATTTTGAAGTTAATGGCGAGTGCCGAAATTGATATAAGCTGTGCTGGGATGGAGAGAGAGAGCTATCCTCTGATTGAGGTATTATAGGAATATCAGTTAAAAACAAACTGTGGCCCTCTGTGCCTTTTAATGTATGTATATCAGTACATCATACATCAGTATGTTTGTTTTCCTTCCAGCAGTGTTTAAGTTCTGTTTTCATACGCTGTGATACTGTAGTCAGCCTTACCCTAATAGTTTTATCCTGGTAGGGAATTCCTCTCCCATGTCTGTTTTGTAACTTGGTTGGCATCCCTAGCAGATTTGTCACTTCCCCCCTTTTTCTCTCTCTACCTCAGATGCTCGGTCTTACTGCTCTGTCTGCAGAACTCTCCCTTCTTAGGTGCTTTGAAATTAATCCTAATATGAGGGTTGGTCAACTTTTCTTGAAAAGGATCAGATGATAGTAAATATTTTGACTTTGTGGCCCATATGGTCACAATTACTCATCTCTGCTTCTGTAGCAGGAAAGCAGCCACAGATAATAGGTAAACATACGGGCTTGGCTGTTGTCCAGTAAAACCTAGTTTACAGAAACAGGTGATAGGTTGAATTTGGCCGTGGTCGTGGTTTGCCAACTCCTGCTCTAATCCTTTGGTATCTTAAGGAATGCTTACTCCAAGGGTTGATCAAGATGATATCTGATTGTATAGGAAGAAGCTCTTGTTTATATTTTTCTTTATTTTCTGATTATAATTCTGTTTTTGCTTATTTTATAACATACTTGATGTGTTAATAAAGTAGAATGTAAATATAATTTATAGTTAAATAACTATGCATATATTGGGACACCTACCCCCAAATTTTTGTACTGATATTAATGTGCAAAAAAAAAATTGGAAAATTGGAGAGGCTTCTACTCCAACATTTCACATTCTTCACAAAGACCATGCATTTGAAAATAAACCTCTCTTATGCTTACACACAAGAAATGCACTGTTAGTGTAGGGAGTTGTGACTGTGGAGTTGTAAAATAGGGAAAGGGTCCTAGAGACTTAGAATCTTATGCATTCTCTCTCATTTTTATTGGAACCATCTCAGCTGGTCAACAATTGGCCATTAGTCTAACTTTCCTTTTAATAGTAGTCATTTTCCCTTTGGTAGTATCAAGAATATTCTGAATTGTTACTTTTAAATATGATTCTTTTGCCTTTTTTAATTGAAGTACAGTCAGTTACAATATGTCAATTTCTGGTGTACAGCACAATGTCCCAGTAATGCATATATGTACCTATATTCGACTTCTTTTTCTACGTTAAGTGTTATTCTCTAATTCTATGGATGGCGCAGATCATACATTTTCTAGCATTTGTTAACCCCCTGGCGTCTGACAGAACGATTGATACACAAAGAGCAGCATGTTCATAATTAAATGAAGGCCCTATAGTCTCTCAAGAGACCACAGTTAGAGGCCTTGGTGTGCTGTCTAAACCAATGCTTGCCTACCCTTTAAGAGGAAGTAGTGATAGTTCTGGTTTTGCATGTGTTTTGTGATCAATTTCTTCCACTTCCTCCCCCTACCTAATTCTAAACCTGCCACTGGGAAATGTTAATTTTTAATTTTAATATGAATTACAATTAATTGATTTTGAGAACTTTTTGTCAATTTCATGAGGCTGTTATGCAATTTCAGTACTTTGGGGCTACCGTAAATCTAGAGTCAGAATGTCCAATACAAGTGGCTAATATAAGTAACCACATTAAATCAAAAGCTTTTTAATAGTGTAATATTATTGCTTTTTAAGTAGCCTACATTTATCCTCCCAACAAAGAAGTTGTATGTTTTAAGTGATGTTGCTGCTAAGTATTTAATTGTGCATCATTTAAAGAGAAATTTGCAAATGTAAAATACACCAATAGTTTTGCATTTTTAGTGTGATCTTGTCAAGTTAGAGTTTAAATTAAGTTGGAAACACAAACGAGACCATGCTAGCATTCTATCTCAATCAGCTTTCTGTATGCCCATGGTCCATTCTGTGGAGGTTGGCCCTGTCTCCACACACCCACTTTCAGGATTACCTGGATTCCTGTTGGAATATTTGAAACTAGAGTAGCCCCTTTGAACTTTAAGTAGTTTTGTTAATATGTTCAGCAGTATTACTCATTGTTTGTTTCTTTGTTAAGCACTAGATGGAAAAGTTACCCTCTTTTAGGGTAACTTTTGTAATCTTTCAGATAGCCACATTTTAAGCATAAATTTCCTCTTCCTACAAAGGAAATATTCTTTTAAAGTGTCAGAAGGAAATAATTTCAGATATTAAAACTTATTCAGAGCATGCTTAAGCATGTCACTATTTAAGTGTCCGTCTGTATTTGCTTACTTCTCTTTTTGCTTTTTCATGCTTACTAATGGCTCTCAGTTACTATTTGTAATGAAACAAACCAGACATTTAAACTTGAGGAGGCATCTTGTGCAGTTGGAAAGACAAGAGGAGGGGGAGGATAAACCTTGACTTAGTGCTTGATTTTTGACAAGTGCTTCTCTTGTATGAGAAGCATCCTTTCTTGTGTCCTACTGTGCTTGTCATTATATTTATTCATTTATTTATTTATTTTTATTTTACTACCAGACAGATTATGCTAATAAAAAATGCATGCAGTATTTGGGTAGTGAAATGCCAAACTGCTGTGGGTGGTATGTGAGGTGGGGGAGTCATGCCAAGTAATAATCTACAGGCAGAAACAGGTCATCAAGTGTCTATTTAGAAAAATTGAAGGTTAAATGCCTGTCGTTATTTGTAGATGTCGATCAGTATATTGTTCAGTGTCCGATGAGTCTTAATGCATTTATATTTATGACAGATATGTTATTCTATCCTTGTTTAAATAGATTTGCTTTAACACATTGAGACACCCATCAAGATATATACATAGAAAGTCACTCAATATTTATACTGGATTAGATCAGATGACTGAATTGAGCTTTCGGGTTTGTTATGTGAGAGCATATGGGCAAGTTGTAGCCTAGAAAAGATGTATGGTATTTTCAGTTCCCTTTTAATTATAGAATCTTATCTACAGCAATAAAAGTTTATATTTAACTTTATAAGAACTGTATGCAGTGAGCAAAATAATTGCATGCACTCATGCATCTGTAGAACATAAATTAGATTTTGATAAAAAGTAAATTGATTCTTGATAAAGTTCTGAATGCTAATGGGACAGAAATTCCCATCTGACTCTAACCATTTTCTATTCTTGCAGTATCTTTTGCAGTGATATAGGCTGCCTTTTTTTTTTTTGGCACCCACATATAGCAGATAACTGTGAAACATTTCAAACCTCAAAGTGACACTAAAACTGTGAAGTATGAAATGGAAGTGCCAGAGCGTGTGAGACATATTGCATAGCGCTGCTCAGTAATTCAGTGTGTGCGTGCAAGAGAAATGCCAACACCACTGCAGGATGCAACATGATTAATGCTACCAAAAATTAATACATAAAAACAGTCTCTATTTGCAAACAGTCCCTAATGCCTTTAAGTTACCACCTTCTATGTTTAGCAGTCCTGCCCTAGTGATGACACCCCTCTCACCCCATGAATATCTGCGGAGAGGAATACAATTTATAAATGAATATCCTCCTTGCTATGTCAAGGTTACTAAATAGTTACGGTAAAGGACTGTGGTATTTTATGCTTCTCCATGAGTGCTTGTATTTTTCCCACCTGACATGTGAAGATCATTAGTTTTATACTGGTTTGCCTTACAGCTGTCACTGCCGTAATGATTGTTCTCTTCCCAAGTTTCTTCGGACAGTCTTTCAGCTAGGGTCAAATGAGTTCTTTGAGTTCTCAAAACCTCATTCAGGGCCTATGTTAGAGTGTCCTTAGGTTTTACTTGCTTCTGAGACTCAGTTTGTTCATTTGTGTGTCTCACTTTTGGGAAGCATGTTCGAAGGGGTTTGGAGTTATTACCAAGTATTCTGTATTTCCTAGATCAGACATAATGGGAAGGAAACATGTGTCCCTAGGAATGTGTCAGCCCTGTTTATGTTAAGTTGCACCTATCTGTCTGTCTGTCTGCCTACCTAGCTTCCTACTTTTCTTCCTTCCATCTATTCATCCATCCACATCTGTCTATCCTGATAAGAAACATGAGTTTTCTGCGTCACAGACAGACTTTATTACTCAGAGGGCATCCTACCTCAGGTTCGTCATGCCTCATGTAGACTGGAGTGAGCACCACAGAAGAGGAACTCTGAAATTCTGATTTTAAGTGCTTATGTAGGGCATTTGGCACATTTGCATCTCCTCCCCTGTAGAGACAGAGAAAGAGAGAGAGGGGAAGGAGGGAGAGCAAGTGCTTCATGAATGTAAGCAAATCCATTCTGGGAAGAGGAGGTGAAGTGACAGTCCCTGAGTCTATCACACTTTTGAATATAAATAAGTGGCTCCAGAGCAGGTGCCTCGAAATCTCTCCAGGGTCTTTACCTTCCCTGGTTTGTTTGCTATTCAAGCATCTTTTAATGCAGGTACCGGAATTCATTGCTCAGAAAGCCATGGCAGTGCAGAAACGTGAAAATATTTATGGAGAATTATTTCTTGACACCTGTTTCATTTTGTGTTAGTGAAATCAAGGGATATACTGACTAGGGATATACACTGGTATTTCTTCATCAGGTCGATTTGTGAGAGTCATTGAATTACAGCCACATCTTTGGGTTTTTGTTCTTGCTTCTTTGTTTTTAGTTTTTTTGTTGGAGAGCGTGACCCCAAAAGGTCAATATACATACACATCTTTTGGGCAATTTTGCTAAGCCTTTGGCTATATTTACTTGGTAGAGATTCAGCTGTTTCACTAGAGGGTGACTGGCATTATCTTCCTTTTGGGGAATAGTGTATACTGCTTAATTTGCAAAAGGCTTGATGAGTACTATTGTATTTTATGACTGGATAAGAGAAATGAATGCTTGATGGAGAAATTTTAGGCATAGGAATATTTATTTAGCATGATACGACTTTCTGTTTTGTTTTCAATCTGTTATGCTGTTACTAAAAGTTTACATACTTGGTACAATATTTTGGTAGCACTTTATCTTATGGCACTTCTGAACTCCACTTTGGAACATGTTATGTCTGCTTCATTTCCTATATAGATATAATCAATGTCATGTTATAATTCTCATCATTATGACCATTACCCTCACTAATTTTACTGAGCACTTACTATGTACCAGGCATTGTGCTAAGTATTTTGCATGTATTATTCACCCAGTCTTCGTGGCAGCCTATTATCTTCATACACATTTACAAATGAAGCTCAACACAGATGTAACGTAACTTGCTGAGTGTCATACTGGTGAAAAAGTTCAAATTTATGCCCCCTCAAGTCTATCTGCTTTCTTAACCACTTCTTCTGTGTTACCCCTTGTAAATAATACAATTTACCCACCTGTAGGATGAGATTCCCATACCTGAAATATATTAATTAATGTAATAATTTGTACCTGGTAGATATTGAATTGATTGATTATACTTGAGTAAAATGTCTTAAAGCTTATTGGAATTGTATAATTTTTGTCTTCCTTTTCATTGCTTTTACATTATATTTTTGTATTCCTGAAAATAGTTATCTGTTCATTGTTTTTTAGAACGTTTAAAAATGGTTTTAAAAACATTTCACACTGTTGTTTTATTGAGGTCTAAAAGAGTGGAGTTAAATTGTACTGAAAAAACACGGATTAACTTCCAGTTCTGCTGACATCACAGAGAACTACATATTCTCTGAATTTAATTCAACTCCACTTTTAGTTCCTGGCTGAGATCTGTTTGTTCATTCAGCATTTATTGCGTACCTAATACGTACTAGGCTAGGTACTGAGGTATTTGTTCAATAGATAAATGAATGAGTACCATTACTGTGGGATTAATAGGATATAAGCTTTCAGAAAATCGTGATGATGTTTTCCCCTTGTCTTCTAACCTCCATGGTCTCTGACACATGATTGAGGAAGGTAATCGATAACAATTTGTTAGTTGAAGGATATTATATTAGACAATAATAACTACATCAGGATGGAGAAGAGGACTGTAAGAGAAATCTGAAGTATTCAGACAACCTGTCTAGCGCAAATATCTTTACTGCCCTCTCTGACATGACATCTGAAATTCATTACATCTGTACCTAGTAAACACGTTATTTTATTTATTCGGTTAATATTTATTGGGCGCTGATTTATGCTATGTGTGAGTTAGAAAGGGAACAAAAATTTTCCATTCTTAACTAGCTTATAACATACCAGTGAAAAAATTCATTCATTTATTTAATAAGTATTTACTAAGCATCTATTATATGCCAGTCACTCTTCTTGACAGTAATGTTATCATTGTGAAAATGGAGCTTATATTCTGCTGGGAGAGGATAGGCAAAAAGCAAACAAACAGATAAAGCAAGATAATCACAAAATGTAAAGATCACAGTGAAGAAAACAGAGTGATACAATAGACTGTGGGGACATACTTTAGATGCAGATGTCATGGAAGTGTCTCTGAGGAACTTATATTTGATCTGAGATCTGAAGGAAAGGAGGACCAGTAGTGTGTTGGTAAACTAGCTGTCTGGGGGTGGGAGGAAGCCTGATATAACACATCTTAACTTTCATGGTGTAAGTATTTCCACTGTGAGTGATTTCGGGCTACCCAGGGCTTAACCTCTGGATGGCAAAATTTATGTATGACTCTTGAAAGCTGGTACAAGTCAGCTGCAGCACATCACTGGCAGCAGTATGAAGAGAAATCCGGGCAGTGAAGAAGCCCCAAGAAGAGGCAGGAATTGACTTATTCAGGGTCTTGAAAAGAAACCATTGTGGCTGTCATGTAGTGGCTGAGAAAATAAGCCATGTGAAACCATGTGAGAGAGATGGGTAAGAATCAGATGATGTATGGCCCTGAGGTAATGGCAAGGAACTGCTTTTTATTTAAAGAGCAGTGGAAAGTAATTGAATAGTTTTAAGGCAGATGTGATAAGATTTCCATTTTAAAAAAGATACGTTGACCTGTATGTATAGAATGGGGTAAATGGAGGCCAGAGAGAAAACAGGAGACTAATTAGGAAGCTATTTTTCAGTTCTGGCAAAAGATAATGTTGGCTCAGATTGGGTTATTGTTCAACACATATCCACTCTCTTCCTCCTCCACCTTAGGTTGGAATATGCTTTCCTGCCCCACTGACTTTGAGATGGGCCATGTGCTTGCTTCGGCCAACAGGAGGTGAGAAGATGTGATGCAAGCAGTAGTTTTAAATGTGTTAGTGGTTTAACTTGTCTCTTATATTTCTTGGTCTGTCACAAAAAGACCATGTCCCAAGTAGCTGCACCCGTCCAGTGTGGCCCCTCTAAGCCAGCTGCCTCACAGGCTGAAGCAGAACTGCTCTGGCCAAGTCAGAGAACTCTGAGCAAAAAAATCTAAACTTGTAATCCACCGAGTTTTGGTTTGGTTTGTTATGCAGCATGATTATGGCAATTGTTGTGGTGGTGGTGAAATTGGAGAGAAATGGGAAAATTTGAGATATATTTTAGTTATGGATTTCTGGTTTGAGTTGGTGGCCGTATGGTGGTGTCATTTACTGACACAAGAAAGACAAGAAAGAGCAGTTTCTGAGGGGGAAAATCAAGAGTTTTATTAAATATGTTATATTTGAAATACTTATTAACATGCAGCTTCACATGTAAGACGATTGTATACATGAGTCTGAAGTTTTGAACACAGTATGGCCTGGAGGATAAAGTTTTAGAGTCACTGATGTGTGGACATATTTACCCAAAGAACTGTTTGAAATCTCCTAAGGAACAAGTGAAGTTAATACAAACAAAAGGGCTTCTGATAGAGGCCCATGGCTCTCCATCTTTTAGAG
The DNA here is from genome assembly GCF_048564905.1 of Vicugna pacos. NCBI lineage: Eukaryota > Metazoa > Chordata > Mammalia > Artiodactyla > Camelidae > Vicugna > Vicugna pacos. The sequence goes on from NC_132988.1 coordinate 15,083,692, forward strand.
GTCTGATAGAAGGAGGGTCAGCAGAGGAGACTGAAAATGAGCAGCTGGGTTTTCACAAGACCAAAACCAGGAGAAATTGTTGTCATATAATCCCTGCACAAGAGAGCCACTATTGCCATTGTGTACTGCTGAAGGCCCAGTAAAATGCAGAGATATGTCCAGTGTGTGTGCTACTGTGGCGTTACTGCATCCTTGGTAAGTGATGACTGTGCGAGCTGGATTCCTGGTGGACTGAAGACTGAACAGGGTGAGGAAGGGCACACAGTTTGTGTGTAGACAGCCAGTTTAAAGTTTGCTGTAATGCAAAGAAAAATTGAACAGTAGCTAGAGAGGTTTTTGTTATGTTTTGTTTTGGAGTGTGAGCTGAGATGGTGACTGCATTAAGTGGTAATCACAGTTAAAACCTTTTATTTGACCTTGGTTAGTTCTTTTACCCACCCCGTTTACTATTTATTTCAAGTCTTTACACTGTCCTGGAGACCCTTATTAAATTACTATCCTCTCCTCTCAGTAAATAGCCTTGCTTCCTACTTCATGGAGTAAATAAAGATCTTGATGAACTTGCTGAGAATTTATTAATAGCCACCTAAAATCTTATCTACCTTTTTCTTTCAGAAGATGCCTATTTTCTCTAGCTAAATTCTATCCCATCCTTTCTCTTCTCTGTGGGACCTACCTCATCTGTTACACATTATTTACTTTCTTCTATATCTCCACTTTCTCCTTTCCTATAATATATAAGCATCTTAAAGTCTCTCTTATCTTAAGAATATAATGACATGAAAACATTCTGTTCTCAAACTTATGTCCCTATGGTGATGATTTCATCACTCTTCTTCTCTTCAAACCACATGTCTTGAAAAGAGAGTCTACTTTGTAGTCTCCAATAACTATTCCTTCAGAGCAGTGAAATCTTGCTTCCACTCCCATCTTTCCATTAAACTGTCCAGCAATAACCTCCCAGTTACAAAAGCTAAGGGATATGTTTTATTCTTTGTCTTAAATTTATGAGATAATAGAAATGAATAGTCATAGCACTGCAATTGGAATTACTCAATTATTTGTATAACTGTTTAATTATTTAGTTAGTATAATTCCCTAGAATGTAGCCTTCATAATCCCCTGATTATTTTTTGCATCTCTGATGCCCAGCAGACTGCCTGTCTCATTATAGGAATTTGGTGAATATTTGTTGAATGAATGATTGAATAAGTGGATGATGGATAAAAATACAGTCCTTGTCCTCAAGAGACCATGAAAAAGTTTACAATTTACTGAGGAATTGGCATTCTATATAACACACATGTGCTGGAAATTCCAACAGTAGAAAGTCATATGACATCCACCCAGCCCACACACTAGAATGTGAAATGTCAGTAAATTGCAATCTGTTAATCTTGACTAATGAATCTGTCTATAAATTTAAAACTTAATGTTTTAAATTTTATTATAATTACTTCATATAAAATTGAATAGGATTAAAATAGCTCTTAAAAAGAAAGGTAAGAAAAGTATTTTATAATCACTCTATAAAAAAACTACAATCTCATTTTTTTGAATGAAAAGGATCTGAATTTAACTAACCTGTGTGAAGCACTTTCATAGTATCATTACGTCTCTACATAGAAGAGACCTTAACACTATTCTAGCTCAACTATTTTCATGATATAAAATCCCTTTTATAATATTTTCTGGAAAGTTCCTGTCCAATCTCTGCAGGAGACACCTGTGATGGGGAACACACTTCTTTTTATGATATTCAATTTCTGAATTATTAAAACTAAATTCTAGAAAACTAGTTTCTAGTAACTTACATTGTTGCAGTTTATTATTTAAGATTTAAGATAGGCTACTTCTAGCCACCTGAACTAGAACTCCTTTTTTTTTTTTTTTTTTTGTGAAAGTGAGAGAAGCTTTATAAAAGTTGGGTTAGAAATGGGAATCAGTTGAAAGAGGAATATATATAGTATCAATCATATCTGAAAAAATTGAAAGAAATTAATCCATGTCACTGGCAAACAAAAAGCAATAATATTAAAAATTCTATGTAACTGAATAAGAATTGTTAAATATTTTATTGATTGATTTGTATAACAAATATATGATGAATGTGTTAGATATTACAATGAGAGGCTGAAGATTCAAGGGGAATAAGTCCCAGGGACATCATCCCAGAGTTTACAGACTAATAAGGGGGGAGGTAGGCCAAATAGTGTTCCCCAAGTTGTATCTTGAAGCCTAAATGACTAGCAAAACAGGCATTCCTTCATTCAACACATTTTTATAGAGCATCTGAGAATCCAGAATGGAAAAAAACAAAACAAAACAAAACAGAAGAACAAATCTAAAGAGGTATTTAGGGCAGAGCCTAGCTTCTTTTCCTGGCAGTTCCTGCATGTCTCTGGTGGCCCTGAGCTTTCATTTTCATTGCACCTTCCATGTGCAAGTCTCAGAGAAAATACTTGTGACACATGCAAGATGGGAAGACAGGTCAGAAACTCTGCCAAATCTAAGACTTCCCCAAAAGGTGGGGTCATCAATGAAAGACTAAACCAGGAAAATAAAAAAGCCTTGCTTTGTAAGAAGGAAAAATGAAACAAACCTGACTGTCTGAGCTTTGGTACTGAAAGAAGAGAAAAAAAGAAATTTTGTAATTCATAACCACACATAAGCTTACCTCGGATTGAATCAGAATCCATATTAGCAGTATTTCAAAAATCTTAAGTGAGAAATTAGTTTAATGTTAGTATGAGTTGAAAGTTCCTTCAACTGCCTGAAGGAAAAACAAATTATTTTTTAAGGAATGGATCTTAATCTCAGTTTGCAAACAATTCTCATTCCTACAGAATGTAAGTTTACAATTTAAAAATATCACAAACTGCATGAGGAAATTAGTCGCTGTGAGTGAGAAACTTAGCCCTTCAGCTCCCCCAAAATGAAATTAGACTTTCAAAGACCATAGATACTAGAATTGTCTGGTATAAAATAGAAAATAAGTATGCTTAATATGTTTAAAAATTAAAAGTATGAAAGTACGAATGAGCTAGAGACTATTAAAATGTTCAGGAAGATTCGATAAAAACTAAAAGAACTTCTAGAAATAAAAATATAATAATTTAAATAAGAAATGTAAGTTCTTAAGTACAGATTTAGTAGACCTGAAGATAGAATCAGTAAAGTAGAAAAGGTATCTTGAGAAATTTACAAAATGAAGCACAAAGAAAGGGAAAATATGAAAGACTAAGAGCTCTGGAGAGTATATGGAAAACTTTTTAACATAAATCTAACCAGAATTTTTCAATTAGGAAACACTAGAGAATGAGGAAAAAGTAATTTTAGAAGATATAATGACAGTTGCTTCTTGGAGATCTGATTCCAGGTCTGGGACAGGGAAAGGACAAAGTGAGCCTAAAACTCTCACTGTGGCAAAAAGGAAGAAATGGCCAAAGACTAATGGAGATAGGTGAAAATGGTAGAGGAACTGACTGGCCAATTTTGGCATTATGAGCACCAAAAAGAATAATGGTGGAAGTAGATTATAACAGACTGAGTTAAAAAACGAATTAATGTGTCCCCAAAAGGAGGAAAAAGGGAAAAGAAGAAAATCCTTTACAGATTAATGCCAGTTTATAAATGCAGAAGTCATGATAAAATTACAAAAAACATCATTTTGTAATTTCCAGTGTAATGACTGACTTAGGCAAGAGTAATTACTGGATGTTGAAATCTTTTTTTTAGAAAAGGTGATTGGGGAACAGCTAGAGTATCAACCAGAAATTATTTCTTAATGACTAAGGGAGAAATATACCTTTATAATAGAAATAATTGGCAGTTACCACCTGAATAAAATGATAAAATTTAGCAACATCTTTTGGTGAGATGTAATAGGAAGGATACCGTATCACATATGTACTATTCCTGTCAAAAGTATTTAATTTCAGTCTAGTCATAAAGAAACAGTGAAAAGAGTTCAGATTGCTTTCAAGAATATCTATGTCAAAAAAGGTGAAAAAGGGTAGGAAGTCAGGGTTACCTAGTTGAAAGACATGCAAGCTACAAATACAATTTAAAATTTTCTTGTGGTCTTATTAAAAAAGGTAAAGAGAAACATGAAATTAATTTCAATGATATATCTTAGTTAATTTAATATATGAAAATATTATTTAAACATTTAATTACTATAAAATTATTTACATGTACTACATTTACATGTAGTAAATCTTAGAAAATTAGACTGTATCCTATACTTACATCTTAATTCAGAGTAGTCATATTTTAAGCACTCAGTATTCATATGCTGGTGGTCACTGTATTCGACATGGCATTTCTAGGTTAAAATAGATCTAAGAGATATATATATGATCTTTGATTAGAGCCTGGAATGAAAAAAAAAGTCAAACAACTAGAAAGGATGTTTTGGGGACAATTAGGGGAACTTGTATACAGATATGCCTTAGATAATCTTACTGTGTGTCAATGTTAATTTCTTCAGTAGGTATTATGAATATATAGGAGATGTACTTGTTTTTAGGAGCTTTAGATGTGTTATTTAGGGGTGAAATGTCATAGTGTTTGCAACTTACTTTCAAATTGTCCAGCCAAAAAAATTGTGTATACACATATATTTTTAAAGGTGTATGCATATACATATATCAGCTACAAAGTATTTGATTTAAACAACTAAATTAAGAAGCTAAATTTATTAGCTGAATACAGAACAACGTTAGAGGATATACATTTTCAGACAAGTATGGAACATTATGAAAATTGACTATACATTGATCTGTATAGTAGGAGTCAATTAATTTCAAAGAATTTGGATATATATAAATCATGTTCTCTGATGACAGATAAATTAAATTAAAAATAATAACAATGATAATTTAAAATCCCATAATTTGGAAATCAAAGATTATTTATGAAAAGTATGGAGGATGGTGGATTGAAGAGTATCATGGTTGGAGGCAGGAATCCAAGTGAGGAAGCCATTAATTAGTGTTCCAGAGGAGAGATAATCAAGGTCTGTGTTGAGGTATTCTGAGTGGGAAAGGGTGGAAGGGATTAGATGACTGATTGTATGAGGAGGCTGAGGGAGAGTGAATAGTAGAAAGGACTTCTGAGTTTATGGATGGATGATAGTGTCATTAATTGTGAGAGGGACATGTTGATTGGGATGTCTTTGGGATGTACGTATAGAGATTGTTGGTTATTCAAATTTAGCACTTGAGAGTAGTCTGAGCAAGATATATACATTTTGTGAGGCATCCACATTTTAAGTGACAAATATAGCTGTGGGAGTGGACCAAATCATTCAAGTAGAGGGTTAGAAGGCAGCCAACGAAAGAGCTTGGGGTCATACACAACAGTGGGAAGTGGTCAAAGCAAAATGAACCCATGAAGGAAACAGGGAAATAGTTGGAAGTGAAGGAATTTGAATGGATAATTGATTCCAGGTGAAAGAATGACTGATTCTAGCTGAACTCTTGGGAAAGCATGGAAAATTGTATTCAGGACTAGAGTCCTTTGAGAGTTCTAATGCCTTATGTTCCATTTGTTTGATTTCATTACAAAAGCTGCCAGTTATTCATTGCTTTACCTGTATTTTCTTTTCCTAGTCTCCTTGTCTGCGACTTACTAATTATTTTAACCAGAAGTGATTTATAATTTATGTTTCAGAACTGAAATTCTAGAGTTTGGTGTATTAGTTTAAAGACTAGATTTTACATAAAGGGAATAATTATGAACTCAGAGATGTTACAGTTTGCCTAAAATCATACAGTGAGTCTTGTTCCCCATCTAAAGGCTTATCTACACTAATTAGAAGTAATATAGGGTTTCCATATGCTTTAATTGCCTTTCTAGAAATCTCCCTTAACTCTATCCTATTTTTTAAAGGGTATAACTGCACTTATTTTCTGTTTCGGATGAAGTACTAAGATGATTTAATTAAATGGTACTGTAGAGAGATTTCAGTTTATCATTTAAATGGATTATGCGTAAAGTTTTTAACAAACATTTTTCCCTCAAAATGGGCATATCTTTTGCTTTATTAATTATTTTAGTAACACAAGCTTAGTTCCTTTAGCATCAGTGTAAAATTTGCTCTCTAGATCTCTTAGTTGCACATCTCATGACCTTTCCCCTCATCCTTTTTCTTCTTCCCTTTTCTGCAGTGATTTTCACTATTAGCCATACTGTCCATGGAGAGTGGCAATCCTGTTTTATTAATCACTATATCGTATATCTCCCCTACCTAGGAGTTAGCATAACAATTTTCACTAAGTGGATAGTCCTTAAATAAGTATAATAAACAAATAAGCATATTGGATATCATAGTGATTAAGAATGCAGGCTATAGGGACTACCTGCCTGGGTTTGAATATTGCCTCCACCTACTGTTAGCTGTATAACCTTGGGAAAGTTAATCTCTACTTCACTTCAGTTTCTTCATCTGTAAAATGGGGATAATAATGGTACCTAATTTATGGGGTGGTTGGGAGTATGAAATACGATAATCCATATATAGCAATTAGCACACTTAGCATATGGCAAATATTTTCAAATGTTGATATTTTTAAGACTCAAACTTATAAATTCTTTCTCTACTTCTTCACCTTATTGTGATATTTCTCAACTTTTATATAAAGTGTGTCTTTTGAGCTCTATAATCACCCTCCAAAATAAGCAAGGCAGAAATTATCCTCTTTCCATAATTAGGCACCTGAGGCCCCGTGAGGTCTGCAGGGGATGGTAGAGCAGAATGAAAAAAGGTGAACTTACAGTTAGAGGGATACAGGTTTGAGCCTTGGCTCTGTACCATTTAACTGACAAGATCTTGGGTAAACTGCTTCCCCAGTGTATAAAAGGGAATAATCACAGTACTTCAAAAAATACACAAAAAAAGAAAAAAGGTTTTGAGGCTTAAGTGTGAGATTATTCATAGGGAATGCTAACTAGCACCCTGGTATATTATAAATAGTCAATATACCACAACTTCTTATCCAGTCATCTGTTGATGTACACTTAGGTTGCTTCCATGTCTTGGCTATTGTAAAGAGTGCTGCTATGAACATTGGGGTGCATGCATCTTTTCAAATTGGAATTTCCTCTGAATATATGCCCAGGAGTGATAATGTTGGATCATAGAGTAACTCTATTTTTAGTTTTTTAAGGAATCTCCATACTGTTTTGCATACTGGCTGCACTACATTCCCACCAATAGTGTAGGAGGGTTCCCTTTTCTCCACACCCTCTCCAACATTTATTGTTTGTGGACTTTTTAATGGTGGCCATTCTGACTGGTATGAGGTGATACCTCATTGTAGCTTTGATTTGCATTTCTCTGATAATTAGTGATATTGAGCATTTTTTCATGTGCCTATTAACCATGTGTCTATCTTCATTGGGGAAATGCTTGTTTAGGTCTTCTGCTGTTTTTTGGATTGGGTTATTTGTTTTTTTGTTACTAAGTTGTATGTGCTGTTTATGTATTATGGAAATTAAGCCCTTGACAGTCACATCATTTGTAGATATTTTCTCTCATTCTGTAGGTTGTCTTTTCATTTTGTTTATAGTTTCTTTTGTTGTGCAAAAGCTTATAAATTCAGTTAGATCCTATTGCCATTGACAGATGACTAGATAAAGAAGTTGTGGTATATATATAATGGAATACTACTCAGCCATAAAAGGACTAAAATAATGCCATTTGAAGCAACGTGGATGGACTGGGAGATCATTATACTAAGTGAAGTAAGCCAGAAAGTGAAAGAAAAATAACATATATCACTTATATGTGGAATCTAAAAAAATGACACAAATGAACTTATTTATAAAACAGAAACAGATTCCCAGACATAGAAAACAAATTTATGGTTACCAGAGGAGAAAGGTGGTAGGAAAGGATAAATTGCAGATTTGCAGATACTAACTACTGTATAACTATACATAAAATAAATAGGGGTGAAGGCATAGCTTAGTGGTAGAGTGCATGCCTAGCATGCATGAAGTCTTGGGCTCAATTCCCAGTACTTCCATTAAATAAACAAAGAAAGAAACCTAATTACCTCTCCCATTAAAAAAATAAAATAAACAACAGGTTTCTACTGTATAGCACAGGGAACTACATTCAATATCTTGTAGTAATCTATAATGAAAAAGAATATGAAAATTTATGAATGTACATGTATGACTGAAACATTATGCTGTACACCAGAAATTGACACAACATTGTAAACTGACTATACTTCAATAAAAAAAGGTCAGTAAAGCATTCTGCTTTCCATGTCTCCAAATTTTTTATATTCTTTGTTATTCATTTTAAGTCTAAATTACATAATTCTGTCGACTGTGCTCTTTTGTTAGCACTGACACACCAACACGTTTGTAAATATTTCTGAAACAGAGTGTTTTATCTCATATGTTCTCTGTATCTTTACTATCTTTTTATTATACTTGAGCTGGTAGCTAGCAGGTCCTTAATAGATATATGACAATATATTATTGCAGTGTTTCAAACTATGTGTTAGCCCCATTATCTGTACAAAATAGAAAGTAACAGATATTTAAAAAATATTTATCTAAGTTTATTTTAGACTCAAACTCAATTTCTTTTAAAAACAAAGCTTTGCCTTTTCTGGAGTTAGTCTTTCTATCAAATGGAGGAGACTTCTGGAGAGCTCAGTGCCCCTATTTATATTAACTGATGATTTCTACATTATTTTAAAATAGCAAGCTCTCCTATAAAAACTAAGTCTTACGAAGATAAAAATGATAATAATGCTGATATGTATAAACGAGGGTGCTTGCATTCACTAGTATGTGCTATATACTCTTGCAGACATTTCTCTGGAAGCTATCTCCTTTCTGATATATGATATTCATTTACTCTATACTTCTACTCCTAAGTTTTAGTAATTGCAAAACATCTGAGGAGCATGGGTTGGAAAAAAGCACTCAAATGTGTTTTTAGAGTATCTTTGTGTTAGTAATTTTTTTGAACAATGTTATACCTCTTGTTATTAAAAAATCTGTGATTTGCAATTTAATTCAAAAAATGCACTAAGAACTTGAAAACAAATAGTATACAATTAAAGCTTTTTTTTCTTCTTCTTATTCCAGAGCAAGTTAAACTGGGTAAAATAGTGACTAATATTGAATCAGTAAGTAAAAAAATGGAGAAAGAAAAGCAGCAGCACCACGGAAAGCCCAGGTAACATGTAATCAGCGAACCTATAGAAAATATAAACTTTTCTTATACTTTGCCAGTATTTCCTGACCAATTGTTATGGTTTCTCAATTCTATTAACAACTCATGCATGAGGCTAATTTAGCCTTCTGCTTGAGTACCTCAAAGCATATCAATTATCAGAATTTTAGTTTTCAGTTCAATTAACTTTTGAACTTGAGGATGTCTGAGTAGTTAAGCAAACCATCTGGGTTTTACAGTGCATAAGCTCAAATCCAATTTGTGGCTTTCTTGAGAAAAATGCCATATTTTACGATAATATTACATAAGTTTAGAATTTTAATAGCTCATCTGCAGCAATTATGGAACAGAGTAGAGTTATAATTTTTCTTTTTTAATATAATAATTTATAGTTAGTCTTTTCTAACAGAAGGTAAAGCTGATCCTACAGAGCATAGTTTAAAGGCAGGAATTTTGAGCATTTCTTCTGCTTTCCAAAGATGTCTGAAGATGGGTCAGTTACTTTTCTGAATTATTTCACTAAATAGCAACATCATATTTGAGGTAACTTTACAATTGAGTATGTTACTGTCGGCCTGAAAGCTACAGATAGAATCTCTAGAAGCCTTTTATTGTCTAGGGATATTAATACTTCTAGAATGTGAATACTGCTCTGTTAAAATGTATTTTTCAGTGACTTGTTTTACATTAATTCATTATTTAACATGGTCAGAAATCTGGGTCATTTAATTGTGAAGGAAAAGAAATGATTTATTGGAAATTTACCAGTTTAAAGAAATATTCTTTCTGCCTTTATTAAGTTTATCGAAGACCCAGGTTAGTCTAGCAGAGTGTTAGCTGTTAAAAAGAGTAGTTAATATAGCAATTTAACTGAACAGTTTGGAATTTTAGGAACAATTTAGAATTTTAGGTAAATTTAGTTTAGAATTTTATAGGTACTAGATAGTTTACTGAACTAATTTGAAAAACTATCATTTTTGGTATATTTCGGTGGGGTGGTAATCCAAGGAAGAAGAATAATTTAGTCTTAGGTCTCTAAACTGGGACAATTGAAGCACTCATATGTACCCAATATAGGAGCACCTAATTACGTAAAACAAATACTTAACAGACATAAAGGGAGAAACTGATGGGAATACAATAATAGTAGGAGACTTTAACGTCCTACTAACATCTGGACAATAGTCTAGACAGAAAATCAATAAGACAATAGAGATACTAAATGACACAATAGGACAATTAGGCTTAATTTATATTTTCAGGAAATTATATCCAAAAAAAAGCTGAATATACATTCTTTTCAAGTACACATGGGACATTCTCTAGGATGGACCACATACTTGGACACAAAAGAAGCCTCAACAAATTTAAGAGGATAGAAATTATTTCAAGCATCTATTCTGACTACAATGCTATGAAACTAGAAATCAACAACAGAAAGAGAAATGAGGAGAAAAAAAAACAGCTGCATGGAGACTAAACAACATGCTACTAAAAAAAGGGATCAATGATGAAATCAAAGAAGAAATTAAATAATAACTTGAGATAAGTGACAATGAAAACACAACCACACAAAATCTATGGGATGCAGCAAAAGCAGTCCTAAGAGGGAAGTTCATAGTGAAACAGGCCTTTCTCAAAAAACAGGAACAATCTCAAAAAAACAACCTAACCTACCACTTTAAAAAATTAGAAAAAGAACAAACAAAACTTGAAGTAGGCAGAAGTAAAGAAATAATAAAGATCATGGAGGAAATAAAATAGAGATTGAAAAAAAATGAAAAAATCAATCAAACCAAGAGCTGGTTTTTTGAAAGAGTAAACAAAATTGACAAACCTCTGGCCAGACTCACCAAAAAGAAAAGAGACAGGACATAAATAAACAAAATAAGAAATGAAAATGGAGAAATTACAACCAAATACCACAGAAATACAAAAAACCGTAAGAGAGAATACTATAACCAATTATATGCCTACAAATTGATCAACCTAGAAGAAATGGACAAGTTTCTAGAAACATACAGCCCACCAAAAGTGAATCAAGAAGAAATAGATAATTTGAACAGACCGATCACTAGAAGTGGAATAGAATCAGTAATTTAAAAACCTCCTTGCAAATAAAAGTCCAAGATCAGATGGCTTCACTGGGGAGTTCTACCAAACATACAAAGAACTTATACCAGTCCTCAAACGCTTTCAAAAGATTGAAGAGGAGAGAACACTCCCAAACTCATTGTACGAAGCCACCATCACCCTGATAGCAAAACCAGACGAAGACACTACCCAAAAAGAAAATTACAGGCCAATATCTTTGAGGAATATAGATGCAGAAATTCTCAACAAAATATTAGCAAATTGAATCCAACAACACATAAAAAAGATCATACACTATGATCAAGTTGGATTCATCCCAGGGACACAAGAATGGTTCAACATATGCAGATCAGTCAACATGATACACCACATCAACAAAATCACATGATCATCTCAATAGACGCAGAAAAAGCATTCGATAAAACTCAACATCCATTCATGATAAAAATTCTGACCAAAATGGATATAGAGGGGATTTACCTCAACATAATAAAAGCTATTTATGGCAGACCCACAGCCAACATAATACTCAGTGGTGAAAAGTCGAAAGCCTTCCCGTTAAAATCTGGATCAAGACAAGCATGCCACTCTCACCACTTCTATTCAGTGTAGTATAGGAAGTCCCATCTATAGCAAATCAGACAAGAAAAAGAAATAAAAGGGATCTAAATTGGAAGAGAAGAGGTAAAATTGTCACTATATGCAGATAACATATACTATATATAGGAAACCCTAAAAACTCCACATAGAAACTACCAGAGCTGATAAATGAATTCAGTAAGGTGGCAGAATACAAGATTAACGCACAGAAATCTGTTGCATTTCTTTACAATAACAATGAAATAATCAGAAAAGGAAATTGAAAAAATAAAATCCCTTTTAAAATCACATCAAAAAATACTTAGGAATAAAGCTGACCAAGGAAGTGAAAGAGTTATATGCAGAGAGCTATAAAATGTTGATTAAGGAAATTAAAGATAATTTAAAGAAATGGAAAGATATCCCATACTTTTGGATTGGAAGAATTAATATTGTTAAAATGGCCAAACTACCCAAAGCAATCTACAGATTTAATGCAATCCCTGTCAAATTACCCAGGACATTTTTCACAGAACTAGAACAAATAATTATAAAATTTATATAGAATCACAAAAAAACCAGAATTGCCAAAGCAATACTGAAGGAAAAGAGCAAAGATGGAGGAATAACCCTCCCAGACTTCAGACAATCCTCCAGAGTTATAGTAATCAAAACAGTGTGATACTGGCACAAAACCAGACATTTATGAATCAATGGAACAGAATAGAGAGCCTAGAAATAAACCCAGACACCTACAGTCAATTAATCTTTGACAAAGGAGACAGGAATATACAATGAAGAAAAGACAGCCTCTTTGCGAGTGGTGTTGGGAAAGCTGGACAGCCAGCCAGACAGTTAGAACACTCCCTCACCGTACACAAAAATAAACTCAAAATGGCTAAAAGACTTAAATGTGAGACAAGACACTTTTATAAACCTCCTAAAAGAAAACATAGGCAAAACATTTTCTGATATAAATCTTAGCAATGTTCTCCTAGGGCAGTCTACCAAGGCAATAGAAATAAAAGCAAAAATAAACAAGTGGGACCTAATTAAACTTATAAGCTTTTGCACAACAAAGGAAACTATAAACAAAATGAAAAGACAACTTATGGAATGAGAGAAAATATTTGCAAGTGATGAGGGCTTAATTTCCAGAATATACAAACAGCTCATACAACTCAATAACAAAAGGAAAAAAAAAACCAATCAAAACATGGGCAGAAGACCTAAAGAAACATTTATCCAGTGAAGATATGCAAATGGCTACTAGGTGCATGAAAAAGGCTCAATATCACTAATTATCAGAGAAATGCAAATCAAAGCTACGCTGGTATAACCTCATAAGAGTCAGAATGACCATCATTAAAAAGTCCGCAAACAAATTCTGGAGAGGTTTGGAGAAAAGAGAACCCCCGCTAACTGTTGGTGGGAATGTAGTTTGATGCAGCCGTTATGGAAAACAGTATGGAGATTCCTTAAAAAACTAAAAATAGACTTACCCTGTGATCCAGCAATCCCATTCCTGGGCATATATTCGTAGGAAACTCTAATTCGAAAAGATACATGCACCCCAATGTTCATAAAAGCACTGTTTACAATAGCCAAGACATGGAAGTAACCTAAATATCCATCAACAGATAATTGGATAAAGAAGATGTAGTGTGTATATATACAATGGAATGTTACTTAGCCATAAAAACAAATAAAATAATGCCATTTGCAGCAACATGAATGGATCTGGAGAATGTCATACTAAGTGAAGTAAGCCAGAAAGAGAAAGAAAAATATCATATGATATCACTTGTATGTGGAATCTGAAAAAATGACACAAGTGAACTTATTTATAAAACAGAAACAGACTCCCAGGCATAGAAAACAAACTTATGATTACCAGGGAGAAAAGGAGGGTGGTGGAGGGATAAATTGAGAGTTTGAGATTTGCAGATATTAACTACTATTACGTAAAATAGATAACCAACAAGGTCCTATTGTATGGCATAGGGAACTATTTTCAATATCTTTAATAGCCTACTTTGAAAAAGAATATAAAAATGAATATATATGTATCTATATATAACTGAATAACTATGCTATACACCAGACATTAACATAGCATTGTAAATCAACTATATATCAATAAAAAAATTTAAGAAGAAAAAAAGAAAACGAGAAATCTGACCAGGTATCTTTCAGTATGTCTTTCTCAAGAGAGTTGAATATTTCCCAAAGAACTGTTTCTTCTGCAACTGGTAAAAGATTAAGGTCTCTTGACACCCTAACATTCCATTTTTAATGAAAACACGTCCTGCTTATTGAGGAAGATCAACACCCTTTGAAATTAAGAGCAACTACTTGTAATTCCAGTGACAGCCTGGAGCACATAGAGCCTGAACTTCAAGCCACCAAGGCTGCCTTATTTTTATTTATAGCTAGCTTATGGCGGTAACTGGTTACCTACCCTAGCAGTTAGCTTTGTTTCATTATTGTTAGAAGTATGATAGGAATGGAGAAGGAAAGACAAATATGTTTTTGGACGTGGTGACTTAGAGTTTTAGAAAACCTGTGCTTAAGTAGACAAAGAAAATGTCATCAGACTGAAATTTTTATTGAAGTCTGGTTCAGCCCATAATGAAGATAGGGAAACTTAGCCATGAGGATACAAGCGGCAGAAAGGAAAACAGAATCAGTCAGGAAATTGGGTAGGGGATTGTTAACAGTGAAGAGAAGGCTCTAGGACTGAACAACATGAATTGCCCAGCTTATTGTGGGACTCTGGAAAGGTTTCTGTTCAAGACAAACAGACCTCTGTGAAAGGAGTTGTACATTAACTACTTAAATTTCTCCTGAAGATGCCTTGGAAGACACTAATTTTTAAGGTGACATAATATTTTTAGGTGGACCATAAAAATATAACGTATGATTCCTTCTTTTTTCCAAATTTCTCTATGTTTGACTTGCAGAGGAAAACAAAATTGAATACTTTTGCATTTTCAAATTTAAAGAAGTGAAGTTCTTCAATATACCTTCGAATTCTGACTTCAAAGATTAATTATTATATTAAATACTCTTTTTATGACAATGATAATAAATGTAAGTGCATTCTAAATGTTAATTTTCCATCAAGGAAATCCATTTTTATGCACTTATTTATTAGAGCTAAATTTTACTTGATAATATTTGGTATATGACAACTGTATTTCTATATGCACTCTGTAATTTAGGCAAGTGAGCCTGAACTTCTTCCCCTAGTTTTGTGATCAGTGGACATTTCTTATGCGTTACGTGATAATTTGTACTTAGGTTATTCTAATCAGTTTAATCACAGAATGAGGATATTATAAAATAATGATGCAATCCCTCATGGCATTTCACCTTAATGTTTGTAAAATATTTTGCTTAAGTGGATGGACTGTGGTCTACTTCTTTTAGAATCTTTCATTAATAAGGAATCATTAAAAAATACAATTAATAGTTCTCACTTGGGGATTTAAGTAATACTTAACCAAGGACTAGTTATAAGGAAGCAAAGCAAACTACAACTGTGTATCTTGGCGCCATTCTTGGTGGCCTGTAAATAAAATTCTAAAATTTCAAGTGGAGTTTTGCAAAGCTGCCTGCATACTCAAGCCTCTCATATTTTCTCTTGACAGTATGATTTTGTTGTATAAGGGATATGTCAGTTCTTTGGCCAACTGTGTAAGTGTGACCACATGAGTGACAGCTAGATTAATGGATCCTATAAGTCACTAATTTGTTTACTATTTATTGGGTGCCTATTATATGTTAAATATAAAACTCTAAACAGGAGAGTCACAGATTTCCCTTATAGACTTTAGTTTTTTGATGGGCAGAATTTTTTAAAATCCTAAAAATTTATATAACATTTCTGTAACATTTGAACTAGCAATTTCATTTCTAGGCCAAAATAAAAATGTGTATCTTTGTACCATTTACACAGAAGTGTATTCATGATGTATTATTAAGTGTAAGAAATAAGCTAAAAGGTTCATGTATGTTTATGGACATCTAAACATAGAGAAAGTATGGAGTATATTACATCTGTTAATCATGACAAATAGTCAGTATAAAGTAGTAAAAAGGGGCTTACTTAGTTCCTGAAGTCCTCCTGCCTGGATTTAAATCCTGGCTCTACCCACTTCTAGCTGGAGTAATGTGAACTATATACTTTTAACCCCTAAACCTCTTAGTTTCTTCATTTATAAAATGGGTTTAATAATAGTAAATACCCAGGCACTTCTTGTGAGGGTGAAATGTGGTAAGACACATAATGAATAGTGCTCAGCTCATAGGAAGAATCAAGACTGTGCAATTATCAGTCAAATACTAGGGTAGTGAATTAGGGGTAATTTTTACCTTCTCACTTTTGCTTACTTACATTTGCTGAAGTTTCTACATGGTACTTGTTTTTTGATTCAACTGACTTGATTAAAGCTTTCCAAGCTGTGATAGGAAAACAAATTACTTAAAAGCTCTTGCAAAACAGAAGTAGATATGATGTGTGTTCATTTCTCTGATTTTTGTTAGAGTTTTTCTTTCAGAAAGCAAATGTTCCTATGTTATCCATGCTCAGGGCCAGCAAAATTTGGTATTATTTTTGTCTTCATTCAATAATAAGTATTTATAAACGGCCCACCATGTGCCTGTTACTCTGTAGTGAAGGGACTGAGATAACAATGGTTGTAGCCTCTGTGGAAAGGAGACAGGTGGTTTTCTCTCCGTGATTATTGTGTAATCCTATAACATTAGTCTAGAAAGTTTGGATTACAAACGAGGTACTATTAAGTCACTCAAAGCTCTGACTTTGTGTTTTGGAAACAGGACGTTGGACTCATTTTGTCCCTTCCCCATCGTCAACCATGGTTTGCACTTAAGACCCATGACCTCTCCCATGGGGCTTCTGAAAGAAAATGGTGAGTCTCACTGCTCAAGTGTGGTAGCAACACCGTGATTTTCATTATTTTGTATTCATTTCAAATGCAAAGTCAAACAGCTGGTATTGAACAGTCATTTCCTTTATATTTCATTTCAAATACTGTGTCATAAGCTAGAGACTTCAGAAACAACTACTAATAACTGATTTTCAGCTCCTTTATTTGAACTTGAGAGATTGGATGTTTTTAATGTGTGTAAATATTGATGGTTTTAGGAAATTACAAGGATAAATTCTTACAATTTTAAAAGTTTCTCTACAGTTGAGTTATTTTTTAAAAAATATGTAATTCTTCAAAAGAAAATATAGATGACCCTTTAAAATGCCTTAAGTGAGATTGAGCAACTCTCTGGAACTTGGTGAGCTACTTGAAGACCTAGGGGGCTATTGATTCAAAGAAACTATTTTTGTAGTTTTCCTTCTTTTCAACTTGTTACTCATGTTCTTGAGCTTCAGGCTGTCATTAAGAGAAAACTACTTGTAGAGTGAAGCTTCAGTTGATTTTGAAATAAATTTTTGAAAATTTGCAGAATAAACACCTCCTTGGGTTCTCAAGGCACTCTTGCTTAAAAATTTTCTGTATCCAACTACAATTTTACCAGCCTTTATTTGTTTGGATTATTATAGAAGGAATTCAAGCATCAGCTGGATGGTCATCAAACACATATTTATCTAACCAGTATTCACTCAAGGTATTAATATTTGTGAATATAATGTCAAAATCTCATACACGTGCAATAGATCTGTTTAAAGTTTTTGGTTATTGTATTGATCCATCCCTTAAATTCTTTTGAGGCTTAATCAGATAATTTGAGACCCCAGGGTAGTGGAATGATGTATGGGCCTCAACTGAGTCTAGAATTAAATATTTATGTGAAGAGGTAAATGCTGTCTAAAATTCCTCATAAGGTATAGGGTCCAGTGGGTGAAATAGTTTTAATAGATAACAATCTTGAAATGTGATAACACTGAAAGCTGAGATTTACAGCCCTTAACTGCCACATAGTGAAAATTCTGCTAATTGTGTGATACTTAGAGTTTCAAGATCATCGTAAGGGCTGATAAAAGCCTCTATTTCGAATGCCATCCACCTGAGATAAATCACGTGTCTTCCCCTTATGGAGGAACATATCAGCCCTTTGAAGGGGTCAGTCATTCTCAAGGCTTTAGTCTGAAAATAGAAATGTAACTCTTCTTTTCCCATATACATAGAGTCTACTCTACAGGGGTTTGACCACTGTTAGTTTAGTGCTAAAGAAAAGATGGAGGACCTTTCTTCTGAAATGTTTGTCGAGAGAATCCCCATTACTAGCTATAGATTATTGTGAAATTGTGAGTGAAAGGCTGGCAGAATGAGCAATCACCTATGTGATGTGTTTTGAGATTTGCTAAAGGTTCTATCTGTGCCAAAAAAATCTGGAATACTTACTAGGAACCATAACTTCACGGAAGCTAAAGAATCCCTATATTTATCACAGTTACTGGCGTGTATTGGGCATTAATAAAAATTTGTTAAATGAATGAAATGCATAAATGAAGATGAATTAAAAGGAGAAGCCACTCAAATGGAATGTATTTCTGTATATATCTGTGTGTCTGCTTCTGCATAGTAGGCTAAAACTTGATAACTACTAAAAAAAAAAAAGAATTTGGGAAAGTACAATCCAATACAATACAGCAATGAATACAAACATGTAAAAAATATCACTGGACATTTTTACAGTTCTTGTTTATACTGATTATATGTAGACTGCACAGATACCACAAAAATAAGTAAAATTTTATGCAGTTTACCTTATATGCTTTAAACCCAAATTATTGGGCAGATTATTCATTTTATGATATGTCTTTCAGTATTCATAAACATGGGGAGTTGAAAGGCTGAACATGCTAAAAGTGTAAAAAATTGCAACAAAAATAATTATTTCCAAATGCTCTAGAGCAGCTGTTCTTTTTTTCCTTAAAATGAAAGTATATTTAATCAAATAAGAATGGAGATTTCATCACTGTTCTGTTGTGGTTTTGTTTAATTTTTTTAGTTCAAGCTAAACTGCTCTTTTATAATTGCAATATATTTTTTCATAAGGGCAAAAATATCTGAAGGCTTGTGTCCAGAAACTTATTTTATGTAAACTATTAGTAAAATGTGAAAAATGTTGATTTTCTCTTTGAAAAACCTAGATGTGGTCCTTGCTTTGTGTCTTGGGTGAAAAATAATATTTTTTTAAGCTTGTCATTTTTTTTAGTTTAGGACTATAGTCTGTAAAGATTTGCACAAAAAAGATTTTTCTCCACGTATTGTTGTAACTCTAGTTTAAAGTTACAGCTTCACTGAATATCTGAAACAGTCACTGAGATCTCTTTAATAACAGAATGTTGCTTAAATTGTGAAAGAACATAGATCTTATTGTTTTCTCTGGGGTATATTGTAATTTACTGGGCTCTAAAAGTTTCTGATTTTGTTTTAGGGTAAATAAATTATTATTAAAGGAAAAAGGAAAGTAAATTAGAACATAAGAATTAAGAAAGTCATGATTTCTATCCATTTGACATATATTACAATATATAATAATAATATAATATATAATATTATATATAAATGCCTGTATCTTATACTGCTTGAAGCCTTGCCTTTAAAAGCAGTATAGCACAGTGATTAAGAGTGAAGACACTGCAGTTATTATACCTACTCTAATGAGGTTAGAATTCTGGCTCTGTCAGCTTCTAGCTGGGAGACCTCATCCAAATTACTTCATCACTCTTGACTCAGTTTCCTCATTGGTTAAATGGGGGATAATAACAATACTTATCCAAGAATTTTTAGGTAATGCTTGTAAATTGTGTAACATACATCCTAGTGCTTACTAAAATTGAACTGTAATTATTAGCTATAATTCCCTAGGTATAGGTAGTAAAGCATAATATACTTGAGAGTCTGATGTTTTTGTCCAACTTTGACCCTGTCCTAAAAGATTTGTCACTTGAAACACAAGACACATCTCATTGTAACACTGACTTACCATATCAATGCACCAAGCAGAAATGAGTTTTATTGTTATTGTGCAAACACAATCATGGTGGCCTTTCCTGGATTCACCTATTTTTACCATTGTCATTGTTAACATCCTGTTCTACACCTTGAATCTGCCTGTTTACCCTCCTATTTCAATAACTTTGTAAAGTCATTCTTAAACTGATATTCTTCAAGCACCCCTTTCACTGGTGATTTTAAAGCTTTCTCTACTTGCCAAGTTCACAGACTTGAGACTCTTGGAATGAATAAACTAAGTACGTCCTTTAATTCTGTCTACATCAGTCTCCACAAGACACCTAGGACTTCCCAGTCACCTCTTATCATCAAAACCCCACTTTCTGCATAATTCTGTATGCCTTTTTTTCTGTCTTTAATCCCTAACCCTTCCCACCCCTGAAACCCATTTACTGTTCTCCTTGAACTGCTAGCCAGTAACTAGCAAAAACCCTGAATCCTTAACGTCATCTAAGTGTCACCTTCACTTTCTTCGTCTAGTTGAAATCTGTGCTGTGTCTCCAACCCTGAGGATATTTCTTCCTCTGCTCCTCTCAAGTGGTGATGCTCTTCTCTTTCTCTTGCCTTGTATCTCTGGGAGTGGAGGTGGGGAGGTGACTTCTTTATTTCTCAGGCTATTTCCAGATCATTCACCTTCTTCTTTTCTAAAATTCCAAGCTTTGAATCTCATGTCATCGAATTTAATTGTTTTTTTCGGGGGGTGTAATTAGGTTTATTTACTTATTTATTTACTTTTAGAGGAGATGCTGGGGATTGAACCCAGGACTTTGTGCATGCTAAGCATGCACTCTGCTACTTGAGCTATACCCTCCCCCTTCTCATGTTATCAAATGATATCCTTTATTACCTCTCCTGCCTACAGTAACCTGTTGATTTGTATCCATTCTTTCATATCTGAAAGAATTTAGCCCCTGGATTCTTGTAACTTTCTCTAGCACTAGTCTTGTAATAACTCTGATTTTGGTATCCTGATAAATAAGCTCTCTAACTCACTGGCTTCTTGATTCCTTGAGCTCTTTTCCTCCAATGATTTTGTCATCTGTAATACTTTATATATATATATATATATATATATACTCTGATAGTTATAGCCTAGGAACCTTTGAAATATTTCCAAAATCTCACTTTGAAGGATACCACAACTCAACCAGGCTACCTTCTAAACTCTTAACACTTTTTCAAACTCCCACTGGGAGTCTGGGGGTCCTCAGTGTTCATGGGCCTGGTGATCAATTTTTGAATTTTTCTCTAGCTACACTAATTCTTTTGATAATTTTATCCAATCCATAGCTTTAACTGCCATTTATATGCAGATGACTCCAAGTTTATGTCCAGCCTGGTCGTTCTCCTCAACTCCAGGTAACATTCAAATGCTTAATCAGCATTTCTGCCTGGGTTTTTAATAGGCATTTCAAACTTAGCATGTCCAGCTCAGGAACCCTGTACACTGTAAGGAAAGCTCTTTATCTTAGACATCACAGCATCACTTCTTTACCAGTTCTAGGCTTTATCCGAATGCCTTCTAATCAGTGAGGGCATCACTGACCAGCCTGTTATAGTAGCAAGTATATCTCCCAGTCCCACTTACCAATCCTGCTTTATTTTGGTCTCTAACACTTAGGGCCTGAGGACATACATATTGCCTATTTGAGTTTTGTCTGCACCTTCTGCTAGAATGTAATCTTCATGAATGCAGATAGTGATTAATTCATTACTAAATCCCTTAGACGCAGAATCATTCCTGGACGTGCTCATTGTATTTTGTTGGATGGATGAAGATACTTCTATTTTATTTGCAAAAAGAATGCTACCAATTTTCATATTTATTTTTTTCTATACTATGAGGAAAGTTATCTGGTTTATTAGAATAAATATTTTTATCAGTGGAATTCAAATATACTGTCTTCATTTTGAATAAAAAATTACAGCTGGAAAAAATATAGCTGTGTGTGTGTATTTCTGAGAATATGGTGAACAATTATGTAAGGAAAGATTTCTGGGTGCAAAAAAA
Organism: Vicugna pacos; assembly: GCF_048564905.1. Lineage (NCBI taxonomy): Eukaryota > Metazoa > Chordata > Mammalia > Artiodactyla > Camelidae > Vicugna > Vicugna pacos. The sequence goes on from NC_132988.1 coordinate 15,105,584, forward strand.
CCTAAAAATACTAGTTAAGTATTAAAAAGATAACTTAAAAAACCCAGCTGATCTGCCAGGAAAGCACAAAAATAATAAAACCAGAAAATATAAGCAAGCCTGATCCCAAAGAGGTTTAATATTCTTTATAGCAGTTTGTTTTTAGGGTTTATTATTCCTGGTGGCCTAGACATTCCTAGCTTAAAAAAAAAAACCCACAAAAAACTAGCATCACTTCTCTCCCCCTTCCTTCCTAGCTATCTGTCTGTCTGTCTGTCTATCTGCATTTTTTAATATATGTATGTATTTGTTGTCCATCCTCAGGTATCTAGAGTTAGATTAATAGAAATCCTTGTTTCATGATGCATTATCTTCATTTTTGCCTGAATTGTTTCCTTCCTTCCTTCCTTTCTTTCTTTCTTTTTCTTTCTTTCTTTCTTTCTTTCTCTTTCTTTTTCTTTCTTTCTTTCTTTCTTTCTTTCTTTCTTTCTTTCTTTCTTTCTTTCTTTCTTTCTTTCTTTCTTTCTTTCTTTCTTTCTTTCTTTCTTTCTTTCTTTCTTTCTTTCTTTCTCTTTCTTTCTCTCTTTCTTTCTTTCTCTTTCTTCCTTTCTCTCTTTCTCTCTTTCTCTCCTGCTCGCTCTTTCTTTCTTCCTTCCTTCCTTCCTTCCTTTCTTTCTCTCTTTCTCTCTTTCTCTCCTTCTTCCCTTCTTTCTCTCCTCTCCTTCTTCCTTTCTTTCCTTCTTTCCTTCTTCCTTCCTTCCTTCTTTCTTTCTTTCTTTCTTTCTTTCTTTCTTTCTTTCTTTCTTTCTTTCTTTCTTTCTTTCTTTCTTTCTTTCCTTCTTTCTTTCTTCTTTCCTTTTCTTCCTTTCTTTCTTCCTTTCCTTCCCTTTTTTCTTTCCTTTCTTCCTTCCTCTTTTTCTCCCTTCCTCCCTCCCTTCCTTCCTTCCTTCCTTCCTTTCTTCCTTCCTTCCTTTCTTCCTTTCTTTCCTTCTGTGTTATAATGAACACAAAGAAAATCATCCCCCAGACAAAAGACTGTAATATTGACAGCAACTATCATCTTCTACTGTGCCTCTTACAAATCCTATCCCTTTGCTTCCACCCCAGATTTGGAAGAGTTGTAGTAAATTTTCACTACTAATCCTTTGTTACTTCTGTTGTGGCTAGTCGTTTCACTTTCTTTAAAGTGTCTTTGGTAAACAAATAGTATTGATTTAAATACAGTAAATTGTATTAAAAATGTTACCCTCTCTGGGATAAATAAAAGACTATGAAGAACTTTAGGTTTTCTCTTCCTCTGTTTTGACTTTCATACTATCATTGTCCATTATTTCAATTTTGTCTTTTTTTTAAACTTTACTCTCACAAGCCATGCTATAATTATCATTATTTTATAAAGATAGTATTTACTTAGATTTACCTACCTCCTGGTAGGTTAAGAGTTGAGAAAAACTTAGAAATTTTTTGAAATGAAATATAGGTGGACATGAAATATCCTTCCTTTGATTTAGGCCTTTTTAGAGTTGTCTCAATAATACTTTAGTTTTCTGCATTTTTTAAAAGATTTCTTTCTATGCATTTAATGTTTTTGATACCATTTTAAATGGTATTTAAAATTTTATTTCACCCCCCCCACTCCGTTTTCTGGAGTATAAAAATACAGTTGAACTTTTTGCATGGACCTTATATCTTTATGGCCTTTATAAATTAACTTACTAATTCTAGTAGTTTATCTGGTTTATCTGTTGATCCTTTTAGACCTTCTGCATACACAATCTTGTTGTCCATGAGTGATGACATTTTTTGTTTTTTCCTTCTGATTCTAAATCTTTTATTTATTTTTTTCTTACCTTATTGTATAAGTTAAAACTACCTAACACAATGTAAAATAGAAGTGTTGAGGAGCTTTATTGTCTCATTTCTTATCTCAGAAGAAATTGTTACATATTTTAGTATTTGTTATAAAATTTCCTTATTATACTAAGAAGTTGCTAGATTTCTAAGAGTTTTTTTAATCACGAATCAGTGTTGAATTTTACTAAATGGTTGTCTTTTTACTTCTTAAGGTGTTTATATGATTTTTCGCATTTGTTCTTTTTTATTTTTTTTCATTTTTCAGTTTTATTAGGTAGAATTGTTACAGTTTGACTGCACATATGCAGTATATTCACGTAAATACATATACACAATATACTGCACATATTTTTTAAATTTACATATATGTACTGTTCATTGTTTCTAAGAACAGATAGAGCTTTAGCTTTTTAAACTTACATAGTTATCAAAGGAATAAAGCTAACCACAAAATAAGAATTAATTCTAAAAGATACATATACCCCACTATTAACAGCAACATTATTTATAAGTTCCAAGATATGGAAGCATCTTAAGTGCGCATCAATAGATGAATGGATAAAGAAGATACGGCATATATATGTAATGGAATACAACTCACTCATAAGAAAGAAGGATATTTTGCCATTTGTGGCCCTTCATTCACTTTTTTTTCCACTTCAGAAACCAGAATTTTACAACTGGCATAAACATTTCCACTGCATCAAAAACAGCAAAATACCTAGGAATAAGCTTAACCAAGGTTACCTATGTTGTGAAAACTGTAAAACATTGATGAAGGAAATTGAAGATGATACAAAGAAATGGAAAGATATCTTGTGCTCTTGGATTGGAAGAATCAGCATTATTAAATGTCTGTACTACCCAAAGCAATCTCATTTGTTCCTTTTTTTGTTTGCTTGGTTTTTTTTTAAACATTTTTTATTGAGTCATAGTCATTTTACAGTGTTGTGCCAAATTCCAGTGTAGTGCACAATTTTTCAGTTATACATGAACATATAGGTATTCATTGTCACATTTTTTTTCTCTGTGAGCTACCACAAGATCTTGTATATATTTTCCTGTGCTATACAGTATAATCTTGTTTACCTATTCTACATATGCCTTTCAGTATCTACAAATTTTGAACTTCCAGCCTATCCCTTCCCACCTCCCTCCCCCTTGGCAACCACAAGTTTGTATTCTATGTCTATAAGTCTGTTTCTGTTTTGTGTTTATGTTCTTTTTTTTTTTTTTTAAAGATTTAACATATGAGCGATCTCATATGGTATTTTTCTTTCTCTTTCTGGCTTACTTCACTCAGAATGACATTCTCTAGGGACAACTGTGTTGCTGCAAATGGCATTATGTTGTCAGTTTTAATGGCTGAATAGTATTCCATTGTATAAATATACCACCTCTTCTTTATCCAGTCAGCTGTTGATGGACATTTAGACTGTTTCCATGTCTTGGCTATTGTAAATAGTGCTGAGATGAACATTGTGGGGCAGGTGTCATTTTGAAGTAGGGTTCCTTCTGGATATATGCCCAGGAGAGGGATTCCTGGGTCGTATGATAAATTTATTCCTAGTCTTTTGAGGAATCTCCATACTGTTTTCCACAGTGGCTGCACCAAACTGCATTCCCACCAGCAGTGTAGGAGGGTTCCCTTTTCTCCACAGCCTCTCCAGCATTTGGTATTTGTGGACTTTTGAATGATGGCCATTCTGACTGGTGTGAGGTGATACCTCATTGTAGTTTTGATTTGCATTTCTCTGATAATTAGTGATATTAAGTACTTTTTCATGTGTCTATTGATCATTTGTATTTCTTCCTTGGAGAATTGCTTGTTTAGGTCTTCTGCCCATTTTTGGACTGGGTTGTTTGTATTTTTTCTTCTTAAGTCGTATGAGCTGCTTATGTATTCTGGAGATCAAGCGTTTGTTGGTTTCATCATCTGCAAAAATTTTCTCCCATTCCATAGATTGTCGTTTTGTTTTACTTATGGTTTCCTTTGCTGTGCAGAAGCTTGTAAGTTTCATTAGGTCCCATTTGTTTATTCTTGCTTTTATTTCTATTGCTTAGGTAGACTGCCCTAGGAGAACATTTTTGAGATGTATGTTAGATAATGTTTTGCCTATATTTTCTACTAGGAGGTTTATTGTATCTTGTCTTATGTTTAAGTCTTTGATCCATTTTGAGTGTATTTTTTCATTTGTTCTTTTAATGTAGTGAATTGTACTTACTGATTTTCAGATGTTATACTAATCTTTAACTATGAAATAAACCTCACATGGATTCAATTTATTAATATTCTGTTGAGGGTTTTCCCATTTATATTGATGAGGGATGGTCTGTGATTTTCCCTGTTTATAATGCTCTTGTCAGGATTTGGTATTGAGGTGATGGATGACATTATACAGTAAGTTGGAAACTGTTCCCTCTGTTGTGTTGTTTGGAAGAATTTGTGTAAGATTGTGCTATATTTTTTTAAATGTTGTGGTAAATCACTAGCGAAGCCACCTGGTCTGGACATTTCTTTATATGGAATTTTAAAATCATAGATTAAATGTCTTTAAAGTAAGACTGATGAAACTATTTTTATCATCTTTCAGTTTTAGTAAGTTATGTTTATAGGGATACATCTAGATTGTCAAAAGTACTGCCATAAAGATGCCTATAATGACACTTGTACTGATGTCTTCTTTTTAATATTTGATATTAATTATTTAGGTTCTCTCTCTCTCTTTCCTTCCCTTTCTCCTTCTTTCTATTTGGTCAGTTTTGCTAAAAGCCAGTCAACTTTATTGTTTTCTTTTTTTTTTAAACCAGCTTTTAGCTTTATCAATTTTCTCTATAGCGTATTGCTTTCTACTCCATGAATTGCTATATTTTCCTGATCTTCATTTTGGTCAGCTCTGACTGAGCACCATATTTGGGACTCTAATATTTGTTATTGATTCAGTATTTACTCAAAACAATGAGCATTTTCTAAATTCTGTTATATATGGTATTATTATCTAATTAGTGTGATGTAATCTTCTTTCAATAAAATGGATGAGTTTTTTGAGGACATCAGTCCTCCTTTAAAAATAGCCATTCGATGAGGTATCACCTCACACCAGTCAGAATGGCTGTCATTCAAAAATCCAAAAATGACAAATGCTGGAGAGGCTGTGGAAAAAGGGGAACCCTCCTACACTGCTGGTGGGAATGCAGTTTGGTGCAGCCACTATGGAAAACAGTGTGGCGATTCCTCAAAAGACTAGGAATAGACTTACCATATGACCCAGGAATCCCACTCCTGGGCTTGTACCCAGAAGGAAATCTACTTCAGGATGACACCTGCACCCCAATGTTCATAGCAGCACTATTTACAATAGCCAAAACATGGAAACAACCTAAATGTCCATCAACAGGTGACTGGATAAAGAAGAGGTGGTATATTTATACAATGGAATACTACTGAGCCATAAAAACCGACAACATAATGCCATTTGCAGCAACATGGATGCTCCTAGAGAATGTCATTCTAAGTGAAGTAAGCCAGAAAGAGAAAGAAAAATACCATATGAGATCGCTCATATGTGGAATCTAAAAAACAAAAACAAACAAACAAACAAAAACAAAGCATAAATACAGGACAGAAATAGACTCATGGACAGAGAATACAGACTTGTGGTTACTGGGGGGGGGGCGGGGTAGAGGGTGGGAAGGGATAGACTGGGATTTCAAAATTGTAGAACAGATAAACAAGATTACACTGTATAGCACAGGGAAATATACACAAAATGTTATGATAAATCACAGAGAAAAAAATGTGACAATGAGTGTGTATATGTCCATGAATGATTGAAAAATTGTGATGAACACTGGAATTTGACACAACACTGTAAAATGATTATGAATCAATAAAAATGTAAAAAAAAATTAAAAAATAAAAAAATAAAATAAAAAATAAAAAAATAAAAATAGCCATTCGACACACCAGTCAGAATGGCCGTCATTCAAAAATCCAAAAATGACAAATGCTGGAGAGGCTGTGGAAAAAGGGGAACCCTCCTACACTGCTAGTGGGAATGCAGTTTGGTGCAGCCACTATGGAAAACAGTGTGGAGATTCCTCAAAAGACTAGGAATAGACTTACCATGTGACCCAAGAATCCCACTCCTGGGCTTGTATCCAGAAGGAAATCTACTTCAGGATGACACCTGCACTCCAATGTTCATAGAAGCACTATTTACAATAGCCAAAACATGGAAACAGCCTAAATGTCCATCAACAGGTGACTGGATAAAGAAGAGGTGGTATATTTATACAATGGAATACTACTCAGCCATAAAAACCGACAACATAATGCCATTTGCAGCAACATGGATGCTCCTGGAGAATGTCATTCTAAGTGAAGTAAGCCAGAAAGAGAAAGAAAAATACCATATGAGATCGCTCATATGTGGAATCTAAAAAACAAAAACAAACAAACAAACAAAAACAAAGCATAAATACAGGACAGAAATAGACTCATGGACAGAGAATACAGACTTGTGGTTACCGGGGTGGGGGGGTAGAGGGTGGGAAGGGATAGACTGGGATTTCAAAATTGTAGAATAGATAAACAAGATTACACTGTATAGCACAGGGAAATATACACAAAATGTTATGATAAATCACAGAGAAAAAAAATGTGACAATGAGTGTGTATATGTCCATGAATGATGAAAAATTGTGCTGAACACTGGAATTTGACACAACATTGTAAGATGATTATAAATCAATAAAAAATGTTAAAAAAAACCAGATCAGCATATGCACAGCAAAAAAAAAAAAATAGCCATTCGAGTGGTTGACATATGGGATTTCAAAAAATACTTAATAAATTATTTTTGTTCCCTGTGAAGATAGCTTAAAATAAATAAAACCCTCACCACTTGACTCATACTATATTAAAATCAATAGCAAAGTTTTAGTTTTCATTTCTTTCATATGCATATAATACATGTTAAATATATATAATCATGTTAAAGAACATATCATATTAAAGAACATTTGGAGAAAAGAAAAACCTTGTCCATTAATGCTACCACCCTCTCCGTGATTAACAGCTCGGTTTATTTCCTTCCAAATTTTGTTCCCTCTGCTTCTTTTTTAAAACCTAGTAGCTATACAAATTTTAACATTTTTTCTAGTTAAGTCTAATGTAACAGTTTCCTTTCATCAATTGGACATAAATGTCTACTTCAGTTTTTCCCCAATGACTGTAAGAAAACTCTCCCCCATGTATCATGTGGTAGACTCTCTAGTTTCTTCATTTGCCTGCCCCACCAGGGCTTATTCAATGTATTGATCGGCTTGGGTTGTCATAATGAAATACTATGGACTGGGTGACTTAAACAGCAGACGTATTTTCTCACAGTTCTGGAGGCTGGAAGTCTAAATTCAGGGTGCCAGCATGAGTGGGATATGAGGGAAGGTCTCTTTCTGGCTTGTAGACAGCAGCCTTCTAGCTCTTTTCTCACATGGCCTATTCTCAGACCATACGTTCAAAGAGAGAGAGAGGTCTCTGGTCTCTTTCTTTAAGTATGTTAATCCCATCATGAGGTCTCCACCCTCATGATCTCATCTAAACTTAATTATCTCCAGAAGGCACCATGTCTAAATACCATCATATTGGTGGGCAGGGCTTCATCATTTGTATTTGGGGGGATGGGCACAGTTCAGGTCATAGCACTCTGTATCGGAGGAGGAAAAACATGTTCTTTGTTCTTGCCTTCCGACACTGTATGAAGGCAGCTGAAGGAAGACAGGGTGGGAGGGAGGGAGGGAGGAAGTCTCAACTTATTGTAGAATAGGAAAATAGATTTTTCAGAATAACAAAATCTAAAATATTAAAATCTCTAAATATATTATTTTATGCGGAATTCTACTATATCACAGCAGGTGGAGTGGGAGGTAGTTGTACATTTAGACTGATAATATTTACCCTTTTAATTCTGTGGTTACTTTTCTCTTAATAGTCTACTGTAATCATTAAATACCTTCTCATAAATACTTTCATTTATTGGTGTAATTTCAGTTATTATTTTATATCAAGGTGATTAAAAAATGATTTGAAAAAGCTAAATTAGGATACTTAAAATATTTTTATTACTTTTTGTCACAATAGCTTACTCAAAACATTAATTGAAGGGTAGATGTTTATAATAAAATAATAGAATAAATTTATTTTTAATATAATGATATACTAGTAATAAGTTTCTTTTTATATGTTGTCTCCTTAATTCTAATGGGGTTTTCAGGAATGGCCAGTCTAACTTTTCCCATCTATCAAGAAACTTGCAACTAGCTCAAGTCTCAGAAGTATAAGGCTTCTGATTCTCAGTTCTTGTTCCATTTTATTGTTTTGCTTTATGTTCATACTGTCTTATATGTATCAATGAGTATTTTGCTCTGTAAGTATAAATTTGGGATATTTAAGGCTATATTTCAAGGCAAAAGAGTGACTCAATATAGGATGGGCATATAAAATGAGTATTTTGTGCTATGTATAATGTTATGAACTACAAGCTTATGTAAATTTGTATAATTTTTGAAAGTTTTGGTCCAGTTGATCCTATGCAGTCTAAATTTGGTATTTCTTACTGCTGTATATTTTTTTAAAATTACATTTTCAGTGAGTCAAGTTTATCAGTGATATTATTGCATATGATACAATTTTAGAGTGTTAGCATTTATGTTGAATTATAAATTAGTTTGTATTGCTTTTTCAGTATGTAACAATATAATAGGAAAGATAGCTTTCTTGTATGATTCCCCACTGCTCACGTTAATAGACATTTCATGAAGACACAAGTGTTTTATTGTCTACAAACACATCTTGCCTCATCTTCTTTAGGAAAATGTGAAAAATATTTTTAATGTACCAAATTCTAAAGAATCAAATTGTTTCAAGCTGAGAGAAATGCGTGCCATGATATTAAAAATGTTCAACAAATCTCCAAGAGATATTTGTGGGATGTTAAAAAAAACTGTTTCGATACATTATACGAATTACCTGTGTCATTAATCCAGGTATTTATCTGTTCACTGTACATTCTGTCAGGAAAAGGAAACCAACAAGCTTTAGCTAATTTTAGTTAAGCAAAATTTTAAAATTTCAAGGGAGATTGAATATATAGTCAATAAATATTGATGGTGGGAGGAAGATTAATTCCACAGTGAATTATAGCTATTTCTTATTCAAACTTGATCTTGACATATAACTTACTCGAATGTGAAATTTCTTATTCAAAATACTCTTGAAATATAACCTGTAATTTAAAAATTACAGATAGGTAATTCATTTATATATCCCGAAGTAAGATTGAGAGGACATCTTTAGGCCAGTGATGCACAATAGAAATAAACTATGAAACACTTATAATTTAAAATTTTCTAGCAGCCACATTAAATAAGAGAAGCAGATAAAATAAATTTTAAACAACTTTTTATTGAACCTAAAACATATAGACAAAATTTACATTTCAGTATATAATCAATATGAAATATTTACATATTTTACATCCTTTTTTTCTTTGAAATCTGATGTGTAATTTAATGTACAGCACATCTCAATTCATACTGTTCCTACTAGCCACATTCCACCTGCTCATGGCCACATATTACCATACCTACAGCACAGTCTTGGATTTGGGACTGCACCGGAACTTGGCCACTCGTTTCTGTGATAATGCTTGGCACACAGTAAATGGACAGTAGATATTTAAAGAAAAGAAGAAAAAAAGGAAGCAAAGAAAGGTAATAGGAGAAGTTTGTAGTCAGATAGAACTGTGTATATAACCGCTTACTAGATGGATGCCCTTGTTTGGGATATTTACTTTTCTTAACCTCTGTGTCCTTTTGTAAGATTGAGATATTTGTACCTACCTTTCAGAATTATTGTGAAAGAATTAAGTGAGGGTAACACAACCAGAGCGCCTGCCAGGTTTCCTTCCATCCCATTTCCGTTCTGAAATCTGAATTCAGTCATATATTAAATGACCTTATCTATTTGTATCCACTTTTATTAGATCTTTTAAATTACCCCATCAAACATAGTACATTTTTTCAGTTATGTGTGAGTGGAAAGGAAGGAACTAGCATCAGAAAGTAGGTTTTTGGCATCAGAAGAGTAGCCAAGGACAATGACATTAAATTGCTTAGCATGCTGTGGAATTAACTGCCTATGATCTTAATTATAAATACTTAAGTTATAAAACAATCTTTAAACACACAGGTCTATATTTAGATATATTACAATTTCGGTAAATACATTCAGACTGATAGCCAATGTAAAATGTTAATAGTACAATCAGTTCAGATCTTCTCACTTCTCTTCAGCACAAGCCTGACTCAGGGCTTAGACGCTTGCAGGAGTTAGAAGCATGATCTCTTTTTTCCTACACTCACGTATATGCATACACAATATAACATACATGCAGAAATAAGCAGAAAATGTGTTTGTTGTGGGGTTGACTTCATGGGTTACATAGGACTCGACCCTCAGAAGGGGATCAGTGCTTGGGGTTTAGTGCTCTGTGGTTGCCATCTTGAATTCTTGATAATTTTATCTTTAAATTTGTGGTTTGTAAATGAGTCTGATCAGATAATGGAACATGCACTGGAAGCTTGGAGCCTTGGTTTCCCAATTGGTTCCACCTCCTGTCCCTTTCTCTGTCCATCAGGATGGGATCTTGACCACCCACATCCCAGTAACTGCAACTACTCTCTGCCCTGGGTGTGGGTCCCGATGCAGGAGCAAGGAAGATTGGGTGGGTGCACACAGTCCCCATACCTACATGGGTCTGCACTTGACCAGCCAGTGTCCTCATGCTCAAGGGAGCACGACGTTAAACAGCAGGTAAAACACAGACTGAAAACCTGGTATGATGTGATGAAGAACTATAAAGTTAACCTGTGTAAGCACTATAATAGGACACTGTCAATACCCAGTAGTTACCCCCACCCCATCTTTTCTCTTCCCACTTAGGACAACCTTATTCACCAATCATAGTTAACCACTAGCTTCATTTTTTGTTGTTGTTGTTGTTGAAGTATAGTAAGTTTATAATATTGTGTCAATTTCTGGTGTACAGCACAATGCTTCAGTCATATATGAACATACTTATATTCATTTTCATATTCTTTTTTCACTATAGATTACTACAAGATATTGAAGGTAGTTCCCTGTGCTATACTGTATAAACTTATTTATCTATTTTATATATAGCAGTTAGTATCTGTAAATCTCTAACGCCCAATTTATCCCTTCCCAGCCTCTTCCCTCCCAGTAACCATAAGTTTGTTTTCTATGTCTGTGAGTCTGTTTCTGTTTTAAATAAGTTCATTTGTCTTTTTTTTTCTTCTTATATTCCACGTATGAGTGGTATCATACGGTATTTTTTTTCTCTTTCTTGCTTACTTCACTTAGAATGACAATCTCCAGGTCCATCCATGTTGTTGCAAATGGCATTATTTTATTCTTTTTATGGCTGAGTAGTATTCCATTGTATAAATATACCACAACTTCTTTATCTAGTCATCTGTCAATGGACGTTTAGGTTATTTTCATGTCTTGGCTATTGTAAATAGTGCTGCTGTGAACATTGGGGTTCATGTATCTCTTTGAATTAAGGTTGCCTTTGGATATATGCCCAGAAGTGGGATTGCTGGATCATATGTTATCTATTTTTAGTGTTTTGAGGAATCTCCATATTGTTTTCCATAATGGCTGCACCAAACTATATTTCCACCAACAGTGTAGGAGGTTTCCCTTGGGGTTAACACTGTGCTTATCTCTCTAGTTCTGCCATCAGGAGTGATGGTGAATTATTTGTACATATTTAAAATTTTTGTATAAATTAAATTGTGCTTCATGTATTTCCTGTGCATTACCTGTTTTGCTCAACATTGCTTGTAAAATTTGTCCATGCTGCTGCATACTGCAGTAGGTTGTAATCCCCACAGCTGTACAATATACCATTTTAGGAATATATCACTAAGTTTTTAGTGCATTCTTTTTTTTTTTTTAATTTGGTTTTCTTTACATAATCTAGGTGACTTTATTTACTTATTTTTTTAACTTTTTTTGGGGGGGGGAGGAATTAGTTTATTTATTTATTTCTGAAAGCAGTACTGGGGATTGAACCCAGCACATTGCATGTGCAAAGCATATGCTCTGCCTCCTCCCTAGTATATTCTTGATGCACATTATATTGTTTTCACTTTAGAACTATTACGAACCATACTGTGTATATCCCTTAGTGCTCATGAATAAGAATTTCTCTAGGGTTTATACCAAAGAGATAATTTTCTGGTTTATGGGTTATGTATACCTCCAACTTCTCAATAATGCCAAACTGTATTACAAGATTAGCTCTAATTCACATTACACTTGCAGAGAACGAACATCCCCATTGTTTCACGTCCTCTTCGGTGCTTGGAATTATTAAATGCATGCATTTCTGCCAATGAACTGGGATTCAGTATTTTAAAAGTTGTTTATTTTAATTTGCATTTTGCAAATTTTTGATGAGATTGAGTATTCTGTTAATATGCTTCTTGGCCATTTTAGATTTCTTCTTTTTAAAAATCTTATTCACTTGCTTTTTTCCCAATTTTCTTTTGAGTTGTTTTCTTTTTCTTACTAACTTGTAAAAACTCTTTATAAAATTTCATAAACTGCACCTTTGCTGACTGTATAAGTTGAAAAAAAGTCTCCAACTCCATGACTTGTCTTTATATACTATTTTACGATGTCTTTTGATAAATAGAAATTGAATGTATCAGTTTCCTTTATGACTATTTCTTTTTGTATCTTGGTTTTAAAACATGAAATTCTTTGCTACCTAAAGGTCATTAAATTAATGTCCATTATTATCTTCTAACTAGTTATAGTTTTAATTTATGTATTTAGGTTTTTAAACATAAAGGAATTGATTTTTGTTCAAGGTGTGAGAGAAGGGTCCAGTTTTATTCCCTCCCCCTTCTCCGCCACTCCTGTGTCATAGAGACATTCAGGTGTCCTAGAAATATTTTCTGAAAAGTCCCTTTTTACCTAGTAGTCTTCAGGGTCACCTCTGTCATATACTAAGTGTCCACTTATGCATAGGTAGGGTTTTTTGTGAGTTCTTTTTCTGTTCCATCAATTAATTCATAGAAGAATGCTGCATTCTCCTAATTACCATATGTTTATAATAAATCTTTTATCCAGTTTTCTAGTTGTTTGTGACACGAGTCCAATTGCTATAGCAGTTAATATTTCATAAGCAGGAGACATATTTTCTTTATACATAACTATGACCACTCCCATGAACAGAAATGGAATTTATATGTATCTATTTGTTCTTCCCTCCCCTCTCCTTCATCTACCACCATATTTTGTTAGATATGTTTTTTCTCTTACTGTACACCTTCATACTTTAAATGCACCTAGTTTTGATCATGCAATTATTACTAATTCCAAATGATACTTTTTTCCCCTTGACTATAAATGATGTTGAAATCAGCTACTTACATCATTTACCAACTTCTTTTCCCTCTCAAAATTTCAGTTAGTTTTGTTATTTACTGGTTGTGTCATCTAGGCTAGGATAAAAGCCTTATTATGTCACTGATTTTTATTGAGTATGTTGTAGACATTTCCCTACTGTGTTCTAGTTTGGGGCTTTGCTTCTTATAGGCATATTGTTCTTTTTGCCTGACTATTCAAAGGATTCTTTATTTCTGAATTCTAATAATATTTCTGAGATGTGTTTTGATGAGCATCAAACAGATAGTTTTTTTCTTGATATAAAGTATGTCATTCAATTTGAAGATCCTAAGTTTGTTTTATTTTGGTAATTGCTCCTGAAACTATTTTAATAAATTTTTATTCAGTTATTTTGTTTTTATTCTTCTTTTGCCTGTTTCCTATGTCTGTGTCTGTCTTTTTTCTTATATTCCTTTTAAACTCTTTCTTTATTATTTTTCATGTTGTCCACTTCTGTCAGTCCTATTTTCAATGTCCCATAGTCAGTCTTCATTTCTTTTTAAAAAAAAATTCAATTTACTTAAATGAGTGAAAAACAAAAACAGTTCACCCATTTCTCCCATTCCCCACTACCTGCCTCTGGTAACCACCAGTCTGTTCTCTGTATCTATGAACTCTGTGTGTGTGTGTGTATTCATATGTTCCATAAATAAGAGATCATATAGTATTTCTCTTTCTCTGTCTGACTTATTTCACTTAGCATAATGCCCTGGAGGACATATGTCTTCATTTCTACAAATGATTTTACTTTTTTCTACCAGCTCAAGTGGTTATTTCTATTATCTCATTGTATCTTCAGCTTTTATATTCCTTTTTTTTTAGGGGGGAGTATTTTAATAGAAACAGTTACCTTTTTTTCCTCCAAAAACCTTAGGCAATATGTTTTGTCAAAATGTTTACACTGTTTGTGGCAATATTTTTCATAGTTTCTTATTCTGGAAATACTTTTTCTCATGGTATTCATCTGTTGTATTTTTTAAAGCACCTTTTCCATTTTATTTGTTTCTACAGTATTTTTTGTATACCTTTTATGCTAGTTTTTTTTTCTTTTTTCATTACTCACTTTGTGGTGAGCTCTTCCTCGACCAGCCACTTGTAGGAGGTTTGGAGGTTGGTGTATCTCAGTGGCCAGAATAGTGTTTCGGGTTAAGGGGAGACACCTTTAATGACACAGGTCCTTGTTTGTGCATGAGTTCCTTTAGACTTGTCTTCCCTCCAGCCGTGTGTCTTCCCTCTGAAGCATAACTCATATTGCTGACTCTCTCTCCTTATGCCTCACAAAAGGTGGTTGAGTTCTGAAAATATGCCTCGTCTGTGTGATTCCTCATTCAGCCCTACTTGTCAAGGACTTCTTGAGACCTTGTGAAAATCTGGTCCATGGTGCTTCTGCTGTCAGGATAAGTTCCATTTTTCCAAAAGGATTTGCTCCTCAGGTTGTAGCTACTTATTTTAGAGAGTTGTTCTCCGCATTGTCCCAGATTGACAACTGTAGGCATCTCTACCTTCTCTTTCTTTAACTCTCATTTAACTTTCATTTATATTTGTAAGCTCTTTCTCATATACTATGCTTCAGAGTTATGGAGGTCTTCTCATTTCATCCAAGGAATTTGCTTTTCTGATCTTTTCATTTTTATCATTATTTTTGGACTATTTACAAGAGAAGAAGGGGCAAAGACTATATTTTCCCTCCAAAACTTACAAATGAGGAGGCATGATAATATTTTGAGTAACTGAAGCAAATACTGAGAAGAAAGCTTCCTTGAAAGATTTACAGTTCATACATCAATGTTTAACACAAAGCTTATTCTTACCTATCTGTATTTTTATGTTAAATGATAATCTTATAGTTTCTTCAAAAGTTGCTAAGATGTAAAGTGAAAAATAACATTTTAATAGGGTGCATTAGTTTGTTACAGCTACTGTAACAAATTGCCACAAACTGAGTGGTTTAAAACAACAGAAATGTATTCTCTTACAGTTCTGGAGGCTAAAAGTCCAAAACCCAAGCGTTGTCAGGGCCATGGTCCCTCTGAAGCCCCTTCAGGGGATCCTTTCTTGTCTGTTCCAGCTTCTAATAGTGCCAGGCATTACTTGGCTTATGGCAGTGTACCTCCAATCTGTGCTTCTGACTTTACATAGCCCTCTTGTTTATCTGTCTCTCCTCTTATAGGGACATGAATCATTGGATTAAGGGCTCACCCTACTATAGTATGACATCATCTTCATTTAACTAATTATATCTGCAATGACTGTGTTTCCAAAGAGATGATATTCTGAGGTACTGGAGGTTGACTTCAACATCTCTTTTTTTAGGAGGAAACAATTTAACCCATAACATATAGTGTAAGTATCTTTTGGTAGAGACTGGATTAGCTGATTATTCTAACTCACAATTCATTTTTTAACAGATAAATAATATTTTTGTGAAACATCTCTAAAGTTTTTTAGAAACACATTGTGCTTTTTATAACAGCTGTATTGAACCATTGAGACATACTGATTTCCTTATTTTAATACTATGTTTAAATTTGTATCTTTTTTTAAATTGGGAAAAAGGTGTTTGGAGACCTGCCAGTGATTATTATCTCAGGATATAGAAATATAGTCCAGCATTGCTTAGTTATTTACTTATGGACAGGTAAATACTTATATAAGACTATAAAACGTGTTATCTTGTAGCCAAGGAAATGTAAACATTGGAATAGTCTCTTGTTTTAGTTTGTGAGTAACAAAATCTATCCAACTCTGGCTTAAATAATTTGATAATTCTAATGAGGTATTTATTTAGTTAATGGAGAGAAGTGTTATTTGGGTGAATCATCACTTTTGAAATAATAAAAAAATTAAAAATAAGTAATGCTTTTCAAAAAAAAATCTTAAAAATCACTGAAGAACTAAAAAGACAGTGCGGTCCTCCACATGTCAATTTTTGATCAACTACCTATAGCCAGAGTGAGAAGCAGAACATTGGAGTGGTTAACCTGTTTATGTCACGAAGGCATTGTTATACTGCACACCTGGGAAAAGCAAGCATGTTGGGAAGGAGGACAGAGTCAAGGCTTAAGGCCTGGCAATATTGGAGATTTTTATAAAAGAGCCACCCCATGTTAACCCAAGATAAGAGCAATCTAGAATGTATCCCATTCCTTCTGCAGCCAGTGCAGGACTTTATAAAACTGTGAAAAAAGAAATTCCCTGAGGAGTTGTGACCACATTTCCTTGGCTGCAAGATAACATCTATACAAAGGAAATCTAGGAGAGTCCAGACCACACCCACCAGATAGTTACAGATCTAAAAGAACGACAGTACGAAGTGTTGGTGAGGATGTGGAAGGCTGGGGACTCTCACTGGTGTCAAGTAAAGCTTAATTGTAGTGATTCCACTCCTTAGCTCTCAATCTAGAGCAGTGCTTCTCACCCTGGACTGCATAGTATTTGCACAGACTCTAATGTGCAGAGGAATCTTGTTAAAAATGAATATTCTGATTTAGTAGGTCTGAGTTGGGACCTGAGCATCTGCACTTCTGTCAAGCTCCCAGATGCTGAGGATTCTGTTAATCCACAGACTTGCGCTAGAAAACATCTAGCATGTGTCCATAGGATATGTCTACAAGAATGTTCATAGCAGTGTACTCTGTAATAACCCCAAACTGGAAACAATTCAGATATCATCAATAGCACAATAATGAACAAATAGTGGTAAATGCATCCAAGGAAACAGTATATTTCAAGAAAGTGGACAACTTGTATCTACATGCAGCAACGTGGAATTTTATAAACATGATGTTAAATACTGAAAGCAAAACACAGGCATATTTTGGTAGATCAAGTTCAAATAAGAAGGTAAAACTAAGGTTAATAGTTTAATTAATTATTGGTAAATTTATTTTAGAAAAGACAAATGTTTATAAAGGGAAGTCAGGGAAGTAACTAGCTCTCGGGAGAGGGAAAGTACTTTGGGAAGGAAGTCCTCTCGAGAGGTGGCAAATACATTGTTTCTGGTACTAAGTAACCCACTATTTGTTAATATCTGTGCACATAGCATTTTATGTACTTTATGTACGTTACATTTTATGATAATAGATTTTTAAAAGAACAAATTCACCAGGGAAAGCAAGGCTGAGCACCTATTCTGTTAGAAGCTCAGGAGAGGGACATCTTAGGGTAACCAATTGGCTCAGTTTGCCCTGGACTGTGGATGTTGCCAGGATTTGAGATTTTCAGTGCTAAAGTAGAAGCCGTCTTGGGCAAACTGGGATGGTTGCTCACTGTACACCTGGACCACTTTACCACTGCAGAGGCCATTAGGTACAGAGGATAAGTTCTGACCACCTCATCACTTATTGTAAAATTATGCTATGAAATAGCAGTAAGAAGGCAGAATCTTTGAACTGCTGTTTAAAGCAATAATTGATGGGCTGATCTAATGGAGAGGTTTATTTGGATATCCTAGTTACAGCAGCTAGGAAAACGCCACATTGTTAAACAATTTGTTAGGTTTCTTGAGAGGTTCCTGACTGCCCAGTCTTGTTCTGCCTGACCAGCCTCTGTGGGTATCATGGGCAACTTCTGGACTTTGACTGGGTTTTCTCACCTACACTTTACTGTCTGGCAAAACAGTGCTCTGGAGTTTAGTCTCAGGGATCTCCAAAGACGATTTGAGTGTCCTGAGAATGTGGGACTCAGAGCCCTCACTCCTCTGAGGGACAGAAACTCTTCCAGCCCATGCTAGACCCACTCTTGCATCCTTGAGTGTCCTGTCACCTGTGAAAATGACCCTGGACTTCCTCTGGTAGAGTTGCTTTGCCTCTGACTGAGCCTTTATAGATAAATCTAGTAAATAACTTACCACAAAGTGATGGTGACTTGTCTTTGTTTACTTTTCCCTACTAGACAATGTATTTCTCAAAGCCTGAGGCTATCTTGTTCATCTTGTTCTTAGCACATGCCTGGCACACAGTAAGCATCCATTGTTTAACTGCATCTAGTAACTATGAAAGAAATACCTGCTGAGGTTGAAGGCGACAAAGCAATGTACTGAACTGAAATATTAGGTGTAACAATTAGTTTGGCTCTGATGAAAATCATGGTATGTTATCATCCTACGAGTAGTGAGTATTGCTGGCCTGATAGAGTGTAGCTGTGCTAAATAACACTTTTGATTTGGAAAAAAAGTTTTAAAAAAGAAAAAAAAAGTTAAAAAAAAAGGTGAGCATTAATTTATAGGCTACCGATTCATATTGAATATATCTGTCTTAGGACATACACCCCTCTCGAGCAGGTACTGTATTATGTATGAGTTCTGCTATGTAACTAGCATATTTATTATTCCTAATTAAAAAATACTTGCTATGTTTTCTCTAATACATATGGCAAAGGTTGATACAAATTTTATGGACCAGAAGACATGTTTGGGTCCCTCAATATAGTTTTGAATCTCTGAGTCTGAGGAGAGCTATTCATTATTGTGTCCTAACTCACAGGGAAGCCAAAGTCGGTCATTCTTCAAATTTAATATCCTGGAACAATATTCTAGTGTTCTAAAATGTACTTTAAACCAATGAGAATCTCTGTTGTATTTGGATGATTGCGCTTTGAAGGAGCCCCAAATTTTCTTGTGCAGTCCTTGAGATGGGTTTATAGTTTAGATAGATGAAGGCAGTAACTGTTGAGATCACAGAGTATCCCTTCTTTGCTAAAGGGGTAAAAGAATGCTTTTTGTCATTCCTGACTGCTTTGCAAAAGGTAAAACATTTCAGTGTTTTTAACTTGAAACTAATTTATAGCAAGTATTCAAAGAATCTATTCGATTACACACCAATGGATATGAAAATGGCTTTCCTATTTTATGGCCCTTTATTTTTATCAGTTTGTGCTAAGATATGTCCACTGGGAAATACAGTGTATATAAGTGATGTTTCTTTCAAGCATTTCATGCATATGAATCTTTTAAACGTGAGGTAGTGAAACTATGCTGGCAAAATATGCTACAGTTCTTTTGCTTAAAAACAAATAAAAGCCAAGGTGGTTTGACCTGAAGGTTTACTGGGGCTTAGCAGTTGTTCAAAGTGCTACTTATTAAATGTCATGATAATTACTTGTATCATCAGTTCCATAAAGCAAATCTCTGTCAGAGCATTTTCCGAAAGTTGCTTCCCCCACCCCCTTCATTCTCTGTTTGGGATATTTCTTGTTGAATATACACACTGAACATTTAACTTTGTCCATAGACAACCAAAATCTTGATGTTGATTCATTTACTTACAGTGACTTTGGAACTAATTTTAGAATACAAAAAGCTAGATCTTATTCTTTTAACTTGCCTTTTTTAAAAGGCAATTTTCCAACTAGATTTATATCCCCCTTTTTATGCCTAAGGTAGTTTCTCTGGCATAAGTTTTCAAAATTGAAATTAATAATTCATGACCATAGTAAATTACATGTATGTCATAGTATATTTTGCAAGCTTATCTGACTTGGAATAGAAGGCTAACGGATGGAAATAAGGACAATTGAATGTTAGAAAGTTTTCTTTTTCTGGGTTTCTAATTTTTGGCTTAAATTCCTCTGTGGGACAAAATTGTTTTGGAAATGTAGTGAAAAAATATTTAATTGACTGATGCATTTTCTGTTGTTGTGTTTAAAAAAGATACCATTTATTTACCACTTTACAAAAAGAGAAAACAGACTTTTAAAAGGATTCTTAAGCTTTTCATGATCTTAATTGCCCCCTAATCATTTTCATCTAATTGTATGTGAGTGAAATTGTTTTTCCACAATTAATCTGTAGAACATGAATTTTTAAAATGGCGTTTATAATTTTATAATTGTTAGTGTTTCTGAAATAATGCATAATTAAAAATAGATGGAATTTTGTGTGTGATTATAGTAACATGAGTCTCAAAATAATTTTGTTAGAGTTAATAAATTGATGCAGAGGAGAATAAGTAAAATGGCTAAATAAAATTAGTTTTTATGTTATTCTTTTTAGTTATAATTCTTATTTTGGTATTATTTTGTTTTGTCAGAGTTGGGCTTTTAAGCATCAGTGAAATTGAGAACAAATATTTTCTGAAGGGTCCATCAAAGATGTTAACCTGGTTGTTAAAAAACTTTTACTGTATTCTTGGCTCCATTAAAATTGTTTTTGTATCTCAAGATTGGCCTCAAAATGAAAAAACAAAGTTGGATAAAAAGGATAATTTATTCAGGAACAGTGAGGATCTTAACCAAAGAAAAAACTTAAATGGAGATGTATAGAGGTGGAAAATGTGGTTAGAATTTAAGGAATCAAAGAGGAAAATAGTTAAACAGGAATTTCAAGCATGATAAAGAAGAAGAGTATAAGAAGAGAAAACCATAATTTTGTCTTACTTATAATGAGGGAGGGAATCCCTCTATTTTTCATGTTGGATATGAGAATCAGATGAGACTGTTTATGTAAAAGTTAACTGTAAATTGTGAAGTATTAAACTTTGATTACTAATTTTAGAATGGAGAATTAATGCTCAAATCAATAAATACTGCATAAGTTCTAAAGTTAAAAAGTCTCATACTAATAAATTTGAAATACCTACAGGAATTCTGATCATCCTCAACAGAAAACCACCTGAATGCAACATTTGGAAAATTATTTTTAAATTTAGTTCATTTTCCATGAGAGAACAGGAGCTTGGTCCCAGGAAAACTACTTGGCTATTTAGATTTTGAAATGCTCTCAATTGTTTTGTGAATTATTTGTTCTCAACTTCAAATAGAAAGTACCTTTAAGATATTTGCGAGGAGTTTTTTTTTTTTTTTAATTGAAGTATAGTCAGTTACAATGTATCAATTTCTGGTGTACAGCACAATGTCCCAGTCATACATATACATACATATATTCATTTTTATATTCTTTTTCATTAAAGGTTATTACAAGATACTGAATATAGTTCCCTGTGCTATACAGAAGAAACTTGGGTTTTTTTTTTTACATCTATTTTTATATATAGTGGCCAACATTTGCAAATCTCAAACTCCCAAATTTATCCCTTCCCACCCTATTTCCCCTGGTAACCATAAGATTGTTTACTATGTCTGCAAGTCTATTTCTGTTTTGTAGATGAATTCATTAGTGTCCTTTTTCTTTCTTTTTTTTTAGGTTACACAATGAATGATAGATGGTATTTTTCTTTCTCTTTCTGGCTTACTTCACTTAGTATGAGGAGATTTTTAACCTTTTAGGACTATAATTCAAATTTGATTTGACACCATAACAATAATATGTCACTTGTGTGGAGATAATAATAGAAGATACATAAAATATTTAACTTCTTTTTTATTGAAATATAATTTACAGTAGTGAAATGCTCATATCTCAAATGTACCATTCATCCAGTTTTGAGAAACAGATATCAAGACACAGCATTACTATCAGTTCAGGAATTTCCTGTCTACCACTTCCCAGTCAATCTACCCCTTCCCTGCTCTCCACCTCTAGAAGGAAACACTGATCTGATTTCTATCATCATAGTTTAGTTTTGGCAATTTAGGAATTTCATATTAAGTGAAATCATATATTATGTACGTGTTCTTGTCTTACTTCTTTCATTTAACAAAATGTTTTTGAGATTTATCCATGTTGTTGCGTGTATCAGTAGTGTATTCTTTTTACTGCTGAGTAGTAGTCAATTGTTTGACAGTACCACAGGGTATCTATCTGTTCTGCTAATCTGAATTGTTTCCCGTTTTTAATTGTTATAAATAAAGCTGAGAGATAGATATATTTCTCTCTCTTTCTCCATATGTAATTTTTAAAAAATGAATCTCTCTCCCACTCCTATGCCTCATACATGAAGAGATTTATTTTAAGGAATTAGTTTATGCAATTGTAGAGGCTAGCAAGTCCAAAATCTGTAGTGTAGGCTGGCAGGTTGGAGACCCAGGGAAGAGTTGATGTTACATTTCAAGTCTGAAGACAGTTTGCTGGCAGAATTCTCTCTTCTTCAGGGGAGATTAGTCTTTTTCTTAAGAACTTCAACTGATTGGATGAGGCTCACCCACATTATAGAGGGCAGTCTGCTTTACTCAAAGCAGATTTAAATGTTAATATCTTCTAAAAATACCTTTTTCGGTAACATCCAGGTATGTTTGACTAAATATATGGGCAGTGTGTCCTAGACAAGTCAACACATTAAAATCAACAGGTGGGCACCATGGCATAGGCAAATGAGGGGAGATGGACTTCAACACTTTCTAGCTTAAGGCAAGTACAGCACTTTAACTAGGGGGAAAATTCATGCATGGACATAGCAGTTAGTAAAACCACTAAGATAAATTAAGAAATGAACCTAATTTTGTCCTCACTTATTCTTAAAGTTTCTGCTGAAGTGATGCATATTATGTTTCTCAAAAGAACCAAATTTTGTTGAATTTGATCTTTTGATGTGTAGGAGTAAGAAGACAGAGCATCTGTGAAATATTTTATTAGTACAATCAATTTTCATTTATTAGTAATAAAGGAAACGGAGTCCACATGGCTACTGAGCTTCATAGATATTTAACACATTGATATTCAGAATTTTCATCATCCACTCAGAACTTAAGACTTTCACTTGTGGTTATAACAAGTAGAAACATTGGTTTATGTTTTATCTTTGCTTCCTTTCTGGTGATACTGAAAAGGACAGGTAGAAACTGACTAATCCTTAAAACTAATAATTGTAAATATTGATCATAAGAAATAGAAAGTCCTTGTCATTAGCTTATTTCACTAGTCTTGTTTGTTATATTTATGTATGATACTTGCTGTAGCTTTATAGACTTGGGCTTTGTGAATCACTCTGTATTTACATAAATTTTTAATTTAATTTTCTACAATACTCTGCCTGCAATTTAGTTTTAAGTTTTCACTAATTATATATGGTATGGACCTTGTGAGGTGACACACAAGCTCGATACTAGCTATGACTAGGAGAGTAGGAAAGAGTAGAGTGAAACATTTGAAATAAACATACAACGTAAGCAAGGCTAAAATGCTGTTCTGATTGTCTTGTTTTCTGTCACCAGAATCTTTTTTCTTCTATTGAATGCGTTGCTTTAATCGGTTTTTAGTAAAGGTGATATATTGATGAACTTCAGTCTTCTGACAAGCCAAACATCAGAGACAGATGGAAAAAACTAAAAATTACAATCTTTCTTAGGGGATTAGATTCTTGTTTTTATTTTCTAAAAAGACTAGCGCATTCCAGAATTTGAAAAATAATTCTAGCTCATGCATAACCTGTGAATAAATAAAATACTGAAGATTTGTGACAAAATACTTTGTAGATAGTTTATGTTTTCTAAAGCTTAATCATCCTTTCATATTACAGAAAAATGTGTTTTCATTATAGAACTTCTGGAAAGTCAGATATTCAGGTCACATTCCTTACAACTGGAAGGAAGAGGCACGTGCATATTTCCTTTAGTGATGGAACATATATCTGAAGGCATTGTGGAAAATCATCCCCTTAGCCCCATGGTTATTCTAGGTTCCATATTTCCAGACACTGGGACTATCAACCTGTTTCAAAGAGAAGTAGAGAAGTTGCTTAATCTTTCAGCTAATAACCTGCTTCTGTTCATTCACTTAACATTAAACTGTTAAAGACTTGATTGTGTCAGATTGTTTCCATGTAACATTATAGAGACTAAAGTAGGCAGGGTTTGAGCCAAACATGTTCAGTGTACTTAACCTCTTATGTCCAACTTACGTGTTTGTCTCAGACTCAAGGACTACTTCCTAATGCAGTCCTTCTAGAGCTCAGGCAGCCAGTCTGGTGGTTTCATAAATAAACTACGGGTTAGGTCCTGGGGCAGCCTGTATGAGGAAAATACAATTAGGATAGTTTTCCTCAAAGGGTGGCTG
This sequence comes from Vicugna pacos, assembly GCF_048564905.1. NCBI lineage: Eukaryota > Metazoa > Chordata > Mammalia > Artiodactyla > Camelidae > Vicugna > Vicugna pacos. The sequence continues at coordinate 15,129,850 of NC_132988.1, forward strand.
GATGTGAGTCAGATACTAAGAATTTATGAACCCCACATTCAATAACAAAAGAAAAGAGGAGAATACAGACAAAAATCTGGTCAAATCAAGCCAGAAGCTATCACTTTCAGCATTTTGGCACATTTTTGCTTAGTCCTTTTGTTTACGGATTTTCTGTTCATAATGAAAAGCAATAAGGTATATATATATGTAATATTTTCAATTTTCTGTATAATGTAAACAACTTCATAGGCAAAATTTTTGTTATCAAAAACAATCCAAGTTTGTATATTCTATAGTTTACTTAACCAATCTCCCATTACTGGACGTTTATGTTATTTCCAATTTTATTATTGTGTTGGGGGGTCCCAAAATCATCCCCAATTAAAATGATCTTCTAGGAGGACTCATGGGACTCAGCATATAGTCAGTCATATCCACAGCTAAGGTTCATTGTAGTGAGTGAAGTCCAGAGGAAACCAGGAGCAAGCAAGCTTCCAAGAGTCCTATTCCTGTGGACTCACATGAATGCACTTAATTCCACCAGCAATGAACATGACAGGTGTGAAGGGTTGTACACCAGGGAAACTCATTAGAGACTCAGCACGCAGGGTTCTTACTGGAACATGGTTACATAGGCACCCTCTGCCCAGCATGTACCAACATTCCAGATTTCCAAAAGGAAAGCAGACATTCTGCATAAACTATATTGTTTGCACAGTGTAGACACAATGAGATACCCTTATCTTTTAGGCAAAGTTTTACGTCAAGGTAGGGAACTGTTTACCTTCCAAGTACTCAGATGCCAACTGAGGGTCAACCTTGCAAGCATGTTTTTCTAAGAATAGCAGTCTCAAGTTTGCTATGCTAACTCTTCTGCACAATTATTATAAATAATGCTATAATACATATCTTTGCTAATAAATCTTTTGGCATATTTCAGATTATTTCCTTATGAAAGATTTCTAGAAATTGATATTACATCAAAAATACTAGCTTTAAAAGAATTCTCTTACTAATAAACTACTTTGCCAGAAGTCTTTTCAAATTTTCATTTTCACCAAGCATGTATGAGTGTGGCCACCAAAATCTTGACTGAAATAAGTAACCATATGGTCCAAACATCAATACATAAGAAATCTGGAAAAATTAATTAAAAAAATTTTTGAGTTATGTGAGTCGAACAAAAGACTAGTTAATCATTGCTTCCATTTGCAGAGGAGCGGGGACACTAAGAACGCTCCCATTACATTATCATCCAATATGCACTTTTATCCTGTACCTCTGTCTTTTTTTTTTTTTTTTGCCTAGAAACCTATGACATCACTGTCATCTGTAAAACACACATCATCCAGTTCATTTTAACATTAATTCCTTTTAAACTATTAGCACATATTCTGTACCAGGCATTATGGTTGTATGGAAGATAAAACAGTGCACTGGGCACAGTTCCTGCCCTCCTGGCATTTGTAGTGTGATGCCAGCATGAGCTGTACTTGTCAGAGTGCTTTTTGGCAAAGATGAAAGGTGAGCTGCCATCAACAGGTGCTTTCAGATCACCTATTCAGATAGCTGCCCCTGCTTTGTAGAAGTAAATCTGACAGACCTGGTACCTGGGCCCCTGCTTTAGTTAATCAAGAGTCTTTCATTCCTAAGCCTGAGACCAAAGTTTTCCAAAGCTACTAGGACACAGCGGATTGTCTCTTACTTGTGAGAGGAGAATAAGAGTTTTGACTATAAAGATGCCATCATTCCCCACCTCATGCCATGCTGCTCCCAAAATATATCGTGATCATTGAGGGCAAATTTGAAGGAAAGATTTATTTTTGTTGCATGTTTATTAAAAGAAGTTTTAAAACAAATTGTATTTTCTCTTTTATAAGTACAAAATGTCCTTGCTAGGAAAAAAGAAGTAAAATTTAGTCTCAATCTAATGCCTACCGAAAGGTAAACCATCTCTAAAATTCTATGATGCTCTCTCTGGACTTTGCTTTTGTTCATAGTTTTTTACATAATTTTTGCTTATTTTTACCTCAGATTTTAGGCCTTATTTTGAATGCTTTTTTTTCCCTAAAATTGCCATTAGTTATAACAAATTGCAGAAAATTTGAAAAATACAGAACATTATCACAAAAAACAACAATCCTTTAGTATTCCACCACCCAGAAATACTACTGTTAAATACTGGTATATTTCCTATGATCTGTTTTCCAGGTATATTTTCCCCCATAGTTAAACAATGGAGCACTGTAAGAACACTGAGTGTTTTCCTGTGATATAAAGAGGAACTTTGTGAGGGGCAATGTCATGACTCAGGTGATTCAACTTGAACTTTTAAAAGGAGAGAAATCATTATTTAAGTTCTGTAAAGCTGAAAATAGCCATTGTATTGTTCTTTGTTATTTCTTGTTAACTAGGTCTCTGGGTACATGTTCCAAACGTTTAGCCATTGTAAGTGCATAAGAGAACAACATTGGTTATTGGTTAGAGAGCAAGATTCCATTTGAAAGAAAGAACATTTCATTTGAACTGTGAGTTCAAGTTTATATCCTAGGAAACAAATTGTTTGGTTCCTGGGGAAGTAGAATAAAAAGAAAAGAATCTATGAGGCAAAGCCTGGCAGGATCAAGCTTTACGTCAGAGCTACAACATCCAGGTACTCCAAGTGATCTACTGGAACTGAACATACTGGCTATGGGAAGAACTACTGGTACTCTTATACCATGATTTCTAAATTCTTTTATCCTTGACTTGGATTCATGTCTTGGTCTTCAGTTAAGTGTGTGTTTGTTTCTTTACTTAAACAAAAATGCATATGTTTCTATGCAGATTTTTAGGACATTGGTATATTTGAGAATGATTTTTTTTCCTGTCCTTTACACATTGAGAAAATTTGGTTATAAAATTTCTGTTTCACAACTTTTCTTTTTCCTGGAAACTCTGTTGGTAGTATTCTATGATGTATAGGTTCTTTTGCTGTTTCACAGAAGAAATTTGGCAAACAACCTATGTTTTGCACATTTGATATTTTTTCTTTCTAAATATATATCAACTTTTCTTTATTCTTACAATTTAAATTTTCTTTATTCCTTTAATTTTGCAGGATGTACTTGCATACAGATCCCTTTTAATTAACTTTCTCTGAAATGCAGTGAGCCCCAATACTCAGAAGAGTCAAATCTTTTTTTCAGCTCAGGAAATTATTATTCAGTAGTGTGGGTTTTTTTTTATCATTTCTGATTGTTCTGTTTTCATCTTCAGTAAAGTGTATGATTCCTTCTATGGCTATTTATTTTTTGTACTCTTTAATCTATAATCTTCTGTCTCATAATTGTCATCTTGGGACACTTTTCTTCCTATTCTAGGAATCCTTGCCAAACCCAGTCATTTGATATTCTGCGCTGTCTTTTACACCCCCACTAACTCTGAAGTGCATTTTAATTCTGCCATTACTTGTTTGATTTTTTTATATTACTTGTGTTTGTAAAAACTCTTATTCCATTTTCATTTACCTTACAACTATTGCTATTTTTTTAAGGTCTTAGTTTATTTTTTGTTATTGCTTTTGACCTCTTGTTTAATTGAGGTATAGTTGATTTGCAATATTATAGTAGTTTCAGGTATACAACATAGTGGTTCAATATTTTTATAGATTATACTACATTTAAAGTTATTGTAAAATATTGGCTGTATTCTCTGTGCTGTACAATATATCCTTGTAGCCTATTTACTATATATATAGTAGTTGTGCCTCTTAATCCCCTACCCCTATCCTGCCCTCCTTTTCCCTCTTCCCACTGGTAACCACAAGTTTGATCTCTATGTCTGTGAGTCTGTTTCTGTTTTGTTATATTCATTCATTTGAAAAGTTAGTTTCCACATATAAGAAATAATGTACAGTATTTGTATTTCTTGATCTGACGTATTTCACTAAGCATAATACCCTCTAGTCCATCCACATTGTTGCAAATGGCAGCATTTCATTCTTTAATATGGCTGAGTAGTATTCTGTATATATGTGGAATATATATATCCATTCATCTATTGTTGGACACTTAGGTTGCTTCTATATCTTGGCTATTGTAAATAATGCTACTATGAACTCTGAAGTGCATGTATCTTTCCAAATTAGTGTTTTCATTTTCTTCAGATATATTTTCTCACACAATATACAAAAATAAACTCAAAATGTACTAAAGATCTAAATATAAGACTAGAAACCATAAAACTCCTAGAAGAAAACATAGGCAGACCACTCTTTGATATAAATTTTCAAAACACTTTTTTGGACCTGTCTTTTAAGGTAAAGGAAACTAAAGCAAAATAAACAAATGGGACCTAATTAAACTTAAAAAAACTTTTGCACAGCAAAGGAAACCATGGACAAATGGAAAAGCCAACCGAGTGGGAGAAAACATTTTGCAAATTATATGACTGATAACAGGTTAATATACAAAATATATAAACAACTCATACAACTCAATACCAAAAAAACTGAACAACCAGATTAAAAAATGGGCAGAGGATCTGCATAAACATTTTCCCAAAGAAGATATACAGATGGCTAGCAGGCCTGTGAATAGATATTCAACATTGCCAATCAACAGAGACATATGCAAATCAAAATCACGATGAAATCAATGAGATATCACCTCACACCTGTTAAAACAGCTGCCATCAAAAAGTCTACAAATAAAGAGTGTTGGTGAGGATGTTGAGAAAAGGAAACTCTGTATACTGTTGATGAGAGTGTAAATTGGTGCAGCCACCATGGAAACAGTATGAAAGTTCTTCAGAAAACTAAAAATATAACTACCATATGACCCAGCAGTTCCACTCCTTGGTGTTACATCCCAAGAAAATGAAAATGCTATTTTTTTTAATTGAAGTACAGTCAATTACAATGTGTCTATTTCTAGGATATAGCACAATGTCCCAGTCATGCATATACATACATATATTCATTGAAAACCTAATTTGAGAAAATACTTGCACTCCCATGTTTTGGCCTCTATTTTGAAGAGTTGGCTTTTTACAATATGTTGAGAATGCCAACACTTTTCTAAAATTTTCTTCTGCTTCAAGTAGAATATTTTACTAGATTTTCAGAATTGTAGACTGCATTAGTTTCCCATGGCTCCTCTTACAATTTGCCAAAATTTACTCCCTTAAACCAATACAAATTTATTATCTTATGGTTATAGAGACAAGAAATCCAAAATTAATTCCACTAGCCTAAGTCAGGATGTTCACAGAACTAATTCCTTCTTGGGATTCTAGGGAAGTATCTGTTTCTTTGCCTTTTCTGGTTTCCAAAGGCTGCTTGCATTTCTTGGCTCATGACCTCTTCCTCCAATCATTCTAGTCTCTTGCTTCTCTCATCACATTTCTTTCTCTTCTTTCAGTCAAATCTCCCTCTGTTTCCCTCTTGTAAGGGCACTTGCATGTGGGGTCCACTGAGATAATCCAGGATAATCTTCCCCTCTGGGGATTCTTAATTTAATCACACCTGCAAAGTCCCTATTGTCATATGAACTAACATGTACAGGTTCTGGAGATTAGGACATGCTATCTTTGGGGCCATTGTTAAGTCTACTGCAGGGACCTTTCCTCTTTGTGTCACAGTCATGTGGGCTTCAAATTCAGAATGACTACTGACCAGTTGTCTAAACTTGGAAAAGTGACTTAATTTGTCTTCTCCTCTGTTAAACTGGGATAAACTCAGCACCCACCTCACAGGGTTATTTTGCAGAATAGATCAGGTAATGTATATTAAGTATTTAGCAATCTAGGTCCTACCTGAATGTTAACTAGCATTGTCACGCTAAAGTAGGCCCCAGTGTGTTTGCTCTTCCTTGAATGAGAAATAGGTCTATGCAAAATGAATGATTTACAGATGGAGAACATGGTAGATTTTTCTCATTTCTGCTCCATATTCACTTGGGTGTGTCTGTGGTCTTTTCTAGTTCTGCAGTTGATGAGAAGGTGTCAATGCCCACTTCTCTCTAATTCCCCGGTAATTGCAGACATCCATCTGAAACAGTTTGGCTCTGCCAAGGTGGGGCCTTTTCTATTCTACTCCTTTATTTGTTACTATTTTTAGCTATTTCAGCACAAGAAAATTACAATCCCCATTATACATTGTTATCAAGACCTGCCTGTCCCCTGCTCTGCACAGAACTCTTCCCTTAAAATAGGACTGTATCAAATCCTGGTAATTACCATCAGGATTACTTCCTTTCTAGTTGTTTTCGTGGAGTTGTGGTGTCCAAATGGATTGTGATCGATGGGGGGGGGTAATGGAGAGGCAAATGATCCTTCAAAAACAGCACCCACATTTTAGAGAAATGGTTTTTGTTCTGTTTTCTTTGTTTATTTTTTCTTAGTATTTATTAAATCTCTTTCTAACAGCTTGCAGATGGGGTAGGGGTGTATTGTCATGTAAAGATGACTGATTGCTTTCCTCTGTTCACTTTCATCATCCTAATCAATGAAAAATGTTTTCTCATCTGCAGATTGGTAAATGGTTAAATTTAATTTTTTGTGACCTTGAGATTTTCATCTGTTTTTTTAAAATCATGAGAGTATTTCAGTGAGGCTATAAAAGGGGCTGCCTCACAGCCGAAGGTAACAAGCCATATTGAGCCAGAAATCATGATTCTTTTTGAACATTTTTTATTTACTATAAGCTTGGAAGTATCTGCCAAACTTTGTTCAAATACTTGGCAATTCACAAGGATATTATGCAACAGTGATGCCACTGTTCTGTTATATTGTATCCTAACCATAATGAAGTCCTCATAAATTTTTCTAACTCATGTTAAACTTATCCTGCTTCTCGGTATTTGCTCTGTATCTGCAAACAACTGTTTCCATTAGACAGCCAAAAATGAAAGATTAAAACTGTGGCTTATTTGCTGTCTCTCAGTACACACTTCAATAAAAGTGTTAAATAGAACCTAGTACAAAAGGACTTTGTATTTCTTAGATGTTTTATAACATAAGATTTGGGAGTCATCTCTATTGCTGATATTTAGTTGATATACATAAGTTAGTTTGTTGAATCTATTTTTATTGACTCCTTTTGGAAGTGATTTGTTAAAAAAAATGAAAGAAGGTAAATAGTTTAAGTAATTTTAGAATACACATTGTTCATTTTTGACTATAAATTAACAATATAAATTGATTTAAATGGACATTTCAGTCATTGATTCTAAAATTTAAACTAATGTAAGAGGTGGAATTCAGCTGCCCAAGCAAGCTTTTGGGGTTTGATTATTCAAGTGATTAAGATGCTATTTGTCAACTCTAGTTTACCACCCCTTTTAATTATATAGATAATCAAACTAAGAACTGCTAATTCTGTCTCCTAACTATTAATTGATTGTAATTACCTACAGATTAAAACTGCATGTGCAATTAACTCAAAGAATTAATTGATACAAGGGAATTGATAAAAAGGAAACAGAATGAACTTGGCATAAAAGAGGCTTAGGGACACAGGGCCACGGGGCCCGGTGATGTCCTGGGCTCTGTCACGTCCTCATAAAGACACTGTGCTTGCATCTGGACTTCTTTGGCTCTGTTGGAGACAGTTGCATACATTATTTCTTATGAACATTTGGTTTCTTGGTAGACTAAAACAGTATGTCTGAAGAGTTTGAATTCCTATTGTCTTTGGGCTTTTTGCTGATATTCAGACAACTTGGACAAATCTATTGGTTTGCAATATGGAGGACATGTGTCGCTACAAAGACTATAGAAAAGTGGTGAATGTTTTAACTAGCTAGAGATTTTTCCTTCCTTCCTCCTTCTTTCCCTTCTTTCTTTCCTCATTCTCCTGGCAATATCACCAGATACAATCTTACCAGTTTTCTGTGAGTCATCTAAGTCATTTAACTTTCTAAAATAACTATGCTTATTCAATTTTAGAAATATCTCTCACCTGTGTAAATAGTAGGCTCACTGTTAACTACAGAAATCTGAATGAAAATGGAAAATGAAATAAAAACTGATATGTATTTAAAAACTATTATCATTTTATACATCAAGATAAACATCAAGAGAGGGAAGATGGTCTGGTGAAAAATATTCGGTCTTGAAAAATAGTAAAATTAAAAAAAATACCTTTCTAAAGATTCTCCCAGTTTTTCAGGTGTTTATGTCAGTTGCATTGTATGGGGACTTTTACTCTTAACAGCGTGCTGACTGGCGTTTTTCTTGATGCTAAATCAATCCAGGAGCATATATTGAACTTGTGCTTGGGGTACAGCATTGTATTTAATATTATGGAGAATACAAAGCAAGTGAAAAACTTTTAAGCCTAGGTAGGGAGATGAGGTATGAAGAAGACAACAATATAACATGAACTAGTGGCATAATAAAGTTTTTCAAAAAGAGTCTAAGTAAGTACTCAGGAAATTCAAGTGCAGGAAGACATTAGTATAGATTTTAACAGTTTTCCAATTTTTCTATGTTCAAAGTTAGCCAGTCCTTCCTTGTTAATGTGATGGGAATATTTTGATTTCTTTCCAAATTTTGATGTTTCATTTTCCCCAGATTTGTTTAATCTCTGAGTATTTTGTTCTGTTCTGTTGGCTAATAAACTGGGAGTCCTGACAAGATTTCTTATTTTTTCACCTATCAGTGTACAGCCTTCTCTTGTGCTCTGTCTCTGTCTCTCTGTCTCTCTGTCTCTCTCTGTCTCTCTCTGTCTCTCACACACACACATACCCTAGAATTCAGAATTTTCATTTCTCTCCGGCATTATCTGTGAGGATGTTGGCTCCGGGAAGGCTTTGTGACGATTTAGTCTGATATATGACTTTGGTCTTCTTCAAACTATCAGCTTATAACTTCCTACTGACTTTGTGGGATAAACCGAAATTTGTTGCATGTCACCTTCTGTGCGTGGCTTCTGAGGAGGAGTCGTTAGCATAGATCAGGGTGTGAATGATTACCTTGAGAATTTTAGTGGAGGCTTTACTGCTTCCTGACGTGGAAAAGTTATAGCTGTATTTTCTAGTATGATACCTATATACTAGAGAAAATAATGTATGTCCTTCTCAATTACATGAGTCTGTTTTGTGAGTAAACAAGATAAAATATTTGGAATGCTCTGGAATCTCTTGGAAAAATAAGTCATATAGTATTTAGTTTCATTTTGGGTTGGGCTCTTCAGTGATCACAAAGATTCCCGTTCGCCTGTGAGATTTAACCTTGTGAGGCTAATTCTTGTTCATTAGTGTTTACATAGCTGCTTTAATCATATTGCTAATAAACCAGAATCACAGAGCAATTCCAAGTAAAATATTTTCCTTATCCCAGAAGAATTTATAGATTTAAAAAAGGAGTTTGGAAAGAGATGCTCAATTATCTAAAATAGTGAGAATGCTTATTGTAGAAGTTCATTGAGGGAAGTGGGTGGGACAGGGATGGTGCCGATGAGTTGGGAGATGGTTCAAATTAGTCAAAAAAGCTTCCTAAGAAATTTGTGGGAGCTTCCACATCTTTAATAACTCTTATGCTATCCTTTTATATCCCCCTAGGTTTATAAAAGTCTGCAAATAAAGTATGATGTGTGTGTCCTCTCCTTTGCTGTCCTCTTCTCAGATAATAATATTTTCAGATTCTCTATGATCTCCCCCTTAGTGGCATTTGTTCCATTAAATACATTCACTTATTCATATTGCATTGTGATTGAAATGTGTGACTTATTATGTTGCCTCTTCTAGAGACTTCCTTTTTGATAGAGGGCAGAGACTCTTTGACTGAAATTGAAGAAATATACATAAAATTAAAATGGGGCAGGGCGTGTGTGCATGTATTGATTAGGATGTCCCTGAGATAATATCACTTTTTTATTATTTCATGTAACTACTCTATCTCCCTATATAGAAGACATTTAACTTATGGTCCTGTAAGTAAATTGAAGCAATGAAATGAGAGAATATATTCTTTTCTCTAAATTTATATGAAATTAACTGGCCCATGGAGGGCTCTATTAAATTGAAGGTTTCAGGAAAGAATATATGTATATGAATAAGTGTTAGAAAGAAAATTGGAAATGTAAAAATAGTTTGATTCATTTGGATGGTAGGATTAAACTGAATTTTTGTTATTTAAAATGCTTAATATTTCTGAGAAATAAGTGGACAAATCAATCTAAAATCTTTTCTTCATTAAAAAAAAATTGTGCAGAAATCCCACTTAACAGCTACCGTGAGACAGAAGAAATATGTGGGCATATGCTGGCTAACCTTTTGCTCTTTCAACCTATTTACCTTAAATACTTTCAATAATTTAATTTACTTTGCAATATCAAAACTTGTGCCTTCATAATAATTCTGAATTTTCTGTTAAGCTGCTTATGTGACTGGGAAAGGAGGTTTCTTTTGTTTTTGTAAGTGCTATTCACAAATATGATTTTGCTTTAAGCTTTCTTTTAAAACGAAGTCAGTGTTCTTGAAGAGAAGAGTCAAAAGAATGAACCTATTAATTTTCTGATGGGCACACTGTATGCAATAAAAACACGAGAGCTTTACTGTAAGAGGAAGCCCATTAATTGAAGCCTCTCAATGCAGTGCTATCACTTCTTCATCTCTCTGATTAGATGACAAGATGCGATTTTAATACGGAATAGTGGGGCCATAAAGCTGATTTACTTTCCTCTTTTTAACATTAAGCAGGGTGATCAGTGTGTACTTTTCCTGGATAAATATTCTTTTAACCTACATTGATATTTCTAACAGACAGAGCATTGTATGATTGGAGAGGAGTTGTGTCAAAAAGGTTTTCCTGTTTGGCTCGCGACTCCAGTTGGCCTACTTTCTCTGAATCATCAGTGTTTCAGGATTATTATACTGTAAGTATTTGTAAAACTGGACATAGACTTGAATTACTATTTTTCTGTCATATTATTGAGTTAATTTTGATATAACATGTAAGATTCTGCTCTGGACATATTTCATTCCTAAAATGACTCCCCATTGAAATTCACCTTTTTTCTGAAGCAGTGCTTTAGTTCTGTTATCTTATTTTGTGTTAATTTTGCTAATCACCTTAACTCCTAAATATACGTATTGATTTTTGTTTGAAGAGCAGTAATAGTCAAAGTGATCATCCCAATGGTTTGTGCCAAATGTGATCGCACCTATTTTTGTAATGGTACCTAGACTATCAAGAAAAGATAGTGGAGACCAATGGAGAACCAAGATGTTTGTTAGGGGTGTGGCACTTGGAGGACTTAAAACTCCAAGGACAATTTTATGACCACATACTAATGGTTTTTTGAGTTAGAATAATCTTGGACATGGGAATCTGTGACTTGAAAATAGAATTGGAACTTCACTTTAAGTTCACCAACTCATCAGGGCAAGTCCTAAGATGTCACTATGTGAATAGTAGAAGAAACTCATGTGATTCTGAAATCTTTAGCAGCAGTTTTTAAAAGGCTTCAAAATGCTGTTTTACAACATTAGGTCTCACAGTGTCTGTATATATGTCTGGGTTTCTTACACCTCCCATATGTTATGTTCTGTGTGTGAATGTCTCCGTCTCATCCTTTGTCTTTTTCCCTCTTTTCCTATCGTTGATTATTTTTCTTTTTGACTTGTCATTTGTATTAGTGTGCTTTGGCTGCCATAACAAAATACCATAGACTGAGTGGCTTAAACAACAGAAATTTCTTTCTCAAAGTCCTGAAGGCTGGAAGTCCAAGACCAAAGTGCCTGCAGGACTGGTTTCTCCTGGAGCCTCTCTCTCCTTACTGTCAGATAGCTGCCTTCTTGCTCTGCCCTTACATGGCCTTTCCTGTGTATGTGTTTCTAGTGTCTCTCTCTTCTTACGAGGACACTAGTCATACTGGATTAGTGCCCTACCCTTATGGCCTCATTTAACCTGATTACCTCTTTAAAGGTCGTATCTCCAAATATAGTCACATTGAGGCTTAGAGATTCAACATATGAATTATGAGGAGACACAGTTCAGTCCATAGCACTATTAGACAGCTGATAATTATTTTTCCTATTGAATAGTTTGTTATCTACTATTTTAAAAAATACTGAGTTTTTATATTTTTCCTGTAAATGAAACTTCTGAATTATGTCTTATTTGACTTATGCTGCTAAATTCTTTCTGAGTGAACATACTAAATCATTACCACCCTGTTTAGATAAGGACATTATATGAATATTATTAAGGAAATTTAGATGGATTTAGACTAGGAAATTGTGTTATGTTTTTTGAAATTTGAACAGTTTTTGTAATCTGTTATTTTCAGAACATATTAGTTAATCACAGAATAGACAGTTACTTCCAGCTAATGGGATGTGTATTTCTAATTCATACATGTCTATAACAAGTGACACCCATAGAAGGCTGTTTCATTATCTTCCAGTAAAAGTGAATAAATGAACTACTGCTTCTAAGCCTTCCAGCTCTACCCTGTTTTACACTAATAACGTAGACGTTGCTTCTAGCTATGTGAAGTACATTTAAACATATTCTTTTGGGATTAATCTGGCAAGAGTAGACGTGACTGTGAATAGCTCTAAATACAAGACTAGGAGTGTTTATTCATTGCCGACTGGGAAATTAGTACAAAAGACTTCTAAACATGGTTGACATAGTAGATGGTATTTTGGGTATGTGTACTTGTCTAAAGAGCTTGGGGTGGACTAGAGTGGAGACTGGGTAAGCATTAATAGGCCTTTTGCATCAGTCCAGTTAAGGCTTTTATCTTACTCTTGCAAGCCAACTATGTTGGGGGAGGTAAATGGATAAGAGGGGGTAAGGTCAAACCTTCAAATCCCTTTCCTGCAGCTCACTGCATCTTTAATTTTTACCATTGAAAGTCTGATTTTTTTTCAGTAAGGATTCTGCTTTTGTTTATTCTTTAAAATAATAACAGTCCTAAAAAGGATCACAAAGTTTTAAGTAATCTTTTTTTTCCCGTTTTTTAATCATGGTAAAATATACATAACAAAATTTACCATTTTAACTTTTTTCCATATATATATATATATATATATATTTTATTTATTGAAGTATAGTTAGTTTGCAGTGTTGTGTCAATTTCTGGTGTATGGAAATTCCTCAAAAGACTAAAAATACACTTACCACACGTTTTAACATTTTTAAGTGTACTGTTTGGTGGCATTAAGTACACCCACATTGCTGTGTAACCATTACCACCATCCATCTCCAGGATCTTTTCATCTTTCCAAACTAAAACTCTGTACCCATTAAATACTAGTTCCCTGTTCTTGCCTCCCCTTATCCCTTGGCAACAAGTATTCTGCTTTCTCTTTTGTGACTGGCTCATCTCATTTTGCATAATGTCTTCAAGGTTCATCCATGTTGTAGCATGTGTTAGAGTTTTTTTTTTTACAAACGGCTGAATAATATTCTCTTGTGTGTATATATATATATATTATTTATCTGTTCATCTGTTGGGGGACACTTAGACTGCTTTCACCGTTTGGATTATTGTGAATAATGCCACTGTAAACATGAGTGTATAAGTATTGTTTGAGTCCCTTCTTTTGGATATATACCCGGAAGTGGAATTGCTGAACTATATTGATTCCTACGTTTAATACTTTGAGGAATCGCCGTATTATTTTGCACAGTGACTGCACCATTTTACATTCCCACTAGCAATGCACAAGTGTTCCAGTTTCTCCACATTTCCATCAACACTTACTACATTTTCTGTTTTCTTGATAATAGCCATCCTAGTGGGTGTGAAGTGTTAAGTAATCTTGATGTGAATTTGTTCAGTCAGGTCCAAAAGACAAAAAGTAACTAGGAAAACTGAGGATGTAGAAAGAAGCTTGCATTGTTGAAAGAAGAGAAGACAGGGCACAGATAACCTTGTCTTTGATTTTGTAGGAGGAGAGAAAACTATAACACATTCTACTTTCAAAACACTCTGTATAGCTTAGCTACACATCAAAATTTTAATTCACTCAAATAAGAAAGTCATTGTGGATTGCTTTCTTTAAGCTAAAAGAACACTATCCCTTTTAAGCCTGAAGTGTTTTTCTTTTTAAAGTATTTTATATCCTTATATGTTTTTAGTTCTAATTAAATGATAATACAATAATGCTGTATGTCTTTAATTTTAATGTTTCATTTCTGCAACTGCAGACTTATTGTATTAGAATTCCCAGTTATTGTAAACAATGGCATATGGCCCCCTAAAACTTCTTTACATGAAGTTAAAGAAACTGCATCCTGAAGAATAAGTAACTAATGCTACTTTTTGTGGTCTCCGAAGTACCTTATAGCCTTAATTATCTTGAAAGATAATATTTATCCAAACTAAGTGAGCACCTGTGAATATAATCTCTTGTGTAACATAAAAATGTGATATTACATTGCAATGGCATATATAGGAAAGACCACCATCTCCAACTTTGTTGCTGCAATTTCACTTCATAACTCCTCTTTACAAGGTTCACTAACTTTATGACAGTGTATGAAGCAATCTTGAAATCCTCAACCTGATGGACTGTAGGTGTGGAAAACAACTCCAGTATTTATCAAAATTGTGAGATGCAAAAATAAATGTATTTATCAATAGTGCTCTTTAAAAAGCTAGGATAAAAACAAATATTAACAGAAATATGTGTAAGAAGTTAATTTCTAGCTATATTTGGAAACACAGGAGAGGGTGAAGTAACTTTTACACATTAGTTATCAGTAAGGCAAAACTCTTCTCAGCGAGTGGCTTTCATGGCTATGTTGCAGTGGCTCTGGGGGTCAGGAAGTTCCCTGACAGTACCTCTGCCATCTGGTGACACCCTAGGTTGAGGGTGAGATGACAAGCAAGGGAGTGCCCAAGCATGTGTGCTCCCATACTCGTCAAGGTGGTGACAGAATTCAGGGAGAGAGGAGCAGAGGAGAAAGAACCTAGCTGGGGTTGTCCCCGTGGGAGGGCAGGCGCATTTCAAGGAAGTGAGGGAAGTTCAGTGTGGCAGAAATGTGGCATTCAAGAGGAAGGTGGCAAGAGCAGAAACAAGATTTTAGCAAAGCCCCATCATCATGAAGTGCCTTGTTGGAAAACATTTGATCACTTTATTTTCTTAATTCTGGATGAAAAGAATTTGCCTAACCTTGACACTAGGAAGTAAGGGATTACAAGCAAGCAGAATTTGGTGTAATAACTGGTTGCATTATAAATTGTTTTATGTTTCAGAGAACATACTGTGAGTCCTCTGGGCATTTAGACCTCCCTTCTCCCAAGGAGAACAAGTCCCATATGAGAGGAGAAACCAAGAGTCAGTGGTCATATTTTTTTTAACATACTTACAGATTCATTTGATAAACAAAATCAGAAAAAATTAGTTTTGTAGAAACATATTTTTTAGAAATGAAAAAGAAATTTTGTATGTAACATTCTTTATAGAAGCTTAATTTTGACCGTGGAATGGGTTGACTAGATTTTAATGAAACTTCTTATCACTTTTTTCTGGAGAATTTTCTTGAGCCATTTTGGTAAAAGAAAGCTGTATGAGTCTAAGAGGATATTCTTCTTTTAACTTGGAAATTTAGACACCTTTTTGTAATGCTTTATTGTACTGTCAGAAGACTGTAGGCATACACTTGAAATGTTTTATCACATAATAAAAAATAGTAAATTAACTTTTAATTCATAGAATATCTTTGCTCATTTTTCTCCCACATCACAATTTCTTCTCTCTGCTCTTTTCCTTCCCTCCTGCACAACATTTGAGAAGGTGTTGTAATTGTTTTCATACTCACGATTTTCTCCTCTTGTGGGCTGCATTTGATAAAAAAAGGTTATCTGATTTGATTTTCTGATATTTCTAAGCATTAACACAAATCATTATGGCTATCAATTTGAAATTTTCTGTTTATTCAAATGATTTCCTAAATTTTTAAAGATCATTTTGGATACCAATGAAATTACATTTTGAAAATCCTATAGTAGTCTGAGAATTAGTTTAAGCCTTGAGTTAACTAAATGACTGTGATTTTTTGACATTTTGAGTAGCATTCCAGAAGTTACTTTTACCTAGTTTTTTTATTTATTGTTTTGATCCTATTACAAGAAGTGTGATGTCTAATACTACATATTATCTTCAGCTTTCACATTTTAATTTTGAAATACATATTTGTTTTCCTATGAAATATAAAATTTTGAATGATGTAGGTATTTATTTTGATATATTTAGTAATTATTTTTAATGTATATAGTTGTAGTCAAAATGTCACATTTCAACAATTTATTGCCTTGCAACAGTATTATCTGGGCCTGATAGTTTTATATCATGTATTTTATATGGTCCCTAGTATTTTTATAATAATTACTTATTTTATTTTATTGAATTTTTCCTTCTAAATAGAAATTTCTAGTGTTGTCCTAGTTAAGTACTTTTTACTCTATGCAAAATTCCTTTAGCAATAAATAGGTTAAGATCTATGTCACAGTAAACTGCTCAAGACTTCTGTATGTGTGTGTATGTATATGTGTGTATATATATATATATGTGTATATATATATATATATACACACATATATATTCTCACAAAGTTTTAAAAGGAAGCACTCTTGGTGAATGCAAGATTTGGATTGTAATGTTACTTAGATTTACTGGTGTACCACCATTTAAACCACATCACAATAGCCCTCACACTAAATAGGATTCAAAATGAAAAGTCAGATAAGTAAATAGGATAATTTTAAATGTGTATTTTTGAATCAATTTGATTATATAGAGAAAAATCATGATCTACACTTCTCATTTCTTTTATTATAAAAGACCATTGGATTTTTACTTTGGGAAGCCACTTCAAAATCTTTCTTTACTGCAGAAGCCAAACGATTCAGTCAAATTCTCTCAATCATATTGACCCTTTATTCTGAGATACAGTTGTGTGGGAAAGGTGTTGAGGGGCATTAGGCCCACGAGCTTTAGTAATAGTGCCCACCATAGTTCTAGTTTTACAGTCTCCAGTCAACATGTGCATTCTTTCTGAGATGAGCTGGAGTGTGATTGTTACCGAAACCTGGATGAAAGAATGAAAAGCTGGATGGAGAGAACATTGGAGCAGATATTAGGTTAAGGGAGTGAACAGACTGTGCCTGCCCTGGGGAACCCCCCCACCCCCACCCTCCTGGGAAGCTAGGTACACTTGTTCTCTACGAAAGGGAACATTAACTAAATTTCTTAAAAAGTAATGAAAGAGAACAAACTGTAAAAAGGCAGCCAAAAAAGGCAAACATCTGTTACTGAACATGTCTCACTTGACTTCCTTTTAATGTTCCTAGGAATAAATTTATGAACTAGGAAAGGTTCAGCACTAATTAGCTTGTTTTCATCAAACAAAATGCACCAGACATGGATGTTGAATATGAATGAAGACTTCAGTAGTAATGATAAGTAGACAAAGAGAGTACCAGTAGATGCAGAAAGCGCTGGTATCTGGGGTTATGTCCACAGGCTCTGGATATTGCTATGGCTGTTAATATTGCATTGACTTCAGACTTGCTATAATGTGTTTTTAAATGATCAGAAAAAAATTTCTGAGAAGTCAAGTGTGTTCATTAAATAATAGATGGATTAGGTGCAAAATTTTCTGTTCAGCTGTACACCGTTAGGCTAATGAGATGTTAGAAGGAATTGGCATAACCAATATAGATACTTGAAGACAAAAGATTTTAGTATAAGTGACAGCCGTGGTGATGGTTGTATCTTGTGCTAGTTGTGCAGAAGCATGATCTTTATTAGAAACTCTTGGGACCAGGTGTATTTGGGAATCAGAATATTTCAATCTTTAGAAAGGTAAGAAGATAAGTGGATCTACAGTCAAGCCTGTAATCAAACCACTGAAACATTTTACAGTAAAGCATAAGGATATTCTCATTAAGTGGGAGATCAAGGCCGTTATATAGGCCTTTTGTTGGTTGGATCTGGTCAGGTTTTGCAACCAAAGGTCAGATAAGTTAAATTTGCTTCCGTATGTGTTATGAAAAGTTTGTTGGTTTTTTTGGTAAAGGTTTTTGGATTTCTGAGTTACAAGTAGGACTCAAAGACCTGTAGTAGTGATAGTAGTAGCAATAATAATAGTAGTGGTCGCTGTAGAGGTAAAGGCGATGGAGGAAATAAAGAGATAAGGACAGAAACAGACACAAACACACACAGTACAGACACATTGTGTGCTAATAAAGGAAACCTTACTTAAAATGGAACCGGGAAGCCCAAGGGGAGAGCTCTCACATACATACCACTCTTTGCACTTGCATAACCAGCAGGAAGATGGAAGATAAGAATTATTTTGATGAAGGAGGACATTAATCATAGGGCAATTATATCACCTGCTTTTCAGGAAAAGAAGGAAGATCTCTCCCTACCCCAGCAACAAAACTCTAATCACCCCTTTAGGTGAGAAACTCTAAAACTTCCAACTCTTGCTCTTCTGCAATGAACTTTTGTTCAAAACAACCCTTGCCAATTTCCTTCTAAAACCTACTCAAAGCACAAGCGCTTTCCTTTGTTCTCCAGACTTGCCTGTGATTCACCATAGCTTATCTGTCTTGGCAATTCTCTTCTATTCCTGAATAAACCCATTTTGCTGGTAAAAATAACTGGCTGCTTTATTTTTAAGGTTGACAACAATGCATATTACTAGTTCCATAAGGAAAATATATTCATATTTCTTGATACTTGGTGCAAGATTTCCTGGAATTAAAACAGAATGTCCACGTTTATATGATTCCCAGTGGCAGAATCAGGCAGATGTAATTGTATATCTCTGACAGATGCTAACTCCTGTGAGAGTTCTTCCCTGAACCCCACCTCTAGAAGAGCACCACTTCTTTTGTTTTTCAACTCACAATGTATTCCAACCTGACAGTACATCATGAATCTCTTTATTGGCTTATTCCTGGCCTTCCTCACTAAAACGTAGACTCCACAAGGCTGAAGACATTTTAGATCACCAGTGCAACCCCAGTGCCTAGAATGGTTTCTATGATAAACTAGAAGTTTAGAAAATATTTGCTGAATACATTTAAAATGGGCTGCATGACATTTCCTCTAAATGGAACGCATGAGAGGCCCAAGGTCCCAAGGCAGTGAAAAATACCACCATGATAATATTATTAGAAAGAGGCAAAAGAAAAAAAGAAAAGTCATGCTGTAATTGTTTTTTTTTTCCTGTATTGATCAAAATTGTACAGGCCTTAATTCTTTGTCTTGAAATGGACTTGGCCCGTTCCTCTTCTCTGGAACCTGGGCCATTCTCATTTTATCAAGTCGTTTTCCTGTGGGTTCTCCTTTTCTTTTTTCTAACCTCCTCCAACATCCCTCATTAGAAGACTCCTTTGAGACTACAGGCAGGGCTGGCTTCACTGGCTAGTTGGAAGGGACCAAATCCATCCCAGGGGCACAAACGCAAAACTCTGACTTGTAGGAGATCCTGGTATTGAAGACTAGGTTGCAGATGGTGACACCTGGTTGGTAGTAATCAGGAGGCCACACACTCCCATTCAGTTGTTGCATTAGGAAATTAACAGATGGTGAAGATTCTGTCAGTCACAAAAGGCTATTTTAGGATGCTGTCTTCAGTGATTGATTCCTAATCTGATTCCAGGTTTATTCTTGAACCACATAGGACAGCTTTTAACCTCAAATTATTTTAGATCTTTGTATTCTTCTTTCTTTATTCTCTCTATGCTGTTACTACATATTTATGAGCATCCTGTAAAGCCTTTTAACAGTTGTCTTTTACCATGTGTTAAAATAATTTTTATATTTTATGCTTTATATAAAAAGCCCAAAATGAGAAAATCAACCATACTTATTATAACAACAATGTTTGATTACCTTATTTTTTCATTCAAAAGTACATTCTGAACATCTTTTCTTATTCATTGATTTATTTTCTTTAATATTAAATCAATTTTAGCAGTATATGGGTATAATGCATTTTTGGTTATTTTGGCATTGAATAATGCTTTAATGGGATGCAGTGCACTATATTTATGTTTGAATGTTTGTGCATAATTTTAATTTCCTTGTGACATATTCCTGGTAATGGAATTGTTGGTGTGCCCTCCTCCTCCTTTTGCTTTGTATTTTAATAAATATTGTTAAATTGTCTGTCAACGAAGTGTTGGTTTGGAATTTTCACATAGATTTTCACTACTTCTCCTACCTCAGAAACAAAAGTACACATAGTAAAAACAAATCAACAACTAGCTAAAGTTAGATAATTATCTGCAGGTTTAATTTAAATCAGAGGTAGATTTTAGGGTATCTTGTGGAGTGGGGGAATGTGCCTTAGGCCCTTCCTGCTCCTCAGATCACCAGCATTGTTATCATCCAGGAATTTGTTAAAAATGTAGAATCTCAGGACCCCACCACAAACCTATGGAACCTGAATCTGTATTTGAATAAGGGCAGCAGTGATTTATAATCATATTAAGGTTTGAGAAACACTGTTTTAGACAATTCCCCATAGTATTTTGCCTTTTAAGTGAGCTTTTGATAAGTATTGACTATATGATGTAATCTTTTTCTTGACAAGTAGCTAAAATGCAGATATTTTATGTTGAATTTAGAGTAATGTGGTGGGATAGGAATGCATTTTCTTGTAAAAGTTGAAGAGTGAGATTATAACCAATCAAAGATATCAGAAACACATTCTCAAATAATGAAACAGGACTACAGTGAATGTCAAAATTGGCCTGGGAAAATATGCCAGATATTTTTATAATAGAGCTTTCACCCAGATAAATTAATCCAGACAATTTCAATAAGCTGATATATCATCCAAGTATATCATGAATCTCTAGAAATCTGATTTTAGTGATTTATAAGCACATGTAGTTTGAGAAGCACTGGTTTATGTAATTCCCCATAAAAGTCCTCCAAACAAGAGGAGGTAGTCAATCAAATTGCAGCTGGGGGGCTGGGGCAGCCTTTGACCACATGCATTTGATTGGCAGTTCTATATCCCATTATGATTAAGTCCTACTGACTCCCTACAAAATCACTGGCTGTTTTCTAAGAGTGGAAAACACAATTGCTGAGTGCCAAGCACTAAAAATCTCATGTATACTCTAATGCCGTCTTTGTTTATTGTATTCTGACTATTTTCATAAATTTCATAAATTTCTTTTCCCTGTATCACTAATTTCACCTTCTGAATAGTGTAGTGAGTCTGAATCCCAGTCACCTCCTATTGTGTAATCAAGGTAAAGATATTAAACTTCTCAACTTCCTAAGGAAAAGTGGTTATTACAGTATCTATTCTGCAAAGTCTTGGTGAAGATTGAAGAAAATGTGCATGAAGCACATAGTAGGTTCTAATTATTAATTATAACAATTTATTCGTTCTGTGATGAAGTTCCAGATCTACCACACAGTACATAAATCTCATCATGATAACCAAACTCACCATTCACAGTGTTTTGCAGTTAAATAATTTTCAAATACACAAAAGGATTGAATTCAAAATTTTAAAATACTATTCAGTTTACAACTGAATTGTTTAGTAATAAATTAACTACGTGGCAGAGTACTTTAAATCCAAAGGGGGAAACATATTCAAAATCAAATAAGCACCTTTATTTGTTTAAGCATCAATTTCAACATCAATAAGAACACAAGCACATTAAAATGCCCCCAAATTATAAAATAGAAACTCACTTCCTTTTAACTCCAGCTGATAAAAAAATCAATCATTTGTATTTATAGATTCGTACAGTTTAAAACTTCAGAATGAAACAACTCACCCCTGGCAGCAGCTGTTCTACTGCTTGGCATTCTTGAATTTTCGTTTCCAGGAACACACACAAACCACAGGAGAGATTTGGAGCCATGTAACCTCCTAGGAAGTTTTGATACACCTGGGAAACCTATGATTCCCAAGATCTTTTCATTCTTTTCTTTCTTGAGGGACAGACACTCATCCTAAGCTTAAGAAATTTTTCTACCATGTTATTTTTAAAATTTCTGTTGTTTTATATATTATACAAAACAGTATAATTATTCACATACATATCTATTTATATCTCTGTATGTCTTAAAGAATAATACTGAAACAAATACTTACAAAACTTAGGGAGCAGAACTCTGTGTCTTTTCCTTCCCTTCATATCCTGAAGAAACCGGTCTCCTTAATTTTATGTTAATTTTTCCTCTACTTTTCTTTACCACTTTAGCAGTACATATATCTCTAATTAGTATTTTGCTTACTTTTACTTGTTTTTAACTTTATGTGTATGGAATTATAATGTCTTTTCTCTCTTTTTGCCCAATGATGTATTTTTGGGAGATCCATCAGTCTTCAAAATGTTGATGTACTCCCCATGGTTCATTCATTTTCATGGATGCGTAACATCCCGTTGAATAATTACACTACAGTTTAATTATCCTGTCTATTGCTGAGAGATACCTGGCCTTTTAAAAAGTTATTTCCTATCATGAACAATTCTGCTACATTCCTTTGCAAGTTTTAGGTGCAAGAGTTTCTCTAGGGTAAGAACTCTCAACGTCAATATGAACCTGCATCCTATTGCATCGAGAATGGGTTATATAGATGGCAGAATATTGATCCCTTCAGCCTGGAAGGCAGGTGGGCAGGACCTGCCTGGGCAGGAGGAACTCAGTAATTGATTATTAACTATCTGAATAATTGATTGCCTCTAGCCACAAGTGGCCTGGAGTAGAATAGCTGTGCTGGGCAGTGAGTGTATGTTCACAGTTTTCCACTCCCCCATCAGTTTACGAGTCCCCATTGCTTCATGTGCTTGGCAACACTTATTATGTCAAAATTTTAACATTTGCCAATTTGTAAGGTATGAAATAGTTCTTTGTGCTTTAAATTTACATTTTCCTAGTAACAAATAAGGCTGATAATTTTTTAAACATATTTCTAAGCCACTATTATTTCTTCTTTGTGAACACCGTATCGTTGTGTTTTTAAAAATGTGTTTGGATGCCTTTATACCTGTCGACTGAAAAAATGCACAGCCTAAAAGTTAAGAGTTTTATTTTATTTGGCGGGAGGACTTCAGCTGGGATGATAGCCTCTCAGATTGCTCTGAGGGACTGCTTCAAAGAGGCATGGGAGGAGCTAGGATATATAGGAGCTTTACAACAAAGACCAGGTAGTTGGAACAATAAAAGATTGCTTGTTATCTAAAGAAAAACAGGCATCTCAAGTTAAAGAATTTAGCACTTTTCTTTGTATGGGAGGAAACAAACATTTGGGCTCACTGAATTCATTCCTTTGACAAGCACCCAGCTATCTAGGGCCAGTATCCTGTCCTTTCTTATTCTGAGTCCCCTCAACGGGCACCATTGTGAGTGGCTGCAGAGGCTGGGCTGCAGGCCTGTCCTCACTAGGGAGTGGCGGCAGCTGCTGATGACTTGATGGCTTCAGCATTCTTTGTTTACTGATAGGGTTGCAGTATTTTCATTCACATTGCAGTATTTTGGTTCACATACCCTTCTATTTTGTGCTATTTGTTCTTTCCGTTTTGTCCTTGTTTTCTTTTGCTTCTTTGTCGTTTTTGGAAACTGATTGATACATTTTCCCCTCTTGTTCCATTTTTCCTTGTGATAGTTTGGCATTGTACTAGTTTTCCTTGTACTCATTTGGCATTTATGTTCTTGTTTGGCATTTATGTTTAGTCTTTATAAGTGGCTAACCTACTGATTTTAATATATACCTTTAACTTAAACTATTTTTGTCTTTTCCCCGCCTCATATAGAAATCTTAAATTGCCTTAACTACTAGAGTTTAGTTCTCTTTTATTAATTTTACCATTTTTAACTTCCCAAATTGAAATAATTATTTTGTTTATACTTCCTTGTTTGTTTAGTTTTACCTACATGCTTACTAATTTTTTTTTACCTGCTCTTATATGCAGCACCACAGATCTATATGATATTCCTTCTTGAACTACATCTTTAGAAGTATCTTCAGTAAGGGTCAGTTGGCTGAAAACTTCAATTTATAGTGTGTTTATGTTTTCCTCCTCAGTAATACCTTCTCAGAATCTTGACGTTTTCACTCCCGTTTTCTGGCTACCACTGTTGCTGTTGAAAAATCAAGTGTTTGTCCAGTTGTCTTTCCTTTGTGAGTAATCTGTCTCTGTTCTGTGTCTACTTTTAAGGACTTCTTTTCATTGTTGTTCTACTGTTTTATTATGAGATGTCCAAGTGTGGTTTTCTTTTTGTTCATTCTGCTTTGTTTTTGTTGGGCTTCCTACGTATGAAAATCAGTGTCTTAAGAGCATTCTGAGAAAAAAATATTTCTGCAATTCTCTCTTCAAATGCTGTCTTTCTTCCATGTTTTCTTTATCAACTCTAATTAAAACTTTTTATAAAACTCTACTTAGACATATGCTGAGTCTTCCATTTGTCAACTGAAATAAATGCACAGCCTAAAAGTTGAGAGTTATGTTTTGTTTGGGGGACATTTGGGAGGACTCAAACCCCTTCGAGTCTCCGATGAAGCCTCTCAGATGGCTCTGAGTGACTGCTCCAGAGAGGTAGGGGAGGAGCCAGGATATATAGGAGCTTTACAACAAAGACCAGATAGTTGGAACAATAAAAGATTATTAGTTAACTAAAGAAAAACCAGGTCTCTTGAGTTAAAACATTCAGTGCTTTTCTATGTATGGGAGGAAGCAAACATTTGGGCTCACTGAATTCATTCCTTTGACAAGCACCTTGCTATCTAAAGCCAGTATCCTGTCCTTTCTTATTCTGAGTCCCCTCAGAGTGCACCATTGTGAGTGGCTGCAGAGGCTGGGCTGCAGGCCTGTCCTCACTGGGGGGTGGCGGCAGCTGCTGATGACTTGATGGCTTCTGCATTCTTTGTTTACTGATATGGTTTGCAGTATTTTTTGTTCACACATTCAATTATCATTCTGTTACTCTTTTATTCTTTTTCATATTTGCTATCTCTTTGTGTCTCATTGCTGCATCCTGGGTCTTTTTTTTCTTCTGATTTCTCCTTTAGTTTATTGATTCTCTTTGTGTGTCTGTTCTTTTCTTTTACTATCAATGGAGTTTCCAGTTATTTCATTTATTATATTTTTCATTTTTTACAACATCTAGTTGTTATTTTCCAAATCAGCGTGGTCAGTTTGATAATTTTTTGGTTCTTTGAATATATTCCTCTAAACAAATAATGGAAGCTCATTCTTATTTTATATTCTGTATATCTTAATTACAGTATTACAGTGTTTGAGTTTCTGAAAACGTAGTTTGTTGTTTCTTGTGATACCTTGATTGTTTATTTTCTTATGTTTAATGACTTTTCTGATTGTGAGCTCATTTTTCTTGGTATTTTATTGTGAGAATTCTTTAAAACCAGAATTTAAACTGCATTCTTCTAAAAATGATTGATGTTTGCTTTTCCCAGGTGCTTTAGAGCACTACCAACCTGGGGCCACTTTATTCTAAGTGTTTTGCCTTTATTTTGCAGAGGAGGTCTGGGATATTGCAGGTAGTGCTAATTGAGTCCCCAAATCCATATGAATGAGGTCTTGTCATGAAAAATTCCTCAGAGGGTCTTTTTTTCTCTTTCTACCCAGAGCCAAAGTCATGACAGATAAGTAGTCTCATGGTATCTCTTTCTCTTCCTGTTTCTATTTCTTTCTTCCTCCAGGGAAATTTCAAAATCTTGATTTATACTCTAAAGATATTGCACTTCCAGTACCCAGGTTTTATGAGGCATGGTTTCAACTCTTAACATTCCTTCATGCTCTGGGTTCCAGTATTAGTCTCCCAGATGCAGGGCACAGAGCTCATTAAAACTGAGGCTCCAGGTTGTCAGAAATTTCCATGCAATTCCCAAGGCAAAGACAAGCTCCAGAAATCATACAACAGTAAATTCAACATTTCTTGTTTTTGATTAGAAAGGAATGCCATTACTTTCTCTTCAACTCAGCTATGCATTTAAAATATCTTTTATTTTTATTTTTAGAATTTATTATAGTATTATACTGTGATTTGTTGCTATGAACTTGCTCCTGGAAATAACAGCCCTATTATGTCTTTTACAAATAGATTTCAACCCTCAGAGGGACTTACCTTGAGATGTAAACTTCTCTATCCAGCCCCTTCTCTCAGTCTTTGTATTATCTCCTATGTTATCCTTAAATGCCTACATATCAAAGAGTTTTGATTTCCCTTGGAGGTTAAAGAAATTTTGTCTAGGGACTGTTAAATGAATAACCCATGTTTTGTTGGGCCACCATCTTTGGTCTCTCCTAATCTGAAAGTTGAATGACTTTTTGAGGCCATGGCCATTATAGAGTGACCAGCATTACCTATGGGACTCCCCCACTCCTCCTAAGAAATGTAGAAGAAATACAGCACTTGAGAACACCTTCAAAATGGATGTTTCTATGGCTCCATGGAAAGATTTTGAAAAACTACAGGTTTCCTGGGCTTACCACAGCTTCCTGGGGGTGGTTCTACGGCTTGAAAACCCTCCTTTGGTTTGTGTGTGTTCTTAGAAGCTCTCAAAAGCAACAATGTAAAGATACTTACTTGTGAAAAATTCCAAAATGATGTGTTGGGTGTCTTCTGGTTCTGCATGCGTGCAAGTTATTGGTATTTTTCTTTTTAAACCGTTTCTTAGACAAGAAGCAGGAGCAATACAAGGAGGACGCTCACTGCTATTTCACAGAATGTGCTAGTGACATGACTGATCTTTGCTGGGGAACACAAGTGTTAATACGCAAGCCTGGCAGAAAAAGCTTTTCAGTTTATTTCACATGTTTTCATGTGTAATTTGTAATTGTATATGTGTATGCTGTTAGTGATTTTTCTCTTCACAGTTACCTACTTTTAAACAAACCTTTCATTTACCTTGAATAATGTGTTTATATATGCTTCTGGTAGGGTCATGAAGCTATTTATAGCTATGAAAATTTCTTGCTACTTAGAAAATACCTTTAAACACCTTTTGGGTTAAGTATTGGAGGTGTAATATGCCAACTATAGACTACATTTTTATTGCAAACATATTGCAAAATTTCACACTAATAATAGTAATATAGAAATATGTCCAGCATTACTATGCAAAGTCAAAGACTTTCTTCCATATTTCATCTATGGTTAATCAATGCAAGAATTTAATCATTAAACTATGAGACAAATTAGCAGCATTGTCTAAAGGAAAAAGAAAATGCCAGATGAGATTTGGTAAGTAGAAGGGAATTGATATATTAGACAACTGCTTCTAAAAAGAACCTTGAGGTGTAATAATATTGTGCAGATTATCAGAAGTAAGCTTGGTACCAGTTAAATTGTGGGATTTGAGAAAATATATGGGGTAAAAGAAAAGAGGTTTGAAATAAATCCACACAGGTTGTTGAAAATTTTGATGTGAGGATTTAATAGATGACTTACATCTTCAGCCAAGTATTTTGAATGTGTCACTTCAAATGCATTGTCATGGAGAGACTGGGAGCTTGAAGAAGTCTAAAGAAGTAGGTAGCAGCTATGGAAAGAAGAAAAATTTTAAGAGAGAAAGGCATTGAAACATTAAGGCAGAATGGACTTGAGATTTTAATATGAAAGTATGGAGAAAACTGAGACTGAGGGGAAAAAAAAACAAAACTCAGGACCCCTTAAAAATGACTGCCGTTCACTTTGCAAAAAGATGACCTCAAAACTCCCAATTTCTAATTATGTTAGATAAGAAGAAAAAGACACAGTGGAGGTTGTGAAGGCATGAGGTCACAAGAGAATAACTGGAAAAAAATCAGAGAACATTAAGTAAAAACAAATCCTCAAGAATGTTTCTTTGAGACTCTTTTACTTAGTGGCCTTCACATTTGATACCCTTCATCCTAGAGAACATGCCAGTCTCAGTTAGTCTGGCTGAGAAGGAAGCAGTTAAAAAAAATTAAGTTGGAAGTGTAAATATTAGTATCACATAAAGACAATTTGTTCCAAGCCAAGCACTTTGTTTTGTGCAAAAGTATGGAGTATATAGGTTAAAAATAATTTTTGTAGCCATTAGTAATTTTGTAGCCATGAGTATGTGTCAGGACACACAGTATTGAAGGAAGTGTTTAAAATATTGATACTGCTTCATGTTTTATTATCACCTACATGCTGCACATAAGTTTTAATAAGTATAGTATTATTCTTAAGGATGATTGTTTTTAAAAAGAAAACATCAGGGAGTTCTCAAAGTAAAAAACACTTAAGAGATGAAGCAAACCAATTCTCAAGGTTATTATTGCATTCTAGCATAACTGTAGAAAAAAGTTAATCTTTGATCTTAAAAAATAAATGGCATGAAATACAAATTTACATATACAAGTCAGGCTTCATGTAAGACAGCACTATAAGACAGAATGAAGCTTAACTCTAAAGGAGAGATTTATGTTTTGTTTAAAACATTTAAAAACATTGTCTCTGTGTCTTAAAACTGAGTATTTTGGCAATACAAATACAAATTTCTTCTACCTTTTGTCTTTACACTGACCCTTTATATATCCTGAGATTGTATAAAAGAGACATCCTTAGTTTCATTTGTCAAATAGGCTAAATACATATTTAAAATTTAAAAAGCAAAACTGAAATAAGCATTTTCCTTGTGGCATCATGAGCACATCAATAGCTAAGTCACTTTCTGATACTGAATTAGAGTCTGAAGGTGAAGACAACACCAACAATCCAAAATCCGCTAACCTTTACTCGTTATCAAGATTACCTCAAATTCCTCCTATCTGATACCATTTTTTCAAAAGCTGTTTTGTGCAAAATAATTGTCATAGCAGATTATAAACTGAATATGCAATCCATCAGTGCCTCTAGGTATCAGTTTAACCTTTGGATCTCGCCAAATGACCAGAAGGGCAATGGCCCACTTATTCTGAAGTCTTATAGCATTATCTTCATGTGTTGTTCTTTCTACTGTTGACTGATATTGAAGGATCATGTAAAAAGTTCATATTAAACACTCTCATGTAATTGTTTAAGAAATGCTTTTGAAGCTGACTGTGACATTATACCAGGGTTCTTTTCAAGGACTCATGGAAGAAATGTTTCACAGAAAATAAGTTTGCTTCCCTTATAGATATTGTGAATGTTAGGACTGTGTTTTCTTTGTTACTTTGTGTTTTAGTTTGCCAGGCCTGCCACAATAAAATACTGTAGACTGGGTGACTTACACGATGGAAATTAATTTTCTTACAGCTCTGGGGCAGAGTTGGTTTTCTTGAGGCTTCTCTCCTTGTCTTATAGATGGCTGCTTCTTGCTGTGTCCTCACTTGGCCTTTTCTGTAAACATGGGCCCCTGGCATCTCTTTATCTTCTTATAAGGTCACCAGTCCTCTTGGATTAGGGCCTCACCCTTATGACCCACTTCTGACCTCATTTAACATTAATTACCTCCTGAAAGGCCTTATCTCCAAATATAGTCACATTTGGGGATGAAGGCTTTAGCACATGAATTTTATAGGAATACAGTTCAGTCTATAACACTTTGATACAAAGGAGTTTGAGAGCCAAATCTGTGTAACACATTAAGCAACATCAGAAAACACTTGACATTATTTTTCTGTCCACATTTTCCCTTTAACCTGATACTCTTTTTCTTCCTTTTTTATACGTACTCTACTTTTTGTAAGCTACCTTAAATCTTTTTGTAAGACAAAGGACAAAAAAGTAAGTAAATAAATAAGTTCTTATCTATAATAGATGTGTATGGATATTTGCTCACTGAAATGATCAGTAGGAATTATATTCCTGGGGGCCAAAAGATGGTGGAGGAGCGTCCGTTATCATACTCTGAATATACTTACTTATTAAATGTTTAGGCTTATAATATATATTATAATGGAACAGTTCTCCCTTTGATAATGTAACAGAACATCAATGGAATTAAAATTTTACAGATGATGAAGTTGTTTTCCTACTATGTCAACTCTTCTTTCTCTTTTTCTAGAAAACCTTCATGAAAAAAGAACAACAGTCTGTCAAGCCCGAATCAAAGCCACAACCCAGGTGTATCTTTTATATAATAGCACAGAAGTTTAAATTAATGTGCTTGCTTTTGGTTTTATTGTGACTTCTTAAGTATCTGGTTTAAAGAAGAGTAGTTTATTGAAAGCTCATGTTTTTAACATATCTTTTTCAAAGTTTCCCATTTCATTCTAGTAGGGCAAGGGGAAAAAATTCTTATTTTTTGAGTGTATTAATGCTCATTCAGTAGGCCAGGCTGTAAGTTTACTTTGCAATAGCTAGTAAAAGCAATGTAAACAGTACTGCAAGATGTTTTCAGCAATTTTATTTATTAGAAACTGTGAACTACAATTCACTATGGTACAGCATGCCTTTCAGTGACTCTATGAGGGATTCTTAAGATTGCTTTGCTTCTTTGTGTAGCAAATTTATTGACAAACTTTTGTGAAAAACAGCTGATTTTGTGAGATAAATTAGAGAATGAGATGAAAAGAAGGGATTGTAGAAAGTTAACAGTGAAGTTTCTGGAAAGGAGAGATTTCAAACCTGTAATTTCTAGTTCACTGGTGATACATTCATTTATGACTTCACCAGATATTGTTTTAGTACTCACTCAGTGCAAGACACTGTGCCAAGTTACATAGATGCAAATAGCAAAAAGCCTTGGAGACTGAATCTGATCAGAAGCAATCAGTTTGGAAATCTAATCCTCTAGTAAATACAGATTTATTTTAATATATTATAGGGTACCTTTTCTTACCTGACATCCTCTTCATTTCTTCTCTCAATTACTCAAAAATTCTGGTGATAAAAGGACTTGAATCCCTCATTCACACTTCCAAAAACTGGAAAGCTCCAGAAACTGTAAGTTAATGTTACCTAAGGTGGCACCAAAACTCTTACTGTCAAACCTGACTTAAAATGACAGGTGATTATGATTACTCATAGTCTTTACTTTTTCCACCTCATATGACTATTCATGTTTGCACGCATACTAACATTAACTATAATAGCTAATTAATACCAATATGTTTAATGACAGGACGCTGCCCAGACTCTGCTTGAGTGTTACATACTATATAGTATACATGCTATATTAATTTCCTAGACTTCAAAAAAAAAAAAATCTGAATTCCGAAATACATCTGACTATAAGGTTCAAGTACTGTGGAATTTCCCTATATGATGAATCTAGACCAATATGACTATGAAATAATGCAATGCAATTACTTAAATATCCAATAAATAAATATCCAGCTTAAGATTAAGTATTTTCTGAGAGCTAATCTCATAATAAATTTAGTAATAGCATAATAGCATTCATTCTGTGCTTATCTTGTACCAGATACTTTCATTTAACTCCTGCAACAACACAATGATATGTTTTTATTATCACCATTTTACTGATGGAAGAACTCAGGTTGAATATCTCACTTTGGATCATTCAGCTAGTTGATGTCAGAGCTGGATTCAAATGTAGGTCGTTTAATTGCAAAGCCATTGCTATACTTTATAAACTAAATTGTACCAGAAGGATCTCTGGCTAAAATGTCAAGTTCTATGAGAGCAGGGAGTGTTGATTCTGTGAATACTTCTATTCAGAGCTCTTGGCACCATCCCTGTCATGTGGTAGATACTCAGAAAATATAATTGAATAAATGAACAATTTCTAGAGGAAAAGGAAAAACAAATTTGTATTGTCTAGTTGAGAAAAATTTCCTTTGGTCTTTCATAGTTTATGCATTTAACAACAAACATTAAGCACCTCCTATTTTAGGTGCCAAGATAGACTCCTTAAACCTATGGAATTTAAAGCCTAGGCAGAGTCGTTAGTTGCTGTTCACCATGCAGTGAGACAGAAACTGGAGTTTAAGTCCTGCCAAATTAACAGGGATTTAGTAAACACCTCAGTCTCTCCCTGGAAATCTTAGAAGGCCAACACCTAAGGAGTGGAGATTATATCCCAGGACTAAGAGATTTATCTTAGTACAAAGGACAAAACAAACAGATTCACCCTAACAAAGGTGTAAGCTAAGCCTTCACCAGTTTAAGATGATAAACCAGTAACCTTGCTACCACTTAGAAAAAAAAAAAATCAACATTCTTTCAAGGACAGTAACACAATCCAGTCTCTACAGTGTACAATGCTTAGCTAGTACACAATAAATAAAATATTAAAACAGGTTAAGAAATAGGAAAATTTGGGTTACAGCAAAGAAAAAGACATCCCAAATGTTGGAATTAGCTGACAAGGGCTCTAAAGCAGTTATTATAAATTTTCAAGAACTTAAAGAAAATGTGTTTATAATAACAGAGGATCCCAGTCCATAAATGGAAACTATAAAGAAAATAATCAAATGAAAATTATGGAACTGAGAAATATAGTATCTGTTATGAAAATTTCATTGGATAATTGAACAACATATTCGAGAAGGCAGTATAGAAGGTCAGTAAATGCATAGATCTATAGAGACTAATCTGAAGGAGAGAAAACAATGATTGAGAGAAAAATGAGCAAAGACTGATTGACTTATAAATTAATATCAAGTGGCCTACCATATGTGAATTGGAGTCTCAGCAGAAGAGAAATAGAAAAAGGCAGAAAAAGTAATTGAAGAAATAATGGCTGAAAATTTCCAAATTTAATGAAAAACAACTTTATGTATCTAAAAAGATCATCACATCTAAGCAAGATAAATACAAGAAAATCTGCATGCAGAAATATCATAGTCAAGAGCTGAGAATCAAAGGCAAAGAAAAACTTTCAAAATAGCCATGGGGGAAAAATATACATTGTACAGAGGGTTACAATTCTAAGAATTATGGATGTCTTCTTACTGGAAGTGATGCAGACCAGGAAGCAATGAAATTATATTTTTAAAGTGCTAAAAAAATTATCAACTGATAATTCTGTATCTGGTGAAACTATCTCATAATATTGGGGTTGAAAAAAGAATTTTTCAGCTAAATTAAAGAAATGAGAATATATTGCCAGCTGATCAGCACTTCACAAATGTTAAAAGAAGCTCTTCATGCTGAGAGAAATGACATCTGCTAGATATTTGAATCTACGAGACGAAATAAAGAACTTTGAAAATAAAAAAATATATGAAAATGAATATTTTTCTAATTATTTTAAAATTAAACATTTAAGGCAAAATCACAGCATTATTATGGTATTTATAAGTTAGGTATATGCAAAAATATATATGACAATAATAGCAAAAGTAATGGACTTCTACTTTTGCAAGTTTCTTTCATGTCATTAGTAGTGGCATTAATTCTAAGTAGTGTGAGAAGTTAAGAATGCAAAGTGTAATTCCCAGAGCAGCCACTACTACAAAAAGATAACCCTAAAAGATAATACAAAAAGTAAAATGGAATATCAAAAACTATATGGTTAACTCAAAAGAAAAGGGGAACATGTAGAGTGAATAAAAAACAAATAGGGAAACTGTAGACTGAAACCCAACTGTACAAATATTTGTGTTACATATTCAGAATAAACATACAGATAAAGTAAGAGCTTGTCAGGCTGGATAAGAAAGCAAGAACCAACTCTACACTGTTTATAAGAGATTGATATAAAAAGACATTAATTAGAAGTAAAAGGTTAGGAAAAGATAAACAATTAAAAAAGGTAGCCTAAGAATGCTAGAGTGGCTATGTTAACATCAAAGTAGACTTGACAGACTATTGCCAGAGATCAAAAGGACACTTCATAATTGTAAAAGGGTGAATTAATCAGAACTAGATAATAATCCTAAATATGTGTGCCTTAATAATAGAGCTTTAATATAAATAAAGCAAATTGACAGGATTAAAGAATAAAATGGACAACTCCATAATTATGAGTGGAAACTTTTTACATGCTTTTTTTTAGTAATTAATAAGCAAAATAGTAAAAAGAATAAATAACAATATAGCAGATTTGAACAAACTATCAACTAATTTGACCTAATTAACATTTATAGAAGACTACATCTAAGAACTGTAGAATATACATTCCTTTTAAGTGCACATGTAACACTCAGCATAGAGATAAGAACAGAAAGCAATGAAATAGAAAACAGAAACAATTAAGCAAATTAACAAAGACAAAAGCTGGTTCTTTGAAAAGATTAAAAGAATTTGTAAGCTCCTATCAAAACTAAGAAAAAGAAGAGATAAAGCGCAAATTACTTATGTTCAAAGTGAAAGAAGTGGAATCACTATATAGAATATATATTCTATAGACATTAAAAGGATGAGGATATATGAATAACTTAATGCCTACTGCATTGGTGGACAAATTCTTGAAAAAAGACAGTATACCCAAACTGACACAGTACAAACAGAAAATCTGAATAACCTATGTCTATTAAAGAAATTGAACTTGTCATCAAAGACCTTCCCACTAAAATACTTGCTTTAAAGAAAAAAATATGTGTGTGTGTGTGTGTGTATATGTATATATGTATGTGTGTATATATATATATATATATATATATATATATACACACACTATTTGATAGTGTTAGCTTATCTTTTTGAGTAGGTCTTTTTCCTGTAAACATTCTTTACCAGGTTAATTTGATTAGGAAGTTTTTTTTTCCTCATAGGTGTTACTAAAATTAAAATTTATTCCAGCCCTTTCAATGATAAAAAAATTATACAGTCTGAAAGATGAGTGTTTATTATAGTTATTTTCCTGGAGCCAATCAGCTAATCTGAATGCTAAATATTTTCCTGTACAGTCTACCATCTGTTGCAGGCATGAAGAGCTGTAGCAAAGTTTTGCAGGGATATCTAGCTAACTTCTGCAGGGATTATCTTAAGCATTTTAGAGGATGATGGCTGAAGGGAAGTTCAGAAATCACTTGATTTAATTCTTTTAATTTCCAGTTGAGAAAACGAAAGATTTAAAAAGAGTAAGTGACTTCTTCAAGGTTTCAACATCACACAGAAAATAACTGTTACTAGATTTCAACCCTCAATTACAGTAGTCTTACTCAATCATGCTGCCTTTATGCCATTTCTATCTAAAAATTTACAACCTTTCTGATGATTACTTAAGAGAAGTAGACTGAAACTAATCATTTAGTAAATTCAGGAGTGGCTCTAATGATTAAAACATGTTACTAGATAGAATTCTGAAGAAAGAAAGAGAGAAAGTGAAACAAAGTGAAAGTAAAGTGATGCAGTGAACTATATAAAACTATAAATATTTCACATACAGACACATTTCATTGAAAATATTGAAGTGAAACAATATTAAGATTTTCTTGTTTATTTGAAATCTGGTACCATTTCTATCATAAAAATTCCATGAACTTTCGAATCCAAATGTGGGACCCTTCAAATCTTGTCTTAAAGCATTTTTTTTGTTACAGAGAAATTTCCCATGTATTTTCAATTAGAAGTTCCCTTAGAGTCTGCATGAGACAAAGTATATTATAACCTTCTATCAGTCATCAGTCAACTTCTGTAAGGTACTGGCTAATTTCTGAAGTATTTTTGCATTTCAAAGGTGAAAGCGTGTCACGTATATATTACCATTGCCTGGCTACAGTAAATAGAAGAAAGTTTGTTTTTTTTTCACCCTTCTTAGTTATAGGAAAAAAATGATGTAATTCATTTACACAAACCCACGAGCTTTGTGGGAACCCTCTACAGTTGGCAAATAGAACTGGTTTATGCACCCACTCAGCAATATTTTTTAAGGAGGCAGTCACTTGGCTGTTAGAAGGTGGGGATGGGAAATTAAGCAAACTAAAAATGCTGTTGCTGCACTTGATTTGGAATTACTGCAAATCTGAGCACCTCCTCCTATTCTTGGGAGGGAATGGAACCTGTTGCCTTATATGGAGAAAAAGTGGTAGATAAAGGAGAGAAAATTATTGTTGTCCTAATCTTGAATGATTATGAGCCTAAAAGGCAAATTTTCACATTTCTATGTTTTTTTGGTCCATCTTCCTGTTTTTTTTGTTTGTTTGTTTGTTTTTGTTTTTTTTTCCAACTGTGAAGTTCTCAAAATTTAGAAGAACAGATGAGAGAGTATTGCTTAGGTCTATTAGCTGTGCAAATATGTATACTGAAGTACCTAAGATTTTTTGTTAGCAACATTATTAACCAGAGGGCTATAATGCTCAAATCCAGCACATTTAGGATAAATTTACAGGATTGCAGGTTCCACACAATTGATTTTATTTTGGAGTTCTTAAATATAAATTTGTGTATTTTTATGAGAGAGATGATCTTATTGTCTTGATTTTTTCAATTCTGCTATAGATATTCATTTCATGTACAACCTTGCCCAACATTTAGAGAATCTAGTTTTCATAGATGAACATTATAAAACTAAATTATTTGATATCTGAATGAAAGTTTCTACTTCCTCAATATTTCAACTTAAATGATAGATTTTGAAATTGTTAGAACTCTTGTGTCAGAGGACTGTTAGAAATCTTTCAGGTGAAAATAAGGTTGACAAAGTCTAAAACCAGTTTTTAAGGGAAAGGAAGGTTATGTTAAGCTTTTCAAAGTGTGCCAAGCAATTTCAGTTCCATTAAAATTGCCAAAGGGACATTTTTATGAGGTTTACTGTTTTTTTTAAAGTAAAGTGCTTTATGTAAGATTTCTAAACCAGAAAGAATTAAAGCCAATTAGATGTAACTCTTAACTTTTAGTTTTTTTTTTTAAAAAGTAATACATACAAGAGTTATAGTATGTATGTTAATTTTTTACCCTGATAAAGGTAAAAGTGGATGATACTTTGCAATGAAGTGGGACTTTGTCTTTTCCTAGCATCATCTTTTTAATCTCTTCATTAACTTCTTTATGATTAACACATTTTCTCTCATTTGTCTAGTATCATTAGTATAAAACTATCAAGAGCAGTTTATATTATTAACTAAAAGGAAATAATGCATTAGCATACAGGGTTCTTTCTCAGTATCTAAGCAAAAATTGTGAGCCAGAAGCTATATTGATTGTAGTCTGTTATACTATTTGGATGACATTGTGCTTTTATTTTCTGTGAGAAAGATTTTCTTTATGTCTTCCTTGAGGACCACTTCAATTTGTTTGGTGTCTCTAACTGTATTGCAAATAGTATCTCCTTTTCCCTTCAGGTAATCTAATGTATTCCATGAATAAAACACTTATCCTCCTTTGATGTCTTTCTGCAGAGAGCTGTTCATCCCTTGCAGAGTCATATGACTTTAGTGATAAATTTACCTTTTGTTGAATTTCTAAAGTACGTAATTGTTTTTAAAAATGACTAATTGATTTCCGATAAGAACAATCGATGGGTCTTTAATTCATAGAATTCATAGAGGAAAAACATTCTATTTTTGATTCATAATATTAAATTTGTACTTGTAAGAAGTTCGGAGGCTGGTCATCAGCCTTTCACCTTTTTAGTATTTAATTTGTTTCAATTCTGGATGTTAAAAACATTATTTAAATATACCTTCTACGAAGTGTACCATTTTGGAAACCTTAAGTTCCTTTTTTTTTCATTCTTTAGAATTCCAAGCATCCAGATAGTTCATGGAAATATATAGATGAGGAATCATTGTATACTTCCTCCTTCCTAGTTTGTAGTATACTAGAGCTAAAAGGGTAGTAGTAACTGGAAATGACTCACTAACATGTTACTAAAAGGCAAAATTGTACTATTGATTTTAAATTTTCTCTTTTTTGATATAATGGAAAATAGTGCATTTCCTGGTATATCTAAGTATGAAATTCACATTTCAGAGTCTGGAGATTTATCTAGGTACTCTAATGTTTCCTTTATCTCTCTAGAATTACTGCATTTGTCTATCATTTTTTTCCTGTCATGGATTAAGTACTCTTATTTTAATCTCAAAACAATTTTATAGTTTGCTACCTAATACCTTTCTTTTAACCTTTTCTAAAATTTGTTACCTTCTAGTGTAATATTAGCTTGTTTATGGTTAGATACCTTCTGTGAACAGTTTTTTCTGAGTCAGTACCCAGCCTAAGCATTTTCTGAAAATAGAGTTATAATAGACAATATTTTTCCAGTGATACTTCCCCTTGTGTCTTTTGCCTTTGGGGAATTATAGAATCTCAGAGTTGAAGGAACCTTGGAGATTTTCTACTGAAGCCCTCTATCCAAAGGATGAATCTCCACATAACCTCTATTTGAAAACTCTGGAGATTAGTAATGCATCTGTTGAAGTGGAATCCCACTTCATTCTAGAGAATGCTCAGATTTTTAGACAGTTTTCTATCCCCTTGAATTGATCCACATTGGTCCTAATTCTGTCTTCTTGAAGCCACTCTTTTTACCAATTTTCTTTTTTTTAGATGCTCCTCCCACCCTGTGTGTGTGTGTGTGTGTGTGTGTGTGTGTGTGTGTTTGCAACATTTTTGTTAGAATGCTAATTCAAATCAGCTCAAGCAAAATTGTGCTTAAATCTGTTTGCTCACATAAGTGGAGATTCCAAGAGTCTGGAGTATTGGTGGGTGTCTTTCTTGGTATCTATTAACAACTTGGGCTCAACTGATTCAACAGTCTCAAGTAATGTCTTCAGGATGTGTGCTCCTTTCATTCATTTTAAATCTCTGCTTGCCCCTTCTTGGCTTTAAAACCTCTTACTATAGACTTTTTTCTCCATGTGGTAAGGAAAATGGCTGCCTTCCAGCTATCTGTAATTGACTTACTTCCTGCTGTTACCAAAAGGAGTCTCTACACACACACACACACACACACACACACACACACACACAGAGAGATATCCTGGCTGACCTTCCAGCTTGGATAGCATTAGCAGCCCCATCATGGAGAAGTCACATGAGTGGAGAGGGAGAAGTGCAATTCCACAAGGAAAAAGGAGGTGAAAACAGAGGAAAAGACCCAGTGCCCACCGTACTCAAAAGTATCTTTCTTAAAGTATGATGCTTTAGAAAGAACTCAGTATTTCAGATATAATTATATGAATACAGTTTACAATGAGACCAAACTGTAGACACTCTAGATTAACAGGAAGCCTTTGGGGGTCATTTCCTTAAGGGCAATACTCACGTTGCTTTAAATTGTGGAAAACAAATAAAACCTCAAACATGCAAACCTTGAGGCTTTCTCAGATATTCTAATGCATCCCCATTCTGTTCTTTTTCTGTCCCTCCTTTCTCTTTATTTCTCTCCCTCCTTTTTCTTCCCTTCATCTATTATATATTGCCAAGCACACAAATAAAATTGGTTGCTCTCACGGAATTCAGAGTGTTGAAGGGTGGTAGACCCAAAGAATTAAGTTATGTAGTAACTGCAATGCTGGAGGAAAGGTACCTCACTATCCTCATGGGGCTGAGAGGAACTAATTGTATAACCATGTGTATTAACCACTTGCAGAGCTACCAGTGAAACTATCACATTTCAGCATTAGAGTTAGCTCCTTATCATATTTGCCTCAAATAATTAGCTCACATGTTACCTTTTCAATAATCCTACACTTGCCATGACACTATTTAAAATTGTATCTTCCATACCTGCTAGCATACCCTAACTGCATTATCCTGTTTTTTTTTTTATCATAGCACACATTGTCTTCTAAGATACTCTATAATTAGCTTGTTTGATTATTGTGTTTCTTCCAATAGAATATAAGCTTAATGAGGACAGGGAGTTTTCTATGTTTTATTTACCAGTGACTCCTCAGTCCTAGAAGAGAATCATATACTAGATGAATGAATGAATGAATGAATGAATGAATGAATGAATGAATATACATTTAATGCATGAATTAAATTTTTGGATCTTGTCTCTGCCTTCAAATGAACTTCTTTTTCACTTTCCAGGCATCTGTATCTTCTATTTCAGACTTTCTACTGCTTCCTAGGTCTCTTCACTGGAATATCCCATAACCATCTCTCAAAATTGAAATTATTATGTGTTCTCTCTCCTGTGTCTTCTCTCCTGTATTCCCTCTCTTACCAGTAATGATACTATCCACTCTATCACCCAAAACTACTCAGTCAGCCTTTATTCTCTACCTTGTTTACAAAAAGATTTTATAAGAACCTTGAAATTTGCCTTCCTGAAATTCAGAAACATCATAAATCATTCCCTGGTATAGCAATCTAGTGAAAACAAAACAAAAACAATAATAAAACTAAATTAAAATAAAGGAAATGAATTCAGGGTGGCACGACATTCTTTTTGTATACATTCTGGCTCTTGGCACCACTACTACTTTTCTTTAGTTCCTCACATACCATCCAATTGATAACTGATACAATCTGAAATTAAATTTACTGGCTCATACTTTGTAATTTTTTTATTCTTTCGTTTTAAGAAAATGAAGACATTTGCTATTCTCCAGAATTCTTACATGACATTCATCCTCCAGTTTCTCAAAGACAGCAGATCAACAGAT
The DNA here is from genome assembly GCF_048564905.1 of Vicugna pacos. Taxonomy (NCBI): domain Eukaryota; kingdom Metazoa; phylum Chordata; class Mammalia; order Artiodactyla; family Camelidae; genus Vicugna; species Vicugna pacos. Next base: position 15,170,195 of record NC_132988.1, read on the forward strand.
GAATCTGGAAAATTATTTGCCTGAGCCTAGAAAATTTAACTAAGAGCAGCTTTAATTTTGTTTATGACATTTTTCCTTGGTTTGAGCTTCAGTTCTTTCTTATTAGTACTTGTTCTGTCCTTTTTAGTCTGGTTTTTATTTATTTATTTTTTGTTCTTCTTGAGCAAAATAGAAACAGTTGAGCTCGAGGTATTGTATTTCCATTAAAGTCCAGGTGGTGCTGATGCTGCTGGTCTCCAGACCACACTTTGAGTTTCATGCTGGAAGATACACTGGACTATGTCCAGTATTTCCCTCTATTCTCAGCTCTGTCAATTCCTAGGATGACGTAGTTGCTTTTTTCTAGGGTTGTATAGCTAATAGAGAAAGTTGTGGTAAATCACCTTAATGATATCCTAGCACTATAATCTTGTGATAGCAAACTATCTGGGAAAATAGCTACCAGAGTACTGCATTTCCTGAGAAATGCTACCGTTTCAAAACACACGCTTACCTCCAAGTCAAGTGTTATTATTTAGCTGCACCTTCAGTCTTCCTGTCCCACCATCCTCAGGATTGTTTCTCAGTGCTTTCAGTAGAGAATAAAGATAGCTAAGTCTAGGTCAAATAAGTGCCTCAGTCATCAACTTTTTTCCTAATATCATTTTATGCTGCTTGGTGTGCCCTTTGTGCTGATCCTCCATCTTCCCTAACTTTCCTCGCTCATGACTATTTCCCTGGCCCTTAAAATGTCTACTTTACTCTGAATCTTCAGAAACTACTGGTCTCTTGCTTGACCACTGCCAAGAACTTTGAAACTTCCTCTTAGTTGTTAATTGTGGAATTTTGGTGTCTTCCTTCCATTACTTATCCTCTCATGCCAGGGACCTTCTCAAGAGGGCTTTGTACCCAAGCAGGAGCAGGTTGTGCAGTAGACGGCTAGCAGCCTGGAGCTCTGAACGTGTCCAGAGTCCAGCATGTCAGCACCATCTGGTTGTCCTAATCTTACCTGATTGGGTGGAACAAAGCACTGCAGCAGCAAAGAGGACACAAGAGTAGCCAAGCACCCAGAGATAGGCTCTCTGGTAAAACTGAGTTATTGCATATTGGCTTAGGTTCCTGGCAGAACTGGGGACTTGCACTCCCTTCCCTGGAATAGTGGTGACTGGCAGAGAGTTACTCCCTCTCTCGTGTGCATGGGATGTATCTAACTCCACCCTTGTCTGCCAAAGGATGCAGCAGCAGGGAAAAAACTGACCACGTGGAATCAGCAACTGGGAAAAAGAATGGCTTGGCCTGATTCAAGGGGAAGGTCCTGTGTAGCTGTGATTCTGTCACCCAGGGGAGCACCTGAGGGTCCCTAATCTGTACATAAACTGTCTCTCGTAAACACAGGCACCCCTGCCTTAGGCAAAGGAGCAAGGAAGCCCTCTATCCTATTTCTAATAACAAGTTCTGGGAAAGCTTGCAGAAAACCAAACTGACTATATTTTCTAGCTGTGTTTACATGACAAGAACCAGAGGACTTATCCACAAGAAACTGGTATAAGCTGACTGAACTTGAAAACTGGGACAAAGATCTCTCTACAGCTCATTGTCATCTCATTTTAACACTAAAATCCCCACCAGAGGGCACCATCTTGGTTCCATCCACTTGTGACCCAAACCCTAAAGGACCATAAAGGGGCAGAAAAGAGTCCTGGATCCCATTCCAGGAAATCATCTCCCACTTTCATGAGCCTAAGTGACACTGGTCTCCACCCTTTTAGCCCCTTTTCCTATAAAAAGCTTGTCCTCGCCTACACTCGGGGAGAAGGTGCTTTTAGAGCAAGAGCTCCTCCTCCTCCATTTGTTGGCCAATGCATAAAATTTCTGTCTGCTGCTACAAAAAGTAATTTCACCTTATTGATATGAACAATAACTGAGGAGGGAAGGCAGCTAACGTATTGGTACCAATTCCTATGTGGAAGCAGAAGGAAAATGAGGAGCAGCAAGCAGAATAACAGGAGGGAGAACACACAGTAACCCTGCACACAGAAGTAATAAATGAGGATGCGTGAATGTCTCAGGCAGGGAAAAATCAGATTTTCTATCACTTTTTCATGGAAGTACTCATACAGAGGGAGAGTAGAGAGGCAGAACCCAGGGGAGGTAGGGATACAAAGTACCATTCCTCTCTAGGTTGCTGTGAAGACTGCCCACATTTCCTGCTTTTCTAATAGAGTTCAGCTTGCTTCCTGACCGTCGCTCTGTGCGTGTGCTTGCTTGAGGGTCTCCTGGACTCCAGGGAATGACAGTCTCTAAAACACATGTGTGGTTGGGGATGAAATATTGAGTATAATATCAGGAATTGTTTTTACAGTCACCTGAACTGTTGTGGGGGTTTGTCTCCTAACCTAAAGCCCTCTTCTAGGGAGAAGGAATCTGTGCACCAGTCTTCATTGTCTGCTCTTTTTGAGTAGATATGAGAGAGACGGATGGCAGTGGGTAGAGCCAGCTCTCTTCCATAACTGCCTCAAGTTTGGGCTGGGAGCAAAGGGCTATCCCAAGAGACATAAATTGATGTTTTGGGAGAAAGAGCAGACAACTCACTGTGTTCCCTATTCCATAGACAAGCTTGTGAAAAATGGAGAACTGTGGTCACTGTGCCACAGTAAAATCAGCTCCCATTACACCTGTGGCATAAACGCCCAGGTCATTACAGACATCTTCAGGAGTAGTTTTCTTCAGTGTCCTACAGATGAAACATGTAGGCACAATAAAAAGGAGTTTTAACTGTTTGTATTAAAGAGAATTCCCTGGAAGTGCACCGTAATTATCTTGCCCATAAAGTCAGAGTCCATTAAGTTTGAACAAAACCTGTATTTCCTTTCCGCTTTTGCTTTTCTCTTGTGTGAAACGATAATTTCAGTTTAATTCATAATAAATAGTTCTCCTCCAGAATGTTTATACATAAGAGAAAGAATAATTGTGTTTTTTTAAACTGAATTTGGAATTTAAAAATCTCTTTCTTATTTTGAAGAAGAGCTGTTGGAAAATTCAAACCAAGCAGCAGCAGCAAAAACAAAATCCATCTTTCCAGAAATCTGACATAATGGGCTGAGAGATGTCTTCCTAGGAAAATCAGGTGGGGCAGGGAGCAGACATACTCCCAGCCCAGTGTGGCATTTGCATTTCTGGATGGGTACTAGTTAGAGCACTTTAGGTGACTGTTTAAGGCAAGTACCCTCAGAGGCTTCAAATAGAATATTAGCCTCCACCCTTTAATATGATCTGGTTAAAGAGATTGCTGTGGAACTGGGGCCTCCAAAAATAAGAGATCTCTTGGCTGTTTTGGGTCAAGGCAGGCTAGCATTGTGAGGAATGATCAGAACACAAAAGAAGCATAGAGAAAGCCCAGAAGAAAACACATTCAGATATTTAAACTATTTAAAATTTTGTCTAAATTAAAGTGATTCTATCTTACATTTCAGGAGGATTGCATTTGATTTTTAAAAGTTTCAAGAACCCTGCTCTGATTTTTTAAGTGAACAGGTTTTGCTAGCATGAAGTACTAAACCCTTGGCAAGATTTGCAAATAAATAACATTGAGACAGTATTAATCATGGAAATGTATTATATCCCTGTTCTTAAAAACCTCTACCGCCCATGCTGAATTTAATGCATTGTTTTTAAACTGAACAGACCTCATATGGGACATTAAAGTAGGCCACAAACTTGTTTCACTCGTTAGCCAAGCTGCTTTCAGATCCAGCATTCAAAGCACAAGGGCATCACATGTCTCCACTTCAAGGCTGCCCGTACAGGAAACGAAAGCCCTCGACACAGCTTGGTAGCAGAGGATCCAAATCAGAGTAAATTGTGTAAATTATAACCAAATTGCAAAGCATTTGGACAAAGCAGGCATGCTAGTCTAATCAGGCAAGCGACGATATTTACTTTTCGATAGTGCAGGTTGGAAGAGGAATAAGGGGAGGGAGGCAGCATCACAAATCTCTTCTAATGTATTTCTGAACTTGGCAGCCTGAACTGGTTTTGTCACATATTTGCAGCTTAAAAAGTATTTGGCTTTTACAACAGCCAAAATAAGTATCCCTTAATCACTTTCAACCTATGAACAGATGGGCAAAGAGTGCTTTTATAAATGGAGCATACAAAATACTTCAATATCAGCCAAAGCTAATTAGTAGCAATATCTGAACCAAACTCTAAAACTGATTTAGTGTTTAATATATATTATTGTATAAGCATTAGCAGTTGAAAGGAAATTCCCTCTTCAAATGTTTGCCAAGCTCAGTGTCTAATGTTCAGACACGATTAACTTACTAATTAACTTATTGTCTCTTTTCTCACATGTAATCTTGCTTAATGATTTCTCCTCTCACTGAAAACTATTTGGTCTGATACTTGATCATAGATTTGTCAGATCTCAAGTGAAAGAGGCAAATTCAGCTCTTCAGTTCTGGTCTTTCTCTTAAACTTTTTAGAGTGACTTTAGTGAAAGGTGGCTTGGGGAAAAAGGGTGGTCTCTTTATGGTAAAAACTGGTTTCATATCTAGCCTGTAATGACTGACATTTTTATCTTTATAAAGACTTTCTTAAAGAGTTTTTTTTTGTAAAATTGAGATATAATTGACATATAACATCACATTTGTTTCAAGTGTACAACATAATGATTAGATATTTGTATATATTGTGAAATGATCACAGAAAGTCTAGTTAACATCCATCACTACTCATAGTTACAAATTTTTTTTCTTGTGATGAGAACTTTTAAGATCTACTTTCTTAGCAACTTTTAAGTATGCAATACAGTGTTATTAACTATAGTCACCGTGCTGTACACTGCATCCCCAGGACTTATTTATTTTATAACTGTAATATGTAACTTTTAGCCTAAAAGAGTTTTACAGAGACTCTTTAGTGGCTGAGAATCCATAAAATTAATAATTATCTCCATATCATAACTGTAAAATCTGTAAAAAATGATAATTATCTCCATATCAGAATGGTATTAAGACATTATGAAGGAAGATAAATTTAAAAATTACATTTGGAGAAGTAAGCAAAAGATAGTTTCTACTCATTCTTTAATTCAGAGGAGGTTACTCTGCCTCCATTTATCTGACAGTCACAATATATTTCCCTCGTCACACCTACATACTACTGATTCTTGTATCCTGCATGAAGTTGACCATTTATGTAATAGAGTCAGTGTACGTGGTATGACTATCTTTAATATCTCTGAAACAAACAAAAGAAAAAGAAAACCTGAAGCCATTCACTCAAATCATTCTAACCACTGAGGATTGGGGTTTGCCAGTGCCAACCTCTCTAAAGTCATGACATAATTTTGTCCTCTCTTGATTTTATCATACATAGTTCAAGATGAGCTTTGAATTCTGTGTTAATCACAACTTCATGATCTTGGGACATCACCTAATTTCTCTCAGCGTCAATTTATTAAATCAGACTAGAAAAATTTATTCAATAAAATTATTTTGCAGATTAAAGCAGAAAGTGTGTTGAGAGTAAATGCTTAATAAAAGATTGCCACTATTACTGGTATTAATGGATTTAGTTATTATAATTTTTATTTATATTATGCAATGTATATTTGTCTATTTCAAATTTAAACAAAATGGAAACCAAGAAGTAAACATTTTTCTTTATAACTAGTGTTGTTTCTTTACAACCTAGTATTTAATCAGGGATTTGCATGGGTTTTATTGAGGGACTTAATGAATCAGAATCTATAGGGCAGTTCCTGAGTAAGAGTTCTTAGAAAATATTTCTCAGAGATTCTCATGCCACCCTTGATTCAGAACTGTAGTAATAGTCACCAATAATGTTTTGACTTCTCTCTTTCTGTCCCTATTTACATACATCATTAAGAAAATAATGTTGCACTCCTAAAATGCATATAATTTAATATCTCTTGATATAATTTCTCTTATTCTCTTGATACAAGTTTTTGAAATCATAAATATTTTCTCAGGTTATTGCATAATCTTCATACACATCATAATAGTTTATGACCTCATAATAATTTTATGACCTCATAATAATTTATTGATTGGATATAGTACAATCTCCTTAGATACTTGTTTCTGAATTTCTCCCATCATAAAATGAAACTATGATGGATATCCTTACATATATAGTTTTGTTTTTTTTTTTTAAAGATTTCAATTCTTTTGGAGATAAGTGCCAGAGAGAATTACTTGTGTTTGTTTATCATGGAATATAAGATGCCTTTCTTCCCCTGACTGTGAGATATTAATGTGTATACTTGCTCATGATGGAGAAAAGACAAGTTGCCAGTTTGCTTTCTCAGCCTTACCTTGTGGTCAAGTTGCACTCATAAGGCATGGTTGTGTCCAAATAAGTTTGTTTAGCAACTTTTGGTTTAGTATCATTAACTTAGTGCTTTATTGGAGCCAATTTCAATAACATAGATGACCTAAGAGGTGTTGGTTAAAACAAAAAGATGTCTATGTTGCATGGTTAGCAAAACTGGCAAAACTTGAGGCAAACCTCAGGTTTTTAAAAAATTTACCGCATAAAGCATTTGTCATGAGTGTCACTACTTGACAGCGATAATCTACCTCTGAAATAAAATCTTGCATTAAAAATCAATTAGACAGTTACTGTGTTAACCTTTGGGTATAAACATAAATATGTGTATCAGTAATTTATTGCTACAGTAACATCACAAAATTTAGAGGTTGAAAACAACAACAATTATTTTTCATGAGTCAGTTTTGATGATCTAGTCCAGACTCAGCTGATAACAACCTGAGCTCGCTCAGGTGGATTCGTCTTCTCTCTTCTCATGTGGTCTCTCATCCTGTAGAGGCTTGCTGGATTGTTCTCATAGATGGAGGATTCCATGAGAATGGAACTGTATGAGGCCTCTTGGGGTACATGCTAAGAACTGGTACGGCATCATGTGCACTTTTGAGTACATGACTAAGAACTCTGTGCCATTCAAGGCAACTTAGGAGACCAGCAGAGCTCCGCTGACCACTGCTGGTGCTTCTACAGTATACATCACACATCACCTTACAGTCAGTCACACGTATTCCTTTAAAACTTACTCCTTGTTTTTAGAACATGGAACTTTAACTATAAAGTTGGCTCATTTAGGTATTTCTAGAAGACTTCTCTTACTTTTCTGAGAAAAAGGAGGAAAAGTCATGAACTCAGAATCCTTTATATTTTACAGTAGGTCTTGAAACTCAGGAAAAGCCAGAATGAATCATTTCTATTTCATCCGCATTCCCAGTTAATCTCATACATGAAGACCTGTTTATAAAATTGTTATATTAACCGATCAAAAAATACTCTTAGAAGGCACAGCTCCTTCTTTTCTAAGCTATTCAAAATAAATCTTAATTTAAACAAACAAAAAGAAAACTGTTTTGTTTTCTTTGCCTCTTCTGGTAGCTTTGTCTATCTAAATATTTCTTCACAGAACAAAATGTTATATTTTTGACTCATTAATCTACAAAAGGTTTCTCAAGAGAGAGAATGAGGAAAAGAACCAACCAAAGATGTAAAAGAACTATAGTTACAAGAACATCATACAAAGCTAACTTCCTTTTTTTCACAAGCATGGAAAGGACATTTTTCATTTATATACACAAACACAAAGAAAAATAACAGCCTCAATTCTACCTCTTCAGCTAGAGGGCAAAGGTAAATATGGAGGACAGTTTTCTGTGTCTGAGTAAATCGCTCTAGCTAGTAGTGGCTTCTTGGGAGTAGGAGGGTCCGGGAGTCAAAACGGATCTCCAAGGAATACTTGTTAGGAAAGTCTCTTGATCTGAAGCTGATCTCCATTCTAGTGGGTACAAAATTATCTCTTAAATGGTTTTAGCTATTACTGGTATTCAAATAACATGTAATACAGAGCATATCAGAAGTATCACAAGCTTCAAGACAAACTAACAGAAAAGACAAATGGAAAAGATCCCCTGTCATCTACCATCTACCAGCAAACAGAGACTAGATGGCTGGATCCAGTAGTCAAAATCAGGCTTCTGACACGGAAGAAAAATAATGGCTACGTACAAAACAGAATAGGACTCGACAAGAACCAGCTTAGTGCAAATATCAAAACAGACTCAGAGGAGACAAAAAATGCAGAAGCAGTGTCAGTGATTTTCACTTGAAATCAAGAAAGTTGGGACTGGGATTCAGAGGTCTTTTTAGGGTAAGCCTCAGCTCCAGTGTGTGAAATGATCTGAGCATCTCAGTGGAACTTCAGATGTGAAAGATGCAGAAACAAAAGCAATTAAGAAGAAAAAAAGCATGTTTGGATGCTAAGAATTGTAAGAAAACTACACTTTGAACTCTGGAAGACTGAAAAACTTTGACTACCATATGAAAAAATACAACAGATACATAAAGGAAAAAAGCAGACACAAGAGTACCAAGGTTACAGACAGTCTGTTCACATTAGAAAGTCTGCATTTTCTCACGTGGTTCTCATCACTGCAAGGGCATCCATATCAGTCATGGTTTCCGGTATGATGCCTTCTTCCTGCTGTCTTGTAGTCCATGACCCTATCAATACACCACCGTGCCTCACAACTGAGAGCATTTGGAAAATAAAATTACTTTTCAGATGATATTTGGTAAGCAGAGTATCAGTGCCAGATAATTTTGAAGCAGTCTTCAGTTTAAAATAGCTTCTGGGACGAGAAAGTTATTTTTACTAATGTGCCCTGTCATATGAAAATTATTTTGTTCCTTAGATACTGTATCTCTCGTTTGTATAGCTGTGGGTGAATTTTGACAACTTTACCTACTTATGAATTTCCTTTCTTCAGAAGGTTAATTTGATACATATACAGATTCTAGCATATTCAACCTTCTTTGGAGAATCCTACTGCATGTTCAGGTTATATATGTATATGAATTCTATGTGCTAATTACAGTGTATTTCCTATTTCAATATATTCATCATCAAAACAAATTTAAGACTTTAGGAATGTTTATTTTGCTTATTAACAATAAAGTTTTATGTTTTATTTTTAGTGTAAAACCGATTCCAAGCAAAAGTGATAAATTTGGCAATAAAGTTAAAAGAATTGGACCACACATAGAAATCTTCCAAGTGTTCCGGGGAAGGAAAAAATTAACAATAACCAAAAACATAGTTAAAATGATCACCGTCATACAGGCGCTTATCAGAGGGTGGCTTGAACGCAGAAGATTCCGAAGAATAATGACCAAGGTAAAGCATATCTGGAATGTTATAATGTGTTTAAAACTTATTTTTTCTTCCAGTTTTATTGAAGTGTAATTGATGTGCAGCACTGTATAACTTTACAGTGTACATCATAATGATTTGACTTATATGTCATGGAATGATGACCACAGTAAGTTTAGTGAATATCCATCATCTCCTGTACATACAAAAGTAAGAAATGGAAAAAAAAATTTCCTTGTGATGCGAACTCTTAGGTTTTACTCTCCTTACAACTTTCAAGTATAATGTACAGCAGTGTTAACTATATTTATCATGTTGTACATTAGATCCCTAGTACTTATTTATCTTATAACTGGAAGTTTGTACTTTTTGACTGCTTTCATCCAATTTCCCCTCCTTCCACTTGTCTTTGGTAGCTGCAAATCTGATCCTATTGAGTCTGTTTGTTTTTGAAGTATACTTGATCCACAACACTGTTAGTTTCTGTTACACAACATTGGGGTCTGATTTTCTGTACATTTCAAAATGATCACAAGTCTAGTTAGCATTTGTCACCATACAATGATACATGCCTAATCATTGACTATATTCCACACACTGTACATTTCATACCCATGACTCTTATATTTTACAACTGGAAGTTTGTACTTCTTAATCTTTGTCACCTGTTTCTGTCTTCCCCACCCACCCCTCTGGCAAAAACCTGTTTGCATCTATGACTCTGTTTCTGTTTCATTATGTCTGTTCATTTGTTTTGCTTTTTATATTCCACATGTAGGTGAAATCATACAGCATTTGTCTTTCTCTGTCTGTCTGATTTCACTTAGCATGATACCCTTCAAATCCATCCAAAGTTGTCACAAATGGCAAGATTTCATTCTTTTTATTTTTTTAGTGGTTGAGTAATATCTTGTTGTGTGTATATATCACACCTTCTTACCCATTCATCCATCAATGGACTTTAATTCAGTTAAGCTGAATTTGGATAGTCACCTGGTCAATATATCCATAATTTTTCTCAATAAAGTTCTGTCCACACTTTTTGGTTTAAGAAAACGTTATGAATAATCTATTCTTGTGACAATTTCAGATTGTGTCAGATTAGAGACTGAACAAATGCCTGGCTTATCCTTAACCCAAGTTTTGGGTCTCCTTTTACTCTAAGGCTGGGGCCACCTATCTTTGCACTGATTTTGTTTCTTCTGTGCTATTGGCTTATCCTCTGTTTAAAGCAACTTTCCTCCACTTCCCACACTCCTGGGTACTCTCGCAGAATTTAAACGTTCACCTTAAAAAGAAATTATACACATTTCCACACATCCACCTGAGCAACTTTTGTAAATAGCAATCCTGACTTTCAGAATAAATCACAAGGACCTGTACTGGTTGGGCAAATACAGAAGAACCTGAGGGGATGGATTTTGGCAAATCTTTGAGGAAATTAAAAAAATGTTCTTACTTACCTTGAGGGCTAAAGTTGTACTACTAATATAGGAATTTGGAAAAAAAAACTAGAAATTGAAGAATAGATCAGAAATTCTGTATGGAGCTGCTGTGTTCATTTTATAGATGAAGAAACTAAAGCTCAGAGAAACTAGGTCATTTGCCCAAAGTTGCACTGCTGGTAAGGGACTGAGCTAGAATTCAAACCCATGTCTGTCTGACTTCAAAGCCCATGCTTAGTCTACATATTATATCATTGACTTGAACTATTTGATGACTGATTGCTCCCTAATCTAATCTAAAGCCATATCCCAGACCTGCCTCTCTAGTTCTAGATCCAGGCGTTAAGTTGCCCATTGGAAAGGTCCATAGTTAAATCAAACTCCACATAGCCTTACGTGAACCATTTTCTTATTCCACAGAGCTCTTCCTTTCCTGCACTACTTATATTGTTGAACTGTGCCACCACCCATCGTCCAAGCTGTTCACCTGGAATTTTCTTAGACCCCTTCAGCTTTCTCAACCCCTGTTCAATTGGTTACCACTTCCATAACATTTCTTGTGCCACTCTTCCCCTCTGTGCTTCTTGCCAGAGCTTCTATCCATCACCCCTCACATGGAGAACTGCAGTGGTCTCCTTGTTGTCTACCTGCGTGTAGGCCTCCTCCCATCTGATCTGTCATATGCAGAGGAAGCTCCACTCTGACTTCCTTATTTCATGCCTTATAATCTTTTGATGGTCCCGTGTTGCTAATTGGATAAAATATGAATTCTCTAACATAGTACATGTGGCCTCCTTGGCCTGGCTCTTGCCCGCTGTCCAGCTTCGTCACATGGCACTTCTTCACTAATATCCTGGGCTCTAGCAAAGCCCAAATCCTTCTATTCCCTGACTGTTTCCTATTATTTTATGAATCTTTATGCTGTTCTCTTAGTCTGGAATACTCTTCCTCCCTAATTTTCTGACAAACTCCAACTCATTCTTTAAGCTCTTCCTTATGTATACACACCCAGATATGCTTTCTGGTCCATCAAGCAGAGTTGATCTCTCCATTTCTGGTCAATAATTTGCCCACTCCTCTGCATTTTGACCTTTTGTTTACATGTTTGTCATGAGCAATACAATTTATGTGACCTATTTGGGAGTACCTGCTCTTTATTTTTATATTTATGGTACCACATACTGTTTTGACACATACAATCTCTCTCATTTTAACTATCTTCACTCACTATCTGCTGTTTTTCTTGTTTATTTACTTGTCTGTGTATGTTTATATTGTTTTCTGTCTTGTTCGCTACTGTGTTCAAATGCCTAGAATAGTGCTTGGCATGTGATAATTCAACAAATGTCTTTTGAATTAATTCAGCAAAATATAGTTATGGAAGTTTATCAGATCACTCTAATGATTCACATATGTCATATATATAAATATATAGAGGCATATAATATATGTCATATATACATATCGTATATATAATATAATTTAACTTAATTATAGTATTTTCTGATATTGGAGAGAATTGTAGCATCATCCGTAACTTCTGGGACAAAAACTTCTGGATCTAGAAAACTTGGAAAGTAAGAGTGGGTCCAAGATGACAGTGAAAAGGGAGCTCAACAAGGAAAATGCTGACTTTCTAGGCAGAGGTAGAATTTGAGATGAAAAGAATAAGAAGCACTATCAAAGAGTCAGAGCAAATGTGGATTGTTGCCTTTGATTTGGTTAAAAAACGTATTATGATCATGGATTTTCTTTTTCATTCCGCCATCGGCATGCTGCCTTGTATGTTGGACAGCTGCTCTGTTGATACGGTTAATGTTGTGCTTGTTGTCAAAATGCTAGTGGGGCAGGCCTGTGATGCACGTGTGGTCCGGTTTCAGACTGAGCCTGTGTGCAGAGGTGCTGTTGGGGGAATTCTTGATAGACTTTCTGCTCTAGAGGCTGCACAACAAACCACTGGGTAGCTGTCAGCACTGTAGCCATCCCTCCACCAGGACACTTCCATAGTCTTACTGTTTGGTTGGCACTCGAGGGCTTGTGGCTGGAGACGGCACCTGCTAGAATGTCAGTCACTCTAAGAAAACTCAAGAGACTATACAGTTTTCACCATTTCCTGTGAAATGCTCCAGTTTGGGTTTATTTAGAAATAATTAAGTAACATTGAGTTATATCAGTCATAAGGAGACTGCAGAGATTGCTCCATTTAACTATCAGCATTATTTATTTCCACCATTCGAAATATTCTTTTCCTTTTAAAGTTTTTATGTTGTTTGTTTGCATATGTTCTGCTTTAAGTTAATATGATCCAGAAAAAAACATAGACACAAAAACAGTGTTTACCTCAATGTTATGCTTCTAAAAATTACTGACTCTGGACAGTGAATTGGGGGAAGAGTGTGACAAAATTAGAGAAAGAACAACTAGTATGCTTTTTCAGTAGTTCAGTACATAATAGTATTGGCTTGGGGTAGGACTGGAGAAATGGACAGTAGGTAGAACATTGGATTTAATTGGATTTGGAGATAAAGGAGAGGGAGGAATCAAGAATGGTTCCTAGGTTTTTGCCTTGGGCAACTTGATGGATGGTTGTGAAATACAGAACTTAAGAGGAAGAGTGAATAAGAGAAGGGGGGGAGGAAAGAAAAGGAGATAGAGTTTAGGTTTTAAGCCTGAGTTTAATGTGCCTGTGGAACATCCTTGAAATGTCTGGGATGCAATTGAATATGTGAGTCTAAAGTTTAGAAGGAAGATGGGGCCAAAAGGAAACATTTGGGATTCAGTAATTGTTCTTAAACTCTTTTCACCTTAACACACCTGAAAAAGAATGTAAAACTCTCTCACTCATAAAAATAGTTCAATTTGGCAATAGTTCTTATTTTATCTCTGAGAAATCTCTTTCCCCAGGTGACTAAATGGCTCCTTTACTTCATTCATGTGTCTGTTCATTGTCACACTATGAAAGAGCCTGCCCCGTACTACCCTATAAAAAATAATACCTACCCTCGTTTCTCCCTATTCCATTTAAAACACTTTATTGCTCTTCATACCACTTACTGCCAAATACATACCTATTTGTTGACTGTGTTATTCCTTCCATCAGAATGTAATACACTGAGACAGGGATTTTGTCTTTCCTGTTCACTAATCTATCCACAAAGACTAGAACATTTCTGGCACATGTTTTTGAATAAATTATTTTCAACATGATGGATGATGTGTAATAAATGACATATTGGGAAGAGAGGATGTGAAATTTGGAAAATCTTCTTCTGGACATTTTGTTTTGGCTCCCTGACCAAAGATGCCCTCCTGTACTCTACCCTCATCCATAGATTTGAGAATCATTATTAGTGATACTATCTGGAGCCACTGGAATTGATGTCATTGTCCAGATAGAGTCTATAGAGTAAGGAGAGAAGCATGTAAAGGTAAGAGTGAGAAAGACCAATCTCAGAGGGCAGGCAGAGGTGAGGATTCCACAAACAATGAAGCAAAAGCTAGAGAGATACGAAGAAAACCAGAATATGCTAGATCAAGAAGTTCAGACACAGTACAAGAAGAGAGTTGGGTCCATGATTTCCAGTGCTGCTAGGAATGAAGTCCTAAGCAAAATAGGTAGAAGATATGAACCAGTACTTCACAGTAGGAGAAACATAAATGGCTAGTAAACATGAAAAGAGGCTACTCTTGCTAGTAATCAAAGAAATTAAGTCCCACTAAGCATCATGTAGTAGTGGACTTCTCCAAACAAGCAAATCATTCATTATTTAAAAAAGAAAGATATGACCATACCAAATAAAAAGCAAACTTGAAATGCATATTGGAAAAAAAAGTTTAAATCCTGATGTGTAAGTATGATACATTTTTCCTTTAAGTCAACATGAATTGGAAAATTATAATCAGTAATTTATGAGTCTTTTATTCTAATATTGCTGTTGTAAATATCAATCTGTACATTTTTTCGGATTTAATTCTATCTTGAGAAGCACTTAGAAATATGGGGGAAAACTTACATACAAAGATGTACATACCATCACAACTGAGGCATATTTCCATATGGAAGACTGGTGGAGAGGCATGCTGTAGTAACCACAAAGAGGGACCATTGCAATTTTCTCTCACCCAACTTCTTAACCATGGAAAATTCCTAGGTCACTTTCCGAATGCCTCGGATCTAAGAAGGGTTCTTCATAAGGTGTGTCCACAAAAAAGGATTTATTAAATTTGTTGGGAAAACACTCAGATTGGTTTTGGTTGCTGCCTAGTGTCCTTGCTCTCTTAGCAAATGTCATTATTCCACTAAGCAGCATTCTAAGCTGGAATCTTTTGGCTCATATTCTAAGGATACAATTAAAACAGTGTTTGATTCTTAATTATAAGCAAAAGAAACCTAGTGACAGATTTAAGCAGAAAGGCACTGAGTAGAATATTGGACAGAGGCCTGAAGAACTAAGCTCAGAAGCATGAAGGGAATGATGAAGCCTAGCCTAGATAGTGCCCAGGACTCTAGCCAAATCCTGCACAGAGTCTGATGCAGATGCTGAATCCTGGGTATTACTGCCTTCACAAATGCTACCCTTGAAAAGTAGATTATTGCTCCATGGTTACTCTGCCACACAAATAGATTTCCCACTGTTTCACTTTTAAAAGCATTATTAGTTTCGATTCAAAGCCTGATGCTGGTGTGGATAATGGATGAAGCTTTGTCACATGTCTGCATCCTAGCAACAGAGGAGGCGTGGGTCATAAGCATCTGATTTGTGGCTTCAAATTGTAGGAGGTGAGTTCTGCCTCCTACTAAGAATCATACAGTGGGGAATGCTCCAAAAGTGTGAACAATCCATTATTTAAAACAAAACAAAACAACAAGAGTCTACTGGACAAAAGGCAGATTAAAAATACACATTATAAACTGTTATTGAATATTGAAAGACATTAGCAAACATTCAGAATCTGCCTGATTCTGATGGAATTCAGATGGAGGGATAAAGGAGAAGAGGGAAGTAGTGAAATTGTGCTAATTTATTTTTTTCATTCAGGCAAAATAAGAAATATTATTTCATTGATAATATCAATAAATTAAGAAATATAGACTGAAACATTACATTTTAAAATTTCAGAGAAGAACCACAAAATTAAGCAAAGACGAAGAAAAATAAAATGACAGAAACAACCTTTAAAGAATCATACAAAACAGAAAATAAATGTCAAGAGCAAGAACACTCATAAGTGTTATAAAAATAAATATACTAGGGAATAAACCAAAACAAAAATTTACAGAATGGGTGAAAAATATAAAATGCAAGTAAATTAAGAGGAATATAGTGTGTAGTTATAAGTGTGGGTTCTGGAGTGTCCTTGTTTTGATTTCAGAACTTTCTGCAACTTACTAACTATAAGACCTTGGGAAAGTTATTTAAAGATTTTATGCTTCAGTTTTTTTTTTTTTACTTGTATAATGGTATGCAAAACACATGAAAGGAAAGCTGACTCAGAGGAAAATTCATAAACTTAACTACATTCCAAGCAAAATGAAAATAGATAATTTAAATCTTTAATTTAAGAAGTCAAGGAGGGGAAATAAATCTAAAGGAATTAAAAAAGATAAGTAGAGAAATTAATGAGCTAGAAAATGTAAAATGTAAAAATAATTAAATTGATAAATAAAATGGAACTGGCTCTTTAGAAAAGAAAACAAGCCTGCAATAGGTGAATTTTTATACTTTAATTTTTAAAAGTCTACTGTAGTAGAATGTAGAAAATGCATATGCAGAAAAAATAAAGTCACAGATGAAAAGTAAACTGATAAAATTTGCGCATATGCTGAAAAGGATTAATTTCTTTAATATTCAGAGTTCTAGAAATCAGGAAGTAAAAAGTGAAAAAATTCAGTGGAAAATACGTAAAAGACATACATATAGTATTTTCAAAAGAAAATACAAGAATTTGAGCTCTCAGAGTGGATAGCTTAGGCAAGAATCATCCATTACAGAATAATGCCTTACCAGATTTTTTTTTTCTGGCTAAGTGGGCTACATATTATAGAAATCTGGATACCAACCTAGGAAGCTTCTATAAAAGTTTATTATTGAAACCTCTACTCTACAAGAAGTATGAGTATGTGATGACAGAGCAACTCAACATTGAAACTCTCTGAACTTCAGGGAGATTATCCCACTCTATAATGCATATATTTAACCAGCCTAGCTTAGAAACATAGATAAATACATCCGTAATCTAAGAAACTGGGTGAGATAGATGAAATGAAAGGCGCAAAATAAGATTAAATTTACATAGGAGAAATATATATGGAGTTCAGCTGACCATACTTCTGTTTTATAGGCTTTGTATCATGGACCAAATTTGAGAGCAGTTATAAACAAGTATTGCAGACTAATCTACCGTGTTAAATATCGACTTGGTCTTTGGAGGACAAGACAAATTATAAACCTTGCAGAGCTAGAGGAATGGATGGACAGAAAAAAATGTAAGTGATGCTGTCATTTCTGGTTTGATTTTAGGTTTGAAATTAATTTAACCACTGGAAATTTATATATAATTTACAAATAATTACCTATGGACACCAAAAGTAGGCCAGATTTTTCTTGCTGAATCTCGTTGCATCTTAAGCTGACATATTGTTTATTTTGATTAATTTATAAAAGATCTTGTGCTTATAAGCAATCATTCTGGCTGACCAAAGCAAAAAAAAAAAGAAAAAAAGAAAAAGAAAGAAATTTAAAGGAAAGATAGAAGAAAGATAGCTAAAGAATCAGATTTCCATTAGAACATGAACCAGAGCTGCTCCAGAGATCTAGAGAGCAAAAAATAAGGGGCAATCTCTGTTTACTTCTGAGTGCTAGATAAACTGCTATCACTTTAAGACTTTGTTATTAAGCTTTAAATTCAAATTCTGAGAGAGCACCTGATTGGTTTAGGTTGAGTTATGTGTCCAGCACTTTGCCATGGGAGGACAGAAAGGACAGAATTTGCTTGAGAGTTGCAGAGAAGCTATATCCATTAAGGGGATGGGTAGCTTCCTGAAGGAAAACTGCATATTGATAACAAAAGAATAATAATGGACACTGAGCAGACTAAACAACAGATATCCATTACATGTTGCTTATTAGTGTTGAAATTCTATGCACAGAACAAGTTTCCTAATTTGTATCTTAACTTTCAGAGATCTTGATTTTTATTATATTCAATGAATTTAGTATTGCTTAAGATTAGGATGGCTATTACAGCCAGTTATTTTCTGAAAAAATGAGTAAAGGATTCTGGTTTCTGCTTCCACATGTAAGGAGCTTGGAAGTCACTACTCCATCTTAACAGTAAAAAAGCTAAACAGACTGAAAAATCAACAGCTCTTCTTGGTTCTATGAGAGAGGGAAGAACACAGGACAAAATGCTGCTGTCAAGATTGGAGACATAGGCATGCAAATACAGGAAAATACAGGTTACCAGAGCAGAGACTCAGGAGCAGGAACTGATGGGAGAACCAGTCCTGGGGTAGGAAAAATGAACTGTAATTGATGAATTGCTGGAGGCTCAATGTGGACAACTCTGAGAGTTAAACATTCAAGGAGGAGCAGGTCATAGTGGGTCCTCCATAAGTCTGTGATATTGACAACCAGGAGCTCAACCAGATTCCCACAATAAATATGAGAAAATGAACCATTTTGAAATATGCCAGAGCACTCCATTCTTCTTAACAAGGCTTGCCTTCAGGGGAAAGTAATTAACCAGAGCTTAACCTGCTAGGTATTATCAGAGCCTAATGAACCTGGGAAAGAGAAAAACTCAACTCCAGTCCACTCTGACCACCTTCTCCCACCCAAGAGGAGAGAATAAAACAAAAATACTTGTGAAGTTCACAGTTCAGAGACATAAGCTCACTAAGAGACTAAGACTTAATCATAAGGCTTTAGAACACTTTCTCTCCCTCAACACCTTATCACCATATTACTAAAGGCTTTTTTATACCAGTTCCTTTTACCTAGTATATCATGTCTGGCTGTCAAGGAAAAATTACAATGTATTCTAAAACACAGTTTATAAAGACAAAGCAAACATCAGAACAGACATGGCAGTGATGTTGGAATTATCAGACTGAGGATTTAAAACAACTATGATTACTATGCTAATTGTGGATAAAATAGACAGCATACAAGATACAGGTGGACAATGTAGGCAGAGAGATGGAAACCCTAAGAAAGAACCAAAAAGAAATGCTAATGATAAAAAAACACTGTAACAGAAATGAAGAATGCCTTTGATGGGCTTATTAGTAGATTGGACATGGCTGAGGAAAGATTCTCTGAGTTAGAAAATGTATCAATGGAATCCTTGAACACTGAAAATCAAAGTGAGCAAAGACTAAAAAAAAAAAAAAAAAGAAAGAAAAAAAAAGAACAAAACGTCCAGGGCCGGTAGGGCAATTACAGAAGGAATAACATATGTATAATGGGAATACCAGAGGGAGAAGAAAGAGAGAAAGGAACAGAAGAAATATTTATAACAATAATGACTGAGAATTTCCCCAAATTAATGTCAGACACCAAACCAAAGATCTAGGAAGTCCAGAGAACACCAAGCAGAATAAATTCCAAAAAACTACACCTAGGCATATCATCAAATTACAGAAAATTAAAGATAAAAAAATTCTGAAAGAAACACCTTGCTTGTAGAGAAAAAAAATAAGAATTACACTTGACTTATCCAAAATTGTACAGGAATGAAGAATGGCATGAAATAGTTAAAGTATTGAGAAACAGACCACCAACCTGTAATTCTGTACCTTGCAAAAATTATCCTTCAAAAGTGAAGGCTTTCTCAGACAAATAGAAATTGAAGCAATTTGTTGCCAGTAGATCTGCCTTGCAAAAAACTGCTAAAGGAAGTTTTTTAGAGAGAGTATTTTAGAGTAAATAATATAGGTCAGAAACTCAGACTATATGAAGTAAAGAAAAGCACAGAAGAGGAAATAAAATATAATAGAAGAAATAAGAATAAATAAAATATTTATTTTTCTTACTGCTAACATTTACAGATAACAATTTATTCAAAATAATACTAACAATATGCTCAATTATAATATACATATATAGCTTATGTATAATTATATATGCTAATATATGTATGCTTATAAATAAGTGAAGTAATGACAACAATTATACAAGGGATGAGAGGTAGAAATTAGGATTATTTTGTTATTGTGAAGTATTCGCATTACCCATGAAGTAAGATAGTGTTATTTGAAAGTGGATTTAGATTAGCTGTAAACATGTACTGTGAACTCTAGGGCAAGTATTTAAAAAAAAATTATAATAGATATGCTATGAAATAAATGAAAATTAAATCATATAAAATGCTCAATTAAAACTACAAAAAGCAGAAAAAAAGTATGAGATAAAAACAAAAGCAAAGTACAAGGAAAACAACAAAAAACACTATTGGATATAGTAGATATGAATCCAGCTGTATCAGTAATCACTTTGAATGTTAAATGATATAAAGGCACCAATTAAACGATAGACATTGTCAGATTAGAGCAAAAGACACAATCCAATTATATGTTGTCTACATGAAAACCATTTTAAATATAAAGACATATCTAGATTAAAATTAAATGGATGGAGAAAAATGCATCATGTTAATACTAATCAAATGAAAGCAAGAGTATCTGTATTAATTTCAGACAAAGCAGACTTCAAATTAAGGAAAATTATCAAGGATGAAGAAGTGCATTACATAATGATAAAGGGGTCAGTTCTCCAAGAAGACATTAACAGTTCTAGTTGTGTATGTGCCTAACATAACATCAAACTATGTGAAGCAAAAACTGATGGACCTGCAAGGAGAAACAGATGAATCCACTGTCACAGTTGGAGACTTCAGTGCTCCACTACAAGAAATAGACAGGTCAAGGAAGCAGAGTAGTACACATAGTTGACCTCAACAGTATCACCAGTCAACTGGATATAACTGACCTCTCTAAATTACTTTATACAACAGCAGTAGAATACATATTTTTCTTAATGTCACAAGCAACATTTACCAAGATGGGCCATACTCTGAGCCATAAATACACCTTAACAAATTTAAAATATTGGACACCATACAATGTCTACTCTCAAACCACAGTGAAGTTAAACAGGAAATCAGTAACAGAAAGATAACTGGAAAATCCCAAAATACATGGGGGTTAAACAACAGATTTCTAAATAACATGTGAGTCACAGAAGACATCTAAAGAGAAACTGAAAACATTTTGAACTAAATGAAAATGAATATACAACTTATCAAAATTTGTGGGATGCAGAAAAAGGAGTTTAGAGGGAAATTTATAGCACTGAAGGTATATATTAGAAAGGAAGAAAGGTAGATCTAAAATCAATAATTTAAGTTTTCACTTGAAGAAACTTGATAAAGAAGAAAAAGTTTATCCAAAATAAGTGAAAAGAAAGAATAAGAGCAGAAATAGATGAAATTGAAAACAGGAAATCAATAGAGAAAAATCAGTGAGTCTAACATGTGGTCTTTTGAAAAGATCAGTAAAATTGATAAGCCTTAGCCAAACTGACTAAGAAGAAACGAAAGAGGGCACAAATTATTAATATCAGAAATGAAAAAGGGGACATTGCTAAAGACCCTATGGATATTAAAATGATGATAAACACATCTATGCACAACTTTTTATGCTCACATATTTGTTAACTTAGATACAATGGACCAATTCCTTGAAAGACAGAATCTTCTAAAACTCTCTCAAGAAGAAATAGACAATGTGAATAGGTCTATATCTATTAATAAAATTGAATCCAAAATTAATAACCTTCCAAAACAGAAAGCACTGGGCCCAGATGGGTTCACTGGTGAATTCTATCAAACATTAAAGGAAGAAATTATACCAATTTTCTACCATCTTTTTCCAATATATAGATACAGAGGGAATACTTCTTTACTCATTCTATGTGGCTATCATTACCCTAATACCAAAATTAAGCGAAGACAATATAAGAAAACTACAAACCAGTATCTCTTATGAATATCAAAACAAAAATCCTCTATAAAATAGTAGCGAATTGAATCCTAAAAAACATAAAAAGAGTTATATACCATAACCAAGTGGGATTTATCCCAGGTTTGCAAGGCTGTTTCAATTTTCAAAAATCAATTAATATAAGCTATCACATCAGTAGGCTAAAAATGAAAAATCACATGTTCATATCACTAAGTGCAGAAAAAGCAATTGACAAAATCCAACACCCATTCATAATAAAAACTCTCAGTAAACAAGAAATAGAGAAGTATTTCCACAACTTGAGGAAGATTATCTTAAAAAACCTGCAGCTAGCATCATACTTAATTGTGAGTAACCAGAAGCTTTTCCTCTAAGATCAGATACAAGGCAAGGATATCCTGTCACCACTCCTTTTCAACATCATGCTGGAAATTCTTGCTAACACAACAAAGGAAGAAGAGGAAATAAAGGCATACAGATTGGGAAGGAAGAAATAAAATTATCTTTGTTTGTAGATTACATGATTGTCCATGTAGAATATCTGAAAGAATTGACAAAAAACTGTTGGGACATAGTAATGATGTATTTATATCAAGGTTGCAGGATACAAAGATAATATATAAATGTTAATTGATTTCCTATATACCAAGGGTGAACAAGTGGACTTTGAAATTAAAAACACACTAACATTTACATTATCCCCCCAATATAAAATACTTATGTATAAAGGTATCAGAATATGTACATGATCTCTATGTGGGAAATTACAAGACCTTGATTAGCAAAATCGAAGAACTAAATAAATGGATAGATATTATGTGTTGATGGATAGGAAGACTCATTATTGTAAAGATGTCAGTTCTTCCTACTTGATGTATAGATTTAATACAATCCCATTCAAAATTTAGCAAGTTATTTTGTGGATATCAACAAAATGATTCTAAAGTTTATATGGAGAGGCAAAAGACCAGAATAGCCAACACAATACTGAAAAAGAACAACAGAGTTGGAGTACTGATGCTACCTGACTTCAAGACTTACTATAAAGCTACAATTATTAAGACAGTGTAGTATTGGCAAAAGAATATACAAATACGTCGTGGAACAAAATAGGGAGTTCAGAAACAGACCCCTATAAATACAGTTAACCAGTCTTTGACAAAGGAGCCAAGGCAATGCAATAGGGCAAAGATAGTCTTTTTAACAAATGGTGCTAGAACAGTTGGGCATTCACATGTAAAACAATTAACCTAAACACAGACTTTATACATTTCACAAAAATTGACTCAACATGAATCACAGAATAAGTGTAAACGCAAAACTATCAAACTCCTAGAAGGTAACGTAGGAGAAAACCTAGATGATGCCTGTTTAGATACAACACCAAAGACAGGATTCATTAAAGAAATAATTAATAACCCAGACTACAGTAAAATTTTAAAGCTTTTGCTCTATGAAAGACAATATCAAGAGAATGAGAAGACAAGCCACATACTGAGAGAAAATATTTTCAGAAGACATATCTGATAAAGGACTGTTATCCAAAATATACAAGGAACTCTTAACACTCAACAGTAAGAAAACAAACAACTTGATTAAAATGTGGGCCAAAGATCTCAACACTCACCAAAGAAGATAGATCACAAGTAAGTGTAGAGAATGATGCTCCATGTCATTTGTCATCAGGGAAATGCAAATTAAAACAACAAAGAGATACCGCTACACACCTATTTGGATGGCCAAAATCCAGAGCACCAACAACACCAAACACTGGCGACAATGTGGAGCCATAGGAACTATCATTCGTTGTTGGTGGGAATGCCAAATGATGGCCGTTTTGAAAGGCAGTTTGGTGGATTCTTACAAAACTAAACATACTCTTACTATACAATCCACCAATCATGCTTGTTGGTATTTACCCACATGAGATTTATACCCAAACAAAACCTGCATATGATATCTATAGCAGCTTTTAGTTAATCACCAAAGCTTGAATGCAGTCAAAATATCCTTTAATAGATGAATTGATAAATACACTGTGGTAAATCCAGACAATGAAATATTATTTAACTCTAAGAATAAATGAGCTTTGAAGCCATAAAAAGACATGGAGGAAACTTAAATGCATATTATTAAGTGGAAAAAGCCAATCTGAAAAGGCTTTATACTTTATGATTCCAGCTATCTAACATTCTAGAAAAGGCAAAACTGTGGAGAAAATAAAAAATCAGTGATTGCCAGGGGTGGGATGAGGTGGGTGGGAAGGATGAATTGGCATGCACAGAGAGGAGTTTTAGGACAGTAAAACTATTTCATACAATACTGCAATGATGGATAAATGTTATTATGCATTTGTCTAGACTCATAGAATGTGCAACACCAAGAGTGAACTGTAAGGTGAACTATTGCCTTTAGTGATTATGATGTGTCAATATAGGTTTATCCTTAGTAACAAATGCATCACCCTGGAGAGTGATACTGATAATGAGGTTGTGGGGTGGCTATGCTTGAGTGTGGGGAGGAGATATATGGGAAATTTCTGGTACCTCCTTCTCAATTTTGTTTTAAATTTAAAACTATTCATAAATTTTCTTTAAAGCAACAACAAAATGATGCAAATAAATTATATTTGATTGAAATCAGTCATTTATTGCCTTGTAATATAAAAGTGCTACATTTTTTGGTAATTTCAGCTAGCTATAAAATGTTTATTTTATAGTGGACTGTACGTTCCATGAAGTCAAGAACTGTGTCTGTTATGATCATTAATATGCACCTGCTATTAGCAAATGCCTGGTCTATCAGAAGGGCTCAAAAGTATTTTTTGAAAGGACAGTTTTTACTAAGTTTATTAGTTATTCTAAAATTATGTTGCAGAGTATTTACAAATAATCGGAATTCTTTGAGTTAGAATGCCTCTTTTTCTGTAGCTAGTGCTTGAGGAAGGAAGAAATCAGAGAGAGAAAGAAAGAGAGAGATTGTATAGAAGTCATGGAACTCAATCAGTTCACCCCATGCAACAGCCTGATTTCCAGAGGAAAAAGAAGGAGCAAAGTGTTTGGGAGATGAAAAGACTGGAAGAAGAAGGGAGAAAGAGAAAACAAATGAGAGAGGCAGAGAAAGAGAAAACCATTCTTTCATTAAGAAGCTGCTGGGACTCCTTTTACTTAAAAATCCTTTGAAAAGTGAGAGAGAGTACAACCATCTTATTTAGGAGTTAGTCCCAGGAAATACTGTTAGTAGAATGGAGAAGTGAGACAGGGAAGGGATGGGTGGGGGTGGGGGGTAAAAGCAGATTACCACGTGGGCAACCTGAGCTTTATCCCTGTAGGGAATAGTGTGGCCATCTTGCCTCAAGTGCTGGGTCTTTATCCACCAGCTTCCCCAGTCAGTCGTTAAGGGCTGCTCCACTGGGAGCCTTAATTACCTGGCACTTCTGGCTGCGCTGGTGGACAGAGTGGAGTCCTGTAGCCAGAGGGAGCCCTTAGGCAATGAAATGCAGGTGCTAGCACTTGAAAGTCAGGTCAGCATGTACAGAAATGTAAGGCAATATGGAAGGGGACGCCAATAGCAACTGCTCTAATTTGCTTATTTGAGAAGAGAAAAAGTCATAGGTATGCTAAATAAAAATTTATGTTTATTTTCTGCTATGTTTCAGAATCTTGAATAGCTACTCATATTCAGGCCATCACTAAGTATTTCTTGAACTTGTTGATGTCTCATGACTGTCCACTTCCACTGAATGAGTGAATGAATGGATAGAAAATTGAAGTCCATTGGTTGATTGCCAGGATGATACTTTAACTTCTGTTTGAAACCATTCTGATGCCCTTTGTCATAGGGAGCCCATATTTCAGAACTAAATCTGTACTGAGGCAGACCCTGTCCTTTTGCCAATGCTGATTAACAATCAGCTTCATGGGGCTTATCCATATACTTCAGAATGGCGAGTAAATACCACCTTTTGGAAAAAAAATGTTTATGGATAGCTACACTCAAAACATATATGTCAATTCTTTTGGTCATTATCTAACCACTGTCTAATGCCAAGTATGGGAGATAGGTGAGGGAAGGCCCACCTGAATGGTTTTCTGGGGAAACCTTGAGCCAGGAGTGGCAAAGGACCTTGAACTAGGAATACATGAAGTCAGTGAGCAAAATGCAGATATAGTAAGGCAAAATCAGGAGAAGAATAAGTGATCCAAAATGGAATCACCAATTCAATTAGTTAGAATGTTGAGTAGAAGTCAAAAAGAGATGAAAAAATCAGGGAAACTAAAAAAATGAATGCTGAAATGGGTCAACAGAAGTCAGGCCCCCAGAAATCCTGACACTGAAGCCATGGCTTATGATGTGGTTGGAGCATTGATGGGTTCAGGGTCTATGGACAACTGTCATGTAAACCAGGCCAGAGGATGCCAGTGTTCTCTTTAGGGAAGCAAGTCCAAATTTCACTCCTGTGGAGGGAGGAGCATGCCCACTTCCTTCTAACCTTCCCCAGGAGGCTGAGATAGTGCTGCTTTCATCGTGAGGCTTACAACCAGACATCAAAATAAAACTGGAGTTAAATCTTCTCCAAATTGAGATGACAGTTTCAGGTGGGGTGTGTACTTGATGTATTACTTACAAAGAAAATATTTTATTTTATCTTTTTTCTCCTTATAGTCTATGAAACAATGTTTGCTAAAAGAGAAGACTGGCGAGGATTAGGAAGAAGTGAGCTCCTTAAATTCTTCAACGACTGTGGTCATTTCCCAACCCAGCAGCAAATTGATGAGGTTTGGGACCTGGTCCACAGAGGCGAGTGTTTTCTCATTTCTTTTCTCTTTTGCTTTCTACCTCCTTCTTTATTTCCTCCCTGTTTTCCTCCCTTGTTCTTTCCTTCCTTCCTTTTACTTTCAGTAAGCTTGTCTTATAAATCCCTTTTTTCAAATTTTTAAAACCCAATTTTAATATATATGAAAGAAGAGACTTAAAGAACAGGTTAAAAGAAGTGAATACAATAAAGTTATTTTAAGAGGGGTGGAAGAGAAGATTTTAACGTTTTAAGTTCTTGATGTATTTTTCATACACTAAGTTTAGCCTGAATATATTTTAAATCATCATATTTGAAATACTGATGCTAAAATGATTTCTCCTGAATGGTTAGATTTGGTACTGAAGAACATAGTTAAGTTTAAATGTGTAAACATAAATTATTTCAATACAATAGATACTCAGTTTGAAAATTGATTATTTTCTGAACAATAAGTGAAAGGATAATATTGTAGTGTATGGGAATATGTAATAAATTAAATGAAGCAACGTTTCTCTCTTCTCTAAAAACTACTGAGTGGGTGGATATTGTCACCAAAGTTATGGGAAATCTCAATGAATTTTCCTTAACCCCTAAAGATTCTTTTCAGCATTTCTTTTTATGTCCACACTGGTGCTGTGGCTTGCTGCTGTGTATAGAGATGGTGGATGATGTATCCACAATTTAATTGAGAAGAAAAGGTAAACAAACAAAACAAAAGATTTCAGGACTTTTTTTTTAATAGAGGAAAATGGCGCACATGCTGATAGGAAGGTATGATTAATGTCAGGGTGACAAGGTTGAGGCTTCATTATAGGTTGACGTTCTCATCCGTTGTTAGTTCTTAATGTAAACTGACCTAATTCTTTGACTGTATATGGACTTTGCTTTGCCACTGCCAAATCACTAGTACCTAGACAGGTTTTCTAGACTCTCAATAAATATTTGTTCACAGACTAGAGAAGCATTCATATCACTTTGTGCTTCAGTGGTCATGACTAGGTTGTTTGTTTAAGCAACTTTTTTTGATGAAAAAACATTTAATATTTATTATATAAAATTTGGGAATATAGAAATATATAAAATTACTAATAAATAGCAATTGTTAATATTTAATGTTTATTGTTCCCAGTTTATTTCTGTGCATGTAACAATTTTATGAAAATTGAGGTCTTCTGTAGTTTTAAAATCTACTTTTTTTTTTTTTTTGCTTAACAGTACTCATAAATTTCCAAGGCATAAATATCTTTTACAGCATTATTTATGACTGAGTAATAATCTATCATAAGGGTGTTCTACAAAGTGTTTACTGTTGTACATTTAAATTCTTTATTTTTCTTTATAATAGATAATAATAAAATTTTAAAAATTGAAAGTGACAAAATAGAAATCACCTGAGATTTCAGAAACTTATACTGATTAGTGTTAGTAATTTAAATTAACTGTTTTGTTCAAATTAATAGTTGATAGTAATATTTTCCTCCACTGATTATTCTGAAATATATCATAAAGGCTTAGGTTTAGACCATGGCTCTAGAATTAGCTTGCCTGGGTTTAATTCCTGGCTCCTTCACATACTAGCTGTGTCTTTGGACAAGATATTTATCTCTGCTATGCCTTATTTCACTCATCTATAAAAGGAAGGTAATACTATCTAAGTCATTGCACTGTTATGAGATTTAAATGAAATAACTTGTGTAAAATATGTGGCCCATAGTAAGTGCTCAGTAAGTGTTTGCTATTATTATTCTTTAAATTCTTAAGTATACTTAAATAATTATGAAAGTTAATTTTCATAATTTTTATTTTGAAAATGTTTAAATGTTGAACCTAATTATAGAATGATTTATTTTTATAGAGATTTTTGTATTGAATGTTATCCATTGGTTTCCACCTGTATCATCTCTTTTGATTATCATAATAATAACCTGTGTGCTAGAGGAGATGATATGCTTATTTATGTTCATTTTACAGCTGAGAGAACTGAGACTTAGAAAGAGACTTTTTTAAGCTCATTACGAGAGCTGGAACTTTATCCTTGGTCTCTTCAAGTTCAGTGCTCTTTCCATTTTACTATGTGGAGACACTTTAAAAGTTCAGTGCTACAAAAACATATTTAGGTGGATGATTAAAAAATTCTTGACAGCAAATACTGCCTTTTATTGATCTTTCACATACTAGATAATGCCGTGCAATATAGTAGGTTTTTCTGTAAGTAATTCACTCTATTAAATTTCTTATTAAAACTAGAATTTTCAAAAGAAAACTTATTTTAAAAACATACTATTTTTATT
The DNA here is from genome assembly GCF_048564905.1 of Vicugna pacos. Classification (NCBI taxonomy): domain Eukaryota; kingdom Metazoa; phylum Chordata; class Mammalia; order Artiodactyla; family Camelidae; genus Vicugna; species Vicugna pacos. Next base: position 15,198,954 of record NC_132988.1, read on the forward strand.
ATCATGCCTAAAATTGAGAAGCTTTCCTTTATAGAAAGAAGTCACTCTAACATAATTTAAAATATATATCCAATTATGTTGCTCAATCCAGTTAAAAAATTCTAGTGGTTCATAAGAAGCTTTCATTTAAAATGGAAATATTCTAAAGTAGTTGAAAGAAACCAGAAAATTTATGGGAAATGGAGCTAAATTAATGTTTTCTGCTTGCTTTTGGTATATACCATTTTTTAAGAGACTCTGATTTTACACATTTTGGATTGTCAGTCATCTTCATTCATACTGACTTCCTTGATTGTGGATAATAGCTCCAGATGTGCAACCTACACATTTTTTCATCCAGTAGAATATTTCATCTAACGCATATATACTTAATTCAATTGATTAACATTTTCAGTGTATGATACAAAGTAGGTCAAATTTCTAAAACTGTATGTGTTCAGGTATTTTTAGCTCTTTTTTTTCCATTTTTTTTTCTTCTTATCACTATGGTAACAAAGAAATTGTGACTGAGGACATGATTTTTTGTCTGAAAATCTTCCTTTGGGAGAATGAAGCAACTTCAGACTGCCTGTATAGACTGATCTTAAAGGCTGAAGACCATGTAAACATGAGAACCTTTACTTGATATTTATTTAAATCTCAACAAAGAAAACTAACTAATAGCAATGGAATGGCATACCTCAAGAAAGATAATACATTTGGCTCTATGTTATCTATTCTCAAATCTTCCTAGATTTTTGAACTTTGAAGGTTTTCCAGTGTTTTCTCAACATGTAAATAGAACTTTTTAGTTTATTTTCTGCAACTAAAATAATAGAAAACTCAACAATGACGACAAGTCCATTTTCACTGTGGAGCCCTAGATAAAAACCTTAAAACCTGAAATAGTCTATGCATCTGAAGAAACTATGGTCTGAGATAGGATATGAATTATTTCAGGCTCCCTGACTAATTGGTGGCAAACTGTAACAATATCCTGGGCCACCTCCTCCTCAAGGCACAGCTTTGTCCCCCACAAGCAGACAACACTGTATTTTCTGCTATTTTCTCAAGATACAGCTTTGTGTTATTAAATGGGAAGCATATAACGATTTTCTCCTAAATTTTTTTTTCATATGAACAAGCACTCTAACAATAAGATTTTGATTATGCAGAAAAGGGATTAAGGAGGATTAATAAAAGATAGTAGATAATAGAGGATACTAGGGCATAAGAAATTCTGATGGTAAAAGAATGCAGAAGTATAGGAGATAACATGTTACAAAAGCTTTATTTTAAATAACTTCTAAAAGAGAAATTTAGCACATTCTTATTATAAACATTTTGAAAATATATACTAAAACCAAGAGATGAAAATAAAAATACTGGCAATTTTGTTTCAGAGTGACATGAGGCTACTGACTAGAGGTCAACTAGAATAGGTAGCCAGGTCTTGTAAAGATCTCCTAGGGCCATCATAAACATGAGGGGAAGGTGTCTGGCAATTTGCCTTCTTTTTTATATGATAAAAATGTGATCACACTGTGCATTTATGTTGCTGGTACAGATCTCAGTCCATGAACTCACTGTTTCTCTACAAAGAGTTAATTTTTATTTCAAACCTCCATCAAACTTTAATCTCAGTCAGTTTGGCTTTTCATTTTCTTTTTATGAGGTTGTGGCTAAATAAGGAGGGAAAGCTGTGTAGTGACACAGCATGTGGAGTGTCCTGTCCACCTGATCTGCAGTATCATATGTGGACACAGGCATTTCCTGGTGTATTGGTCTGCCAGTTCTGCCATGACAACTACCACAGGCTGGGTGGTTGAACAATAGAAATTTATTTTCTCACAGCTTTGGAGGCTGGAAGTTCAACATCAAGGTGCTGACAGAGCTGGCTTCTCTTGAAGCCTCTGTCCTTGACTTGCAGACCACTGGCCTTCTTGCTATGTCCTTACATGGTCTTTTTTCTGTGTGCCTGTCTCAGATGTCTCTCCCTCTTCTTATAAGGCCGCTAGTCTTACTGGATTAGGGCCCCATCCTTATCACCTCATTTAAGCTTTAAAGGTCCTACATCTAAAAAGAGTCACATTTGAGTTTAAGACCTCAACATATGAATTTGGGGGGGACACACTTAAATCCATAACACCTGAGAGATCCATTTGACTTGTTGGATAACTTATTACTCACATTTAGTCAGTCCCAGCGGGTTGCTATGGAGATTTTTTAAAGGTCTCTTTTAGGTTAGTCTGCATATTAAAAAATTCACTCATTGTAAGTGTACAGTTAAATGACTTTTGGCAAATTTATATTTTTGTGAAACCATAAGCACAACAGGTTTTAAAGATTTCTATAACCTGAAAAGTTCTGTTAAGTCCATTTTCAGTCAGTCCCTACTGTTACCCTCAGTCCCAGATAACTACTGATCTGCTATATATGTCTATAGAATTGCCATTTCTAGAAATTTCACATAAATAGGATGATACAATATGTGTATATTGTGGCTGACTTCTTTCACATAACATGTTTTTCAGGTTCATTAGTGATGTGGCATGTATCAGTACTTCATTCCTTCTTATTGCTGAATAATATTCCATTATGCATATATCACATTTTGTTTATTCATCAGTTGGTAGATATTTGGGTTGTTTCTACCTTTTGGTTATGAATAATGCTGCCATAAACATCTCTTTGTTGTTTTAATTTTCACTTTCCTACAGAACTAATAATGTTTAGTATTTTTTCATGTTCTTATTAGATATTCATATACTATCTTTTGAAAACTGTCTATTCAAAACTTTTGTGTATTGTTTTACTTCAAAGCTTTGTTTTCTTATTACTGAATTATTGGAGTTCTTTATATATTCTGGATTCAAACTCTTTATCAGATATGCAATTTGCAAATATTTTCTCCCTGTCAATGGAATATATTTTCATTTTTAAAATGGTATCTGAAGCACAATAGTTTTAAATGTTTATAAAGTTTAACTCATCAATTTTTTTTTCTTTTCTAGAGTAGGCTCTTGCTGTCATAGTTTAGAAATTTTTGCCTCTTACAAGATAAATATTTTCTTCTATTTCTTCCCTAGAAGTTTTATGATTTAGCTCTTTTAGGTCTATAGTCAATTTTAGTTTAATCTGTTTGCATGTTTTAATATAAAGTGTTTCTCCTATGGGCAGCATGGAGTTTGATCTTGCTTTTTTTTTAATATAGTTTGACAAGCTCTATCATTTGATTGGAGTCTTTAGTCCATTCACATTTGATGCTATGATTGATGTGGTTGGAGTTACGTTTGCCATTTTGCTATTTGTTTATTGTATTGTTTATGTGTCTCTGTTGTTCCTTTGTTCCTCCTTTACTGCCTTCTTTTGTATTTTTTACAAATATTTTTACTGTACTATTATAACTACACTGTGAATTTTTAAACTGTATTTTAAAAATTATTTTCTTAGTGGCTGCTCTATGGATTGCAGTATACTTTCTAACTTATCGCAGTATTGTTCAGATTAATACTAAATAATTTCTAGTTAAATATACCAACTCTGTTTCAGTATAGTTCCATGTCATCTCTCCTCCTCTGTGCTCTTATCATCATATGTATTGTATATATAAAGTTTATAAACCTAGCAATGCAGTTTTAAAATTATGATTTTATATAATCAGATGGTTTTAAGGGGGTTAAAAAGGAATGTGAAAAATATTTTATAGTTTTTTTTATATTATATATATACATGCGTGTGTGTGTGTGTGTGTGTGTGTGTGTGTGTGTGTATATATATATATATATATATATATATATATATTTGAATACATTTACCACCTTCTTTGCTTTTCATTACATCTTTGGATAGGAATTAACATCTGATATCTTTTCCTTTGAGCAGGTCTTCTAACAGTAATTTCTCATAATCTTTTTAAATCTGGAAATGTCTTTACCACTTTAATTTTTTTGAAGGATAGTTTTTCTGGATAGAGATTTCTTGATTGACAATTTTATTTTTCAGTACTTTGAATATATTCTTCCACTGGCTCCTGGTCACCATTGGTTCTGATGGGACATCAGTCATAAATCTTATTTTTGTTCTCCTATATATGATAAGGTGTTTGTCATTTTATGGTTTTAAGATTAACTCTTTGTCTTTGTCTTTCAGCACTTTGGCTATGGTGTGTCTAGGTGTGAATCAATTTTTAGTATACTTGGGGCTCATTGAACCTCTTGGATCTTTAAATGTGTTTTTTAAATCAAATTTGGCAATTTTTCAGCCAAATTGTTTTGTGTTTTTTTCTCTCTTCTTTTCCTCTAGGACCCTCATTACATTTATATTAGTCCGTTTAATATTATCCCAGAGGTTTCTGAGGCTATGTTTAATTTTTTTTAATTCATTTGTTCCATTCTTAGAAGTAGATAATAGTTATTGATCTACTTTCAACCTCACTATTTCTCCCTTCTCTCTTCTCAAATACATTACCTAGACTATTTTGTGAATTTTTCATTCCATTATTACATTTTTCATCTCTGGAATCTTTTAGTTACTTTTTATAGATTTTATTTCTCTTGATAATTCTTATTTTTGAGTAATTGTCATATTTTCCTTTAATTCCTTAAGTATAATTTATTTTAAATATTTAAGCATATTTATAATAGCATTTTGAGGTCTTTTTGTCTGCTAAATCTAGAATTTGAGTCCATTCAATTTTCATTGACTTTTTCTTCCCTGAGGATAGGTCACACTTTCCTGTTTTTTGAGTGTTTCTTTTTTTTTTTTTTTTAATAATTGTTGAACACTGGGCATTTTAGTTAATATGTTTTTGCAACTATGGATTCTGTCCTTCCCCACTCCAAGGCTTTATTTATTAGTAATTTGTCTGGACTTAATATGTGGAATCTGATCTCCTCTCCATGATGTTTGGCTATTCATTTTTCTGCTCAGTTATTGTTTTAATTCTTTTGGGGAGGGGTTCAAAAAGATCACCTTTGTATCTGTATAACTTAGTTCTCAGCCAATGATTGGCCAGATGTTTTACTCAAAACACCTTGAGCCCCTGAGGTCTCCACCATCTGTGTGTGGATTTGGGAGCACATTCAATGTTCAGTTTTATGTCTGCCTCGTATTTTACTTTCCGCTGGCACTCTTGGGTTCATTACCATTGTTTCCTGGTTAGCTTGGGATGTGTGTAGAGATTATCAAATCTTTCTATTGCCTTCCTATTTTCAGAACCTATTAAATTTGCAGTTGTCCTGTGGTTGCCCCCAACTGAGACTGAAACTCAGGCTTGCAGAGCTGCAGCTTCTGTCCATTTATTTCTTATCAAGTGTGTTATTTATACTGTTAATGCCAGTTGGTTTTGATTTTTTCTCACCTCTTCAAATCAGTTTAGCTTCCTTTGCTGGCTTTATATGTGGAGAAAATAATTCTCATTTTAGGCGTATTGACATTGGTCAAGTCTTCTGACCCTTGTCAGGATCCAGTTCAGTAGAGCCTATGACCTATAGGTCTACATTCGTTCACTAGAGGAAGACGAAATGCTCAAAAATGTAGAGGCAGATATGAGTATAACTCTTGGAACAAAATCAGATTATCAGAAATGAAGCAATAAAGATGATTTTAGGCAGGTGGCCAGTATTAGGAATATCTGATAATTCTGCTGACGACTGAATAATGATAATAGTCCTTCTAGTATCACCTCCACTTCACTAATGAAAGGAGTCCCCTAAATTGTACTGCCATGAAGTTTTTGTTTTTTTTTTAAAGCAGCATTTAAAGTTTTTGGGTTATGCAACGCTGGGTAACTTGAGAGAGTTTGATGTTTGTCCCACCTACTCTGATGGGTTTACTATTCAGGTCTTATGAATCTATAGACTCTTTTTATGCATTGCAAAGATATAAAGATTTGTTCGTGATGTCTATAACCCTTGTGTAGCAGTATACCACTTTTTTTCTGGTGTTTTGGTAGATATTGTCTACTACTTTCATCCATGTGAGAAGTAAAAGAACATTCTTTTCTCTGGTTGATAATTTCTGGTATGTCATGAAGGGAAAGGAAATACATTAGAGCATATTGTATGGATGCCTTCCCTGATTGAGACAATCCAGAATATTTTTTATAAAATTGTCCCTGCAAATATATTCAACAAACATCTTTCGAGCATTTAGTAAGCTCTGTGAAATTTAATGTGGTTCAAAAGTCTTAGAGTCCCCACAATAACTGGGGGGACAGGCACATGTATAACTAGATAAATACAATGTTGTAAATGCTTATATATTCAAATATGTATCAAACACAGAGATGATACAGATACTAATTATGTCTTAAGTTTGGAAATCAGGGTAAGTTACAGAGAGTATTTAAGACTTGAATCAGTCATTGTGCTAACTAGATAATAACAAAAAAGACAAGAGTTTAATGCATAAAGGATTGTGTACAAAGCAAATTAGAATTTTCAGGGATGCTGGTAACACTGAATAGGGGAGAGTATGTGTCTGCTGGGTGGGTAACTGGGGAGGGGCATGATGTTACTAAAACTGCTGGCTAAAAGATAACCAGATCATTCATTGAGATCTAGTTGACTGTGGTTGGTTTTCCATACAGGATTCTTCTTATTTGGAGTCCCTTGTTCACCTGTTATCTGCCTACTGGAAATGGATGCTTCCAAATGTATAATGCAAATTAGATTTTTGGATATAAATCAGTTTTGTAACAGTAGGAGCTATTTAAACACTTCTCCCTAGAGCTTGAATACCCCTGAATAAACTAGAGACCAAACCCTAGGGACAAAGAGCAACCCTGAAAGATCTGTCTATCATCACCTTGCTTCAGCTACCTAATACAACCAGCTGCTCCTAAAATTCCACCTGCTTTCTCCCTAACGCTTTTTAAAGATAGTTCTTGACGTTTTGTCTCATCTTACATTCTTTAACACCATTAATGCCCTCTTTCACTCTAGCCATGGTTGTGCAAAGCCTGTGAAAGCCTATGTTAATGATATGCCCTGGGAATGGTTGTTGCCAGTGGAAGACGTTCCCCTTTCCCCTCTTTCCTATCCTACAGTCACATGAGTTGTTACTGCAGTTATTAAGTTCCTCTAATTAGCCATACTGGGTTTTTTTAAATCTTTGAGTCTTTATTACTTGGGTTGAAATAGTTGTATCATTGTTATATAAGCTGCACAGAGAACCTGATTAAATTGTGTAATATTACTTAACACCAGCCATTCTTCTAAAGCCTGTCTATTTTCTTTAAGTAGAAAGTAACCATCTTTAAGAAACAGCAGGAACAGCAGGGGTCTGAGAGTGATGTTAAGTTCAATAAAGGTATAATTACTTTCATAAGTCTGTTAGAGAGCAAGGCTTTCGGCTTCTTTTGTTAGATCACTGTTTATTAAGATTACACACCCAGCACTCCTAACATGCAGAGATCCACCAGCAGGTCTTTGTTTCATATGATTGAATTACTATAATATCAGGAATATACACTCCCTGGTGAGAAAAACTTTGCTATGCAAGTCTCTGATAAATGAAAGAAATATTGATATAAAATATTTCATCAGAAGTGCTTATGAAATGCAAAACTATATGATACAGTATAACTATTCCAACATTGTAAACAGAATTAAAGAGCTCTATTTTTTTCTGGCATTTCATTTTATCCAGAGTCCGGTTAATTCCCACAGTGAAGTAAAAACTTACAAAGGACTTAAAGTAGTTTTCAGCCATTCACAGTCAAATAAGTCTTGCAGTTCTTAATAACTCAGTTCACTTCTTAAGTCATCTTTAGGAATGAACATCTTCTAGCATTTCTGAATCAAGCTTTTAAAAGGAATTATGCTCTGCTTGGTAAGGCACCATGATGCTCCAGTGCCGTGAAGTCTACTGTGCTGATATGTTATAAGTGGTGTTGAAATGAAAGCTTATGATTCAGATTCCTGAAACCAAGCCTCTTTAGGGATGCTGCCAAATTAGACGCCAAAAGTTAATGCTAACGGATTGTTTACTAAAAGTTTACCTCTGCTGTCACAAGCCCACGAGAGCTTCATTTGGGCATTTCTGTTCCAGAATTTAAAATTCTGTGACTGTTACCACATTGAAATCAGCATGGCAATACTGTTATGTAGATGCAGGTTTTTTTTTTTGTTTTTTTTTTTAACCAGAGCCATATTGGCCTGTTATGCAAAGTGTTTACAGAATAAGCTTCTTTTAAGGCATAGTTTTTGAGGAATTTTAAGGCAAATATCTCATGATCCTACCATAATATTCTTGAATTTCTATTCTTTAGAAGTATTCCTGCCAATGATTCTTTATCTACCAATGCTTATATACATATATATATATATTTTTTTTCAGCATAATGAGGGACCAAACATCCTTTTAACTGATTTGTTTAGCAATTTAAATATAGAGGACTTGATTTACATATGCATCCTTGTATGTACTTATAATGCTTTAAGGCAGATACAAGAACACACATATAAGCACTTTTTTTTTTTTTTAGGTTTTTGAGGGGGGAGGTAATTAGGTCTATTTAATTAGTTTTTTAATAGAGGTATTGGGGATTGAACCCAGGACCTTGTGTATGTTAAGCATGCACTCGACCACTTGAGCTATATACCCTTGCCCCATAAACATATTTGTATAGCATGTATATTATAGTTAATAGCTCTCATTAGCACTAATAACTGCCTAGAAGAAAGGCAGATACCATAACATTCTCTTTTTCTTTATTATTCTGTGGAGTTTAATTCATAGTACCAATCAGAGAAGACACAAAATTGACTGTACACCTATTATGCATATTTTCTAGCATTGAGATTCACATTTAATATTAAACAGTCACTTAAATTAGTGGCTCTTACCCAAGATCTCATAACATATTCATGTATCTAAATAAGTTATAAAATGAGTTCCAAATCTTTTGATTCTAAGAAAGTTAATGTCCCCAGATTTTTAAAGTAAGAAATGAATTTGAATGGATTACAAGACAATCCCTATAACGTAACTTTCATTTGCTAGAATTCCAAAGTATTTGTTGAGGAGAGAGAGGAGGAAACTGTGGCTTGAGTGTTGGAAACTCCATCCAAGTACAGCTTTTGTGCATGTGCCATGCAGGTAAACCTCAGTTCTGGGCGGCTGTAGCCAGGAACAGAATGAGAAATCCTGTTTTGCATTAATGCCCCATGTCAGCTAACTAATTTCTAGCAGATAACTCTTACTCTGCCCTTGGAAAAAAATCTGATCATTGCATAGAATAAGGAGTAGTTCTCCTTTTCAGGGATAAGATGATTACTAGTGTAACTACTACATAACTCTTGCTAATGCCAAACTTTAGTATTTTCTGTAGGTACCGAGAGCAAATCATTGTTTGAAAGACTTCTAATTCCATGTTCTCCATTGTGTTTTGGTTACAGTGAAAGACAAGGAGGGCTATTACCCAGTGCTTCTCGAGCTCTCATCTTTAGAGTATTCATTTCTAACAATTGAATTCCAATAGCTACTTCATTACTTTCTTGGTTGTAACTAGATTTTGTCATTAGCAGTAACATCTTTCATTTTTCTTCTAAGTCTCTTACTTTCTGGTCACCTCCTCATATTTTTCTTGCTCTTCTCCCCCTTCAATAAATTTGCACCCCTCTGGGGACATTCAACCCATTAACTTTATATATTTATGATATTAGTAACCCCTGAGATTTTTTTTTTACCATTCTCCTTACTGAACTTAGATTCATTCCATGGTATCCCTGCATACATTTTTACTTCCTTACCCTCTTCTGATTTATTTTCCAACAGGCTGAGTCTAATAAAACCAACAGTAAAACCAACTTTCTGCCTAATTCATGCAGATAAACAGGGCATGGCTGGAGAAAAACATAACTATGCTGATTTATTTCACTTTCACTTTCTGATCACAGATGTCAAGTCGACCCTCAGAAATGACAAGCAGTTTTAGTCCACATTTCAAGTTAATTCAGTCTTCTCTCTCCGATTAATATTACACATGATCTTGGCCTTCCTCAGACTTTGAACATCTCGTCTTCCTCCTTTCTGCTGATGACTTTTATTTCTAATGAAATGGGTATAGCAGACACTATTAGAAAAGATGATCTTATCTTCCTACCTCTCAGTCTGTCAACCTTCCAGCATCTTCGGCCTCAGAGTCTGCTTCTCTTCTTCTTGCAATGGATGAACATCTCCCTGTTCATCCCTTCTTGATGACAGTATCACATTGTCTGGGACTTACTCAAGGATTTTACTCCTCTGTTCACTTTCTTTACTCCAGATTATTTCCTATCTCACCTCCATTATTTATTTCTTCTCTTCTGGACTGTATCTCAAGAGCATACAATATACTGAGAAATTTTCCATCTTATTAACACCCTCCCTAGATGCCATGTAACCTTTTGTTTCTTACTTCTTCAATTGCCGTTCCATTTCTTTGCTCTCCTTTATAAACAACTCCTCAAAATATTGAATCTTCTTAGCATATCTGCTTCTTTACTTTCTATACTTTTTTTTCTTTTTAAGACCTATTATGAAATACTTCAGACCTATAAAAAGAATCAGTAAATATATGATAAAAACCACTCAGGAAGTGAACTAATGCTATATGTATCAACATGGGTAAATATTTTTTGAAGAAATTATGAGTAAAAGTTTCAAAAGGACACATACTTTATGTAAAAATTCTGGGTATTCAAAATGGTATTTTAATTATTTAAGAGTACATATATGCAGTAAAGCATAAAGACATGAGTGGTAAAGGAAGACAGCTAAATTCAGAATAATGATTACTTCCTTTTTTTCCACTAAGGAAGAAACTGCTTGTTTAGGCATGTGAGGGAACCCCAGTCAGTTACGGAGAAGAGGAGCTATTGATACAGGGTAAGAATCTAGCATTCAAAAAAATGAGTATGAGACTAAAACTTCCATCTTAATAATCCAACGGTCAGAAATGCTGCTGAATTTATCCCAAATGAAACTTCTGGAAGCTCCTGATGAAATAATGAGATATTTGCATAAAGAGAGAGCTCTCCAGCACAGTTAAATCTGAGCTCCATATTAAGTTATGGGTCTGGAGTGGAAGAAAAAGAGGAAAAGATAAGGGAGATGATATGCTGTTTCCACCATATATCAAATTTCCACCTACATCTGGGTCTGTTTCTGGATATTCATTTCTATTTCTTTTATCTCTTAGTGTATGCCCACACCAATGCCCTAGTTGGTATAGCTTTATAAGACCCATGTCTGGCAGGGAAAGTTCCACTACTTTTTTTTCCCTTTGGATCTTCTTGAATTTTTTCACTTTCATATAATTCTGAGAATTAATTTTTTAGCTCCATTAAAAATGCTGTTAATATTGAAATAGTTTATAGAGAATTGACTTCTTTTTGATATTAAGTCTTTCTGTCAATAGGTTATCTATTTAATCTTTATATTTTTATATTTCATAAAAATTAGAAGATGTATTTTTACATCATATATTTTATATTCACATACTTTGTTTTTTAGTGACTTTCTTAATTTTTCTTCATAAAGATCATGTAAATTCTTGTTAGAATTATTTCCTTTTTATTTCATTTTATATTGCAGTAGGAACACTTCCCAAGAAATCTGTCCTGTTAACAAAATTTTAAATGTATAATACAGTATTGTTGAATATAGGCACAGCGTGCTACAGCAGATTCTAGAACTTACTCATCTTGCTTAATAGACATTTCTATTTCTATTCATCTTGCTTGATAGACTTATTTCTTATTTTTTATTTATTTTTGTTGCTGTTGGGGTATGAAGGAGATTCAATTTCTGTAATGTTTCTTAAATTAGATGCTGCGTACGCAGTGCTCATTTTCTCCTTTATTTCTTTCGTCTATGTCTGAAATACTTTAAAGTAAAATTTAAAAGTTCTCCAGTTCCTTCCTGTCACATGTAGAATAAACTTCAAACACCCAAGAAATACATTTTCTACCTTTCTGACCTCAGGTCCTACCACCTGCCTCCTGCTTACTCTACTCCAATCAGGCTGATGACTTCTACTCTTTTGAATACACTAAATTCTTTGCACTTGCTGTTTCTTCTTTGTAGAATTTTCTTTCCTCGTTGGTCACTTTGCAAGAGTTTGACTCACATCTCTGCTCAAATATCATTTGCTCAGAAAAGCTTTTCCTGACTTTCCTCCCTGAAATGTCCTCTGCTCTCTATCCTCCTCCATCTCTTTAATATTTATTTTCCTTCATTTATCATTATGTGATATTATATTACACAAATACTGGTTTGTTTATCATTCATCTCTTCCCGTGGCTGTTGATTCCAATATGGCAGGGTTCTTTTCTTCCCTATTCCCTGCGGTGATCCAGGTCATAGACTAGAACCTTGTATACAGAAAGGAGAGAAGAGATGGTGTCACCAGCCACAGCAGAGTGAAGGACAGATGACAGTACTAAGGTGAGAGACATGAAATGAAAATCTTTCCTACTTTCCTCTAAAATTGGTGGAGTAGGAAAAATTGTAAAAGATAACATACACCTTTTTAGTCCTAGAGATGATAAAAAGTTGACAATTCAGTTGCCTTATGTCTTGTCTTGGGCCCGAGAAGGGAAGTTATCCTTCAGAAAAAGTCTGCTTCTCTCAGAACTTTCCAAAACCCTTTTCCAAGCAAGCCTGTGGAGATCCTCGAGTAATACCCAGGTTATACTTTCTTATTCATGAGTATTCTGTTTGATTTGTTGGCAGATATAATTTTAAACATGGACATCTCTTGTAGATTTACTGTGAATGTGTCACTTCATAGATATTGAAGATGGTCTGGCCCCTGGCCTCAAACCAACATCACCTTTGTTTACCAGACTCGAAAAGGACATTTTGTTGTTCTTACATTTATTTAGTTTGTATGGTGTTTTTTTTTTTCAGATTTTCAAGGTGAAAACAGCTGTAATGTATCCTTAGGCCACATCTATTCCGGCACATTCAAGTGGTTTTCTGCTCTGATCTGGTGAACTTAGGACACACTTGCATAGCCAGCCAAGTATGAGTCACCCAACAAAAGGGAAAGTTAGGAGAGGATTAAATCTGATCAGGATACAAATACATGAGGTGATAAAGGAGCTGGCCCTGCTGCCAGGCAAAGCTACTCTCCTACGTGGCCAACAATGAGCCTTCAGTGACCAGTTATGTTAATCAGACACCTGCTATAAACAATATGTTCATAGGAAAGTTAATAAACAGTACCAGGCCAGGGTCTGTTATGAGTCAGCAGAAATGGACTGTTTAATCAGAACAAATGTTTAATATTAAAAAGAAGCATTATTCTTATTGTTAAAATAAAAATAAAACAGAATGGTAGCTAGTGTGCAGGGTCCTCTGTGGGGCCTCATTCTGTTAGTGCTGCATATAATGAATTTTAAAAACTGGTAGCTGCCAGCTTACATCCAAGAAGTTATTGTTTGTAATAGTTTCTGAAGACAAATGCATTGAAATTAAAAATACAGATTTATTTCACCAATAAATCTAGTTTCTTTGTCAGCTTGGGCTGCCATAATAAAATACCATATACTGGACGTTTAAACAACAGACATTTATTCCTCACAATTCTAGAGGCTGGGAAGCCAAAGATCAAAGTACAGTAGATTTGGTTCCTAGTGATGGCCACCTTCTTACTGTATCCTCACTTGGTGTGAGAGGATGCTCTCATCTCAGCTTCTAATAAGAAGACTAATTCCATCATGGGAGCTTCACCTTCATGACATCATCTCAATCCAGTTACCTCCCAAAGGCCCCACGTCCTAAAACCATAACATTGGGGATTAGGGCTTCAACATACGAGCTTGAGGGGAGACAGAAACATTCAGTCCATAACAACAGAAGAATGCACGTTTTATACAAAGCAACACATCTACAGGTTCATAAATTTTAGTCACTTCATGTCCTTTTTTCTTCTTATTCTGGGGGAAGGACTGAACTATTATATCTGCTTTGATTGGTGTGGCCAAGTCATGCTTAGTTTAGTGCCTACTTGATGGGAGTGACAATCATGATCTGTTTATAGTAAGCTGATCTAGTGATTCCCTTCTCAGTCTGGTATCACTGCTATAATCTAGTTCTTGCTGAGATCGTAATTCCAGGGGTCAGATAGGAAAGTACTTTGGCATGTAACTAGAATTCCCCTTGCTGTGCTGATCTGTAAATGTCCCATAGCTTAACATATGTGTCATTACTTTTATGGGAGGTTATAAAAAATAGTAGAATTGATTACTTATAAATCTTTATAATACATGATTTCTTTAAAATAGACTATAACATTTAGCAATAAGCAAAATGTGTAGGAAATAATGAAAATAAAAAGTATGCCAGGATGATCCTTTAACGGTTCTGGTTATTAATCCTTCATATTCAGTTTATATATTTATAATACTGCCATAAGATATTTTGTCATGGAATTTCCTATTTCCAGTGCTTTACAAATATGTTCAATTGACAAAAACAATATCAATATCAACATTCATTCTTTGAAATAGTCAGCTCTTTGTTTCCAAGGCTCTTATCACTCTTGGTCTCAGCTCTCTTAGAATAAGGGGTGGTGGTCTGATCCTTGCCCAGTGACCCTCCACCTCAGCCTCCAACATTTTTTACAGCCTAGAGAGTTCATGTGTACTGATTCCTGGCAGACTCTCCAGGCCTATCAGTCTGGAGAACAAAGTGAGGACTCTGTAGTGGCAGAGGAGGGCAGCAATGTAACCTGACTGATGTGTTTGGGAACTGTTATTTTTGTCTCCAGAATTGGAAAATGGAGGCAGTTAAATTTGGTGTTTGTCTTAGCTGCACCCAGGTAATCTAGTGAAGCCGCTTATGTTGTTGTTAAAGATATTTAAGTAATAGCTTATTTTTGGAACAAACTTAGTCAAGTAATGGTTTAAAGGGTCAACTGACTTAGAGACTCTACAATTCAGATATGTGAATGCATTTTAAACTAAAACCTTATATTTTAATAGAATTAAACAATTACAAAAAGTAGGATAATTTTTCTTTTTGTCTCCAAAACTGAAGCTGAGTTACTCATTATTGGAATTGTGAGCATTGTGCAGTAATCATTTTCATGGTGAGAAAAATGAGGGGAGATTTTTTAAAAATTCTTCTTCCCTCCCTCCCACCATCCCTCCATCCCTCCATCTACCCATCTACCCTCTTTCCCCCGTCCTTCCTTCTTTCCTTCTTTTTCTGGTTCTCCTGCTTTTCCTTCTCTTCTTCTTTTTAATGCATAGATACTAAGAAAGATGACAGAGAGCAAAATGAAGGTGACAGACTATCGCCTCTCACCTCTTACTGTCCAACTAATAGACGGATTTGAGATGTTGAGTAAAGAAGGTTTATGCCCAAGAATAGAAATAACTGTTCATGAATAATGTGGAAGATTTGGATCAAAGCTGACTCTTCTGGGCCCAGGTGTGGGTTAGTGGAGTGGGTTAGTGAGCCATTCCATCCTTAGCCCTGCTTCACACACAGCTCAGGGCAGCTTGGGACCCCACAGCATCATAGTCACAGAGAGTTGCTGTGCGCAGTAGAGCAACAAGCGAGTTTGGGGCACTTGAGAGAGTGGTGTTCTCATGGGGCACGTGGGGTAGGAACGATGTCCAGGCTAAGTATAAGTTGGGCAGACTTCCAGTGAGGAGACAAAGTGGCAGAGCATGAATGCGTTGTGTCCACAGGTATGTGGTATGTATTTTGGAGACTCTAATATAACTGAGGAAGACTTTGAGGAAAGCATGATGTCTTAGGATCATTCAGACGGGATTAAGAGCAATTAAAATTTGTCCACTACAGCTGATGGAACTACATTTATGCTGACGGGTTGGTGATACCTGGGGAATTCAGATTACATTTCTATAATAAGGAAAGAATACTTCATATATTCTGTAGCCCTTTGTGATGGTTCATTTTAACTAATCTGCCTACTGCTCTTAGAAGCACTTTCTTTATTTTCCTTTTTTAATTCCTCAGCATTGCTAGCTTTCTGCCAGAGAGGCAGCATTGTGTAGTTGATAAGGGTTTGGGATCTGGGTGGGCTAACCATATAATTTATCATCCCAAATGGGACACTTTGAGAATTAAAGGACATGCCATTAATAATTACACTGGGACAATAGGAAAAATCGTGAATCTTTTGAGTAAAGAGGGACACGTTGTCAGCTGAGCTTTGGAGCTCAACTGTGTGGGTTTGAGTTCTGCATCTGCTGTTTGTGAGAGCCTGCGTACATTACTCTAACTCTTTTTGCTCTGATTTTCTCACTTGCAAAAAAAGAGATAATGATACCCACCTTATTATGTTGTTGTGTGGAATAAATATAAGGTAATATACAGAAGGAATTCTGAGCAGTGCCTGGAGGATGGATGTGTGCTTTAGAAAGGTTAACCATTATTACCATGACACTGCCATTTCATGGGAGTGTCTTAACCAAGTCTACCACACGTTGTTTAACAGATATCAAACATGACAGCATTTTAAGAGCAAGACACATATATTCAATAGCACATATTTAAGAAAGCAAATCAAGGGTATGGTCTGTTTCAAGGAAGAGTAAATATCACTCTCTTTGCCTGCAAAATAATTAGAATTTATTTTTCAATTTTCCAAAATGGGACAGAGTCAAATAGTCATTAAATACTAGTAGAAAACTAATCACAAGCTTGCATAATACTTTCTCTGTGTTATAAATAGTATAAAGTTGCTCTTATTTATTTTTACTGGATTCTGGTAGATGATTTCTGTCTAGCAAAACAGCAGTATTGTCTGATAAATGGTCTCTTTCGCTATTTGACAAGAAATCACAACATAGGGATTTAGACCTATCTCTCTGCTGTCTTGTCTAGATCAAATGATGGGATCTGTTATCTGTATTTATGGTATGGTTGACTTGTCCTGGACCAGGAAGCTTAATTCAGGTGTTCTTTCCTTTTGTTTCCTTTCCTAGCTTCTCCCTAAATGCAGGAACTCCCCAAGAATGTCTCTTTAATTGCTTTCTGTACTTTTCCTCAGAGCTTTCCTTAAGTGACCTCATCACCTTTCTCAACCTCCATTGTCACTTCTATGTCCAAGACTTCCACATCTCTTTCTCTCTCTCTCCTCCTATGTCTCTCTTTCGCATTCTTTCTCTCACATGCTCATGCCTGGCTTCTTGACCGAATTCTCTTCTCACACTTTCAATACAGAATTGTGGGTCATTTCCAGCTCAGTATCCACTGGAAGCTAAAATCCATTGTGCTTCTTTCCACTTGTTTCATACCATCTAATCAAGTTTTCTTGATTCTCTTTTCCTGGTAGCTCTGACTTACTTTCCCCTTCCTTTCTGTTTTCTTGGCTGCTACTTTATATCTGACCCTCGTAAATTATGAATATGCTACTGTCCCATAAATGTTCTCTTATTTGGAAGAAAGACATAAAAATGTACTGCTTTGTTTAAAATATATTGCCTCCTTTATGGAAAGTTTGAGATATACTAAAGGAGTCCTTTACTCAAAGGAATAAAATTAAGAGTGGCATTTTAGGTAGGTGATGTTGAGTAGGATAAAACCCCTTCCCAGGTCTTCCTCATCTACCCAGTTAGTACTAGGTTAGCAGTGATCTACTCTAATTTTGTTGAGGTAAATTATGACCTTTAGGTCTTTTAAATAGTCATTTCCTGCCCACCACCTCCATGGTAGGAGTGTACATACTTTCCTGTATTCCTGATGTTGGACTTGGCCATGTAACCAGCTTTAGCCTCATGGTGGATGGGATATGCTTCCTCACACTTTGGCCTTGGGTTTGGCCATGTGATTTGGCCAGTTGGCTATCAGTGAATGTGACACCAGCAGAGGCTTGACATGTGCTTGTGTGGTTGGGCTAGTCTTCTTGTGCCTGTGTCATTGCATGAGAATGACATTTCCCAACTAGCCCTCTGGTCTAGGGAGGATAAGAGACATGGAGCTGACTGAATAAACCACTTGTAGCTTATAGCTGCCTAGATAAGCCTTGCTTAGTTCAACTGAATCCCAGCTGACTCACATGAGCTAACTAAATGTTTATCACTGATAATGAGCTAAATAAACACTTACCCTTGTATGCCCCTCATATTCTATGCTGTTTGTTTCACAGCAATAGTTCCCTGACACAAGTTTCCAGGGAAGTTTTTTTTAGCTTCAAATAAGCAAAGTATTTCAGTATGTAATACTTATTAAGAGAGAGAAAATAAATTCATGTACTTTATAAAAATTGTCATGATAATGTTACTGGGAGGAGGGGAAAAGTCACCTCAGTTCTTAATGAAAAAAATGAATTTTTAATGAGAGACAGAAAGTGTGATATAAACAGAAGATTTTATTAGTAAAGTAAAAAGGTAGTAAAATATAGTACACCCTTGAGAATTGGGGGCGGGCCAACCCAAGAGAGGAAAATGGTGCTGCTCCTTTGTTTTTTCTGTTCTTATATTGTGGCTTAGGGGGTGTTTTTGTGACTGATTGATTTGATTGATGATTCACGTTCATTATGCTCAGGCTGATTGACAGCTCATATTCCTTGTGCTCAGGCATGCCTATCTCTTATACGTGTGTTGTTACCCATGATGCACACAGAGAAACCTACGAGGTGGGGAGGGGGGCTCAAACTGCAATGTTAATTACATTATAATGAGCATTGGGCCAAGTGAAGCTGGGTCCTTCTCTCTGCTGTGCAGCTGCAGGGTTCGATTCTAGCCGGCCTCTTTGCTGGCCGTCATTTAGAGAAAGTAAAAGTTTTTGGAGCTCCTTGTCCTGAGTGCAGGCATACTGTTATTTTCTGGGTTGCTCCCTCCCCCATCCTCTCCCCTTGCCCGGTGCTCATTTCTATCTAACTGCCTAGCAATAATATTAGAGGAAAAGAGAGGAATCCTTATAGTCAGATATTCAGCATGTCCTTTCACTAAACATTCTAATTCAGTGGATTTTAAACCTTAATGTGATGAAGAATCACTTGGACAGATTATTTAAAGAATAAATCCCTGGCTCTAAGACTAGCAGTTAAGTCATTAGTTTGGGGTGGCTACCAGGATTCTGTATCTTTACCACTCCTAAGTAGTCCAGGAAACATTGATTTCATTTTTGTTTTCTTTCATTCTTTTCTTCTTTTCCTTTTTTGAGATTCCCTAGAGGGAAAAGTATAAGCTGTGCTTGGGTGACACATGAAACAAATGGAAGATAGAAAATAAAATGATAAGGGGTCTATTCTACTCTCTTATAACCTATTGAGTTTTTTTTATCCATTATGAGTTGAAGGTTGAAGAGCAACATTATCCTATTATTTTTGGTTTCCTGTAGTTTACACCATAAGTTCAGTATGCTTTAATTTTTATCTTACTATTATTTATAATTGATACCAAACAGCTCTCTGGAGGCCTCTTTTCAACAAGCAATGTTCCCTTTGGCTGTGAAACCCACTTACCTTAACTGGCTGTGATTATACTTCAACCTAGCTCTCAGAGTCATGATGGTAATATTCATTTTACTATCCCAAAAGGCTCTTAGTATTCATCAAATATTTGATTTACATCATCTAATAAAGCTTATAGAATGCAGAAACATGAAACCTAACTCCATCATGATTTTTACTACTGTCTCTTTCATTAACACTGTGAGTTTCTTCTCTAAAATAATTAAAATCCATAATTGAATACACTAGAATAATTTTGGAAAATTAGTTTCATTATTCCAATACTTCCATTTGGAAAGCTTGCATTATTTATTACAACTAAATAGATAAACGTGGCCCCTCTTTTCTTTCTTTTCATTTTACACTTACTCTTTAGGAGAGAATATTTGTTTTCTATATTTCTATTATTTTAAGAGAATGAGTAATAGCTCTTAAAGCAATGTTGACAAGAATGTAAGGATGACTTGGGCGCTATAAATAAGGTGAGTGCACTAACTGCAGAAGTCTTACTCACCTTCAGAAATTGGCTCCTTGTGCTAAGAAATACCCAACTCCCTCTCCTGACTGAGTATGTTGTCCATATTTTAAATTATTCTATACCCTTTAGAAGCAAAGTATAAGATGGAACATTGTAGATCTTTCAAAGATTCTCTTTGGAATAAAGAGACTATATTTATTTTCTCTACTAACTTTAGACATATGGTCAACTGGTTAGCTCAAGTGGGTTTGGCATACATGTAGTTCATTGGTCTGCATTAGCTCTGTAGTTGAGCGTGGCACCTAGGACATGGCTGGGTTATTTATGTAGCACAAAAATTGAAGGTATTTTATAGATGAGGAAATAAGTACCTAAACAGGATATTTTAAACAGATTAAATCTCTCTTATTATATTCATATAACAATCCAAGCAATCTTACTGTAGGAAGCTAAGGGTATCTTTATTAAAAACACTTCAGTTTAGCTTTATGAGATAAAAGTTATTCAGAAAACTGGATGACTGTAGAGAATTCATTTTTTAAAAAAAACCGTATTTATGAGAAGTAGCAAAGGCCTCAGCGGAAATTACACAATTAATATTTTAGGAGGTCTGGGGTTCAGCCAGTCAGCAGTAATACGAAGTGGTTGGGTCATAAGTCACAAGTATGCTTGGATTTCATAATTGTAAGCTTTACCTCTGATTTAGTAGAAAAATTCAACTGACAACACAGAATCAAATGAAAATACTCAAACAATTTAAAAGAGAAATAATTTAAACCTAACAGGAAAGGTCAAAAGCTCTCCATTAAAATTTATATTTGTGAATTCTCTCAAGTTAAGCTAAATAAATACCTATAATAAAGGGTTTGAAAATGCCACTGCCATTTCTATTGCCAAATTTCTTAGCCTAGCATTTGAAATAAAATTTGCAGGTCTGGGTTTTGCATGATAATCACCGCAAAACAGTGTGGAAACCTCCTATTTCTAACCCATTTCCTCTCCTTTCTTTCACATTTCTATGCACCAGCCCACCCCACCTTCCCAACCACTATAAACTATTTACTTGTGATTTCTAAGGGAAGTTGATCAATTAGAATAAGAGGACTTGATTTATATTTTCTGTTAAGTAGAGCTCATATTCCCCTGAAACTAAAAGGTTGATCAATCAGTGTTGACAACCACAGTATGTGTAAGTGACTTTTTGGAATAGTCTTAGCTTTTTAAATGGTTTTATGACTTCTTGTGGTGTATGATTATAAAGTCGTAAGAGCAGAGGTGACATCTGTCTTGTGCACTAGGCGTCCAGCACCTAGCATGTATCTGGCACAAAGGAGGTGTGTACTAAATACTGGTCGAGTAAGTGAATGAATGCATGCATGGATGAATGAATGAAAGTAAAAAGCAGTAAACAATTATTAAGAGGGCTACTGAAGTCAAGACCATAGTATTCAGAACTAGTATTTATTTATTTCATCAAATATTGAGTACTCACAGGTATCAAGCACTATGTTAGCTCCTGGGGACACAAAGGGAAGAGGAAAGACACCATCACTGCCCTATTGTAATGCATAATCCAGTGCAAGATACAGAGGATTATAGCACATAACAACAGGGGATGACAACTTGCCATGGGAGCACAGAGATGTGTCACCAGACCCAAACTGGAGGTCTCACGAGATATATTTGTGGAAAAAGTGATATATAAGCTGCTATCTGAAGAAAGAATGGGATTTAACTCAGTGAAACTGATGCAGGAAAAATGTATGTGGGGCGTGAGGAGGGCCAAGTCTCAGGCTTCAGTTGAGCCCCGGGGACGTGCCCCGCCAAATGTGGGTCCTTGGCTTTGCACAGGAAAGAATTCAAGAGCGAGCCACAGTTTTGTAAAGCTAGATTTATTCAGAGAGATACATTGAAAGGCAAGAGAGAGGCCATGAGATGTGGGGATTGGGTGCTCAGATTAAAAGTACGTACACACTCTAGTATGGGCCATCTCCCAAGAGGGAGAGAGAGAGGGCAGTGGCCACTAGGTACTGTGTTGCCAGTTTTTCTGGGCTTGGTGGCTTCATATGCTAATAAGTGGAAGGATCAGTCTAACTAGCCTGGGGAAGGGGCTGGGATTCCCAGGAAGTTGGCCATTTCTCACTCTTTGACTTTTTGTGGCTAGCCCTGGGACTGTCTTGGTGCCTGCAAGCATGTTATAAACCATGTTAATATAATACGATGGGCGTATAATGAAGCTCAAGGTCTACCAGAAGTCAAATCTCCCACCATCTTGAGCCTCAAGGCTTACTGGGAGTTGAATCTTCCACCATTTTGGTGTTAATTGCTGCTTCATTCCTCGAATGGCTGTGCTTTGCCCACTTTCTTCTTGTCTCACCATCACTCCAGTCTAATCATGAGAAAAACATCAGACAGATCCAAACTGAGGGACCTGCTGTAAAATACTTGACCAGTGCTACTCAAAGCTCTCAAGATCATGAAAACTAAAAGGTTAAGAAACAATCACAAACAAACCAGATGATACTGAAGAGATAACAAATAAATGCAATATGTTATCCTGGATTGGATCCAGGAGCAGAAAGATAATATTAATGAAAAGAACTGGTGAAATTTAAATGAAGTCTAAAATTTAGTTTTTGGTAATATACCAATATTGGTCTCTCAGAGCTGACAAATACATCCTGATGATGGAAGATGATAACAGCAGGGGAAACTGAAACTAAGTGAGGGGCATTCAGGAACTCTCTATACTTTCTTTGTGGTTAACTCTTCTATAAATCTAAAATTATTCCAAAATAAAAAAGTTATTAAAAATTTATTTTAAAAGAATGAAAAAATAATACATGCTAAGATATGATTGATTTGGAAATAATACTTGTAATACCTGGGAAATAAATTTAAATTCTATACTATACAAATAATCTTTTAAATTGATAGGAAAAAGACAAATAACTGAGTAGAAACATAGGCAAATGATATTATGTATAAGGAATTTCCTAGAGGAGCAAGTTCACATGACCAATTAAACATGCTCAACCTCACTGGTAGTCAGGGCCATGCAAATTAATATAATGATGAGATATCTCTTTCACCTATTAGCTTGTTAAAAATTAAAAAGTAGTAATATCTGGTGCAACTGGGGATTCCAAGAACATGGCATTCTTATATATTGCTGGTGGCAATTTTGTTCTATTCTTTGTGGAATTCATTTTGGCAATATGTTAGAATATAATATGCATACATTATCCTAGCAAGCAGACTCTTGTAAAATTATTCCATAAAAATAGAAGTCAGTGTAAAATAAGAATGCATATTGCAGGGGTTTTTGTAGCAAAAAAAATATGGAAATGAAATCAAAATCTATAATACAGGAATGATGAAAAAAACTGAGGTATATTAATACCAAGATCTCAAAAATGACCATTATGAATGAATTAGAACTAAGCATAGGAGGTTTTCCAGAATGCATTATTAACAACAGCATATATGAAGAAATATACAAAATTTGTAAAATGATTGCATTTTATAAATTTAGTAGTGATATACATAAGATATATATACATTTCTATATCTATCTACCTATATATATATTATTTATTAAATGTGATAGTCTCAACGGAATGCAATAAGGAAATAACTTTTACTTTTCTTCAGCGATGACCAAATAGACTTTCTTGGATGTTCCTTGTCTCTGGATTACATCTTGATTCAGGTCTCTTGGCTGTTCCAGCATTTTTGTTTTGTTTTGTTTAGATAATTTAAAAAACCCAGTCTAACCTAATATCAAAACTTCAATCTCTCAACCAATTCAAATCTTCTCCCTTGCCCCAGCTCAAGCTGGACCCTTGCTTCTGCAAAGCAGTGGTAGGGAGATGAGAAGTGATGCAATGTTATATATTCTTTCCCTGTTCTATCTTGTTCCCTTGCTGCTTCTGATTCTTCCAGTGCCAGAGCAGGCAGGAGAGATGAGAAGCAACCCGGCAAAAGCTGATGCTCTGTGGAGTTCTTTTTTGGCTCCTGTTTGCCTGCTGTTTGTTATGACAGATGTCCAGCTGCTGCTCACTCCTCTTGAGAATGCATTTGTAGATTCTTTAGTGGCGCCCTACCCCAGGCACCCTGGTGCTATTGTGGCCTTTTATACTCCACCTTTTCCTAATTTGAGTGATTCACTTTTGGTCTATCCTTTTATTATTTTCTCTTAGTTCCTTTCCAAAAGGATTTACACTTTGGATCCTCTCCTTTTGCCAGACACCCTTTGTGGCACCACTTGACTTACAGAAAACTTACCCTCTGGCCCCACCTCCATGGAAATATACTTTACTCCTGTGGCAGTCTTCTCTCCTTATTCTGTCAGGAGAATTTTAGCAGCCTCTGTTTTTATGGTGTATTCCCCCCTAAACTCTTGTAGGACTATCTTGTATTCTCAGAAGTCTTTTGTAATAGAAGTAGACATAATATTGGTTGGGCTGATGAGTTTCCTTAGGTCAACAAGCATCCAGTCAGAAAATGACAAGGCTGATCTTCTTTTGCAAGCCTCCTTTAATCTTCCTAAGGATTTTATTGTTTTTATTCCTCACTCCCTACTCTTGCACTTGGTAAGTGGGAAGATTTGCATCCCCTCCTCAATTAGGAAGAGGAAATGCTAGTTCACTCTCAGGCCAACATTCTTCATATAAATAAATATTCACACGTAGGCTCAAGTTGGGGGATGACTAAGATTCACAGGCCCAGTTTTGTTCCCCTCTTAATAAGTCATGCAAAAACGTGTCCAGGACATCTCTTTAAAAATCTTTCGAAAGCTTTGGTACTTATCACTTACCCACCTTCTGTTCAGGGTTTCAGTCCACTCTGAGTACAGGGACAATCCCATTAAGCATCCTCTTATATAAAAAATTGTACATAATAGTATGAATATGGAAAAAAGTAACAACCAGATCCTTAATATTGATTTTCAGGATGGAAAATGGAGATGTGAGAGAGAACAAGTACATACACAAGAAGGACAGTATTTTAGAACAAGAGCCCATATAGTTGTGGAGAGATGAAAGAGAGGAAGGTCAGCAGCAGACTTTATGGTGGTGATCTTGGATGGTGTGATTTCAGATGACTTATATTTGCTTCTTTATACTGTTCTTTATAATAGTATTTCAAATATGTTTTTATATGATCTAGTAAAAACTACAGAGCTGTATTTTTAAAAAATACAAACTTTAGAAAACTTAAAATGAAACAGATATCTTACTTTCAGAACTTTTCAAAGCCTGATACTATATTAATTGGAAATGTCCAAGAGTATTTGTCAAGATTATGTGACTATAGAATTCTCCTTTTTTAGTGGGGCACATCTTTAAGAAATGCTGCTTCATTAGATGTTTCAAAGAAAGATTATTTTAAAATTATATATAAGTCATTGGTGTTCTGTGACTTTGGGAATTTTTGTTAGTAATATATTCAGAAATATCAGTGATGTGCCTGTTATCCCCTGTTCCCCCATTACAAAATAAACTCCATGAGATTAGGAATCTGAGCGGCCATGTTTATTACTATAGGTCCTCATTTAGAATCGTACCTGATGCACAATAGGTAATCAGTAAATGTCTGTTTGATGAACAAATTGATAATTTTTCTATATCATTCTTAGATTGTTTTGTGCTTATTTGAAATTATTGAATTACTGAGTGAACCATTTTTAGGCTTTTGATTCTTGCTGTCAGATACCTCCCCAGAAAGACTAGCAATTCATATGTTACCACCAGCTATGTATGAGAATATCTATTTCTTCTTATCCTGGCCATCTTGGGGGTAGTATCATGCTTTCTCATTATTTCCCATTTGATAGATGAAAAATGATTTCACAGTATTGTGTTAAGTTGTCTTATTCAGTTGCTAGTGCATCTTTTCTCATAAGCTTCATACTATCTGAAATTCTCCCTTTCTAATGGTCCATTTGAATCATTTGCTAATTTGTTTAATTGGTGTGGTAATCTTTTTCTTAATAATTTGGATATGTTTTTATATATTAAGACTAATAGCTCTTTTTCTGTCAAAAGTCCAGATGCTTTTTTCCCCCCAATTTGATGTTTATTTTTTAATTTAGATGGTGTAGGTGTTTTGTAATAAGCTCTCTCAGTTCTTTCCAGTCTATAATATTTTGTAGTTCCTCAGTGTTTCTGGCCTGCTACAGAATTTTTTTTTTTTGGTATTTTGTTGGTCATTTCAGTTTTTTATTTATTAATTTTTTCCTGTGGCTCACCTCTTGGTTGGCTGGTGTAAGCCTTCAAGTAATATTTATAGAGAAAATATCTAATAGTCAAGATTTTGAGCTCTAGTGCTGAGAGAATCTCTCCTTTGTATTTACATACGACCTGTAATTTGGCTGCACATCGAAATCTTGGGTTACAGTTATTTTCTCTAAAAACTCTGCAGGTGTCATTTCATTTTCTTCTAGGACTTAATAATTGGTAGAGAAATTCTGAAGCCACCTTAATTCCCCTCTCTCCTCAAACTACCTCAATCTGGGTTATTAGGGAGTTTTTGTCTCTGAAATTTAAAAATATTGTTGCCATATAGCCATGTATTTCTTTTTTTTCTGCATTAGTTTTCTTGCTTTGTTTTTAGTAAGCCCTTTAGATATGCAGATGCAGGCATTCCTGTAGATCAGGAAAGTTATTTTTAATTCAATTATTTATTTTTATTTGTATTCAGATTTTTCCTGGTATCTTTAGGAACATACAGATGTCTACTGGACACTGATTTTAGAGCCTTTTTGCTTGCTTGGAAATTTTCTCACTTTTGTCCCCTACATGATGAATTCAAATTTTCTGTAGTGCCGATTTTACTATTCGTTGCTCCTGATGCATATTTCAATTCTGCAATTGCATTTCTTCAGTTTCTCTTACTTCATTGTGATCTTTTTTCTTCTATTTCTCAGCCTGTTGTTTTGTTATTTTATTTTTTATCTCTGGGCTCAGAATCCATTTTTTCCTTGAATTTTATTGTGGTCACAAAGTTGGTGTATTTACAAACGACTTTTTTTTTTTAGTAAGTTATTTTGACGAAAGTCTCTCTCTGTCTTATTCTGTATATCTATTTCTTTAAGCATGTATATACTTTTAAAAATTGTTCATTTAACAGAAGACTATTCAGGGATAGTAATTGCCCATCAATAGCTTGATAGGTTCTTATTGTCTAAACTGTACCATTAAAATCCTTTATAATATCTTGAGATTTTTGATCAGTGGACAACATTTACTTAACCAGTGATCTAACAGCCTAAGGTGAATTGAGGGAACTAAAGTTACAGAAAGTTCTATAAATTTATTATAAGAACCTTCCCCTATAGCTAACAAGGGAACTTCCTTATAGAGCAGTTTCTTCTTTATTAATGAATCTGCTGTATTGGGAATTGGCTTCAGGATGATGTGTTTTCTTGGGGCTCTCAGCCTTACATGCAGATCAACCTTCCTGGTCCTGCTGCTGCTCCACTCATCTGCTGATGACTGCAGCCCAAGTGCAGCCTCCCTGGGCCATTGATCTCCTAGCAGCAGACGGGACTCTAAACGGGCGCTCCATATTGACCGTGTGCCGACTGTGAGTCCGGTATTTCCTCTTCAAAGTTAACTGGTGTTGGTGGGTTTCCACATGCATTTTCTTCCTCCTGGCTGATTCTGAGCTTTCCCAAAAGGAGAGTTTGGAAATCATCTCTCAGTCCCATCTTCAGTATGATCCATCTGTACTATAGTTTATGTAGTTTGCTAAAATATGTTATCTTGTTGGTGGACTTTCACATTGTTGATAAATTTCCTGCTATCTTTAGTTTTTTTGCAATCTTTGGATCATTTCAGTAGGAATCTGGAGTAATGAATGGGCAAATGCCTTTCATTTTACCAGGAATTTTCTTTTTTAATATCTAGATATCTGCAGTTTCTTCTGCAATTTCTGGTGAGTTTCTTACCATTCTGATTAACTTCTAGAATCACGCAGATTGGTTTTATTCATCAAACACTGAATATCTTTTGTGTTTCCAATGCCCAGGATATTGACGTGAATTTAAATACAAATATCCTTTCTTCAAGATAGTCGCAGTCTGGATGTCTGAACAGCAAGTAAACAACTAGTTTACAGTGCTGTGTGATTAGTTCAATCACTCAGGTAATGGGAAAAATATTTCAGCAGCTCCTTGTGGAAGGCATGCTAGAGGATATCATTGTTAAGTAAAACTGAGATTTGATGGAAATGTAGAGGCTTTTCTGTTGGCCAATCCAGGGAGGGCAGGGGAAAGTCATTGCCAACACAAGTAATAACCAGTGCAGAAGCCCAAAGTATGAAAGTAAAGAACTTCAAGTATCTTATGCTAAATAAATCTAAGTAGATTTTTGTCTTCTAAAAGTGGATAACCATGACTCCATGTCTTCTTTCAAGTCACTGAGAAACAAAACTGCTAATGGAACGAACCCAGTGGCATAGAACAGAGTGGCCATATGGGTTGTTATTTCATTGTTCTGTACCTTTCTGCATCATGTTCCATCAAACCATGTGATTTTGTTGACTATTTTAATGAAATCAGGTCCATGAAGTCTGAGACATTCTTCTACTCTTCTAATAGAGAAATAGTATCAAACAAAATTGATTTGATTTGAATTTTCTTACTGACCCTAGTTAGACTTCTTTGATTTCCAACCTTTTCCCCCTAAATATATACAAGCCATCTGCTCAAAAACCTGTCTCATAGTTTTATCTTGAGATTAATGTCAACGTTTCTATGGTTTCTGGAATCTATCCTTAAAATAAAAGAGAGAAGACACCTTTTGCCTATCTTAGTCTTTTGGTGCCTTTTCAAGTTTGTATGGCTTCTGAAAGTTTATTCAAGAGAATATGTGTTCATATCTGATGATGCTTTCAGCCATTTCTGATTCGTCATTGGATCTGAATATTTTAACTCTTTTTATATACTTAAATGTTCTTTTAATGCCTTCTCAGTTATCCTAAGCTTCAGTTCACTACATCTAACAGAAGATTATTTTCACTCCTTCCTAGATGAATATAGAGAGAGGGTTTATATTATCTAAAAGATACTAACTTAAACCTGCATGTGGCACTTTGCTGGCTTAAGTCATAAATAATCATGCAGACCTCTACAAGGGCAAAATGAAAAGTGTTTCCTCTGGAGGGATATCTCCCTTTATTGATAGTTGAGACTGTTCTCATTTAATCATTCTTTATTGTTATCTAGGATTCTTTATCTTTCAAACTGAAAGAAAGGTCATTGAAACAAAATTTCTTAACCAGCTTGTATTTGTACAATTGCATTTGGACAAAATAAGAGCTTATTAATTGGTTGTTCATTTAAACTGCTTTTTCCCAGAGAGGGTTTGGAAGGTCTGCTACATTGAGGCTGTTACCTTAGGTCAGCTGAAAAGAGAGCACCATGTTCTCAGGATGGAGTGAGTTTCAGGAAGTTGCTGAGCAAAGAAGTTTCAGACAGAAGAACTTTCATAGTCTTAGGGTGATTTCTGAAACACTTTTTTGTTCCCCTGGTTCAAACATGCAAACAAAAATTAGATTCTGAAGTAAATTCTACTGACTCTCTATCCACTGTTTTGGTCAACGTACATTTCCTTTCTTCAGTATCGTGGATGATGGAGTAGACATCTTGAATTTATTTCCAAGCTACCACTTTAATTAGTATCACATTACTGTGACATGAAGTTGGATTTTTAAAAATCATGCCTTTAAGAGCTTTTATTTCTTGCCTGCAGGGTATACAGCTGTTACTTAGATAATAAATAAGGACTATTTCTATAAAAAAAAAAACAAACCAAAAACTCTGGTAGCAATTTTTGCTTTGCTGAGGTAAGCTGTTAGTCATCTGCCTCCAAAGAGTAATCAGCTAGATTTTAAGTATTGCTGTGTCTTTCTGGTTTTACAATATATTTGATTAGCCAATAAATATAGGTTTAGTATCTTTCCAAATTAGAATTACTATGTTTGCATTCTCCTTTACTAAGGCAAATTATTTTTTCCTAATATTTTGATGAAAAAATACTGTTTCCTTGAGAAAATCAAAGGTGCCAAACAACACTGGAGATTGTACTATGTTATGTTATTTCTAGAAAAAGCAGCAGGTATATGCACATGTATGTATATTTTTAATTTACAGAGTAACATATGATAGATGAGCACTTTCACCTAACATTTCCTGTTCTCTGTATAACATCCTCCTTTCCCCTGTTCTTTCTCAGGAGCCAGAATTGTGTTTGAGTTTTAGGGACTTTGAGAGAGTTGAATATGTGTTTTTCTCCACTCATTTGAAAGGGATAAATAAAGTGTCAAACTATTTCTGGCTAGATACCACTTGTAAAAGCTGTTCTCTAAATACCTAACTCTGCTGGTAAATCCCAGCTATTGAACAGATTGAACTTTGTGGGGAACGTTTATTTTTGTTTCTTTCTTCATTCACCACCTTCAAACATGCCCCTTTTCTGTCTTTAACAATTTCTCAGGCAGAGCCATAGTTTTCTTGTTCTTTCACATATTAAAAAAAATCCAATACCATCTATCCCAGTGCAAAAATTCAGTTTTGTTTCTTCCATGTATCCCACCCCTTTCCAACCCAGCTGGACAGGTGTTGGCTGGAAACATGGGTGGGAAGGGAGCATGACCTGTGCCTTCCTTCATCCTCTCAGCTGGGCCCTCTTCTCTTTCTCTTTCTCTTCTAGAGCCATCAGAGTTGGAGCAGAGAGGGAGAGAACTGGTGGTGGGAGGACTAAAGAAAAGGCATGAAGTTTTTCTTTTTTTTACTTAACTGTCTTCTAGTCGCTTGTTCTCTCATGTGTTGTGTGTACCCTTCACAGCACCCTGTGAGACCATCCCTAGTCCAGTTTCCTGATAGAGGAGATGATTCCAGCATGGCCTCCTCTTAGTTTCTGCCCTGCTCCACTGTACAGTTCAGAACCCCTGGTTGCTGGGATCACCTTGCTCAGGAGGCTGCCCTCTGGGTTAAAATAATTGTAAGCAGCCCATTGCCTGTCTACCTTCCGTGGTAAAGGTGATCTGCCAGAACATGAAACCCTTGCCACACCAAATAATGGAAGTGGTGGCAGCTCCCACTCTGACCCCTGCTTCTTCTGCTAGTTCCCCAATTCCTTTCCCTTTGGTCCAGTAGTCACAGAGAAAATGTGCTGCATGAACAGAGATAGAATGTTGGTTTGTCTTTCCTTCAACCTGTCTTTTTATGGGTCATCACTTGGCTTTGGCGGGTAAGAGCCTATTTCTTCCCTTATGGAGGGAGGAGAGGACAAACCAATTCCTCTAGAGTGCTGACTCTCTGCTCCACATACTCTACTTTACATTCCTAGTCTTCTGCTCTAATAGTGTTCTGTTTAAACAGGGTGGGCCTTGAGGGAAGATGGGATATGGGCCAGTTCTAACTTCTTTTAGGAAGTAACTCAAGGGTATGTCAGGGATTGTCTTTAAAAATGTGGTATTTTATTGCACCTATGATATTCAACTTTGGATCATTAATCACAATTTGGTAATAGTGGAATAAAACACCATTCAATACCATGTGGGAATAACAAGTAGATTTGTGAACCAAAAAGAAAAAAAAATTGAGAGAAATTGCAAATCAGAGTATACAAACAAACTTGCAATTGATAGTATATATAGGACTTTTTGGTAGTTGTATTCTTTTCAAAAGGGAAATAAAACTTCAACATTATTTTTCCCCCTAGTAACGTTTCAGGAAAATATGACATGTCCCTCATAATATCTGGACTTCTGGGGTGGAAATGGAGGATTAATTTTGCCAAAGATAACATGTGCCAAAAAGCCTTGTGGCTTTTCTCTTGTCCATCCTGAGAGACCTTTCAGACTCAGACCCCCTCTGAGTTCCTCCATTTCCTCCTCCCAGGAAGCTCAGGACCCAGTTTAGAAGGTAGAAGCTGCCATCACTTATAGTTTTATCACTTGGCATTTCATTCTCTGAAAGACTGACTGGAGAATGGGATATAGTTTCTTGCCCCTCTTTTTACAACTTACTAGGACAATGTCATAGTTCTTTCCAACTTAGAATTTTTAGTTATTCTAACAAAAAAAAAAAGGAGACAAAAGGGAAAGACTCTACCAAGGCTTTCTGAACACTTCTCACTCCACCCCTTCACAACTTGCAGAACTTGTTTCCTTTCTTTGACTCCCCAGTATTACTTAAAGGATTTTTATTGCACTGTTTGTTTCTATCTCTTCTACTAGACAGCATTTTGGAAGCAAATATCTTATTTGCCATTATATTTTGGGCACTAAAGGAGGCCTTAGTAGGCTTTGAAGCTTGATAAACATTTGATGAATAAAGGAGTGAATGATCACCAGGGATATTGCCCTGTAATTTCTTTTTCTTGTAGTGTCCTTGCCTGGCTTTTGTATCAGGGTAATGCTGGCCCCATAAAATGAACTTGAAAGAGTTTCTTCCTCTTCAGACTTTTGGAAGAGCTTGAGAATGATTGCTATTAATTCTTCTTTAAATGTTTGATAGAGTTCAAAAAAGTTGTTGCATAAAAGTTAAAGACATACACTTTGGAGGCAGATTGATTAAGTTTTAAATCCTAGCTCTATATCAGCTGGGTTGTCACCTTACTTCTCTGAACCCCAGTCTTCCCACCTGTAACATGAGTTTGTGGGAGGTTTAAACAAAGAAAGCTCTTAGACTAGTGCTGAGCTCACGTTTTATGTGTTAGCTATTCCTTTCTAGTGATTACTTATACATTTGTCTCTCTGTGTCATAGTAGGTTATAAGCTATTAAAAGGCAATGGCAATGGCAATGACAGTATTCATGGTGTATTGTAGACACTGCTTGATGCAGATCAGAAACATGAAAGCTGTGGACTTAAATCCTGTAGAAGCTTTCCCCTTTCGCTGTGTTCTCTGGCTCTGTGATGGGCATCATCTTTCTCCCCTGGGCTGAAGTCCCAACATGGGGTCTCATTCTTTATCTCTTCCTTCTCCTTTCTCCTCTAATACCTGTCCTTGATCTGTCTGGTCTTTCTGCCTCCATCTGTAGTCCGACCCCTGAATACTCAACAGCCACTACAATAGCCTATAGATGGTTTCTTTGGTTTTATTCTTGGCCCTATACAATCTATTCTCTAAAGACCAACCAATGGCCTTTTAAGACACGTAAGTCAGATCATGGTGCTACCTTGCTTAAAAACCCTTTCAAGTCTTCACTGTACTTAGAATAACGTCTGTTCCCCTTCCCCTGGCCTGCCAAGCTCGCCACAGCCTGACCACAGCCTGCTTTTCCAACCTCATCTTGGTCGGATGGCACTCTCTCTGCTCTCCATACCTGTCCGGCTCCTTCCCAACCTTGAGGCATGTTGTTCTTTGTGGGTGGAGTGCTGAGGGCTTGCCCTGTTTGCTTCTGGACTGAGGCGTTATCATTTCTTCGTGTTGAGAAATGATGCAGTCACCCAAACGCCTTGAGTTCTCTGCTGGTATCTTTGACACAAACATGAAAATTGAAGTCTTAGTTTTTGTTTTTGTTTCTTAATCAGGGTTCTCATTTTTTTGACATTTAAAGTACAAGCTCGTTAGTGACTTTAGGGTATTGAAATTACTAAAGGCAACAAAAGATCAGAGCTTTGAATGACATTCACAGTCATACCATTGTATTGAGACTTGTTTCCTGGCTTGCTGCTGGTTATTTTTCTTTATATCCCCGTATTTGTTGCAGAGACTTGTTGCAATTGTTGTAAATGTTTATATCTACTTATTAGAGTGATTACTTTGCATTTATGTCTCAGCAGTGTGCATACTGTAACTCAACCAAAATGTTAGCTATTAAAAATGACTGCTGGGCCTGAGTTAATTAAAAATACAAAGGAGGCTGAGTCTTTTTGTGGGTGTAGTATATGGCTCTGTTTGGACAGGAGTTTTTAGATATTATGAAGTAGAAAATGCAAAAAATGAAAAAAGAAGAAAAGCATTGTATCTGGGTAGAGCCACATGCCTGAATCACAGTTGCTAATTTTTATACAACAGAATAGATGGTTTGTGTTTGATTATGATTCTCCTTTTCAGAAATTTATATTCCGGCCAGCACTAGGCAGAATGAAGATTTTTGTGCCATTTCCAAATTTCCTTCTCCTTAGTTCTCCCCACTACCTGCACCCACCTATTTTTTTTTTCTCCTCAGTGAAGGACAGTGTTAGCAGCAGCAACAGCGCTTGAATTAACTTAATTTATTTTTCTGTGTGTTTGCAGAATGGTTCAAGGTCCATAGCAAGGTGAATTTTTCTCAGACTATGCACACACTCTTTAACTGCAGGGCTTACCCAAGGGTAAAAGTACTGATTGCTGGGTACCATTAGGAACCCCCTCCTTTTCTTCTTGTAGAAAAAGAGTTGCTTAAGGCCTGAAACATAAGATCTTTCTCTAACCATCTAGTTAGAGGCAATTTCAACATGTATGTTTTAGGGAGTTAATAGGTGATAACAGGCAATTCTAAACCTGCTTGGATAGACTAATAATATTCAGTCCACATTTATGATCATCAGTTGGCAATACCTTTTCTAAAATTGATAACATTATGCTGTCCAGATTAAAGCATTATTTTAGAAATTCTAATATTGGCTTTTAATGGATCTAAAAAGAGGTTTTTTTTTGATTCAAGGTATATTAAAGATTATTCAAGTTTTGTTGTAGGAAAATTATTTTCTATTCTATGCCCCCTCTTTCTCACTGAAAAAAAAAGAGAATTACTGAGGATGACAAGAAAAATAAAAATTTTAAGGTATTTTAAGGGTTGTTATCTAATGGAGTACAAGGATGTAGAGAACATTTTCTGATTTCCTGCTGGGGTGGCTGAGCTGACAGTGTTACCATTAACTGAGGTAGGGAATATAAGCGAAAGACGACTTGCACAGAGTAATTCTAAGCAGGGGCTAGTTTGTAGATCATTGAGTTGGAGAGGCCCACCAGGCAGTTACATAAGTGTCTGTGGAATGAGAGTGGCCACTTATCCCTTTGGTACCAGAGTTGGTTTTACTCATCTAATTTACTACGTCGTACACAGTCTTTTCCTTCCTTCCCACCCTACATTCTATAACCTATCCAGAGTTGTGTAAGAGGTGACATTTCCTAATATAAGAGAAGTTCATGTTGGTCAAAGACCTATTTGGGAGTTATAGTCAGTCACCTATTAGAGCCTCCAACATGAGTCTGGAATTCAAAAATCAAAGCTGGCCATTTAGGTTTAATTGTTTGGGCATATTCCACCAGATAGTGGATGGCAAAAAGAGAAACTTACAAGCAATCAAGTTCTACCCACACAGTTTATTAGCGGAAGAGGACATGAGAGCAACATGGAGGTGGATGCATGTAAGCTAATGCTTCCTCCCTCCTGTTCCCTCATGGGCTATTGTCAGGGTGAATGCTATGGTGAGCAATCTGCTTGTGGTGAGCAATCATCCAGGTCACAGAAAATTGTACTGTGAAGGATAAATACAGCTGTCGGATGCGTTATTACCAGGCAATCTTTCATTAAAGAATGGAGTTTTCATAGGAGGACTGCTCGTGGGAAGAGAGGCACTTTCCAGGTGTATTACTGGAGAGGCTACAAATACAAGACCTCAAAAATTGTGTTGGACTATTGAAAATGCATTATAATAGAGGGAAGGGATTGGTAGAAAAATAATTGAAAATATATTTATTCCATTAAAACAATATTGAAGTAAATGATGAAGAGTAACCAGGGATACACTGATTAGAAAGCCAGTCTTACTGGTTTGGTTCATAGGATGTTTTTATTTTTATTGAGTTCTATCTTAAAAATAAAGGTTCCTTTATTATGAAAACTCAGTAGCATTAGAGTTGGCAATAAAACATATTTGAAGTGCATCTCATATCTTTCTGATTATATTTCTAAATTGAAAGCATCTGTATAATAGAAGCTTGTTATAGTTATTGTTATTATTTTTGATATTTAACAGACTGTGACACTTGGCTTCAAAATGCTCATCAACATATATCTGTTTGGATATATAAATCTATTAATTGTGCAGTTAAATATTGTATACGTATTTATGTATCTGGGAAGCAAACCTCAAAAGAATTTTAAGAATCATAGCTGAGTCTTTTTAGAACCATTAATTTAGTACTTTGACTTTTTTTAATTGATTGTGCAACTTATTTTTCCAACTTATTATAGTAATATTTCACACTTTATTAATCCGTTCATTTTTAGTAACTTCTTTTCTAGTGTTCATAGAGCTAACACCAGTAAGATGTAAAATTGGAAACACTTACTCTAATATTGTAGACTTTTTTTAACGCAAATATTGATGTTCACATTTAACTAAGATAAAAAAACAGAAGTTTTAATCATTTTTATTTAATCATTAATCATTTTTAATCATTGTTATGTTTATCTTGTATTTCAAATTCTAGACAATTTCTCATTAACAGATTTATTATACTTAAGAGGATTCCAATAGATTGATTAAGAAATCCTATTCTGTTCATATATATGCATATATATTTATATGCATGTATATTTAATTACAGAGATATCCTTGAGCCCATAAAGCATGACAGCAAAGCAGGTCAATTTCTTAAACAACAGTATTTCATTGAGTACCTTGGTGGTTGTAATTAACGTTTCTGTTTAGTTCTAATTATAGTTTTTGTATCACAGCCATTATGCTAATGGTGTTATTCAGTAGTATGTGAGATTGCATTCATTATCACTGGTGAATTAAACCTTTATTAAAGAAAAATTCCCGCAGGCCTCATTCTGGAGTTAAGTAATTATTCATTTGGTTTTATCCTAGCAATTAGCTTATATACTGTAGCACTCATTATTGAGTTTCTATACCTCACTGAATGAGATTAACCCACCATGGTAAATAAATGCCTAACAGCTCCCAAGCTCACAATGTGTTGCTTTTTAAGCATATTATTATGTAACAAAATAAGGAATCAGAATGCACTGAAGCAGCATTCTGGCTTCCAACAAATAATGTACTTGCTGGGAAGACTATGTTGGACATTTTGTGTTTTATTCAGAATTTTAAAAATAATGCAGTTGAAGCCCTCCAATGCTAAGTTCACCTTTGTGGGTGTATGTTTTCCTTTGTTTAATTCCATTCCATTACTTGCTTGCTTGTTGAATTATGTTACTATGCCCATTTGATGTTGATAAAAGCCTTTTTCAATAGCACAGACTCTAAATAGAACATCCAATTAGATCTCCATTCCAAAAGTATTTGGAGAGGGCTAGATCATTGAAGTCTTTTAGCTGGATGAGATCCTGAGCCATTCATTATAAATCACTAGACTTTGTTTGATCTACAGTTTTAGTAAAAATATTTTAAATCAATGCTCTGCTTTTTACATAGCCATTCATGCCATCAAAAGATCCACCTTCTTACTGTACAATAGAAAAGACTACTCGTGTTTTCAGATTCATGATCAGATGGTGTTACCTTCTGAGATAAGTGTCGCCATTACCTTTTTTCTTCTCGGGAATTAGTCTACCTACTCTGCCTCCTCAATTTTTTTTTCCTAGAATTTGCTTAGTTCATAAAACACTTCAAATTAAAGTATAAAATGGAGTCCTTTGGGGTCATGTTTGCTTCTTTTCAGTAACAAAGAAGAGAATTATCACTTTTCTCTTTACACTTCTTAATGCAATCTGGAATCTGTGTGTTGAGGGACAACCTCAAAAACAGCAGCGTGAAGTCTGTAATCATGGCAATGATATATCTGGAAAGATTCTATTAACAGCTTTTCATAATGTATTTATGTTCTGGACCTGAAATGAAAGTGATATGAAAATGAATTTAGAAGTTTCAAAATTTGGTTGTTTCCAATTCCTAGGACATCCCAAATATATTTTTGAAAAGTGAATGGTATTTTCTTAGGGAGCATTTTTATCATCTTGGAATTAGTTTGCTCATTTTAGCATAACTGGTTTTTTTGCCTGTTTTACAACCAGGATATGCCTCATGGTGCTGGATTACTGGTAAACAATTGTAAGGCAAATTAATACATTTATTTGTGAGTGCCGTTTTTGAGTAAATAAATAGTGTATGGTAACCATATATTTTTTTACATGCTGGTACAGGCATTGAAATACCTAATAGTATAACAATACCAATAAACTTATACAAAGAGTTTTATATGTTTAAAGAATTAACTATCAAGAAAAAAACCTCTATAAAAATATATTTATACCTGTCTATCTATCTACCTATCTATATATCTAATTATCTTTTAAAAACACTGTTTTTAAACTACAGTGATTAGGAGCGGGTCTACTGATGGCATATTAACAATGCTTATGCTCTTTGAAAAGAAGACTTTTACATGTCAGTAGTCACATAAAGACCATCCTTTAATATCTGACAGTGGCCTTTAATTGAAGATCTGTTTGTTGCTCTTTGTCCTTTGTACATTACCTAATGTTTCTGAATACTTTATTTTTCTGGGTATCATCTTGTTTCCTCTGTGGCAATCATTATTCCAAAAGGTCTAGGCATGCAACACACTATTTGTTGTCAAGCTTTGGCACACTCTCTTGGACCTCATCTTGGGCTCTTTGCACATGGCTGTCTTCCTCACCTCACTTGGGGGTCTGGTTCACTGTGCCAGGCTGTCCCTCTGCAGGATTACCCTCCTTCTGCCCAGACCTTCACTCCATCACCCTGTGCAAGGCCAGAGGAATATGCACCCCCCTGCCCGGTGTGGGTGCCCACCTTGCTGAGTCTCCTCTAGTGACTTTAGGACTGCCTTGTTCAGGAAAGGGAAGGAAGAAAAAGAAGAGGGGACTCCCTGGATTCTTAACCTGGCTCTGCTACTTAAAATTGGTATGACCTGTGAATGTTACTCTATGTTCCTCTTCCTTAATGGAAGTAATGAGTGCCTTTCTCTTAGAGTTGCTCTTAGATCAAATGCATGGATAGATGTCAAGCTCTTAGAACAGTAAATACCTCTAAATGATAGAGGTTTATAATTATGATCATCATTATTTTAAAATTTAAGTGACATACCCAAAATATCATAACCTAGGTCGCATGGCAGAATTGGGACCTATGACACCTACTCCTGAAACAGTGTTTTTCCCTCTGTACACCATGCTTTTTGGGATGAATACTTTTGAAAAATACATAGTGTATCTTATTGAATTTATATCTAATACTTAGGCTAATATTGTCAATATGATCAGTCATTGGCATTAAGTGACTCAGATATGAAGTACTCCTATTAAACTCTAAAGAGTTTTCTATTCCTGCTTTGGTATTTTCTCTCCAGCAACATTTGTCCATATTTTGAAGCAGAGAGAAATGGAATGATTCTTTACCTCTAAGAGCTGTAACTCTTGCTTCCTTTGAATCTGTTTAAACTAAGACTCACCTTTCCCATCATTGATTGGTATTTATTAAATGGTTGTTTTATTAGGATTTTAGGAGACAGAGTGTGCAGTCTACAAGATTGCATTTTACTTGGAAAAATAACAAGTGTATATATTCCAGATATCCTCAACCTGTAGGTACAAATGAAATCACATTAATGCTAACACCCAAATTTCATCTAATGATAACCTGAGCTAATTGCAAGGAATTCTGTACCTATTAGGAAATCTCACCCCATGCATTCCTGGAAGATCCTTGAAGGACTCTGATGGATTCTAATACACAAGAGCACTTGTGCATTCCTTTTGTCCTCAGCTCCCTTGACGAAGGCTCAGGCCATTGTGCTATTCCCTGCTGCTGTGCTGTCCATGAAACTGCTTGTGAGTGTGTCTGCTG
This sequence comes from Vicugna pacos, assembly GCF_048564905.1. Taxonomy (NCBI): domain Eukaryota; kingdom Metazoa; phylum Chordata; class Mammalia; order Artiodactyla; family Camelidae; genus Vicugna; species Vicugna pacos. The sequence continues at coordinate 15,238,640 of NC_132988.1, forward strand.
GTGGTCCAAAGCTGCAGAACCCTAGAGGGGACAAACCATGCCATGTTTCGTCTAAGCCTTATTGAGCCAGAACTCTGGTGACTTAATGGGAAGACTGTCCCTCTAGGATACATCTATATTGTGACAGTCTTGTGACTAGGTACCTAGGCTGCAGTCTCTACCCCATGTATCAGAATGCCCTGCAGCTCTTTGCTATATAGAGGTCCACCAACTCTTGCTCCAGGACAGGGGACAGATCCAGACTGTCAGAACATAGGTGTCTGTGACGTCTACATCATCTCAGGTGAGTTCCGTCTTGCACCTGCCATAACCCAGGCAAGAAAGACAAGTCCTACACCACTAGGACCGCTGCCCACCTCCTGTCAAAGACTGCTGAAACTCTTGTTCACTAGCTTCCAGTCACAGTGCCCTTCTTCCGGTTATTTGAATGAGCCTTGGAGGCTTTGCACATGCGTCTCCATTCTCTAAAACAATCATCATTAACAGCCAACAGTTATTGTACATGAACTGTATTCCTGGCACTACTCTAAGTAACTTACATGTGTCTAATTCCCCAAAACAACTTTATGAGATAAGTGTTATTAATCATTTAGAGGTGAACACACAGAAACACATAGCTTAGGAAATTTGCCCAAGGCCACACATTTGAAGGTGCACAGAGTCAGGATCTGAACCCAGGCATGAGATGCCAGAGCCCCATACTCTTTGATACACTAAGCTGCCCATGGCTTTCCGCATGACTGACTCTCTACTTCCTGAAAAGCAACACTGCTGTCTGAAATGATCTTATTAATCGTTTTTGTCATTTCTTTTATGGCCACCTAATAACTAACTGTGTGCCAGAGAATATTCTAAATGCTTTACATAGACTAATTCATATAATCCTCGAGCTAATTAGGAAGGTGTATTATACTTTAGAGGTGAGACAGTCAAAGCTTAGAAATGTAAAGTAACTTGCCCAAGGTCACACAGCCAATTACTAGTTTAGCCAGAATTTAAGCCCATGCAGCCTGGCTCCAGAGTCAGTGCCACTAACCGCTCAGCTCCTCCTGCTTCCCAGTGAAGGGAGGGACCTGCTGCTTTGAGGTCTCACCTGGGTCATCAGCCCTGGAACCCATGAAGGTGCTTAATATTTGTTAAACTGTTAAGTAAATGAATTAATCCATCTTTTCATCAGTCAACACCCAAAGCATAAGCCCTCATCCCAATAACATTTTACTTTTCTTTCCTTGATTTTGTCTCCCCACACTTTTGATAGCCTCAATTATTCCACTGTGCCCCTAGAACTGCTGGTCCCCAGTCATCCAACTCTGCAATGTCCTCACTCTCGTATGTGGTTTCTTCAGCTCCTGGCCTTAATATAAATGTGGCTGTCTCCTGAAGATGCCAGTTCTCTTGTAGCCCTTTCAAGTATTGGCTTTTTGATTTCTTAAGATCCAGAAACCCCAGAGCAAGATCTAGGATTGAGATGTTTCTGATATTCCACTTTTGCTTACAGACCATATATCCTTCTTGTGAAAGATTTTAAAAGGTCTGTGCCATTTGACCATACTACCCACACCATCCAGAACTCCCCAACACACAGAACTTTTTTTTTTGCCATTATATCCCCCCAGTCTCAACTTTTACCTTCTATCATAACTGCTCCATTTCTGTTTGCATTTATCTGTGAGACTGATTTGATGTGTGTCTCCTGCCAGCCCCCACTGAAAAGAAGCCCTTTGAAGGCAAGAGCCATGTCTATTTTTGCTTCCTTCTATATCCCAGTTTCCCAGCACAGTGTATGGTACAAAGTAAATGCTCAATAAATATCTACCTCCTGGTTATTCCTGTTTCTTCCTCTTCTCAGCAGAGAGGAATTTCTTCTTTATGGGCTCCCTGACCCTTGTGCATATCAGCTCTTGTTAACAGGCCCCTGGGAGATCACAGCCTGCTAGTTCATCAGAAAATGGCTAAAGGTCAGTCCTGGTTTAGGTTTAGCTGAGACAGGAAAAAAATAGCTTTAATAGAAAGTAGTCTAAGATAAGCCCCGATGAACATCATCAGCTGATTTTTTGAAGATGGCAGGGAGGGCTCTCAGACCCTTAGTTTTAACTTTATGACCACAGCCATATTTCACAAAACGATGTCTTTTGATAGGTTTATGATCTATTGCTGCTTATTTTCCCCTGAAATCTTATCTTTGATATGTGATTAAATAAAAATGAAGTGAATTGGGGGCAGTGCTGATGGCATATAAACTTTTAAGTAGCCAGCTGTCTTCCCAGAGACCAGATTTCTGTCTGTCCTCTGTGAGACTACTTTCAATTTAATTTCCATTTAATATAGTACAAAGCTTTGTAAGTTGTAAAATGCTATTCAAATAAAAGATGGCTGTTATTGTACTAATAGAAATAGAATGAAAGATCAAGAGAACTCAATGCCTCTGATCTGAGATGTGTTCCTGGATCTGATGGGCAGGAAGGCACACCCTCTCAGTTTGCTTTTTTCTGTATCTGGCTCATAATATTTCCTATAAAGCAAAAAAAAAGACTTAAGACTTAAAACTTAGTGGTGTTTTGATCACTTTCTGCCTTTAGGATAAAGTCAATTTATTTATAAATTAATTTAATTTCATATTGTAATATAAGTCCTCATTCATAGTAGAGAACCAGTGCTCTACCTGCCACTCTGGGGGAACTTCAGTAAGGAAACTCAGATTTATTTTGAATTTTTTTTCCTACTATCAAGCAGACAGGCTAATGCATCGTTCCTTACAAAAAATGTGCATTCTTTGGTACTTCTGTCAGTTATCCTGTCTTCTCGTGACACCATAGATGCTCCATCTGATTCATGTCCAATCTTAAGTTGGTCCATTTAGTTGTGCCTGAGCTCCAGCACTTACCTTCTTGAGACCATTGCTCCAGCAGCTCTCACCTTTCTCTCCAAATCATCAATTTTCCTTTTTTACTGAATGTTTTCTATCAGTATACAAACATGTTATTTATCCCACATTAAAAAAAAAAAACAGAAAAATTTCTTCCTGTCAATTACAACTTTTTTTTGCAGTAAACTGTCTTGAAAGAGTTGTCTGCATTCATTGTCTTTGATTCCTCTCCTTTTACTGTATCTCAAATCCACTATTGTCACATCCCTCCCTCCCTATCACTCCACCAGTACTGCTCTTGTCAAGATTATCAATAGCCTTCATTTTGCTAAGTCCAATTGTTATCTTACTTGGTCTAGAAGCATTTCCCATGGTTGGTTATTCCCTTCTTGATAGACTTATTTTTGTTATTGTTGTTGTTGTTCAGAGACATCTTCTGGTTTTCCTCCTCACTCTCTGATTTTTTTCTCTATCAATCTCCTCTGTTGATTCCCACCTCCCTACCACCTTAATATTGCAGTTCCCCAAGCCCTAGTCCTTGGCCCTCCTCCCTTCTCTGTTCATACTCACTCTCTTTGTGATCTCCTCTATCTCACTGCTTTAAATATCATATATATGCTGATCACTCGCAATCTTCCATTTCCAGCCCAGACCTTGCTCCCAAGTCCAGGTTCATTTATATATCTGCTTAGTCAATATATCCACTTTAGATTCAACAGATTCTCCATATTCAATACATCTGAAATTCCTGATCTTCTGGTTCAAATTGACCCCACTTACATTCTTACCATCTTAGTTAATACCAATTACATTCTTCCCACTCTCCAAGGTGACCTAGGAGCATCTTTGACTCCTTTCTTTCTCTTGCTTCTACATCTAATCTGTCATGAAATCCTATTGGCTGTACCTTCAGTTATATCTGACTACTAATCATCTCTGCTGCCACCCTAGTCTGAACATCCTCTTGCTTGGGTTATGGCAGTAGCATCCTAGCATGCTGCCCTGATGCTATCCTTGCCTCTCCCTGCCACCACCTATTTCCAGAACGGCAGCCAGAATGATCATTCAAACATATGTAAGGTTGTGTCTTTACTCCGATCAAAACCCTTCATCAGTATCCCACTCAGCTTGCTAGGACCAAATTCATTTCACTAGCCTTTAAAATCTTGTATTATCGGGCCCCCTGAAACATTCTGTCTTCATCTCTTACTATTTCCTCTTTATCCATTCTGCTCGTATCATACTGGCTGCCTTATTTTTTCTTAAAGACAACAGCCACACACAGACCATTCCTTCTTCTTGGAATATTCCTTACCCAAATTTTCAACTGTCTAAACTCCCTGTCTCCTTCAAGTCTTAGTTCAGTTGATACCTTCTCAGTTATGTCTACTCTGACCACTCTTATTTTGTAACACCTTCTCCTGATTCCCAAACTACCTATCCTCTTTCCCTACTCCATCATTGTTTTTATTATTTACTTATTACCTTCTAACATACCATACTGGCTATTTTTCATTTACCCCTTCAGAGCCATTCCTCCACCCTGCTCTGTGCCCTCAGCATCAACAGTCTCTGGTCCTTCGGGTTCCAGCTGAGTGTAGCCTAGTGGGCAGCAGTGCTAGATCAGAGGGCAGAGGGGCAGTGAGGCTGGGGTATTTATTTCCTCAGCTCCTTCCCTGCTGTGTCTCTGCCACTTGGCTGTTTTTCTCTACTGAAAGCCACATGACCCTTTGAGTTTTAATAACTATACTCTTTTCTTGTGCCATCAAGCCTACCATATAACAGCTCCCTGAAATTGGTAGCCTTGGAATTTTGCACCAGCCCTCATTGGTTTCCCTAAACCTCACCCTTACCTTTTTGAAGTAATGTTTTTATTAAGTATGTCATCTCTTTCCCACTGAGATCCTAACTGGAATGTACTTAATTATTGTCTGTATTCCCTAACAGTGACCTTTGTCCGTTTTGTTCACTGATGCATCCCCAAAACTTAGAACAGTACCTGGCACGTGGTATACACTCAATACATATTTGTTGTCAGTATGAATAAGAAAATGAAGTAAGGTTTCTCATCGTATCTTTTCTCTCTCCTTTAATAATGTGGTTCTCAGTATCCTTATTCAGATATTCTACCAAATTTAAGATCATTGTATATCAGCGTTGGATAGGGTTTTTTCGTGGACATCTATTCTCCTAATCAACATTCCTGAAAAGTAGTTATCTGGCCACATAGTCAGTGACAGAACACTGTTGCCTACACCAGAATATTTTCATTTTCAAACCACTAATTATTTAATAATATGTCATTAAAATGGTTCACTTCTGTCTCTGAAATGCACATTCTTTTCTCCTAATTCTACCTTCTGGAGTTACAGGGACACATCTTACTTGTCTTCCCTCTGGCATTCTTCCTAACATTAGTACACAGCTGTCGTGGCCTTCTGCACTTTCAGTCTTCATGAAGGTAAGCAGCCCAACTCTTTTATGGTAAACAGTCCACAATAATCCTTGGAACCATCTTTCAGTCATGTTCCTCTTGATAAAAGTCTGCAGAAAGAAATTCTATGTTATGCATAGAGTTGAGTAATTGTTTCGGATGCAGGCCTGACTTGTGCAGAAAAGGCAGAAAAGGCAGAAAAGGCATCTCCCTTGATCAGATTATTGCATTTGTCTTAGTGCAAACTAAGAAAGCACTCATTATTGACTGTTATCATTATCATACTTCAGTTATCCACCAACCATGAAGAAAGGCTCTCGGGCTCTATGATACATGCAGCAGACTTCCTTCACTGGAGGGGCTTGCAGCCTAGTGGGAGGAAGCTGGATAAATGTACAAATGAGGGATGGTAGGTATGGACAATCTGAGATCAGCAGTTCATTTAAATTATATGAGTGGCAATATTACAAACACAATAAAAGAGGAAAAAGATGAATGCCACAAAGCATTATAATTTTACCTTTGTACCCAACCTAGAAAGAAATATGCAGTTTACTCTAACTTTGTTTCTGATGAGCTGCTTTGAGATTCAGGGTTTTTTTCCAAGTAGTATGATTGGAAACTTTCTAAAAAGATTCCTATTTATCAAGTCTACTGGTGTTATTTTTATGTTTTACTTTTGAGCTTTTTTTTTAAAGCTAAGTCTGTGTTACTTCTCCAGAAATGCTGAACATCTGATATGACTATTGTAATCATTCCTTTATATTCATTATGATTTTAATTTTGATTCTCAGACATCATGTTTTGAAGTACCGTATTTACTTTAAGTTACCTAATCAAAATGTTATAGGTATCTTATAAAAAATACAAGTTCATTTTAAAGGGAAACAAAATAAAACCCCATATGCTTGGTATTGAGGTAGTAGTTACAATAATGCACTATTTAGGGACTCGTAATTTAGCCATTGTGATTTCACAACCAGTTGTTCCCCATTCCTCAGGGATTAAGAATATGGTTTCCATGGTAATTCTGGATTCTAAAAATGCTCATCTTTCCCCTATATGGATAGTAAATAGTTTGAGTAGAAAACGACCTGTCTGTTAGCCAGGATTATACTTTAGTGTTGTAAGAAGGAGAAATACACTCCCTGTTTAAAAATAGACTAGTTTCAGGGTACCATAATAGGTTCCAAGTCTGTAAAATCACAACCCCTTGATTGCCAGTGTTAACAAAAGCTTGTTCTTTAATTACCTATATTGCATTCGGCTTCTGTTTCCTTCCAAAACCCAATTATGGCTAATAGCAGCGGTAAGCTGTGCTCCTGTTGTTTATGGCAGTTCATTTTAAAGTGCTCTGTTTGATCATCATTTGTCTTCATGACTTAATGAATCAGGTTCAGATTTTCATTGGACACCTCAAGCTTAGTAATTTTCACCTTGACTGTGTATATAAACTGAATTTTTATATAATGGGATTGTCTTTTATATTTCCTAACCAGAGGCTGTTCCCTAAATCATGGAAATCATGCTATTTTCCTAAGTTCTTTCTAACAGGTTTTTTTTTTTTTGATGCAGTAATTCCAACACCTCACACCAAAGGGGTATTTTGAAATTTGTAGAAAAGAAATGGAGAACTTTTATTTATCCCTTCCTCCTACAAATCCATTTTCTCCCAGTGTGTTGTTCATTGCCTAATCATTCTCTGTAGCTCAGATTCATATGTTCTCCTGCAGAGACTAGCAGTCTGCCTTCTAAAGTTGAATCCAGAATAATTCAGCAGTCTAATTTCTGATTTAATTTTGCTGCTGTCCAACTGTGGTATAAACCCAGCTCTGAGAATTGAATGTAATTTGTGGCACTTTGCCTCAGTTGAAAATACTTATGCCTCTATTCCTCATGCACACCCAAGTCGTTGTTTCCATGATAACTAATGGGCTCTGAGTGGAAAATGGAGAAAAAGACACATGCAAGATAAACAAGCAAAGACAGAAATTCAAACTGTAGGGAACAGTCTTACTGCTTTATGGAAAATTAACTTCAGTGTACTGTATGTAGGTGGTAGGTGCTGTTGTGGAGATGAGGAAAGATGCATAATTTTTCCTTTACATCCATTCCTCTAATGCTCTTTCTTCTCCCTCCTTGTCCTTAAAATACTCAAGGAAACACATGAACACTGAGAGAGCCGGTCCAGCCTGCCATTCTCTACCGGTATTTGTCATTATTCTGATCGAGTCATTTTCTGAAGAAGTGTCATTCTAATTTTGATCTAACCCTGAAAAAGACCCTTCGCCTGCATTGGCTAGTCAGCCCGTAAGAATCTTTGCATTCAGTGTTCGTTGATATCAGCAACACTGATGTCATTTGCACTCAGGGTAGAAATGCCCATTAAATGCACAATTTCATGCTCCGCCTCAGACCTGCCAAATCATGGTGTGCATTTGGGCAGCGCTGATATAGAACAGTATGGTGATAAAATCTCCAAAGAATTCATAGGTGACTTAATAGATATTACAAATAATGTCTTTTAGGTACAGTGTATACAGAGAGGTATAGGTCAGTGTATACAGAGAGGTATATAATACATATGCAATATATATATGCATAAGATACATGCAATAAAGTCTGTAAAAGCAACTGATTTTTGTAGGAAGGATCTCTACTTTCTCATTTTCTAATATTTTATTTAAAAAGAAAGCTCTTTTGGAATAGAAGTTTGCGTCAGTTCTCAGGCTGCTGTATCTTCCTTCTAACAGATTTGGGTTTCTTCACGTCTAGGGAACTCATATTTATCTTCTATCCAAGCCACAGCCATTTTGACCATTTATATTCTGGGCATATGGTTTCCCCCAAATCTCTTCAATCTTTAGTCATTTATCACTTCTTTTCCTAGACAGTGTAATAAGCAACTTCATAGGATGACACAAGACATTTCTATTGGGACTAATCCAAATTTTGTTAAAATTCAGTCTTTTTTATGGAAATTTCTTCTCTTGAAAATTATCTGCAGTGTCACATACAGCCTCAGGATGGATATATGTAAGTCATTCCTTCAGTTTGATTGGCTTCCTGTTACCATTAACAAGAAACTTGCCTCATTAGAATTTTTCTTCCTTTTTTTACAGTCAATTTTAAAATTGAAAGTAAAACCAAAGATGATACATTTTCCTCATGTTTCTTTCCTTTGCTGTTTTATAATCTAGTTTGATATAAAAACAGATGTTCATAAGCAAAATGGGTATTTTTTTCAAGGATTCTTGATGTTATGGTAAAAATGGTTATTAATGTACCTTACCATAAACAATAGCGTTCCACATGACCCTTCACCTTGCTTTAATGACATATATTGGCATTGATTTTTTTTTTAACCAGAGAAAATGTTAAGTAGTATTATAGTAGTATGTCAAGGGGTCCAGAAGGAATTTTGAAAATCAATACTTGATTATTTTTTGAAGTAGACATGCTTAGTCCATTAGAAATAAAGATTTTCCAATGATTTTCAGTACCATTCGTCCTAAATAGCAGTGGTGAGTATTAAAAAGCATTACAGCTTTCTGGGTCCATTGGTTAGTTTATACTGTCATTTGATCCTTTCTTCTTCCCTGCCTTCCTTTTTCTCCTTTTTTCCCTCTTTTCAGTATGTTAATATTGATCCTCTTAGGATCAGTTGGTACTTAGACACTCTATCTAGTACCAAAAAAATTCCATCCTTGATCCCAGAGAGTTTTTTTAACCTGTGGCAATATAATTATGTTACTCAAACAGTAATTCAGTTATTTTGGTAACTCTAGAGTGGATTTTTTATACAGCTAAAGAAATAATATTATACATGTACCCATCCATTTCCAAAACTTTGAAACCAGGTGAAGAAAAAAAAAAGGTAAACTATTTCTTGCTTTGTTTTTGCAGTTACGTCTTCATTGTTCTTTTTAGTTAATCCAACAATGTTTATTAAGTACCTACTAAGTACCATGCATTGGCAAAACGGAGGTGAATGGCTGAGAAGGCTGTATCTGACCATAAGGAGAGAAAATGTGATAAATACCTTAATGCAGAGCATCCTTTGCTTTCATCCTATAGTCTGTTTTATCCCGCTGAAAGCAGAGAAGCAACAATTGTTTAACATTCATCTTGTGTATATTATCATGTCACAGCCTATTAGAATAAGAGGTATGTTTCTTGAGCTATTTAAACTTTTTTTTTTTTTTTTTTTGGTTTCAGTATAGTGAAAGCCACTCTATGAAACATATGGGAACATTTTCAAGGCATCGTTCAGGGATTCACAGTCCCACTGCACTATAATCTAGTGGTGCTGAAAGTAAAATAACAGTAACAGAAACCCTCCATCTAGCTTTATTGTTATGACTTATGTTAGCCATTTACTATACTGGATGGCTGCCTACAGCACCCAAATGATAAACTAATCTGTGGTAGAGGTAGAGCATAATCCCCAAACCTAGTACTTTGCAGAGGATCATGGAAGTTAAAAAGTGTTTATAGGTTGGATTGGTTTGTTTGCAATCTATAACTCAGTTACTAAATTTCTGTGTTTCTTGCCACTTAGAGAAAAGCTTTTGTACCTAAAGTATTAAATTCTGAATTAACTTTCAAAATATTTGACTCCAAACTAATTTGTCTATAAGAACATTGGCTAAAATAGCTTATCTCTCTTTTCTAATCTTTACTATAAGAAAATTAACTCCTAAGTTGTTTTTCTGTCTTTTCTGTCAAACTAGATATTAACAAATTAAAACCCACCACACAGCAGGATTACCAAGACTGGAAATTAAGAAAAGTAAACAAATAGAAAACCCCCAAAACACTAAAAGGAATTTTAGACTAATCTTACGCTTTAGAATTTAAATGTTCTTAGTATTTTATTTTCATTCATTTTGTTATTGCTTTTCATTAATCTTGACCCTTAAATTTACTTACTGAATATATATATATTCTTATAAATTTTAGATCAGAGGTTTCACCATTATTTTTTCCTGAACTTATTTTGTTTATGTATTCAGAATTATAACTTGTACCAATAGCTTTCCCTCCCCATACCCTACCTGGCTGCTGTCCATCTCCAATCCCCAGCCATAGGCAACCACTGATCTACTGTCTGCCTTTATGGATTTACCTATATTAGATATTTTACATAAATGGAATCATACAGTATGTGGTCTTTCATAACTGACTTCCTTTCTTTAAGGATTTAGGAGTTCATCCATGTTGTAGCATGTATCAGTACTTTATTCTTTTTTATTACCAAATAGTATTCCATTATATGGATAAGCAACATTTTGCTTATTCTTAATCAGTTGATGGACATTTTATTAGTTTCCACTTTGGGGCTATTCTTAATAATGCTGTGACAAACATATATGTACAAGTTTTTGTATGGACATGTTTTTATTTTTCATGGATGGATACCTAAGAGTAAAATTGCTGAGTCATATGATAGTTCTACTTTAGCATTCTGAAGAACTGATAAACTCTTTTCCAAAGTGGTTGCATCATTTTACAATTGCATCAATAATACATGAGGGTTCTAACTTCTCTATAATCCTTGATGACACCTGTTACTGTCTGTCTTTTTTGTTATTGTCATTCTAGTAGGTGTACTTGAAGTGGTATCTCACTATAATTTTGATTTACATTTCCCTGATGACTAATGATGTTGAACATCTATTCATGTGCTGTTGGCCCTTTGTATATCTTCTTCGGAGAAAAGTCTATTCAAATAATTTGCCCACTTTAAAATTGATTAATTTTTCTTTTTCCATTGAGTTGTTCCTTATGTATTCTGTATACAAGTGCATTATCTCAAATAAAATTTGCAGATATTTCCTCCTAGTCGGTGGGTTGTCTTTTCATTTCCTTGATAGTGTCCTTGGAAGCTAAAGTTTTTGATTTTTTGAAGTCCAATTTATCTTTTTTTTTTTTTTTTTGGTCCTGTGTTTCTGATATTGTTTCTCAGAAACCATTGCCTGCTCCAAGTTTATAAATTCCAGTGTTTCCCTCTAGGAGTTTCACAGTTTAATGCTTATATTTAGGTCTGTGATCCATTTTGAGTTAATTTTTGTATATAGTGTGAGGTAGGCATCCAAATTCATCCTTTTGTGGTGCTTAGTATGTAAGTCTTGCATTTCTTCATTAATTTTATTTTTAATTATTTTCTTCTTTTTTATACTATTGTAAATGGAATTGTTTTCTTAAATGTCATTTTTGGATTGTCCCTCTGTTCTTCCTTTTTACAAAGCCCATTGTTTTGTGCCTGGACTACTGCAAATAGCCTCTTAGCCAATCTCTATCCTTCCAATATTGCTTTTCAGCATAGAGGAATCAGAGGGGTCTATTAAATGTGTAACACCAATCATAGGATTACCCAGAATCTTAAAACTCTATTATGGCCTTCCATTATATGTATAACAATTATTAACTATTGTCTGCAAGGCCTGATGTTTTTCTCATCACTAGTCTCCTTTCACAATCTCTATGATGCAGCCTCTGGCTCTTTTACTTCCAGTTCATCACATCCCATTTCCTGTTTGTTTAAAGCTTTTCCACCCACCCTTTTTCTTTTAAAACTTAGTTTCTAATGTTTTCCTTCAAATCAAAATTTCTAGAAAATAACCTATTTTATTTAAGCTGTTTAACAGTTTTATTGAAACCTAATTGATGTACAGTTAACTGCACATATTTAAATGTACTTACTTAAAGATGTTTTGACATTTGTTAAGAAGACCGTCTTTCCTAAACTGCCTTTGTATCTTTATCAAACATCAATTCAACCATATATGTATGGATCTATTTCTGGACTTTCAACTCTGTTCTGTTGATCTACTTGTGTATTTTTATGTGAATACCATACTGTATTGATTACTGTAATTTTGTAATAAGCCTTAAACTTTGGTAGTATAAAACTTCCAACTATATTCTTTTTTCAAAATTGTTCTGGCTATTCTAGGTACTTTGCATTTCCATATGAATTTTAAAATCATCTCATTAATTTCTACAAAAATACCTATTAGGACATTGATGGGGATTGCATTGACCAATAGATCAGTTTGGGTAGAACTGATATGTTAACAATATTGAATCTTCTGATCCATAGGTATGATACAGCTCTCCATTTATTTAGGATTTCTTTAATTTCCCTCAGCAGTGTTTGTAGCTTTCTGTGTTCGAGTTTTACGTGTATTTTATCTAATTTGTCTTTACATATTTCTTATTTTATGATAATTTTTAATAGCAAATCAGATTTTTTTGTTGTATGCATATGAAAACACAACTGATTTTTTTATATTGGTCTTCTAATCAGCAAGCTTGCTAACCTCATTTATTAGTTCTAGTAGCTTTTCATAGATTGCATAGAATTTTTTACATAGACAAACATGTAGTCTGTGAATAAAGATGGTTTTACTGCTTCCTTCCAAAGATACATGCTGTTTACATAAATACGAAACAGAAATAGACTCATAGAATACAAACTTGTGGTTGCCAAGGGGGTGGAGGGTGGGAAGGAATAGACAGGATTTCAAAATTGTAGAATAGATAAACAAGATTATACTGTATAGCATAGGGAAATATACACAAGATCTTATGGTAGCTCACAGAGAAAAAATGTGACAATGAATATATATATGTTCATGTATAACTGAAAAATTGTGCACTACACTGGAATTTGACACAACATTGTAAAATGATTATAAATCAATAAAAATGTTTAAAACAAAAACAAAAACAAAAGCAAAGATACATGCTTTTCATTTATTTATTTTTCTGGTCTTATGACACTAACTAGAGCCACAACTGTATTAAAAAGAAGTGATAAGAATGTTTATCCGTGCTTTCTTCCTGACCTTAAGGGAAAAGTAAAGTTGTTCCTTGATATCTGTGGGAAATTGATTCCAGAACCCTCTGCAGATACCAAAATCCAGGGATGCTGAAGTCCCTTATATAAAATGGCATAGTGTTTGCAAATGACCTACACATATCCTCCTGTATACTTGAAATCATCTCTAGATTACTTATAATACCTACTATAATGTAAATGCTGTGTAAATAGTTGTAAGTACAATGTAAATGCTATATAAATAGTTGCTAGTGCATGACAAACTCAAGTTTTGCTTTTTGTAACTTTATGGAATTTAGGGGTATATTTTCGATATATGGTTAGCTGATTCCACAGATGTGGAACCTGTGGATACAGAGGGCCAGTTGTATGCAGTTTTTCACCATTAAATACGATGTTAGCTGTTTGCTTTTCGTAGATGACCTTATCAGGTTGAGGAAGTTCCTTTCTGTTCCTACCTTGTTCAGAAGTTTTACCAGGAAAAAATATTAGATTTTGTTAAATACTTTTTCTGCATCTGTTGAGATGACATGTGGTTATATAATGTGATGAATATGATTGATTGATTTTCCATTCTCAAGCCAAAATCTCTAAAATAAATTCATGGTATATTATCTTTTTTGTATAGTATGGAATTCAGTTTGCTGAAATTTTGTTAAGAACTTTTGAATCTATGTTCTTGAGAAATATGGTTGTGTAGTTTTCTTGTAAAGTTTTTCCTTATTTTTATATTGGAATAGTTTTGACTCATAGAATGAATTGGAAAGCATCCTTCTTATTCGAATATCTGGAAGATGTTTCATAGAACTGCTATCATTTCTCCTTTAAATATTTTGTAGAATTCTCCAGTGAAACCATCTGCTGTGGAGTTTTTTGTTTTATTTTGTGATGGTGTTTAATCACAAATTCAGTTTCTTTCATAGGTACAGACTATTTCTTCTTGAGTGAGCTTTACTAATTTGTGTCTTTCAAGGAATTCGTTGATTTCATCAACGTTGTTAAATTTATTGACATAATGTTATTCATAACAGTTCCCTATTTTAACATCTGTAGATGATGTAGTGGTGTCACTTTTCTCATTCTTGATACTGGAAATTTTTTTATCTTCTCATTTTTTTGGCTAAAATTTTTACCAGTTCTACTGATCAGTATCAAAGAATCAGCTTTGTTTCACTGACTTTTCTCTGTTGATTTTCTGTTTTGTATTTCACTGTTTTCTGCTCTGTCCTGTAATTTTTCCTTTCTGTTCTATTTTTAGGGTTTCATTTTAAGTTTCCTTTTTCTAGAGTCTTAAAGCAGAAAATTGATTCTTGGGTATGAGCAGTACTTTTTTTCAAATTTTGTAATATTTTTCATTGAAGTTGATGTATAATATTATATTAGCTTTAAGTATACAGTATAATGATTTGGTATTATTACAGATTATACTACATTAAAAGTTATTGTAAATTAATGGCTATAATTCCCTATGCTGTACAATATATCCTTGTTGCTTGTCAATTTTATACATAGTAAGCAGAACACTGTTTGACATAAATCATAGCAATATTTTCCTGGATCTGTATCCTAAGTTAAAAAAAAAAAGCAAAAATAAACAAATAGGACCTAATTAAACTTAAAAGCTTTTCACAGCAAAGGAAACCATTGACAAATTGAAAAGACAGCCTATGGAATGGGAGAAAATATTTGCAAATGACAAAACCCACAAGGGGTTAATATCTGAAGTATTTCTTTTCTAATATAGGCATTTAGTACTATAAATTTTAAAGTACTACTTTAGTGAAAGCCCACAAATTTTAATATTTTATATTTTCATTCTCATTCAGTTCAAAGTGTTTTAAAATTTGCCCTTTAACTATGGAGTTATTTAGATGTATGTTAAGGAGTTTCCAAAGATTTGAGGATTTTCCAGAGATCTGTTATTTACTTTTCACATTATCCCATTGTAGTCTTAGAACGTATTGTGTATGACTTGAATCTTTTGAAATTTACTGAGACTTTTTTTGACCCAGGATTTAATCTATTGTGGAGTATGTTCTGTGTGTATTTGAAGAGAATGTGTATTATGATGCTGTTGGTTGAAGTGTTTTTTCAATATCAATTAAGTTATTATTATTCAACTTCTCTTTTTCCTTAATGGTTTTCTGTGTGTTCTATCAATTATTTAGAGAGGACTGTTGAAATCTCATCGTTTCTAGAACTTATATTTGTTCCTCTGCAGATAATGTGACTTTTTTCTCTGGATGCTTTAAAGATTATTTATTTATTACCAATTTTATTATATTTGACTGTGATGTATTTTGCTGTAGTTTCCTTCATATTTCTTCTGCTTGGGTTCTTTGAGCTTCTTGGACCTGTGAGTTTACAGTTTTTGTTAAATTTAGAAAATTGACCCTATTTCTTCAAATATTCTGTTTTCTCCCTATTATGCTCTTCAGCTTAGGGGGTTTGAGTTACATACATGCTAGGCTGCTTGAAGTTGATCCTACAGTTCAATGACATGCTTTCTATTTTTTAAATCTTCTTTCCCTGTTTCATTTTGCATAGCTTTTATTGCAGTGTCTTTAATTTCAATCACTGTTTATATGTAGTGCATATTCTGCCATTAATTCCATCAAGTATACTTTTCACCTCAGACATTATATTTTTCATCTCTAGATGTTTGATTTTAGTTTTGATTATATCATTCATGTTCCTATTTAACTTGTTTAATCTTTCCTCTAACTTCTTGAACATATGGAATATGGTTATAATCATGTTCACGTCACTGTCTATTAATTCTGTCATCTGTGTTATTTGTGAGTCTGTTTAGATTGACTGATTTTTCTCCTCAGTATGGGTTGCTTCTTTGCATGCCTGGTAATTTTTATTGGATGCCAGACATTTTGAATTTTATCTTATTGGTATCTGATAATTCAATTTCTATAAATATTAATGTACTTTCAATTTCTATAGAAGCAATTTCTTTAAAACCTAGCTAAAGTGATTCATTCTACTACCACTCATTCCTTACTTTTGTATAACTATGCCATTTTCCTTTTTTACATGAGTAATAATTTGTATATATTTGTTCATTTTCTTATTATCTATCTCATTTCCAAATAGACCGTTAGGTTCATGAAGGAAAGTACCACTTTGCTCACTTTTTATCTGTGATATTTAACAGCGTATATCACATAATTGCTCAATAAATAAATGAGTGATTTTAGATTTCTGCTATGTTAATGCCATGGAGTAACATTTTGGTTGGGGACTTAACATTTTGACAACATTTGAATTTCATTTACTGAATGTAAAGTATAAACCATCCTCAGGCTTCATAATTCTGTTTCTAAGAAATTATTGTTACTGATTATCCTGACTTGACTTTTAGAGAATTTAAAATAGTATATTTTGCCCTGAATTTCTCAAATGAAATGTTCTACTGAAATTAATGCTTCATGGAAATACATTTATATGTGCAATTTAGAAGAATACATAATGTCTTTAATTTGTATTTTTAACATGAAAGCCATAACTATAAAGTTAATAAGTAAGTGTACAACCCATTGTTTTCTTCAACTACTTCCAGAGATTATTAAAATTAAGGTCTTAGTGCCATGTAAAAAATCCTGTGTTTCAGTTTGCTATAATAATATCTCAAGTTTTCCCCCATGCCTATGTAATTTACTGTCCACTAAAATGACACCTAGTAGCATAAACACTTTTTTAAAAAGCAAATAAATCTTGAAACATATTTTTATTATTGTTCAAAAGTTTAAGTATTATTTATATTTGAGCCAAAACTATCTCCTTTGAATGGAGCATATTAGAAAGACCTAACAATATGGATTCAATTATTTCATGGGCCAGTTATCTTGACATAAAGAATCCATTGTGTTCTACTGCACAAGAATGAAGTCCTCTTTAAAGGCAGCATTCTTATAAATGCATCTCAGGGATCATTAGAGTCACCAAGTAAGAGAGCATGAATGGCTCATCTCAAATTTCTCATGACAACTAATGAAAAGAAAAAAAGATCTCTAAACTGTATTTTTAGTATTTTAATTCAGTAACATAATAATTTTATCCAAAATATTGCATGTCAGAATATAATAATTCTCACTTTTTTTTTTAGTCCTTAGTGATTCCTCTGAAAGTTAGATAAAATAATGTCAAATTTTTTTTGGAAGGGTGAAGATGGGAAATGCACCTGATGCTAACACTGTGGAGGAATAAATAGAAAATAATCTTTGGTTTGGAACAATAATGTAAATCTCATGGGAGATTAAACCAGATCAGTAGTGGATAATATGACAACTCAAATGAATAGGCAGCTGTATTTCTCAGGAAAAAAAAAAAAAAGATATTCCCTTTTTATTTCCAAGTGATATCCTAAGTAAAACATGCTGCTTGAAACATAAACCTTCCTTTAAAAATTTGAATCAAGATCCCAGATTTTGGGGTAAATCATCAGGAAAGCAGCTGTTAGCCTGTTATGAAGGAATACAGAGAGTAACAGTACAGATACAAATTCTGAACTCATGAAACTTTATGTTACCATCCATTGATGATAACAGTTACCTTAAGCACTGGCAACATTTAACAGAACTATTAAGTCCCTTTACTCACCATTTTCACTCAAAAGTTAGGCTGTATAACTTATCTCATTTTCCTTTTTTACAATCATATTTTAAACCATCAGTTGGCTGGTTTAATGTATTGATTTCAGTTCTAATTTTGAAATTAGATACCTGGAGTATCAAATGTGTACAAACTTAAAAACTTGATAATATATTTTAGAAATAACTATATACATAGTCTGTGTCTTCTGTTAAATAGTTAAAACTCAGGTATTTATTATAGATACACATATCTAAACACAGACATACACACAATTACATGAGCTTTTGCAGGAATACAGATTGACCTTACCTTGACAGCTATGTTGACCATTTAGCCACCATTCTCTCAGTCACCTGTATCTAGTTAATTTTTGAGCCAAGAAGAAGGCTGCACTGAAGTGCAGAAAAGAATTGCTCCTGAGGGCCTGTCTACAGGTTATATTGTTCATTAGGAAGAGCTGGTTGTCAACAAAAACTCGACTGTGCTTCAGGGTTAAAGGTAAAAAATGTCATGACTCTGATAAAATCACAGTGTATTACATATCATGTTATCAGGTTGTGCTTATAAAGGGTATTTCATCCTAAAAGGAAGTGGAGGTTAGGGGGGAAAGTGGTCTTTTGATAAACAGTAACTCTTAATTTTAATGTAGTCAAATTCATCTGTCTTTTCTTCTTTGCTTTGTACTATTTCTGAAGATAATCTCAATGCATTTTCTGAGCTACATTATGTTAACATTTCCTCCTTTTCCTCAAGATAATACAATATGTTAGGCTCATATTTGTTATCAGTTTCACTAATATCTGCTGTCAATTTGCCATGGAACACTAAAAACAATCTGTTTATTATTTCTGCCAATCCATTTGATCTTAGTCCTTGCTAATCTGTTTTTCTTTAATTTCCACTTAATTTTTTTTACACAGTCTTCTTTAAAGCCCCATTAAAGTAGAGAGATAGCAGGTCTCTAATTTACTTTATCCTTTAAGCTTGTTATCTCATGAAAGAAATTAAATACATCACAGTGGACCACATACACAGTTATAAATTATGTAAGCCTGTCTTTATTCCAGCAATTAATCTTGCTCTTTTGCAAAAAACCCAAGGGGAAATAACCCAACTTGTCTTGTATTTCCAAGAAGCAACATCCACAAAACACTGGGATTTTGCTCTTTACCCAATCTCAAATGTGAGAAATATATCATTAAACATCACTTTTTCCCTAAATACAATTATTAGATAACCTGATTGATAAATGTTTACTTAGAACTAGGAAACAGTATAGTGATATATTTATAGAAAAAATATTTCATGAGAGCTTCTTTCCAAATGCCATTAATTCATTTGGAGAATGAATGAAGGAAAGACACTGTAAATATACACATGTGTGGTCTTGCCCCTTTTCATTGGTAACCAAACCTCTAGATTGTTAGAGGCAGCAGTATGTCCGGCTGAAATACTATGTATGTTCCTAAATGGGAGTTTAGCTTCATCAGGAATTATTCTGCATCGTTTTGTGTCTTTTAAAAGAATACTTTAAGAAATGGAGTGGGGACAGTTCAAGCTAGTAGGAGGATCCTGAACTCACTTTCTCCCATGGACACACCAAATCTGCAGCTACATATTAAACAGTTCCCTCTGAAAAAGACTTGAAAACTAGCTGAAGATCCCCTTCCACAACAAAGGATGAAAAGGCCACAGCCACATCAAGATGGGCAGGAGAGGCAGAGATGCAGTGTCCCTAAAAACCCTACCCCCGGCGTAGCAAAACACAATTGGGAGGGGCCTCACAAATACGGAGCTTCCAGCCAAGGACTGAGGGGTTCAAGCCCCACGTGACACAGCCTAGACCTCTATCAGAGAGACAAGCCCTCAGGATGTCTGGCTTTGAAAACCAGTGAGGCTTACATCCTGGAGGCCAAAAGCGCTGTCAGAAACGGAGACTCTGCTGTTAAAAGACCTGCACTCAGGTTCACTTGCTCTGAGATCCAGTGCAAAAGCAGCAGTTTTCAAAGTGCCTAGACATATGTGGAGATTTATTTGATAATCTTAAAGCACCTGCCAGAGGGGCAGGGGTCTCTTGGAACTCTCTCCAGGGACAGGGCTCTAGTGGGTGACATTTTTCACTCCCCCTTCATTTTGCTAGTGTCAGCAGGCCTACCCTTTCCCAGTGCCCTGTTACAGCCCTGCCAAAGCCAGCAGGTGGGTCAACCCTGGACAGGTGTGCCCTGCACCATGGCCCCACCGAAGCAGGTGAGCAGGCTTATCCTGGCCTAGCACTGCCCCATGGCCCTGCCAAAGCTGGTGGGTGTGCATAGTCCACACAGGGGATGCCCCTTGAATGCCTAGCTCTGGGCTCCATGGGACTGAAAAAGTTGGAGACAGTTTTTGGCAGGCTGCCACCTCAGAGCACTGCGCAGACAGCTGACTGAAACACCCTCCCGCCACCCCCTCAAGTCTTCCTAGACCAGTCCTTCAAGACTGGGACAGGTATCTGTTTTACCTGATATACAGAAACAAAGAGTCAGACAAAATGAGGAAACAGAGGAATATGTTCCAAATGAAAGAACGAGCTAAATGGATTATGTAGGGCGGTTCACCCATAACGAACGACACTTAGACGATTTAGGGACTTGTGAGCTGATGAAATGTTTGGACTTGATGCTATCAGTGATAGAGACTATAGGGGACATTGGGACTGGGTGGAGGTAATAAGCTTGTGAGACAGGCGTGATTCTTCCTTCAGCGCCACCTCAGCTGCCGCTCTGAGGTGTGGTGTGCACTGAGTTCCTTTGTTCCATCCACACACATAAGTCTTGTCACTCCCTTAAAATGTCCCTGGAGGGGTCTTTCAGAATACTGATTCTTCCTTTCAGACATATCTTGTTTGAGAGCTGAGGAAGTCTGTGTCAGCTTCAGGCATTCTCTCTCATTTAGGTCTGAATTTTATTGTTTCTGCCAAATATTCTTCAGTCATTGGAAGTTATGGTAATTCTCGTGTTTCATTAAAGATGTAAATGCATTTGTATTTTTTGTAGATTAAAAAATGTTTCTTTGGGGTATCATGGGAGAGGAGGAGAGAAAAATTACTTTTACTATACCAGCTTTAACTGGGGATATTATTACCTATTGATACTTATAAATAAATCAAGCCAGTAAATTGGACATTTGTTAAATAAGTAAATTCTTCATTTAATTAGCTTGTACCCAACCTGTTTCATAAGAATTCAGATTAATGTTAACTTTTCTATAATAAGTAAACAGACCTCGAATTATAGACCTCTTTACCGTTATGAGAAATCTAAATTAAACTACCAAATGAACTCCCAAAATTGAAAGAATGGTTTAGTTCTAAAAGACTATTTAAAAAAATTAATACCAAGTAATTTTGCAAGGGAATACCACTTGATATTCGGTATTCCCTTGGAAAATCCATCAAGAAAGATTCTCATTTATTTGGAGTTCATTTTTTGCTATATAAAATAGCATGGTGTTAATTTTGTCTCCAGAATTTGGAGAAAATCCTAAGCACATAAAAGAGAAGGTAAATCTTTGGGTTTTTTGAGAATATTTTTTGCCTGCAAGCAGACATAATTGTTGAGTAAATGTATAGAGGTAAGCTGTTGTAGTCAACTGCTAATTATTGCAATTTTTTGCTAAGGGATTGATATAATATGGGACAATAATACTTACAATATTGAATTGTGTAATTAACTCCAAATTTCCCCACAGTATACCTTTTAAAACTTATTTCAGTATGGAATAGCCTAAGGATTAGTTGAATTTCACTCAACCCTTAAGAATATGTATACACAAAGGAAAATAACCAAACAGATAGAAATATGTGGCAAGAAAGACAAGGAGATTGGGTGATTCACATTTAATTTAACAATTTAGAATAACTCTGTTTATTTGGAAATGCTATACTTCCAAGCTAGGAGGTAACTTTATTAAAATATTCTTCCAAATCAAGAGAAAAGAAATATATTTTGAATTATGTATAATAAGCCACCAAAAACTGTCACTGTGCTCTTAAGTTTTGAGAATTTTTTTGTGCTATTGTGTTTCTCTCAAAGTGAGAGCATTTTAACTAAGGTGAGAGGAACATTTGTCTTCAGTCTGTCAGAGTAAAGTCATGCTAATGGATTTAATCTGGCTATCCTGAGACTCAGACCTTCAGAGAAAAGTGAAGGGCATATTTTTAAAATGGATTACTTAAAATTCATCTTAATACTCCAGTCATTTATGAGACAATGTTTGCCTTACTTCCAGTACACAGACTTACTCACATAAAAACACACACACAAAGGCTTTTATTTTTTTCTAGCTGTTTTGTTAGTAATTAAAAATTTTTTGAATCATATTCTTTTTCTAGTATGTATTCTAGCTAGTTTTTCTTGCATATATAAAGATTGTCAATTTTTATATGTTTATTTTATAATCAGTAGTCAAATTTTACCCTCCCAAATTGTAATAATTTTTGGCTTATCTTGAGTTTTATACATGTGGAATTGTTTCACCTGAAAATGATAATGTGATGTTTTTCATAATTATACATCTATCATTTAAGATGTGATTTAAGATACATTTTCCTTGATTTTTTTCATTGACTAGTAGAACTTTTAAGACATTAGATAATAATAATGATACATATTGTTATTTTCTCACTATTTTAATGTTATTATGTATCATTGATACACATTTTAAGTTTGTATCCTTCTCTCCCTAATTTACTACATGTCTTTATGAAGAGGTGGTTTTTTTTTCAATTTTATTAAATATCTTTTGATGTCTGTTGAGACTGTTCACATTTTATTTGACAAATTGCATTCCCAACTTAAATCTTTGTTCCTCCCTAATTATTTAAGTATGCTCTTGGATTTTTCATACTATTATTCTATTTAGGATTTTTAGATGTAAAGTCATTTTAATCTTTGTTGTTTAATAACAAAGATTTTAAAAAATAAATTTACCATTGAGCTTTTCTTTAGCAGTTTATTATAGGTTTTAACATACTCTATATAGGATGTTAGAAAAAAAAGAAAATGCCCCTCATAAGAAATCCTTATAATTTTTTTCAGAATCATTAACCAAAATTATTTTGTTTTATGTAGCTATGTGACTTGCTTATGTACAGTAATGTGCTCTGTGTTTTTGTCTAAATTCTATGAAGAGAGAAAAAGTGAAAAGTCTTTTAGCTTTCTTTATCTGACACTTGAAAATGTATTTAATTTGCTTATGAGTCTAAAAGACAAAAAAAATCAACATGGGAATGAAAATACATATTAGCATAATTCTTTACTAATCTATTACTTATTCCACTGAAGAAGTGAATCTTTTGAAATATCTGTACTTTGAATATTCAGCAATCAAATGACTGCAATCCCCTAATTTTCTGTTTCACAGTAGAAATCTGATTGGATTTATAGAGGTGTGTATGTATTAATGACACAATATTTCCACATTTAACCTTTGAATTATATGGTAAAGAACATTCTGGTGAAATTTACAGTTTTCATGAACTGAGGGAATTTAAAACTAGTAATATTTGCTATATTTTAACAATTTTAAAATTAAGGCTGCTATACTTTAACAAAATTTTAATTAATTCATGTCCTTATTTTATATTCTTTAAGTCAAATGTTAACGAACATTTTTGCTCTTCCTTAAATTAAGCAATGTTAATATTTAAGTGTAATATAAGAGATCAGTGTTCCTTGTATTTATTTTTCCTGGTTTTATCATCCAGTGGCATATTGTTTAACTGCCTCCTTAACTGCTTTGCCTTTAGGTTTTTCTGCTTAGTGTTTTGCTCCTTTGTCAATGATGTGTAAGATCTTATAGTTCAGCTCAGAGAAATTAAATGTAAAAAAGTTTCATTAATTTAGGAATGGAGATGCTTTAGATTCATGTTCCCTTGTTCAAGACATATGCAATTTTTTATACTGATACATTGACATTCTTCTTTTAAATTTACTAATGACTAGAGAAAGCTTGGATTAAAATCACATGACAAAAAGTATGACATTCATCTAATTCAAATCAAAGAAAATGAATGCAACATGAAAACAAAGTGCTCTGACAGTGATAAGATATTAAAAGTACAACATTTATAAATTGGTCATTTACACTGGATTATAGACTATCTGACCACCAGTTTGAACTCACATTTGATAACCCATGCTAAAAACCTCGTATGACTGATCAGTGGCCCATGAGAAATAAATCAGCATTTTAATAAATGCAAAATATTCACAGTGGAAGAAAATCTCCATTATCTGTCACTGTTGTTTTTAGCCTGTGAACTTTGTTTGTTCATGTGATGACAATAAAGTGTGTTTTTACCTTGGTGATAAATTTAGTTGCATAATAGTGCAAGTTCTTAGCCTATTTCTGCCCATACTTGTAAATATTTCTTAAGAATTGACATCAATAACTAGGTCTTCCATTCTGGTTTAATAATCCAGGGACATTAGTAAAGCTTTGTTAGCCATCTAACTCTTCCTGATACACTTAGGCTGGTCCTGAACTTAACAATTTACATATGAGCCCTTTTTAAGTGTTGAGTCTGTACTGGGATTTGTATTGCAGACGGGCCGTTAGCAAGAAATTGACACTTTCAAAAATCCTGGGAACTCAAGGTTCTTCTCTCTCAATGTAAAGTACATTTCCTTTGTGTACTGTGTACACAACTGAGATTGTGCTGCTCACATATTTTTAGTGTTAAAATATCCTTTAATAATAATTTTAGAAAGGAACAATTGTGATAGTAGTCTTTCTTTTTATCATCCCTACTTATAATGTAAAGCTGGTAATTTTTTTATCTGTTTTCTAATTCTAAATTTTTAATAAATTATTTTTATTTTTTTAGGTAGCTGATCAGTGTATTATTTTTAATAGTAAAGATTTTATATTTTATTTGCTCTAAGAGTGATCTGCCACCAAGTATCCTATTAGCTACCTATGCTCTGTTATAGTTCTTTGGGGATTGTGGGAGAATAAAAATCATGCATATGGGATTATAGTTGGCAAATATTGAGTAATATATATTCTTTATACATTTTTGTGTTTCCAGAATTTTCTATCATGAACACATAATACTTTTAAAATCATGAAATAATATTAAGAAAACCATGGAACCATAATATTTGCCAAACAAAAATAAGTCATTAGTATGATTCCATTTATAACATACTTTTTAAATCACTGTGATTCTTGAAGTACAAGTTTGGGGACCACTGCCTTAAATGTTCAAATTCAGGCTCTGCAGGAGGGAAGCAATGAGTTCTCAATAATGCAGCACCCTGTGTTGGAGATGAAGGCAAGGGCATCTTTGGGTTCTCTGAGCACTCACTATCTATTCTGAGTATTAAGCATAATGAGCCTCACTTTTCTGAGAGGCAAGGGGAAACTAGAGGTGTCCAAGGAAGTCCCACTGGGTTTTTATTATGCCTTCCATCCTTAGCAAACAAAGAGAGTTATGACCAGTTGATGAACAGTGGTTTTGACCTGAGGGCTCATCAGTAGCCTCTGTAAAACAAGTTCTTGCGGAGAAGCTTAACGTCCGAAAACCGTGTGGAAAGAGCTATGAGCTACCGCTATAGTGAGAGAAACCACAGTGCCGACTAGCAGACTATGCAGGGACAGCTGAAGGATTTAGAAAGATTGGAAGAAGACTTCAAAGGGAGAGGCTACCCGATGACTAGCAACCAACTAAGGTGCTAACAGTCCCATGATACCAGGAGCTGTGTGTTTAAAATAATGTGGCATCCTGGTCCAAAGGACAGGCTTTGAAGTTAGAATTAAGATTAGATCCTGGCTTCACCAGGATCTTACTGGCTCTGAGGCCATGGACATGCTCTGTAACCTCTATATGCCTCAGTCTCTTGAGCTATGATATGAGTATGATAATATTGAACTCAAAGGATTGTCAGCAAGGCAAACATGTTGTTTTAGGATTAAATTAATGAATGTATGTAACCTGCTTAGCACCCTGCCTGCTATATACTAAGCTCCCAATGAATACTACTAATTATTATTGTATTTGTTAATTAAAAAGTCTTTTTTTGACCCTTTCTGTCAGGCACAGGGCTAGGTACTAGGAGATTCTATGGTTAGCAAACATTGAATGGACTTTGCCTGCCCTGTGCCTGAGACTAGTTACTGTTGCAACTGGTAATCTTCTGAGGGAGACAGATCTTAAGTAATAATAGAAATAATATAATTACAAACTTCAGTAAGTGTAATGGAGGAAAAGTACAGCAAACAATAACTCAGATGATTTAATGTGAAGGCTTGAGCTAGTTCGGTGGGAGTCAGAGGAGACTTTGAGAAGAGACATGCAGGTGATGTAGATGTTAATGAGGCAATGGAGGAAAGGGTGTGGGAGGAGAATGTGCCAGGTAGACAGAGCATCTTATGCAAAGGTTCTGAAATTGGAAGATGCAAGCTGTATTTATGAAACTAAAAGAAAGCCAATGTTGCCAGAGAAAAGATGGAGGAGGAGGCAGGGCCCGAATGTTCAGAATATTTTAGGACATAGTAAGGACCCAATATTATTTTAAGAGCATCAGGAAACCATTGATGAGAAAGTATATGTAATAGGAAACCATTAAGTAAGAAAATGTATTACAAATACTTTAAAAATATTCTGGCTGCAGTTTAGGGACAAGATCAAAAGGGCCAAGAAAACTATTTAGGAGGCTAAAGTGTTTGCATAAAACTAGATGATAGTTTTTCTAGGAGGGTGGCAGTGGGTGGTGAGGTGAGTGTCAAGGAGGTCTTGTTTTCTAGGTTGTGTCATTAGGTAGGGGCTGTTTACCGAGACAGAACCTGGCACAGGACAGACATCAAGATGCCCATTTGCTAGTCAAGTAGAGTTGTCAATTAGTCAATGTATATCTTGATTTTGCTAACTGTAAGATGTGTATTTTCATATTTTAATGTCCCTAAAATTGAGCTACATATTATAATCAATGGTATGCCATAGTTAAATTTCCAGCCAATTTATATTTCTTAGTAGTATGTAAACTAATGGAGTCATCAACAGCTGTAATGTCTTAGATTCAACAAAATATCTTGCTTATTATTATTGCTGATACTGAGAACAAGGAAGACCACCCTTGCATTGATTAGTAGCCCACGAGTACTGACTAACCAAAAATTCCTGATCAGTATCCAACAAGAACATCCAAAATAGTGTTGGAGTGACCGGAAATGGCAGTGACTTCAGGATGACTGACCATTTTCCCACTCACCCATCCAGAGCACAAGCAAGATGGGGGAGGAGCAGGAAGCTGCCGTCATTGTCTAAATAGAATAGAGGCTGTTCCATCATCTGTTAAATGGAGAGCACGATAGTAACAACAATAGCACTTAAGTAATGCTGACCACAGACCAGGTGTTCTTCTAAAGACTTTATGTCAACTCATGTATAGTCTTCATTACAACACTGTCATGTGAACATTTTTACTAAGATACTAAGCCTGAGAGATGTTAGCTAACTTGCTTCGGGTCACACAGCTCATAATTGGCAGCTCCAGGTTGTTGACCAAGCAGTTGAGAGCCTCTGCGCTCAGCCACTGCTGCTGCTGCCTCTAATGAAGATAAGTGACTGCTTGGTGACCTGGGAGCAATAGAGAGTCATGGAAATATTGTGTGGGCTTTTGCTACACACCAGACCTGGACACAAGAATCTGAGCTCCTCAGAGTTTTACTACATATATGGCTTGATAAGAAGGGATAAGGAAGAGCTCTTACACGTTCGCATTCTGAGAACAACATTATTACATCTAAATCCAATGTAGCAATATTGACTTAGCAGTATATTAAAAGAAAGGTGCTCCATAAATAACAAGTTATCAATATCAGCAGTGAAAATTAAATTCCTGTTTTTATCTTGGGATGACATGCATAATAAAGCAAAAAGAAGAGGACATGTTTTACAGACTGTATGTTTTCTAAAATAAAAAATGCTTATTTGTAATCAACTTTGATATTACAAAGGAAGGTACAGTAATTCAAAAATCATTATGCCTTGTTGATTTAAGCTGCAAGGCTCCATTTGTATTTCCTGATGGCAAATGGTGGCATTAGCAAGACTGTGAGCTAGAAACCTTCAGTGTGTGTCTGATACTACAGCTATCACTGTATCACGTTATCCTGGCAAGTTCAGTATTACACAGACTTCACTTATTTCTACTTAGTCTTCAGTCAGGATAAGCCAGTAAGAGAAAGTGCCAGTTCTGTATTCACCACTGCTTAGATTTTAGTGTAGACATTTTATTGTGCCCAAAATGGAAACATTTGCCTTTATGGGAAATAAAATGCTTTGTAAAAACAAGTATAGCCCTATTAAGTAATGTTACTAAACATCTTGTTTAAGCTAAAGGAATTAGAAAGATGTAAATCTTGAGTAAGAGAGAAAGCTTAAGTGAAATTTCACACCAAATAGGCTGCTGCTGTTGCTAGCTTTTCCTACTTTATTTTTTTCTTTGCAGTTTCAAAGAAAGAAACTCTGATTGCTAGATTGATACCTGGCTGACTATCCACCAACAAACCTACTTTCTTAATCATTTAATCATTATGTCAAACTGCCTTATACTCACTGCACCACAAAACACGATATTTAATAAAATAAAGGGGAGAAAAGAAAGGAAGGTAGGTAATAGGAAGAGAAAGAAAGACAATATAATGGGATTCTAAATAAAGATTTACATCAGTATCTCTCTTTTCTTTGAAATATTTCTAGGTAAAGTCACTTTGAATGAACTGCTCAAGAGACTGCCTTACTAAATTTTAAGACATTGGCTTGTCAACCAAAAACTGAAAACACAAACTGGAGGCCCAAGAGCCATTACCAAAGATTTTTTACTCTACAATTCAAATTATTTTTTAATTCCAGCTTTCTTATCTACTAGTTAACACAGGTCATGTTCTCTTGACAAGCATTTGTTTGCAAATAAGAATTTCCTCACACAATCCAAATTTTAATTGAATCATTTACAGATTGCAAGATTTAAGCAAGTTATTTAATTTCTTTGGACCTTAAATTCCTCATATAAAATGGAAGTAATAACAGTGTCTGCCTTATAGATGTGTTATGAAAGTTAAATATGTTAATGGTTTAGACCAATTGGAACAATTCCTTGCATATAGTAGGTGCTATATAAATATTTATGTTTGCGTTATTATATTTTCTTAAAGACCAAAGCCTAAGAATATTGATTATTTCAGTAGTTCCTGTTTATGGAACTCTACATTTACTTAACATTTTTGTCAAATTACTCTGATTTCATTGTTTAATGGCAATTAAAGAAATACATGGTCATGTTATAAAATATGGTTATGTTATAGTGTGTATAATGTGAATGCTGTTAATTGGTTATCTTACTTTTCTCTAAAGCTATTAACAACACTGCTTTAAACTGATAGTTTGACGATTCTACTACTAAAGCCCTTAAGTCTTAATTTTTGCTAGGAATTATTTTGGGTGAAGTATCTTTGGCTAAAGAAAACTATGTTATCAACATAATCATTAGGATTCAATTTGCATCCCTTAAAGAAACACATTTAGAAATTTTTCAACAATGTCTAAAATTTTTTTAAATAATTCTTTTTTTTTTACAGAAGACCGTGAAAAATACTCTGAAATCACCAAGAAATCCAATGCAATTGAAATGTTATTTACACTCTACCCTCCTCAAGGTGCCCATGTGCGTAATAATAATTGGCTTAGGTCAACTTGGCTGAGACCCATAGTAAACGGGGAAGAAGGATATAAGTATATAGGTAAGATACTAAACCGTATTATTTTCTTTTATAATAAAGAAGAAATGACCTTGTGCTTTATTAAGTACACTTATCCATCACGAGGATGATGTGGAGTATTACATTGGCCCTATAGAGTATTACCTTTAGTTCTTAAGTATTATGCTTGTAATTTAAAATGTGGCTGTTTTTCACTTTGGTGTCTCCACTAGAATAGTGAAGACACACTGTGTTTGTCTGTTCACCTAATAATGGACATTTGGGTTGTTTTTTAAAAAAGTGATACTATAAGGAAAGCTGCTGTGAACATCATGTGCAAGACTGTGCATAGACACGTGTTTGCATTTCTCTTGACTAAACTGTTTTCCAAAGTGATACCATTGCATATCCACCATCAACAGAAATATAAGCGTTGCTTTTGTTCCATAACTATATCAGTACTTGGTGTAATCAATTTTTCTAACTTCAGCTGTTCTGATAGCTATGTATTGGTGTGCCATTGTGGCTTTAATTTGCATTTATCTAGTAGATAATGATATATAGCATCTTGTCATGTATTTGTCGTTTGTTTATCTTCCTTGGTGAGGTGTCTCTTCAAAGTTTTGGCCACTTTTATATTGTTTTTTGTTGTTATTAAGTGTTGAAAGTCCTTTAGATATTCTGAATATAAATTCTTAACATATGTATGCTTTGCAAATATTTTCTCCCAGTCTGTGGCTGTCCTTTCTTTCTTTTAATGATATCTTCTGAAAAGCAGGAGTTTTTAAATTTTGTATCTACCACTGTATTCTTTTATGATTCATGCTTTCACTGTTATATCCAAGAAACATTGGTTAGACCTCTGGTCTGAAGATTTTCTTCTAGAAATTTTACAGTTTTAGGTTTTACATTTCAGTGAATGATTTATTTTGAGTTATATTTTGTACATAGCTCAAAGTATAGGTTGAAGTTCTTTCTTTGTTAACATATTGATATCCAAATGTGTTAGCACTATTTGTTGAAATAGTACTAATCTTTAATAGTATTATCTCTCTATTAATTAACTTTGTATTTTGGTAAAAAAAACCAAATAAGACAAAGAAAATATATAGATGACAAAGAAACACATGAAATAATGACCAATTTACTAGTCCTTAGGCAAATACAAATAAAACCCATCGAGTCCTACCACTACTCATCTATTAGAATGACTAAAGTAAAATTTAAAAATCTGATAATTCAAGTCTAGCAAGAATGTAAAGTAACTGGAACACTCATATATTGATGGGAAATGCAAAATTGCACAACAAATACTTAAAAATGTTGATTTTTTTCTTATAGTTAATATACTCTACCAATGAAACCCAGCCATCCTACCCCTTGAAAATTACCCAAAAGAAATGAAAGTGTTTGCTTACACAGAACCTGTATATGAATGTATATAGCAGCTTTAATCATAAATGCCAAAAGCTGGAACAACACAAATGTTTGTCAACTGGTGAATGAATAATCAAAATCTGTTAACATCTGTACAATGAAGTACTATTCAGCAATAAAAAAGAAAGAACTATTGCTGCAATAACATGGATGAATTTCAGATGCATCATGTTAAGTGTAAGAAGCCAAACTCAAAGGCTGTATATTGATTCCATTTAAATGACATGTTGGAAAACAAAACTAATAGGAGAGAATCAGTCTTGTGATTGCCAGGGTTTACTGCTGCTGGGAGGGTTTGACTACAAAGAGGTCCTGTGAGGGAGTTCTTAAGGCGATGAAACTGTTCTGTATTTTGATCATAGTGTGGTTACATGACCCTAACATTTACTAAAACTAACTGTATACCAAAAAGAATGAATTTTACTAAAATACATTTTAAAAATAAATAAAACAGAAAAAGAGAGAAGAATTTAAGAATGACCAACAAACCCAAAAATGATGTGCACCATTTGTGGCATTAGGGAAATGTAAACTAAACACAGTGGGATACTACTACACACCTACCATAGGGGCCAAAATTAAAAAGACTAAGCACTCCAAGTGCTGAAACTAGAACACTAATATTCTGCTGATACAAAAGTAAAAGGGTAAAAACACTGTGCAAAATAGTTTGACGCTTTCTTAGA
The DNA here is from genome assembly GCF_048564905.1 of Vicugna pacos. Classification (NCBI taxonomy): domain Eukaryota; kingdom Metazoa; phylum Chordata; class Mammalia; order Artiodactyla; family Camelidae; genus Vicugna; species Vicugna pacos. Next base: position 15,270,256 of record NC_132988.1, read on the forward strand.
AAGTTAAATGTACACTTGCTATACAACCCAGCCATACCACTCCTAGCTATTTGCCCAAGAGAAAAGAAAGTATATGTCTATACAAATACTTGTACATAAATATTCATAGACCCTTTTTTGTAAAAGACTCAAAGTAGAAACAACTCAATTGCCCATATACAGATGGAAAGATAAACAAACTGTGATATATCCATGCAGAATACTATTCATCAATATAAAAGAACAGACTATTGAATACATACGATGCATGTAACAAACAGTATGGCTAAATCTCAAAAGAATTACGCTGAAAGAGGTCAGACAACAAAAGAGTACAAGAGTATGATTCTATCTATATAGAAGTCTAGAAGTCGCAAACAAACTAGGCCTATGACAGGAGCAGATCTGTGGTTACCTGGGCTGGCGGTGAGAAATAGAAGTGAGATGTGATGGGTTACAAAATTTTGGGGGGTGATGGAAATGTTTATTAACTCGATTGTGGTGATTCATGATGGTTCCACAGATGCAAACATATGTCAAAATTCGTCAAATTACACATTTTAAATATGTGTAGTTTTTCATTTGTGCTTCAGTAAAGCTATAGAAGTAGTTGAAAACATTAATTTATAGAACCAAGATATTAAAATTTAATTTGCTAATATTTTTGAAAGATGACTTTTATCTTTACATTTTAAAACTAGCATATTAGAACTTATCTATAGAGAGTCACAAATTTAATGCAATCTCATTTCACTTGCACATGTAAAGGTATATTTAATTGCTCAGTTCTGATAGGTAGCCTAGAGGAAGAAGAGGGAAAGAAAGAGAAAGAAAATTATGAAAAAGAAAGCTGAAGGTTTTAGGTTCTATAAGGTGAATCAGGACCCTGATTGCAATTTATTTACTCTTTGCAATTTCCCCCTGAAAATTAACAGAATGTGACCTATTACATTTTAAAAGATTTGTGTTCATTGTTTAGAGCCCATTTGTAAACATTTGGTTCAAATAAAACAAATCGAAAGGAAATACACAAGTGGCCTTATGTTATAAGTTGAGGGCTCATCTCCTGAAGTTTTATGCTTTCTTTTCCCTTTTTAGTAAGTGACTGGGCCTTGAATCTTTTTAAATTACAGTTGTTATTAAATTGATTGACAAGAGTTTTCAGCATTTGCCTTGAAAAAGATTAGTCTATTACAGAAGTGCTTTCTGAAACTCAGTAACTCCTTAGGTATAAACATTTTAAGGAAGATAGCTCTGGAAATTTATTATGTGTCCAACATTAATACTCCACAATGTAGACACTCCTGTTTATTGATTTCACTCTGTAGATTTAGAGACAGATCATCAGTAAGAGCTGAAAAGTAGTTAATAGAGTTACTGAATGTTCTACAAATGGCATGGGTTGCTAACAAATTGTAATATTAAGACCATACACACTCTAAAAATATTTAGTATATCCATATTTTATATCCCAGAATTTCTGGGCTTGAATATGAACAAAGCATTTCTTCTGAATTATAATTTTATAATCTTAGAATATGAATTTTAAAAATCCTTTATTCTATTTAATTTTTTTTTATCTAGAAGCACATGTCTTGTCAAACTTATTTTCAGGAAACTTATTTTGGAAGGCTAGTCTTTTTTTTTTTTTTTTTTACATGAACAAGCCATTCTTTTATTCACTCCACAGAAGAAAAGATGACAATATTGAGTAACTGATTAGCATCTCTGAGTTTTAAACTCTGTCTCTCTGAAGATACAGGTTCTTCGTGGCAGCAGCTCTCCTCCCTGTTTTGACTGGAAGGCTGGTCTTTTAACATGTCTTTGGTTGTCTTTCCCTATGAGCTGTCTATCCCTAAGTGCCCCTGCCCCTCTGGCCTGCCACGGATAGGCTGGACTTTTTCCTCTCCTTCATGTACTTTTGTGAGTTTGGTGGATTTCCAGCCTGGAAGCTGTAGATTATATTAATGAACTCTTGGAATTCTAATGAGAATACCTTAAAAGGGGTAGGTTAGCCTTTATCTTTCAAGGGAAATACAAATGAATGATTAAATTACTTTCTCAAACCATTGGTCCATTCTTAACTGAAATCATATTATTGTATTACAGTAAGGTTTCTAATTAGTTCAGATTCCGAGTAATGAGCAAAGACCTCTAGTTCTGCTACTTCTTTGTCATACATCATTTTGAGCCCTTCATATAGTAAATTTTACTTACCTTTATAATATGTGGTTAAGTAAGTTATGTAATTAATACTGGAAGCAGATTTCCTGGTCTAATCACTGTTTTGTTACCTATTATGAGTACAAGCTATCTTTTTTATGCCCTTCAGTTTATACCACTGCCTACGGGCAAGGCCTGATTACATTAGCCAAATGAGAATCTATGCCATCTTTAAAGACTATGGAAATTACTCAATTGTCCTTGACAGTCAAGTCTGATTTTTATGATCTCCTCTGTCAGAATTTTCTACTTTGCAACGTAAGAGTTTCTCTTCTTACACACTCTTTGTTGCAGTTGTAACTATTTCACTCTTCACAAAATAAAAGCTCTGCATAGATGATTAAGACTCTTTCTTTCTGCTAAAAATATTCCTTTTAAAATATAATTCCTCAGAAGCCCTCTGTCTAATCCTTAATGTCTTTTGGCACTTCTCTCTATAAACATTTTCCACATTTTCTCATTTGTTTAAAAGTAGTGGAACTCAGACTAAGATATAATAATCCAATAAGTCTGATTTATTGTGAATATAATCCTAGCTACTACATGTTCTGCTTATATCTTTTGTGCTTTTTTAGACTTCTTAAATACACATCTCAGCATTTACTTGGATTTCTATCCATCATTTTTATCTCCTTTTTGGGAGCATATTTTCTTGTAGCTATATGATATATGTGTAATTTATTTTGCCTTCTTAAGTCCCTACCGTGACTTGTTCTGATTTTCCTTAACTTATTTAAAATATGGACATTTATTACTCTTGTTAAAACTAAGTTGAGTGTTGAGCCCATTCTTCGAGGTGGTCTATAACATTAATTATTACAAAAATAAAAAACCCAAATAAATCCTGATTTGAAAGGAGCTCCATATATTTTATATCACTTATATCTGCTCAAGCATAGGAAGTGGCTGTTATTATTTGGATAGGTTTAAATGTACTATGGCTAGTTCAATATTGTGCTTTGCCTGTAGAGTATCTGCTTGCTTGAGGAGAATAATGTAGTCACTGAAAATTATATTTTAAGTTCAACTGTACTTGAAAAATTGTTTGGATATATACCCGTTGATCTCCCTTTTACCAACTACAAACACCTTGCAGCCTCCTCTTTTATGTTCTTTAATGTTCCTTTGATTTTCATTGTTAAGGGCAAATCATGTGAATGTGTTTTCATGATAAATGTAATTACTGGTGGAAAAAATGTTATTTTATTTTAGATGGTTCAGTTGATTAAAATTTCAGCATTAGTACATTCACAAGAATAATCCAACATAAAGATGACAGGAATGCTATATTATATCTGGCTAGCGTTTTTTAACTATGGTCAAATTATTAAAAATTCTTTAGGATGATGAATTAGGTCTTCCTTATTTGATGGAATGAGTTTGATGGAATGAGTGTGTTCTGTGAATTCCTTTTTTTTTTTTCTTGGATGTCAGTGATAAAATCAGAGATGTGGTTCTCATTTCCTCAACCCATTTCACTAAGCAAGTTGGAAGCACTGAGGAAGAAGACATTAAGGTATGGCATCAGGTCTGTATTTAAAGGAAATGTGAGTTGCACAAATACAACAACCTACCACTCACTACATTACTGCTTATCTTTGTAAAATAAAAATTGTAGGATTATTGTTTCATTATTTTATTTCTTCATCTATTTATTTAACAAGCATTAATTGAGTGTCTCCTGTATGCTTGGCAACAAAGATTGAGAAATAACTAAAGCTTATACTTAATCCCTGCCCTAGAAGCGTTTACATTCTAGCAGATCCAAAACCCTGTCAGATTTTGGCTTAGTCAGTCCTACTGAGCACTCTTATTAGTCCATGAGTCAAATAGAATGATACCAAATGAGGACCTTCAAAAAAAATCTTGACAGAACACCTCTAAATGACAAAGGATAACAGTAACACTCAATATCTGAAATAAAAACTCAAAGCTGAGTTCATCGTCCTTCTAAGTAAGGGAGAGTCATGTTGGTTAAATAGTCTCCCCAGGTAAAAAAGACTGTTGATACTAATAAGGGTTTTTGAGAAGAGTGGTAGCCAACTCCCAAGATGACCCCAATGATCTGTGCCTCTTGGTATTCATGCCCGTGTGGAGGTACACACATTGCATCAGGGTTGGTCTTTCTTACCAACAGAATACAGCAAAAGTGATGGTATGTTATTTCTGAGGCTAGGTCATAAAAGATTTTGTGGCTTCTCCCTTGCTCTCCTTTAGATAAGCTACTCAGGAAAGCTAGCGATCATGTCACAAAGGCACTCCAGCAGCCCTGTTGAAAGGTTGGTGTACTGAGGAGCTGAGGACGTATGCCTATGGGCAGTAAGGAACTGAGGTCTATGTGGGTAATGCAACATGGTTGTGGAGCCTCCAGCACCATAATACTCCTGCAAAGATAACTCCAGCTCCAGTGACAGCTGGACTGCAACTGACCCACCCAGAAAATCCACTGCAGATTTCTAACCCTCAGAAACTATGTGAGACAAATGTTTGTTGTTTTATCCCTCTAGTTTTGGGATAATTTGTTACACAGCATACAAGTCAGTGATTGGTGGTTTTTACTAGTGGGGGTGAAATGACGTAGGATTGAGTGTGACCCCTCAGAAATGAGTTACTAGTTGACTGGCCTTCAGAACATGTTACTAGAGTGGAACTTTTGTTCATTAGTTAACTTTCAAAAGTAGGATTTCTCACTAATTGATTGGTTGGCTTTCAGAGGTGTATTTACTGAGGTGCATTTTCACCAGCTGATAAAATAGGTTTAATATTGGTTCTGGGGTTGCTTGTCAGTGTGGCTATAGAACTATAATTCATTGGTTAAAGAGGTATAAAAACAAGTTCTGATATTAACTTGTTACATAGCTGTAGAACTGTTAGGCTTTTCTTATGAGTGTCGGGGGGAAAGTTATTCTCAATAAATAGGTGCAGAAAGATACAAAATAGAAATTACATGGTAGTTGACTTAATATAAACAATTAAGCATAACTGTAAGCCTAGGTAAGGAGAATGACTGTATTTGGCAGTATTAGAGATGATTTTATAAATATGATGACTTATGAGTTTATTCTTACAGAACAGATTAGAATTACTAAGTAGGGAATAGAAGAAAGTTGAATAGGCAAAAGGAAGAGCATGGGAGAGTCCAGATGTGGAAACTAACATTGTTTTAAGAAATTTTAAAAAAATTCTCCTGCTGAACTTAGCACAGGACTCTTTTTTTCTTATTGTGTTATAATTGGAATATAACATCATGTTAATTTCAGATGTACAATATAATGATATCTGTATATATTGTGAAATGATCAACACAAGAAGTCTAGTTAACATCTGTCATGATACATAATTATAATTTTTTTCTTGTGACAAGAACTTTTAAGATCTACTCTTAGTAACTTTCAAATACATTATAGTATTATTAACTATAATCATCAAGCTATACATCTCCATGACTCATTTATTTTATAACTGGAAATTTTTACCTTTTGACCACTGTTTCCTATTTTCCCACTCCCCTGCCTCTGACAGCCATTAATCTAGTCTCTGTATCTATGAATTCAGTTGATTTTTTGTTTGTTTGTTTGTTTCGTTGGTTGTTTGGTTTTTAGATTCCATACATAAGTGAAATTATATGGTATTTGTCTTTCCCCCTCTGATTTATGTCACTCACTCAACATAAGGACTTCATGGTCCATCCATGTTGTTGCAAGTGGTAAGATTTACTTCTTTTTGTGGCTGAATAATATTCCATTGTGTATATATGCTCCACATTTTCTTTATCCATATGTCCATTGATGGACACTTAGGTTGTTTTCATGTCTTGACTGTTGTAAATAACAACACTGCATTGAGCATGGGGGTACATGTATTTTTGAGTTAGTGTTTTAGTTTCCTTCAGATAACTACCCAGAAGTCCAGAAGTGGAACTGCTGGATCATATGGTAGTTCTACTTTTAACTTTTTGAGGAAACTTCATACTGTTTTCCACAGTGGTTGCACCAATTTACATTTCCACCAAGAGTGTACAGGCTTCCCTTTTCTCCACATCCTCACTAACACTTGTTATTTCTTATCTTTTCTATAGTAGCCATTCTAATGGGTGTGAGGTGATATTTCATTGTGGTTTTGATTTGTATTTCTCTTATTAGTGACGTTGAGCACATGTTCATGTATCTGTAGGTCATCTGTATGTCTTCTTTATAAAAAATATTCAGATCTTCTGCTCATTTTTAAATGAAGTTTTTTTTTCTTGTTATTGAATTGTATGCATTCTTTATATTTTTTGGATATTAACCTCTTATAAGATATAAGAATTATAAATACTCTTTCCTATTCAGTAGTTTGTCTTTATTTTCATTGATGGTTTTCTTTGCTGTGCAGAAACTTTTTAGTTTGATATAGTACCACCTGTTTACTTTAGCTCTTGTAGACTTTGCTTTTAGTGTCAAATCAAAAAATTATCACTAAGATCCATATCAAGTAACTTACCACCTATGTTGTCTTCTAGGAGTTTTGGTTTTAGGTCTTACATTCAAGTCTCTAATCTGTTGTGAGTTAATTTGTGTGTATGGTGTAAGAGAGTGATCCAGTTTCATTCTTTTGCATGTGGCTTTCCAGTTTTCCCAACACGATTTATTGAAGAGTCTATCCTTTCTTCATTGTATATTCTTGCCTCTTTTGTTATAAGTTAACTGGTCATATACATGTGGGCTTATTTCTGGGCTTTCTCTTCTGTTCCATTGATTTTTGTGTCTGTTTTTATGTCAATATCATACTATTTTGATGACTATATTTGTAATATAGTTTGAAATCAGAAAGCATGATGCCCCCAGCTTTATGGTTCTTTCTGAAGATTGCTTTGGCTATTTGAGATCTTTAGGGAGACTCTTTTTATTTTGTAAAGCCTGATTATTGGTGAACATAGTCTACGATGGCAAGGATTAAAAAAAAATCATTTGGCAATATATATTTTGTTAATATAAATTATGATTATATTATACACACATTTATATATATGTATATATAATATACATATTTGAAAATATAATATACCATATTTTATATAAAACTCTCTAATGTATGAATTATTCTAATTTCTAATTATATACATATATTAAAAATCTCTAATTTAAAAAAAATTATATTTACATAGATTTATAAATACTATATAGCAGCCCCTGGTATCTGCCATGATTGTTATGATGGTAAAATGCCATAGTTAATGTAAAGTTAATATTTATAAATTTCAAACTCATAAGACTAAGGGCTATACATTTTATGTGATTTTCTCATTTTATCTTCATAATCTGTATGATAGATGCTATTATTGAACACATTTTACTAGAAGAAATATTATGCCCTTGAAAGGCTAAATAACTTGTGTGGTCATCCAGCTATTAGGTGGTACAGCCAGGATTTCAGCTCAAATATTCTGAACCTAGAGCAAGCACTTAGAACTTCATATTATAAATGTATAATAAAGATGAATTTATTTTGATTCATGAAGAGAATATTAAATTATGATTAGTTTATTCTTTTAGAATTCAGTGGAATGTGTATAATTCATCTTAAAGAAGTAATACTTATAGATTTATATATGATAGCAATTGCAGCATTGTAATTACTGCAAATGTTTAAACAATGTAAATCCACAATAATAGGGAAATGGTTAAATAAATTATGATTCATTAATAATATGGAATTCAATATGAACATTACAATTATTTTATTAAGTATTTACTTATAGGGAAATATGAAGATTTAAAAATTTGTTAATTGAAATATAGTTGGTTTACAATGTTGTGCTAATTTCTGATGTACAGCATAATGATTCAGTTATACATACATATATATATATTCCTTTTCATATTCTTTTTTATTATAGGCTATTACAAGGTACTGAATATAGTTCTTTGTGCTATATAGTAGGACCTTGCTGTTTATCTATTTTAAGTATAGTAGTTAGTATCTGCAAATCCCAAACTCCCAATTTATCCCTCCACCTTCCCCTTCCCCCATGGTAATATTAAGTTTGTTTTCTATGTCTGTGAATCTGTTTCTATTTTGTATATAAGTTCATTTGTGTCATTTTAGTTATTTTTTTTTTAGATTCTACATACAGGTGATATCATATGGTATTTTCTTTTTCTTTCTGGCTTACTTCACTTAGAATGATAATCTCTAGGTCCATCCATGTTGCTGCAAATGGCATTATTTTGTTCTTTTTTATGGCTGAGTAGTATTACATTGTCTATATATATATACCACATCTTTATCCAGTCATCTGTCAATGGACATTCAGGTTGCTTCCATGTCTTGGCTATTATAAATAGTGCTGCTGTGAACATTGGATGAGATATACTGAAGATATACCTTTAGTGAAAAAATATTGCAGAATAGCATGACATTTACTATATTCACATAGTTGCATGAAATTAATGTAATAATATATAAATTTTAATCTCTACATTGTGTGAATCCAGTGGACTTCAAATATTTTGCTGTGGCTGAATTTTCTAATTTTTCTACATATTCTACACATTTTACTATACATTTCTTGTTTAATAGTAATAAAAGAGATTAGGGACTTGAAAATTGCCATCTTAAACTTCCATGTATATGATATATTCTTTAATTTAAAAATCAAAAATTTTGTCTGTTTTTACATTGCTCTTCATATGTTTATCTTTATATCATTTATTTTTGTTTTACTGTGTTAACTATAGTGAAAAGAATATTTGTCACATCAAGATAAAATATAGCATTTCTAAAAACGGTAGAAACGAATGAAACCATTTTATAATTTATTTTTCAAAACCGTCTAAAAATAATTTTGTATTTAAAACTATAGACCTTCAGAAATGTGAAAATGTATATTTGGACTATCTCTTTCTTTGGTAGTTCTATAAGCTTTTGAGAACATATTTCTTATTTCCACACGAAGAGTCTTCAGCACATAGTAAGCATTTATGCACTATTGTTTTATGAATGTACATGTGAAGCATTACTACAACATTTAAGCCATTTTTTCAACTTTTATATATTAAAATTACTTTTGTTTATTCTACGGATTCCTTCAAAGATTACTGTAATGTCATATGGCAGTAATATAGTATGACATGGTTCTTTAATATTTAACATTTTTAATTTAATAAAATATAATTTAACCATAATGGAGGCAAAAATTCAAGGTAATAAGAACATATTCAGTCACTCCACAATCTTTATAGAGTGTCTTGTGTTCAATGCTCTGTGATAAATATGAGGAAGATTCAAAAGTAAATAAAACAGCTTCCCTCTTGTGTGTTTATGATTTAGGCTGGGGGAAATGATACACGTACATGATTAACTACCATAGACGATGTGAAGTGGTGACTGATGTAAAACAAGCTCATACTGAGTTGTCAGTTGCTCTGCTAAGCAGTCCTGAGAGGCAGGGCAGAGAAAGGGCTTTGCAGGAGAGAGGAGCCTGGGCCGTGGTGCAGACACTTTGAACATCTTTGGAGAACTGTGAACATGCTTCTAAAGTCATTTCCTGCTCACAGGAAGAGAGTCCCCTCAACTAAAACATGCATAATATGTGTAACCAGCCCTTCTAAAGTGACAATAATTAAAAACAGTACACCTGTTTACTAAGGAGTACGCACTGCTCCGTTATGTAGTGATCAGCTATAGTGTACTTATACATTGATATTTTTAATGTATAAACTTAATATGAAGATGGTTTTTAGAAATTTTGTAAAATTGTAAAAAAAGGAAGATATGACTAAGAGTTCACTTTCTTTCATATAACCACTTTTTATTATTTTACCACATTTTCTTCCAGTAATTTGTAAAACTACCTGTAACTAGAATATGGAAGCTCTGGAAGGGATGCAACCATGTCATTTTGCCCAATTCCCTTACATTATGGAGAGTCAGCAGGTATTAAAAAAGAATCATTTGAATTGAGGCTCTCAGGACACAGAGGCTAAGTAGCTTGCTCAAGGTCGTAATCTTAGCTATCAATTGTGATGACGACGATTCAAGCTCAGAGTCTCCTCAGGCCCATTACCTCCCCCGCCACTGCCTGCCCACCACAAACACACATGCTTCCTAAACCATACTGGCTTTTTATGAAAACTAGTTTTTCTGGACGAAGTAAGCACCACTATCCCTGTCTTTGTACCAGTCTTTTTTTTTTTCTCTCTTTGTTTTTTTCAGTCTTTAAAATTCGCTTCTCATTTTGTCCTTTGAATATTTTCTGAAGCAAAAACAAAGAAATACTACTCATTCTCCTCTTTGCTCTATCTTGGGAGTGGAGGTGAGGCAAAGGCCTGGAGCTGAGGCAGCCGGACCCTGCAAAAGAGTCCTGGCTCTCATGGCCGGCAGACACACTGGGCTCCAACCTTTTTAGCTTGGACCACGCATTTTTGGTCCTTTAAATATTGCTTTGTGTGACTGTTTTAAGCTTAATCCCTTTCCTTTTCCAACTACTTATGTTAAATGGTAGGAAATAGTACTTCATCATGAAACTTCATATAAGATAAAAACTGATCCTTATTACATGTAAATTTTATTTAAAGCTGAAATCAGTTAATATCACCAGGAGAGAATGATGACTTTTCTCCCCAAGCTTGCAGTATAATGAAGTAAAAATGTTTTCACAATACTTTGGAATTTTTATAATTGTCCTCTGTATTGTTTGACTGTCAGTTAAATTAGAACATTTGATAATTGTAGGGAGCTGATAAGACTTTCTATTAAAGGTATGTCATTATGTTAATCTCGGTTCAAATATAGTCTGCCCGAATCCTATTTTGATTATATAATATTAGAATAAAATAACCTGTTAAATTAGATTACCCTGGAGGGCATTGAACATTTTAAATGCCTTTAAAGTTAACCTTAGTTTAAACAAGTATATAAATTGTGGACTACTAAAACTATAGCTGTCTTTCCTCCTTAAAGCCTTTACAATTTGTAGCATAGATATTTCTATATAAATAGAGATACTTTAGACTTAAAGTCAACCAATGAATAAGATTATTTAGCTTTTAATTGTTTGCCTATTGTGGGAAAATAGTGAGTGATGAATTTTTTTAAATGTAGAGGCTCCCAGATTTCATTTGTTGTGCAAACACCAGGATACTGGAGTTATTTAATAAATACATTGACAGTTGTTCATACAAAACACATAACTTTATTTTTGAAAAATGATCTTTGTGTCATGTTGCAAATAATAGAAGTCCTCCAACAATTTTAACTGTAATTCCTTTATTCACACATGGGGAGGACTCAGTGACCATGACTACCACACATACGTTTTTAAATATTCACATCACCCTTCATACTGTCCATTTTATTGGTGATATGTCTTGCTCTCATTTTTTCAGAGTAAGTCTGACAGATATCTATGCAAAAAGTGAATGATTCCAACTGATCTTATTTAAAAGAAATGTTCAAAACTTTATTTATATATTCCTTTATTCAAAAAGTGTTCTGAAGTTCATGCTGTGGTACTATGTAACAAGAACCTGCAGCATAGAGAAACAAAAGAATCACAGAGCAGGTTGAATATTGAGTAGATTTCTTCCTAGTCAATATACACGTGGACTCTGAGGACCTCTGAACTAAAAAATTGCTAAATTAAATTTGGTGTTTCGGTGCCATCAAACATTTGTGCTTTTCATGATTATGTGTATTACTCTCCAGCTGACTGTCTACTGGGCTCCTGTTAGAGATTTTAAGAGTAACATTTAAAAGCAGAAGAGGAAAAAATATAGAAGAGATGGGTGGGAAAGGAATTTTATAGTAGACACTGGTGCCTAATTATTTGCAAAACATCACTACACACTGTCATAGGTATGGGCAGAAGTCAAGAACTATTTCTGTCTTTTTAAAGAATTGCTTACATAATGTACAACCTATGTATGTCAGTAGTAAAATAATTCTTCCACACTGTAGAATGCACCCAGGTGTGTTCTTTAATACATGCTCACTGTTTAAGAATAACCTGGTATTGTGATTTTGGTTTCTGGCTTTACGTTTGAGATTAATCCGAATTCTTTACAGTCAAAGCAAATCAACATCTGATTAGTGAACCAGAACTGTGCTTCAGTTACTATATTATTTGGAAACATAAAGCCAAATAATTACATTTCACATGTATTGAATGCTTGCTATGTGCAAAGAATTGTTCTAAATGATTTACCTGAATTTATTTAAGTAATCTTATTTAATTCTCATAAGAAACCCGAAGGGCCATGTGCCATAAAAACACTGAATCACAGAGAGGCGGCAGCATATCTAAAATGCATAGCTAGACAGTGGTAGAGTTGTGACATGAAACCAGAGTGTTTTGACTTTTCAGCCATGGTTTAAAAATATTTAAAGTAATATAGGATATTAAACATATAACCTGTAAAAGAAGTAGATCAGAATAAAAGCTTCAAATAATAATTCAAAAACAAGGCCAACACTCAGACACGATTATTTGGATGGTAATTATTGAATACTGTAAATAGATATAATGTTTTATTTGCAATTTTATGTGGTAGTAATTAATAAAATCTTTTGGCGAGGGGCGTGCACAATTAGTTCTTATGGGCCAACACCAATGACCAATGTTGCATTTTTATTGCTTTTTTCCTTAAAAAGAATGCAGCATTTGCTTATTACCAAAAACTGTTTACAATTAGAAAGGATAAAGAAAACTTTTATTCATTATTCATTTACTCAACAAGTATGTATAGTGTGCTTAAGATCAACTATAAATTAGACCACCAAGAGATAACTACCACTTACTTTTTGCTGTAGTTTCTAAAGTTTTGCTTCTTAAAATACATAATTGTAATGACAGGGTATATAAAAATTATACATATACATATGAACTTTAAAATCAGTTTTTCTGATTATAAAAATAATACATGCTCATTAGGAAAAATTGAGAAATTACAAACAAAAAGTACATTTTTAAAAAGTAGTAGAATATCCACTTTCCAAAATAATCTCTGTTAATATTTTTATGTATTTCATTAATTGTATAGTGAATTATAAGACATTTCACTTACTGTATAGATAAAATTAAACACATCTATATGTATTGATTTTTTGTCATGGTTAACTTTGGAATATTCTCATGTCTAAATGAAAAATGATAATGAGAAAATGATGGAAAAATACTGTTGGCTTGGGGGAGTTTAGTAATCTTTCTTGATTGAACAATTGCGGGACTTGGGTCATTCAACATGAATCTAACGGATGTAGAAGAGCATCAATCACAATCCTCTATAAAGAATAGCCAGTCTGTTTTTCTGTGTTCCTCTGCTTATGGTCAAGGAAAAAAAAATTAGTAATGCTCCTAATAGAGCATCCAACTGTGCAAGTAGTTCAGCCATTTAAAGAAGTTCTAGAAGATAGCAACCCATCAATTGCTTTTGCTAGATTCGAGTGTGTGTAGGAAGGTAACAACCCTCACTCATCCCGCAAACCCAAATTACCATTCATATACTCCCACAGTCTTCAAGTTTCTATTTTTGCAAATTCAAAGTGTCTTCAATGAAAAACAAAGTGAAAAGGGGAATAGGGAAAGCTTTTTGTAGCATTTGGCATCTGAACATATATACATCCAGCAACTTGGAACAGCCTAATGGGTGCATCACTAGAGAGGAGATAGTAAAATGTGTCTCTCTCCTGTAGCAGAGAGGGGATGACTCAACTGTAAAACTTTAATATTAGATTGTGGGCTCTGAGTCTAGAAGGTTTTATGTACCAAAAACAAAGATACATCCATCAAAGGTGTCCACCGTGAGAGAGTGAATTACGTTTCCTATTAGTCACATTTGAAAATTGCTAAATTAAATTCCAGTGGACTTAAGCTAACAGATTGAGGCAACACCCAGAAATATCTTCAAGTTAGATCAATTCCAGTGGAACCAACATGTCCCAGAACAAGGAGCTGCAGTGTGCCCAGTCCCACTGGAATGTGACTGCACCACAGTGGTTCTGTTCTGACTGTGATAAGAACCCACGGTCATGGAAAGAAGCACCGAGACCCAAGTGTTAGGGAGAGTCTGAGAAGCTCTTAGCAGTCATCACCCTGGCAAGAAATCCCATCTAAACTGTGAGTTCAGTGATATGGCGCAAGAAACACATTTCCTGAGACAGAGAAAGCAACAAAAGCAAGAACACTGCTAAAGACAAAGTTCAAGCAGGCCACATAGATACTCTGACAACACATAATCCAACAGGACCCTTGAGTTTGGGCTCCAAGCTGGTTAAGGAAAAACCTATTCTGCACAATGTTCCATGGTTAAGTTTAAGTTTTGATTACTCCATCTGTTAAAGTCTGTCTAAAAGATTTCGAAAATGATTAAAGTCCTCACAAACCTGTGAAAGTCTGTTCCCATCATAAAGTTAGAAAGCATATGGAATTCTTGGGTCAGACTTGTCCCTCAAAAGGGTATAGCAATACTTCATTTATCTTATGTTATTAGACTACTTTTTATTCCTGGAAGTTTTCAACATACACAAAAAAAGAGGGAGTAGCCCAGTGAACCTCACTGCCCACCTTCCCCAGTTATCAGCATTTCTGCAGTGTTGAGACATTCCTTGATCTCTCTCCATTTTCCCCATTCTGGTTCAAGTCACATAATTTCTAGTCTGGACCAGTTAAAGTCTCTTAATAATCTTTCCTTGCTCACCTGACAGTCTGTTTTCCACACAAAGTCAACACGGTCTATAACTGTAATCAGATCTTCCCACTCCCATGCCTAATCTGTCACACCTTCTGATTAAATTTTTAAAATCCTGAATACTTATCATGGCCTGGAGAGCCTTCTGATCTGTCTCAGTTTGGATGTCACCTTTTTTTTTTTTTTTGTCTCCCTAACTACCCAATCAAAAATGTCCTGCCCCAGCCCCTCCAGTCTCTCTCTCAAGAACGCCAAGCTGTTTTGCTTTCATCACGGTTTTCATCACTAGCTAAAATTATGTTTCTCCTTGCTTATGACCCCGCTCTTACCTTGGGGACTCTGGCTCTGTGATGGCTGGAATCTTGTCCACATGTTCACAGTTTTCTCCCCCCCCTGTAGCCGAGTGATTCTCAGCTTCAGTGGCACCTTAGAATCACCCGGGCGGCACATTCACATGCAGTCTGGGGGGGAGCCCAGGCACCATTAATTTTTTCAGACCCCCCAGGTGAGTCTAGTGCATACCAGGGATTGAGAAACGATGCCTTATGAAAATGCCAGGCACATCTAAGGTACTCAAGAAACTTATTTAAACAAATGGATGAGGGCTTGGCTCCTGCTTCAATTTTATTTTGAACACTGCCACAGTAATTTGTCAGGAACATGTTATTCCTGAGTCTTCAGGGTCACTTCGGCTCTGCACTATTTGCTTTTAAGTCCATATTGGTAGAGAGAGAGAAAGAGGGAGTTGAGGGAGTGTGAGAGAGGGAGAGGGAAGGAGGCTAAGGGGAGAGAAAGAGACTGATTGTATTTCCTGTGTTTTCGTCCCTGAATGAAGAAAAATCTGCCTTGTGCTAATGTTAACCGCTGCTTCATGGGTCATACCCACCAAACCATCTGATTAGTAGGCTTCTAAACTAACTCTACTAGCAGGCTTTTACCCAGTCCAGCAATCTTGCTGCCCAGCTCTCTGACTCAGGAATAGATGAGTCTGTGAGAAGCTATCCTTTCACAACTAACCACTGCTTTACCTATAATCCTGCACATCCCAGAATGGAAATGCTAGCATTAGTCCCTTTCCTGACTTTTTTCCCCCTGGCTCATTTACAATATGCGAATAGGTGTAGGATGAACGTTGCTGTTAGATTGTGAGAGTTAGAAAAGTACTCTGGCTGTTCTGAAAACTGAGGATCCACAAAGCAGAGTAACAGCCATGTAGTGTTCTAGCAAGGACAGACCTCAAGCCCCTGCCGTCTTCCTTGTGAATATTTGCAGGTGTTACGTGGTTGTACACAAAGCATTATAAAACTGCCTGAGCACGGTGACCATTCCAATAATACTGAGTCAAGTAATAGGCAGAGAGATAGATATAGATAGACTTATTTTTTTTTCACTTTGCAGAGTAGTGAACTGAGGTTTAAGGAAATTATGTCTTGGCCAAGATTCCACAGTTTATGGTAGACTCCCTTTCATATGGTGGTGTCATCAATTACAAAGAATGATGAGCAAGAAACGGTGATTGAGCTTCCTTCACAAACCAATGCCTGCAATATAATTTTTCTAGGTGATCTCAAAACTTCAAGTGTTCAAGGCTGTCCTTTTCCACATGCATTTGTAAATAAGATGAAAATGTGGCATATGGCATTTTAATCAAAGTATCCATTTCTTTTTCCAACATAACTGACATTTTTAGAAGTTGTGTAAAATGAATTTATATTCAATCAGATACAAATACTATGGAATATAAGTGGAAAATAAGAATTATAAAAGAAAACATACATTTGGTTGAATCCATATTATAAAATGTATTTTATTAGATTTGATGCAAATAATTTCCTCCATGAATTTTCAAAACGGAAGATCTGTTTTAATATTTCTGATATTTGCAGTTTTTCCCTGTGACTTGTTGTCCTGTAGGAGTCCATTAACATTTTCTATCTATTTTGTTAAATTTTACATTTGAACCTCTGATTGTTATTCCATAAATGTGAAAGTAAAATTCTTAGAACTACTGATGTTAGCAGTCCTCAGTTTATTGGTATTTTTGGATTGTTATTTTTTCATTTATAAAGATTAGTGACAAGAATTAATTACATAATTTAGAAGTATCTCCAAATATAGAAAGCTCTCATGGGGTCTTTTAAAACAGAAGAGACAAAAGATAACATGAAAATATTAAATTTTTATCATAAGGAGCATAATGAATCAACTCGAAGTGCATCAATGATTATTTATTTCATGAATCTGTGACTCTGTCTGTGCACTTTTAATAGGCTCACACCTCACTTTCCAACACTGCTTTTCCCTTATATTGAGACTAAAATGAATACACCATGAATCAGAGACTGCAACTCAGACCCCAGCATTATTATATAACATAGAAAAACGATCATCGTGAAAGCAATTCCCTTACTCCTGAAATAATTGTAGGTATCCTTTTTGGACAAAATCATCCTTTATGAAGAAGACACAGTAGTATTGATTGAGTGCTTTAGTGATATGCAGGATTTATTGGAGCTCCTATCCTTAAGTAGTCAGATGAAATGAGAATGTTCTGAATTTAATCATTAATTGTTCCTCAAACCTCCCTTAGGAAAACATTCATTATAAGATAGGACTTGATAAGGAAGGATAGGGATTTAAAATATGAGAAACATCAAAAGAATTACTTTGTGTGACATTCATCAGCTTCAAAAAATGTGCATACTTTAAATCATTGGATTTCAGGCAAGACTTTGCACTCATACCAGGACTAGAAATGTTTTTATAACATGCCTAGAGGAAAATTCTGTTATGGCTTCACTGAACACTCATTAATTTTGTATCAGAAGAGGGAAGTTGATAGCAATTTTGCACCTATCTGCAGATGTATGAAATGTTTAGTCATTTTAAGGTAAGAAATTCTCACATGTCAACACTTCACTGAATTCAAAAAAACTGCTTTATTTCTGTAAGGAGAATTTAATGTTTAATAATCATAGGATAGGTATCAAAATTCTCTGTTAGATAATGAAGTTGATTTAAAAATGTAAGCATGTAAATAAGCTAAATTTTTATTTTTGTTTTAAAATATTTCCCAAACACAGAAAACTAAAATAACTAATGCAGTAAGCACCCACCTATTCACTACCCACATAGAGCTCATAGAATTGTTCGTATACTTCTCTTTATTTTTTAGTTCTATTTCATTTCTTTTTCTTTCTTTAACATGGTGTTGATATAAAGCGTTCAGGAGAAGAGTCCCCCTAGAAACTGTGTGTATACGGTTCTGAGTAGCCCTGGCAGGTGGATCATTGGAACCTCAGCCTGGTCCTGTCACTGCCACGTCCCCTCCCACACCCCTCCCACACCCCCGCAGGGATCTGTTCAGTCACAGCCTCTGTTCCTGCTTCAGGTTTAACCCTGGTTCCTACCAGCTCCCCTGCACCGTTGCTGTTGGCTCCACCTGATCTCCTTCAGTCCTTTCTCCACACATCTCCCTAAGTTAGTCTCTTAAAAAAGCAAAGCTGATGGGTTTTTCCAGTCTCTTGAATTTTCATTGCCTAAAGAAGTTGCTTCTAAAATGGAGTGCAGAGGCAAAGAAGGATCCATGGGGGTGGGAAAAGAAAATCTCAGGAGCCCTATTTGATGTTATTTTCATGCAGTACTTTTGAGATTTGTACTTCATGTGTGTTTTATGAAATACAAAAATTCGCCTATACATAGATAAATGTGTGTATACTGGGGGATTCATGCTTAGTATAGGTGCACAGTAAAAGATTTTAGAAAGCAGTGGCTTTGAGAATGAAATTCAAGCTCCTTCATATTCTGGCCCCAACACCTTTCTTTCCACCCCATCACCCGCTGCTTACCTACCTCCCTGGCACTTTGAACTTCTTAACTTTCCCTGGGCCTGCCTCAGCACAGGTTCCCTCGTGCAGAAAATCCCCTTCACACACCTTAACTAAATCCAGTGGCACCATGGCATGAAACATTAATGTTTTTGTAATCACTCTATCCCCTGAGTGCCCGTGACTCTTTGTTCAGATATGTTGAAAACACCTAGCACAATATAATTTAGATCTATGCTTATCTGCCTCCCAAATTCTGCTTTGAACTCTACCTAAAGTGGGAGCCATTTCTTTCTCATCTTTGCATCTATAGTCCCTTGCACACTGTCTGGCACATCACAGATGCTCAGTAAATACTTTTGAGTAAGTGTATAGAAACGTGGGCCTGTATTACAGAGATACTGTTGTTTATCACCAACACTAAGGCAGGTAAATATATGGCTGTAAATGTAGTCAGTGTACACCCACCTAAAGAAGATGTTGGAATGCTAGTGTGGGAGGTTTCTTTGGGAAAGCTCTAGGTATCCACTGTTGTATTTTCAATGGTCAAAAATAAAACCATAATTTATGCACTCTAGAGGAGGAAACCTCACAAGATGTGTCATTTTTAAGTCTTGAGGAATTTCTTGGGGTTAGAGTGATCTGGGCTTACATTTTTTTGCCATGGAGCCTAAAGACATAAGTTTTAGACTATCATAGACTATCATGTTTTCATTGTGTTCCTGTGCTATTCCCTAAGACTCATTACAGAGAGGCTAAAGAACAAACAAAAAATGTACGTGTGCTAACTAAATTTTATATATATTAAGATATATATGATATGTATGAAGATACATATATACGAGGTTATCTATAAAAGAAGGTATATAGTTTAATTATAGTAATAAAAATAATAAATATAAATAAAAATAATAAAAATCAAAATAATTCAGTTGAAATCTTGGCTCCTGGAGTAGAACAATAGAGCAGTCTGGGCTCAATCTCGCCTCCATCACTATCAGTTACGTGTGTTGGGACAAGTTATTAACTTTTCTCAGCATATCTTACAGTTTCCATATCAGCAAAATAAAAATCTTGAAAAGGATATTTGGTGGGTTGAAAAATGTAAGGTATTTAGGTAACATAGCATACTGTCTGATAAAAAAAAAAAACTAATAATTTTTAGCCACCTTCATTATTCTACTTCCTGGTAAACTACTTTTTTTAACCTGACAAAGTGAAACTTAAGGTGAACCAGAAACATATTAACCTAGTGAAAAACATCTCAGGACTTCCCTTTACTTTTTCTCCCTTTTTCTGGATGGAATATTTAAACAATAGATTCTATGTTTCTATAGAGTCAAAATGTGGTTTGCTTATTTCAGTCTCAGTTGAAGCTGCCAAGCAAATTTCCATTCCAAAATACAAATTAGTTAATACATGCAAATCACCAAAAAGAAACCTAGTGCGCACTCAAAAAATATTAGCTACAAGTAACTTTTTAATGACAGATTTTTCACCTATTTTCCATGACCACAGTATGTGTAAAAATACAAACACATTTTGAACAGTTAAACAATTATGTTTTCTCCAACAGAACTGTAATGAACAGAATCTGTATTTTGTTTAAAAATATACTAAAATATTAATCGTTTAAAAATGACACATGAAAAACATATTGTGGGAAAAACTGCTACTAAAGACTATTAAGAGTGAACTATTGAGGGTACATAAATTGTATAATTTTAATGGGACATTGCAATAGAAGTGCTACTTTGTAAATGGTGATTTTAATGAGCTTCAGTTTCTTTGAAAAGGCTGTTATTATAAATAGGACGCTCATATCCATGGTAACAGGGAGGATGCCTCTTAGCTTTTCAAAGCATTCTAAGATAATTAATTAAGTTTCCTTTATTTCTTTTTCCTCCATAATTTTAAAACAACAATAAAGGAGAGTTTTGCTCATTTGTTTGCCAGGATGTTATGCATAGTTCCAGTATAAAAATTAAAATCTAGTGAGTGAAGTAAATTTATAAAGTCTACTCTGTTGAGGGATGGGAATAGGTCCTTGGTCCATTGGCCAAGAAATTACTGGCCAGCTTTAAGATTATCTTCCTTGAGACCGTCAATTAAAGCCACACAATTTCCTCTTCACCAGATACAACTAGATTAAGATAGAAATCTCACTTTTGCTAATCTTAGCCTAAATGTAATTGAAAATAGCTCTTTTCAAGGCAGAGATACATAAGCAATTTGCTTGCTTAAAAAAAACAGTATAGACAAAGTAAATGCTTCTGTCAATATTCTTGGTCTTGAATTCCAGTCCACAAAAATGCAAATTTCCCATCACCAACCAGTTGTTTATAAATTACAAAATGAAAATATTACATATATAAATTTTATTTTTATACATTGTATATCATATATTCTGATACATAATATGGAACTATTATATCTAGCAGCTAGCTATGTATTTGTAGAACAACTTCCCCACAGGAAGGAAAGCTTATTTTAATAATTTAGGGCTACATTTTATGCTATATAAATATGCTATGTAAATAGAGTGCTATAAACCGTGATAGTTAAAATTGTGATTTCAGGGGGTGCTAGGGTGCAAATGTGAGCATTTGGGTGCCTTTACCTATAGGACTGGTTTTTTCGGAGAGCCTGATATAGGATGCAGTGTGGGTCGGGTCAGCCAGCAGTTCAGCGCAATTAAAGGCTCTTGCTACTCCCACCGACCTTCTTTGCGTTCCTGCTCCACTTCAAGAGATGCTTACTTCTGTAGGAAAAGAGCCGAGGGTCTTTCCCTAGAAAAGAGCCATTCTCTAGGAAAGAACAGGAACATTTTCAGGATCCCAGATCATTAAACAGCACTAGACCTGTTCACAAGCTCTTTAACACACTACCCTTTTTTATTATTACTTATAAAAAACAGTTACACTCTATGCCACCCCACACGTTTCTAATTGACTTCAAAAAGGGATTTGGTGAAGAAACTTGAAAATAGTTTCCTGCTGTCTCTTGTTCTGTTGTTTGTCAGTTTGGCCCTCACAAAGCAGAACAAAAGCGACCCCGTGAGTTTTACTTTGTGCAATGCCAGGATGATAATTGCTGGACTATTTGCCACATCCCATGACTCAGTGTGCAGCCATCGGGAGTGCCAGAATGTCTGAGTGGAGACCATTCTGGTGTGGGCCGTGAGTTTCTGGGCTTGGGGTTGACTGGCAGGGATGACAGTGTGACCCCTGCCAGGTCTTTCAATATTTCAGTTCACACATGCCTCCTTGGACCCATCCTAGAGTCATTTGTAGTGTCCTCAGAGGCCCTACCTTGACTGACCTTTTGTGAATTTTCTCGGTAAATATTTTCTGATCTGGCTTCTCACCCACTGGATAGTGGCCAAAGGCCCTGGAACGGGCTCAGGGCCTCTGTTGGTGTGACAGCCCATCTTTGTTGTCCAGAATGGCAGAGAGCAGTGTTCCTGCCATCTTCAGGAGGGTTGGGAAAAGTCGTTGATCACTTTATACAGCTCTACCTCATTTGGAAAATAGAAGTAACTGCAGGAAGTAATTTTGTCAAAGGTCACGTTATATGTACATATCTTACCAAAGTGTTGAGCAGCTAGGTTGGAACAAGGTGAGGTTTTTCTGGAATGGCATGAAAAATAAATTTCTACACCTCCCTGCCTCTCTTTCATGTTCTGTTCCTCCTGGTTGGCTTGAGAGCATCAATTTGGAGCACAAGCTGCTCTTAAAGAACAACAGTTGTGTTTTAAGCTATTTTTTTAAATTTATTTATTTTTATTATTTTGAGGGGAGATAATTAGGTTTATTTATTAATTAATTTATTTATTTATGTATAGAGGAAGTACTGAGGATTGAACCCAGGACCTCATACGTGGTAAACATGCACTCTACCACTTGAGCTATACCCTCCCCCCTTAAACTATGGTTTTATATGAAAAATAAAATTAAAATATAGTAAAAGACCCAAAGGCTATGTTTTTTTATAACAATATTATATGCACACACTATTGCACAAACACAGACACACTGCCTTACCAGGTAATAATCAAAGATGTATTTGGGACTAAACAGAACCTTAAGCCTAAAACAATTTAAACAAAGTGCTTGGAGACTCACGTCCTGTTGTTATAGTACCAATGAACAGGAGCTGAGTGACTGTTGAAGTCATTTGTTAAAATCGCTGGTTTCTAACAGGAATTTCTTAAATGATAAGAAACAATTGCATTCAAAGGCAAAAGAAGCATTTCTGTTGTTTATTTGAGTACAGACAGCATAGTGGGTCCGTTCTCGAGAGGCTCTTAGAGTTTTAGGATGGCATGTCTTATCAGCATTTTTTCCTCATCAATTATTTTATGACCCGTCTACTTGTCATACTTTGAAGATAATAATCATCTGTTGCATGCATTCATTATTCATTTTCTTTATTACTCCATATGTCACAATGAGTTGGTCCAATTCTAAACAGAAAATACCTGCTTTTTCTGCATAGTTGAAAATTAACTGTTTCACGGAATCTAATTTTTTAAATAACTGAAATCTACCACAGAAGCATCCATTTTTAAAACCTAGTCATCTTAATGGAAAACATGGGAAAATTTTACAGCTTCCATAATTCCAAGCATTCGTAAACAGGATACTTTGAACATAATTCAGTTTGTGTGTGTGTGTGTTTATTGTGAATCTGATCATGTCACAGACTCTGCTTCTGCTTAAATAAAGCCATTCATTTTTTTCACCTTGGCCTCAGAATGGAGACTCATTGTACATTGTGCTCTGATGCTCTCATTGCTCTACCCAAGTTGGTCTTCTTCTGCCACAGGACCTTTGTACGTGCTGTTATTGCTACTTTGACTGTTTCCCCTTCCCTTCTTTCCTAAATTGTCTACCCATCCTTCAGATCTCAATTTAAGTATCACCTTCTCAAAGAAGCTCTTTCTTACTTCCTTGACCACTAATACAGGCTGAGAATTGTCCACTAGCATGTGTCACTACACTAAGCTTGTATTAATTGTCTCCTTCTCTAGATAGAAAGTTCCACAGGGGCAGAGACCTAGTCTGTTTTGCTCACCACTAAACACTTCAGTGCTTGTACAGTGCATGGCTTAGGGTAGAGCATACATTTTCAGTGGGTCTGATATCGCCTTCAAGGGGGCAAAGCTTGGTTCTTGAGGGGTAAAAAAATTTTAGATATTACAGTGATTTGAGATCCTCCTAAAGTCCACAGTACATAAAAATATAAATACTATATCGGTGATATTACATTTCCATGGCAAAGGTTGGCAGTGGTGGTTCAGAAAAAATAAATGTCTAAAAAGATTTTTTTAAGGAACAAAAAAAAAGGAAGGGTTGAGAAACACTGAAAGTGAGTAAGCAAATATTTTCTTTATTCAAAATGAATATTCTATTGAAAGAATGGATGACTAAAAATAAGTCTGTGGTTGTAAGGTAATGATTTTTGTCCTGCTCGCCATTTTCTCCAGTTGTTTCAGGGGCATATCCACCATTAAGTGGCTGATTTTGAGTTTTCCTGAGGCTTTTTCGAGTTTTATTTCCTATCCCCTCCTTCAGTGTCTGAAGGTCAGCTATTCTTCTCAGGTTATTTATCTGCATCTCTAATCTCTCATGGGCTAAGAAGTCAGATGGCAAAGCTAGAAGAGTATTTAACATAAAGCTAAGTGGCTGTAGAACTGAGGGCCCTGGAAGTTCCTTTCTGACTAATTCACTAATCAATGAATGTGTCAGGCACTGTGCTGGAACCTGCTGCATATGCAATGACTTCGCGCAATCTTGGGATATCTTGGCTGCATAGAAGCCACCTTCTCCTCCCATGCCTCCTCCTCCTTTTCTGTTATGGCCCAGTGTTCTTTCTCTTCTGAACATGCAGATTTGTCAGACAGAGATCCCTAAATGAATGAAGTATCATTTTATTCCCAAACATACTTTTCTGTCTCAAGGTGGATTATATTTATGTCACCCGAATGATTTCTTCTACATAATGAGAAACATTAGCAAAGAATTTGAATTTGTTAGATTATTCAGATTATTCTGCTACTAAAATACAGAGTGATATCTGTATCTCTCTGTTAAATACATTTCTCCACTTTCTCTACAGAAGCACATGCTGCTGTTTCCTGGTTAATTCATGTTTTCCCATAAAAATCTGAAAAGCCCTATATTTGTGTACATATTTTCTGTACTGTTCTTTCTCCTCACCCTTGGCAACTATGTTCTTTTATTTCTTTTATATGTTTCAAACACTTTCCTATGTATTGTTGCTAGCTATACTGGTTTTTTTCCAAATCTGATTTGATTTTTTTTTCCTTGAGTTTTCACCAGCTGCTAGACTTGATTTTGTACCCTAAGAAATAAACACCACCTTCTCTCTGTGCATTCTTATATTCTCGTCTACCTCTGTATTCAGAAATCAGAACTTTTCATCACATCTCCACCTCCTGTGTATTTCAGTGTTTTTAGAAATGATTATTCAAACTTGTGTTTGAGCTTTCAGGGTATCTTTTCGTTTGCTAAACAGTCAAGAGCCAAGAAAGTTTTCTCTGAGTTTCCATCTGGTTGATATTTCCAAGCACAGTTTAGAAACAGAGGACAAATGTCAACTATTCGGAATCTGGAAAGATCTTAATAAATCCATGCTTTGATGGTGGTCATTTGCACTACTGTACTAATCAGTTTTTTGTGTAGATCAATCAATAGAGATTTGGCTGCTGGCGTTGCCCCAGCATACTCAGTTATATCTCCATAACTCCAGATAAATACGTGAGTTAATTTAAGCAGTGATGCAAGTTGATTCACAGGATGCCCGTCTGTTGACTACTCTTAAGGGATGAGAGCCCTTTAGGGGAAGGAACTTTATCTCACTCTCTGTGTTCACCTTTATATCTGTTTTGCTTAAAACTGAATAAAGTGCTTGCTGAATACTTGATGATTAAACAAATACTCATTTGGTTGTTTGTCCATACTCAACTCCTTTCTCTTCTTCTTCAGCACCATTTGCTTCCTAACTAACTCATCTTCAATTCTGCTCTAGTGTTGTGAATATTTAAAAAATGAAAAATTGAAAATGTTTAATTACTTTTCCATAATGTATTATCTGTGACATCAACTACCTAATCAATATTTTACCTCTAATTGAATGTGCACATGAAGAACATTATAAATGATGCTGTATGCGCTCAATTTTGTCTTCTGACTCCAGGAAGTTCTTCCTTTCTCCTCCATCTGCCCCATTATGCTCCCGATTTGAGGATGATGCTACTGTCTGCGGTGGCATGCACATTTGTAGGTTGAGTGAAAAGACTCAAGCAGGAACTCATCACTAATTAGCAGTGCATTTCCCATAGTGAAAAACTGGCCTAAAGTTCCAGGAAAAAAAATAGAGTTGCTGAAGCTGAAAATTAGTCTGCCAGTTCAGACCCATAGCAAATTGTTACTGCTCTCAAACTTAGGATCTTTACAATAGATGATTGAAGATCCTCTTAACTAAAACATTGTAAATGGCATAACTGTGATGATCCTATTTGGAATTCAGCCCTTGTTTTTAGGGATTTACTGTTTTGAAAAGTGTTTGATAAATTTATAGCAGAAGAGAAAATGCTTCTGCCAACTACGTAAGTGCTGTGGACATAATTTGTATTCCTGCTGTTACATGCAGAAACTTGTGCCAGAGGGAAAAAACGTAAAAAGAAATTTTGTTTGGAAAGAAACCAGCAGTCTGGAAAGGTAGTTTTGATCTATAAATATCTCTCTTAAGGAGAATTGAACACCAACTAAATTCAGTCTCAAAAATCAAAAGATAATCAAAATATTCCATTCACTTAAAAATGCTTATTATACAGGATACATTTTTGGATGAAGTTTCAAATAAGAATGGCATCAGAGGATCATGCTACATTATTTCATAATGAAAAATGTAAAAACCAATGCATTTTATGTATAATGAAATGCAAGTAAGTGTGTCGAAATGGAAATAACATGAGATAAGGCTGAAAGACCTTCATTAGCATCGTGGCTTGGCCGTTTTAGGTATAGGTCATTGAAAAGGCTAGGTTTCCTCATTTATAAATGGAGTGAACTACTCAAAAGTTAAAACCTTTTAATAGAACCATGTTTGCTAAAATGTTTCATACATTGTGAAGCAACATGCAAATGAAGGCATGATTATTTAAAAGAATTGCATGACCTGGGATACTTCAAGTATAGAAAGTTCCTAATGAGTACCTAAGAAATGTGCCATAACCACATAGTTCTACATGTTGATTAAAGCATATTTGACAATTTCTAAATTTTACTTATAGTGTGCTGATCGCCATACAGTTATTTCATGAAAAAGAGGACCTTTACTTATTGAACGTGAAGAAGTGTCATTGAGTCAGTTTTTTTCCTCCCTCATTCTGCCTCAATCCTCTGTAAGCCAAGCTTCTCTTCTCTTTGCCTTCATGGAAAAAGGAGTCAATGATGGCCTAGAGTTTAATATTGGTTATATATTTTAAAAAGCATTTTCAGAACTAACATATCCACCAAAATTATCTGTAACCTATAAATGCTAATTTTGGAGACACACTTATTTTCAGTTGAACACCTGGACATAAACTCCCTCATATATTTTGTGCCCTCCTCTGCTTCTTCTGCCTTGAATTTCTACAAAAGTATGGGTAGAAGATCATGAGGAATAATTGTTTTCCTAGAACCCCACAATAGGAGCTAGTGTTTTTCGGATAGGGAATACAGAAAAGTGAAAGATCTCGGGAGAAGAACCCAAGGACCTGAATATTGGTTTGTGCCATAATAACATTCCCCAAGTGAGTCCTGAATTTCAAAGATTTTTAAAATTCTTTCTGCACCTGGATATGTGTGTTTGTCAATAATAATAACAGTAGCAACAAAAAACAGATTATCATTCAGCCCAAGCTGTCTATACAGTCCTCATGAAAAATTAAAAATTTTGTCAACACATCAACCTCCCCTTCCTTAGAAGTGTTTTGTTAAGTCCATTTCTACAAAATCTAATTGAACATTTATAGTTTTACATTAAAACATAATTAATGTTCAACCAAAATTGCGTGGACAAAATGCTTCCAATATCCTGGAAACTATCAACTCTTACAGAAATAAACCTCTAAATTATGCTGTTTTTATGACATAATTGTTGGAAAGTTGTCATTTTAACAGTGTTGTAAAGTAATCATTTAGAAATAGTTTCATTCCTCTAAAGTTACCATTGAAATGTCATATTTAATCTGAATTTTAAAACATGAATTCACTGTATCATGATCTGCAACATTGTTCCTGTCCTATTAAAAAAATATTTCTATAAGATGTTTGCTAGTCTGTATGTAGACACAGTCAGATTATTTATTACATAAACAGTGATAGAAGCTTAGCTACAAATATCTGGGTCAAAGGTCCTTAACTATATATTCATGGCCAAATTTCAGGGGAATCCTTTAATCTCCTGAAATTGTGTACAAAATTGTTATCTATCGATATAGGAGTATTTATTGATAGGGTTTGGATACCCAAAGTGGGCCATCACCCACTGAAAGATAAAAACACTATTCTAAGTAATATATACAAATTTTAAAATTGTATTCATTCATGTATTTGACAAAAGCATAAAAGTTTCCCTCTGTCTTCCTTGATTTTATTTGAATACTGTGAATTCACCAAATATTTTATTTTCATCCACCTTAAGATATTTACAACACTCTCCTTGTATTATCTTTTTCAGAAGTTACATCCTCGTATGCTCAGTACTGGTTATGAGGTTTCTGAGGGGGTATTCACATAAATTTTGGACATCCAGAATCATCTAAAGAGATATTCATTATTTATTGTACATTTATTGAGCCCACAGCTACTATTTTAGGAGATGGTGTTAAAAGACAAGCAAGTCAACACTTCTAACGTATGTGAAAAGTGCCAGAGCAAAGTGTGCAGCAAACAGCACAGAACAGGATGCGTGGGTTCCCCTCAGCGGACTTGGTCTACCGCATGATTCATCTTAAGGCTTTACCTAGGAAAATATGTGGACAAGTCTCATTGTTTCCAAACTGATGAATTTTTAAAAAATTATTGAGTTCTTTTTCCTTCTCCATCATTTGGTCATGCCTGATTTATTAAGTATTGTACTTTTAGATATTTATTAGACTTTAATATTTCTCCCTCGATCTATCATTTATTTGTCACCCAATGATATACTAATTTAGCTATTTTTGCTTCAAATGTATTTTAGTATAGAGAAGGGCTGGTAGCATGTATTCCTCCTCATTTTTTTTTAATATTCTTTGACATTCTCCACAACAAATTATCAAAAATGGAATTTAAAATGAAAGCATCATGTTTTCAGAAAAATTCTTGTAAGATTTTGATTTCTAGCTCCATCAGGAATGCATGTGGTTGAAAAGAGCAGAAAACAGACAAGAAATAGCTTTCAAAAAATTCTTTTTCACGTGTAACAATCTAGAGAGTGCAGCAGCTCCGTGGTACCATAAGAGATTTGGGGATTTTTCTCTATTTCCTATTCTTCCATCTTTAAACTCTAAGACTGTCTTCAAGCTTCTTCCCTTAAGGCCTTGATAGCTCATGTATCATTAGACCACAGATCTGAGTTCTAGGCAGAAAGAGGGAGGAAGGAGTAAAGAAAAAAAAAAACCCTAAAAACAAACAAACAAAACCCTATCCCTTGTGTCCCAGTGACACTTTGCCTCTTTATGGGATGAGAAGCTCTGAGACTCTCACCAACTCTCACGGACCATAATAACATTTCATAGCATCATGAGCTACATTGGAGGCCAGAGAGTTGAGTAGCAGAGGTATGCAGACTGTAAAGTTAAAGAGATAAGCAATAAAGGTGTAGCTACTATGTTTTGGTAGCCAGTCCAGAGTCTGCAATCATATTTCATCAAATTAGTAAATATCTTGGAGAAATGTACACATATGTGTGTTTATTTATATATACCTTTCCCTAAAAACAAGTGTGTTTTTCTCCATTAATTCCAGGCTTTTTATATAATCTCTCTAAAAGAGCAGCAATTAGCCTTTATGGAGAGCTTTCTGTTTTATAGGCAATTGTGCTTATAAGCACTTTGCTTATATTCACTCATACTCAGAGTAAGCCATGAAGAGAAATGGAGATGACCAGTGTACACTGATACACAGAGCTCACAACGGTACAACTTAAGTGAGCATGACTGCATACAGCATGCTTCCTTTCACATAATTTTTTTTTTCAGTTAAAGAATTGGAGAGCTAAATCAGAAATTAATTAAAATAATTACCTACAGATAGTACAAGACATTTGGGGAATAACTATGGCAATTTGATCATGGACTGGACATTGCATGACTTTAAGATATTATTATTCCTTGTGGGATAATGGTATTGTTATGTAGCATCTGCAACTTTTGGTCAGCATGGTAAATGACGTATGTGTGCATGTGGGTGTGTGATAAATAATCAACTATGAGAGAAAGCTGATAATGTGAAGTCAAGTTGATCACGTGGTAATACCTTGTAGTATTCTTTGAATTTTCATGTTAGAAATATTTATAATTAAAAGATGTAAAAAGTAAAATATAAATATTAGACATGGTTGACTTGAACTATATGTTGACCTTTATTCAAAAATATCAAAAATTTAACAAAAGCCACACCAGTTTTTGCTAATTTACAACTTGTTTTAAATTCATGGCATTGTAAATTTGGTAACTGTCCAATAAAGAGAATGAAATTAGACTGAGAAGGCAAATGAGAAAAAAGTAAAATGTGAATTTTATTTGTATAAAGAAATCTGAAGAATAACAGTGTTTTCAGGGTTACAAGAGTTTTTCTAAGATGCAAAGTGTCTAGTCATTTTCCCCTTCTGGGAATGAAGAACAGGTCTTAATAGTAATTATAAAAACTTTCATTTGCATAGCACTTTATTGTTCCCAAAATACTTTTCTGTCTCCTGACAGAAATGGTTGTAGGAAACCTAAGTAAGCTACTTAGAATAATTTATGATTCACCCTCATTCTTTGGCAGAGAACAGACAAGCCCATGACAGGTGGGTTGTACAATTCTCCAGTGGTTAAAGAGAAGCAATGTGTAACCCCTTGGGATCCCTTTCAGTTTATGCTTTTATATTTCCCATCCTTTGTTATACAAAACAAACTATGTGCAAATAAAACATTAAATCCAAGGTAATCTATGTAAACCAATGTCCCAAGAGCAGCATTTAATTAGACCTGGGGTCTATTAGTCACATGCTTTTTTTTTTGCCTGAAAGCTGTATTCAGCAAATGATATTTCTATAATAGAAACAGTTATCATTACTGCAAAAGTAAATCTACCATTTGTGTAAAGTGGCACTTGCTGAGTTTTAAAACACAACACCCCTAATACTTTGGATTCCAAGGCAGGTTAGCCCTTTAACTGCTGGCAATGAAAATAGGATTTTCTTCCTAGTTGCCATGTGTTTCCCAGAGGAATGTGTGATCAAAACAAATGTTAGCTATAGATATGTTTACATGTTTTGCTTTGCGACATCTTTCCCATTTGAATTGGCCTCTTTTAAATTCTTAGATTTCACTGGGGCAGTTTTAGATACCTATTTGTGAACCTGTGCTCTTCCTATTCCTTACCTTATTTTTATTTGGTGGGGTTTTCTTCTAAGATGTTTTCTATGTCAGATAAATTATAGTCCAATAAAAAACAAAATAAGCTTGTTCGGAGGCAGTGATGTGGACCTCAAGGCAGTGTAATGGCTTAATCAAGCAAATTCTCTAGAAGCATTTGGTTTAAGTCCCTTTCTCTGATTTAAGTTTTTTAATGAGCAACTAGGTAAAAATATTCAAATTAGCCCTTTCTCAAGATAAGGAGATTAGATGTACAAAAGTATTTACTGGTCTTTCAGATTAAGTCTTCCAAGTGTGTAACATGATTGCTGCTGCAGAAGCCAGATCCTATGAGCTTCAGGTTACTTTGCAAGTAGTGGGATTAAATTTAGTTGAGCAAGACCTAGGCATCTAACTTACAGGGTGGCATGCACTCTGGAGACCACAGAATCTGACCGCACTCCGTGGGAGGCCAAGACAACTGGTTGTGCTAGAAAGAAAGTGAGATGACCCATCAGGTCAAGTAAGTAGTCAGCGCCCTAGAGGAAGATGTGGCTGAGCAAACTTAAAGAGGTATGTGAATTAAGCCCAGAACAACAAACAGAACCAAAATATTGCTTAGAAACCAATAATAGAATCAACATTAAAAAAAGAACTTTTGCAAGATAAAGCAATATCCCCAAAGAAAAAGATGAAGTAAGTAATAAATACAAAACAAATGAAAAAAGCAGGAACAAAATGTAAGAAAATGAGAAGATTAATCTGTAAAGTACAACTCTGAATTATTAGATTTCCAAAAATAAAGATAGAAAGAAAATGAAGGGAGATTATTATCACAGAAATAATGGAAGAAAACTTTCCAAACATTTAAGATAAAAGCCCTCAATGTAACCATCAAAATAAATGCAATAAGACATCCACCAATTTGTCACATTACATTATTCAAAAGCTTACAAAGAGAAAATGAAACAAATAAAAAGAGGTTATCTTCAAATCAGTTTGAACAAAAATGGCATAGAACATGCTAAGAACAACACTGACTATGAGAAGACAATGGAGAAATGCATCTGAAATCGAGCCTCCTGACTTGGAACTATTATTTAGTATTTTTAGGTCCACCTACTCACTGTTTTATACATTCAACATTTGTTTAGAATTTTTTGTGTTTTTACCAGTTTCTTAGCTCATCAGTTTTTCTTACATTTCCAGCTTCTTTCTAGGATCCATCTTCTTCCAGATATATGCCCTTTAGAAAAATTTTAGTTGATTTATCATCACGTTTATCACATTCTCATTTTTATTTCTCTGAAATTATCTTTATTTCCATTTTGGTCATGAATCATAGGTAAGCTGGGCATTTAATTCTTGATCTGCTGTCATTTTCTCCAATACCTGAATGATATTAATTTAGGTCTATTGTGGTTGCCACTTTTATTGTCACTTATTTTTATGTAGCTGTGTTGTCCACCCTTGTTTCTTTTAAAATATCCTCTTGGTCTTTGATTCCATACAGCTTCACTGAGAGGTGTTTAGGTGTGTAAAATTAAAAAAAAAAAATCTTTTAAATTTGTTTTTTCTTCTTTGGGATTCCAGAATCTTAAATTTCTACATTTCATTATGTTCTGTAAATTCTCACCCACTATTCTTTAGAACATTTCATCTTTTCCACTATACTTTTTTCTCTTAAAGCTCCCATTGGGTTTATAACGGAACCTGTCATTCTTTTCTTCATATCTCATGACGTATCTTTCATGTTTTCTATCTACTGTGCATTTTTGCTAAGTTTTTTAACTTCTTCTTTTGGATTACTCATTCTTCTGCAACACTACTTCACTTTTTAACTGATAAGGAAGTTTATAATTTTAATAATTATATTTCTTATCTATTTAGTTCTTTTCTACATCACTAGGTATTTTAAAACAATTTTATTAATTGTTCATGTTTTTGATCCAGTCTTATTACTTTAAACTCATTAATTTTCATTATATTGTTTATATTTTTAAAATTTGAACTTCTCAGGAGTCAAAATCTGCAGTATGTTGTCCTGCTTTCACTAATGGCTGCCTATTTCCTGGGGCATTGTGTATATTTTGGATTATGAGTCTATAAATCTCTTAGAAAAGGTTTGTTGTGGCTTCTCTCCAGGTTTCTGGGACACCCCTATCACGGAACAACTATACGTTAATTTCTGAGTTCAGAGTTTTGGGAACAATATAGTTATTGTAAATTTAAATCCTAAACCCAGGAGAGGATAATGGTAGTTATAAATTCTCAATAGAGGTGGTTTTTTTTTTTTTTCATTTTTTCTTTCTTTTTTTCCCGCTTAGTATTCAGGTTATTTCAGACATGTTTCTTTTCCCTAGGGACAGATTTTTGTCTAGTCCCTTCTTCACTGAGCTTAAACTATATGTGGAGATAATATATAGAACAATGTACGGAGATAATAACTCCAGCTCTTCACTTTATGTAGGCTCGAGGCTTAACTCCTGCCTTCTGTCCCCAGCTGTGGATATTAGTTATAGATGACAGAGATTAACAAATGACCCGTGAGAAGCTAAGCTTTATCTTCAGCCTTTTAATTCCCTATTAATTTTGCATTTTCACTTTTTAATAGGAGATCATAGCATCTACAGGTTGTAAGGGACCTGAGCTTTCCACCTCCCCTCTCCCATTCTCCATCATTCCAGTGTTTTAATATAGCACACTTGGAAAGTGTTCTTAGAGCTATGCTTGCATCAATTATCAGGCGTGAACTTTTTTTAAAAGGTGGTCCATCCTTTATTTTGTGATCACTTGTTGACTGCACTTAATTTTTCATGATTTTTTTCCATATTTATGTTTTATTTGATAAATTTTAACTATAAAATTTATTTCCACTTCTTTATCCTTAAAAATTTATATCAGGGTGGCATTTTGTATTTACATGTTAGTTTGATTATTTTAAAGAATCTATTTTGAAAAAGAAAGGTTGAATTAAACTATGCTATTATATTTGTCAGAATTAGTTTATTTCACACATTTCCTAATGAAATTTATTTCATCTAGGTATAGAAATTTTAGATGTATAACAAAACCTCACTAATTTTTATTAATTGAGAAGAAAATGGTTGGTGTCAACAAGATGTATTAATAAAATTTCTTAGCAATTTCAGGGGCATTGCTTTTAAGTTAGTTAAACAAGTTAATAGATAATAAAATATTGCCAAGAATGCCTACCAAACATCAATAAGACATATTTACCTACTAACAGAGCCCCAAGCTACCCGAGACAAAAATTGACAGAATTAAAAGGAAAAATAGAAAATTCAATAATAATCGTTGGAGCCTTCAATTTCCTACTTTCGATAATGGATAGAGAACAAATAGGCAGAAGATCAACAAAGAAAAGAGAAAATTTAAACAAGACTGAAAACCAGCTACACTTACAGATAGCTGCAGAGTGCAGCAGTCAACAGCAGCAAAATACACATTCTTCTCAAGCACCTTTAGAACATTCTCCAGGATAAAGAATATCCTACATCATAAAATAAGCCTCAACACATTTTACAAGTATTAAATTTATACAAAATATGTTCTTTGTCCACAATATAATCAAGTTAGAAATCAACATCAATAAAATTTGGGAAATTCTCAATATATGTAAAATAAACAACACTGCCTAAGTAGCCAATAGACCAAAGCAGAAATCTCAAATGCCTATATTAAAAAAAGAAGAAAGATATCTAATCAACAACTGAACTTTCCATCCCAAGAATCTAGAAAAGAAAGGCAAAGTAAATAAATAAAGTGTAGAGAGGAAATAATGAAATAAAGAATAGAAAAAGAATGGAGTACTCACTTGAGTTGGAGGATTCATGATTTAAAAATTTAACTACAATAGCAATAGTAATCAAAACAGTATGATTTCTGTGGATTGAACTGTATTCCTCCCAAATTCATATGTCAAAGCCCTAACCCCCAATGTGACTATATCTGGAAATAAGCTCTTTAATAGTAATTAAGGTTGTAAGGTCATAACAGTGGGCCACAATCCCACAGGACTATGGCAAAATAAAAGATAGGCAAAAAGTTGGAATAAACTTTCTCAAAAGAAGACACAATCAATTTTCCAAGACTGAACCAGTAACAAGTAGATCATATGAACAGACTAATTATCAGTACTCAAGTTGAATCCCAACAAACAAAAGTTTAGAACCAGATGGGATCACAGGTGTATTATACCAAACATTTAGAGAAAAGTTAACACCTATCCTTCTAAAACTATTTCAAAAAACTGCATAGGACGGAACACTTCTGAACTCATTCTGTGAGTCCACCATCACCCTGATACCAAAACTAGACAAAGATACCACAAACAAAGAAAAGTACAGGCCAATATCACTGATGAACATTGATGCAAAAATCCTCAACAAAATATTAGCAAACCAAATCCACCAATACATTAAAAGGATCATACACCATGATCAAGTGGGATTTATCTCAGGGATGCAACGATTTTTCAACATTTGCAAATCAATCAATGTGATACACTACATTAACACACTGAAGAATAAAAATCATGTGATCATCTAAATAGATGCAGAGAAAGCTTTTGATAAAATGCAACATCCGTTCATGATTAAAAAAAAAACTCTCCAAAAAGTGAGCATGGAGGAGAGTTACCTCAACTTAATAAAGGCCATATCTGACAAGCACACAGCTAACATCATACTCAATGGTGAAAAGCTGAAAGCATTTCCTCTAAGATCAGGAACAAGACAAGGATGCCCACTGTTGCCACTTTTATTCAACATAATTTTCAAAGTCCTAGCCACAGCAATCAGAGAAGAAATAAAAAATAAAAGGAATCTAAATTGGAAAAGAAGTAATACTGTCACTGGTTACAGACGGCATGATACTATACATAGAAAATTCTTAAGACATTACTTAAGAAAACTACTAGAGCTCATTAAATTGGTAAATTTGCAGGATGTAAAATTAATATACAGAAACCTGTTGCATTTCTGTACACTAACAATGAAATATCAGAAAGAGAAATTAAGGAAATAATCCCATTTACCATGACATCAAAAAGAATAAAATAGCTAGGAATAAACCTACCTAAGGAAGCAAAAAACCTATACTCTGAAGAGTTTAAGATGCTGATGAAAGGAATTGAAGATGACACAAACAAATGGAAAGATATACCATGTTCTTGGATTGGAAGAAAAAGACAAACACATAGTTAAATGAAACAGACTAGAGAGCGTCCCCTGAAAAATCCGTGCACCTATGGTCAATTAGTCTTTGACAAAGGAGGCAAGAATATGCAATGAAGAAAAGACAGTCTCTTCAATAAGCGGTGCTGGGAAAACTGGACAGCTGCACATTAAAGACTGAAATTAGAACATTGTCTAACACTGTATAAAAAATAAATTCAAAGTGGATTAAAGACCTAAATATAAGACTGAAACTCCTAGGGGAGAACATAGGCAGAACACTCTTTGACTTAAATCGGAGCAATATTTTTTTTGGATTCACCTCCTAGAGCAGTGGGAATAAAAACAAAAATAAATAAATGGGACCTAACTAAACTTAAAGGCTTTTGCACAGCAAAGGAAACCATACAAAAAATGAAAAGAGAATCAATGGAATGGGAGAAAATATTTGCAAAAATGTGACCTACAAAGGATTAATTTCAAAAATATATAAACAGCTCATACAGCTTAATGTAAAAAAAAAAAATCCAATCAAAAAAATGGGAAAAAGACTTAAGTAGACATTTCTCCAAAGAAGACATACAGATGGCCAACAGGCACTTGAAAAGATTCTCAGTATCACTAATTATTAGAGAATGCAAATCAAAACTACAGTGAGATATCACACCTCACACCAGTCAGAATGGCCATCATTATAAAGTCTACAAATAGTAAATGCTGGAGAGGGTGTGGAGAAAAAGGAACCCTCCTATACTGTTGGTGGGAATGTAAATTGGTGCAGCAACTATGAAGAACAGTATGGAGGTTTCTTAAAAAACTAAAAATAGAGTTACCATATGTCAGCAATTCCACCCCTGGGCATATATTGGGAGAAAACTCTAATTCAAAAAGATACATGCACCGCAGTGTTCATAGCAGCACTATTTATAATACTTAGGACATGGAAGCAATCTAAATGTCCATCCACAGATGAATGGATAAAGATGTGGTGTATATGTATTATATATAAATATGTGTGTGTGTGTATATATATATATAAAATGGATACTACTCGGCCATGAAAAAGAATGAAATAATGCCATTTGCAGCAACATGGATGGGCCTAGAGATGATCATACTAAGTGAAGTAAGCCAAACAAAGAAAGACAAATATCATATATAACTTACATGTGGAATCTAAAAAGTGATACATATTCACTTATTTACAAACCATAAATAGACTCACAGATATAGAAAACAAACTTATGGTTATCAAAGGGGAAAGGTGGAGGAAGGATAAATTATAAGTTTGTGGTTAACATATACACACTACTATATATTAAATAGATAAATAAGAAGGACCTACTGTATAGCACAGGAAACTATATTCAATATCTTGTAATCAAATATAATGAAAAATAATCTGAAAAAAGTTATATATATATATATATATATATATATAACTGAATCACTTTGCTGTACACTTAAAGCTAACACAAAATTGTAAATCAACTATGCTTCAATTAAAAAAAAACACTGGCACATAAAACATGTCAATGAAACTATTGGTAATTTTATAATGGAGAGTTCAGTCTGTCACCAGCTGAACCCACAGCTATGTTAGTTTCACTAAGGAGGATACAATGAGATATTATGTGCCTCCTCTGTGATTCTATGTGAAACACACAGCATCACTTAAGTGTTCTTGGTGGCAGGAGATATGGGAAGACATTAAATCTGAATTTATTTAAATCTTTTGAGCTAACTTTCAATTTACAGAAAGTTTCCTGATTTAAAAAAAGGTTAAATGAGACCACAAAGGAATCACACTGAGACATCTAGAATATAGGACATCCTGTAAGACAGCTAACTCAATTTCTTCAAGTCAATGGGATAAAAATTTGAAAAGATGGGAAAGAGGACTGCTTCAGATTAAGATTTAGGAGATCACCAAACATAATGTATGCTCCTTTTTTGGATCCTGATTCTAATAACTTATATGTGAAAAAGACATTTTTGAGAAAATGGAAAATTTTAAAATACGGCTTTGAATCAGGTAATACCTAGGAATTCTGTTTTTGTTAGGTATGATAATGACATTCTAGTTTGCAAGAAAGTGTGCACATTATTGAAGATGCTCATTAAAATATGCTGAACTGAAGTGATGTGAAGTTTAGCACTTCTAAAATACTTCATCTATAAAAAGAATTAAAAATATTGATAATTGTTAAATGTATGTGATGAGTGTGTGGAGTTTGTTATATATCCTCTCTGCTTTGTGCTTGAAAATATTTATAATCAAAGATTTTGTTTTTAAAAAATATGTGCCATGTAGGGTCACCACCTTTCCCCCAATCTTTTCTCTCCTCTTGCATCCATTGAAGTATGGCACCTTAGAGTTCCCAATTATTCAATGTGGAGGTTGACATCACAGTACAAATCCTATACAATGGTGATAAATTACAAGTGCACAGACTCACATTTCTCATCTTGTTTTGTACAAAAGAGAGCATTAACCAACCCATTCATGCAGGACCTTTTAAGGCTTATTTTTTTTAAAGCAATGGAAAGCCAGTGTGAGTTTTAAAATAGGAAAATGGCATGATAATATTAGAGAACTGAAAAGATTACTCTGCCCCTTGGAAAATGAATTAAAGGGTAAGTAAGCAAAGGGGGTGCAAGAAAGCCAGTCCATTCAGTCATTTATTCATTCAGATATATTTATTGAGCATTTAGTATGTACTAGGTATGCTTCTAAGTCCTCAAGTAATACAATAGTAGAAGTGGTTGATGATCATAGTTTGGATTACAGTATTAATGGAGCAAATGGAAAAAACTTGGACTTACTAATGAAAAATATCCTGGAGGCAAAATCAACAGGAAAGAACTTGATAATGGTTTGATAATGGAAGGAGTCAAGTCTTAGATTTCTCACTTGAGAAACAGATGGAATATCTATAGTGAAGGAGACCAAGTTTGTGAGGAAAGATAAGTTCTGAGTTAAACATGTTGAACTTGATGGATTTGTCAGGTCAGTTGGATATTTGGGTCTGTATTTTGGGGGAAATGTCTTGGCTTCTAGGAATCTTTGAGATGCATTTGTGATTGACTTTTCAGTAGGAATGCGGCATATCTTACCACCTTCCTCTTAACAAGCAACTTCTCTGCTCATTTTTGTCAGTCCACGCTGCGTTATAATGATCTGCTCTCATCTTTGTCCTTCTGTATCTCTCATGGGCTACTATCACGGTGTCCATAGTCTCTTCCTTCTGCTCCTTATTTTTTAACTGTCTCCTCATATTTGATTTTAAGACTTTAAAGGGTAGGCATCATGGCCTACCCTTATGTTAACAAATGTCTGACACTTTGTAGACGCTTAATTGTGTTCAAGGCAAATTAAGACCACTTAAAAATTAAATCCTGGAATATAGCTAGTGCCACAACTTTAAAACAGTAGGATCCTTCTCCCTCTATCTTTCTAAAACATCCTAAAAGGATGAATGGCAATAGCAAACACCCCTCATCTCCCCCAGCCCTGCAACACATATAGAATGTAAAGGGATGGAGTTCTGAAGTGGATAATGTGAGATGTATAAATTTTTAAGTAATAAAGCTAAATAACCAACAGAACAGCTGAATTACAAACACACTATAGAAATATCTGTTTCTGAGGAAATTCTTAATGCTAGCTGTTTAACCGAGTGGCAAATAATCAAATTTGTCACGTAGAGGAGGAAAAACTCTTCCTCTACCCTCTTTAGGTTTGTGAATGGGACTTGCAAATTAAGCTGGCAAAAGACAGACTAACCAAAGAAAAGACATGCATATTTTATTGATTTTAACATTTTTATGCAGTGTGTGAGGGGGTTCACAGAAAAGAAATGAAAACCCCAAAGAGGCATTTAAACCTGGGGGCTCATGTACCATTTTAACAAAGGGCAATAGATTGTGGAGAAGTAACTGTACAAAAGAAAAGGAGGTTGGCCTTCTAGGTGTAGTAAATTGTGGGAAAATAAATATATGGGAAACTGATGAAGCATGTGGGTTGTTTAGTAAGGTTTGTTTTGCAGGCTCAGGTCAGTGACTCTGCAGTGAGATTAAAAGTCATTCCCCTCTTCCTGTTACAGGAGAGGGGAAGGGAACACTTTCGCGAAGGAAAATTTATGCCCAGGCAGAAAGTGGAAGAGCAGAGAGTTCTTCCTGCATCTGCTGCTTCTCAATTGCCTTCAACTCAATATAATTCTTTTGCTAAAGTGACATATTTTAGGATCCCCTTCAGTAACATAATGGAATTAAAACTATTAATATGACTCCATATTGCTTTGTTTTACTGGATCAAAGCTGCTTATTTGTAAAATGAAAAAAAAAATGAGCTAAGGTGACCTCCAGTGTTCTCAGTTCTCAAATTTCATTAGACTGCATACTTCCCATCATCTGACATACGTGATTTTCACGTTCATAGAAACTGTAACGTCATAAGAAATTCTAATATATGACCTACTGCAGAATATTCTGTAGAGAATATGAGGGCTAATGATGGAGGAGTTTAGCCCATCTCTTTGGTAGACAGTTGGCCAAAAAGATCTGGCTCTTCAAATTAAATAAGCAATTTTATAGGTGAAGGTTTAAAAATTTCTGAAGTCAGCTACTCAGTTTGTGACATAAGTTTAATTGTATACTTAAACAGAATTGTGTCAAAAGCGTTTTACTGAATATGTCAAAATCCTGACCATCTGATCTCAGTATCACATTCATCTCATAAGAAATTAAAGTGTCTAATCTGGAATCTGTATTATCCTTGGAGGGACCACAGAGGTATCTGTTATCCACATAATGATTTCAAACATAACTTAATGACTAGAGATACTCTAAATTTCCTTAATCTGTGAGCAAGTCAAGACATATTGACAATGCATTTTGTCTCCAGTTCGTATCTCCTCCATCGTTATTTAAAGTGTCAACGTATGGCAATGGAGGTAATTACTAATCTAACCAGACTTAACTTCGAATATGAGGACACAAGACATTCAAATAAGCACAATTAGTGTTACTGTTTCAGCCTGGGGATGGGGAGGAGAGGACTCCACATATGTTTTAATGCTGATGTTGTCCCTTTAAGATATATGTTTGTGTGTATTTCAGGGTAGTGATGCCTCAAGGTAATTTCCCCCTTTTTTTTTCTGCTCAAGAATATGATCAATAATGTCAAAATAAGACTAAAAATAAAACTCAAATTTCCATTTTTACATTCTGATCTAAACTAGATGCACCAACCATTATTAATATTGATGAGCTTAAGTATGTGTCATAGTCCTAACTGATGAATCCAAGCCTCAGGGTGATTCTGCCTTTGGCATAACTGGAACTTAATGTGAACGATATTATTCAAAACAATCCTATAATAGGTCCCTTATTGTTGGTTCATTAGCATCCAGAGACAGTTTTGCAAGAGATTATTCCCTTCTAGACTGCAGGAGATTTTTCCTTTCTTCTCACTGACATTGTGTTTTTATCTGAGAAGATTGCTATGAATGATCAGATGCCAAATACAACATGAGCTTTTTTATCTAAGTTCTGTTAAAAAAAAAATGGACCTAGGAAAGTACCCATCCTGCCACTTGAAAAACTTTATAGTGGAAATTAGAATTATAATATGCCACAGTGTCATATTAAAACTAGGACCCACTGCCAATTTCATTGTAATCAGTTTACCAGGCACCCATGGAAACAACTTTTTCCCTGACTAAATTACTATACATCCCCAAATTTTGGAAACAAACTCTACACAGATGCAGAATCAAAATAGAACAAAACAAAGAGTTGGCAATATTCCATTGAATTAGGGCAGTAGAGGCAAATAGTTTGTGTAATTCAGCCATTTTCCCAACTTCACCCTGACAAGTATTTTTATTTATTATCTGAATTCACTAATCCATTTATTCAGGAGTTTATTGAATATCTTCTATATAGTAGACACCATTCTAGGCACACGGGGTTGCAGCTGTGATCTAAACAGTCAAAAATTTCTGCCAGCACAGTGTTTACATTCTAGCGGAGAGAAACAAAATAAACAAAATGAATGAAATACACACTATGTTATATGCTTGTAAACTCTATGGCAGAAAGGGTCTAGAAATAGGTAGGATGTCTTGGGGATAGGTGGTGTTTCAATTTAAATGGAATGACCAGGAAAAATCTGCATTTAGAAGGTGCCATCTGAGCAAACACCTGAAAGTGGTTGGGAATTGAGCCTAAGGGACAACTGAGGAGAAATTCTAAGAGGTAAAAGGAACAGCAAAGGCAGAAAACCTGAAAGGAGAGTGTCTGGAGTGTTTCAGGACAGCAGGGGAGCCTGTGTAGTTGGAAGGAAATAAATGAGGAGGTGAATAGTTGGAGGTGAGGTTACAGAGCTAAAGAGGAGGGGTCATTATAAGGTTTTTGGCTTCTAGCCTGAGAGAAATGGGAAGCTTAATGGAGTGTTGGTCAGAAGAGTGACATGATTTACTCTGGCTGCTGTGTAAAAATAGACTTGGGAGGCATGGGGAGGTGGAGAGAGGCAGAAGCAGGGACTATTAAGAGCTATTGCAATAATCCAGGCAGCAGAGAATAATGACTTGGAGGAGGTTGGGGACAATGGCGATGATGAGAAGTATTGAGATTCTGAATATATTCAGAAGGTAGAGCCAGCAGGACATGCCATGGGAATGGATGTCATTACGTGAGAGTAAAGTGGTCAAAGTCTAGTGGTTTTAGCCCGAACAACTGAAAAAAGATGGATTTTCTGAGCTGAAGAAGACGACGAAACGTGAAGGAAGCAGCTCTGGGTGAAATTCAGTTCAGTTTTAGACGTGAACTTTGAGATGCCTTAGAGGTGAACATCTAGGTGGTGACTGCAGTCAGTTTGGTATCATATCTGATGTTAATGAAATTTTTTTCTCAACTAAATCTTTAAAGGCAGTTTTTAATAAGAAGAGCTTTTAAGCAAAAAGAGTTTGTTTAAAGAACAGAATGGAAGCACGTGAAAGCCAGCTGCAGGCAGTAGAGCCACGCTACATGGGATCATGGGTTATGGAATGCCAACTCGCCCTCTCTCCCACTCTTTCCTGAACCACACGACCTCTTAGCACTGTTTCTCTTTGCATATTTGTTCTTTTCTTCCTGTTGCAGTCTCATTTCCTCTGCTCTGTAACACGTTGCTCTTCACAGCAGCAATGCCAGACAGAATATATACCCATGACTCTCCAACTTGGTCGTCAACAGCTAACTGATCTACAACTTCCAGAAGAGAAATTCTGATTGGCCAGTTTGTGTTAAGTATCTCCTCCCGGATATTTGGAGTGGGAAGGGGTTAGAGATGTCACTATCATAGGATCCTGATCTAGATAATAATTATTAAAAATTTCTTCAAGTCATTAAATTTGCTTCCTCTGACCTCACGTATTACCCTAACCTTGTTATTTCATCTGAATGCAGAAGTTAAATATCCCAAGGCTACCAAATCTAGCTGCTGATCAGGATTTGGAACTTTGTTTCTACAGAGATACTTTAAATAAACTGAAACAATAGATTTTGAAAATGATCTTCAAGGAATAACACAAACAATAATCGTTTCCCACTGGCAAAAAGAGCATTTTAATTACTCAGGATCTTCCTGTCCCTGGTTTTCTTGAGCCTCTTCAAGAAGTTATAGGCAGTTACATGCTGCTAGACTAGCTCTGAGGTGGGTGGGGATTTGTAGAACTTGCTGATTCTCATGGACTAAATATTCCCAATATGGCCCATTTCAAGCTGCCAATATGATGTCCCTGAATACAGAATTAGGAAGAGATCTGTCACTCTTGCTCTGGCCATTCCAGCACATCACTGAAAGGGTTCATTTTTCACCCCTGCCATGCAGGGGATCTTAGCGCCCCCTTTCACATCAGATCTGAAGCTTAGAGAGTCTTGAAGCTAGAGATTTTAATTTGATCATCATTAACAAATTTATGATATTTAAGGGCATGGGATTGGATAAGGACAGAAGAGAGTGGAGACAGAGAAGTATTCAAGGCATAGAATTTGATACCAAGTCAGAGAGAAGGAGGAAGAATCCTTAAAAGACAGAAACAGCATCTCATTAAGAGAGGAGAAAACTAGGGAGTTGACTTACTTGGAAACCCTGTGAACATAATTCTAGATGAGACTGGAAAGACAGGAAGGAGCCAGA
This sequence comes from Vicugna pacos, assembly GCF_048564905.1. Taxonomy (NCBI): domain Eukaryota; kingdom Metazoa; phylum Chordata; class Mammalia; order Artiodactyla; family Camelidae; genus Vicugna; species Vicugna pacos. The sequence goes on from NC_132988.1 coordinate 15,314,955, forward strand.
CCTTTCAGAGCCTCACAGATAATATTAAGAAATTTTTTGTTTATCATAAGCTAGCAATTGCTTTATGTCTTATTTAGAAATATTATAATATTACAAAGATTTCAATGTATCTTACTTTAGTTCTAGCATGTAAATAATATTTCATTTCCTTTCAAAATGTCAAATGTTTCAATCCTATCAAACTGGGCAGTGTGCAAAAATACCTTGAAAATATAACATTTTAGCTAGATGATTTAAAATAATGATTTTGTTTGTTTGTTTGTTTTAAAACTGAAATTTTCTATATTCTGGAGAAAAAGGACAGATTATAAAATATTATCCTAAACTTTAATTTGACCTTGTAGTTTAATATACTAATTCATATGTTTCAAAAACACTGACATAAACGAGTGTGAATGGTGGCATTATTACATTAAATTGTAGAGATATTTTTCCCTACCTCTTTTGCCTTCATTTATAGCAAATGCAATCTGAAAATCTTAACTAAGGTCTTGAATAGACATGCAATATTTAAAACCTTTTTGAAAAGCAGAAAGATGTGTGCTTATTGCTTTTTTTGCTTTTTATGTACGCATTAGACTCAATTAGATAAAAGTTAGTAAGTGAAAGCAGACCCACAACATATTTTTAGTTCCTTTTCTATTGCAGAAAAATGCACTTCTTATCTCCCTTACCACATAAATATTAATCTGGTTTCTTGTTAGAGTCATAAGATAATCTTAAAAACCGAAGGGCCAGTGAGTGCCATGTGTGAATAACATCAACAATTTCGGATGGTCCCAATCATCTGTCATTGCACATTGTCATCTCAGCTGGGCAACCCTGGCAATATTGCAGCAGGCTATTGTTTATTGAGAAAGCTAATATTAGGGGGAGATGTGATAAGAATGCCTTTAAAAAAACTAATTGAGTGCTATCTGTTTTTGGCAATAGCATCTTGTATCTCTCTGTAGTTTATCGCTTTAGAGTCCTTCATTCAATCTTTTTTATAAAACTCCATTATTTAAAAATCGAGGGCAGAGTGATGGCATGTAAGGAGCTTTATATATTAGTCTGATACTCAGTGATAACCCTTTCTCCTCTACTGCTCAACAAACACTACTTTATTGCAAAATGGGAAAACCTGGTGAAAACATCGATAGGAGTCATAATCCCAGTGTTCATTTCATTTATTTGTTATTTATTTATTTAATCTATTTATTTATTTAAATGGAGGTAGTGGGAATTGAACCCCAGTGTTCATTTCAAACATCTTCCATATTTTTATAGTAATGTTTAGATAGGAAAAAGCAAAGTCAAACTGTTGAACACATTATTAAAGTCAGGATATTTCTATTCAGCCATGCCCTTTGTAATGTTTTTCAGCTGATTCTTCCTGTTGTTTGATTACAAAATCCTTAAATAGAACATATAGATGGAGAGACATGTGATAAAGAAAATGCAGTAAAATACAGATTGGAGAAATCTAAGTGGTTTTCATTGTATAAGTCATTCACAGTTTTAGTACGTTTGAAAGTGTTCCTAATAAATTGTTGGAAACAAAATACTCAAATATACCCCTCTGACCCTGTCAGTGAAAACAGAGTAGACATTTCTTTGTTTCATTAAATGACTATTTATAGTACATTTAAAGTAAAATAATCTTGCAGCATCTAATACTGTTTGCAAAGGAAATTCCATACATCCAATCTGAATATAAAGAAACGTAAACTGGGAGGAAGAATCAATGAATTACAATATTTAGGGACAGCACAATGGAATAGCAACAAAAATAGAAATGGGAATTATATTTATGTTTTTGTTAAAGATCTGGAAAGAAACCAGAGTGCAAAAAGTTCCAGTTCTTTCCACAGAAGTGCAGTGACCTGATGAACTTTCAAACTAGTGCTTGAAAAAGTTTGAGAGTGGAAATTGTATTTTACTTAATTTTTTTTTCTACAAAATCCTTTCCAATTACCATCCAGAAACCAAAAAGTAGGAGATAACTCAGCTCCTGCCAACATGGAGTTTCTCCTTTGTTAGGGTACTTCTCTGGTTTGGCTGTGGTATTTTGGGACTTGGGCACAGTTTTTGATCTCTGTCTCTTCCTTCCCTTCTGCAGAGAAAGAGGATGAAAGCAGAAGTATCAGATGGGCTGTAGGCGCCCATCTATGTAGTAGCACAAATACCAGCTGAACGTATTTTTGGTCAGGTACAAAAGAAACAAATGGCGCCTGGTTTCCCCAAATGTTGTTTACCCTTCTGATATTCTTCCCAACAACCATCACGTATAAATATGTATGGTATTTATTTTAGTGTGCAGCTGAGTACAAATTCAGCAAGGTGCTCTGGGACCAATATTTATTGTTTGATATGAAGTTATTGAGCTTTTTAACTGAATGGATTTGGAACTTCCTTAATGGCTATGCAGAGGCTAAACTTTGCTAATAAAGAATATTCTAAAAAAAGAAAAAGGCGCGATTCTCAAAACTTAGGTTTTCTGCACAAAGGATTTGATGCAAAACTGCTAAAGGCAAGGGACTTGGCATGATCTTGACTTCTAACTTTTACACACACATCATGAAAACATTTATATTTTGTGGCAAATGCAAAGTACCAAGTACAACTTACACTCCTTTTTGAAACAGAATTTTCAGGGCAAGGGGGAATCACTACCAGTAGCAGCAGCGAAGGATGTAGCATCAGTGGTGAAGTGGCAGGACTTGGGGGCTAGGTATCAGGACATATTTCCTAGTTCAGATACGTCAGAGAAAAGGGAAATGAACAAACAAGACTTCCCTTCTTTAAGAACACTGTCATTAAGCCTTAAAACAAATCAAAATCTGAACGTTCTATTTCCTGAATTTTCTTTTCCTTTCAAAATGATACTAACATTCCTAAACCAGAACCAAAGGATAAATCAGGCTTGATTGACAAAATGGTTTTCATAAATGGTTTTGAAGTAGTGAATGGACAGGGTTACTAAGGAAAGGGGGACGAGGCGAAGAAGATGGGCTGGGATGCCTGAAGAGATGAAGCTGTAAGATGCAGCAGGAGCACAGTCTCTAAAAGGCAGCAGCTCCAAGAACTACCAGACAGCAGTAATACAGTTCAAACAATGGATACTTTATCAGTCAAGGCTCAGCACCGGAAATGAAAAGCGCACTAGAAATGTTAAGAAGAAATGGATTTGATACATTACATTAATACTGTAAAAAAAAAAAGTTGGATGGTGAAGGGGTGGTTTCTAGTTTGGGCTTCCAGGAATGACTCTCAGAGCAATGAAGGCCTGACCCCCCAGGGAAGCTGCCATCTTGGTGGCTGCCACTGCAGCTATGAATGCAAGAATACACTCCAGTAACTGATCCAGAATTCAGGATGTGAGGATATTGTTATTGTTGCTACTGCTGCAAAAACTTCTGTCACCCAGGAGTCCAGGTGAGAGTCCTTGGAACACTGGAGCAGGACACACTTGCCTTTCCTTGACCTTATCTGCTAGCAGAAAGGAAAAAAAAAATGAGTAGAAAAATGATCTCCACATCATTTTTGCCTTCCAAATCTCAAGAAAGTGCAGCTACACCTGATCTGGCTTGACTGTAATGAGCACTATCAATGCCCTGTCCTCAGCGGGAGCCTGGGGACCAAGGAACGACCACAGCCCCTGAAGCAGCCCGGCCTGGGCAGCCTCATGACAAGCGAGGCCAACAGGTATCTGGCTCTCCAGTCGTCTCTAAATCATAAAAGAAATTTGTCTGGCTTTATTTTTAACTTGTTATTTGTGAACTTGCCTTGTGGATCTTAAGTTTTAACTTTATAGCGCACAGAGCATGCAATCAAGACTACAGTCAGCTCGGCCAGCTGGTGGAACAATTGCCAATTTCTCACAGACTGACAATCATAATCTCCTGAATTTTGCACCCTCTACGTCTCTCAAGACTATGTCTCCGCGTCCTACAGAGCCACCACAGTCCCAGCCGGAAAGCAATCTAATACTCTTCGAGGCAAAGGGATGGAAGAAATACAGAGTCCCGAGCCAAAACTATGTTCCAGGAAGACTTACTGTTCTGCTCATCCAAAACTCCCCCTTCCCGGAAGGGGGTCTCCAGGCTTGGCTTCCCTGAGAGGGGGTTTCTGGACGCCCTTGGGGCCCAGCTCCCTCCCTCCCGGGCCAGCTCAGCTGCTGCTCAAAGCCTTATCACTGGGACCCTCTGCAGGCCCTGAACTTTCATCTGCTTTCTTGCTACTGTAAACTTTGAAGGTCTGAACCAGCAGCCCCTCCTCTTCTCCCCTAAAGCAGCTCCCACCTGGTGAACAGCTATTCCGGGGAACAGACTGTCCTCTTAAAGAGGTCGGACTCCACACTTTCTAATTCTCTGGTTACTCCTTAGCGACGTCAGTGTATCACACTCCTTGTCTTCCAGACTGTGGCCTGCTCGTCACCTTTTTCCCTGCACCTGTTGAGGAAGCACATTTCTTCCAATTTTAATGGGATCTAAGTTGTCATCACTTTTTGTGCTTTTTTGTGTCTTGATTTTTAAAAAATATTCAATAGCAGCACTATTTACAATAGCCAAAACATGGAAACAGCCTAAATGTCCATCAACAGGTGACTGGATAAAGAAGATGTGGCATATTTATACAATGAAATACTACCCAGCCATAAAAACCGACAACATAATGCCATTTGCAGCAACATGGATGCTCCTGGAGAATGTCATTCTAAGTGAAGTAAGCCAGAAAGAGAAAGAAAAATACCATATGAGATCGCTCATATGTGGAATCTAAAAAACAAAACCAAAAACAAACAAACAAACAAAAACAAAGCATAAATACAGGACAGAAATAGACTCACAGACAGAGAATACAGACTTGTGGTTACCAGGGGGGTGGAGGGTGGGAAGGGATAGACTGGGATTTCAAAATTGTAGAATAGATAAACAAGATTACACTGTATAGCACAGGGAAATATACACAAAATGTTATGATAACTCAGAGAGAAAAAAATGTGACAATGAGTGTGTATGTGTCCATGAATGACTGAAAAATTGTGCTGAACACTGGAATTTGACACAACATTGTAAAATGATTATAAATCAATAAAAAATGTTAAAAAAAAAAAAAAGAAAGTGCAACTAATTGGTAGAAGCTAATTAACGTCCAGGGTCAGCTTCAAGGTCATCTCACAAATACAGGTTTTGTATTTCCAGTGGCTCCAGATCTAGAAGTCAGGTTGAAGGGAGGAGTCAATCCACAATATCCACTGCAGAGCCAATATGTGAGACTAGAAATGTTTATAAATTGCTCATATAATTATTTTAAATTTAAATTCCTGGAACTAAGATCACCATGTGCATAAATATATATATATACACATATATATAAAATCTCAATTAAATATGCATGCAGGTAATTAATATTCAGGCAAAAGGCAAAAGGCAAAAGAAAGAAGTCTGTTGACTATATTCTAATCCTGATCTTGCCATTCATTAAGTATGTGATATTGTACAAGTTATTTAACTTCTGCGAACCATGGTTTTGTCATCTATAAAACGAGAGTTACAATAGTAACATCTCATAGCGTTGGTATCAACAATATTGAGAAAATACATGAAAGTGCTTGCCTTGAGTCTGATTCATCGCTGTTACTGCTGCTGCTATTGGTGTTTTATACTGGAGTCAGGCACCTCACCAACTCCGCCTGGGTTTGAAGTCCAGTTATGAATTTGCTAATGTTGTGACTATAGGAAATTTATTCAAAATACCTGTGCCTCAGTTTCCTCATGTGTAAAATTGCGATTGTGGTGTATTATATCTTACAGACACACAGACTGCATTATAAATTCTCAGGCATGAAAATGTCTAGACTGGTACACAATGCTCTTGTGCTATCTAGATATGATATGATGGATATTATATGTAAAATCTTTACTACTAATACAGTAGATGCCAAATGATACAAATTCTAGGAACACCACTAATTTCGTCTTTGAAAACCAGAAAATAATGCCACTAGAATTAAAAGATGCATTTGAGAGTATGATTACATATCTATTTTATTAAAGTTAGGTTTAATAAGAAAAAATTTAAAGTTATAACTGGCAAACTTAAGAAATAATGCTCACTTTTGAAGACTGATCAGTTTCGTGGGAATTGCTTTGAGATCAGGAAAAGTAACTTGCTACAAATCCTCATTCTGCCACTTACTTACTGACTCTAGACTTGCTCCTAACCTTTTTGGGCTATAGGCTTCTCCATTTTAATATGAGGCTATCTCACAGGGTTCTTGGGAAAATTATATTTTAGTTTATTTGTCTGCATGTCCATAGATTTAACAGGCACAGCCCTGGAGTTCTTTTTATTCTAAGATTCAGTGAACATTTTATATTAAATGATTATTTTTTGTACCTAAAACTTATTATCAGTAGCAGCTACTATGAGTCTTTGACCAAAGCACAACTTTAGATTACACAGTCAAATGTAAATGCAATGAAAAATAAACTGAAGAAATAACAACTAGACTCATAAATAATTGAAACATATTTATCTGAAAATATGTCCAGTTATGTCTTGTCAGCTGTAGGCTCTGTAGGCTTTGTAAGCACCCCAGTGTGTTGAAACCTAAGCTTTGGCATTTAATGCCTCCTTAATCTTGAGCAAGTTACTTAACCTGTTAGCTTCAGTTTCCCCATTTGTAAACAGGGGTGACTAAAGGACTTATCACTGCATCAAATAAGTACCACGTACACATAGGTCTCAATAAATGTGAGCAATTATTGTCATTATCCTCCTCTTCCTCATCAAGTTCCTGCTTCATATTTTAAACTCTGATTGAGGGTTCGACTAATAAAGCATCTGACATAGACAGGTCAGTGAATTATTCCTTTGTTAAATAAGCCAAGTTATTTCCATATTTATAACTTGAGTTGGAGATTAGTATTCCATATTACTTTAATAAATTTAAATTTATTTTTAAAAAATATGTTTTGAATTTGAAAGATAATACAGTGTAACAATTAATGATTGATTAAGCAGTTTTACTGTGTGTATTTTGCTAATGTATTAACTCATTTAATCCTCACAAGAATAGGGAGCAATGTAGTCATAATCCCCTGTTTTACAAATGTAGAAACTGAAGCATAGAGGAATTGTTTAAGGCACACAGATGGTAAGCAGCACTGTGGTGATTTAAACCCAGACAGTATGGCCTGGAGTTGGTCTTTGTAACCATCATGCCATGCTGCCTGCTTGACTCAAACTCTGGAGTAATGCTGACTTGGGTTTTCATTCATAGTCCCCCACTTACTTAGACAAGTTACTTAGCCCCTCCAATACTGAGTTTCCTTACCTATACAACCGTTACAACATTAGTAGTTAGAATGTTAGAGAATTTCATGCTCCAGAATTCAAGGAGGCGGGGTGGGGGAGGTGTGGGAATAGACTGAGTCTCACCTAAAAACCAGTCACAGTAGAAGAAAAACGTCTTTCCAGAGAGATGCCTTACAGAGGTAGACGTGCAAGGTGAGGGCAGCGTTTCAGGAGACTATGCGTATTAACAGTGTGGGAACAGACGAAGGGATTAGGGAAGGCTGGGGCTACTTCTTGATATTTGGATGAAAGAGAGAGTAAAAAAATAGAATTTTTTTTTGACAGCTGCCAAGAGTGGTTAAATTTTGAGGATACTGACCAAAACAATTCATAGGATTGATGTTGAAGAACAATGATGAGTAGAGAAACAGCTAATAGTTTTAAAGGGAGCTTGGATGGATATGTAAAAATATTGACTATTGAAAAGCTGTCTAAGGAGTACTTTAAAAGAATTTTTAGGAAGCTACATCTTAGGCATTTTCTTATAGTGAGTAAAAGTTAGAATTCTTTATCCTTACCTTAGATTATACCATAAATGTGGTCACATAAACCCCTGAATTACATTTGGGTAGCATTACGGGATCTACAACCAAGAATTTTAAACCCAATTTGCTGTATTCAGCATTAAATTTATTCTGTACTGGAGCCAGGAGTACATTTCACCATTTTTTTTTTCTGGTCAAAGGATGCTGTGAAGGAGAGAGGCATCAACAAAACTGAACTTGTGCTAAATAATGACAGTTGTGTTTAGAATGCCCTGCTTAAAGCAAGATATGCCAGAAGGAGATGCAGACCTATGCAGTACCATATAAATTTACTAAATTGAGGAAGTCTAAAGAAGTACTTTATTAAATTTCCAGTTGGACATGAGTTTTAATCAAGTCTTAATGGAGACTAACTTTCTGAAGAGTTTGAAATTCTGTTCAGAGGATGTTCATGTAAGATAAACTTGGACCTTTGAGAATGTGAGACTGTGTCCACTGCTGTGGAACTTGAAACTGAGTAAAATTTTTCCTTGGTTCAGACTAATTACAATAATTTTTTTAAAACTTGAGAAATTCATAAGAAGCATCAAATGGAGAAAAAGGACTTGATCATGTTAAGAACATGCCACTAAATCTCTGAGGGATTGGCTTCTTTGTAAGCAGAAAATGCTAAGTGTGCTCTAGAATGCTTAAGAACAGGGGTTTTTCCATGGACTCAGCTCCACAAAAATGTTTCTGGGGTGGACTTACTGAGAAATGGTTGCTGGAGTTTATCTGTTCAGTTCCTGTGCATCTTTGAGAAGAAGAAAAATGCTGGATTTTCAGACTGAAAATTAACGTCCGTGACCTGTCAGCAATAGTAGAAAGAATCTTGGAGAATCAGGAAAAATTGGATCATGTTTGCATAGGAGCTTTACATGGTAAAAATGTACTGACTAACCCTGGTTTTCATCACAAAATCGGAAGCCCTTCTGAGTTCTTGCTAGTGACACCACAGTCTGCCACCATAGTGCCAACACAGTCTGAGGGGGTAAAACGTGATTCCATCAGACTCTAGAATGATGGAGCTTGGAAAACTGGTTACTCTTGGAGACAAAAACACTGCAGGTATGCTTCAGCCCATTGGAGGTGGGTACCTATTAAATGAAGTCCTTTTGGTGGAGATAAACAGGTTTTCCTGTCCCTGTCAGAGCCAGACTCAGTCTTACATTAGAGATTAATCTTTGTCATCTGATTCTAGTGTGACAAAGTCATGTTATTGTTAGATGCCTCTCAGGCACAGGACAAGTGCCTACTGCATTGCGTTTTGGTAGTTAGAAGTTGCCCCGAATTTGCTTTGATATGACAGAGTGACATCTAGTCGTAAAGTATAACTGAGAATATTTACACTATGGCCGTATCCTGTTATAAGCCTTTCCACAGTTGTGGATCCTGTATGGAAAGGCATTAAATACCTTAATAAATATGCTTACTCAGAATTTGTCATTGCCTTGATGCAAGGTCTGTGAGAAGGAAACTAGTGGGATTCTACCAGCCTGAATCTTACAATATTTCTAGAGTCATGGTCATAAAAGAAGGGAAAGGTAGAAGGGCAGGAAACTGGGCTGTGTGTTGGTAGATCTCTGGGATATATCAGATAGTTTTATCTAAGAAGATCGAACAGAATGAAGAATTTATATTCCTCAGAGTTTAACTGGGGGTATGGGCAGAGGAGCTAGTATTATGTGTTGAAAATCAATCAGGATGGAGGAAGAATTATACATTCCAGTGTTCTTCACATCAGAATGTAGGCATGTCAGTGGTACCTAGAGAATCTCTACATATGAAAAGGTTAGAGGGAACCATCTGGCAGTCCATGGAAGAGGTGGTTTGCTTATCTGGAAGTTGCGCTTATGTAACAAGGACAGTATTTTTTAAAAAATTCAATATACCTAATAAATAAATAAGTATGTAATGGGGCAGATGGTGATAAACTAATCCCCATCTCAGTGGAGGATGACATAAAAGAAGAGGGGGGCAATAATAACAGCTGAAATTTTTAAGAAATTATGATGCATTCAAATCTAAGTCAAGTGCTTTTTCTGGTTTTTCTCATTAAATTTCTATACTAATCCTTTTAGGTATGTACTGTTATTATCTTCATTTTATAGTTGAAGAAGGGCAAGCTCATCTTTCCTAAAATCACAGAGATGCTAAGTTAGAAGTGCTGGTATTTGAATTCTGGTCTTTCTAATTCCAAAGTTAGCTTTGTGCCAAACTTGTCACAAGAATTTTTATCGCTTCCTGGTGAGATATTGACCATCCTGCTTTGCAAATTTTGTCTGTTAAGTGTCCTTATCTAAATCCTATTAAGATCAATTGGATTTCAATTAAAGCTCAATAGGTTATAACACAGATGCTTTGATGCGTCTTTGCTCTTTTCTGTTGTGCACATATATCGGAACACTTTTTCTTGTGACTGTTTCTTCTCAGAGGCAATTTGGCCATCTGAATCTTCACCCTGCTGTTGTCCTAATACAGACGAAAATGAATAATGCAGCACTTGTTTGAGCATTTCCTAGTGGATTATTGTAGTAATACTGTACCACTTTCACTTTATGCAAGAAGACAGAAAGCCAAGGGAGGCCAAGGGATGTGCTAAGTTATGGAGAACATCTGGGGTAAAAAGCACTTGTACACATTTTTTCTCGCATTTGAAATGTGTTTCCTAAATGGTTCTCCTCCTTATGTTAATCTCGTATATTTGTTTGGAATATTAGGATCTGCATCAGCTCAGCAAAATTTCTTATTTGTGCATTTTACAGATTCCAGTCTTCTGCTTGTATTACTTTGCCATTTTCTATCACCTCCTTAAAGAAATATGATGAAGAATCTCCATTTGAGAACCCTAAAATTGCTCTTTTATTTTCATCTCTAATGTCTTTGCTTCAAAGCCTCATTGTTTAAACACTGGGCAGAGAATGAGAGCCAGGTCATGGAAGCAGTCCCAGCCACTTTTGTATAAACCTGGCTGAAGGGCTCTTACTGAGAGTCAGTTTCTTGGGATTGGGTCTGAAAGATCCAGAAAGGTTTCTGACAAGGTGGAAGTGGTTGCCATTCTTTGTCTTAGTAGTCATGAGTGTGGAGTACTTGGTGACAAGTAAGTTGTCCCAGCCATCTATTAAAGGACACTACACTAAGGTCAAGACACATTCTGTTCCCAACAGAAGGATGATACTGTATTAACAATTAAGAACTCTATTCCCATAGTTTATTACATCAACACTTGTAAGGAGAAAAACATATAATATCAATAGATACTAAAAGAGGCAATTGAGAAAACTTGAACAACAGCTAAGTAAATAAATATATAAGTAAGTAAATAAATACATAAATCTGAGAGGAAATCTAGAAAACAACATATTTAAGGTAGGAGCATGAAAGATAGTATTCAATAAAGAATACAAAAAAAGAGAAAAATGACCCTGGCTATATATAAAAATTTCAAAACTTTTCTATGGAAAAAGACCATAAGAAGATTTATTTAAAAATTTGATTTGGTGTGGAATTGCATTTTAGAAGACAGAGGTTTAAGACAATGAGCTATTTAAAATTGAGAACAAGGGGACAATCATAACAAAATAGACAAGAGATGTGAGTAACCACTGGCAAAACAAAAATCCAGCAGCAGTTGAATACATGCAGTGATGCTCAAAGTTACTAACAGATGAGAAAACTCAATGGATTAACAGCTTTTAGATTGGCTCAAACCAAACCAAACCAAACCAAAACAATAACTTCAGTTGCTGGCTGGAATATGAGCAAAGAAGTACTGTTACACATTGCTGGTAAAAATATGAATTGTATAGTGTTTTAGAAAACACCTTGATAATATCAATTAACATTAAGATGTGTATACATTTCACTCTGTACTCCATCTGGGGAATCTGTCACATGGAAATAAAAGCACTACCTAATAAACACAAAACGCTTATTTTAGCATTATTCTTATTTGGAAAAGCTGAGGAACAAAGTAAATGTTAATCAGTAGTGGAATATTATGGTCTATTCATGCCACAAAATACTATGTACCACTTAAAATAATGAATTAGAGCTATGCTAGTTAGCTTGAAGGAATTTCCATGAATAATTTTTGAGTGAAGAAAGAAAAATATGCATAATATGATATAATTTTTATAAAACAAAAATAAGCATCATCAAAATCATTTATTGAATCCTCATTTATCTGTAAGACACTCTCATAGAGACAGTGCAGTGAGAGAAAGAAGTGAATTAACTGATATTTTGAAGATACAGGACATACAAAAAGACAAACAATAATATAATGTAATTTTGACCTGCTTTAAAAATGAGTGATATAAATAGTGCTGTGGTTTCCAATGAGTTATTATAAAAGGTTCTGTAATCCATCTGTGGATCAACAATTACTTACAGCCCAATGAAACATGTCACTGAAATGAGTCTTAGTTTCTTATAATAATAATAATAATGGTAGCATCAGGTATTGGTAGAAAGAGAAAGTGAGATAAATAAAGCACTCAGCACAGTGCCTGACACAGAGCAAGTGCGGGTTAAGTGGCAGCTGTTACTCACATTGTTATTATTGCTGAGGTTATATTATATTAGAATGCTGAAGGTATACATTTTTGAAAGAATGTCACAAAGGCGAAGTGCCCTTCTTGTCACATCATATCAGCAGGAACATGCTATCAATATGATTTATCCTCTGTGATATTAACGTTAATGACCTGACCAAGGTAGTGTTTGTCAGGTTTCTCCACTCGCCGTAAAGTAACTTTCCTCCCACCCACCTTCTGCAGTCTATTTTTTTGAAAGCACATAACTAAATCCTGTATGGGAAAGGGGGTTGGGAGGAATGGAGGAATTAGGCTTTTTTTCCTGGAGGTGGAAGCAGTGACATAAATTATTAAGAATTCTTAGATGTTTCCCCCCTTTTTGTTTATCAGTCATTTGTTTATATCAGTATGTACTCATGTATATTTCTTTCATGCTGTGAGTTATAATCTAATACTACATTATTTTGTTGTTGTTGTTACTCAGATTGTTCCAGCAGTAGACTTTGGGAGCTTTTTCATGGTGGCTCCTGTCTCTTTAACTGATGTTTCTCTATCCTTTTGTTTTTTGAATGCTTCTTTTGTCACTACAGTATTCTGCAGACTCATCTTGTATTATCTGCCCTAGTCCTAGAACTGTTGGTCCTAGTCCATTTCTCTGAGGAGTCTTGGTTCCTTTTGTTGGAGAATAGTCTTTAGAAACAAAAATCTGGACACTAGATGTGCTCTTTGCTCCTGAGGTATCAGTGTTTCCAGTTTCTCTCAGTGGACAGATCTAGGAAATACATGTATGAACACAAACTCCTGTTTGTACACACAGTTATAATTACTACCATATCTATCCTTCTGTTTCTATCTATTTGCAATTTGTCTTTAGCCTCCAGTTTTCAGTCAAAACACTGTTTTCCAAAGTTACTTAGATAAGCTCCTTTTTTCCCTCGATCCCTTTCACTGATTTTTGACAAAACTTGTATTTCCTGATTGTACAGTATTTAGTCAAGTCAAATATTTACCTATTAGTAACTAGACGGACTTCTTTCATATCAGTATTCTATAAGCTACTTTTCTATCTTTGTGTTTTTATGCTATTCTTATTGTTTATATATGCCACCTAATTTTGTCCTTTATTGTTACTTACTTTGTGCCAGGAGCCCATTTATAACAGGCCTGCTCTCTAATTTTCTTTCATCTCATGAGAGGCATCCTCAATGTGATCTCTTCTCCTTGCTGACCACCTGTGGTGTAAATCTTGCCACCTGGGCCTTGGGAGCCATTCACTAGCCTCTAGTCTTAATGTCTGCTGTAGCCCCAGTAGTGAAGGTCATGAACTTAGTTTGCTCCCTATCCTGACCTTAGGCATTGTTAGGTCAGAGAGCCTTCTCAGAATTCCCATGCTCCCTTGGGATGCTCTGAATCTCAGTTGCGCTCTTCACATCACATTGGGCTGCAGTTTGTTCTGAAAGGCTGCAGAGCCACCACCTAGGACCACCCACAGCTATTGCTAAAGCACCATTTTGGTCACACGGTGATTCCTAAGCAGTTTGCAGCTCCCTTCAACAAACTCCCAGATTGTTCTGCAAACTAAATGTGCTTTTTATCGTTGAGGCTTCCCATTTTCTGCTCCCCCAGGGCAAGATACAAGGGCATAGAGTGACTGGCCCTTTTTCAAGAGTTCATCACTATTTCCTCTTTCATTCCTCCATCAGTCTGTTAGTCAAATTCTGTTAAGTTGGAAAGGGTTCTCCTGTCATCACACAATTTTCCTTGCCATATGGCTCCATGTGCTAAGTTCTTCAGATTCTGGTTTCTTGAATCCCCCAAATGTTGCACATTCTAAGCAAAACCATACTCTTTCAAGTAGAAGTTTTCCTTTAGAAAATATTGCTATAGTTTTGCATTTTAAAACCTCTTTCTTGAAATACAGTTGTCTTCTTTGTTCTAAGATTTTTCTGCTTGAGGGCAGTGCATATATGGAATGTCACAAAATTATTTACTTCTTTTTAAATAGCTATGTTTATTAAATAGCTATATGTTTTCTTTTTTTTTTTACAGATTGCAAAAGAGAGAGCTGATCATTTAAAAAAATCTAGAATAGAATATTTACTAGCTGTTTATAATTTCCCCTTGTTTCAAAATTGATAAGCGTCAGAAATTAGGTGATTATTTTCATGTAGTTGATTACTAACCTCATAGCGTCGTGATCAGAAAAGATGCTTGTTATGATTTCACTTTTCTTAAATTTACCAAGGCTTGCCTTGTGGGCCAGCATGTGATCTATTCTGGAGAATGTTCCATGTGCACTTGAGAAGAATGTGTATTCTGCTGCTTTCAGATGGAATGCTCTTTAAATATCAATTAAGTCTGTCTGGCTTAATGTGTCATTTAAGACCTGTGTTTCCTTATTGAGTTTCCGTTTGGATGATCTGTCCGTTGATGTAAGTGGGGTGTTAATGCCCCCCATTATTATTGTGTTACTGTCAATTTCTCCTTTTATGTCTGTCAACAGTTGCCTTATATATTGAGGTTCTCCTGTGTTGGTTGCATATAATTTTACAATTGTTACATCTTCTTCCCTTTAGAGGTGATTATTTTCAGTCACCCTCAAGGAAGTCATTACTGGTGCCTAAATGGCAGAGTCAGGAGCTAGGAATAGTGAGGAGTGGGGAGCAAACCTTTAATATTTCAAAACTATATACATACACACATATACATATATATATATATATATGTATATATATATATATATATATATGGATACATACATACTCACAAAAAATAATGGCACATAGAGTTTTCTACCTGCTTTTTGCAACCTCTTGTCACTTTGAAAGCAACCCCCATAATAACTGTAGTTACTTCTAGTAATTCTACTAGGATATTGCACATGTGCTCATAAATACACCACTCTAGGCTGCAACATAAAATTGCCCCCCAGCCCATTCTGGTATTGTTTGTTGCTGTCACTCTGAAGCTCAGGAAGCCTGGTGAAAGTATTGCTGTTGCTGTTGCCACAAGCATCTGTCCAGACCATGCTGTGCTAATTCCACATGGGCCTAAGCCAACCTGCTAAAGGGAGAAGCCTTTGTACCCCAGTTCCCTCAGTCTTAGAGCATTGATGCCCTGTGCTCTCAGTATTCAAAGATCATGGTGTAGGAAAATAGCTCTTTCAGCTCTATCATCTTCTCACTTGGGTCTTCCTTTCATGAGATTACAGGCCAGAATCTCCTTGGGGGAAGGAGAGGTGGGAGGGTAGGAAGAATGGAGTGGAGAGTCTAGGCAAAATCATCTTAGCAAGAGCAGCTCAGAGTACCTAAACCCACTCATTCCTGCCAACTGCCAGTGTCCTATTGAACCAAGGTGAAAATATTCAACTCATTCTTCCCATATTAAGAATTTTTCCCCTAGAAGTTTTCTTGGTCTTTCTTTGCAGAGAGATCAGTAGAGGATTTACTCTCCCAGTTTTCTTAGACATACCTCTGTTTGAAATCCTAAGGTGCACAAAACGTAGGTTCAAACTTGTACCTTTGCTATATATGACCATCAGATGTAACCACTTAAATATGAAGTGCATCATCCAGGACATATTTTTGCTCTGTATTGTCTGTGCTAATTTTCTGGTGGGCAGGGCCCTGTTAAGTAGATACTTTCATTTTTTAAAAACTAATAAATCTCTATGAGTAGCATAATAATTGCATTTTTTTTTGCTTTTTTGAGGTTTATTGCTGGATTAAGAAATAGAGACCCAGAAAGTTCTCTGCTAGTGCTCTTTACATCACCTCATAGCACTTTGCATGAACCCGAACAAATAGGATTCAGTATACACTCAGTGACATAAATGTGTATTTTTTTTTCTAACATAATCTGTGTTTGCTTTCTTTCCAACTTGCTCTACAAAGATTCATTTTGAAGCACCCACAGGAAGTAACCAATAGTGTAGAATAACCTTGAGTAGGTCAGGGAAATGGCATGAAAAATCATAAAATAGAATTGTGAACATAAAAACATGGAGATGATTTAAAAGAAAACAGAGGGCCGAAGCATACTTTGAGCCTTTGAGAAAAATTTAGTATCCTTTTTCTGAAAATACAGACTCTTAAATGAATATTAAGCATACTATCTATTTTTATTTGAATATTTTCCCAATTTGAAATCATTTCTTCAAATTTCCTGAAGTATAAACAAAGATCTATCTTCTGATTATTTATTCATTGTCTACAACAAAAACATAAAAATTTATACATTATCTACAAAAAACCTTTTTACTATTATTCTAATCTAGATACTTGAAAATATTTAATGTTATTTTACATAAATAACTTCTGTTGCAAATATGGATAAGTGAAAAGAACTAAAGCTAAATTATAATTTCATCCTTGTTAATATCTTGGTATTTAATACTATACATGTTTTCCTATGCATGTAATTTTTATAAAACTGGGATCGTATTGTAGATACTGCTTTGTAACCTGCTTTTCCACTTAAAACTAATTATAACATATAGGGATTTAATAAAATACGTTTCTATAATATATATTAAAGACCTTGGTTGAAGTTGCTTTCTTCTAGAGAGGTTTTTCATTGATTCTTGGTGCTCAACAAATTATAAATTGATTTAAGGTATTTTGTACCACACAGGTGGTGTGAACTGGAAGAACAAGCCAATGGCAGCTTTGAGCCTCTGGTTCATCCACGCAGCCTCATAAGAAATGGGAAGGGTTCCTTGCTGTACCCTTCTTTGAGGTTTTCTCTTTGATTCTCCTTCCCTTCCCTTCCTTTCCCTTTTCTCCTCTCGCTCTTTTTGTATTTTTCAGTATTATCCCACCTACTGTCCTAGTGTAGCCCTCTGGGGCCTCAGCCCCGCATTGTGGTCTCATGCTGGGCTCCTCACTTTAAAAAAACAAAAATCAGCCCCTGCATTTTCTTCCTTCTTTGCCAGTTTAGCAATACAATTAAAACACATTTAACATTTTATTCAGGATTTGACTTGTTTTAATCAAAAAGATTGTTCTCTGAATCTGTTCCACCATATGACAAAAATGAAGGTCAAGAATGTTTACTTTGAAAGATTAAAAATATATCATGTATACTTGTATTTTTATCCTTCCTGAAATTAAATTATCCTTTATTTAATTGAAATATTTATGAAATAACAAATTATACAATTTTGGATTCTGCGCCCAGTCTCATTTCTTTTTTTTTTTTTAATTTAATTGAAGTATAGTTGATTTACAATGTTGTATTAGTTTCAGGTATATAGCAAAGTGATTCAATTGTACATATATATATATATAGAAATATATGTTCTTTTTCAGATTCTTTTCCTTTATAGGTTATTATAGGATATTGAATATAGTTTCCTGTGCTATACAATAGATCCTTGTTGTTTATCTATTTTATATATAGTGGTGTGTATCTGTGAATCCCAAACTCCTAATTTATCCCTCCCCCTGACCCTATCAGTCTCACTTCTGATCACCAGCTAGGATTCTGGTCACCAGTTCCAATATGTGGGATTTTTTTTCCACACCAACAAGCAATTCTCTGACTCAAGCTGGGTGTCCTACAATTTAATTCAATTCTGACACAATCTACGTGGAGATAGCATCAGATCCCACAGGTTAAGTGTTCCATCCCAGGAGACTATCCCCCACTTCAGGTGCAAATTGAAAGTAGCAGGTCATCAAGTTACCCACAACTGTCCAACTTGGCTACAAATCAGAGGTTCTCATGACCCCTTCCCAGATTTTATTAATTTGCTAGAGCAGCTCACAGAATTCAGTGAAACACTTACTTACATTTACCAGTTTATTAAAGAGTACAATAAAGGGTAAGATGAACAGCCAGTTGAAGAGATATGTAGGGTGAGATCATGGAGAGTCCTGGACTTCTGTGCCTCTGGCATCACCCTCCTAGTACATGGATGTTTTCATTTACCTGGAAGCTTTCTGAACTCCATACTACTGGGATTTTTATAGAGGCTTTATCCCATAGGCATGATGGACCATTAAGTCCATTTCTAGCCCTTTACCTTCCCTAGAGGAGTGTGGAGGGGAGAGGACTAAAAGTTCCGAGCTTCTAATCATGGCTTGGTCTTCCTGGTGATCAGCCCCTATCCAGTAGCTATCCGGGAGCCCACCCAGAGTCACCTCATTAAAACAAGGGATGTTCCTAGTGCTTTTATCACTAGCATTTTTACAAGCATTTTAGGAGCCCTGTGTCAGGAACTGGGGGCACAGACCAAAATATGTACATTTTCTGGTCTCTCACACAATCTTTACTTTATCTGTTTGTAGATGTTTTAATCATTCTTGTTTTTTCCTTCCAGTTTTATTGAGACATAGTTGACATATAACACTGTGTGTTTTTTGGGGGGGGATGGTGGGGGTAATTAGGATTTATTTATTTGTTTGTTTGTTTGTTTAACAGAGGTACTGGGGATTGAATCCAGGACCTTGTGCTTGCTAGGCACACACTCTACCACTGAGCTATACCCCCCATATCTTTATTTTTAGCTAATAGACTTTATTTATTTATTCATGGTTTTGAGGAGCTTTAGGTTTACAGAAATATTGGTGGAAAGTACAGAGTGTTGTCATATACCCTCCTACCTGCAACCCCTCCTCCTGTTCCCTATCACTATTTGTTATAATTGATGAGTCAATATTAATACATTGTTATTATACATATTTCTCTTAATATATGTCTTTGGATCATTTCAACGACCAGACAAGATAGATATTATCCCCATTTCAAAAATAAGGAAATTAAGATTGAGTTTTAAATTTGGATTTATTCACAAATGTATAAGAACAAGAGCTTGGACCATTATATTCACTTTTTCTTCTATTTTACCTGCATTGAGTAATCCTATATTTCAACTATCTTCTGTCTGATGAAATGTTTGGTTGATATTGCATATTACCAGAAAAAGCTGCAAAAGGAAATAATGTTATTCTAAGATCTCATCTTTGGAACTAACACATTTATCTTGTGTAACTACTGTATTAGAACACCAATTGGTGATTGCCTTTCCCTATAGTCAAACCTGCAATGATAATTACTAATGCTAATTATTTTACAAATATTCTGAATATAGTCTAATTTAGGTTTGTTATTATAAGCCTTGTTCTTTACCTAATGACAATATAGATAAATGTAAAAACAACAATGCCCTACTTCTTCTTTTACAACACATCAAGTCATTTTCTTTTGGTTATGAGGAGTGTTCTTCTCATAACTTTAATTGATTTTTGGTAGTTGGCTGTGTTTTTGTTTAATAACAGCGATAGGTCTTAAAAGGCAAAATATACTACTGTATCTATAAATTAGTGCTGTGTAAAATGATATCTGCAGTAAATCTACAGCTTTATTTCTTATCTGAAGTCATTTTATACATAAAGATGAATGAAGTACAAGCCATCTATACAAATAGTGCTTTGTATTGATTTGAATATCAGTATCAGAACTGATTCTGTTGTAATGCAAAAATTTTCAGTACTGTTGTTCCTATGGTAAATACTGTTGCTCAACATGGTTCTTATGGTTGCATCTAATTTATTTTACGAATGCCGTATATTGGTGGAATCAAGATTCTGCTATCCTTTCATTCAACTCTTTGGTCCAACATTAATTCTTGCTGAATCTCTTGGCATAATACATAATGTAACACAAAACAGCTGAAGGAAATGTGTCCAAGTCAAATCTTTGTTCTAGCATAACCATAACTGATTTCCTACAGTATTTTATGATTTCAAAAGCATGATACATTCTCTCATATAATTGAAAATTTATTAATGTAATTATATATTTTGTCTTACAGTGAGTGGACATCCAGTACTCAAAAGAGCTAACATCCGGATTGTCGGAAAGTTAGTGGCCAGATCTATGAGAGAAAGGAAAATGAGACAACATTATTTATCGTGAGAAGTAATGTTTTCAATACAATGTCATTACCTTAGAAGTTGAACCTGTCTACCCAAAAACATAGATTAATATTGGCCATGGATTAATTCTGTATCAACAGGGAAAAGGACAGTCATCTTTTTACATATCCAAAGAAGAATTTCAACAAGTCAGTCTATAATTACTAAATATCTTCGGATGAACCATTCATTGGATTTGTTTTTTTTATAAAAGACAACCTGTTTTATCATAGTGAAGTTGAAATCATATAGTATCAAGTATCCCTTTTATTGGATTTAAATTTGGTTTGTTCCAAAGAGAAACTTCAAGATTCCTATTTGTAAAAACTCACATTTTTTTGGAAATGGTTTGTCAAAATATGTTTTAAAATATATTTTTTAATTAGTTTAGTCATCATATTGTATTTTTCTTTTTTTTTCATATTATATTTTTCTTATTCTTATTGTTCACTCTTAAGTGAAAAACTGAGAGTCAATATACAGTATTCCTGAGTTTCCTGTCTTAGTTTAGGAAAGATCTGAAGCACAGTGAGTAACACCAGTCCTGTAAGAATCTTAAATTTAATTTGATCTATCAGTCCATCCATCCATCCATCCATCCATCCATCTATTCATTATTAATCCCTGCCTGCCTCCGCCTGTGAATGGGATTGGAGAAATAAGTAGCAGTATAGTTGAGGGAACAGCATAGTGATTAGATATGAATAGAGAAGCAGGAATTACCTGACAGGTGTCCCATTTTTTTTTTCAATTCTTACCCTGATCTATTACTTCTGAAATAGACACTTTGGTTTAAAAGGAAATCTCTCGGTGTACTTCATGCAATGATTCCATTATAAATGTGGAAATTATCAGAATGAAATATTTTAAAAAGCCAATTACAAGAATCATGTTAAGTCAGGGCCTCACCAAAACCAGAACCTAGCTGAACTAAAAAACATGCTGACACTCTAATCACAAAAGTTAGCAGTGAAATATTTGATAAGGGGAAAAAGTGATTGATAGCTAAAATGTAGAGGTTGGCTTATCTGTGAAATTAAATGATCCATATTGTCCCTGATGCTAGTTGAGAACGTCTCATTTTAAAGAGAAAAATTTGTCTTTATTTCAATATTGAAAAAAAGCTGGAAAACGCAAAATTAAAAGGGAAAAAAAAATCACATGTAAGTTGAGTCCCAGCATGTTAACAGATCATCAGCCTGCTCCTTTTTATAGCATTATTAGGATAAAAATTTGGCTAGATTTCTGCCATCACTGTTCCAGAAAATTGGGAGCAAAACATAGGCTATAATGAAAAGCACTTACAAACCAAAATATAAGATTTTTTAATGAGTATTGTGTGTTGAGTGTCAGTATTTCAAGTGGTAAAAATATTCATAAGGGAAAAACAATTAGTATTAAAATAATATCAAATTACCTTATAAAAATAAAATATAAAAATTAAATTATGGTTATGACAGTTGGGGCCAAGACACAGAAGAAATTTATTCCTCCTTTAAAAATGTCTGTCTTTTCTTACCTCATATTTTCTACATTTGACTATTCTTGATTTTTAGACTGAATTAGGGCTATTGAATGTCTTTTCGAAGTGTAAGCCTACATTAAGTTCAGTGGCAACACGTCACTCTGGAGCTTTAGAAGACAGGGTAAGGTCAGTGAAAAGAAGCCTTCGGTTCTCAATAGTCAGTTTCTATATAAAAATTGGCACTTGGTGCTCATCAAAGAACAAGAAATATTGGATATGCTCTAAATGTCCATTGTATTTCTGAGCCAACTACCTGATGGAAGTCATCACTTATATGTAAATGAACTGTCAATGGCTTGCCACTGTTGGCAATCACTGGACTGTGAAGGGTATGTCTTAATAAGAACCGAAGCTCTTCACAGACTTTGATTTACTGGAAATAAAATGGAAAAGTCCTCTGAGACTACAAAGGACACTTGTTTCAGATAAAACGTCTAGACAGTAGCAATATATTTAGGGCTTTTATTATAGCAAAACTGCAAATTAGAATGGAGTGGTGAGAAAGTTCCTGTGACCCAGCTGAGTTCTTAAACACTCCTGACTAGAGTTATCCAATCTTTAAAACAGCTAAGCCAAATTAAATAAAAGTGCATTAAGAAAAAAAAAAACAGAAATAACAAAAGATTCAAGTTTGTTACATCTTTTAAATTATCTATGTCTTATGTTTAAAAACATAAATCTACTGTTTCTCTAAATAAATGCAGCTATTAGAGTAGTTGAAAGCCAAACTTCCATGATCCTGCAACATCGACTACTTTTCAGAAAATTTAGATTTAAGGAAATTTTTTCCCATTCCTTTTCCTAACTTCCAGTCTAAAACACAACAATTGAAATACTGAATTCTGTGTAATTATTAATATTTCTATTGATATTGTTTATAACAAAAAGATACTAAGTTTGCATAGTGCTTACAAATGTGCAGTATACTTTTATACAAATGTGAATTAGGGAAACTTTAATTGTGCTAACAATTGACTAAAGAAGACAATCCAGGTGATACAAGCAAACTTTAACACTTCATGAAGTGGACGGTCTCGTTTCGGAGAACTCCAAAATGGTACAGAAGGCAGGAAACATTTATAGGATAAAAAATAAAGAACAAAGTAGAGAAAATAGATGATATCTGATTGGCTGGGGCCACATAGTCAACTTTGTTTGGGTGAGAAGGAACAAGGAAGTGAGTATAGAGCCCACAGTTGGCTTGGCATTTGGGGATTGACTGATGGGATATACGATGTTTCTGGTCACATGGAACATCTGCAGGAGCAGTGCAGGTATCTAAATGTTGGTTTGCTGACAGGGCACCTTGGGGAGGAGCTGTTCTATCTTGGGCCTGCAAGTTTATTTCAACAATAGGTAGACCAACCTTTTATATTAACTGCTTTCTTCCAATGCATACTATGTTCAAAGAAGTATATCATTCCGGGTAGGTTAATAGCTTTGAAAAACAATCCCCAAAACATCATTAGTTTAAAATAATAACTTCATTTTTGCTCACTTCACAGTCCAGCGTGAGCCAGAAGATACGGCTCCACCTACTCTTCCAGACATTCAGGCTTTTTCCATCTTAAAAGCTTTGACATTCTTTAGGGCCTCTACTGCAGTCTTCACATCCAAGCAGTAGACAAAAGAAGAGAGTGTGGAGAAAGCATCCCCACTTCTTGACTACTTCAGTCTGAACTTGGAACATACCACTTCTACTCACATTTTGTTGGAGTGAATTTGTCACGTGGTTCCACCTAAATGCAAGGGGACTAGGAAGTATAGTCTAGTTTTACATCAAAAAAGAGAGTATGCCACTTTCAGGCATAGGGAGTAAATTGCATTCCTCATTATTTTAAGAAACAGGAAAAATTTCAAATGACTTCACTTGAATGGCATAATTCTGGCTTAAAATATTATTGTAAGAAGTCTGGATCAAGAGGGAAGATTTAAGTAGATCTTGAACTTACCTCCTCCCACAGTCCACAAAAATTACTTCTACTTACAGAACAACTATCTCTGAGAATGATCAGAAGACTAGCAGAAAATATTTTCCACACTAAAGATACAAAGAAGGGGCTGCAATGAAATGGGTGGGAGGGGTGTAGACATGGTCTACCTAGGACCGGACCCTCAGCATGGTGACTCACTGTTGAAGGGTTAACACACGGAGGTCCTCCCAAAGAACAAAGGACCCAAACCGCACATCAGTCTCCCCATCCCAGGGTCCTGCACTGGGAAGATAAGCCTTCAAAAGTCTGGCTTTGAAAACCAGGACAGCTTAGGGTCAGGAGAGCCAGAGGACTTTAGGAAACTGAGGCTCCACTCTTAAGGGGTACACACAAAACCTCACTTGCTCCAAGTCCCAGTGCAGAGGAAGCAGTTTGAAAGGCACCTGGATCAGACCCACTTACTGATCTTGGAGTGTCTCCTGGAGAAGCACGAGGCAGCTAGGACTCCCCCTAGGGGCTGAGAAACTGGTGGTAGCCATTTTTGTGATCTTATTTTACCATGTTGACACCAGGGCTGGTGGGTGCCGTTTTGAAACCTTCCCTATTAATATTAGGGGCCTGCCTTGCCCACTGTCATGTCTGCGGCAATTCCATACCACCAGACAGTTACACTGAACCAGGCATTCTGGGGGTCTGCCCCACCCACGAGGGCACCACCAACAACCACATGAGGCAGAATCTTGCAACTAGTTGGGCCAGGGGCCAGCCTCTCTATGAGTACACCCACAGCAGTTGGCCCCACCACAACTAAAAGGTGCATGCAGCCCACCTAGGAACACTCCTGGAGCATATGGTTCTGGTGGCCAGAGGAGAATGAGCTTCTGGGCCCCATACAATATCTCCTATATAAGAATACTTCTCCACTCAGGAGATGTAACACACCTACCTAATATTTAAAAATAAACTCACAGAAATAGGCAAAATGATGAGACAGAGAAAGATGTTCCAAACAAAAGAACAAGACAAAACCTCAGAAAAACAACTAAATAAAACAAAGACAAGCAGTCTAACCCAATAAAGAGCTTAAGATACTGATCATAAAGATGCTCACTGAACTTGGGAGAGGAATAGATAAACACAATGAGACTTTAACAAAGAGTTAGAAAATATACAAAAGAACCAATCAGAGCTGAAGAATACAATAACTGAGATAACAAATACGCTAGGAAGAATCAATAGTAAATTAGATGATACAGAGGAATGGGTCAGCTAACTGAGAGCAGTAGAAGTCACCCAAGCTGAACAGTAAAAAAAGATTTTTTTAAAATGAGGATAGTTGAATAAGAGACCTCTGAGACAACATGAAGCAGAATAACATTTGCATAATAGGCCCCCCCAGAAGCAAAAGAGAAAGAAAGGGGCAGAGAACTTATTTGAAAAGATAATGGCTGAAAACTGTCCTAACCTGGGTAAAGAAACAGACATCTAGGTCTTGGAATTACAGAGAGCCCCAAACAAGATAAACGCAAAAGAGGTTCACACCAAGAAACATTATAATTAAAAAGAAAAAAAAAAAGGATTTTTTTTTAAGCATTAGGAAAGAAAAAAACCCAGCTAGTTACACACTAGGGAGCTCTCATTAAGACTATCAGCTGACTTTTCAGCAGAAACTTTTCAGGCCAGAAGGGAGTGGCATGATATATTACATGAGCTGAAAGGGGAAAAACCTACAACCAAGAATGCCCTACCTGGCAAGGTTATCATTCAGAATTGAAGGAGAGAGAGAGTTTCCCAAACAAGCAAAAATTAAGAGCGCATCAGCCCTAAACTGGCCCTGCAAGAAGTGTTCAAGGGACTTCTCAAAGTGGAAAAGAAAAGGCCCCAACTAGGAATGAGAAAATTACAAAAGAAAAAAACAACCTCCCTGGTAAAGGCAAATGAATCGTCAAAGTAATGGGTCAACCACTTATAAAACTAGTAGAAATGTTAGATAACCAAAGTAGTAAAATTGTATGTCTACAAAATCTCTATCTATAGTAAGTAGCTAAGGTCATGGGGATGCAACGTACAGCACAGGGAACAGAGTCAACAATTTTGCAATAACTTTGTATGGTCGCAGGTAGTTACTAGACTTACTGTGTTGATCATTTTGTAATGTACACAAATGTCAAACCACTGTGTGGTGTACCTGAAACAAATAAAATATTGTAGGTCAGCTATACTTCAATTAAAAATACCAGCAAAAATAATTTATTATAAAAAGTCAAATAGTCCAGTCTTTTTTGGTTTTTTTAGCATTTTGCTGCTAACTCTCTTGAACTAGTTACCAAGACTCTTGAAACATGTAGCATCAGCCTAAAGGGAAGCCATTTTTCTTTTTTATCACTTACATATATACTTTTGTTTCTAGAAATTGAAGAACTTTGGGTTTTATTTTTGTTTTAGCTTTTTTATTCAAATAAAATCAGTAATATGTTGATAAGAATCATTCTTTTTATATTAAAAAACACCTATTTACAATTTAAGAAGCAGGCTGTTAAAAATTAACACTTGTAGATCAATGGACGGAGACTTTTCTATATAAATAATCAAGAAAAGAAAGGATAATAAAATGGTACTCAGACTGACTGACCTCCTCAGAAGTAACTCCTGTAATTCCAATGGCGGGAATATTGAGGGATCAAAAATTCTCATTTTTAAAGTATTTTTAAACAACTAAGGGGGAAAGAAAAACAGAAAACTTAAACAAAATTCTGAATAGGTTTGCTGAAAGTTTTGAACAAATGTGCTGGCTTAGGTACATTCCCTTCAAGACTACTATCTCTTTCTGGAATAAATGCTTAAAACTTTCAATTTTGGGGGTTATTAAACAAATTCCACTTTGGACTTCTCCTATTTGTGTTTCCTCCAATTATTTTTAGAAGTCTCTACACATTTTGCTAGTTTTCCACATTGTAAAACATACATTTACAATATAATAATAAATAATAATAATAATACAAACTATACTTTCTATCCCCTCCATACAAAATTTTGCTTTGGAAATGAGTTGTGTAGGGATAAGAGGTGAGCACAAAGCATTTGCACTACTGGAGTACAGTGAGCTTGCCTTGTGGTTCTGAGGCCAGTGGCTATGGGGTAGCTTTCTGATTCATAGTTTTCCAATTTTGGCAAGCCAGTTCCTGGGGTGATACAAGGAGTGATTCATGAAACTCCTCCTGCAGCCTGTTTTTTTCTGCCATCCCAATGGTTTTTTTAGTGTATATTTCTTAATAAAACACTTTCTGAGTAATATAATTGGTGTTGCCCTGTCTTCTTCAATTGAGAAAACTGACCCATACATTTTCCTTCCTTCCTCCTCTTCCTTCAGCCCTTCTTGCTGTAGGATCCAGAGGGCTAATGCACAGGTGGTAAAAGAATTTATCAAAGACAAAGGAGGAAGATAGGAAAGGAGTTTATTAGATACGCTGCTATAGGTAACAGCGGGCCACAGATGAGAGGGGTCTGTGTGCCCCGAGGATTGGTTGCTGAGATCTTTTATAAGGGAGGGTAACCTTTCACTTCTTGTGCTTGGTGACAGTGGGCACAAAAGTGGTTGCGAGGTGCCTGATCAGCTCATGCACACTTCTCTGGTTGACTGATGCTGAGGTGACAGGGAAGGGAGGAGGTCCAGAAAGAGTAGGGCTGGGGATTTTGATAGAGGATTGTGACCGGTCCTGGTGGCTAGGCTTCCAGGCATTGTGAGGTTGATCATTGTCTAGAGTCGTTAGTTCAGCCAAGGCGTAGGTATTAAGAAAAGAATGTTCTTTGTTGTCTTTGAAGGGCAGCAACTGGAAGCTTGCGGGGCCTTGGAGTGGGAATCTGCCAGATGTCTGTGGACTCCACACGTCCTTCTTTTTTTCCCTCCATCTTGACTAAATAATTCTCCTCAATAAAGGCTCTACCAATATAAAGGTATTTAAATTTAAGATGCATTTTCCAAAACAAAGATTTTGATTTACTTCATAAGCATAAATACAAAATAACAGATCTCCTGTCATGTCATATTGTTGCAGATAATCCCAGTTTCACTTTCCCTTGCATATAACTGCGGTTTCATCTTAGTTGAAAGCGTATTGGGTATCTTAAATAGTATTCCTAGAAGTAAGTCTGTACAGAAGAAAAGCCAAGGGTGTCAGAAAAGTAACTATTTTTGATAGCAGGATGATAATTTTATGAAACTCCAGAGGCTTGACAGTTGCTTATAATCCACAAAAATGAAAAGGATGTAACAGGAAGAGATATATCAGTGTAATCTTTCTGCATTTTGACAACATATGTAATAAAGACTAAACTCTTTGTAAATTTGGTTGTTTCAATGATGATGTAATGGTTAGTCTGGAGGTAAAATCTCTCATATACTTAGATGACTAATGGAACATATATATTGGGACAGTGTAATAAGCGAAATACGATCATAAAAAAAAAACTGATACGGCCTTTGTAAATGTAGGTCCTATAGATCTTCATCATAAACCAAGATACCTGGCTAATCTTCAGAGCCTGAAGATATATGTCTTTGAAGAATCATCAATGCGTTAGAACCTCATATAGGTGATTTTCTTGATAAAAGTGTAGTTTATTTATAAAACTCTCCTGTGCTAAAAGAAAAATACCACCCGCCAAAAAACCAAACAAATAAAAACCGTGTGAAAATTAAAATGTGGGTGGCTGTTTTATAGAACTGAGCAGCTGGATCAGGCGTTACATTTGTAGTCTAAGGCCCTCATTTTACGAAAATTTGTCATAGGATCTTCTGATTCTCAGTCCCTTCTTCTTTATTCTACTCCGTATTACCTCCCGGGAAGACAAAATGGGTGGCTGTTAAAAATCTAAAAAGAAGAAGGATTCACAACGCAGGCCCAAACCAGGCAACATCAAGGAAACTACACTTAACTGGCTTGGACTTCTCTAATGACCTCTCTTCCCATACAAAAAAATTCCCCTGCTGTTCTTGCTCCATCCCCCTTTTCCTCACCATTAGAATAGATTAGCTAATTTGATCAATTGAATTGGTTCAAGGTGTTAATGGATCCTAACGGCTTCGTGTGTTACCTAGTTTACATTTTAACAATGCCTATCAACTTTTTGTGAGTGACTAATCCTGGGAGCATTAGATCTGTGCAAGTCAGTTGAGTGGCATCCTGGCAACATTTCCATCACCACTGACTACTCATTTTACTGAAACACAAAAACATCCTTTCCTAGAAATATTATTTTGTGTGTTTGTTATGACTTAATTATTAAGTGAGCCTCCTACGATACATGTTATAACTAGATGATCATATCAACACGTATATAATTTCAGGGTTTTGTTCCCAAAAAAAGCATAATGTTTTTATTAAGTAACTATTTGAGGTATTTCTGTGTTTTTTTCCCTCCATTTTGGCTCCCATACTTTAATTGCCTCTTTATTTATTAGTGATTTTGCAATATCATTTTTGTAGAGGATATAGAAAGTTAAGTCATTTTTTTCTCCTAGCATGATTGATCAGAATTTGTATTTTATCACTGATAACTGAGATACATACATGTACACTGTCATCTTGATTGTTTGTGGTACTTCTAGTGGATTGTGACCTACAAATACAGGAATTCTGATCAATACAATCTCATGTATTTCTCATAAAAAAAGAAAAATCAGTAGTGTTCATAGTTACATATGTTGAATT
Organism: Vicugna pacos; assembly: GCF_048564905.1. Lineage (NCBI taxonomy): Eukaryota > Metazoa > Chordata > Mammalia > Artiodactyla > Camelidae > Vicugna > Vicugna pacos. Next base: position 15,344,450 of record NC_132988.1, read on the forward strand.
ATCCAATGTGTTCCTTGTTATTGCGGTCTAGTTGATTTACAATATCATATTAGTTTCAGATGTACAACACAGTGAATCAAATTTTTATAGTTTATACTCCATTTAAAGTTATTATAAAATATTGGCTATATTCCTGTGCTGTACAACATATAGAAAAAGTTCTTATTGGATGGATCCTGACTCCCAGGCTAGCCAATGTGAAGTCTTTGAAGTAAAAAACCAAAGAATTCCATTTTTTTTAAGTGTCTTATGTAAGATTGTTTACCAATTCTCCTTTTTTTCAAAATGCTTCTTGGATTTTCCTTTCTTTTCTTTTCACTCTCTATTCATTATGCTAGTCCAGAACCTCATCATTTCTAATCTGGACTTCTTACTATGTCTCAGAATTTTCTTAAATATTAATGTCCTATTCTCTAATCCATCTGGCAACGTATAGCCCTCCCACTCAAATCCCTCATCCGTGAATTTCTAGACCCTCAGCTGAAGTTCAAATCTTTACGCTTGCATTCTATGCTGCTTGCAAAACACCTCTACCTTACCATCCTATGTACTGACCACCAAAGAAAGCCATCCTTCTACCCTAATTCATGGCACCCCTCCCATTTTCTCCTTGTCCACTCAAAGTTTAGCTAGTTTTCTCAGCAACCAGTCATAGGATTACCTTAAAACCTTTCCCAGAAAAACCATCCTTAATGCTTTCTTCCCTTTTGCCAGAGTGAATGTACATCATTTATTTGTGTTTTTTGCACCAATTTACACTGACCCCAATCAGTTGTTTCATGTGCATAACTTTAACTGATGAGAAAAACAACAACAACAAAAAAGATTCCTGAGAGCAAGGATTATGCTATGTGCCTAAACCTACCACACATTTTTGAGAAATGCTCATTTTATTCAGAGGCTTTTAAACTAGACTGCTCAACCAGACAGAAGAGGCTAGCAAGGGTTTTACCAAAAATGAAAGGCATCAGTCTTGGATTCTACAAGTACTGGAAAATACATAGACAGTAGCAGGTCACAAAAAAAGCTAATGAAAAAAACAAATCATCTAAATTAAACAATTGTGAGAGTAAAGGCAGTACCCAAAATAGCTAAAATTCGTTATTTTTCAATTAACTGATTTTATTAGATTGGTGGTTCTATAAAATAATTCTATTGAAAACTATTTTTAAACACAAAATTCTTAAAAAAAAAAGTGTACATCTATATGTCTTAATGTAACATACCAAAATCTTTTTTATTGACAATTTGAATATTAAAAATAAGATAAGCAGAATATTCGTTCTTGTTATTAATTTTCATTTTAAAATCACACATGTTAATGAATTACATAGCTGTAATTCTTTAATACAATGCCACTGGTATTTTTCTCAGATCAGATCTCATTTTTATTTTTTTTCATAAAATTGCCCACAATATCTTCTAAATTGCACTTTATGATTAACAGATTTAAAATTGACATATTCCATTGAATGTTCTCCATAGATTACATTATTTGGAATTAAGAAAACATTCTTTTTGTATGTGCTGACGTAAGCTCAGGGCAAATTCTGCTAAATGGAGAATATTCTCAAATGTAAATTTTTGTATTGATACATATGAATATTTCAACCAAAGTATTTTCACAGTGTTAAAAATTAATAAACAGAAATCTCAATTAAGCAGAATTAGGAGATCAGAGGGGGAGCTCTCACACCCTGAAGCATAATCCTACTCTTCACAAAATTTGTATTGATATGGCCATTGCAAAAACAAAAATTGTATCTTCTATGTTGAACTTTTTAACTGAATTTACAAAAGCATTTATAAAAAATGTAGGATTTCTCATCTTTCAAAGAATGAAATTCTATAAACTTACTTCAGTGCCATGAAGTATATGAAAAAACCATATCAGACTTAACTGATATTTCTCTTTGCAGGATCTGATGATATTCATATAATATGCTTTGTGTAATTATCTTCTTCTGCTAATAGAGTTAATACAGTAACAGCTATCACTTAACTTGGAGATTATTAAAAGAAAACTTGGAATTGAAAATAAACAAAATTCCATGTAGTAATTAAATCAATGTCATACTTGCTAAGTTGTCACAAAGTTATACTTAAAGGCATCTTCTGAGTCTGTACATTTTAGGTCACTATCTTTGGGCATAATCTTCTTAAGATAACTATTGGAAATTTTTATTATTTTTTTCAAGAAATAAATTTAGTTATTATTTTTTAATTGAATTTAGACATTTTCTCTTGAGTTCATGGCTACTAAAAGGTGTTTGTTGCAAAAATAAAATATTACCATACAAGATATGAGTTAACAATTCTGAAACTATTTCACACCTGTACTAAGCTTGGACAAAGAAGTGAAAATGTTTCAGATAATGAGACCTAAGATTCTCACTTTCTGAGAAGTCACAGATCCTCAAAGTGTAATGTTTTTAGAATAAAATATCCTGAGTGCCAGAATGAACTCTAATAATACTGCTGGATTTTAACCCCCAAACAAAAACAAAACAATAATGAAAACAGAAACCCCATGAGTCTGTAGTAGTATATAATGCCGCAGAACCCATCAGATACTGTCACTGAGACCGTGATGGAGTAAGACTAAAACAAGGCCATTATCTAAAGACACAAAGACAAGTGCACTATGCAAACCACGACATGCCCTTCCCAGCTAGTGAGAGTGAGTGTTGCTTCTTTGCCAGTTACAGAATTAGCTCCACTCTCTTCCTCACACTTCTTAGTGGTGTTAAGATCTCCAATAACCTGCAATCCTTAAGCAATTACCTTTGTTTTCTCACATCATTCAGTCCAGAATAATCCCTCACTTCCTTAAGCCCTCCGCAAATCCTCCACACACGCCTAAATCCTATCAGGACCCTCCCTACACAAGTTCTTCTTACTGAGATGCCCCACTGTTCTCCATCCTTGCTGAGCCCAGTAGTCTGTAGAAGAGACCACAGGTCAATTTGAAGACAGGTTTTCCTAGTGGTCTTTGTCTTTTGGGCAGTGATACAGGTCTTCTATGTCCTTAAATACTAGATTGAATTTTTGGATTCTTACGCGTTGAATTGTGTCCTCCAAAAATGTGCTGAAGTTTTCACCCCGCCCAGTACCCTGATGTGATCTTATTTGGACATTGGGTAGCTACAGATGTAATTAGTTAAGGTGAGGTCATACTGGAATAGAGTGGGGCCCTAATCTAATCTGACTGTTGTCCTTATAAGAAGACAACCAGGTGAAGACAGGGACACACATGAAGATGGAGGCGGAGACTGGATTTATTCATCTACCAGCCAAGGAGCCCCTGGGGCTACCAGAAGTTGGAAGAGGCAAGGAAGGCTCCTCCCTTAGAGGGTTAAAGAGAATATGGCCCTGGCAACACTTTAATTTCAGACCTCTAGTCTCCAGCTCTGTGAGACAATACATTTCTGTTTGTTTAAGCCATTCAGTTTATGCTATTTTGTTAAGGCCATCCTAGGAAATAAATACAGGGCTTCCATATTTTTGTGGGTATTTTCCTAGGTACATTATAATTTTTGTTGCTATTAAAATCAGTATCATTTTCTATTTTAATTTAATTGATTATTTTTGTTTTATAGACTTAATAGATTAAAATATAAACATTCCTTTTGATTTTCTATATATTAATCTTATACCTAATCATCTTGCTAAACTTTATTATGTGTTCTAATTGTTTATTTGGAAATTATCATATATCCTGCTTATTGATAAATGGGTTCTATAAATAATTATTGCTTTATTTACTGTTTTCCAATCCTTATGTTTTATTTATTTTTCTGGTAGACATGCCATGGTTAGAAACTTTGGTACAATGATGAATAATGATGAATGAGGAGTGATAATTGGCAACACTGCCTTATTCATGTGGACTGGAAATATTTTTAAAGTGTTGTTGTATATATATTTTTGTCTTAGATAGTTTTCATTTGCCAATGAGCAAATTACATTGCAATATTTTCTGATATTGAATCATTCTTCAGTTCCTGTGATAAATCTTCCTTGGTTACAAGGTATGAGTTAACCCTGCTGGAGTTGATTTACAAAAATTACGTTTAGGACTTTTTCATCGATGTTACCACATGAGATTACCTATAATTTTGGATTTTCTTGAATTCCCTGTCAGGTCTTATTTGCAAAGTTATATTAGCTTCCTAATATTAATTTGCTAACCTACTCCCTAATTGAATTATATAGAACTTTTTATATAAGATAGGATTTGAAATTAATAAAATGATTCTATAAAATACCCTGTTTACTCATAGCTTTTTAGAGGCAGAGACTTTGGACTGCCATTTCCATTTTTAAAAACAGGTATGCAGTTATTTAGCTCTTTCCTTAAGTTACTTTTGGTAATTGACAAAGACACTTTCAGTGTAGTGGCAAAAATTGTCTTCAGGATTTGCTACTATTTGTAAAATCTCTGTTTATAGCCATGTTCTCCTTTTTCTTTCCTTATTAATGCTCATTTGTACCAACTCTTAATAATATCTACCATTTGGGTTCCTGTGAGGATTAAACAAATGAATGTAATGTAATATAAAGCACTCATATCAGCACCTTGCTAGAGGTTTGCTTGTTTTAGTAGTCTTTTTAAGAAACATTCTATTGCTTTTGTGATTATATATATTTTTCTATTTCATTATTGTCTGCTCTTGTTTTTATTTCCTCATTTCCGCCTTTTTTACATATAATCTTTTTCTTTTAATAGCTTCTATAGCTAATTTGTTTTTAATGTCTCTAAAATAGTTGCATTGGTTTAAAATTTCTATCTAAACAATGCTTTAGCTGCATTCTATTAGGTTTTTATGTAATACTTTTGTATTTTTCATTGTAACTATTTTGTGATCTTAATTTTATCTAATCTTTAATTTATGTTATTTGGATTCTTTTAGTTTTCAAATGTACAATTTAATTTAAAAAAATTAAAAAAATTTCTCACTTCATTACTTATTAGACTGTTAAATTTGGAATTATCTTTAACATTGTGTGTTTTCTATTTACTATGCTTTTCCATTGCTTATTTTTCTTTTTATCTGCCTTCTGTTGGATTGGTAAATTTGTTTTGTTCACTTTTCCCCTCTACTGGTTTATTACCTTTACAAATATTGACATACATACTCAAATATATTTTTTATCAGTCTAAAATTTTTATTTTTTCTATTCTCTTGAATAAAAAACAAAATTTAGCAAGTTAACTCTTCATTGTACAGAATTTACTTTTAGAATTTTAGATTTGCACATATTTTGACCACAAAATAATAACTCTTATGGTAAATATTTTATTAATGTTTGTGGTATTTTAATCTCTGAGTTAACTCTTATTCTCATTAATTTGCATGCTTTTGTAGTTCATACAGTGAGGTTCTGTGGGTAGTAAATTCTCTTACTTGTTAAATATCTGAAAATATCTTTGCTCCTCTGTCTTTAGAATGATACTTTATTTAGCTGAATCAGGAATTTGAAGTTGCAAGTCATTTAGCTCCAGTACTTAGAAGATTTTATTCCATCATCATCTGTCATTCATTTTTGCTGATGATCTCAATGCTGTAAGTATGACTGTCATTTCTTTATAGGAACTTTAAAAACATTCTTCTCAAAGTCTTTATTTCTTCTTTGTATTCTGAAATTTTACTAGAATGTGTCCATGGAGCAACTTGTTTTCGTTTATCTAGCTTGGCTTTTTATATACACTTTCAATTTTCTCGAAATGTGGAAAATTCTCAGCCATGTTGAATAAATATCATCTGTCATTACCTCTGTTCTCAATTGGGGGAAACTTATTAGACCCAAGTTTATTGGTGCCTCATTCTACCCTTCAGGTTTCTTAATTTCCTGTTGTGCTTTTCCTCTCTTTATCTCTCAAAGTTGTGTTTTGAAAGAATTCCTCAGGGCTATTTTCTAATTCAGTAATTCTCTTTTTGATTGTCTTTCTATTCTAGAGCATTATTTTGTTCATGGTAGTTTAAAAAGTTAATTAACATCTTTTCATTGCAAAATTTCTCCAACTAATTCTTTTATATATTCATTTATCCTTGATTCATACCTGCTTAATTTTGCTTCATCATATACTTTTAAAAATATGTTTGCTTTTCTTCCCTTTATCTCATTTACAATCATTTGAAAAATTTTATTAATAAATCCATGTCTTAGTTACTGCTCTTGTTGATTTGTTCCAAAGTCTTAGTTTTCTACACATTCCTGTAGACTGTAGGCCCTTCTTAGTAGCGATTGTTTCAAATTGCTTATTTTTCCTGTCTCCTTTTCTCCCTCTTTTTTACCCATCCCTACTTATTGGATGGCTTTGTGGTTGCCTACCTCCACCGCAATTTCATCCAGTGCAGAATCTGAACTAATCACAGCAGCAGAACGTAAGTGGTCTTGGAGACATTACAGATTCGGTCACGTACCTAAACGGAGCTTAGTTCCAGTCTGCACAGGCTGTGCAGGTGTGTAACCTGTATCCTCAGGAGTCTCCTGAAGTTTTCAACCTCTCATTATAGATGACCCTACTCTAGCTCCTATTACCCTTTGAAAATCATCTCTTAGCCACCTCTGAATATTTCCTGGCTTGGAAACCAGCAAGCCAGTAGCTTCAGCCCTTGACTTTTCTGAGTTTCTGTTCAGTCTGTGGTGCACGGAGACATGTTTTTTGAAGCATGACTAAGATATGCATGTGTATACAAACCATACAAACAGACACACAGAGTCTGTCGTTTCTGTGTGCTTCGACTAGACAGGGTAGTTTACAGTATGAACATGCAGTCTTTTCTGGACTCCAACACACACATGGATGCTTAAGATTTGTTTCTAGAGTAGACCATAGGATGACAAGTTTCTCTTCAAAAATATTTACATATAAGAAGAGTTAGTTTAAAAAGTAACAAGTGAAATCTTTTATCTTGCTCTTTATCAGAGAACTGTGAGAAAAGAAGGAAGGAAAACCAGCAAGTAAAAAAAAAAAAAACAGACGTGAAATTAGATTTTAGGTGATTAAAACTTTTGATAAAATCTTTGAACTGGAGCAGGTCAGGTATTCCTTTTTCCCAAAGACGGTTAGAGAGTCTGAAACATAAAGAAAGGGTTTGGAAAAGTAAAATACTAATAATGTTGAGTACTTTATGCATCAGGTCCTTGCAGATAGATGATCTTAATTCTTAGCATTATGCTATGAATATATTATTATTTTCAGGATATGGATGAAGAAACTAGTGAGGCTCAGACCATGCAGTTAGTCCAGGCTGAACCAGTGGAGAAATTTAGGAATGCCTGAACCTAACTTGTGCCTAAATTTCTACCAAATGGCCTTCCTGCATGGAAAATGTGATTCCCCACACATTAAAGCATAATAGTGGAAAAAACTTTTTTAAAATCCATTAAGCTGAAATAGCTTTTCTCCTTCACTGTAGCTAATCCTCCCACATTCTCCGGTCATAACTTTCTCTATCCAACACCCTTCCCCCCTTATTTCTCATATTACTGAGAACACATGCATTAATCTGCAGGAAACAGTATTTGTTCCCCAGCAAATTTAAAGTTTCATGAAAACCAAACAAAAAGGAAAATCCTGAGGGGATGGTGAGCCCAAAAGGCTCAAATTCCTTTCATCACACGTCTGACTCCTTTTAGGCTCTTTAGCAGATGGGCTTGGGTTTATTTGGAGGGTTGTTGAAATCCCTAAAAGATGGGTGCCATCAGGGTAGAGCTATCCACGGGGACAAAGCTTCAAGCAAAACAAACGTCTTACTTCCTAGGAACTGAAAATGTCAACAGGATAAGCTTAAAAATCAATCTGCTAGTTCACAGAAAGGATCAGAAAAAGTGTAAAGTGATCACAGATGCTCAATTTTCAGAGCAGACAGAGTGTGGTGTAAAAGGAAGAAGTACTCAAACTAACCACCAAAATTCAGTATTCCCCTGGACTGAGGAAACAGTCCTTTTGGGGAGGCAAGCTTAGGGTGTCTCCCTCAAGGAAAAACTGAGAAATGCTCACTTGTCTGGAGTGGAGGTAAGAGAAATACAGCGTCAATCATAGCAACGGCTGGTATGTATGAAGCGTTTGTCATGTGTCAAACAGTGTTCTAAGGATATTGAGACTTTCATGAAAAGCAAACAAAAAGAAAATCCAGAAGGAATGGTGAGACCAAAAGGCTCAGTGTCCTTTAATCCTTTAATCCTAAGCCTCATTTAGAGCCCATTGGAACAGCAGTGAACTCCACCATCTACCTGGAGGGTGGGTGCTATTTCTGTAACATCTCATTTAAACCTCACGATACTCTATGTGAGCTACATATTATTATGCCCATTTTGTGGATCTATAATTGATATTTAGGGAGGCTAGTAAATAAAAGAATTTGGACTTCAAATCCTGTCTATCATTAACATCTGGGCTTTTTGAGTTATCATGGTTGCCCCAGATCAAGGTTTCTCAACCTCAGTATATGGGAGATGAGAATCAATTCATCACAAACAAGAGAAGAAGTAAGTAAAAATTACACCTGCCCAGAATTATGGGTAGGTTTGAGGCATATATATATATATTATACACATTGCTTGGCTTAGAATGTAAAATGCTTCAGTTATTCCTAGTGAAGGTCCATTGGCACTTGCTACTTTGCACCAAAAGTATTCACTAAGGTGGATGGAGAGTCACAGTAAAAGTGATGGGAAGCAATGGGACACTGGATAATTTATGAAGTTGGAGGCTACAGGACTCGCTGACAGATCAGGTGTGGGGTGTGAGAAAAGGAGAGGACTCAAGAATTTTTGCTTGATCACCAGCCAAAAGAATTATTTAATCGAGATGGGATATTCTGAAGGGGTACACAAGTATAGACAGTAGTTTAAATGTAAGATGCCTCGTAGACTTTAGAGGGTAAAACCAGCTTGGAAATGCAAACCTAGAGTTCATGGGGAAAAGTTGAGATAAAGAAATAAATTTACGGTCTTCAGTATAAAAATGATAGTTAAACTATTGGATTGGATGAGATTACCCAGAATGAGTGCATAGAAAAGAAACCAGAATTGTAGACAAGCCCTAGATTATTCCAGTGTTCACAGACCAAGAAATTAGAAAAAGTAGAAAAAGATCTGGACGAAAAGACTAAAAAAGTGGAACAATTTGAGCACCAAACAAATTATGAAACCAATGGATTGAATAAACCCATTGAATCAAAGTACTGAATACAGTATGAATCCATGACTTCATACTAATATGAAAAAAATGATTCCCCAAATAAGTGGGGGAAAAGAGGAAACTTGTCTTACAGTAAGTAGAATGCTAACAAATATAGCTGAAGCTACAAAGTCACTATTTTGCAACCATGATCATAAGACCTGATTAAGGCAAGAATCATCAGCTGATGATTAGACTAGAGGTTGAAAGTTAATGAGAAGCAGAATATGTTCAGAGCCTCAAAGTGTCTCCTCATTAGTTACTTATTAATTGTAAATGGAAAGGTAGTAACTTTATGAGAAACTTGGAGGACATCACTCTAACCGAATGATCAGAGATAGTGTTACCAGTAAGAGGACAAGCCAACACTGTGTTCCTCCAATTGGGATGCACTGAAGAGGACACAGAGTCAACTTTATGTGGTGTTCCAACCAAACATGCAAACCTAAACCTATTCACAAGGAAGACTCAGTCTACAAAATAATTGTACAGTATTCTTCCAAAAGTCAATGTCATGGAAGACATTAAGAAACTCCAATTAAAAGTGACATAGTTGGTATATTCACGTATGACTGAAAAATTGTACTGTACACCAGAAATTGACACAGCATTGTAAACTGATTATAACTCAATTAAAAAAAAAGTGACATAGTTGGTAAATATAGTCGTGATCCTGGATTGGATACCAGACTAGAAAAAAGAAATTTACTGTAAAGGATATTATTGGGACAATTGCCAAATTTTATTAATTCTAATAATGTAAAAGACATGATAGTATTGTATTGATGTTACATTTTCTGATTTTGATTATTGTACTATAGTTATGTTACATGATGTCCTACTTATGAAGAAATACACAGAGAAGTAAAGAAGGACTCTAATCTACTCTAAATTCAGGGGGAAAAAATTCATGGCTGAGACAAAAAATGATAAATTGTGGCAAAATGCTAGCAGTTGGTGAGTCTTGCTGAAGGGTATATGGAGGTTCCTTGTACTGTTACTGCAACTTTTCTTTAAGGATAAAGTTATTTCAAAATAAAAGTTTTAAAAATCCTTAAGAACCAGTGTGGAAAACTAAGGGAATATGGTACCGGGTGTATTACGGCTAGAGAACAAGTGAAGGAACGCTTCAAGGAGGAGGAAGTCATCACCGATGTTTTACACAGCTTCACGCTGCTGAAAGGTCACGTTAGTGTGGACTGAGAACTGACCACTGGATTTGGCAACATGGAAGCCTAGCTGGAGTCAGTTCAAGGAAGAGTGGAAGGATGGGGAGAGAGCGAGCAGAGACAGAGATTGCAGAAGACTCCTCTGAAAAGTTTGTTGCGGATAGAGAGCAGAGCCAAGGGGCAATAAGAGGGAGATACGTAGTCAAGGAAGCGTATTGTTAAAGACTGGATCGAAACAGTGTATTTCCACTTATCTATTTTCACTAAACTACTCTTAGTCCAACTTCTGCTTTCCAAGAAAATGTCTAATTTGCATTTGGCTTGCGTGTAGATCTCCATGCAAGGATTTGAACACTTTGGTTTCATTGCAGAGATTCTTCACTGTAAATTAATGAATTGGCATTTCAATTTTATACATGAACTAGTTGATATGATTCTGTTCTTGAGAGATGGATGAAATGCTTCTGCCACACACAGTTTGGCGATGAGGAGTGGCTATGTCCAATTTTTCAGAGTTCACCCACAGCTGTGTTGAACTGTCAAAGGACAATCAGTTACATACATTATATACCATCAGAGTCAGTCTACTTTTTCTGCAATCTTGTAAAAACAAATTTTCAAGGAAAAAAAAAAAGCTACTACCTACCATAATACATTTCAATAATTGTGCCTCTCAAACATTTTAGCCATAAAAAACATACATATGAGCATGAAAATTAGATGGTCATCCTTGCACCATGAAGAATCAGGGGTAATGAATGTCTCCCCATGAAGTCTCTTGTAAGCCAATCTGCTTCTCTTTTCCTTTGGCAGTGCCAGTCTAGATTTACTTTTAGGCTAAAAGTTATGAGGTACCACAGCCATAAGGCACTTGCAACATCTTGCAAAACCTTACTTGAATCTTTTTGTAGTAAAAATTTCAACATAGACCTCACTATTTTGTTTTATTACCAAGAAAAACCTCTATTAATAACATTGTAAGTTTACTTCATACAATTTAATGTTCTTGTCTTACCAGATTATTGATTTTAGGATGATCTAGTCATCTAAAAGAAAACCTATGTAAGCACAACAAAATAATGCACATAATTGCTATTATTCATTAAGAATTTACCAGTGCAAAGATTGCACTAGAAGCTTTATGATATCTCATTACTCCTCACAAAAATCCTATAGGTTAGGACATTATTATCATATTATAAGAAATAAGGCACTTGTAGCTTAAAGCACCCAGGGCAGGATTTGAATTGAGGTTGGGCTGGCCCCGAAAGCCTTTGCTTATTCCACTATGCACATTGCCTTCCTACCATAATCATTTGCCCGTCCACAGCTTCATCTAATCTGATTTTACTTCTTTACTCTTTTTTTTTTTTGGAGAATATTCTTTTTTGGGAGGGTAATAAGGTTTATTTGTTTCTTTATTTTTTGAAGGAGATGCTGGGGATTGAACCCAAGACCTCCTGTATGCTGAGCATGCGCTCTACCACTTGAGCTATACCCCCCCCCCAATTCCTTACTCTTGCTTCTTGTGAATATCCATGAAGATTTTTACATTCAAGGAGATATAGTCTATATTCTAATACTTCAAATTGTCAAATAGTCTTTAAACCTCAACCTAAAGAAATCTGAGAGAAAGATAGCTGAAAAAGTTCAGTCAGAGGAATATACAGAAAAGAGAATCAAAGCTAAGAAAAAATTGCCATGTTGCGTGGTATCTTCCACTGGCCACTCACCTCCTCAGCAATATTGAGTTCGTAGTGCTTCCCTGCAGGTGCAGTGAGTTGGACATTGTTTGTAGCGTCTACCTGATCTTTAGAAAACTGTCTATAATTAGAAAGTATTAGCGTTCTGTACACCATGCCAAGCACATCGAATCCTAATGTACCTTTTCAATAGGGAAAATAATAGCTAGAAATACAGTTGCTAAAAATGGATGGTGGCCTAGAATCATATTCATTTTTCCCCTTGTTAATAGTATCTAAGCACCATAGTCACAGTATATTAACTCATGCATTTTCAGCTTCTCTACTGGGGAAAACAAAAGCTCAACAGATTCTCTGCTTCAATTAGAAAATTTTATTTTTATCAAAAAGAAAATGTTTGAAAAATTTCATCTTACGATTAACTCTTGCTGAGAGGACATAAAGCCATTGGGAGAATTCTCTAAGCAATGCCTTTTACTCAATAAATATTTTCTAATGTACTTTTTTCCCCACGGAAAGAGCTAAATTACCAGAAGGCATCATAGTGAAATATAAAAGAAAAAAATGCATTTATAGTTGGACTAAAGAAAATTCAACTAGAATGAAATGACATTATCATCACCATATATATGTTTCAGTTTGTACTTGGTTAAATCTGTTTCCATTTGACTTTAAGTGATAAGAAGAAGTCAAATCTTACAAATAAGGTTTTTAGATAAGGACACAATAAGGATTACTGATAAAACAGAAAGGGGCTTATCTGATTTTTAAGGTACAAACATGATAGATTAAGGCAGATTGCTGAATATTTTGTAAACTACCATTTTTTGTTGGATTTTAAATAGCTCCTTAGTCATCTGAAAGTATTGCTGTATCTTTCATTGATGATTAACTTGCATTCAGGAAAAGCCTACACACTGAAAATGTAAACTTCAGAATTATATAAAATATAAAATCTGCATAGCCTACCTGATTTCTTATTTTTCTATAGCTATTTTGCCCAATCTGAAATTACTACTTTAGCTTTGTCATAGTAATTAATATAAATACAAAGATTTGAGATGTTTTGAAAACTTAAGATGTTGTAATGAACTGAGTAATCTTTTATTGAAAAGAGTGGTCAATTAACTTCAGCTTAACAAATGTTTATTAAGAATCTGCTACATGTTATCCACAGTTCTAGGCACCTGGAATTTGCAAGAGAGCAAAAGACAATGTTGCTGTTGTTGTGGAGCTTACATTATGGTAGAAGGAGACAGTCAATTAAAAAAATACACAAAAAAAGTGAACTTTAGAGGACTCAAAAAATAATACATGCTATAGGCAAACTTGAAGTGAATTTTGGTGGGAGGACAGTACTCACCTGTGTGATCAGAGACACCTCATTTGGAAGGTGACATTCAGCATGCTTTAAAAAGGTGAGATATTTCTGCAGACAGCTGAGTGAGAGCATTCTGGGTGGAGGGAACAGGTAGTTCCAAGACCTGAAGGCAGAAGCATGCTGGCACAGGTGGGTACAGTGAGGAAGCCTACAGGGCTGGAGTGGAAGAGACAGTAAGTGAGGGGGCTGGAGAAGTGTGTGTTAGGAGAATCTGACCCTTTACCCCTAGTGAAATGGGAGCCATTAAAGGATACTGAGCAGAAGAGTGGCATAACCTGACTCACAGTTCAAGAGCATCACTGTGGGTACAGAGTAGACACGGACCACGGGGATCCAAGGGCAGAGGCAGCAAGACAAGTCAGGAGGCCACCATGGCACTCGGGTGAGAGGCCCCAACAGTGACATGGAGCGGTCCAAGGCATCAGATTCTAACAGACGTATTAATGAGCGTTGTGCTGCCCTGTGAGGGACAATATAACAGGAGGTTTTGGATTTTGTGAAAATAAGAGAGATACATACGAAATAACTTTTTAAAATACCATATAAATAACAATAAAATACAAAATAGTACTAGTTTTGGGGAGATATGTGTGGGTGGCGGGTTGGGCGGTAGAGGAACAGACATGTAATGTCCACTGGGTTCCAGTATCAGGTCTGTCATTAATTAATGGAGTGTTTGGGGGCAAATTGTTTAACCTTTCTGGGTTTCATTTTCTCTTAATGTAAAATTTGAGTTTAGATCAGTTGATCTGTAAAATATTGGGTTTAAATCAGTTGGTCTGTAAAATGCCTACTACTTTAAATGTTTTATAATACATCCCAAATGAATTCATATAGTAGTTACTATTGAATAACTTTGGTATGTAACATTGTGTAAGTTTAAGGTACAGCACGTTACTTTGATATATTTGTATATTTTGATACAATTGCCAAGGTAGTGATATTTGTTGCCTTACATAATTATAGTACAATTTTATTGTCTATATTCCTTCTATTATACATTAGATCTCTATGGCTTATTATTAGATAAGGGCTTAATATTCAAAATATGTACAGGATACAGGCAACTCAAGAACAAAAATAAACCCCAAATAACCTGATTAAGAAATAGGGAGAAGAACTTAATGGATACTTGTTGATCATGATCTCTGAGTAGAATACAGAGCTTATGATTTTTATTAAAAATCTATAAATGTATAATGGAAATTTCAAAAACAAGAACACTAAAAAGAACATTTTCATGCAGAAGTGAGCTAAGTGACTTCCAGCAACTCTTCAGATTATTATAATTATATGGTTACATAAAAATAACATCTTAGAGTTGTATGGAGTTTTGGTATTTTTCCAATATCGTATATGATGTCAATGTAATTAACTTTGGTATGGTTCCAAAGAGTCATGCGTGCACAGATTTCACATTTGGTTTTGTAGACATATGAAAATCATGAAACTTTTATTGAAATTAGGTTGTATGTTGATCTCAAAATATATTACTAACTTGATTCTTTCATGAAGCTATGCATACTACGCACTAACCCATGGAAACTGCATGGAAATTTTTAAATTTAAATTTGTTTTCCCAACTTACCTTTGTGAAAGTATGTATTCATTACCTATTGCCTCCAGATTTAACATGTAACATGTAGTAAAGTGTTTTGCATTATTTTGAAACTACATACCACATAGTATTATTTTTCCAAATATGCTAAATAAAGTATGTATCAAGTGGAAAAATATTTAATAATAATAATGGAGGATGTTTACCTGTTTCACATGTGAGCATATCCAACTTTTCAGGTCCATTTCTGTTAAAGTATGATGTTATAATATGTAATAATAACATCGTTAACAATTCCTGGTTCTCCTCTCACAAACAGACCTCCTGAGGCTCTTTTACGTAAGAACTCAAGAAATTTGTATGCTTACAACTTCATGAGATAGTCAGAATTTCTTTATTCTTTCTATTTCCAAAATTAGATTTACCACTCTTCTTGTCTATTGTAACTGCTTGTAGAAAACTCCTGAATTTTTGTGATTTCCTGATACTCTTCAGAGTTGGTGCTCAAAAAAACCATAAATGCTTTATCTGTGTGTGCAAAAATTGTTCCTAATTAATATGGATAATATTAACATCTTTTGTGAGATAATTGATGAAACTGATAAATTTCCTAATGTGTGTATTAGAAATTTTCTAATGTGTGAAATTAGAATTTGTAGACTCTCGAATTCTAGAGATCCTATAATTGGGCACACACCAAAGAAAAGGTGTTTAGCCTAACCAGTGATTTAATAGTATGTTATAGCCATTTTCATCAGCATCACTTCAAAAAAATTCTGTCCAAGAAAAATGTACAAGAATTAGTTATTACCTTGAATAGCATATGTGTCAATATTGTATATGCACTCTTGTGTGTATGTACATGTGTATGCATATGTGTATATTTAGCACAACATATATATCATATTGCTTAGAAAAATCTTTCTGATATTTCAAATGTTTAAACTTACCAGTAAAGTAAAATATAATTCAGTTTTTTTATGTTTTATTTCAATAAGCGATTTCAATTTTTCAGAAAGAGTATTCACAATAGTGGATAACCTTTGTAGTTCTTGTATGTGTCTCTGTACTAAAACATAAAAATATCTCGTGTCATCTTTCGTCTATCTGTGAAAGCTGATTTGTATCTATATGCCAAGTTAATCTTTCAACTGGCATATTAAAAATTTTAAAGTATGTGATTTATATCAATGATAGGTTCTTATTTTGTCTAAGCTGAAAATCTAATATGATTTTTCATCAGTGTGGAAATGAATATGTTTCTTATATATTATCATAAAACACATTCTGTAAAAATTTATATGTATGTGAGCAGAGTTTGTATGTGTGAGTAATGTATTGAAATCTGTGCTCACGTATTTGAATAAGGCAGCTGTAACACCAATGAAAATACCAATTAGCCTAATTTTTGACTATCGATATAACCCTAATTCTTTATTGCCTCCAAAAAATCTTTATAGTGAACTATTCTAAGTCTTTGATAAATCGTGAGTTATACTCAATAATTTTCTCAAAATATCTAAAATTAACTTTTTCTGATGCAAGTTGAATACTTTTTTTCTCTTCATTGTAACTCCCACATTTTGTATATTTTCTTTTAATTTAAAAACGCAAATGGACCTGACCTCAAAGGCCAGTGACTACAAAGTAGTTAGATTTCTACAGATATCGAAAAACTGATGCCCTTAAGCCTCCCTTTACCTGTGGCAGAATTTTGCCTTCTCAAGTTGCCCAGCCTTTGTCTCACACAATTTCTCAGTGTGTTTTCCCACACGTGCTCAGAAAAGAACCCCTGTTTTTCCACTTCTCTGGCCCCCTGCATAGACCTCCACCCCTTGCCCTGCTGCCCCAGTGTGACCACGGGTCCTCTGCAGGGGCCAGCCCAGTGACTCACCCCACCCACACTCTGGCCTGATGGATTGGGCTGTGATGGACACTTGCCTCACCTCTCTCCTTCCATTCATTGCACAGGTGGTCCATGATCTTTACTGAAATCCCACAGTGAAATTAAATGAGACCATAATATGTAAGCCATTCACTCAGATTTAAAGTAAAAAGAGTAAGTATAATTTTAGCATATTATTCCATGTCATTACTGGATGTCGCATTGGTCAGAGTGCAGTGGCCCACATTGTCCCTGATTCCTTTTACTGAATGCCTCCAAGCCAGCTTCCAGTCTTTATGAGGCAGAGCCACAGGCGAGCTCTAGACATGTCCATTCCTTGATGCCTCAGAATCCCTACAATTTAAAGAAGGAAGGAAAAAACACACCCCACAGAGAACTGCAGCCTCTGAGTGCGTTCCCATTGGTCCCTCCACATTTTTCTTCCTTAGACTTTGTTGTCTCTGATTTTCCAATCTTTCTCCTGACAGTCCCTCTGACCATGAAAACACCCAAATCATTCAATTCTGCGTAAGCGCATCCATCCTGAGTGGAGTACTGCCTCTCACCGCTGTTACTCGGGACCACCACGGAGCAGGGCTAGACGGCCATGATGCACTTGTTGTCCAACTTCGATTCCCACAGGTATATCAAGCCAGTGCATCTGTGAAACGAAGGGGATTTTTCCCTCTTCCCTTCCATCAACTAGTCATAGAGACTCTTCAACAGAGCCATAGATGTGAGCTGAGAGGTGCACCAAAGGTAGGCGACTTAATAGTATGGACTACCTGTTCACATAACTGATTTTGCCTTCCGCCATGCTTAAATCCAATTCCAAATGTGCCATTTCTGTTGTATGATGGATTACTGCTGTGCTCATCAACCTTATGATGACTTGGTAGGTCTGGTAATACCCACCACATGATGGAAACTAATTACATAGGGCTCTCCTGAAGCATAATAGCATAGTGAGGTCACTTTTTGAAGATTGAATAGCTCTTCTGTAGAGACAATATGGCTTTTCTCCAGAAATCTGGGGAAGTGCATTGTGGTTTTGCTAGCCGAGCTTCCTAGAAAATCCATGTAACATCCTTATCTGCCATGGATGCTTCCTCTACTAACATGGACTTTTCCATGTCTTTGGCTAAGCAGAAAGGTCGCTTGTATTTCAGTCTGTATCTGCTGCAGAACCTTCTTTTGCTCTGAGCTTGACATAGATTATCAGGCTTCCAAATCACTTGATAAATGGATCAGGAGAACATTCCCAAGTGTCGCATGTGCTGTCTCCAAGATCCAAAGCAAGTTAGTAACTACTAGGCCTCTTTCTGAGTTGTGGAAGATACAAGGTGCAACACCTTGTTCTTTATCTCAACCCTGAGGCAAAACCAGGAATGTATACTGCTGTCCCTCTGGGCTGAACGCAGATTGCTTCAGGATCTCCTTCATGGTGGGTATTTTGAAAATGCATTTACCAGATCAGTAGTCACATATTTCCAGAGGCTGTGTTGAGATGTTCCAGTAAATATACCACATCCTGCATGAAACTACAGTTGTTACTACTATCTAGTTAAGTTTGCAGCAGTCAACTATCTGCCATGACCCATCGGGTTTTTCAAGGCACTACACCGGTGAATTCAATGGCAATATGACAGGACCACTACTTCTGCATTATTTAAAATATTTTATGGAGGCACTGATCTCTGACATTCCACTGAGGATGGGTTTTTACTTCTGATTTACAATTTTGGCTGGGCCTGGCTTTTTCTACTTCACACTATGGCTCTTAGTTTTGAGAGTAGGCAACAATGTGAGGATTCCACAACCTGTAGATCACGTCCACCCTGGCTGTGCACTCACAGACCAGGCAAACAACCAGTGAGTGCTCGTGGGGTCTGCTTACCACCAGGCTTCCGACATAGAATCACGAGGGGCTTTGGGGCCCTCTAGCTATCAGTGTCAACTCATACCCTTTCTCCAACAACCCTTGAAACACATACCACAGTTCCTCTGGTAAATGGTTGAATGTCTCTTTGGCGGAGGACTGGGGAATAGATATTGTGTATATTTATTCTGGCATTGCAGGACCATTCCTCTAGGAGACCTAGCCTCCCCTTCAGCCAATGGTTGATTCATGTCTGGTAACATGGCAAAGAATCACGGTTTTCCATTCTGTTGGTTAGCAGCAGCCTTTGCTCACCTGCTCTTAATATTTTTGGGTACCTAGGTTCAGCCACACCTTTGTTAGAGACCTATCTCACCTCTCAAAACACCATGGTCTGTTTGCCGTAACTACAGATATCGCCTGCCCATTACGGTAATGATGTCCACTTTGCCTCCAATGATTAAATGATATCACTTGGCCTCCACTATCCCAGAACAGAATCCTATCATCCTCATTGACACCATGGGGACCAGTTACTTAACTGTCACTTACACTGCCTACAAAGGAGAGCCACCACTGAATTTCTCAATGACATCAGTACCCCTCACTAGCCCATTCCTTATCATTTACGTAAAGGGAATATCCGTTGGCCTCCTACAGAAAACAGTCATTGCTGTCTTATGAGCTAAATCCACTCTAGCATTCCCTCCTCCCTGAGCCTTTTGACCCCTCTCTCAATATTCTGGCAGGAAAGTTCTCATAACTTCACCTCAATGACCATCATTTGTTCTGTGCTTGAAACAATCAACTCATTTGTCTGTTAGAACTGGCTATATGTGACCTTGCTTGGACATTAAATCTTAAGTCATGAGAATGCCGCACATCAGTGAGCTCTCCCTTATTCAGCCTTTTATTCTGTATGGACTGGGCCAGCGCTCACAATGTCTTAGGCATGTTCTTCTGGTTCTTTCCAGTGCATTCTGGCTAGAACCCAAAGCCATTTTGGTGATAATCCTTTCCTTCAATAGCAGGAATGTTTTCCCCCATCTGGTTATGCTGAGCCTTAACTCTAGTGGTCCAGGAGCAGAGCGGGGAAGTAGGTGGATTTTCAGGGGGCAGCCATTGTCTTAGGAGGCCTGTCCATCAGATGAGACATTTATATGGTCTTTAATAAAAGGAGACTGTAGTCAAAGGGAGGGAGTTCTTTTCTGCTAGCTTAATGATTTCAGGGGAATCTGCAGGTTCATGCTTCTCAAACATTCATACAAATATTCTGATGTTAAGAATTCTATCAAGAACTCCACTCTAATTCTGACTTTAGCCTGGGAAACTTGTAGGGGCTGGAGTCTCAATGTAATGCAGTTAGAAACAGTCAACCTACCTTAAAATTCTAATAATTGAGAACTCCACTCTAATTCTGACTTTAGCCTGGGAAACTTGTAGGGGCTGGAGTCTCAATGTAATGCAGTTAGAAACAGTCAACCTACCTTAAAATTCTAATAATTGCCATAGGCTGCATATCCTTTAAAGTCAGAGGTTTTGCATAAGCCAGCGCATCTCCTTCTCTCCGTATCCATCCCACTTCACCATACAGGAGAGCCTGAGTAACTGCAGTGCCACAGCAAGATCAAGAGTTACAACTGTCTCACAGCCAGCAGTGGTGTCCTTAATTGCCTTCTGATGGATGGAATGACTGCATTCTAGAATATCATGTCAAGAGGTTGCTTCCTGAGACAAATGCTCGTCCCAGCTTTCCTAGGTTTAGTTTTTTCAGAAGCAGAGCCTGAGACAAGGGTTTGAGTGAAGTAGTTAATTTCACAGGTGATTTCAGAACACACAAGGGGAGGAGTGGTGAAATGAGGCAGAGAAAGAAGCAATAAAGGGTGAACAGCAAGTATATCTTCACCATAGACACCCCGGCCTTAATTCTGCTGGGAGACCACTATGTAGAACACACCTCAGAGTGCAAAAAAAGAAGAAAACAAAAGAAAATTAAAAAGCACAAGCAAGCTCTGGAATTTATCCACTAGTTTCCTACATATCACTGGGTAATGGATTTTTTATTTTTGTGGCTGTTACTTCCTTGATACTTTTAGAGCTGCTCTGCCTTTAGGTCCAGTGCACGCTCATAGCCAGCGGGGGAGAAAGCTCGCAGGTGGAGAGTTGTGGATCGCTAATAATGACTGTTACTGAAACACTCTCTTCCCTTGGCTCCCATGATAGCACATCCTACTGGTGTAAGAGTACTGACTCCCGTACTTATTCTTCTAATTCAATCCTCTTTCATCCTTCTTAGACTATTTGCCTATTAGATATTATGACTTAGAGAGTGAGCGCACCTGCCTCTGAAATCCAGCCTATCCCAAACTCAACTCCCACCTTTCCACCTTCTAAAATCATTCATCCTTCTGGATTGCCTGGATATACAATTGGCACCTTCATACTAGTTGCTTAAATCAGAAAACCAGAGTTATTCTAGCTTTGTCTTTTTCACTTTCTTTCCACATTTACCAGTTTCTTAGATCCACCATTGTGTTTTCTAAATATTTTTAAAATGCATCATTTTTTTGCACCCACACTGCCCTAGTGTGGACCATCATTATTCTTACCTGAATTTCTGTTACAAAAGCCTAATTGATCTCCCTGCTTTCTGCTCAATCCATTTTCCCCAGAGCAGCCACTGTAATATTCCCAAGGGTAAGTCTGATAACTTGTTCCTATACTTACAACCTGAAACGAGTGCTCATTGATCTTAAAATAAAGACCAATCCAATTAAGGTAGTGATCAAGGTCCTTTACAATCCAGCCCCTGCTTCTCCTGATCCTCAGTTCTCCTTACTTCCACTCTTCAAGACTGGTCTCCAGCATCTTCACGTTTTTCTCTGCCTGTAATGCTCCCTTTCCACTCTGCACCCTGCCTTGACCTTGTAACTGCTAATAATTCTCTAGGTCCCAACATAGACATTTCCTCCCAGAAGACTTCACTGCTTGATTACCTCAAATGATTTGGTGGGCAGTTGTGCATGCCTATTAGTAATCTTTACTTCCTTGTCGGCATTTGTCACATTTCATCACAATTATTTTAAACTGACTTCCTCTTGTGCTACACTGTGTGATCTGTGGGGGTAGCAATCATGTCTTTCTTAGTCACTGTAAAATCTGCAGGAACTAGTCACAGTTTCTGGAACATATTAGGTACTTAATAAATGTCTGCTTATCAGAAGATGATTTATTACCTTTAGCTCTTTAACGAAATTAGTCGTTACAATATACTATACTTCGTAGATTTTTTTTTCTTGATCATCTCTGGTTCTTCAGTGCCTAGTACAGTGCTGAGTGTGTAGAAAGCACCTGATACATGTTAGTTAACTTAAGAAATAAAGATCTTATAATATCGATTAGTAGTGACAGGAGGCACACTGTGCATTACCAACATTAGATGACAATTCCTAATGAAAATTCCTGGTAAGATCATGTTTGTGCTCGGGGTATACAAGTCATTTTCAGTTTATTAATGACTTTTCCTTTTATAGTTGTATATGCCATGGTACTAGGCAAATATTATTTCTAAATGAATTCAGAACGAGAGAATAGTTGTTGAAGAGTATCTGTGACTATTTCCCTAGTTATTTTAAGGAAATAAATAATTCACATACTCAAACTTGAAAAAAAAATTGACAAATCCCCATAAAAGCAATGAAAATCATTACCATTCCAAGATTCAGTGGTGTGTTTTAAGATAAGAGTTGAAGAGACACCCTCAGGGAATTAGCCCAGCAGGGAAGCTAAAGAACTTCCCCTATAAATTTTCGCTCCACGGAACTAAATGTTAAATAGCTTCATGGTTAGAAAATGTATTCTCTCTTCCACTAGCTAAATATTTCTCTGTGGCTTGGATTATCATTCCCTAAATTTGTTATGACACACTCCTTCAGAGGACGGTTCAAAGTTGCTTCTGCTGTTTTCCTTCATCCCTGCAAGGAATGTCTAATAACTTCCCACCAAATCCTTCACATCTTTGTTTTTCATCCTGGAAAACATATGGTCTATTTCATCCAAAGAGAGTTTTCATCAGGCAGTTGAGAGACCAGGATATCCTGTTTTAAATTGGGGTTATCTGGTGGGAAATGCCACTTTTTGCCAATATCTATTATTCACTGTCTTGTCATGGAGATACTCATAACACTTGATAAGAGAAAGAGAAAATGGTAATACAGATGTGGTTTTCTATTCTTCACCATGCTGCAGTCACCCCAATCTCTCTCTCCCCCAAAAGAGAAAAACAAATGTCTCTTTGGAAATGTTCTAAAATAGTAATGAGCAAACACATTTCAACATGACTGGCAAAGCCTTAAGACTCGAATTATTGAATGATTGGAAAAGTTAGAGTCAATGCTGCTAAGCTAGTCCCTTATTGAGGTGGGCACATATTGGAAAAATATGTTTCTGCCATTTTGCATAAGGCAAAACTTCAGCAAGCTTGGCTGAGCAAGAGTATCTGCTGTGAGAGACAGTAGAGTCCTTTCATTAACAGTAGATGGAATTCTGGAAGTGGTCCAAGCTTGATGGAGATCTACAAGAAAACCCGATTCACATTTGTTGCGTTTTCCATGCATTTCTGAGAAGCTGCCAGGTCTGGTATCAATGGAAGTACTGTGTATTAAAGGAAAACACAACCAACTCTCTTCCATTGAGGTGGGACCATCCCTAATACTTTGATTTTTTTTTAATTTGGTCCAGTTGCATCAGATGCTCTGAGAAAAACAAAATAACATCCTTTTGTATATTGAAATTATTGTATTAGTTTTCTTCCTGAAAACCAATGAGAGTGTGGAATTTCTCTAGGGTCCTCGTAGGACACTTAAAAGTGAGATGCCCCTTATTTACAGCGGCTTAGAGTAGCATGCATACTACACAGAGATAACGATTTTACATGAAAAAAAAGTGTTAATATACGGGCAAAAAAAAGGCTTTATATTATGGTGTTTTTAGGAATGTTTTAGTTTGATTTTAAAGTTGTATTTGATTTTAAATTCTTCTAACCTTCAGAATTTTATATTACCATGATCTCTCTTATTTCTTATATTTAGCCCTCCAAAAGCACCCGGGCATGTGTATCCCATGTTTGTGGATTACCTTATACCTGGTAAGTGAATATTTTCAGAGATTCTAATTCACCTCTTAGTATAATACAATACAAACTGCTAATAAGAGATAATCACTGTTTTAAGCAATGTTTTGGTATTAGCTTTCTTGTTCTTTTTTGTTGCTGTTGCTGGTTTTGTTTTTTGTTTGTGTGTGTGTTTAGCATGTGCCTTTCAAAACACCAGTACCTTTTCTTTTTTCATAGTGAAGTTGACACATGCTCACTGATGCACACTGAAGTGTTAAAAGTCTACTGATTTACGTAGGTGTGAGCAATGTAGTCATCGGTCAGATTGCCATAGGACCCACCTCAAACAAAAAATAAATTCCATTGTGATCTTATGCTAATGTGAGCTGAAATGTGATAAATCCTTCTTTCTTTTTTCATTTTCTTGTTCTAATTTTAACAGCAACACCTGTTCACATATTCACATATCTCTGGCATCCCATTTAAAGTGCATATGTTACAGATTGAAATTCAATATAGAATAGAAGAGAAATAGTTAAGTGACAGAAATTGGAGAGGTATCTTATCATTTATTAAGAAAGTTATATCAGCACCTCAGCTTTCATTTTTCAATGTAAAATCACGGCTAATGATCGTAATTTTTTTTTCCTAAGATATACCTACTAATTCTGAACAATGCTTAGACAATTCAGTATATTATTGGCTAATAACATGAGTAGAAATATTCTTGATAATTTAAAGGTCTATGTGCTAAGGATTTCTATCTTTAAATATATGATTAACCTGCCATATGGAAAATTTTTGTCAGCATGTTGACTGGGTAGAATTGCAGTAGATTTAATTTTAACTTTTTAGAATGTCCTCCAAAATCTTCTAATGAACATAGGAGATTCACATTGGCATTTGTGTGTTCTGTTTAATAATTCGCTGTCAAGTAGAAAATACTCAGGTTAAAATTTTCCTCTTTATTCCAAATTTGCTGCATAGGAAAATTATTGAGGAAAAATGCGCTCTCACAGCACTGTAGATGGAAACTGTTGTGCTCCTTTTTCTTTCAAAAGACATAGACAAACCCAGGAATATTCCAGGAACTTCTTACTTATAAAATATCTGAGAATAAGACTTGCTTCAGGGTATTTATTTGAATTGAGAAAGGACAAAGATGAGGTCAGTGCTCACTGACTGCTACCGCACATGTATGTTTCAATGAAAACCTACAACATCATCTACAAAGACAACGTCTGTAGGAGGAAGTCCCTCAGTTTCTGCATTGTCACACTTTTTGACTCTGAGGAGGTGATTCATTCCTTTACATTTCATCTCAGAAAGATGTTCAAGGGCTCAGGCAGCTGTCTTTGTTGATCAGTTGAAATTCACACCATAATTGCGATAGAAACCAAAGATACATGCATTTCACGTGGGGCTTATACGGCTGGACGGCACCCTGTGCCCCCCACCTCACGCCGTATTCTGGAATATTACAGCGCAGTCTAAGAATGTTACCTGTTTCAGTAGAAGCCTCCTAACTAGCTTGACCTCAGAAGGATCCTGAGATTTACAAGCTAAATAAAATTATTATACTCTAATCCTGGAAATAGTACCAAAACTATAGGGATGAGGCGCTGCTATTTGACTTTGGAATTGGAGTCCATCGCTGAATTTCCATGTAGAGGGAACCAGAGAGCTCGTCTCAGTATAACTGGTATTCCATTTTACTTCATTCTGTATTGTTCAGGCTAGGACTAAAGTAGTACCTGAGAGAGGATTTTTTTCCTCCTGATGCCACATATATGGTGTTTCCCTGGTACGACTTCTCTCAACTTCTGACATTAACTAGGTGTACAACAATTCAGTTCAATTCAGACATCAGTTGGAAGTCTTGGGCCACTTGTACTTCTGACCAACTGGCTATAAATGAGGGACTCCCATGACCCCTTATTCAGGTCCAATAATCTGCCAAAGTGACTACAGAACTCAGGAAGATGGTCCTTATATTTAGCAATTTGTTATAAAGAATATAAATGAGCCAGGGGAAGAAGCACATAGGATGACATTCAGAAGGGTTCTCAGCATAGGATCTTCTGGAACTGGGGTGTGCCACCCTCTCAGCACACAGATGCATTCACCATACCAAAAGCCCTCCAAACCCTGCCATGAGGGGGTGGGGTGAGTTTCATGGAGCTGTTATTAAGTGGACATAATTGATTCCATCACTAGCCACTGACGATTAAGTCGGTCTCCAGCCTCTCCCTTACCCAGAGGTTGGGGAGCATGATTCCAAGTTCGAAGTTTCTAATCAAGCCCTCATCTTGAAGCTGTCTGGGGACCCAACAAGGGTAGCCTCATTAGAACATCAGACAATCCTATCACCCTTATCACTCAGGAAATCCCAAGGGTTTTAGCAGTTGGGAACAAAGGAACCAGAGATATAAACCACATAAATTTCTATGATGTCATAGATACCCACTTAGAATGGATAAGTCATAGATAAAAGAGAGTTCATTGAAATTACGTTGTTTTCTGTATGATTGCTGGTTTTACATCACTAATATTGAATACTGATTTTATATATGGCAGACAACAGAGCATCTTTAATGCCAAGGCCTTTGCGCATCAGACACGTTTTCTACCCCCTCAAAATGAGACTAAATGAACACATTGCCTACGTGTGATTTGGTCAGTTGACACCTCTGATATTAGCTACCACCCTCTTTTTGCCACAAGGCTTTATGTTCAAGTCTTCAGTTTTCTCCAACTCCCAAAGGCCTCTGCCATGTCCCCTGGGACTATCTTTCCATAGTTATCAGCTGTTCTTCATACCTCAAATATTTCTCCACCTACTTTCTTCTCTGTCTGCTTCAATAAAACCCACCTCTGCCCCGAGGACCAGCATCCGTGGGTGGATCTCAAGTGGCAGCAGTTTATCCCCTCGCTTCTCATACACTTTGGTCACAGATGGTGGGTTATTGCTCCCCTTTGCCTCTTTCAAACCACTAACCTTCCACTCTAGTTAACATTTGTATAAGATGCTTTCCTCTTCTAGCTGTTGTCTTTCTTACTCAGGTCAACTCATCCTCAGTCATTGTGCATGGGGGCAACCAGTTGCTCTCTTCTCCAAATAAAATTCCTGTGAGGTTCCAACGTCCACCAAGACTGGTTGTCAACCTACTGAAACTTCCAGTCCACTGACCTTCATTCAGTCGTGTCATCTCTCCTTCTTCCCTTCTCTCTCTTCCTGCCATGGTCCCTGGGTCTGATAACATTTCCTTATAACTTAAATGCCCTGTTCTTCTTACTTAGTTTTCTTACGTTTGAGAATTTATTGAAGTCAGGTAACAGTTACATCTCCCTTTTTGATCACATCATGTATGCAACAGTTGCAGGAGAGCTATAGGTTCCTTTTGCCAAAGACATTTGCCTGATGTTAATACTTTGGCTTTTGATTTTGTGTGTGTGTGTGTGTGTGTGTGCATGCTTACATTTGCCCACAATATCTTAGACCCTCCTGAGTTGCTCTCAAACTCACTGTCAACACTATAGGATTTTACCCATTGATACAAACTACTTGGAAAATACAGGAAAGAGAAGCTCAAAAACTTAGTATTTGATCTTGTCCATCAGAGTACTTAGTGATTTCAATATGAGAACAAAATGTATACTTACTTTGATGTATGCTTTTGATACTTACTTTTAAAAGTGAGATGCCATTGCCACAGTCTCCTTTACTTTGGTCCCATAAGTTATTCCCTCTAAGAAAAGCTTGAGATCCAGGGATGAATTCCTTCTGTCCTTCGTGCCTGAGTCTTAGTCAGGTGACTAGAAAGAAGTCCTTGGTTAAAATCAATGATCAAATCAAGGGAAAGACTTAGACATTAGACCTGCTTGTGTGGGAAGACATGAGAGCAGCAGGAATCCAGTCTTGGAGGCAAGGTGCAGTCAAGCAACAGGGCAAGGGCTTAAATTGGGGCCTGGACCTTCTATCCACTCCTGCCTATACTATCCTTCCCAGTTCTTCCCATGGGCTTCCCCCATCTTCCTTAAATCCCTTTGGGATCCTTCAGATGCAGAAGAAATCCAAACTGACTCCACAAAATATAGAAAGAGACAATAAATATAATTTGCTTAACCTCATTGGTAACATAAGTCCTTGGAATTAGAAAAGTAAGATGATTTGGGTGGGTTTTAAGCAATGAGGGATGCTTTGGAAGGAAAATACTTTAATTCCAGTTAAAAATTTAATGTGGCATATAATACTTTGGAGACATTTTAAGGAAGAAAAGATCCAGATTTCAGGTTTTTAAAAATACCAGAATAACAATATTACAACAACAAAATGCTGTTATTTTGATATTCAATAAGACCTCAGTATTCTGGCATAATGGAATTCCAGAAGCCAGTGTCACCTCACTTGTTACTGTCCCATACCTGGACAGTAGAGGAGAGTTTATCCCCAAACAGGTTTAAATAGTCTGGTCTGTTTAACAGTGTCTGTACATACTGTCACAATGTCAGAATATGAAGCATCATTTACCAGTGCATTTTTGGTCACCCCAATCTGATTTTACCTTATAGCTCTCAAAGGATAAACAGTAGTGTTTCAAGATGATTGCAATAAATGTTTTGAAGTTGAATGACATATGATCTTCGTGGATATCTCTTGAAATGTTTAATTATAGCAAAAAAAAAGAGATCTTGTTTAATCAAGATCTTTAATAAAAGGCAACACATGTTTATACCAACTAGAGCTGTCAAAATAAACATGTGGCACACAGAAAAGAGAATCACAGGATGAAACTCAAATTTAATACGCACAAGAAAGGAAAAGTTTCTCAAGCACTCAAGAACGTGTGTATCTAGGACACACACATAGTAATTTTAAAAGATTTTTTGACAAGCCACAAAACCCTGCCAAAACTGAAAGGGTCAGATACCAGGACAGTAGCTCAAATCTGGGAAAAAAGAGAATTTGCCCTAAAAGGATTGAGATTAACTTTTCTTCAGACTAGCAGAGTTGGGAGGAGTGCTCCAAGTCAGAAATGGTTGGCTGCTATTTAAACTGTTCTGAAACACAAAGAAAGAAAGAAAGTGAATTTCCCATGCCTCTGTCTGAGGCCCATACTGCTGATGTCCAAAAAATGTACCAAAAAGAAAACTAAGGACCAATCTCACTCAGAAATATTGATGCAAATTCTAAATAAAATATCAGCAAATAGAATTCAGCAGCTCATTAAAAGAATAATTCACCATGGTCAATTGGGATTCAACCCAGAAATCCAAACTGATTCAACGTTTTAAGAGGCATTAATAATATTCAGCATATTAATGAGTTAAAGGAGGAAAAAACAAATGAGGGTTTCAACATATGCTGATATGACATTTGAAAAATTTCATTACCCACTCCTGATTCAAGAAGAAAAGGTCTTAGAGAAACAGGAATAGAAATTTCCCTCACGTGAAAAAATGTGTATGCCAACTAGAGAGTCAAGAAGGGAAGCACTTGAAGTATTACAGTTGAAGTCAGAAGTGTAACAGGGGTGCCCGCTATTATCGGGAGTGCTTAAAACTCATGAAGAAACATGTGAAATGTTGGTGCAGATTTCTTCCATTTATTCCACAAGTATTGATGGAGAGCCCACTGTCTGCCATAGAATAATGTTAAAATTCACAGTCAGCCCTCCGTGTCCACGAGATCCGCACCACAGTTTCAGCCAAGCTCCAAGGGGAGGTATTAGGGAGAACAGTTTCTGGAAGTTCCCCAAAGCAAAACTTGAGTTTGTCGCATGCCAGCAACTATTCATACAGCATTTACATTGTATTTACAACTACTTACATAGCATTTACATTGTATTCGGTATTATAAGTAACCTGGAGGTGATTTAAAGTATCTGGGAGGATGTATATCGATTTTATGCAAATAATATGTCGTTTTACATAAAGGACTTGAGCATCTGTGGGTTTTGGTATCTGTGGGCATCCTGGGATCAATCAGTCATCTGTGGATACTGAGCAACTATTGGCTGGTTGTACCCTTGAAGCTTATATTCAAGTAGGGCAGATTATTTGCAGATTGTATTATGACTGCATGCATGGAAGGGATTAAAAATACTATCAGGCAAAAATACTGTGCATTTTTAAAATTTAGTCGGATACTAGTTAAAAATTACCATACAAATGCCTATAAGCAGTTAGCAAAGAAGATTAAATAAAAATATTCCAGTTGTTTATTCCAATTAAGAAACAACAAAATTATCTACGGATATAGAAAAAACTGCATAGCACCTCTTGTAAGCACATGATAAGCCACAAGTGTGAGAAATAATGTTTTTTAAAAGCAGAGACAACTCTTGTTTTTGTATAGGAAGATTCAATACTGTAATGATACAAATTCTTCTTAAATTAATCTATGAAGTAAATAAAATCCCAATGTGAATCACAACCCAGCTTTTTTTAAACTTCATGAATTTCATCCAAAAGTATAAGTATCTGAGACGTGGATGGAAAATGCTGGAAAGGAAGAATAATCGGGAGGAAATATCCATGTCGGATTTTAAATTGTTTTCGTAAAGCTACCACAATTAAAATCGTGTGGTAACAGAAAGAGAACAGATAATCCAATGTTGCAGAATAATCAACAAACTGATTAAAACCTTTACTGGCATTCGCTGTGTGATAAAGTTGGCATTGCAAATCCCCAGGAAAATAATTATTCAGTTGCTGATGTTTTGTACAGTGACAAAGCCATTTAAAAAAGTAATAATACAATTGGAACCCTACCTCAAAATTAACATCAGGATGAATTCTGGATGAGTTAAAGGTTTAAGTGTTCTTTAAAAATTAGTAGAAATATTGAGATGAGATGCAACTGATTATTATGATAATCTTGAATTAGGGAAGAATATCCCAAGCCTGAGAAAAAAAAATCTAGAAATCATAAAGAAGAGAACAGATTTATTTTTACTACATCCCAATTTAAAACTTCTGCATGAATCAAGAAACTCCAGAAATAATAATAACAAAATGCATTCACAGCATACAGCACATAAAGTGAGCATAATATCCTTCAAATAAAAGGAGCTGTTGCATATCGATATGATAAAGAAAACTTTTCTTAAATGAGGAAAGGCTCTATGTACAGGCGACTTATGGAGCAAGAGGTACAAATACCCAACATCCAATGTGTTCAATTTCACTGAACAAACAAGAGTTGAAACAACAAGGAGACGTGACTGTTTATCTATCTGGTTGGTAAAAGACAGAATGGTTGGCACTCTCTAGTCTGGGAGAGTAAAGGAACTGGACACTCAGAGTACTGCTTGGATTGGATTATAAATGAGTTCAATATAACCTTTTTGGGAGCAATTTGCTAACATATGTTAATATTTTAATTGCCAGTGCCCCTTTAATTATAAATTACAATTTAAGAAGAAGTCTATAAGGGGAAACAGTATATAATGCACATTGGGTGTGTAGGCACAGTGTTTGTGTTCTTTTTTTTAAAAAAAGATGAAATTTGGAGCAACCTAAATTTTTCATCATTAGGGACTGGTTAAATAAATTTTGTTACAATGCACATACTAGAATATTATGCAGTGGTTAAAAATAGTGAAGTAGATTTACATATTCTGTTTTGGAAAAGGTCCATGGTAAATTGCTAAATGAAAAGTCCATAGGATATCCTCTATTGTATAATCTAACTACTGTAATTCAGTTGGATAGGGGATGTTTATTCACAGAGACATTTACATAAGGCTATCCATCAGATTGCTAAGTTCTTATCTCTAGAGAATTGGATTCAGAAGAAGAGAGCAGAGTGGGGAAAGGAGGGCAGCATATTACATCCTCATGTATTGCCTTAAATTTCTTTTACCTGGGGAGCATGCATTACTTTTATAATCTGTAAGAATTTAAAGTTCTTTGCTCAAAATAAATCTGAAAATAGCTCTCTGTGTTTTCCATGTTTTCTGATTCTCTTTGAGGAAAAGTTCTTTTATTTATACTGGCATGCTGGATTTCTAGCCAAAGTTAACTTTAGAAGCAAGTTAATAATCTAAGTTTTGAATTATTTATGTGCACTTTGAAGCTCTAAGGCAGAGAGGGCAGCTCCGTATTTTCCTCCCGTTTAGATCATAATCCTTGCTCTGCCACCACGGTCTTCTTCATATTGATGCGGTGCAGAGAGCAGAAAGAATGTTTGATTTCAGGTGGAGGGTGTGCCCTGCCCTCTTATCTGTCACCTTCCACATGGTCATCACGAAGAGCAGCGGAACTGAAATCCGCTGACAACCGTTTAGCCACTCCAAGACTTCACAGCAAAGGAGCCTAGAAAAGCACATTTACAGACATTGGTAGGATGGATTCTCGATTACAAATTTGGCCTGAGTCCAAGGATACACTTCACCTCCAACCCATCTCTCCCACCCACCTTGTAAGTTGGTTTGGTCCTTGGGGAAATCTAGGATTTGATTCTAAGTCCTTAAGAGGAACGTGTCTGGTCCTGGTTCCTACTAGGTCTTGAAGTCCATTTCGTGTCTAGTGTAAACCAAGAAATGCGTTTGTTGCAAGAAAGGAATACAGGATTGATTCTGACCGGTTCCCATGGAGTTCGCGCCCATGGGTTCGTACGAATCCAGTCCCATAAAGTGATTATAGCTTCCCTGCTGCTCCCCTGACTCTCAAGCAGCACTCCAGACCAGCAGTGCAGCCAGGCCAGGCCCAGAGTCTCTGAGGGCCCTGCAAACGAGGGTCCCTCTACTTGCATCCACTGTGCTAACCGTACCAGCCTGAGGACTGGTAGCTCTGTGATTCTCTATTTTCCAGAAATAGAAATGTGGATCTAATGTCCCAGGTTTGTTTTGTCCGTGTGCTGAGAGACTCTCAGAATAAAGCAGTTTTTAATGTTTTCTAAAGATTCTCATTGTTCATTCATCACGATCCTGTCAAATATTTGGCACACGAGTTGACCAAAAATCTGGCAGGTGTGAATGGCATTGGTTTGATTTATTTCCCCTCTAATCCTTTGCTGGAGCTTGGATCCTGTAAGAATCATTACACTATATCTCACGTGCTCCCTGTATTTCAAAAACTCATTTTTCTAGAGTGACCAAGTCCTTCCAAGGCTGGGGGAAAAAAAAACAGTCAAGACTGTACTTCAAACATGATCAGGAAACAATAAAGACACTGGCAGAAGGCAGGAGAACCAAAGAGACTTTACCAAGCACGGCTTAGCATTTTGCCTCGCATGTTCTGCCTGTTTTTAGTTTTGGAAACTAACCCACTGGTGGAATTGTGTGCTTCCAGGATGAAAGAGGAAAGACACACAGGCAGGAAGGAACAAATTCTATTTTAGCCCCACACTTTGTTATTGTGGTCGCACAACGGATGCCCGGCTCTACATCAACACTTTTCTAGCTCCTGATAAGCTTTTAAATATTGCAAGGATGCTTGAGATTTTGTCATTTGGTTCCTGAGAGCCGGAAGCTGTAGGGAGCTAGCGGGAAACATCTTCCTGATCAAATTTCCCTTTTTTCCTCCATTTTCTTACCCGAAACCCTTAACAGTTTGTTTTAGTGCAGAGATCATTTGATGGATTTCTCTTGAAGAAAGAATCAGGTGGCAAAGGCTTGTAAGTTTTCTTTCTGATTTCTGAAGGTCCTGGAAAACCCTCAAACTGGGGAATGTTTATGCTGAGACAAAAACTACCAGGAAACAACAGTCCTGTTCTAAGAGGAGAGTAATAATATTAAAAGATTAAGAAGCGTGACCACAAGGTTTCCGAAGGGATGTATTTGTCTGCTTGGGCTGCCAGTACAAAATTGCTTAAAAAATGAAATTTATTATCTCACAGTTCTAGAGGCCAGAGTCCAAGGACAAGGTGTCAGGGGGCTTAGTTTGTGTCGAGGCTGCTCTCCTTGGCTTCAAGACGGCTGTCTTCTTGCTGTGTCTTCACATACTTTTCCCTCTGTTCAAGGACTTCCCTGGAGTCGCCTCCTTTTCTTATAAGGACAGCTGTCATACTGGATTAGGGTGTCACCCGAAAGGAAAGTTATTTTAACTTAATCAACCCTTTAGAGACCGTATCTCCAAATATGGTTACGTTGAGGTGCTGAGCATTGAGACTTCAACATATGAATTGAGGGGAAGGGAACAATTCAGCCCATCACTGGGGGAGAGGATGTGTTCCACAAAATTATATGTATATACGTAAATAGAAGGAATTCACGGTGAGGTACAGCAATGCTCACAGGCACTAAAGAGACACTAATGACTGATTAGAGCTGGTGACTTGTAGAAGGAAACTCCTTGGTTTTTTCCATCTTAATATTGGCTCCTCTGCTAACTATGATCCTGGGAATCTGCTTGGAGTCAGACCAGACCCTTCTCTGTGAAGCAGGATAAAATTGGCCACTGAGCCATCATGCGAGGATGAAATAAAATCTATAGGGGTGTTTTTGGTTGGTTTGTTTTTGATGAAATCTATAAATGTAAAGCTTTTTTCTAACCAGGGTGTCTCTGAGGAAATTCGTTGGTGGAGGTGAGTGTTGACGAGCATTTTGAAGAGAGGAGAAAGGTAGCAGAAGAAAGAACACATTTTCCCTGGGAGGGTGGTCCATGTATAGAAGGCAAATATTTTCTGAGTCAAGGGTAGTTAGGAGACCTGGTTATTTGGATTGGACAACTCAATAAGCACAGAGTGAAAGGTACACTACCTCTTCCTCAGACCTTGCAGTCTTAATTTTTTTTGTTTTTTGTTTTTGTTACTTTGGAGAACTGGATAATGAAGTAGCTGCTCCATGGCCTAGTCCCTCCCACACAGTTCACTGTGCTAAGTTTTCACATGCATAGAAGGGTGAAAACATCTGCTTAGATGATTCATAGAGAGCCAATGAAATAACAGAGAAAGTTCTTTGAAATAGTTAAAAAGAAACCATCCAGTTGGAAAGTAATATTTTGTAACATACTAGTTTTTAATCTAACATCTAGCATACAATTGGAGCTGAATAAATTGTCTGTTAACTGAAAATGTTAGTCTAAACAAAACACTAAATTTTTAAGGAGAATGCAATTCCAAGACGATAATTTTGGAATTCAGTTTTCAGTGTTGTATAGGAAGGAGAAGTGAAAACAACGGGGGGCTGACAGGGATGTTGTTATAGCACATCAGGCGTGCTCCAAATAGTGCCAGTCCAAATATTGTGAGCACGGAGGGGGAAATGATGACATATTCTGAAAATCGGTGACATCAGCAGATAAGTACAGAAA
Source organism: Vicugna pacos (assembly GCF_048564905.1). Taxonomy (NCBI): domain Eukaryota; kingdom Metazoa; phylum Chordata; class Mammalia; order Artiodactyla; family Camelidae; genus Vicugna; species Vicugna pacos. Next base: position 15,379,590 of record NC_132988.1, read on the forward strand.
GGAAGAAAGTTAAACAAACTGGCCAGTCTTGCAGTGTCAAAGGCAAGTTTCTTCCTAACAGAATTAAAAAGTGTGTTTTTACAAGCTTGTTTTTTCAAATGCTTATGCAATGCATAATAAATCGCTTTGTCTGCAAGATTGTTCTATAGAATAATAATCTTTACTCTTAGAACTTTCATGGAATTCTGCCCAAGTTTTCTTTTTCTCAATTTCACTCTCCATTTCTCCTAGTTATACCCTATATAACCACACAATGGAGATCGAAGTGCTCTTTATAATTTTTAGCACTCAGCTTTTTCCATTTCTCCCTGTCACCACCCACAGAAGTCTCCTTTCTTGTATATTTAGGTATTTTCCCAAACATTTTCTTTTTTCTTCTTCCATACCTTTATCATCTCTTTCTTGAACTGAAAACTGACATGGAGTAGATTTCTGGATCTCATAAAGTGGAAATCGATTATCAAATTGGCTATATCATTCTCCTTTCTATAAATGTACCGTCCCCAGGTTACTTGGCAGTTCTTCCTATCAAGAGATGGACTCTATAATGAAAAAGACTATGAAAACGAATATGTGTATGTTCATGTATGACTGAAACATTATGCCATATGCCAGAAATTGACACAACATTGTAAACTGACTACACTTCAGTTTTTGTTTTTTTTAAATCTTGTTAAGAAAAAAGAGAGATGGGCTCTACTCTCCTAAACTTTCAGTCTGGGTTGGCCATGTGACATGCTTTGGCCAATAGAATGTGGCAGAAGTGACAGCCTGCAGATTCCAAGTCCAGGCCTCTAGAGAGTCTTGATTCTCTGCTCTGTTGCAAAATTCTGACCAGCCAATGTGTGGGCTGGCTTGCTAGAGAATAAAACTTTGTGTTGCAGAAATGAGTCCTCCCAGCAGACTGTAGGCACATAAGGCAGCTGACCCCTGAAGACCCAGCCAGTTGAGCTTGGCCAAATTGCTGGCCTGCAGAATCACAAGCTAAATAAATACATTTTGAAGTGGTTTCTTACACAGCAAAAGCTAACTATTAAAGTGGGTGACTATGGGAAATATTTGTAGCAGTTTGATGCAGTTTGTACAATAGTGTATTACTGAATAAAGGTTGGAAATAAAAGTCTCTCCAGGACATATCAAACATATCAAACAAATTTCATAATAGGGTAACATTCAGATATATTCTTTTTTATTGAAGTATAGTCAGTTATGATGTGTCAGTTTCCTCTTTATCAATGACATGGAACATCCCAATATTCTTAAATATGACAAAGTAAAAAATCAGGAAAGTGTACTATTTTTATTTCACTATGTTCTTCCTAACATCTCCTGTGAATTCAAATATGAAGAGGATCTTGCAGTGGACAGAATCCAAAAAGTGTTAATTGTCTTGATGCTGTCAAGGAGAGGACATTGGCTTGGTGCCATTGCTGCTTTGGGGTCATAGCCAACCTGGGAATGAACAGCTGTTCTTATTCAGAAAAAATCAGACAATATTTGGGAAGACATAATTCAGGGAAAAAAATTACAAGGAAAAATTGGGAAAAAAGCAAGCTAAATCAGAATAGCATTTTTAGACTTTAAAAATATCTAATGATTCTGGAATTGTTTAATATACCTTCCACTATAGCTGGGAATTGGTGAGACAGGGAAAGCAGGATTTGGAATGTCCCTAGCAAGGCATTTGGGAAGGAAAATTATATAGTGAAAGAATACAGGTTCTGGGATTGAGAGAAGTAGATTCTAGTTTTGGCTAACACAAGAATTTTCTTGTATTCTCCTACATACAGAAACAAATAACATTTCAGTTCTGTTTTTAAATCTATAACACACACCGTTTTAATACATATTAATGATATATGAAGATTCATTGATAGAGACAATTTCATATTGAGTGTTTCTTTTTCCCACTCTCTTATTCTATAAAAATTCTATAGGCATTCTCCTATTCTTAAAGCCTGATCTGAGATCCCAGGGGCCCAAAAGACCAGAACAACTATAAAAAATCCATCTGACTTCCGTTAAGCTGGTCATGAAGACATTTGAAAATATTTCAAACCATTTTGCTATTCTCACTATTTTGTTTAATTTGGAAAATAGTTTTAATTAAAAATGCTATTTGTGTTAATGTAATAAGTTTGGTATTGTTATTTTAAAATGAGTTAATAAATATATTTCTTCTGATTCAATTTCTAATATTGTAAATGCTGATATGTATAGCCCGCATAAATGAAAATTTTTTTTACATTTTAATAATTTTTAAGAACTAAAATGGAAATGGAGACAAAAAGCATTGAGAACCACTGCTGTTCAGAAAGTTGAATCAGATATTGTCATACCCATTTAACAGATAGAGAAGAGTTAATGAATTCTCTTGATAAAGTGATTTATTAGATAACCCAGTATGAACAACTTCTAACTCAAACTTCTTTTCACATTTTAAGTTTACTTTTTCCCCAATGAGTTTTCATATTTATGAAAGTTTTATTGCTCAAACTAAAATACAATGAAAATACACATTTTAAAGTGTATCATTCCCTCAATTTTAGCACAGGTACACATTGATATAAATCATCATTACTGAAGGCTACCAGAACATGCCATCCCATAATATACTTCTTTGACATATGAATTATTTTGAGCTAAAGGTCATTGAGAAGCAGCAGATGCAGGAAAAACTCTAAAAGCAGAGCAGAGGTTTTCCTTTCTCAAAGGAAATTCTCCTTTACAAAGTGTGTCTCCTCCCACAGCAGGGAGAGGAGGACTCAACAACTCTTATCAACGGAAAAGGCACTGACTTGAATCTGTGTAACAAGCCGTACTGAATAACCACTGTTTCCCATACTTTTCCTGACCACCTTTTCAGAGCTTGTCTTCCCTACCTCACCTGGATCACAAAACCCCTGTGTCATTATTTACCCTATGACGGTGTGTTGGCCCAAGATCTAACCACCTCTTTGTGTTACTCATCACTGGATGGCCCCATGTGTACACGTACTATGTACGTGTTAATAAACGTCTGTTTGTTTTTCTCTTGTTAATCTGTCTTTGGCCAGTCTAACTTATGGGCCTGTCTGGAGACCCTCAGATGGGTAGAGGAAAAGATTTTTTTTCCTCTCTATACCATTATTAGGATACTAAACATTTCTATACCTTCAAAACATCTTATCATGCTGTCTGTCTGTAGTCAAAGCCCTCCCAGGACTGTAGTTCGTTTTCTTGAGAATGTCATATAAATGGAATTATACTATGTACAAATTTCCTGCTCCTTTTCCTCTGTATAATGCCTCAAAAACACATCTAAATTGTGCGTACTGAGAGTTCATTCCTCTTTATTGGGAATAGTAAATTCTCAATGTTCCATCATTTTTTAGTCTACTCACTTGTTGAAGGACATCTTGGTTGTTTCCTGTTTGGACCCATTATGAATAGAAGAACTGTAAACATCTGTGTATAAGTTGCTGTATAAACTCAAGTTTTTAGTTCTCTAGGGTAAATGCCCAGGAGTGAGATTTCTGGTAAGTGTGTATTTAACCTTGTAAGAAGCTGTCAACCTTGTAAGAAGAGTGACTGTAATGTTTCGCATCCTCACGAGCAATTGATGAAGTTCCAGTTGCTCTGCGTTCTCACTAGCTTTGGGTTTATTGGGATTTTATACTTTAGCCATTCTGTTAGGTGTGTGGTGACATCTCAACATAGCTGTAACTGAGGATGTCGAGGATGGTGAGCATATTTTAATGTGCTTATATTTCATCTGAATGTTTTCTTTGGGGAAGTGTTGCTTCAAGTCCTTTGTCCCCTGGACTTTTTTCTTACTGTTGAACTTTGAGTGTTCTTTACATATTTTGAACTCAAATCATATTCCAGATATTTGATTTACAGGTATTTTCTCCCAGTCTGTACCTGCTTCTCTCAACAGTGTCTCTCATCATATGAAAATTTTAAATTTTGATAAAGTCCTACTTATTAATTTTTTCTTTGATGGTTCATGCTTTGGGTGTCAGGTCTAAGAACTCTGCCTAACATGATTTTGCCTCACATGATCTTCTCCTATATTTCACCCCCCTCCAACTTACAGTTTTATGTTTGACATTTAGATCCATGATCTACTATGTGTTAATTTTTGTATAAACTTTAGATTGAAGGGTATTGATTTATCTTTTTTTGATATACAATTATTCTAACACCTTTTGTTTAAAATACTATTATTTCCTCACAAATTGCCTTGGTAATTGACTGTGCTTGGGTTAGTCTATTTTTGTTTAAAGAAAAATAAAACATTTTATATTTTTTAGGGGAAAAAAACCATTAAATCTCGTTACATGGAAAAATTCTCAATGTTGAATATAAAATTATTACATTGTAACATCTAGTTGAACATAAATTTTATACAATACTTTTTATTTTATTTTATTCTCCTTTAGTCTATTTCTGTACTCTGTCCAATTGATCCATATGCCTATCCTTTCATTAATAACACATTATCATGACTACTGTCCCTTTATAGTAAATCTTAAAATTGAGTATCATGATTTCCCACAACTTTCTTCTTTTTCAAAACCGCTTGGTTATTCTAGTTCCTTTGCCTTTCCATGTACACATTAGAATTAGCTCATCTTTATCTACCGAAACTCTTGCTTGGGTTTTGACTGGAATCATGTTAAATCTATGGATCACACCAATCCCTTTTTGACTATAGAAAACAGTCCTGATCTCCTGGGATAAATTCCACTAGATTGTGGTGCTTATTCCTTTTATCTATTGCTGGTTTCAACTTGCTTAGATCTTGTTGAGGATTTTAAAATCTATTTTAACAAGGGGTATTGGTCTGTAATTTGCTTTTTCTTGCTGTTCTTCATCTAATTTCATCAGGGAGGTGCTGGCTTCCCCAAATGAGTTGTGGATTGTTCTATCCTCCTCTAGTTTCTTTTAGAAATTATGCAGAATTGGTTCTACTTTTTCTTTAGATGTTTGGTAGAATTCTCCAGAGAAGTCAACTGGGCCCAGAGATTTCCTTTCTGAAGGGTTTTAAAATATGAATTTAATTCCTTCAGTAGTTACAGTGTGATTCAGCCTATCAGTTTCCACTTGGGTAAATTTTAGGAGTTAGTAATTTTCAAGGATTTGTATCATTTCATCTAAGTTCTCAAAGTTATGTGCATGGGCTTGTTACAGTCTTCTCTTAATGTCTTCACAGTCTATGGTGGTATAATGTCTTTTACTGCTTTATTAGTAACTTGGGTTTTTGCACTTTCTTTGCTAGTCTTGCTAGAGGTGTATCAACTTTACTGATTTTTTCCCCAAGAAACTTCTTGATAGTTCATTGATTTTTTCCCCCTGCTTTTTGTTTTCAATTTTATTGAATTTTTTCCTCCTTTTTATTTTATTCTTTCTGCTTGATATGAGTTTCTTTTGCTCTTTTCCTTAAGGTAGAATTCTGTAATTAACTTTACATCTTTCTTCTTTTTCAGTGTAAGCACTGAGTGCTATAATTGTACAGCTAAGCACTATTTAGGCTGTCTCTAACAAATTTTTATATCTTCAGATATTTTCTTTTTTTTTCTTGAGAATTCCCCTTTGACTCATGAATTATTTAGGAACATATTGAATATCCAATTTTTTTGAGGTTTTTCTATTAGGTTTCTGTTACCTATTTCCAGTCTAATTCCATTTTGGTCAGAGAACAAACTTTAAATGGTTTTATTTTCTATTTGTTAATATTTGTTTTATCACCCAGGACATTGGTCTGTCTTGGTCAGTGTTCCAAGTTCACTTGAAAAAATGTGTATTCTGATGTTGTTGTCTGTAGGTTTAGTAAAAATCAAATAGATCCAGTTGGTTGATTGTACTTTTCAGTTTTTCTGCATCCTGGCTAATTGTCTGTCACCTGGTTCTAATAGTTACTGAGACAAGAGTGTTAAAAATCTCAAACTATAATTTTTACTTTATCTGGTCCTCCTTTCAGTTCTTTCACTTGTTGTTTCATGAGTTTTGAAGCTCTGTTTTGATGCATAAATATTAAGAATTGTTATGTGGTCTCAGTAAATTTACTTCACCATTGTGTAATTTTCTTTTTGTTCTTGGTAATTTGATTTGCTCTGAAGTCTATTTTGTCTGATATCACTGAAGCCATTTCAACTCTCTTTACATTAATACACATGTGGGATATCTTTTCCTATCCTTTTACTTTTAGCTGATCTGTATAATTATATTTAAAATAAGTTTTTATAAACTAGGATAAGGATATAAAGAATAAAGTTGGACCATGTTTTTCTTTTCTTTTCTTTTTTTTAAAATAAATTCTAGTCTCTTTTAGTTGGCTTTTTAAGGCTATTTTTATTGGATGTAATTCTTGATATGTTTGGAATTGGGTCTACCATTTTATTATCTGATTTATATTTGTTTCCTCTATTATTTGTTCTTCTTTTTCTCCATTTCTGCCTTCTTTTGAGTTCTTTCATCAATATTTTTAGTATTCTGTTTTACTTAATCTATTGCATTTTTTAATCTTTTTTTCTTTTTTGGTATGGGATTTTAGTGGTTGCTCTAGAGATTATAATGTACACACTTAAGTTTTCTCTGTCAACTTAAAATCAGTAGTTTACCACTTCAGGTAGAGTGTAGAAACTTACCACCCTTAGGGCCCTTTACTCGGTCCCCACACCTTAAGATATAAGAGTCTTATGTATTATATCTGCATACACTGAAAGACATATCAGATAATGTTGTAATTTTTGCTTTCTGCTCTCACGCATAGTTTAAAGAACTCAAGAGAAGAACAATCTATCTACCCAATTATTTACATTTTATTGTGATTCCTTCGCTCCTTACCATCCAAGTTTCCCTCTCATTTCCTTTCTTCTCTCTGATGAACTTCCTTTAACAATTCCTTTAGTCCTGGCCTGTTGACAGTGAATTATTTTAGTTTTCCTTCGTCTGTTAATGTCTGTATTTCTTTCATTTATGGATGCTATTTTTGCTTCGTATAGAATTCTGGTTTTGTTTTTTTTTTTCTGCCAGCACTTTAAAATTCTTGTTCTACTTCCTTTCAGTCTCCATTTTTTTCTTATCAGAAATACGGTCATTCAGATCTTCTTTGCCTTATAAATACTGCAATATTTTTTTCTGGTTTCTTTCAAGATTTTTTTCTTTGCCTTTAGTTTTGAAGAGCTTAATTATGATATGTCTGTGTGTGGATTTCTTTGAGTTTATTTTGTTTAGGGTTTGCCACACTTCTTAAATCTGTAGGTATATGTCTTTTTCCAAATTTTGGGGAGTTTTCAGCTATTATTTCTTCAACTGTTTCCCAGAATAATGTTCTTTTCCCTTTCCTTTTGTGTCTCCAATGATACGGATTTTAAAGCTTTTGGTATTGTACCACAAATACCTGAGATTCTGGTCATTGATTTTTAAAATATTTTTCTTCTTTATCATTCAGATCAGGTAACTTTCATTACTCTATCTTCAGATTCACTCCTTGTTTTGTCATTTCCATTCTGTTATTGAGTCCATATAATATGTTTCAAACCATTCAGATCAGGTAACTTTCATTACTCTATCTTCAGATTCACTCCTTGTTTTGTCATTTCCATTCTGTTATTGAGTCCATATAATATGTTTCAAACTTGATTATTTATTTTCCGGTTCTAAAACTCTCTGGTTGTTATTTGCTTCTTTTATGTCTTTGGTGAGGCTTATCCCCTTCCATTCATTTTAATAATGTTTGACCTTACTTGTCAGAGAATTTTTTTAATAGTTGCTTTAAGGTCTTTGCTAGGCAATCCCAGCATCTACGTCATCTCAGGGTTAGCAACTTTTTGTTGCCTTTTCGCACAAATTGACATCTTCCTAGTTTACCATAGGTCATGCTATTTTGGATTGTATCCTGGGCATTTTGAACATTATGCTAGATTTCTCTGGGTCTTACTTAACTCTTCTGGGGAATGGTGATATTTTAGTTTTAGCAGGCAACTGACCTTGTTTGTTTCAGGTTGCAAGTTCTGACAAGCCTTATGGGAGTTATGGTCTCAATGTCACTTCCTCTGTCAATACCTTTGCAGTATTATTCAGATCTGTTTCATGCCTGTGTTCCACACTGTGGTCATTCTTAGTTCTGGGTGGTGATCTTATAGTTCAGTTCCCAAAGTCGATCATATGCTATTTTGCGTCAAAGCTATGCACGTGCAGATTGAGAGAGTTCCCAGCAGTTAATCAACTATTTTTTCCAGTTATTCTCCCAACTTCTTCCTCTTTGTGACATCCCTAGAGCTCTTTTGGTTTCCCTGAGGCTCCTTTTCTCAGTAGAGCCAGAAAGCTGGGGCTTTATTTTACCGGTTCTGTCATGCACTACTTGCAATTGTGATCATTTCCTGAGCCTAGATGCAGTAGGAAAAGAGAAAGAGGGAAAAGGCAACAGGTGCTTGCTCCACTCTCTTGGGGCCTCATCTCTTCCAATTTGTAAGGAAGCTTCTAATTCCTCATTGCATGTCCCTAAATCATCATAGGATGTATAACATTAAGAGGAAGCCTAATGTAAACTATGGAATTTGGATGCATAAATCTAGGTGCATCGATTGGAGCAAATGGACCACTTTGATTGGGGATGTTAATAATGGTGGGGGGGGATATGGGAAATCTTTGTATTTCCTCTCAGTTTTGCTGTGAAGCTAAAACTCTAAAAAATTAATCCTATGAAGAAAGATGAAATGCTGATGTAGGCTACAACATGAATGAAATTTGAAGACATACTTAGTGAAATAAGCTAGACACAAAAAGACACATATTGTATGATTCCACTTACAGGAAGTACACTTAGTGGTCAAATCCATAAAGACAGAAAGTAAAACAGTGGTTACCAGGGGCTGGAGGGAGGAGAGAATGGGGAGTTATTGTTGAATTTGTGTAGTGTTTCTGTATGGGATGATGAAAAAGTTCTGGAGATGAATGGTTACGATGGTTACACAAAAATAATAATATATTTAATGTTGCTGAACTGTACACTTAAAAATGGTTTTAAAGAGTAAATTTTTGTTATGTATACTTTGCCACAAAATTAAATAAAAAATAAATTAATTTAAAAAAAGTGCACTGGTAAATAAAGAAAGTAGGGAGAAAGTAGTATGTAACCAAATCATGAGTTAGCAAACTACAGTCTGCCCATAAGCCATATCCAGCCATACCAATTTGGTCTTTTATTGTCTGTGGTTGCTTTTATATTATAATAGGCAAGTGGAATAGTTGTGAGGAAGACTGGCCTTCAGTACCGAAAATATTTATCTGACCCGTGCAGAAAAAGTTTGGCAGCCATTGAACTAGATGATCTAAACTGCGAGGTATAGATCTTTACGGTCATCTTGGGATTCCCCACGAGGCAGCTTTCTGCCGGACCTCCCATCTCTGAATGGAAGCATACTTTCTGAGAGAAATCCTCCAGAGAAATGGGAAGTCCTTCCCTTCTCCTTCCAAACTCCTCACTCCATTTGTGGAACTATTACTGATTGGATAAGTATTACTTTTCCAGGCTTCCTGCTAGATGCTTGGGTACGTGCTAAAAAAGAACAGGTGTTGGTCCGGCCCTCACGAAGCTGTAAATGTACAGCAGGTTTTGTGGAGAGTTGATGAAGTCTCTCCCTAAGAGCCTCTTATTGATCCTGAATTTATTTATTGGGAAGCAGATCAAATCTAGCATTTCTTCTGCATGAAAGCATACCTCATCAGAAAACATTTTTAATGCTTTCTTAGAGTCTTTATTCCAGTTAAACATTCCCTTTCTTTATTTGTGACCAAGAAATGATGCTGTAAATGCAAGTCAGGTCACAGATATGTATGCTGGCTCTCTCTAGCATTTTTGCATTATCTGCAGATGCTGTCTAGAAAGGACATCTATTTTGCTGGTATATTTGCCTAGAACAGACAGAGCATTAGCCCACATCATGAATAAAAAAGTCTTTGTTTCAGAACTTGAGGGACATTTCCCAATAGACATGTTGCATTTCCACTTACTTTATAGGGAACAAATATGACAGTTCTTAAAGAGAAGTGGACATGAAGTAAAATTACACACAATTTGAAATCAGTCTTTTCAAAATCAGGAGATGAGTTTATCAGATCTATTGAGCAGCAAAATCACTGAGTTAAATTTTTTCAACTAATTGATTTATCTAATCCCATAGACTCTAGTGAAACTATGTGTTCTGGATTTTTCCTGGACTGTCATACCTTCTCAACCATAAAATAATAGCATTTCCTTGTAGAAAATATCCATAGTCCAAATCAGAAACAAGTTAATGCACATTTTAGTTTCAGAAATGTTACAAAGTGACATAAACAGAAAATTGTCTTGAATTTTGTTTTTTGTGGTTAAATGTAAAAAATAATGCATAGGAAGTCTAGAAACCATTTTATTGTACTGTTGGGGTCTAGATGTGGTGGGACTATGATTTATTTAATGGTTCAAAGTTTACAAAAATGCCAGCTAGAATCTGGACTGATGAAAATTCAATGTTGAGTAATATTCTGTTAAAAAGAAAAAAAGCTGTAGGAAACACAGAGAGCTGAAGGACGCTCTCTCTAAATGAATTTGGTGTTGTCTGTCATGGCCAGCTGAGGTCTCTGGTTCTAGATAAAGACATTTTCAGACTTCAATCCGTTTCTGGATAACTGTGCAGTTTGATTGTGTGGTCTATTGCTCCAAGAGGAAACAAAACTTTGGTCAATATTGTAAAGAAAACAAGTGATATGACATTTCTTCAATGTTTTCATCCCATGACTTCCTCAAGAATTCCCAGCATCATTATACGTTCTGTTTGTACCCTGTGTTTCCAGAGACAGAGCTAAACATTGGCAGATTTTGAGACATGAGAATGATATAAATTGCTTCTATTTTTTAGTTTGTCAAATTATACTCATCATCTCATTGGCACTATTATACAGACGACTATATTTCTCCTTTCATAATGTTCAGCCATTTATCTAGTGGGTTTTATTATTGATACTCCAAGAGAATTAATCAAAAATATGTACCTTCATATTTTAAATTGACTTATTTTTATTCTTACAATGAATATTTATCTTATAAAAAGTCCCCTGTTAATGTGAATTCCAGTGGTATAAGGGATTATGAAAGCAGGAGCCATATCTAACATTTTTCCTACCCCCCAAAAAATACTAGAAAATTTTGCATTAATCCTGTCATCTAGGCAACTTCTCTTTTCCTTTTTCCTCTTTTCCTTATATCTTATTTGCTCTTTTTCCTTCATAGTATAATGCTTGCTATTCTGTCTTTTCTATAAGTTGCCTTAACTCATCTGGCAAGGAATGAGACAGACAAATTCAGTGTGAAAAAATATATACAATGCAGCGTCATCACAGGATGATTTGGAAGCTGTGAGATTTAACATTTAGGTTGTTGCTTTGAGAAACATTTGTAGCTTTGAGTTTTACCAAGACTAAAGTTCTCTCTCTTCACTCAGATAACAACAGGAACTGAGTGGTCCAAAATGCAGCTGTGAAGTATGACCTCAGAGCACTGATAACATTTTCTCTGAGAATCACGTAAATGCTAGCACAAAAGCACCAAAGCAAAATCCTATGACCCCATTGGTACCTCATCTGATTTCATTACCTAGGTCAGAATCCATTCATCAACAAGTGACCAGAAATGGGAACATGGCCATTGAATGCTAGTAAAACGAAGAATAACTCATTCCATCCCAACATTTTTTATAATTTCTGCCTCTTTTTCTTGTTAGACATAAGTGATGACAATGTAATAGCATGAAATCAATTAAAATAGCAGGATGGCCAAGGGAGTTGTATGACTTTAGAGTCAAAATGACAAGGGCTCAAATCTTGGTTCTGTCTCTTACTTGTTTTATGACCCTGGGAATTTTTCAACCCTTGAATGTAAGTTTTTTCACTGTGATATAGAGATGATAATATTTCCTGCCTTCATAAAAGTTGTTATGAGAATTAAATGAATTGATAGACAGATAGATGGATAGATAACCTCACTATCATAACTATAAGTGATCAATAATATCAGTATAAATCATCACTGTAGGTAAATCCCACCCAAAGACATAGCCTGTTTTTTGTTTGTTTTAATGGAATCGAAAGATGTCATTTTGGAGTATGAAATAGAAGGGAAAATAAAACAAACAACGCCATGTGATTCCTGGCCAGGATGACTTCTGGTTAGTTCTGTTGACCAAGGGGCCACCCAGATCATAGGCGAGCAGTTTTGTTCATGCTGCACTCAGTTGGGACTGTCAGAGCAACAGATTACAATACTACCCCCAATTTAGTAGACACCAAACAGGCCACAAGGAAGGGAAGATTAACATCTCCTGAGCTCAGATCTCTGAGAAAACTCTGATGCTTTTAAAATCAGACAATGTCCCGCAACAGTGTCTGCAAAAAAATAATTCCAATAATTTACCACCAAAAAAAAAAAAAAATCAAGAGGACTATTTTTGAATTAACACGCCCAGGACTTTTCTGTAACTGGAAGCCCAGAAACACGTTTTTTATTTCAAAGTGATCTGGTTCCTGTAACTGTCTCCCTTCATCATGATTTTATAGCCACCCAAAGACCTTTCTCTGTAACCCTCCAGGTCTCCTCTGCATGCGCTCTCCTGTTCCTTCCTTTTGGCATCTCTGATCCTGCAAATGGAAGGTTAGGGGCTACAGTCACCTTCTAACATTTCTAAAACCAAGCGTAATAATCTTCCTTGCTAGGGATCCCTGGCCAACATCCCTTCAGAAAGAAATGTTCTAGTTTGGGCTCACAGGTAAGCCATTTCTGAAAATAAATTTTTGTTGTTGTTGTTGTTGTTAAAAAAAATAGTTGGTGCTGTTCAATAGTTGGTGCTACTTTCCCTTCACAGGTGTTGTGCAACCTTGGTGTTCATCCTTCTAGAAACATCTGTGGAGAACTTAAGTGTGACAACTGTAGTCCCAAACTCAATGTTATTCTTTCTATGAATATCACTAATTACAATTTCACAGCAAATGAGTATGGAACCATTCCAACCAAGAATGGAAAAAAAGAAAAAGAAAAGATTGAAAAGAATTACTAAGTCGAGAAAACCCTTAGAAATCTTTAAAAAAAATTAAGGAAAAGCCTTAAGTTATTTGATACAATGCAACATGCCACACCAGGTCCACCATTAAATAAAAAGTTCCTCCTGCAAAAATCCTCAGATTATTTGCTTAATGGGGCCGAGCAGGCTCCGCTATTTACAGGAAGTTATAACAGTAAAAAGGAGAGAAAAATCTATTTTGGTACCATTAGTTAGCTCACAGCTGGGTTTCATAAGGAGGGTGTTTGTGATATCCGATGTCGTGTGGAAGACAAACCCAAGGAGGCTGATTTAACGCTGGTCCACGGCCAGAGGCAACAGAGAAAGACCTGTGGGAAATTTCTGTTTCATTCGCGTTCCAGAGTCTAGGGAAAAGGTAATGTTAGAGAACCTACCCCACTCTACAGGAATCTGTGAGTCACACATCAGCGCTTTCTATGCCTTCCTCATGTTTTCTTGGGAAAATTATTGGAATTTGCTAGAAGGGGACCAAGTACCTCAGGAAAAGAAGACAGACAGAAAGACCCAGGGGAAGGAATGCAGCAGGAGGACAATTAGGTAGGAAGAAAGGGAAGAGGAGGAATACATTGGTTTTCTTCTTTTCACAGTCTTGTTCACTAAGCCAACACGCATTAGTCAGCTCGGTAAATGAGAGGACGATCAGCCTGGGCTCCGGAAGTTTGGCTTGCAGAGTATTGTTTTAAAACGCAGTTTTACAGTGTAGAGCATGTGGTAACTTGTAATAGTAATTCTATCTCAGACATTCTAAGATGCTCTCCTCTTTGACAGATAAGAATTATTAACAGTTAATCATGTTACTTATTTGTAATAAAAACTTTACTCCTGATTTCTTAAAAAGTTGATTTTTCTTTGTAGTTAGAACACTGTCCACAATGCCACCCATCCTTTGCCCATTTAAAAAGAAATCTATGGACTTGCTTAGCAAGGTAAGATCCTGCCCTGGCCTTAGTGAATGCTCAGAAGTGATCGTGACTCTGATCAGATTGTACTTTGCTGTTCCGGTGCTCAACTCCCTTATCTGGCTGCAGAGCAAAACGTTGCCTCTTTCTTTGTTAAATCGTCTTACATTTAGTTTTTCCTGTTTTCTTGTCAAGAGTCTTGTGCTTCTATCTTTGCATCTGGTTCCGCGAGGTTGCCTGGCTTTCTGTCTTCCTGGTATAAACGGTGATTCAGGGCCCCCTGCCCCCTCCTCGTTTTCGGCAGACATAATCTAATCTGTGTTATGTGACAAGACCAATTAGTCTCGCCCACTCCCTAGCCTTCTGTCCCTCCCCTCTCAGCTGCCACCCTCTTGGCACTCCGTCTCTTTTAGGAAGTAGCGATGGAAGCCAAATTTCCAAACTGAATTCATTAGATGAATATGCAGGTCCAGATTGCATAAATGTGCTCACATTCTCAAGGAGAACTCAGAATCAAGACTTCGGACTCTTTCCTCTCATTGCATTTTATGTTTGTCAGGAGATCTCTGACTACCAGACTTTCTCGCTGGCTGGAAGGAAAGGAAAGCTGCAGTTGACACGATGCAGGGAATGGAAGGCTCAGAACTGTGCTGAACAAAGTAAATGCGGAGAATACCCTCCTTTTCACAGATGGATTCAGTCGTTTTCTACACGTAGCTACCTGCTGACTTCTGACAAGTAGAGGTGGCCTGCAGCATCCAGCCGATGGATGGGCCAGGCATGCAGTTCATAACACAGGCTCAGAGCCCACACTACAGCCACGGGGGTCAACCGGACCCAGGACGGGCCCCTGAGGACAGGAGACCGAAGCACAGACCGGCTGGCAGTGTACAGTTCCGATGAGTCTGTCACCACATAGTCAGACTGTGGTCACCACGGCCGGGACAGCAGGTGCCGCGAAAGCCTGACCTCTCAGATGTTCAGGAACCCAAACGCTTCAGATTGCTTCCTTTTCTTTCTGTTGTCAGTAATTGTTTTTAGATTTTTAAAGTCTGTATCATAATTGTGTTGGAAATAAAGTTTTTTTAATAAAAAAACAGTCTGTATCATTAATTTCATTATCATATTTGCTGACAGAAGGAGTGAACCTTCTAAAATGTTCATAGCTGGTAGCTTAAATTTCAAAACTGATAACCATAAATATAATTTCATGTTACTTGACAGGGAGAACTATCTCAGGGTCAACTGCTCAAAGAGAGGTTGGGAATTTTTTTTTTAATTTCACAGTGTTCACCAATAAAACCTTAGTCTCATTACAAATATGCCCACTAATTAGCATTCCTTATAGAATAAGGTTGGCGCCCTCCTGTTTTTTAAAAGCACAAGCAGATTTCTTGGATTAATTGCTTGGATTAATTCATAAGTTCCCTTATGAACACATACATACAAGAGTGAGACAGAAAAAAAGGTAGAGGAAGGAAAAGAGAAATAAAACAAATGTCAAAGCCTCAGTAACAAGTTCTCTAGATGAGCAACAAGGTCCTACCGAATAGCACAGGGAAGTTATATTCAATATCCTGTAATAAGCCATAATGGAAAAGAGTAAGAAAAAGAATATATATATATATATATATAAAATTCATACATGTAAAATATTATGTGTATATATATATATATATAAACTGAATCACTTTGCTGTACACCAAGAACATTATAAATGAACTTCAATAAAAATAAAGAAAATAAAAACCCAAAGCCACATTCTCCTCTCTAGGAATTTGAGAAGACAATACGATCCCATTTCTTTTGGGTGTCATTTTGCCCCTGACTGCACATTCTTGCAGGGCTCATTGCCATCTGCTGCCAAGTCATCACCCACAGAAACCTCCAAGGTACTTCACGTGGGTTCTCAGCCGTGTCCTTGTGACTAAGGAAACTTTGGCTGTGACACTATGGATTCTGTGTTCTCACTTGCCCAAAACAGCAGGCTTGAATCACTGATGTGACCACCTAGGTGGAAATTCCCAGTACTGTAGGCAGGAAAATAAAAAGAGTAAGAGAGGATCTCCTGGTCCATTTAGGTGTGACCTGAGGGTGCAAACATGGCAGCTAGGACACAGAGGTCGATCTCATGAAAACATTTCAGAGAGATGCCCCTTTTCTAATACACCTTGACGATGGACATGAGTTGGAACTATTTCTTTTCTGTTCTTCTGCAGGTGGGTTTTAATATCCTGTTGCTCTAATTGTAATTTAGTAAATTCTCAACAGCCACCTGTGCAGTCAACTTTGCATGTAGTCCCGCCATCATGGCAAGAAAAAAAAGGACACTATGAACTCATCTACAAAACAGAAACAGACCCTCAGACACAGTAAACAATCTTGTGGTTACTAGGGGAAAGGGGAGGGAAAGGATACATTTGGGAGTTTGAGACTGACAAATGTTAGTCACTATGTATAAAAATAGATTTAAAAAAATTCCTGCTGTATAGCATAGGGAACCATGTTCAATATCTTGAAATAACCTTTAATGAAAAAATATGAAAACTAATATATGCATTTATATACATGATTGGGACACTGTGCTTTACACCAGAAATTGACACATTGTAACTGATGGTATTTCAATTAAAAAAAAATTAGAAATAAAATAGAAAAAAAAAAAAAAAGAACAGCATTCTGTGGAGGGAGGAGGAGTTCTTCCAGGAGCCCTTCTATGTTAACTCGCCGTTTCTCAGCATCCCCCTCACTGTGACTTGTGTGGAATCACAGGAGCTGCTGGGACCAGCTGGATGCTTAGTCTTCCCTTAACTTCTGGCCAGCCTCCATTTATACTGCTGCTACCAGGAGAGTCAAAATGAAAGAAAGAAAAAAGAACTCATAGGTTTGAGAAGTCTATAAAATTGTGGTGGAAAAAATGTATCTGAGGAATTCTCAACCAGTGAATGCCTAGCAGGCTTCAGAACTGGGGTACACATGCAAAGTACATAAGGAAAAACAAAAATGTGTACGGCCAAGTCTTCGCCTTCGTGAAAGGTTCTATAATTGGTGAGTTGGGGAAATAATTCAAATTTATCATGTCTTTGAGCTTCAGTAGAAGATATGACATGTCTGGATGTCTTAGAGAATTGCTTTGCCCACTTGAGGGTGTAAGGATGCGGGAGTCTTTCTGGAAGGTAATCAACTTTTTCAAAGGCCTTAAAAATATTCACATTCTTTGACCAATAATCCCAATCCTAAATAACAAAAACAAAAATAAATAACCTCCAATATACAGATAGAATTAGCTATAAGGAGAAGGATCATCCAAACACTATTCAAAA
The DNA here is from genome assembly GCF_048564905.1 of Vicugna pacos. Classification (NCBI taxonomy): domain Eukaryota; kingdom Metazoa; phylum Chordata; class Mammalia; order Artiodactyla; family Camelidae; genus Vicugna; species Vicugna pacos. The sequence continues at coordinate 15,396,915 of NC_132988.1, forward strand.
TAGCAAAAAAAAAAAATTAAGAAATTAAATGTAAAATAATTAATAGGATGAGGGTTAGACTATGGTTATCCTAGTATATTTCTGTAAATATGTCTAGCCTGGATTTTGAATTAGGACTATATAAAAATATGGACTTAAATTATTAGATGATTTTTAATAGCATGACTTTAAATGACCCTCATCTTTAGACTCTGGCTTAGGTCGAGGCAGAAGGAATGACTTGGTAGCAGAATTTAAGGAGGTTCTCACTCTTGGAGGCCTGTGAGAGCAGTGTCGGCACTGGCACAGCCCTGAGAGTCAGTGGTTCCTTAAATCATGTACCCTGCGCACATTTCTCACCTCCTCCCAGTCCCCGCCCAGCACCTGGTACCCTGTAGATGTGCTATAATACTCAGTGCTCTACTGTTGGACATTCAGGTTGTTTTTAATGTTTTCCTGTTATAAATAACACTCTGATAAACATGTACATGTAACACAGACATATTTGATTTTATCATGGGAATAAATTTAGAGTGGTTGGATTCCTTCTTTAAAGGTTTAGGATCTGATCCATATTGACATATTTCCTCCAGGAAGTTAACAAGTCTCTATGCTTATTCTTTTGGTAATGTGTATTCGAGGGTTTTCATACACGTTTTCGGTACCTATTTTAATCTTGGCAATATGATAGGGAAAAAAAACCTGGTTGTTTCTATTTTCATTTTTTAGCGTTAGTCATATTAAATATTTTAATACTTTATCTTCTGCTGAATAGTTGCATATGTGTATTATCTGCTTATGTCTGTAAGCAAGTTTTCCATTAGGGTCTTCGTTTTTTCTTCAAGATTTGTAAGCTTCTCATAAATTAAAGCCATATACTCTGCCTCTTGGGTATGTTACCCTTTTCGTCATCTATAATTATTTGCTATGTTTTGGTGTGCTAAATAAAAAAAGGTAAAAAAAAAAAGTAATAGTTAACACTGTTGAGTGTGTGCTTTGTCCCAGACACTATTTTAATCCTTTAAATCCTTTAAATCTAATTATTAACTCATTTAATGCTAGTAAGAGGTGTGTACAATTATTATCTTCGTTTTATAGTGGGTGAAACTCAGGTACAAAAATGTTCAGGAATAAAGTAACATGACCCAAGTCATTCAAATCTAGTGACCAGATTTCTTACCCAGCAGCGAGGTCTGGACTCTTTAATAGGCGCCCCACACTACCTCCTACTGCAGAATGAATGGTAATAAAATAGCAAATCAAGTCTACTGACCATTTAGATTTTTTTTTACCATCTCTAATGATATGCTATTTTCTTTTACTTTAGGGTTTTCTCTTTTTAAATCAATAAATTAAAGATGAATTATATGATTGGTGATATTTGAGATATCAGCTATTTAGAGAGATTTGATAAGCTAATAGTTTTTAAAACATCAATATCTCTATCATTTTATATAAGAGGTTATTCCAGAATGCTGAAGGGGTTAAATGCCAAAAAACTAGATCATTTGTGTTTTCTTAGAAAATCATCTATTGCATCAACATCGTCATTTAGTTAAAAATAGGGTTTTCTTTGCATCTTTCGTAAACTTTTTATCTGTTTTTTTACCTTTCCTAATTTCTAATTTTCTGTATTTAAAAAATTTTCATACAGGTTGTCCAGCTATTGTTTTTTCCTTAAAAATAATTTCAAATAATTGACCCTTGGATTTTTTTGGCTGGACTCTCCTGAATTGCCTGGAAGAACCATTCAACGTTGTTAGATAAATCCTGGCTCCTTTTTACTCTGTTGCCTGCTACACACAGTGTAAGTCTAAGAGGCAGAGCAGTTATAAGTCAACACCTGCAATTTAGAGCATGCGTGTGTGTTCAGAGACAATTGCCCTTAGGTCTCCCTCATTTCTGTATATGTTGGGACTAGAGGCATGGATGGTCTTTGTCTTAGACTATCATTTCAAGGATGTTGGAGAGTAAATAGCCTTAAAAGATACAGGTAATGTCCTTCTCTGGAGCAGAAGGCAGATGTGTTTACTGCCTAACATAACGAAGATAGTATCTCGCTCTGGCACGAAGGTCGGACAGATTTGCGTGCTGTGCATTATAAAGATTTGGGTTCTTGCTTAGGGTTCCACAGGTTCCTCAGCTGTGATGCAAATCCACTGTGTACACAGTGTCTACCTGGGCTACCCCACAGCACCCTCCATGACTTGGGGTGAAAGAACTGATACAAACATGACGGTCATAAAGTCTTTTGTCTCTGACTCGTGGGTTTTGTGTCTTCTGCCAGCATCGGTGTATTTGCAGTAGGCAAACTTGTTAGTTTGAAAGCAGGATAAAGTCTCACATCCTTCGTAGTTGTTGATGCTGATTGTTGAGTGCATATTTATACTGAAATGCCAGTTTCTTTCTCTTATATGTTAAGACACACATCATCTCTCCTATTTTGTAGGCTGTGAGTTACTCACCATGCCGCCGCTCCAGGCATTTGTAGGATTATGACCTTCTCTTTTCGTTACTCCCGTGGGCTCCCGAAGTGAAGTTCATGTATTCCTCATCGCCTGTATTTGACAGCAGACCATCTTAATCTCTTCTCAAGCTTAGGTGAAATTTCGTCTTCAGTTTTCACATATTGAAATATGGAAACTTATTGCTTTGAGTTGCCCCACAGGATCTCTTAAATTAATTTTGAGATGTCCACAGAGCCAATATTTTAAACCAGACAATCTCAAACATAATTCCATATGTTATTAAGATCTGTAAGACAGTTCTGAGACACATGATGGAAGTATTTTCTACTATTTATCGATTCTTACCATTTTTTGCTTATACTTACTCACTTCTGTATATAATTTTAGTAATCTCTTCTATTCCTCCTTTCTTTTGAAATATTTTATTTTCTTTATTGCACCTCTTCATTAGCCCTTGTTTTAATCATAGTATTTCACAATGTAAATTTGCTTTTAATTTCAGCCTTGGCCAGGTTCCATAGTTTTTATTATGCATTGTTGTCATTATTATTCCTCATGCATTTGATAAATTCAGTTTCTGTGTATTTAATAACCCACAGTTTATCTGGAAGCATATTTAATTTCCAAATGTTTCATCAATATCAAGAACAAAACAGTATTCATTGACTTCCTGGGATGCAAGATAAAAACATTACCACACCTTACCTTCCCATCCACTTCCTGGTTTTATTATTTTTCATATAATCAGTTTTTAGTTTCTATTTTTAAAATCTCACAATGTCAAACATTTTATTTTCAGAATTAAAATTGCCACTTTTGCAACCACAGGTATAGCAATTATTCAAACTTAAAAAAAAATGGATTCGATGCACAACTTGACTCAATCCCCTATGACTTTTCTGTTCTTTCAATCTGTTGTTTAGCATTTTTTAGCCAACCAGAGCTGAGTTTAAATCTTGGCTCAGTGGCCGTTTACTTTCTGTGTTTTCCTGTGTAAGTAAGAGGCAATCTCCTAAAGAGAAGCATGGTCTCAGCATGGCCTTTTCATAGTGGCTAATGGCACCAGCGTGGCCTGGGAGTGGACTCTCATTGCTCATCCACCACCTCTTCAAGAACACACCTGCTGCTTGGAGGAAAAGCCCACCATGTGCTTCCTCTTATGTGTAAATGCCCATGACCCTGGGCATACCCCTGTTGTGTCCCTCAGATACGCCCAACCCACAGCTGCCAAAGGAACCCCCCTTTTCCCTAGAGCTCACCTTCACTTCCAGTCCTCCTCTCTCCAAAGTCGGTGGTGTTGGTGGGGTCCCTGAGCTCTTGGATCCATCAGCCACCCTTATCTCATGGGGAAATGTGTTGCCATATGTCTTGGAGCATCGCTTCTCAATACGGTTTTATTGTCATTATTCCTATCAAAAAAGTATTGACAATTCCGTAATGAGGATGATAGCGTTCGCAAGTTTTGTTTTTCTTTTTCTGTGCCCACAGATTCTTCACACTCCCTGATTTCGCATCCTCTTGGTCAATTCCTTCATTATTGGACAAGCAGCCATATATTTGTGTACACAGGCACTCTATCCAGACATCTAAGTTACTTTTATTTTTCCTCGTCTTGTACCTTATTGTAATTATAACAGAAAAAGGGCAATATATATATTTTCTATGTAGTAATGGCTGTCACTATTAGGAACAGTGCAAAGTGTTTCGTACACATTATCTGGGGGAACCCAAACCCACTATGAGTGCATATATCTGTTGTTCATATTTAACAGACAGCAGCTGATGATTTAGGAGATGATGTCATTAGCCCAAAGCCACAGAGATGCTAACAGGAAGATGCAAGTAATTGAAGCAATAAATGGCAAGAAACCATTGAATGGGAATGGCAGTGCCATAGAGACCTCATAGGGAAGGAGCTCGCAGTGTAGTAGTGATGTAAGGAAAGAAAGTGGACCTAAAAGTGCATCAAAAAAGGTTGTGTTTGGAATCAAGAAATGAGACGTGTTTGGACCTATTAATTAGAAAGGAGGAATAGGAAGTCAGCTAAGAGCTAACTTCTCAAAAAAGAACAAATGAAAACCAGATGCAACTCAGGCTGAGGAGGGACCTGGGCTCAGGTAGGCGAATTGTGTTCTCTGCTCATGGGGCCGCCTGGAAGGTCCTGGAGCTGGAGCTGATGCAGTTTAAGTCATGGTTAGAGGAGACTAAATGTACAGGATGAATGTCATGAAAAGTTAGTCATGAAAGATGTTAGGAAGGAAAACATACTAGGAGACTTTGCATTGAAAAGGGTCTGAACGTCTGAACCATGAGAAGTGGTCAGAAGATATGGGGAGACATTATCAGGAGTCCTTGTGGAGTGATTGATTCTGGGGGCCCTGGAGGACAGAAGAATCCAGGATTGACTCCATAGAATACAAGGAATGGTAGAGAAACTAAGTAATCCTGTCCAATGCCCTCACTTACACTAGCAGAGGCTGTAGTTGAGAGGGAGATACTTGGAGTCTCCCAGCCTGTTAGTAGGAAAGCCTCCTCCCCACCAGCCCATGACTCTTCCCACTGCCCTGCACTCCACATTTATGTCAGCGTCACATTTACGTTAAAGTCTGTGAGTCTATGAACTGTATGATCATTGGCCCAATCAATGACCCCAAATCCTAGTTTTTCCAAGATCTTGAATATGGTGAAAAGAAGAGTATAAAATTGAAATAATTCTGTTTTTTCCCATGTCTTTCACAGACAACTCAACCTTTTTTCCACTATTCTCACTGTCCCTTAATTCACTCGGTAGTCTTTACTACAGTGCCTCAAATTTTCAGCTTTTTCCTAAATATTCAACAGTCTAATTTATACCATCTGAATATTGCCAGTGCAATCCTTTACAAAGTACATCGGAATGTTCCTGGAAAAAAAAAGAGATTAAATATGCATTTAATTGAGATGTAAGATTAAGAAAATGAAAGCAAGAAAATTTTGAGCCACTTGGCTGGGAGTTAACAGTAGGCTTAAGTTGTCTTCTTAGGTGTGTTGTGTAGCAAATACTCACATGATATAGTTTGATTTCTCAGACATAAAGGAATAAAGCTGTGACCTCCCGCACACCAGCGACAGAGAAAAGGTCAGATGGAGTGTGACTCTTGGTGTCCTAGAGTGAGTTCTCCAAGCACACGGCAGCAGGAGGTAGAGGAGTCCATGCACCCCACTCCCCACACATATGCGTTAAAATCAGTGAGTGTTTATGGAACCCTTGTGACCTGGGAAACTTTTGGTGCAGTTCTGTGGACACTACAATATACAAGACAGAGGGTCTGCCTGTCCTAAAGGAATCTGGGAGATAGTTGCAGCAACTCATTGGAAAGTCCACAAGGGAGCAAAATGTGCTTCCAGAATCTGAAATAAGTAATGAGCAAAGAATAAAACAAGAGGTAGACAATGGTGTGTCTTCATGGGACCAGGCAACTTTGGCATTTCTGCTTTTACCTAAAACCATACTCATTCTCATAAGACCCTGAAAGGTGAATAAGGAGAAAAATATTTTATGGTCAGATACTTAATGTCTCCCAGCGTTGAAACAAAAGTATTTCCATCCTATTTCATTGGCCTGCTTCGTAAGGCTGAGAGCCTGGGGACGCCTGGCTGTTTCATGATGTGACACTCTGGAGTAGCTAAGGCAGTCCTGAGCGGTCTTGCAAAGATGCCTATAAATGAGGCGACCGTATTAATAGATGTTTTAAAATTGGATTTCTTTTCAGTATCACATTTTACTTTTCTGTTTTTTTTTTTTTTTGGAACAGAGAAAGATTTATCGCAAAGCTTAGCAAGGAGAATGTGTGGTTCATGCCCCCAAAACCTGAACACCTTCATAGTTAATTCTCTCTCTCTCTGTCACACACACACACACACACACACACACACACACACACACACACACAGCAAAAAGGGTTAGTGGTCTGTTAGTCGAGTCATGTGAAGAAAAATGGGATTGGGTGATCTTGCTGGGGAATGGAAATGCTGACATCCTCAAATACAAAGAAGCAAAATACGCCAAGTGGTGCAATGTGGCAGGCAGGGCACGGGGATTCTTGGAAGATATTTTCCACGACTTCAGGAAGCTATCTCTATATTTGCAATGCGGTTTCTGTCTTGTCAGCATTTCCCCTTTATTTGTGTTGGACTTTATGACATATCTAAGAATAATACATAATTTATAAGATGCAATAATGGCCTGGTACATTTCTGGCAGATTTGAAAAAAAAAATTCTTTTCCAATAACTCATTCGATAAACTCTTGAGGTCTCTTCTCGAGAACATTTCACACAACAATGCTTTGTTTTAAGGGTTGTCCATCAATGAGTCGCAGAGCATTCATTATGCATTCAAGCCTGTTTTTTTGTCAACCCCCTTTCTTGCCTCCTTTTATTTTTTTCCTGTATAAGTGGCATTTTTCTGGGAGTAATCTGATTCTTTGGGCTGTAAAATGAAATCATGCTAGGAAAAAAATTAACTCTTTAGACTCACAAGGACAATTACAGTCTTTTGTAGTGATGATCACATTTCAAATGTAATTTGACTGAATACGTGTTCTTTATCATTTGCCCACTCATCCCTGCCCAGAGGCACAAACGTGCACATGTAGCAGTTAGACGGCTCTGCTATGAAAAAAAAAACAAAAAACGTGAACAGTATATTCCACGTATATGAAATAAGAATACCTTCTTGTTCTACCAGCGACTTCCTGAATATATAGACTTAAGTGGCTGTCCTGGCCATTATTCACAAGTAATGCAGTGTGGGATGGCTCTCTTTTATTCACTTTTATAAACCTTATGGATAATCCCAAAGGAGGTGGCAGGGAGTAGGAGAGGGTTCTCCAGTCTTGATGGTTTCCTGTCCTGCAAGGTGGGCAGCTTAGCCCCCTGCCCTTGTGATTAAAGTCACGCTCACATCATGCGGTCATCACATCTAGAGCCAGGGAACGTGTTTCTAGAAGTAGACTTCTAGGTACACTATGGGATGCAAGTTTTCTCTCCTTTCCTGGGTCTCTTCATAACCAAGGATTTAATTTGCAAACCGGCCAACTGCTGTTTGGCTGTGGACCGAAGATTTGACACATCCAGAGTAACTAATCTTCATCATGAATGAGAAGGTTCAGGCAAACCATGAAAGGAGTCAGAAGGGAATGGTAGGGTGTACGAAGAGATGCAACTGTATTTACAGATGGGCATGAATCTCAGGGACGATGGGGCCTGGGAGGTTAACCGGCTGGCATCCGAGAACCCAGCAGTGCAGGAAGGAAGGTGGGCAAGCGGCCAACTCTCTTTTAAACACTTACTTGGAGTTCTCGGAGATCAGTGTGCAGCCTAGTCATGGCAAGTGTTACCTTCACTCCGGGAATGCAAGCATTGAGCAAAGAACTGCACACCTCTCTGCGAGGTTGGAAAGTCCTTTCCCTCACATTGAACCACGCGCTCTCTCATGGACACACGTAAACCCAGTAGCTGATTTTAAGTCAGATCTTTTGACGTATGTTCTAGTTTCTCAATTCAAACCAGCTATTCATTTTAAGATGTGCCGTTGATGAATTACCATTTCCCCTCAACATAATCAACAGTGACAATACTGAATGTGTGCATCAAATGTAAGACGTGTTTTGATTTCAGAAATGCTACCATTAAAAAGTGTGCTTCTAAGAATCAAGAATCAGTCACCGGTCTCCAGATACAGAATTTTAACTTGAATGCCCTTGTCTTAATAACAGGGACACTTACTCACTCACGTAGGCATGCGGGCACACACTGACGCCTTTCTACATGTAAACCATGTTGTAAATGTCAGCAGTGTTTAAAAAATAAATTAAACTTGATCCCCTTCTCTCAAATACCTTATGGCTTTGAAAAGAACAAAATATATTACGTTCAGTTCCAAAGTAGAGATGGTAAGTACCCCAAGTGTGGTTGAGAGGAAAAAAAAAAAAAACACTTGAAAAATAAATACTCTGATTTGGGTATTTATCTCCGGAAGCCATTGCTTCTGGTTTGGCTGGGGAGGAGAGGGGATGCGATAAGGGAAATATTTCCAGAGAAAGTGGCATCTTGAATGATGAGTAGGATTTTTACCCAACTCTTTCACTCTAATGATCCAAATCATCTTCAAAAATTAATTTTATCAAATCATGGTGCGGGACATGTTTCAGCCTGAACTTCCACACAGTTTCTCCCTGACACCGTTCATAGTTTACACTTGTGTTGTCGGCACTAAGCTTCATTTTTATCACGCTGTTTCGTCATCAGACCAGCACTGAGCCAGCAAGCCTCCATCTGAGGTTCACAGAGCACCTGAGTGTGCTAATGCAGTGCTCTGGGTAGCTGCTGCGTGACCAAATCCGAGCTATGACTCCTGCTCTTTTTTTTTTTTTTTCCTTTAATTGAAGTACAGTCAATCACAATGTGTCGATTTCTGGTGTAGAAGAGACTCAACCTTATTTAGAAATCGTGACTGTGAATTAAAAACTTAAGTTCGCATATACCAATAAGAAGCAGGAGAGCTGGGGGAACAGCAAATGCCCAGGAAGGGGAAGGAAAGCTTGTGTTTCCTGAGAAACAAGGTCTCAGAAACTGCATCTTATTTAAAAACAAAAAGGAAAGAATGAAAAAGGAAAGAAGAATCAGAACCTTCTGGAAGGAGACAGAATACAAGCCAAAGCACAAAGGAGGGCATTTCCAGTGTGTGGGGACCAGTCAAATCTATCAGCTGGGTTGAAGATAGGTTTATGCTGAGACATAATGAGAGAATTAAATAAAAATCAACAATGTGTTTCGGGCACTTGGTGTTTTTTTTTCAAGAACAGTGCAAGGGCCTGGATATTTAAAAATTGCCAGTATACTATTCTGTTCCTTAACTTCCAGTTTGTTGGGAATGACTGCCAAATCAATAAATAAGATTAAGATCTTAGATAGTCGAAGCAGTAAGTGGGGGCTACCCCCACTGACAGAGAAGACCCTTCAGGGTCTTGGGTCTGGGAAGATGTTTGCAAAGTGGTGTTATTGAGAGCTGAGAAGCGATTGCCAAATGTTAGGAAAGAGCTAGGAAACTCATGCAAAATCTATGTGCAATGTTGACTTCTTTTCCTATCCATCGGATATGAACGTTAATATACGAATAAGATATCCTGTGTATAGAATTCTAACTAAATACTACCTTTAAGCTAAACAGCAAGCCTAATGGTCTATTTTCAGCAGATAACTATCATTTACAAACTGGCCTGAGGAAAGCTTACTCTTGGGGGATACATTTTCCATATTTTTGGCTGACATTTCTAGGTCCCTGAACAGATCTTATTAGCTGGGTGATTTTAATCTCTGCCTTTTAAAAATGAAGCTCAGAATTTCTTCAGTTGATTTATCCCGTCCTTATCCTCTCCATCACTGCTATCTCCCCAGTGACATTAAAGAGTGATTACTGGGCTCCATCAGCACCGCAGGCTTCCTTTTGATTTAACAGTTGAATATACACGGGTTTTGGTGATCAGTTTAAAATTCCTTGTAAACTGTATTTATATGCTGAGCTCTTGAAACAGAATCAGCAACTCCTTAACCTTGAAAAGAGATGCATGCCGCTGTATTCTCTGTCATTTCAGGCAATATTGCTTCTAGTGTTTCTTGGCTATGGCCATTACCCCACTAAAGTTCACTGAGGGTCTAAACCAAGGCTCTGGAAATGACAGTATTGGTTCTTTTCTGTGCTACATATTCCTAGTTTACAAGTAAACTGACATTTATATTAATCAGCTCTCCAGAGCAAACATAGTTGAAGACCGGCCAATACATCATCCCCGAATTGCTACCTAAGTTCTAATTCCAAAATCTTTACTGCTGCTGATGATAGATGGCTGAAAAGAAGAAGGAGATTTGAGATTTCCAGTGATCCAGTAACTGTAGGAAAGAAAAGTTTCTGCATTTTGAAACGTATTTCAAAATGGTCTTGATGAATCAATAAAGATTAGGCATTATAAAAATGCATCTTTACCATATTCCCCAGGAGGTTATTTTAGATGAACACAGCATTGGTAAGTTTCAGTTTTGCTCCTGGAATGGTTTCAGGATTCATTGCCCAAGTCTAAGAATGTAAGCAACTGTACAGCTATGACCAAAGTCCTATCCATAGGCTTCAATAGGCTTCTTAAAAAATAGCCTTAAATTTCAATAGTTTCTCACAAGGTGAAATATCACAGCCACAAGATAAAATATCTCCTGACAGGGTCTGAGAGATGTAGGCTTATACCTACAGATCATAATGAAGGTAAGACACACAGTAGACTGGTCTTCAATCTTTTATAGCCCTGAAACTTGGGACTGTCTAATGACATTAAAGCAAGATGCTTTAAAGCTGTCCATCAGCCTCTGAAACATCACTGTAATTAAATTTCAAGGCTGTACTCCATAGATCACTGCAACGGATATTAGGGTTGAAAAGGTCTCATTGATATGAATGGCGTAAGTCATCTAGATGCCCAATAAGAGATGCCACCTTAAATATCATCCCTTGATTAACTCAGAAAGAAATACCTCTACTAGGAGGCAGTGAAGGGCCACCTGAAGTTCTATTGACAAGTAGGTGTTGCTTTTGGTGAAAAGCAAGTTATTAAGAGGCAATTCCCAAACAGGGCAGCAGGGTAAGACACGGTCTTGTATATATATAAACACAAGGTCTGGGGCATAAGCAAGAAAAAGAAATCATGTACCAAGCTTTCGGAATGCACAGCCATTTCCACCAAGGTTGCCCAAGCCCTCCTCCCGATTCTACCAGAAGAGGCTTGAGACGACTACTTTATCAAATGCCGCCAAGTTCAAAAGACCATTTCCTGCTAAAGCTAAAGTTTCAATCTAGCTTCAACTGAAACTGCTTCATTTCATTCTAAGCAGAGGGAAACAGTATCATTGTGAAGACAACACACAGATTAGCAACAGAGAGGGTGTTTATTTGTGTTTCAACAACACTTTTTTTTTTGACTTTTTAAGCTTGAGCAACGTCTTTAACTTACATGACCTTCAGTTAATAGTTGTGAGAAATGCATAATATCCGCACCTATCTTGTGTATTGAGTAAGAACAGGACTTTGAAAACTACAGTGTTATGCAGACTGAGAATTGTTACTATTAAGAATTCATTTGTACATAAAGCAGTTCATTTTTATTGGAAATATATTAAGTATAGATATTAGTAATCTTAATGAGAATAATTAACAAATAACTTGACCTTCAACTTTGGCAAATGTTCCTAAAGATGGTATTTACTTATTTTCCATGGGGTCGACACCTCAAGGTATGTCACTTTGGGCGTCTCTATGGAACCCAGGGACCCTGTGCCTGAAATTTGCAGCATTTGCCACCAGATGGCGCTGTGTTGCAAGTAAACACCTAATGCCCGCGTCTCTGGTAGGGAATTGCCGGTGCTCCTTTCAGCACAGGGAAAAATCATTCATGGAAAAATACTCTGGATGGTTATTTGCCTACTGTACACTACATTTTTTAAAGAACCATAAAGGTAGAACGCTACTGAAACTAACATTTAAAGAACCAATAACTAATGCCATGTGTGTCTTCTGTGTCTTACCCATTTTTCTGTAATTTTGAGGGAGCAAGTATTTCTGTGGTTAGCTCAGTGGCTAGCTTCTCAAGCATCTCTGCCATGAGTAAAAGTAGTTATTTCTGCTCATCCTGAGTGTTCATGATTAATCTGGAGTGATCATAATCAAAACGATCTGTCCTATGTAGAGTTTGTTGAGTTTTGCCGTTGTTTTCATCTTAGAGGTGCAAATATTCCCCCCTGCGCCTTCTTGTCCCGCTGTAAGCCTCTCTGTTTGCAGTGCGACTGCAAAACCTTCATTAATATTATGTCTGTTCTGAATTCTCTTGAAGTGGCAGCAAATGCAGTACCAACAAAAGGTGGAGAGCATTTCTTTTTTTAGTAACAGCTGCCTCAAACTCTTTTTTGTCCCCTTCAAAATTTTGACCCTCTTACCTCTTTCTTACCTTCCATATCCATTTTTATTTTTTTTTTTGTTGTTGTTCCTCGGATGATGCCTTATTTCTTAGGTGAATATTAGGTTGCTTCTGGTTCTCCTTTCCTAGCTGAATTCCATCAGCCCTGCAGAACCGAAGAGGTGAGTGGTGCAATATTAGATTCTTCTTAGAATGGTTTTTCTTTTTTGTCCCTAATGAACAATCTAAGTAGTTACAGTTAACAAGTAATTACAAAAATACAACGTGTTGAATTTTATGATCAAGAAAGATCAATTAATATGGCATTTGTCTTTCTCCTTTTGACTTACTTCACTTAGTATGATAATCTCTAGGTCCAACCATGTTGCTGCAAATGGCATTATTTCATTCTTTTTTATAGTTGAGTAGTATTCCATTGTGTGTATGTATGTGTCTGTGTGTGTATGTATATATATCATAACTTCTTTATCCATATCATATCATTTATAGGTGGAATCTAAAAAAATGACACAAATGAACTTATTTACAAAACAAAAACAGACTCACAGACATAGAAAACAAACTTTTGGTTACCAGGGGAGAAACGGGGAGGTTGGATAAATTGATACTTTGGGATTTGCAGATACTGACTACTATATATAAAATAGATAAACAACAAGATCCTACTTTATAGCACAAGGAACTGTAATCAGTATCTTGCAGTGACCCATAATGAAAAAGAATATGAACAATATATATATGAATATATATATATATGTATGTGTAACTAAATCACTATGTGTATACCAGAGACTAACACAACATAACAACATAGAAAATTGACTATACTTCAATTAAAAAAAGAATCAATTGTCTTGAAGTCATCTGGAAGTCCACACTGCCAACTCTCATCAGCTCTTACAGTGATCAGGAACCAGCTCTTCCTGGACCACCTACACAGCAGAGATCTCGCCTGTTCTGGACTCGACCACAGTTCCCTGTGATATGCGGCTTTACATGACTCAAAATCCTTTAATATGCCCGTGCTTCTTCTGTCTGGTTTCTCATAAGCACTTGTTGGCTGCAAACAACAGAAAGGCTAGTTTAATTTATCAAGTACTACAATGCAGAATTTATATTTCTTATACAATAAGGATATCAGGGGCGGCAGCTCAGCAATTCATTTGGAAATGCATAAACCCTATTGCTCCTTCTACTGGCTCAAAATCAGATGTGGTGGCTTGGGCCGCCATCTTGGATTCTAAGGTGGCCTTCAGAAAGGAAGCTGCTTCTAGCGGGGAAACCAAACCAAACAGCAGGAGCCTGGATTGCTGACACACTGCAGAGCATCACATCAGCCTCTGGCTCTTTGCCTAGATTTTATAAGAGAGAAATAAATTTCTATCTTGTAGTGGGTTGAATTACGGCCTCCCCAAAGATATGTCCACGTCCTAATCCCTGGAACCTGCAAATGTAAACTTATTTGGAGAAAAAGTCTTTGCAAACTTAATTAAGATAAAGATCTCATGATGAGATCATTTTGAATGATCCAGGTGGGCCCCAAATTCAATTATAAGTGTTCTCATTGCAGACACACGAGGAGAGACACAGACAGAAGAAGAGACGTCTCAGGTGCACGGAAGAGAGGGGATATGAAGTCAGAGGCAGAAACTGCAGTGACCCAGCTGCAAGGAACGGGAGGCCACCAGAAGGCAGACGAGGTAGGAAAGGAAGGTCTGTGGGGGCCTCTAGAGGGAGCAGGGCTCTCATGACACCTTGGTTTTGGACCTCTGTCCCTCAGAACTCTGAGAGAATACAATTCTGTGGTTTAGAGTCATGAAGTTTGTGATAATTCTGTGCAGCAGTCTTGGGAAACACATGCACATGTTTAAGCTGCTGTATTTTGAGTTTTCTGTCACTCCTAAAGTAACCTAATCCTAAACATTTTCCCAAACTGCATTCTGAACGTCTCGAAATCAAATATTGTATCTTCTAATTATTTGCATGGCTCATATGGACTAGAGGAGAAAGCACACATGCTCTGTGCGCTTGTGTTATTCTTAGTGGCACTATATTTGCATTTCTACCAATCCATAAGGGAATTGGTGTATAGCAGAGATGGCTGATTTCAAACAAACCTCGGGAGAATTTCTGGAAGAGGCATTATTAATGATTGTTATACCTGCCTAGCAAAACATGTAAGCCTAGCAAAAGATGGGTGACAGGAAAGTAGAATCTAGGGTGATGAATCAAAGTTTTCGATATGCTAATGTGTTGATGTGTATTACATTGTGAATGGAATAGACAGTTCTCTCCCACTCGCCAAAACTAAATAAAGACCCAGCAGGTTGTCTGCTGTGTTTACATTTAACCTGTTCCCCAAGTTAATTGGTTTTCTTCCAGTTTTAGCGTCTTGAATACTTCCTCAGTTTTCTAGCATGCTCATTTGTGGTTTTCTTCACTCGAATGCTAACACACATACATATATATTTTTTGTCTTCATTAGAGTACTTAATCAGATATAGAAATAATCAGTTAGAACAACTGGATTGTTCTGAGAATTGAGAATTAGAGGGCTCTGCTGACTTACTGATGTTTATGAAGATCACATTAACTAGAACGGACTTCAACTGAAAGGATTTGTCTTAGCTTTAAACCTTATTATGCTATTGAAGAGATGTGTGGTTCTAGGAAAGTGAATTCATGAGTCAAGGTCTCAATTTCTATATATGTAATGGGGAAAAGTATATACACATACACACACTCATACATACAAAACGCAAAAGCATATGCAAATATATGTTATATGTATTTTCTATGAACCAGGTACTTCTCATAAATTACATTATCACACTCTTTCTTCTCAGTTCTAAAAGGTAGGCGTTCTTATACACCATTTCCAGAGAAAACACAGAGCTTTGTTTAAGTCATTTGTCCCTGATTGACTCTCACAGGTAGTAGACACAGGATTCAATCCCGGGTCCGACTAACTCCAAACCATGACATTGCTAATTTATTCCTGAAATTTTCTCTTGGAAAAACCTTCTTGATCTGCTTTTTTGTACACAGAGAAGCTATGACAGACTCGATATTACTAAATAATTTCTGACTTTTCTAGTCTGAATTGATTCTTCATAGCTATCCCAGTTTCACATTGTATCAATTTATTGTATTTGCAAATTCTTGAGGCTTATCCTATTAGTACTTCTCCTTCACTGAAGAATGTATAATATAAAATTGAATGATCATTACCCAACACTTGTGATTTTAAACATGGACAATGCTTAGCTTATGTTTGTATTTTCTGATATATTTCATTTTTATCTGGGAGTTTAAAGTCTCTCAAAAAATGTAATATTGATTTAACAACTCCCTGTGAAAGATTACCTTTAATGATAACAGGATGAAACTTGGAGCCCATTATTTTCTGAAAGTGGATCAGTCTTGAATAGTAGAGATTTTATTTCAAAGAAAATACTGCTTAATTCAAGCTCCACCCATGAATCCACAAACTGTCTGCATCTTGGAGCCGCTGGATAGACGGCTAGGAACTTCCATGAAATTAGACTCACCTTTTCTAGGAATGGAGAAGTCACGTGGCTGACAAAAAGTGACGGCAAACATTTCAGATGTCCCTTTCCCTCGGGAACATCTCAGTGGGGCCTTTCAGAAAGTGCACATTATCGAATGCCAACTATTTGAAGGGCATCTGTTTACCCTTCCGTTGTATTGGATGTAACACATGAGATGCTATTGAAAGTCTACATTAATATTTAAATTGTCAAGAGATCTAAGAGTCCAGCTGTCAGGCCAATAATTGACACTGAGTGCATCAATGTTTGAATCAATTTACATTTTTAAGAAATAATTTCTTGTGCCAGTCTAGATAGCTTAAACCTTATAGAAAAAGTACACTGGACAGCACTCAAAGGTTTTACATAAATAAAGTGTTGAAAAGGCTAAACCTATTAAAAAATAAAATGGAAACTAGTATAACAAGAAGAGTTCACCCAATGCTCAGCTGTTCCTACACAGCCCAAGGTGATTTATTGGAAGGACAAATAGTTGTCTGGATAACAAGGAGGTGTCTCTGCCTTTGTGCCAAGCCTGTCCTGAGGACGGCTCTTTAGGGGGTGTATTCATTCTCTAAGGCACAG
Source organism: Vicugna pacos (assembly GCF_048564905.1). Classification (NCBI taxonomy): domain Eukaryota; kingdom Metazoa; phylum Chordata; class Mammalia; order Artiodactyla; family Camelidae; genus Vicugna; species Vicugna pacos. The sequence continues at coordinate 15,413,498 of NC_132988.1, forward strand.
GAACTCATTTAATAGCCTCAGATAGACTCATTATTTTCTAAAACCAATGCTACAGCCCACTGATAAAGTCTTTCATACAGAATCCCACAGTTTAAACTAATTAAATTCTGCATTATTTAGTTTAAGGCACATCATTAAAGTTGTTTTTCTTCCTTGGGGGTGTGGTGAATTCAAATTATAAATAATGTGTTTTATTTGAAATGAACTTAACTTATAAAGCTTTTCCCCCTTTCTTCTGTCGTTTGATCCTTAAAACAAGTATATGAAGTCGCCTGTGCAGATGACAACTGCACGGCAGATTCTGCAAGTGCAAGGGCAATTCTGTCTTCCTCACCACATCTAGTGGAGGGCAGGGGTGGTGCTGCAGAAAACACCCAACACCATCTGCATGCCAGGCACTGCTGCAACCATTTGTAAGAATCAGCTCATTTAATCCTCAAACCCATCCTAAGAGGTGGATCCTATTGTTTAAGGAAAGCAAGGAGAAACGGGGCTCAGTCATTTTCCAGCGTCATGCAGTGTGATGTAGTGCAGTTCCACAGCTTCAGCTCTTAGCCACTACATGTCACCACGCTAGACGTGGTCCCTGTGGTGGAACAAGAAACTTTATTGCACTTGTGAAGAAACGCAGGAAGATTGTGAGCTGGCACAACGTGATTACCCCCAGTTTAGATTTTCTCAGTCATGCAGCTGGAAGCTGGCCAGCTGGAACTCAACCAGGTCACCTGATTCTAGCTTCGTATTCTTTTCACTGTATTATTTCTGCTTTTCTCTCTTTGTTCATCTATGAGTCACCTATTTTATTATTTTGTTTTGTTTTGTTTTGGGTGCTTTAACTTGGGAGTCCCATTAAGCTCAAGTCCAATACATTGGATTGGGATTCTGTGTGGTTAATGCTGATTTTCTCAGATGCCAGAGCTGCTTTCAGACTCCTGCAGAACAGCATTCCTAGATCTTTTCAATGACATTAGAATAGGTCCAATGCTAGGATCGCAAAGCCTGTCTCATTTGGCACTATCCATATCTTTAGCTCAATTTGATGTTGCCTGGGAACCAGAAATGATTATCACTTCCTAAAAATAAATCAAAAATTAAAAAAATAATGCCCAGCAAACTGTTTGTTAATATTTCCATTCAAAAGTGATTTTTAAAAAAAATTTCCAAATAAATGCAGCAATGGGAACATCTACTGCGTAGGATTCCCCACTGAGATTCAAAGGGCCATTTTCTAAGACAGTTTGAGTTTGGTTTGAAGGGAGGTTGGACGCTCTTTCCTTCTCTGCACATTTCTCAGTTATACAGTAGAATTTGTGTATGTCTGTATGTTAGTTTCTGATGTACAGCACATGATACAGTTATGCATATATACATATATTCTTTCTTATAGGTCACTATGAGATATTGAATATATTTCCCTGTGCTATACAGTAGGACCTTGTTGTTTATCTATTTTATATATAGTAGTTAGTATCTGCAAATCCTAAACTCCTAATTTTTCCTCCCCACCCCTCCTTTTTGGTAACCATAAGTTTGTTTTCTATGTCTGTGAGCCTATTTCTGCTTTGTAAATAAGTTCATTTGTGTCATTTTCTAGATTTTACATACAAGTGATATTATATGATATTTGTCTTTCTTTGTCTGACTTACTTCACTTGGTATAATAATCTCAAGGTCCATCTATGTTGTTGCAAATAGCATTATTTCATTCTTTTATATGGCTGAGTAATATTCCATTGTGTGTGTGCACACAGCTTCTTTATCCAGTGTGTGTGTGCATATACGTGTGTGTGTACCACATCTTCTTTATCCAATCATCTGTTGATGAACACTTCGGTTGCTTCCATGTCTTAGCTATTGTTAGTGTTGCTGTGAACACTGGGGTGCATGTATCTTTTCGAATTAGCGTTTTCTCCAGATATATGCCCAGGAGTGGGGTTGTTAGATCATATGATTTTTAGTTTTTTAAGGAATCTCCATACTGTTTTCCATAGTGACTGCACCAAATTACATTTGCAGTGGAATTTTTTAGGCTACTTCTAATTAATGTATGGAGACCGTCAACTCAAAATGATGTAAGGTACATGATAACTACATTTGGAGGAAAACTGTGATAGACAAATTTCCTCCAGCCAACTGAGAAGCAGGCCAGTGTCCTCGCCTTCTGGAATCTTCTTTACCCAAATGAAGGTCATGGTGCTTCTGCACAGGTATGTCTGTTAGCAAAGATACACAGCACAAAAAAGAATTAGAATTTTGGCCTCAGAATCATGGCTGATAAAGACTTAGTAAGTTTGCTATTTGTCACCAGTCTGGCTTAACTGAAGAATGATGGTCTGTAGGTAGCAAGTTTCAGTGGTTAAAGGGCAAAGATCACATTCAATGTTTTCTGTTTTATCTTCTGTAGCAAATGTGAACAGAGACCAACAGTGACTGGTTCCAAGGTACTAATTCTCAAAGGGAAGTAAAGACAAAATTTATTTTCCCAAATTATTGGCTTAGACTAACAAGAAAACACTGAAGTGGCATGGGCATATTTTGTGCAATGGGGCAAAACAAGATTCAGGAACAGAGTCTGAGTATCCTGGGTGGGAGAGGCTCTCTGGTTCCCACACTCTTTGACATCCTGAATCTAATGTCAACTCCTGCTTCTCTGGCCAGAGGTGATTAAAAAATTATGATGTTAGCTGTGGGCTTGTCATATAAGGCCTTTGTTATGTTGAGATATGTTTCCTCTATACCAACTTTCATGAGCGTTTTTATCATGAATGGATGTTGAATTTTGTTAAATGCTTTTTCTGCATCTATTGAGATGATCATATGATGTTTATCTTCCCTTTTGTTAGGGTGGTGTATCACATTGATTGATTTGTGGCTATTCAACTATCCTTGCATCCCTGGAATAAATCCCACTTGATCATGGTGTATGATCCTTTTTATGCATTGCTGAATTCAGCTTGCTAATATAATATTGTAAATCAGCTATACTTCAATAAAAAATTATTGACCAAAAAAAAAATACTTAACAAGTGTTGTTCTGTGGAGTCTTGGGAAGCAAACTCTTTCCACATCCCAAGCAGATGAGGGAAGATGAGGAAGAGGAGACAGTGAGTATAAACAGCTCTTTGGAGAATTTTTTGCTGAAAACTTTTTCCTTATCTGTAAAGTAAGGGTAAGACTAGGAGCCACTCTCTAGGACTGTGACAGAGATAAGAAACTACTAGAGGGTTTTGCTTGCTGAAAAATTTGTTGAAATTTTTTGCCCAAATGAATGGGCAAGAGCTGAAGGATCCCATGGAGTGGAGTAAAGTTTGCTTGTTTTATTTTGTCATTTGGAGATAATGAAGCTTGTTTGTATGCTGATAAAATTAGCTTGGAAGAGATGAGAGAGATTAGAGAGAGAGATTGAAGAGAGATGGGTGATGAGTACAGGAAGGAGCAGAAAGTCTTGAGAAGATAAGAAAGAATGGCATCCAGCGCAGCTTGGAGCAGGTGATGTCAGATGCAGTCAAAGGCTGGAAGCAGTTTACCACTTTGAACCAGAGGTGAGAAGATCTACACACAGATGCACTTCTAACTGGTGCTCAGGTCTGGTTTCCCAGTCGTGGAGTTAGTTCTCCCCATGAATTACTTTGCTTCTGGCCACCTCAGGTAAACAACTCTCCTGGTCCTGCCCAGTCCTGCAACCCTCTTATCTTGGCATCACCTCTGACACCAGGAGCAGGGGCTGATCTCAGATACAGGATGGCAAAGGAGGTCCTTCCTGGCCAGGATGCCTAAACTCAGTTCCTGAGTCTCTATTTTGTTCTGAAATATCTTTCCCACAACAGAGAAGGTCCTCAGGTTCTTTTGTCAGTGTTCTCAGTGGTTTCCACGCAGCCAAATCCAATTGTCAACCCCTAGTCTATCTTTCTCACTCTCTCCCGCAATATTTGACAGTTGATTACTCCCTCTACTTTGGCATACTTCTCCCATTTGCCTTTGGAAGACAGCATTCTCCTAGTTTTTCTTCTATCCTATTGACTTCCGTTACTTCTTTACTGGTCCCTTTTTCCTTCTGAGTGCTGGAGGACTCAAGCCTTGGCCCATTTCCTCTCATTGGTTTCCTTCCTCTCCTCTTTTCTGTTCCTCTGCATACCTAGTCCTTCAGCATCCATGCCCAAAGCCCAGGTTGGTAATGACATTTGCATGGAAATGGGAGCTGTAAAGAAAAGACACTTGTATTCAGGTCCAGCTGCCACACTGGGAAACTCTACAGCACAGGCCATCCGCGACATGGCATCAGAAGACCCAGGCAGATACAAAGTATCATATGGAACCAACACTGTGGAGGAAAGTTAGAAGGAACCTAAGTGCCACTCCTGTTTTTGATTTACCGAGAGCAAGGCTGTCCACCCACATTTTGTTTGATGGACAGCAAGTGTTTTGCAAACTGAGGAGTAGCTTTTATGAAACATACACTTTGATATATTTTCCTTCAGATCTTTTCTGACAGGATTCATACATGCTTGGAAATCCTGTGTTTTCTCAGTGAATGTCCACACAGTACCTCAAGGAGATGACATGAACACCCAGTTCTGCTTTACTTTTTCAGATAAGGGTGGATTTATTATGCAATTTCAATTCAGTTTTTTGCAATGATTAAAGAATACACTCATATTTAACTTAGAGTATCAAAAGAAATACGAGGACCTAAGAAATCTTATTATAAAGAATGGGCAGATAGTGGGCTGATTTTAAATTTATTCATACTTTTCCAACCTGTGTATTCACACCTTCTTCAGGGATGCCAGCTTGTCACAGAATAGATTCATTTGAATTTCATTATCCATTAGCTACCTTCTGAAACATACATAGATTAGCTCTAAAGTAGTCAAAAGGCTAGGAGTCATGAAAAGGAGGATAAAGAGACCACAAGGTTGAATGATTTCAGGGTAGTGTTAAGGATGTTCTGTGACCTGAGGCCAGTTTAGGGGAGGAGTGACTTCCTTGCATCTGACACACCCACTCCAGTAGGGTAACAGGACATCCACTGATAGGCTGCACAGCACGAACGAAGCCAGTTACCACCCAAGCTCTGTGGTCTGGAGGTAAAGAAATGAGATGAGATGAAATGTGGTCTTTCCCAGTGAGATTTCAAAATAGTAAAAATAATTTGTATAAAAACAATAGAGAGAGGTTACCTGGGATGGTGGTAGAGCATGGATTTTATACACAGACTACTTGGTCTTACATACCAGCCTTGCCATTCATCAACCGTGTGAGCTTGAGCCACTTAGTAAACCTGTGTCTCACTTTCCTCACCTGTAAAGTGAGGGTAAGAATAGGAGCTACTCTATAGGACTGTGACAGAGATAAGAAATTGCTAGAGGGTTTTTCAACACTGATGCTATTGGTATTTCTGGCCAGATACTTTTTGGTTTGGGGAGAGGGGCTGTCCTGTGGTGCATTACAGAATATTTAGCATCCTCTCTTTCACCCACTAGATGGAGTAGCAACACCCCCTCTCGAATCGTGACAACCAAAATTGTTTGCAGACGTTGCCCTTGATTGAGAACCACTGAGTTACCAGTTGTAAAACTCTCAGGGTAGTGCTCAGCATACAGTCAGTGCCATACAAATATTTGTCAAGTAAAACTGCTAATAAACTGATAGCAACATTGCAAAAGTAAGTGATAGAAATAAGACATCTAAAAGGGCTAGATACAAGCAACAGGTAGAATAAAATAAGGTGTTGGTCTTCCCCAGTTCATGCATTCAATCCTTAACAAATAAATCATAGAGACATGATTTATTTAGAAGCAATTCAGAAGAATTATGGGTAGAGTTACTTTGTTCCACTCTCAGAAAGTAGATATAGAATCCCCAAAACTAGTGCCTTTGAGGCAAAGAATATCACCAGAAAGGCAGACATAGGTCCAGGGTGGACCACGGTGAACTGAAAAGGCACGCTTGTAGGAAGGGACCACCAGTGAGCTCCAGCAGCCTGGTAGCTTTGGAAATGTGGACCCCTTTCTGCCAAATCCAAGTAATCTACCTAGAACCTCACAAAGTTGTAGGACACAACTTAGTAGTGCATCATGTGAGGAGCTGCAACTTTCCAGCATTTTTTTTCATTTAATTTTCAGAGGTTTGTAGACTTCACATCAGCATCATTAAAAAGTCCACTAATGATAAATGCTGGAGAAGTTGCAGCCATTATGAAAGACAGTATGGAGATTCCTCAAAAGACTAAAAATAGACTTACCATATGATCCAGCAGTCCCACTCCTGGGCATATATATGGAGGAAACTCTATTCAAAAAAATACATTCACCCCAGTGTTCATAGCAGCACTATTTACAATAGCCAAGACATGGAAGTAACCTAAATGTCCATTGACAGATGACTGGATAAAGAAGCTGTGGGATATTTATACAATGAAATACTACTCAGCAATAAAAAAGAATGAAATAATACCGTTTGCAGCAAACATGGATGGACCTGGAGATCGTCAGTCTAAGTAAAGTAAGCCAGAAAGAGAAAGAAAAATACCACATGATATCACTTGTATATGGAATCTTAAAAAAAAAATACACAAATGAACTTATTTACAAAACAAAAACAGACTCACAGACAGAGAAAACAAACTTATGGTTACCAGGGGGAAAAGGGGGTGGAAAAGGATAAATCAGGAGTTGGAGATTTGCAGATACTAACCACTATATATATAATAGATAAACGAGTTCATACTGGATAGCACAGGGAACTATATTCAATATCTTGTAGTAACCTATAGTGAAAAAGAATATGAAAACAAATATATGCGTGTACATATATGACTGAAACATTATGCCATACATCAGAAATTGACACAACCTTGTAAACTGACTATCCCTCAACAAAAAATAAATAAATAAATAAGTACAATGAATAAATATGCAAAGATAATTCCAGTCCTGTTTTCCATACGCCCATGTAGTCCTATATTCCTGAGAAAGTGACTTAGGAGTAAGTGGTATTTAAATAAAGCCTAGAACTCAGGGACCAGGGTATTGGTATGCAAAGCCACTTTTCTTGCTTTGGTACAATCAATTTTTTTTAAGCAATATTTTAACTTGGGTTTTGGAGATGGCATCTTGATTTAGAGTTTACCTTAAACCACACTGTAGCATTTTAAATAATAAAGGCGTAGCTTGCATAACACTCTTTCGCCAGCAGGCACTCCATTAATTTTGAATAGATTGATAGTGACTAATTGTGCAGAACTGATTGTTAAATAAAGCCAAAATAAGCAATTCAATTATGCTCTGGCTGATTAGGCTTTGCCATTCACACAAGATCTCACAGTCAGTCACCCTGGCCAGGCTTTCTCTATTTGTCTCCAAGCAATTCCATAACCTTGTAATTGTCACGGCCCTTGCAACTCAATCTCAGAGACAGAATGAGATGAACTTCATCATTCTGATAACATTTATTGAGCGTGTACTAGATGCCAAACGCAGTGCTATACATTTCATGTATATTATCATGTTTAACTTGCACAACGTGTGGGATAGGCATTATATTTTAACAAGTGAGAAAATGTAACCTCGGAAAAGTAAATTATCTTGCCCCATACTATCAGCTGCTAAATTGTAGGAATTATTTTTAGGTCAAAAATTTCCCTACTATGCCAAATAAATTCCTTCTTTTTTGTAGGTATTGGGGATTGAACCCAGGACCTTGTGTGTGCTAAGCATATACTCTACCGCTGAGCTATACCGTCCACTCCTCTGAATTCCTTCTTTAAGTTAGAATAAACACAGTATTGGAATGTTAGTAAAAAGGAAAGAGTGATATGCTAGGCATATATGTGCCTATATATATATATTTAATTCATATTTATAAATTCCTTTGTTGGCTACATAAAAAGACACAAGCAACAATTACACAGAATAGTCCAGAGTTACTACCGTCGTAGACACAGAGGGACAGTTCACATAATAGTAGCAAGATTTAGCACCATCCAGGAACAGGAAGTTCCAAAGTAAACAAAATAGAAGTCCTGCCTTATAGAACTTATGTTTTAATGCAGGGGCAAAGCAATGCCAGAAAAATCAAAGAAGAGGATTCAACCTTAAAGAGAATAAAGTCAATCTCTTTAGCCAAATTTACCTCAGAATGTCACCAACTGAAGGAAGGGTTGGACTGGCTGTTGAAATTAGAACCAGGCTTCATTTATAATCAAACCTAAGTAAGGTGTATGGAGTTCTCATTCCACAGCTATCTCCCTGTGGTTGAAGATTTAGTAAAGACTCATTCTATTATTTTTACAGATAGGTGCTTAAACCATGGGCCACAGCTGAAAATTACTCTTCGGATTTTGGTACACAGAAGGAACACACAGAAATACTCCTTACATAGTAACACCTTAGCAAGAATCAGTCTCTTCTAGAGGCTGAAGGAAAGACAAAAATAGATGCAAATATAGAGACTGATATAACTAAAGGGGGTAAAGGGAAAAATACAGACACACAAACACATGTAGTTGGTTTACAGGCAAAGAATAATTTCCACCTTGCACAGAGACAGCACAAATCAGAGAGGGCTCCAGAGAGGGCTCTTTGATTTTGAAAATGGTTGGCCCTTTGTGTGATTCCTACCAGGTCCTATTTTAAACTTTATGGACTTCTTAGCTTCCCTCTGGTAATAATACACAATTGCCCACAGATCTGCGCCCACTGGAACAAGAGGAAAATGACAGTCACTTCTATCCATCTCAATAATATGGTAACTTTCAAGCCTAATTACGAGTGTCTAAATGTCAGCTCTGTTAAACACCTCACTTCTGATCATTGTAATCACTGTTAATAAGTTCATTTTGTACAGAGAAAGGGAAGAGAAAAATGACTTGTCAGGTCTTGATATTCTATGGGAGAAAACACACATCCAACTTTATGAAAATTCATGAGTTTAGTTTGACTCATTGAGATCCTTTACATTCTGTAGTGGTTAAAAAAATAAAAAACAATCCTTTTAAGGAATATACTTGGTATTCTGGCTCCTATGGGTTTTTGAAAAAAATTGCGAAGGCAGCTTGAATTAATGAATAAATACACTATTAATAACCCTCCTTGTAAGTGTATTTGGTTTTAAAATTTGAGTCCTTGACTCAAGGGACTGTATCAATAAAAATATTCAATGTTTGCCATCAATTCAAGTATATCCCAGTGCATAATTTTATTGGTGATTCAACCAACAGCATTGCAAGTGATCTTTACGTCTTAGTATATTTAGTCAGCGACCTGGGGGCCAGCGGCAAACTGAAAATTATAACGCTGCCCCTGCAGCTTATCAAAGGGACACTAGATGAAACTGACTGATTGAGGGCCCGAGGCTTAGGGGAGAGACAGGAAATTAAAAACAGAAAGTGGGTAGGGGAAGCTAGTGTGGGTAGAAGATATAATGAGACGTAGGAGACTTGTGATGCTAACTCTACCCCAAAAGGTATAATATTTCAATAGTATTGAAAAGCACATAATAAGGAAATGAAGTGTTAAAAATGTCAATTATCTGTAAATTAACCTTTCTGTCTTATGTGACCTGTTTGTGTATCTGTCTGTGTCTCTGTGATAGATGATGGGCAGGGACAATGTCTTCTTCATCTCTGTGTCTTGAGTGTTTAGTTATATCTACAAGTGCTCAATGTGTTAGTTTAAGGAATGAATAAACTTGACCGTTTGTCTTCCACCCTTAGTGCAGAGCGGTGAGAAAACAGTGCAACATCCCCTCCTCAGCTGTAACCTCCCCCCCCTCGGCCTCACAGCCCATACCAAAGACTGCCTCCTCCCCATGTTTCAGCTCTCAGTTTTCAGAAGAATTCTTTGGAAGACAACTGAGAAAAAAATTCCTTGAGACTGATGCTTGCATTGGAGGACAACATTATGAAGAAATGGGTGAGGGGTAATCTGTCTTAGACCCTAATGGAGAACATATTCAAGAGTGACTTCAAAGAAATATATACTTCTGCAGGGATTTCGCTGTAGAAGAATGAAGTTTATTGATCTCTGTTCTTGTGACTGGGCCTTCCATACAGAGATCCTTGCAGCCAACATCTTGTCTCTCTGTGACTCTCACCAATAGGTTTCAAAACTAACACGAAATACAAATGCAGGTCAGATATATCTACAAGGGTATGAGTGGGTCATCAAAGTTCACAATGTACAGAAAAATTACAGTTGGGGACAAATAGGTCAATACTCGAATCAAAAGCAGAAGATGGCTAATTTGACTATGGTGCATCATGCACAAAGGGGGAAGAAAATAAAGAGTGAGAATGGCTCTGTCCTCAGAGCCAGCTGGGAGTGAACAAGGAGAAACCGGGCAAAGTTACTTGAATCGTGGGCTGCTCTCGTGGGATTTTTTTGGAAGGCCTTTGACTCTACGCACAGATGCATTTTCTTGAATATTAAAAAGGAACCTGTTTCCCATGGCAGAGTTGACGTGATCTCTGACACCTTCTATTTCAAGTATCAAAGGAAGGCAAATGAGATTTTTCTTCCTTAGTAGCTTGGAAGGTGAACCAAAGCACTGCCTTAGAAGCACACGGGAGAATTCAGTCCGGGTATTTCTGCCACTTCTGTCACATCCGTAGCAGCATCAGCGCCCTGCACAAACACTGAACTTTGAGAAACAGGACATGTGAGACTAAAGTTAAGGCTCATTATAAATTTCTTCCATGCCCACCAATTTATTTTCATTAAGCTCACTGTCAATGTCATTTAGAGGGGAGAAAAGGGAGAAAAAATTAACTCACCTAAGTTGAATGTGGTGCCAATATAGAATCCAGCTCTTGAACAAATAAAAGTTCTACTGAGAGGCAAGTTTTTAACCTTCTGGAAATGAAGCAGCCTATACTTTCCAAATATATGCTTCACACCTGGCAAGACCTGAACAAGACCACTAATATATATTGTTTGGATGGATAAATAAATCTTCGAATGAGTGAGCCCCAGAGAATGTTAAATAGCAAGGTGGCTGCTCTGAAAAGAGGACCTTGAGATAAAAATCACTGCAGGAATGAAGGCATGTGGGGGGCCGGGCAGTGGAGAAGGTGACAGCGGGACGTGTAGGCACCTGTTCTGTGAAATCATGGAGTAGGAAGGCCCTGGACAGGGACAGAGACTGACTCACAAAGAGAAAGAAACACAGCACAACGAAGAAAGGGAGACACTTGCAGAAAACCAGCAGACACTGGTCAAACAAGGGAAGAAGGATGTGGACTAATCTTTACTGATTTCCTATCATGAACCTGACACCACTCAGCTCATCTTTCAAATGCTATCCTGTGATGTACGAGAAGCACATATCCCTGTTGGTGCGGAGTTCACGATGTCCCAGGCACAAAGTTCATAGTTTTACAGACCTCATTGCCCTGAGTCCTCCCAATAGCTCTCTTGCAAATGAGGAAGTTTTTTTGGGGGGGTGGGGGTAAAGGTAGATTTATTTAGAGAGATACATACTGCATAGAATGTAGGCTGTTCCAGAAGGTGAGAGAAAGGCCACGAGGTGTGGGGGGTGGGCACTCAGCTTCAAGTAAAAGTGGATACACACTCCATAGACAGAGTGCGGGCTGTCTCCCGCGATGAGGGACCGAGAGAGGCACTATAAGGAAACGGTTCAGAGAGTCTATCTTGTCCAAGGCTATGCAAGAAGTAAATGATGCAGGCAGGACTTGCTCTCAGGTCTCTGACTCCAAAGTAGATGATTTTTCTGCACAGTGTCTTCCTACATGGACAAGAAGCAGATTCACATGTAAGAGATAAACCCTGAGAATAGTGAAAACCATCAAAAACTCATGATCAATTCTTTAGAACAATGTGTACATTTTTAACAGTATTTTACAGTTTTCTGTAGTAAGTGGCAGTGACATGCACCTATACACCTGTATTGTCTGGCATATGAATTCCAACCCTTCTAATTAATCACAATCCTGATCTGCTTCCTGAAGGACCTCAGCTTTGAGTCAACTCTAGAACACTTGCATAGGACTTGTTTCCAGTTAGCACATTTTTCCCTCACCCACCCCCACCCCACTTGCTACCCACAGCATGCGCTTGTGAGATGTCTGGCCAGGTTTAGGGGTACAACTTGTGAATGTAGAATAGGTTGGTTTTTCTCTCTGAGTTCATTTTCCTGGTTTCTATGGGGAAAGAACCCATGCTTTTGGCCTTATTAGCTCCACACCAACTGAGCTCACTGACCCAGATAAATATTGTCTGTCTGACATGTGCTTTAGAATAATACATATGCAAAGCTATCGACTGCTCTCAATGACTGGTGTTCATGGAGAGAGTCAGAGATTAGAATAAGCCCCAACACCAGAGAGCCCCATGCTTCCCCCAGACGTCTTTCCTACTTGCTTTTTGCCTCTACTGCATGATTTATTTTCTGGGGTTGAAGGATTCTAATAATGGTTTGGTTAAGCTAAGGTTAAAATTAGTTTCATTTCCTGCCCACACAGCAACTGATGGCAGGGAATTTATCCTGCGAGCAGGCTGCACAGTGGGAGAAGCTGGCTCAGGAAGTGCCAGAGGTAATCTGGGAAGTGGAAGGAAAATGTCTGTGATGATCATTGAAAGACAGCCTTATCTCACTGGGATCACGGAAAAATCCTCTTCCTCTCCAAAAGCAGGGCAAGAAGGACCGGAGGACAAGAGTCCACCACCACAGGGGAAAAGAGGGGAGGACAGAATGTTGCATAAAAATGCCGATGACGCTGTGGTGGCCATCAAGGGTAGACGCTCAGGCATGGAGCCAATCTTCTTGGAAAAAACGTTCCACTATTGTTAGAGATTTTCCATGAACGATACTTTTTCTTAGCCTAGCTTATTCATCTGGGAACATAAAAACAATGTCATTCTCCTTCTTGCATTATGAGGTTTCCATTTCTTTTACTCATGAGAATTTGTGACTTAAGAAAAGTTAGCACGGGTCCAATTAACCTGCTTTGTTCATCATTCAAAGGACTTTGCTGCCAAGGCCTTCATTTTGACTTAATAATGAAACTATTGAAGTTACAGGGATAAAGCAAGGAATTCAAAATGTAAAGAATGCCACCAAAAGTGATTGGCTTCCATTGGAATGTTTTTGTATCTGGCCTGGACAAGCACTAGAAATAAGTTTGGATTTAGGGAATTGTGTAATACTTTTTTTTTTTTTTGGAAGAAATGTGCTGCTTTTTGTTAAGAAATGGGTGATACAAACACTAGAATTAATCTGTGTTTTTTAAGCTCAGAACGCTAACATGCAGCCACAAAATTATGAAAAGAGTGAAGTCATCAAGTATTCCAGAATTGCTTGGTGCAGGAGACTGCAAAAGTTCAGCCACCATAAACTAAAATGCATTTTAAGAGACATTTTCATTTAATGTAAATTTCTGGGCTTAGCAGGTAGGAGACCACAAGATGCGGTTCCATGCATGTTGTATTGTCAACCAGAAAGCAGCTAGGAAGCAAGCAGGCCTTGGACGAAGGATCTTTATCTTGGCAAGTTTATGAGCAACTCTTCTCAAACTAAAGCACTACTATTTCCCGCCCTTGATACACTAAGCCCTTCTTGGTTAATAGCCTAACCAGCAAGGTTATGTGCTTCCATCCTTGCCTTTTGTTATGCTCGTTGGTTTAGATAGATCTAGTTGCTGCATATTCAGTGGCCGTGGGCGATATTTGTTCCTTTATGACTCAAAGAAGGCTTTAAAAGGACAATCAGAAAGCCCTGGGCCAGAGGGGGTGTTACCTTCCTTTCATTCTGGCGACCTCTCCGAAGTGACTGTCTTTTTTCCCTGAGCCCTCTGGAAGGCCCAGAGTAGAGTATTGGGCAGTGCTCAGGCTCCAAAAATCTGAACGAGACCATACTAGCTCCTGAACCAAGGGGAGAGTCGGAAGTATATCTTTTTTACCACAGAAGTCAAGGAACAGCTTCCACCCATGTACACGGGTGACCGATGGGATGAAACTCCCACCTGTAGCTACCCGCTAGAAATGCAGCAGAATCCTGCCCCACACACCCAAAACGGGGCTGCACATAGGTGAGGAGAGAGAGAGAAGGCAGAATTGGCCAAAAGAATGTTGTCTATCATGAGCAAGCAAACTCTAAACTACTGAGAAAGGAGGGAAGAGGGCAGGGCATAATCACTGAAGGAATAACAGCAATGGAGGACAAACTGGTTAGAACCATGACGGCAGAAGATTCGACCTCCAGTAGACCTTGAGCCTCATGGTGTACCCACAGGCAACATGACAGTTCCCAGGCAGACCATAAAAGGTCAAAAAGTGGGTGGGGTCCAATTCCTGGAAATCCCATCTCCTCCTCAAAGTAATTGAAATAATCCTCCTCCTCATTAGCATATGAATTTACTGAGCCCATTAAAACTGACAACCTCTCACCTCATGGCTGCTCTCTTTTGCTTTCTGAGATGACTTCCACTCTGTCCATGGAGTGTGTACCTGCTTTTACTTTAAACTAAACTTCCTCACACCTCATGGACTCTCTCTCTCCTTCGCTTCCACCCCTCTCCTTTTGAGATGGCCTGCGTTCTGCCTATAGAATGTGTATCTCCTAAGCCGTTTTCCCCTCTGAGTGACAGACTGCACTCTGTGTATGGAGTGTACATCTCCCTACATAAACTTGCTTTCACTTTACTATGTCTCGCTGTTGAATTCTTTCCTGTGCTAGACAGGAACCTATTTTCGGGTAACAACTCCCAGGATTGCCGAGCTTCCAGGACTGCTTCTTCAAGTGGCAGATGTTGATAGTTGGGACAATGGAGAGTAGGGGAAAATATTTTCCCTCAGCTTCTACATGTAAGTATCCCTGTAGCCTGGTGAGCAGAGATAGTTGGTAATATCATCAAGCAAGAGCCCTAAGTCATTATTGACAAGTTGATGTTCAAAGAAGCGATTTAATAGCTCAAAGGGTAATTTAAGAATTCAGCATACGTATCAAGTTGGACTGAATTTGGCTGTTATAAAAACTTGATGAACAATGAGATGAATAAAATTGGAGATTATCCATCTCATGTAACAGGAAGTTCAGTGGTAGGCATTTCAGGGCTGGTTTGATTGTTCCAAGATCCTGTCAAAACCTGGGCTCTTTCTAACTTCCTTATATCTTTTTGGTCGCAAGGTGGTTATTGAACTTAGAAGGCATCATGTGTTCGTTCCAGTAGGAAGAAGGAGGCTAGACAAAGGGCAACAGACAAAGGGGGGAAGTCTCCTTCTCGTGTAGTTTTGAATTTTTGTTTGGACATGCTTTGCATACAGTGCTCATTGACAAGTGGAAATCTACAACAGCATCGTTGATCCAGCTACTGAAACGCTGAGACTGCATTCTGTTTGCAAAGGTGTACGGCTATCTTGTCCTAGAGCTAGATATAGAAATACAAAGTACGTAAGACAAGGTAGACCAGCAGATGCTGGAAATCAGTGGGCCTATTCACTAGAGTGGGGGCAATTAGCACGTCATGTGCAGAAAGAAGCAGATTCAGTTACAAGCGATTTGAAGAATCCAGTCCAGCATTCCATAGAGCAGTAGTTGTCAAAGTTTGGCTCCTGGACAAACAACATCAGCGACTCTCAGATATTGTCTGAAACGCAAACTTAGTTCAGCCTTAGGGTAGGGGTTTCGAGAAGGACTCTAGGCTCAGCAGAAAGTTTAGCAAGAGCTAAGTGATTTGTGGTCTTGAGGTGAGCAGAAGATGGTAAAAAAGAACTTTGGTTAAAGTTTTGAGACTTGGTATCAGTGACAAAGCCAACACTTAATTCTTCTGTGATGAACAAAGGTTAGGAAGGGACTACTTGCAGGCGTTTCCCATGACCATGGGATTAAACCTCCTTGAATTTCCCCTAAACAATCTTGGCAGCATATTAGAATCACTTGGGTCATTTTTTTTTAAGAAACCCAAGCCAACTACATTAGAATTTCTGAGGGAGGGTCCCAGGCTTTGGCAACTTTAAGAAGCTCACCGAGTGGTTCTAATGTTCTGCCAGGGTTGAAAACTACTGCCTTAGGACTCCCTAGGCGAGAATTAGTAAGTTCAGATTGGGGAAGTTTAGGGTTATGAAGACGGCATTATGACAGGGAACTAAATGACTACGGTTTTCTCACCTGTAAATTGGAGAGAAGACGAACATCTGACTGTACCTGCTGGAGACAATGTACAAAGACCACTGAGGGGAGTTTCTAGCACAAAATGCATATTCAATAAATGTTTG
Organism: Vicugna pacos; assembly: GCF_048564905.1. NCBI lineage: Eukaryota > Metazoa > Chordata > Mammalia > Artiodactyla > Camelidae > Vicugna > Vicugna pacos. The sequence goes on from NC_132988.1 coordinate 15,429,730, forward strand.
TGAGTCCTTGCAATGATATTACAAGCTCCGTGGGACTGGGGACTGTTTGTGACTCTAACCCAATGCCAAGAGCATCATGAAGCACAGAGTCAGCAAAGAACAAGTATTTACTAAGTAAACAGATGAGTGCTTCATCTTTGGGGAATTAAAAGTGAAAGTGAGATGTATTCTCCACCTTCCATGATCACGGAGATGGAGTGAAGGCCGCTGAGCTCAAGTTCATAGAGCCTGTTTTCTGTGCTTCTTAAAAATTTTGTCTGGAACTGTGTTGCTAAGGTAGTCACCACTAGCCACACATAGCTATTGGATACTCAAAATGCGCCCAGTTAAACGGAAATATGCTGGAAGTGTAACATGCACAAAGGATTTTGGTGGCTTAGTATGAAAAAGGAATGTGAAATATTGGATTAATAATTTAAACATTGGTTATATTTTAAATGCTAATATTTTGGATGTTGGATTAAATCAAATACATTATTAAAATTTGTTTCCTCTGTTTCTTCTCCTTTTTAAAAAATACGCTCCTAGAAAATTTTTCAATTACGTATGTGGCTTGCATGTTGTCTGTCAGACAGTGCTGGGTGAGAAGGAGACAGCCCTGTAAGATTTCTGCTGCATCTGATGATTGTGACACTGGGAACAATTATTAGGAAGACAATGAAGTCGGCAAAACCCCAGCATTTTGAGTCAGAGTGGCCCAGTTTTAACTGTGCACTAATTATAGGAGAGTAGAGGCAAAGATATGAAGGCAACGAACTACAGAGGCAGGTTTTATGAAGTCAGACATCTAATCTTAGCAGACTCCATATCTCAAAAATAGTTTTCATCCTAAGTTTAGTGCCTACGTAGCTACGTGTGTGCTATCCATTCCAGGCCCTTGGCAAGGAAGTATTGATTGCATATTGTTTCTCTGAAACATCTACATCAACACTATTACTTTAACAGCTGTGTTTCTTAATCTGTTTATAACCATGGTAATATTCTTCATGAAATTTGCTCTTCACTATCTAAAGATTTTTGCTAAATGAAATTTTGCCAATATATTAGATGTATTGATATATTATCAACAAAACTTCCCCCTTCTGTCCAAGAACTTAAAGTGCCAAGAACTCTTTCAATTGGATTACTGATAAAGATGTGTGTCTGTGTGAGACTGTGTCTGTGTGAGACTGTGTCTTGCATATTGTACAGGAGAATGAAAAACGAAGTAGTACATTATCTGATTCATTATTTCCTTCAACTCCTACTTATTATTAAAGATTGTAGGTTTTAAAATTACTATTAAATTAATTGAGTGAAGGAACTGATCACATGCTTTTAAAATCACAGTATGTTAGACACTGATAAAAATAAGCTTTGAAAATTCATTGTGAAAAGAACCTACTTCTCTCTCCATCTCTACTTTGTAGGTAATAGAAAATGAATCAAAGTGTTAATAACAATCTAATGCTCAATAATGGCAAGGAGAGACAATATATCATTATCCATCTGCAGTAGAATTATCATTCAGAGAGACTTCCATAATGTGGCATATATCCATCTCTCTGTTCATACTATTCATGGAAGAGAAGCCCTATGCATTCTTAAGTACTTGAAACTTGCTGTCAAAGATCTTTTTAGCTTAAGCAAATAATTTGATGTGCTTTGAAATACAAGTAATGATCTTGGGAACTCTATTTAATCAGATGCAAAGTAGAAATTTATGCTTTTAGACTAAAAAGAACAATGAAATAACTATGGGGCCTTATATCCTGCGAGATACACTATTGATTAATCCATTTATTCATTGACTCTACATTCTTTAAGCACACGCTTCAGTTTTAGTCATATCTTAAGGTCCATTCCTTCTCTGTTTCCTCCAAGGAATATGGATTATATGCCATGCTCAAAAGCAGCCCCAGTGTGGAGGAGAGTGAAACTAGGATCCAGGTGAGAACCCAGTTAAAAACGAAACTTAGGGTGCTGAAGGTGGGACAGAGAAAAGAGAAAGATTCCATAAATATTAAAAAATACAACTGTTTTCTATTTCTACCAAAATGGTAGACTGGATACTCTGAAAAGCCATACTGCAGAAGATGAGCAAAATTAAAAAAAAATAACTTACGATCAAATTTAGTATACAACTGAGGTGGCAAAAAAAAAAAAAAAGGGTTAGAATCAGCAGAGGCCAAAAAATGAAATGAAAGCCGGAACTCTGGGAGGTAAGCCAGTGCCTAAGCCACTCTGATGATATCTGCCAAACCCTAGTGACCTTGAGTTTTAGATTTGATGGCTACAGCATGTGTGAAGACTCAACATACAGCGTACAGCCAGACACAAATATGGAGTCTAATATAGCTCCCCTACAGAAAGCTGGGCCCCAAAGTTTATATGGACAGTGTCAGGTTGTTCAGCAGAAACTCCTAGGAAGGGATCTTGCCTCTCTTGATCATGTTACTGGAAGAATATGAAAAATTCTCCCGTGACATGTCCCAACACAATTCTCCCATCATGTAAGGCTGTAGCACAAATTCACATCAACTCATGTAAAGTGAATTCAGATTAGTCACAGTCAATTCCCCTCTAGAGAGTGCACCTCAGACCAGACCTCAAAGAATTCTATATACAAAATATTCCAAGGAACAAAAGTTTAGAGTTAAAATCCATAAAAAAAAAAGAAACATGACTCCATATAAGGGTCAGCAAAAGCAACAGGAGGTAACATCAAATCCATGATATTTAAACTGTAAGACAGAGTAAAAATTAAATATCATTAATAGATTTGAATGAATAAAAGAGAAGATTAAGTATATGAACAAAGAAAAACAGCATATGAAACTTACCAAGGGAATTTGAAAAAAAGTAATCAGAAAGAGCTCCTATGCATAAAAAAAAATCACAATTTTAAACTTAATAGGTAAGTTAAGTTACATATTCAGCTCAATTACAGAGGGAATTAAAGAGTTGGATGAGAAGTTAAAAGAAATTATTTAAGAGGTAGCATAAAAATATGTATTCATCGTCTTACACCAAAAAAGAAAATTATAGGCCAACATCTCTGATGAATATAGATGCGGAAATCCTCAACAAAGCAACAGCAAACTGAATCCAACAACACATAAAAAGGGCCTCACAACATAACAACGTTAGATTCATTCCAGGGTCCCCAAGAGGGTTCAATATACACAAACCAGTCAATATAATGCATGACACTAGCAAAAGGAAAGACAAAATGGAAACTAACACAGGATTATAAATCAACCATACTTCAGTTAAAAAACGAAATTAAAAAAAGATGTATTCATTGTCTACAAAGAGACAATAGAAAGAATAGGAAAATGATATAATTCAAAGAGAATCTTCCTCAGTTATGGAAAGACAAAATGAAGAGCACAAAATAAAAGGGTAGAACTAAACTTAAATTAAAAAAGTGATAACAGAAAAATTGTGCTGAACACTGGAATTTGACACAACATTGTAAAATGATTATAAATCAATAAAAAATGTTAAAAAAGTGATAATAACATAAATGGACTAAACTCTTCATTTTTAAGGATGAAGATTGTCAGATTAGATGTTGTTTCAGCTGAGTTAAGTGCTCTTAAAATATAAAAATATACAATTGTTGAAGACAAAATATAAAGTTACAAGAGACAAATACTAACCAAAAAACATGATGTAGTTATATAAATAACAGAAAAAAGAAATAAATATAAAAATTTTACCAATGACAAAAAGAATATATATATTGATGATGGGTTCAATGCCAGAGAGATATAATTGTGTGAAACTAGTGATATAGTCTCAAAATATGCCAAAAATTCACAAATAAGCTGAATTTGACAAGGATATCAACATCCATAGTAATTGTTTTATCACCAAATCCAAATTATAATTGATCACAGGTGAATAAAAGAGTTAATGTTCCATAATTGATAGATCAAACAGACAAGAACAATAAGTAAAAACATGACTTTGAAGAGTTTGACTAGCAAACTCAACCAATGAACATATAAAATATGGTACTCAGCAAATAAATAATGCACTTTTTTTCCCAAACACATTATGTTATATTTAGGAAACTTGGCCATAACCATAACCTAGGTAATAAATCAGTCTCAATAAATATACCAGAATGTGACAACCAGCAATGAAATTCACCATATTATCAGAGTAAAGAGATAAGTAATACTATTTTCTCAAAAAAATCATATGATAACATTCAATAACACAAAGATGACCAGAAAAGATGCCTATATTGGAGTCTAGAAAAACACATGTGGCTATAGTACATATTAAGGAATAAATAATAATGAAAGTTGGTAAGTATTTAGAACTAAGTTTTAATGAAAACAATTCATATCAAAACTTTTGGCATGCAGCTAGTAGTGTGCATAGAGGGAATGTGAACTTAGACTTAAGTGTTGACATTTTTAAAAGAAAGACTGAGAATTAAAGAATAAATCATCCAAATTATGAAGTTAAGAGAATAATGACCCTGTCCAGAATAGAGAAAAAGCAAGTGATAAAAGTATAAATAAGTGACAAGGAAAATAAATACCCAATGTGGCAGATCAGCAAAGTTAAGAGCTGAGTCTTTGAAAACATAACAACAGACAAAATTATGGCAAAACTAATTATTTTTAAAAAAGGAAACAGAAATAATATTAGAAAATAATTGAGTTCATACTTATAGATGCAACAAAAATTTAAAGGACCATTGGAAAAACTAGCCAATGCATATGAATAAATAAAATTGATAAACTTATGGGAGAAAATAATTTACCAATCTTACACCAAAAGAAATAGAAAATTAGAATTTTCACACAATATTAAAGAAATAGAATCAGGAGTTAAAAATCTTCCCCAAAGAAAACATCAGTCTCACACAGCTTTATGACTTAATTTTACCAAATATTTAAGTTTTAGATAGCTCTAATATTCTATAAAATTTACCAGAGAATAGAAAAACTAAGAACATACACTAGTGCTAATATATTAAGTCAGCAATGCTCTTTTTTTTTAACATTTTTTATTGATTTATAATCATTTTACAATGTTGTGTCAAATTCCAGTGTAGAGCACAATTTTTCAGTTATACATGAACATATATATATTCATTGTCACATTTTTTTCTCTGTGAGCTACCATAAGATCTTGTATATATTTCCCTGTAAGTCAACAAAGTTCTTAAAAGGTGAGTACAAGAAAGGAAAATTATAGAGCAATCTTCATCATGCATATGAATGCAAAATTATAAATAAAAATTTAAATTTATATGATATTAGATGTCAAGCACAATTTTTAGGATGTTCCATACATAAACTCAGTCATTAAAACAACCCTATGGGTCAGGTACAAATATTTTTCTCAATTTACAAATAAGAAGACTGAGGGACAGAAAATAGCTCATTCAAGGTCATACACAAAGTGTCAATGCCAGGATTCAAATTCTGGCAGCGTTACTCCAGAGTCTATTAAAAAGACTGGCAATAATAAGTGTTGGCAAGATATAGAGAGATTGGCATGATCACATGTTGCTGGTGGGAGTGAAAAATAATATAATCCTTTGGAAAACAATTTGGCAACATCTTATACACATCCACCTGCCCTATGACTCAACAATTATATTCTAGGTACTTACTCCAAAGAGATGAAACATACGTCCCCAAAATATTGTGGGCAAGAATGTTCAAAATAACCACTTTATTCATATTATCCCCAAGCTGAAAACAACCCTAACATCAAAAGCAGGTAAATAAATAATCAAATTGGAGTATATTCACATAATAATATACTTAGCAATAAAGAAAACAAGCTACTGATATACAGAAAAACATAAAGCAAAATGCCAGACACAAAATATTTTATTTATTTAATTTATATATATGCTACAATTTTTGTAAAGTTCTAGGAAAGGCAAAACTAAGTTATAGTGATTGAAACCAGAACACCCTCTAGTGTATGAAAATTAACTGGAAAAAAGCAGGTGGGAATGTAATATTTTTCTATCACTGCATAAGAAGTTTCCATACACTTAGTGACTTAAACAACATCCGTTTGTTATCTTGCAGTTTCTGTAGGTCAGCGGTCTGGACATCACATAATTGGATCCTCTGCTCTGGGTCAGGATGTCTGCTGGAGCTGAGATCTTATCTGAGGTGCTGAGCCCCTTTCTAAGTTTCTGGGATGTTGGAAGATCTCAGTTCCTCGCACCTATAGAACTAGAGTTCCTGTGTTTCACTGACTTTCATCCAGGAGTCATCATTAGTATCTGAAGGTCAGTCTCAGGTTCTAGCCTTGTGGCCCCCTCCCATAGGCAGTTCACAGTGTGCCCAACTTATGGACCAGAACAAGAGTGTCTGCAGTTGCTTCTTCTCTCTTTTACAGCTATTTGACTAGCTTAATCCTTCCCAGGGTAACCTCCCTTGTGATGGAAGTAAACCATTAAGGCACATTAATTAAGTCTGCAAAATCTCCTTTGCTGTAGAACATAATGTAATCAAGGCAATGCTATCCTATCATATTCACAGGTCTTGCCCTCTCCCGGGGAGGGGGGGGGATTATAGAGGGTGTGTGCCTTAGAGACTGGAAAACTTGGGGTCTGTCTGAGAATTGTTCTCTACCACAGGGACTTGCTGGGGTCTGTATACATTTATTAAAACTTATCTATATTATGTTTAAAACATAGTTCAATCATAACAGCAACAAAACATTAGAAACAGTAATGATATAGAGTAAGCATTGTATTTAATGATAAGATTTTGAAAGCTTGCTCTCTAATTTAGATAAAGAAATAGGTACTTGCTGCTACCAGTTCTATTTAACATTGTACTCATGTGCACTGGCATGCATCTGGGTCTTCTTCGTTGCTGTGAAATTTGGGGAGGTGTTATGGGAGAGAAAGGGAAAGTGACACAAACATATTAATACTCATGCTGCTTGCTGTGCCATGAGAAATAAATTATTTGTCTCTGACCCAGGAGTCTTGTGTCTTCTGCCAGCATCCATTAAAGAGTCATAGACTAGTTACTAGCTTTTAAATAGGGTAAAATAAAATTCTAGGTCTAACAAGTATATACCAATTAGAAATGTAAACATATGTGCACCAAAAGGTATACAAAACTGGTCATAACCATGCTGATACTAATAGCCAAAAACTCAAAACTACACATCAACAATAGAATAGAAAATTAAACTGTGGAACATTACCAGAATATAATATTACATGGCAAAGAAGATGAATAAGCCAATACTACATTATACAGGGGTGGATCTCACAAATATAATACTGAGCTAAAAAAAAGCCACTATATATTGCATGATTTTATTGAAATAATGTTAAAAAACAAATTAATGTATGAATTAGACAGGATAGTGGAACTTGCTAGGGAAGGAAAGTGTTGAACCAGAAGCATCCTGCAGGAGTTTTCTGGGACTCTGATAGTGTTCAATTTTCATATCTGTTAGTTACATGGATGTTTTAGCAATGTTGTAATTCATTGAGTTTTACACATATGAATGTGAACTTTTATGTATTTATGTTATTCTGCAGTTGAAATTTTAACATAAGAAAGTTAATATTTACATTATCAATCAATACATACAATACTTTCATATACAAAAGGGCAAGCTCTTTGTAGAGAATATTATAACGCATTATTAAAAGATGAGAGAGATTATCTAAACAGATGAAGAGATATGGCATTTATATACATAGGAATATATAAATTCTACCAAAATTTTCTATATATTAATTAAACTTTCAATAAAAATTTCAATAAGATTATTTTACATATTCTGTATATTTCCAGAATGAATGGATGAGCAATGGGCCAATAATCACCAAGCATTTCTGAACAAGATAAAGAAAGGGATGGGGCTTTTCCTATGAAATAGCAAGATATCATAAAGTTTTATTAATTAAGGCAATTTAATATTAGTGCACAGTCAACTGAACAATGGAACAAAATTGAAAATCCAGGACCATATTCACGCATCTGTGAAAATTTAATTTCTGATAAATTGGCATAAATATTTTTGAGTGAAGGGATGAATTGAGTATCTATGTAGAAAGTTTGGAGTACTAAGTAAATGGTGATGGAACATTGATTATGCCCATTGAAAAATGTGAAGTTTGATTCTTATCTCATGCTATACAAAAATAAATTCCAAAAGAATTAATGTTGTTGTATAGAAAGTCAATCTGTAAAAGTTTTAAAAGAAGATAGAGAAGAATTTATTTGTACTTTTAGAGTGGCATAAGATTTCATAAGCAAGATATGAAAGGTATTAAAACATAAAAAGAACACTATATCCAAATACATTAATGTAAGTACTTTAGATCATCATAAGACAATATACATGCATAAAAGTACAAGACAACAACAGGGAGAAAATAGAAAAACATATATAACTAAAAACAAATTAGCAAAAATACATAAAGAATTCCCATGAATTAAAAACAGACCAATAGGCAAATAGAAAAAGAAATGAAGATGTGAGAAGCCATTTCCCTTAAGGAGAGCCCACCATGGTCCAGAAGCTGCCCAGGCTCCTTAGTTATAAAGAAATGTACATTAAAATCACAAAATGTTTCTTAAAATGTTATTTCACTCTTTTGGATTATCAAAAGTTAAAAAGTCTGACATTTCATGCATTAGTGAGGAGGAGAAACAAAAACTCTAATATACTATTAAATGAAAGCATAATTCAATACCATTTTGCAAAGAGATGAGAATTACTCTGTAAAATTAAACATGCACAAATCCTATCACCTGGTGTTTGTACTCCCACAGGCATATATCAGCAAGAAAATATGTATAAGATTATGATAATATTTTGCAACTGCAAAAACAGGAAATAACTCAAAAGTCCATAAATAACAGAATAAATAAATTTTGACATAGTTATACAGTATAACATCATATGAACTGTTTTTTGAAGAAATGATGATAAATATATTAATGTTTTCAATAACTATACAGAAATAAATCAGTCTATTATAATCCAGGGAATATTAAATTTATAAAAAAATTCATCTGTAATCTTTTTAAAAGAGGCACATATGAAACAATGAGAAGAGTTAGATATAATTTACATATGCTAAACAAATTAATATGCATACATATGTAATATTAATATTATTTACTAAAAATAAAATGAAAACCATAATCACTTATCTTAAAATGTAAAACAAACTGAAAATAATACAAAAAGAAACTCAAAAATTTAAACACTAGCAGGAGATTTTTTTCCTTTTTTCTCTTTTTTCAAGTTTTATTGAGATATAACTGACATATAATGTCATGTAAGTTTAAGGTATACAAAATAATGACCTGATGTATGTATATATTGTGAAATGATTACCAGAGTACTTTTACTTAACATTCATCACCTCACATAATTACAATTTTTCCTTGTGATAAGAATTTTCAAGATCTATTCTCTTATCAACTTATAATACAATACAGTATTGTAAAAATGTAGTCATCATACTGTACATTACATCCCTCAAATTTATTTACCTTATAATTGGAAATTTGGACCTTTGACCACTGTCACCCAATTCTCACATCCCCACTCCCTGTCTCTGGCAACCACAATTCTGTTCTTTTAGGGACCCAAGTCCAGAACTAAAGGCTATCAACAAATGTTAACAGAGTCTAAAAAAATTTCTATTACAAAACTGTAATGCAAATAAAATACAGCTGCACAGAGTAACATTGAGAGATCTCAAATACTTTGAACAAAATATGTTACAGAGGATAAATAATATACTATTATACTTATATAAAGAGAAATCAGAGAATAATAAATATATATTCTAGAGGGATACATACAAGAAAATCAAAACTTTGATGAAAAGCAGGCAATTATCTAACACATACTTCAGGATTCTTAGTGACCTTTGGAGTGAGGGAGTAAGAGTGTACTGTGGGGAGCAAACAGGGCACTCTATGCTTCTGATCTTTTTCTAAAGTGGGGTGTGGGTACTTACACATATTCTTTATGGTACATGTGTATTACATCCATCCTTATGTGTGTGATAAAATTAGCAATTTTTATGAAAGTACACTAATGATATGTGGCTGGTTGTGTGTGGTAAGGGAGAAGAAGTGTGCATTGACTTTCAAGTTTTCTGGCTTCTGTGGGCCTGGGGCTTCAGTGTTTTCCTCTTGGGCTTCTCCACCTGCTGTCTGAGCTTCCTCTCAACATGGTGCAGGGTTCCAAGATTGAGTTTTAGGGGAGCGAAGCTGCTAGTTTCTTAAGGGCTAAGCCTAGAAGCTGAGACAGTGTCATCATATATTGATCAAACAGTAATAACCCAGATGAAGGCAAAAAGATATAATAGACTCTACCTCTATATGTCAAAATATGTTGGAACCATTATTTAAAACTGCTATAGTCCATCCATGGCTACAAATTAATTTGTATTCAACCCAGGTGCAAAATGCACTCACATCCTCCCAGCACACCTTCACACCAAAACATCTCATTTCATTGTAGGATCAGGCTCAAGTTAGAGTTTCAGGATCATGTCATGGATGTCAGGTCCAAGTATAAATAAGTTTCTGGGGCACAGCTCCTCTTGAATTGAAAACCTGTGAACTAAAGAAACAGGTGATTTTCCCCTACCACCCATACAGTCAATGTACAGTGTTGGAGTGGGCATAGGATAGTCACAGTAGATATGCCCATTAAAAATGAGAATGCATTCAAAATAGGTGAAAATGGATGCAACTTTGGCTGGTCCATAATGATTCTTTAAGTTCCTTGATTAGAGTCCAGTCTTGCTCCTAGTCCTGTGAATGATTCTCTGTTGCACTTAGCTCTACCCACTGAGCTTTTGGTCCTGACCACTGAATCATTCTTCCTTTTACATAGTAAACAGATTTTGCCACTGAGTTTCCTCCTCAGCTGCTTCTTGCTCATTAGAAGGCATAGGTTGAGGGTTGAAAAGCTTCTTTTCATTTTGTAATGTCTTTGTTTCTTTTAGTTCACGCTTGTAGTATGTCTTCCAGAACAATGATCCTTAAACCTGTGCAGATTTTCTATAAACCTTATTGGGGTTCACACTACCAGAAGAAAAGCTACAACGAAAAATTTATCAGAGATAAACCCTGCTCTATGGTGGACCACTGAGGGGCCATATCCTTAATTTTTTTAGAAGCCCTGTTAGTTAACAGGGAGGGTCTATGAGGCATGCCTTTAACATTTTTAGAAAGTCTTTTGTTCTTTTGAAAGGCTCTGTGAGACATTGTCTTAAATTTTCATCATGTCTTAATGAAGGGGCTTAAAGGCCCACCGCGGATTTGACCTTTTTGTGTAAGCTATATTTTAATTTGAGAATATTTTGTCATCTGGTGAGCCTGGGAGTAAGACACTTTTATTTTTGAGCCTCACAGATCCTGAATAATTTATATTTCCTCTAAATTTTGCTCAAAAACTCAATAGTTCCCTTTTTAGCTCATCCTTCCCCTCTTTAATTTGATAATAAATAGCTAGAGGAAGTCAGCAGGACCTCCAACATTTTGCCTGGAAAATCTCCTTAGCTAGAGATGTAATTGAATTCAGTAAGTGGGTTCCTATTTCCACATTTCTGCAGGTGACAGTGTTACCAAATTTCTTCCATATATAAGGAGCCCCTTTTCTACCAGCTTTCAATGGTATTTTTCTTATTTTCAACCCTCACCAACAGCATTATGAAGCCCTTTAGACTAACATTCTCCTCATCCCTGGAGGCTTTAAATAACACTCTGCTTGAATTTTCCAGGCTTCCACAAGCAGACTTCTCAATGTCCTTCTAGCTTCTGATAACTGTCCAATTCTAAAGTCAATGATGTTTAGGTTTTTGTAACAGCAGCATATCACTTCCAGCACAAACGTCTGCATCAGTGCTCAAACCAACTCAAAACTTAATGGCTCAAACAGTAATCTTTTATCTTGTTCACAGGTCTGCAGTTTGGGCAGGGCTGGGTGAGGGCAGATCACCTCTCATCGTATCAATCGGAGCAGCTCAACAGAAGCTGGAAGATGCGCTTCCAAGATGGCTCCCTGAATGGCCAAAAGCTTGGCGCTCTCGGTTGGTCCTTTTCCATGTCCATCTCTCTGCAGTATGGCTTTGGGTTTTTTCCACAGAATGGTGCCTATTTTTCCAAGAAACAAGAAGTAGAAGCTGCCATTTTCTTAAGACCCAGTTCTGGAAACTGGCACAGCATGTTCTATTGTCAAACACTGACAGAGTGAAGAATTCTAGGGGTGGGACATAGACCCCAGCCCTCAGTGGAGAAGAGTCAAAGGAAATTAGGGCCATAATTACTTTCCCATTTGTCTTCTTTTCATTGATAGACATTCACAAACAGTTTTGATCTTTGCTTTCTCCACTTGTTCATTTCTCCCTCCCTTACTCTTTAAGTCAGTCATTGGCTTCCCTTAATCCTCAGCCACACTGAAAATTCACTTTACCTTGGTCATCAGCAATCCCCATGTCACCAAATCAAAAGGACATTTTTCAATTCTTTCATTCTTTGGCATCTCAGCAGCCACAGACGCTGTTGAATTTGCCTTTTCTTAGGAAAAAACCTCTCCCCGCCATTTCTGTGACTCTCAGGCTCTCTTGATTTTCTCTCTATTCGTTTCTGGATAAAGGGTCATGCTCTTCTTCTCAATTTTGAGCCTCGTTCATGAGTGAGGCTAGTTAAAGTCCTGTGAAGTATACAGGGACATCAATGAGAAATCCAAGTTAAAAAAACAGTTTTATTTTATTTAACTCTAAAACCTGACAAAACATTATTTTCAAGTCATCTTTTAAAAGACAAGCTGATATTTAACAAATCCATTGTCTATTCTCGTCTGTCAAATTATTTTTGTTTGTGTGCTAGCTAGGTAGTCAAATTTAATGATAGTTTCTAAATTGTCACGGATGCTTTTGATTGAATTCTAAGGTCTTTTGCTTTAAAAATGATACTCTTCTAACAGTAGGGGTTGACAGAAGATAGGAATTTTCCTGGAACAGATCCCTCACTAGCAGGGGAGAGGCTCACAGAGGCCTCAAGGAGCTAATCACTCAGCTATTGAGCAAGAACTTTGAAAGGAATTGGTAGTAAGGATGGACCTTAGTGACTCATTCATACTGCAAAAGGATACAGAATTTTCCCTTCTGTTTCGCATTTATTAAATGTTTCTTGTTTGCTTGTGTATCAAACCTGTTTTTCCCCATAATAAAGACTACATACAGAAATAATAAGAAATGTGGTGGAGGAGAAAATATTGCATATTATCCAAAGAGGTAATAACCCATAATCTTTATTAAGACAGAGTCTTTGTTTTAGAAAGAAATGTTATGTTCAATGTAAAGTAAAAGTATGCTAGATTATCATTTGCTGCAAGGCCAACGTGTGCTAATCTACTATACTTAATAAGAAACATTGTTTTGATCTTGAGTGATAAATCTTCATTGACACTGTAACCTATTAACAATATTTATGTCTTACAATCATTCAACACGTTTTTAAATTGAGCATTCCAGCCTAGTGCTGGGATACTGTGAAGGAAAAGTTGGGCTGGTCTAACAAGATAACTCACAGGTCTAGGAATGTGAAGGAGAGGCTGGGCTGGGCTAACAAGATAACTCACAAATCTAAGTATTGGAATACTGATCTGAGTTCAGCTGGACCAACTTGTAAATCTGAATTAATTAGTGCTGGTTTGCTGTTTATGTTTTTTTGCTAGCCAGCTGGATTTTCAAAGATACATATCTGGCTTTGAAATGTTGGTTTGCTGCCTCCCTGCCTCCACTTTTGTGATGATAATGCTGCTAAAGCTGTTCCATGCCTATTGGCTGAATACCCTAAGCTTGTACTTTACCCTATGAAACCTCATGTGCACGTCTTGGAGGTGCTCAGAGCTTCGGAGCAGAAGGCCCTCTGAGCCCGCCGGCGTAATACATCTGAGTACTCCAACCCTCCGAGTGGTGCTTGTTTCTTGACTGGCCTGTCGTTTCCGTAACAATACAATGAACAAATATTTAAGATCTTAGCCCCTATGATAGTCATCTGACATTCTTTGATTATATAAATAAATAGCTCTTTCTGTTTTGAAATTTGACACTAATATTTTCAAATTTTTATTTTATTTTAGAGGTGGATAATTACTTGTGAAGTGTCCTAATTAATTTATAATCCATTCTGAGGTATCTCTCTCATTTTACCTTTTAAAAAATTGTTCTTTTACTTTTTGCTTTTGAAAATTTTAGTCTTAGGTTGGAAATCAAGAGGGTATAAAATAAAAGCAAATATTACATTATTACTACTACTGCTATGTCATAAGGTTTCTCTTACATATTTAGAGACAAGAAATATACCTACCTGCAATGTTTTCCAACTCAAATAAATTTGTATTAAAATAGCTTCCATAAATTATTAGCGTTATTTCACCTACTTCACGAGCCAATGATGAGATCATTCTGCAGAGGAAAAAGGCCAAAATATTATCCTAGATTCTTCAAAGAGACTTCAATAAAATTCTAAGTATTAGCTAGCACTCATGCTGATTTAGAGATCTGTAGTTCAAAGCAGATTACGTTCTCCTGATTCTATTATTTATGGTCTAAGTAAACTGCAACCTACTCGTCTTTCAAAAATTTGTCCAAAATTAATCTGGAAACATTCTATTCCAAACATAAGGGATCTAGTATAAATATAATTAGGTTATAATGTCAAAAGTGCCCATGCAGAAATTATACTAGCTTTACAGTTTGTAACTTAAAAAGATCATGCCCCATTTTGTCTAAAATCTATGAATGAAATGATCCTGCCTTCCAATATCTGTTGCAAAGAGATGATTTTGTTAGTTTTTAATTTCATATATTGTAAATTGACTTCATGTAAAATATACTTCAAGAAAATCATGCAAATATAAACTCTTTAGCAAAACTGACAGTCAATCTTCCCAAACCTAAATTCATCTTTGGGAATTCAACTAAAAATTACTACTTCTGAATAGTGATTCAAACCCTATCTCTTCCACACACATTTGTTTTACTTTCAGATATCAGGTTTCAACATAATCCAGGTTAGTTAGGTTGTCCCAGAAATTTAGACTGAGAACAATCATCATCAAGACAAACAAACAAAAACAAAATAAAACAAGACAAAAACTTTGCATAGTAAGCTTGAAATTAACCAAGGACATATAGATTTCATTTCAACTTTTGTCTTCTAGAAAGACCTACCTGCCAGGTGACTTGGTGGTCCATTGTTTTGGAGAAAGTGGAATTTCCTGTGAAAGAATGAGAACTGGGTGAAAGGAAAAACCTGTCCCAAATAAACCTAAATAATTATATTAATTTCCATAGTTCTTATGAGAATTAGCATCCATGCACATTGGGGTTAGCATCTGACAATCTTTGTGAGGATTTAAATATTTTATCTACAGTTAATTCTTGGAAAATGTACTAGATATATCTTTTGGCAATTACAATAGAACTCTACTCCTTTCTATGCTTTCCCCTCTTTACCAGACCTGAAAGTTATCAACTGCAGCTCCCAGATCCTCTTACCTCCAAGATTCTAGTTGCAATTTACATTCTGCCAAAGAGAGTTGCTGCACAAGGCTGGGCAGAAGCATGGGCCCTTGGGAAGCAGGAGATTTTGCAGCAGCCCTCAGGCATCACTGGTCTGAGTACTTCAGACAACTGGGGCATTTGGTAGAAGTTTGCCACAGTTCCCAACCGGGGTGTCCAGAGTAACTTCCTGATTCAGTGGAAATCGGTGGTATTCTAGAGAGAGAGTATTGGTTTTCCTGTGTTTTCACTCAACTTTTCAATGCTCAATTATTTTTAACACATGAAACTCCTTGCATCAATTCCTTCTCTACTTCTAATATCTTTACTGTGTCTAGTTTCCTGATGGAATGCTTGTCTAGAAAAGGGTACTTATGTACATTATGTTTCATCAACAATGACTTCTTTTGATGAATCGTTTTACCAGAGGCCCAACTAGAAATATCAGAGGACTAATCACAAAGAAATGACTATTTAGATGTATGCTCATTTGTGCCTTCTAAAGCTGAATCAAGACAAGATTCTAATTACTTAAAAAAAATCTTACAGATACAAAGCTCACAGAACATAAATTCACCAATCTAACCCTTTTAAAGCATACGATTCAGTGATTCTCAGTACGTTCACAATATTGTACAAGCATCATCACTATCCAATTCCAGAATATTTTCATCATCCCCCAAAGAAACCACATATATCCCACTCCCCATTATCCCTTGGCAGTCACTAATCTCATCTGTGTCTCTATGGATTTGCCTATTCTGGACAGTTCGTATAAATGGAATCATACCATATGTGGCCTTTTGTGACTGGCTTCTTTCCCTTAGCATAATGTTTTCAAGATTCATCCGTATTGGAGCATGTATCAATGCTTTGTTCCTTTTATGGGTGAATCATATTCCACCCTGTGGCTATAACACATTTTGTTTATCCATGTATCATTTGATGGACATTTGGATTGTTTCCACATTTTGGCTACTATGAATAATAGTGCTGTGAATATTTGTGTACAAGCTTTTGCATGTACATATGTTTTTAGTTCTCTTGGGTTTAGATCTAGGAGTGAAATTATGGGGTCATATGGTAAATTTACACTTCACTCTTCAAGGGAACTGTCAAATTGTTTTCCACACCAGTTGCACCATTTTACATCCCCACCAGCAATGTGGGAGGGTTCCAATTTCTCCACATCCTCACCAACACTTGCTATTTTCCTTTAAAAAAAAATGTAGATATCTTAGCACATGTTAAATGCTATCTCATTGTGGCTTCAATTTGAATCTCCCTAATGACTAAAAATGTTGAGCATATTTTATGTCCTTATTGGCTGTTTGTACATCCTCTTTGGAGAAATGTCTATTCAAATATTTTGCCCATTTTTAAATTGGGTTGTTTGTCTTTTTATTGTTGAGTTGTAAGAATTATTTATATACTCCAAATATTAGTTCTTTTTTTTTGTCACATGAGTGATTTGCAAAGATTTTCTCTCATTTCATGGGTTGTCTTTTCACCTTCTTGATCGTGTCCTTTGATGCATAAAGATTTTAATTCTGAGTCATCTTGGGATAATATTGTAACATACAGGGTCTGAGTTACATTGTTGGCTGTTACCAATTCTTGACCCAATTAAAAAGCACATCATAAATAACTTCCATATATGCCTGCATTTTCCTACTGCTTGTGTCCTCTACGTTAACCTCCTTTGTCTTCTCACCAGAATATTTTGTTGGAATGCTTTTGTCGTAATTGCTTTAAAAAGTTATCTGAATTAAGGTCACATTAGAGCTGCTAATAAGTATAACACTTTTAATTACAATAATCCTGTAATCAGAACTAAAATGTGTCATAACCTGTGGACAGAGGGTATGAAAGCATAAGATTAGATCCAATTGCAGAGCTTCCTGGGAAATGACGTCACATCACGACAGCACCACAAGTATCCTAGTTTGGGGATTATAACAGATTCTTCAGGGTCCATGTTCGGGGTGGCTGGAACTCTCTTTGACTAATTTTTGCCTCTGGAAAGCATCCTTTGCTAGGGGAATTTTGTTTTCACAAATGAGTTTATGAAAGTCAGTTCTATATGAAACTGTTTTTAATCTCAAATTCTTTGGGATTAACACTGTTTTCAAAAATCCCATATTTATTTAGCAATTGGTTTACCAATGAGTTTTTTTTTTTAAGGGTCTACTTGTTAGAAAACATAGATATTATTCAAGTCTTTGAAATCCATGCCCACCTTGTTAAACATCAAAATCCAAGCCTTCATTTAATGTTATTTGACATCTCTACATAAATACATTTGTTTTTCACCGATAATAGATAATCATAATATTTGAAGCACTTTTTTCAAACTAGAGCTAGACCTTCTAGCGTCTCCCTCTTACTTCTATCCCAGCTACACGATTCTTTTATATAGTCCCTCAAAATGGTATCATCCCCAGGATTCTGAGTTGAAAATTCACTGCTCCATACTATATAAAATGTCTTTCTTCACATTTTTGTGAGTCCAGGAATATCCATCTTTTTAAGTCAGACTGAAGATCCATCCATCCAGTGTTCTGGGAACAGAAGTTTTAAGCAATGTTCCATCAGCGGACAGGGATGCAATTTCTCTCAGTGTCAGCTTAGGTACACTCAAATTTCTGAATGTAGCCATTTTTAGCCCCTTCATTTGTAAATTCCTCCCAATTTTTTTTTTCAAAATTATTTGGCTATGCTGCTTTTTAAGTACGGCATACACAAAAGACCTTTTCTCTTAACTTATTTGAAGTATTCTTCCTCTTAATAGGTCCGTGTTTGGGGGAAGGGGTTCATCTGATTTTAAACATGTTGACTTGGAAATGCCTATGTAATGTCGATTTGGGATAGTTCAAGCCAACTACGGAAGGAATATCATAATATCTGAAATGAGGAGAGAGAAAGGCCCGGGAAAAGTCCTGGTTGGGGATGGAAAGGGTATTACTGTGCAGGTAGCCGAGGGAGGGAGAGAAGACGCTTCAAGGCTAAGAACGAAAGGCTGAAATAAGGGAAGAAAACCAGGGATGGGAAATATCCCACAAACCTGAGAAGGAAAAAATGTGGAACAAACTCCTATATTCAGAAATTCAAAAACAAGTGGTGTCTGTTAAATACAGGTAGTTTCTACTAGACTGAGGAATGAGAGTACTGGCGACCCTCCCCCAAACTGCCTATGGTGAAATTGTAGTGGTCAGTCTTGAGCACGAGGGCAACATAAGAGAGTGGAGCGAGCACACGCAGGCTCTTCTTCCCAAGACCTCACTAAGACAGGATGGGCGCACTAGCGTAGTAGCCAAAAAGGAAGGTAAGTTGGAGGGGGCTTTTGTTTTGTTTTGGTTTGGTTTAAGGTATAAGAGATTTGACCATATTTATAGAACTCAAGGAATAATACAGAAATAGATAAGAGAAAGAGAAAGATAGAGGAGCATATTTTTAAAGGAGGAAGGTCAACGTGGGTTCACAACCAAATGGTGGTTACAAGACTTGAAATGAGACAAAAAGTCCCCTTCCTCCAAGCTTTGAGGAAACGCCATGAAAGTGGTTGAATTTTCAGAAAATGTGTGTTGATGATGATGGCAGGTGGGGAGTGGAGGGAGTTCCCTGCAATGATCCTTAAGAGGGAAGAATTATTTCTGAGAAATTTAGGAGTTATTTAGAGGTCTTGGGATGTACTGAAGGTGAGAAATGGCAGGTGAGTGAAATATATTGAAGTGATTACCAGGGACAAGCTGAGAATCTAGCTAATCTTTTGGGCAGACATCAATCAGAAGTTTAATGACTTTTTTCCCCTAGCAACATTAGGATAACTAAAGTAATGGCAGCTGAATTGGAAGGAAGGGGACAGACTTTAGAACTTTAAGAGTTTTGAAGATGTTCAGTGTTTCCAAATGATCACCAGTGCCCTCCATTGGTTTTCCCATTTTATTTTTATCTTAGTAAAATTAGCTTGGTTGTACTCAGCCTGAGAGCACTGAGTAAATTCTGGATGAACAGACCTTGGAACTGGAAACAGCCTCAATACTGTATCTACTTTGGCCCCCATGATTTAATTTAATGCAAGTTGAGACATTAGACTCTTTACAAGTGATACAATCAAACCTCAAAGACTTGCCCAAAACCAATAGCTAGTTAATGGCTGAATGGGAAGTACAGGGTGTCAGGAAGGAGAGTGCCACCTGGAAAACACGGTGAACACATTTCCAGGGATGATGGATGGCTTGGGATTCATTTTGCAAAATGTAGTTTAGGAAGTTGGAGCTGAACAATGGTTTATTGTGTATCACATAATGTAAGGGGAGTGGACGCAGATCATCTAACCCTGGTTTGCTCTTTAAAGAGGTTGAGTGCCTTTTATTCCCATACGTTAGTTGTAATTATATTTTGGACTTTTTCAAATCCAAGCATGGACCTCCTTCTTTGAAAATGTATTGTCTTCCAAAAGATACATAATAAATCCAGCTGTCTGAGCTAAACACCTCTGAGAATTGCCCAACAAGAAGCCAGAAGCCAGAAGCAAGAACAAGATAAGCCCTTCAAGCTGCTTGTGGCATCACAGTAGAGTAGCTACTTGAGCTTCTGTGGTTTTGTGGAACAAGGTCTTCGTTAGGTCATAACTAAATATGTATTAAGGTTTTCAAGAAAGAGCAAAATGGAATAAGCCCCGTGGACTAATTCTACACAATTGAAGAATCCTTGATAAAACAGCTTTCAGAATTCAAGTTATTATAAATTTACATAAAATACTAAAATAATCTAGAAATCTCCTTGGAACAAGATGGCAATTTCAGGGTAGCAAATTCCAGGACTATGTTAAAATTCATCCACTCTGCACTGTTTGTATGTATGTAGGAGTTTTATTCTGCTAAGGGGATTGGCTTTGATTTTAAGACACATCAGTTTCTTAAAGCAACATATGTAGACCTAAATTCCTGCTGTTTTCAAGGTTTTTGCCTTTTTACCCCCTAGGAGAGTTTTGAGGAAAGCCTAAATAATGAACACATAGAATATGCATACACATGAATGCATAAAAAAAAAAAGCATATAGAAATATTTTTTGTTTGTTTAACATTATTAAACCTCTTCCACATGCAAAGCACATATACAGCATTTGAGGGGTACAGCTTCACTCAGTTAAACAAATGCCTATTCAACATCTAAACTGTTCCAGACCTGAGTATAGAGATGATTAATCATGGATTTTGCTCAGAGGAATCTGATCATTCCTTTTACTTGTACTAGCTGAAAAGGAAGAAAGTAAAACAATAATAATTGCAGATGTGCACTCTATCTTCACCCCAGGGTTGTTTGTTTGCAAAGCATCTGCGAATGACTAATTCACTGAGGAGGAACGTAAGCACCTCTCCGCTGGTGGTGGGGAGAGTAGTTTGGCTGCTATGACATTGGTCCAGGCAGGAAATTACAAGTGCCTGCACCAAAGCAGTAGAAATTGAAATAGAGACACGAGGGCACATTCAGTTCATCTATAAGTGTTATTATCAACACAAGTTGATGTCAGATTAGACGGGGAGAGTGAACAAGTAGATAATTTTTGTGTTGAATGTTACTAGCATTTGGGGGCTTTTTGATCAAAGTCTAATAGTGGCCATGCAGGGGCTCAGGGACTGCATTAAAATATGTTGACAACTATACATCGTTTCCTAGAAAAAGTATAGGACACAAAGAAAGTTGGCATATATTAGGAACATCATGGTCTTCCTGAAATCAGTCTATGATCTCTTTTGGTTTGAAGCATGGTTTAAATTATGAAGATTTGGGATCAAAAGTCAACTTTATCTATTCTTCATTTGTATTATTTCCATGTGTATCTTCATACAATTATATGTATATATTTATATGCTGTGTTAGCAGGTTTCAAGTTCTTATTTAATGTGCAAAGTTTCATATTTCAGTCATTAAAGCAATGATTATGTGCCACGCACACTGCACTATGTAGTACAGGTAAATCGTGACCAGAACAGATGTGATGACTTTGTCATGAAGACTGCAGTGTGATTACAAATGTGAGTTGTGCTCTGAAGGAAAATTGAGGGGTGCTATGAAGATAATGTCAGTCTAGAGATGGAGATGGAGGTAGAGAGGTAGTAAGGTCATGGAAGGTTAATCTGGGGAAGCAAATATATACGCGAATGAAAAAAGAGTAAATGATAAATGAATAAATTGGACCTTAGGCCGTTTAGGTTTACCTTTTTGAAACAAATATGTAATGGCTTTACTGATATATAATTTGCATACCATACAACTCATCTACTTAAAGTGCACAATTTAATGGCTTTCAGTATAATCTTAACGTTGGACAACCATTATTACAATCAAATCTGGAACACTTTCAACACCCCCAAAATAAATGCATACCCATTAGCAGTCACACATTTTTCCCTGGAACTTGTCTCTTCAACCTCCACCAGGGAAGCAGTAATTGTTTTCTGAATATATAGATTTGCCTATTTTTTGACACCTTATATAACTGGAGTTACACAATATTGTTCTTTTGTGACTTACTTCTTTCCTAGTATAATGTTTTCAATGTTCACCCATGAGGTGGCAGGTATCAGGACTTTATTTCTTTTTATAGCTAAGTAGTATTCAGTTGAATGGATATACCACATTTTACGTATCCATACATCAGTGATGAACATTTGAGTTATTCCACTGACTTGTTTGGCTGTTGTGAATAATGCTGCTATGAATATCTGTTCAGAATTTTGTGTGGATATGTTTCTTTGTTTTCTTCTCTCTTAAGTATATATCTAGAATTGTCACATGGTAACTCTATTTTTAATCTTTTAATGAACTGCCAAACGATTTGCCTTACCTTTATTTTAAATTTTATTACTTTGTCTTATGACTTCTGCGTCTTGCTTTGGGTAACAGAGGTTTCTTGGAAAAATTTCATTCAGGTTGAATTATTTATTAATGGGATCATGTTTTATGTGCTCAAAGGGAGCTTGATATTTAATGGCATCTGGATTTTTAACACTTATGTAAAAGCTTTGAATTAGGGAACAGAAAACCTGGATTCTAAAGCTGACCTTTAACATTAACTCACTATGTGACCTGGACATGACTATTAACTTTTAAGAAAAAAGGAACTCTCTTTTAAGAAAAATTATATAATACAGTGTGTACCCACTTGTGAAGTCCAAGGATGACCAGAAAAACTAACAAAATAACAAAGCTTAGATAAATTCAGGTGATTTAAGGGAAACTTCTGATTGGGATAGTTGTCATTTTATTTAAATTTATAATCAAAATACACAAAGAATTCAAAGTGAGACTCTCAATTTTGGATACTCAACCTCCCTTCCCTGTACATTATTTGGCCAGAGTTTTAGTTTAATTTTTTTCTGTTGCCTTCTTTTATCTAAGAGCCAAGCAGAATACTGAGAGAAGTAGGAACCTGAATGATCAGTTAATTAACCAGCCTCTTAATGTTGATGTTTGGAATTTTAGTGTGGAATCAAACATTCGACAGCTCTGAGATTCCTGGGAAGTCAGATTAGGCTGAATTCCAGGAGCTTAAAAGGTATAGCAGCTGGTTTATAGCCGCCATTATCAGGAGGGTTTGTTTTTTTCACTTTTTTTCTTTTTTAAGTTTAAGTAGGTTAATCTCCAGCCTTTTATTTTATAAAGAAGACAGACTGGCTAGAAATGGAAAAAGCAATGCTGTCAAGCTGTGTAATTTTTGAGCTATTCCTCCTACGGAAAAGAGAGATACCATTCAGTTAGTATTCACCCTGCTTGTATTGACAGCCTATTGCATGCGAATCACTCATCTGGTTGAGGTGGAGGATGCAAAGGTAAGTAACACTCACAACTTTCCAAAAGTTTATCTAAGGTACACAGATAGCTGTTAAATATGTTGAAAATGTTTAAAGGTCATTAGATCTCTAAATAAAGATGCTGAGGAAATTCAGAGGGAGAAGAAATGACTCTTGCCAGAAGGATTAGAGAAGGTCTGGGAGAGGGGATTTGGCTCCATTCACACTGAGCCCTGGAGGATGAGAGACCACATTCCATACGGCAGACGATGCAAAGGCCTTCTAGACAAAGGGTGCATGAGGAACAAAGCACGGAATGAGAAAGCACACCAAGTCTGTTTGGGAAAGAATGGTTTTATCCACAAACTTCCAAGAAAAGCCTAATTTCCTAGAGGTTTCAAATAACACCTGTGTTGGACAGTCTTCTAAGAATCTTGGTATTCTTTTCCTGCATGATTTTTGGGGGATCTCTTCCTCCTCACTTATCATCCCACTGGAGGGAAACAGAGCCCCCAAAGCTCCAAAAGGGTATTATTGGAATTGCCATATGATTACGTAGAGAGAAGAACGTTTCTGCCCAAAGACTATGCCCACGTAATGATCCATGTATGAATGAATGAATGAGTGAATAGAGGGGAGACCAGCAGACCTTTGCTTATGGTCTAGTGGGAATGCTGAGGGGAACATTTTTAGAAATGGGTTATAAAATGTTCCAGATTCTTATACTGTGAAATCTCTTCAAAGATGCTTTTGAGGACTCACAGATCTGTTACACTACTTCCTGTAGAAGCCATGGTTTCACTTGAAATACGGAGAGGCCAGAACAGAGAGCAAAGAAACATCTCCACCTGCCAAACAGTTGCTGATGGAATAATTTAGCTTAAAATGTGACAGTGTCAATGTGTGAGATTAAGGACTGATATTTTCTCTGCTTGTCATTTGTTTGGCATAGCCATTTATTTATTCAGAAAATCAATGGAAGTTTGTTCAACTTTTGAAACTCTGATTTATTGTCCAAGAGACAGAAAATATATTTTTGTAAATGAATAAACTTTAGAATACACTATGTGTCAGGAAGCTTTCTATGGAGTCTTCAAAGGACATTGCCTATGAAAGAAGCTAAATAAAAAATAGAGAATTAAGATAATTTGTCCAGTTTAATCAATAAAGTGTTTTCATCTAAATAGTTTGGACTCTTTCTAAAATCATGATGGGCTTGAATAATTTAAATTAGTTAAACATTCTGCTAAATATGAAACCTCTGACTAACAGTATTGTATAATCTGAAACTGTCAATTATAGTTTTCTGTCTGAAAGACATGATATAAATTCAACAACAACAACAAAAGTGGTTCTCATGACCATTTCTGACTACACTGAGACATAGACAAAGTTGATAAGAAAGCAAAGAATTAATCTTACGAGAACCAGCCTTAAAAGTGAAAACAGAAGAAAAACAGCTTTATATTTTTCTCTTTGTGACTCAAGGCCATTTATAATTTTTCATCACATGATATGTGTTCTAACCAATTGTGGAAACTATTTATAATGTCATACCCCTCAACTGTTTAACTGTGGCTGAAGGTTTTTTTTTTTTTAAGAACTCAACACCTTGACATATTTATACCAGGTCTTTTTTTTTTTCTTTAAATCACTTATTTATTTGTTTATTGAAGTACAGTCAGTGACAATGTGTTAATCTCTGATGTACAGCACAATGTCCCAGCCACGCATATACGTTCATATATTCATTTACATAGTTTTCCATTAGAGGTCATTATAAGATATTGAACATGGTTCCCTGTGCTATACAGAAGAAGCTTTTTAAAAATCTATTTTTATTTATAAAATAAGCAAATTACAAACTCCCAAATTTATCCCTTCCATCACCTTTCCCCGGTAACCAGAAGTATATTAGGTCTTTTGTGAAGGTGATATTCCAGATATAGGTGATACTGCTCTGTGACTCTTCACAGTTTATTCCTATCCTTCTTCTACCCAATGGTACCCGATAACCTGAGTGTAATGTTTCTTCCTTTCATCATTTATCATTCATTTAATAAATACTTACCAAGTGCCCCTTATGGGCCTGGGACCCTTCTACACGTGGGGAATACATGCAGCAGTGAACAAAGCAACCATTCTCATTCTCATAGACCCAATATTCTAATGCGGGAGGGGATGGGCAACATGAAAATAAACAAGCAAATTATATGGACAGAGCTGACAATTTTGTCTCAAAGAGATTGAGCTCTAAAATTCATCCTCACACAAGGTGCACAGTCAGTTACATTCATTAGTATTCACAAGTACACCTCAGAGTCAGGTCAATGGGGTTGTCTGTGAATACAACCAAGTACCTCTTTTCCTTTGTCGTAAAGTTTGAGTCGCCCTGACAACTCTTCAGCTTTCGTAAGTAGTTTAATCTGGGGTTTAGAGACCTATTATGCAGTCACATGGGGCACCAAACTTATTGTACAGTGTCCAAATGTTAGTGAATTCACTTGGCTTGTTGTCAGCGGTCGACATTGGATATCAAGGTTCTGGCAGGAACCTACATGAAGTCATCTCTTCCACCTTCACTTGACCTCAGCCCAGGGGCTGTAACATTTCATAATACATCAAGTCACATCAACTCCACACCAGTCCTGCCCTCCGTCCTTACTGAGCTTAACTAACAAGTAAATTAAGCAAAGTTCAGTTATGAGAGACAATGTTTTCACCCCATTCAGATGTTTATCAGATTTCCTATTGAATAAGATTTTTATTTGGAGAAAGCAAAAGATAGGATCTGATCTTAAATCCAACTATACTTTCAGCATTTAAACAAGTTGTTTATGTGGGTCGATGACTTTTACCTACTTTTGCATATCAATCATTATCAGAAGCAATGCCAAAATTGTAGTATATAAGAAAAAGATAAATGTAAGAGGTACTTTCATCCTATTTATAGCTTGCTAAGAAATAAAATACACTAATGATTTGTATATAAGAAATTTATATATTTCAGACAGATTTAGAAAAAAAATGCACCTGAAATAGTACATCAGCAAATGCATCTGAAGATTCATTCATTGAAAACTGTGTTAATTTGATGTCATTCTAAACAAACAAGTACAACAGGAATCGATTTAGGGCTATTAATCTTAAGATCAATCTTAATAAAAAAAATTGAGCTGACTTCTAAAATAAACAAACAAATAAAAGGCAAATCACCAAACAAAGAAACCTAACTCTAGCAATTTGAACTGGTTTTATAATGTGTTTTTTTCTCTTGGAGATAATCGGGCATGGGCAGAAGTTTATGCTTTGCTTGTGCAAGTCATTTTGCTAGATGGTGAGGATCAGGTGGTCACATTCTGAGTGCCATCTTCTTTGGCTGGAGGGACCGGAGGTTTGAACCAAAGATTGCGGAATCTCAGAAGCTTTTGTCATTCTAGAGACCACTTGCTGACACAAAGTTCAATGGCTTCTCACTGAATCAACAGGACGCTGCCACACGCATGGGGAGGGCTGAGTTTGGGAGAACGCAAGCAAGGACTTTCTTCCTTCCTTGGCCTGTCTCAGCATTCTGAAGGTTGTCCAACTCTGGGAGCTCACCAAGTTTCATTTCATCCATTAGGCCTGGCGTAAAGAGCAAACCTGCAAATTCTGTCAAAGTGGGTGATATATGGCTGCTGAGAAATTCAAATTGCTTCAAGTGTGGGAGCCAACAAAGTAATGTCCCACTACAGGATGAGATCACAACATCATGCGCTCATTCTCTGTGTGAGCCGCATTCTATATGCATGGGGGAGAGCCAAAGCATGAGTTCATTGAAGGAATGGTGAAGTCCTTCTCCTTAACCCTTCAGCTTCCAAGAGTTCAATCAGATCCAACATGGCGCTAGATCCCACATCAGATACCCATGGGTATAGCACTGCACTCCACACAGAAACAATAAACAGTAAGCCAGATGCATAGAGAACAAAGTGCAAATCAACCTTAGATTATTGATTGGATTGAAATTCCCAAGTACCCCGTGGAATGAAAGAGAAATGCACAATGTAAAAGTTGTGCATTAAGTTTTATTTGGGGAACTTACTGAGGACTATATAAAGGGAAACAGCCTTCAGATAGCTCTGAGGAACTGCTCTGAAGCAGTAAGGGAGGAGTCAGGATATACATTTTTTGCTAGGGGGAAAAAAAAACCATGTAAGTTGAACATCAAAAGATTACTACTAATCCCAAAGAATAGATATCTCAAGTTAATGATTTTAGTGCCTTTCTATGAATGGAAAGATGCAAGAATCTAGGGCCATTGAAAATTTTCTTTAGATATATATCTTAACTGTCGAGTTAGTATACCCAAAGCGCAGAATGCCTCCTGTTTTTCCCCACCCTAAGTTCCCCTCAGTCTGCAGTACAGTAGCTCTTGGCTTGATCCTTGTAGAACTGGAGCAGTAGGCAATGTTTTTTCTTTATAGCACCATCACCTACTTTATCAGCCATGATGGCTGAAGCTCTCCAGGTTCATAAAGTTTGGCTGCCCTTCATGAGTTAGAGAATGTCTTAGAATCACAAGATCCTGCTTTATCCATAGCATCCATCTTTAGTGAGTTGTCCAAAAAATGTTTGATGTATGTGATGGTGACAGGAAACTTTTAGATGAGAAGTTAAATGAAGGTGTTGGTTTAGGAGGAGAGTAAAAATTCTCTTAAAATGCCTTTTTTTTTTTTTAAAAAATAAGCTTTTGGCAAATGTAAGAGCATTGAGCTCAAGGTGCCTAGGAAGCTTCTTTTCTCATTAGCCCCAATTATTTCCAGTTTTTGAGGAGATAGATTGTATGCCTACAAGAGTCAAAGGAAGAATTCAGTGTGTGGTCAACACCAGGGGATAGTTTGGTCAACAAAGAAACAGTTTGGAAAACAAATGTAGTAAAGTATATTTGTGGCTCTTAT
The DNA here is from genome assembly GCF_048564905.1 of Vicugna pacos. NCBI lineage: Eukaryota > Metazoa > Chordata > Mammalia > Artiodactyla > Camelidae > Vicugna > Vicugna pacos. Next base: position 15,458,013 of record NC_132988.1, read on the forward strand.
GTCCAAGTAGACTTTCAAATTTCTAACAAAGCAGAAGATCAAGAGGAACACTCAGCATGGGCCAGTAATAGAGATGGAGAGGAAGGACCACGGAGGACAGGGATGCTGAGAGGCTGTTCCTACATGACCTCAGCTACCCTGCATCCCCTCTTCCTTTCTTTTTCACAAGCTCGTCTTCTTCCATGTTTTCTCCCCATATCTAAGGTTCCCTGATAAAGTACAGCATGGCCAATTAAATTTGTATTTTGGATACATGACAAATAATTTTATTCATTGCTTGTTGAAAAATATATACATTGTCTGAAATTCAAATTTAAGGGTGAGCACCCTGTGTTTTACTTGCTAAATCTGGCAACGCTACCTATATCTCACCCAGTCCATCCCATGGGAGCTGCACAGCAGACAGAAAAGGATTGTAATTAACAGCAGGGCCAAGGAAAACATAGGCAAATGGAACCAGTTGGCCTTGATACGTCTGGCTATTTATAGGCTCCGTTCCACTGATGAAATAGTTGTTTGCCACGTGCCTTTCTGCTCAGTCCTTACATTCCTGCCCTGGCCTCCTGCTCTCCCCTCAAGGTAATGTTCTGGGTAAAGTACTAGACAAAGTGGGAAACCTGTCTCTGGGAGAACTGTCCCAGGTGTATCACCCTACTCCATCTTTGGGGGGCACACATCCTTGGTGGGAAAGGTGGCTAGGTTCAGCCTCCAGGTGTTTGTGCTTCATTATTGTTCTTCAGCAGAATCTTTGATAAACGCCTCTGTTAAATCACCCACTAGATTTGGCTCACTAAGTTTTGCACAGCTATGCTTGGGATATTAAGTAGAATCTCAAGAGAAAGATGAAAACATTGCTGCATTGCCACTGTCACATAGTCACTGTGGGAAAAAAATGTTTTCAAATATGCATTGCCTTAGACTGGTTTAATGAAAAGAACTATAAGAAGAAAAAGGATATCAAGCCTTATGTATTGCTGTGTACTCATTGAGGGAGTGTAAACATGAAAACTCTTGCACCAAAGAATCCATGATTGATTGATGGAAATCATGGAAATGAGTCAAACTGAACAGCTTTCAAGCACTATCTTACACACTGCACATATTTTCTTTCTTATGTAAAGATTTAAATTGGCAACATATTATATCTGCTGTAGTCTCAGTAAATTATATAAATAACTTGCATGATGTACAAAATTTCTTGCTCAGACATCAAGTGTTACGACACAGATTCTTCTTGACTCCATATATGGAACATGGAAGGCACCGAAAACGCACATCCCTGAAAAATGAGAAGCATTCCTTTGTAGGTTGAAAGCACTGCCTTCCAAGCGGTGAGACAAATATAACACAAATACGCTAAAAAATCTGCCAATAAACTTTCTTTCTAAATATGCAAAGGGAGACTAATTACCTTATAGCGAGTAATGCACATATATTTGCCTGTTTATTGAGACTTGGAATACAGCCTTCATGGATCCCTTTAATACTCAAATTCAATTCTACCTAATTTTAAGTAATCTTTTGATTTGATGTGAATTGATGCTTTTCTTATTTCTCAGGCTATCCCAAATACGTTAGCAATTACTTCCCCCCCCCCCCAGATCTTTAACCTAAGACTGGCATTTCTCTTTAGAGGTTTTCCCTACAACTTAAATTCAAACCGCTTTCACTTGACTGCTAACAGAAAAGGACCAAGTATTTCACTTTGAAATGTCCCATTTCTAAGTATTTTACTTAGAAAATATTTATGCTACAAATGTACATTGAGCATAGGCTTGTGTTAAATTTCTTTTTTCATCTTGGTTTTTATGTTTGAAAATTTAAATTTAAGGCTCTGTTCAAATATACTTAAGAATTGTGAAATGCTTTAGTAAAATCGATAAATATGAATATTTCAGGAAGCTATTTTATATCTGAAATGAGTTATGTGTCAGAGCTGACTGAGGGTGCACTGTCTAACACGTAGGAGCAAAGGTCAGATAGGGGCACAGAGGGTAAAGAGCTGAGGCAGGAAAGACACAATTTTGTCTGATTCGGAAGAATTTTATGGTTTCAGGGTCACAAAAATGTAGCTCATGTATTGAGTTTTAACTTTTTCGCTTTTGTTTTTGTAGTTCTTCTTCACCCCAAGTCTAAAGAAAGCAAGAAGCTCTACGATCAGAAATGGGCCCAGGACACAACCCTTAGAGCAGAGAGAATGCTGATAAAAACCAAAACAATGCTTCTTCCACAGTGAGTGTAAGTGGGTAGCTAGGAGAACCTTACTGGCAGGGGTTAATGAGAAAAAAAGAATTTTAAAAACTCACTGTTCCAGAGCCAGGACATTCTAGACTCTGCGGCTAAACTCAACCTTAATTTTCCCCTAATTTTTGGAACATCTAAAACATTATATTTGAGGAGTGTTGTGTGAAAAAGCCAAAGTTAGATAAGGAGTAGGTGATGACAGCTTAGGATGAATGAAAACAGTCCTGTTGTATTTGAATGATTTTATTTCTTTACATCTTTCTCTACTTTTATACGATCTTATATAATATAGTTGATATGATACCTTTACTTAAGCTCAGCAAAGCATCCTAAAAGAAATACGCAGAATTTACATCTTGAGTTTGCAAACCCAAATCTCTGTTTAAAATTGACCCACAGAAATAATGGTGCAGATGACCGGTAAATCTATCACTCCCCACCCCATCCCTGCCTCCCTCCCTCTCCCAGGGTCCAGTTCTGTTCTTCCATATACCTGTCAGACATCTCTCCCCTAATCCTGAAGTGTCTCAGATTAAACTCACGTCTCTGCTCTGTTGCACTGCTTTCCCCCTCCACCTGCTACTTCCCTTCTGTGCATTGTCTCATGGTGATGGTTCTGCAGCAACCTCTCCCCCACCTGCCCTCCCCTTCCCATCCCCACCAGCCTCCTCGCTCCACCCTATATCCTTATAGGGTGTCTGTCCCTTGAACTAGCCCTGTGCCTTCTACTCCATCCTCCTGACTCCAGCCAGGGTTGTGAACGTTCTGGATTGTTTGATTAAAAAATCAGGCACGTTGCTATGTAATTAATCTGTATGGGCATTTTATAGTCACTACCTTTTAAGCAGATATCAGCATAAACACTATTTACAATTATTTCTCAACAAATACCTACTCTGAGCTAGGAATTTGCAAGGTGTGCTTTGTGTGGGTTCTGACAGTTTCTTCCTTTTGGTAGGTTTTGCAGGCCCTATTTCAGGTCACCCAATTTTATTTTAAACAAAACTAAACCAAACAAAAAAACCTCTCATCTTTCTAATGTAAGATTTTAATGAAAATTACCTCTAAGAAGAATAAATAATATTATTTAGGAAAAAGACTCCATGTTTCTAAGTCTGATATGATAGGAACTGAGAAGAGATAATATATATTTTTTAAAATATTCATTAGTCCTACTGAAGGATGAACACATTTAAATAACAAGGAGAGTCTGAAAGACTTTGACATAAAAAATACAAAGACCAATAAAACAGGAGGAATTGTTAAGTTTCTACTGACCGACAAAGGTTTTCAACAGTACAGAGAATTGAAGAAAAGAGATATTCGTGCTAAAATGCACTAAAATACAGGACAGATTGACAACCTGGGATGAATATTGATTAGAGAGAAAAATGTGATTGTTGGAACTGGCGCAGTTTCTGTTCCAAGATCTGAATGAATATTAAGGAATGACTGGTTGTATTTTAAACTTTTAACTCCAAAGACTCTTCATAAAATGGAAGATGTAGACAGGTCAATAATTTACAGGACATATGTAGTTAATGAAAAGGTTGCTGGTCTCATTTTTAAAAAGTTCCAGTCATCTGTCCTTTTGTATATAGGAATTTCTTATTCTCATTCATAATGGCTAGAAGGCCAGTTAACATTTAACTGGCACACAACTGCAAAGCACTTTGCAAATATAAAATATTATGTAAGTGCCATAGAATCCATTACTTCATACTCAATCTTCAAGCAACAATTAATGAACAATGCAGTGCTGTAGAATAGCCTTACTAATGGAAATTTAACTTCCCTATAGCTTTAGAAGATTTCAGAACATTACATAATTGTTTAAAGTCAAATTGAATTTTAATCCATACATTATTTATGTTATTTGGTCGTCTGGCTTTAAATAGATACACATATAATATCTTATACATAAAATTATATATGAATGTGTATATAAAATCATCCATTTCCTGCATGAGGTAATCATTTTTATTCTAGGATTCGTATATTTATTGACTCACGACAAAGCATTTTTCAAGCACGCTCACTCTGCTAGACATTATGTGTAATTTGCAATAGACTCAGCCTTCTGGAAGCTAGTGAGGCTAAATGACTCTATTTGAAGAATCTCAATTTTAAGTCAGAATTTGGGGGAAATGGCCAAAGAAAGCAAGTGAGGTGCATTCTCTTTGTAGAAAGAACTTTGGGAAGGTTTCGACTCTGAAGCTGGTGTAACCTGTGACTCCAACACACAAAGCAGTCAGGGGCTACTGTTCCATCGCTTGTAAACTGATTGTATCACTCACTGTTTTCACATTGTACGGACAGAGATTAGTCTCATCAGCTATACTTGTTTTCAACATTTGGTGCTTTCAGCAAGCTCTTATTTTTGAGAAAGAAATGAAGGAAAGTAGGCATATGGAAATTTTATTGTCTCTCAGAACTGCCAGCTTTCATGCAGGCAGATGAAGTGAAGGTGAATTTCAGCAATGAATATCTCGAGGCACGCCGCCCTTTGAGTAAACTGAAGAGACTTCCAAATGTGTGGACCTCAGCATTTACAGGAAAAAGTTGTGCACATAAGGTCTAAGAAAAAAAAGTTTGTTTATCTCCTGTTGTGTTTTTTTGTTGAATACATCTTTAGATACCTCTAAAGGTAGGAATTTGGTTGGGATTTAGTTGGCTTTGCTGCTAAATTGAATCTCAACCTAGGAAAAATTTCATAGTATCTTTATGCCATCACTCCAGAACTCCCCAGAAGAAAAAAGAAATAAAAGGATTTTGTTCAACAAAGCCCTGAATATTTCTGCAGCATATGACCCAAGTGCTTGTAGGGTAATTTGCTCATTCATTCTGCCATTTATTCGTTCAAAAGACATTTATGAATTGTTACTCTGTACCAGCCATTGTGTAAGAAAGTGACCATGATGGCAATGTGTCAAGGAGTTCACAGTGGAGATCAGAAAATAAATAATTATACAACTGGACATCTGGCGGAGTAGATTTATGTACGATGGGCGGTCTCTAACAGTCTGAAAAGTCAGGTAGGCCAAGACAAATTACTCTGTATAAGTGGGTTTCAGTTTCCATGAGTAAGGCAGAAAAGGATATTCCTGGTAGAAGGGATAGAAATGCCAAGTTTCAGGCAGGAGACAGGATTATAATGTACATGAAACTTGTGATTGGAATACAGAAGATGTATGAACGAGAAGCAGAAATACAGCTATAGAGAGAGGCAGAGATAAGATCAGGAAGGCACTTGTATGTAATACTAATGAGTGTGAACTTTATCATGAAGGCATTGAAAAGACACCAAAGAAAAGGTGCTGAATGGATGAGCAAATGAATATGCAAATGAGACAGGAATACTTTAAATACTTTCCCAAGTTGGAACTGAAATCTTTAGTAGCTTTGATTCAATTACATGTCTATAATATATCTGTATATGTACATATTTGTCCCTGTATATATAGTGTATACATAGATATATATCTTTATCATAAGACAGATATATCTGTAGATACAGGTTTCCCCCATTATCCAAAAGTAAATACTTCCTATGACACGTTTCCTAAGGTGAAATACTATAAAGCTAAGAGGTAATTACCTTAGGACTGTCTTGCTGACAGATGAACATTATCAATTGAGATACAGCAAAGATGGTCACAGACAGTTCAAAGCTTTGAAGCTGAAATGCTGAGTGTAACTCCTGGGAAGGAAGCTTGGTGGGGTCACTCTCACTGCTTAAGGTGTAAGTTGCCTCTCTCATGACTCCTTGTGAAAAATACACAAAATGCTATTTTCGATTTTCACCTTTTTTTGTAAGAGCAAAAATCTGATTGGGATTCCTTTTGTATTGCAAAAACAGGTACGAAGTAAGATAAGTCTCTCATAAAAATCAAGTGGTGTAAAGTGAACTTGGGAAAATCAGGAGTTCTTGTATATCATAGTTACAGATATTTCATCATAGATGTAGATATATTATCATTGATAGATGTAGATATATCTTTGTCTATGGATAAACACAGACACATATGTATGTATATGTGTGTGTGCATGGATGTGTACATATATTTAAAGGGCATGGTCATCATGGTGTCCTGAGCCCTAGAGCAGAAACTGGCACATAGTGGATGTTCAATAAACAGTTGTTGATTGAATGGTTGAATAAATAGATTTTAAGCAATAAGGAAGCCATCTCTCAGACTACTGACTAGAAACATGTTGGAGATGATCAGCATGTTAATGAAGTGATTTGGAGACAGAATGATAAAAAGTTGAATTATGAAATCTGAGGGCTGGAAGGTTGGGAGACTTAAGATATTACTCTTAGAATTTGATTGACAATGAGGTGACTGGGGTTTGGGAGTGACAGGAAATCAGGACAACTCCCAGGTTTCTGGCCTGGGCTAATGAACCAGTGGCAGGCTATCCCTCAGAGAGGAAATTTAAGAGGAGAAAGAGTTGCAGGCTGTGAAAATACAATTTTACCTCAGCCATGTTGATTTCGGACTCTTGGTGAGCCACCCAGGGGGTGTTAAGAAAGCAGCTTATTATGTAATATTAGGAAATCTGAATTTTAGGTGGTAGATGAAGCTAAGATAAATATTTCTGAGAAGAGAATTTTTTTTTTAGAAGAACTATACACAGAACCTGAAGCGAGAGGAAGAGGACTTCACGTAGTAGACAGAAGAAACCCTCCGGGTAGTGGGAGGAGAACCAGGAGAGTGTAGGGACACTGGAGCTAAAGGAGAAAGTAGGTCAATTTTTACTATCCATGACAAGTTGAAAAAATGTATAAAATACAGCATAAAGACATGAAAATGAATAAAGCAAAAAAAAAAAATCAAATAAATAATTGGGACCCTCCTTTCTTTGGTGACTTAAAGGGTCCTAGATTAGATGACGTATCTAAACAGACAATGGAAAAGTAATCCAACATGGATATTCTTTTATCTTTAACTCGAGTTCTTTTTAGTTCCAAGTCCCTCTAATATGCACAAAGAGCATGATGACAAAATCCATGAACTGTGTGTAACAGGGAGACAATAGCATCTCTATGTTACGGGCTATAAGATCCAATTTTCCTACCTAGACCCTGCCCCCTTCCCACATGCACACACTTCTTTTTGAAGAACAGGTTGTTTCTCTTGCTTTAAAATCAATGCAATCCCTATCAAATTACCAATCTCATTTTTCACAGAACTAGAACAAAAATTTTGAAATTTGTATGGAAACACAGAAGACCCTGATTAGCCAAAGTAATCTTGAGAAAGAAGAACAGAGCTGGAGGAATCACACTCCTTGACTTCAGACTATACTACAAAGCTACAGTCATCAAAACAGTATGGTACTCCCACAAAAACAGACACATAGATCAATGAAATAGGATAGAAAGCCCAGAAATAAACCCACACACTTTTGGTCAATTAATCTATGACAAAGGAAGCAGGAACATACAATGGAGAAAAGATAGTCTCTTCAACAAGTGGTGCTGGGAAAACTGGACAGCTACATATAAAAGAATGAAACTAAAGCATTCTCTAACACCCTATACAAAAATAAACTCAAATGGATTAAAGACCTAAATGTAAGACCAGATAGTATAAAACTCTAGGGTAAAACATAGGCATAACACCCTCTGACATAAAATGCAGGACTATTTTTTGGAACCAGCTCCTAGAGTAATGGAAATAAAAGAAAAATAAACAAATGGGACCTAATTAAACTTAAAAGCTTTTACACAGCAAAGGAAACCATAAACAAAGCAAAAAGATAACCTAGAGAATGAGAGAAAATATTTGCAAACTATACAACTGACAAGGGATTAATTTTCAAACTATATAAATAGCTCAATATTAAAAAAAATAAAAAATGGGCAGAAGATCTAAATAAGCATTTCTCCAAAGAAGACATACAGGTGGCCAACAGGCACAAGAAAAGATGCTCAACATAGATAATTATTAGAAAAAAACAAATCAAAACTACAATGAGGTATCACCTCACATGAGTCAGAATGTCTATCATCAAAAAGTCTACAAACAATAAATGCTGGAGAGGGTGTGGAGAAAAGGGAACCCTCCTATACTGATGGTGGGAATGTAAATTGGTGCAGTCACTATGGAGAGCAATGTGGAGGTCCCTTAAAAGCAAAAATAGAATGACCAGCAATCCCATTCCTGGGCATACTCTAAGGTTCAAAATGATATATGCACCCCAATGTTCATAGCAGCACTATTTACAATAGCCAAGACATGGAAGCAACCTAAGTGTCCATTGACGTATGAATGGATAAAGAATATGTAGTGTATATATATATATATATATATATATATATATATATATGAATATTACTCGGTCATAAAAATAATGAAATAACGCCATTTGCAGCAACATGGATGGACCTAGAGATGACATATTAAGTGAAATAAGTCAGACAGAGAAAGACATGAAATGATATTGCTTATATGTGGATTCTAAAAAAAATGAGACAAATGAACTTATTTACAAAACAGAAACAGACTCACAGATAATAAGCAAACTTATGGTTACCAAAGTGGGAGAGGGGCATAAATTTGGAGTTTGGGATTAACAAATACACACTGCTATATATAAAATAGGTAACTAACAAGGACCTACTATATATCACAGGATACAATACTCAATATCTTATAATAACCTATAATGGGAAAGAATATGAAAAAGAATAGATATATATGTAAAAAAAGTCATTTATCAAAATAATGATACCAGCATTCCTTCAGTCCTTGTCACATTACAGGCTCTGAAATCCTTATACATGTCATTACATCTCTTCGTCTTGAAAATATTTTCCCCAAATAACTAGTTTTTTCTCCCATTTTACATAAAAGGAAACCAAAGCACAATTACTTAGTCCACAAGTGGCAAAGCTGGGATTTGAATGTAAGCAGTTCAAGTTTAAAGGTCTTACCCTGGAACAGGGTGTCTAGCTCAGTGGTGGAGCCCATGCTCAGGATGCACAAGGTCCTGGGTTCAAGTCCCATACCTCCACTTAAGAAAATAATAAAGGCCATACCCTTAACCATCACACTGTACTTTCTCAATATAACCAAAGTAATGATTAAACACCCCTCCAACCAGAACTAGTCACTGAAATTTGTAAAAGGTGTATCTGTTTAGTACAAAATGATCTATATAGAATTATACTCTTTCATGGACTGGAAGATTTACTTGGAAAGTGCATTAGCTAGAGCCCTATTTCTTTTCTACAGCCAGAAGAACAAATAAAAGGTTCCAACTGCCCATTAAAGAGTAGTATGGAAATCCTCATGCTTTCTTATTTAGCATCCTTTTACTTTATTTAAATTATGCTTTGCTAGGCAGGCTCTTATGTAAAATCTGGCAAAAATGATAGCTTTGTATAATGAATCATATTCTCTAATTATTATCATTGCCTAAATTTATTTATAATTGATAGTGTCTGATTTGTTTTTCAAGATTGGTACATCTCTGACAGATGGGAAGATAAAAATCATAACCAGAAGCTAAATGAATTCATTAGGACCCACATTACGCTGAAAACTTTCATCAGTATAGAGTTAGAGATCATATAAACTGATGGGAATTGATTCTAGAACTAAGAAGACGAATATTAAAGGGAACAGATTCCCAAAGAAGTTAAAACATCTGGGGAATAATTTCTTAAACTACTTCAAGGAGATAGGTAATGTATGAAGACACAAAGTGTTTAGGAGTGCCGCACCTCAAAGACAGATTAAGACATTTACAATGGATCTAAACACAGATGAGTAAGAATAAGAGAGTGATTCAAGAGGAAGAACCACCAATATGAACTGAAAAATATTTAGTCATGAATAATGCATACATCTCAGGTGATGAATAATGAATTGACGAGTCTGGACATGAACAGAAACAGGAGAGGGAATTTGTTCATCCCAAGTAACACAGGAGGTGGCTTTCGCTGCCTTACAGCTCCAGGTGGTACTACTTGCTTTTACATCCTGCTGATGGACATGAAGCCCAGGGAGCTAAGAATCCTGAAGGTAAAGCGATGGTCCTGCTGCTGTGATTTCTGTTGAGTTTGATATTGTAATTCAGCATATTAAAGGCAAGTGTCTTCGTGATCTGTATCTTCGAGGGGGGTTGTTTCAAACTGTCTGCATATTTAAATGGAAAAAGATCACCATCTTAACTTCTCTGCCATCACTCCGTGAGTTAGCCTCTGATTTAATTCATGACCTCTTGGAATAGATAGCTGTCTGATTCTGGCTTGTGACTCTTTTTTTCAGACACAGTCATCTCTTCTTTTCTCTTCTTTCCATTTTATTTATTTTTAGGGGGTAGGTATCTCTTTCTTTGCCAATGCCTCCCTGCCTTGCCTCTCCCCTCTGCTCATTCTTCTCCCTCCTCAGACCTTTCAGCTTCTCTGGAGGTAGAGAGAGCAGGTGGTAATGGTGGAGAAGGTCTGTTCAGATTCAGAATGGGATGGATTTTGGAGCCCTTTTTTTTCTCTGTCTGAATATGTTGGAACTGTTTTCCATAGTTATGAAGGAGTCTTGCTTCCTGGCCCCACTCACTGACGCTTCCCCCACCATCCGTCTGTGAGCACTGCTTTGTTTCTGTGATCACTGAACTGAAACCAGTTGAGTGTCAGCACTTATCCCATATGTTCATTAGCAATGAATCTGTAATTAATTTCTTATGGTTTGAAGTTAATGAGACCGTTCTCTGTGTGTGTGTGCGTGCGTGTGTGTGTGTGTGTGTGTGTGCGCGCACGTGCGCATGCACCAGCACTGTGTTTATGGGTTTTTAAATGATTGTTTAATTATTTTTCTTGGTTTTGCCTGTATTTGTAACGAAGGAACCTTGTTTTGTTTGGCTATTTACCAGTAACATTTTTGCATAAATCTACTATGTACATATTATATGTGAAAAACCATCTCACATTTGAGCTGCCTTGTTGAATTTGAGGCTAGAATATTTTACTGGCTCAACAGTAAAACTTATGAAGCTATTTCTCAGGGAGGTTTAGACCTAGTTTCACACGTTGCTTTCCAGAAAATTGCAGCAGAAACGGACTATGAAAAGTTTACAGATTAGCCATGTATTATTCATCATTGTTTAGAAAGGTGTTTTTTTTCAGTTGAATAGTAGCTGATATGTAATCAAATGAAAAATTAAAAAATTAAGAACAGTGTACCAGCATAAGTCCATTTTATGTGTATATGCATATGTATTCTATATGAAACATATAAGTGTTTTCTGTAATTGTTACCAAGGCTGTTGCCCCAGAATCATATGCCTGCCCCTCCCTGGAACAGAAACCAATTAGTCTTATCTAAGTTTCAGAAAGAAGCTGTAAAAAGATAAAAAAAAAAAAAAAAAAAAAAAGAACTGGGTAGAACCAGCCAGGCCCAAGATGGTGAAAGATTTGACTTCCAGTAGACCTGGAGCCTCGTTACATGCTCATTGTCATTTAACATGCTAGACGACACATCACAGGCACTCTGAAAGTTGACCGTTGCCATGACAACTGGAGAAGCCCATACAAAGACTGAAAAGTAGATTTGCATAGGTTCTGGGTCCAAACCACACCCCTGTTCTTGGGTCAGTTGTGGATGGATATTCCTCCTACCCTTTTCAATTCCCTCCCTTTTACCCCCACTCTCCTATATATTTGGTGTCTTCACCCACATTGGGTTGAGAAGTTGATTTGCGAACTAAGTTCCCCCTTCTCCATTCTTTGGCCATTGAGTAAAGCTTGTGCTGTTTCAGTCTCAGCATTAGTTTCGTTATCTTTTTCTTGAATCCAGTTGGCAAAAGCATCTCCCTGGCAGAGACAAAAGGTCTCAAGCCCAGGGCTAGGGCCCCCTGCAAGTCCAGTCGACTAATTCGGTAACATAGTGATCTTCCATTTTATAGATAACAAAAAAAAAGTGCTCTCAACATAAACAAAAAGCACACATCACATTATAATTTCAAAAGATATTAATACTTGGTGTTCCTCCATATATTTTCAACCAGGTAAGCACTTAGGGAAATATGAATTCATTAATTTAACAGACATTTGTTGAAAGCGCACTATTTGCAAAGCAATATGAGAGATTTTAACACAAATAAGCATGACCCAGGGGGGCTGATCACCAGGCGGTGGCAGTCTGGGCGGGGCTGGGGGGTGGGTGCCATGGGAGAAGGCGTGAATATCCTTTGGCGTCTACAGCACTTACAACGTTTGCGAACATTTTGGTTTAATTATCTTCGTGGGGAAAAAAGGTTAATATGTGTTTGATTTGCTTGTCGTAAAAAGGCAAACTATAGACTCTACAGAATTCTAAATATTAGGGAAATTAGTACTTGGCCCCGAAATTTTTAACCCAAATATTTGCATTTTGATGAATCAAAATAAGCAGAGGATCTATTGTGTTGTTCTTTTGTGATTAAGAGCATGGAATTAGGAGTTAGAAACCCATGAGTTTGAATCCTGGCTCACAGTGTACTAGCCATGTGACCAGAAAGAGGACGTAATCTTTCTACCACTCAGTTTCAACAACTTTTTGGTAGTTCCAACTGCATACATTTATGGTAACGGTTAAAAGAAAAACAAAAATTCTTTGAAAGAATTTATCACAGTGCCTGGCCAAAAAAGAATAACTGGTAAATACTCCCAGTATCACCAGTATTGGTATTACTACTGGCTTAAAGGCAAGTCTTTCACAAGTCAAACAACTGTAATTTTCCCTTTGTGGTCCTGAAATAAGTTTTCCTTTCTCATGGAGAAAAAGAAGTGGAGTAAAGAAAATTTGGCAGAGAAATCAATTTTGTTGACCATAAAGAAAAGTCAGGGAGGTGATCAAAATTTAACTCACTCTACCAGTCCTCCCCCTTAAAAAAGGTAAAGATTCAGCCGTTCATGGTCCATTCCATCCTTTGGGTTCAAAGTTGTGTGAAATGCGTATCATTCTGAGTTCTAGTCCTGGAGAAGGTTCTTTGACCTAGGCGACTCCAGTTTGGGGCAGTAAGCCAAATGTAATCCCGAATGGCCAGGAAACAGTCATCACTGTATCAAGAGCCCAGATCCGTTAGGAGGTCTGGGGATCTGTGGGGGTTTGGGAACTATGTCAGACTGATGAAGTTCCTCGTTGCTAGTTGATGCCAAAACCCTGGAGGTCAGGCTTTACTCTTCCTAAAGAAGAAGAGAGAATGTCTAGAACCTCCTTATGGTTCTAAAAAACAATGAGTCAGAGTCATCATGACTCAAGAAGTTTGGCAGTAACATTTGTCTTCTTTTCTCAGACATAAAAGAAGATGAAATTCCTAATCTCCCTTGCTGATCTCTTTGTGCCATATGATTGCGTTCAAGTCCACAGTATGTGGGCAGATGCCACATAAGCCACTCCTAGGTCTGGCCCTTAGAAACATCTGACAGGGTCCTGCAGTCTTCTTCCTTCTTTTGCCACAGCATCCTCAGGGGTATATGTTCTAAGCCAAGTAGCTACAAGAAGAAGAAAAGAGTCCTGACATATGTGACTTTATTTGAGGGAGAAATTAATCCGGTCTTCCACCACTGAAATTTTAGAGTTTATATCTGTTATTTCAACATAGCCCAGACCAGACTCGGACTTATTTAGGGAGTGGGTTAACTCTCCAAGAGTCATGGAAAATGGCTGCAAACATTACTTGTGGAATGACATTTTTGAGAGCATACATCAGATCATAACCCTTTCATACTTACAACCATCCAGTGGCTTCCTCTTATAATTAGAACTCCTGGCGTAGCCTAGAAGACCTTACAAAACCCGACCCCTGTCCCCTGTCAGCTTCATGGTCTGTATCTCCCCTTTGCTCACTACTTGCCCCATCAATTCATCTATCTGAAACCCCTTGAATATGCTGCGCAAGTGTCATCACTCAAGGTCTTTGCATTGGCTGTGGCTTCACCCTCAAATTTCTTTTCTGAAAATTCACAGGTCTGGCTGTTTCTAATCATTTAAGTCTCTGCTCAAATGTCATCTCTGCAGTGATACTACCACCAGTGAATCTCTCCCCCTTCATCCTGTATTATTTTCTCTTGAATATGAAATGACAGCATACAATTATTTACTCATTTGTTATCTGTATCCTTACTCTCACACTGGAGTCTAAGCCCCATGAGATCAGGCACCTCATTTATTGAATCCTTGTATCAAAAGCAGTACCAGACACATAATCCAGATTCATTAGTCAATATTTGCTTAATTGATGAAAAAAATTAAGATCTTTTAAAAAAACCAAATCTTTAGTCCCAGTGGCACTATTATATAAGTTCTATGATTCCATAGGTCTGTGTGATAAAAAGACCAATATGACAATAAGAGATATTAGAATATACTTGTACTGTGTTGAATACTCTTCTCCAAAATGTTATGTCTACCTAGAATCTGTGAATGCGATCTTATCTGGAAATAAAGTCTTTGCAGATGGGATCAAGTTAGCATGAGTTTATTCTGGATAAGAATAAGCCCTAAATCCAATATGACTGATATCCCTATAAAAAGGAGGGAATTCAGACAGAGACAGACACACACGAGGAAAACACCATGCCAGGACAGAGGTGAACATGGGAGTCACGTGTCCAGAAGCCAAAGAATGCCAAAGGTGCCCATGAGCAGGACAAGCTAGGAAGAAGTGGGGAAGGGTCAGCCCCTGAAAACTGCAGAGAGAATGTGGCCCTGCTCGCAAATTGATTTCAGACTTTTAGCCTTCAGAACTGTGAGAGAATACATTTCTGTTGTTTTTAGCCACCAAATTTGTGGTACTTTGTTGCAACAGCCATGGGGAACTAATACTTAGAAAAAAAAGGAAAAGAAAAATTCAAAAAGCATGACTTAAAGTAGTGTGGTACTAGTGTAAAGAAACTAGGGTCATAGAAAAGAAAGGAAGAAATTAAACTCAGCTATGTAAGGATTTTTAATGCAAAGTAAAATGTATAAATAAAGCAGAAGGGATGTCTGTTTAAAAAAATTGTGTGGCTAGAACTGCGTAGCAATTAACAATAAAATAAATACAGCCCATGTGGAGTTACACTGAATTTATACCTATCCTTCTGGAATTACCTTCTCCTTTAATTTAAATGACAGTAAACTGAACCTCATCCTGTATGACTTCAGGAAAACCAACCTCCTGTCCAAGTATTTCTGAGTATCTTTTAGGGCTTCCTTGCACAGATTTTAGGAGTCAAATAGTCTTCTAATTCAGCAATTTCACCTCCAAAACAGGAACAATTTCTTTATTCCTCAGATTGTAGTTGTCTAGGTAATACTTAAGCTCGGAGCTAAAATAATGAAATGACACCTTGGAATATTTTTTAAATTAAAACTAAATATAAAACATTTTAGCTCCCAGTATCCATTGGTCATACGTGCCAATTCGCATAGGATTCTCTTACAGGCAGCCCTTCTCCATAGTGTGCAGTCAGCGGCCATATTTCTGGGATGGCTTATCTCCCTCAGGTGAGCATTCCCTTCCCTGACTTGTCCCCAAGAGCCCCCCCATAAATTCCAACACTAGCACCAGTTGTAGAGACCCTACCAGTGAATGCCCCAAATCATTTAACATGAAAAATCTCAACACCAGAAATATACATCTTCTTCTCGAGCCATTCCTAGAGAACGTGGCTTTCTCCCTCATACTAACCAAAATATAAATCTCTACCTGAAACTAGTACAGAATTTTCTTTTAAAATCTGCAGATGAAAGACAATTTTTACAATTTGACACAAGATAAATCATAGAAGGAGACTGAAAAACTCTTATCTGTTAAAAATTCTTATGCAATAAAAATAAAATTGACGTAAAAAGAAAACAGGTGTTGGAGATGTTTGCACTGAAATTGGTAAGGGTTTACTATCTGTCATAGCAAAAGAACTAGTATCAAAATATCGGTAGTGGAGTTGCAACAAACTTGTGCAATGGTCCCCTGAATAAGCATGGCACAGAAATCTGGGAGTTTATCCATAAGAATTGTGACTAGGGTCCAGTCAGGACTAGGAACCAACACAGGAAGTATTATAGTGATGGAGGATGAAGATTTGCAAGCAAGGAATTTCCTAGTGAGGCACAGATTAACTCTTTTCTCGGCACAAAGCCAGAGACAGGAAGAAAGATGTCCTGAAGGAGAAGAGGGCAACAGGTAACCCTCCTGTCTCACAATAAATGGAGGTGGCCAGCAGAGACAATGCTAGGTACTGAGCTCTACGGAATTCCCCAAATAGTGCCTTGAAGGTGGGAACAACAGAAGTGTGAGAAGCTGGGACTCAGTACCGAGGCCAAACAGCCCAAACAAAAAACCTTCCCATCTTTTCAACCACAGCAAGCAAACTGAAAGACTCAAGAACACTGTGAATTGACATCACATGAAATGAGAAAATATTTGACTTAATATTTGGCTTGCTTTTATAATTTTCCATATTTTTCTTTCAGATCATTATAACATTTTCTTAAACTATTAAATAGTTGATAGTCATTGTAAGTTTTTTTTTTTAAATGCAGGAAATAAAAAATTTTAAAAAATGAGAATGACCCAAAATCCTATTATGTAGAAATAGTCCCTGGTAACATTTTGGTGTTTCATATTTTTATTCTATTAGTTTCTACTTATGTATCTCTATCAACAGCTATTTACATATATCTGAATGATGTATCTGTATAACATTCCGTCTTAAGGATGTGGCGTGGTTTAGTTATTCACCACCCATTCTTGAGAAACCTTGATTGTTTCTGTTACTAATATAATTATAATTGTATACTACATGTACAAAGTATACAGAATAGTATAAAATTTCATTATAATGAAAGTATGTGTAAATCTCTATATAGCTCTCCATAATTGAAAACATAATTTCCTAGAACATTTATCAATAAGTTTATGAGATAAACATTAATTTTTACTTATTTTTTATTTTTTGTATCCATTATTATATCTTTTTATTTTTTAATTTTTATTGAAGTATTTTTAATTTTATTAATATAGTTCCCTGTGCTATAGGGTAGGATCTTGTTATTTATCTATCTTATATATAGCAGTATGTATCTGAAAATCCCAAACTCCTAATTTATCTCTCTCGCTGCTTCCACTTTCTCCTTTGGTAACCATTAATTTATTTTTTCTGTCTGTGAGTCTATTTCTGTCTTGAAAATAAGTTCATTTGTATTGTTTTTTAGATTCTACATATAAGTGATATATATCTTTCTCTGTCTGACTTACTTCACTTAGTATGATAATCTCTAGGACAATCCAAGCTGCTGCAAATGACATTATTTCATTCTTTTTTATGGCTGAGTAATATCCCAACCCCCCAACATCTTCTTTATCCATTCATCTGTGAATGGACATTGCTTCCATGTTTTGGCTCTTGTAAATAGTGCTGTTATAAACATTGGGGTGTATGTATCTTTTTGAATTAGAGCTTTCATCTTTTCTGGATATATGTGGTATAAACATTTTAAAAATATTGATAAACATTGTTAGGAATCACTCCACAAAATTTGCACCAACTTAAAAAACTACCTTCAGCAAATGAGAGTTTCTCTTTAACTACAAACCTTCCAGCATCAGATACTAATATTTTGCTTTTAATTCTTGTCAGTTTGATAGTTTAAAAATATGTAGTTTTAATTTTAATTTATTTATTATTAGTGAGGTAGAACATGTTAAATTCTTTTCTTTGCTAATTAAATTCTCATTATAAGTCAGTAATAGGAGAAATTACAATATGTAGTACATTAGGAAAGAAGAAAGAAAATTACTTAATTTGATGTAGTGAGTATTCCCAAGTGTACCACATAAAAACAAAATGGAAACTTATAAAAAATATAATCTGGACCTTTGGTGCTGCTCTATTCAGCACAAAGATTACATATGAAAAGATTGAATTCTCTAGCATCAAAGATATACAAATTCATATAACAATTTAACATGATAGCAAAAGGAGAATTAGCCACTGTTAAGCATCCATTGTTGTGACATTTTTGAGTTTCTACATTAGGGATGGTGACTAACAGGAGGGAAAGGCATGGGTGGTAAATGAATAGGATATGGAACTATTGAAGGGAAAGAGATTGATACTGCTCTAGTATTGGAGCCAGATTTAGCTATGTAGTATGTACTTACTTCCAGGTAGGGGTAGGGTTCAAGATCAAGTGTACTGTATAGGAAGATTTAGGTTAAGATATTCCCCTAGACATGGCAGGGAGAATGGCTACCTGTCATCACTGGCCATAGATGATTTGGGTTTCAATATGATGCCAAAGACATCCATGCATCCAGGACTTTTTTGCTTAAAAGGACGAAAGCTACTTGCAGGTTTCTCTCAAGGGAGATAGCAATGTGATTGACAGAAAGAAGCCAAGGGAAATCGATGTGTCTCATTTACTTTACTGTCCATAAATATACAGAAACTCAACTGCATTGAAGTTACCCCACAATGCAAGGAACCCAGCAGTGCTTTTGACAAAGGTCATGATTCCTGGCATCTAATTCTTCAGACTAAAAACCTTCCCTGATCAGGGTGAGGACCCCTTTCAGTCCTTCAAGATGCTTCTTGGGTTTTTTATTTATACATTGCTAGGCCCTTTCACCCATGCTGGGAAATCTCACTTGTGGGCCTGTCTTTCCATGAGAAATAAGCAACTGACAGCAATGGCATGTTGCCAACTATGTACTGTGTGACGAGTGACTCAATGACTCAAAGGCCATTTCCTAAACACACTATCCCAAGCAGCCCTAAGTTTCAGGCTTTAGGTCTAATCCTAAAGTTATGAAGTGACAACTGCACACTGAAAATGGATTAACTTATTCTAGTTATTTTTAAAAATCCAATCAGAATTAAAAAATTCTCCACTCTCAATATTATTATGTGTTTCCAGCTGTAGATATTCGCTGAATGTGACCTAAAATTTAAAAGAAATTATTTTCTAGCAATGGCTGCAATTTATATTCCTTTACGTTTAGAATCAGTGTGATTAAACTCAACTTAAGTCATCTGTGGTAACTGTATATAATAATGGCATCGTAGCTTAAATAATGCAACCAAGCAATCTTTTCAGAGTTTTTATTAATAGAAATTAAGATGGCCAAAAATCAGTGTCATGACATAGATTTGTTATTTTGATATTCAAGAAGTCAGGAAGCCATTAGAGTGGATCTTGCAATTCAAGAGAACCACCAACAGATGGCAGTCTGCTCTATTCAGACATAAAAAGACAAAAAGGGTTTTCAAATCAAAATTTTTTACTATCATTTCCTAGGCTTGGATTATTCACCTGGTAAAGTGTAATCTCTTAAAAAGAAGTTAACACTCTGAACTTGTCACTAAGAATTTAGAAATTGTTTTTTAGCTACTCAAGCAATTTGTAGCTGTTCAGTTATAACCTGACCTTTGGAAACCTCTCACTGACAACAGCTTTCACATGGTCCATGCATTTTGATTCTCAGAAAGCAGTGTGATTTCCATAACCTGGTAGCCAATTCAGGCAAATATAATTAATTTATAAAATGCATTTTCATTTGAAATATGAAATTAGTATATATTGAAAATATTGTAAATATATGCTTAGGTTTTAAATTATAAAGCTTATGTATAGAAAATCAGATACAGTCAAATCTCCAAATCAGATTTTTTTTTCTAAAAGGGAAACGGGAGAGACTAAGTGTATATACAAAAATTAGTGAATTAAAATGGAGAGATTATGTGGATTGACTAAAAGAGACCATGCATTATAAAACTGTTATAATTATCGTGAACAAGGAGCATAAAGTCTTTCTTTAGAAGAACTAGGAGCCATGAACATATACCTTCCCTAGAATTTAAAACATTTCTTAGTATAAGTGAGTACAGACAAACTGATTCACAAGGTCAGTAATTATGGTGTAAGGTAATGAGATATTTGAATGAGGGGAAGAATTGGCTTGAATAACTAAGACTGAAGGTAATTGGGAGTGGTAACTGGTCAGGGCTAACTAATGGAGTGCTGCAGAGATAAATATTAGGAGACCGTTTTGTTCACTTTCTTCATCAGTGACCTGGAAGAGGGCACCTGCATTAAGAGGATGAAATCTGCTGACATAGGGATAGTTGGGTGTGGAAGGGATAGTCACAAAAGAGTGCTTGGACTGACTTGGACAGGCTAAAAGCATGGACTGGTGAGTGGCTTACTTGATTCAATTCTGAAGAAAAAATTCCAGGAACTTAAAAACTTAAAGCCATAATCATAAAAAAAAAGAAAGGAAAGAAAAGAAAAAGAAAGAAAGAGAAATATAAACTCCTAAAATCCCCAGAGGACTGGGCTCTGAAAGAAGTACATTGAGGCAAATCTTTTGAGGCACGCTTAGAAGTCAAAATACAGGGAGGAAATTGAAAAGTAGGCATTCAGAACATGGAAATTATACCAGTGTCACAGAAAGGCCTACCTCTCCCGTAATATTCATGTGTCCTAATTTTTCATCCCTGCCATGATTTTTTCTCCTTTGACCCCCAAACATGCAATCAGTTTATAATGCTGAGACTCTTGCTCCTTTCTTTCCCTTTAGATATTCTGGAGACTCTTAGTCAGGATAGACTGTCACCATCCATCCATCCTGACTAGAGACGTGTACCTGGAACAGTTAACTAAAAAAGGCTCCACCAAAGCGGGCCAAGGGTATTTTGCTCTTATTACTTTTCATAGTTTCCATGGGCATTTTTGTTAATAAGAAGCAGTTAAAAAAAAAAGTAGAGGAGAGTATTTGAATAATAGGGCAATGTTTCCTAGTCAGGACTCATTCCTCTGAGACTCTCAGAAGGCTAGCCATCCCTGTGTCTAGGGCGAGGGCACCAAACCAGATCTTAAAGCCTCAATGCTTAAGCTGTGACTGCATAGTGACCCGTGTTCCTCAAATCTGAACAACAGCATAGAAAGAGAGCACTGAATAATATATATCACTAGCTACTGATGAATTTTTTAGTTAAGTAAAAAAAAAATCGTCTCTATTCTGCTCTATAAAGAAATCAAAACCAAGATACAGTATCAACTGTGCTCCTGCCTTGCCTAGAAATCTGGAGTAGCTTTGCATTGCTTGAAGGATGATATTGATACTCTTAGAGAAATAATATAGATTGAGTAATATTTATGAATCAAGGCACTGCTGCTTGACCTTATGTAGTCCTCATCATAATTCTGCAGGTTAGTATCATCCTAATTTCACGGCTAAAGAAATCAGGATCCAGAGATATCAAATGATTTTTCTGAGCTCTCAGAGCTAAAGAGAGATGGACCCAGGTCCATCTCGTGCCAAATCCTCTGTTCTTTCCATCACAACCGGATGCATTTGTCTTTACACATGCATCACAATAAATAGATGGTTAATAGGAGGCTGGATGATGGAAAGATAATGCGTAGAAGATACAGTGGTGTCTAACACACACACACATCACTTCTTTGCCCTGTCTTGTCATTCAAGGCTTTCACCAACAGGGATAGTATCTCTCAAATCCGTCATCTGCTCCATGCACTGAGCGTACCAGTTGAAGCATATTATTCTCTGTTTCCTTCAAATGTCCTTGCTTTCTGCTGCAAGTTGTCCCCCAGTCTCCACACATCCGGGTCCCACCAAGGAACAACTCCGTCCTTTTCCCAAAACACATCCTGCTGTCTGCACTGGTCTTTGGCATCACCTCTCCCTGCCCAACAGGTCTGAGAGTGGTTTGATTGCCGTAGTACGTCCCACCCACACCACCAGCCGGTTGCCTTGCGCACGGTGACTGTCCGATACCTGGCGAATGAGTAGACACGTGTGCTCACGTCAAGTGCTAATGGGTACATAGTCCACCTGCAGTACTGAGTTGGTTATACTTGATTAACACCAGTAAAAAGCATTTAAACCCAGTTACTATCATCAAATCCTAGACTTCGCTTTTTTATTTTCAGTATTATACTCATTTGCAAAATTTGCAAATATTCTTTTAAACCTTTTCCCTTTCACTTAATGTCTTTTATAACTTAGCTTGATATCATAATATTTCGGATGGAACTGACTCTTACAAGTGCAGGCTCTGTAATTAGATTACCTGGGTCAAATCCTGGCTCTGCCACTTCCCATGCCTCAGTTTTCTCATCTGTCAGATGGGATAAATGAGTGCCTACCTATCTAGGAAATTGCCTGGACTATTAATAAGCACTTAGTAATTATCAGCTCAGACTGAAATAATTACAAATCTGATTATCTTATTTCCTCCCATGTTACTCTCATTTCCCTCCATGTATAATCGTTCTCTCCTTCAGGGAGAGGGAAAGCTAATTTAAGATTATAATGAAAATTAAGATAGACTCGTTTTCTGCATGGAGTTAAATGAAGCTTACAAACATTGATTAGTAACATACTCTGGGCTGGGTACTGTCCTGGTGCCAAGAGACACCAAGCAGTCAGGATGTGCATAGGTTCTGGGACCTCTCTGAGCTCACGGTATAGGAGGAGAGAAACACCTTTCAAATCACACTATTGGTATGACTGGATAAAGAAGATGTGGTATATTTATACAACGGAATACTATTCAGCCATAAAAATGACAACATAACACCATTTGCAGCAACATGGATGTTCCTGGAGAATGTCATTCTAAGTGAAGTAAGCCAGAAAGAGAAAGAAAAATACCATATGAGATCGCTCATATGTGGAATCTAAAAACAAAACAAAAACAAAACAAAAACAAAACACAAAACACAAAACAGAAACAGACTCATAGACAGAGAATACAAACTTGTGATTGCCAAGGGGGCAGGGAGTGGGAAGGGACAGACTGGGATTTCAAAATGTAGAATAGATGAACAAGATTATACTATATATCACAGGAAAATATATACAAGATCTTGTGGTAGCTCACAGTGAAAAAAAACGTGACGAGTATATGTATGTTCATGTATAAATGAAAAATTGTGCTCTCCACTGGTATTTGACACAACATTGTAAAGTGACTATAACTCAATAAAAAATGTGAAAAAAAAATGCATTTGCCAAAAAAAAAAATCACACTGTTGGTGCTCTGAGTATAGAACCATTTAGAATACGTTCTCCAGGCACCACAATAGAAATTACTACTAGAACTCAGTTGGTTATTCTTAGACCACCAAGTGATGGCTTTGTGAATCATGTTAATGCCTTTCACCCAAATGCCAGCCAAGAACAGAGTAAAACCCCAGGATACGGTGCCTTTGCTTGATGGCACCCACTAGCCTTCGATTCTACCAGGGGAACTAGGGACGGTTCTGTGCTGAGAACAGACACTAATTTTGTGAAAAGTCTTCCATTCCTCAACCCAGAACTATAGATTTTGGTTTCCTTCCATTTTGGAGTAGCCCTGTGATGATTCTTTTCGGAAGACTCTATATGAAACACATTAAGCCTCTTCAAAAACCACTACTTATATGTGTTTTAAAAGCTTCATTAGGAGCAGTGTCTTTAGAGGACAGTATGTACATTTACTGACAGAATTAGTTCAAACAATAAGCTGTTTGAATACACTGGCCATATATATTATATACATATATAATCTATATTAAGTAATGTACCTGTATAAATATGGAACACAGCTGTAATTGAATATATCAATATTTATATGTTTTCTCAAATTCAAAGCAAAATGCAATGAAATTTGTATTTTGTGTGTACAGAGTTCCCCGTCCATATATATATATGTATAGGTGGATTCCCATTTGTATTAAGGAGTGAATTGCTGTGTATTTTATTATGTTATTTAAGTGGGTGTGATGTTTTGGAAATTGTGAAATGCAGGAAGCAAGACAAATTGTACATTAGCAAGTATCTTGGTGACCTTCCAGCTTGGCTATCCTCATCTTCCCCTGACATCTTAGGGCAACCAAGAGTGACCTTCAGGCTCCAGATTCAAGGTCTCCTCTCAGGAAAAGAGGAAGGAGAAAAGTAGTTTAGGGTCCCAGGAGTTTTTTAAAGAAAGATTTCATCATGTTTAATATCATTTGGTATAATTTTCTATCTCTTGGATGATTGTATAAAAAAGGGGCAAACACTGAGTCAGATTGCAAAACTGTTTTCTTTCTTCCTCTTCTAAACCACAAAAAATCATCCACACTAATATTACCATTAAAAAAAAAGACTGAGGCCACACATACATGAGCAAAGGAAAATATTTTAGTTGATCACAAAATAGGATGTCCAGTGACAGTACTGAGTTTCTGGGAGTGAGTAGCAATGGCCAGACCTCTGTTAGCAGTGGGACCACATTGGGAGGCTTCGACACGGTCCAGAGATCATCACCAGTATGCAGTGCATGTGAGTCCCTTTAAAGAGAACTTACAGAGCAATATATGAGGCCAGGAATATACTAAGTCCCGGACAGATTAATTGAGATGAATAATTCACATGCTGTGTCCTGAAGAAGCTTACATATTGGTGCTTTGGGGAGAAAGTGGCACAGACCTCAAACAGGAATCAGACACGAGATAGTAAAACAGGTGCTTTAGAGCAATAGGAGGTTAGGCTTTCAGATGGGGGAAGGAAGATGGTCACAAGTCAACATAAAAATGTTCTGGAATGAAAAAAAAATAAGCTAGAAAGGAAACAAGGTGGAAAATACAAAACAAAAGGAAGAAGATAAGCTGCTTGATCAGAATTTACCTTTAAAAACAAGACTAATACCTAGATAATGAGCTCTTAACTTATGTTCTCCATAGACCGTGCCACGAGGGGAGGGAGAAATGTCGATTTTCAGTCCCAGTTTGATCTCAAGCACCTGGGACAGTTCCTTGGCATGTGAAAGTAGGTGCTCAAAAAATGTTTGTTGGAATGTTTTAAATCAATTATACATGAAAGAAAGAAAGAAAGAAGGAAAGAAAGAAAGAAAGAAAGAAAGAAAGAAAGAAAGAAAGAAAGAAAGAAAGAAAGAAAGAAAGAAGGAAGGAAGGAAGGAAGGAAGGAAGGAAGGAAGGAAGGAAGGAAGGAAGGAAGGAGAGAGACAGAGAGAGAGAAAGAAAGAGAAAATGTTTGCTGAGTGACTTTCACCGGTTTCCTCCTCTCTCACTCTCTCTCTGTCATGCTTCAAGGTTGTCCCCATGCTAAATTAAGCACTCTCTCTCCCTTTTCCTAAGTTATTACAATTACATTAGGTTCAACTAGATGGAATTAAGCTTTGAAGTCAAAGTGGTTAAAGAGCAACAATTCCATATAGGTCAACCTAACCCTTCGACTGGTGTACAAGAGTTAAACTATTTGCTCCAAGAAGTTAAGACAAACAACCAATTACACTGAAATAATGCAACATATGATAAATTATCTCAGGATCAGGCTAAAGAAAGTCTTCCCAGAACTTTAATTTAAATGGCCCAAAAGACTAAGTGATGTAGCTGTGAAGGTAACAGCAGTGACAACTTTGTCAACAATTGCAAATACACTGCAGAGCTGGGCTTTTGAGCATGGAGCTGGGTCCAACACCAGAAACAGACTTCCAGCATCTGGATGCTAAGTCTGGATGCTCTACTTCCCACTGTTAATTATCGTTCCACTGAGGAGTGGAAACAGCTTAAAAATTTAAATGCTTTAGTTTTGGTTTAGTGGATGTATCCCACTGTGGTTCTCCTCCTTCTGCTCCTACAGACCACTCTTTTTTGGGTACCAATTGGTAGGCATTCTCAGTTTCACACTCCGTTTCACAAAGAGCCCTAGTTTCTCTGGGAGTTGAATTGCAACCAGGAGTAATGAACTTAGAGAGCCTGCTGTGGGGTTAAGGGTTATGGCAGAACCTGACCTGGTCTCATGACAGGAGCTCCTGTCCTTAACAATAGAGTGACCATATTGTTAGGGCAGGCAGGTAGCTGGATTTAAGCAGAGAAAGGGGAACACGGGCCAAATGGGAGGAAACCATACATCTTGTGAACAACAGGGGTCCCTGGGCAGACCAAGAAAAGCAGGAAATAGATAAACATCAAGGTCATACTGTAGAGCATAGGGAACTATACTCAATACCTTGTAAGAGCCTATAATGAAAAAGAATATGAAAAGGAATATATATATATATATATATATATAAAACTGAATCACGAGGCTGTACACCAGAAATTAACACATTGCAAACTGACTATACTTCAATTAAAAAAAAATGAAAGAAAGAAAAGCAGGAGCCTCCGGACTGAAAAGAAACCACACATTTTGGGTTCACAAGTGTCCTGGAGGGCAGATAAAGAAAGGTGGGATGAGACAGGAATCTCCACCATCGGAACATAACCTTTTGGTCTTTTGGTCATTATGCCCTCATCAAACTTCCTGATCAAGACTGAATCAGGATGAAAAAATTCCCTCCTCTACTTGGGAAGGTGGAGCTGGGATGAAGATTGGGAAAGATGACTCCCAACCCCCTCCCCACCAGTGAATACTCTGCCCATTCATTTTTATAGCCCATATAACCAGCTTACCAAAGAAATTCCGACTACCCACCTGGGTCTGCCCCACTCTCCCCTTGGGAATGTACTATCTATCCCTTAATAAATCTTTTTTTTTTTTTTTAAGATTCTACATACAAGTGATGTCATATGGTACTTTTCTTTCTCTTTCTGGCTTACTTCACTTAAAATGACAATCTTCAGATCCATCCATGTTGCTGCAAATGACATCATTTTAATATTTTTTTTTATCAGTGAATAGTATTCCATTGTATATACCATAACTTCTTTATCCAGTCATCTGTTGATGGACATTTAGGTTGCTTCATGTCTTGGCTATTGTAAACAGTGCTGCTATGTACATTGGGGTGCATGTATCTTTTTGAATTAGAGTTCCCTCTGGATATATGCCCAGGAGTGGGATTGCTGGATCATAGGCTAAGTCTATTTTTAGTCTTTTGAGGAATCTCTATACTGTTTTCCATAATGGCTGCACCAAACTGCATTCCTACCAGCAGTGTAGGAGGGTTCCCTTTTCTCCACACCCTCTCCAGCATTTATCACTTGTGGACTTTTTATTGATGGCCATTCTGACTGGTGTGACTGGTAGTTTTGAATAAATCCTCACTTTGCTTTCTTGACCTCCATGTTTTATTTCTGAATTCTTTCTGCAATGAGACAAGAACCTGTTCTTCAATAACAATATAATTTATCTCCTGATTATGGACCTTTTGAGAGTGAAAAGGTGAACTATTAATAATTACGCTAGGATAACAAACCTAAACAGAGACTGTCTCAGGCAAACAGAGACATATAGTTACACTGTAATTTGAGCATGTCCTAAGAATGCAACTGTTAGATGATCTGAGTATAAAAAAGCTAATAAGGTCAAATAACTAACTCACAAGAACAGGAGTTCCATATCAAGAAGGAAAGGTCATAGTGTGTTATTAACCATGTAGGTTAAATCAGTCTCCTTCAATTATCACAGTCTAGACCTCTGCTTTCTGTGAGACTTTGCAAATAGATTCTACACATTTTGTTCCATGACTTCTGGCAGATAGTACTAATGTTTCTAATTCTCCTAGTATTTTCCAAGTTCATTTGGAAGGAAAGACGTTTCCTCTCCTGATATCATATATTGTGTTATCCACGTAATACTTTGTTCTAGATCATGTTTCTTTCTTTCTTTCTTTTTTAGTTTAAAATAATAGAAATTTACTCTTACATTTCTTTAGACCGGAAGTCTGAAATCCAGATGTTGGGAGGGGTGTGCCCCTTCTGAAGCTCTAGGGAAGAATCGTTCCTTGCCTCCTCCAGTTTGCGATCACTCCAGATGTTCCTTGGTTTGTGGCTGCATAACTCCAATCTCTGTCTTGAGTCTTCACTTGGCCTTCTTCTCCGTGTCTGTGTCAACTCTTCTGTCTCGTATAAGGACTCCTGTCATTGGATTTAAGGCCCACCTGGATAATCTAGGGTGATCTCCGTGCGAGATCATTAACCTCATTAGATCATGTTTCTTCAACTAGAATCCTTTCTAGCTGGATTAGAGAGTAAATAAATTAAAGTGAAATTATGTTAGAATACTCGGTGCATTTAATTGTAAGGAGCAAGGTCTGGAGTGTCACAAATTCAGGTCAAACGTCAAAATACTCATATTTTAATTTTATTTTTGCTATTAAGCCCCATATTCTTAAAGAAATAAAATAGAGGAAGGACCATCCGACATGTCTTCTTTGTACTAGGATTGTGTGAAGCTATATAGAAATCTCATTGACCCCTTACAATGGTCCTGTAAAGATCACACTGTATTCCCTTTATGCAAGTTCATAACCGAGGATCCACAAAATTGAGTAACTTGCCCCAAACCCTCCTCTAGAGAAAAGTACAACAAGATTCAAGTCCAGGTCTGTCTGCAAAGTCCCTTCTGCCAGGCAATCATTCATTTACTTATCTTGAATATAGAAATCTTTTCTTTTTTTTAAATTGAAGAATAGTCAGTTACAATGTGTCAATTTCTAGTGTACAGCATAGTGTTTCAGTCATCCATATGCATACATATATTCGTTTTCATATTCTTTTTCATTATAGGTTACTATAAGATATTGAATATAGTTCCCTGTGCTATACAGAAGAAATTTGTTTTTTTGAATCCATTTTATATATAATAATCTTTTCTATGATTCAAAAGATGGTTGGGAAGACTGAAAAAATAATTGAATGCTAAATATTTTTAAAAATTTAAACAAGCTATATATTTTGACATTACTGGAATCTTTTCCTTACATTTCTCTAGTCCTCTCTTGATTCTTTGATTCAATATTTAAATAAAACTTTTGAAATACTGAGATGACACTTTACACCAAGGAGATGGATTGTAAATATTTTTCAGTGTAGTGTTTGCCCTTCCTTTGATTCCGAGTCCAGTGTGAGCCCACCATGCTGGGACAGTAGCTGTCTTCGTGGACACTTGCATCTGTTATCATCACTGCCCTCCGTCACCCTGCCATTTCAAAACAACTGCTTTGTCTTGTATTTATATTGGGATTCTTTATCAAACCAAGGTAAAACTTATTTTTAATTATTATGTCATTCCACCTCATCTATAAGATGCCGTTCCAGCTAATCGGTGGCAGCACAACTGTTGAAGATGAAAGAAGAGGTGAAAAGAGAACAAGACAATTACAATGTTAGTCTCTGTTTCCAAAGCATCACCTGAGGCTCCATTCAGGTAATTTCAATTAAGCTTTATGGCAGTTACTCAACTAAAACCCCAGCAAATGCTACCGTAAGTAGATTCAGCACTCTACATCTACAGAGCTTCCGAGGAATTCAAACTGTAATTTTTTTCAAATGTACTAAAAAATATTGCTCCCAGGACTGACCTGTGTGACATGTTCCCCATGGTCTAATGCAAATTAAGGTGACTGTGATATAAAGATCTTTGAGATCAGGGTCATAATAGAAACATTAGCAGATCCTTCACGACAGAAGCCCTGCAGGGGGCCATTAAGATATTTTATGGACATGCTCCTGCCAGCCTGAAAGCAAATGGCAAAGAGCAGGAAACACAAGCAACTGTACAAAGAAAACAAAACAAAAGCCCGATGAGAGGCAATGAAGACGTCATTAAAAACATAAAGGCAATGATAATGCCTATGGTGTATTTTCCATTATCTGTGACCTTGGGCTTCCGTGTGGCTCTGTGTTCATTATCTGCTTAAAGAAACATCCTGCCTTATACTTCTAGGCTCACACATTCTTTAAGAGCATGATTCCTTAGAAGAGGAGGGACAAAGCCCTATGCTAGCTGTCAAAGAACAATTTAGTGTAAAAGGTAAGAGTAAAACATCCTGTGAGAGTTTTCCCTCTGCAGTCTTCACTCTTGTCTCTCAGGGAACCCACCCAGGATGACAAGAAGATAAAAATTAGACTGAGGCCTTTTACGATGTTTTGACTGTTCATATCTTCCCAGTGTGTTATTCAAAGTTTCAGTTTTCTACCTCAAAAAAGGCAGCTGGTTAGCAAAACGCCATTCAACAGAAGAGAGCTCTTAGCCACAGTTAAACCGTCAGGTTATTCCAGATTAGATTCATAGAGAAATGTAATCTTTCTGCAGAAATGTTTCTCAAAGTTGACTGTGACTCAAATTTGTGATTTCCAACAAACTCTCTCTAAAAACAGCAATTAATAGGTTTCTTAATTCCTGAAGTGTTTAGCTATTCCTTCTGTAGTTTTTTTTTTCTTTTCTTTTCCCTTAGCATAAGACCAAAACAAATAATTTTGGTTGAAGTGTAAGTGAAATAGGTATTATTTCCTTTGAATAAAGCAAGGAATTGGGGCTAATTTCTCAACTACTTTCCACCATAATATATTTCATTCCAGGTATCTCAAGGTTAAATTTGATGTCAGTACAGACTAACAGGAAAATAGCCCCATTTCCTTTGTTTGCTTTGCATGTGTAAATGTAGCCTTTACATAATATTCTTCTTCTTTTTTTTTTGTAGAACACTAAATTAAATGTGACCACAAAGTCTGCATTTTTCCAATTTTTAGTTGCTATTTGATGAAAAGTTTGGCAGCTTAATTCTCATAAAAATGATTAAGTAGAATTATTTTGGCAAGACTCAGCTATCACGTAATGTTTGGGAAGATGGTAAAACGGAAAGTCTCTCTCTCTCTAATCAAATAACACTTCGGTAAGTTTCTTCCATAATAAAATTTAGGTCCTAAAGAATTAAGCTTGAAAAGTGAAACATATAGAGATTTACTCTTTGCTATCAGTCTGAAGTAGATTGCTTTCTTTTCCTTAGAAATAGTCACTTTCCAGGTAAATTAAATTATATTAATAAATTTTTGTCATTACCAATACTTTATTCAATTTTATACTGCTACAACTCTAAGTACAAGATTTACTTTAAAGAATCATTAGATATGAATCAGAAAATAGAAATTATTTGCAGAGATTATTGTATTTCTCTTCATTTCAAAAAGCTTTCAAAAGTGACCTCTAGCATGGAATACTACTCAGCCATAAAAAAGAATGAAATAATGCCATTTGCAGCAACATCAATGGACCTGGAGATTGTCATATTAAGTGAAGTAAGCCAGAAAGAGAAAGAAAAATACCCTATAATATCATTTATGTGCAGAATCTAAAAAAAAAAAAAAGACACAAATGAACTTATTTACCAAACAGAGACAGACTCACAGACATGGAAAACAAGCTTATAGTTACCAGGGGGGAAAATAGAGTTGGTGGAGGGATAAACTGGGAGTTTGGGATTTGAAGATACACACTATCATATATAAAACAGATAAACAACAAGGTATAGCACAGAGAATTATATTTAATACCTTGTAGTGGTCTATAATGAAAAAAGAATATGAAAAGGAATATATGTGTGTGTGTGTGTGTGTGTGTGTGTATATAAACTGAATCCCTATGGTGTACATCAGAAACTAACACAACATTGTAAACTGACTATACCTTAAAAAAAAAAAGTGACCTGTAGCATTCTTGAAACTTATATTTAGTTAATCTTTGAGAATTTCCCTTTGTATCTGATGGGGTTGAGGACATGCTAACCCAAAATATGGCACCTTAACATATTGAATATTTTAAGCTGAAGGGGTTTGAGAAAATGGCAGAAGTAGGAGGGTCACCCTGACCTTTACCCCACCCTTCTCCTTTGAAACAGGTCATAAAATCCTCATGTGAGAGGTGTCCTCCCTCTACCCAAAGTAAAGGAGCATCCTTAGCTCCAAAGACAAAGGGATTCCAAGAAGACTGCTAACAAACAGGTCTTGCTACATTTCTACCAGTTTACTATACTTCTTGGGGAAAACGTTCTCTAATAAAAGACAAATGAGAAACATCCCATAGTCATAGAAGTTCTTTATATTACACAGATGATATATTGCATATATTCTTCTACAAATTTAATGCAAACTCAAGATCTATTGAGATATTTGAGGAACTCAGTGTAGTTACTTAAGAAGTTATTTGGAAAATAGAGGTCTACAAATAACAACCACCTTCACCATGAAGAATAAACAAGGATAACTTTCCCTACCAGAGTTTAAGACATGTTCTAACAGGCAGGCCCTGGGTCCTGAGCTAGGTGTGCTTCACATGAAAAGAAAAAGACCTGAGTAAGGATTCCACAAACCTTCTTCCAGGCCCCTAACAAAGACAGCCCAAGGAAAAGAAAAGAATAAAAAAAGGCCCCAAACTGTGTCCCCATTTGTAAGGTAAAGTAATTCCATACCAGCGAAAATGTGAACGGATGAAGATCAGCCTCTTGACAATAAGTTTAGCAACCCTTCCGTCCTTGAGGAATAATGCACAGAGAAGAGGGCAGAGGTTCCCTTGTAAGCCAAAGGGTGGAAATGATGGACTGTTGTCTTCTGTAGGGGTGAGAATGGGAGCAAGGGGACTGAGGGAAATGGGCTCCTCTCTATGATAATATTCAATCATAAAGATGTATCATAAGTCATTAAGTCACATTCAGATTCTTGGAAAATCAATGTGCCTAGTTTTCAGCATAAATAATACTGTGGTATATTGGTAAAAGTAAAGCATTTGATACCTGTTTCTCTATCATCTATCTATCTTTCTATCTATTATCTACAGATCTATTTTGCTTACAAAAAAACCCAAAAAACAAAACTAAACATCCTTTCACCAAAATATCTGTAAGATGGATATTTACTTGGTCAATAAGCAAGCTTACGTTTGCCCTCAGGAAGATGAGTGTGGTTCAATTTGCCCACTTTTCATTAATGTTGACTCTGAAGTCAGTAGTGTTGACTCGACAATTAGCAGATGCCATTTTGATTCAAATGTCAGCCTTTACATAAACAACTGAGACCTGCTTGGAATCTGAAAAGTTTTGTCATGAAAGGACCAGACTCACAGAGAAGAAACCCCCTTGAGGTCAGTCTCCAGATCAGTGGTTTTGCTATTGCCCACACTTGTTCTAGAGTCTGGCCTAAAGATGGTAAAATTGCTTTAAAAAAAATACTAAGCCTATTCTGTTCCCAACTCAGTGTATAAAACTTGAACTTCAAATAGCAGCGTTACATTGAAGCAATTGTAATTCCTGTACTTATTCAAATTCCTTTCCTCTCTTTCTCCAATATTCCTACCCAGAGTCAACCATTTTCAGCTGGCTTGTCTGGAAAAATGTTTTTAAATATTCTGGAGACTTCCTCTTGTTTGTCTTTTTCTTTTTTTTTTTTTTGGTGGAGGGAGGTAATTAGGTTTATATATTTATTTGTTTTTAATGCAGGTACTGGAGATTGAACCCAGGACCTTATGCATGCTAAGCATTCGCTCTGCCACTTCAGCTACACCCTCCCCCCTTGTTTGCCTTCTTGAACAGTGTTTGTAGAGCTAAAACTTATTTACTTAAGTTATTAATATCTGTCTTTTATTTCATTCCTTCACTCATTCATTCAACAAGTATTTATTAAGGACATTCACTTTGTCATTAAGTGTGCTTGATCTGGAGGGGAGGGTACAGCTCAAGTGGTAGAGTGCATGCTTAGCATACGCTAGGTCCTGGGTTGAATCCCCATAACCTCCTCTAAAAATAAATAAATAAGGAAACCTAAGTAGCTCCCCCCTAAAAACACACACATATAAGAGTGCTTGATCCAATGGTGAATAAAATAGACAAGGTTTGAGTCCCATGCAGTTGATATGAAACAAAGTAATTACAAATTATGGTGAGTCAGGTCTAAGAAACCAAAAAAGGAAATGAATTAGAAAATAATGGAAAGGAATGATTTTGGATAGAGCTTTTCATTGACAAATTAAGTGGGAAAGACCATGGACATGTTTTTCTGATGTAAATAAATAAATACATTCATTTAAAGTTCAGGAACAAATCATCAAAATATGAAGATAGCACAAGACTATTATTTAATTAAGTAGTAGAGAAAAGTTTATCACAATTCTGTGAAGTCATCTTGATTCATCAAATAACAGTTCCAAAGTTCAAGGCAAAGACTAGCCTTGATGGTGCTATCAGTAACCAACAATAGCAGATTTGGACTGTCTCATTTTAGTCATCTCACCAAGTGAGGCATATTCCCCTGCAAGTCATGCCAGTTAGCACCAGGTCAAGAAGGTTGAACTGCTCTGGGAAGGAATTCCAAGAATGGCACACCCAAGGACTAGGATCTGAGATGTTCAGCAGAGGAGCTCTACTGCAGAAGAGCCAAGCCACCAGTCTCTACTTCTTAGTCAAGGACTCCAAAGGGTGTGTGTGTGTGTGTGTGTGTGTGTGTGTGTGTGTGGATAAGCCACTGAAACCATACTCTGCAAGTATAATCTGAAGACAGTGAAAACTGGACATAATTTAGAAAAGACAGTGTTTCCTGGGTGGAGCCAAAACTATTTTAGCAAAACAGTCATTTATAAATAAATGCATTGTATTCTCCATGATTAATTTCTCTAACTAAGTACTAAATATGAAGCACAAACGATGTCTTTTCTTGCTAAGGACCAATTTTTATAAAGCTGTATAAGGTCAATTTTGGAAGACAAACTGAATTTGCTGTAGAACTTTGTACACTCATGCGAAAAACACGACCAGAATGTCTGCAGTTGCTTGAATATATACAACCTCCCATGGCTTCCCCATAGATCCAGTGCAGCTCAGGTGATTGAAGGACTATTTGTTAAGAATGCATCTAGCCCACATTTTTTTAGATATAAGGTTTAACCAGTAGAGGAGCTAAATGACCCTTTATTGCCACCCAGCTCTTATCACCTCTCCTAGAAATCAGCAGTGTAAATATTCCACCCTGTGTCAACTAACAGAAACTGGTAGAGCTGGGTTGCTAGAAACTTGGCATGGGGTGTAAATTCACAAGACTCCATCAAGCTCCTCTATTATTTATACTGCAAGATTTGTAGCCTGTCTGTAAAGTAACAGGTGCAGCCCCTGTGGGTCAACAACCACCTGAATTATGCATGGGGACAGGAAAGCAATGCCATAGAAACCAGTTTGGTATTGTTCCTTCTGGGAAGTAACTTTTCCTATAATGGCCGCCTGAACATTCTTCCTTAGCAGCGGTCTGCATGTTGTGTGGTCATGTGTGATGGTTAAGGTCACTTGCTTTGTGCTTGACAGATCAAGAGATTAATGCTAGTATCACCTTCTACTATTGACTGCTTTTTAAAATTTTGGTGAAGGCATTTTAATCTCAGTTAAACTAAGTCTCAGTTTTATTACCTGAAGAATAAGGAAAGTGATACCTATTTACCGTAATTAATTTTCAGTTGGCAGAGCACTGATAACCGGATTCCGTGATTACTTAACATGTATGAAGGTCTTAATTATTTGATAGAAGGGACAGGAATGGAAAGGAAGTTATTTTCACTTGATAATTACTAAGGTCAAAACTATGTGACTCCAGGATCGGGCATACATTCTAACTAGTCACCGTCATTACGTTTTAATTTACAATAGATGCCAGATATCATCCACAGTAATAACGGAGAATGTGGTTACGTGAGGAGAAGAGACAAGGAGCAAGAACACGGCACTCTGGAGTTCCTTTACGAATTCAGACTCCTGACTGTACAACCTGTTACTGAATGTTACCACTTGCGCAACAAAATACTTACCTAACAATCGCTTATTGACGGTTAAGTATTATAATCCACTGTATGTACGAAATCTGATATGTAAGGACACAGGTGAAGGGCGAGGAAGGCTAAGTCACTTGACTTGGATTTCCAGTTAGTAACTGAGGAAAGCACATTGATCTACTGAGGATACTCGGCCGTCACAAAACATGGAAATGCACAAGGAGTAGCGTTAATATTTACTGAGCATTTAGTCTGGGCCAGTTGTGCTGCGAAATATGCTTTCTGTATAACCTCCTCATTTAATTCTCACAGTAAACCTAAGAGGTAGGCACTAATGTTAATCTGGTTTTTCGGACAGAGAAACTGAGGTTAAGTCAGTAGTGCGAGGCCACACAGGGAACAAGTGGTAGAGCCAGATCTCTCTGACTCCAAAGCTCAGAATTCTGTGGCTCTTTAAAACTGTCTCGTATAAACTGGACAAGATTATTTGCTTCTCTGTAAACAACCAGATGAACATTTTTGTTATGGTGCCCAATGCAATTGAGACAATGACATCTGAGAGAGATGAATGCCTACCTTCTTCCAATAAAAGTGTTTCTTTTAAAAATAATGGAATGAAATTTCCATAAATCTTGTCAGCTCTGTTTTGAAATTTTCTTACTGTGACTCATAAGCACAAAAACCAAAGCTGCCGTGAAAGATGGGGAATCTAAACAAGTTAGGAAAAAATTACTTTTTTTGAGTATCAGCAGAACTGTCAATTCACTTTTTTCTTGTGACCTTGATTTCCCTAAAACATAAACATCCCATTTATGTCTGTGTGGGTGGTATTGCAGAAGGTGAGTCATGTTCTTTATAAAAGAAGTTCATTTTTCCCCCAAAATGACAAATTATCTCATTCTTAGAATTCTGAGGAGGGCCCGGATGATAAGTCATAATCTCATTGCTCTTTGAGTTTGAAGACATTACATATTTCTTACAGAGCTTATGTTGATAGTTAAGATTTAAAGAGCAGAGTTCCAAAGCACCATGTCTGCCCTGACTTCACGCTGGTGAGATCCTGCCCATCACCACGTTAAGATGAGTCTTACAGACTGGGAGAGGGAAGGCCCCAGACCTCCGGCTTGTTGGTGTGCTCGCTTCCTGTGTGTTTGTTTACTGGAGATTAAATGCCAAGAAGTCAATTATTTCCCTTCCCAAAAACAGTCTTGATGAGGACAGGATAAATAGCCTCTTCCATCGTGCAGAAAGATGGTAAAAATCCTGTAGGGATTTAGAAAAAAAAAACTCTTGAGCTGAGGAATCTAAATGCAAATGCTGAACAAGAAAAAAAGAAGAGGAAGGAGGAGGGGGAGGGGGAGGGTCAGGAGGAGGGAGCCCTCAGAGAGGAAGAAGTGGCACAAGACAAAAGGAAAAGGATGAAGAAAATGAGAATACGAGGTGCTTCGGGAAGGGAAGTGAGTCTTGGTAGCCTTAAAAGATCTGCCATTGCGTGATGCCTGAGCACTCCTGCAGAAAACAAAGACAGAAACATAGAGGGAAGTGAGCGCCACAGGTGTCACAAAGGTGGCAGGGGACTTCTGAGGAGCTCAGGAGAAACTAGCTGAATATGAACTGTAGCCAGGAGAGGCCATACACAGTCATCCGCTCCTGTGTGCCTGATTTGACAGGCAAAATTTAAGCCTGCCTTATAATCATTTATGTATGAAATTAAATCACTAAACCCTGAAAAGAGAACAGTCAGAAACCGCATTTGTTTTAACCAAAGGAAACGTGATATAAGAGAAATAATTAATCAAGAAGGAAACAAATAATTAACTATTGATGGAAGGAGCACTACATAATGGGCAGGAATCTCTTATTCAATCAAGAAAATAATCTTTTCCTCTTAAAGCCAGAGCAGTCTATAGTCTCTACTGATAAAATTATAATATGCATATTAGAGAAGACTTTTTGTTTTAGTTCTTGCGACGTGGTTTGCAAAAGACATTAAGAGAAGACATTCCAATTAGGGAAGAGACATTTCCCAAAGCTCCTGTGTTTGCTCATATCTCACAAAAAATAGAACATTAAAAATACGAATGGATAAGTCATAGCTGAAACCGATCATTAAACAATTTCAGGCAATGAACTGTGCAATCAGCACCTTTGTTACCAGAAAGCTAGTAGGAGTGGACTAAGGAGAATAAAAATAGGATACTTAGAAAGAAAATTGTATTTCAATGCTGAATTAAAACTGATTGACATTGTATATCACCATGACTGTGGTGATATTGTTTTCGCCCAGACTGCCAGAGCACCCTACCCCATCCCGAGCTGCTTAAACGACAGAGATCTGCTTTATCACAGTTCTGGAGGCTAAACATTCATGCTCAGGGCGCTGGGATATGGTCGGGTTTTGCTGAGGGCTCTCCTTTTGACTTATAGACAGCTGCCTTCTTCCTGTGTCCTGACGTGGCCTTTCCTTGGTGTGTGAGTGCAGAGGGAGAAAGATCCTCTTTCTTCCATTTCTTCTAAGAACAGAAATTCCATTGTGAAGATCCTACCCCATGACCTACTCTAACCCTAATTACCTCTCAGAGCCTCCGTCACCAAACATCACATTGGCGGTCAGGTGTTTAACATATTAACTTTGGGGGGATGCAGTTGTTCGGTCCATAATGTATATGCATATGTATAATCACCCAATAAAAGCAAAAGCTCTTTCGATGGTTCTATAATGCCCTACATTTCTCCACTACCTGCTTCTATTCCCGATACCTCTTGTCCTTCCATTCAACACCTGGCCTGCTCTGTCTCAGCCACAACGATGTCTGTGAGCCTCTGAACACACTTAGATTGTTTTCATCTCACGGTGCTTACACTTGGCTCTTCTCCCAACTTGAACTCGTCTCCCAGGAAGCTGCCTGATTCACCTCCACTTCTTGAAAACCTCTGTTCAAGTGTTACCAGATCAGAGAGGTCTCCCTGAGCCTCCTGTGTGGAACAAACAGCAAGCTTGCCTGCCCACCCTCACCCTACTTTGGCATGGTATCCCCCAGTCTACTTCACTTTTTTCCTATTCTGCTCAAAATCCGAGATATATTTCCTTACTGTCTTATCAGAGACCGATGTGTTTGTCCACCTCTACATCCCCTGTCTAGTCTGATATTGGCACATAGTGGCACTCAATAAATCATGGCTGAAGTACTGTTAAATGAATAAATTATGTACTATGTATATTTCACTAACTACAGTTGACCGTTGAACCATGCAGGAGGTAGGGGCACTGACTACCTGAGCAGTCGAAAATCCCCATGTAACTTTTGAGTCCACCTCCGTATCTTGCTACTGCACGTCTGTGCAGTCAGCCAACCCCAAACATGCAGGGCTGGAGTGCGTGTTTATTGGAAAAAGTTCGTGAATGAGTGAATGTGCACAGTTCAAGCCCGTGTTATTCAAGGGTCAACTGTATTGTTACATAAAGACCCTGGATTTGTTCTTGCAAACATACCACTCTGCTCTGGGGACAAAGTTTCAGGCAGAAGTCGTTTTCCCACATGCTGATCCTTGTAACTATAGCAGGTTACTCATCTAACCAAAAGGAAGCCCAGGCCAATCAGAGTTTTGTAAGGAAATTGTTGTTTATATGGGCTGTACCCCTTTTGGGGCAACAGATTCTTAAACATGTTTGTTATTTAAAGTTGAACATACCATAGAGTGAACAAAAACTATGCTCATACCTGAAGTATCTTTTAATTCAAAATTGAGTAAGGGCTGCCAAGAGAATTACTGGGAACACCTAAACCTATACAATGAAGTGAGAATTCTCTACACATGCTTTATTAAAGAGGTAATAAAATATAGAAAACCATTAATAATACAAAATAGAGTACTGATAAAAAAAAACCTTTCAATTCCTCTTCCCAAAGGAACTACAGAAATTCAACTGGCTCTGGTTAGGTAAATAGTATTTTTCTGATTCTATTCTGATTATCCATTGCTGTATAACTCCGGCCCCCAGACCCCAGAACTTAGTGGCTTAAAATAACCAGCACTTATTTAGTACAGAGTCTGCAATCTGGGCAGGATTCGGTGGGAAAAGGCTCATCTCCGTTCCATGTGGCATTAGCTCAACTGGACATGGGATGGTTCAATCAGAGTGACACTCACACGGCTGGCGACTTGACACTGGCCATCAACCGGAGCTCAATGGGGGCTGGTGGCCCAAGGCTTCGGCTCCTCTCTGTTTGCATCCTCTCTGTGGGCCTTTCCAGAGGCTTCTTTTTGGCCTCCTCATGTCAAGATGTCTGGGTTTACAGAGCAAGTGTCCCGAGAGAATATGGTAGAAGAACAAGGGAGTTGTGGCACCTAGCCTGGTGAGCCACACAGCCTTACTTCTGCTGTGTTCTACTGAGCAAGGCAGTCACAACGCTCCGCCTGGGTCCATGGCGAGGAGACAGGGATCCTACCCGTTGATTGAAGGGCTGTCATTGTCATTGCAAATGGAGCATGGGGGACAGATTCTTCTGTGGGGTTCATCTTTGGAAAATACAGTCTACCTTAGGACGTGTCCTGATTTTCTTGCATTATCCAAGCTCTCCCAGATCGCTTCAGTGTTGGCCACACCACTCTTTCCCCACGGCTGTCTGCTCTGCGTTGGTGCTGACTTGAATCTCAGCCCTTACAGACAGTCCTTCCCTGCTTGTACACCAAGCTTTTATCAACAGCGTTCCTGAGCGGTTTGTTTTCTATAAATAACTGGCAAGATTTCGCCCATTAATTACTTACCACTTCAAGAGTTGCTTATTTCTTTTTGGTGACCCTGAAGTTCTACGTGAACTTTCCTGTCTTTCAGCGTTCTGTGTACTTTGGCTACCTGCTTCTGGGTTCTGTATTTTCTCGCCTATTATAGCAATAAAGAAGGTCTTATCCTTCTCCTACTTTGATGGAAAAATAAAGCAAAAACATTAGGTTATTTGCTGACTAAAGCTTGAGAAGAAAATGAATGTTTCCCTTAATTGGGCAGAAATGTGGGTGACAGGACAGTGTCTGTGAAACTCTATTAACTTGCTTTTACTCAAGTAGTTACAAATACCTGCACAGGGCAGTTTCCTTTATTAGCAGATTGAGTACCACAACCTCTTCTCTAAATTGAACCTGAAGAGACTGGCCCAGCAGCCACCCAGCAGTGCCAAGGCTCATCCACTTCCAGTACCTTTGTGATGTTTTCCATGGAGCTATGCCAACCCCTGGAGTCCTTGTCAAACTTTGGAGGATCATGGAAAACTGGGATGGAGCAGGGTTGCCATCTTCCTCCAGGGTACACTAGACCACTATTCCTTTAAGGGCTGCTGTTATGGGTGTTTCTGTTACAGAAGGCTCAAGACCACACCCCAGGTCCATGCAGACACCCAAACTTCAGGAGCACATCTATGCATCCTCATAGTGGAAGAAGAGGACTGAAGAGGACAACAGTCTATGCTTGCTCCAGACTCCCAGATGCTCTCCCAGAATCCCCTCTCTCCAACAGTGCTCAGCATTAATGACGGCGCAGGAGGGGAAGTGTGGGTCCTGCAGCTGGGCACACCGCCTGCTGAGACTCGTGTTGCCAGGCTCCCCTTGCAAGTGCTGTCAATCCTTATGTGAGCCTCTTGGAGTTCTCCCACTGAGCTTCAGAAAGGGAAAAGCAGTGATTTCTTTCCTTACGCAAAGTCCGCTCTCTTCACAAGGCTTACCACCTCTTTCCCTACTCAATCCTCCTCTTAACTCTGACTGGGATAATGCTAGAGAGCGGGGAGAGCTGGTGGCTAGACATTTTCTGAACTGGCTCTTTTCACTAATAACCGGTAGGAAGGTGGTAGACTTTCTCAGCTTAGGACCTGAGATATATTTGTTCTTGGCTTTGTATCTGAGCAAAAATTCTGGAACCTGAATTTACTATTTAACACCCTGTTAAATATATTATAAAGTTTAGCACTCTGCTACTACTAATCTACACATTTTCTGTGAAGAATTTGGGGTACAAAAAAGATACCAGGAAGCCTCAGGCAACCTGAATCTTAAATACACAATTGCAATCCTCACATCCATAAAAGGGGATTGTCTCACCTAATTCCATGAACGAATGTTTTGTCGTGGTTTCACATGCTCCCCCTGAAATGGACACATCTTCATTCGAAGTGTTTCTCCTTCTCATCCCTGGAGATGACTCCTGCACAAAAATTAAAAAGAAAAAAAAGTTGTACTTCAGAGAGAGTAGGAAATACCTCTCTGAGATTCACCCAGAATCTACCAACTCTCTTCTTTACAGTCGCCAGCTTCACAATGCTTCGTTCTCATATTTTTTTTTCCCACATAAAAACTGAAAAAGGAAGGGTCATAAGATGTTACAATGTTCATAACACTCCCCTAGCAACAGACCCAGTGAATCTTTACTACGGCATTTCTCTCGTGTGGCGTAAATGTGGGCACAGACATAAAGTTATGGATAAAGACATAAACGTAGACATCCAAAAAAATAAACCACAAAGCCCATTGTTGTATAAACTCCGAATAGTTCGTCTCATAACATTGATTTGCCACAGAAATCCCTTCCGTGTTTTTCA
Source organism: Vicugna pacos (assembly GCF_048564905.1). Taxonomy (NCBI): domain Eukaryota; kingdom Metazoa; phylum Chordata; class Mammalia; order Artiodactyla; family Camelidae; genus Vicugna; species Vicugna pacos. Next base: position 15,500,363 of record NC_132988.1, read on the forward strand.
GGGAGAACTAACCGAATGAGTTGAATTCACCCAACATTTGGCTGAGACCAGGCAGTCTTGGATTTGAATTCTGCTCTGCCCCACAGCTTTCTCTACCCAATGAAGAAGCAGATAATGGCAAAGTGGCTTGCCTGGCGGTGGTTGTGAGAAGTATCAATCTCACTCTGATGTGCTCTCTGTGACAGTGTGTTGGGGACATAGAAGATGTGATTCGTTTACTCAGCAAATAATGATCAGGTGCCTTGTGAACACCAGGTACACATTGAGGGTTGAGGCAGTGGCAGTGAGCAAACGAGACTAAAATCTCTGGTCTCAGGGAGAGCACATTCTCATGGGAGGAGGCAAATAAGAAATGAATTAAAGAGGCAAAATGTTCAATGTGTTCAATAGGAACCATGAGACCTTCTGCAATCAATCACTTGATGACCGTGGGGCTGTTGTGAATGCTTTTGCGACTTAATTTTCTCCTCCGTGGAAGAGAGATTGTGGGGTTGATCTCTAGGTGGCCTTCAGCTTTTGGCACTGGCATCTGGTGAGTCTTTTCTTTAACTCTTCTGGCTTCAGTCTGCTTTTTCGTTTCAAAATCAGGATGGCCTCCACATAGGCAACACTCCAGCTCTGCTCACTAAGGGAGGCAGAAATTGAGGTCAGGAGACTGGTGTCTGGATAACTGGATGTGATTCATAAATTTGCAGTGATTGCTTTTAATCTACTACTTTTTGTCCTAAAACTCAGACCTGAATAATCAAGCAACTATATATTAACTTTACCCAACAGACTTTGGGCCACCTGTCTGTTTCCTGCTTTTCTCGCCAAGCATCCCTCCTGGGAAGAGCTGATTGGAAACACAGCAGGATAAAACTCATTTCTCCCCTTTCTTTGTTCCATCTGTCTCTCTTCTCATCTGGGAGATCTCTCGTTCACTTCCCCACTGCTTCTCACGTTCAAGGCTGAATTCTCCACCTGTGCTCTTGATCCACGGCTTCTCAGCTTCGTCCAGATGTTGCTGTCATGGTAAGTCCCACTCTTCCCTATCTTTCCAACAATTTGGACCTCTCCCCCTACTGACTCTTACACGCTCTGCAACTATCCCTGTGTCTTTTCCACTGAAAACCCTTCATTCCCTCTGGCTAGTGCTCTAACACACACTCTCCTTCCCTGACCGAGCTTCTCTGAAAAATAGGATGCATTTCTCCTACCCTCTTACACATCTCCTATTGACTTTTCAAAGCACAGTGCAAGTTTCTAACTGTAACTGCGTTTGAAACTGGTTTCATCAAGGTCTTTCACGATATACCAAGTGTTTTTACTACTCTTGCAGCACGTGACATTATTGGCCATGACGGACTGGAGGTTCACCCCCCACTCGTGTCTGAGACATTCCTCTCTTATCTACAGTCACTTGGATGTTCTCAGTCTTCTTTTCTGGTTCCTTTCTTCTTAACCTCAGGACCCTTTTTTCGTAACTTCCCTCTTTTCACTTTAAATACACTCGCTCAGTTTCCACTGCTACCTTCATAACTCTCAACTTTCCAGATCCAAACCTCTTTCTTTGAAATCTTTGCATCTGATGCATCCTGGATAGTTGTACAGATGACTGCGTGGCATCAGCCTTGCTTTTGGTCTTCAATACAACCCATTCCCAAGTGAGCTCATTAAAGGTCCCCTCCCCCTCCCTCTTTCCCCTTGACAAACTCAGTCTATTTTTCATGTTTCCTTTTACATTGAAGGGCTGCTATCTACTCAAGATTATGCTTTTAATAGTTGCCACATAAATACCTATGAATTTAATTTATTTATTTTAACTACTAATTAAAGACTGAATTCAAATTCTCTGTCTCTATTAAGCTTTGTGACTTTGAAGTTATTTAATTAATATGAAAAATTAAACTTTTATAGTAGTATATGAAGTTTCTGTCTCATATATATTTATATATAGGTATATATGTGTGTTCATACACACAACATGTATCTTTACCAACACTGTTCATTACCAGAACCTTTAAGTTTTGTCAGTCTAATGGGTATGAAATAGAATAAAATTGCTATCTCAATTTAAATGCCCAACCAGCAATGGGTTTTGTGCTAGAAAAGTGAATACGTGTTGGGCAAGTGCTTAGAAGAGTGCTTAGCATATAGTAAAACCTTAATAAATATCATTTATAACTCTTGTTAGCATTATTATATAGTATTCTACTGTAACTGTAATATAAAATTTTATCCATTTGCTTATCAATGAATATTTAGTCTCTAACCTTTTGCTATGAAAAGCCTCGCTCCAATGATTATGGTCTTCCATTCTCTTGGCCAATAATTGGTCTGAGAATGGGTACATGACCAATCCTGACCAAAGCAGCATGAACTTCTGATTTCCTCACCCCTTTTAGAAGCCACAGGGATATCAGGGCCTCCTTTCCTTCGGGACGTTATCTGTCTGGATGAGATCCACAGAATAGCTGCAGCATTCTTGCTGCCAAGAGAGGGAGAGTCTAGTCTGTGATACAAACTGAGATGCTAAGAATGGCAGAAGCAGTATTGGAAAGAACTGTGTCCTTGAAGACTTGTTGAGCAGTTATAAGTCTGGTTTTGGTCTAAACTCTGGACTCAGATGATAGTAGATGTTCATGTTAATTAAGCTAATTTGAAATAAGACTCTGTTGCCTACAGCCAAACGAATTTGAACTAAAGTTGCTCCTCAGTACCCGCAGGGGATTGGTTTCAGGACCCCTGTGGGCAGCAAAGTCTGTGGATGCTCAAGTCCTTTCTATAAATAAAATGGTGCAATATTTGCATACAATCGACACACATCCTCCTGGATACTTTGTCATCTCTTAAGATTAGAAGACTCCTTATAATAGCTAACACCATGTAAGTGCTGCCTAAATAGCTGTAAATACAAATGCTGTGTAAATAGTTGCCAGTGAGGCAAAGTTTTGCTTTTTGCAACTCTCTGAAACTTTTTCCTGAAATTTTCGATCTGCATTTGGCTGGTTTTGAATTTTATTAAATGACTGCTGCGTTTACTGATATGAATTTTTTCTTTACACTGTCAAATTGGTGTATTACATCAACGCATTTTCTAAATTTAAATTGTCTTAACAGCCTCAGGATAAAACATACTGAGTCATGAGATTGTTTCACCCGTGTCCACATGTGCACGAACACACGCAGAAGTGTGAGTCAGTTTACTATGTCATACAGTATTTTGCACCTATTTCATAAATGATCATGGCTAATAAGTTTCCCGGCTCCATTTACTTGCAGAATCATTATCAAACTCACACTAGTTTCAAAAAATTAGTTGAGGAGTTTTAATTTTTTCCTAAACTCTGAAAGAGTTTTATAAGAAAAGGGTAATCTATTTCTTGATAACTTGGTAAATCATGTCAATTGAAACACCTAGACCTGCTGTTTTTCTTGTATGTAGATTTTTCTATAATTGTATCTTTTTAATTGCTGTAAGTCCCTTTTAGATTTTTTATTTACAATGAGTACATTTTATTAACTTACATATTTCTAGACAGCATTTTGTGATTTTAAACTCATTATCATAAAGCTTCTCCTACTTTTAATAAGTTTTAAAAATCCTCAATATTATCTATACTTATGGTGTTCTTTTCAATACATCTATCCATCCATCCATCAATCCATCCATTGCTCTTCTCTCTCTTTTTCTCTTTTTTTTTTCCTGACCAATATTGGCAGAGTTTCATCTATGTTAATAGTATTTTTCTAGAACTGGGTGTTTATTTCATTGTCTTTCTTTATTCTTTTTTTTTCTTGTTTGCTTCCTTTACATTCATTTTCCTCCATTCATTATTATTTTTTTCCAATTTTCTTCCATTTCACTTTGCTATTTTCTAAGTCCTTGATTGTAATTCAGATCATTAATGTTTAATCTGTTAATTAATGTTTAATATGGTCAATTCTATATTAGATAGGAGATGCTCTAGGCTAATATAATGAGAGGATCCAAAGTACATTTTAAGAAATATTTTGAATAGGAGTCCAGGCCTCTGGTGACAGCTTAAAAGCTTTGGGACCTGAGAGCTTTCCGTTTTATTTGTCTCCTTTCCTGAGGTAACTGACCTCATGTGCACAGGAGAAGGTTATTCAACAGCACAGAAGCATTCCAGCCCCGGATCACAACATCACTTTCATTCCCTTATATCCCATTTTCCGAACCCAGGACAAAGGAACCATACTGGCATCTGCTCTGTTGGCTGGCTTGCATAGATTGCCGCCCACGCCCTCACCGTGCACAGATGCGCACCCATGATTATATGTCATTTAAGAAATGAAATAGCTCATCACTGTATATACATCTTCATCTTTGGTCTAGGTTCAGATCCTGGCTCCAACACTTCAAACCATAGCATCCAGCAAGTCGTTTACATTTTCTGATACCTAGTGTTCTCCTCTGGAAAATGAGGGTAATAAAACACGCCTTACGAGGCTGTTGAAAGCCTTCGAGGAAGTGGAGTGTGTGCAGTTCTGTGAAGTAGCATTCAGTAAAACACACCTCTGCACACTTACAGGAAACGCCTCCGTAAAGGAGGGATCATCAAGTGTAAGTCCCAAGAAGTTCATCGGAATATGTACTGTGATTTTCTTGTTATGTTTCTGCTTTGGGGACAAAGAGCATTGCTTTTTAAAAGTGACAATTCTCTAATCATGGGAAAGGGAGATAACTAGTTTGTTTTCCTCCAGGGAGAAAAAGAGATGCAGGAAACACCTGATGGAATTTTCTTCAGTGCTACAAAGTTGGAGGCTATAAATCTAAAACACAAGTTGAATTACTGTTGACTTTATATTTCCTCAGGGTGCTTTTGATCACATTATTAAACTGTATCACCTTCATTGACCTAATTTTATCATGGAGTCCAAAGGATTAAAGCACTACTTTAAAAAATAAAATGAAATAAAATAAAATAAAATAAAATAAAATAAAGGTTTGTTCCAGGTGGTCAATCTGATATTCTTGTTAATTCCTGCCAATTGCTGTTAATACATTTTTGTTGCTCAGAAGAGCACATGTGGAGCTAAATAAATTTCAGCTTTCTTTTATGGCACATTATTTCCATAAGAGGAAGAAGGCTGTAAGGAGTTGAGCTCCCTCTTTCTTATTATTTTATTTAATATTTATCAAGAGCAATAGCTAAGAATAAAATGAGAGCTGTTATTCTTCACAAACTTAATGAAATCAATTCTGAAAATATAAGATCAGCGATTCCAGTCACCAGCTTTTACCTTGAAGATTAGGATGCCTAAGTCTTAGAATTCAAACGTCATCCCTCATACACTCCCTAAAACAAATGATTATGGTCCCCAAAAGAAATCAGTTAGGGTGTGAATTCTTCCCCCTTGACTGAGTATGAAATGAAGCCCGAGGAGCAAATAATTTGTTATGTAATGAAATTCTATCAAATATCTTATCTAGAAAAAAAAATCAGTGAATTCTAAAGTTAACAATACTACTGTGGAGGAAAGATGAGGAGAGATTGTGGAGGAGAGAGAAGCAGAACAGAGAGGGAGAGAGAGACAGAAACAACCATACAGAAAGAGAGACGGAGGGAGGCATGTTCCCCCAACACCTAAGTGAGGTCATCTGCTCACTGGGCTTGTGTGTCTAAGATTCTAGAATGGGCGACAGAGAAAACATGAACAGATTAACTTCACAAAATATCTGGAAGTTCATTTTAGTCAATATTTAACTTTTCTTCTACCTAAATATTTTTTTCTGCTTCTTCTTAAGACCGTGATATACAGCATTGGAAGAACCAAGACATCTCAGTCTCCTTCCTTGCCGTCCCTGGTCTGTCTCTGGGGGAGATGCTGTTGCTCAGAGAAAGGACCTCAGTGTCCCCAGAGGAACAAGAAGGGCGGACCCTACACAGCGCCACACCCTAGATTGCTATCCTCTTCAAATGATGTTGGGTCTTTTCCCCAGTCAAAGGAATCTGACTTTTAAATTGTAAACACGGCTTTATATGAGCAATGTACGTGCTCCACTCCTTTCCCTCACACTTCTTTTCTTCTCTCAGGTATCATTACTTGATTGCCCAAGCAAGCCAGTTTTTCCCAGACTAAAAGTCTACATTTGCTGAATGCTCTCTTGACACAACATTAGTGGGGTATTTTTTGCAAATACAACTGACTGTCCCAGTACTGGTGGAGATAGCATGAATTCAGAAAAAAAAAAAAGCAAAAAAAAGCATACTTGGAGGTAACGGGGAAGAGGGAACGACCGGAAAGAAGCTGGTAGCTTTCTCAATTTGCATTGCTAGTTTGTGACGCTGTTTGCGGCTGAACAGTTTCTCTCTCCCAGCCACGATTCCCTTCTGCTCATCCCTGCGGTGGAAACAGTATCCCATGTGTGTGACACTGCAATCTGTCACATGGCGTGACTGTCATCCTCACACGTTCGGCATTAGCCATACCAAGTGTGAGGAAAGGAGAGCAATGTCCTCCATGCTCAGTTAAAATGTCACGGAAACTGTGAAAACACACACAGTGTTCTGTGTGCCCATCTTCCAGCATGATGCATTCTCAGTTTTCTGCAGCCAGCAAGCCTTAATTCAAACCAAACAAAAATATCGATGGGTTGCATATGGTATACTTCTCAGCATCATTAAACCAAGTTGAGCTAAACAACATCATCCTTACAGCATTTTCCCTGGACTAAACTAGGCTGCTCACATTTATAGTGCCTCCAAATAAGGGCACGGGAAGGCACCTGAAGGAATCAGGCCTGGCTATTACTCCCATTTTTCTGGATGCTCTTTCTCAGTCTTTTGCGGGGGGGTCCTTCCTCATGCCCCCCGCCTCTAATCACTGGGATGTCCCAAAGTCCTTACCTTGGGCATCTTCTCTTTGATAGTCTTTCATATTTACACCCACATCCAAGACAACCTCAACCAGACCCATGTCTTTAATTGTCTTCTATATACGATGATTCCCAAGTCCCTCTCACTAGCACGGACCTCTTCCTTGAAGCTTAAATCCATATAATTAGCCACCTACTTGACATCTCTCCTTGGGTGGGGAAGAAGCAGCTCAAATTTAAAACGTCAGCTACCTCCAGCCACCAACGTCCAAACCTGCTTTCTGCTCTGAGTTCATGGCAACTTCAGTTTTCGAATTGTTCTGCCCCACAAACCTTATAGTACTCCTTAATTCCTTTCTTTTTCTTATAACCTGTTATCAAATCATCAGCAAATCCCATCGACTTACCTTAAAATATATCAAAAACGCAGCCACTTCTACTCACAACTGCTGCTACCACTTGGTCCAACTGACGTCTCTGCTTGGATCCCCCCTACCTAGTCTGTTCTCATCACAGGAATCAATATCTCATCTCAAACATAAGTTAAATCATGCCACTCTTTCTTTTTCTTTGTTTTAATAGACTTTATTCTTTTAGAGCAGTTTCAGGTTCACAACAGAATTGAGCAGAAAGTACAGAGATTTCGCATATAGCCCTCCCCACCCACACATGTATATTCCCCTACCCTCAACATCCCTCGTCAGGGTGGCATATTTAGTACAATCGATGAACCAACATGGGCATATTATTATCAACCAAAGTCCACAGTTTACATCAGGGCTCACTCTTGATGTTGTACATTCTATGGGCTTTGACAAATGCATAGTGACACATAGCCACCACTGAAGTATCATACAGAATAATTTCATTGCCCTAAAAATTCCTCGTGCTGCTCTTATATTCAAAACCTTCCAGTCACTCCTCTGTCAAAGTGAAAGTCATAGATAGTCCTAACCCCTGAGGTTATTCTCTGTCACCTCATTACCTTTCTGGCTCTTCCAGACCCACTGGCCTCCCTGATGTTTCCTAAGAACTATTCCCAGTGTTAAGACCTTTGCTGTTCCTCCTGCCTGGCATGCTCATACCCCAGACGTCTGGAAGCCCATCTCCTTCTTTCCTTGGAGCTTTCTCCCCAGTGTCCTCTCAGAAGTCACATTCTCAGTGAGGCCTTTTCCCACCAAGCTGTTTTAATTCCACCTTGCTGCCTGAAAATTGTATATCTTCTTTCTCCTTTATATTTTTCTCTTCAGCACTTATCACTGTCTAGCACGTTACACTTCACTGTATTTCTCACTTACCTTGTTGGCTGACTCTCCTTGCCACCAGCATGTGAGCAACGTGAAAGCAAATATTTCCGTCCCCTGTTTCTCTCTTGTTTATCCCCAGCACCTAAAATAGAACTTAGAATATAATGAGGCAGAAAGAGTGAAGAAATACAAAAGGAAAGAAGAAAGAAAGGAGGAAAGGAAGAAAGGATGGAAGGAAGGAAGGAAGGAAGAAAGAAAGAAAGAAAGAAAGAAAGAAAGAAAGAAAGAAAGAAAGAAAGAAAGAAAGAAAGAAAGAAAGAAAGAGAAAGAAAAAGAAAGAAAGAGAAAAAGAGAAAAAGGAGAAAGAAAGAGACAGAGAGCAAGTTAAATATTTTTCCTTCAGACCTTGAAGAGTAGTCTACTCTGGGGAAAGGACATTTTAATTTTCAGAGTACTTTTTTCACTTTTCCTCTTTATGAGAATATTCATGCAGTTTTTAAGTGACTTGACTACATTTTATTTTATTTGTTTCTTTGCTTCCCTCTTTCTGTTTTTTCTCTTATTTGTTTTTCATCTCCTTCTCACACCATCTCTCAAAATATCCCCTGAAAGTTGCTGGGAAATGAGGCAAGGGAGTACAGCACGGGAAATGGAGCAGGAGGAGTGAGATTAGGATGCTGTAGTAAACACACACACACACACACACACACGGATTGCTTTTTTCCACTAAGGCAGGTCCCACTGGCAGTTATCCATAAAAGAAGTCCCAAATGTCTTGTTGCTCTATTTCTAAACCTTCCAAAAAGTCATGGTTTTAAAAAGCATATTTCTAGTAATCCCTAACGTTGAAAGCACCGAATCATTTGTTGCATGTTGAAAAGCGGGTGAGAAATGGAATCCACAAACTAATAGGGTGAGCAAAGAACCAATTCTTAACCCAACCTTGTCTATACAGGGGAGCTCAAAGAATGACATGATAGATGAATTTTTAAAAGGAGTGTGGAATTTACAATACATCAATGTCAATATTTAAACTGTAGCCAACTTTTGAGAATACAGAAAATTGATATAAAAATGGAGTAATTCAGCATCTAACCCTTACCCCAGAAAACCAAATTCTTTATTATCATCTACCTAAGTCTTGTGCTTGAAGACTTATCTGGGTAAATTGCTCTAAATAAACACAATTTTTTTCAAGGTTGTAGACTAGCTAGGACAATGTGAGTAAAAAACTATTCATTAGAAAGAACATTCCTTTTTTCCCCCCAAATGTGCAGTGTATACATCACTTAAACCATGTATCTAGCTATTGTTCACTAGTAAATTAGCTTACAAGGAACTATTATTTAACAGTGTGTGGCCATTAAACTCCCACTCTAGGACGTAACTGCATAAAAGTAGTAGAGAATGCTCCAAAGTGTCCTTTTGTCAAGGTAAATATTCATCACAGATACAGACAAAAATACGTTGATGACTATTTTGAACTCTAATGGTTGGTTTATCCTAGAAATGTTTGCATTTTGCAGCCTGGAAAAGTCAAAAGATATTGGCTTGGAATAATGTTTTTAACACATAAAATAATGCATAGCATTATACAGGAAACCAATTATATTGAAATAGTGTCAAAATATTAAGAAAATATTTGTGACAAATAATGTTCTTTATTTAAACATTAAATAACAATCAAGATCTAGCAGTTGGTCTTACAATCACCATAATTTCAAAATGGTGATGAGAATAAAATTTCTAGATATCTACAATTTGTATATATATGACATTATGAAATACCTAGAAAAATCTAGGATAAAGTCATAGATACTGCTACAATAATGTGGTTGATTGCCTACATTCATAAAAGAAGGGAGTGTTAAAATTTGAATTATAGCTGAGTAAAAATTAAAATGTACTTTTTTTGCATCTGAATTTGCAACTCCCCTTGGATTCTCTAACACCTCTTTAGGGTGAGTGGTCCCTTTGCAAGAGTGTATGATTTAGCGCCTCTCCTGAGAGTTTTTGCTGCTGCTGCTGCTGTTGTTTTTGTTGTTGTTTTAATAGTTGATTTATGATGCTTTTTTAGTTTCTAGCGTACAGCAAAGTGATTTAGTTATATGGATGTATATATATTCTTCTAAGGGATTTTAATGCATCAAAATGGTGTTTTTTGAGACTGTCAAATGACACTTATGTTTTTCTTCTCCTCTTTAAGAATTGATGTTTGGATTAAAAAAAATATATATATATATATCTCCCTTTTGTAAATATTAACTGTTATCTCTAGCTGTGATAGATATTCGCTTAACCCAGGGCAGCACATCCATAAATATATTCGTGTTTCTTTCCATGTTTCCCCCCGTATCATCACTAAAAATGTTAGTCTCCTGTGCATTCTCCAAATTAGTTAGCAGAGAGCATTTGCTTAAATGAAATTCTCATTTGTGATGCTTAATCAAAAGGGGATGTTTTCCCCCAGCCTTTTCCAACTTGACTCAAGAAATAGCTGAAAGTATTTTCAATGAGACTCATTAGGTGGTTCTGATTAGTAGCGGGCTGCTTGTTTGGGGTGATTGATGCTCACTTCTGGAGTACCAGGAAAGGGCGCTTTGCCAGATTTAGAAGTCATCCCACCCTTATGTGGTCTGTAGTTTTGAACAGAAATAAATGAGGCTCTGGGTATTTAAATGTATTTGCTCTTGGCAAAATACATCTCGAAAGGCTTCCTGGAGATCCAATAATTCTTGAAAATTAAACAAGATGACTTCAATATCTCAAATTGTATTAGAACTTTCAGAGCGTTTTTGCTTTCAATGAAGACAAACTACGTATGGGTTTAAGCAAACCTGGGATGTGTACTCGCTATGTTGAGATCTTTGGGACCCAATACAGATTCTAAATCACTAACACAGGCTTTATTTGGAATCCAAAGATGTGCCCTAGAATTAGAAGGCTAGTGTGTCATCTTAATTTTACCTCTGATAGTCTGCAGGGCTTGACATTGTAAGTGTCCTATGTCTCTATGATTATAAACTGTGCCTTACAAGATCTGATGCTAACACAATTCTCCTTGGGCCGCTCATGGGGAAATAAGAAAGGAGAGGGTTTTCAGCACATACATCAGGGAAAGATGAAAGTTGATATTAAATGAATATTTTATAACAATTAATTTTAAGTCACTCATGTCCTGAACACCAAGTGTATACAAAGTACTAACTGGTACTTTGGGATATAACTTAAATAAGTGACAGATATCTTTCCAATTTATCCACTTAGGATTGTGTCCATTTAAATGTTTAATGCTTATAGTCTTCCTCATTCATTCAGCAAATGCTTATGGAGCACCTCTACCGTCACGGGCATCATGCCAGGTAGACCAAACATGAAAATGGGTAAGTCACGGGCCCTTCCTTCAATACGCTCACACTGTGGGAGGAGGTAATGATTAAATACTCTTTAAGAACACTTGCTCTTTCTATTTTAAGGTAGCTGCCTTCCATCTCTAGATATTATATCCCTGCGTTCTCTTTCTCTCCCTTGGATTCAGATAGGAACTACAGAAGATGATTAAAGATATCTTTACCATCCTAGATGGTTTATTTCATAAGCTAATGTTAAAAAATTAAGGCTTAGACACTTGTTTCTCATTTTTATAGAATCTGAGTATTGGTGTGATTCAGAGACTAAAAGGAAAATTATTCGGTTAGAACCCTTTGATAAGAAAAAGTCTTTCCTCAGTTTATTAGCATTTTCCCACTCTAGTCACTGGTAACTTCTACATTCTGAGGGAGGAAACCATCAAAAAAGGAAAAGAGCTGAAATTTTAATAAACTCAGTTCTTACAAGGGATTGGACAATGAGGGCAAAAACCTTGAGATGAATACCGTACTGTTGAGGGTCGGATAACTGCTGCTTTATTTAGCCATGCTTTGCTTTGAGTTATTTCTTATCAAGAGAGTTAATTAACAATTGCAGCATTTAATTCAGCCTTAAAAGAGAGTTACTAGCCCACTCATCCAAGAAAGACCAACAAACTGTTCCTTACTGTGCATGAATTCTTGTTTATACCACACAATGATACTCTCATTCTCTCACAGACTAACACTGTGAAAGGAATTATGGGTGAAAAAGATTTGGGAAATAACTTAGAATGGATCCCAGCCATATAGACCAAAAAAAGAAAGAATAAAAAGGGAAAGAGAGAAAGAAGACTAGGTCATGAGAAAGACATGATGGGAATGAGACAGGAAAGTGGAAGGCATGAGAAGGGGAGAAAAGGATGGCGAAAAACAAAAACAAAACCAAAAAACAACTGCTACTAAAGTTGTCAAAGTGTCTGGATCAAGTAGTAAAAAAATGATGAAGTTCGAAAAAAAACAATTTGGGAGTCTATTGACTCTTGCAGACTTAAAATTTTGTAGGACTGGAAGAAATTCAGGTCATCAAGGTTCAAGAGAAATGAGTTTCTACTGCCATTTTTATGCGAAAAGTATTTGAGGGAACCATTTTTTAAACTAGATAATAAAAAAATTAGCAGGCTCAGTGCTTTTAAAATGAAAGACAATTGGGAGGCTGAGAAAGTGGGGGGAAAACAGAACTCATGTCTCAGTAGCTTTTGAACGTTGAATTGTTTCAGGGGAAGAGTCCAAATGAAGTTCACTTCCAACTTCATTATGAAAAAAGGAGAGAGTAGGTTTTCTTGGTTTTGAGAAGGCTCTGAAAATACTGTGTGCTTTAAAATGACCTCAGTTTCACTTACTATTGGGCCACTATAGAAAAGTGATTAATTTGCTACAAGTGTGGGGGTCTTAATTTTTAGGTTATAGGGCTGCAAATTCCATTTTTCAAATCAACTATGAAAATATATATGACATGTTTTATATCTGCACAACCTACATTTCAGTTTTACTCCATTGTTTTCCAACACCTCGTTCACTTCTATACCTTCCTATAATTTTTAGAATTAAAAAGTATCTTGTAAACACACACAGACAAAGTTTTCTGTCAAAGGGAGTCTCAAATCCAAAGAGAAAGAAAATATGACGGACAGCATATTAAAACTTAACTTAGATCCACTAGCAAATTTCCATTAATTCTTCAATGTCATGTCATCTGCCTTTTCATCAGCCCTTCTGGGTGCTGGCCCGGTACAATAGCCCTTATTTTGAGAGTGTATCAGTCACCTACAATGTTTTGTTCTCATTTTATGTATTTTGTAGTGAATATTTGTAAATGGATTAAGTGCATTGGAGTTTATCAGCTGGGAGAGGGAGTTTTAATTTACTTCTCCCAGAAGAGAAATGCAACTGGGACTGGTCTTCTGTGTGATTCAGGAACACTTACTGATGTCATAGTCTGGGATTCCATGCCGGAATGAAACAGATGATCTAGGAGCCAGCTTTATCAGAGCATTGTCTTCCAGAGGTCTGCCAACAAACTCACCTTGCCCTCCTGGAGAGTCCCTTCTCTAAAGGAATGGCACCAGAATTAAGTCAAGTTGGTATCCCATCAATCTCAAGGATTTGGGAGGTTATGAGAACGTTTGCTGCTTCAGGTAAAGTTGCCAAGAATTTTGGGTGCTTACTTTTGATCCTACCAAATATATTAGGCTTAAATCCACAATAATGCTTTTTATGGATTTGAACATTAAGACCAAAGGCTTATTTAAGGGGGGTAGGTTTCCGGCTAAAGTGTAATTTCTAAGCCAATTCACTCATTAGCCGAGCCCAAGGAAGTTAGCGGTTCATCATGTCTGACTTGAACATTTTTACATAATCCCCGGAGTGAGTCTTTTCACTTTAGGCTCAACATTAAAGCTCAAACAAGCATCAACTGATATAAATTTTAAACTTAATTCTACTTAGAGAATGTTCTTGTGTGCAGTGGGCAAGAAACATGGGGCGGTTACTCCACTCCCTGCCTGCCGTCTTCACCGAGGGAAACTTTCATCTGACACAAAGAATTGTCTGCTTCTTTTCAAAGTCAGTTTTCCTCAGTGTCTTTCCCACCCTCATGTTTATAACTACATCTGGTTCATTAAGACATGGACTCAGTAGAGGACGCGCTGTTTTTCGCAGGGGGAAGGAGGCCCTGTGAGATGTGTAAACACTGTTTTCTCTCTTTGTTCCCCCCCAGTCCCCGCCCTTGTGGTGAGGCTCTGATGGTTAACACCTCATTTGCAGTACTCACTTTCTCCACCCATAATTTGGCCTCCATCCCTTTAAGTCATAACTCCTAAGATGAAAAATAAAATAGTATCTGTGGAATTCTGATCCATGAAGGGCAGCCTTATATAGAGTATGCACACTGGGGATGCGGGCAAGCATTTTAGACGATGCCTATGTTTGGGTTAATATCAAACACAGTTTCCCAGTGGAATAGGAACACCCATGAGCCATCTTGCAACTCAGCAACTGTTGGGCCACAGTTGCTCAGCAATGCACACATGTATCAGGCTGATTATTTGATGATTGTGGGAGGGAGTGGAGGCATGGCTTCAAAGTCTGAGCTCAGAGGAAGTTTCAGCTGGCTTGAGGGCTTTCTCCACCAGCCAATCCTGAGACAGATGATGGAGAGAAACACAGAGACAGAGGGAGACAAGGAGATCCCCTCCCCCTCAACTGTCGGCAGCTAGGAACTAGGCGTCGCCAACTGCCTATCATTCGTCATGTTCTGAGCCCTTGTGGCTGTGAGGACAGATGTCCGCAATTTTCAACTCTTAGAAACATACATCCTGGAGGAGGGCAGGCCTAAGGTAATATTATTTTTATTCCCACCTTAGCTGTCCTGTGACCCAGGCTGAACGCAATCCAAGACGTGCAAGTGCATCACATTTATAACACAGCTGTGCATGAAATGGGGCCAAGGATTCACACGTTCCAGCTCTGGCCTCTCTCTGTGGAGGTCTCTTCTCATGTTCTCATATCCTCACCTCCGGTACCGCCCCTACTCCCCAGAGCCATCTCCACAGCAGCAGGACCACGTCTTCCCCCATGGAAAGTTCTGGCACCTTTTGTCCTGTGGATGAATGTTACAGACGCCATGGCTTTCCTGTTTTGCTCAGAGCTGTGGAGATATCTGGTGACATTGCTTTCTTGGGTTGTATTGGACATGAGGGTGAACCCTCTGCTGGACACATTACCCAAAACAGACTCCTTTTTATAGACAAGAGAGCTGGAGAGTATTTGAACTGTGCTCCAATAAATGTATAGCAAGACTTTGGCTTTAAGTCAAGGACAGCAGGATGGAGGTATGGGGGGGGGGGTGTTGGAAGGAGGTTAAGGCTCCCTCAGCCTTTATAACACAGACCAGACGTGAATCCACACGGCGCTGTAGCAGCAGCCATGGTGGTTTTGTTGTGCTCTCCAGCCATTTGACTTTCACAGGAAGAAGTATTTCTCTGCGAGTTGGGGGCTTCCTCTTTTCTGAATCTTGGGGCCTGGATTGCTTATCAAATCACTGAAGAAATGGAAATGTTTAGATTTGGCTCAGTTCTCATCAGAGTTGAAGCCATCCCAAAGCTGAAAAAGCCTCCTTGTTCTTCCCAGATGGGCTTGTTTTAGGAAGAGCTGGGGACTTTCAGAGAAGGACGAGCAAAAGGTGACATGGATCAATGACCTGCTTCTCGTTGGGCCTCCCTGTCCCTAGATCCTAAGTTTCCATCACCAAAAAACCCAGTCTTTTGTTAAGTCAAATCTTTTCAGAAACATTCTCCTTGTGGTCCTATTTTATGTCTTGGGTAACAGATAACAAGTCCAATCTCTTTGTCTCTCTCTTTTGCGTCCTCATATTTAAATAGGTACAGAGGCCATAGGGGCACTTCAACAAAGTTTACGGAGATTCTGTACAAAGATAAGAAAGGAAAGGTAAGATGCCTCTATGAAGTTGGGAAGTGTGGTTTGCGCAGTTTCTAAACAACCCAATTCAAAGAATAGCATGTTCTAAATCAGGGTAGTAAATTCTGGGTTAGCTGAAGATCGAAACACTGATGGAGTCATGATACCACAGGACTTTCTATCATGAGACTTATTCATCTTCCGGCCTTTTGAGTCCCTTCTCATCCATTCCCTGCTCCTCCCTCAGGGACCAGGAGAGAGGGAAGAGTGGGCCCAGAGAGGGCGGTAGAGTCGTGGGGAAAAGCAAATTCCACAGAGCCAGAAGAAAGGAAGTGCCGATGGGGAGGACCGGGAGTGTGGAGAATCCAACAGTGATGACTATGGAATCATGAGCCTCTAATAAGATTTTTTTAGGTTGGAAAGAAAATTGCAGTATAAGGGATTTTATAGGAATCTTTAATAGAAGGCTGAAAAATAAAAGTCAGAGAGGGGAGAGGAGTTTGACAAAAAGAATTGGGGGGCAAGAGAGGCTTCCAGGCTGTCTCTGCTCACTCAGCTCCACAGTGCCCTGTGAGGTTGGTAAGTGTGCTCCTGTTTGAACAGGAAAGGTTTTCCTGCATCAGTGCACTCTTCTTCCTAGCCCCGACTCAATCTCTGGGAAAAAAAATCAAAATCACACTTGGCCATTCTTTTAGTTAGTCTGTTCAGTGAGCTGATTTAGGTCATTCCAAAGTTATCAAACCTGGTCTGAAGTTTCCTGGTGAAGAAACAAGGCCCTGTGACTTTAGGTATACCATTAAGGAGAAATGAAGACGTGGTCATAAAAGTGGTTCAAAATCCAATTTGAGTCCTTTCAAGGCCCTCAGGGTTTAGCAAGATATTGGAGCCTTACAAAGTGCAAAAATCAACTCTTTTTCCCCCCTTCTCACTTAAGCCAGAACGGTGGCTATTCTGAAAGCTAAAATAATTGTTTGCTAAGAATTTTGTTTCCACCAAGAAATCAAGGCAAACTGAAATCACAGTTCTGTGTATAAGGAACAGAATCCCTCTGTAAAGTGATGCTGGCTTTACATGTTGTGTACGCCAAATATTTCAGTAACTGCATTCACCATATCCTGGTTAGATAGCCTGCTGTTTACTAACATACAGCAATATTAAGTTGGAATATTTTAACTGGAACTGTGAAAACGTGCAAATGTCCTGGCAGGTAAGCGCACTTCTTTTTCTCTTCATTAAGGAAGCCCTTGAAAAGGGAGAGATAACTCTGATGCTGGCCACACTAAGAAACTTGAAGTAGGAGCTCAACGTCTGATGACACCTGCAGTGACATTGTCCTGGTCAGTATACCTCTGACAGTGCCATATTTGAATGTGATGACTCTGGAGAGCAAAGTCAAGAGGTATGGGCATCTGTTTACCTTTTTGGCAAACAAATCACTGTTATGTTTTACAAGCTCTGCCAAATTTCTTCTGATCCAACAATCACCCTTAATAACAAGTGGAAGAAGAGGTGTGAAAATGAATGGTACAAAAGAGCTCCCCTTTGACCTCAGAAAATGAAATGGCTGCAGACCACATTCAGGAGGCCCATAATTTATTCCTGCCTGTAAGCACAGTCATTCTCGATGATTTTTTTTAGGCATCTGGTAAAGCGTATTGGATAGACTGGGAGTATGAGATTTGCAGATACTGACAGGTATATATAGAATAGATAAACAAGTTTATACTACATAGCACAGCGAAATATATTCAAGATCTTGTAGTAGCTTGCAGTGAAAAAGAATACGAAAATGAATATATGTATATTCATGTATGACTGAAGCACTGTGCTATACACCAGACATTGACACAACATTGTAAACTGAAGATAACTCAAAAAAACCCCCAATAAACTGCTATTAAAAAAAGTATTGAATATCTGAAACATTAGTCAGATGAAGGAATTGGGTAGAGGGTGGAGGAGGCTACAGGAGAAGAATCCTAAGTGTTAATGAGACAAATAAGATTAGTTCTTGCCCTGCAGGCTAAGGGTAGAGCATCTGTATTAGTTTGCTAGAGCTGCCATAACAAAATATCACGGACTGAGTGGATTAAACAACAAAAGATCATTTTCTCTCAGTTCTGGAGGCTGCAAGTCCATGACCGAGTGTTGCAGGTCGAGCTTCTTTGGAGGCCTTTTTCCTTGGCTTATAGATGGCCATCTTCTCACTCGGTCCTCACAAGAGCTACATGAACTTTGCTCTGTTTGTGACCACACTTCTGGCATCTCTCTGGTTGCCCAAATTGCCTCTTCTTATGAAGATACCCATAAGATTGGATTAGAGTCCACTCTGATGGTCTCATTTTAACTTAATCACCTCTTCAGGACTTTATCTCCCAATACTTAACATTCTGAGAAACCGAAGGTTAGAACATCATTGTATGAATTGACAGTGGGAACACAATTTAGCCCTTTATAGAGACATGAACAGATAAACAGAAAAGTGCAACAAAACATTAGTGACACAGTAATAGAAGGCTGAATGGGGGATGGAAAAAAATATCCATTCTACCCAGAGCCCTCAGAAAAGGAAGTGAATCATAAATCAATTCATGATGTTTCGACAAAAGATGGGTAGTGTATGGAGTTGAGGAGAAGGAGGGACATTTGGGGAAAGCATTCTAAGCACAAGAGGATGTATAAATACAGAAAAGGAGCATGAATCTGGCTTTTATGGAAGAAGGTCAATCCAAGGGGGTAAGAGACAAATTTGAATGATAAGCAAGTCAGATTATGCCAAGCCTTATAATCAGACAGTATTGTCTTATAGTCATGACAGCACATTCTGGACTTAGAACTGTGTCCAAACTGTGGCTCTTCCACTTCCAAGTATTACCTTGTTTAAGTTTCCTAATGTTTTTGTCCCTCCATTTTTTTGTCTGTAACATAGTATCTCTATGGAATGATCCATCAATCAATCAATTGTCCCTGAGACTGTACAAGGATTCCTTGAGCTTAGCTCAGTGTTTGGCACATAGCAGCTATTGAAGACCCATTATTAACTACCATTATTCTTCTGTCATTTAAAGGTTTTGGACTTTATTCTGCAGGGTATTTGGAGACAATGAATATATTTAAGTAGAGAGGTAGTATGATCAGATCTTAACAATCATTCTGGTAACTGCAGATCATGGATCAATGAAGTGAAAGTCTGCACAGGAATAAAAGAACCAGTTTGGAATATCCTGCAACATCCATGTGAGTGACCAAAGAACATAACCATATGCTCAAGTAGAGAGAAGAAGAAGAGAAAATAGACTTGAAAAATATGAGATCGACTTGATAGAATTTGATTGGGGATTTAAAAGCAATAGAAATATAGGATGATTTCCAGATTCCTGGCTCAGGGAACTAGGTGAGCCATCACTGAGAAGAAAATAAAACTCAGGGATTAGGTCTGGAGAGAGAGCTTATGAGTTCAATTTTGGGACCATTTATCCACCATACAACTCACAACTTCCATCTTTTCTTGCCAAGCTTCAATTCATATGGTCCATTTTGGTCTTTCACTATAATCTTTCTTTTGAAAATCCCCTCAACAACATTGCCATTCTTCCCCCCATCATTTCACATAATAAAACATCAACCACAGTTAAAAATGCATCCTCAGAGTAGAAAGTGACTTAAAAAATGTCCACAGTCATGATGACTGGCCTTGTTAAATTATGAGCACAACCTCAAGTGAGTCAGAAGTATTGCCCAGGAATCTTATTTGTCTTGTCAATTTGCCTTTTACAACTATTTTAACCATTCCTTTTTCTGCAAACATATCTGCAATCCTCCTTCTCAGCTGATAAAACTTGTTTGATGTTTTACCTAGAAGTTGGAAGCAACCAGAAGCCTGTGTCCTCATCTTCCCAGCACAAAAGCTGTTCTACCTGCATCTGTCACCATAAACTCTGCCTTTCTTCCTACATGATGAATGAGGTGTCTCTGCCCTCCCTATGAGACCAACCCGTTCACTTGTGCACCGTATTCCTATTCCCTCTTGTATAAGCAAAACCTTTCTCTTGCATTGAATCTCGCTTTCTTCGTTAATTTCTTCTCTTCTATTGGATGATTTTCATCAATGGACAGACATGAAATAATGTCTCTCATCTTAAAAAGCAGCCTCTCCCTTGACACCAGATTTGCTTTCTACCTTCCACCCATTTCTGATCCATTTTATGGTAAAACTTCTTGAAGTAATGTTGACATTTTGCCTCCTCCTCTCTCTCCTTCCTTCCTGAATGGTTCTTTTCTTCAGTCCTCAGATGCTTCTCTTCAGTTCTACCCCCTCTTCCTTCTCTGAGTCCATTCAGTCTCATCTTTTAAGCAGTACCTTTCTTCTGATAAAGCTCTACCTTCAGCCTCTTTTTTGAATCCCAGACGTGTATATCCAATTGTTCACTCAGCATCTTACCAGATACACAACAGAATTGTGGATATCCTCCTGCCCCACATCCAGCTCCTTCATGTGTCCATTCACCCAGATGCTCAATTTTGGAGTCATCCTTGACGCTTTGCTTTCTCTCACAACCTATGTTCAAGTCCACCAGCCAAAGCCTGTATCCACTCTACCTGCAGGGTATATCTCAGATTGAATTACGAGACGTGAACCTGATAATAGAATTATTAACAGTAGCTCACCATCATCTAATTATTTGTGACAATCCTCTATAATATAACAAACAAGCAAGCATGTTAGCATGTGTTCTGCTCTACAAACTGAGGAGGTCTGAGAAAAAGATAACGCCATTCTCCTTACTGTTTCATCATTAAGAAGCTGTACTTTTATAATTCAAACAATCTATTCTCCATACTCAAAAATGTCACCATAACTTGAAATAGGTGTATTCTAACAATGCAAATGTTCAAAAAAAGAAAAAAGATAAAAGATAAAGGAGATTTTGTATGTGTATCATTACTAGTCAATGAATGCAACAATCCTAAACTTATTGTTTTTAACAATGATATTGCAGGAAAAGGGATGTATTCCGATCTCTCACTCATAGAACTAATGTTCTCCCATTTTCACTTTGTTCCTAGATAAAAGCCTATTTCCTTGAGCATATTAGACCATAATATAGGGATAAGAAAATTCAAAGTCTGACTCTATTTCTAGTTATGTGAACGTTCAGCGTGAAATCTCTGAACTTTCCTGTGGCACAGGGATTACATTTTCTCTTGAGCCCTTATAAGGCAAAGGTAAATTATCACGCACATAGGATAGAATCAGTGTTTTCCACGCAAAATTACTTTTAAAAATGTGAACAATTTCCTTTGACAGCCACATCTTTTCTTAGGCTAAGGGGATAAATTTCACTAATAAAAGACTCCTGAAACTTTCCTTTAAAACAGGAACAGCAGACAGAAAGGGCCAATTTAAGTCAGACTTCAGGCTACACTGATGATTGTGTGGCCACCGGTGTTGCTATCACAGCAGAAAACACGTCTTACAGGTGCTTTGCTCATATTTTGTATTTAGAGGCTGAAGAGTTAGTTGTCTCTCTCATCGCTGAAAGATTATGTGTGCACCCAAGTAGAAAAACAAGTCACTTTGTGTAAAAATTTTTATATAGAAAATTTTCATCTCATTCCAAGAGACACTGTCAGCGTGGAGATGAACTGATCAAGATGGCGCCAGACTTAAAAAAAAATGCGTTATAGTTGGGGGGCAGAATATGTGAGGAGTTTCAGCAATGGGGAAATTGCAAGGAGGCACCTGAATATCGAGGGAAGAAATCCAAAGACAGTAGCGATGCTGTACTAGATGTATTGTCTCTGTTCTCTTCACCCCGAGGGTATTTTAGTGATTGGTTATGGAAAAAAAAAATCACACGTTACATGTATAATTGTGAAATTGTAATTCAGTGGTGAGCCCATGAATGCACAAGCTTGGTTTTTCATACCGAGCTATTTCTTTAGTTTTTGTCTTATTATGTTTTAATTCAAAAGAGCATTTTTGTTAATAGAATATGCAACGTTTTGTTAATATAATATGCAAACAGGTAGTAGAAAATGCACAGCGGTGCCTTGGAATTTGGAAAAAAGAGATAATACATGAATGTTCTGGTTCCTGAGGGACAAAAAGCATTTGGACACATAGTTTCAAAGGAAGCCAGGGTATCGGTCTGTTCTGGGCATCCAGACACAGAATAATAATCCAGAGTACAATCTAGCAGCTACTGGCAACCCACATACCTACCTGTATACAGCGCCAGTGTTGCCTGGCTAGTGGGATGGCCAAAGGAGAGGGAAAAGGCCTTTCCCAGGGGATGGCTTCTAGTGGGAAATTGTTTTAAGTAAGCGTCACTGTCAATGGGTGTTACTTTCTGACGAAGGAAGAAAAATCAGCTTTATATCAGCACCTAGCTATGATAAATCTACACCACCAGTTGAAATAATCTTGCTCTCTGATGACACGCTCTCACCCTCTTTCTCTCTTCCTTTCTCTGTCTCTTCTCTCTTTCCTCCTCCCTCGTTCCCTTCCTTCCTTTCTCTATCTACCTATCTATCTATCTGATCATAATTTAAATTCCAAAGCATACGTCAGGGTAGCTAACCACAAACTTCTGGGGCAGCAATATTATCAGTGCTCTTCAGAATATCCCAGCGAATCCTAACAGCTTTCTCTCCAAGAAAGTCCTCAACATGCTTAGTTGCCTGCTGGTTTTTACACCTGTTTCTTAAAGGTTTCTGGATGAGGAAGGGAAGGGGGAAATGGTAAGACTTTTTTTTTTTTAATCAAATAAGTTGACTTTAAAAGAATTTATTTCAACCTGCCAAGCGTCTAAGAAAAATGGGTAGCATTTTATCATAGGCAACAAATGATATCATTTCCCTGGTGTTGCTTGTGATAATCACATTACTCCCCAGCAACTCTCTAGGTATCCGTGAAGCTGTGAGGTGTGATTCCATGGCAGCTTGGACGTTCCATTGTAATTTATAGTAACATGAATTAATATCCATTTATTGTGAAGTGCTAATGAGATAAATACATATGGCGGCTTCATGTGGTCCTGTATTCTCTTACTTTAAGGGGGAAAAGAATAAAAGGAAAACCTTGCATAAAGTACCAAATTCCCTGATTATTCACAATGAAAATGTACTGAACTGTCATTCTACAGGCAAATAATCTGAGGTTACCAAAAGCTAAGGACACAATAACAAATGATGAAATATTGGGCACTTGGGAAAAATCCTCAATTGATCCCATCAATCAAATTGTTGTGAAGAGTCAAGCAGATTAGATAAAATGTTCCCAGGACATACTGGATCACAGTGAATTTTGGTATGTGTCATGTAGCCTTTTCATGCTCCTAGCTTTGCATTCAGTAGCCAAAGATCTACACAGCTCCTCCCTGTATGTTTCTACCCTATTGACAGACATCATACTTGTGACTTGATTTGGTCAATGAAATGTGAGCTGAAGTGACAATGTACCTTTTCTTTTCTGTCTGACATGAGCCCAGCAATCCTAGATTTGGGCTGTTCAATTAACCTGGATCAACAAATGAAAAAGAGATGGAGCAGAATTCTTTCAGGTGGGCCAACCCACAGTGAATATGCAATGAGAATAAGCCGTAAACATTTGTTATTTTAAATGACAGATGACTTGGAGTCATTTGTTACTGCAGCCCAACTTAGCACAAGGTAACTAATACACACATTTCAAAGAGATGAGAATTTTCTCTATCTGAAATAAAGAGACACTTTAGGTTGCAAACATGTTATTCTGCTTATAGTACAAGGACTATGTACAGATCCTAACAGAACTTAGCTGCCTGGGAAAACTTCTTAGTATTTCCAAGATTACAAAAATTTCCTTTTGGTAATCTGTAAATTGTTATCTTTATTGCAACCAAAGTATAAAAGGAATACAATTAATTGATAGCTGTGATGTTATCTGTGGTAGAATATTGGGTGTAACTAAGAACCCAAAATTAGATTTTCATGCTAACAATGGAATTCACAAAGAGATTTCATTTATTTGCATGAACAAAGAGCTGAACACTGGGACAATTTAATTTGCTTTTTAGACAAGAAGGATAGTGATTAAAAACTAAAGGAAGGCAAAATAAAATCATGACTATTCTCAAAAGGGAGAAAGCTTCTTGTTATTCTGAATGCATAATGTTGGGTATGCCTTTTCAGATGAATTTGTACTTTACAATGTTATAACTTTAAAAAAAATCCACATGCTTCTTCTACCTAATAATAGATTACATCAATTTTTGAATTGTTTGAAAAAGTTATGAAACAATAGCTATCCCATTGTACTCCAACAAGAATGACTTTTCAGACAAGTTACCCAAACTTACCCAGTGCTATTGCCTTACTCAGTTGGGCATATCCTGGATGCAAATTTGCTGAGCAGTTTCTAGGAAAATAAATAGCAGCCTAATATTTGATGCTATATCAAGATGTACAGGTCCTGATTTTCAGGCACTTTTGCAGAGTGAAGGGAATTATACTGTTGTGATTGAGAAACCAGCGTGGAGGACACATGCCCACTGCAGTCAGACCTGGACTTACCACTCAGCCATCCCTCAGATCTCTCTCTCTCCTTTTTATTAAGCTCAAGCTGCTTTTCTAGGACATCAAACAAATATAGATCATATTTCTAGTGAGAACATCAACCGTAGAACTGTAGTCTTTCATAGAAAGAAACTTTAAATGTGAGTTATTTCCCATCCTCTTTCCCCAAACCCAATACAATAACATCACTGTAGCCTGGACCTTGGTCTCTGCTTATACATCCCTAGAGACAAGGAACTTAATATCTCCCATCTCCTTATAGCTGTAGCTCTTAGAAAGTATTTCACATTTTATTTAACTGTAATCTGGCTGCCTCTTTTTTCACTCATGGACACTAATTCTGTTCTTAAAGTCACGATGAACAAGTTTGGTCCCTGTTCCACATGAACAAACTAAAGTACTTAAAACCAGCCAACATGCCTTGGTCTTTCTCAGTACAGGACTGACTCCCTGTCCCCAAACAACTCTTCCCTTTTCTAAACAAATATGTCAATACCCCTTACTACTTCTTATATGTCAGGACTTCTTATCCATTTGCCATTTTGACATTCTCCCTCGAGTAGATCAAGCTTTGATGCCATTTCCCTTAAAACAGTAGCCTAATAATGGTCTAGGAGGCGTTTACTGGCTCCCAGGACTGAGCCCAACTGATTGAAAATGTAGAGAAAGGCACAAGCATCAACTTCTCACTTTGGGGGTTTCATCAATGGGTTACGTGAGCAACTGACCACATTATTTATTCATTAGTGCTCCTAAGGAGAGTCTCTAAATTTCAGTTTATATGTGTGGTTCTAAAACCTTCTCTATTCTAGGGTAGAGCTATGGGAATTTTTGGAAACTTAAGTTTCAAATCTGAATTTAATAACCCTGCTAATATGGTTGAAGAAAAAAAAAAGATTGGATAGATAGTGATAATTCCCATCAACTCAAGGTCATTTGAAGATAAACTTTTGATATTATGTTCTTTAATGGGATCCACCCATTCCAATGGGATGGTGGAAGGGAAATCATTGAGAAGTGTCGCCACAAATGGACTGTTCCAGCCTTGTTCAAATCCCTTGTACCCAATATAAACAGAGCTCTGCGGACTTTTGTCTATTCACTCCCCTTCCATGAAACAAATATTGTAAATGACTGTTAAGTCATCTTCTCAAGCCTCTGGTTAAGACGAGGAAATCCTAGCACAGCAGCACAACCACCAGCCCTTACACAACAAAGAGAAAGATGAAGTTTTATTCCAAAAATACTCCTTAGCGTCTTATTTCTTACAGAAGTATGTAGCTACTGACTGTGATGTTGTAAACATGACAGTCTCCTCAGTGAGAGTTGAATTGATTTATTAGGAGCAAAATAGCTATGTGGGTGGGACTCAATTGGCTTATTAAGGATCTGATGGCACTAATTGCTTGCACAGTGGGTGAAAGAACAAAAGAAGGAGGGAAGAAAGAGAGAGTGGCAAGGGGCCAGCGGAGGGACCCCCCACTGGTCAGCTGACAGGGGAGGAGAAAGCTAGGAAAGAAGGCTTCTGCTAGGAAACAAGAAATTGGAATACCATGTTACCCCGGATAAAATTCTAAAGAAGAATTGTATTGTGTTAGATCTCAAGACTGGCAGAACAGTCACTCGTCCCGTCCTGCCTGCACAGATGTTTAAGCACAAACACTGCAATAAAATGAGGCTCTCCTTTCTCACTTATGGACAGCCAGCTTCTCTGAGATAAAAGGAATCTTGGCTCTGAACTGAGGGAAAGCAGGAAGGTCACGGGGTGGTGAGGAAGTGTGTGAGAGCAAGTTCAGACTACTCCCAGGGCACTGGGATCACGTCAAAGCTATGCCACAGGCAGCCCAGTCACGATTAAGAGTATAGATTCTGGAGCCAAAGAGAGCTGGGTTCAAGTTTCTGTTCCACTCTTTTCTGTCTGTATGTTCCTAAGCAATTTATTTAATTGTCCTGAGACTTGGTTTCCTTAGGCAAAGATGACAACTGCCTAAATCACAGAACTTTTCTGAGATGCATAGGAGGGTGTATGAAGGTGGTTTGTATAGTGCATGGCATATAATGAACATTCAACAAGTGAAGTCATTTACAAAAATGATTGTCAGAAGAACAATTCTGTATAAATCACCTTCGGAATCTCTTCCAGATCCAAAATGCTATCCGTCTTCATCTGTACGGTTAATTAGAATCACAAAATGTTAGAGTTAAAAAGGACCTTAGAGATCCACTATTTTAACCTTCTTGTATTACAAATGGGAAAATCAAGGTCCAGACCAAAGATCAAGTGTCTTGCTCAACGTCCCTCTAAAGGAATTCTTAGTGGAAGGTGAACCTTAAATTTTAACTAATCAGAATTGTATTTAAGGAAATATTTTGCATGTACCGTGTACTGCAGCTATCATCTGCAGACCTCTGCGAGCATCAGTCATCAAAGTGCAAATCACCACTGCCCTGTAGCTAAGTATTAATTCTCATTGCTTATTTAATAGGTATTAAGCACCCGCAAGTAAAATTCAAAACATAAAAAAAAATTACCCTTGTTTTAGTGAAGTTTGCTTATAGATCTTTTTGGTTAAAACTTTGCCTTCTTCCCCTACCCAACTTACCAATCACTTGTCTCTATACAAATGAGCCTTGGTATCATCAGGGCTGAGGGCCTTTGTTCATATTGCTTATGGGCTGTGCGTACGTCGCTGCTGGTTGCAGGTCTGCAGATGGGAGGGGAGACTCTGTAGCCCTGCATTTAGCTATGAGTTTGCAGCCCCCACCTGTAATGAACGGGCCTGGCTGTAGCTGTGTAAATGGAGTCAGTTGAGGAACATTTGCCCATGCATCATCCTCTTCAGGACTTCCATGTCCATTTAGGAAACTGCCTCTGGAGCATCATGCCCATTGTGCTACAGCGCTGTTTAAAAACAGCCTGAGGGGAGATGACTCAGGTGATGGTGGCCAGCTGTTCTTTCTCTACCGAGATGAGAATTTTGAAAAAGCTATTTGATGATGGCATTGTTTTCCATGGCAGATAAAACCAGGCAAATCTCTTGATTGGAAGAGCCACAAAAGTTGTGGAAACTTCTTCCTCAGAACTATAAAAGCATCTCTCTTTTGTGTCTTATTGTGCAGCGGTTTGTCAGCAGCCTGTCCAGACCTTGCTCCTACAGGTTTTCCTTATCACAATGATCACGTGACATGTTATAATATCCCAAGAGATCCTGAGTAAATCAAGCTATGTCTTGAAAAGAATTTCTTTCCACCGGCTCACACAGAAGACACCCCCCTCCCCGAATGTGCTCCTTCTTTTCCTGAAGGAAAGAGCATGGGAAGAAGTGGTTCTTTACCTGCAAAGCGAAGAGCTTCTCTATAGACTGAGCAGAGTAGTAGAGAAGGTGCTTATTCTGTAAAATCAAGAGAGATTAAGTGAAGACCTTGGCTCTCATGTTGCTGTTGTAGGATGCAACTGAGACCCTGGGCTGGTGACCGTGCCTTCACCAACTCCTCCCCTCTGGGGGATTGCAGGAAGAATTACAACAGAAAATGAAGGCTGGGTTTGATTCAGGGATCATAGTGGGTTTGAAATAAGCCAGTGTTTATGTTGTCTCCAAAGAGCTTAATAGCTCAGAGCTTGAACTTTTGTGTTTATTTTAAAAATGCCAGGGAACAACATTTTTTCCGTTTTCCTTCTGCAGTAAATGTTGGTTGCCTCAAATCCCTTCATGAATGTATTATGGAAAACTGGGACCAAATTTCCCCCTTGTTAGCCAAGTGCATGCCTGCTGAGGTTTTATGTTAGAAAATACAATTTTCTTTAATGGAAATACACAGCAGAGATCTAAGGCATCAAGCACAAAATCACGTAGCTCAGAAATGCATGCCTGTACCCATTTTTCGGGCCAAACTCTCTTCTACCTTCCATTGATTTTATGCACACTATAAGCCAAACAATACCAGTTTTACAGATTCTCTATTTTTATGAGTTCAACTTTACAGCATTTTACCTTTCTGTGGACCTGAAATGAGTTCATTTCATACACACACACAAAAAAACCCTTCATTAGGTATTCATATGAAGTTTTAATTTTTTTTACTCTTGTTTATGATCTGATGCCCAGAATATTTTGAAACAGAATATACTGAAGTGAGTATTTTATTTGCTTGCCTATGTTAACAGAAAAAGAAAACAAAAACCTCTTGTTCTATAAAGTGCATTAAAAAATACCTAATAAACTTTCTAGTCTCTTAAAATTTATAGATGCTCTTAGTTTGACAACCAGCTTTTGGTCTTAATACCACAGTAGTACGTGTTGGTAAAGAAGCTCTTATAAAACCAGGCGTCACATCAGTAAGGGAAAGCAGTTTGCCGTCTATTCCAACTCTTATTGAAAGAGGGACTGGTGCACTGTGGGAAACATATGAAATTAGGAGTTAGACTGAGGTTCAGATCATGTCTTCGAGCTTACATAATAATAAATTCCTAATCTACACAATGTATATACTAAAATCCATGTCATAAGGTTGTGGTGAGTACTACCAAGTAACTCGTACAGAGTTCCGAGCGCACTGCTGGTACATAATAGACTTTTCATCAATAATGGTCATTTCTAGTTTTTTCAAAGCTTTACTCTAAGGAGCTATTCTGAATCCCACGTATATGTCTTCTGTCGGCAGAGACTCAGCCCTGCAACGTCATGGAGAATGACCCATTCACATTTTCAAGTGTTCTTGACCTTGGAAAGGTTTTCAGTGATGGGTGTCAAGGAAGAACAGCAGATATTTAAAGGCTGTGTTTCTATGTGGGTTCCACAAACCGATGAATGAAAAACTTTCGTTTTATAAGCCACATATCTTCTAGCCAGATATCTCAGGAAAGCAACAGTGCAACAGACAATCCTGTGTTGCTGTTCTGTGATATTTTTATTTTTTGGATCCTTGGACAAGTTAATAGAGCATTAACCATAAATAATTGTTCATGGAATTTTCACCTGTCCAGAAGAGGAATAAACTTGTAATTGTCCTGTGCTCTGCAACCAGTAAGAATAAAGAAAATCCTCCCACGACAGGCTATTTCATCAATATGAGAATATGTGTAAATGATCAGCTGTCTCCCACCTTAAAGAATGATGGGAGTTTGACAGAAATATAAGTTTAGCTACAGAAGGTTTCATCCTTTGGGGCAAGAGGTTGCTGTCATTTTTGAAAATCTTTAAAAAATATTTAACCTTAATGTTAAGTGTACATTTCACATAACTTATTCTGACATTTTTTAACTCTTGCCTTTAGGAAAACAGGTGGATTGGTCATTGAAAAGAGAATACAAAGTGCTTTTCTTTTTAAAGAATACTCTTAAACTTTCTGCACACCCCAAAGACTTGCCCCTCTGGAAGTCATGATTTCCCGCTAGAACGTAAGCTCTACAAGGGCAGGGATCTGTTTTATTTGCTCATGACTCTCATGTAGCTATAGCAGCAGTTCCTGATGCAAAATAGGCGCTTAAAAATTGCTCATTGAATGGATGACTAAACAATCATTTAGATCAAAATGCAACTTTATGTTGCGTGTAACTTACCAAGGCCTATTAAGGAAGGGCAACAACTTGCTTTCTTTACCCCTGTGTTCGCTGAAAATTTCCTGCTGTTACTCTGGAAGATAAGCCCAATGGCGATGTGGAGGTGCCTTCCTGGCGTGATCACACTGCCCTCCAGCTCCCTTGTGGAAGTCACACTCTGTCCATCCCCTCCATCAGCCTGAGATTTAACCAACTTTTTTAGTTTTGTTGGTTTTTTTTAATTACAAATACTCTAACCAAATATACTCTAGGTCTACTAAAACAAAACAAAATGTTGAAAAGCAAAGCTGAGTATCGAAAAAACTTTCAAAGGTTTATTTTTTATGCTTCATCCTCTATCTAAATTCCACAAATCAATTTAGCATTTGCTGAAAACCAGATATGCACCGAGCACCGTGCGGGACAGAAATGAGTGCGTATAATTCCAGGGTGGAAATTTTCTAAATATTTACAGTAGACAATTCTCAGTTCTTGGTGTTGAGCTGTGGTGTCTGAGCTCTTGTTAAATGTTTGTATTTGTATTGAATAAGTGTGTGTATATGTACAGTGTATACTTGGGTTTTTTCCTCTCTAATTCTGTCATCTAGAACAAAGAACAGCTGATTTTCCTGTTTCTTTTAATAAGGGTCAGAATGTCCCCAATTTAGAATGCCTCAGATATTGAAATGTGATGACACGGTGAAAAAAAACTCTTCTGAAAGTCTAGAGGAAGTCATTTCACCAACAACATTCTGAAGTCTTGATCTTTGGGGTCTTTCTTCTTCTTTGGTGTACAAGACATTTGTATTCTCCTCACAGCCTCCTATAATTCCTAGTCCTCATCTTCTGTACGACCAAGCTGAAAAATGTTGGGATTCCAGAATCATCAGGCAAACCACACAGCTGCTGTCACATCTCTTGTCTCTATAATCTCCCCTGATTGATATATTTGTGCTCAGAATGGATAATCCATCCTTTTAAAAGGTTAATATAAAACGCTCATGATGGCAATTTTCTTTGTATGTGGTTTAATTCTATCATTTCCCATCCTCCGTTATTTTCTTCTGTTCTTCAGGACTGGGCTTACTCACCCCTCTCTCAAGAGCATAGTTGGAAATGTTCGCCCGTTGCCTGTGAAACACAACATGGTTGTAGTAGTAACAAAGGACATTCAGCCATAAGGATGACTGGGACAGACACGGAGAGAAATTTCTAGTGAATCTGAAGGGGGAGGGTAGAGCTCAGTGGTAGAGCGTGTGCTTAGCATGCATGTGGTCTGCGTTCAATTCCCAGTACTGCCATTAAAGATAAGTAAAGAAACCTAATTACCTTCCCCCCCTGAAAAAAAAGGCGACCAAAAAACCCCCCAAAAACAACCAGCCAAACAAACAAGCAAAAAAACCCCAAAACATCTAGTGAATCTAAGAACAGCGGAACAGAATGAGATCTTTTTCCAGATTGACTATGATTTACAGTCTAGCACTCAGAATACCTTATAGCATCGTTCTCATCCTTTGACATGAAAATCTCCATTTCTCACCCTTTCATTACTAACTTCTGTAAATTTTTAGGAAGCCCCTTGCTTGAATCAGGATCTATGCAAAGTACTGGGGACTACACACACACACACACACACACACATATACATATATATAACATTTTCTTCCTGTGAGTAACTCAAATTAGTGGGAGAAATGGATAATCACAATATAATTATGTCAGTGCAATGGTACTGTAATCAACCACAAGGACATTGCACCAGCAGTAATGAATCCCGTCCAAGGAAGACAGGGAAAGTACCAGAAAGGCGGCTGTATTGAGCTTAGCTTTAAAAAGAAGGCAGGTAGACACACACTGCAGGTAGAAACAGCGCTGGCTCCTGCCTGCAGAGGCAAGAACAACTAGCCTGCGCGTTGTGGGGGAAATGGAGAGAAGCGATGCTGGGAAAGTGGAATGAAGCAGCATCGCATCACTAAAGCGTTCTGACCTAGTTTTAAAATCAAGGGTTTGGGAGCAGAGACCAAATCTGCCTTTTCGAGAAACAGCTCTAATACTAGAAGGAGAAGAAGAGATGGGAGGAACAAGGGACTGCCGGGAAGCAGAAATATTAAGAGCGATGTTTTTTTCTCTTTTCCCAGTGTTACCTACCATTCACTCAATGGAGCATTCTTGATATTATTTTATCACCTCAGTTCTTAGTCTTTATTGTACAAAATTGCAGATTTGTCATGTTTAATGTCTAAGCCTGTCATGGAAGAATGAGTTGTCGCCTTTAAAACTTCCAATCTCAAGGTCATATGTATGTCCATGAAGAACCATTTATGGAGATTAGTCAGTTCTTCTCAAATAGCAGCCTCTGGCAGGTGCAGCGCAGAGCCAGTTCCTGCTACCTCACAGCTCCCTCAGGTAGTATCTGATGTTCTCCAGGATGATCTGCAAGTTATTTTCCCACAGCTTCCAACATTTTCTCAAGGATCTCAAGAGACCCGTTGCAAGTTTAAATCATTCCACCCTCCATCTGCTCTCTCCTCCTCTTCCCCTTCTCTTCCCTCCTGTGACTCCTCTGTCCTTTCCTCCCAGATTCAGGAGAAGCTCCAGCTTTCTGTCTTCTATTCCACCGGGAGCTCTTGACTGAGTTGAGCTTAAGGCTTGGATAGATGCAGCATCCATTGGGTAAAAAAATGTTCTTCCCAGGTAAATTTTTTTTCCCTTCATATTTGTAGGCCAGAGAATGCAATAGAAGTTTCACTAAAGATTTCTGATAAGTGACTTTACTTCTACAAAACATAAAATGTTCATTATTTACTATATTTCTTCATCTCTGCTAACATCTGTTAGAAGACTCTTTGACCTTTCCTAAGGTGCCTGCTCTGAGGTACCCTATAAAATGTACCCAGGCGTCTGTTTCACTATTCTGGGCTCCTAAAGGGCATCGCTCTCTCTCTGTCTCTGGACAAAGCCAAGAACGCCCTTCATCACTTTTTCCATGCTCCTGAGAGCAAGTCCCAAGCCACATGAAATGCTAAATGATTCGGTCATTTTGTTGATGAAAATTTCCTAAATTGACCATTTATCGTATTTATTTTTCTATTTATTGATCTTCATTTCTTTCATTTTTTTCTGTTTTAAATTGGAAACATCACAATCCTATTTGCTGGAGAACCAATGTTCTAGTAGAAAGCTGTAGAATTTAATCACACTAATTCACAACTTCACTTCTTGTTAAATTATTGTTTTTATTACCATCAAAATTACACATGAACATAATTATAAAAGTCAAATAGTTCTACCAGGCTTATAATGAGAAACAGCAGTTTCCTGCCCCCAAATCTTCCAAAGTCTCACTGCCTTTCTCTAGAGGAAGCCACATTCACCCTTTTCATTTCCCCCCATGTTTCTGACTAACATGCTTATACTCTTATTTCTTGACTGTTTTTCATTTTCAGATATTGCCCATTGATTTTCTGCTGTAGAAGATGAAGCTTTAGCTCTCTAGGGGCTTTCTGCTCACCTCCCACAAACACAATTATCTCACAGTTCTTAAGTCCATTTTCAAGTTTACTTTATTATTGATGTATAAATATTTATACTGAGCCACACAGAATACTATTACTATATGTTTTCTGATGTACAACTTTTTATCATTTCATCTTTTATGGCTTAGAATTTCATCTACTTATCACTAATTCATCACCAAACTCTCTTCCAGAAGGATGAAATCCCCTCCCAATACAGTTCTACTTTCTTATCGGAAAGTCTCCTCCCAGAGAATTCAGCTCCATTTTACAGCCAGAAGTGATTATTCTCTTGGCTTTTTCTTTCATTCTCAGTGACCACCATCCCTTTAATTATATTGAGTACTAAATCCCCAATTCCTGGATCATGGGTTTGCTTTTCATGGATTACATCCTAGTTTTGATGAAGCACATCCTTCAAGTGCTTCCTGAGAAATTCACATAAGATAAAATTTTTGAAAACTCCCGTGTCTGAAAATGCTTTACTCTGTTCGCAGATGTTGTTGCTATTTCATTGGAAATAGAACTCTTAAGTTTGAAAGCATTTCAAATCAAAATCTGAAGGCACAGTTCTTTCTTTCTAGCCTCCACTGTTGTTGTGAGAAAACCTATATAATTCATATTCCCAATGTACTTTGTGGGACCACTTTCTCTCTGAAAAATGTTAAGATTTTCTCTTTGTAAACAGTTATGAAATTTCCTCTTAATCTAGAAATGCATTTCCTTCAGTCTGAGAAATATGTGTTTATATATATGTATGTGTGTATGTATATATAAATATATTTTATATATATATATATACACACACATGCTTAATAATTTTCTACTCCATCTTTCTATTTTCCAGACTGCCTTATAGATGAGCTAATATTTTCTCTCCTATTTTACAGGACCTTACTTTTTATTGCATTTCTGGAGAGTTTCTTTACCTTTATCTTGTAAACAATTCATTGACCACCATATGTCTAAGTCCCATTAATGTGTGAAAACTCCTCTGCCATGCTCTGAAAGAGAGGAAGATGGCCTCTCCCCTCACTTTCTCTTGTTCTATGAACATGGGATTGAGGCATCTTACATCAAGATGAGCATTTTACCCTGAGGATGAAAGAGCAACGAATTAGAAGAAGCCTGGGCCCTTGGTAATTTATGTGTGGTTTATTGAGTGTACGACTTAAATGACAGAAAAAGGTATTTCTCTTTTAAGTCATAGTAAGTTTTCTTAGGTTTAGTGCTTTGATGATATATCTTTTTCTCCCCATTTAATTTTAGCTGCATCTACATGTCAAAGTTCATTTCTTATAAAAAGCAAATAATTGGGTCTTGCATTTAGAACAGCGTGTCTTATTTTCCCCCTTTGAAACCTCCTCCCCCGTAGCTAATAGAGGGAAATACTTCAGTTTCAAATTCTACCAGTAAGGCTTTAGTCTTTAGAAAGTCCGGGTTCATGGAACAAATGTAAGATGTTAACCGAGCAGTTAATGTGCCCTGGCAGGTGTTAACTGTCCGTAAATACCTGAAAGCAAGATTTGTCTCAGATAAACTGCACGAAGCAGATAACTTGCCTGAGGAGTCTTGAGTTGACTAAGCAAGTAATTACGGCCCAGGACAAATATAATCCCTCCCAGGGGGTTACCAAGGGGCAAAAAGAAGCCCTGTGTTTTGCTGGTCTCTGAAATTTTCTCTCACAGATCTCTAGAGTTCATTAACCCTTTAATGTATAAAACAGCAGATGTTGACACAAAAGAGCCTGATTGCTTAGAAAACTTTACTCCCTGAGACACCATGGTGTTGACAAATTGTCTATGCATAGTCCCACCCGAGAAGGAGATTTCTTTTAGGGACGAGTATTTCTCAGTTTCATGTATATGCATATTATATTCATCATACGCTCTGACAATTTGGGGAATTTCAAGGAAGAAATAGGTCATAGATAATCTGGCTCATGAACAGTCATCATCACAAAAAACACAATTTAAAGAGAAGCAATATGATATTAAGAATAATAATTTAGTTGTACAGTGCCTTTATTTTCTCTGCATGATCACTCATGCTTACCCTAAAGCTGTTCATGCTTATTAATAATACGGATATCCTTTCTTCCTAAAACCACAGAATGTACGTTTAAATTCTTTAAAGGGTGGAACAAATTACTCCAGCAGTCTTAAAATTTTTCGAAAGATTTATTTATTTTCCACATCATGTCCATTCCATAACCTCTTGCTCACATCTTCAACCACTCAACTACGTTTGAGATGCTTTGGCTCTTCAGGATCAGAAAGGAAAAAGCAGAAAAGTAACTAGGTATTTCTTTTTGGCTTTTGAGGAAAGCCTGTCTTTGTGTCGCTATATGATGTGGTTATACACCACCAAACTCTTCTTCAACTCAATGACAAAAACATCAGTAAAATTGATCTTTTTGTTCAACTAAATCTTTCAGTTAAAAATATCAAGAGATTTAAGCAGCATGCAAACATAGCTTAGAATTGGGAAGAGGTAGAACCTCTGCCTGATGCCAAGAAATTGCACAAAAAAGCAGCATCATGATACCCACCCAGCCTAATTTTTGGAGGCTCCCCAGGATTGACTCAATTTTACTGCTAGTTTCACTTCTGTGAATATTTCAGTAATCCTTTAATTGTCCGGTGGTTTTATTTCATTTTTACAAAGCTTTGCAAGTTTCCTTTAAAATGATTTTTGTGATGTTGACGTACACAAAAATCACTGGAACACATATACATAATATCCTGGGGTATATAAAAATGATGATGACATATTTCAGCTAGCTTTTTTTTTTTAGAAGTACAGAGTTTTTCTAAGCTAAAATATAAATGATGGAGTTTATATATATAAAAAAGTCTCAATGTGTTTTTTAATGAGGCATTTCTGTTTTTCCCATGGCAATTTGAGATAATCACTGTGTACAATCTTTTAAAACAATTTGCCACATTCATTTTTAATTAAACTTGAGTAGGCTGCAAAATCCCTTTACCTTCAAACGAATACTACTGAATTCAGCTCTGTCTCGTCTCACTCAGTGGTCCTCCTACCCACTCCCAGCCAAGCAATCACATAAACAATATTTCCATTATTTGTTTTTTAAAATTAAATAATTTTATTTGAGATAAAATTGGTATATAACATATATTAGCTTCAGGTATGCAATATAATAATTTGATCTTTGTGTACACAACAAAAAGTCTACTTACCATCTGCCACCATAAAACTAATCCCCTTTACCCATTTGGTTCATTGCCTAAACCCCTTCCCCTCTGATAACTACCAGTCGGCTCTCTGTATTTATGAGATTTTTTTTGTTTTGTATTGTTTTGTCTTGTTTTTTTTTAGATTTCACATAAAAGTGAAATCATATGGTATTTATTTTTCATTGTCTAACTTATCTCCATCCATGTTGCCACAATGACGAGATTTCCTTTTTTACGGTTGAGCAGGATTCCACTGTGTGTGATACACAGTATCTTCTTTATCCATTCATCCATTGATGGACATTAAAGCTGTTTCCATAACTTGGCTTATGGTAATTAATACTGCAGTGAACATTGGAGTGCATATATCTTTTTGAATTAGTATTTTTGTTTTCTTTGGATAAATACCCAGAGTTGGTACAGCTAGATCACATGGATCATATAGTAGTTTTATCTTTAATTTTAGGGGAAACCTTCATATTGTTTTCCACATTGGTTGCACCAATTTGCATTCTGACCAACAGTGTACGAGGGTTCCCTTTTCTCCACATCCTCTCTAACACTTGTCATTTCTTGTCTTTCAGATTTTCACAGTTGATTATTTTAGTTGTGGGTTTGTCATATGTGGCCTATATTAGGTACAAATATGTTCCCTCTAAACCCACTTTGTTGATACTTCTATCATAAATGGGTGTTGAATTTTGTCAAAAGATTTTTTTTTCTGTGTCTATCGAGATGATCATGTGTTTTTTTATTCTTCATTGTGCTAATGTAGTATGTCACACTGATTGATTTGTGGATGTTAAACCATCTTTGCACCCCTGGAATAAATCCTACTTGATTATGGTATATGATCCTTTTAATTTGTTGTTAAATGTGTTGTTGAGGATTTTGAATCTATGTTCATCAGGGGTATTTGCCTGTAATATTTGTGTATGTGTGTGTGTTATTCTTGTCTGGTTTTGGTATCAGGGTAATGCTGGTCTCATAAAATGAATTTGGAAGTGACCCTTCCTCTTCAATTTTTGGTAAGATGTTGAGAAGAATAGGTATTTTTCTTTTAAACTTTGGTAGAATTCATCAGTGAAACTATCTGGTTCTTTCTAGACTTTGGTTTGTTGAGAGTTTTTTGACTACTGATTAAATTTCTTTACTAATAATTGGTCTATTTAGATTTTCTATTTCTTCATGATTTAATTTTGGAGACTACATATTTCTAGGAATTGGCCAATTTCTTCTAGGTTGTCCAATTTGTTGTTGTATTGGTGTTCACAGTAATCAGTTTCGATTCTTTGCATTTCTGTGGTATCAATTGTAACTACTCTCAATTCTGATGTTATATACTTGAGCCCTCTCTCTCTCCCTCTTTCTCTTTCTCTCTTTTGGCAAGTCTAGCTAAAGTTTTGTCAATTTTATTTATCTTTTAAAAGAACCAGCTCAGATTCATTGATCTTTTCTATTGTCTTTTCAGTCTCTATTTCATTATATATACTCTGTGTTTATTATTTCTTCTGCTGATTTGGAGCATTGTTTTTTCTTACTTCTTTTAGGTATAAAAGTTAGATTTTTAAAGTTAGTTAGATTTGTAAAAAATGTCTTCCCTGTTGCTTGAGGTAAGCATTTATTACTATAAACTTCTCTCAAAATTGTATTTGCTGCATCCCATAGATTTTGGTATGCTGTATTTACATTTTCATTTCTCTCCAGATGTTTCTTGAGTTCTCCTTTGATTTCTTGTTGATGTTTTGGTTGTTAAGTAGCATGTTACTTAATCTCCACATATTTGTGTTTTTCCCAGTTTTCTTCCTGTAATTGATTCATAGTTTCATATCTTTGTGGTTGGAAAATATGCTTGATATGATTCAATCTTCTTAAATTTGTTGAGACTTGTTTTGTGATCTAGCATATGATTTATTCTGGAAAATGTTCCATGTGCAGTTGAGAAGAATGTGTATTCTACTACCTTTAGATAGAAGTTTTTATAAGTACCTATTAAATCTCTCTGGTCTAATGTGTCCTTTAAGGCTGATTTTTTTCTAATTGTTTTCCGGTTTGGATGATCCATCTGTTGGTGTAAGGAGGGTACTGATGTCCTCTTCTATTACTATATTGCTGTTAATTTCACCCTGTTAGTATTTGCTTTATAGATTTAGGTGCTTCTATGTTGAGTGCATAAATACTTACAAATATTATAGCCTCCTGTTGGATTGAATCCTCTATTATTATTTTATGCCTTTTTCTTGCCTTTAGGACAGTATTTGTTTTGAGGTCTATTTTGTCTGATACAAGTATGGATGAGATTTATTTTTATATCAATTTGCATAGAATACCTTTTCCCCTTCACTTTTAATTTGTGTATGTCCTTAGATCTGAAGTGAATCTTTCGTAGGCAACATAGAGAGTTCTTGTTCTGTTTTGTTTTGTTTTTTAATCCATTCTGCTGTTCTGTGTCTTTTTGTTGTAGAGTTTAGTTCATTTAAATTCAAAGTAATCATTAATAGGAAGGTACTTACTGCCATTTTTTTTTAATTGCCATTTTGTTAATTATTTTCTGGCCTTTTTCATAGTTGCTGTCTGTTCCTGTCTTCTTCTCTTGCTCTCTTCCTCTGTGGTTTGGCGACTTTTTTAGTGTTATGTTTATATTCTTTTCTTATTGTCTTCTGTGTATTTACTACAGATTTTTGTTTTGTTGTTATCAGGAGGTTTTCATATAAGAGCTTATATATCTATAACAGTCTAGAGTAATTTGATAGCAACTGAAGTTTGAACACATTTTAAAATTCTCCGTTTTTACCCACCCCCCACCTGTTATGTTTTTGATGTCATACTTTATATTTTGTGTGTCCTTTAACTAATTATTATAGTTATAGTTAATTTTGCTGCTTTTTATTTTAACCTTCATACCAGCTTTGTAAGTGGTTAATGCCCTAGCATGACTATATATTTGCCTTTACCAGTGAGATTTTTAATTTTGTATGCTTTCTTGTTACTACTTAGTGCTTTTTCTCTTTAGCTTAAAGAAATCCCTTTAACATTTCTTGTAGTGTCTGTTTAGTGGTGACAAATTCCTTTAGCCTCTGCTTATCTGGAAAACTCTTAATCTCTCCTTCCATCTGAATGATAAACTTGTGGGATAGAGTTTTCTTGGTTGGAAGTTTTTATTTTTTTATCTTCCAGTCCTTTGATTATTTCATTCACACTCTTCTGGCCTGTAAAGTTTCTGCTGAAAATCAGCTGATAGTCTTATGGAGGCACCCTTGCGTGTAACAAGGTTTTTAAGATTCTCTATTTTTTTCTTAAACTTTTGACATTTTAATTATAATGTGTCTTGATGTGTCTGTCTTAGGGTTTGGAATTACTTGGAATTATTTGGAACTCTGTGTTTATTGGGCCTGGATGTCTGTTTCCCTCCTCAGATTAGGAACATTTTCGG
The DNA here is from genome assembly GCF_048564905.1 of Vicugna pacos. Taxonomy (NCBI): domain Eukaryota; kingdom Metazoa; phylum Chordata; class Mammalia; order Artiodactyla; family Camelidae; genus Vicugna; species Vicugna pacos. Next base: position 15,540,511 of record NC_132988.1, read on the forward strand.
CCATTATCTCTTCAAAAAAAATTTTTTTTGTCCTTTTCTCTCTTTCTGGGACCCCTGTGGAGTGGATGTCATTCTGCTTGATGTTATTACATGGGTCCCTTAAGCTATCTTCATTTTTTAATATTCTTTTTTTGTTTTCTTTTTGCTGCTCTGTTTGGGTTATTTCTACTGCCCTATCTTCCAGGTTGCTGGTCCAGCTCTTCACTTCATCTAGTGTGCTGTTGATCCCCTATACTGTATTTTTCAGTTCAGCTGTTGTATTCTTCAGTTCTGTGATCTGTGTGGCACTTTCAAATATTTTCCATCTTTTTGTGGAAGTTCTCACTGTTTTCATCTGTTCTTCTGAGTTTGGTGAGAATCTTTATGGCTATTGTTCTGAACTCTGTATTAGGTAGATTACTTATCTCTGTTTCATTAAGGTTGTTTTCTGAGGTTTTATATCTTTTTCTTGAATTTGGAACATATTTTTATGTCTCCTCATTTTGTTTGTCTCTCTGGGTTTGTTCTTATTTATTAGGTGAAACAGCTACCTCTTCCAGTCTTGAAGGAGTGACCTTGTGTAGCAGATAAACTGTGAGGTCCAGAAATGCTATCCCTGCTGGCTGCCAGAGCCAGGCACTCAAGAGGTTTCCCCTGTGTGAGCTGTGCGTGACTGCCTGCCATGGTGGGGCTGTGGCTGTGGTGCAGGGGAGGTGGGGAGCCCCCACTGCCACTAGCAGCTTAAAGGGAGAGGGCCAAAATGATGCAGCCAGTGCCAGCACTAGCAAGGCAGAAAAAGAACTCAGAGATGGCACCCACAGCGCATCTGTCCCTACAGAGAGTCCCAGCTTGTCCCTGCCTCTCCAACAGAAGCCCCAAGGTAGCAACCAAATCTCCTTCACACATGATCCAGGCACTCTTCAAACTGCCCCTATTGTAACCGGTGCTGGGGCAAGTGAGTCTGCATGTGAGCCTTTTAAGTTGCTTCAGAGTTGTTAATCATTCTTATGCATCACAATATTTCAGTGAAGTGGAAGTGAAAGCTAATTTTACAGCTGAAATAAAAGGAAGAGAGAAAATCTGAAGTTGGCATCAATAGTTTGAAAACACAAAGTCTGAGGAGGTAAGATTTTTCCATGATCTGTCCCTGTGGTTTCTGTGGCTGCAGTTGGAATACTTTTCCTGTTTCTCCCCCTAGTAATTACTGCTCCAATTAGCTTAACCCTTTGAGACTAAATTCTGTGATTTTCTTAGGCTCTCTAATGGTTCTAGAGAAAACTAGAGGCAGAACGCACAGCTCCAGAATTTGCAGCCCATTGCATAGCCCAGAAAATATCAGTGGCTGTCCTCTTGCCTTATAAAACAAAAGGTAGCACATCAACCTTTGCCTTGCAGGTAATCGATGTATAATAAAGGGCAGGGTAGGATTGATGTGACTGACCACAGGATGCCCTTTGTGCTCCACGACATGAATTGAGACAATTAATCTGATTTTTCTACATAACAACAAGGGCTCCACTTTGCACTCAGAGAGGCTTTTTATCCAAAGCTCTCCAAGTGCACTGCTCCAAGGAAATGGCCCATAATTCTGTCCTTATCAACACTCCTGTCCTGAGCTGACTGGAGTCATGACCAAAGAGAAAGCAGGTTGCTGATTAATCCCTATTAACTGTCACCTAACAGATTCATGATATAAAATATTCCCTGAGTTTTTAAAACAAATAACTCTAATTTCCATTTAATTGATTTTTGACCTTGAGTCACATTTTTCAATTGTAATTTTAACTTAAGTTAAAACAAAACTGAGCTATCAGGTAATGATAAACCAGCAAAGAGGGCACTGCAGGGAAGAAGTAACTAGATTTTATACGGATTCACTCTTATCAATTTTAGCTATTATTCTAATGTGCTTCCTTCTTTCAACAAGATATCTACATAAAAATTGTCTAATGTCTAATAAATGTCTAATAAAAATTAAGTCTTCCTAGAGTAGAATGAAAATAGATCATATAGTTGCCTAATCTAAACCTTAAATCTGATGGATGAAAAGACTGAGACCCAGAGTTTTGTACAACGTGCTCAAAGTTACACAGTTAATAAGTGATAGAAATAGTATTCAAATGAAATCATCCACTTTCTTTTACAAATATAAAAAGTGGAACCCAAAGATTTTCAGTCATTTGGTTAAGCTTATGCTGGTTGGTGAAAGGACCAGAAATAAAGCTTAGGTCACTTCCAGGCTGTCCCTAAGATATTCTGGACTCAAGGCAAAAGTACCTGTGGAAACTACATGAAATATGTCTAAACACTAAAACATTCATCATCTTGAAAACTTGATTAATAAGTTATTAATCAAGCTCAAAAATTGTTAAATAAAATATGTTCTATAATTCTACTTTGACAAACATACCCATCATAACCTGAAATGTTCGCTATGAATGAAGTTTTCAGTTCTTAGACTCGTCGGAGCATTTGAAGAGAGCTAGCCTGTAGCATGCAGCCCCTGGGCTGCAGCCAGCACCACTTTTTTCATTCCCGGCTCCATCCCACATCATTAGAGGCCTCACAGGCATACCTCTGGACAACCCAGTCTGCACATTCAGCATGTCTGAGCCCCATCTGCATTCTTTCTATACTCTTGAGCAACTCTAAGGCCTAGGGGAGCACTTTCCAGAGATGGAGTCTGCCTTTGGGCTCATAGACCCAGGCAAGAGACCTGCTCAGATGGAGGAAGCTGACTCAGAACAGTTGCTCATTGTAGCTCACAATCCCAGCTAACCAGAATCTGGTCTAGTGATGCTGGCGGGTGGGGTGGTGTTGCCTCTGGCGAGGCGCATTCTATTGGCTCCCTAGACTCCTTGTCATAGTGCGGTATGGACAGAGGAGGGCCAAGAGGTGGCAGCTTGTAAAATATGGACGCCTAAGGCAGGGGCCTCCTTTGCCCTGGTCAAAGGGAAAAATATTCTCTTTATCTCTTCGTCCTGTGTCTTTCTCTTCTTTACCAGGATAACCCTCTGGGCTGTAATTGTTCAAAACATTTTATTGTCCTTCAAATGGGAAATTTACAACATCTTAATTTCTTGTCTCATTTTATATTTTAATCAAAACAGGTAGATCCACAATGTTGGGATGATAATTCTCTAACTCTTCTCAGAATATAATTTATTTCAGTTGCTGACAATCTTTGTAAATCTCAATTATATATACCATTCTCAGTGAACACATCTTCTTTCTGTTAGACTCCTATGAGAAAAATATGTTAATTTCAGACTGCAAATAAGTAGAGGTATTTATAGAATTTGGATGTTTGGATATGTTTTAGGAATATTTAATAAAAATTTCAATATAGTAGATGGTGAAAGGTTAAAAGAAGTGGTACTTGCTTTATCTTAGAGATGACAGGGCTGAGAGATAAATTAATAATTTATTAATTAATTTTCAAGTTTACGGTTGATACTAAATGAAGGAAGGGGACTAATTATCTGTCTGGCTTCAACTGTGAATAATGCCAAAAATCTGAAGAGTAAAAATTGAATAAATGATCTAGATTTTTCTAACAGTATAACTGTTTGTTACAGACGTCACCCACACATCCACACACACCCACACACATACATACATCTCTTAATCTGTTATTCTTTATCTGAATATTTTCTCATACATAGCTATCACTATTGCCTTTCAGATACCATTTCTTTAAACCACCCCACTTCTTTATCTCGAGGGGATGCAAGAAGACAAAAATGTAAAAATTTTTAAAGGTCTTTTCCCCATTGCTTCCTTAACTTTATAATATATGAAGCAAATATTATTATCTCCACTTCACATATGAAGAAATGGAGCATGAATGGCATGCAAGAAATCACATAAGCTACAGAACAATCACATGGGAGAGTTAGGGCTCAAACCCAACACATGAGTACGTGCCTAATGCCCCTTTGTCTTTATCACATGCCTTTCAAACAGAAATAATCAGTTCCTAACTGAGCACCAATGATTGGGTCAGCAATAAATGGGGAAGAAAAGACAAATCCCCCATGTAGGAGAATTCCAAATAATTCATACAGCTCTACTGCCTCTAATGAGGGGACTCCACACTACATTGCTTGCATAGTGACTTCCTCCAAAGAGTACAGTGTGAAAAAGAGGGAAAAGAGTAACTTCACAGTGGAGAAGGCTGGCAAGCAGGGTAGTAAATTTTATTCATTCAGTCACTAGATAACATTTATAGATTCCTTCGAATGACTCTGCAATTCCAAGACCTACAGTTTGGACACTCCTAGTTCATAGAGGAAATAGTGGCACAATTCTGAGAGGACATCAAAGATCATGTGAACAAGAAGGACTACTCTTGCCTCCCGCTGTGACTTAATAACTGGTACCAGACTTGACTTCTCACCACAAACAACTGTGAAACTGGAAGGGCTATATGAATTTTTTTTTTTTTTTTTTTTTTTTTTTTTTAGGGATTGGATAATAAGCAGCCCAGGACTGTAATCCTTTACAAAAGCAAAGTATAGGACTCAAGCCCCACATCTGTCTTGGCTTTTTTCCTGAGGACAGTTTTTGGAGGGGAAGTCCAAGGTAAGGAGGGTGAGGCAAAGGTCAGAGTACAGAGCTACTGAAGTATCTGAAGTGTGAGCAGCACGGTACCAGGATGTAGGAGGCCATGCAGAAGGTGTTCCAAATCCACCTGGGGCTTCTCTGTGCATCTTTGGCCCAAGGCTTGGCTGTGCATGTGCAAGTCCAGACAACTTTAGACCTAGTAGAGAGTAGTTGCTATGTGGCTGAGAATTGAGCAAGACAGCTGAGGTAAAATAAATAGGACAGATAACAGAGGTCATGCAAGTCTAGGAGACACTGGACCCTGCAGCCCAGTCAGAGTGAAGAAACCGCACTGAGCTCCTTGTCATTCATTTTAGATCCCCAAAAGGCCAAGTCTTAAGAGTAAAAAACAGCTTTGAAAAGAGACCACACTCTAGTACTAAGAACAAAACCTAAAGAATCCCATCCTGACAAATAATAAAGCCAAGTCTGAGGGACTCTAAATAATCCAGTAATTATTTTTAGAAGTATTTTTTCCAATTTAATTGAGATATAATTGACATAGAACATTGTATTAGTTTACGGTGTACAATACAATGATTTTATAGATGTATACATTGCAAAATGATTACTATAACAAATTTAGTTAACATCCATCACCTCACATATTACACATTTCTTTCTTATAAAGAGAACTTTCAAGATCTACTCTCTTAGCAACTTTCAAATATATGATATAATATTGTTAATTATAGTTACAGTTACATATACATATACTGCTATATTTAAATGCCTGCCAGAACAAAATTCGACATTCTTTAAGGTGGCAGCATAATCCATACTCCTTCCAATGCATCTTTCATAGTATCTAGGATAAAATTTTAAAATTACTACATATTCTCTGCTTCTATGAATTCAAGTATTTTAGGTACCTCATACAAGTGGAATGATGCAGTATTTGTCCTTCTGTGACTGGCTTATTTCATTGAGCCTACTGTCCTCTAGATTCATCCATTTTGTCACAAATGCCAGGATTTCCTTCTTTCTGAAGGCTGAATACTATTCTACTATATGTATATAACACATTTTGTTTATACATTCATCTGTCAGTGGACATTGTGTTGGGGTGTGGGAAGAGGGAAAATGAGGAATTGTTATTTAATGGATATAAAGTTTTAGTTATGCAAGATGAATGAATTTTAGCAATATGCTGTACCAATAGTTAAAAAACCAGTATTTGACTTCAAAATACATTAAGAGGATAGATATCACGTTATTACCACAAACACAGACACACACACACATACAACACAAAAACACAAGGAAATTTTTGTAGGTGATGAATATATTTAGTACCTTGATTGTGGTGATGATATCATGGGTGTATGCCTATGTCTAAATTCATCAAAATGTATACATTAAATGTGTGTAACTTTTTATATTGTCCATATTGTCCAGTATAAGGACAAATCTTAAAAACAAAAAAATCCTATGTAGCTGAAAAAGGAGAAAACTAAGACTCACAATCAGAAAACGTAGTTAATGTAAACAGGCTACAAAATGGCCCAGAAATTAGCAGATGAGAACTTTAATAAAGATGTGTAAGGACTTAAAGAAAAATGATGAACATGAGTGAACAGATACGTAATTTTAGCACAGAAACGGAACACATTTTTTAAAAAGCCAAAAGGAAATTCTACAATATCAAAGTACAATATCTGAAATGAAAATTCAGATTAGAAATGGCGGAAGAAATAGTAGTAAACTTGAAGGAAGATTAATAAAGATAATCAAATTTGAGAAACAGAGAGGAAAAAGACTGAAAAAAGTAAAGAAAAAAAAGAGCCTCAAGGATCTGTGAGAAGTCAAGCAGCCTGGTGTACACTGAGCTGGAGTCTCCAAGGAGAGGAGAAGAATTTGATGGGAAGTTTTTTTAAAAAGAAATAATGGGTGAAACTTTCCCAAATTTTATGAAAAATATAAATTTATAGTTCAAAAAGTCTGGTGAACCTCAAACAAGAAAATACTAAGAAAACCACATTTAAGTATATTACAGTCAACTCCTGAAAACTGACAATAAAGAGAAATATCTTGAAATATCTTTCTATTGCTATGTAACAAATCACCAGAAACATAGAGGTTTAAAACAATACTCATTTATTATCTCACAGTTCTTTGGGTCAGAAGTCCAGGTAGGCTCAACTGGGTTCTTTACTCAGGCTCTCACAAATTTGACATCAAGGTGTTGCCTGGACTGAGCTCTTCTCTGGAGCTTTAGGGAAGAATCGCTCCAAGTTCACTTGGGTCTTTGACAGAATGCAGATCTTTGTGGTCATAGGTCTGAGGTTCTTGTAGCCTTTTGAGCTGTCAGGCAGAGGCTGCTGTCTGCTCCTAGAAGTCACCAGCGTTTCTTCTTACATGGTCACTTCTATTTCCAGTGCCAGCAATGGCACATCAACTTCTTTTCACATTGAATCTCTCTTCCTCTTCCACTCCCAGCTGGAAAAACTCTCTGATTTAAAGGGCTCACATATTTAACTTAGACCCACTCAAGTAATCCCTTTGTGATTAACTTGAAGTTAACTCATCAGTAACCTTAATTACATCTGCAAAATCCCTTTTACCATATAATGTAACATAATCAGGGCACAATGTTATATCATATTCACAGTTCCCAAGAATTAGGATAGCAAGTCTTGGGAGGCAGGGTATCCTTCATGATTCTACTTACCACAAGGAGCCAGAGAAAAAAGAAACATTACATAAAGGTGAACAATTATGATTTCTTATCAGAACAATTTGTGACAGTAGACAATAAAATGACACTTTAAAGACAGAAAGGAGTAAAAGGAAAATAAAAGAAGAAACCACGATTTCCCTATCCAGCAATATATCCTTTGAAAATGAGGTAAAACAGGAAACATTTTCAGGTAAATAGAGGCAGAGAGAACTCATGAGATCTGCACTACAAGATATATTAAAGGAAGCTATTCAGACTGAAGGGAAATAATACCAGCTTAAATTCACATTTGCAGGAAGGAAAAACAAGCATTGAAAATGATAAATATAAAAACCTATCTATTTTTTTGCATTTTTTTTTTAAGACAGCTGACTTTTTAGAGTAGAAGCAGGCAAATTTCATGGCCCATGGGCTAAATCGAGCTCACAGCTTGTCTTTGTATGTTCTGATAGCTAAGAATGTTCCTTTATATTTTTAAGGATTATTAAAAAAAAAAAGCGTGAAACAGCAACAATAACAACAAAGACAACAAAGAGAGCAAATAATATGTGATGGAGACTACATGTGGCCCTCAAACCTAAAATATTTACTATTTGTCCTTAAGGAAAAAATTTTCTTACCTCCTTTTTAGGGTAAGAGATAAATAACACTGTATTATGGGATTTATAACAAATGTAATAGTTACATAAATGATAACAGTAATTTGAAAGATGGGAAGATGTAAATTGAATTATATTTTGAGAAATTTATATATCTTAAGTGAATATTAGAATCACAATGTTAACTCTAGGGAAACTGTAACAAGAATTCATATCTAGAGCAAACACTAAAAAATACAAAGTGGCATAGCTAGAAAGCCAAAGAGGACTCAAAATGGAACACCAAATAATTTTTGACAATCAAAACATAAGTTTCAGTATAGAAGGAGAATAGAAAAAAACTAGACTGGAAAAATAGAAAACAAAGAGGAATCTAATAGAACTAAATCTAGCCAAATGATAATTTCATTAAATATAAATGGACTAAACACTTCAATTAAAAAGCAAAGATTGTCAAACTGAAAAAAATTAAGATCCAATTATATGCTATATACAAGCAACATGCTTTAAATATAGAGAAATAAATAGTTTGAAAGTTAAAATTTCATGCTATGAACTGAATTGTGCCCCGCCCCTCTCTAAATTCATATGTTGAAGTCCTAATCCATCACGTGACTATAGGAGAAAAAAATTTTAAAGAGGTGATTAAGGTCAAAAAGGGCAAAGCCTTGGTCAATATGACTGGTGTCCTTATAAGAAAATGAAGGGACATCAGATATTCTCTCTCTGTGTGTCTCTGTCACAGGAGGACTGAGCAAGAAAGTGGCACTTACAAACCAAGAAGAGAGTTGCCATCAGAAATTGACCTTGTTGGATCTTAATCTTGGACTTTGAGCTTTCAAAACTCTAAGAAAATAACTTTCTGTTGTTTAGTCCCCAGGCTTTGGCATTTTGTTATGGAAGCTTAACCAGACTAAGATAACTGGGAAAAGATACACAATGCAAACAGTAAGAATAAGGAAGATGGTGCGTGAGGATTAATAACAAACATCAAGACTGAGACTGTTACCAGAAATAAAGAGTCACATTTCAAACAATAAAAAGGTCACCTCTTTAGGAAGACATAAAATCATAAATGTGTTTACACTAAATACAAGATCTTCAAAATACATGAATAAAACTGAAGGGAGAAATAAATAAATACACAGTTGTCATCATCAGTAACTTTATCACCCTCCTCTTAACAACTGCTGGAACAGGTAGGTAAAAATCAGCCAGAATATAAAAGATTTGAACAACACTATGAACCACCTTGACTTAATTAACATTCATAGGACACCCTACTCAACAACAAAAGAATACACATTATTTTTAAGTGAGCATGAAAAATTCACCAAGATAGGCCATATCCTGGCCCATAAAACTAGCCTTAATTAATTAAAATTATTAAAATCATAAAAAATATGTTCTCTGATATGAGTGATATTAAATTACACATCAGTAACATGAATATATCTAGAAAGCCCCAACTATTTGGAAATCAACCGTACACTTCTAAATAATTTAAGATAAAAATAAAGTATAACAAATTAGGGGACTTGAATAGAATAATAATTAACACACAACATACCAAATTTGTGAGATGCAGCTCCAGCAGTGCTGAAAAAGAAATCTATAACTTTGAATGTGTACATTACCAAAGAACAGTATAAAATTATTTAAATTTCCATCTAAAAAAGCCAGCATAAGAATGAAATAGTAAACATAAGAGAAGTCAATGAAAGAGAAAATATAAAGTATTAATATTTTTAGAAGAGGAGCTATGAATCTCATGGACATTAAAATGTAATAAAAATGATGAATAACATTATGCTAATAAACTATACAACTTATATAAAATAGAAATTTTCTTGAAAAAAGAAAATTACCAAAACTAAAGAAACTGAAAATGTAATAAAAAAATCTTCCTTCCTCCACCCCAAAAAATCCAGATACAAATGGTTTGATTAGTAAATTTTATCAAATCTTTTAGCAAAAAATAATACCACTCTTTTACAAATTCTTTCAGACAAACAGAGATTACTTCCCAATTAGTTTTATAGTGCCAGTGTAACTGTGATATCAAAACCTAACACAAACATTACAAGAAAAGAAAATTATAGGTCACTAGCTCTTAAAAATATTGATAAATAAATTATCAAATTTATTCCAGCAATATATAAAAAGGATAATACATCATAATTAAGCAAGGTCATTTCCAGAAACCAAGATTGGTTTAACATTAGAAAACTAATCAGTGTGATTTTCCATATTTACCAAATAGAAGGGAAAATATTATCATCTCAAATAGGTGCAGAAAAATATTTGACAAAATTCAACATTTACTTTTTATTAAAAAACATCCCAGCCAAAATCTCAGTAGGTTCTTTTTTTCAGGTAAAGGGAATTGACAGGCCAATTCTAAAATGTACATGGAAATGTAGATGCTAGAATAGCAAAGACAGATTTGGAAAAGAAGAGAAAAGCTGAAGGATTTATACTTCCCGATTTCAAGACTTATTCTAAAACTATAGTAATCAAGACAGTAATAGTATTGACATATAGGTAGGCTAATAGATCAGTGAACTGAAAAGAAAGTTCAAAAATAGACCCGTGCTTATTCAGTAAGTTTCTTCTCTATCAAGGTACCAATGGGGATAAAAAATCTTTTTAATAAATAGTGCTCTAAAAATGAATATAGCATATGAAAAGCAATGAAATGCAAATCCTACTCCATCATAACCAAAAATTAATTCAAGAAGGATCAAAGATCTAAATATAAAATCTAAATCTACAAATATTTAGAAGATAAAACATAAGCAAATGTCCTTGCAGTACTGGGGTAGGCAAATATTTCTTAGGGAGCAGGAAGAAACCAATAACCATAAAAGAGAAAACTAATAAATTAGACCTTTAAAATGTTAATCTTCTGCTCATCAAAAGACACCATTAAGACAATAAATAGACAAGCCAACAACTAGGACTATGTATACAGAACTGAGAAAGTTTTATCCAGAATATACAAAGAATTTTTACCACTGGAAAATAAAACCAAAAATAATAGAATTTTTAAAATGGGCAAAAGACTTAAGACACTTTACAAAAGAAGATATACAAATGGTAGAAAATGTATACAAAAAGTTTCTCAGCATTATTAGGGAAATGTAAATGAAGATCACACCTGCTAGAATCACATTCTGTGCACTTGCTCCAAAAAAGGTAGAATTAAAGAAAAAATACAGCGAATGTTAGTGAGAATGTAGAGAAATGAGACTTTGCATACACTACTATTAGGAATATTAAATGGTAGTTTTTTTAAAACTCAGTCCATGATCTAGCAATTATATTCTTACTTATTTACCCACGAGAATTTAAAACAAAGGTCCAGAAGAGACTTCTCCATGAATGTTTATAACAACTTTATTTGTAATAGCCCCAAACTGGAAACAACCCAAAAGATCCATCAAGAGGAGAATGGATAAACAGATTATGGCATATTCGTACAATGGAATACTTCTCAACCATAAGAAAGGAATAAACCACTGATATACACAATAACATTGATGAATCTCAAAATTGTCATAACTAAAAGAAGCCAGACACCAAAGAGTAGATATTGTTTGATTAAATTTATATAAAGTTCAAGAATGTGGAGATAGAAATCAAAACAGTGGTCACTTACGAAGTGTGTGGATTTCTTGGATAAAAGTAGAAGAAACATTTCGGGGTGATGCAAATATTTTATATTATGACTAGAGTGTTTAATTTGTTGTAGTTTATTGAATTGTATAATTGGACGCATATATTCCTCTGTATGCAAATTTTACCTAATTTTTTTTTTAAACTGACAATGTAGAAGTTGAATTAAAAACTATCTTCCAGGGCCTCAGTATATTTAGACACATGGGTACACGTGAGCAAATTAACAAGCAGTAAATCTAAAAAGAGTAGGCAGAAAAGTTAGGCAGTGTCATGCCAATACCACCCAAGCTGTTTACAGCCTGTCTGCAAGAGGTTTCTCACAAGTGGAAAAACAGACAGCCTCGTATTTGCGCTGCCAACTTTGATTGCGGAGGACAGTATGGGGGTTGGACCACTGCCGTCATTACTATCCATCAGGAGCAAACCACCTCAAGGATCTCTAGCAGGTAACCTTTGAATACAAAACAAATATTGCCGAGAAACTTTGACAGCTCTAGACCCGTAAGAGGCTATATAAAGAACCACTCAATGGGGAAAGCTGTTGATGTATTTCAAAGATGGTTCAGGGTATCTGGTGAGAACAGAGTGTGAGTCCAGACGGAAGAAGTAAATCAAAGTACACGACCAGATTGAGGTTTTTAAGCTCCGAGCCATGAAGATGGCCTGAATCTTGCCTTTCTTAGGAGAAATGTGATGTCACCACAAAGGCCTCTGAGGGAAGTTAAAAGACACACACCAAACTCTGCAGAAAAGAATTAAGCAAGAGAAAAATATTTGACGGTTATTTTTGACTTTACCAGTGATACTGACATCTACTGTCACTTCAAAACTAAATGAAGGAAATAAGGAACTTATTTGTGGGTGACATCTATGCCCAAAGCAGGATAGTTTTGAGACTGAATTTGATGAGTGCTATGAGAGCCGTGGCTAGGAGAGGAAAAGGATTCAAAATATCAAGAGAGGGTGGAATGACACAATCGAAGTATTTACTAGGCTAAAAAAGTGGGTAAAACACAAGATGGTGACAAAAAAGTTTGGAAAGGCTTTAGTGACGTTATCAGTTATCCACTGGTAATGGGAGCGGTTGCTGACACGTGCTGGACAAGTGTGTGTCATCTCTAGCTCTTGGATTCTTAGTGCCGTGAACAGGCTGAACCTCTTGTTGACCATTTTGTAAAAAGGCAGCGCACTAGTTTAACAGAAGCTGTATTTCAACAAAAAGAAAAAAACACCATGTCTCTTTTCTTTGCAAAAGAAAACAAATCACTATATTTGAAGATGTAAGCAGCACCAACAGGGTTCAATTAACACCTCCCCTCTTCATTTTAAAAAAACCGAAGGGAGTAAGCTAGACATAAAAACTGCTTTTGTAGTTTCATGTACTTTTATTGCTTTGTAATATAGAAAAATCACATTCTCTACTCTTTTTTTAAATGTAAGCTCGGGAGCCACTATGTGAAGAAAGACAGCTATGCCTGATTAAAATCTAAAAGCAACCGAGCCACAAATGCATTGTCAACACAGTCTTCATTTTGATATCTTTGAGTTTTACTGTAGTTAAAAAAGGACATATGAACTTCAGGCTAGGAGAGTGAGAGAAATCTAGCAGCCAGAATCACTTGCTGATGGAGAATGGAATATTTTATGGAGTACAGGTGAATGCTTTTTGTTAGGGCAGTGATTGAGAGATGGCCCTCAGGGACCTTGGTAACAAGCCCCTGCCTTCCCCTTACCTGAGAGCTTGTGGTCGGAAAAAGCTAGAGTGTCACTGTATCACTGTGACAACTGGATGTTCCCAGCCAGCCCACCGACTAGGAGGCTTCCAGGAAAAAGACCTATAAGGTTTGTCTCTTAGTTTTCTCCACTCCCAGGGAGGATGAATGCAGCTCTGAACTGCTCAAGATTAAGGATATTTTTAACAGAGGCTGTATTGTTGGACAGAATCTTTCATTACATCAAGATAGGAACTCAAAACACAACAGCAGGGAGCTGGGAAGAAGGGTGATCTTTCTTTCCTTTTCTTTCTTTTTGAACTCCTTCTCCCATGCTTCAAGAGAGGGAAGGCAAGACCCCAGATCTGTTCCCTCCTGGACATCACTCCCACCACTGCGTTTCAGGGTCATCCATGTCCTGATGCTTTCTGAAGCCCTCACAGAAACAGCTCTTGGAATCTAGATTCTCTCTCTCTCTAGGATTCTGTTTCTTTGCCAACAGCACTGAGAGGCATTTCTCCTACACCATCCCCCAAACATTGGTGATGATGATAATAAAATAATAATAATAAATAATAGTTATAAAAGCCTTAGGTAAGAAGTTGAGCTAGTTGAGAATTAGACATTGAGAAGAAACTTCTTGACCTGCTCTTCCTTCTACCTCTTATCTAGTCTTCTGTGTGTATCTAGATGAGCTTACTATCAAATTGCATTGAGATTTCAGGCTCAAGCCTCAGTAACTAAAAATCAGTTCCTTGGCCAAGGGTGATCTCTAGTCTAGACTTCTAGTCTAGTCTAGTCTTAACTCCAAAACTGTAAGACCGTCTCATCCTTGATATCTCCATTTGGCTGTCTCACAGGTGCTTCAAACTTATTATGTCCAAAACAAAGCTCTCATTCTCCCCACCCAACCTATTTCTATCTCACTCCCCTCCATTTTAGTGAAGGACCTCACGTTGTTAAAGTCAAGTTTTGGAGTTACACTTGATCTCTTCTACTTCTTTTCTTACCCCAGATTTAATCCCTCAACAAGACCTGCCAATACTACCTACAAACTATGCCTTGAATTCTCCACTTCAGGATCAGGCCAGCCATGTATTATATCTTGTTGTGTCTTGACTATGAGATAGTAAGTACTTGCTGTTGTAAGCCAGTACATTTTGTAGTAATTTGTTACACAGTGATAACAAATACAGTTACTGATCTACAAAATGTGGATAATGGTATTTAACATGCAGAAACGTTGGGAGGATTAAAAATGACATGAGCATCTCACATATCATGGGTATTCAATAGAGCTGAACCTGAAAATGGAATATATTACTATGGGAAATTGGATATGGATATTGCCACAAAATCCGGAGGTGGTCAATAAATGTTTATGGACACTATGCAAATATTTTCTGTCTAGAAAGGGAAATTTGATGAGTTTCCCCAAAAGCTCAAGGAAGAATGTATTTCATACACCATCCATATGTTTCCTATATTTGGTTTTCTATTTCAGAAAATGTAAAAGATAAATAACTCTTTGAACATGATCAGAGAATCCTAGTATCTTCACCATCATTATTATTAGTAAAATCAGTAACAAATACTTGCTGAACCTTTATTTAATACATGGAAATGCTTCAGACCAGCACACAGCTCTTAAGTTCCTGCAATATTAAGAAAAGTCATATTTCAGCTCATCTCCAACAACCAATAAACACCCTGTTGAAACCGTTTAACATTAGTGGTAATCAGTGAATAAATGTAAATTTTATTTGTCTCTTCCAGGATTCCTCCCATTTATTTTAGACAGTGCAACCTGCCCTTTGTGGAACTACTCTTCCCACCCCAAAATAAGTATCTTTACTCTTTCCTCTTCTCTGTCTCTTTACTCCTTGGCAGTAGTGGGCTCATGACCCAAACTGATCAGAGTTTCCAGCAGGACTTTTCAGTGGAAAGAGGGGTGAATAGAGGCATGGAGCTTTGGTACTGATGAGTCTTGACCAGCGACTCATGGAGCAGGCTGGTCTGAAAGAATACACTTTTCATTAAAATGGAGGGAAGCACATTAGAGAAAATGGCAAGGGATATCTTGAAGTTTTCTAGTCCTTGAAGTTTGCTTCACTCTTCTCTCCCCAGTGATTTGTTTATGTGTCAATAAATTCTACTTTGTGCTGCTTCAGATTGGGTTTCTGTGCCTAGAAATCCAAAGAATCCTGATGAATAGAACTAGGCATATCAGGAGTAGATCTGGAAATAAGAAAAGGATAAGTGGGTTCTTAGTCTCAATTTGGAAGGAATGATGAATTGGGTGAGTTGGACTTAGTTACACGATTATAATTTTAAAAATGGTAGGAGGGACTCTACACCAATTCAAAATCAAAATCATGCAAATTATCTTCTGAATATATTTTTAACAATTAGTCTTTATTGAAATATAATCTACATACTGAAAACTGCCCATACAAGTATACAGCTTGATGACTTACACCCAGTGGGAACATGAAGAAACCATCATCCAGATCAAGAGAGACAATGTCGCTACCATCCCAGAAGTACCCTTTAGTGTTAGTGTGCTGCAAGATCAGAGAAGGTTGCTTTGCCTTCAACTGATGCTGAGTGAGAAGGGTCTCAAGAGCCCACAGTGAGAGCTTGACATGGGCCTCTAGAACTTAAGGGGCATCGCAACAAGCCCTAGAGAGCCCCAGGCTCAGGAAACATGAACTTAACAGAATCGAGCTGAGAATGAGCCCAGCAATTCTACAGATGGCAGGACAAAGGCATATGTCTTCCCAACACCAGAAGAGGACTTTGTGAAAGGTCCTGGGTTCTTCTAAACTCTCTGCACTCATTTTAAAAGGAATCCCACCCAAGAAGTATGTCTGGGGGGCAAAAGGACTCAAAAATGAGATGGACCAATAAAAGCCAATCAAAACCCAGGGACTGCGAGGGAGTTATGGAGATGGCTGGCCAGAGGAGCAGTTTGACTTAACTTATGGCAGATCAGTCAAAGGCATTCCATGAAAGACTTTCTCAGAATGTGCATGCATGTCACGTGGGAGAGTCCTTAACACAGAATCATACATGGAGAAGGAGAAATGAAGACGATTACTTTCCTATTATGGTCCAGCTTGTTTGACAAAAATAGATCCACCTACATGTATCATCTTCTCTACTCAACTGAGAGCACTCTGAAGACAAGATATGAGCCTTGTTCACGTTCTTACCTCACCCTGTGCCACACAGGGGCGTACATATCAGTAGGTGCACTAGTAGCACACTGAAGTCAGTTTTGATTCACTACTGTCTGATTAAGGACAAAACAAAGTGTCAAGCACAGATGGAGCAATGGAAAGGCTGGAAAATGAACTGGTATAAGATAATTCTTCAGCACTTCTAGGGATTAGATGTTATGTGTTGCTCTTCCTCTTTGTCTTTTTATTCCCTCCATCACTTTCAAGGAAGGAGTGTGACTAGATTCTAAGGTGGCAGCAGCCCAGGACATGGTGACAGGCCAGGAGCTGAGGAGAGAGCTGCAGAATTAGGGCAAAGGTGGTGGCCAGTGTGGCCACATCCTTGGGTGCTGAACAAATGAGTAAATATGTTGAGGATACTAAGACCAAAATTTCTCCCTGTTGGAGAAAAGGTATACAAATATGGAAAAATATAAGTAGATAGAAGTTATGTGTGTGTGTGTGATGTGTGTAAATATATAGGCATATTAATATTCATTTTCTAGTTCTGCCCTTGAAGGTCTGCCAAGCAATTCCAGGAGATCAGTGAGTGCCCAGATCTTGAATTCTAAAAACCTTTCTCCACACGAAGAAACAAAGGTTCCTCAGAGAGATGGCTGATTTCAAAGCGAGGGCAAGAAAAATGTAAGATAAGCCTGTAATGTATTTCTGTGTCAAAACGTAAAGAAGTGCTCAGGGAATGATAGATACATGGCAGAAGGGGGACACAGGAGCCTAACGAGAACCTGCTACTGGCCAAAGCTGGGAATTCTGAGCGTCACAATAAACAATGGTAGAAATAGATTGCAGCCCTTTGAATAAAGTGGGAATCCACAAGTCCATTCTTAAATGGAGGGAGAGGTGGAAACTCCTCCTTAAATTAGTGTGCCAATTAATAAGTGTAGAAGAAACAGGAACAATTACCACATGGTACTGTAATACTGGCGGTTGATTCAGATGGTAGTCATTAAGAGATGCTTAGGCTGGGGGAGAAGTTTGATGAGGTACAGGATACTGACAAGTCTTGGGAGTATCTCTCTCCAAAATACTTCTCAATTGTAAAAGGAAACATGGAGACTTTAAGGTGGATAAGTCTGACAGACACCTGCTTGGACTGGTGATCAAGGCTCACATCACCAGTGGAGAGACAGGTGCCTCCTGGTGTAAGGTGCTGAGAAGAGCACAGCTTTATTCCTGTGGTAACTCTTCAGGAGCACATAGCCTGACTGGACATGGGGGAAAAATCAGACAGACTCAGGTTGAAGGACAGCCCACAGAGTGAAAGTTTCAAGATCATGAAAGACAAGAGAAGAGGAAGAAACTGTTCCAGATGAAGAGAGACTAAAGATGGGTCACAACTAAAAGGAATGTGTGATTCTGGACTGAACTTTGGAAAAGGAGATAAGGTGGAAACACTTGGAAAAATTTTAATGTGCTTCAACGACTCCAAGTTAGTATTACATCAATATTAACTTACTGATTTTGGTGGCTGTATTGTGATTACGGAAGTGTCTGTCAAGTCTCTACATCATGTTTTGGAGACTTACAAACCACAGAATTTAGGGGAGAATGAAGTATTATGACTGCAATTTGCTCTCAAATAGCTCAGGAAAAGAGTAATAATAATAGATTGAGAGAGAGAGGGAGGGAGGGAGAGAAAAGGTGATAAATGTGATGGAGTGTTAGCTCAAGAGTCTGACTGAAGAGGGTACAGGAGTTCTCTGTACTGTTGTTATAACTTTTCAGAAAGTACAAAATTACTTCAAAATAAATTATTGAAGCATTTAAATATTATTTTGATTATTTATTCTTATATAGTGTTATCTATTTGATTCCTATGGCAAGCTCACTATCTGTTGCAGGTTAGATAGGGTTTCCCCAAAATTTGTGTGTTGCAGTCCTAACCCTCAGCACCTCAGGATGTGGGCTTATTTGGAAATAGGGGCTTTGAAAATGCCATTAGTTAAGTCAGGTGAGGTTGTACTGGAGTAGAGTGGGCTCCTAATCCAACATGGCTGGGGTCCTTGTAAAAAGAGAGCAGCTGGAGACAGACACGCACACAGGGAGAATGCCAGGTAAAGATAAGGACAGAGATTGAGTTGATGCCTCTACAAGCCAAAGAATGATGAAGACGGCCAGCAAACCACCAGCAGGGGGGACAGAGGCATGGAACAGATTCTTCTTCATAGCCTTCAGAAAGAACCAATCCTGATGACACCTCATCTCAGACTTCTAGCCTCCAGAACTGTGAGAAAATACATTTCTGTTGTTTGAGCCCCTTAGATTATGGTATATTGTTACAGCAGCCCCAGCAAACTAATACACTATCTGTAAATGTTTCGGGAAGTGAAGTGGGGGAACTATAGTGTTGTACAGTGAAATCTGGTGTTTGGAAGAAACACGAACAAAATTTCTCTGGATTAGAAAAAGAGGTAGAGAATTATCTGGTATTCTCTTACTTGTTCAATTTATATTTATCACTTATAATGTGACAGGTTCTGTTCTAGCCACAGAAACTGGCCAACTACTAAGCCAAAGCTCTTGCCTTCATGGAGCTTATATTCTCATGCGAGAGGGAGATAATAAACAGATGGAAATGACTGCTATGAAGAAACGTAAAATCAAAAAGGATGAGGGGATAGGGCATAATAAAGGCTACGATTTTAGGTGCATGAATCTGAGAAGATCTCTCAAAGACAATACAATGAGGACTGTAAAAGAGCTTTCAGCTGGAGAGGACAGCCAGCGCATAGCAGGAAGAAACTTGGAGCGTGAAGGAAAAGCAGGAAGACCATTGTGGCTGGAGCAGAATAAGAGATGGGCAGAGTAATTAGAGATTGCACTAGAAAAGTAGCCAAGGATGAGATCATGTAGGGACTTTAGATCATAGTAAGGATTTTAAATTTTATTCTAAGTGTCAGGGAAAGCTACTTCAGCGTTTCAAGCCCTGAAATGACATAAACAGATTAATATTTTCAAAGGGTCCCTCTGGCTGCTCTGAACAGAAAACAGGAGGGGTTGCACAGGAGTGAGGAGACCACCCAGGGGACTGGGCTCCAGAGCCACTCTACCTGTCTTCATCCTGGGTCCCTAGAACGTGACCTTTCTGTGTAGCATTGGAAAGTTTCTTTGACCTCTGGCTTCCATGTGGGTTCAGCCAGTGGTCGCCACCAGGATAAAATTAAAAGAGAGTGAGGTCAATATATTTAATTCTTCAGCTTCCTATCTGCAAGGTTGCTGAAGGTTGGCCGCATCTCTGGGCCAAGGGCCACAGTTACTGTCAGGTAGCCCCTGATTTCTCGAATTTTGGTTCCTGCTTCCTCTCTTTGTCCATTTAGGTCATTGAGTGGAAATCACTCCCCATTATTACTAGCTCTGAGTTATGAAACTAACCCAGACTTCACCTTTAAAATTATCTCTGTATTAAATTCTCTCCTAATTTATCAGTTCGAGAGTATTGTCTTTCATCCCTGCCAGACCCCTGCCAGACACTGGGTTATTACAGTAATCCGATGTTGTCTTAGAGTAGAGTGATGTCAGTTAAGGTAAAAAAAAAAAGTTAGATTTGGAATGTATTTGCAAAGTAGAGTTAATGGTATTTGATGATGGCTAGACTGTGGGAGGTGTAAGAGAAACGAAGAAGGATGATTCTAAATATTTGGCTTGAATGTCTAAAGCACAGAGGAGAATTTAAAAGCAGTTTTGCAAGGAATAAAGAGTTTAGCTGTATGCACGGTGCATTGGAATATTTGCTAGGTATTCAAATTCAAACTTTGAGTGAGTAATTGGAGTAAGAAAAAGGTCAATATTGGAAACACAGAGCTTATAATTCCAGGCAAGGTAGAGTAACAGGGACTGGGCTTACCTTTTAATCCAAAGCATCAAACACATTGGAAAAATATGTTTTTAAGACACATGACACCAGACAACGAAGGACAGCAATAGCGGAGAGACAAGAATCCAAGGAGGTGAGGTATGTGATCTCTCTGACTTACTTTCTTGATAGAGTTTACATGCGGTGGCACAGGGAGGGGGACTCCAAGTGGAACCTGGCTGACTCTCTGAGACGCGGAGATGTAGCTGAGAGTCCTGGAAGACCAAGGAGGTAGAATTCCAAGGGCAGCACCCTGAAGAGGAGAAAATTGTATAGAGAGGGAATCTCAGATAAACACATAGGATTCCTCTCCAGTATTTAGCAAAGCACAGACCAGTCATGTAGGCGAGGGAACTATCCAAGGCTGAGGAAAGAACCACTTGAAGGGTACTTGAAACTCACCCAGGGCAAAACTAGTGTGTGCCTCCACTAACCAGACTGAAAAACCCTCATGATTCATGAGCCATGGTTAGACTACTCAGAAAGGTCTTGCCTCAGTAGTGGTGGTTAATAAATCCTTGGCTGAGAACTAGTCCAGTCTTACCGAGCAAATCTTAAAAGCAGGTTTCGAAAAGATCAAATTGGTTCCAAGTAACTGTGTCCCGGAGCAAAGCTCAAGAATACTCACAGAAGTAAAATATATCCAGCACCCAACTAGTTAAAATTTACAGTGACCCATAAAGAGGAGAAAGAACAATCAATCTAAACCTACTAAGCTAGACACAGATGTTAGGATTATGAGACAGATACATTGAAGCAGTTATTTTAACTGTATCCCATATGTTCAAGAAGTTATAGAGACACAGAACATTAAAAAGGACTCAAATAAAACTTCTGGAGATAAAAACTACCACGTCAAAGATAAGAATTACACAGGATGAGATTAATGGCAGATGTGACATCACAGAGGAAAGATTACTGAACCTGAAGCCATAGCCATAGAAACTATGCAAAATAAAACAAAACAGAAAAAGGAATACAAAATAGGGAAAACAGAATTATTGGGCTGTGGAATGATGTCAAGTGGTCTGATTTACCTTTAAGTGAAGTCCCTAAAGATAGTAAAATAGAAATAATACTAGAAAAAATAATGGACAAAAATTTTCCGAATTTGATGAAAACTATGAATCCATAGATCTGGTACGTGAGACAAACCCCAAGGACAAGAAACATGAAGAAAACCACAGTTGTGTACATCGTAATCAAGTTGCTTAAAACCGAAGTTAAAGAAAACGTCTTAAACACAGCGGGAGAGAAAAGACGTATTACCTACAGAGCAGCAAATGTAACAGTGACACCCGATTTTTCGTCAAAGACAATGCAAAGAAGACAGAGGAGTAACATCTGTAGAGGGCTGAAATAGAGACTGAAAATATAAAACTGACAGCCAACAACTTATAGCTGATTTTAAAACCATGGGGCCTAGGAAGCAAATGAATCAAAAAAAAAAAAGGAGAAAAAATCAAGACAGGAGAAGAATGAGTAAGTATTCATGTAAAAATGTCAATCCTAAGGAAATGGAGTTGATGGGAGACACTCTGAGGCTGATCTTTGAGGAACTAGCCGCCTCCTGCTTCTGGGCAGTAAAGCTCAGTGAGAGATGACATAACGTGAAGTTAGACACATTGGTATGGGGTCAGTTGACAAATACTTGGCAGGAGGATTTCCCTAATACTTTTCCTTCATGCTCAGAGGACCACACTGGGTCATCTTTGCTGTTTTGGTCATTGTTCAAGAGGATATTTCCCTTTTGATTTTTTTCTTTCTCACACTTCCACAAGGTTATTGCACGTTCAAAAAGTCCATGGAGGCCTTGGAGTTGTTTTTATTTGAAATTATTCCTAAAAATTCCAGTATTCATCCACTTTGTTCAAAGATGAAGTCTTGTGTTTTGATTAACATAATTTGGAACTTGTTTTGTGGATGGTGTAGTGGTGGAACAGTGTGACTTACAAGGAAATTCTAAAAGGGAAACAGTCGAGGGAAACCGTTCAAGTTCGTTGTGATTGTCCCTGAGGTGTGAGAAGTTCAAAAAGAGAAGAGTAAGAGAGAGAGGAGAGGAGAAAAGACAACGCAGGCTGGTGGGTACCACGAAGCCGTCCTTTGCACTCCATCATTAAAGCAGGGACTAAACAGGAAGCTAAAGTTAGTGAGTCTTGGTTTAGTCTGTGCCTCAAAGAGGGAAAGAAACTGGAATAGAAGAAAAAGTTGACACTTTTAAGCATATCAGACTGCATATTTTCAAATTCGTAAATATGAAAATGCTATTTTAAACTGTTCTTCATACTGAGTGAAGTCAAAACAGAAATTTATTCTCTATTCACTTTCTCAGTGTCCCTAATGATAGTTTTGTTTTCTGAAATTATACTATTCTTCTCTAATTTGTCTGACAATAGACATATTTTATAGCATATTTTTAACTATTCCATCGCTAGGTAATTCTACCAATGTGTGATTTGAAAGCAAAACAATTGTATCACTTTGCCTAATCATTTTTTCACCTTTCTCTTTTCCTTGTCTTATTTTCTATTTCTGTCTGTATTCCCCCTCAATAACTCTATGTCTCCCTCCCTCTCCTTTCTTCCGTCCCACTCTCTCCCCTTCTGTCTGATCTCTAGGTCTTAATTTTACAGTGAAAACCATTTATGTGGCCTTAGAGGCAAAACAGTTGTCTTAGTTAGCAAGAGGATGCAAAGGAGAAAGAACAGGGCTAACAAATCACCTGTCCTATTACATGAGTGTAACTCGTCACAGAGTTTCCTTTCCTTCAGCAGCAGCAAACATGACCAGAATCGTAGAGAACATGGTACATTTAGAAAGACTGTCTTTAAGAAGATTCACTCATTTATTGGGTCAGCTGAAAAGATACAGTGTTAGATTCCTTAGTGGTAGTCCCCTAAGGCGAAGGAAAAAATTCCACTTTTTTAAACATTGAAAATAGGTCCAGGATTAACCTATTTTAGAAAATTTTGGTTGAACCTTACAATCCAGTCCAAATCATAGCTGTCTTTAAACTGTGTCAGATTCATGCAGTTGACAGCGATGGGGGGGGGGTCTCCTTGAAAAGATCCAGATGGCCCTGTTCCAAGCAGACCGAGTGATTTAAAATCAGAGAACAGAGAAGCTCTCAGAGTCAGGAGAATACTTAAATGCATCTATTCTAACCTTCAACTCAATTCAAGAATTTACTGGTAAGTGTTAATCCCACTGCCATTTCAACTGTTCCAAGGATAGGAGCCTTACTACCTTAGAAATACCATTTTAAAGTGGTTTGTTTAGATGCTGTTAATTGTAGAAATGTCTTCTTTACATTGAACTAAAATCTAACTTTGTGTTGCTTCTATTTTGCGGGGAAAAAACGAAAGCCTCAGCAATGGTCTCCTTTATCTGGGAACTCTTCTTAGTTTCCTACTTCAGAGAAACCCATCTGGTCAGTGCTGGGAAGACAATAAAGATCTCAGAGGATCGTTTTGAAAGCAGAAGGACACCTGGATCTGAGAAACAGAGACTCAAGAAACCTTAGGGTCTTTATTATGGAGTCATAGCTAGAGTTACCACAAAACTTACCGTTTAAACCAGAATACTTTTGAAAGGGAGAGAGGTATTATTAACAGGCATACCAGGATAACAGGTGTGAACTAATACTGCTTCAAGGTACGGGAACATCCTAATCAAGTTAAAAAAAAATGAAACTGGGACCAAAACTATTCTGTGTTCCCCCAAAATATTTAATATTCCTCCTGGGCACAGAGAAAGACTGTATTCTTTACAACCACTACCAGCCCCAACACACACACACACACACACACACACACACACACACTTGCAGATAGATAAATTGAGTCACAATCTATAGACAGAAGATCTGGGTACATTGAGTTATGGCTCTGAGTTACAGGCATTCACTGTGGGCACAAGTGATGTACCCTGTTTCAGACATAACCATAAAACATCTGAGTCATCTTAGGATGGCTTCCATTGACTCCTTGATGGTGGAAACATACAATGGAAGGAGCCTGGATCCCTCCACTGAGGACTGCTGCTTGGAGGAGAGCCATCAAGGAGAAACACTGCTCTGGGACGTCCTCATGAGCTCCATGTGAGCAAAAAATCTTTGTTGTGTTAAGGCTCTGAGAGTTTGAAGTTGTTTATTAGAGCAGTTAGCCTATCCTGAGTAACACAGCTCAAAATGATTAAAATACTAAGATCAAGTATTGCAGTGCCAATTTAAAAAATCTACTTATCAGGATTTATCCTTAGAAAAGTGTTATGGATATCGACTCAATGATTTCCTAAAATGTCTGTAGCAGAATTGGTTTTTATAAAATGAAATTAAAACCTATCTAGATGCCCAACAGTATGTGTCAGTTAAAAAATAGGATACATTTGAAAGATGAAATATTACACAGACATTAAAAATGACATGAGAAAATATTCACACATTTTAGCAAGTTTTGGGTATATAATGCCTTAAAATTACCTCTATACATAGAAAAATTACTGTAAATAGATTAACGTAAAAATGTTACGAGTAATTACTGTAGGTAATAGACAACTGTGATTTTTATCTGCTTTATTTTCTCAACTTAGATGCACACAGTATATATTGCATATAATCAGGAGCTTTAATGTTTCTTAATAGAGTTTCATAGATAATAACTAGTTGAACTTCAAGAGCTGACAGAACAGATCGCCAGACTATGCACCATGGAGGAAAGGGCATCAGGAGTCACAAACCAAGAAATTGCTTCTGCAGAGAAGAGACACATTGTACCTGCAGCATAGTTGAGCTGTTGCGTCCATCCCAATGCCTCTGCACTCCTCTCACCTCTTAAGAGCCACTGGGAATTTGCTGTTGATAACTGCAAACAGCTGACTGGCTGAGTAGTCCATTCAGGGGCTGCCATCAGAGTTCTCTGGCAGAAGCATTTTCCTGAAACTAACTCTGCTTATGGGCTGGAGAGTAGGATGGAGAAGGAAAAGCTGGGAAACCATCTGCATGCATTGCTGGGTATCAGTAATCTTTACTGCAGTCTTTCTCAATCCAAAATGATAATGGTAAGAAACTTTGACTCTCAAAGGGAAATAGGAAACAACAAATTAGAGATTCTTTTAAAACTTTGAGTGTTCTCCCAGTTATAGCAGATATAATAATAATGAAAAAATTTGAAATATTGCAAGAGTTACCAAAATGTGACACAGAGACAGCAAGTGAACAACTGCTACTGAAAAAAACGCTGTTAATGGGTTTGCTCAATGCAGGGTTACCATAAACCTTCAATTTGTGAAAAAAAAATGCAATATCGATAAAGTGAAGCACAATAAAATGAGATATGACTGTATCATAGTTTTCTGATTATGCAGTAGAAGATACTTTATTCAGGATTCCATCATGGGAAGCATTCTACACCAAAGAACCATGTTCTTTAAAGCATTGGAGTTTTCTTTTTAAAAAGATCATCCATTGTTTAAGTCTAACCTTTGTACTTATTGTAGAGAAATTTTCTATAGTCTGTTAGACATGGTGATGGTACACCCCAGCTGATGTCCTGGTAGCCAAATATTTTCAAAAATGGCTGCAGGAGGCAGAGTTATGTAGAATCCCACTGAGCAATAGCTCAGTCATCTTGTGTGTAACTCACAATTTGTTAAAACAAATTGGATGCCTTACTGGGTACCAATTGTTTTAAAGCATTTAAATAAAATTGTACAAACCTGGGTACTCTGTCTAAAATACACACACTTTTTGATCATTTTACTCTCGAAGCTAAACATATCTGATGTCCAGAAATAAATTCATGTCTCAGTTAATGTAAATTTTAAATTCATTTCTAATAAAATGTAATGAAAAATTTCCTCCATGCTGCCTTATGTAACCAGCCTCTGTTGATTATTTCAGTGGAAAGACTGCATTTTTTTTTCTTTGCAGGAAGGGGAAAGTGGGGAGGGGTCTCAAAGGAACAAAATGAGCCACTGAGTCATGACCCTGAACAGTGCTTCTCGTCCAGACACCAGGGTGAATGTACTAACAGGACTAGGGCTAGAATTCCAAGAAAATATACCAACCAGCAAGTTCGAAGTCATAGTGTCACTTTCAGGACCAAGCTGAGACACGTGTGTGGGCACTCAGGGAAAACTCATAATTTCGCACTCCTTCACACTCTATTCTTTGACTGGAAGATAGATTCACAGACAGACTGAACACTGAGAGGGCAAGAACAGCACTGGTTCAGAAATCAATCTCTCTTCTAATGGTGGGGGAGTCGCAGCTTGCATCCTCCACAAGAAGAACAAAGTCTCTTTAGAAGGCATTTTAGAAGAAAGTGAACTTATTTACAAAACAGAGACAGACTTGCAGACATAGAAATCAAACTTATGATTACCAGAGTGGAAGAGGGGGGAGTGGAAGGATAAATTGAGAGTTTGGGGTTAGCAGATACCAACCACTATATACAAAATAAACAACAAGAGCCTACTGTATAGCACAGGGAACTATATTCAATACCTTATAATAGCCTATAATTAAAAATAATATGAAAAGCAATATATATATGTATAAATGAATCACTATGCTGTGTACCAGAAATTAATACAACTTTGTAAATTGACTATATTTCCATAAAAAAAAGAAAAATATTAGAGACCATCAAGTTATCGCTACCTCCTTGAACCCCCTTGGTAGATCACGCTCCCCATCATTTCTGGTTCATGAACATTCTTTCATGAATGTTACTTAGCACCTACTGCATTTCAGGCCCCCTGCTTGGCTGGGGCCACAAGGGTAAGCAAGCAGCACATTGTGGCATTTCTTCCAGCCATCTGCAGTTCTCGCCAGGAGGAGTTCTGGAAAATGCAATTTGCTACAGCTCCCAGCATTTTCAGTCATGTTACAGTGGCCTTGGTGACATTTTAAGCGCCCAGGTGCTAGTTCCTTATTCTGGCTCTGAACATATTACTCCGCCATGAACAGAGAGAACTTGACCTTCAAAAGGCCATTCACATATTTCCTCCTTGCCAACTTAATTTGAAACCAGCTCAAACTTTGGGGTCAGCAGCCTTGTTTCTGGTCTTCTTGAATGTGTGGCCTTGGACACTTTTTTTTTTTTAAGACACAAAACTTAATTTAATAGAAATTTCGTTTGTAGTTCTTACATTCTCAGTGTGAGCCGAGCTAGAGCTCGCTGCTCCACCCAGAAGTGGCGCAGTCCTGGGGGTGGAGAGAAGGGGCGGGGTCAGAGCTCAGGCCCTAACAGCCCCATTCTTCCTCGGTGCTGGGGGGCTGGGGACGGTATCCTCCTCTCCTGCCCCCCCGTGGGGTACAGGAAGGAGAGCAGATGGACTCTTGGGCCTGGGGCTTCTCCTCCACACCCCACCCCACCCCACCCTGAGTTCCGAAGTTGGAGGGAAATCAAGGTATTTGGGGAGAGAAGGCAACAGAGGAAGGCAAAGGTGTCAATCAAGAAAGATGAAGGAATAAAGCCAACCACAAAATAAGAATCAACAGAATGCGGTAATCCAATCATACAGGACAGTCAAATGTGCTTACACGTATTCAAGAGATCAATCATCTAAGTTATAAGTAATATGTATGTGCTTTATTCCTTTGACAACTATGTAAGCTTAAAAAGCTAAAGCTCTAATTTGTTCTTAGAACCAATGATCAGTACATATATGTGAACTTAAAAAATGTGCAGTATGTTGTGTATATGTATTTACATGTAATATAATGTACGTGTGCAGTCAAACTGTAATCGTTCTACCTAATAAAACTGAGTAAGGGGAAAAAATGGAAAAAAAAGATGAAGGCCAGGGGTGAGGGCTGAAAGAGGATCAGGGACAAAAGACTGAAAAAAAAAAAAAAAAAAAAAAAGAGGGGCAGAGCAAACAACACAGAAATGAGCTGCCGTTCCTGTGTTTTACTAACAACTTGAAGCCGGCCGAACAAAGCTCCTCGCGACATGAGACGGCGAGGAAGGTCCTCAGGGTGCAGGAAGGCCTGAGACCGGGGCTTCTCGCCACTGGCGTGGTCGGGCTGTGAAGGGGGCGGGGGTGGGCAGACTTGTACTGCGGCTTCTCCTCCCAGAAGGCGTAAAAAGACAGGTGGGATTTTACGCAGCCACTGTTGAACTCCCCTCTTACCAGGCTGCTCCTTTGATAAATTTGCAATGGGCTTATAGATTCAAAATCTGTAACTTCACTGAAACGCAGGGGCAGTAAAACAGATCAGTAAACAAAAAGCTGGAGCCTCTTCTCCCCTTCTATTTTTGAGGAGTTCCGAGAAGACAGACAGTGGTCTGCGTAGCAGGTGTTTCAGAAGTGGTAGAAACGCCTTTTACTGACTCATATTACTTCTTTCATAGAGTGTAATACCAACAGACACTTTTGTTTTTCTTGCAGAGGTTGAACCAATTTCTGAGGTTTCTCAAGCCATTCTTTGTGCACAAATGTATTGTTTTCTGTTTAGTTGTTTCAAATACTACTTCCCATGCACGATTTTAACCTTAAAGCAAAGGCTAATTTACTCCATTTATTTTTTTATTGCCTTGACTTAATGGCAGAATCATAAAACAAATTGGAAAATATGAGATGTAGAACACATTTTGGTTCTATAGAGGGAGGTCTTATTTTTTGCATTTGTTTATTTGTACTTCTTGGCTTATTTGAAGAGAACAAAAATGCAATATACCTATATAATAGCAAAGCTGGAATTTCCTTCTTCCTGAGAAAGTAAATCAAAAGTGTTCTTCAGCCTGAGGGAGAGGTGTTATATATAAATTTTTAGCTGCAGCATAAATATTGGTCATTAATAAAAAAGCAGTAAAACATTAATATTATAGCTGAGCCCATCTGCCCACACCTTCCTTTCTGACTTCTACTCAGTTTTTCCTCTCTTCCCTGACTCCAACCAAGGATCCATGTTTCCCAACTGGATTTTTTTCTGATTTCACATTCATCACTACATCTAACTTGAACTCAAAAGCCAAATCCAAATCCAAATGTGAAGATTTAAAGGCTGGGCTGAGCATCAGAAATTATCAACTAAATGACAACTGTTAACAAGTTTCAAAGAAATTGTGCCTGTTTAACAGCTAGGTTGCTAACTGTATTTATCCAAACACGCTTCAGGTTTTTATTCTTTGTTGGATACAAACAGGGATGGGGGGCTATGGAAGAGAAGTACTTCCAATGTGGTGATTATTCTCCAGTTCCTTCGCTGTTCTTCTATACGTTGTGATATTCTGCCTCCTGAATTCTGGAAACAACCATCAAGATCTGATAGGAATGCTTTTCATGCAAACAGATGGAGTAATTGAAAGAATAAATAAAAATATTCAGTGAAAGTCCTGTGCGGAACTAGCATCCGTTCTGTGAGATATTGAGGATGGATTGATGAATATTACTAATATCACCGAAATTACAAAATCTTGTACAAATATCAAAAGTATTTTCTGCTTTAAGAGAAGAAAAATTTTATTTTAATCTTTGGGCATTTAGGGGGGTGTAGGTAGCCAATTCTAAAAATTTAATGAAATATACATAGGAAACTGACACATGACCTCTGAAAATAAAGCAGCCAAAAGATTCCTATACCCTCCTGGCTCCATGGCGTGGATGCCAAAACATACAGCAGCTGGTAGAAAGGCTTCTGTGCCTGTCAAATATCACTGCTGCATATTTATTGATGAACAGAGGAAGTTCCCACACCTCCAGAGACCGCTGGACCAATAGGCAAGCCTCTACTGTATGCAGAGTCCATTAGGTCAATATGTATGTGTGTGTGTGTGTGTGTGTGTGTGTGTGCGCGTGTGTGTGTGTACACACATGCAGTATTATTGATTCAAATTGTTTAATTAAAGTTAAACCATTCTATGCACTTAGCACAGTGCCATATTCCCAGTATGGTAAGACCAAATAAATACCAATTAAGGTTGATGAGATGGATGGAGACCAAGAAATGACTGACTGCTTCCATGATGTGGAAGATGGTGTAATCAATGCATTGGTATCTCTGAAAATAGATATCTGGGAAAAAATGAATAGATCTGTGAACATCCATGCCTAATAGCTCAAGTTAGAATTGAGATGTTGTATAAATGTCAAATCGTATGTAGTTCACTTTCAAATTTCACCATTAAAGTAAAATATCTGAAACTCACAATTGTCTTCTGAAACTACACAAACATATCAGAAATAAAAGATGACATAATTTTGTAATTGTTGTGCTACTGAATGTTAAGGAATGAATGGTATAAACAAGGTGCAGTTTTTCAAACAGTTTTGTCACAGTCTGAGAAAATTTGTATGCTTGCCTCTCTAGTGTGAGAGACAGAAATGTTCTAATACCTCAAAACACAGAAAGCTCACATCAAATAAATAACAAAGAGAAGATATTAAGACTATGAATTAATAGTAGGAGAAATATACTTTGTGAACAGGAGATTCTTTCTTGGATTGCCTTGGCATATATGGGCTGGACCCCATTTTCATGTTTGTCCCCCACTATGTCAAACAATTAGATTTTAAAAGACAATGTCATTGTGTGGATCTCTTTCCATAGGTAAATGTTATTACCACACAGTACTCTAGAAAAGGCTTCATATGCAATTGTCTATGAACTGACAACCAACCATGTAATGAGAGAACTTTCTTATATATGCTTATTTAAATAATGTTCATGGATTTAAAAAATCATATAGGCAAATGAGTGAGATGTTTATAACCTTCACTTGTGATCATCTGAAGTGTTTTGTATATTTAACTTGGTATAAATGTGAGTTTTGCTAACGAATTGCCATGAAGTGATAGCAACGTGCAGTGGTATTTAATGGAGGACCCCCCCCTTTGCACCTGTAAATCATCAGGAAGAAACATGGATGAAGGAACGAATAAGGCTTGTTTTACAACTTGATATCTTCATGATTCCAGAATCACTTATTCCACCATCCAGATGGTGGTAGAAAGAACTGTTTCCTAAATGGCACAACGTGCCTCAGGGTGAGGAGTCCCTGGGTCCGCTCTGCTGGGAATTGGGGTTGCACCACCTGCTTTTCTATGCCTTTCTTTTCAGCTGCATGAGCCATTTTATTTTGACATTTTAAATACCATCCTCCTTAATATAAAATGTGTCTGGGTCCTCTGGAGTGCTTCCTGGCGGAGATCCTTTTTACAGAATTGATGCAAAATAATAGATACTATTATAAAGTGACAACTAGGCTCCCACCTTGAGCAAAGGTCCAGAAAGAATTACTGACCTCCACTTCGATAGTTGCCAGAGCTGAGCACTGACCAACCTTCAGGGGCAAGGAGAGGTAGGGAATAAAGATGCCATAGATTTAGTTACTTATTTATAAAATGGAAAGAAAAAAAAAATCAAATAGAGCCCTAAACCACTGCTAGGTAAGACGAAGTGGCTGCTGTGATCCAAGTCAGCTTTTAAAAGTAATATAAGCAATATATTTTTAGCCTTTTCATTTGCTTCTTCCTGGTAGTTGTGTGACTGTTCTCTATTTTAACCACAGAATCGTCTCCCTGAGCCACCCTGGGATGTCTGGTAATATTTATAATTTAAAACATCATGTTAAGAATAATGGCCCGCTGACACTGTTCATGTAACACCCGCGACCATACTTTCTGAAATATAAGTCCTAGAGAACCAGCTGCTGGAGACCGCATCCAGTGTCTCTAATGTGAAGATGACAGATTGCTCTAATACATAACTGACATGCAGTGTAATTTCTAAAAAAAAAAAAAAATCGAATCTCATGCTGCATGTCAAAGGAGTACATGGGAGTTACCTAAAGGGCAAGTAAAAATTTTTTTTAAGGGAAGAAAGAAATTCTTGGAAAACATTTTTCACTGCATTTTTCTGAAGCAACAGTGAAGAGAAAAGGCTACCACCCTGTCATGAAAAATAGATCAAAAACAAGCAGTGACTGTAGGAGGTTGTGAAAATGCAAGAGAACACTGGGCATCCAAAAATCTAGGGCCACACTTTTGGAATAGTAAGCAGATGGGTTAGACAATAGTCAACGTCAAGTTGAAGAGTGCTCGAAAGAGCCAACATTGACTTGCCTCCAGACTGCACTGCCCCTGGTTACAGAGTGCAAGCTCGCCCTTGGTCTTGGGCTGAGCAGCCCTGACGCTCAGATAACTTGACTTCGCCTTTCTCAACTTTTGAGAATTCCCCTAAGGAAACCAATACCAGTCAGGATTAAGAAAGATATCAACTCAACGTCTCAGTTTCCTTCTATGTCTTGCTCTTTCTTGACACAGTAGCTGAACACTGGAAGATTTTATTAACTTACTTTTCATGTTGAGAAATGTGGAATCTTTGTAGCTGTATGAAAATATAGTGCTGGGTTTCGACAGTAAATACTACATATGTAAACAGTTTAGACATAGGGATCATACTTAAATGGCTATTTAATTTTTTTGAACTAGAAATAAATTTATTGAGTAGAAACATTACTTATAAATTTGTCTTTTTCTTTACATTTTTTGAAAACAATTGATTTATATCAAATTAATATTTAGTTTTCATCTATTAAGCACCACCTACATGCATGGTGCAGTGCCTAATACATTTGTGTGCATTTCCCATCTGATCGTTTTTTTTTTAAACTGAAGTACAATCAGTTACAATGTGTCAATTTCTGGTGTGCAGCACAATGTCCCAGTCATGCATATATATACATGTATTCATTTTCATATGAAATGGGTACTTTAAATGCACTCATCGAGGGAAGAGTATTTGTATCCGTAATATTGCTGAGATGCAAATTTCCAAACATTGTTCAGGGACAATCTGGGGTCAACAAACACAAGGGGGAAGAGCAGAGAGTGCAAAAATCAGGCATCACAGGCAAGAACCATGCAAAACTGTCCCCATTCAGAGACCTGATGGATCTCTGAAACCCAAACCTGCATTTTAAAAGCTGTTTATTTCCCACAGCCAACATGCCCTGACACCAGAGACTGGTGACGCCACATATATTGCCAACAAC
Source organism: Vicugna pacos (assembly GCF_048564905.1). NCBI lineage: Eukaryota > Metazoa > Chordata > Mammalia > Artiodactyla > Camelidae > Vicugna > Vicugna pacos. The sequence continues at coordinate 15,573,866 of NC_132988.1, forward strand.
TGATGGAACTGTGGGAGGACAGAAATGGAACCCACAGACCTCTCAACCTCTTCAACCACCAGGCCTGCAGTCTGTTGATGGTTAAGCTTGTATCTTTCCAGCTGTCTCCTTGAAATGAAACTATTTTCATCAGAAAGGAGAAAGTGTTCAGTGCTCACAGGGAGCACAAGGTGACTGGTGGGAAGTGTTTTTCTTTAAAAAGCAGTTTGATCTCTAACAAAAAAGATAGGCGGATCAGAGAGCTCTGACAAATCAAGAGGCAGTGAAGCCTCTTCTACGTACTTGACCACTTGCCTTCCAAACTAGATCCTACGTTTACTTTTGATCCCCTCCTCCTGGTGTGGCCTTTCACTAACAGAGGAGAAGTCAACCACGAAGCCCCGGAGCGAAGCTTCCTTTGGCACCTTAATTCAGTCCAAACATACACTGAGCCAGCGTGCCTGGTGGGGTGGAGGAGATGGGGCAGAGGCAGCCACTAAAGGGCAGGAGACTATATGTACGCAGCTCTTTACAGGAAACTGCCCCAGCAGGAAACTCTTTTTCTCGTCAATTTAGCAAAACTATATTGTAACTTAAACCAGGAAGCCGCATGCCCTACTCATTTCTGGCCTAAGCACATCTTCTAAATCTTTTGATCACACCACACCTTGCCTAACCTGTTGGTTCTTTTTTCTGCAGATCAAAGAAGCAGACATGGAGAATAAGTAATTAACAGATGACCTGATCTCTTTCTTAGCTTCCTCTTCAATAATCTCTGGAACAAACTGTGTGAACAAGAGAGCATCTAAGGGAAATTCGCAAGGAACTGACAAGCCTGCACACAGCTGGGATGGTGACGACTCTGAACCCCTATCTCGATGATTAACCGAGATAACTTCCCCATTTCCCCATTTTATCTTTAAAACTTTCATGACTGAGCAGACTCTTTGGAGATGGCTTTTGGAAGACACTGAGTTCACCATCTCCCCAGATTGCTGGCATTCTGATTAAAAGCAACTTTCCTTTCTATCAACATTGCCTCTTTTGCTCATTGATTTTTTGAGGGGTGAATAGTCGGACCACGTTTGGTAATATATACAAGAACGAACAGGCATGATGAGCGACCTCATGGGCAGACAGACCTCTGGCCAGACATACAGGGGGTTCTTCTTCAAGTCCAGGTGTGTTACCTCCCTTCTTGACCAAGCCTGTACCCAGAACTGTTGATTTCAGATCGCCTTTGGATTCCTGTTTACCTCAAAAGCAAGTTCCATCTTGAACAAATAGTTTGTGACATAAAAGAGAGGTAAAGGTCCTGCCCATCCAGGAAGCAGACAATCACTATTGCAGTAGTTGAGAATTCGTCACAGCCATTTTTCCCCAAAATAGTAATATCAAAGAGGAAACAAGTTTCACAGACACAAAATTTAGATGACCCTATTGAGAATATTCATATTATAATGGGGCCAATTCTTCCCAAATAAATTTGTATCTTCAAAATGCAATCTCCAAACAAAGTCTCTGTGGAATTTGCTTGGAAACATTGGTCAAAGATACATTTGAAAGAAAAAAAGTAAGTAGTGGGGAACTGTCCAAAATAATAATAATAAAAAATTAAATACTAGAACAAGTAGACTTATTCTAAGAGCCAATAATTAGCAACAGTGTGATACTGACATAAGAATCAAGGGAACAACAGAGCAGATAATCCTCAAACAGATTTTGGAATTCAAGAGTCAGAAAATACTGTAAACTACTAGTGTTGGTAAATCGGCCACTTAGAGCAAAATAAATTGTATTATTCAATCTTTTGTAATACAGATATCTAGCTAGCTAGCTAGGTGACCTGGATCACCAGAATTGTTGTTACAAATAATCTAAAAATTAGGAGAAAATACTGGTGAATGCTAAATCAATCTCAAGATATAAGAAAACATTTAAAGCACGAAAGCAACTGAAGATTTTGCCTCCTGGAACTAGACATCACATGTTATTTATCATCATAAAAATAAACATATTAGCTAGACACTGAGAGAATTTGAATAATCAAGTGAAAATGCACAGCGTGCCAAAGATTATCAACCAGCCATAACAAAGAGGTGAAAAGACCGAGCACGTGCCTGACCCAAACGCTATATACACATCTGGTCTGTGACTGTGAGGCTATAAAAATACTTAGCCAGATTTGAAACACAGATGAGAAGCTCAGGTTCTAGCTTGTGATTTTTCTTGAGTCATGGAGATTGTGAGTTGTAGGACCCGTGCTCTACAGTAAAAGTAGGTACCTGAAAAGAAGCAGAGCTTAAAAACGGAGCAGAATCTGTTGTTACTAATTGTTCACCAAGCATTACTGAGTGATGTTCTGAAGTCATTGATAACTGAGTCCAGGATCCAGCTTAGTAAATTATTCCAAGTTATCCACTGACTTAGAAGGCTTAGGGTTGGTTGAAAAGAAGTCTAGACTCTGTAATCGGATGTAAGTGTTTAAACCTGGGGCTTTAATACATATTTAGCACTTGAATAAAATAACTTTTGTTTTTTAAATATCATAGAGATCAAGTTACTGTCTGCCTTCTGCAAGCCTAAAGTTTGCATTGTTTTGACCTTGATTTATAGAATGCAACACAAAGAGAAACAATTTTGAATGCTTTTAAATCATGGAATTACTAAGCTTCCTCTCCTCATAAAAATATATAAAAAAAAGAGAGGAAGTCGAAGGGAAGAAGGAAGGAAGGAAGGAAGGAAGGGGGAGGGGAGGGAAGGGAGGAAGAAAGAAAAAAAGAAAGAAGGAAAGGAAAGGTATTGTTATAATGATGATTCTTATGGTTATGATTACCAAAATCAAGCATCTGGTCCCAAACCTGGCACATTGTAAGTGCTCAACACTAGATCTAGGATAGCTATCCTTCTTATTTATGAAATAATGGACATTTATTAAGCCTCACCTCTCAGCCATCACTATCTTATCACCTACCTAGCCAACTTAGAAAAGTCTATATAGTGTCAAAGTGGCTTTGCATTCACACATCTTATCACAATCATACTTTATGAAATACAGCACATGACATGAAAAATTGATTCATCAGAACAAAATGAGAGAAAATAAGTTCAACCCAAGAAAAGCACAACCCATTGGATGTTCTGAAGAAAATTAACAAACAACGCCACTTGGACTGTAGTGACTATTTAGAAATATGCGCAAAGCTATGATGTGTGACCTAGGGAAGGAGGGGAAATGCTATTTCCATTGAGGAGAAAGATCTGAGAAGAGGTAAGGGAGTGATGGCAAGTTCTCCAGGGGCAGGGAGTGAGTGAAGGGGTCAACATGGCTGCAAAACAGAAGTGGGAAGCAGGGGAGAGAAGTGGGGAGAGGGAAGGAGCTCGAACGCCCATGAGGCCTTTCGTCCTTCATCCTAGTGAAGACGCTCTGCGGGTCAGCACAGAGGCGGGGACGGGGAGGTGGGACTCAGGATTTCCTTCACCAGCCCTTCCCAAAATTGCCCTCAGCATTTCATCTGTCTCATCTTGGCTAAATATTGAAATGACTTAAGAAAATCCAATAAAAATTATCAGCGTTTTTAACAAGCAAGCAAGATACTTCTTTGCTTATACTTGAACGATCCTGGACAATGGCTTTTTTTCCCAATAGCCTAAATATATGGCCCTTGACCGAGATGTTCTATTCCCTGAAATACTGCTCTCCTCTTATTTCAATGCAGTCTTTCTCTTCCTGTTGAGTATATTTACTAAGATTTTATAAACATGCCCTTCCTGTGTTCATCTATTTACTTTGTAATTTACTTTTCCCCCTAATATTCTTTATCCTAAATTCTGACTTAAAGTTTTTATGTTTTTTTTTTACCAACTACACTTGCCCCTTTCTTCTTCCCTCCCTTTCTCCATAGCCACTCTTACACAGCTTTACACTCTTAAAGAGATTATATATGTGTGTGTTTGTGTATGTATATATATGTGTCTGTGTGTGTATATTTATATATATATATATATATATATATATATATATATATATATATCTCTTATCATTTCAGATTTCTTTTCTATTTGGATCACTGCCAGCCCCATTTTACACTTCAGTGCATTAATTCAGGGGCTGAAATAGTTTTCCATGTTCTATGTTTTATGTCTAGTTCAAGTGCACTATTGAAAGAAATTGTAAAACCTTATCTTTTCCTCTAAAAAGAATCAGTGAGTAGGGCAAACCATGTTTAGGAACAAAGGCAGCAGGGAACAAGAGGGGCAGTGATGCTGTTTCCTTCTGGAGACGGGTCAGCTCTGGGGGATGCTCCCCGCATCCTGCTATTGCATTTCCTCCTCTGCTCTCCACCACCTCCCGGTGCTTGCTGACCTTAAATTCCCCCCTTGATCTCTGTCGTATGATATCCCTTCTCAGTCACCCCACCCTGCTTCAACCCTTAATTCTCATTAAGTGAAGAACTCTTCTTCCACAGTTTTTCTCTTTATCATGGTGGGTAATTCAGACAATTCATAAAGGTGTAAAGGAAAGAATATACTATTGATAAGAAATCATTTCAGAGAACTAACCCAGCCTCTCTGCCACTCCTCAGCAGGCGTTGTGTTCAGATCCATTTCTTTAGACACGGTTACAATTGCCACCATCAAAGATGCTTTAAGCATATGCATAAGCACAGCCCATGTGGCTGTAGGTCTGAAGCACACATAGATATTTGAAAGAGTAAAGGTTGAAATGCTAGTAAATCAAATGTTTTCTCCATTTTACAACCCCAAATAGATTCCTGATATGTTAACTAAACAAAGAAGTATATTTTATTTTGTCCTAAGCTTTCATTTTCCTTAAATTAAGTAGAAAATACTTATCTCAGTCTGAATCAAAGGAGCACAATGTCTGAACCAAATATGTGAGTGCACATGTCACCAAGTAGCTGTCACGTGGCCAGAAAAGTGGATGGAAAGAACCAGCAGTCTTCTTTCTGTAATTGTGATTCAGCACAAACATGAAGCTATACAAGTCCCGTGTGCACACAATCCTGCTTTGTTGAATAGAGTAGCTTGGACTTTAGCAGAAAGACACAGATGTCTACGAGTTAACATGGAAGATTAGCCGATTTTCAAAATACATTCCTTTAAATAATTTGTAATTTAATATCTCCCCATCTTGCACCAAGAATTTCTTAATTTTCTTATAGCATTGAAATAAATGATTTTTTGTCTCTGCCTTGCTGTGTATACAGAAGCCACATTATAAATTTGTATAGACAGACACGCAAATTTCTACCCTGCCTGAGGGAAGAGCTGTCTCATCTACAACAGCACAGAGAGAGGAAGACCAGAACTATGTCACATGTGCAATTATTAGTCCAGGCTGGCAACTTCAAGAGACAGTGTGGTCTAGCTGGTAGAACACCAGATGGTAAGGCATGGGACCTGGTTTCTATTCCCAGTTGTATCACTGTTAGAGATTTGGCAAGACATTCCTCTCTGTGTCTGTCTTCTTCTGTCAAAGTGCCCATCAACCCTTCGCTCACATTCTTTCACAGGTTGACATGAAAGCCTGCCCAGAGATCAGCTAGGGGTTCTCAAAAGTATATTAATAAATGCAAAGGTACATAATGTTAAAAAAATAAAAGTCTTATTTGAAGCTGCCATTCATTCTTTCTGAGCTCCAAATGCTTCCTTACCACAGCAGGTGGGGAGCTAGTCCCATCAGGGTTGTTGACAAGCTCGGTCATGGTAACACTGGCTCAGGCTTGAAATAGTTTGCAAAACTCTTTAGTCTTCAAATCTGCCTTGTTCATAAACTATGCACTGTTTCCCTACTATTTTCCTAACTCAATTCCTTTCATTCCTTGCAATATCCACTTTGAACTGTTCAGCCAGTGGAAGGAAGGCGTCTTTATTTTGCAGTCAACACTACACTTACTAGGTTTCATTAAGTCCATGGCACTGTTGTGGTTCAACAGGTGATCCAGAGGAAGTCTAATACGTATTTCCATAAGGAAGCAGAGAGCTGAATTTGGGAGGTAGATCTAACACACATGAAACATTTAGATTAATGACCTAGCATCAAATATAAAATAGAAGAGGAGGTCCTGGGAACAAAAATTGGTATGCGCTAACTCCGAAGAAAGGCTTTGAGTATATGGCATTTGACCTTGTTAAAGTTCACAGAATTTGGATCAGTGGAGAGCAGAGTGGAGGACTATTCTGAAAAGGGCAGAAGCGGCAGAAGTGAATCTGCTACCCCAAAACGTAAAGACCCCAGTTCTTGTCATGCCCAAAAGATAAGTTTATAGTCGGGAGACAGTGCATTGTGTAGCAAAAGATTTTGAAAGATTTATTTAAAAAAGGAAGAGTACACCTCCTTGAACAGGCTGCGGGCTGACCCAGGGGAGGACAACCTGCAGTTTTTGTCTCCCCTCTCCCTTACACCCTCGCTTAGAGGTGCTCTTTTGATTGACTGACAGCTTTGTCCCTGGAACGCTTAGTCATATTTGGCCCCTTTGCGTGTGTCCTTACCGATGGTGTGTAGAGAAAAACCCAAGGCCGGGGTGGGGTGGGGTTCTAAACTGCAACGCTAATTATAATACAATGAGCATTGGGTCATGTCCGGTCAGGTCCTTTCTGCCACTGCGAGGTTGTGGCTGCCGGGTTCTAACTGGTTTCTGGCTGGCACTCATTAGGAAGAAGTAAAGTCCCTTTATGCTGGAAGCAGACACAACGCCATCTTCCAGATCATCCTCCCACTCCTCCACCTGTCTGCCTGGTGCCCTCACTTATCTAACTACCTAACAAATTCAGGAAGGCAGGAATGGGGCCAGTGGTGTGATAGTAGTCTGGAGCCAATATTAAGGATTAGGGGGAAACAGTCTGCACATGGATACTATTGCTGCACCACAGAATGCCTAGCTAGATGTGGAGAATTTTATATTTATAGGTTCTAGGACAAGGAGAAGCGTTGGGAGGTTTTGAAAAGAAGAATGTTCTCATCAAAGGATTGATGAAGGCCAATTAGCCATGAAATAAATATTATGCAGAATGACCTTGGGGAAGCCTGGATGTGAGGAGACCAAGGGCAGGGGAGATGAAAAAGAAAGAGCACAGTCAGGGAATTTTTTTTTTTTTTTTAAAGAAAGGACCCAGTGGCTTAGAGCTGTTGTCAACAGAACATGGGGGATGGAAAAGAAAGAAGGGACATTAGTGTCACGGATTCGAAGGCAGGAAGGAGAGCTTTCCCACATTAGGTTGATGCTGTTTTAGATAATGTTGTGAGGATCTGAGTGATTGTAGGCATATGGAAAATCAAACTAATACATTTGGTGAGAAAATGTGATCATTGGCATATGCAGAGAGGGGCACTCTGAGGAAGTGTTCATTTGAGGAACAGTACTGTGTGATGGTCCAGGGAGCAGGCACACAAGTGTGCAGCCATCAGCACGAAGCTGATAGGAATTTGCAGAGTCACCATGAGACAAAGGAATCAAACATGAAGTCGTTAAGAGTAATGACAAGAAAAGGACTCAGATCTTTTCTTGAGCCTGGGTTTCTGAGAAAAGCAAACCAAAACGGTAGAGAATGAAGAAAAGTCTTTCGGTTAAAATTCTTTTAAGTCTGATACTGAATTCCTATTAAATTGCCTCCTTAATTTTATTGAGGTGCTTTCCACTTCCCCTAGATCTTCTCCATAGGAGTTTATTTCAGTGAGAGCACTGGCTGAACTGAGTTTTGGCTGCAAGAACCAGTGAATAGACTTAAAGAAGAGAGAAAAAATTTTAAGCAGTTCTGGTTATCCATCCATCCGTCCATCTATCCATCTCTTCTTATTCACTAAGCACTTGTTAAAGTCCAGAAATAGAGTAGGAACCAAGAGAAACATAATCCTACTCTCATGGAGCTTAAAATACAATGGGAGTAATTTTTTTAAAAAAGGCTATATAAAGATTGCTATGAGAATATGTCACAGGGACACCAGGAAAGCCCAGGGTCGTAGGAAGGGTTCATGAGAAAATGTCACTTTTCCAAATTGATAGGGAAGGAGACTAATCTAGGGACAGGAGCACATATAGCATAGAGAGAGAGACATGAGTGTATTCCTTGTCACAGTTTCAGGGTGTCAGGCCTGCTGAACAGGGCATCCTACCTCCACCTAAGTCCCCTGAAGCTAGGTCAGGGAAGCCTTGCTGGAGGCAGTACGATGGCTAGCAGTATTCATCCTAGACGTGTGATAGAAGCTACACTAGCACAAAGTATGGATATTTAAGGAATACTCTGTGCATACTTTTATTTATTTAGTGCACTTTTCTAATTATTTGAATAATATTCAAAAATAGAAACAGAATATCACCAGCTGTTAATACAGTCAATATCTCTGTAAAGGCCTGATGATATTCGTGTGCGTGTGCGTGTGCGGTGCATGAGTGTGAGTGTGGTGTGTGTATGTGTGTGATTGGCATATTTCATACTTGAGACAATGCTGTACATACTGTTTTTACAACTCTTAAGTATATTTTGGCAATTATAGTTGAGGATGTGAGAAACAAAGTATGTCAGCATCTGTCACTGGAGTCCCTTTCAGAAACAATCAACTGTCCATTGGGAAAATACCTTGATGAGCCATCGGTATAGGATGTGAGACCCAGAAGTCATAGGTGTTAGCAGAAACTAAGAGATCATGAGTTATATGTGTGAGAAGATGAGAGGCATTATCCTTGTCCTGTGCAGTGAAGAGAGAGAAGAAAGCAGGGTCAAGAGAAGGCAGAGGTAAGAGAAGGAAGTCAAAGAGATGGTGAGAGATGAGGGCTGCGATAGGCAAATAATTAAGGAAATTTCCCCGGTCAGGTGATGGCCAAATGGCATTTTTGCCTATTATTTTGTTTGGGGATATTTAACTTGGTCATCCAATTTTTAGTAAAATCTTTGATACATCAAAATATCCTATAAGAGTGATTTTAATTTTTTGGCAGGAACTGAGGATGAGCATAAATTGTAAGTCTGGGTCAATGCAGTGAAGAAGAGAGAGTTAGCAGAGAACCCAAGCACAGATGGGACCAGAGAACTTGAGTTTCCCAGAAATGCTGAGTGTTTGAAAGAGTACTGGGCTGTCACAGGATGTGGACTAGGCGGGGGTCCCAGCGGAGCGTCGTTTTAGAGGACCAGCACATCCCACATCCATTTGAGTTAGGTTCATTTCCCTAAAAAATTGTCTACTTCATTGAAATATTCATGCTTATTAAAACTGATCAAATGATGTTCTTTTAAATTTTAAAACATCCCGTCTATCATGGTCTGCCTTTGTCATGTCTGATATCATATACGTGTGTTTTCTGTTTTTTTTATTCAGGTTTAAACTTGAATCTTGGGTTAGTTGATCGATTCTGTCATTTTCTGTTTCTAATTCATTAATTTATGGCTCTATCTTAATTCTTTAAACCAACATTGGCCCTATTAATTTTTAAGGCATATCAAAAAAGTGTAGAGAATAAAGCAATCTACTCACATCTACTCACCTAATTTAAAAAACAATGTATTACATATTCAAATGAAAGCCCTGTGTATTGCTCCTTATATTCCATTTTCCCCGCTTTGTCCCCAAAATACTCTGAACATATCTGAACATGTGTCTAACATCCCCACATACCTGAATGTGTAACACCCCCATGTTATTTTTATAACTATGTTATCTATACAATTATCTGTAAATCACTTGTAAGTGTCTCCATCTCTTACCCCACCAAAGTTGTGTGCATGGACACACACCCACACAAAGGTGCATGCGTGTGCCAGCACAATCTTTTTTTCTCCCTCACAACCTTTATTCCCTATATATCTAGGAGTGAAATTCTAGGTAATAGGATACTTGGTCCTTCAATCTTACTAAATTGTCTAGTTTATTACCAAGTGTGCTGATTCACCCTCCCAGATGCAGAGAATTAGATCTCCTCCTGTTCCTCGTCTGTCTTTACTTGTCAAACTTGGTTTTTGTTCATGTAATTTTCTTTTATATCAGTTTGCATTCCCATGATTATTAGTGAGACTGCGTATATTTTCATATTTACTATATGTTCAGATCTTGCTTCTTGACTTGCCCATTTGTATCTTTTTCCTAGTTTCTGTCACGTAGTCTTTTGTTATTGATTTTGAGTTCTTTAAATTTCTGGAACGTCCTTCTTTGAGTTGGTCATACCCATCACACAAACACACACAGTTTTTAAGCCTACATTTTGTCTTTTCCTCTTTTTTAAATAATGCTTTTTGATGTACATAAAATTTTAATGTGAATTTAATCAGAGTTGTCAACTCTTCCTTTGTAAAAGTACTTTGAGTCTTGTAAGAGAAACCGTCCTGGCCTCCCAGGTCATGAAGATATTTTCTGGTATTTTACTCTTCCATCCGTTTCTTTAAATGGATTTGGTTGAGTACATAAATTATTTCTTTTCTCTGAGAGTAGTTTCTGTACTTCTTCTTGATCAATGAAAAGAATCAGATTCATAGATTTTCTCCTAAACTACCTTGTCTATATCTCATAAGTTTTATATATACAATGTTGTCATTCTGCACATTCAATTTTTGTTTCTTATTTATTTCTGGAATTATTTAGTAAATCTATTTAAAATATTGTCATTAATTTGTTTTATTTAAAAATATCACCAGGATCTACCTAGGTATTGATTAAGTATTACCAATGTGCTTTCTGGTACAAAGTGTGTCATTCTTATCTGCAGTGTCTTTTATCTCTGGAAATTTCCTTTTAATTTGTTTTTTAAATATGTTGGTCTAATTATGCATACTTGTGATCTGTGTGTTGGATCTGAATGCCCTGACCTTTATAGCTTCCATCTTCCCTCCCATTTGATCTCTTTGTTGTTTTTCTCCGCGTTTTGGGAAAGCTTTTCTAGTTACCTTTTGCAACATGAATTTTTTTCTCTGCAGCGTTGCTTCTTCCTTATTCTAAATCTGATTTTAATTTGGGGGATCATATTTTATTTATGTTTTTATACTCTTTTCTTATTTCACCCATTTTTTAAAATATTACTTGTGGTTATATCTCATCTTCTTTCATTTCCTAGCATACAAATTTCCCTAGGTCTTAACGAGACGACAAAGCCTTCTAAAGTAGATTCTTTTCAAAGTAACAAAACGTCCTCTGCATCTTAGATAGTAACTCTGTTTTCATCTTGAAACCTGCAGAGACTTTTTGTAGGCTTCATGTTTTCTTGACTTTATTTATAAGAAGACTAGTGTAGGGTGGCTTTCCCAGGGTTGACCACACTAACCTCCTGATTCCTGTTAAACTCCTCTTCTCGTGTAATGAGCCAAGAACTGGTTAATGTGCTCAGCCCCTGACTAACACTGGCAGTCTCTTATTTGGTATGGCTGTTTTGGAATCAAAGAGAGATGTTTTCTAATCCCAGAACGTCATGCAATCTTGTCAGTTTGGGACAAGTCACTTACTGCTCTGAGCCTCAGACGTATCTGCAACAGGGGAATCCTACCTACCTCGAGGACCCCTTACTGGCTATTTCAGCAGTAGTATGTAACTGATTAGACAGAACTGACCATTTTCCCACCCCATCCCAAACCTTGGTTGCTTGGCCTGGGGATAGCAGTTATTATAATGGAGAAAGCCGAGTGGAAGCCATGTGGTCCTAACCAAGACAGTAAATCAAAAGCAGAGTTGTACCCCAGGGAAGTGGCATCACTGCAAAGAAGGAGGCACAACAGTCGTAGGTATCTTCAGGGATTTTTTTCTTTAAGTTTTGTTGTTGTTGTTGTTGTTGTTGTTGTTGTTGTTGTTGGAGGGTGGGTGGTAATTAGATTTATGTAGTTATTTTTAGAGGAGATGCTGGGGACTGAACCTAGGCCCTCATGCATGTTAAGTATGTGCTCTATCACTGAGCTATACCCTCCCCCTCTTTAGGATTTAGAAACAGCCTATTCCACACCCGGGAATAAGGCTCAACCTATATATCAGATGTAATAAAAGCCTGACAGCTTTGAGTAGGATACAGAGCTAGAAAGTCCAGCAAGTCCAGGAGATAAACAAATAGCTCAGCCACTTGGGCCTTTTGCCTCAGATCCAATAAAACAGGAGATCAATGTGGTGAGAAAAAAACGTACAGGTTAGAAGGGTAGGTACCCTCTCTTAACCTCACTCTCAGTGACCCACTTTGGGAACTGGGACTTCTTATCCCCCAACTCCAGATGCTGTGGGGATAGAGGTGTTGGATTTCAAAAAGGAATCCATCCTCCAGGGGACACAGCAGAAGTCCCACTGAATTTTAAGCTATAGCTGTCAGTCAGGCACTCAGGGTCTCTAATGCCAGCAGAGCATTGCCAAATACGAGTCAGCATTCCTGGAAGGACTGATTGTTCCTGACCATCAGGAAGACATAGAGATCCTGTTACAAAAGAGGGGCAGAGTGGACGATGATTGGCACCCAGGTGATCCACGTGGATGTCTCTGCTTACTCTCACTCAGTATTTATGGTTTGTGGACAGATGCATATCACGGCATGAAAAGGGCACGATGATTAGGGGCTCATATCACTAAGGCATGAGGCTGTGTCAGAGCCACTTAGAACAGAAGTGCAAGCTGAGGATGAAGGAAATCCAGAAAGGATGGTAGAGGAAGAAGTCGATGAGCAACAGGTGTGGCTTCAAGACCAGCTTAGGTGTTAGGAGGCTATAGTTTGTCCCATGCAACTTCTTAGAAATTTCTCTCAGGAAGGGAGACCTACTATGAATCCTTGAGGAGCATCTCCCAGAATTTATATAAAGTGGATCTGAGCATCACAAGGGGTGGTCTGTCATGGATGCTCCCGTGTACCACCTGGATTCTCCTTCAGTATTGAAGGACAAAATCCTCAAGCTTCTGGGAGTGCCTCTGGATGACAGATAAGCTGCCCACTTCTGCAGAAATTGCACTCACCAGGAGAGGTACCTTGCCAAGATCACACCCTCTACTGGGAGAAGCCTGCATCCAAAGAATGGTTGATATTGCAGTGTACATGCCCAGTAGCCTCTCCAGCTGGGATGAGGTGGAAGGTCTATTCCAGCTTTAAAGCTCTTTATGGGCTTAGCTGAGACCTTTGTTGAGACTGCAGTATCGTCCAACTTCTCCTTTTTCCACCTTGCTTCTTTTTTATTTTTGGCACAGAGGTTGGCCCTGTAAGCAGTGATTCCTCATAAACTTTCTGCACAATAATCTCTATCTTGGAGATTATCTTCCTGGGAAAGACGACCTGCAACATGCACCTAGCATGCACTCACTCATTTCTTCAAAATACATTTTTTCCCTTTATTAGTTTTCAAAATAATGAGTTGGGTCGCAATCATACTCCAAAGGTGACTGATAGGTTCTTTTTTTAATATATATATTTTTTAATTTGAAGAATTATTATGTGTCTGGCATTATGGTAAAGGCAATGAAGCAGAACAAAACATTAAACATGGACCCTACTTATAAAGAATTTACAGTCAATTCAGGGAAATACTATATATGCACAGAGAATAAAGCAATGTCATATAAAATAAAGCCAAATACTGGAAATAATGAGAAGATCATGGTGACCAGGGGCTCAGATCTGCCAAAACTGAGTGTTTGGGTCATATCACCAGGTAAGTCTGCCACCAGAACCCTGCAGGGAGCTGCTTGGTAAAGGCAAGTAGAAGGTGGGGTTGTATACAGTAAGTTGCTAATGGAGTAACAAAATAGCAAAAGCAAAAATGACTATTCCTGACAGCTGAAAATATACGGACTGCTATGTAGCTATGTGGGAGTGGCCTGCAGTCATCCTCAGCTGACTGTGACTGTGTGGGCGAGTCTGTCCATTTTATAGGTAAAATATTAGCGAGCTCATCTTGACACTTATCCTCCCACACGCTTAAAAAAAAAAAAATCTATCTTCTCCAGCCTGCATCTATCAGTTAGAAAAAGAGAAAGCCGACATTTTAACTCTCCATTTACTGACTCCATAATTGGTTCCAGCCCCTCCCTGGGTGGAGCAAGGGGTGGCAATATTGATCCCATACAATTCCAGCCCCAGCGGACTGCTGAGAAAGTAGCACAATTGCTGAGTTTGTGATCAACATCAGTGGAGAAAACAGATTTGTTTGCCAATTAGATGTGGGTAAGCAGTTCCGTTCATCTAAGGTGGGTATCTTTGAGAGTATTTTTATTCCATCTATGGGTCATTTATCATCTTCCAGTTTGAAGGTTAGGCCTAGGATAGCAGGATTGTTTTGGGAGTAAATATTTGAATCCAGCTGCAATCTTGAAGACCCATCCTTAAACATTATAAAAAAGGAATGTCTGCTCCTTTTCCTTTTCTTTTTTTCTGCTTTACTAGAGGGAGAGACGATTTTCTCTCTCTCCTTCTGTCCTTCTCTATTTCACATACACACATTCAAGACAGAACTAGTTTGAGGACATATGGAACATCTATTAGCGCATTCATTCATTACACACTACTTATTTAATTTTGCTATATATTTAAAAAATATAAACAGGACCTTACAGTATTCTGAAACTTGTGATTCTATTAAAATACCAAGGAAAAACCTGAGTAGGAACTGTTCAACACCAAACATCAAACATTACCTCCTGCTGACGCCAATGAGGACCATAGAAGGAGATCTTGTTTAAAACAATAATTAGGATGAATTAACCAAGATGCTTCCTAAAGGTGTGTACATTGTAATTCTTCCTAAAAGGAGACCATGCTGAATTACACTATTAGTGACCGTACCACTTTGGGGTTTAATTCAGGAAGCAGAGCCATTATGAGTGATATGGAAGGAAAACTTATTAAAGGGGCCAGACCACCCTTAATCGTTAGAACTGATAGGAAAGGTCTATGGGAAGTTGTTGCTGCCGCATTGGTTTGTGGTCCTGAAGTTGTAGGTCGTCAGGACCGGCAGTCAGTTGGGAAGAAAGGCTCTACAATGAAGCAGAGGAGAGCAAAGACCAAGTGGCACCCACAAGGAGGAACTGAAATTCACATCTGCCTCTCACCACCTTAACCATCAGTGACACGGGTGACCTGCAGAAAAAGCTGATACCCATTTGCACAGACGGCACATACATCTAGCCCAGGACTTGGAGGAGCTGCGGGAGGAGCAGGAAGAGCCCCAAGCTGAGCTGCTGTCCTGTGCCAAGATGAGCCAGCAGATCAGGGACCATGTGCCTGATCTGCAGGGATGCCCGGGACCTTTCATCATTCTTCATAGTATATGGCTGCTGCTTCATTTCCACCTTCCAAATCTTATGCAAATTTCTCTTGTAGCCAATCCTAATCCAGGCCCATAGAGGCAAGAACATTCTCAAAAATGTATTTCCAGTTCAGTTAATTTATCACTGGGCATGAGACACTCCTTGGTATCCAGCTTGGTGTCCCTCCATGCTGCATGTTTCACTTCTAGATAAACACAGTAGAACATCACGCAACTGGTCCTTGTACAACCAAGACCACACTACCTGCCTCTGTGTAATATAAACATCCCGTCTATCACTCTATCCATCTTTGGCTTGATTAAGCTTGTTCTTCCTCCAGCTGAGTCCCACTCTCCCTTTGCTATTCTATAGCTTAAATATTGAACTGTGAGCTGCGAAAATAGGAGGTCAACCAATCAAGATGCCTTGTGCTGGGTGGTAGGAGAGTGGGACAGGGGGACAAAAAATTGGTTAATACACACATGCACACAAATAGACATAAATCAACAAAGAAATACTCCAACTATTACAGTCCTCATTTCTGTTACTGTCAATATGTTCATACCTCACATTTACAACTTTCTTCCTCCGCTACCATGTCATCTTCCCAGGGTAGCACCCCACCTTGCTGTGATTCCATGCCTGGTGGAGTGACTCAGACCTTCATTCCTGAAGTGTCTGAGCCATCAGAAGACATGTCTTTATTGGGTTATCTTAGTTTCACATTAACTTTTCGACAGAATAAGGGACTACCAAGAGGTATCCTACATGACCTGTATTCCAAAAATGCGCACTCCTTATGCCCACTGTATAGAGGAAATTCACTTCCTCCTTACAGTTAGAATCAAATGTGCCAGCAGCAGAGTAGCCTCTTATTTACCTGTTGATTCACTGGCCTTTGTCTCCAGGTGACAGTCTCAATTTCCACTTTAATAGAAGCATTACTGTGCACGCTGGTGGAAGCTTTCTTCCTTTGGAAAGTAAGACGTTTAGAGTGGTAGGACCCAAAGTTATAGGCATGGAAACAAAAACTCTGCTAGTGGACCATTAAGGGTAATAGAGAAGCCACTCTCATCCCCATTCTTTGATCGTTCTGTGGGAGAAATAGCACTATAATTTGGTTGCTGGTTTGGGGTTAATACTCCATCTTAGAAGACACAATCCTGGCCCTACGAGATGTGGCCACCCAGTTGGGGTCCTAACAAAATCTTCCAAATCTTCCTTATCCACCCTTTATTAGCTGCTAAATGCTAATACACTTTTGTTAGAGGTGATGCTGTGTGGAATATTGTGAGAATGAAGAAAGCATATATAGATGGTGCTTTTAGCAGAATAAATGTGTGCAGTGAAGGAAAATCCACATCCCAACCAAGTGTCTGTTCCAGTGAGGACAAAGCACTGTCCCTTCCATGATGGAAACAGTCCAGTGTAATCAACTTGCCAACACATAGCTGGCTGATCTCTCTGTGGAATTGTGGTGACAGACTATACTGTAGGCCCTTTGGTGAAACAGACTCAAACATTTTCTTTTTCAGTTATGATCATAAAGAACTCTCCAAGAGGCTATAACTATGATTGAATAGAAGGGAGCCATGAGACCTAGGCCATGAGCACCTGGGCAGCTGGGCCACTTGCTCATGAAACTCACTTGTGCCTCCATGATTTGCTCAAGTTAGACCACACATCTACCACTTCTTTGGTGAGGGAGTGTTTCTGTGCATATCCAACTTCATGGTTTGGTGGTCAGACAACACCCAGTTCATGTTGGGTACCTCAGGCAGGATGTCAAATTGATGACTGATGATCTAGCATTCAATCTCTACTGGGAACCAGTAGCAGACCAGAAATTGCTTCATAAAAGGAGAATCACTTTCTGCTAATCATGGCATAGCTTTAATCCAAAATGCTAAAAGTCTGCACTGTAAATGCCTGCTAATGGCTCTTGACATCATCCCATCCTCCAAAGATACTTCAAGCATCAGAAGATAACCTAGGTGATATTGCCCAAGTGGAAGAGTGGCTTGCATGTCAGTCTGGACCTGTTACAGAGACATCTCTTGTTCTAGGACCACACAAAACTGGCATCCTTTTGAAGTTATTTGATAAATGCATGTAAGAAGCACACCCAAATGAAATATGCAATGTCTCCAAAATCCAAAGAGATCCCTCTAGGCATTGTGTATCTTTTTTAGTTTGTAGGAAATAATAAGATGCAGAAACTCTTAAATTTGGAAGGAATCTCCCACTAAGCTTCAGATCATTGTTTCCTTAAGTAATTCTAATGGTGGCAGGCCCTAATTTTTGTAGAATTTATTTCTCACAACCGGGCATGCACCTATCTTTCCCAGGTGTCAGGAGTAGCTGCTACTTCTGCTCACCAGGTTCAATCAGCATTACATCAACAAGGCAATGTCTAGTATGATGGTCTTTGGAATGGTGAGGTAAATAACACCCTTCTGGATCAGAGCATGATATAGGACTGAAGAGCTGACATAACCTTGAGACAGGATAGCAAAGACATATTCTTGGCCTTTCTACTGAAAGCAAACTGCTTCTGAGATCTTTACTAAAAGATACTAAAAGGCATAGAAGAAAATGTATTTGTCAGAACAATGGCTACGTACCTGCTGCTTATTTTCTCCAGAAAGAAAAAAACCATTGGAGTAGAGGCTACTCTACTCTACTCTATAGTGGGTGCCCACTATATACTGCAAGATCTAGCTGTCTTCTGTACTGACTGAATAGGCAAATTGAAAGGTGATGTGATAGGAATAACCACTCCTGTATCTTTCAAGACTTTGATATTGGCAATGATTCTTGCAATCTCTCCAGGAAGCTCTACTGGCTTTGGTTTACTATTCTGATAAGCAGAGTCACTCCCAGTGGCTTCCAATTGACCTGTCCTGTCATAGAGCTCTAGCTGCATGAATTAGGACTTAACATGAGAATTCTGCCTATTGGTAAGTATATTACTCCATCTATGTACACATAACTGGTAAAATAACCCCAGCATAAGTTTGGGCACCCCATGGACCCACTGAGATCAGTGTGAACCAAAACTGTTCACCTGACATTTAGAATCCTTTACTCTGACTGGTGGACCATAGCAACATTCTGTGTCTTTAGGAATTAAGGTCAGTTCGGAGCCAGTGACCACAATTCCCAAAAAGTCTGGTTTATTTCTTCTCCTGAAATGCATAGTCACTTTGACAAATGGCCACAAATACTTTTGGAGAAAAGCTGGAGAAGAACATTTACAGTGTAAATTATCAGCTATGAGGCAGGATCTCTTCTCATGAATGACCTGGCCTCCACTTCATTCAAGGGGCTTTAGGTTTGTAAATTAGCTCAGTGCCGGGAAGTGGTTGAGAGGTATGACCATTATAATGATTAAAGTTAGACTTCCATTCACTAGAAGAGATCTTTACTATATATATATACATATTGAGTAATACTTTCAAAGTAGTAATACTTTCAAAGGCTGTCAACCTATTTCTTTTTTAGGGACACATTGTTGGCTAACTCAAAACTCTTTGTGGACTGAACCACTTTGTTTCTGGCCATTAGAAGTGTCACAACATGGCCCCTACCACTGCAGGGTCCCATTGTCCACACTGAATTCAGGGAGTCCAGCTTGATTGCAGCAGTTCCCATGGATGTTTCTGGACCTCAGAGGACAGCCACCCTGCAGTTCCCTCAAAAAGGTATATTGCAAAGTCTTAGTGAGAAGGATGCTCTCCAGACATAGTGAGTTGGTGGTAAGCAGGTCCTCTCTAGAATTCCAGCTTTGGTTGGGGTATCATCATTTTCAGGGTACAAAGAAAATTTAGTCATCTAACCAAGGTGACTGATAGAGCCAACCCCAGCTGCTCAAGCTAAAACACTGAATCTAGAATCTCCTTTAAATACACCTATATTGAAGATATTCTATCTAATATATTTTCCACCCTTATCCAATATAACATAAGATGCTTTCCCATCCACATTCCCAGGTATGTCAATATAAATTGGGGAAACCTAGTATTCATTTTAGTTGTCTTATGGGCAATAATTTTGTTTGGTTGTTGTATGGGTAATCATTTTGTTTGTTTAACTTTGTGGGTAGCCCTGGAGCCTGCCGAAATTGGATTCTGGTTATAGGTCTGAAAGCAAAGAGAGACGGTAGAGCCAATTCTTGAAGAGAATCAGACGAGCAAGCTCCAGAGGGGAGGCCAATATAATTTTTCAGGCAAAGGAGGTTAACGGGTATCCTCAGACAGAGAACTTAGTAAATGCTCACTGGGGAGGCCAACATCCATTGCCACAAACTATATGTGGCTTCTCGTCCAGAACTTGAAGAGCTACAGGAGGAGCCTGGGCAAGAGCTGGAGCAGCTGCAAGTCCCGCTGATTCTCCATCAACCTGGGAAGCCAGCAGATCAGTGAGAACGTGCACCATCACCTGCCAGGGTACCATCATCTGCCAGGGTACCATCATCTGTCAGGGAACCCAAAGCCCACACAGATACTTAGGGCATAATGGCTGCTTCTGCCTTGTCAATCTCATGCAAATTTCTCTTGTGGTCAACCCTAAACTGAATCCACCAAGAAAGAGAATTCAGGAAATCACAGTCCCAATTTAACTAGGTTGTTGCAGTAAGGAAAAAAAATCATCACAGTTTCATATCCATATTAATGTGGGTTTATACTCGCACATAAAGTAATATTAGAAATTTTTTTTTCCTTTTGGTTTGAACTTGATTCACATGAAGTATCAAATTCTAGCTACTGTTTTTTCAGTGTCACAGTGAATTCTGATTGAATTATTTTCTTGCTGGGTTATTGGATCCAGCATTTGTATGGGTTCAGAAGAAATAATACAAAGTTTCAGATTTGAGTGGTCAATAAAAATCTTTGATGGTGTCCTAGATAAATACATGGCCTCAGTCTTCTTCAGAATTCCCATCAATCTGCATCATGATCATTTTTGCATATGGATTTCAAAAGCACATTTATGTGTAGACTAGCCTATTGAGGAAAAAATAATCCTCAGATACACAATGCACATTTTAACACCATCAATGAGATCCCTTGCTGCATCCTCATGCATGGCTGATAAATTATTGAATGCTTTATTTACTCAATTCAAACAAAACTTCAATTTGTCACTAATATTTTCATTCAGAATTGCAGAAGATAGGAAATTTCTAGTTTCAATGTCAGGTCCAATATTTCTGTGAAGGAGAAAGCTGATTGGAAGGGAGGTGGTCTGAAACTTCTTGGGATAGCTCTGTACATAATATTGGGAGAAAAAAAGATCAAGGGTGAGAAAATTACACAGGTGAAGGGTGACCCTACTTTTTCCATTGAGCCACCCCAGATGCAGCCACTAACTTTACTCTTGGCTTGCTGTTATCTAAGCCAATATCCTTGAAGGATTCAATTTAGAAAAGAACAATGATTTGCCCCCCCTGGTGGGCTAGCGATAAGAGGCATGGCAATCCACGTTGAAATCTCTTCACTTTTATTTCCTCAGCAAAGTGGTCATGAGGGATGGAAGAAAAAGGAGGTATCAAGAAGACAGTCCATGGTTGAAACCCCTTGTCAGAACTGAGACTATCCAATACGTTTGTTTCTCTGCTTCTTACAAGGTTTTCCAACAAGCCAGCAAAATTTTAATTAAAAACATGGAGGTGATTTGTAAATGTCTGAAAGGGGATAATTTATTTTTAGGATTTCATATTCTTGCATAGTTTCAGATTTGAATCTCTAGTACATTTGACAGAGGAAAAGGTAGAAATGACCACTTTAGCCCTATTTCTGCAAGTTGGATGGAAGGGCGCTGAGGATGATGGGGATAAGAAGTGGTTTGTTGAGCCTGGGGAGTAACTAGCTTTCTTCTCTTTTCAGCGAGTCCACTTACATACGGAATTTTCTCTAGACAGTTACTGGTGAAAACAAGTCACTAATTCTTGACAGTTGTGTTTCTTCAGTAGAGCAAGTACTAAATTTCTTAAACTTAAAAGACAGATAAATGTTCATTATTATGTATTCTTGTGTCTACATGTAGTCTGGTTCCTTCAATGAAAGTTTTCATACATATTATGACTCTTTCAAATTTTGCATATAAATAAAAATATACGTGATTAAAGGTTGTATTATGTAAGGGTTTTTTAAAATTAATTATCCAAATCAGTAGTAATCAATGTCAATTATCAATGTATTAATCTGGATGGTCCAGAAAAGTAGCAGATAGAAATCAAGTCATCCCTGATTCATTTCCCCGCATATGTTGCTCTTTGTATTTTGAATTTTGGCAACTTTTTGTTTTGGAGGATGGCTAAAGTTTATCTTGAATCAAGGATTGCTTGAATTATTTAGATGCTTTCACTGAAAGTCAAAAATAGCTGAAATTCTGGATACAATAAGATAACATCCTCTTCTCTTTGTGCCCCAACCTCCTGAGTAAATCTGCATTCTTCCAAAAAGAGGTTCTTTTGGGGAAGAAAAGATGACATCTGGTACCCTACTGATGACTTTCCTTAGCCATGTGACTAGGAACTCTTATGGCCCTTAAATTCCTTTAGAAGATTGACTAATTCAGGCTGAAAAAAAAAGTTTTAGTTAAACCAACAGCCTGACTTAATTGACTAATTTTATTTTATTGTATTTTGCTTTGGGTTGAATTGTGCGGAGAACATATTTTGGAAAAATGGCCTGATGAGTAATAAACGTGGGTTCTGTCAAGAGCTCTTCCATATAACAAACATCCTTTTGTTAAACAAACAGAGTTTTGGCTTGATTATTATTGTTTCCATTCTCTGAAGTAAATGAGCAAGATGATCCAACAATCCAAATCTGTGCGCAGAGTCAAGACCCAAGACATCGCGAAGCCATTACTTGGAGCCAGTGAGGGTTGTCTCAGACCTTGCCCCTCATACCTGGGCAGCTCTCCTGCCTCAATTTGAATGGAGGGAATGAACTGCTGAATCAACAGGAATTGAGTGACATCTAACAGGAATTGGGAAGTTAAATGGATGCTATAAACCATAATAACTCATGCATCTGGATGAGTTTCTCAGAGAATTTTCTTTTTCTAAGTTCTGAAGGGGGATTCCTCCAAGGGTAACAAAGGTTCACAAACAGCAGATTAAAGAAATGACTTTGCCTATAAGAGACTTAAGAGAACTGTCTGCCTGTCTCTGCTTGGAATCGCTGCCACCTCATGGATTAATGACTTCTGTGTCCTCCAGTCGCCTCATTATGTACCTCTGTTTTATACGAGTAGCCAAATGTATCAGAATACACTTTAATGAATGTGAGTCATTCTTATTTTTTTTTAATATGATTTAGACTCACTGGTTTGTAAGGAAGACATTAACTGGGTTAAAAATAATAGATACTACCTGCCAGAAAACCCATGTAGTAATTGGGCTCACTGCCAAGAGCATCAAAGAAAGGGGTGGGGGAAAGAGGGGTTATGATGGTGGAAAAAAAAGAAAATACCCCTTCAATTTTTTTAAGGTTAAAAAAATAGTCCATTTACCAGAAAGCTTAATTTTATAGTGCTGTGGATTCACACAGCCAAAAATTTTGCGACCATATTCAGAACCACACTCAGTCTATTTTATAGTAAAGAATTCAAAATATCCATGTTTGTTTTCTCATAGAAAAAGAAGTCTCAGTCTTTCTGGTCATGATGCCTTTCCCAAATTTTGCAGTTACGCATCCCCAAGAGAAGCAAACAGGAGTCTGTGGTCTGAATTAGGTGTTTCAGTATTTTAGCAGCTTCTTCTGCTAAATGATAGCTTCTTCTTAATAGTTAGTTTTAAGTTAAATCCAAAGATCATGAAATGCATTTCTTTAAAGAGAGACTCTCCCTCTCTCTGTGTGTGTTTGTTTGGTTTAATACCTGTCTGCCCCGTTAAGAATGTTAAGTCCCATGAGAACAGGGACTTTGTTTAGTGCTTGATCTCTGGTGCCCAAAACAGAGAGGGTTTGGCCCACAGGGAGTAATCAATAAATATTTATTAAATAATCGGCCAGAACATGAAGTTAAAATATGAAAATGAACTATTAAAGTAATTTTATTAAGGCATAAACCTGGGAACTAATGTTTCCCTTTACTAGACTTTTATGACATGGTTATTAAACATAGAGTCTGTAGGTGAAAAGCAGAGAAATTAATTTCATGATTTTCACTTGAAAAGTGTAATTTAAGTGGACTTCTGAGATCAGATTTATTTTTAGATGAGACGCCATAAACTCCATCTCATTATATTGATTGGCTTCTTTGGCCAACTAGTGTCTGAAATGGTATAAGTCCAACACATTAGCAGGTTCATTCATTCAACAAATTAGTGTTAGTACCCCTGCTATGAAAGGCTCTTTGCTAAGTATTAGGCATACAAAACTGAAAAAGATACGGTCTTCTCCTGAGAGTAGCTTGTGCTCCAAAAGAGATAACAATAAATCAAAATTGTAGTGGTACCTAATTTCTGTGATAAATATTCAAGCAGAGTGTCACCTGATCTTAGAGGGGTGCATACTAGTGATTTGGGAGGGTGGGGACAAAGAATGCTTTCTTGAGGAGATGATGTTAGGTCTATGTCTCGAAAGATGTGTGAAATCTGGTAAGATAAAGAAATGGAGAGGGACACTTTAGGCAGAAGGGACTGTATGTTGAAGGCAAAATGACTTGAAACACCATAATGCAGTTTGAATATTGCCAAGTTGTGCCCTATGATTGGGGCAAGATCAACTTGAGTTAAAACAAGCAGATATGTATAGCACAGGGAACTATATTCAATATCTTGTAGTAGCCTATAATGGAAAACAATATGAAAATGAAAATATGTATGTATATGTATGACTGAAACATCATGCTGTACATCAGAAGTTGATATAACACTGTAAACTGTATTTCAATAAAAAAGAATGCAAATTAAAAAACCAAGGAGATAACCTCATGCTTCTAGTGTGTACAGACTTTACCAGACTTCAGTAACCATCATGCAGGGCCAAGGTAGGGACCCCTCAAGATACATTCCTTCTTTTGTTTGTTGGTTGGTTTTGAGTACCATTTTTGTAAACAATAAAGGAAAAACATGTGGCTTTTCTCCTGTTTTGTTTTTGAGATGACATTATGTCTGAGGGATTTTATCTATATCATCTGTTGAAATGGTCATTGTCGGGTATTTATTTAGAGCAAATAAATCTACATAAACTAATTCTACTGCAAGAGCAATGAACTGTACATTTTGGAATGGGCTTCATGAGAGAAAATTCGGCCAATCTCTCCACAAAGGAGTTTTTCCAATCCAACTTAACAGTGTCCTAATCATGAGCTGGTCACAAACTCCAGTTTTCACTTGCAGTTATAACTGCAACTTACAGGCCATAGAAAAGAATGAAAAAGTTAAATATCTTTAGTAATTTGTCAATCATAAAATTATAAGGTCATATTCAAAGAGAAGTGTCTTAAAGCAGGTGAAAAATGTGACAAATATAGAAAATTTGAAACAGACAATGGCAAAAAAAAAAAAAAAGAGGAGGAAAAAGGAAAAACAGAGTGGAGATGATGGTCGTCAATCTGAATCTTGTAGCCTTTGGTGAAGGATGTATATGGTGTCCTAGAGGGAGACTGGGCTGGAGAGGGAGGAAGGAGGTATCATGAAGGACCAGGGATCTGAAAGCCATCGGGATAAGTTACTCAATGTTGTGACATGCTCAGCGTTTCCTTTAAAACTCGAATGTTGAAAGAAAACATTACCAGCAATACATAAAATATATATTTCCATTAAATAAATCATTTTCAACATTTTCTTTCTCTAATGTTTGATGTTGTTGGATAGTACTTGCCATTATGCACTACTGTCTAAAGAATGTAAAGTATGTCTCCACTGTCTTCAATATAATTATTCTTGACAAACATAGCTATATACACATATAATGGAATAATACCTTTGTATAATATCCTATTGGCTTAATATTTCTTTAAGCATTCATGTGATTTCTAAATAAACAGGAGAATTTAATTTTTGTTGTAGCATACATTCTTGCTTCCAGATACCTATACATTTGGACCCCAGCAATATCATCAATTGTTTTTGTTTTCTTTAAATGCAGGAGGAGTTGGAAGGGAAGGCTTCCCTTCTTTTAGCCAGATAGGTGCTTTTGTACTGAAAGACACTTGCTGAAGCATCTGTATAATCTTACGTTTAATTAAGCTCATTTTTGTCACAATGAGTAAAACAGCAGAGGCAGGGTTTTTCAACCTAAGGAAAAATAAGAAAATAATAAACAAAAACAGCAATGTAAAAGCTGATCTTCTATCCACCCACTTAGGCAAAAAACTAAAACAAACAATGGCAACTAATTAGTATTGGCCCTGGCAGTGATCTAAGAAGCCAAAAATGAAACACCCACAAGAGAAAATGGTTCCTTATTCATTGCATTAGTCTGCGTTTACTCCTGAATAATGAATGAATAAGATTCAAAAGATAACGCAGAAAATATGAAAGTGGAGTGGGGTTTTAACAAGAGAGCATTTAGACTTGTCCTTAGTCCACAACCAAACCTGTACAATTTTTAATTGAACAATTTAGAATGTTCTGCTAAGATTTTCCAAGATGAGTGTTTGACACCTCCTTTTACCAAGTGATTTAGCAGAAAGAATAAAATATTTTAAATAAGTGAAGAAAGGAAAAGAAATAACACCTAACTCTTCTGGATGACATAGTAAACACTATGCCTTTGTCTTGAGGAAAGAACCTTAGGCACTCTCCTAACATACCTCACAAATATTTTATTTCCTGCTTTCTTTGTCAACAAATAGACATACCGTGGGTGGTACACACAAGTCCTCTGAAAAGCTGCAAAACTGGATATTTTTTATTATGTCACATTGATGGCTTTCATTTCCATTTGAAGCTCTATGTCCAGTGTCATCACCTGTTTGCACTTTGTTCCTCCTCTTTGGCCTGACCCTTTCCATTGTCTGTAACTTAGCTCAGAAACCTACAAGTCAAAGTGGAGATGAGATCTGAAACTTTTAGAGTACAGACACAAATGCTTAGAAGAGTAATTTATTCAAATGGTCCTAACAGAAGAGCCAGTCAACCCGGAAGAAGGTTAAATCTCAGGTGACATATTTGGGGATGGACTCACTGGAAAATGCTTGCTTACATACATGCTTCAATTTCCTTTCCAGCGCAAAGTGAGAGGGTAGTGAATTAAATATCCTTATTTGCATGTTGTCAACAATAATAGAAGGTAGTCTTACTCTTTTAAGAAAAAGGAAATAAGTGATGAAAACACTCTTACAAATGAAATGTGTTCACACAATTCCAGGCACCCAGTTAGTGCTCAATAAATCTTGTTCAGTGATGAGGATCATCAGAGAAACTTACTTACAACAAACCCCAGGGGATTTGGGGAAAACAGCAATGTCTCATTTGCCAAATACAAGCTTGCCCCCGACTCTGATGCAGTGTCAGTATAAAACAGTAATGATGGGGGTAGCAGTGAACCTGAACATTGACTTCTGATTGAAATTCAATCCCAGCCATCATCAAAACACAACTCCCAGATTGCCATATATCCTTAAGTGACAGTGGCTCAAGTTTTATTCTCGTCAGGTTAAGAATCAAACTTAAAAGGATCTTGTTCTCTATTATAGTTAATCGGTCACATCATTTTTCCTCAGAGCTTTATCAACTTTCCCCTTCTCAGCTGTGAAGATGGTGGTTCTCCACTCTACTAGTTAGTTTCCTGTTAAAAGGACCTGCTGAAAAAACTTATTTGCTCTTTGACGTTTCTCGTCATTTTAACTCAAGTGATTCTCACTACTGGCAGACAAAGAAACAATTATTAAAGCCATTGGCAAGTTTTTGCTTATTTGAATGAGTAATAAGTCTAGGCTGTTATCTGCAATAGGAGGTAGAAATGAAAGTCTTGATGCTGAGCATAAGCTCAATTGTAGATGGTTTCCATGAAAGAAAAACTCATTCTTAAGGAACAGGTAGTATTCTGACTCCCGCTGCTGCCAACCCAAGTATGAAAGGGAGAAGCTGGAATCAGCAGACTACACAGCATGAACTATGAACCTAACTCAAAGTAGATTCAATCAGAATGTATCTTTGAAGAGTCAGCATGTCTTTGACAAGTTCAGTTTCCACTGAAATTAGGATTCATATATATTCTGTGCTGGTATCACAGCATAAGGGCAGGAAACAGTAGTGTATGTTTTAGAAAATTCACTTTTTGCACTGAAAAATAAGTAGCTCTCTGGTGCAAAGGGCCACCTCATTTCAAGTTCAGTATAGGGTTTGCTTGGCTAAGTCTGCTCTGAAAAGACTGCTTAGGTACAATATAGTTTTGGATCTAATTTGGAATTCTCTGTCATTTCCAAATTTCTATTCTGAATAAACTCCGTGCTGCTGGGGGAGTATTTTCAATTCTGAGAAGCAGTGAAGTGCCAAAAATTGGAAAATATGGTCTGAGGTTGAAAAAATAAACCAAAACCATAAAGCAAAGATCAAAACTGCAAGTGACCATAAGGACCCAGCAGATGAGGCAGTAGGCCAGGGATGAGTGTGCGTGATGGCACTGTGGGAGTGCTGTGGTCCATGGAGGGAACCAGGCCACTCAAAGCTCAGGCACACAGCAATGGCCACCTCTTCAGCCAGTTATTACCATGTGAGATGCAGATGCAGTGTTGATAGAGAGGGAAAAAAAAGTCTCCTGACATCTTCCTGTTGTATATCATTTTTCTATTTACGTGTAACAAAAATTATCACAAATGTGATATATTAGTTTCCTAGGGCTGCTGTAACATATTTCCACAAACCTGGGGACTTAAAACAACAGAAAATTTTATCTCACAGTTCTGGAGTCCAGAAGTCCAAAATAAAGATATCAGCAGTGTTGGTTTCTTTCCTAGATTCTGAGGGTGACACCATCCCATGACTCCCTCCCAGCTTCAGGTGACTGCCAGAAGCAGTTGGCATCACTCCAATCTCCTTCTCCATCTTCATGTGTCCTTCTTTTTACTGACTGTGTCTCCACTTTTTCTGCCCACCCTCATTCAGGATGATCTCATCTCAAGATCTTTAATTATGTATGCAAAGATCCTACTTCCAAATGAGATCACATTCTGAGATTCCCCAATCATATCTTTTGGTGGCCACAATTCAACCCATAACGCTTGGTGACTTGAAACAACACAAATGTATTTTCTCATAGTTTCTGTGGTCTGGAATCCAACATGGACTAGCTGAGTCTTCTGCTCATCATCTCAGAAGCTGAAATCAAGGTATCAGCCAGGACTGCAATCTAATCTGAGGCTGTGTCCTCTTCCAAGCTCACTGGTCATTGGATGAATTCAGCTCTTGAAGGTAGATAACTGGGGTCCCCACTCTTTTGCTGGTTGTTAGCCAGGGGTCACTGTCAGCTGCTAGAGGCTGCTTGACACTCCCTGCCACATGGTCCTCTCTACAGCATGGAATAGAGAGTTTGCTCTTTTAAGGCTAACAAGAGAACATCTACCACAACTTTGAACATCTTACATTGTCTCAGGCCTCTGGACTCAGATTTAAATGACTTACTGATTAGGTCAGGCTCAACCAAGACGATCTCTCTTTTGATTAACTCAAAGTCAACTGATTAGAGACCTTAATTACATCTTTGCCATAGAACATAGTCTAATCCCATAAGTAATATCCCATTATAGTCACAAGCCCCTTCATACTCATTATGAGAGGATTATACAGGCCTATACCTCAAAAGTAGGGCCCCTGAGAGCCATCTTAGAATTTTGTCTGCTGAAATGGGCTCTATTTTTCAGAAAAAGCATAATATACATAAAACAAAAAATTTCATGGCCCATTTGCTCTGAGGTCCCAAAGCAAAGAGATAGATTGTCTAAATTGGCTCTAAAAGTAGATCAAAAGAGTGAAAACTATTTCAAAAAAAAGTGGTAGCATTTTATAAAGAATATATCTAGACTTCCAATGGAATTAGTGTAAAAAGAACAACCATTTTGGATGCTGATCAGTTTGTTTAAAAATAAATCAGTTTTCTTTAAATGTTTTTAGTAACACCTAATATGGAATTATATTGTCCATGCAGTATGTCCTTGATACATTGGTGAAAGTTAGCTGTATTGCATGATTCCATTTTGACTCAAACAATAACAACACCAACGCCACAGCCACACATGTGTCTCTGGGGTATATACACACATGTGCATAACTAGCATGCCTGTAGGTGTGCACAGAATAAAAGGGATGAAAAGATACCTATTAACCCAATAACAGTGACTGGCCTTAAGTAGGAAGAACAGAGGCTGTATTGTGTAGAAGACACTATACACGCCTTGGTGTCATTTCAAATGTCTTCAATGAACAAAAGTGGTTTCATAAATTTAGAGGAAACTTTAAAAATAAATTTCCTTAATTTATAAAGCTTCCAGCTGCTAAACCATAGATGCAGAAGAAGGGCATGGATGAGTAAAAGAGGGTATGACCTCAAGTAACTGCCTCCTTCCTCCACTCTACTTGATGCAAAGGTTCCTCCTTCTTATATTGAGAATTAAAAAAAAATTTTTTTGGATCTATATTCTATCTGAAAAAAGGAAAAGAAAAAAGAAAACAGAAGAAAAGAAAAGACCCTGTGGGTATTATACTCACTGGGCATGGGATGCCCTGAAGGTCTAATAAATGTAGGATTATTCAATTCATAATGAAAACTCCTCCCATTGTTGGAAATAAAAACCTGTTTGGCCACTAGCACTTGTTCCCTGGAGTACCTCATAATCCTCTTAACACAACAGAGGATTATGAACAGTGGAAACTCAAAAGACCTCAGGAAACCTGATGGGTCATTGAACATTATTTGAAAAACGATGGCCTTTAAGTTACACCCATATATTAAGACTTAATAACTAACTGCTGCCTCACTAATCACCACGATTTTATCGACAAAAATCTTAAACAGAAAATCAATGTTCTTGTTCAAGGTGGAGAGTTTGTTTCATTAGACTAGGCATTTAATAAGGGATAAACATTAACATCTTACACGGGACGATCATTTTTTTTTTAAAGGCCAGGCCAAATGAGTTGATTGTGTGAACTCCGTCTCCAAAAGAAAAATAATCAAGAGAGGCATATCTTTGTCATTAAGCATCTTTTCATGGAAGAACTAAAACTTTTTCCCTGAGATAGTTATGGGCAGTTTAAAAAGAGTGCCTGTGTGTCCAGTGGCCACGCCTGGGAAGCCTATTTTCAAGGCTTTCCCCCACAGGCACGCTCTACGGCACCCACAGGGCAGCATTCCTTACCCTCCCCAGAAACTCAGAGGAAAATAATGTGGCCAGAGATGCCTCCAGTGTTCATACTTGCCTTTCAAATATAAATGAGATTGGCAAATATTTTAAGAGGGATAAATTCTTAACTTAGGTGCCAGAAAGAAAAGGCAAACCAGATCCTGTGAAGGTATTTACCAAGTGGGCAAGTTTGCATAAAGCAGTGTCAAACACCAAGAATGCAGGTGGAATGGCTTTTCCCCTTGGACGCTCCAGAAACTGAAGGAACTCAGAAAGATGTAGCTGCCGCATAGGTGTTACTCTGGAGAATGCCCTGCAGAGTCGTCCTTCTGTCACTGCAGCTATGTTACCTCTGATGTTGTATCTGTTTAAAGTCCTGGATCCATCAGGAAAGTTTCCAGAAATTCTGGAGTGAATATATTCAACTAGGCACTTTATAAAGAAGCCTTGGCTAATACACATCTAAGTAACTAGGCTGCAAAGAAAAGGCCAAGGTCATGCAAGCACAAGCTAGAATTGTCCATAAGCAAGAAGCATGAAGGTTTTGTTTACAGAACTCAAAGTGGAACACCAATTCCTCATTTTTGTGACTGATATGACCCGTTTTAATAGGTGCACATCTCCATGAGCCAAATTAACCATACATTTTCCGGTTCCTTATATCACTCTGCTGTGTGCAGCCAAAGTCTGAAAGACAGCAAGTTAATTGATATATCCTCCCCTTGCCAAGTGTGATTAATTGATGTAGTATGTCCATTCCCTTTATGCAAATGTTAAAAATGCATCTTCATTTATATCCATATATACTGTAGATAAATGCTTTCAGAAGCGATGATCTCACTGGGGCAGTTGTGGGCACTGGCTTTTCCACAGTTCGACTGAGGAGATATTTATTGTGCTTATTACTCAAAAGACACTGTGGGCTGTGGAGGAAATAGGTAAAACTCTTCTCCGCTCTCAAAGAGCTTAAAATCTAGTAGAAAAGATCAACTTTGCCCCCTCCAAATCTGTCATCCACAACCTGCTGTCTTCTTGACCCCAGGAAATGGAGCTACTATCTGCTTTGTTACCAAAGCCAAAAATTTAAGAGTTGTCCTTTATTCTCTCTTCTTAACCCATGCATCCATTTTATCAGCAAATCTTATGGATTCTATTTCTAAAATTCCTCAGCTTCTGTGATAGTTTTAAATTAGCCCCTTGGTTTTTGTTGTTAGTTTGTTTTACTCATAGCATTTATTAAAACATGTTTATTTATTTACTTATTTATTCAGTCTTTTTTTCATTTATTTATTTGTGTTTGTTTCTTTTCTTCTCTCTCTTCTTCTTCTCCCTCTCTCCCTATCCCTCCCTTGAGAACATGGAGTCCATGAAGTTGTTCTCTGTCATGTTCTAATACCAGGGTTGTGCCTGGCCTCTAGTAGGTGCTAAAGAAATATCTTTGAAGTTAAAAAAAAAAACACCCATAAATGTATTTTATAACAATTATAGAAGAGTCTACCATGTGAAAGTTCTAAGGCAAAGTATAAAGTTCAATGGATGGGTTCCATTTAACTAGAAAGATCAGGGAAGGTTTCATGAAGGCAGATTTGAGATGGGTTTTGAAGTCTGTGTGTGAGAGCAGGAGAAAGACAGGGGGACAGGGAAAGTCACTCAGATGCATAAAGCAGAGAACATGGAGGGAGATTCCAGGAGGCAAGTGTAGACAGAAAATAGGATGCTTGAGAAGTTAGTAGAAGAAAGGAGTGTAGGAGTAGTCCAGATGATGCAGGACCTTGGGTGTGGTACTTAGGGATTTTGACATTATTTTACAATCAATAAGGCCCTATTTAATGGTTTTCATCAGATACTGAGACATGAAGTGAACTGTATCAAAAGACTGTCCTGCCAAGAGCATACACTCTAGAGAAATGAAATCGAGTAAATGTTATGTACATTTTTTCCTAGTTGTTATCTCCCAAAGGCCTAAATTTTCCTACAGAACTTTAAGCTAATACCCAATTCAGAAAACTAAGGCAATTATTCTACCCTACAAACTAGAAATATGATGCCATTTCTACCTCTTGCAAGTACAGACCAGGGATATTCCCAAGCAGAACCTTATTTTCTCTGGAATTTACCACTCAACGCCTAAAATTCCTCCTCCATAACGTAGGTATGACTGGGTTCTAAATGTAAATATTATCATTTATCAGCTTTCCTCTTAGCAATAGCATGATTTGCCTAAATGAAACCTTGGTTCTGGGAAATTACTTCCCTCAACTTTAAGGTTTTAGGACCTAACTGAGGAGGAAAACGTTGTGGTTAAAATAAGGGAGATGCTGACTGTTACATTAATTAATTAATTAACTCCTTTCCTCTACTAACATCTTTTCTGACTACACTCACCTCCTGGAATGTCCTCCAACTGAGTGACTCTCTTTCCCCATTGTCTTTTTCCTCCTCTCACACAGACTTCAAAACCCAACCCAAATCTGCCTTTGTAAAACCTTCCCTGATCTCTCTGGTTAAATGGAATCCATTCCACTTTGAACTTTAATTAATTAATTAAGGGAAATAATCTCTGAGTACAGAAACCATTCTCCAATGAGTTTCCAAGTTCACAGAATAGCAAATTTTTTACCTTTCATTCTGATTAAGCTACCCCAAGAAATGCAGATGGCATTACTTCCCAAAAGGGACACAAATTTTCTCTATCACCGGTTCCAACGTAAAAGCCATCTCACCTTTAGAAAATCTATTTACCTGATGGCAGGAGAGCTGAGGGCTCAGAGCAATAATGACAATGCCAAAGCTATAAATCATCTCAACCAGGAGAATTTTGCCCCATGGTGCTTTTTTTCTGACAGACATAAATCCAAGAGGAAAACAGCTCCTTAAATACAGGCACAATATTACACTCGTGAATAGCAGTCTAGGGAGAAAACTCTCATTATTAATCTTTTAATATTTAGACCACTCCTATTTAATGCCACTCTTTGGATGAACATTTTTAGGTTTGTCGTCCACTTGACCCTCATTATAGATGTTATTGTACTTGCTTTTACCCATAACTAAACTCACAGCATCATCAGATGGAACCAACTAATATCTAACAAATTGGGTTTTGGTTGAGAAAATCATCTCAGTACTTCTTCCTAAGGGAGGTTTTTCTTCGTATCTCTTACCACTAAATTCTGGAGAGGACAAATTTGCTTCTGAATGCCCCAAATGCTGATCCACAGGCACTCGCTTGTTGTTGGTTTGATAAGGTTATTTTAGAAGCAGGAGAAAGAACTTGATAAAGTTACCCACATGGCACTTAAATCGGAGTATAGAAACTTCCTAAGAATGTATTGAGTTTAACAAATGCCTTATTACTTGAAAAAAAAATCACAAAACCTGGAGTCTAATAATTTCTAGTGGGAGGCCCTGGATTTGGCAGTGAGGACTAATAATTAGGGTAGATTTTGGAACACAGTTGCTGACAGCATGGCACTGGATAAAGTTTCTCTGTGAGCACAGATCTCTATTGACATATGGGAGGCTCACTCTCACAGCTCTCTGCCCCCATGGCACCCCACACATCCTTTTTACCACACTATTATAGCAGTTTATAACTGTTTATTAGTCCACCTTCCCCACTGGACTGTGAACTCAGATTTTTTTTTCCATTTTCATCTTATTCATCTCTGTAGTCCTAGTAACTAGTGTAAATCAGATCCATAGGAAAAGCTGTTATGCATTTGTTGCATGTATGGGTTTTTTTTTTTTTTCAAATAACCAAGTACAATTATCTCTAAAACTACGGACTAACTGCTTTTTCTAAGTGATATCAATGACATCTTTAGTCATTGCTCACTTTACTAGGCATCTGATGAAATAAGGATCCAGGTAAAATTCTTTTTTCCTTGAGAGTTGTTTAAGCTTAGATAGATTTTAATCCTTGTCAATCCTTGCCGATCACTTCAATCAGTTCCTTAGGCACAATAAGCTCTGTACTCATTCCATGGGTTCTTCTCATTCTATATGTATTTGCTATATATTCCCTGGTGAGGTTAATCTGTTTTCCCTTTCTTCAAAAATAAAATGAAATATTTCAAATGCATCAATAAAAGTAGACTGAGAAGAATTAGCCAATGAGGTAGGAGGAAAACAGAGAGAATACTGTCCTGGAATACAATCAAAGAAAATGTTTCAAAAAAGGAGAATAAGCAACTGTGCTGATGGTAAGCCACATAAAATAATATCTAAAATTTGACCATTGGAATAAGCAATGGAGAGGTTATTAATGATTTCTGACAAGAAATCATTCAGCGGGCTGGTGAGAAGTGCTGATCAGAGCTTGTTCAAAAGAATCTCTGGGAGAAACACAACTGTGTAACTCAGCATTTCCCTCCTTGTCTTGGATAAAATACATTTTTTGAAAGTAAAGGGCTCATCCTGAATTATAAAACCCATAACATTTGCCTTCAAGTATGATAACTGGAATGAACAAGGCTGGTGGCAGTACCCTTTTGGATACGATTAGCTCATAAAAATCAGTGAAGACAGAGCTAGATAAAGATGAATGTTTATCAGAAACATCCTGCCTACATAGAAACAAAACCAAAATAGAGACCTTTGGGTTCTGTTTCCTAGAAGAATACCCTGCCCTATTTAACACCTCACAGGAAATTTCTACTAATAGTTGTTGGTCCTGGAAAATACAATTCTTCCAAAGAGAAGTAATTTAAAAATTACATGGCACAGTGTCCATATAAAGGTAAGAAAAAATTTTGATTAAAATAGCAAAAGTTATCAGCAGATAAAGGACACTAATGAAAATGTGGTACCATGGGCTGATACAAATTATGTCTAAGGATTTTGCCATGGGAAATTTCAAACTTGATGATATAATTACATCTTTGAAGGAATATTATAAAACAGAAATGTAAAATCTAAGGGAAAAGATGATAAAAACAGGAGATAAAATGTGACTTTGTAGAACTCAGAAATGAAATATATATATAATCACAGAAATAAAGTGCAATTGAAAATAGCACACAATAAATTATACATGGAGGAGCACAGTAAGGGACAGACATCAGAAATGAGAAAAGTAATCAAGTTGAATCTGAAATTAAAGGTTAAGAAGGATTAGAGAGAAAATGTTTGTCATAAAGCACAAGCAAAGGAAAATCAATATATGAATCTTGGAAGGAAAGCAAAATAATGGAACAAAATAAACACTGAAAAAAAGGTAACTCAAGAAAACTTTGTTGAGAATCTACACATTGAAATTTCCTATGTGCCCTAGAAAGTTGAATACTTAACATTCAGCACTGAGATATATTTTAATAAAGTTGCTAAATCTTAATGGTAAAGAAATAAATCTTGAGTAACCTAAAATAAAGAAAGCACTGGTTGTTAATGTCCCCATGTATCTCAGGCTCTTTTTTTTGGAGGAAGAGAGGGCAGTCCCAGTTTATGGCTCTTTTTCCCAGTATAATTCTTAAGAGAACACTCCTTTACTCTTAAGATTGCCCCTGTTTGAATAATACATCTTATAACCACCACACTTATAAACAGGGGAAAAATTAAGTTGGTACCATGTCTCTGTACAGTAGTTTTCTTGAGTAAAGGATCATCTACAAGTTTATATATAGCCAAAATTATATCCAATTGCAAAGGCTACAGAGAAACAGTTCTGACTTGCAAGAAACCAACAAATACTGTTCCCATGAAGCTATCTTGAGGAAACTTCTACAAAAGGAGTCAAACATGACATAATGAAAATGGATGGAGATTTCCTTAATGCTATATGACTATATCAGCCCACAAGTCAACATCATACTTGATGGGGAAGGACTGGAGACATTTACACAGAAATCATGCCAAAAAAAAAAAAATGCCCACCATCATCATCAAAATAATGAGAGAAGAGGAAGTATTTAGAGGCATAAAATTTGGAAAGTAAGAGGTAAAATTATCACTTTTGCAGATGTTATATTTGTATACTTGGAAAAACCAAGAAAATCAACTTAAACTAACACAAACAAGATCACTCCGTAAGATGATAAAGTATAAATTAATATTAAAAATATAGATTTCACATAAACTAACAATAAACAGTTTGGAGCTATAATAAAACAAGACTCATTTTTCATAAGCAATTAAAAAATAAAGGAAAATACCTAGGAATCAAAGGAAATACGCAATATTATATGAAAGAAACTTGTCAAAACAAACATGCAAAACCAGATGAAAGGAATGCTGCTCAAATGAATAACATACCAAGCTGTTCGGTTAAAACCTCAATGTTACAAAATGTCAATTCTCTGGAAGTTAATTTATAAGTGCAATGGATTCCCAGTAAAAATACCAATGAGATTTGAAGCACTAGAAAAATGGATACTATGTTCATTAGGAAAAGCAGACAAGAATTTCTGAAAAATTCTGAAAGAAATTCTGAAAAAGAAGGGCAATGATGGTAGGATTAGCCTGATTAGATATTAAAACCTTGTATTTAAAGCCTCAATCCTGCAATTAAACCAATGTGATACTTGTATGTACATAGACAAAACAGACCACTATATAAGAATAAAGAAATCTAGAAATAGTCGAAAGTTGGCATTTAAAAAGGTAGGATATTAAATAAATGGAATAATCTAGTTGCCACCTGAAAAAAATAAAATTTACTTATACCATATGTATAAAATATACTTTTACCATATTCTAGTAATAAATTCCAAAGGATGCAAAGATGCAAATGTTTTAAATAATGAATCAATAAAAGCACCTGAAGAAGGCTTAGGGTGATTCTTTCATGACTTTGCTATGGAGCCAGTTCTTTTAAGCAATAGATAAAATCAACAAGATATATAGGACACATTTTCCAATCACAAAGGTATGAAAGTAGAAATTAATTGCAGAAAGAAAACTGGAGGAAAATACACAAGCACATAGAGACTAAACAACATGCTACTAAAAAACCAATGAAACAATGAAAAAACCAAAGAAGAAATCAAAAAATACCTTGAGATGAATGAAAATAGAAACACAACTTTCCAAAATCTATGGGATGCAGAGAAAAAGCAGTTCTAAGAGGAAAGTTTATGGCAGTACAAGCCTATCTCAAGAAACCAAAAAAAAAAAAAAAATTCAAATAAACACTCTAACTTTCCATTTGAAGGAGTCAGAAAAAGAAGAACAAAGCCCAAAGTCAGTAGAAGGAAGGAACTAATAATGGTCAGAGCTGAAATAAATAAAATGGAGACCAATAAACAGTAGAAAAGATGAATGAAATCAAGAGCCGGTTTTTTGAAAAGATAAATGAAATTGATAAAATTTAGCTAGACTCATTTAGGGAAAAAAAGAAAGAGCGCCCAAATAAAGAATGTTAGAAATGAAGCACAGGTATAGAAAACAAACTTATGGTTACCAGGGGAGGGAAGGATGGAGGGAGGAATGAATTAGAAGTTTGGGATTGGCTGATATAAACTACTGTGTACAGAACAGATAAAAAAACAAAGTCCTACTGTATAGTACAGTGGCTTGTAGTAACCTGTAATGAAAAAGAATATGAAAAAGAGTATGTGTGTGTATATATATACATATATATGTATATAACTGAATCACTATGCTGTATATCAGAAACTAATACATTATAAATAAAAAAAGAAATGAAAGAAGATAAATTAAATCAATATCACAGAAATAGAAATAATGATAAGAGAATACTATGAACAGTTATATGCCAACACATTGGACAACCTAGAAGAAATGGATAACTTCCTAGGAATATATAATTTTTCAAAGACTGAGTGAGGAAGAGCTAGAAAAATCTAAACAGACCAATTACTGATAGTGAAATTGCACCAGTAATTTGACAAAACTCCCAACAAACAAAAGTCCAAAATCAAACAGCTTCACAGGGGAATTCTAGCAAACATTTAAAGAAGAGTTAATGTCTATCCTCAAACTATTCAAAAGAATTGAAGAGGAGGGAACACTTTCAAATTCATTATATGAGGCCAGCATTACCCTGATACCAAAACTAGACAAAGACACTAACAACAACAACAACAAAATTACAGGTTGATAACTCTGATGAAAAAAATGCAAAAATTCTCAACAAAATACTAGCAAATTGAGTTCAACAATACATAAAAAAGATTATACACCATGATCAAGCAAGATGGTTCAACATCTGCAAATCAATGTTACAACACATTAACAAAACAAAGGATAAAATTCACATGATTATCTCAATAGATGCAGTATTTGACAAAATTCAATTTCCATTCATAATAAAAATTCTCAAAAATGTTGGTTTAGAGGGAACATAACTCTATGTAATAAAGGACCTTTATGACAAACCCACAGATAACAGTATACTCAGTGGTAAAAAGTTGAAAGCTTTCTTAGAGGACTAAATCATGAACAGCTTAGGTTACTAAATCTCACAACTTCTATTTAACATTGTATTGGAAGTCCTAGCTACAGAAATCAGACAAGAAAAAGAAATAAAAGGCATCTAACTGGAAGAGAAAAAGTAAAACTGTCACTGTTTGCAGGCAACATGACACTATATAGAGAGAATCCTGAAAACACTACAAAAGAACTATTAGAACTAATGAATGAATTTTGTAAAGTGACAAGATATTACAGTTATATACAGAAACCTGTTGCATTTGTATACACTAATAATGAGCTAGCAGAAAAAGAAATTTTAAAAATCCCATTTACAATCAAAACAAAAAGAATAAAATACCCAGGAATAAATTTAACCAAGGAGGTCAAATACCTCTGAAACCTATAAGATATTAATAAAGGAAATTAAAGATGATACAAATTAAAGGAAAGATATCCCATGTTTATGAATTGAAAGAATTAATATTATTAAAATGTCCATACTACTCAAAGCAATTTAAGGATTCAATATAATCCCTAACAAAATACCGAGGACATTTTTCATAAAACTAGGACCAATAATCCCAAAATTTGCCTAGAACCCCAGAAGACTGCTAATAGCCAAAGCAACGTTGAAAAAAAGGACAAAGCTGGAGGTATCACACTCACTGATTTCAGATGACACTATAAAGCTACAGTAATCAAAACAGTATGGTACTGGCACAAAAACAGAGACATAGATCAATGGAACAGAATAGAAAGCCCAGAAATAAATCCATGCATATATTGTCAATTAATCTATGACAAAGGAGTCAAGAATACACAATGGGGAAAAGACTGTCCCTTCAATAAGTGATGTGGAAAAATTGACAGCTACTTGTGAAAGAATGAAACTTCTTTGAGAACATTTCCTTACACCATGTACAAAAATAAACTAAAAAATGGATTAAATATCTAAATGTAATACCCAAAACCAAAATTTTCACAGAAGAAAGCATCAGCACTGTGATCTTTGACATTGGTCTCAGCAACATTTTTTTGAATCTGTCTCCTCAGACAAGGGAAACTAAAGCAAAAATAAACAAATGAGCCCTAATCAAACTTAAAATATTTGACAGTGAAGGAAACTATCAACAAAACAAAAAGACAACCTTTTGAATGGGAAAGATATTTGCAAATCATATGTCGGTTAAGGGGTTAATATCCAAGATATATGAGGAACTCATAAAACTCAATATCAAAAAAAATCCCAGTTAAAAAAAGAGCAGAGGATCTGAATAGGCAATTTTCTGGAAAAAAAAAAAGGCATACCAATGGCCACCAGGCACATGAAAAGATGCTCAATCTCATTAATCAACAGTGAAATGCAAATCAAACCACTATGAGATATCACCTCACACCTATCAGAATGGTTAACCTCAAAAAGACAAGAAATAACATGTGTTGGCAAGGATTTGGAGAAAAGTGAACACCTGTACACTGTTGGTGGTAATGTAAATTGGTATAGCCTCAAAAAAATAAAAATAGAACTACCATATGATTCTGCAATTCCACCCCTTGAAAGTGTCTGAAGAAAAAGAAGGCACTAATTTCAAAAGATACATGCACCCCAATGTTCATAGCAGCATTATTCACAATACCCACAATATGGAAGCAACCTAAGTGTCCATCAACGAATGGATGGAAAAAGAAGATATGGTGTACATTTACAATGGAATATTACTTTGCTATAAAAGAAGAGTAAAATTTTGCTGTTTACAACAACATGGATGAACCTGGAGGGTATTATACCTAGTGAAGTAAGCGAGACAGAGGAAGACAAATACTGTATGTTTTCACTTACATGTGGAATCTAAATCTAAAACAGACAAACCAATATAACAAAACAGAAAAAGACTCACAATAAAGAGAACAAACTAGTGGTTACCGGAGGAGAGAGGGGTGGGGAAGGGGCAAAATAGGTGAAAGGAATTAAAAGAACAAACTACTAGGTATAAATCTAAAACATTACAGTATAAAACTAACAAGTTAATATATAGCATAGGGAATATAGTCAATATTTTATAATAACTTTGTATGGAGTATGTTGTATAAAAATATAGACTTGCTATCTTGTTCACCTGAAATTAATGTAATAGTGCAAGTCAACTATACTTCATTAAAAATAAAAATATAATAAAAAATTAAAAGAAACTTCTGCTTGGGAAAAAATCATAAACAAAGTTAAAAGTCAGTGACAATAAAGAAAAATATGTGAGACAAAATGACTAATATTGCCAATATTTAAAGAGCTCCTAGAAACTAGGAACAATAACCCAAATGAAAAAATGATAAAGGATAAAAACATGTAATTCACAGAAAAAGAAATACAAATTTTTTTATCTATGAAAAGATACTCACTTGATTTACTTCAATAAACACAAGCTAAAACTACTTAGGATTTTCTACCTATAATAATGAGAAAAATTGTAATAATTTGACAGTAGAACTTCTTGGAAGGCCTAAGGGAAGCAGGTACTCCCACATATTATTAGAAGAAGTTTAAATTGGCACAATTCCTATGAAAAGAAATTTAGTAATATCTAATATCTTTCAAAAGTAAATGCATTTTTGCTTTGACCTAGGAGTTTCACTTCTAGAATCTCATCACATATGTTTACTCACATGCAAAATAGCACATATATAAGGTGACTTATAACAGCATTGTTTGTAAATGCAAAAGTATGGAAACTATCAAAATATTCATCAATAGGAAAGTGGTAAAATTATATGGTATCTCCATTCAATCAGATACTACTTGACACATAAAAAAATAATTGAAAAGCTTTTATGTGCTAATATGAAATGGCTTCCAAGATACATCAATTGAAAAAAGAATTATTCAGCAATCAGTCAGTATAAATAAATTTGCATTTGCTTGTGTGTGTGGAAATAAGCTGAATAATACATGAGAAACAAATAATAGTTGAAAAAAACAAAAAAATGGGTAATAGTTGGGAGAGAGGAGTAGAAATAGTGGAGAGAAAGGACTAGGATTAAAAAGGGTTTTTACTGCATATAAAATACTTATTTTTTTAATTTATGAAATATTTGACTATTATCTATTGAAAGTATAAAACTGATAAAAGAAGACACAAAACTTGTGAATAATACTTTGAGGCATCTGCTGTTGAAATGTGTAAAAGAATTTAGAAAAATTAAGAAAAAGAAGGGAGCAGGGGAATTATAGACATCAAGTAATGTCAACCTTTTCAAAGAACTCTGCTATAAAGTAGCAGGAAGTGTGATGGTAGCTAGGAGACAATGTGAGAAGGGATAAGCATAGCAAGCTGTATGCCCATGGGAATAACCCAGTAGAAACGGAAAATTTGCTCATGCAGGAAAGAGAAATTCTTATAGTGGTCTGTTTGAGTGAGACGAGATGGGAT
The DNA here is from genome assembly GCF_048564905.1 of Vicugna pacos. NCBI lineage: Eukaryota > Metazoa > Chordata > Mammalia > Artiodactyla > Camelidae > Vicugna > Vicugna pacos. The sequence continues at coordinate 15,616,154 of NC_132988.1, forward strand.
CTAATACACAAATTGCAATTAACATCATGTTTTGATATCTGTTCACGTTGATGGATGTAGCTCTTGTTCATTCACTATAACCATGTGTAGTACTTTCACACATGAAAATAACAATATTATTTATCCATTCCTCTACTGAAAGATACTTAGGTTGCTTTCACCTATTTACTATTACAAGCGATACTGTTACGAATCGTTTTGCATGTGTTTTTTGGAACAACTTTATTAAAATTTCACTAGGGTTTATATCTCAGGAGTATAACTGCTGGATTACCTAGTATGAGCATCATCAACATTCCTTGATGACGCCAAATTACTCTCTATATTGATTGTAGCAACCTACACTCTTACCAACAGTTTGCAGGATTTTTACTGCTCCATAGCCCTATACTTTGAAATTTGCCAATCTGATGAGCATGAAATGGAATCTCACTGTAATTTTAATTTGTATTCTCTGATTACTAATGAATTGATCACCTTTTCTAATGTTCATAGGACACTGGCATGACCTTCTGAAATTCTAGTATTTTCTCATTTTTCTATTAGATTGTCTTTTTTCTTATTTTTATGATATCTTTCTATATTTGAATATTAATTCTTTAAAATAATAATTAAAAATTATTGAATGCTTATGACAGCTTGGTCCTGTTTAGACAATCTTGTATTTATTAACTCATTGAATCTTTACAACAACCCTGAGAGATGAACAAACTTCTTATCCCTGTTTTGTATATAGGGAACTGAAGCATATAGATGTCAAGTAACTTGCCCAAGGTCATCCAGCTGATAAGAGGTGAAATCTGGGTTTTATTTCAGGTAATTATGTTCTAGAGACTATTACTTACTGCTTCTCAATCCTGTTTTGATTTGTTCTATTAAAACAAACAAACAAACAACAAAAACTCTTCCCTACTGTTTTCTGGAGATTCCTCAAAAAACTAAAAATAGACTTACCACATGATCCAGCAACCCCACTCCTGGGCATATATCCAGAGGGAACTCTAATTCGAAAAGCTAGACGCACCCAGTGTTCATAGTAGCACTATTTACAAGAGCCAAGACAAGGAAACAACCTAAATGTCCATAAACAGATGACTGGATAAAGAAGTTGTGGTATATTTATACAATAGAATACTACTTGGTCATAAAAAGAATAAAATAATGCCATTTGCAGCACAATGGATGGACCTGGAGATCAACATTCTAAGTGAGGTAAGCCAGAAAGAGAAAGAAAAATACCATATGACATCACTCATATGCAGAATCTAAAAAAAAAAAAAAAGAAAAAAAAAGAAAAGAAAAAACAGAGGACACTAATGATCTCGTCTACAAAACAGAAACAGACTCACAGACAGTAAATAATCTTATGGTTGCTGGGGGAAAGAGGATGGGAAGGGAGAAACTGGGAGTTTGAGTCTTGCAAATGTTAACCACTATATATAAAAACAGATAAAAAACAAATTTCTTCTGTATAGCCCAGGGAACTATATTCAGTATCTTGTAATAACCTTTAATGAAAAAGAATATGAAAATGAATATATGCATGTATATGCATCACTGGGACATTATGTTGTACACCAGAAATGGATACACTGTAACTGACTATATACTTCAATAATAGATAGATAGATAGATAGATAGATAGATAGATAGATAGATAGATAGATAGGTAGTCATACAGAAAAAAAGAAATTTCTTTCCCAGTCTCTGCATTCACACAGACTGTCACACTGTCATTTCCATAGCTTCTAAGTTTTGCTATGACCAACCTCTCTTTAACTAATTCTTCTCCAAATTTGTCTTGTTTTTGCTTTTGCCTTTTGCTTTTCTATGTTAACTTTAGAAACAACTTATCTACCTCCATAAACCACCCTATTGAGATTTTTATTGAAATATTTTGATTCCTTTGCATAGAAATTATATCATCACAATATTGAGTTTATATTTAACTTAACAGCATATTTTTCTCCATTACTTACTGTCTTCTTTCATGTCAGTAATTTTTTTTTGTAATTTCTTCATAAATTCTTACAGATTTTGTTATACTTATTCTGACATACCTTTTATATTTTATAACTAAAAAAATGAGATTTTTTTTCTATAATATAATAAAACAATCTACAGAGTTAGGGTTATCATTGTATGTTTAGGTATATTTTGTTCATATCAAGAAACATTAGCATTCACGTTAGTTCTGAAAGTTTGTATATTGCCCAATTAAATGATAATTATATCACCTAATGAAGGACGTTTTATCTCTTCTTTTTCAGTTCTTCTGGTTTTCCTTTGTCTTTTCCTTTTGTAACAAGTAGGGCCTCAGGACAATACTGAACAGAAATGTTGAGTGCAGGAATTACCATTTGCTCTTTGCTTTAATGGGAATGCTGCTAAAATCTTAACGTTAAATGTGATGTTTACTGCAAATTTCTGAAAGACACATTTTAACATCAAATCCTATTTTGCCAGGAATTTAAGTTAAGAAACATATGAAGCTTCTTTGCACTCTTACTTTGTAAAACATTTTTAACATGATTTGTTAAATTTTATCAACTTATTTTTTTCTGCGTCCTTTAAGGTAATATGTGTTACATTAATAGATCCCTCTGATGTGCTAACTTCATCTCACAGAATACTTTGTCATAATGTATTTTTAATATACTCTTGAATTTGTCAATTTTTGGTATTTTTTCAATTATGTTTAACAACTATGTTGTTAATTGACAATGGTTTATATGCTTTTTCTTGTGCTGTCTCTGTCCAGTACTATACTGTCCGTATCACGGTTATATTAGCTTTGTAAAATGTATCGAGTAGCTTATCCTGTTTCATAATTCTCTGAAGATCTTTATTAAAGTTGAAAACTACTGTTATATAAAAGTCTGATAAAGCTCATACACAAAACAGTGCAAATGGTGACTATAGATACAGTATGTTTTTACTCCTTAATTTTTAGTTACTATTGGTTTATTCATTATTTCTGTTCTTCTTGAGTTAGAGTTGGTAATTCATACTAACAAAAATAACAAACATTATCATGTATCAAGCACTTAATATTTGCCTGGTGGTATTCCATGCACGTTTCAAACATTATTTCAGCCTTTATACCAATGTACTGCAAAGCACTATGATTAGTCACATTTTCCAGATGGAAAAATTGAGAGTTTAATTAATTTGCTCAAGACCCAGTGAAAGTGGTAAGCTGGGATTCAGACCCAGGCAGTATGACTCAGATGCTGCACTCTTAATCATTATGCTAGGCTATTTCTAAAAAAAAGACCTTTTTTTCCCAGAAAATTTCTCATTTCTTCTGTTTTCATTAAAGTTGAAATAAAGTTGTCCAGGGTATTTTCTTAGGATTTTTTAAGGCTCAGGGTTTTTGCACTTGTAGCCTCCTTTCCAGTCCTAATCTTGTTTATTTTTACTTGTTTATTTTAAGTCATACCTGCTTCAAGTTTGTCTATTTAGTCATCTTTTCAAGCAACCAGCTTTGGATTTTCCTGATTCTTGCCATTATTTCTTTGTTTTCCTCTTATTGAAATCTGCTCTTATTTTATTAATTCTTTCCTTTGACTTCTTTTGGTTTATTCTGATCTTATCTTTGTAGCTTCATAAATTGAAAGTTTAACTTTTTTTAAAAAATAAATACACTTAAAGCTGTATTTTAATCTCTAAATATGGCATGAACTGCACCCCTACAATTTTAATATGTTGTAGTATTATAGTCAAAATATTTCCTAATTTTCATAGTATTTCCTTCTATAACCCATGAGTAGGTGTTTAAATGACTAAATATATGTGAATTTAGGGAGATATGTTTTACTGATATTTTCTAGTGATTGGAGAATGTGATCCATATAATATCCATTCTTGGAATTGTGTTGTGACTGGTATTTTTACCTAATACATAGTACATTTTTATAAATGCTCCATTTGTCCTTAAAAAATATATACATCCCCTGCTCCTGTAAGTTATTTTAAATATATTTGTTATATCAATCCTAGTCCTTGTACATTCTTGTTCAAGTTTTTTGTTGTGTTGTGTTTTGTTTTGTTTTGTCTTTTTTTGTAGACATGTGTTTTCATTTTCTTTGGGTAAATCCCTAAGAGTGGAATTCCTGGGTCATGCATAATATGTGTTTAGCTTTGTAAGGAACTGTCACACTGTGTTTCCAAAGAGCTGTATCATCTTTCATTCTTACCAGGAATGTATGAGATTTTCAGTTGTTCCACATCCTCATCAACACTTCATATGGTCCTTCTTTTTTAATTTTAATCAGTTGTAGTTCACTGCAGTTTTATTTTCCTTGTCTTGACAAATGATGTTGAACATCTATTCATTTGCTTATTGGCCACTTGTATATCTTCTTTGGAATAATACATGTTAAAGTCTTTTGCCCTTTTGAAAATTGTGTTGTCTATATCAGATTGAAAGAGTTCTTTATATATTCAGAATAGATGTACTTTCTCCTAGTCTGATTTTCTTAATGATTTCTTCTGATAGTAAAGATTTTTCATTTGTATAAGGTATAATTTGCAAATGTTGATAAAGCTACCCATAGGTTGCAAAGTGTTCTCTAATATTTTCCTCTAGAAATTTTATAGTTTTAACTTTTATATGTCTATCTGAGTGAATTTTGAGGTGAGGCAGTTACAGTAAGAAACCACCCCTCCAACAACCTCTCCACAACCTGTAGCATGGACAATCAAATTATCTTAAACGTTATCTCATAGGCAAAACACTTGCAGAAAAAATAACTTGCTACACAAACCTATGGCTAGAAAAATCAAAACTAATAAGATACTAATGCAATTGCTGTCACTGTTGCATTTTCTTTTTTCCCCATTTTTATTGAAGTATAGTTGATTTACAATGTTGTAGCAGTTTCTGGTGTACAGCATAGTGATACAGTCATTTATATTTATATATATATACATGCACACACACACTTTTTTTATATTCTTTTTAATTACAAGTTACTACAAGCCACTGAATATAGTTCCCTGTGCTATGTATTATACATATTTTACATATAGTAATTAGTATCGGCAAATCCCACACCCCCAGTTTATCCCTCCACCCCTCCCTTTTCTCCCTGGTAACGATATGTTTGTTTTCTATGTCTGTGAGTCTGTCTCTGTTTTACAAATAAGTTCATTTACAATGTCCCTTTTCTTTTAGATTCCACATTTAAGTGAAATCATATGGTATTTTTCTTTCTCTTTCTCATTTTCTTCACTTAGTATGATGATCTTCAGGTCCACCCATGTTGCTACAAATGGCATCATTTCATTCTTTTTTTATGGCTGAGTAGTAGTATTCCTTTATACATATATATAAAGGAATACATCTTCTTTATCCAGTCATCTGTTGCTAGACATTTAGGTTGATTCTATGTCTTGGCTATTGTAAATAGTGCTGCTATGAACACTGGGGTGAATGTATTTTTTTGAATAGAGTTTCCTCCATATATATGCCCAGGAGTGGGACTGCTGGATCATATAGTAGCTCTATTTTTAGTTTTTTAAGGAAACTCCATACTGTTTTCCATACTGGCTGCACCAACGTACATTCCCACCAATAGTGTAGGAGGGTTCCCTTTTTTCCACACTCTCTCCAGCATTTATCATTTGTTGACTTTTTAATGATGGCCATTCTGATGGGTGTGAGGTGATATCTCATTGTAGTTTTGATTTGCATTTCTCCAATAATTAGTGATATTGAGCATTTTTTCATGTGCCTCTTGGCTGTCTGGATGTCTTCATTGGAGGAATGTCTCTTTAGGTCTTATGCCCATTTTTTGATTGCATTGTTTGGTTTTTGTTATTGAATTGTATGAGCTATTTGTATATTCTGGAAGTTAAGCCCTTGACAGTTGCTTCATTTGCAAATATTTTCTCCCAGTCTATACGTAGGTTGTATTTTTACTTTGTTTATGGTTTCCTTTGCTGTGAAAAAGCTTTTAAGTTTGATTAGGTCCCACTTGTTTATTTTTGCTTTTATTTCTATTGCCTTGGTAGACTGACCTGGGAAAACATTGCTACAGCTTATGTCAGAGAATGTTTTGCCTATGTTCTCTTCTAGGAGTTTTATGGTGTTATGTCTTATATTTAAGTCTTTTAGCCATTTTGAGTTTATTTTTGTGTATGGTGTGAGGGAATGTTGTGACTTCATTGATTTACATGAGGCTGTCCAGCTTTCCCAACACCACTTGCCAAAGAGACTATCTTTTCTCCATTGTATATTTGTGCCTCTGAATATCACACCAAGTCTTCCTATCACTCAAGGCCTGGTTCAATAGCTACCTCTGCCATGAATTTTGCTTTGATCAACAGATTCAGGGGATCATACCATCCTCTGAACTCCAAACATACTTTGTCCCTATGTTTCAGGCACTTATTCTTTTCCACATTATATTTGCTTTGATATTTGTCCTATCTTCTCTACAGAAGAAAAACTCCTTGTGGATAGGACTCTTGTATTATTTATTGCATACCCCTGAGGCCCTGGCAGGGGATACATTTTGTCAATTTTGGGGGGATGTATGGATGAAATGGCAACTGATATTCTGTGGATGACTACAGCTGGTATTTTCTAGAGGGAAAACAAATCTGCATTTCATTCTAGATTTCACCATTCAACTAATTTACATTTTTAAATAAGATAAGAATTTCCTTTATTAACCACAGAGATAACATCCAAGTGTTTAAAGATGTTCATAGGGAATATTTAGAAATGAGAAGAAAACGGTCATATGGCCATGGGAAACAGGAGTCAGCTTTTAAAGGGTAGCTTTTAGCTCCCCCCACACACATGCCCTTGGAAGTCATGATGTTCAACTGCCAACAGTTAATGAACATTTACCATAATCCAAGCACTGTTCTAAGTATTCTATGCATATTATCTTTCCTTTAATCTTCACAATATTATGAGGTAAATAGAATCTTAATTCCCAGTTTATCCCCAAGAAAACTGATGCTTAAAGGGATGAAATAATAAATGCAAAGTCACACAGCCAGTTGGTGGTAGAATCTGGATTTGAACACAGGCCATCTAACCCCAGAGTCTAGGCACTTAAACATTATCCAAGAGGACTTCCTTTCATTGTCACGAAGCTACCCAGCAATCACATGTACCAAAATTAAGCCTACTGGGCAATCATTCCTTTCTTTTTAGTTTTGTCAAATAGGGTTTTAAATTTTTGGTACGTATATTTGGTCTTGTAGAAACAGTTTCTTCTTGATAAAAATTAAATTGAGTCATGGAGGAACGCTTCAGTTATGTTATCAGATTTTCTACCAAAAAAAATTTTTTTAACAAAAAAAAATTTTTGCAAAATAAATCTCATAATACACTTCTTTTCTGTGTTCAATTTTAAACATTACTCCCTCCCTGAAACAATCCTGCCACCTTCATGACATAAGTTTCCCTTGAAGTTATCCTTATCATGGCCTCCCCAGAGCTAAAGACTATTTGTCTTTATGACTGACAGACATAAGGTATAACTTAGAATGCAGAAGGCAAGGAAGTTGCTATCTCAAACTGAGTGGAAGTGGGCCGTCAAATTTGTGTTACTAGAAAAACTCGTTACTGTCTTATTCCTCAGACCTGGGAATCTAAAGGAGAGGGATAATACATACCATTTCAAATCAGATACCCCAAGTTGGATGGAAAGCTTTTTTTTCTTAATGAAAAAAAAGAAAAAGGATTTCATGTTTTACATTATTTATTGTTAAGGACATTTGAATAATTGGGGAAATGGTACACATCTATTATCTAATGACAGATCAATTAGAATATATCACAAGGAAAGACCAATCGAAGGAGAATGCAGTTGCCTGTGAGGGGCGCCTACTCCTGTAAAGTGTTCTGGTGCTCTGGTATGTCCCAGTGCACGCATACACCTGTGCAATAAATAAATGGGTTCCCTGTATCATTGATTTTGATATTACATGGCTTGTTGTGAATATCATCAGATTGCGATGCCTGATCTTACGAAGAAAGATGCTGAACTGTGAAAATAACATGCTTGCAAATACATCTAATGGAGGCTATGAGAACTGTTTAAAAGCATTTCACAAGACTGAACAGGCTACCCAAGTCTCAGTAGATTCATCCTCAGATCTCAGATGGGCTGTTCACCATAAACCTGGTGGAATAGCTACTGTGTGGTTGCACAGAAGCCTGAAATGTCACATCAGGGACAATTTAGTCACAATAGACGGCTGGAATCATATAAATTCAGGGATCCCAGTTTATATATGAGTAAGCAGTGGAAGAGTTGAGTGTTTGCCTATATCATCATGAAAAGAACATGGCCTGTCTATGAGATTATTGCAGTTGGTTTCTAACTTGGGGCTGGGTTAGCAATTTAGAAACTGTATATAGATGACAACCTCTTGGTAGTTAATTGGCTAATACTCTTTCTGGAGACTTTTCAAAAGGAATGTCCCCAGAGAACATGTGATTTTCCATCTTTTTTTTTCCTATTAAGCTAAATAGTTATTAACCTGAGTTCTTTGATTATTGGCTCCACCATTCATTCCAGATCATCAACTATAGTTGGGGTCAAGCTGCCCAGACTAACATCATCACAATGAACAGTATCAGGAGAAAGGGAAAAAAAGAAGATAAAGGTTTAAAAGTCCAAATTCTTGAGAATTTTACATAAATTTACTTTTTTTAAGTCATAAAGGTAGTATATGCTTATTGCAGACAAACTGGAAACCACTAAAAATGTTTAAAAGAAAATAAAAATCACCCATAACTCTGCCATAAATCACCCATAACTTAGAATAGATGCTGTTTATATTTTAGTGTATTTTCTTCTGCTTATTTGAGTATTTTTACCTGGTCAAAACCATACAGCATTGCCCTGCAAAAGAGAGTAAAAGTGCATTTCCTCTGAGGGAAAATGGTTTTGAGATTAAAAAACAGGTCTGAAGCACTTCTGTGTGGTGCTCAGAGAAAGGAGTTGAGGCTGAGGGAGGAGGGAGAGGGGAGGGACGACAGGAGGCTGGGGTGGCAGGACTCAGAGAAACCAGGAAATGGCAAGGAGGCTCCTTTGGAAGGAGAGACCAGCGCCATCAACAGGATGACAGTCTAGAGCCCAAGGAGAGAGCCAGCCAGGGAAGGACTCTCCAGGAATGCCAACTAGCTTTAACACCACAAAGTGACCGTGAGCCATTTTTAAGTTCTTTCCTACCCTGTGCTGTCTTTTCCATCATTCCCAAACATTCAGTTATCTCAGGGGTGCTGGGGAGAATGATGGAAATGGCACAAAGTGGACCAGTGAGACTTGAGTGACAAAGAAAGGCACAGCGGAGACACCACAGGGATACAGTAAAGGCCTGGAACAGTAGTTTGGAGAAGTCGTAACAGAAAACCAAGGTCAGCTAAGTATCTCCTGGCCCCTCCCACCTCCTACTCTTAGACAGTTTAGAAACCCATTGGATTTTCTGAAGTTAATAATGGATGGCTTATGTACTTGGATATTAAAAGCAAAAAATAATCCCAGCTAGTTGGAGGACCTGGGGGGCCTCAGGTTACATAAAAATCAACAAATTGATCTATTTATTCTATATCTGGTACTTTTCCCTTACATTATATTCTAAGAAGAGAAATGGTCAGCTCAAGGGATATGGTTTAAAGATTGCTACAGCGTATAGCCAAGCTGTTTTCAAAATGCTCGCACCAATTTATAATCCTACCATCACTGGGCAATAATGCCTAAAGACACTGACTACTGTAACTGAAATCTCCCAGATATTTCCATTCTGTCTTCTAAGGCTGACAAGATGCTCATCAGACATTAATGAAATGTAATTATCTTTTAATCAAAGGCCTCAATGTTGCACAAAGAATGAAACACCCAGATCATACAATTAATGCTGAGGAGGGAAAAAAATTCTTTCTTTAGCCACAATGGATCAGTTATGTTTTTAGACTTCCACATCTCATACCTTTTCAATTTACCTTAGATATGAGTAAAGAGACTATAAATCATGATTCTTTCTCATTGCAATTCATTGTGGTTACACTCTTCTCTCCCAGGCTCTATATCCAGGGGAAAAACCTGACAGCTGAACATTCTTCAGAAGTCACATTATTAAAAGAGGCAAATAAAACACTTTAGAAGCCACAGATTTACCCTTTAGAAAACAACAGACAGGCTAATCTAGGCTAGCTATTTGTTCTTCATGGGCAAAACCATCAGTGATATTCTGCTAATTGCTGTATGAACATGTCCATGGCAGAAAAAGAAAAGGTAGCAGGACCCTGGAGCTTCCACAACAGAGTAATATTTGTCTCAGCTTTTTAAGCAAACTGTTCTTTTCACCAGGCCTGAACCGACATATTCTAGAGCCTACAATTTTCCCTGGTAGTTCAAGAGATTATGAATGTCTCTTTGATCAAGTTGGTAACAGGATGCAGTTTGCTGCCCTGACCAGGACGAGATTTTACTAACACTGTATTGAGAAGGTTCTGTTTCTCCCAGATGCTCTTACTTAGAACAACTTTCAGAGGAAAAAAAAAAAAAGTTTTTTAGTTGTTGTTGTTTTTTTGTTTTGTTTTATTTTTGTTTTTTTTTTTTTAGTGCAATGCCTAAATAGAAGGGAAAAAAATAACAAGAAAACAACATTCTTTTTTTGGAAACAAATATTTTTTTGGTCACAATCAGTATGGTAATACAAGATAATGTAGACAGTTTTGTTTTAGCGAGAACAATTGTCAAAAGTTTAGCAACGTTGAACATTCATAAATCATTTCAGTTCCCTGAGGCTTTTATAAGTTTTGATTGTTCAAAGATAAGAAGGATCTGGCTCAACTCTAGAGACATTTGGTGTTTTGTATTTTGTTTTGTGTCTAAATGATAGATGTGTGAACATGGGTGGTTACTACAAGTCCCTAATCATGCATTTGGACACATGAATGGGATTTAACAAATTGTCTCTCATGGGATGGGCCAATTCCCATGATGCCAATCCAGCCAATTCAGCAATGAAGTTTCCCAGGATTCCAGCTCACAGCTGCCTCTGACCCACCTCTGCACATACAGAAATTCAGGTTACCCCATGGAAGAGGAGTCACCTTGGTTTGCTCTCTGAGCCCCTTTTGGGTCTGTAATTTGGCAACCCAGGAAGAGACCCAAATAATTTTGTGTATATACGGGCTTTTCTTTGTTAACATGTATCTTCTTTCCAGTCACCACTTCCAGCCATCCTTCAACCTCTTAGTTTCTTTAATATTCAGGCTCTCAGATGTCATTTGCACTAGCACAGCCTGCTTTCCTCATTTAAACACAAATGTTTTTATTAATCTGTTTGAAGTCAGAAATTAGAAGGATCTCCAGGTTATTCAGCTATCAGGTTCCCTTTGCTTTTGAAGTGTGAATCAGGGAACAGAGCCCAAAGTTTGTCTACATAGAAATATTTTCTGCTTCTAGTTTCTAATTACTTGTTTCCTACAAAACTCAGCAGAGTGGCTGACACTCTCATGTAATTTAACTTTCCAGCCCACCAGAGCTGACTGCTCAGACTTTCTTAAGCCACTACATCCACCCTCCCATCACCTTGTCTAAATCAAGCTTTATGATACATTTCTGAAAAAGATGAGGCTGAGACTCAAGTTTCCAAAGCCAGGAAAGTCCTGCATAGGAGAGCAAAAGAGAGTGGAATTATAACCTTTGGGGCATGTCTGCTTTGTTTTGTGTTGTTTAGTTTTTTCAGAATACCTCAAACAGAACATATCTTATTCTCTCATTTGCCTATTGTCTGTTCTAAAGAATCCAACGCTCTACCTCTGGCGCATGGCTGTTCTTCGTGAAAGCTACCATCAAGATACTCAAACTGGTCAGAATGAATACAGCTGTTAAGATAAGTCCTTTAAGTTCCTTAGACAGTCTTGCTTTGGAAGGAAGGAAGGATGGGCTCAGGGGCTAAAGGAATATGCTCTGACCTAGAAAGCAGGGCTGTCCAGATAAGACAGTTTCAGTTTTAGAAACATGTGGTACATGTGCCAGTACAGTGAAGACATTTGGTTCCAATTTCCTCACATCACGCATCATTCTGTCTCAGTCTCAGATGATCTTCAACATCGTACTAAAGGTGCCAAGGAAATAATACAAGAGCCGGGGGGTGGGGAACACCACCAGCCAATATGCAGCAGCCTGAGTCAATGAAGCCTGTTTGATTAGGTCTCTAATGAGCTCTCCTCCAGGCACTGGCACATCCATCTGGGAGTCTGGGACTTGACACAGTGGTTTACAAGCACGGCCAGCTCCCTTTCTCCTCTTCTGGATCCAAATTGAAAGAAAAAAAATGGGAGAAATCCTGGATTGAAAAGCCAAATACATAGGACAAAATGACAGGCTGTGCCATTTTCAGATGGTACATCCAATCAGTATCGCAGGAATGGTACCTAAATACAGATGGAGATTTTGGGCAGTCCATAGAGAAAGACCTCTGAGAACAATTCATCTGGAGTTGGGAGAAGCTTTATTAGACAGATCACACTGATTGGAGAACCTGCACATAAAGATAACCAGAGCCAAAATAACAATGGATGTTGAATTTGCTTCTTCTGGCGAAGGGAGCCCTTAAAAAATTTCAGAAGGGTCAGATGTTAGTCTCCTGATTCACACCAAGAGACGCTAAGTGTGAATAGCTCCTCACCTCTCCCCAACGTGTGTGCAGATGCACACAAACACACCCACACACATGTGTTCAAGCACATTGTTTTTATTTTTACATTTCTCTATCACCAGTGGTGAGAAACTGTTCTTTTAATAAATTTCTCTGTTCAATCAACACCCAGAACTGTCCAAAGAGGTGGAAGGTGAGGTGTTTTGTGATTGTTGCCTTATGAGTATTTACATTAACAAGAGCCGGACCATTTACGTTCTTTCCGAGAGGCCGGAATTGCAACTGGGCGCTGGTTCGTGTTTATTACGTCTTCCAGTGTTTCTGTTTCAGTGCTGCCTGAAACCAGCAGCCCAGAGGCTCCTGAAAGCCAAAAGCTAGCTTTTAGCCTGTAATTCATTTTCATTTCCTTTCATTTTACTTAAATGTGCTTAACCTGTTAACTAGAATAAACTATTAGTTGTAATCTGAGGACCTTTGACTCAGGGTTCTCCAGTTTATTTTTCCCCACCACCAGGGAGGAAGATAGAAATACTAAAACCAAAAGTATTGTTACAGTAGCTCTCACAGGCTTGCGTGGGTTTCCATGTGTTTGCTTAAGGAAGAGACCATAAGCAGAAAGTCTCAACATATGAACTATATTAGATCGTATCTCTTCCACTGACCTGACACCAGATCTAACTGGCCACAGTGAAGAAATAATATGGGCTGGCACCAGGAAGTGGATTCATCGTTCATCCTTGGGGGAAAAAAAAAAACCACCTAAGGAGCATAATAATTTTACATTTGAACTTCCCAAATATCATAAACCACCAAGTTTAGTTTTTAAAATAATAAAATAAAAGCAGAAGACACAAAATAGAGCCCAAATAATTCTTTCTACAGAATTACAGGTCTTTTCTTTTCTGTCACTTAAAGAAATCAGATTCACTCAGTCTTTACTGCTGCTCAGTGCTTTTGAAATTCAACTGTATTTCTTAGAAAGATGAATCAGAATCATAAAAATGCAGAGTTAAAAAGAAACCTAAAGGTCAGCTAGTCCTTTCCTCTCCAGCTGGTCAGCATTGGAGTTTGCACTAGACTTTAAGTCCCCAGACTCCCAGTCAAGTTTTTTCACCAGGATGCCTTTCTCTAAATGACTTGTATTTGTTTGCATTGTTTTGCTTTAAATAGCTGTGCCCCTTCTTCGTCTCTTGGCTTTACCTCCTGTTACTGAATATCATGACTCTTTACCTAGATGGAATTGGCAATGGATGTGTTTAAGTCTTCATACAGTCATGTCAGAAACATATTCAGAGTTGATTTTCTTTCCTGAGTCATGCTTTGGAGCCTTTGGTTTTCTCACCTCTCTTTGACGTGGATAACATATACACTTGAGTGCTTCTGTCATCAAGGTTCCCTGCCCATTTGCCTCTCAGGGCATGGAGTTCCACATCATACATCAATGGTCATCATTGACAAGGGTCCATCTGACAAGCTTATTCAACATGGATGTCCTCAAGAATGCCAGTAGCTAGCAAGGTTATATTAAAAGAATACTTTTCAACTATTCAAAATGCCCCATAGTTCAGTTAGTTTCTATTATACTTAAAGGAATTAAAATATATTTAAGAGTATACAATCTAAGAAATGAAATATATTTTTTAATTTTTTTTTGACATGTAGTTGATTTACAATGTCAGTTTCAGGTGTACAGCAAAGCGATTCAGTTATACCTATACATACTTATGTTTTCTTTTCAGATTCTTTTCTATTATATGTTATTATAAGCTATTGAATACAGTTCCCTGTGCTATACAGTAGGTCCTTGTTGTTTATCTATTTTATATATAATACTGTATATCTGTTAATCCCAAACTTCTCATTTATACAATCTGAGAAATGAAATTTAGCACAATAAGGAAAAAGCACAAAAAAAAAAAAAAGAAACACAAAGATTCACTGGTAGTATATAAATTATGTCTTTGCTGTTTTGAAATTTGCTTGGGAAACAATGTAATATCCTTGCTCCTCTGTTTCGTATTCAAAACATTTTCTCTATTACTTCCAATCTTAAACACCCTGATTACTCTTCTTTCCTCATTTCTGTTTCTCTTGGTCTCGGCTTTCTTGCACTCCTCTTCTCTTACTATGTAACACTATGCAAAAGTTTTCTGCTACATGGCACAGAGAAGGCTTATAAATTCTGCTCCATGAGTCAAGACTTTCAGGCCAAGATTCCCAGGCCCCACATCAGACAAACAGACAAGACATCTGAGTCTTCTGAATGTCCACCCCCAACGTGGATGACATTCTAGACTCCCAACAGGGTCAGCCGGTTACTAGGAAGTGGTTCCCATTGGTTCTTCTCCCTTCCCTCAGTTCCTCCTGATGTCGTTTTTGTAGACTAGCCAGATTTCAGCTTTAGAAACCTGTGTGACCTGAAGAAAAACTAGGCCTGCGTTCAACTGCATACCACCCCCCTCTTCCCAAATCCACGTCTTTCCTGACATCCTGACAACCATTCTCATCTGCTCTTTAGAAAAGAGTCTGAGCACTGCCACCCAGGACCAGGATAGGGTCTAGTGCAGGTGATATGTCAGAGCACCTGTCCTTGTCCCTAGAGAAGAGACACAGAATTCTCTGGAATCAGGTTTCCTTTCTTTTCACTGCAAGAACAACTCTCATCCTAACCTATCCCAGAAGATTCTGGAAAAATTTTGGCTTTCCCAAAGGAAAATAAAACATTTATAAAACATTCCTCCAGGGCTGTCTGAGTATCCTAGACTTCCCCCAGCTGTATTTCTTCAGCTACTATCAATCAGTACCCATGGGACGCTGTTCTTTTTAAGGAACGATGCAGGAAGGAAGGGGAAATGACAGAACCTGAAACCGGCCAAAAAATAAAGGACTGCTTCGGGTTTCTTAATAAGGATAAATTAATGAAAGCAATTCACTGAGTGTTTTCTGTATGTCACCATTGATGAGGTTTTATGAGTGTGATATCATAATTTTGGCTGTCTTTGACCTGCTCCTCCTGGCCATTCTAAATTCTGCAAACATTATGCAGATACCTTGCCAGCTAAGGGAGCTGAATGCCAAAGGCCAGCTTTATTTGGGCAGGAATCAAAGGCCCTGTGGGTTTAAGGAAAGGCAGACACAGTTACTTTCCCCAGCTCCAAACTGCTCGGCTGTGGCAAGACACTGTTTGTAAATATAGCTGGAGTTTGAACCAGCCTCCCCCTAAAGACAAATGAATTCCCAAGCATGTTTGTACTTGCAAATGCATAGTGTTACACACTTCATGCCACCTTAATCCCCATTAAACTAATCTGAAGTCATGTCAGGCCAACCTTCCACAGTCAAATGGATTAGACAAGCCAATTGATTAAATATAGGAAAAAACCAAGAGCTTTTCCTGTTTGGCAACCACGCATTTAAAGCATTGTTTTCACACCAATGTTTGTTCTTTTCCATTCTTTGGGGTTTCAGCATATCCACAAATGAAATTAGTTCCTGGAGATTAATGACTGAAAGAACTAAGGCAGAGTCTAAAATATATAGTTCTTAAGTACATATGGGGAAAATAAAAATATTACAAAATTCTTAACTGTGTTCTAAAGAACTACTGACATCTCAAGAAAAAAAAATTTGGAAAACATTCAACTTAAAACAATTTGGCATCTACCTCTGTATTTTCCTTTATTCTTGCTACGCAGGACAATGGAAATCTGTCGGGATTTGGCAAGATTGGTGGTGACTGAATCCAAATAATACAATATTTTTTACAGTAGCTCCTTTGTGTTTTTGTTTTGCCTTGACTATTTCCCTATATGTTAATGCCAGCACTGAAAGGACAGATCAGAAACCATTTATCAGTTTCATAGACTACAAATGGCATTACCAGTGCTGAAAGGGGTAAGTGTCAAAGCAGTACATGCCTTGCCACATCTCAAATTTCCAAAAAGAAAAATATTTACTGGGCTTTTATATAAAAGAATATTGTACTCATCTCTGCCTCAATTAGCTCCTGCCACATGTTTTGTATGCGTGTGTGTGTGTGTGTGTGTGTGTGTGTGTTTTCTGGCTTTCCAACCTCTAAGTTCTCTTTCAGCCAGTTCAATCTGCTAACAAGATATTTAACTATGGGGTCACCACCCTCTCCCAACCCCGCTCATGAGGATTCTATTGCCTCTGAGATTAAAACCATGTATTTTGTAAGTAACTAGATGTATGTGCATATCCACTGCGGCCAAACTTATTACCTCACTTATTCCTAAACCTCTTTTTTTTTTTTCCATCCGTCTTTCTTTTCCACACCCATTCTCAAAAGAAAGCTTTCATACATTATTTTGTATTTTGTCATTAACCTTCCAGATTGTAAGATTTTTGCAGTGACTGGGCAAACCAGGTGATATGGACAATTGGACAATCATTAATTATTTTGGGAAGGGGGAAGGGAAGACAGCAATCAATATTTAAAGAGTCAAAGAAAATTATTTTTTAGACCACTGCTGAATTCACAGGCCCCCACCACCCCCACCGCCAAACATACACTAAAGATAGTCATGAAATGGTTAAGGGACCAACCTCAGGTAAGGCTATGAGTGACCACCTGAACTGCCCTGCTACTGACAAAGGAATTGCTGAGTAGTGAAACCTGGGAGGTGCCTGGAAAATAATAGCATTTTAGCTATTTATGTGGTGCAGGAAGCCCTGTGGAGGTGGCACTCAGCAGAGAAGTTTCATTCTCCTTGCAAAAAGTTAGGAGGATATTTGAAATCACTCCCATCACTTCTGTGCAGACCGAGAAGATATTCTCAGGCAGCTTTGCCAGACATATTTGGCAGGGCGGGCTCTGGAGGAAAGCTGTCCTCTTCCAGGCTCAGCATTTGTTCAGCTGGAGAAATAGCTACAGCTGGAGGACTTTGGTTGATGAAAACTTTGTACTTTGAAGCCTAATTCTTGAGCAACTGTTGACAGATACTTAGACCTCTGAGCAGTGGGTCTATTAAGCAGGAAACATGAAAAGGCTGAGGGCAGATCTAGTTGGGTCACATTTTATCAAAGGCTCAGAAAATGAGGATTGAATGGCAGGGCAGAGAAAGAAAAAGTCTGTTTCAGAGCTTTGCAGACACTCCTTTGTCTGTCAGTCCTACCTAAGTGAGTCACAAAATGTTGGTAGAAAGGGTGGACCATGAATACTGGAATCATCTATGTATTTCTTTACTATTTGAACTGTGATAGATATTTTAATAAGCCATATGTGGTTCACTCCATCAATGCTGATTCAGATTTCAACTCCTTATTTTCCTCACCCCTCTCCAATCTAGTTTTAAGTTGTCTCCTTTAGAGGGAGGGTATTGCTTAGTGGAAGAGCACATGCTAAGCATGCACAAGGTCCTGGGTCCCATCCCCAAGTACCTCCATTTAAAAAATAAATTAATTAAATAAATAAATCAAATTACCCCCCCAAATTAAAAAAAATACATGCTCCTATTTTAAAAATTGTCTCCTTTACTAGAATTAAAGAGAGTAAACTACCTGCATTCAAACTGATCCTGCTACTTACAGTCTATGTGACCTTATACAGATAATTTAAGCTATAAAAGTCTCAAATTCCATAAAACTGAGATGATAATAGAATCTGTCTCATATGATTATTTGAGGATTAAATGAGATAAAACATGTAAAGTGCCAGGCATCATGCCTGGAACAAAGAAAGTGCTCATTCGTTGATGTGACAAATATTTATGGAGTCTCTTCTACAAGTCAGGTACCAAGTCAGAACCTGAGCTGAGTGAGCCAGACATACTCTCTGACTTGATGGAGCCTACTCATTTGGGAAGGAGATAGATTTTGATCAAAAACACATTATCTAAGCTGTATTATAAATTATTATACGTGTTCATATGTAAAAGTACTATACATGTGACATTGATGATATTATAGAGCAGAAAGAATGACTCCATCGGGGGTCAGAGAATTCTATACTATGAAATTTAAGATTGAGTTCAGATGTAAAGGAAGAGTAAGATTTAAATATGCATGCTGGAGGGAAGAGCATTCCAAGACAAGAGGAAAACGTTTAAAAACCCTAGAAGCTGGGCTGGGAAGCACGGAGTATTTAAGGATCTTTAAAAGGTTGGTGTTCCTGAAATACTGAATGCAAAAAGATGGAGCTGGAATATAATAAAGATGTAGCTGGGGGCCAGTCTACAAATGGCCATGTGTGGCACATTAAAGTTTTTTCTTTTTATACTAAGAGAAATGAAGAGCCTCAAGTAGGTAGGAAAATCAGATTTGTGTTTAAACAAACAAATATTCTGGATGCAGCATGAGAAACAGAGCTGCTGTGGCAAGAGTGATTCCCACATGCACCATGAGGAGGTTATTGTCCTAACAGAGGCAGTGGCAATGGAGAGAGAGAAAAGGAAAGACAGAGGAAGACATTCAAGAGATAAAACTGACCAGAAATTATGATGAATCAGCACTGAAGTTAAGAAGAAGGAGGTCCAAGGATGACCTCCTGAATCCTGACTTGAGTAATTGATTGGATGGTGATCTCTTTCATTAAAACCCATGGCACTGGAAGAGGAGAAAACCTAGAGGTACTGGGGGTGAGACCGAAGGAAGAGGGGCAGTGAAAAGAAAATGTATGCATTTTGTTTGAGCCACTTTGAGCCTGATGTTCCTTTGAGACATCCAAGTGGAAATGTCAGGTGGGCAGTTTGATACACGGTTCTGAAACCCAGAAGGACAAGAGAGGTTGAAGGTACAGGTAAGTGGGCATCCATCACTAACACAGAGGTGGTAACTTTGAGGAGAGATGAAGTTTTCTGGCAGCAGAGTCTATCATGAGACAAAACAGCCCCTAATTTCCTAATTTTTTTTTTTTCACTGTGAAGATCAAGAAGTCATTTGAAAAGACTGGAACTGGAGCTGGCTTCATGAGCATACGATCTGGGCTGACACACAGGACCTGATGGTCAGAACGACGTCATGCTTGGTTTTATGCTCTGTGGTCATGGTCTTGAAATTCTTACTTATTTTGTCTTTTAACTTGTGTTGGAAAGTGCCATCTGATAGAACAATGTCGCATGACTGTGAGCAAAGGAGATAGATGTCCTATGTGGGCTGGCTATTCCTTGCCACCCCAGTCACACTTAGTGTGTGGTGGCCCATGAACACAGAATGCTGGTGGACTCATGGACTCACAGTATGCAGGAGTTCCCCAAGACTCAAAGCAATGACAAGGTAAGCACGTACTGTCCTCACTGAGTAAGCTGACAGGTCAGACAATCCGTGCTTTCTGATGGAACCAGAATTTGTTTTAAATGCGGAAGAAGGCAGTGGCATTCCAGGAAACACAAACAGCCAAGGAAGTTTATCATTATCTTTTCTTGCTGTATTGCTTCCCTGTATTAGCCAACCATTTAGGCTGAAAATGATGGCAGAGCAGGAAAAGGAAAGATAAAGTAACTGATAGGCCCGTTTCCTTTTCAGTCCTTCCTTACTCATGAATAACCCAAAAGCAGAAAGTCTTGGGAGAATGTGTATGTATCATGAAGTGAGAAAAAAGATAGCCAGGTTAGTTCTGAGCAGCTTTTCTAATGCGCTAAGTATAAAGTAAATTTACCCACAGGAGCCACAAAGTAGGAATCTTGTAATTTTAGTGATTATACATATGAGTTCAATGTTCTTATATTTGCTTTTAAAATTGGCATTATACAATAGAAAGATGAACAGTAATGTTCATACTAATAATTTAAATGTTAATTTTTTGTTTACCTAGAATGACTTTAAATAGCAAATAAAAAGCATCATGGCAAGTTCAGAGGGATTCTGTCGCAAAAAGGAAAAAGCTTTATATTTTAGAATCTTTAATGGAATTTTTATTTGTTTCTTTGTTTTGCTGTCTTTGAACAAGGGGCTTCAGGTGGATTTTACATGGGAAAGATGGATAATCAGCTACATGAAAATTATGCAAGGAGACTACAAACCTTAAAAGTTCGAAGGAGTTTAGCATGGAAGGGCCTCTGACTGCAATTAAAGCAGTTCCAGAATGGTTGAAAGGGAATTCATGCCATATTTGAGAAAAGTAGAGATGGCAAAGTAATCAACTCACCTAATTAATCAAATGATAGGCATTAAAAAGTCAAGCCAAAATGTGCAGTACTCTGTACTGTTGCTCATAGACTAAATAATAAAAAGGATGAGTTTAAATGCTTGGCAGCAAAAAATAAAAACAAAAATAAAACAAAGCAAAACAAACACCCTTGAAATTGTCACTGAAGGCTTGATGCCTGAGAGGACCCAGTTAGACATGATGCTATTTATTTAAAAGACTAAAGACAATTAGGAGAAGTATGTAAAGCATACTTCTAATTTGGATCATTGATGTTTTCCTGTATCTGAGGGTCTTTATCTCAGCGTGAACGTGACTTTCCCAAAATTTCCTCATTTCTTAAAAGAAAAACTTTATAATATTTATGTCTTTGGGTGAAGACTGAATGAGGTACTTTATTTTAATAAGACCACAAAGCTTTCTGGAGTTTTGCATGAGGAAGTCAGCTGGCTCACTCTCTGGCCAAGAAACTCACTTTTCACGCCAGCTCTGAGGCATTAATAATCCTCTTTTCGGAATATATGCATGCAAAGATTTGCTGCAAGGATGTTCATTGTCACATTATTTTATTCACAATAAGTAAGTAAATAAATACATATCCAAACACCTGATCAATTAAATTTTGACCCATCCATACAATGAAATTCTACATATTTATAAAAACGATATTGTAGATTTCTGAAGACATAATAAAAATACTTCATGATTTCAAAAGACTTTATGCTGTGTTGAATGTAAAAAGTAAATCATACAACATTATTTATGATATGACCCCATTTTTCTTAAATATAGTTTCATTAAAAAGAAAAAGAACCCAAAGACTATATGTAAGTATATATGCCCAAGTGTAAACAGGGGATTATCTCTAATAGTAGATTGTGATTCATACTTATTTCCCTTTTCTGGTTTTATATATTTTTTAAATTATATTCCATAAACAAATTTTAGTTTTGTCATTTTCCAAAGGACAAAAAAGTGTATTTTCTGTTTCAAAAGTCAACTAAAAGTGCCTCAGTATAGTTACAAATGACTGCCTGTCTTCCAGGGTCATTCACAAATACCACAACTACAGCATTAAATCCACAAGGGCACAGAGTTTCCTGCAGGAGTTGCAAGCCTATAGGGACTAGACAAAGATAGTAAGTGACAAGTGTGGAGAACTGAAGAGAACGTGCCCTTTCAAAGGCATCCGAAGGGTAGCAGAATGTGCCACCCCAAAATATGCCATTTTGCTATAAGGATTGTTTTGAACTGAAGGCAACTGAGAAGAAGTAGATACAAGGAAAGTTCTCCTTTTGCTCTTATTTGCCTAAAAGGAGAACATAAATTTGTAAATGTGTCCCCTACTCCCATCCAAGAAGACAAAAGTTAATCACGAGAGATAACAAGACCCTTACCAGCCCAGAGACAGTACCAGAGGAATCTACAAAACAAACTTTATAACTCGCCTTTGTCTTCCATTAGTTCCCTAATATATTTACCTTTTCATAATTTGCAGCCTTAGAAACAAAGCTTCTTTTTTTATTGTTTTGCTACTTCTTTAAAAATGCATCATTTTTTTCTTTAAGATGCTATATTATAAAGCCCAAGTTTTAACCACCCCTCTGAGTTATGCATCGCCTAGTACTCCCATATGCATACGAGATGCACATGTCAATAAACTTCTGTTTGTTATTCTTTATTAATCTGTCTTTTGTCAGTCTAATTTACAGGGGCCCAGGCAACAAATCTAAGACGGGTAGAGGAAAAAGAAAAGTTTTCCTTCCCTGCACATTCAAATTCAAAATTCATTAAAGACTAAACAAAATATCTCACCTGTAGCACTAATTCTTCATCATTAAAAATAAGTCCTTGGCACATCTTCCCCTCCAGCTCCTTTCCCCTATTGCTGCTCCTTTTGCTTTCCTATAAAGAGTTTCCATAGTATATTTGCTTCTCTTCTCTTTCTTGTTCTATCAACGATATACAATAAAATTGATTGCTCTTCCTTGGTACAGTTTTTCATGGCTTCCTGAGTGTTTCTTCTACCTCACTGATCTTTACTGGTTTCTTTACAGGTCTTCCCTCTTCTCAGTTTTCCACAGGAGTGTTCCAGGGCCCGTCCTTAGACCTGTTCTCTACCTTGATGTCCTATGTCTTCCTGATGTCCCCTAGTGTCATCGTTGGGAAGACCGCCTATGCCCCGAAGACTGCAAGAGTTCTATCTCCACTCGATCCTTTTCTTAAATGCTGGTTTCTATATCCAATTGCCTATGTAACATTTCCACTTGTCTGTCTAATAAACATCTCAGGCTCAACATGTGCCAGACTGAATGCCTAACTTTGGTGCCTTATTGTTCTAGCCACTCCATTATTCCAGCTCCCCAGACAAGTAAAATGTGAAGTAGTCCCCAGTTTGTCTAACAACCTATCTCCCATTCATCAGAAAATCCTGCTGTCTGTACCTTCCTAATGTATTACTGATGACTTTTCCACTACTACCACTGTGGTCCCAGCCACTGTCACCCCTCACCTGAATTACTGCAGCAGTGTCCTAGGTGATCACTAGTCAAATAGCTCACACTTGAGTCTGTTCTCAATCTAGCATGTTACTCCTCTGCTTGAAACCTTTAATATCTCCTTACTACTAACAGAGTAAAAGCCAAGGTTCTGACCCCTTTGGATTACTCTTATCCCACCTCTTACTGCCTCTTTGGTCACTCTACTCTGCCACACTACCCTCCTTGCTGTTCTCTGAAGCCATCAGGTATGACCCTGCCTCAGGGATTTTGCTCTGTCTGTTCTGCATGAAATATTCTCACCCCAAAATAATATCATGGCTTACTCCCATACTTCTTTCAAGTTTGCCTGAATTATCACCTTTTCGGTGAGGTCCACCCTGCCCATCTAATTTAAAACTGCACATACATAACCCCCTGCACCTTGCATCTTTGTTACCCTTTCTTATTTTTCTCCATAGTGCTGATAATCTTCTAACATACCTTGTAGTTTTCTTGTTAATTACTTGGCCCTCCCTCTAGAATATAAAATCTGTAAGGGCAGAAATTTTTGTCTGGTTTGATGCTTCCTCTTAGAGCCTAGAACCATGCCTGATATATAATTATTTTACATACAAGTATTTAAAAAAATACCTGATGAATGAAAGAATTCATCAAACTGTGATACTCAAACTACTATATATTCTGTCTCCCCATTCAGATATTTAGCTTCTTAAGAAAAGGATGGATACTTCACAAGTCTCTGTATCTCCTAGGATAGTGCTATGGAGGTCTTAGACCTAACTAACAGCATATGCTGTTGATGAAAATAACAGTGGAGATGATGATGAAAGATAGTAAGAGTAAAACAATATTTTCATGACAAAGAAGCAACATGAAATTGCCGCTGGTGAAAATTCCATATTTAAACCATATGCATATGATAACAGAGATACAAATAATGAATGGGAGTGGGAAGACTTTAGAGTTTATCTGAGTAGTTATAATAGAGCATTTTAAATTGGAAGTAAAGTAGATGATGCTTCCTGTCAAGCAAAAGTAACGAAAATGTGCTTGGCTTCTTTAGCAGTAAATGGAAACGAATGAATCACTTACTCGATTCCCAATTTACAAAAATGTTTTAAAGACTATTATGAGTTGGGTGTTTGGATCTCAGTAGGCATCTGGATAGCCATTATTTGGCCAATTCTCACAGCTCTATTGCAAAAACTATCCACCATCATTTCTCACCTGGATTGTTACAATAGATGGATGACATTAGAAGTAGCAATTTAGTCTTTTTCAGGATAAAAAGAATATTGTGGATTGGGTGTTTGGATCTCGGTGAGCATCTAGATCTCCATTATTTGGCCATTTCTCACAGCTCTATTGCTAACAATATCCACTATCGTTTCTCATCTGGATTGTTACAATAGATGGGTGATATTAGAAGTGGCAATTTAGTTTTCAGAACAATGTTGTTTCCTGGAAAATCAAACAGTACTTTTAAGAAAGGTTAAAGAGATTACAGCTGAAAAAAAAGTTGCAGATTAATATGTATGGTATGAGTTTATTTTGGTTATGTGTATTTACACATACATGAAAATGTATGGAAAAACAAACCCTACACCACTAATAACAGTTCCACTGGAGACTGATGTGGTGATGTTGGGATAAAGAAAGTAATTAGAAAAGAGGGGACAAAGCTTTTTCACTTTATACTTATATATGCCCAAGCTGTTTAAAATTCTAACAAGGAGCATGTGTTACATTTGGAATTAAATGTAAAATAATATAAAAATGTCAAGGCCATTCACTTAAACAGTGTTCTAAACATCCAGAATAAGTCAAGAATGTGGTCCAGCAGGCTGGGGCACTTTGAAGTCAAGTTGCCAAACAAAAGTAATGAAGCCTGTTCTTGGTTGTAGCATTCTTTCAGTGAACCTTGACCTTGGCAGTGGAAATTCAAAACAGCAACATTTTCTGAATCCAGGGTTGTCACAGCCTAGGGTGCTAGGTAACAAACACTGTTCTAGCATTTTCTCAAACAATTCTGCTGCCTTTTCATCTGCCTCCAAAGCTGATGCCTCTGAATTTTATGTCTGCATCTAGCTAGGCTCCTCATTAGATACTTCTGCCAGGGGTGTCTTCTTTAGACTGTGTGGTGAACTGAACGATGGTCCCCCAAAATACATGTCTGTATCCTAATCCCCAGAACTTATGAACATTACCTAAAATGGCAACAGATGTGATTAAGTTAAGGTTCTTGAGAGAAGGTGATTTATCCAGAATTATCTTTGTGAGCCCTAAATATAATCATCTTAGAGAAAGGGGCAAAGGAATTTTGGGGACAAACACATACAGTGGAGAAGACACAGAGAGTAGATGATATGAAAACAGAGGCAGAGATTGGAGTGATGCAACCTGCCACAAGCCAAGGAAGCCAAATCAAAATAGTTCCTATGTATCTTTAGATACTATAGGAGATTGAACAATGTCCCCCCAATTTTCATTTCTACCTGGAGCCCTAGAATGTGGCTTTATTTGGAGACAGGGTTTTTGCAGATATAGTTATAGTAAGACTTGAGATGAGATCATACTGGATTAGGGTGGGCCCCAAATTCAATGAGAATATCTTTATAAGAGACAGAAAAGGATACAAAGAGAGAGAAAAAATAGAGTTATCATATGATTCAGCAATACCACTCCTGGACATGTATTTGAAAAAGACAAAAACTATTCATTTGAAAAGATACATTCACCCCAATGTTCACAGCCGCTCTATTTATAATAGCTAGGACATGAAAGCAACCTAAATGTCCACTAACAGATGAACAAATAAAGGAAGATGTGGCATATATATATACAATGGAATACTACTCAACCAGAAGAAAGAATGAAATAATGTCATTTGTAGCAATGTGGATGGACCTAGAGATAATCATACTAAGTGAAATTAGACAGAGAAAGACAAATATCATATGATATCACTTATTTGTGCAATCTAAAAAATGATACAAATGAAATTATTTACAAAACAGAAAGAAACTCAAGGACATAGAAAATAATCCTATGGTTACCAAAGGAGGGAAGGGATAAATTAGGGGCTTGGTATTAATAGATAGATATTATTATGTATCAAATAGATAAATAACAAGGACCTACTGTATAGTTCATGGAGCTATACTCAATAACTTATAATAACCTATAATGGAAAAGAATCTGAAGAATATATAGAATTTATATTTATATATATAAAACTGAATCACTTTGCTGTACACCTGAAACTAACACAACATTGTACATCAACTCTACATCAATTTAGGAAAAGGTCGTATGAAGGCAGCTATAGACAGGGAGTGGAGCAATTCAACTCAATTATAAGCCAGGGGATGCCTGGGGCCAACAGGAGCTGGAAGAGGCAAGGAAGGATTCCTCCCTAAGACCTATAGTGGGAATGTGGCCCTGCCTACTCCTTGGTTGCAGATCAGTGGCCTCCAGGACTGAGAGAATCAATGTCTATTTTAAGCCACCAAGTTGATGGTAATTTGTTACAGCAGCCACAGGAAACCAATGCTGATGGGCAGTGGAGAATGACAGAATTGTATACCAAACCATCACACACTCAGTCCAAGCCCCAGGTTAGTTAAGTAAATAAATTGCTGATGTAGCCCATGCGTTGAGCTTAATCAAAGGCCACAAACATATGAATAGACAGTCTGTAACATTCCCTCAGTTCCACAATAATTGTGTGATATCACACATCCTAACCACTATCTTAGGTACAAGCACATTCCTATTTTACAGATAAGGAAGCATAGAAAGGGTAAGCAATTTGTGCAGAGTCACACAGGTCACAAACAATAGGGGCTGGATTCAAATCTACATAATCTACCTTCAGAAAACATGTTCTAACCCACAAATATTCAGCTAATTAATACCAAAAAAAATCAGAAAACAATACTATTGTCCAAGAGAAGTAATCAAACAAAACAGAAAACTGAAAACC
This sequence comes from Vicugna pacos, assembly GCF_048564905.1. Taxonomy (NCBI): domain Eukaryota; kingdom Metazoa; phylum Chordata; class Mammalia; order Artiodactyla; family Camelidae; genus Vicugna; species Vicugna pacos. The sequence goes on from NC_132988.1 coordinate 15,643,386, forward strand.
AGTAAAATACTCTAAAATATTTATCCTTTACTCTTATTGTGTTCAAAGAAAAGGAACAATTAATTAGAAGAAAAAAAAAAGGAGTATAAGAAGAAAATGTTAAGGGTGATTTTGAAATAGAATTTAGAGTATTTCAGGGGATTTTGGTATTATTTCTTTAGAATCTCTTCTCTTTTAAGAACCCTTTTTAAGGAAGACAGGGCAGATCATTATTTTGAAGTTACATTCTTAAAAAATTGTGGATTCTGATATACAATAGCCAAGACATGGAAACAACCTAAATTCCATCAATAGATGACTAGATAAAGAAGCTGTGGTATATTTAAACAATGGAATACTACTAAGTCATAAAAAATAATAAAATAATGCCATTTGCAGCAACATGGATGGACCTAGAATGAACTGATCCACAAAACAGAAACAGACTCACAGACATAATAAACAATCTTATGGTTACCAGGGGAAAGAGGGTGGGAAGGGATAAATTTGGGAGTTTGAGATTTGCAAATGTTAGTGACTATATATAAAAATAGATTTAAAAATTTCTTCTGTGTAGCACAGGGAACTATATTCAACATCTTGCAATAATCTTTTATGAAAAAATATGAAAATTTTTTTCATTATGCATGACTGGGACATTGTGCTGTACACCAGAAATTGACACATTGTAACTGACTGTACTTCAATTAAAAAAAAAAAGGTGGATTCTGGATATTTCTCCAGGGGTTGTCTAGGCTATCTCTTCTTCAGGCACCTGTAATTACTCTTCTTCTCATATAGTCTTATTCCTCTGCCTTCATCTCACTCAAATGCCAGCCTCTTCTATTTCACCTTTATTTTTTTTTTTCACCAAATCAAGATATCAGCAAAACCCTAGATTTTGAGGAGATTTAAAAAAACTTTTTATTTTGGAAAATCTCAAACACATACAGAAGTAGAGAATATTGTGTAATAGACCATACATACATGTCACTCAGCTTCAAAGATTATCAACAAATTAATATATTGCTGATCTTGTTTCATCCCTATTCACACTCACTACCCTCTTTCATTTTTTGAAGCAGATCTCAAATATTCTACTGTTTACTGTGTATTTCACTGTTTATCTCCAAGAGATAAAAACTCACTCTCATAATTATAACCACCAATTGTTGATAACACTTAAAAATTTGATAATTATTTCATAGAAAAATTAAACAAGATTATACTGTATAACACAGGGAATATAAATCAATAAAAAATGTTAAAAAAATAAAATAAACATCCAATCAACATTCATGTTTCCTCAGTTGAAGTATTAAACTTACACATTAGGTAAAACTAACACTTTTATGGATGTAGACACTTTCTACCCAAGGTAATGGTGTATGTCTTTCCACTTGTTCAAATCTACCTTTCTGTTGTATTTCTCAGTCCTTCTTTCCATTTTGTTCTGCTTTATAATTTCTATTTCTTTGAGATTTCCTATTTTTTCAGTTTGTTTCAAGGAAATTTGTAATTGCTTGTTACAGCATTTTTATGATGGCTGCTTTAAAGTCCTTATCAGATAATCTTAAAATCCAATTCACCTTCATGTTGGCATCAGTTGATTACCTCTTCTCATTAAATTTGTGAATTCCTGGTTCTTGGTCTGGTGGGTGATTTTCAGTTGCATGCTGGACATTTTTGGCAATTATATTAGAAGTTTCTGGGTCTTATTTAAATCTTTTAAGGAGGAGACAGAAGAAGCTTCTGAGGGCTGGGCCAGCCACTTGGTGCCACTAGGAAGGGAAGGGAGTCTCTAGCCCACAGAGTTAAAGAGACTTCATAGTCAGCTTGTTGTGGCTGGATCTGCCTTATGAGGCTACCTGGCCACCCAGTGTCTCTTGGTAGGGAAGGGGAGTATTAGGAATGCAGAGAGAGAGTCTTCATGGGCTGAGTACTTGTGGATTGTCTTTGTTGATAACCCTGGTCTCCTGGTGTCTCTCAGTGGGAAGGGAAAGATATGGAGTAATGCTTTAACTATGTACTCTACTTCTCCTAGGATAATCTGTGACATTGTGTTTCCAATAAAGTTCATTTTGAAGTTTACTTTTTCCAAAAAGAAAACCACTGTTTTTCTAGATCAGGATCACCGAATCTTTTCTGTAAAGGGTTTGATAGTAAATATTTTGGTTTTGAGGACAATGAAGTCTTTGTCACAACTATGCAACTCTACCATTTTAGCAAAAGCAACCATATACAATATATAAAAGAATGGATGTGATTCAATAAAAGTTTACTTACAAAAACAGGCAACCGGCCAGTTTTGTCTAGATGAGAGAAAAATTCACACTTTAAGGCAAGGCAAGAAAAGTTTACACACAAAACTTTCTCTGCCCTGTGACCTCCCTGCTCCCCTCTAGTGTGCATTGTGCATGCATCATGTGTTAACCAGACCTCCTCCATGGCAGAAATACCTGTACAACCATAAAGATCACTTTTTCTCCTTCTGGTGCTAGCCATGTGACTCCTTACAAGGTAACATTTCTTGCTCAATCCTGTAAGGGGTCATGATAACCCACCATTCACTTTTGTAAGTGGTGCACACATCTTTGGTGAACTTTATGTACAATGCCAATATATCCCTTCCCTTAAAGATAGCGATTGGTGTGGAACAGACTAGTTAGACAATCTGAAGAGATACTGAGCCACACCTAATGGAAATTCTTAGCTTAAATACTTACTTATGACCTTATTAATATTATCAGCTATATTACTTGTATTCTGTCTACTTTACAAGATTATTGTTTCTTGCATAACAAATGTGTGACTGAGCCTCAGATAAAATTAATGATGATTAGGCAAATTGAATTCTATAAGTTCTGTAAGATCCATGAGTGTAATAGTGTGATACTGGATGTGGAAAGAAGCAACTAGAGGAAATCATTTTCTGGACCATAACAGACCAGGAAGACTGGAGGTCTTAATGTTAACTGGGCATAGTCCAGTACTAACACACTGAGTGGCTTATTAACAAAACCCTCTCCTGTCCTGAGAGTGAGCATCCTTAGCATTGTGGGACAAATTGGTCAAGAAATGCCTCCCAAACTTTGGTCAAAATTAAGACCGAAAGGGAAGGGACTATAAAATAAAGAATGTTGCCCATCATCCAGTTTGACAAGAATCAAGTCAGCCACTGTTGTCGCTGAAAAGCTGACCCACACTACACCCTGAAAGGAATTGGGGGGAAGATCAGGATGAGGAATTCTGTGCTTTGGGAAAACTGGCAGAATGGGCCTTCAGATAGATACTTTCAGGAGAAATGTATAAACCTGGGTTCTTGCATCTTCCCATACTTAGAAAAGCACTAAAGCCATTAAGTAAGATGTCTGTTGCTCGTGACTAGCAGCAACCTTCTACTGAGATGTGTGCTCCATTGCCCCACACCAAAATCACACAGATATTGGCTTCCCCCTTTATCTCTTCAGAACAGTTCTCAGAGCTCTTGGATAGGCTGTCTCCTGGGCTATAATCCTCAGTTTGGCTTGAATAACATTTTCCATTTCTTTCTTAGACTGACTATTGATTATTTTTCATTGACAGGTTCACAACCTGTGTAGTTTACAGAATCCTGCTCAAAGTTTTAAACCTTATTTGATAAAGTAATACAAAGTAGTTTCTTATAACTCTTGTTTTAAGTTTCTTTTGTCATGGCTATTTCCTTCTTGTCATTTTGGATTTTGTGTATTTGTACTTTCTCCCTTTTGCTCTTAAGTTACACAATGGTTTGCCCATCTTGTTGAGGTTTTTTCCTAAGAAACAGCATTTAATTTTATTTAATAATTCTACTTATCTCAGTTTTTAAATTCATTTTTATCTTCATTAATTTCTTCCTATTTTATTTTGTGTTTTGTGTGTTTGCTTTTCTTTTGTGTGTTTGCTTTGATTTTGAGGTGGAATGTTTACATTGCTATTTAGGTAATAATTAATTCTATGAATTTCTTCTAATAACTACTTTGTCTGTTTTCCACAGATTCAGATACGTCATGTGTTAAATCATAATGTTAAAGAAGTAATTTTATTTTTCACTTCCCTTGAGATCCATTAGTTGTTTCATAGGATTTTTAAAAAATTCTAAACAGAAGACTCTTTTTGGCTTTTGATTTTGTTATTAATTTTTAGGGTTTTTTTTATTATGGTCTAAACTATTATTTATATTATTCCTAGTCTTTAGAATTTAATGAGTTCTTTTTCTGTACATTGATACAGCCAATTTTGATAAATATCCCATGCGTACTTCATAGAAAGTGTCTCCTCCATTATTGGAACAGGTTTTGATATGTATCTCTAAGAGCTACTGCACTTTTGAATATTCTGTACTTTTCTATAGCTTTACCAATATCTTGTCCACTCGGTTTGACTTGGACTTAGAGAAGGGTGTTAAAGATTTCCCTGTTGGTGTAGTTGGGGTAGTTTCTGCTTTATGTTATTGGATGCCTTGTAGCCAACAGCGCTATAAAATCACATTTCTTTCTCTTAATGCATTTGATCTTAATTCTGCTTCCTTAGATATCTAGTATTTATCATAGTTTCAATTATAATTTTTTAACTAGTCTGAAATTGTTTTTAATTCAATAGGTGACCTTAGCTTATTTGCATTTATTGACAAGATAAATATATCCATATGTTTTGCCTTAGTTCTGTTTCATACATAAAGAAATCTATAATATATACATATATACACAACACAAACACACTAAATTAACATCTTAAAATATATATTAGTATCTTCTTATAGTGTCCATAATTCTATTCTGAACTATTGTTTATTGATTCCCTATGATGATCTATGTCAAAATTAGCTAGTAACCTTTCCTTCCCCCTCACTCTTTTGCACAACAGCCTACATGGAGTAATATTTTTTTACTCCCAGTTAATACTTTTTAAAGCAATCATCAATCTTATTCTTCATGTCATAAACATCACCTCTTCTCTCCCCATTTTTGATCATTGTCCTATACCTCATTGTAAGAAAGTATAAGCATTATCTTGTTAATTTCAATGTCTCTCCAACCTTTTGGTTGGCTGAAGTTCATTCTTTAATAAATTACTCAGGTAGAGCTCATAGGAAAAATATTTCCTGAATTACTACAGGTTCATAACCATTTGTTTGCACCCTTTATGTTGACAGTTGGTTTGTCTACATAGGAAATGTGGCTCACATTTTCTTTCTTGGATGTCTTGTTACTCTATTGATCTAGAGAATAATGCTGCCGTTAACTCCAATGACAATCTGATTTTCTTTTATTATGAATGGTTTTGTTTTTTACCTTGATGCCCAAGGGATTTCTTTAATCCAATTATTTTTACTAGACTATGCCCTGATGTTTGTCTTTCTGTTTAGATTTTCCCAGGTATGTGATATACACTTTCATAAGTTTTAAATAAACTTATTTCAAGAAGTTTTAAAAATTTTTAGTTGATAGAGTATATTTTGTTTTCATATAAGGACCCCTATGACAAATATATTGAACCTTCTCTATGAACTTCTACCTCTATACTTTCTTTTAAACACCTTTTTGAATCTTCTTCCTAATTTATTTTTAATTTTTCTCCTTTTTATCTTCTATTTCTTTTAAGGTATTATCAGTCATTTTATTCATTCTCATCTCCTTGGCATTCTATAAATGTAATTTTATTCTTTTTTTGTTTTCTGAGTCTGTCATTTTTCTTCCAAATCTTGCTTTTCTCCAGTTACCTCACTTATATTAAAAATAATTTATGTTGTTCTTTCATAGCTTCTGTCATTCCCTTAATTTCTTTTAGGTAATCTTAAAATATTAGCATATGAGATTTTTACGCCTGCTATAACAAATTACCACACACTTAATGGCCTAAAACAATGCATACTTATCATCTTACAGTTCTGAGAGTCAGAAATCCAAAATTGGTCTCACTGTGCTAAGATAAAGGTGTCAACATGACTGTTCCTTCTGGAGGCTTTAGGGGAAAATCTGTTTTCTCACCCTTTCTGGCTTCTAGAGAATACCCACATCTTCCTTGGCCTGTAGCCTCATTCATCCATCTTCAAAGTCATCAATGTTGGGCTGAGTCCTTCCCATGTAGCCATCTCTTTAGTTCTCTCTCTTCATTCTCTTTCATCCACTTTTAATGACCCTTATGATCACACTGGACTCACCTGGGTAATCCAGGATAATCTTCCTATTTTATTAAGTTTACACTTGGTGAGCGTCCTTATTTCCATCCACAACCTTCATTCCTCTTTGCCGTGCAACCTAACATATACACAGGTTCAAGGGACTAGGATGTAGATGTCTTTAGGGGGCCATTATTCTGCCCACCGCAAATACCATACAAATTTTCAAATGTTTTGTGGGCATGTCATGTCTGCGTGCTTTTATTTTCTGTAGGGTTATTCTCTTTTTAGTAGTAACACTATATTGGATCTAACTATAGCCCCTTTAAGTAAAGAAGTTTTTCTACACTTGCAGAAGAGGGAAGTGTGGGCCAGAGGACATTTTTAGTTGCATGGCTCTAGAGCTTCCTCTTCTGTTGTTTTCAAACAAAAACAACAATTTGGTCTGGTACATTTTGAGATCTGCCTCTTCCCTTCCTATTTCTGGACTGTGTAATCCTTTGGTCCTACTGCCTTCATGCTGCTCAAGTGGGATTCTACTCCTACCAGTTTCTCTTCAGTTGCAGGGCTTTGTCTTGGAATACGGCTTTGTCTTGATAGTTTTGAGAGTTTATAGGCCCAGATGCCTCCAGCACTATTAGAATTCACAGCAACATAATCCATTGTATTCTCCTTTGAATTGGACCCTGCAGAAAACTGTCATGGTTTTTTTGATTGTTGTTCTCAGATTAGCCCACTGCTTACCTATTCTCAGAACTAACAGAATTATCTTCCCTCGGCTCTCCCCACAGAGTTACAGATATCAGTTATTATAAATCGTTGGTGGTATGTCACCACCAATATTTCGGGGTTCAGGGAAATGCCTTTTCGGATAGTTTTGTACAGGCAGATCTCATTTTATTGTGCTGCACTTTATTGCACTTTGCAGGTATTCTGTTTTTAACAAGTTGAAGGTTTGTGGCAACCCTGCATTGAACAAGTCTACTGGTGCCATTTTCCCAACAGAATTTGCCAATGTTGTGTCTCTGTCACATCCTGTTAATCCTCACAATCTTTCAAACGTTTTCATTATAGTGATCTGTGATCAGTGATCTTTGATGTCACTATGGTAATTGTTTTGGGATGCCATGAACCATGCCCATGTAAGATAGTAAACTTAATCTATAAATGGTGAGTGTGTTCTGACTGCTCCACTAACAGGTAATTTCCCCTCCCCCCTCCTCCTCAGGCCTCCTTATTCCCTGAGACACAACAATATTTAAATTAGGCCAATTAATAGCCCTACCAAAGCTGCAGTGAAAGGAAGAAAGGAAGAGTGAAATCCAGGCTAATCTTCCTATTTTATTAAGTTTACACTTGGTGAGCATCCTTCTTTCCATCCACAACCTTAATTCCTCTTTGCCATGCAACCTAACATATACACAGGCGAAAGGAAGAGTCATATGGTTCTCACTTTAAATCAAAAGCTAGAAGTGATTAAGCGTAGTGAGGAAGACATGTGGAAATCTGGGCGAGGACGAAAGCTAGGCCTTCTGTGCCAGTCAGCCAAGTTGTGATCGCAGAGGGAAAATTTTTTAAGGAAATTAAAAGTACTTCTCCAGTGAACAGATGAATGATAAGAAAGCAAAACAGCCTTATTGCTGATAACGAAGAAAGTTTTAGTGGCCTGGACAGAAGACCAAACCAGCCACAATATTCTCTTAAGCCAAAGTCTAATCAGAACAAGACCCTAACTCTCATCAATTCTATGAAGGCTGAGAGAGGTGAGGAAGCTGCCGAAGAAAAGTTTGAAGCTAGCGGAGATTGGCTCATGAGGTTTAAGGAAGACGCCATCTCCATAACATAAAAGTACAAAGTGAAGCAGCAAGTGCTGATGGAGAAGCTGCATAAGTTCTCCAGAAGATCTAGCTTAGATATGTGATGAAGGTGGCTTCACTAAACAATAGATTCTCAATGTAAGCAAAACAGCCTCTATTGGAAGAAGATGCAGTCTAGGACTTTCAGAACTTGGGAGAAGATGCCTGCTTTCAAAGCCTCAAAGGCCAGGTTGACACTTGTTAGGGGCTAGTGCAGCTCGTGACTTTATGTTGAAGCCAGTGCTCATTTACCACCCTGAAAATCCTAGAGACCTTAAGAATTATGTTAAATCTATTCTTCTCGTGCTCTTCAAATGGAACAACAAAGCCTGGATGACAGAACATCTGTTTACAACATGGTTTACTTAATATTTTAAGCCCATTGTTGAGAAATACTCCTCTGAAAAAAACCTTCCTTTCAAAACACTATTGCTCACTGACAACGCAGCTGGTCACTCAAGAGCTCTGAAGGAGATGGACAACGAGATGAATGTTGTTTTCATGTCTACTAATGTAACACCCATTCTGCTGCTCATGGATCAAGGAGTAATTTCAACTTTCAAGTCTTATTATTTAAGAAATACATTTTGTAATATACAGCTGCCATAGATATCTCTGATGGATCGGGCAAATCAACTGAAAGCCTCTGGAAAGATTCACTGTTCCAGATGCCATTAAGAACGTTCATGATTCACAAGAAGAGCATTAACCAGCATTAACAGGAGTTTGGAAGAGGCTGATTCCAGCCCTCATGGATGACTGTGAGCAGTGAAGATTTCAGTGGAGGAAGTAACTACATATGTGGTGGAACCAGTAAAAGAACTAGACTCAGAAGTGGAGTCTGAAGATGTGACTGAATTGCTGCAGTCTCATGAGAAAACCTGAATGGATACAGAGCTGCTTCCTAGGAATGAGCAAAGAAAGTGGTTTCTTGAGGTAAAATCTACTCCTGATGAAGATGCCATGAAGACTGTTGGAATGACAACAAAGGATCTAGAACATTACATAAACGTAGTTGAGAAAGCAGTGGCAGGGGTGGAGAGGATTGACTCCAATTTTGAAAGAAGTTCTATTGTGGGTAAAATGCTATCAGATAGCACTGCATGCTACAGAGAAATTGTTCATGAAAGGAAGAGTCAATTGATGCGGCAAACCTCACTGTTGTCTTATTTTAAGAAATTGCCACAGCCACCCCAGCCTTCAGCAACCACCACCCTGTTCAGTCAGAAGCCATCAACATAGAGGCAAGATCCTCCACCAGCGAAAAGATTATACCTCACTGAAGGCTTAGATGATGGCTAGCATTTTTAGAAATAAAGTATTTTTAAATTAAGTTGTGTACATTGTTGTTTTAGACATAATGCCTACTAAATAGACTAAAATGTTATGTAAACTTAACTTTTACATGCACTGGGAAGCCAAAAAAATTGTGATTCCCTTTACTGCAATATTTGTTTTATTGTGATGGGCTGGAACCAAACCCGCAATATCTTCATGCCTGTATAGCAAATCATCATGTCATATACTTTAAATATATTACAATTTGTCAATTATACCTCATTAAAGCTAGGGAAAATACTATTAAAAGCTAGGATACTAACTGGATATAATACATATATAAAGCTATCACACACTTACTAAAGTATAGTGTAGTGTATATGTAATTTTTATATGCACTGGGAAATCAAAAAAATTCACATGACGCACTTGATTGCTGTGGTCTGGGACCAAACCAGGAATATCTCTGAAGTTTACCTGTATATGAGCCTTTGGTTTTGCTATAGTCATTGCTTTGTTGATTCTACTGAGCAATCAGAAAGATTCCAAATCTATGCTCCTGCCATCTTCCAGATTTCCTATACCTTTTAGGAATATCAGCAGAAGAACTAGGTACAGCAGGTCCTTTTGAGCAATAAATGATAGCTCTGCAATGGATACAGGTTGAGATGAGGAAAAAGAATACTTGTTGCTATGGAGTTTCTATTTCTTTAACCTTCTCTCTTTCCTTTAAGGGGGAAAGGCAAAACTAGATGACCATGGAGAGACAAAGTTCATTCGGAAGGACCACATATTTGGTGTGACCTTCCCATTTCTCCACCAAAGGAGTTCTTGACCCAGCTCATGGCTTGGATTCACCCATCAATTTATATGTTAATTGTTCATTTATTTAGATATTTATCATATAATCTTTATAATATTATAATGTACCACACACATGCAGGGTTCACTCCAAGAGGTACAAAGATGACTGAAACCTGGATCTTACTCTCAAATGGCTTGAGTCTAGGATGGAAAATAAAATGATTCTGCAAAAAATTGCAACATAAATGCTATAAAGATATGTTCTCAGAGAAGGGGGCTAAGGAATCAGAAAAGGTTCAAAGGAAATAACAAAATAACATTTCCCTCTCTACTTCATTTCCATCTGAAACTTCCCTCAAGGATACACTTTCAGTAGTCAGACAAGCTGTGGTTTTCAACCACCTCAGAAAGGGGGAGGTGATGGCCCTGTCCATCCATAGGATATGTTCGTGAGAGAGATGTTGTCCCTCAAGGAGCGGTTGATTAACAGCAATTACCATGTGATGAAGTCCAACATTCTGGCAAGAAAGGAAAACCAAAAGTATTCATCATGAAGTTACTAAGTTTTAGAAAAGGGAATTATGACAAAATAGGGACTTTTCTGGGGGGAAAAAAAACCCTGAAAGAAATAGTTTTGAAAGTAAATAACCATGAAGAAGCCTGGAGACGGTTTAAGAACAGCTTATTGGAAACTCAGGAAAAATGTTTGACTCAGCCCAAAACGAACAGGCATTTGAAAATAAACACTAACTGTCTAAATGGCAAAGGGAAAAAGGCTGTTTTTAAAAAGGAGGCAGTGAGGGCAGGGAATCTTTTTAGGGAGGAAAAGAATTTTTTCCAGGAAGAAGAGTGGGAATCTTATAAATGTGACAGATCAAATTTAAACAAAATTCAGCAGGTCAAAAGCTGCTTAATTACCAGGGCACCTTGCAAGGGAATCCAAAATCAAACACTAAAGTCTTTAAACAAAGAAAGGAAAGCAGGTAGAGTATTAACGGAACTGCTTGAGATTCAAGATAAGAAGATTGCACTTGAGCACGCAAAGGCAAAAGCAAAAAAGAAAGAGGGGGATTATTTGTCACAGCATTTAATAAACAAAAGGTAATTTTATATTTTATGGAGATCTCCCCCTGAAATTTTATTTTAAGTAGAGAATCTGGATCAATTTTGCTGCCTAACAAACCACTCCAAAAGGTAGCCACTCCAAACAACAGTTCCTTGGGAGATGATGATTCAATGGCTGGGCTCTCTGGGCTGGGATCCGTTGGGCTGTTCTTCAGGGGTCTCACTCAAATGGCTGCAGCAGCTGGTGGCTCCACTGAAGCTGGATGTCAAGATGGGCCTCACTCGCCAGTCTGGCAATCCTGACTTTTTCTCCCTGGTTCTCCTCCATGTGGTCTCTCCAGCAGCTAGTGAAGGACTGTTGCATCCTTGTCTAAGGGTGACATGATTGAGCAGCTATTCACAGCAGATCATAATGGACAAGCCATTTACAAACCTGGGCTTCTGTCTTATTTCCTCAAGTCTCATTGGCCTAAGCAAGTCACTTGGCCATGCCCAGATCAAAAGAGCAAGAATAAGATTCCACCTCTGGGGAAGAATGGCAATGTCACAATACGAAGAGGTGTGTACTTAAGGAAGGAATCATTGTGGCCATCTCCAGAAACAATCCAACACAATGTGCTCTCTGGCCACAAAATAAACCTTCCTCCCACATGCAAAATACATTCTCTCTCTTTGCCCAAAGTCATATCTTATTATGGCATCAGCCTTGAAGTACAGGATCTTCCTCTAAATCAGGTCCTGACAGAGATGAAGAGCTTCAGGTGCTGCTCCATAGGTGTGGCTCCTCTTTATCCAAAGACTTATACACTAAAGTCACCCATCTACTTCACACTCACACACACAACATATAATAATGAGAGGGGTTAGGTAACAGCAACGGACAGTCCCACTCACAATGAGGACAGAATTAAAGAGCAGTCACACTAGTTCAGAGCTGTTGTGAAGTCCTAACAAGCAAATATAAGCAAGGGCTCAACTCCTCAAGCAGGGCATGGTCCCCAAGAACGGTCCCCAAGTCCACTGTCCTGTGCTGCGTTGGCTATTCCTTCTGGAAGACGGAGTCCCATCCATAGGAAGTTGGAGCCCAGAGACCTCCTTGGGTTCTGAGCTATTTCTCTTCTTTGTAGCAAAATCTTGCAAGGCTTGCACCATTTTATGAGTTCCCCCCATGAACAGACTCAAGTCTACTCCATGCCCTAAATGCTACATCCACAGCTTCTCTGGAAACAGACACCCCTCTGGGCACAATGTCAGGCTGTCGCGGGGAAATACCCTTAAACTCCCTAAAAGCCCTCTGCGCAGCTGAAAGATTCTATTAGCCACCACCTGAGATCTTCCAGAGGTCTTCATAAAGGATCTGAGAGCTCTACCCTCGATTTACCAAATAAGAAGTCATTTCTTATTTGAGAATATTTGCTGTGCAGAGAGACTAGAGATGAAAAACAGTTTTATTTTCCACCCCAACCCCCCCAAATTTGGCTTCCCCGCACATCTCTAAATTCCGCTCGCCAAATCGATCTTTCTTTAGCTCATCTTTCTCTCACAGGATCATATCACGAGCAGCCAATGGACACTTTAACCACTGGCCAAAAAATCTTAGGCATATCTACAAGTGTCTTGGGTACATTTTTTTTTATCCTGTGACAGCTCTGTCAATTGTTTTGCAGCTAAAAAACATGGATCACCATCTTTTTTAGCTGGCTATTGCTGTTTCCTCACCACTTTGCTAGCATCTACTAACAGCTCATTTGCCTTTTTCTCAACTTTGCCCGCAGTTTCCTCACTGCTTTTTCAGCCTCCATTTGCTGTCTGACCCCAAAGCTATTGCTACAGGTTTTGAGTTTAGTTATAGCAGTCATCACTTCTAGTGCCAATTTCTATACCAGTTCAGTTTTACCATGTAGTAAACCACTCCCATAAGAAACTGGTGGAAATAAAACAAATGTTTATTTGCTAACCATGATTCTGTGGGTTGACTGGGCAGTTCTGTTTGGGATTGGCTCCCTGGGTGCTGGAAAGTTTAGGATGGCCTCTCTTGGATGTCTGGGGCTGAGCTGGTCTGGGACAGCTGGTCCTCTCTCCACATTCTCTCTCATCCTCAAGGAGAAGAATCCAGTTCGTTCACATGGCAACAGCAAGCCACAATGTGCAAACATTTTTCAAGCCTCTGTTTGCACAACTTTGCTAGTAGCCTATTGGCCCACGCAGGTCACATGCCAAGCCCATATTCGAGGATGGGGAGAAGTAAATTCCTTAACTTAATGGGAGAAGCCGCCAAGCCACATTGCAAAGAGGTTTACATACGAGAATGAGAAGAATAATTGTGCTTTCTTTGCAAACAATCTACTACATAAGCTAATAATCATAGTTCTCACATCAGAAAATGCACACATATGTTCTAGACTGAGTGATAAATATGAAAGAAATAAGTCATAGGTCTTTAGAAAAACTTTAGGGATAGAGTCAGTGATCATAATATATACCTTGGCAGAGATGGCCACAGGGCCTGAAGCTGGGTGCATAACCAATGATCACGTCTCCGTTGCATGTGAACATCACCAGAGAAAGTTTCGAGGATGCAGAAGATGAGTATTATCTGATGGAATCATAAGCTGATAGAACCAAGCCCACACTAGGGGCATGTAGGATCCCTGGAAAGCAGTATTTTATATGCCCACCCTGCAGAAACATTCTCTTAAATATATTCAACTGAATCAGACTGAAAGCAGTATCAATGGCACCTGGAAGGAAAAGAAGACACTATTTCCCAAAATGATCACCTGAAACTTAAGGACTGAGAAGCAGGGGAAAAATAAGTTAACAAAAGGAACTCAAAGTCCCGTCTTCCCTGACATTCCCAACACACCTGAAGTACATCTTCTGAATGTCACCACAGGAGTGTAATTTTAACCCCCATTTGGCATACATATCTCCTTATTCTCCTCCAGTTATTTCCCAGAAGTTTCAGGAATTTGTTCACTGAATTATGGAGCTTCCCAGAGCACAAAGTCTGGAGTGATGATCCCAATTGCTACAAACCAGAAACGGCTCTGAGTGGGAGCCATAATAAACAAGGTAGAATGTCTAAAAATAACCTACAGGAGGAAGGGCACCATTGTAGTCAATCTAAAAAAAATGCTATAAGAATACATACAGCTATTTCATTCTTTTATATCAGAGCTACCTGAGAAGACCAGAAAGAAATATATTAAAATAATAACACTAGTTATCTTTGTTGTTTGGACTCTTTGGTAACTCAATTTCTCTTTATTTTGTATGTTTTCTATTATAAAAATTTCTTTCTAAAATAAAAGCAGATTACATATCAGAAATGGTGATAACCAGAAAATATGATTCAATACTGCCATAACTAATTTGCTTCAAACACTTGGTGACAAAAGCAGAATCTAAAACACACATACACGCATCATCCTGGGATTATCCTTTCTAAGGTTAAGACAAATGTCACTCCTCCGATTGGATAAACAGTCTTCCACCTAGGAATTTGCCCTAGGAAACAAATTTTGTTTAGCATTTTTATAAACGATTAGAAATGTAGGGAGACGTTTTTCAAGTGTGTAGGTGGTTTGGAATAGTCTGTTCAATAGAAATAAAGTGATGAGAAGTACATACAGAATGATCACACAAGAATATGACATAAGCAGACAAATGACCAGTGAGTTTGCAGGTAGGCAAAGTAAAGGAGAAGTCGAGGTGGCATTTACAGAGTTTATACGGTTGCTGCCATCAAAGGGATTACAATCTAGATAAGGTAAGGCACAGGGCACTGACGGTCAGGACAATGCATTTGGTCTTACTATACAAGAACATTGACAGATTGGGCAGATATATTTATGGAAGACAGATATGAGTCTGAACTCATTTTAGCATTCTCTAGAAAGGTTTTATTTTCACTTTGAACAATATCTTTCCAGAAGCCCCAAATTAAACATTCTTCGTAGCACACTTACTTACTATATTCTTTGTTTAACTCATGTTTTCCAAAAGGTAGGGGTTGGGGTGGGGAACAAACGGACCAACACTCTATATCCCTTACTTAATGGATCTATCATTACCCTCCTCTCCACAACTGTGTTAACATCTATTATAGCATGATGTAACTAGTAGGCATTTAGACAATGAGCAGGCCATCTGGCAGAGTCTATATGAGAATGTCTATGTTGCCAAGCATACTAGGAACCATCTGAACTACACGTGTAAGAAAAAAAGGAGGAAGAAAATTATTCAATCACACAAACTATTTCAAAATATAAAAGCCAGTATCAAACAACATCTGAAAATATTTGCTCTCTCTACTGAAGTTTGATACTTCTCTTATCGCATTTTTTTTCCTGTTTTCTGTTTTATTCATTGTTATATCCCCAGCCTCTGAAAAATATAGATGGCATATATGTTAGCCACTTAATAAATATTCACTAAATGAATTACAAATAATTGAAAACTATTTTTGTATGTGAGAAACTTTCTGACTGAGAAGAGATAGCTCCCAGTACCCATGGTGCCAACTACTGGATTCTCTTAATAGGAACATCTTATCTTTGTCTTGGGGTCCATCCAAATTCTACCATTCTTCAAATTCATGCTGTGATCTGTATCTTTTCTTAAGATTTCCTGACCACTCCTGCCTTCACTGGCCTCTCAATTAGACTTTACTAGCCCATCATATAGCTTTGCTTAGTTCTTTCCCATTGTTTATTGTGGATATATGTTTTCTGAATGGACTAAAATCCTTTCAAGATCTGCCTCCTCCCTGATTTATTGGTATTTGTATTAATAAGACATGGCCCCTGCCCTTGAGGGGCTTACAGTCCGGTAGGAAGTTCCATAAATAAATTAGTTCAAAAAGTCAATCATTACACATACTATGGTAGACATTTGAGTTAGCCCTCCTAAGCACAACCCCACCCTCATTCTATGGGAAGGGATTGAAAAGGCGATACCTATGTTCCCCATATGTGCTTGAAGCTGTCTCTAAATCTGAACGAGGACTCACCAGATGCACTTGAATGATGGTTTAAAATGAACGTGATGTGACAGCCATTGTCCTGCCTTTGTTGATACTGTCAAGGCAAGATCATACAAACGTGTTTGTGGTGACTAGACTCCACACCCCAGAACCCAGTCATCAGCTTTATGGTCATGGGAGAAAGTGTGGCAGCAGCACCATTTTCTGACCTCTAGGTAGCAGCTTTGGTGGCGTGACCTTCAAGTCAATAGTTCAGTAGTGGCCTTCTAACTTCTCTTCCACCTACCCTATGAGCATCCAATTACCTGATTTAAACATTGCTTGAAACCACTACTATTTTCTAATCTTGCACTGAACCCTGACTGATCCACATGGTATGGTTCAAATACAGAGAGAACCAAGTAAGGACATTAAAAAGAGAACAGGTGACTTTCCCAGAGGTACAGAGTAGTTAGAAAAGCATTAATGGAAAGATAATTGTCCAACTGAGCCAGGTGGAAGCACTTAGTATAACCCTGAGAGCCTACTAGTAACTCACAGAGTTACAGAATGTTTTTATCAAGAAACTTAGAGAAAATCCATTTCTGGTCCCTTTACTTTAAAATAAAGGGAAAAAGACTCTCAGAGAGGGCAAGGGACTTTACCTGAAAAACAGAAGGTATGAGTCCAGTGAACAGCTGAGCTGAGGGCAGAACCTTTCAATGTCCAATCCACTGATCATTCAACTTGAATGATCCTATAATTTTTGTTGAACAAAATTACCCAGAAGTACATAGGTATTTTAATTCTTATTTAAAATAAGCAACACAATGTCAATACAATGTTACAGCCGAGTTTCTGTTGATCGTTTTTAAAGAATTAACACAAGAATTCAAAATGAGCAGAAAATATTTTCAAATGTATATTGAAATGGGTAACCTCAAAAATAAAAGATGAGAATCAAATTCTTCTAACCACTAAGGTTATACATGTCTTTATTGCCTATTTTATTTTATTATTTTTTAATTTTTGGGGGGAGAGGTAATTAGGTTTGTTTGTTTGTTTGTTTGTTTGTTTAAATGGAGGTACTGGAGATTGAACCCAGGACCTCATGCACGCTAACTTAGTAGAGCATGCACGCTCTACCATTGAGTTATACCCTCCCCTCACTGACAATTTTAAATAAACACCTATTGGTTACCTTATTGGTCTCAGTAAATCTACTTCCCCCTCTGAATACACAGGACTGTCCCAGCATTGCCCCCAATCAGACAACATAAAGTTAATAAAGGCTTGCACATCTCTGCTGGTTCTATCAAGTTCCCTCAAAGATATTCACTTATGAATCAACCACACCTCTTTAGGAAAACATATCACAGCTTCATGCTCTCCATGACACTTCTGAATCCATGAATAAATAAACTTACTTGAAAATGTTCCTCCTTCAACTTTGAGTATGATATTTTAACGGTCTTCATTAGAATAGTCAACAGTCCCTTCCTTTGCAAACATTTAACTTACTGAAAAACACCGGGATCATACAATGGTGTGTCCTATTTCTGGAAGAAATGACAAAAAGTTTCTAGTTCCAAGACCCTGATTTCAAATAGTGTAATCACCTTCATTTTGCTGGGCTAAATAAGGCTTAATGCAATTGAATTTCTCTTATAAAATCAGCAAGTTAGTCATAGGCAGGAATGGTGTCAGCCCTTGCTTTTCCTTGTCTTCCCAGTTTCAAACACAGAAGAATTCACTCCCTAGGTTCAGCCTCATCCAAATCCCAAGCCATGCCTAACTAATGTTGACAGCAAATTGGGAGCTCTGTCCAGAATCCAAGAACCAGTTGCCTAACATAGACCCAAGTACTGGCAAATCCATAAACTTCAGATTTCTCCCAACCATTGCCATGATCATTAAACCCTTACAGCTGGGCTCCTGCCCTTATTTGCATTCCATTCCTTCTGTGTGAAGCTTTGCCTGAGTACCTTCTTTGATTGAGGGACACCAGTATATCACTTGTCATTTCAATATCCCAGAGGGTACTGCCTGCCTCCTGGATCCTCAGTCCTGGTTGGGGTGTTGCTCCAATCAGAAGACACATCTAGAACTATGGATTGCTCTCAAGACTTAGAACACAACAGGTATCTAGATAGCATTCTTGCAAAAGAGGATGCTTGCCTAAATGACTGACTAAGATCTGAAACACAATATTAGAATTTTAATTTCTATTTATTTTTATTATGTTTATTTCTTAAAGTCATAATTTGGGTGTGTTGTATACTGTACCTATGTGCTAATAAAGTAGCTCATAGAATAATATAGTAAATAAAAACAGAAATTTGTTTTGGAAGTGCATGCTGAAAAAATATGCATGATCAAGTAACTCTGGAGATCAACACTTTAAAAACATGTACAGCAGAGTCTCATCCACCTGAGGGGACTCCTTTGGATGTTTCTAGACTGTAAGCTCCACAAAGGTCTGGTTCATGTTTGTTTGTGGGCAGTATCCTCATCCCTAGATGAGGGTGCCATAGAACAGGCTTTTAATAAATCTTTGTTGAATGAATGAATGAATCACGGATCAATAAATGACTTGAAAATTGACCCAAACCAAGAGCCACCACGTATCCACAGATACTGTGGCCAGCTGAAGAGCATCCCCCCAAATTCATGTCTACTTGGAACCTAGAATTTGGAAATAAATAGAATTTTGAAACATTATTTGGAAATAGGTTCTTTGCAGACATATTTAAGAATGGAGATGAGATCATACTGGATTAAGGTGGGCCCTAAAATCCAATGAAAATGCCTTTATAAGAGGCAGAAAAGGACACACAGAGACAGAGAAAGGGGTCCTGTGAAGGAACAGGCAGTGCTTGGTAGAGACAGATGGAGCCATGCAGCTCAGCTACAAGCTGGGGCACGCCTGGGACCACAAGACACTGGAATTAAGGGAAAGGCCCTTTCTAGGGCCCTCAATCGGATCATGGCCCTGCTGGCACCTTGATTCTGGACTTTAAGCATCCAAATGTACATGAGAGTACATTTCTGTGACTTTAACACCAAGTTTGTGGTGATTAATTATGACAGCAGTAAGAAACTGATGCAAATATGATATTGTAGATATCAGGCCTTTGCCCCAGCAAGTTTAGTCCTGTTAGACCCGACTCACACACCCTTCTCACTGATCTACTGTGATGAATCCAACATACCCTCCAGTGGAAGCTACTCATGACATGCAAGGCAATGCTAGAATCTAGTTCCGCTGGCTCTTAGTGTAGCATTCTGTCCACTACACCTTACTATTTACAACCAGAGAACTCACCTGTCAAGAAAAAGTTCTCAGAAAGGTCTAAGGTATGCGTTGTGGGTGAGTACCTAAGAATTTATGATGTAACCTGAAACTCTTTGCTCTTAAAATTGCTTATGAGGATAAGTTCCTTGACCTCTGATATATACTGGTTCCACCCAGTTAACAACAATCACGAGACACGTTATAGTTTTATTTTGGTACTTGATCTTCTGGTCACGGCAAAAAAAAGGAAATAAAAATTTTGGGGTTTCTTGTTTGTTTGTTTTAACTCACCTTTGTCATTGAATGAGCACTGATCACGTGTAAGTATTTATAGAAACAAAATTTACTTAAAATTTAAATCAATCAAGTCGCTTGGAATGCTCAAAAGGAGAATCCAATTTCATTCTACTCATGTTTTTGATCAATCTCTCATCTCTTCAATGAGCCTCTGGAACATAACAATTTATTTAAAACAACAGATGGTCAGAATGTCTTTCATATACTTTAAAGGTAACTTATATGAACATATCTATGATGGTGCTTGGCAGAGGCAGAGAAGAGGCACTCAGGAGGTGTTAGAGCTATCTTTCTGGTTTAAAAGAGAAAATAGGCGTTCAAAACAGCCCCTTTGAATTTAATTGTTCATTTGCTTGTTGGTATTAGTTACTATGGATGTGGTTGAAACTATCATATCTTCAGGTTCTTGAGCTTATTTATAATGGTCTTTAATTTTGAGTATCCAGAAAAAATGTTTTTGGTGACTTGGAAGTGTTGGGATTCTGTGGACAATACAGGGTCACACCGGGTGTGATGGTCACAAAGAAAGGGGATATCAAGCGAAGGCAAATGAACTCCCACCTGTAAAACACAAGGTTTTAAAAGCAAGGAAGCAAAAAGCAGGTGTCTTTCCAAGGGTAGTAGTTCTGAAAAGGAAGAAACAAGAAGAATAGAAGGATTGAGAAGTGAAATTCTGATGAAGACATTCGCAAGTGATCAGAATTCAATGAGGCTGAGATCCACCAACCTGCACTGAGCCCCTTTTAGGAGCCAAACAGTGAGTGAAAATGAGTAAAATCAGAGCCTTGAGGCACCATCTAGCAAATTCTTAGAATCTCTTTGAGAAAGAAAAGAGGGAGGAATCTGAAGAATCTTTGTGTCTACGCATGGTCAATTGGTTGAACTCAGCTTTAAAAGGAAACCCCAGGGAGCAAGTCTTTGGTATATTCATAAGAGTGCATAGTACCCCGTCTGCCCTTCTGAATATACGTAGAAAATGAGTATGTTTTTTGTGTATTTTACTTAACCTATGAATTAGTAATGTGTGAACAAATCAGCTGTAAAACCAAAGATAAGTATCACACAGAGAGTGCCTAGAACAAAGGATATGGCAAAACAATGGCGTGAAGTCTCACATCCAGATGTGACTTTAAAACAAAACCAAAACAATTAAAGATCACAAGAAAAAGATTGCCTCAGTGGTGTCTGCAGACAGGCAGAGGCCTTGGGGGCAGCCCCCATTTTTTCCAGAAGGTTCAGGGTAATGCAAGGAACCCTAAATGACAGCCAATCAGATGCGCTGACTTGGAGGCGGCCCAGGGGAAAGTCCATGGGGTCATGTTCTGGGAATTTGTTTTCAGTTTGACTTTTACATCAATTACTTCACTGACAATATGGAAAAAAAAAACATTTCTATGAAATGTAATGTTGTCAGAAAGATGGGAGGAAGGAAGAGAGGATTCAAGCGTCAACTGATGGAAACAAATTAAAAAATATACTGACTGACCAAGTCGGGGTGTATAAACTTATACAAAAGATGTAAAGGTTTATATGGGGTTCAAAAAGTCAGTTACATTAGTACAGGGTGGTGATCCAGTTCCTAGAAATCTATGTTGCCATTTATTTTTCTACGTGATTCTCAACTTACATAATTCAGGCACACAGACACATGCACATGCTCTCAACTGAGTTTACATTTAAAAAAAATATAGTGCCCAAGTTCAATACTGTTTTATTTAAACTGGCTCAGATTTTGTATGGTCTATTGTAGCTTATTCTGATTTCACCATGAAGGACCATGAAGCGAAGAACTGGAAATGTTCGCCCAGAGGAGAAATCAATTTAGGATATCAGTAGTGTCCTCAGACAGCTGAAGGAATAACATGGAGGAAGATTTGACTAATTGTGTTGTAACAGAATGCAGAAGAAAGACAACGGGCAAACGTATTGGACGGGCTTCTGTTGTAATAGAATGAATTCTATTCTGTCAACCAAGCTGTTTTGCAATGGTCAGCCCGCCTCAGGGTGTGAGCCCTGCATCGCAGGAAGTAGTCTAGTAAACGCTGGATGACGCCTGACAACAGAGGGGAGTGGATAAGATACTGTGTCCTTTTCTGCTCTAGGGTAAATTATACAGATAATAGAAAAACTGTAGAGATGAAAAGCAGTTATCCACATACACACCATCTCTGTAATGTCAGCTCTTTAAACCTCCATGAAAACTATTTTCGAACCTACTTCACTGTTCTCAGGAAAATTAGGTTGAAAAACCTGTGTAAGGCACCTGTCACATAGTGGATGCTAAATGAATCTTGGAAAAATATATAATTCTTATGATAGTAATTATATTATTAGTTTCTGCAGGGTAAAACTGGCAAATTTCTTAAATATCTATCACTAGATAGAGGAAAAGAAAAACTGAGAAATCAAGTCATGTCCCTGGTGCTTTCTGATTCTACCTCTGTAATGCAAGATTACAGGTCATCCTCTGATTACCTTCTGACTGCTTAAACACATGAACCTCCATCTGCAGAAAACATGTACTTGAATTAAAACATTCATACTTTACAGATGAGTCAGTTTGCTGGTAGAAAGAAAAAGCAAACCAATAAATTAATTAAGATTCAAAAATCTAGTTTCAGACAAGTACTTTAAATCTACCGCTGTTAAAAAAAAATGCAATTTAGAGTGGGGATTCTTTTTTCTGGAAGTTTCTTTTTCCTTCAAATATTATCTGAAAAGGGGATCCTTTCCAGAAAGAAAATTGTATCATTTAAAATATCCTTTAGAGGTTGACCTCTGAAAGGTGATGTTTGATCAGTAACTTTGGAAACTGCTCTACCTTTTAGCTTTCTCTTTATGAAAAATGGACAGTCTTTAGATAGTTTAGCTTATAGATTAATTTTAAAAATTTTATTGAAATGTCCTTTAAGTGTCAGTGAGTTAAGATTTGCAATTTAAAGTTTGTAACCTTAAGTGCAAGAGAAATTGTGTTGGAACTTACCCAATAAATCATAACTAAAATACTCATAATAAAAGCATTTGTTCTAGAGAGAAACTCACTTAAATACAGTGCTAGGGGAAAAAAATAAAAGAAAAAAGATTGCTGTGAGGTAGACAGAGTGAGGAATATAGCTTTACTTAGAGAACTTCACAAAACAGCCCAAAATTATGCACAAAAATTATTCTGAAGATGGTTCACATAAATTTTTTTTTCCAATTTTGAAAGCAGATGAAAGACATTTGCTATACTAAAAGCAATAACTTTCACCTGATCTGTGAACTCTGCCAATTCCAAGGATCTGGGTAAAACCAGTGTTCTGAGAACTGGTACCTGGACAACAGGAGAAAGGAAGCTTATGCAAAGATATTAGAAAGTTGATCCAAACAATGATCACCAGAGACAGGCGAATAGAAAGAAAATACAGAGGGAAGGTACAGACAGGAGGGGGGCATAGGGGGGAGGGGGGAAGAACAGTGACATTTGGTGATGAACCATATGTGCGTGGTTTGAAAGACATGACTGAATTGTTTTTGGTGCAGTATTATTCTGACATTTAGAATGAGGCAATTTTCCATTTCCATTAATGTACTGCCAAATAGAAGGGGAACTGTCGCGTATTAAAGACTAAAGAAAGCTGTTCCTCAAAGTTGTATTAAATCATTGCGGATGAACTCATTAAGATCAAATTAACGAGGTAAATTGTACTAGGCTTAATTAGCAAGAAAACCCAAGGAAGATTATACAACTTCACTAATTTTCAATGGCCCAACATTAAGCACCGCCGGCACGTGACATGAAAGTCAGAGATCCTCCTTACTCTCTACAAACCTCTCTGGCACCTCAGAAAGGACTCAGGATTACCTTAGAGATGAGAACAAATTTGAATTAGCATCTCAACAGACCTTATGACAACAGAAGACGTTAGAGGAAATAGCCCCCCATACCCACCTATGCACCCCAATCTTCAAATAGAAAAACAAGCAAAAACTTGACTCCTTTGTGCAAAATAAGATAAGAGGCAAAGACGGGTTGTCTGTGATCCAGGCTATGTACTCAGCACCCCCTTTCTAATCTCAGCATACAGAAGGTTATTACAACTATACAAATAAGTCTCCCTATTCTACTTGAAGTCTAGTAGACGTACTATTTTTGCTTTGCTCAGATGAGGGTAGAAAATACTCTCTGTGGTCTTCAGACCCCTCTAATGAATTTCATGTTTCTAACAGAGGACCTGAAAAATTATCCTTAAGGCTCTCCTGATCTCAAGACTGCAGGATTCCCAGATCCTCCAAGGTGATCAGCTCCTATACAATCTGGTTACAGAGCAAGTTAGACTTGTCGTTTCTATATTATTCTTAGCATAGAAGCTCTAGAAATTGTAGACAAGCTGGAGATAACAAACAAACAAAAAGGCAGCAGCACAACACATATCACAACTTGCCCCTTATCTGTGCAATGGCCACACCCTACATTTTATCTTAAGTCCATATTCTCCAACTCACCATCAAAGTTTGGAAACTTTTTATATGATGATTATCTGTCCTCTCATTACATGTTCATCATTGGTATTTTGATAAGTCTTCTTGCCGTCATGGAGAAATAGAGACCAGTCAGAGCTCTGTGATGGTTTGGATCTAAGCCCAAGATCACCTCTTTTTTCCTCCCTGTGGAATTCCCAGTGCATAGCATATTGCTTGGAACACAGGAGGCACATAATAAGTGCTCTTTTTTTAATGGAGGAGCTAATAACAATGTTGTGTATTTAAATTTCAGACTTATTCCTACATATCTAGAATCACTGGAAACTCCTAGAAATACTGGTTCTAATTTGAGAATAACAAAGCCATGTCTTAGATGACAATTAATCTACTGACTTTTCTGTTTTTTTCATAGCCATTAAGTAAAGCTTAGCTTTCTAAAAGTACTTCTTTCAGAGTATGTTGCTGTATTTTTTAAAAAATCTCAATTAATTCATTTCATTTATAAAAAACCCTTTTAAAAGTATAATTTCAGTTGAGTTCACTTCAACTAATTTTGGATCACTCATATTTACACAGCATTTTTAATCTCATGCTCTCTATGTCCATTTAAATGTTATTTTTTCTTACATAGGACAGGATGGAATTATTATTCCCATGTTATAGACACTTAAATGAACACTTGTAAATACGTGGCCTTCAGCAAATCACTCAGTCATGGGAAATTTGAGACTCAGGATCAAATCCATTATTCTTCCAAGAAACCACAACATCTCCATTCTTTTGTTTCTTAAAAGATTATTTTTCTGTTGTAACTTAGTTTCCTTCATAAAGCATTAACTTCTGCTTACTAAACTCTAAGTGAAAATGTGCATATGACTTATTTCACCTACTTCCCTACAACTAATTTTCAAGGTCATTGGATATGGCCAGTTGCTGTCAAACCAGTGCTACAATAAGTTCTGCTGAAATCAACAAGAACCCAAGACAGGAATCTGATGAAAAGTTTGAAGCCTATACAGGGATGTAACTCAAAAAATTGTAGCCCCTTTCGAACAATTAAAAGGACTACTGAATCCTGGCAAAGGCATGCCACCTAGCCATTTCCATTTGAAAGACTGCAACTTGGAAAATTATTTTGTATAGACATGCTACCCCAACCTTGTTTATAAACATTAATTCAATATATCATAGTCAAAATGTATGAAGCCAACTTTGCTTGTTAATTCAGACAATTCCATTTGCTTTTGCAATGTTTGCTTTTTAATTTAGACAATTCCACTTACTTTTGCTGTGTTTCAGGGTTGCAGCTTACTGACCTCATAAGTATACCCACAAAAGAAGTGACCTTAGCAAAGGAGAAGGTTCTAGAGAAGAAACCTAAAAAATCTCTTTTGTTTTCTTTTGTTTGTTTGTTGTTATTTTTCAAACTATTTTTTTAACTGTTTGTCTTATGAACCAAAAAATGTCTGCTGAAACAAAACCATTTAAATGAAAGAACCTAAGTCAACTTGTTTGAAAATATTCTGGTCTGAGGGGGCATTTTTCCAGCTTCATTCCTTGTCTGCACAAGGTCGGGCCTCCTATTGAATGTTCTTTCCTGAAATCAGGATGTTTCGTTTGTAATCTAAGTAAAGTCACAGAGGACCATAAATAGTTTCCTGACCTCAATGGGGCTGCGCTCCACGCTCTGTTAGCTGGCTAAGCAGAGCATAGTGAAGGCCCATCTAACCCTGGATACAGACATTTCCAGTGGTTACGGCCGGCAGTCACGCTTGCCAGGAGACTTACCAAGATACCTTTTCTGTCCTCTGACTTTAGAAACAGCATCTTCATCAGCTGCAGTACTACTTAGAACCTTTTCTAATGACTCCTTTATGCTTTCCTCCCTGATGTACACTGATAGTTTCTTTATCATAAGAACATTCACAATTTTAACAAAAATAAAGATACTAGAATTTGATTATTTTTCTTTAAAAATACATTTTTGCTTCTAAATAATATGAGATGGACAGCTTCATTTGCACACGATCATTTCTTTATCTGCCGTATGAAGGCAGAAAGACTGTCCCTCTAACTCTGGACTTGACTTCTTTGAATTTAAGAATTAAAAATTTTACTTTACTCTTCATGGTAGTTTAACAATGATACATTTCCTAATGCAGTGTATTAGTAAAAATTATCCAAGGAGAAACTTATGTCAACTCAATTTGTCCCTGATCACTTTGGTCTCTCCTAAGCCCTTCAGACCTATTGCCAAACCTTACTTTCCAACATAATAACGTCCTACAGGTTTTTCTGCTTTGACATAATAAATCTTACCTTCTACTTTTTCAAAATATTCTTCAGTCTTCTCACGAGTTATTAGAATCCCCAGAGACCTTTTCTTCCTCTGTAGTTTTCTTTGGCAAGTCATAGCTCTGTCCATCATATCTGATTATCACATTTGATGGGATCTAAATTTGAACTTCTTCACTGAAAAATAAATTTTCTCTAATTTCATGCTGGGGGAATTTTGTTTCATTTTCTACATAAGTTACTATAAACCTAAGGTAACTTCAGTGCACGGATTCCCTTCTGGCACCTCTCGAAGTATAAACATTCCCATTGGGAGGCATCCCCTGGGATGTGACTGCACTGCATCTTGACACCTCACCACTTGAGATTGATGAATCTCTTTCCAGACATTTTATTTATGTCTCTTGATAACCAACACTAAATTCTTTTTTTTCAGCCTTGGCTTGTCTTCCATCATAAAGACAACTCCACACCCAGTTCTCTAGCTGCAGCCTCTGTGTCTTCTAATCAGTACATACTATCTCCGCTAAAATAAATCCTTCAGATTTAACGTTTAGTTCCTTCCCCAAATGCTTGCATTATCTTTCCCGAGTTTCCCCAATTGGCAAGACCAAGTGAGGTGTGGTTACTTCTCGCTTTGTATCTGCAACCCACTGTCATGTACTATCTTCCCAAGTGCCATCCGTGCACTTGGGTGTTTCTGTGTCCGTCATATTTGCCCCGTTGCCATAGAGATATGAAAGTATCTTAAAGAAAGATAGGAAAACTGACCCCAGTAGTTGTTTACTATTGCTAAGCATAGTGATAATCAACTACAGCATCTCCCCTCTCTCAGCGCCTCTGAAAGTCAGAGCTTTGTCCTTTAAATAATATTTTCCTTGTATCTCTCATTTAGATCTCTTTAGATGAATAACACGTTCAATTAAGAACCCAAGCCAATTTCCTCAGTACACACTAATGACGGACACGGGAAGCTCGCCATGCATCCAGAAGTTGTCTGAAAGGAAGGAGGGCAGAATGGTGAACCTCTGGTTGTTGGGATCAGAGAAACTTGACTTTAAATCTCAAGTTTTGTTACCTATTAACTACATGACATGGTACAAGTGACTTAGACTTTCTGAGTTTCAATTTCTCCACCTATAAAGTGAAGACAAAGATGAAGGTACCTTATTGACATTTACAACAACATGGAAAGTCTTGAGGGCATTATGCTAAGTGAAATAAGTCAGACAGAGAAAGGCAAACACCGTTTGATCTCTCTTCTAAATGGAATCTGAAAAAACAACAAAAACAAGCTCACAGATACAGAGAACAGATTGAGAAGAAAGTTTCAATAAATAAATAAATAAATAAAGCTAACTTGTATACTGACATTTTGCAGATGAAGCATATTTAGCATAATATCTTCCATAAAATAAGTACCAACAAATACTATTTATTGATAAAATTTCACACACTACATTTGACCATCTACTGTGGATCTAAAATCAGGTTATAATTTAGAGCAATATAAAATATTATGACCAAGGATGTTCTCAAAGGAATATTTTTAATCTGTCTATGTGAATAATCAGAATATCATGGAAAATTTCACAGTTGGAAGAGGTTCAGAGAAATTAATTTTTTAAGGTTGGAGCCTTCACAGTCGGTTTGTTGCAGTGTCTTGGACGAGAACTCAAAGACTCCTGATTAAGTGCTCTTTTGTTATACAGAACTGGAGGTGATCACCTTTTCTCTGAAAATTATTAATAGTTTTCATTTCAGGAAAAAAGTTCCTTTTTTGGAAATAGAAGTCATTCCATATGCTTAACTTGGAAAGCCAACTGAGTTGCTGTGAGAAGGAAAAATGGTCAAGTTTTAAGGTAAAATATCTATCAGCTTCCAAGGCAACTTCAAATGTCTGTGGTCTGGAAAAGGCTCTTCCTTCACTCAGCAACAGACCCCTGTCTCATAATAGAGTCGTTTCTTCTTACTGAACTTTTCCTTTGTTGTTATTACTGAGTATTGTAATTAAACATTCTTCCTGAGTCTGTTTGGCAGCTGCCACTGTGTTCTAAGGAACCATTCATAGCCCTGTGTATTATTATCCTAATCCTCTATTACAAAGAAAACCACTTTATGCCAAAAATCAGATACAATACTAAAAAGACTTTACATTTTGTTTTGTTAGAATGAGTATTAATTGACATATTGGGAGTGGGACTGGATCCAATTCTTTAAGACACTAGGACCTCTGTTCGGTTAAAATAAGTATGCAATTTTGAGTTCTCCTTGAGTTATATTCAGCTTATGTGTTAACTTCAACATAGCTTGGGAAGCATTCACTGCACTGAATATTCATATGGTGTGCATGATACAGACACTGAACCCAATTTAGTAAATGAATACTTGTAATTTCACCAAATCCCCGCTGCGAGATTATTATGCAGATTTATGAAGGAATATCACTGAAGCGATTCTTGGCTATGTCTTCCGTCACCAAGGACTCAAAGTATGTAAACCTCAAAAAATTTCCAATGTATTTACTGCTACTGGTTTCATCTTCTGAACTTTTCTGACATTATCCCTCACTCTCTGTTTCATCTCTAATTTTCCCTTCGATACTCTTGCCCTTGAGCAAAGAGGCAGCATCATAACACCTACAAGCACTGCCAAGTTCCTCCTGACAATATCCTGGCTGCCATAATGCCAGCAATCTGTTCCAATCCTGTCACTGCAAAATCTCATTAAAGGCAAAAGGATGCCTGAGCACAAGCTATAGGTACACAGTGAGAGCAGGCTCACATTTCCAGGAGTGGCTATGCCCTGTGCTGGGGCCTCCTGATGTCTTCCAAGAAGTCACATATTGGCTAAGAGCTGGGCTCAGAGAGCCAAAGTTGTACAAGATGCAGGGTAGAGACCTAACATACCCATTCCCTTGAGGGATGTTCAACAGGTTATGGAGACCAGGTTCTGAACCAGCACGTCTTCCCAAAGACACGTGATATGGGAGATACAATACAGGCTGGTTGAATAAAACCTGGAGCGCACACCAGGAGCCTTGGTTCTGATCAAGTTAACCTCCTGATCACCCTGGAATAGTCACTTAAACTCTCTGTCCCTCCCATTCCCAGGCCGTTGGGATATCCAGGTCTTCAATTTTATGATGATTTTCTGTAATTTACAAGTGGAAAAACCCCATACTTTTATAAGTGACAAACCCCAATTCATACTACAAATTAGCAGCAGAACCAGAAGTGTGTGTCATCTCATGAAATGCCAAACACTTAAGTGCATTCAATAGTTCAGTTCAGATCTAAAAAAAATCATCATGACATCTCAGTGAATATGTGTCGGAAGTTTATAGAAAACTCCAAATAATTGGGGGGCAACTAGAATAATCTCTCTTTTTCTGGGATTAAAACCAAAAAGATATTTCTGTAGCAATATATACCATGACAAGGTTTATGGTTAACAGCTTGGGCTTTGCACTGAAGCTCGTTATAGTTCTAATCTCAGCTCTATGCTTTCTTAACTTCTTCGAGTCTAAATTATACTAGTATCTTCCTCTTTGGGTAGAAGTGAAAATTAACAAGATATTGCAGGTAGAGTCCTCTGCACTGGGTCTGGAATTTAGTGATGCTTAACCAGTTGTTGTAATTGTTGTTGTTGTTGTTATTATTATTATTATTATTATTATTATTATTATTATTATTATTATTAACAAACTCCACAGTAGTTTTTGGGAAAATTGGGCCAGGGTGTGAGACACTGTTGAACTAGCAATAACCCTTGAGGAAAAGGGTTGAGAGAAATTAGAACTCTTTTTTTGTTGGGTTTTTTTTGTTTGTTTTTGATATATGTATGTGTATATATATAGCTATGAGAGTTTGAAAGAGTAATTCAACTGCTCAAAGCTTCAGTTTCTTCACTGGAAAAACAGAGATAATGACACTAATGTTTATGTGACGATGAAATAAAGTAATACATGTGAAAGAAGATAATGAGGGAGATTTTTGGGTCAACTGAAGTCAACAATAGAGCCTTAGTCCAAGGATCAAGACTTAGAACCACATATTTGCAGGTGTGCCGTCAGCAATCAGGGCCACAAGGTCCTCCAGGGCCTTCCAAAATGGAGCAAAAACAGCCTGGCCACAATCACCCATAACAGCTAGACCTTTGTTAATCAACTCGTGATTCATGGATCAGTAGCATCAGTCTCACCTGGGAGCCTGCTAGAAATGCAGAATCTCAGGCCCCACCCCAGCACTATGGGATTATAATCTTCATTTTAATAAGTGCCTGAGGTGAGTGAGCTCATGGGAGTAATAAGGTTTGAGAAATATTTACCCAGACCATCTATATAAACTGTAGTCTGCACAAGCAAGAGACAGGTAAGGGAAAAGAGGAAAAGGTCTTCACGGTAGTGCGCTGTCAGCTCACTGGAGGTAAGAGTAGGGGCATGACTCTGGGGTTTTTTATTCCCCCAGGGGGCTTTAACTAAATTGGGGAGGGGTTACGTGGGTGGGGCCCTGCTTCTAACTGAATGTTTGTGTTCCCCCAAAATTCATATGTTGAAACCCAATCCTCAATACAATGTTATTTGGAGTTAGCACCCTTGAGAGGTGATAAGATCATGAGAGCAGAGCCCTCATGAGTGCAGTTAGCGTCCTTATAAAAGAAGACCCAGAGAGCTGCTTCTCCCCTTCCATCATGTGAGGACACAGTGAGGTGACACCATCTATAAACCAGGAAGTAAACCCTCACCAGACACCGAGCCCATCTTGATCTTGGTTTTCTCAGCTTCCAGAACTGTGAGAAATAAAACTCTATTGTTTATAAGCCACCAATATGTGGTGCTTTGTTGCAGCAGCCCAAGCAGACTAAAGCAGTACCAAGTGAATCGCTTGAAAAGATTATGGATTTGTTCAAGTAGGGGAAGTTGTCATTTGGGTAGTTAACTGTTTGATCAATTTGTGACTACCTGGCACAAGAAAGAAGAAATTGGAGGGAGCAGAGTAGAAAGAGAGGCGGCAGGCAACAGGGCAACCTGTATACCCTAATTTTGGGGGGCCCAATGCCTGAGTGTCTGTGTGCCAAGCAACAATGCTGGAGATAGTCAAGCTTGAGCTGCCATCTTGCCAGTGGCCCACACTCTGGAGCAAAGACTCTAGGACGTGGGGCTGAGGGGTTGGGGGCTGCTCATCCAGATTCAATCTCTCGCTTTTCCAGAGCAGGCATCTCCATCCTGGAGTGATCCCCACAAGGCCCTCAGAAGGATTCTCCTGGACTCAAATTCGAGTTTTGAACTGGGCAGTGGTTTAATAATTAAAAATCATGAGAAAGTTATGAAATTTTCGTTAGATGTCACCCATGAGACTGCTTTGCAGCGAAGAACAAAGATCTAAAATTGCAAGCCTGGTGGGGAGTGACTGCAGAAAAATAAATTTGTTCCAGGTCAAGACCCAACAAGTTGAGACTGCTCAATAAACTTATTACTGAATAAGGTGCATGGAGGATACTGAACATCTAACACATTGTAGATATTATTATACCTATATAAAAAGAAATGTTTGAAAACTATAGAAATATACACGGATGGAACTAGAGATTATCATACTATGTGAAGTAAGTCAAACAGAGAAAGATAAATATCACATGATTACTTATATGTGAAATCTAAAAAAAAAATGTGACAAATGAACTTATTTATAAAACAGAAACAGACTCACAGACATAGAAAACAAACCTGTGGTTACCAAAGGGGAAAGGGGGGTGGATAAATTAGGAGTTCAGGATTTGTAGATACTAACTACTATATATAAAGTAGATAAACAACAAGGTTCTACAATGTAGCATAGTGAACTATATTCAATACCTTGTAATAACCTATAAAGAAAAAGAATACAAAAGAAGAATATATATATATATAAAAATATATAAAACTAATCACTATGCCATACACCAGAAAATAACACAATATTGTAAATCAACTATACTTCAATCAAAAAAACAACTACAGAAATATAACTTTCAATAATAAAGTATTGGATAAATAAATTATAATATGTCAACATAATAGTATAATACACCAATAAATATCATCATGAAGATAGAGATAACATAGATAGAAGAACAGAAAAAGACAGACAGACTGATGTATCATATTGTTAAATAAATGCTCCAGTATTTCTATTAATACTTCCATATGTCTACACGTATCTGGGAGGACAAACCACATGGTATAACAAACAGGTAATCAGAGTGTTGGACTTTGTAAATGATTTTTATATTGTAATTTTGTTATCCGTGCCTTGTAAACTTTCCTTAGTGTATGTTTTCAGTTTGTAATTAGAAATAATTATTCTCTCAGTTCATTCTCAAATTTCTTGCTATAATTTTACCTTCATCTCATCTCTTAGAGTATCCTTGTTTAGACTCACAGCTGTTCATAATTTTGTCTGCATTTGCAAAGAGTTCCTGTGCTGCAGGAAGGGGCTGATAAGAAACAGTATGTAGGTCAGTGCAGGCATAGATGATGTCTTTACATCCTATTGTATGAAAAATTTTCTGCTGATTTTGCCTTTTGTTCTAAAATGCGTCCATTATGCAGGCAGGCCTATCATCATTGCTTCTCAGTATCTTTATGTATAAAGATGTTTTATGTTTGTAAAACTTTATCTGATTTGCCTTAGATTTCCGAGTTCTAGAAACACCAACCTTGGATTTGACCCCCATTTCCTGTTTCATCAAAAATACCTCTTCACCCCTCTTCTCTTTGCAGACAGAAAGACAGGCTGTGTGCAACCTACACAGTCCTGTGAGTATAAAGAGTGTTTCAGGCAAAGTGAGCCTTGGAAGGAGCTGGGAGCATTTTCCACTGGGTTTGCCTTTGAATGTGAGGAAGTTAAAATGACTTCCCCTAAGTTTTCTTACTTTGTTACATTTGCTTGTTTCCAGGATCTCTGTATGGCTAGCCCTCTAACTAAAAGAGGGCATGCTTAGAGCTGAGGCCATGTGTTGGTTCTCACTTTGTCCTCCAGTACATGGAGCCCAGTATCTTAGGCATCCTAGAGGCTAAATGGGTGTGAATTGAATCCTTAAGTATGTGAAAACATTAAAACTTTGAAAATTCATACGACCCTGCACTAAAACAGATAAAGATCAGTCTAAACATATAGAGGGTCCAGAATAAAACAGGAAAGCAGCTATTATAGAGTAAGGGTTCAAATAACATATTTATTCATGTAAAAAATGTTTTCAGGTTCCTCTTTTTATAACCATGATTTGGTTCTCTGTCCACGGCCTTTAGCGGTTGAACATTTCAACATCATTGAGTTAATGTTACTGCTCTCTGTCGTATGTGCAGGCAAATACATCTAGCATGAGGACCTGAGGAACATAAATTAAGGGAACTTGCCTTTTCACGGGGTCTCTATCACTTACTTTTTGTATATCCTTCCAAATCATAGACCCTAAATTTTGAATTACCAATAAAAAGGAAGGCATAAAACTTGGCTCGACAGCAATAGTTATAATAACCTTTAGATAACAGCCCTTTCATCAACCCGTGTCATGTTGACCTCCCCTCTGATACATCATCTCCAGGAGCAAGGATGCAGGAGTATGGGCATGAATCCGAGACAACCCACAAAACTCACTCTGCATGACACCACTTGGAAGCATTTCCAAGTCTGTGGGGGCAGAGGAAATGCACACTTCATTTTTAGCTACTGTATTTTTCCTACAGTTCCTACCCCCTTCTTTCTACAGCAAACTGTAACTTCCACAGCCTGACTTTCCTCTTGTCACTGTCTCTAATCAGCATCCGATGATAACACAGGGAGAGCAGAATGGATGTACCTTCAGTCTGTTTTCTCCTGCCCTCCAGACGAGAGCGCCTCTTTTCTTTCTCTGGTAATTTCAGAATGTGCTTTTTTTTTTTTATTATTATTGAGGTATAGTCAGTTTACAATGTTGTGTCAATTTCTGGTGTACAGAACAATGCTTCAGTCATCCACGAATATACATATATTCGTTTTCATATTTTTTTCACCATAAGCTACTACAGGATATCGAATATAGTTGCCTGTGCTGTACAGTAGAAACTTGTTTATTTTATGTATACCAGTCAGTATCTGCAAATCTCAGAATGTGCTTTTGATAATTCCTCTCCCCACTCTGACCTTACTCTGCTGTGTGGGATGGGGTATGTAGGATGGGTTGGTAGAGAGGAAGGGTACATGGAGAGCACCCAGGAAACTGCTGCTGAGCCCTCTCACAACCTTCAGCTCAGCATTAAAAAGAAGCAGAAAGTGCTCCGCTTCCAAATGAGTGCAGCCTACTTGTTCCACACAGCCCCCTCCGTCCGGCCCTGCTAATGACTCTCAGACTTTCAGAGCTCGTTTCCAAGAGATCTTGTAATGCTTACACACTCCACTAAATACCACGTGGATTCATGCCCTTCAGGTCACTTCACTAAGCAAATGAGAAACAATCACCCTAAACAGAAGAGTGTTTTCAACATGGCACAAAAGGGACTTAGAGAGCAGGTGCATAGGGAAAGGGAAAGTTTATACAGTTCATACATCTAGGGAAACCAGACACACAAAAGCATTCTTGGAAATGTGCAAGAAACAAATGAGAAAGAAGACAAAGGGGCAAAAACATTATGCTTCAAAAAGGAGAAAGTGGTGAGAAAATTTTAGGAGCAAAAAAGCAGGATTTGTTAGTTAAAAAAAATGAGCACTTATTATGTATACAGTGTTTTTGATCTAAAGAATATTGGTACTAAATGATAGAAAATAGTAAAACAGGGAAAAATGGAAAAGAAACAAACAAGCTTTTCACCTAATCTAGGATATTTATTTATTTATGCTTTTATTATTGACTTTCTTTTCAGTTCTAGAATTCAACCAGAATGAATCATCAGATGAGCCCAAAGTGAGAGGCAGTCTACAAAATTACTGACTTGTAATCTTCAAAAGTGTCGAGGCCATCAAAGTCAAAGAAGGACTGAGAAACGTACAGATTGAAGAAAAGTAGAGAGACACGGCTCTTGAATGCAAAGCGTGATCTAGTCACTTCTTTTGTTATAAATAATATTGGGACAACTGGCAAAAATCTAATAAGGTCTATTGCTTAGGAAATATTATTGCATCAATGTTAAATTCCTGAGTTTGATATTTGCACTATGGTTATGTGCTGATTTTTAGGAAGTAGCACACAGTAGAATTTTAGAGGTCAAAGAGAACCATATGAGCAACTTACTCTCATAAGTTCAGAAAAAATATGCATTGGTCTGGACAGATACAGATATATCTGTATCTGTACATGTATAGAAAAAAAGAGAGGAGAAGAAAATGTTAACAATTGGATGAAATATATGTTGGAATTCTGTATATTATTTGGGTAACTTTTCTGAATGTCTGAAATTATATAAAAAGTTGAAAGTAAACATAGAAGTGAATTGAACATCTTAACCCTCCATTTTCAGTTTTCTAGAAGCTTCAGGAAGGACAGAGAAACTCCAAGTTCCTGTCTTACCTCCTACCCAGGCCCTAAACTGCACAACTGCAGCAAAAGATGGAAGTTGACTGGCAACATGTACCAGAGACATGCAAAAATACCCTTTCCTCCAGTCGCCTCACTGCTCCAGAAGGGGCAGGGGGCAGAGGTGGGAAGGGAGGGCCAGGTAGGATGTCTCCTGTTCAGATCAGACTCATCCTGGCTGCTGCTACGGCTTTTCCCGATCTAATCTCTCCCAAAGAGGGAAAATTAGCCTCATTTGGTACGAGGCTAATTTCCATTTTAAACATTCCCCAGTTAAAAATCTACAGGTTTCACAGTAATGTACTCACTTAGCACTTTCTCTCCAAAAGTGAGGCAGCTGTGGAAAAGGCAGAAGAAAGCCAGGCTTTGTTTCAGAAACCCTACATTTGTGCCTGTTTCATTTCCAACTCTCTGTTAATGAGCTGCCTTGCTCTGGGCACATCCTTTGACCTTTTAAACT
Source organism: Vicugna pacos (assembly GCF_048564905.1). Classification (NCBI taxonomy): domain Eukaryota; kingdom Metazoa; phylum Chordata; class Mammalia; order Artiodactyla; family Camelidae; genus Vicugna; species Vicugna pacos. The sequence goes on from NC_132988.1 coordinate 15,679,815, forward strand.
CAGTTTCCATACCTGGGACAGAGACACTTGCATACTTGTTGCCAAGATAAACTCTAGGCATGCACATGAAGCCACTGTAATAGGCAGTCTGTTATCATTTTGTTATATGAGGGCACCAAGGAAAGAAAGCTCATCTTCTGAGTCGTCTTCTCGTCCTGTCCCTTCTTATGTAAGGGGAACGGTACTGCAAACTACTAACTCTGAATAATTACCTTGGGGCTTCAGTCGGTCTTTCCATGTCAAGAGCAAAAAAAAAAAAAAAAAGCAAATCACAACGTACATGTAAGTTATAAGCAGCGTGTTCCTTGGGGGCCAGCGGCTTCTCACCTCTCCCCTCAAGAGCGGAGCAAGTCTTAGCAGCAACACAGCTACTGCTCAGAAGTGTCAGCCCCAGAGCTAACAGTGCCTTTGCTGGTCATCAGGGAGGCACTGCTGTGTAACGGCTCACCTGCCCGCCTTGTGAGGAACCTCAAGGTGGCCTCTGCCATCTGAGACAACTGAGGTTAGCCCAAGTTCAAGTCCACCAATAACTGAAGCTGCCTGGGAAAGATATCTTCAACCGGGAGGACCAGAAGGCAATGGTGACCCCTTCTAATGACACTGATGTCATTCTCTGGTCTTCCCTCTGTCAACATCTGTACCGTCGGGCCCTTGGGAAAAATGATTTTCCCCCAGATGACTTTCTTGCTTCTGCCTAAGAGTTTTCATACGCAAAAAGCTGCAGTTTCCAGGCAAATAAATAAATAAAATCAAGACAGAAAACTGAGTGAGCTGGAGTTGGCAGAATCCTGTGACCTGAGAGAGCCCCAGCTTGGCTTGGTAGCTGGTCCTGTCTCAGTCTTTTTCTAAGTGCATTTGCATGATCATAATGGTTGTTTAGTGCGGGTGAGGGTGGGGCCAAATCTTCCAAGCAGCTCAGTCTCTGGACTCCTGCTAGCCATCCGGTCAGCCGGCAGTACCCAGGTCTTAGGACAAGGAGCTGGGCTGGGGATTTCAGTCCTAGGCAAAGTCACCTAAGGTGAAGTCAGATGATCCAGCTCTTTTCTTGGCTGCATTTCTTGAAGCTTTTCCATAGACACATGCCTCTGACAATGTTCTTCCCACCCGGGGCTTCTGCAGGCGTAACTGTAAGCCCGCACCTTCACGCCCGATAGTATGGGAATACACATTTTCCCATCCTGTTTACCCTCCCTGGCTTCTGGGTTTCCACCCTAGCAAATCCTCCCAGCAGACTGTTTAAATGAACTGTCATCCCCATCACACTGCGCAGACAGGGAACCTCTACCCGCTGGACTGGAGACGCATGGGTGTTCCAAGGTTTGGCACAAATCTTGTAAAATGAGGCCAAGTTTGTATCTCTTTGACTTTATATATTCTATTTGGATATCCTCCTCTCTCCCCCACTGACCCCCCAAGTGGAATACTGCTGAAGAGACCATCTGCCGCAAAGGCCCGTACCCAGTGATCAAAATATTCTCACTTCTTTCCCAGCTTGGTGTCAGCGATAAAATATGTGAGGCTTGCAAACTGGCCTTTCAGGATTTAAGCCTCTTTAGAAGCCAGGTGACCTCGCCATCGTGTTTGGCTCTGCCAGCCGTACTCAGAAAATGGTGAATTTTATGGTAAATTTCTCCTAGTTAAACAAAAACCAAGTCTAAACACGAAAGGATTTGAGAAGAGGCACAGCTGTGGTCTTGTGTGTCGCCATATTATCTCAGAAAGCTGAAAACTGAACAAATGACAAACAATGGCCCTGGCAAACCCACAGAGCCTGGGAGGAAGGTGGATGTTGGTTGGGGAGAGACACTGGCTTTAGAAAGTCAACACCTGTCTCAGATGGCCAGCAAGTCACACATACCCACATAACGTCATGCTTGGAGACCCAACAGCAAATAGGCTATTCTCATGCCTGACAAACCCAGACGCACATCAAAACTTTTCCACCCATCTCAGTGGTTAGTCAGTGCCAAACTATGGCGTCAAGAACATCTCTAACTGGGATCCTCTTTAATATTGCTCTCTTTTATTTTAAACACCTGATTCCAGAACAAGAATTGTCATTATGAACTTTGACCCCAGGAACTGGTCATGCAGGGTCATGAAAAAGCTCTGACAGACCCTAATTACCATTCAATGCATTTCGCTCTGTAACATTTGAGGTTTCTCCAGGACCTTCTCATTCAGTCACAGGACAGGGCATAGAGATGGGCTTCAAAGAGTGTAATTTTTGACAGGGAAAGAATCTACAGAGCAACAAGTCAAACTATATTTACTACATAACATCTGCACCAAACCTCAAGAGGTCGGATGTTCAACATCCTGTGCCTGTTCTACAGAGTCTCCTGACGTGTAAACCATCCTTTATGCTGTCTCTGATTCTTTTCCAATGACCTTTTTAGAGTAGTGACAATACAGCTCTCTTACCACAGAAATCTCCAACAGTATTTGAAGACAGGCCTTATAAAGTCAGCCTTTTACATTAACTGATCACCTTATTATGAGAGTAAATCAAAGCAGTTAAGCTCAGGCTTCCTGAAAGTTGCAGGTCAGACGTGGAAGGGAGGGTAACCTTATCCTAACAGAAAGTTCTGTGAAAAAAATTCTTTCAGATCTTTTTCCTTATGTCCACTAGCTTTAATGATACATATGTATGTACTATAACCGTGTCTCTCAATTTCCTGGGTCACTTTTCTTCCCAGCATGGAAGAGATATTGGGATGCCACACACGTCAGGCTATACATCCCAATGCTTAGACTAGAAACTGTGATTATTAAATGGGTTGTTGCAAGTGTGTGCTATCTTACACTTTCCAGAAAAGTACATGTGGTAAGGAAGTAAACACAACAACCCCTTGGAATTCAGTTGCAACCATCAGTTCCTACATTTCCAGAACAATCTCCAAGGGTCCATGATATATAACAAATTATCACTTTGCTGAGGTTCAAATTTGAATCTTATGATGCAAAGAAGTTGCTCGGGGACAAGTCACTCAGCTGATGTATGAGCCTAGGGATTATTCCACATCTCAGCTCTGAGAGGCTTTATATTGGAAGGCAGCTGAGAGCAATGGTTAAGAGCATGGATACTGGATGCAGACTAGATTGAAATCCATTTCTGCCACAAAGTTACTTGGTGACCTTGAGCAAGTCATTTAAGCCCCCTAGTTTCATCACCTTTGAAACAGGGAAGAGTAGTATCTATCTAATAGAGTTCTTGTTCTTGTGAGGACTAAATTAGTTGTGTGTTAGATCTCAGCTGGGGGCCTCTGGAAAGATGCAGAGACAAATGTTATGGTGAGGCTAGTTCTTGGAGGTGTTATAAGGCTAAGATGGCAACAGTGAGGGTAAAAGGAAAATAAAACAAGAGAAGCTACAATGTGATTCAGCATGACTCTCGCCGTACTGGCTCCTCCACAAACAGCCAGGAAGACACAGAATGTGGCTCAGCCAACATTCTTTCAACGAAGGGGACTGAAACTGGATTTCTGTGGAAGGGTTGCCAAAAGGAGCTGTGCTGTGTGCAGTCCACAAATAAGATAACGGAGGGGGATTTATCTTTTTGGTTCCTTTCAGCTACTTGAACTCCAACTGGTTCACTCTGTAGAGAGCCAACTCCCTTATTCTACCAAAAGCCTCATCTGATCCCTTGGCAGACATCTTGGAAGCCACACCCCATGCCTCTGCCAGATCTCAAAATGGAGAGGTGCCTGATGCGAGCTGCACGTTGAAAGAGAAAGACGTGGTTGAGGGATATGGGAAGGCATGTTAAGCTTTGTACCCCAAGAACAGTGTGCAAAGCACTTAGAACAGAGCCTGGCACATGGCAGCCACAGTGAAGTTCTTCCTACTCTTGTTCACTGCTCATTGTCCCTAAGAGTAAATCGTACTGAGATTAGAGCTGTGTTTAATGAGAAAACAAGTTCTAAATAGACAGTCAACCAATACAAGAAAATTGAAATTAAGATCTAGGAAAATGACTCATTCTTGGTAAGTGGAAAAGAAATTCTTGGTAAGAGAACACAGAAATCAACAGCTGCCCAACACTCTGGTAGGAGCAAGTCCATCACATGCTTTATGTGGAAATAAAGAGAAGCTATCCATGAGATGCTGTGAGGATCTGTTCCTTCACACAGGGTTGTGCTGTGGTGGTATTCAGAGAAGTCTGCATCTGGGAGGAAGGTTAGGAGGAAGAAAAGTGGCAGGATGGCCAAAAGGAAGAAGGAAGCAGGCTGTAAATAAGGAAGAAACCCATATTCTTTCAACCCATCAATGAAAAAAGATTTGAAGATTAAAAAATTGAAAGAAAAAACCCTCCTCAAATTTTACTTTTTATTGTATAATTACTGGGAAATATCTTGAGCTGAATGTGGAGAATTCTTGTCTGGGGGACTGAAGGAGGAGTGGATGAAATATCTACCCACTGATCAAAGTAAAGCCCTTAGAACAATGCCTAGAACATACTAATGTTAAGGAAATATTGGCTACTGGTATTACTCTTAGTTTATTCTCCCTTTTCTTGATAAAAATTCTCTTCCTAAACCGAAAACAACAAAGCACATGTACTTAGATTCACAGGACTGTAAGAAGACAAGCAGGTTCTGTATGGTAATCAGTCAACTAATGTTCATATGAAGGGAATTTGGCAATACCTAACAAAATAAGTGCCCTTACTTGCAAAAAAAAAAAATCCCCTTTATACCATAACCTAGTGATTCTACTGCTCGGAATTTTCCCAGTTGAAATATATTTTCACATACAAATAAAATAACCAATGTAGAGGGTTATTTCAACCCTTTGGTAATAACAACTGTTGAAAAGAACATCTAAGTTTTCACTAGTGGCAGACAGTTTAAACATACTATAATACAGCCAGACAATGGAATACTCTACAGCCATACTAAAAATAAGGAACTATTTTACATACTTCTAAGGAAAGAGTTCCAAGATAAAGTATAAAATGGAAAACTCAAGGTAACAAAATAGCACATATAGAATGCAATCATTTTTGCACAAAGGGTGAATAAACGTAAGTATACATATATGTACACACACACATGCACTTGTGTATGTATAAAATAACTTTGGAAGAATGTATAAGAAACTTAATCTGCCTACAGGGAGAACTGGTTGACAAAGAGAAAAGGTGGAGGGAAATTTTTCCCTATATTCTATCTCATTTACTTTTGAATGTCTTTGAACCATGCAAATGTATTGCTTGTTCAAATACAATACAATACAATACAATACAATACAATACAATACAATACAATACAATACAATACAATACAGTATAATACAATAAAAAAGGAAGTGACTTAAATTATTTACTTTTAAAGAATTAAAATAGAATGTGCTTACAGCTGCCTCTCCTCACATAGGAGTCTAAGTTTCTGGGGAGTTCTAAGTAGGGCCGTAGGGCACAGGAACCCCGTGACTGCTTTGCTCATGAAGATAGAATGGTAGATAAGGCATCCAAGACATGTCAGGAGTGGAACCAGCAAAGAGGGAACAATATATTTCATAAGGTGGATAAAAACTTTATTGGCCCAGAAATAGTTTCAGGTTAATGTTCAAGCTGGGTGGAGGTCACCACTGAGCCTCATACCTGGGAAGATGTTTGACCATGTTATGCGAGGCGAACATTGTTGATAACCATGGTCATATCTATGACAGAGTCTAGGGAACTCAGAAAACATAATAATGATGAGTACACTGTAAAATAAGAATGTCAAAAGAGATGTCACAGTTTTCTTAGATAACATCTTTATTCTGAGGCTGTCTCTGAATCACAAGTGGACAGTCAAGTCCCAACTCAGCCCCTGAGTGACTGTGCCAGTCACTTGGCCACCCTCAGCCCAGCTTTCCTCTTCTGTTGAGTTGTGTTGCTGGGAACAAGTAAGGCCCTTGATTGTCAAAGAATCAATCACAGAAGCAATGGTATGTTTTTCCCATTAAACACAGTGAAGCCAAGCTTCTCTCCACCATTTGCCCAATGCTTGGTTAGAGTCAAGTGGTGACATTCTATTAAGTCTTGAATGAACTAAGGGTCCTGGGCAGAGACTCCTAAAGCAAAGAGTCTCTCTCTCTCTCGAGTCTGCCCTAGACTCATGAGCTGACCCCAGCAAGTCACCCACTATCCTTGACCTCAAGTCTTTTGTTTTAAAAATGAGAGAATCAGACTGTGTAAAGTTTCCTCCCATTTCTAAAATTCTAAATTTTTTGAGGTACTTTGATTTATTCCTTCAACCAGTACTTATTGAGGGCCTATGTGCACAGCACTATTGCTTTATAAATCTCAACTCAAAGTGATTCAGAATTCTAAAGACAATTCAACTAGCAGCCATCTTAAATGTCAATATTTGATGTTACCTTCTTTTCTAAGTTCTTTTGAGAACAGAACCACATAAATGAGATTAAATTATCAGTGAAAAAATATCAACTATTCCATTATGCAAAGAAATTACACTTATTTTAGGATATATTTATTATTATTATTGTTATGGTTATGTTCCTTAGCTACTCATTTTAAATACCCTAAAAGATGTGCTCTCCCCTCATTTTGACCAATAGTCAGTCTCACTCCTCTTTCCAATCTGTAGGTAGGGCTGAAACAGCTGCTCTGTTGCCTGTGCTTTGCTCTCTGATTTAGTTAAATAAGCCCCACAGGTGACATGAGAGGCCTTGCTCTAGAATCATTCATCTATCCTGGGGACACAGTACGAGACATGCTGTGAGTGAGAGGAGATGGGGCAGCAACATGGTTATTAGACATATCTAGAGTTATGGAGTGTTTTATGGCTTTTATCTGCTTTTTACTCATCCTCTACCAAGAGATCACTTGTGACCTTAAATTTATAGCATAAACAGTATCAAGAGACAAATAGGAAACTAAAAAAAAAAAAAAAAGACAGATAGTAGAAAAATGTGCACCACCACCAGTAGACAAAGAGTTCCTATAAATTGATAAAGAAAATTCTAGCTTAGGGAGACGTTTTAATTATTCATTCAACCAGTATTTATTAAGACCCTAGGTACCCAGCTCTGTTGCTTTATGAAATGGATACGAACAATTAGCAAGTAAGAGTGGTAAAGGGCCAATAAATGTGTGAAAAGATGCTCAACCTCACTAAATTACAGAGAAATACAATCTAAAATAAAACAAGATGACATGTTTAATGTTACAGATTGATGAAATAATTAAAAGAGTGATTAAATTCAGTGCTGATGAAGGATGAGGGGGAAAAGGCACTCTCATTTTGGTGGGATTGTGAATTTCTATAAATCGTTTTGGAAACTTTTCTGATAATACGTATTAAAAGGAAAAAAAACATGTAAAATACATCAGAAGTAAAAATATAAATGACCTATGTCATTTTTTTTCTAATGCACATGTAAATATATACTATTGATATAAAGTAAGTATATATATAACACAGAAATAATAATAGCCATTAAATAATACCTATCTAAATAATAAATATATCTGAACAAGTGTGTTAACCACAGCATAACTTTCTAGCAGTTATGAAACTATATATAGGCAGAAAGGACATAATAAGTTGAACAAAAGGTATATGATGGTAGGATGACACGGAACCACTAGAAGAATACATTATTGGCCTTGAAAACTGTCATAATGATTTGTAAAGCTTTATTGATATACAGTTGACATAGAATAACTTACATATATTTAAAGCTTACAATTTGAAAAGTTTTGATACACACACACACACACAAATTGTGACTCCATCAGTACAATCGAGATAACGAACGTATTTTTCCTAAGCCCCAAGTTTTCTCATGCCTCTTTGCAATCTTTCCCTGGGGAAAGTACCCGCAATTTCCTCTCCACCCTTCTCCCCATCTGCAGGCAACCACCATCTGCTTTCTGTCACTATAAATTCGCTTACATTTTCTAGAGGGTTGCATAAATGGAAGAATTATGCACTCTTTAGTTTCTAATTTCTTTCACTAAGCATAATTGTTTTGAGATTCATCTGTGTTGTTTCATGTATCAATGGTTCATTCCCCTTTTAGTGATGCGTAGTATTCCACTGTATGGATACACCAACCTTGTTTATCTATTCACCCATTGGTGAACATCTGCATTGTTTCTAGTGTTTGGCTATTACAAATAAACATGAAAATGTGTGTACCAGTCTTCCTGGGGACACATGCTTTCTCTTGAATAAATCCTGGGGTGGAATGGCTGGATCATATGTAAGTGTATGTTTAACTTGATAAGAAACTGCCAAACTGTCTTCCAAAGTAGTTATAGCATTTTACATTCCCATCAGCAGTGTATGAGAGTTAGAGTTCTACTAAGTCCTTCCGAACACTTCATATGATTTAAAGTTCTAGCCACACTAATAGCTATGTAGTGGTATCTAACTGATGTTTTATTTTCAATTTTATAATTGAAATTATAATTATGTTGGCATCTTTCCATGTGTTTATCTGATATCTAAATATCTTCCTTGGTGAACTATATAGTCAAGTCTTTTGCTCACTTTTTTAAAAGTTGGGTTATTTGTTTTTTTTTTTTTTTTGCTCTTTATTTTTTATAGATTTGGATTCAAGTCCTTTATCAGTTATATACTTTGCAAATATTTTTCCCAGTCTGTGGCTTGTCTTTTCACTCTCTTAGCAATGGCTTTTGAAGAGTAAAAAAATTTAATTTTAGTGAAGTCTAATTTATCAATTGTTTCTTGGATCATGATTTCAACAGCATGTCTATGACAACTTTGCCCAACTCAAGATCACAACCAATCATGGATCAAATTCAATGCATAGTTGGTTTAATCTGCAAATATGGATCCCACGAATGTGATGGGCTCGTTGTACTGCAGCATTTTATATAAGGGATTTGTGTGTTGGTTGATTTTGGTATCCACGGAGGGTCCTGGAACAAATTCCCTGCAGATGCTGAGGAATGACTGCATGAAATCTTTGAATCTTTCTTAGAACTCACCAGTGAAACTCTCTGGTCCTAGGCTTTTGTCTTTTGGGAAGTTTTGTTGTTGTTGTTGTTGTTGTTGTTGTTGTTGTTGATTTGTTTTTATCACTGATTTGATCTCTTTACTAGTACTTGGTCATTCAGATTTTCTATATCCACATAATTCAGTGTTGGAAGATTGCATGTTTCTAGCAATTTATCCATTTCTTCTAGGTTGCCCAGTTTGTTGATGTATTGTTCATAGCAATCTCTTTGATCTTTTACATTTATATGGTACCAGTTGTAATTTCTCCTCTTTCAATTCTGATTTTATATATTTGGGCCTCTAACTTTTTTCTTGTGATGAGTCAAGCAAAGGTTTGTCAATTTTGTTTACCTTTACTTTAACAAGTTCTTAATTTCATTGATCTTTTCTATTGCGTTTTTACTCTATATTTCCTCTCTGACCTTTATTATTTCCTGCCTTCTAACTTCGGGCTTTGTTCTAATTCCTTTAGGCATGAAGTTAGATTGCTTATCTGAGATTTTCCTGTTTCTTAAGGTAGGCCTATATCACTATGAACTTCCCTCTTAGAACTACTTTTGTGGCATAGCATAGATTTGGGAATGCTGTAGTTCCATTTTCATTTGTCTCTAGGTATTTTTAAATTTCCCTATGATTTCTTCCTTGACCCATTGGTTGTTCAGTAGCACGTTGTTTAATCCCCACATATTTGTGATTTTTATAGTTTTATTCTCATAACTCATTTCCAGTTTCCTATTTTTGTGGTTAAAAAAGATGCTTGATAGGATTTCAATCTTTTTAAATTTATTGAGACCTGTTTGTGGACTAACGTGATCTAGCCTAGAGAATGTTTCATGTGCACTTGAGAAGAATGTATATTATGCCACTTTTGGATGGAATGTTCAATATGTATTTGTTAAGTCTACCTGGTCTACTGTGTCATTTAAAGCCAATTTTTCTGTATTGACTTTCTTTCTGGGTGATCTATCCATTAACATAAGTGGGATATTAAAGTCACCTACTGTTATTGTATTGCTGTCAATTTCTTCCTTTAAATCTGTTAATATTTGCTTTATATATTTAGGTACTCTATGTTGGGCATGTAAATATCTACAAATGTTATATCCTCTTGTATTGATTCCTTTATCACTATGCAATGTCCTTCTTTGTCTTTTATTACAATCTTTGTTTTAAAGTCTATTTTGCCTGATATAAGTATAGCTATATCAGCTTTTTTTGTTGTTTCTATTTGCATGGAATATCTTTTCCATCCCTTCACTTTCAGCCTGTGTGTGTGTCCTTACATGTGAAGTGGGTCTCCTGTAGGCAACATATAAATGAGTCTTGTTTTTTTTTTTTTTAACCATCCAGCCACTCTGTCTTTTAATTGAATGTCTATTTCCTCCCCCAGTTTGGGAAGTTTTCAGCCATTATTTCTTCAATTAAGTGTTCTGCCCATATCTGTCTCTTTCTTCTCCTTCTGGGACCCTTATAATGCAAAGATTATTCTGCTTGATGCTGTACCGTAACGTAAGTCCCTTAGGCCATCTCCATTTCTTTAATTTCTCTTTTCTGCTCTGTTTGGGTGATTTTCACTGCCCTGTCTCCAGGTTGCTGATTCAATTTTCTGTTTTATCTAATCTGCTGTTGAACCCCTCTAGTGTGTATTTTAGTTTGGTTACTGTACTCCTCAGCTCTGTGATTTCTGTTTGTTACTTTCTTATATTTTCTGTCTCTTTGTTGAAGTTCTCAATGTGTTCATCCATTCTTCTCCTGAGTTCTACGATAACTTTTATGACCATTACTTTGAACTCTTTATCAGGTAGATTACTTAACTCCATTCATTAAGATCTTTTTTTCTAAGGCTTTGTCTTGTTTTTGTTTGGAATATATTCTTCTGTTTTCTCATTTTGCTTGACTTTCCATGTTTGTGTCTATGTACCATTAGGCAGAACAACTTTAGTGAGGCTCCAAGAGCATGCTAAGGTTGGAGCAGGCTGTTGTTTTAGTGATGAGGGCAGGGCAGGTGCATGCCCATTGCCTAGCAAGGATGTGTTTGTATGTACCCCTTGGGGTCCCTGGACATTAGCCTTGTTGGTCTCCAAAGCCAGATATTTTGGAGATTATTTCTCCTGCACAGGTCCCAAAGATTAGGGTGCTCAATGTGGGGCGCAAATCCCTCATTCCTCAGGGAGTAGCTCTATATGTGTGAGACCCTCCCCCCCCCCAACTGTAAGTCAATGTATTAGCGTTGGGGGTTTTGGCAAGATCACTTCTCTGTCTTTCCCACCTGTCTCGATGTGGCGCCTTTCTCACTTATTGTGGAGGGGCTGTTCAGCCAGTTACCAGTCCTTTCTGAATGGTAATTGTTCCATATGTAGCTGTAGATTTTGGTGCATTCATCAGAGGAGGTGAGTTCAGGAACCTTCTATGCCTCCATCCTGGCTGCTTACTGAATCCATGGTGATTTTTCAGAGCGACAAAAGTAGATTGCAGCATGATGTGTTTAGTATAATCCAAGTTTCATAAAAGTCAAGACAGCCAAAAATGTACATGTGCATAAACACTTTCCTATACATTTAGATGTGATGCAGCATGAAGAGAAGACGGCAAAGATGCACACAGGCTGTTAACATCACCACTGACTAGAAGCTGATAGAATATAGCCATCAAGAACTGGGGTGCAGAGTGAGTGGGTAGGGGAAGATGCTTCATTATTTTTCTTCGTGCATACTTACATTGTTTTATTCATTGCAGGGAACCTGGATGACTCTTACAATGTTCAAGGGAAATTTGATAAAATAAAAAATTTTTAAAGACTGAAAAAAAAATACACTGGACATCAGCAGAAGGGACAGCAAAATAGGAAAAAGCAAGAAGAAGGTGGGGTTAAAAGAGTCTAAGGCAGAAGAAAAGCAGACTGTCCCTCATGTGCATTGTCTTCATGCAAAAGATCAGCCAACACTCAGGTACTAAACTTGAAGGAATAATGAGCAGAGATCTTTGCCTTACCATATATGTATATATAGCTCTTGTGTAACCTGTCAAAAGGACCTCTAGAGTGTCAGCATGTGATTTAATAAAACCCAGGATTCCTTTCCTGCTGAAAGTTTCATGTAAATCCAGATCATTTAATTACCCCCATCATCATTCCCTGATCCATCTACAAATACTTCCAACAGTATTATCTGTAAAGTTACAAACGGCTTTCATCACAGTCCCGTTTCTATAAGGTGTTAGACACTGTGCTTACCACTTTATAAATAAAACTTAAGTTCTTTATTTTATGACCTATAAATAATAATTGAGTTACAAAGAAAACATTGCCATTCTTTTCTCCTTTCTCCTTAAGAGCCAGGAAACACAGCTTTGCATTTCAAGCACCCAAGGATACTATGATTCTTACTACACAGGAAACATGATAGGATAAATTAAAGGATAAATATGGTGAAATCCATCAGGAAAGTCTGCCGGTTAAGGAGGTTCAGATTAAAATTAATCACAGATCCTTTACTAACAGGTAGCTATTATTTTCCCCCCAAATATTACCCAGATAATTGCCTTAAATCTCTACTTCATTTTGTACATGCAGACATGGTCTCAAACATTCTGTAACAAAGATGGGAAGCAATCCTTCTCAAGTTAACATATTATTTCTGTGCAATTTCCACCATGAACAGAGCATATTAATGTATTCATTCACCATCTGTGTCTGTTGGTACCACGGCCAGTTACCCCAGAGGACTAAGACACCCTATTTTGTAATAGACATTTGGACAATCACAGGGACTCCCAAATGAACAATGTGAGGTCTCTATTATGTGCAGATGGAAGACAGATAAATAGGCAAACACGGCAGGTTCAGCAGTTTGCTTGGAATTCTCAGTCCTAGAGGATTAAGATAGGCACACAGAAATATGTCAAAGCCAGTCTCCATCCTTACAAAGCACTAAAAGTGAAGCTTAGAGGAGATTTTTTTGCTAGATTTTCATTCGTACCAACAAAGAAAATTGTCAGTTCATTTAAGAAGCCCCCTTTCTTGGGAAAAGCCCCATTAACCTGCCCATTCACAATGTCCTTCAAACATCCTATTTTGTTCTCTGTGGGCAGCTTCAGAAAAAACAAAAAACAAAACGAAACAAACAAACAAAAAAAACAGAAAACAAAAGCCATAGGCTTGAGGCATGAATGAGAGATGGGGAAAGAAAATGGCTGAGCAGCTCTTCTTTTCTGGCATTTGGGAAACACAAGAGTATCTACTTTAAAAACCAATTATATTTAAACTTAAATAAGTCACTTTGAGGCACATTCACCATTTTTTAAAAAATGAGGATAATCATAATATTTGTATTTTTGTTTGTTTGTTTGTAAATGGTTAACTTTTCTGCTCTAGAAACCAAATGTGGTCCTACTTAGTCATTCATCATTCTCTTGGGCTCCCTAGAGAATTATGTACCAATAATTGAGACCTGAGGAGCCCTAAACATTTTTCTTTTAATCAGTATATATGATTCACTGTTATATTACTTGGTCTATAGCTCCGAGATTTTTCTGTTATCTGGTTGCTATTTTAAAAATGTCACATAAGGTAAATTATTATTTTTAGCAAAACTGAAATATACCTTTCATATAAAAATGCTAAAGGAGCTCCTTGAGATTTTTCAGGTATCTGGATAGAATGTTGTAGAGTTCATCTGCTGCATCCTCAGTCCAGAGCAATGATCTCTTCTTCCCAAAACATATATCTACTCCAAGTAGCTTATTCATTTATTCATTATTCATGTATTGAGTGCTTATTATGTGCCAGGCACTGTAAAATATACTGGGGACAAGTTGATAAATGACTCATTTCTTACTCTGGAGTATCGCATAGTCCAGGGGAGGACAAAGGAAGCATACAAGATAAATTACAACTCAGCCTGATAGGAAGCAAAATAGAGTTATATATAAAGTATTATGAAAGCACTGAGAAAATGTGACCAACTCCCAGCCCCAACTCAGGGAGTCTAGGAAGACTTCATAGGAGTGACAAAATTTCACCTGGGTCTCCAAAAATGTATAGAGGTTGATCAGGTAAAGAATGGATAAATGGATGAAGTGTTTGACAGGACGCTGATAACTGAAGAGACAATTATCAGCCTCTGCTGGGTTCTAGGCAGCCTTGAAAATGGTTCTCCTGATAAGAAGAACCACATTTGCAAATGCAGAGATGCATGAAAAAAACACAGCAAGCTTAAGGAATGACAAGATATTCAGGTTACCTGGACAAAAGTTCTGTGCAGAGGAAGATGTAAGGAAATGAGGTCGAAATTCAGGTTGAGATCAGCAAGCAAATTCTCTTAAATCCAACGTCAAAGTGTTTGTACTTTGTTCTGGAAGACACAGAAAGGCAAGGTAGATTTTTAAGCAGAGGATTTCAAACGTTCAAATGTATTTACTGAGCACCTTGTATATGCCAGGCCTTTTCTAGACTCAGCATTTAACAGTCATGAAGAAACAGACAAGAACACCTGATTTCATGGGGCTCATAGTCAAATGGGAAAAGGCAGACAATAAGCAAAGTAAGTAAGAAAGAAAGTAAATTTAGTAAATGTAAGATAAAGTAAATACAGTAAATTTAAAGGTGGTAAGTGCTAGGGAGAAAAATGAAAACAGGAAAGAGTGAAGTGAAGTAATTAGATTGTGTTTTAGAACAGCTCTTCTGGATTATTCAAAGAGATTAGAGATAGACTGCAGACAGATATACATATTAAAATTTCATTAAAGCGTTCACGGCAGGTATGGTAATGCTAGGAACCACAATTACCCAATGGGAATGAAGAGAAAGAGACAGATTCAAAAGAATCAACAGGACTCTATTAGGGATGTATTGTATATAGGATTGAAAAAGAAAACGAAGGATAAGAATGATGCTGTTTTCTCATCAAAGTTTGAGTAATCATTAGAAAAGGAAGATCGAGAGTCATGTTATTGTATGACCTCATTAAGGTCATAAGTTGCTTAACCTCTCCTAGACCACTAGAAGATGTTACTCTCCTCATTCTTTGAAACAAGAAGCACTAAATACATTCAACTTCTTGAGATAGTTCAGTATAGCCAACAATACTTCAGCACCTGGGAAATGGTTTCTTGGTATCTGAATAGTCATCCAATGGGTCATCTTGAGAGAAAATATTTGGAAAAATTCTGTACTTTTTTCTGATTATACGATGAACTCTAGAGGTAGAGACATTGGCCACCAGAAGACATCCTTCATCCTGTTTTACCTCCACAAGTCAGAAGAAGCACTGAAGTCGAGTGGTGTACAGAGAAAACTTACAGTGAATTTTTAGTGAATGGTAACTGGTATTACATTCGTTAACATTTCTGGATGTGATGGACACATTTTGGGAGTCAGTGTTCGTCACTTGGCTCAGACTGTTTTAGACTGGGACACTATCATGATGCCTCCGGATATATCCCACCCTGATAATGAATGTGCTGGTCGTCTCCGAGTCTCCTTGGTGACTCTCAATGCTCCCAACCACCTGTGTCGTCTGGCATCTGTGCCTGTTGCTGCAGTCCTGGCTGCCGCATCAACCACAACTCCATCTTTGTGTGGGCGAGCTGTGGAGACAGATTGTCCCTTGGTACAGGGTAGGGACTGTCAGTCATGGAGCAGAAACATGAGGCTGGAGCGTGGAGTGTAGATCAAGAGCACGCCTTGCATGGGTCCAATACCCGAAGTTAAAATGGAGCAGCTCCATATCTGTTCCCCCTCAGGGAGTTCCTGGACCCATCAGAAAGACTGCAGATTTTTTTCTTTTAATTAGAGGAAAATGAATAACCAGCGAGGGACTACTCCATTCACTGTGCCTCTCTTTTAGCCATTATCCAGTTTGGACAGTCCATTGATTGAGCATTGAAGAAATGTTGTTTCTAATGTAAAAGGACATTCTGGATGGGCACCAAGGCTGGCTGCACTTCTTCTCAAGGAGAAGGGAACAGCCTCTCCCCTGAAGTGAGACCAGAGTCCAGGAAGGAGTCACTGATTCGCAGGAGAGAGAGTCCCCTTGAAGGTTAGTACAACGGCTCTCAGAGAGAATTCTGGAAGCTACAGCTGACTCCAGCAGTAGTCATTGATTCTTGAAAGGCAATAGCAGCTTGTAATGGGAGACACAGCAACAACTTTGATTTCTTTTACCTAGGAAGAGGGCTTTATCCGAACTTCCTTTTATTTTGACTACATGCTTTTTTACCGTCTCGATTTTCTGTATTAGTTCTGGGCATAAAGGAAAGAGAAAAAGATTGAGGGAAACCTAAGGACATCTTCTTCAGTGGGAATTTAGAACTGCACCTGAGAAACTTCCTTCTTGCTGCTGAGTCTTCTTGCAGCAAAATGAATAAATGAAACTCATCTCTGATCCATGGGAGATGAAATACCTTTTTGTTCAAGGAGGGTCTCTGTCACCTGCTGGTTGTCTTAACTGTTGGTCTAAAGAAAGGAGTGTCCAATGTAAGGTAGTTTTCCAGAGAGAGAGAGAGAGAGACAAGGATCTTGGAGACAATCCAATCATCAAAGTATCACAGTGTTGTCCTGTGGCTGGATTTCTAGTTTATCCTCATCTGAGCTTTATCATCCCTATTTTGACCTTTTAAATAGATACTCTTCTCTCTCATACAGACGCCACCCATGGTGTGAGGATCTTTGCTTACACAAGTGTGAGCAAACCCTCACTTGCACAACTCATGCAAACAGCATGGGGAAGAGGAACCCAGAAAGAAATATACTGGGTGGGCACATAGCCACGTGGGCTCAGAGATACTTGAGCTTCCACCAAGACCAGAAAAACAATAGCCAACCTGCCAAATGACGCGTAAAGCCCTACACTTTACACCATATTACAGGTAAAGGCAGACACAAGAAAGGTGAACCTAGAGGTAATTGTATAAGTTTGGGGACTTCCTTCAGCCACCTCAAAATGTATTGCTGGTAAAATCCTAAAATGTGAAATTAATTTCTTCCCTGAAAGGGATGAAGAGAGAGATCAGATGCACATGGCATGAATCGCCCAGAGCAGGGCAAGAAAAGGAAAAAGGCAAATTTGGGACAATAAAAATAGGCAAGGAAGGGTGAAAGGGAAGAAGCCAGTACGTGACTGATCCTAGGACTCTCAGTAGCAGGCTCCAAATCAGTAAAACAAGCTGAGGCCGCCACGGTTCCTCTTCTTGGGTTTATAAAGTTGCGGATCCCAGGGAAAGACTGGCCGGGGGCGGGGGGAGGGCACGTATTATCAGTCTAGATGCAACAGAAAGGACAAAATAAAATACAACCCATTCAAATGCTAGCAAAAAGACCAACAAGAAGTCTCCCTGAGATCCGTGGAGAAATTCTTTCAGGACCTCAGATCCTGGCTGCGCTGTCCCCGTCCCCTTCCACCCTGTAGATGACCAGATAGTCAAGAAATTCAAGGATCCGGGCAACTCCTAGGGACTCCTGCGTTCTAATCCCGGAAAATACTCAGACTTCCATTGCTTCAAGGTGACAGAAGACAGTACTGATGAGTGCTCTTTGGTTTGGGCATCCCTTCTGAAGAATCAAGTCCAAATTCTGTACCAACGAGATTAAAACAGTACACTCTTAATTTCTGAAAATCATAAGAAGCCCCATTTTCTGTGCCTGGGTGACTCTCTGGGTTGCCAGCCTGTCAAAGCTTTTTAAAAGGCAGGGAGCTGTGTATCATTTGATCCTGAGGTAACCTTTACGAGTCAATCTCTCACACAAGCCTCTCCCTCCTTGGTAGACAGATGCATCATGGAGAATTTGGCAACGTTCAATCGATAACTGAAGTGATACAAGTAATGACACCAGTGTGAACACTGCTGGCTTAGATATTTCCTGTTTTTCAGAAGGAACAAGTACCCACTATTCCTGTCATTTTAAGGGAAAGAAACAAGGACCATTATTTCCTTGGCTTAATATTAAGTGGATGCCCACAGAATGTTGTCAATGAAAATCTGTGTCTAAGTGATAATATATTCTAGAATGCTTGGCCCACAGTTTTCTCAAGAAACAGCTCTTAAAATAACGAAGTTTATGACATTTCTGAATATCTTCGTGTTTTAGAATTCAGGGCGGTTGTTGCGGGGGTGGTTGCGGAGAAAGCCCCACAGGTTGCCCGATAGGCTTTCAGTTTGACTACTGACAACCTAACAAATCCATGAAGGCCCAGTTCATGTCCGCATCATTCTCACTGATAAAATAGGACTCACAGATAGCTCACTGTTGAAAAGAAGTTGGGAAGGAAGAGTTCTTGTTATTATAAATGCTCAGCCTGTGGAGGACTGGCCATAATCACATGCTGATGTTACTTTAATAGTTTTCAGAGTCACAAGAATGGGGTTATTTTTTCCATGAGGGCTTTTCAGTTTCTTTGTAGTTAGGAAATCAACCTACAAGATGGCCAAAGGAAAAAAAAAAAAAAAAGATTGAATTTGCAAAGAAGGCAGTCTCATAAAAGGAGGTCATCATTGAAAACTGACACAAAGTTGTGAGTTTGTTTCTGTTGGCTTTTTTTTTTTCCTTTAGAAAATAATTTTTGGGGATAAACAGCTAAAAATTTCCAAATTGGCAATAGGGTTTTCTTGGATCTGTTTGTATTTCAAACATGGCTGGAATGGAATACATACATAAACAAAACTAAACGAAAAACCAACTCTGCTTATTCTAATTGGATGGGCAGAAGAGATGGAGGAGGGCAATAGTGGATGATTGACAAGGTGGCCTGGGATGTACCTGGACCTTTGCTACCTAAACTGAGGTTTGTGGATCAACAGTGTGAACACCATCAGGGTGCTTGTTAGAAACACCGAATCTCAGGCTCTACACCAGACCTACTAAATCAGACTCTGCACATTTAATAATATCTTGTCTGCACATTAAATTTGTAAGAGTTTAATTCTATAGTTAGTGCTGTCGACACAGAAGAGCAAAAATTTTCATGAGGTATATAAATTGGAGTCATTACTACCTAAAAAATGTCTAATGAGGAAAGCTAAAGAGAGGGAGAGAGAGAGAGAGAGAGAGAGGTAGCACATACCTAAGTAAGCTTATGATAATGGCAGATAGTTTGCAGAGCACACTTTGAAAGAAAGCTGATTTCTTCTTGCTTTGACTGTGTAAATCTGTGCAATAGCATTAGAGGCTGAGAGGATGATAGGCTTGAGTTAATGCAGACATTTACATCTTGGTGGTATGTAAACATTTAACAACAAACAACAAAGAACCAGAGAATCTTTGTAAATTAGCATAAAAATCCAAGTCAGCTCAAGATGCGATGATCAGTAACTGACACAGAGGTAGAAAGAGAAGAATCAAATAAGCTAGGGAGCCAAGCTGTCCTGGTATCACTCCTTGGCCATATTTGGTTCTCAAGTCTCACCAGTTTGGGGTTGAGGACGGACTGTCAGTCAATATCAGCACCACATCACCTCTTAAGCAAAAATGAATTAATAGATGTTGGGCATCTACTGTGAGCTGAGTCCATTGTTGGGCTCCACAATGGATTTTGTTTTTCTTTTAAGTCTCATAGCAACCTAAAAGAGGAATGAATTCTCATTTCCATTTCCACTAATAATGAGGAAATTGTGGTTTAGCAAGGATAAAATAATTGCTCAAGGTCACAAAGCTAACAAGTGAAAAGAGCTGGGATTTAAAATCAGTTTAGTCTGAGTCTGAAGGCTCTCCCAACCAAGCCGCGCTGCTAAGTATAGATGTCATAGAAGTAAGTTAAATATTTAGTAAAATATATACAGTTATTACGATACTCGGATTTATACTAAACCAAATGCTTCTTTTGTCTTTATATAGTCTTGAATTAAAAGAAACTTTTCGTGTATTGTTAAAAATAGATATCTGAACAGGGAGGGCCCCAAATGGTAATTTTAGTAAAAATTCCAGCACCCACAGTCAGTGGCACAGATAGATGACACCCATTATAGGATCCCGCCTGAATCAGGCTTGCCTGCAGTTGGCTGTGCCACTCTTCATTTGCAAGTGTGACTGCCAACACATTTTCAAAGGATCATCATCATTCACTGCATCAATATGAATCCCCTTTCATCATAAATTGTCAGGGGACTTACCTTGGGGAAATAGAAGGTGGAAAACTAGACCACTGACATGCGTAACCCACAAGGAATATGTATTGGCCCAAGAAATAATTCATGATTTAAAGGTGCTGAAAAGATTTGTGATTGCCTGTGCACAGGTGCATGGACGTGCACACGTTCCCGCACACGCACTGATTGAAAGCTTGGATGGACGTCAAACTCTGGGCATAATAAACACAAAGAACCAGTGAAGGTAGTTCTGGACTTTCACTCCAATCAGAACAGTTTAGCTTCATCTGTTTAATGTATTGGGATTCCATGTAAAATTTGTTGGTGGTATTCAAAGACTTCTACTGCTTCAAAGAAAAAATACTTGAAAATGATCGTGATATAGATCAAATCCCTCACTTTGTGGGTAAGAAAGTGAGAAAGATTCAGAACCTATGACTACTTTGTGTGTGCCTGCTGGATGCTAGGCGCCGCGCCAGAGATTTCCAGGATGTCTCCATTCCTCGTCTACATGCTGACTAAGACAGTTACGCTGAAAGAGATGAGTTAGCTTGCCTAGGGCACACAGTGCTCAAGACAGACTGAAGGCTAGAGTCCGGGACTATTAACCAGCAAGTTCTGTACTTTCCCCAGAATGCCTTATTGCTGGTGTGAAGATAAGACACGTCGGTCTTTCCATCCTACTCCCAGGTTGGTTCATCGAACTCTGTTTTCATACTCTTCTCTGTCTACAGGAAGAATACAATCTTAATCCACAGGATCTGTGTACTAAGCTGTTTAGCAGATGATGCACAGATTCACACTAGTCTGTTTCTTCCCTTTCCGGCCAAGAACACCAACAAATGTTCAAGCTGCCATCTTGACTCTGGATTTGTTCTTTCACCCAAATATGTAAGTTTTACTATGGGGTAGAGACTTCTTACTGTTGCAGTAGACCCTCACCCACAATAAAATGAGCCATAAAATGTATCTTATCACTTAGTTTTACACTTAAGGAGAAATAGTATTCTCCTCCATATGGTTAAAACATTAAATGCTCACAAAGCCACTTTGCTCATTCACCTCACATATGGGAAATAAATCAATATAGCATGTGAATGAACTTCAATATAGTCTTAAACTTGACCCATGTTTAAGTTTAACCCACTGAACTTGATGTTACAACGGATTAAATTTATTATTTTTCCATAATGTTATTCCCACTTAAATTGCAAGATAGGGCAAGATGTGGAAAAGAGAGAAAGTGTCCTAGTTAACCACTATTTAAGGTAAAAATCGATAAATTCTGAGACACAAGTTAATGAGGAAGGGTGGTCCACTCAATGTTATTGAGTGAATAATGACTGAATAATCATAATTTAGTACATTCCTGGCACACTTTCCTTCGTTGCAGTGGTGCCTTGCAGTTTAAAGGGGTAGGATGTTGGGACAGAGAAATAGAAAGAGGAGCAATACAGAGTTCTGCAGCAGATAAAATATGTACTTGACATTTAGGGTTCCTTTTCTTTCAGATTCAGAAGACTGAGCACTTCTGGCTCCCCAACAAATATCTGGGTGGTGGACTAAAGTCTAACAGTTCAACCTATGTGATTTCACCAGGGTTAGAAGTGAATTTGTGAGCTAATAGTCCCCATGTTCAGGGGAAGAGAGTAAAACAGATACGAAAGGAAGGATCATGACAATCAATCGGTGAGATTTGGGAAAGTAAGCAATGATGAGCGCTCTCTCTTTCCTAAAAAATATCCCATGCTCAGCACCTACAACTTGACGCTTTGTCTTTAATTTGACCCTTTGTCTGTGATGACAATGACGAAGCACATTCCAGCTCACAGAAGCTTCCTGTGGCAGCAGTAATTGCTGTTTCAAAGAAGAAAATAGTTATAAAGAGAATTTTTTTCCTTTATTTTATTTCTTATTCATATTTTCAGCAGGAGGAAATCTACGTGAAAAGACAGATGATGTAGAAATATACGTTAACATAATAGATACCAAAACTGTCAATTCATTGGAATTTTATAAATTTGCCAACATTTGTCAGTGGGCTCCATCGCCCCAAGTGTCTGGTGTTTCCTGAATGAAAAATAGGTTCTTGAAGGACTGTCTCTTATTCCTCAGTCACTTGGAAAATAGAGAATCACAGAATACTCCAGTAGGAAGGAACCTTTGACATCATTGAATTCAATTTCCTTATTATCACAGTTAAAGTAACTGAAACCCAGAGAAGGTAAGTAACTTGCCTGAAGCCAAACAGTATCAGTCTTCAAACTTCTCTCCCTCTTCTTTTTCTATTTTTGTCCTATGTCTTAGCTGGTATCAGATGAGTAATTTATAAAAGGTTAGAGTTGGAAGAAATGTTAAAGATGACCTGTGTTACCACTTTCTCCTTCCCAGTGTGTACCTACCCAGTATTTGCTTGAAAACCTCCAGTGACAATAGATTCACTATAAAAAAAAAATTCTAGGGCAGTTTTTACTAACACATAAACAATTTCTAAGAGATTTCTAATTTTCTTTAAATGTAAAGGTATTAGAAAAAGTAATGAGTTGACCAACTGCCAAATTCCTTTTAACCCTTTGATTACGGTAAGAACAGAAGCTGTAAACATTATGATTAATGCTGTGATATTGGAGACTCCAGTGAAACAGATCAAGTTCAGTTATGCATTAAAAGGACCCTTATCAACTTGAAAGAGTTCATTTTCTCTCCTAAAGAGTGACTTGAGCCCCAGGGAAAATAAGGCTGTGTTAATAGGATTATTTAATTTCCCCAATTTTTCTCTTTTCTATTTAATATTTCTCCTAATTGAACTATGGAAGGAGCAACTGCCTTGGCAATAGATCAATATCTCATTTTTGGAAGTTAATTTTTTTAAAAGAAACTTGGGTTCTTTTAGGGGAAAAGGGCATGATGATACATAATGAAAAATACCGTAATCATCCTGGCAAATTTTCTATGTGAAATTTCAACAGAATCCATCAATTATAGTAAATGGCCAATAAAAATGTTCAATCAAAAACTCATTTTAAGATACATTGTTAATGAACTGTATATAATGATGCTTAATCAAAACTCGACATGATCGCATGGGAGAAAAGTTCCACAGGACCTCAGGAGCACTATTGTTCTGAACAAAAGATAACAATAAAAGTGTATAATTAATAGCCTACGGTCATGTGGCACTCTCTGGGGAAACTCATTTTCATAACAAACTCTATTGTTTTTCAAAACACAGAAACTGTTCCATAAGAGCACTAATGCCACAAGCAAGAAATCACCATTTTTCAGGCTGTTTTTATTTGACATGTGACTTTTTGTGGTTGTACCACACTAAAGCATGTCTAAAATGCAAAATCAGTGAATGAAGCTGCTGACCACAAAGACGGAAAAAATTCACTTCTGCCTGTATTTTACATCTTCAAAATCTAGAAATGACACACCATTAAAGAAAATGATTCCAATAGGATATCTGTATCAAATTAGTCTGTATGGAGCATTTATCTCTTCTTGGAGGGACAGTGTAATAGTGATGGATAACACAGGCTACTGTAAGATCCTGAGATACAAATGAAAACACTCACGGAAAAGTTTAGAGTAAGAAATACAGTAATTCGTGAAAGCCACTTTATTAAACATTACCTGAGCCGCTGTTTTAAAGCTAGCATGTGAGTTTAGATCATTGTCAACCCTCCAACTTCAGTGTATCTATTATTAGTAATAATATTTTGCATCTAATATACATGCAGCCCATATATAGACCCCCAAAATATAAGTCTATGCCAATTTTATTGACAGGAAAATAAAATAATTAAGGTACACTTGCCAAGAACATATTGGAAGGCATGTGGTCCTTTTATGAAGGTTATCAATCAGAAACCAGTACTGCAATATTTTACTGTGATAAATTTGGGCTAAAGCCATTGGCTCCAATGCTGATATATAGTTTATTTTTCATAAATAGGCATATTAAGTATGAGACATAGTTCTAACCGTGTAAACTAAAATATATTAATGTCCCCTATTTTAGCTGCATCCAAACTCAAAATTAAGGACATGGTAAAGCCGATGTATGTTTTCAAGTCCATCACTTTAGAGTCCTGTGATAGTTAATACTCAAAAGCTCTGTAAATCAGATGGCCTTTTGACCCAAACAGCAAGAAAATCACAGCTGAAGAATGGAAAAAATCTTCCGTTTTTCCATTAAGCCTCATAAGCAATATGAGAATGGTTAGTTAATCATTCTCAGAATGGTTACTCATGAAAACATTAATACTGGACACATGCAAGCACTTATTCAAAAAGACTCTACATTGAGAGCAGAAAACCATGGACAAACAATTCCAGTGACTCTGTATTGTCAAAAACAAAATAAAATGGAACAAACTTAAAAAACAGAATCTGTGATTTCCTCCAGGGAAATCTTGATTATATATATATATATATATATTATTTATACTTTTAAAATTATTTATATATATATATAGAAATTATTTATGCATTTAAATAATTTAGGCTTTCCCTGAGATTATCTATAGACAGATAGGTATCTATTATCTACAGATAGTTAATCTCAGGGAAAGCCTCAGGCTTAATCAAAGGTCTGCAGATAAGGTCCAAACAGATTGGTAGTAGTTATACTACAGTCAGAACCAGAGAAGGGGAGAGGGTGTCTAGGCAAAGACCCAGAAAGACAAGCTGAAGTAACAAAGATTTACTGGTGAACACCACCTTTTAATGAACTCCTCATTACTTCCTAGAGGTTCCATTCAGAGAAGGCCATTTCTAATATAGCTACAAGAAAATGGGTGTGGATCCTCATAAGAGCCCTATCTCTCCTGTGGATGCCTTCTAAAAGCAGAGTAGGCTCAGGTTTTAGTATAACGTCTCTTCTGGACTGGAGAATGAAGCAGTCAGGGTCCGATTAGGAGACAGAAACTACAGCGGTAATTTAAACAGAAAAATGTAACATACAGAGTTATTAAATAGACAAAAAGGATTAATACTAACAGGAGTAAAGAGAATCCTAAAGATTACTGGAAGAGATGATGGGAGTAGCTGCTACTCCTAAGAATGAGAGAGAATATTCAAGAAAGAAACGAACTTGGAAGTCCCCATCCCTCTCCTCTCAATACTAAGAATGAGACCTTGTTGTAGACGGTGTGGCCGCGGCCCACCTGATGACACTGAAGCTCACTGAGGTACCACAGGCTGGGACTGGCAAGCAGGAAAGAGCCTGCTGGAGTGCCAGAGAAACCTGTTGGGCAGGGGGGCACTGCCGTGGGTGAACACTAGTGGGTCTCCCTGACTGCACTGTCCAGGAAGCTGCCCGCTGGAGTGCTGGTAATCCTCACTGAGAAGTCACTTGCTAGGGTGCCTGCAAGACTCTCTGAGAAGATGCTGGTCAAAGTGCTGGTAAAACTTGCTGGAGAATGTGCATCACTTGGTCTCTCACGTGAAGGTATCTGCCAGCCACTGCCCTACAGAAGCAAGAAGAAAAGCAACAGAAACAGGAGTGCTTGGAGAGTTCCTCCAGCATCTTCCACTGATAAAGTTTAACATGAAGCTAGGTGGTGAAAGAGAAATCTGTATATGATCCAGATTCAGTATCAGAAATCAGAACAAAGGAGAGTGGGTTTGGACTGAGAAGGCAACATACTGATAACTGGCACATGGGGATAATGAATCTGGGCACGAACATTCCAAATCTGATCTTCTGAACCGTATCTTTCCTAATCTTCAGGTTACTGGAGTTATCTTCACTGGAGACAGGACACCAGGATGGCCCACCTTCATGAAATCAAAAGACTAGGGATTGAAACTAGGAAAATAGTGTAGGGAACAAAAAACACAGCATAAACCTAGAAACAATAGGAAAATCCGTTGTTACCCATAACTTTGATGATACAGAAATGATTTTACAAGAAGACATGCCACTCACAGAATGGAGATACTAGGTCTCAGGCGAGAACTAGAGTCAGCATTTGCAGGAACCTGAGAGAGAGTGTTTGCGCCCTAGGTAAGTTTTCTTGCCTCACTCTAAACCCAGTTCTGTTAAGTCTATAATTACATGGCTCCCAATTTGCGCATTGTCTCCCAGCAACTGACGCATGCACGTGTGTGTGTATTCTATTTGTTGCCTTAATTGCTAAATAACAATCTATGAACTGAGATGCAGAGTATAAATATGTGAAAGTGAATAGAAGTTATGCCCCAGTTCTAAATTTCAATAGTATTAAAATAGATGACCAAACAACAATTTAAAAAGGAAACTGGATATTAGGTATCAAAATAAGATAGGGAGATTAGCACTGCTGGTTCAGTATTCAAGTGTGTAAATTAATTCATTGAGAAGGAGTGTTAACCAATGTTATTGTACTCTCAACACCTAAAGACTGCTGGAAATGAGGCGAGTCATTGGTAAAAGATTGATAGACTTTCAGTGTTTCCCAGTGCCAGTTCATAGATTCTGAATTTCATAGAGTACAAAGTATAATGTCAATTGAAGAAGGATGATAGTTTTAACTGAAGAACCAGCCTAGGCTTAATTTCAAATCCTACAAGCCAGGAAACATCAAAGTGGACAGACACTGAGTGGTCAATACCCATCTGAGCTATTTTTACAGGCTTGTTGACCCAAATTCCTCCTCCCCTCCCCAGCTCAGGCTCATTTTCTGAAATATTATTCTAGAGCCTCTTGAACACTGTTATAGCTTTAGTAACTCAGAATTGAGGGGATGGACGGCTGGAAAGAAGGGGGAAGGCGATGGCTCTTGAATCAGCATAAATACCTGTGAGCAGCCTGAGGAATTTCCCAAAAGGTGGAAATTTATCCAGGAAAGATTAGAAAGATATCTGAGTGAAAGTTGGATTTGATAACAGAGCAGAAAAAGTAGCAAGTGCGAGACATTTTCTAGGACTGGGCTTCAAAACTTAAAGGTACACGTAAGAGGATCTTGTCAAAATGCAGATCCTGTTGAAGTACACCTGAGGCACAGCCAGAGTCTGCGTTTCTAACAAGGTCCCAGGTAATGATGATGCCACTTGCTTTGCTGACCATATTTTGAAGAGTAAGTCTAAAGGGTGGTGGTTCTCTACCAGAGGATTTTGGGTAGAGTCTGGAGACATTTTTGGTCATCATAACTGGGGAAGTTGATTTTGAGAAGACCTGTTAGAGAGAACTTTCTCTGAAAGGTTTAACTTTTGAATGCTTTTCCCTTAGAAAACGGACAGGGTTTTGGTAAATGTCACATTTAAAGGAGAACTGCACATACTCTTTCTAAGTCACTGCCATATATTCTTTAATTTCTCCAAGCTCTTCAGTAAACTTATATATTCCCCTGCAACTCTGTCTGGTGATACACTAGAGGTTAGCAGAAAAAGGGACAATAAAGGAGGCAAGGGCATTCCATAGGTGAAAAAACAATTAGCTCAGAGAAACCAACAAAATAAAACTGCTGGCAGTAACAATGAACAGTGGAGAAAGAAGAGCTCTACAAAGCAGACCGGAGTCCATGAGTTCCCAGCTGAGTGAGAGGTGGCCCCCAGCAGAAAGGAAAGAGTTATGGATGAGCAGGACAGTCCAGGAATTCTGGTCCCAAACTTTCCATTCTTACCAATAGGGAATACTAAGAAATACCTCCTTTGCCCCAGGTATTTATGATTTGGAATACTAATACGAAATACTAATGAGCTAGGCTATTAGTCAGTCAATACTGTGTAGTTTGTTAATGTCAGTGACCATAGTTCATGGTGTACCAGGTTCAATATTTTGAATAGGTACACACACATATGTGGGGATATTTGGTGGTTTGATAAGAATGGTGAGAGGCTGCCTGGAAGCAGCCTAGTGTAGTAGAGAATAACCTTTGTTTTGTTGGAGGTTTACAGGGACACCGTGACCTAGCCCACGGGGATGGCCGCAAGAACAAAGAATGCTTGCAGCAAGAGGATTACAACAATCAACCACACCCCCTCCCTTATTTTCCCTCCCCCTCCCTTATTTTTTGTATAAAGGGAGCCTGTATTCTGACCAGAGCAGGATGGTTCTCCAAGACATTAGTCTGCCATCCGCTGGGTCTGCCGGCTTTCTGAATGAAGTTGCTATTCCTTTCCCCAACACCTCATCTCCCAATTTATTGGCCTGTCATGCGCGAGCAGAACGAGTTTGGACTCGGCAACACTAGGAAATGGGAGGGGGGGTTGATAATAGCAGAGCTGTCCGGTGTATAGAAGGTACCAGATCCTGAAAGCTACTCATGTCAAAGAGCAGTTAATTTTAGGGTTTCAAGTAGGAAAGACATAATTTTAGATGGGTCAAGGATGCATCAGGAAAAAAGTCTTCAGACTTTGCTGGAGGGCCAGAGCAGGGTGAAAAGCTTCTAACAAGACATCCTTAGGAAGGAAATTCCATTCATGTTTCCACAAGAGAGGATTTCTCACTCTGCAAATGGTCCAGTTAATAAATAAGAACACCTCAACCATTTCCTTCAGAAACAGGCCATGTGACATTAAGTGCAACTTCTTCTCCCATGATACCACACTGGACGGTCACCAGGCAGACAGCCTTCAGTCTCCTCCAAGAGAACCAAGAGTGAATTGCTTTTTAAATCTCATCTGGCGAACCAGGCAGGAAGTGCAATAAATACGAAATATTTTCATATAACATGTGAAAATGTGCTTCACTCCACTGAGGATATAAATTGGAAAAGAAATTTTCAGTAAGAAGGTAAGATGTAATTAATAAGGAGTGGAATTCTGCATGAAGAAAGAGCTACCAAATTCTGAACATGGTGTCTATAATGGCCACCCTTATCAAAGCTGGGCTTCAAAAATGAAGGTTTAGGCCAAAGATGGGGTAGCCCTAGCCCCTTGCAAGTTCTAACTGGGCAGATAAAACCCACTCTGGGAAATCAGTCACTGCCTGTCCAGCTGCACTCCCTGACAACACCAGTTCCAGAACCTTAACCATTTAAATGTTCTTATTTACTTGGTACTCCATTGCCTCAGATTTCCCCATTTGACCTAGGCTCTCTCTCGTTCCTGCTTTGCAGAGAACCTATCTCTTGCCACATTTCCTTGACCTCCATCAAATCTGGAGCAGTATTCCTTCAGGATGACTCTAATCTGCTCACCAAGGAGGATCACACCCACAGCACTGCGGAGAAGCGGCTTCTGAAAGAGAGTAGTTGTGTGGGAGCTTGAAAAAAAGATGACCCAGACTTCTCTTGTTTCTTTCTTATGTCACAGATGAAGTGTATCTTGTTACCTTCCTTACACTCATCCAATTCAAGTGTTCAAGAAGATGAGAGGGGAAACAACAAATACGAAATAACGTATTAGGACCCCGTCCCTAAACTTCTGCAAGTGCAAATCTATCTGCCTGAAACACCCTCTACTCGACTTCACTTGCCTCCATTTGTCTCAGGCTTTTGAGTCATCTAGACCTGGTGCAACGGGCTAGCTATGTTAGGCAAGTAGCTCACCCTTCTGAGTCTCACCTATAAACTGAGACTAACAGTGCCTGCCTCATAGAATTACTGGGACGATAACAAGAGTAACTAATGCAAAATGCTTAGCATTGTTCAGGGAACTTAGAAGGCATTGCAGAAATGGATGAATGAGAGAATAGCCAAGTAAAGTGGCGAGACGTGACAGCATTTACCACCGCGTCTTTAATCATAAGATTACCAACAAAAATGATGACAAACTACATGTCAAGCACTGTTCTAAATCCTTTCATCCTCACAACAATGCCAAGAGGTAAGTATTATTAGTATCTTTAAACAGATGGGAAAATAGGAGCACAGAACAGTTGATGATTTGCCCAAGGTCAAGTAATTAGTAGATGGTGTTGATAAGGAACATTTCTTTAGTATCTGCAGCACACTATACCCTGAGCTAGGTGTTGGGGATAATTCTTCCCTCCTAAGGCTTACAGTCAGCTTGTTGGATAGAACACAGATGCTCTGTTGTGTCTCTTTATGTCCCCTAGTGCAGAGCTGTTCAAACAGTAAGCCACAACCAATTTAATATACAGAAGGAAGAGAAAGAGAGGGAGGGAGGAAGGAAGGATGGAAGCAAGCAATGGAATAAGCTGGAATGGCATGGAATGGGAAAATTAAGATGTGTTGCACATAGCTAGAGTAATCATCTAGTCTCATGAAATCTTCCATGTGTGTGTGATGCATCTCCACGTAAAATGTGTTCAGTGTAGGTCAAAAAATGTGAAAGTCTCTTCCTTAACTCATCGCACACTGTCTACATTATCCTCCCTGAGGTCCCTGTGGCAGCACTCTTCACACAAACAGTGCTCCATGCATCCAACAAGTAGCCTTTTGTGCTTAAAACACACCTTTACTGGGGGAAAACTAACATCTTCCCACATTTTGCCTTAGTTCCAAAATCCAAAGAGTCATCAAAAGTTGGCATTGCTGACCAGATGAAAAAGACACATTGCCACCCTCTAGAAGCCCACCCTCAAAAGCAGATATCCACACAGAATGACTTGAATTTTGAGGAGGCTATCAGATTGCTGGAACAGAAAGCAGTGGGCGCTCTTCACTGGCCTGCGTGTCATACCCAAGCCTGCTGGGCTGACTTGATTTATTCTGTGCATGAACATGGACATGTCTTCCATAGATTATGTGTTCCCTATCAAGAGATGCAGGGAGGAAAAAAAAAGCCATATATTTTCAAGTGCTGTGGCTTTCACACGAGGCACATTTGTCATAGACATAGGTTTCATCTATAACTCATTGTGAGACCAGAACATGTTTGTTGCAGCCACAGTTATATTCTGTAACAAATTCTCCCAAAGGGTCCCCCTTTTCTATTTTCTGGCATCAGTGTTCAGGGAGAGAGAGTGAAGTTGTCTCTCTTTTGTCCTAATTGTTTTTTGTAGACCTATTTAGATCCATGTCAGTGCTGCTACATTCAGGCACTGCCTTTTTCCACACCACTCCCCACTCTCAAGGTGTTTATAGTATATTATTTACCCACAGTAACCAAGGGTGATGCTTATTTTCAATTCCAGGACTCATCGCTCCTGCTTCTCCATTTTTCAGCCATTACTTTTTTATTCTTTTTGTACCCTGCAGGATCTTATAAAATATAAAGTATAATGAAACATTCAAACCGTTGGCATTCCCCGTATGGGTTTTCAGAGAAGCAGCAGCGTTCGCTCCCTGTAGCTCTCATTTCATTAGTTACCTGGGCGCTCAGATGACGCTGTCAGAACAGCAAAGCAGACCCACCCGAAACCTATTTTCATCCTTGTCGCCGTCATGGCCATCACTCTACTTCCACTTCCGGGACGGATTATACAAACGCCAGACTAGCCATTCATCCCGAAGCCTGCCTCCCTCACTCCTGGAAATGTCCTGGTTCCAGGTCAGCCTTAGAAGGCTGATGGGGGTGGGGGAGACAGAGACAGGACGTAGAAAGCCGGGGGTGGGCAGTGGCACAAGGACGGGGACTTAGCTCTCAGGGGCATGTCATGCATTTATGTTCTCTCTTTGAAATCCCTGCTGTGACTTGTAGAATTTGCCCCAAAATGAATAGTTTCATAGCAAAATGAGGGTGCATGAATGTGACATTCAGCAGATTTAAAAAAAACTGGTACAAAGATTAAAATGGAAAGTTCCTCCGTGGGTGTCTTTGCAATGACCTCAAGAATGGGTGCTTGGGGACATTTGACCTCCCTCTGAGAGCCAAGCCTGGGTCCTTCTCAAACCAAAAATGCCAGGAAGATAAGGTAGCGATAAGGTAATTTCTCAGAGGCAGGATGGTTTATAGAGCAGAAGAAATATCGGGGCCAGGGGACTCCCATGTTCAAGACTATTTCTCCCACTGAATTGTTGTTGCACCTTGAGGACCTTCAGTTCTCCTGGGTGTAAAGGAAGAAGGGACTTTTTTACTAAAACTCTGAAGATCTCAGCTCTGGTCCCGCGGGTCCTAGGCCTCACCCTTGGCTTTCAGTCACAACTCAAATGTCTGCACCCCTGCCCTGGCCTCGCAGCTGCACCCTGCCCCCATCATTTCTCAGAAAAGAAAGCCTCACTTTATTTGCTGCATTCCTGGCCAGTCTGCGGGTAGCAGGGATTTCCCAGCAGCCCCCAACTATGTTACAACATTTCATGTGGTGCGTCCGGGTGACCTTCCAGCATTTTCTCCTTCAGGATGACTTGAGGTGGCCATGAAGGACTCTGCAGAGGACTATTTTCCTTCAGGACTGGCCCCTCACATCATTTCAGGCAGGACAGGGTCTCCATGCCCAACCCTGTCCTTCGCAGCATTTGAGCTCCCACCACAGGGTCCCTTGTTACCTGAGAGAGCTCACAACTGGACAGCTCCAGCCAATTTGTCCATCATCATTTTTCCCTGGCCGGAGATGACTGGTAACACAGGGCCTGTCTCCAGGATCTTTCAACCAAGCATCTTAAGATTCAGAAATAGTCAGCAGCCGTTTTGTTTTTGTTTTTGTTTTTTTCTAACCAGGCTGCTGCCAAATCAGTGAGAAAAACTGAGGCCAAGGTGGGGTGGGCAGAGTGAGAAAGAGAACACAACAAGTTGGAGAGGGGGCGGGGGAGAGGGAGGGGAGAGAGCATGTGTGCTCTGTCCTACTTGAGTTTCAGTGTTCAGTCCTGCCACTGGTCACATGCAACAGTTCAAGAGAAGGTAGTAGTCTGGGTTTATTTCTTGCAACCCAAAGAATCCTAAACGAAACATCATACAGAAGAGACCCTAAAGTCCTCTAGTCTAAAAAGCCACTCAGTGCTTAGAGTTCCTCTGCCAAGTGTTACAGTGGATGCCGCTTGTGACAAGGAACCAGCTGCTTCCTAAGACCACACCTTCAATCAACTCCCGTCATTATGATTAAATTATTCGCCTGAATTGAAGCCTTCCCCACAGCACTTTCCTCTTAATAGCCTGAGAACTACCCCTTAGAAAAAACAAACACACCTTCCAAACAGGAGTTCTTTAAATATTCCAAGCAAGTTGAAATGACATCTCTTAGTTAAGGTGTTAACAGTTTTTGTTTGTTTTTTTCCACAAGCGTCAAATGTCCAGTTTCTTCCTCTCTTTCTCAGAGACTGCCTGTTTTAAATCCCTTCATCTTCCTGACAAGAGTTTTCTGACTACCAAATGGTGTGGAGCCCAGAACTGGACATGATGCTCCCAGGAGGGTCTGAGCAGGGGAGAAAACGGCAGACTTCAGTCTTCCCTGAGTCCAGGACTATGGCACTCACAAACTTATTGAACTTATTGTTGACTAAAATTCAATTTTTTTTATTCGTGTCACAGGTAAGTTGCTACCTCCTCAGCCATGTGCTTATGAAGTTGGATTTTAGATCCATGTGTCAGATTATAGGCTCTGCTCCTACAAAGTTTCATATCAAATTCAGTGGATCAAGAATTGAGAATGATGAAGAAAATGTTCTAGAGAAGGATGGTGGTGATGGTTGCATGACAATGTGAATGTACTTAATGCCACTGAACTGTACACTTAAAATTAGCAAAAGGGTAGTTAGTAGTATTTGTATTATAAATATTTTACCACCATAAAAAATTAAAGAAATTTGAGTATGGACTGGATATCACAAACTTACGGAATTGCTATTAATTTTCTTAGATGTGATGGTTAGAATTTGAGTGACAGGAGAATATTTTTAGGAGATAAGGAAGTATTCAGCAGTCAAATTTTATGAAGTCTGCAGCTTGCTTTCAAATTGCTAAAAGAATAAATATTTAGAAAACCAGGTAAAGAAAACCGATAAAATACTAATGTTGTTCAAACTAAGTACTCCTTAGCTGAGCATTCATTACAGTATTCTTTCAACCTTTTTTAATGTACGGAATTTTTCTTATTAATAAGTTGGAGAAAACTCAGCCCAGTATTTTAGTGGGTGAAGATCACTTTAAATTATGAGTCTGTCATTTTTGCTATCCTTCTGGTGTTCACGTGACTACAAATTAAATACATAATACTGACACATCTTCATTCCTGTCATAAACAGAATTGCTGTGGAGGGCGTGATTGAGGGCTTAACAGTGGGTTGGCCACGAAGCGTCTTACTCCAAGCCCACATCAGCTCATCTGTCAGTGCATTTATATATGGTCGTTCAACAAGTCAAGTATCCATTTAATTATCCTAGAACCACATCGTATTTCTCCATCATTCCACAAGAACGTGGAAATGACACACACTGCTAGTTTCTTTGTTGAAGTCCATGTAACTTATGTCTCTGCAAGTGGCCCAGCATCACAGAATGACAAGCCTGAGCTTTGGAGTCTGACCCCCTCCCTTTCAATCCTCGCTGGGCCACTCAGCAAGCAAGCACAGATAAGCTTAATGATCTGTCTGGACTTTCATTTCAATTGGAACAGGATAGAATCGGTTGCAATGACTCATTAGATCTTTGTGCTGTTCTCATACTGCGTCCCAGGCAAGGCGCCACGTGCTAGACAAAGAGCAAAGACTATGGCCCAGGGAAGGTTCAGAGTAATTGAAGCTCACCTCCCCAGGGCCCTGGTGAGAAGATGATCCTCAGAAGGAGTATGTGCTTCACCAGCTCTTCTTTAGCAGAGAACAAGGTCTTGAGACTGACCAGGGATCTGTGATGAGGAAAAGAAGGTTGGAACAGGAAGACCAGACTATGTTGTGTGATGGCCCAGCGACAGGAGAGCACCCAAGTCCCAGGGCATGGCCTGCGAGTCTGGGAGTCTGTGATGGTCAGAAGTTACAACAGGGGGGCAGAGAGGTGGGAAGAGCTTTCAAAGAAGCCTGCACTCACTTCCTAACCAACTCTTAATCTGCCTGAAGCCATCCTTGCCTAAGCACAGCTTAAAAGATGTTATCACTTCTGTGTGGAATCTAAAAAGTACAACAAATGAGTGAATATAACAGAGCAGAAACAGACTCACAAATATGGAGAACAAACTTGTGGTTACCAGTGGGGAAAGGGAAGAAGGGGCAAGAGAGGGGTCGGGGTTAAGAGATACAAACATCTATGTATAAAATAAATAAGCAACAAGGATCTTTGTACAGCACAGGGAATATAACTATTACTTTGTAATAATTTTAAAGGGTGTATAATCTATAAAAATACTGAACCACTATGTTGTACATCTGAAACTAATATAATATTATAAATTCGCTCTAACCCTGTGCTCTGTTTCCTGTGCTGAGTCATGCTGGTTCTGCACCTTTTATAAAAGAATGTTGCCTAGAGCCTGAAATATACAGGAGAGCCCATTCTCTAGGCTCTGATCTTTAAGGTTGTAATGCTTTTTTATCCATATATAGATAAAATATTGCAAAGCAGAGAATAACATTTGTCTTGCTGGAGGTTTACAGGGACACCATGACCTGACCTATGTAGACAGCTGTAAGAACAAAGAATTCTGACACCAAGAAGTTTGCAACAACCAACCACCCTCCCACCCTTTCTGGTATAAAAGAAGCCTGAATTCTGACTTGGGTAAGATGTTCTCCAGGGCATTAGTCTGCCATCTTCTCGGTCTGCTGGCTTTCAGAATAAAGTCGTTATTCTTTGCCCCAATACCTCGTCTCCTGATTTATTGGCATGTCATGTGGTGAGCAGAATGAGTTTGGACTCAGTAACACTCAGTCCCTCTGGAGCATCACTTTTTCCTTTAATACCTAAATAAGAGGGCTCAGGAGGAAAGTCCTCAGAAGTCTCCCCTATTTGCTTGCATTTCTGAGTGGCTTCTGTCCTTGCCATCACTCCCTCTGATTTCCCACTCCCTTTCCCGCTGCTGCCTCTGAGAGCTACTACCTCTATTCTTTCCAGCATTTCTTCCCCCAGAACAGACATTTCCCATGTGTTCCTTTAATTTACTAGGAATATAAGGCTGTTATACGTAACAGATTTTTCAAAATAATGTCATGAATAATAAGGGATAATTATAGCCCAGGGCAGGAAATAACTTTATATCTCAGTTCCTCAAAACTGAACCCAGTGGCCTGCCTGCCGCCATATTGGATCCCTCTTCCACCAAAATCCTTTGTCATCCTCCCCCTACTTTATTCCAAGTCCTGGGGACCAATATGAAAACCCCAAATTCCTGATATTTTATTATCCAGATCACTTTTGCTTTTCTGTCCAAATCTCTCCCATCATACTACCCCTAAGAGACCTTATGTTTTACAATTAAAAACAGCCCATTCTAGAGTTTTCCTAAAGATGAATTTTCTTCTCCCTCAAAAAAACTCTACCTTCACCAGAACTAGTTAATTTGTCATCTCTACCATGAAATTAGAAGATCTCTGAGGGCTGGAACTCTTGTCTGGATCACCAGCAGCCAGCACAGTGATGGATGGGTAATAGATTCTCAGTAAACCAAGGAAGGAAGCAAAGAAATATATCTCTAATGGTGGAATATCAAATTGTAGGCACTTTTCCTGCATTTCTGAAAGTGTATAGTGCCACTTCCTAGTTAAAAATTCCTCCAGTGAACTCTTTGGAATAGATAAGCTTCCAGCATGTTCTTTTTGCTTTCTTCCTCCCTGTCTTAGAGGGGAAGGTCCCCCACTTGTCCACAGATATAACCCATATTCTTCAATACTTTTTTTACTAATAATAAAGTAGATATTTTAGTCACATTCCAACAAATATCAACTTTATCAGTAGTAAAGTGATTTTTTGGTCACATTCTCTATCCCTTCTCACAGTAATAGAGTAGATATTTTGGTCTTTATAAAAAAGTTGCTCTTCAGCAATGGTGTTCCACTACACTCAGAATAAAGTCCAAATTCTGTGCCATGTTTTGATCAACGAGGTCTTTCTCTGCAACTGTAACTCCCTCCACTCTTCCCTCCTGTACCACACTCTAGCCCCTCTCACCCTCTTTCTATTTCAGAGACCTCATCAAACTCATTCCTGCTTTAGGGCTTTGCCTTTGTTTCTCCATCAGCCACCCTCCACTCCCTACTGCCAGCTGGCCTCTTTCTTGTCTTTTGGGTCTCAGCTCAAACGTTACCACCACTCAAATCTCACACCACCTTCTGACTTTTTAATTACATCATCTTTTTAAAATTTTCTGTATCACACGTATCATGACTTAACATCACCTTGTTGTATGTTCAATAATTTATTTCATCTTATTTTCTACTCCTTTTCCACCAACAGTGCAAATATCAACTCCAGTAGGGCAACACTTTATTTTTCTCTATATTCCCAACCCCTAGAATAGCATGTGGCACATAGCAGGCACTTCATAGAGATTTGTAAAATGGATTTAAGAATAAATGTATTAACACCATAGAAATTTAAAACTCTTTCACTTAATTAAATTTTAAAATTTTTTCCTAAAAAAGAAATACAGAAATATACCACAACTTGAGATAACAAATCTTAAAAAATAACATAAAATAAAGTAAATGAATAAAAAATACAAGTGTTCATCTAATCTACTCAAAGCTTAAGACATTAGGAAATTCAGAAACAACCTTGAAGAACTATGTTTGCCTCAGAAACATTTACTTATATAATTCAAGTAATAACAGCTCATGAGAGCTCCATGATATACTTACAAAATCTGTCCAGTGTCTGTCCAGCTACAGTTTCACATACTGCAGAATAATCTTAGATTTTCCCATAAGCACACACTAATTGAGATCATCTTGGAAAACATGGCCACATTTTTATGCCAATTCTTCACAGTCTATATTTGAATGGAAGATGACATAGACAGGGAAAGATGAAAGGCTTCAAGAAGCAGACAGTGATTCTCAGATATCTCTAAAAGTAATTGACCTTTTCTAATATCTCCCAACATGGATTTATTTCCCACATCATCTGGTCCACTCTTCTTTGGACTCCTCTTTAGGACTTACTAGATGTTAGTCTTCACCCTGGTAAAAGCTTGGGTTGTTTTTTACACGGCCGATATTAAAGATATGCTCTCCAGATTCCCTGTCCAATGTCAAAGTCCAAACTAGACTGGCCCAAGGATAGTTCCTGTACACTCCATAGACTCAGTGTTCAGTCTGGGTCACACTATAAAAGGTTCCCATTTCCCATTTCCTTTGTCTGGTGGCCTCTGGTTATATTTTCAGGCTCTATTTGCTTCCCAGGCTTTATCCACATAACCTGTTCTCTGTTCTCTGTCTAAGCTTGTTACCCATCCCTTCCCTTTATCCTTCCCTCTGCCCCCCACCACATTCCTACAGCCCTGGTTGAGATCTGGTCCCTTCAGTTTTCCAGGAAGAACATTTTTACTCATTGCCATCACCAAAGTATCTTCTCTGATTAGTTATACTTCTCCCAAGGGTTTAGAAGAGTCAAGTAAACCTTGAAACCACTACATTGAGTGAAATAAGCTAGTCTCCAAAAAGGACAATTAGTGTATGGTTTCACTTATAAGAGGTACCAATAGTAGTCAAACTCATGGAAACAAAGCGGGTGGCCAGGGCGATGGGGCAAGGGTGAAAGGGGTGGTTGTTGTTTAATGGGTGTAGAGCTTGCCCATTCTGCAAGATGCAAGAGTTCTGGAGATCTGCTTCACAACAATGTGAATATATCTAACAGTACTGAAATGTACACTTAAAAATTTTGAGTTATACACGTTTTATCCCAATTAAAACAAGACAAAACAAAGCAAGTAAGCAAGTAAATTGCTGTAATCCCAGGCAATATTCCCAGGAACTGGTACTCTCCAACCATGTGCAATATCCCATTTTTATCTTCTGTTCAATCTGCGGGAAGTAAACCTCTCTCACAATCCACCAAGGTACTGCTTGACTTCAGAAATCCCTTTCCCTCCACGGTGCCCATCATTTTAACAACGGAGCAGACTATTTCATTTTGGAGTTATCTATTAGACTTTGGATTCAGATGACTATTTAATCACTGCTCCTTTATCCTTCCTCCCCCTTAGATCCCTTTACTCCTCTGTGGAGCTTCACTCTGCTTCCATGAGCACATGTGCAAACAGCCTTCTTCCTATTTGCATTTCACTTCCACCCACGGCCAAACCTTCTCCCAAGCTGCACTCTAAACTCAGAACATCCTCCCTATGTAAACTCATCTACTTTTCTCCCTCTCTTTACTTAAATGGCTCCTAAAAGCCTGTTTTCATAAAAAGTCTTTCTAGAACAATTAATATTATGTATTTATAGTTTATTTTCCAGTGGCTTCCAAAAAAGAATTTATGGCCTATATGATCAGTAGGGGAAAAAGTACTCTTCTTATATACAACATAAATTGTATCTCACAACCTACTATGCTTATCTCTCTGACTTAAGGAACTTAAAAATTTCACTTAATTATATTCTTAATATCAATTTATTTATTATCAGTACCACTATAATCCCATACTAAACATTCTGGAAGACACTGGAAATGATACATACCACCTATTATGAAATTTACAGTGTGTAAAGCACTTATACTAGGCACTTTATAAAGGACCTCATTTTTATAATAACCCTTCAAATGTGGGGAAAAGAGTTAAACTTTTAAGTTGTGTATCTCACAACCTGAAAAAAAATAAGTAATAAAACTTTACTCATATTTAAAATACAAGTTGGCAGCAGTCTCTGGATTAGACTTCTGGGGAATGTGGGTCTACTGTTTTGCCATCAACATCTTTTGTATCTAGCACAGTTGTGAGCACATGATGAACACTCATTATATATACTCATTCTGTATTTGGTGGATGAATGAATAAATGAATGCAGAAAGTTTTCTGAGATCACATCAAGGGTGGATCCTAAAATTGGGGTTTAATTCAGCCCTCTCAGACATTACAGCTAATTTTTTTATTTTTATTTTTTCTTTTTATTCAGAAGTAAAGGACTTCTTAGCTCTTATCATGATCATATTCATTATTGCCAATACCCCTTTTCACATTACTATTATTACTATCTTTAATTTTACAGGTTATGAGTTGAATTTAATAATGACTCAAAAAGAGGGACCTACAAGATAGGTGAGCTTCCAAAAGGTGGCAGCAGAGTGTCAATCACATGACCTGAGCTGGAAGGCCTTCAACACCTGGTTAATTCGCTTGACACAGAGAAAGTACACTTTATCTCCTTTTAGTTCCAAAATTAATATATTATTTAAAAAAAAAACTTAAACCATATTAACTATTGTAGCAGAAAATATTTTGGATATACTTTTGAAAGAAAAAAACAAACTCCAAGGTCAAGTGCAAGGGCTTCTTCACTCGTTCTGCCTCTTGAGACAATCCAAATCACCTCTCAGTGGCTTGTTCTCCAGTATCAAGCTTGTTCCAACCAAATTTCCCCGAGCAGCTTATTTGTTAGAAGATTTTTGTCTCCTCTCTTTCTCAGCCTATTCACCTTTCCCACACTTCGCATACTAACGAAAGATATGCCCTCTGTCTACCTTTCAAAGAGTTGGATCGTTTCTGCGCACTGCAAAATCAAAAAGTAGAAGAAATAGGTGCAGCAGAGCACGATGTTGCTGAGACAGTTTTTACTCAATCAAAGAAAGTATTTACATTTTCTTCATGTTAGTTTTCTCCATCCCACTTGTCAAGATTCTATTTCCCCAACGCATAGTGAGCACAGCTCACTGAATGCATGCATGGGCAGAAGCCAAAACACAGTTCCATACTGAAGGGGACACTGGAGGTTCAAAACAAGGGAGTAAACTTATTTATTGAGCAAAGTTCAAGATCCATTACAGAAATGGAGCAGAAAAAAATCAACATCTAAAAGACACAGAGAAAAGATCAAGTCACTTTTAGGGAGCTGGAAGTTGTTCAGAATGTCAAGATGAACGTAAGATTTCCATCAGCATATACTTGTCTTCAGGCCCCTATTAATGAAATTTCCATGCGTCGGGTTTCTTGCTCCCTAGTCAGCAATGTTTTCTATCATATAAATCTTTGACCACCTCCTCGTTGACCAGAGCTGGTTAAACCAGGGTTGGCACTAACTCAATAACAGCCAGTCTTCCTGCTGGCTAGCGACATATGATCCCTGGCTTGGCATCGAAAAATAAACTGGTCCAGTGAGTTTCCTTTCTCAGAAATTTGAACTAAGAACATTAAGAAAGGGAGTGAGATATGAGCAAGAATTGAATCTGAGATAGCTATAATGAGACATACACATGATAAAATGATGAAGAAATGTAAGTTTTTGGTAAGGATAAAAAAAAGCATAAATACAGAACAGAAATAGACTCATAGACATAGAATACAGACTTGTGGTTCCCAAGGGGGTGGGGGGGTGGGAAGAGATAGACTGGGATTTCAAAATTGTAGAATAGATAAACAAGATTATACTGTATAGCACAGGGAAATATATACAAGATCTTATGGTAGCTCACAGAGAAAGGAATGTGACAATGAATATATATATGTTCATGTATAATTGAAAAATTGTGCTCTACACTGGAATTTGACACAACATTGTAAAATGATTATAAATCAATAAAAAATTTTATAAAAAAAAGTCAAGTAAGAAACAAAAATGTAACAGATATGCAGAGATCAGCAAAGCATACTCCTCTAAGAGCTTTTTTAAAATGCACTTTTTTTCTTAATCTGTCCCACAACTTTACCATCATAAGCATTAACAACAAAGAGATGTGGCTAACCTGGCCATGGTCCACTGCACTACCTTTGTTTATCCTACTACTATTGTAGCAAGCTTTCAAAGTGCCTCTGCATTTCTCTTCTCATTCTGTTGTCCAAAGCAGCCCATTTTACAGATTATAAAATTGAGGAACTGAGAGGATAAGTAACTGGCCCAAGTGAGTTTTTGGTGACCCTTCAGCAAGGAACTTACTTTTTTTTTTTTTTTTTACTTCTTTGACATTATTCGCTTCACTGAACCATGACTATATTATAGGACTTATGTTAGCATCAGTCAGATCCTACTTTTTCATTGGCCAGAGGTATTTTGCCTCCATGCCCTGCTTCTCATTCAGATTATCAGTTACACACTATAAATTATTAAATGCCTAAAAGTATAAGGCAACATTTTTAATATTTAGCTTAATGACTTTCTAGTGTGTGCCATTATTCTGCTGCTGCCATTCCACTGAGCTTCGTGTAAATGACATTATTAAACTGCACCAGCAGCACAAACTTTCCTTCTTTAAATCGTGCACTTCAGAATATTTTATTAATAAAGTCTTTGCAGTAGAAGTCTTTCCATCACTCACTCTTTCTCACCAAACAAAACGAACAAAAAATAATTTGCTCTAGGCCTTTAAATAAGGGCTAATTGGAAAATTAATCATAAAATTGCTATAGCAGTGACGAAGTTGCTTTGGAATGCTTCTAAGTATTTAATTGAGTATCCTTTGCTGTAAGTATCAAGTCCTAAAAGTATGATAGAAGGAGGAACAATCTAAGTAAATACATATCCTGGTAAATTTCAAAATGTCAAAGAATTGGTTAAAATAGTTTGTAAAATTGTGTTAATTGCTCTGTTCATCTCCAGTTGTTGCCATGGAAATAAGTACACAGTTAAAACACGTATATATGTGGACACAAACACAAGCTCACAGGATATTTTGTACTTATACATTTATCCACATTCTCAATATGTTCCACACAAATGAAAAATTCTCAGTAATCTCATTGCTGTTACTCTCAGAAATTTGTAAAAAGTAAAGTAAAACATGGAACTGGTAAACCATAGAGAAACTTTTCAAAATAGCATATCCCACAAAACCCAGATATTTAAAATAAGCATGTGTGAGTATATAATGTGAGATTCCACATAATGTTTTATTCAAACCTAATCAGAGTGAAGTCTTCGTGAGTAGGAGGGATTTCGCTCAGAGCAGCTGTGTCTTCGAGCTGCATCCTTGCTGAACTTGAAGGTTAACAGGTAGGTGTCAAAGACACCCAGGCCCCTCCAAGGCTGGCATTATGAGTTCTTTGTGATTGTGCGGGGGATGCATTAGCACGACCCTGTAGCTACAGGACTGCGGGGAACCAAAGCCCCACCCTTGGATATTATTGCATTAAGCTTTGGCTGACACTCTGAGGCAGGGAGCCAAAGGATAACAAAACACGCTTTTAAATTTCCAAAACCGCATTCGCATTAAGAATCTCAGAGGAAGAAAGTTCTGATTGAAGAACCACAGCTGTCCCTTTCAGTCGTCCCTCTGGACTTTCAAGGAAGCAGCTGGTAACTGGCCTGTCCCCACACTTTCAGTTCTCAGGATCCTGGGTGATAGAGCAATTCAACTTATTACTGTTCGAGGAAAACCTGGCTACTGCAGCCCAGCTGATGGAGCCAGAGATGGTCTTCCTGATATGGCCTGAGAACCTCGGTAATATTTTAACCCAGGATTGCAAATAAACCACTTACATGCTACTGACTTAGGGGGTCGGTAATGATTTTTACTTGAAGAGTTAATTTCATTTTCCTTAACACTAAAGCCTCTTGGCTGTCGGGGTGAGAGTCAGGAAGGGCGGGCAGAGAATGGCTTGTTCTAAGGGTCTGCAGCAAAGTTTATAAATTAAGGACACTATTAACCAAACATCTGCCTCTGTCAGTTTCTCTCTTTCCTTCTCTCTCTGTCTCCTTCCCTCCTTCTCTCAACAATTCTCTTAGAATCTAAGGCTCCTAAGAATTTTTAATTTTTTAAGAATTGACTACAGATTGAAGTCACGTGCCACCAAATTGTCCCCCAGAAAGATTGATGCCAAGTGACCTTCTCACCAGCAGGACCTGAGCTAGACCACCTCGCAGTAATCTCACCAGCTTTGTAACCAACACTTGCCCACCGTTGCCAATTTCATAAAGGAACATATTCCTCTCTTTTGTTTTACTAGAGTCCATTTTGCCAATAGTTTAACTGATCATTTTCGTAAATCTAACCTTTGAAACTGTTTTTGAGTATGTTTCACAGTAGTAAATCAACCGTACATTCTTAGGATTAAATCTATAAGATGATAATGAATGATTCTGTAAATACCCTGCCAGCCTCCGTTTGATCTCTGTTACTTAGGATTTCATAAGTTTATGAATCAGGGACATTGGTCTCTGATATCTGTCTGGTAGCTGAGGACTGAAGCAGTCACCAGTGCCTGGAACACCAACAGGCCAAACATTGTGAGGAGTTTTTAGGTGCACAGTGTGGTAAAGAAAATATAAGGAAGAGTGTGTCTCATGGCCAAAATAAATCACAGAAGCTTATAACTCATTTTAGTATAGTATTGATCCTAAGGTGTCCTATCTTAAAGAACTCTGTTAAGATTTGTTTTATCTGTAGTTTATTACATTCATTTGGCTGAATATATGAAATGCTTTCTGTATAGAATAACTCAAATTCTGACAGGACATTTGAGTGTTTAATATTTTGAAGAGGGTTTCTTTTGTTCTGTATTTGCCATAAGTATTATGCCACTTTCAAAAAATTGAACTGTCTTTTCCTCAAAAAGGGCTTAAATGGAAAGCATATCATTTGTTCCTTGAAAGTTTGAAAGAATATTTCCATGAAGTCAACTAGTCTCAATGACTTTTGTTAACAATTATTTTACTGATTTTTCATTTCTTTTCAGTTATTTATATATTTTGGTTTTCAACTCTTCACAGATACTTTTGGAAATTCTTTTTTCAAAAAAAGTCTATGTCATTAAATTTTCAAATTAATACATAAATTGTATACACATACTTGATGTTTAAAAAAATTTGTCACTCCTTGCTATATTCACTTTTATTTACAATATTTTATTAGCATTTTCTCTCCTTTTTT
This sequence comes from Vicugna pacos, assembly GCF_048564905.1. Taxonomy (NCBI): domain Eukaryota; kingdom Metazoa; phylum Chordata; class Mammalia; order Artiodactyla; family Camelidae; genus Vicugna; species Vicugna pacos. Next base: position 15,724,586 of record NC_132988.1, read on the forward strand.
TTTTTTTTTACTAAACCTTCCGAAGTGTTTATTTTTAATTGTTTTCCAGTTTTATTGAGATATAGTTAACATACAACGGGGAGTCTTCCATCCTTTTCAATTTTTTGGAACAGTTTGAGGACAGGTATTAGCTCTCTTTTATGTTTGGTAGAATTTCCCTGCAATGCTGTCTGGTCCTGGACTTTTGTTTGCTGGGAGCTTTTTATTACAAGTTCAATCTGCAATTCAAATCCAGAGATTGGTCTGTTCAGATTGTTGACTTCTTCCTGATTCAGTCTTGGAAGGTTGTATGTTTCTAGAAATTTGTCCATTTATTCTAGGTTACCCAAATTGTTGGCATATGACTATTTGTAGTATCTTTTTATGAGCTTTTATATTCCTGTGATTTTTTTTACTCTCCTCTCTCATGCTTTGTGTTTTTGATGTCATATTTTACATATTCATGTTTATCCCTTTACTACTTATTGTAATTGTAGTTGATTTTATAATTTTTTGTGTTTTGATCTTTGTACCAGCTTATTTAAGTGGTTGACCACACACCTCACGAGTGGAGTCTCGGCTTCCCACAACCCTCCTGTCAGTCCCACCAGCCTTCTAACCAGACAACGGAACTCGTCTTCCCTATGTTGGACCCCAGGGCTGGGCACCCAATATGTTACTTGAACCATTCACTCCCCAGGGAGGATCTCCACCAGCGCAATTTTCTCTGAGTCCCCTCCTAGGGGCTCAAGTTCTGACCTGATCATTTCTCTTCCCTTCCTACCCAATTCTGTGTGGATCTGTCTTACAGCTTTTGTTGTACAGGTAGCTTTTTGCCAGTCTCCAGTTAGTTTCCAGTGATAATTGTTCCACATGAAGATGTATTTTTGATGTGTTTGTTGTAGGGGGAAGCTGAGTTCTGCATCTTCCTACTTTGCCATCTTGATTGAGCCCCCCATCTCGTTTAGATACAATAAATAGAAAAAGCAAAAAAACTTTTCTCCTTGTAAGAACTCTTAAGATTTACTCTCCTAATAACTTTCTTATATATCATATAGCGATGTTAGCTATAGTCACCATGTTGTCCATTACATGCCCAGTATCAATATATCTTTTGACCCTCTTCCTCCAATTTCTCCTGCCTACCCCTACCACTTCCCTCCTCTGATAACCACAAATCTGATCCTTTTTTATCTGACTTTCAGAGTATTTTGTAGTTTTTCTTGTTTTTGTAGACACCACATACAAGTGAGATCATATAGTATTTGTCTTTCCCTGTTTGATTCTTTCACTTAGCATAATGCCTTCAAGGTTCATCCATTTTGTCACAAATGGTAGGATTTTCTCATTTTTATGGCCGAATAATATTCTATTGTGTATATATACCACAACTTGTTTATTCATCCATCAGTGGACACTTAGGACATTTCCATGTCTTGGTTAGTGTAAATAACGCTACTGTGAACATAGGAGTGCAGGGATCTTTTGGGGTTAGTGTTTTCATTTCCTTCCACAGCACTTTTAAAATCTTTCCTTTTCTATGATTTTATTATTTAATCTTCACTACTTTACTTAGGTGTATCTATTTATATTTTTCTTCATTTGAATGCTACAAAGTTTCTTCATATTCCCTCTTTATTCATTAATTAATATAAAAGTAAAGTCTCTGGATATGTTTTTGAGTAAGACTGTCAATCTTTTATAAATTTTGGCATATAATGGTCTCTTCTGTGTTCTTTTCTAAATTGTTTATTAATGTATTATTGGTTTCTTTTATGGTTCAAGATTATTTAGAAGAGTGTTCTGTAAATTCTATTCTATTTATTTATTTGATTTACATAGTTATTTTCTAAGTTTACTGTATTTATTCACAGAATGAAACCTACATTATATATTGAGATGTAGCATGATAGTATTTCCAAATATTCAATAAATGCTTAAAATAACATACATTCTGTGTACAAAATATGAAGTTTCATATAGTCCAAGTAATTCTTTTCCTTTAACATTTCTGTATTTCTATTATTGTGCTCTTTACCTGCTAAAGAAATAAAGAAGTGTAATAATTTCTTCAAATACAATTGCAATGACTTTAATGTACCCTTATATTTCCAGACTCCTAAAATATATTTGAGAGCTGTGTTACTTGGTACATAAAACTTAGAGCTACTATCATTTCATTGGGTAAAGGAGAATTTGTCAATATGAAAATACCCTTTTGTCTTTTTTAATGTATTGCCTTGAATTTTATTTCATTTGAAATTTAATATTGCCACTTATAATTTGTGTTTGATTATCTTTACATTCTAGACCAGTGTTTCTCAAATGTGGTCTAGGGACTACTATCAGTCTCTGAGGCCCTTTCAGAAAGCTCACAAGGTAAATATTTTCAGAGTAATTCTAAGATGTTATTTGCCTTCTTCAGTCTCATTTTCTCAGGAGTGTACAGCTAAACTTTCTGGTATACATGATGTATGGCTCTGATACATACATATGTCACACTCTGATAGCTAATAGTATGTGTGCTTGTGTATTTTAGTGTTTTAAAATTTCTCAGTTTTTATAAAACATCTAGAGGAAAACATGGGAGAAGGTCCTGTAACCTTGAGTTAGGCCAAGTTTTCATAGACAGGATACAAAAAAGTGAGCCATAAAACTAAAAATTGATAAATTGGAATTTATCAAAATCTAAAATTTCAGTTCTTTGAAAGACACTGTTAAAAAAAATGAAAAAAGAAAAGACAAGCCACCAAGTAGAAGGAAATATTTGCAAAACACATATCTAATGAGGAACTAGTATCCAGAAGATAGTAAGAACACTGAAGTTTCAATAATAAGAAAATAAACAACTCAATAGGTAAAAGATGTGAACAGACACATTACCAAGGAAGAGATACAGATAGAAAATAAGCTGTAAACACATGCTCAGTATCATTATTCATTAGGCAAATGAAAATTAAAACCATAATAGGGTAATGCTACACATCTATTAGAATAGCTAAAATAATACTGGGTAAGTGGAACTCTCATACATTGTTCAAGGAAATGCAAAAGTGTTTTATCACTTTGGAAGTGTTTTTTATAAAGTTTTTTCTTACACAGTTTCTTTACTACAGGATATAACAATCCCAGTCCTGGGTCTTTACCCAGAGAAATGGAGACATACGCCCACACAAAAACCTATACAAAAATGTTTGTAACATCTTTATTTGTAATAACCAAAAACTGGAAAACCTCAAATATCCATTGACAGGTGATTCAATAAAGAAATCATGATGCAGCTATACAATGAAATACTACTCAGCAATAAAAAGGGCCAAACTACTGATACATGTAACAATATAGATGAATCTCAAAAGCGTTATGTTAAGTGAAAGAACCCAGACTCCATAGGCTATATGATGTATAACTCCATTTATATGGTATTTGCTAAAATTAAAACTCTAGGGCCAGAAAACAGATTGTCTAGGGTGGGAGTGGAGAAAGGCATTTAACCTCAAAAGGGTGTGGAAATATCCTGTGTCTTAACTGTAGTGGTGCTTACACAACTCTATAAATTTGTCAAAAGTCATAGACTTGCACACTTAAAGGGTAAATTTTACTATATATAGATCAATCAACCTGACTAAAAAATAATTAATTTGTAATACAACCTATATAAATATAATCCACAAAAATAAAAACTCTCAGATCCTCAATAATATTTTAGAGGGTAAAAAGATCCTGAGATCAAAAAGTTAGAACCATTTTACAGATCATGATGAATAATATAATTTTTATTTATTTTTCATTTAGTTTATTATATTTGGTTAAAGCAGCATACTATTGGATTTTTAAAATCTAATCGGAATGTCTTCAGCTTTTAAGACTAGAAAGCGTAATTACTATTAAAAATATTTTTCCTTACTCCAGTCTTCTTATTTTACCTTTTTTAAAACTCTACCTTTTTGCTACATGCAATTTAAATTTTCTCCCTTTAAATTGCACATAGCAAAAGGTAAAGTTTGTGCCTATCTGAATTAAATTTTAAGTTTTTCAAACACAAGTATAGCTCTTCTAAATATCAGGGTGAAAAATAAAATAATGTTTTTTATCTTTCCCATATGCCTTGTGAAATCAGAAATTAATCTATTTATCCATCCTATCTTACTCTAATCTCTGGTTTTGAGACATGGGCTATTATCATAATTCAGATTATTTTACATTATATACATTCTCTATTAAAAATCATGCATTCTGTTTTAAAATATATTAAGAATAATCATAAATATATAAATAAATATTTGCTAAGCCACTTTCTTTCTTATTTATTCATCTTATCCCCTCCGTTATCAAATGTTGCATGATTTACTTATGTGTAGTGGGGGATCATTGTGTATCCTCCATCTGTTTATCATGTCCTTTCTCCATGCTATTTACTCTGTCCTGAGGGGTTGGCCTGAATAACTTACACCACTGGGATCCCTGCTCTGAGTTTCCTGTTGGATTTGGCTTACAGGGATAAGAGTTGGAGGAGAAAGGGGAGTGAGATTAACATATATTTTCCCCTTGTGAGTTTGCATCAAGCTGGTATATTTTTTAACAGAAAGTCATCGATCATCTCAAAGTGGCCTTATCTACATAACATACTCACATTTTGGATTCGATAATCTCTCTCTCCACCTCTTTCCCCCTTGGGCTCATAAGTAGTGACACACATCTCATCCATCCCTTTGTAATTAGTCTCTCTGTAAGTAAATTCTCATTTGAGCCTAATTTGAGTCTCCATCTATCTTGTGTACCGGTTATTCCTAAGTTTGCCCAGTTTCTTAAACTGGCATAGGATCTGTTCATAATTTTGTTTGGAACATGATAAGCTTTTTCAATCCACCTTCACCAGTTTTTTTCTTGTTGTTGTTTGTTTTTTCAGTCCAAATATTATTGTTTAGTTTGCCTTTGCTTAGTGTGTTGTTCCCATTGCTTGGCATTTTCCTTAAGTTCGCATGGATTTTTTATGTTGGATCTTTGTTCTCTGTCTTCACTATCTGCTGTCTTCTCTCCCACTGCTCTTGGTTCTCGTCCTGTGCCTCTGCATGCTGGAAGCACTCACACACTCACCCTTGATATTACCCATTTGGTGTTCTGCAACATACATTCTTCCCTTTACCGGCAGACACTCATTCTGTCATTATGTGATTAGTTATTGGTTGTCTTTAAAAAAATTAACCCCACACCCAATGTTTATTTTCATAGCATTACTCTTCCAGATGGCTTTTGCTTCTGCTTCCTAAGAAATTTAACTTCTTACAACCTAGGTGTTCACCTAGTAAAGTAAAAGTATTAAGACTGCGAGTTTTTTAAATTAAATTTGTATTGAATTTTCTTTTCTTCCATGCAAAAATTCACTTTCTGGGTTCTATTCTTTTAATAATAAATCATTGAGATGGTATTCCACTTCCATATACTGTAATACTTAACATTTTTTTGTTTCCCTAAGGAATCATCCACTATCCAAACTTCCTCAGCTCCATTTCCTATTCATTTTTGGATGAGCGGTCTCCTGGCTTATACATCCATCTGAAGAACAAGATTATGTAGACAACTTTTAGCTCCATTCCTCTGTCTTCTGAGCCATTATGTAGGCTAGATGTGCTGATCTTTCTACTCCCTGATTTTATATCACTTAGAGTAATTGGAATATATGGAATAGACTAATTTGCAGTGTTTCTTCCTATCGGGGCTTTTCCTGTTCTCCTTCCATTTACAAGCTCTTTGCCTCTATGACATAATGAGCCACTCCCATTTTCATTTTATATCTGCCTATTTTGTGTTTTTTTTTTTCATTTTGCTTTTTAGTTCTAAAATATGTACAAAAAGAGCTACTGATGGTAAGAGAAAGTGGGGAATGGCGTCTCACCAAACCTCTAAGAGAATATCTCTATGCATGACAGCTGCTCATTTGAATGTTTGGGACAGAGCTGAGGGACTTGGAGCCAATGGCTGGACATTAATAGACCTGAAATATTTCTACCTTCTTGAAGATACTATATGAGTTCTATCTGAAAAAGCAAACCATTTATAGACTACTAACCAGGGCAGAAATTCTAATGGCTTCTAGTTTATGGAAATTCTTCACAAATTATGGCCATCGATTGACATTTACTTCTACTTTTTAGTATCGTTGTGCGTTTTTCCACATTTCTATGTCTAGGCTGGGAAGAACTGCACCAGGAATTAATACACAGAAGCCTGGAGAATACTTTGACACAAGTTTGTATATTCTAAAATGTAAGATAAACTTCTGAAACAGTGAGGCTCAGATTGGAAATTCAGAGAATGTTTTTTCTGAGGTTGTTTTTGATGACATCAAGGTAAGATTACACGGGCCACATTTAGAAGTCTTATTTCTCTTTAGATACCTTGACTATTATTGACTGTTAATTTATTGCTGAGATTCAAGAAAGAGTCTAGATTTTGTATGGTTTGATGCTTATTAATTAGTAGGAATTCTTTTTAAGAAAAAGAATACAAATCATAATATGAAATTAGGTACAAAATGATTACTTATTTAAAATTTTAAAACATAATATAAGTTTTCAAAGCCTAACAAATAACACGAACATCACAAAATTCATAAAAATAACTATTCTTATGAAGTTACCAACACAGTTATGTAATTCTTTTTTTTTCCTACACTTTTCTGGCTGCATACTTCTTAACCACTACCTTGCAGGACAACAATTTTACAATACAATTTTTATTAAAATAGAAATAATAATTCATTTCCTCTTGCATGATTGATGAAAATTAGTTTTACTAGAAAGTTTCAGCTTTGCAACTTATTAATGATATTGTCACACATGTTTTTGTGTTGTTATCAAACTTGGGAACGATTCTTTCAAGTTAATTTTTTATACAAACTATAAGATATAGAAATATTCTCCATAGCTCAGTATCTTGGCTCCATTCATTTGAAACTTTGTTTCTCCTCCAGTACTGAATGTACATGCCCAGTGCCCACCAGTGGAGGACACATTCATATCCTGATACAGTCGTCTGTGATCCATTTCCTGCTAAGACCATTAAGCATCATCCTAGAGGCAGCAGTTGACCTGCACTTCTGCTAAATCACTTTGTGTTGTATAACATGTGGACTACATATGTACATAAAAATAGTGTGCACAAAACTTAAGGGAAATACAGTATATTTCATGAAGTTCAGCGGTAATGAAATGACAATGTCTTGAACAACAGGCTGATAAACAAGAATGGAAGCAGGTAAGGACCACTCCATATCATGGAATTACTGGAGATGGGATGGAAGTGGCTCCTACTGAATGTGTATTTCAGAGCAGGGAAAATCTTCCATTGGCTCAACAATGGACATGGAAGGCTGAGTTTAAAGATGTAATTGTGCCCTGGTCTGTAAGGAAAGTCTAATATATATGGAACAGTCTGGATTCAGGCTTCCCCAGATCACAAACCTTCCATTCTTTTGTCATTTCTGCTCTAGGTTTTCACCACAGGCATTGACCTTGTGTTCTCTTAGGGGAAATAAAGGATAGATTTTATAGTCTAGAAGCTCTAGGTTCAGAGTGCAGCTCTTACTCTTACTTGCTGTGACATCGGGAAAATTACTTTACCTGAACTTCAAATTTTTCATCTATAAATTAGGAATAGTAAAACCTCTTTCTTAGAAATCTGTAAAGGTGAAATACAATATCGTACCTAAGGTCCTAAGACTTGATATGCAATTCTCTTTTTTCCATAATCCTGTCATCTGATCCTGTTCAAATCGTAAATCCATATTACATAGATGAACTTGATAGGAATTTTTAAAATTATGCTACATTATATAGCATAAAAGTAAAGAAACACATCTCTAAAACCCCCTACCAATTCAAAGATTGTTTCAGTGCTGCTTTTCTAGGGAAAAAAAATCAAGGAATTGGGAACCATCAGAATGAGGATAAGATGCAGAAAAGGGACTAAGGTGACTTTAATATATGGAGATCTTTAGGAGGCTAGGACAGCTTTCAATCCCCTGGAATTTCTTTCAAGGATCTGAACTCAGTCAAGCCATGATGAAACTCTCCATCCTAGAATAACAGCCTACTTTTCTATATTTGCTTTGACTGTTTTCCAAAAAGCTCAGATCTCTAGTTTCTAAAGACTCCTTCCATGTCCCTACCACCAACCTTTTGCTCATATGCTATGTGCTCCATTCATTATTTTTTTTTAATTGAAGTTTAGTTGATTTACAATGCTTTGTTAGTTTCTGGTGTACAGCATAATGATTCAGTTATACATAAATATATATTCTTTTTCATTATAGGTTATTACAAGCTACTGACTATAGTTCCTGTGCTATACAGTAGGACCCTGTTGTTTATCTGTTTTGTATATAGTAGTTTGTACCTGCTAATCCCAGACTCCCAATTTATCCCTCGCCTGCTTTTTCCTTTGGTAACCGTAAGTTTGTTTTCAATGTCTGTGAGTCTGTTCTGTTTTGTAAATAGTTTCATGTCTGTCAATTTTTTTTAGCTTCCACATATAAGTCATGTCGTATGATATTTGTCTTTCTCTGTCTGACTTCTTTCACTTAGTATGACAATCTCTAGGTCCATCCATGTTGCTGTAAACAGAACTATTCTATTCGTTTTATGCCCTCCATTCTTGCACATTCCCTTTCCTCAGCTATGCGTTTCCAGGTCAAACTAGTCTTTGGAGTTCTAATTGAATCACATTTCTTCCATGAAAAGCCTCGATGGCTGCTATGAAAAGAAGTGGGCAGAAGGCACTCTAAATGCTCTACTTCATTTGAATCACAGCAAATACGCTTTGTCTATTTTCAATGTTGGGATCCCAATCTCAAATTTTCTTTTTCTGGTTTAAAAAAAAGTTGGTAATTTACAATTAACTTTGGTCAGATTCTTTCCATATATTTGTTTAACTTTTCTCAGCTACATGGTTGACTTCTAACTAAAAGACAAGTTCTTAGTAGACAGGGATCATTCATAACTTCCATTTTTAAGCAATGTCCAAAGTACCTAGAACCATATTTCACACATGTTGAACACCTAATATCCTTAAATCAAGATGTATTTGAGAGTTTGTCACTGTTATGGGTTGAATTGTGTCCCTAAAATATTCATATGTTGAAGTTTTAAATCTCATTACATCAGAATGTAACCTGATTTGGAAAAGAGTTGTTGAAGGGGTAATTAGTTAAGATGAGGTCAAGTTGAACTAAGGTGAGCCCTAATCCAGTATGACTGGTGTCTTTATAAAAAGGGGAAATGTAGGTACAGACATGTACACAGGGAGAAAGAATGCCATGCAAAAATGAAGGCAGAGATTGGGGTGATTCAGCAGAAGCCAAGAAACCCCTAAGATGGCCAGCAAACCACAGGAAGCTAGGAGACAGACATGAGACAGATTCTCCTTCCCAGCCCTCAGAAGGAATCCCCTCTGCCGACCCCTTGATCTCAGACTTCCCGCTTCCAGCACTGTGAAACAATAAATTTCATTAAAGCCTCCCAGTTGTGATACTTTGCTATGACAGTCCTAACAAACTATTACTGTCCCTAATGACAGAAATAGATGAAGGATGAAAACTGTGATTCTCCACCTTCTTGTGAAACTCTGGATTTGACTAGGAGGAAACTGTAAAAACTTGCAACTTCCGCTCAGCAGAATTCAGGTCTTGCTGTGAAGGAAAGCGGTCCACAGCAGGCCAACAGGTTACACGGTGAGAGCTGAGGCAGTGTTTATTGTGATTTTAGAAAAGCTAGAGGAATGAGAAGGCTCTGGGACTCAGCCCTGGGTTGTTCAGGTAGCACAGTTCAAATAGCAGGAAGCAGAGGTCTGGCTTCTGTTAGGCTCACCATGGAAACCATGGCCACGGCCAAGGCCGAGGGACTGGGCTTCTCTTTGGTCTCCTCCAAAACACAAACACTGCAGGATTAAATCCACATTGGCTGCAGGATACTTTGAGCAAGGTTTGGTGGTGGTTAAACCTGGAACAGGCTGACTGCCCAACCCACACCAATAATATAATCATGCCTCTGAAATTGTTCCTTCTCTTGGTTTGCTCCTTAGAACATTTCCAAGGCCTCAAAGTATAGATTGAGAAGAGGGTAGTGATTGCTCTGGGCCCTGAAGAAAAGCAATAAGCAACCCTACAGAGGAAATTTGTAAAGGCTTATTTGTCATGAAATCATAAGACTGGAATAAAGACTCAGAGAGCCTAAGATCCATCCCTCTATTGCTGAGCCTCTTCTTAAAGATAAGAAGCTACTCTATAAAGAAAGGTGAGACACCAGTTTTCACTCTCTCTTCTCTGCTTTCTGTTACTTGGAATTGCAAGGAGGAGGGGAAAGATGTAAAGCATGAGGAAATACGTTGTTAACACTAAAAACCCACATTCATATGTACCCTACATGTTACAAAGTGATTTTTGTGCCAGTTATTTTATTTTTTCCCCTCAGCATGCCTATGAGATTGAAATCATTATCTTTCTTTTACAAATTAGGAGACATTTATTCTTTTTTTTCTTAAAGTAAAACCAGAACTGGCTGAAGTACATACATCTAGTCCTTACTTGCTGAAACCTCATATTCAGAACTTTGAGCTCTAAGTCCTATTTCCACAGACATGCTGGAGAGAAGCAACAGCAGGGCAGGGACAATGTAAGAAAGAAAGAGCAGGAAAGATGGGTGTATGGGAAGAGGGCTTCCTCTTCAGGGGAGCAGAATTAAAGACCGTCAAAGAATGAGAGAGCTTTTTCCCACCTTGTCTTCGTCTGGCCTGGCCTTCACAGAAGACCACCATGCTGCACAGCTGAGTTTCAACTCTTTTTATGACTTTAGTATTGTTATTGTCCAACCTTCACTCCAGGCTTTATAATCACAACCCTGCAAGCATTTCCTCCCAGGCTTCACTTTGCAGTCTCTTGGCATCTCTGTGTCTTTTCTCTGAGCCTTCCACCTACTGTCTGTATCCCAACTCAGTTGTAGAAGCCAGATTAGACAGTCTTTCATTTCAGTTGTTTCCTTCTATCTCCCACTTTGTGTTTCACAGTGAAAGTGTCCATCAAAAGAGTAGAACATGATTTAGTCCAGTGTACGTCGGTTTTTAAGTAAACTACATTTCCAGTTATGAGGCTTCTGCCTTAGGGCCAGTGTTTTACTTAGCTGGCTACCATCTTGGCTGTCTTTCCTTTCACTAATACCAGCTGATAATTAGACAATGGAAGAGGAAGATAAATTATGTTGAGTTTAAACAATACTATACATTCCCATTTTCCTGGTCGCCACTCATCTTGGGGTACCATTTTCCAGTTCAGGCAACAATGAATCCTGGTAAAAAGTAAGTCAAAACTTTCCATCAAGCAATGATGGGGAAAAGAAAAAATAGCTATCCACTTCTAGTGACTGTCATCTCTCACCACGTGGAAACCAGAGGAACATTAGTTGATTGTTTAGCGTGTATCACTCACCATGTGCTGAGGACTTCATGCTCATTACCTCCTTCAATCCCCACAACCTTAGAAAGTGGATAGTGTCACCTCCATTGCAGAAAAGAGGAACATCTGTCTAGGTCTGTTTAACTCTAAAGCTTTTGGTCACTATGTTACAGCACGAGAAGACCGGTTGCCTAACCGACAGAAAGAGAAGGAGAGAGAGAGAGGATATGGTAAGGAAAGGGGAAAACTATGTTTTACATATTTCTAAAGTAAATAATGCTAACATTTGTAAAATGACAGTAGAAAATTGGGAATGGAAATATTTTCCTTGGAGTATTGATGGCAAAACTTAAATGGATACTTGGGAGTCTGCTAATCTTACCAGATTAGTGCCCCTGTCATCCTATTTGTGCTGTCTCTGGTCCAGGAGAGCAGCAGGCATACGTACGTCTCAGTTAACCAGAGCACAGTGGAGTCGGTCTGCCTATGCTGATTAACTCCAGTTGCTAAATGGTGGGTCAGTTCATTCACTAAAGGATCCAATTAATAGACGAGAGTAACAGACTGAATATACTATGGTTAATTTCATCTCTGCCTGTTGATTTTTAGTAATTGATCTGATCCACCATGCAGCTCACCTGCTTGGCTGTTAAGATGCCTGAAATATTGTGTGTGGTGTTCAAGCTGTTTCTAATAGTACACTTATGACCTTCAAATGACTCTTCCTTAAAAAGAACCGATCCTGGGATGAAAGCAAATACAACAAGCCTATCTAACGTTTAAACAGATATATTTTCTAATAAGGGACTAACTGAAATGTATTCTTTATCTTTGATAAGTAAGTATAAAAATATGGAACAATAATAAAAATTACCTTTAAAAGTGATTACTTTGTGCACTAGAGTTCTTTGTCATACTGATAACTATCAAGTGATATTGGTTATTATTAAATAATAATTTACAGAGTTTTACTTGTTATTTTCAGGCGAAAACATTCTAGTTGTGTACTGTTTTATTTTTCACTAAGACATAAACAATCCCCATTGCCAAAATTGTATTGATTGGAGCTTCTGTACAAATAAAAAATGTATTAATAAACAGAAAGTGACTAATCATGTGATCAGTAAAACTATATGATCTTATTGGAAAGACCACTAGTCTACATTCAGGGAATCTAGATTATAATCTCAGCTTCATCACAGTCAATGAGCTAAGAGAATCCAGAGTCAGAGAGAAAGGTATTTTACAGGCCATTTAGTTCAAACCCTCAGGAGAGGATCTGAAGACAGAGAAGTTCATTGCATACCTCCTGATTCTTCTCCCTGTATCACCTCCACCTCTATTGTCTAAGAATTTACTAAGACAAACTTTTAAAAATAGAAAGTACAGTTCACAACTAATTACATTATGGAACTATCTCATGTCCTGATAACACTGAATGAATCTTCACAGGACAGCATGATTGTTAAAATTATATAGTTAATGTTAGCCTTCAAATTTTGAAATTTGAATGCAAAACTATCTTGTAAAGATTTCTTGAGTGTGACCAATTATAGCAAATCATTGAATTTTCACTCATATACCTTCATCACATATGCCACCAATTTTTTGGCCCTAATATTACTATTTAGTATTAATAACTAAACAAGATGGAGTGAGTCAGTGTAGTGGAGGTGGGTGGAGAGCACGATGTGTGAATTCAGAGCTTTATATCCTTCTATCAATTATTCATTCATTCTCCTAATTAGTCAACACATATTGACTGCCTGCCTGAAGACTCTAGGATACAGAAATGAACAAGACATGGCTGCCTCCAGACCTACAATCCAGGATGAGACAGACATGTCAGCCTAGGATTACTGTGCAGAACAGGATGTGCTGTGAGCGAGGTAAGAACAAGGTACAGCAAGGACACAGGATGATGCAGATGCAAGCTGCTTAGCAAAGGACAGGCTACCAGGAGACAGCACCTGGACTTAACTGCTTAGAGGATTAATAAATATTAAACATTTTATGGACGCTTACAATGATAGATAATATTTTATCTCTTTCATATTTACAATAATGTATTTACATGTATGGTGTTGATAATACTTACAACGATAGATAATATTACCGTAGGTAACATTTTACTGATGCCAGGTGCCATTCTAAGCACTTTACATCTACTGACTTATTTAATCCTCACAACCACCCCTGGAAATAGGTCTCACTATTATCACCATTTGGTACATGAAAGAACCCAGATTCAAGGTCACAGTGGCCAAAGTGAAATTTGAACTCAAACAGACTCTGGGTCATGACAAAGCAAAAGGAGCGAGAGTGAACAAAAAGAGGATGAGACAAGGACACAGACGTCAGCAACAGCAAAGCACAACAGCTGTGGGTGACATACGAACAACTGTGAGTTTATCCTAAAGCCTATAAATTATGCAAGGCTCTTCAGTGTGTGGGCAGTAGGACCTGGGCTCACACAGGCTCACTTCATCCCTTTGCTCACACAGCTACCAGAAATGTCCTTCCTGCATCCCTGCTCTTCCTAAATTCTGTCCCATCCTTTAAAACCTCTCTCCTCTGTGACACTCTCAGCTCATAAAACCACCACCCAACTCTTCCAGCACAAAGAGCCCGTATCACACAATTCAATAATTCTGTCCGTTATTGTGCAATGCCTTTTCACGTGTATTTATCCGATCACCCCATATACATCACACACACTCTTAAAGGCGAGAAACCATGCCCTATTCCCCTTCTGTGCTCCCGCAGCATCCAGTTCACCCAGTGAGCACCTAGACGTGACTCACACAATAAAACTTTCTTTAGAATAAAAACCGATAGATGGACCAAATGTAGGAACAGTGCAACCTGTTGTTATTACTGTTCTTCAGAACCGAAATTTCCCAACCGCCCCATCCGGTCTTTCTGGGCACTTGTATAATCAAGAGATTTAAATCTCAACAATAGATAATTATAACTTGCTTGGCAAATGCCCATACTGTTGCCCAGATCAATGGGGGGAAGAAAGATAAAATCATAAGAATAAAATACAACACATATATTAGCTCTCTCCGATTTTCTAATCTTTTCATAACTAGGGTTATTTTCAAGAGCATCAATATATTTTAAGATTAGAAGGTCTCTTCAGGGTTCATGATGTCCTCCTCCACCTCCTAATTCATCAATCACCAGTCTTACTCTTTAAACAGGATTTAATTTTAAAATTAGCCTTGATACCTTGAGAGACTATTTTTTAAAGATCTCCCAAGTAGGAAATTCCATATCCTTCCACATTAATTCATTCCACTCAGCCAATTCTTCCCCAGGTGTAATCTAAACCCTACACACTGCAGTTGGGTCCCATTTCCTTTTGTTTTAACCCCTACTGTGTTAATGAAGAATAGTTTATTATCTTCAAGGATGACTAAACCATCCTTAAAAAAAAAAGTACTATTAAATAACCCAGCCTCTCTTGTTTAGTTGAATAATAAAAGTTATTTTAACCTATACTTATAGATCTTATTTCCTATTTATTTTTATCTTCACTACTAAATAATTTCTAAGTCATCTACATTCTTTAGTGCAAAATCTAGAGCTTAAAAATGGGGCCTAGGGACTGTCTGCCCAGCGGTAGGCATAACTGGAGGATGAGCTCATGGTGCCTGACTTCTGCACTTCTATTCCTGCCTCTCATTGTGATGTCCCCACTCCTTACAGAGCTACTTTCTTATTTCACTGCCTGATAGTCATCTCTAAAATATCTGTCAGCCAGACTGAAGAAGATTATAAAGCAAGGATACCTTTTTAGTAATTATCGTTCTGCCCCAACCACTTGACACTCTTAATCAAAATTCTCTTGTGAATCTTTTATGATTTCCTCACATTAGTTAGAAATCTACATTCACGATGCTGACCCTGTCCTTCAAGATCTATGCTATTATTAGCAGCAAATTTAATGAGTATGTTTTTTTCTTTTCTAGATGACAATTTTGTCCCAAACTGCACCCTTCTCCCAAGTCAGTATGTATTTTCCTAACCATGCTCTGAGTTTGGTCCTCAATCCAGTGAGCCTCCCTAGGAAAACTGTAATCTGATCCCCTGAGAGAATGATGAGTGTTTCTTATCGAACATAATTTTAAACAGGTTAATGTCAAAATAGACTTCGCCAGGTGTTCCAAACACTAGGGTCCTAATCAATGAGTCCAATGAGTCCCACAAGGTTCTTTTCTTCATGATGACTTAGTAATCTGTCCAAGTTTTTTTTTTTAAGCTTTAATTCAGGTCTACCATTTTTTTAAACATTTTTTATTGATTTATAATCATTTTACAATGTTGTGTCAAATTCCAGTATTGTAGAACAGATAAACAAGATTACACTGTATAGCACAGGGAAATATACACAAAATGTTATGATAAATCACAGAGAAAAAAATGCGACAATGAGTGTGTATATGTCTATGAATGACTGAAAAATTGTGCTGAACACTGGAATTTGACAGGTCTACCATTTTTAATTTTAAAAATTGTATTAGTCTGCTAGGGTTGTCATAATAAAGTACCACAGACTGGACTGCTTAAACTGAAATTTATTTTCTCATAGTTCTGGAGGCTAGAAGTCCAAGACCTAGGTGTTGGCGGGGCCAGTTTCTTCTGAGGCCTCTCTCCTTGGCTTGTCGATGGCCATTTTCTCCCTGCGTCTTCACATGGTTGCCCATCTGCGCATGTCTGTGTCCTAATCTCTTTTTATAAGGACACCAGTCATATCGGATTAGGACCCATTCCAATGATCTCATTTAATCTTAATCACCTCTTTAAAGACCCTACCTTCAAATACAATTACTTCTGAGGTACTGGGGGTTAGGATTTCATCAAATAAATTTGGGGCACAAATTCAGCTCATAGCAAAACACATACTTATTCATTACTACCTTCCCTCCTCCAGTAAATATAATATTGTTGATAGTTTGCCGGAAATGCATCTCTGCCTTGCTTTAGTGGAGTTGACTGGTCTATATTGCCAAGATCACTTAAGCCTTAAATATAGCCTTGGTAATATTCCTAATTATTTCCATTTCAAATGTAGTTCTGTATGCAAAAACTTCTCTCTCTCTTTTTATTTTCACCTGTCATTATGTTTTACTTTATTTTCCAAAAGTATGCTTAGCTCTTTTGGACAGCTTGGCTCCTTAAGCCCTCTTAGTATAGAGACTTTTAATTTTTTTTTTTTTGTAAACTAGCTCCCTAAGATTATTGAAACCTGATTTCTGAAACATATTAATTTTACTTAACTGAGAGAAAAGAATCTATGCAGTAGTTTACAATCATCAAAGACATGAATCATTGAATTAAGAGATGAAGACTCAAGAGTTCCCAGTCTCAGATCCATGTAGAACTGCTGGGTTAGAATGCTGGAATGTGTTTCCCCAACATTGTCGTAGATACTCTTCTCCTTCTAACCAGTTCCTCACATGAATCATTCATTCCTTTAATACTCCCTCTGTGTAGATTATTTCCGGTCCATCTTGTATACCCACCCACATTCTCAGCTTTATTTTAGGCACCTCTACCTTAATGTCCACCCACATCATTAATGACCCCTTCAAATCTGCTCCTTCTCCAGGTGTTTCCACTTCTCTTGATCCCTAGTCTCCTAGTTACCCAGGCTGGAAATTATAAATAGACGTGTGGTTTTTCTCTTCCTTCACTAAACCATCTTCCATTTTGCTTTCATTTCCATTGCCATCACCCTCCTTTAAGGCTTCATTACCTCTGACTTAAATCACTTGCTAGTCATGTAACAAGCATCTTACTTAATGAATTTCTCTCCCACCACCCTCATCACCCATTCAATCCAAGCCCCTATCTACTGCTAGACCGGGATTTTCAATAACAAGCTGCATAGAGAAGGGAATGCAGATAAGGAAAGAGCCACTTTCTTAGAGATAAAGAAGAGAGATTTTTAAAAAAAGGAAAAGTTGCTTCCCTTAATTTAACACCTCCTGATTCAAATTTTATATATGTATATCTGTATCTATCTATCTATATTTAATGCCTTCCAAAGCCTACTGAACAAAATTCAAATTTTTACCCTAGGTAAGGTGTTCAACGCCATCTGTATTCTGGCACTAATTTCCACACAATTCTCCTCTTACTCTAAAATAATGGACATTTCATCATCCCTTCCATATAACCTGTGCTTCCGTAGCAGTATACCTGCCATCCACCCTTTCAAATGCTTTCTCTATTCTAGTTTCTTCTCATCATTCAAATTTAAGTTATTATGTGAAGCTTTCTCTAAGGTGTTCAGATATGAGGGACTTATACTCAAACCATCCTCTAACCTAGGAGTCTCCAGATTAGTATACACACACCCCCAAGAGAAGAGTAAATGATCCACTGGAGTGTGGAAAGAAAATATTTGAACATCTTTTACCGTTACTTTTAAAAATAAGAAAGAAATGAAAGGCGACTATTATTTAATAGACATATTGATACCAGGACCCTCACTAGGTCCATGCATCAGACATGGATGCCATGGAAAGTAGCCTTCAAAAGTCTGGAGTTCCACAGTGAGGAAGCATTTGCTGTGACACATATCCATCACTCATTTTCAGCATATTACGACCAATTGCAGTTTATGTAGATTTTTAGATAGTCTTGTCTCACTTTTAATTAAACTAAGTCTCACAACAAGCTTAATATTTTTTTCTACAAGACCCTGCAAATTAAAAATAATATTATAATGTAAGCACCAGCAAACAAGAATTAAATAGCAGACATAACATTCCCCCTCTCCCAACATGAGCTCTACATCAACCACATTAGATGCAAAAACAATGTCTGCTAAATCAGATCTGACACATAAATCACATTCCTATTGCCAAGCAGTTTATTAATAGTATATTTAAGAAAGTAAGAAGAGTTTTTAATTGCACAATAAAATTAAAATCATTTCAAAAAATACTGCCTATTTCATCTTTACAATATTTTTCTAATTTCCAGTTTTGTATATGATTATAGTGTATGTCTATATTAGCATAAGAGTACATACATGTGATTTACATATAAATCTCATATACTTAGATATGCAAAAAAATTTTATTAATGGGCTACACAAATAAACAGTGTGGGGAATCGCTCTCTTTTGAAATGACAAAGCACTGTTTATACCTCTATTTTTGGCAGGTGTGGGCAGGTATGTAGGTTTCTTTATCTATTTTTGTAAAAGAGGTACTGGAGATTGAGCCCAGGACCTCCTGCATGCTAAGCATGTGCTCTACTGCTTGAGCTATACCCTCCCCCTACAGTTTATACCTTTTTAGAGGAATTCATTACTTTCCATTTTTTAATTATTTTTAAAAATTTATACAATTTATACAATTTTAAAGGTTACTTTCCATTTAGTTATTACAGAATATTGGCTATATTCCCCATGTTGTGCAATACATCCTTGAGCCTGTCTTATACCCAACAGTTTATGCCTCCTATTCTCTCACCATTATACTGCCCCACCCCCCCTCCCCACTGGTAACCACTAGTTCTTTATATCTGTGAGTCAGCTTCTTTTATGTTCTATTCACTAGTTTGTTGTATTTTTTAGATTCCACATATAAGGATATCACACAGTGTTTGTCTTTTTCTGTCTTACTTATTTTACTTAGCATAATGCCCTCCAAGTCCATCCATCCATGTTGCTGCACATGGCAAAATTTTGTTCTTTTTATGGCTGAGTAGTATTCCAGTGTGTGTGTGTGTGTGTGTGTCACATCTTCTTTATCCAGTCATCTGTTGATGGACACTCGGGTTGCTTCCATGCCTTGGCTATTGTAAATAGTGCTTCTATGAACATTGAGGTGCATTTATTACTTTCTTACTTTTATTATAGCTACTTATAAACAGACATTTTCTGGCTCCTCATCTCTTCTAAACTATCTCATTCACATTTAATTGTCCACCATGTTTAACACACCTATTGAATACATTAGTGACTAATTGTTCTATAGATGTTCTATAGAAGGCTGGATGAGTAAATGGGATGATGGATATGTTGTGGTTCAAAGTGCTATTTAAATGTGTCCCTAGTTGGATTATGAAGAAAGAACACTTATGATAGCACCCCTAAGGCAAGACGGGATAAAGAGCATCTTCAGTGGAGCTACAAGAACAAACACAGGAGTCCAGATTTCCCTGAGAAGAATGTCATGTTTCAGGAAGTAGAAAGAGGGCAGAGTCTAAGTTAGTGGTGGCAACAGTTTTCCCCTTTGAAGAGAACCAGGGCCCCTGACATATTCTCTTTCCAATCCCCCAAAGAAAAGTGCCCAGCTGCTCTCATCATCAGCAGAAGTTTTCTTCTGACATGTGTTCTCTGAATTGCCACCTCTGCTACACGCACTCTAACCCAGGGCCTGGTTTGTTACCTGAAATGAACTGACTGACCAGGAAATGCATTTTCACTGCTTTTTTTAGATGAGCATCACAGCTCCGTTCCCAGTATAAATGTTCATCACAGTAGCGACATTAAAACTATCATGCTGGACAACCACCGATGATGAAACATTTTAATCACAAAAGTCCTTCACAAGTTGAGCACTGTAATGATCAAGGTTTCAGCATCTCCTACATTTAAGGAGACATGCCAGGCAGCAATAGGTGATAAAGCCTGAAAATGAAGTGTAGGAACAAGTTTGAAGGAATGGAGGTTGCTGAAGAAAAGGTGTCTGAATCTGATATGAAAACTGTAGCACATACTGCATTCAAAGCAAGGGATGAGGTAATAGGATGAACTCATGTAGGGAAACAAAATCCAACTGCAGCATCTACAGAGATGGAGGAAGAGGAAGGGAATGCACACCCCCAGTGCTGGGCACATGCTATTTGGGTGCACAGATGTTTTATTGAATTTCACAACACTACAGTGTTTCAAACACCTTAGTCCCTTTGTTTCTGACAATTCCTAGCTAAACACAGAGTTCGTGAGTCCAGAAATCACAAAGACTAAAGCCAGGTTCAGACATGAAGTTGCCTCCCACTGCTGAGCCAGAAGGTGACTGGAAGAACAAAGGGGTCAAGTCAGCCAGCAAAGCTGCCCTGCCCACACACCCACTACTCAGCATCACAGCATCTCGTGGCTTGTAGAGGGTAAGGTGAGCTCTGAGATGACAAAGTCACAGGGAGTCCCGGGAGGGGAACAGATGCCCCTGGAACGTGCCAGATCCAGCTGCAGATGAAGTGTGATGACTCTGCGGAGTGTTAAGAATTGACTAGCTGCACAGTTGAGAAGGAGAAGGGAAATCTGAGGCATACCAGAGACTCTCAGAGTGAGAATGTAGGTATGTTATCACTTCACTGAAGCTCAGCTAAAAGCCGGATCAGCCTGTTCCAGGTGGCTCAGAGATCCCTGTGTGCCTGCACACCAGTCCAACAATAGAGCTCTTTCTGTGGGGTATGCTCGCACAGTGGGGGAGGTCACAGAGCTCCTCATAGCTACAAAAGAAAGGTGTTAAAGTCAAGTAAAAAAAAAAAACAGACTTGAGGTACACTTTGGCAAAAGATTTAGCAATTTCTTATAGTTGCATATAAAACCTATCCATGCCATGTCAACTCCCATTCTTACAATATCCAAGAGAAATGAAAACATATGTCCACATGAAGACTTGTACAAGAATGTTCATAGCAGCCTTATTTATAATAGCAAAAAGCTGGAAACATCCCAAGTGTCCATCAACAGGAGAATGGATAAACAAATTGTGGATACATATAATAAAACACTTCTCAGCAAAACAACAACAATAAAAAACTTTTGATACACAAAGAACATATGAATCTCACAGACATTATGTTGAACAAAAGAATCCTGACACTAAACAACACACACTGTGTTATTCCATTATATAAAGCTGTAGAATCAGCAAAACTAATATATAATGAAAAAAAATAGAACTGTAGTTGCTGGGGAGAGAGAGAAAGAATTGACTGGGAAAAGGAACTTGCTGGGATGATGGAAATGTTCAATTTCTTTATAGAGATGTGGATTACACTGGGTATGCATTTATCAAAACTCACTGAACTGTGTACTTTACATTTGTTTTACTGTATGTAAACTATACCTTAAGAAATAGTAAACAAATGTTTAAGTCTAGTTAGTAGATTTTTTTCCCCTCCCCAGTGGTATGCGTTAGCAATTCTTAAACTCATTTCTGTGCATTTAAATCTTGAGCAACTGAATAAATATATTAAGGAGAATGAGATTCAAGTTTCACACCACTGTAGAAGCAAGTTACAAATATGGAAAAGAGAAGATAAGAATGTGCACTGCTATGTTAGATAGGAGTTGAAAGCACCAGTATGAACTCATAGTTTTAAATAGATGAATGGATATAAATGGAGATAGATAGATAGATAGATAGACAGACAGATAGACAGAGTCCCAGCTCTGTCCATGTGAGAGGACTTAGAAGCAATGATCCTAGTGAAAATGAGTGTATGTAGTACTTATATTTGGCTTCTAAATAATAGTGGCTTCTCCACTAAAAAAAAAAAATGCTGGGGATCCATGGGAAAGGTTGATTATAGAGATGGAGCAGAGGAAGTTCAAGATGAGCCTGGATGTTATACAGAAATTAAGAAAGCGGTCAAAGAATGATGGGAATCTCTCAGAAGGACACAAAGTCCTAATTTCTGCTTCCACTTTGACCTTAATATCAAAAACAAGCTAAATAGCCTACAGTCATAGTTTTTTTTATTTTTTATTTTTGGTAAACTCATCAAATATTGAGGATAGAAGAAGCCAGAAGGAACTGAAATCTAGAAAGAGACAAGCTCCTCATGAGAAATGCCCTACAGCTTCTATCTTCTTTTGTAGGGAAGTACAACTAGGAAGAAGCCACCATTAATGGATTTAAGGAGAAACTTACTGAACTTTGAAAGAATTTTAAAGACTAAGGGGCAGTTGGTGCGATGTTTAGAACCCTGAAGAGCTCTGTCTACACCTACTCGTCAGATCTTTCCGATAGGCCCTCAATAAATACTCATGCAAATGAGAATTGAGACAGAAGCCCTAAAATACAGAGGAGGACAGGAGAAATGGGAGGAACTGTTCAAAGCACTGTAGGTCCTTATTCCATACTTCTCAGAGGCTTCCCACATCTGTAGGAAGAACAGGAGAACCAAGAGAGACCCCTCTGGGGAGCAAGCACCCAGGGCCAGAGAGTCTCTATCAGCTCTTTGCCCTGCCTGTCAGAGACAAGTCAGGCTGAATCCCTTACAGGCGCTCTAAGCATTCATGAATACACTTTGCAGCACTCCAAAAGTTAGGGCAAAGCAGGAGAGCAGGGAAAGACCTCTTGAACCACAGAAAGCCAGGAGGCAGGTCTGAATAGCAAAGGGAACTCCTTAGCAACAAAACACTGGAAGCTAGTTTATAAAGCAGAACAAGATGCCAGTTAATTCAGAAAGCTAGAGATTGTTTGTACAAAGAGGTCTTGCCCTACCAAAGGTAAAGTACTAACTCATCCCTGAATCTTTAACCTAATGGTGAACTAAATCTAATTAAAACAACATTAAATTCCAGTCCCAGGTTAACTATCGTCTAGATGGACTACTGTCAGAAAAAAGGGTGTTTCCTTTCCTGGGAAGAAATATTATTTACTGCCATCTCTATTGTTTTGTTTTGTTTTGTTTTCTAGTACACACAATATACTGCATACAATCAAAAATTACAAAATGCATAAAGAAATTTTTTTTAATTTAAAGGAAATAGTAGCAGACACAGAGATGGCTCAGAAGTTAAAATTATATGACTGGGACTTTAAAATAACTTTGATAAAAGGATATAATGGAAGAGGTATATAACATATGTAAAGAGATGGGTAATTTTGGCATAGAAATAGATACTATTATAAGAGGAGAGCCAAATGAAATTACTAGTAATAAAATATATAATATCTGAGATAAAAAATTACATAATCAGCTTATCAGCAAGCTGGAAACAGTGAAAACAGTAAGTATAACAGATTACTATTGACAACAGGCCAATAGAAATCATCTAAATTTTAGTGCAAAAATGTGAAAAAATGGAGTAGGATTATCCAATAGTCTAAAGCATATGTTACTAGAATATCATGATGTGAATAAAAATTTTATTAATTATAAAGGGGAAAATAATAAGTTACAGTAAAGAAACTTAGCAGACACCACCTTAACCAAGTGACCAGTGTTAGCATCACCAATATTGGGATAAAGCAATACTACGTGCCAACAACGAGACACTGAGCACACCATACAACTTCAATGGTATAACTGCCCAGAAAGTGCTTAATATGAATCCCATTACAAGGAAACATCAGACACGCTGAATTTGAAGGACATTCTACAACTTAATTGACCTGTACTCTTCAAAAATGTTAAGATCAAGAACCGCAAAGGGCGAGGAGTCATTTCATATTTAAAGAGACATTACAGTTAACGGCAATTAGTGATTCTGGATTGGATCCTGGACAAGGGAAAATATCTATAAAGGACATTATTAGCATAATTAATTAAAATTCAATATGGACTGTGTATTAGATTATCATATATATCAGTGCCAAATTTTTTGCTTCTGATAATTGGATTATGGTAGGAGAATGCCTGTGTTCTTAGGAACTATGCCGTAAACTATTTAAGGATAAAGGGTCACAATGTTTCAAACTTTCAAACTCTCAAGTAGTAGTCTATCTATGATTACATACAATATGTATAATACATATACATACCCACACAAAGAGAATAAGCAAATGAACAAAATGTAAATAATTGATGAATCTGGAAAAAGTATTATTGGGATTTCTTATGAGATTCTTGCAACTTTTTCATAAGTCTGAAATCATATCAAAATACAAAATTATCCCCAAAGAGTACCCTTGAAAAAAAAAAAAAAAAAAAAAAAGATAGTGCCGGAGAATACTATACTGCTTAAGAAGTGGTTTCTAGAGCAGGCAGCGAGATGCCATGGTCAGGCAAGCAATCTGGCATTTCCCTGGTAATCAAAGATATGTGTCAATTCTGTGCAAATTCTGAAATGACATTAGCTTGAAACCTTGGGACTTTAAAACAGGAAGGAACTGCCCTAGCCTATCCTCCCCCTTTTATAGATAAGGAAACTGAAGTTAGGTGTGAAGTCCAAGCGTCTCTGAGGAAGATCTATGCCTTCTGAGTCAGCCTCATTTCTCGTGCATCCATTCTTCATTCATTCATCATGTTTCCTTCTGAAAAATGTTAAGGCTCTCCCAGCAGCCTTGCCACAGCTACCTTCCCTGTAAGTCACTCTGCAGCTCTAACCCTTAGTCTGAGCAATCTCCATAATTCGACAGGGAGATGCATGTCTCCATAACGTCATGGAATTCCTCGTAGAGGGAGTTATTGGAGTTCTTGGCTGCCTGAGGGTTTTGCTGACTCCTGGGGGCAACATAACTCTTCACCACCTCTTCCTCCTCTCAGGTTACCTCTTCTGAGTACAGATTCATCTCAATTACCGTCCCTCCTATTTTTATTGACCGGCTGTTGAGATTTATTGAACAACCCATGTGTACTTATCACTCCCCTATCACACTGATACTATGACTTATTGCTCCCAATTTAGTGATTCCTTGATTAAGCACTCTTGAACTAAATGAAGGTGTGGTATACGTACAGAGAGGAGTAGGAAAAGATGGCCCTTCCTTTCTCAAGAGGCATTCAGCAACATGTGACTATGTGACTTCTGGTGGACACACCAGGCTAATAAGGAGAAATTTTGGATTCCAAATTCATGTTGACCTATAACTAGCCTGATTATTCTCTGTGGCCACAGGGTAAGTCCTAAATTCACAGCCAAATCATAATGAGAGTCAACAGAATTTCCTCCTTCCCTAGAAAAATATTTTATAGCAATGATCCCACTGGAGACCTGATCTTCTCTTCTTCTAGGTGAAGACCAGTTTGGCCACAGCTGTAATTATTATTTTGACCACTAGTTCCAGTAGCAGTAGTGTTTTCTTAGTGGATCATATATAATAGACATTAATATCTGTCTCCTGAAAAATGACTCATTGATAATAACATCTTTGCAGTCACCCAGACACAATGGGCTGGGAATAAGGGGGCTTCCTCTGCTGCAAATCACTGTGACCCTGCACTTCCACCATCTCCCTACCATCAGTAACTTTGTCTTTTGGTCCTTATTACTATTTCCTCCATCTTCCTCTACTATTGAATTCCTCCTGAGACCTCTCTGGTGCAGTCCTGCTAGCACTTGAACTTGGAAGAAAAAAAATTGCCCTGATGGAATTAAATAAGCTGATATTCAAAGGAAAAGCAGGATGGAAGTAATGAACAGAAATAATTAGGTGATAATAGAGATAATGAGATGAACATTTCCAACCACCAACTGGCACAAGGTTGAGCTGACCATTGGTTTTTTATATTCTGTAATGTTTGTAGCAGTATCTTTCACATAATCTCTAGAAGACATATTCTCCATAACATTTGTTAACTCAGTGACTTCTAATATGTATGTGTCGAAGGGACAGCATTCAGCTTTTACTGGAACTAAAAGGGGAAACCACTTAGTATTTTTTTAATCTTAGTCAGCACACTTTTCACATACCCCCAACACACACACGCACATGCACACACATACGGTGATGTGTAAAGATCAAGGACTTTGGTAGCAGACAAACTTGATTTCAAATCCAGTTCTGTCCTGATTGTATCTGTTACCTTGAGAAAGTCACTTAGTCTCTGTAAGGTCCAGCTATCTTGTCCATAAACAAGATTAGGTGAGATAATGTAAAATTCACTTGCAAAAGTTATATATTCTTCCACTTCTCTTTCTAGTATTTTCCTTTTGGTAACTATTTACGTTTATATAAATTAGTCCCTCAGACTGTTAGTGTGATTTTATATGTGTCACATATAAAATATGTTATAAAACTTTACAGAAGCTAGTGGTACTTTAAACACATGACCACATGGACATAGTTTTCATGAGTAAGACCATGCCACTCTGTTCAAATTTTCTCACCCCAATTTTCAGCCATGACTGTCTGGACTCAGAGAAGCACACATACATGGAAAAAGCAATACTGCTCAAAGTTTTCCACAGTCAGGCATGCGTTCATCTCCCTTAGATCACTTGGTGTGTACGCCAGTGACCCAGGAAGAAATCACCACTGGAGGCTAATATCCTGCACCTAGTGTGTTGGGGCCAGCATCCACCCTTATTCAGGAGATGTCCACAGAGCCACTTTGGGGCTCATTCCCACTCCAGAGATCCATAAAGAGATGGTGAAATAAAGCAACTTCAAGACTCACTCTGCTCCCAATACATTCCATCCCTTGGAGTGGTTAAGGAGAACCTGTCCAGAGCCAGATGTCCGAATTCAAAGCCTGGCACTGCTGATTACATCCTCCGTGACTTTGTGGGAAATTGTTTAGTCTCTCCATGCCTTAGTTTCTCATTCCCAAAATGGGGATATTTATAGACTCTATCTCAAAGTGCATTGGAAGAATTACATAAACTAATATATTTAAAGCACATAGCCCACACCTGGCACCCTGGAAACTGTCATCACAAGGTATGGCAGGCTTGGTCCTGGGACAGACCAGGCTGTACCTGAAGAAACTTAAAATTCTCGTCCACTATTGACTCACAGCACTGGCTGGACATTTCTCAGCTCAAGAAATGTGGGTGTTAATAAGTCTATAAGTACATGTGTCCATACCAGAAAGCATGGCTGAGTCTACCTAATCTTCTCCTTTTTCATTATGCATTTCTGGGTCACAGGGACCCATTGTGTGTGTCATGGATATTGGTTGCACCAAATACCCGTACAAGTTAATTCACTCCCACAGAGAACAGAGAAATACAAATAGTTTAGATGAAAATAGGGGTCTCTGGGGCTGACCTAATTTTTCTTTTTTTTTAGAAGCTGTGTATTTAGGTTTCGATGCTTGGCCCTAGGGATGGCCATGCCCAAGGAAGCTGGTCATTGGTGTCCAGGGCCTGTCAGGAAGGTCTTGCCCACCATGACTCTCCTCCTGGCAAATGTGGCAGAAAATTGCTGTCTTGCCCTTCTTCTCAGCATCATGGCACTATCCTGAACACACTGAGGAGTAGTGGGGTGTGACTGCCCCCTCACCTCGTGAGAGCTGTTACGCAGGTATGACTCCCAGGCCAACAAGAGGCAGGTCCCAGCAGCACTCCTCTAGGACGGTGTTTGTTGGGGAGGGAAAGGTTTTTAAAGGTGAATTTGGGATTTTAAATATCCTCCCCACCAAAAGAAACTTTTTCCTTCCTTTACAGGTGAATGATAACTGTACTAATATTTGAATTCTTTTTTTGAATAGATAGACACTAGATAATAGATGGATAGATAGATAGATAAGCAATAGATAGACAATTAATAGATAGCTAATAGATAAATGATAGGAAGATATACAAAAGATAAGCAAAGATAGACATGCAAAATCTATACTTATATTTTTAGTATATATGTATGCATGTATGCATATATCTTTGTATATTATGTATATGTTACTGTCATTTATAGCTGAGTATGTATTTCAGAATGGGAGAACCACACAGTTATGTAGGGTTTGGTTGATCCTTGGTCTATGTGGCCTTAGTTTTCAACAGTGTGGTGCTTCACAGAGAGGACCTGACCTGAATGAGGAAGAACATGAAAACAAAGAGAATAAAGCAGAAGCCAGCAGTGCAAAAGCAAGAGAATGTGATGGAGTCCACATTGCAAACAGGCAAGGTGAAGTGTTAACGGCAAAATCAAGGTCACACATATCCTACAAGGGCTTTGTGATGGTTCATTTCTCGTCGCCCACTTGTGAAGTGCAATCAGGAACAAAATAGCTTACGACTGGTATTGCAGGAAGTGAAATTGCCCAGAACATATTTTAATAAGAAAAAGGAGATGCCAATAGCAGAAAAATGTAAACAGAAAATCCAAACCACTCACTAACTAACCACAGTAAATAAGCTCCAGCCAATGTGGTTAATTATGGGCAATAAGGGGCAAAAGCTTAAAGAAAAACATACAAAGTTGTTCAAGAGAAAAATGCCATCCTTTGTTATTAGAAAAAGGGGTGGGGCATGGGAATCGAAAATCCAGAAAGTTCACTTGTCTATTTTTGTTGTTTTGATTCAGGGCAAAATAACTCCTTAGCTTAATGTAGTTCAACTAACAGATATCAAACAAGACATATAAAACACAAGAGGCTAGAGCTTTTGATGAAATCATGAATAGATAAGAACTAGATACTTAAAGAGACTCATGGGGAGAGGAAGTTATGACATCCTTCTTTGAAGGCAGCTTCTCCTTTTATTTCATTGAGTTAGTCATGTTGGAAGAAAACACCGTAAAAACTTTAATGAAGCAATAAAACTCACTTTGAAACCTTTTGCATATGGTTTGTTTTTCTCACAGAGCAGCTCACAATTATTTTCATGTAAAAAAGGAACAGCCCTCGTAACTGAATTTTGGTTACTTATTAAACATTTACCTTAGCGACCACATATAAAACAGATATCAAAGGCACTTTCAATTTCGCCATTAATCTAGTGCACAAATGGCAGCCCAATCTGCTATATGGGCCAGGGACCAACCAAGAAGTGTTTCCTGAGCCTTTGCAATCAAATGTCCCCTTGTCTTAAAAATGCTTTACAGGTATCAACTGGTAGTAATCTACACATTGCCTGAGAGCTCTCTAGCTTCTCTTTGTCCTCCAAGTCTATGTAGATCACCTTTGAGCATGGCTTCCACTCAAAGGTCTATGCTTCTCCCAAAGCCATGCTCCCCTAAGATACATAGCTCTCCACCTAGCTTCCCTTCTTGCTGCAAAGCACAGCTTCAATTCCGTCTCTTCTACAATGACCCACATCGTTTAATCAAAAGGCAATGACATACAGATTGCCAGCAAGCTAACATAAGCAAGAACTTTAAGCTGTCATCACCAATAAGATGACCCATGGGAGAAATTACTACTCTATATTTGTTTACCCATCATGAGGACAGAAGTGATGTTTTCGTTTCAACTCTATAAAGAAGATATTATAGCACCATAGAGCCCTCAACACCAGATGATAATGTTAAATTTTTTTTTTGGTAACGAGTAATAAGAAGGAAAATAGATGGAGGGTGGGGGAATTGGACCTTTAATTGATTAAAATGGTAGAGATGATATATACATGACATATAATGACACATATTTTATATATACATATATATATATACATATATATATTAGTTTTCTAGCTATAATAGCTTGCAGTCTGTAAGTCATTTAATATTCATGTCATAAAACCTCAATTATATATCTAAGTGTAACTTAATATGTAAGTTTATAGTTTAATATTTTCACTTCACTAAAAATTATCTTGATTATCATTATATTGTGTAAGTTCAAGTACTAAGGATACTGAAAGAGCCCACTGGTGGACTTTCCCCCCATTCTTGCAGTTCTGTTCACTATGGTGTCCTACTGGTTTAAAGTCACAAATGCCTCTCCTATCTATTTCCTTTTTCACTGGCTATTTTCTTGTTCTAAACTTACCTCTGTCTTCTTTTTTCTCATTATGAAAGTGAGAGTCCCCTTTCCTGGTTACTGGGTATTCCAGATGAAAAACAGAATTTGGACCAGGAAAATGTGAGTTATAAATGGGGACTCATGGATTTCCCCCCTTAAAATTTAAGTTCTCCAGACAAAACACAGGTCTTTATTTCCAAATTTTTAAAGGATTTTTCTCCTGGATTTATATCCTAAGCCTATATTTCCAAGACTCAAGAGTTGTGGTTCTTTTTGTCAAGTTCTATGAAATGATTGACTAATGTTATTTCCACCATTTACTTAAAGTGTCCTGTGAAAGTGTCAGGGCATCACAAGTATCCAATGTTAGCTACTGATTTAGGGGAAATTTATAGCACTTTTTTCCTTTTGTGGTTCATTACCAAGTCAAATTTACAAACTAATTCCTTTGAATTTACCACACTTCTATCTTGGGAATTAATAACATTCCCTTCTATTTGAGAAAACATTTCTTCCAGCTACTTGGCAATTGTGGTTGCTACTGTGTCCAGTGGAATACTGCTAAACTAAGAAAGTATGTTTCTATATCTAATTTAAAATCCAAAAAAAAATCCCACTTTAATCTAGAAAGAAAGATAATAGAATTGAGAAACCCCAAACTTTTTTTCTTTCTATATTCTGCTAAAGAATTTCTCATCCTTCACAATATTGTCAAGAGCACTGACACTATTTATAATAGCCAAGACATGGAAGCAACCTAAATGTTCATCAAAAGATGAATGGATAAAGAAGTTGTGGTATATATATGTAATGGAATACTACTTGGTCATAAAAAATGAAATAATGACATTTGCAGCAACATGGATGGACCTAGAGATCATCATACTAAATGAAGTCAAGAGGAAGACAAATATCATATAATATCACTTATATGTGGAATCAAAAAAAATGATACAAATGAACTTATTTACAAAATAGAAATAGACTAATAGACATAGAAAACAAACTAATGGTTCCCAAAAGAGAAAGGGTGAGGAGGAGGGACAAATTAGGAGTTTGGGATTAACAGATATACACTACTATATATAAAGTAAAAAACAAGGACATACTATATAGCACAGGGAACTATATTCAATATCTTGTAATAACCTATAATGAAAAAAATCTGAGAAAGAATATATATATATATGTGTGTGTGTGTGTGTGTGTGTGTATAACTGAATCACATTGCTGTACACCCAAAATTAACACAACATTGTAAATCAACTATATAGCAATTAAAAGAAAAAAAATTTAAAGAGCATTGGCAATGCTATGTGGGTCAACTTGTTTCTACTCTAGCTCTGCACTTGACTTTAGAAAAGAAGTGAGCAACGGAGAAAGCCACTAGCTTTGTCTTTCAAAATGGTCAGTCTCTCTCTCTCAGAGTTGCAGCCACACCCAACACAAGACCAACTGTCTGAAAATGGCAGCTCTTTTGAAGTGAGATTCAGCTAAATATTCTCCTTTGAGATTTAATTATTAACAATGGTGTTATTTACATATAGGAGGAGGAAAAGTACAAGAGGAATTCTGCAGCATGTGAACTCTCAATCCTCTTATTTTACCTGATATATTTGCTCCATTTTGGGCTTCTTGGCTTGACCAAGAGCAACATCAATCAGTATTTGATTTTTTTCCAATTTCTCTGATCATTTTCCTCAGTCTATCTTGTGTCCCATAAAACATCAGGTTTCCCATAGTATCAGTACTCCCTGGCAAGTAAAGTTGAGCATTCAAGAAACATACTAGGAAAAGTCAAGAGTGGAACATTTCTAAAAATAATCTCCAAGTTACTAGCAAACAGATCATTTTGGTTTGATAAGTTTTCAGAACATAGGAAAAGGTATAAATTCAATATGAAAGAACCCAGCATAGAGGAGGCTAACCATAAAGATCAAGAACTAATTTAATTAAGAAGTGCAAGCCTCCAGTTACAAATGAATCATGGGGATGAAATGTATAGTATAGGGAATATAGTCAATTATATTGTTAACACCTTTGTATAGTGACAGATGGTAGCTAGACTTATCATGGTGATCATTTTGTAATGTATAGAAATATTGAATCACTATGTTGTGCACCTGGAACTAACATAGCATTGTAAGTCAATTACACTTCAAAATTTTTTTTAAAAAGACATGTAGACACTGGGAGGAAATGCATCAAAATGCTAATGGTGGTTATCTCTGAGGGTGGGGATTATAGGTGATTGTTACTTTTTATTTCATGCTTTATGAGGTTCTATATGTCTGCAATGAACATATATTGCTTGTAAAAATAAAAAGCAAGGTGTTATTAAAAATGAAAAAAGAACTAATTCAATCAGAAGAAAGCAAGTAAGGAAAGTGGAATCATTTACTGAAGCAGGTCCTGGTGAACGCCACTTGAGACATGCACTCTGTGTGTGTGTGAAATCACAAATCACAGACTCATAAAAGAGAACTGTGGAGCCAGAATGTTCCTTTGATTTCTTCTAGTCCCAACCTATTCAGGCACCAAGGAGTTACATGGCTTTTTTTTTTTTTAGCTATGTCTGGGAACTCTCAAATCATCTTTGATTATCTCTGTGATTCACAATCCCAGGGCAAAATATACTTTCCCTATTCTTCAATTAATGCATATTTAAGGATTTTCTGAAGAAAGTCATAAAAATAATAGATGCACTTAACTGAATATTGTGCCTTTCTTCTAAAGAATCCAAAAGCTTTTCTCTTCATTTCTCTCTAAATAATGTGATTTAATATATGAGAAAAAGGTACCACTATTTATGTATGTATATAAATGTAGAGCTGAGGCCCAGGGAGATGCAGCAAAAATTATGCCTTCCCTTTTTTTTCAAAAAATGAATCTTCTCACATAAAGTTATACACGCACTTTGAGCATTTTCCTTAGTCATTGTCATGAGTTTACAGTGAATGTCATAATTATACCAACACCCTCAACCTTACCAAATCCTTCTTGAATACTTTGGAACTATTTCGATGTGCTATATTATATATACATACATACGCATACACACACACGTATAAATGGCCTTTTGGAATTTATACTGCTGTGTTCATACTGACCAATTTCATTAGCATTCTCATATTGAGCATTATAAATCCACTTAATGACTGGCAAGGATTAGGGGTCCAGTCTGTGATCATGAAACAATGAAAAGCTTACTCCACACTGAGATCAAATGGATAACTTAAGTCTCATTAATGTCTTTATTAATAAAGCTAACCAGTTGTCATAAAATAGAAATGCAACAAAAGGTAAGCTCAAGGCATCTGATACCTAACTAGTAGCTCTCAACTTTATCAAGTGGTACCATAAAATATACACTGAGTTTACCATTAATAACTACTATGTTTTGTGAATCATTAATTTCAAGACTTCAATCTCTAAACAATATTAATTTATGTTTTGCTATAAATCTGCTACTTATAATTCTACTCATTGGTCTATTTCAGACTGAATTTCTCTGATTTGAAGACTTTCATTCTATAGACAGTGGTAACTAAGGCATTTAGAGAATGTTAAGTGCTTACTCAAAGTCAGACTTTAATAAAATGGTAAGCTGCTATCATTTGAATCCATTTAAGCTTGGTTTAATTTAAAGCTGTTAATTTTAGCCTGTATAAAATCACTTCCTAAGAAATTAGCAAATGCTAATGAATGATTACTATGTGTTAAGCACAGACTAAGCTCTAAGTAATTTTATTATCTCATTTGAACTTCACAACAACCCCATGAAGATATCATCAGGAGATTTTCCCCATTTTATAGATGAGAAAATCAATAACATAGAGTTAAAGATACGATTTAGCTTATGCCTATAACTAAATCTCCCCCTCTGTGTAGTCAGTTAGGGGATCATCTACAGAGTTTAAGGGCACTCTTTACACGCATGTGCTCACACACCTCGCTGCCTTACATGGGCACGCTACTCCATCATTAGAGGGTAAGTCCTTTGAGCTAAAGCATCATGTCTTCAGTAATCATAGCTAAAATATAAATGACTCTAAAACAGGTAACACACCACCTCAAGTCAGGCACACCAGAAGCAGAACCCAATGGGGATTTATGTGGAAGAGACGTACACACTTCCAGGGGATATCAGTAAGGATGAAGAGAACAGGAGAGGAACAGGGAAGAGGCCAAGCATTCTCTATGCCTGATTCAAAAGAGGAACCTTGAAGAGTAAGCTTTGTCTCAGCACTGTCTCTGACTCAAGGTAAGAGAGCCAGCCTTTTATAATCTTGCACTCCTCAGCTGTTCTTTAAAGCCTACTCTAGAAGGATGTAAATCTCTAGATTCTTGTGGGCAAAGAGATTCTGAAGTGACAGACACTGCTTATTGAAAGTGAAAGCACACAAAGCCAGGAGTCCCCCAAAATGGGATGAAGGGACTGATGGGGTCCTGGGTGGAGCACCAATATTGTCTGTACACACATTGAGCCTATTCATTTATTAGCATCTCCAAAAGAAAAAACATATGTTCCTGAGGGAAGAAGAAATGGGCTGGGTGTTTCTGTTTGAAGGCAGAAAGAAGAAATGGAAAGTCAGCCAGGGTTCATGGTTTGAGAAGGCATAAAGACATTGAGGGAATGGTCCTTGGGGCCATTCCAACCTTAGGGGAGGACCAAGGCTGCAAATTGAAGTTAGAGAAGAAAGAGCACATGCAATGACCACCACAATTTGACTTAGTCTTCTGTGGTCTCTCTTTGGTGATTAAGTGTTCTAAAATCTCAGCAGCCTTCCAAGGAGAGTTGCTACTCACATTCATGGGACTTTGATTATAATCATAGCTGCTAACTTGGTTTTTTATATTCAGAAGAAAACACAATAGTATTTATTTTAATATAAGCATACATTTAAAAATATTATAAGCCTACTAAATAAAGAAAAATAGCAAAATAGAGAATCCAGAAACAGAAACACATAAATATAGTTATCTGGTCTTTGACAAAGGAGCAAAGACAATACAAAAGAAAAAAGACAGCCTTTTCAAGAAATGATGCTGGAACAACTAGACATCCACATGTAAAACAAATGAATCTAAATACTGACTATACACTCTACACAAAAGTTAACTCAAAATGGATCACAGACTTAAATATAAAATACAAGATTATAAGACTTCTAGAAGATAACATAGGAGAAAATCTAAATGACCTTGGGTATGGCAATGACTTTACAGACACAACAAAGGCACAATCCATGAAAGAAGTAACTGATAAGCTGACCTTTATTAAAATTAAAACCTCTGCTCTGTGAAAGGCAATGTCAAGAGAATGAGAAGACAAGCCATAAGACAGGGAGAAAATAGTTGCAAAAGACACATCTGATAAAGGACTGTCATACGAAACATACAAAGAACTCTATCTCAAAAAACTAAAACTAGAACTACCATATGATCCAGCATTTCCACTTCTAAGAACAGATCCAAAGGAAACAAAAACACTAATTGAAAAAGATATCTGCACTTCCATGTTCACAGCAACATTGTTTACAATAGTCAAGACACGGAAAATAACAGTGCCCATCAATGGATGAATGGATAAAGAAGATGTTGTGTGTGTGTGTCTGTGTGTGTGTGTGTGTGGAATACTCTTCAGCCATAAAAATGAGGAAATTCTATCATTTACAACAACATGGATGGACCTTGAGGGCATTATGCAAAGCAAAGTAAGTCAGAGAAAGACAAGTATTATATGATCTTACTTATATGTAGAATCTAAATGAAATAAGTAAAAAAGTAAATAAATAAATAAATAAATAAATAACAAGCTCATAGAAGAAGAGATCAGATTTGTAGTTGCCCGAGGTGGGGATTGAAGGGAGGGGGAATTGGGGGAAGATGGTAAAAAGGTATAAACTTCCAGGTCTGAGATAAATAAGTACTAGAGATGTAATATACAACTTGATGACTTTAGTTAACATGATACACAGAAAAGTTAAGAGAGTAGATCCTAAGAGTTCTCATCACAAGGAGAAATTTTTCTTTTCTTTTTATCATATTGATATGAGATGATGGATATTAATCAACTCTATTGTGGTAATCATTTCACAACATATGTAAATGAAACCACCACGCTGTACACCTTAAACCTATGCAGTGATGGATGTTAATTATTTCTCTATAAAACTGGGGGTGGCGGAGAGAGCCCTGCGAGGACTCCCCACAGCAAAATTCTATAATTAAAAAAAAAAAAAACAGGCTAAAGAACAGAAACCTCACCAAAGAAGATACAGAAATGGGAAACAAGCATATGGAATGATATTCCATGTCATAGGTCATCAGGGAAATGCCAATTAAAACAACAACAAGATGTCACTATATATTTATTAGAATGGCCAAAATCCAGAGTACTGACAACATCAAGTGCTGGTGAGAGTGTGGGGCAACAGGAACTCTCATTAGTTGCTGGTGGGAATGCAAACTGGTACAGCCACTTAGGAAGATAGTTTAGCAGTTTCTTATAAACTAAACATTCTTTTACCATATGATCCAGCAATCATGTTCTTTGTTATCTACTAAAAGACACTGAAAATTAATGCTCACACAAAAACTTGCACACAGATATTTATAGCAGTTTTATTTATAACTGCTAAAACTTGAAAGCAACCAAGATGTCCTACAGTAGGTAGATGGATAAATAAACTGTGGTACATCCAGACAATGGAATGTTGTTCAGGGCTAAAAAGAAATGAGCTGTCAAGCCATGAAAAGACAAGGAAAAAATATAAATGCATATCGCTAAGTGAAAGAAGTCAATCCAAAAGACTACATACTGTATATTTCCAATTAAGTGACATTCTGGAAAAGAAAAATTATGGAGATAGTAAAAAAAAAAAATCAGTGTCTCTAATTGTTGGCCTGGGGTGTGGGAGGGATGAATAGGTGGAGAACAGGGGATGTTTAGGGTAGTGAAACCAGTCTATAGGATACTAGAATGGTGGAAAATACATCTGTAATGACTGCTCTTCAGAGAAGCCAACATTTAGAACTATTCTCTTCTTATTCTTGAAATCTCAAATTATGGAAATATTACAGAGTTTATGTGATGGTGGAAAAATATATTTTGTACCTGCTTTCAGAAACTCTGTTACATGTGCACATTAATCACGTTTGGGATGATTTATTTCTGCGTTCATGCTGGCCAATTTTATTAGTGTTTGGTTTGGCTGAATGGAAGAAAATCTGCTTTCTATTTCACCTCTGTAAAAAGAAGAGTTAGATTCGTGCTGACTTGTGTAAAGATTATATAGCTCTGCTTTCTCCCCAGTATGAGGCACTTCCTTATTCACCTTTCGTCTAGGGTCTCTATACCCTCTACGAAATCTCTTAATCGAGGTCTATTCAAGTTAGACCTTTAGTTTGTTTTCCAAATTCATCAGAATCTTCAATGCCGATGATGGGAATATTTCATGATCACCATATGGTACTTGTCACCATTCCCCACTTTCGTGCTTAGTGTTTGGTGCTGACCTCAAATAATTTTAACATTGAGACTGCTGCCTTCGTTTCCGCCATCCTCTGCACTGCCACCATTAGCCTAGCCCCATGCACAGCCCCAAAGCCACCTTCCTTTGACCACTGACTCATTACTGGCCCATTATTCCCAAATACAACCACGTTCCTTTAGCCCACAAAGCAAAAGCCCTTCCTCTTTGCCATTGTTGTTCAACTCCAAACATTCAGAAAGCTTTCTCAACGCCCTCTCCCAAAATATTGCCTCAAACTTTGCAAAATAGTCAACAATGTATTTCTTTCATGACCACTACTACCCTGGCTTCCCTGAGGGCAGGGTTCACGTTCAGTAATTCCTAATACCAAATAAGAGTCCATCAACAAGAGCCCTAAATAACTCTGCTTGGCTTTACTATGTCATTTTGGCCATACTATTTTGATTTTCTTTTTCAGGTGGGAGTACTTCTGAGATAGAGTTTCAGAGTTTTTTCCCCTCCACTTCCAATGTTCAAACTTCCACCGTTTTCCAGCAGTTCTGCTCAAGAGCAAATAGTTTGGTGAGAATCCCATCTTTCTTCTATGTATTTGTGTACCTACAATGTTTCAGCCTTGTGACATACATTTGGCTAACCACGCCGAGCACTGTTTTCTGTAGACTTGGTCCTGTGGTCCCTTTCTTACAGTAGATTCACGTGAATAATTAAAGGTAGGTCTAGCTTCAATTAACTCAAAATGTTCTAGATTGCTGGCCAAGTTACTGATTTTAAATGGTTCAGACTATTTTAAAACATATGGATGAAGAGTAAGACATCAATCTGCTGGATATTTAGTCTACATGAGAGCAATGGTTGAGATTTTCAGCTCAATTTTTTATACTCTCTACAGATATTCCTGCTGCTATAGATACAACTGACTATGGAGATTTGAAGTTTCCAACGGCATGTTGAATAGAATGTTTTCCTTTTCTCATGCTCTTTTACACCCTACTTCATCTGGCAAATAAGTAGGGACGAGAACTTCGGTTCTGTGGCTGTGTGAGAAGCCGGTTCTTGTAGCATGAGTGAGAGGAGAGGGCCACAGGTTTTACAGCACTGGTTTGGATCTTAGACTTTGAAATTAGACATGGCCTAAAAGTCCGGGCTCTGTCAATCAACCATGAGCCCAGGGCAAGTTTTTTTTTTTTTTTAACATCTTCATACTTATTTATACTCTTTGCTTATCTGTTAAATAAGGACAACACCAATACCCATTTCCAAAATTTTTATAAGTATTAAATGAGGTCATGGATGTAAAGTATGTAACTCGGTGCTTAGATAAATCAATGATTAGTAAGTGTAAATTACTATTATTCTTGGCACTACCTTTATTCTCTATGCTCTACATATTCAAATCTCAGTGAAGCGCTAAGTAAAACATGGCAGAAAAAAAGAACTGTGGAAACTGTTGTTGGAATACCATATGATATCACTTACATGTAGAATCTTAAAAAAAAAAGACAAATGAATTTATTTGCAAAACAGAAATAGACTCACAGATATAGAAAACAAACTTTTGGTTACAGCGGCGGGGAAGAGGGTGGGAAGGGATAAATTGAGAGTTCAAGACTTGCAGATACTAATAATATATAAAAAATAGATAAACAACAAGTTTATACTGTGTAGCACCGGGAACTATATTCAATATCTTGTAGTAACTTATGGTGTAAGAGAATATGAAAACGAATTATATGTATGTTCCTATATGACTGAAGCCCTGTGCTATACACCAGAAACTGACACAACATTGTAAACTGACTATACTTCAATAAGAATTTTTAAAAAAATTTAACCCTAAGAAAAAAAAACCCAACTTATTTTTACAAAATAAAGATGCAGAAGCTTGATACATACTCATTAGGCAGGTTGACTGTATGATTTATCATTCTAACTGAGACCCTTTGGAGAATGAAGGGAAAGCTATTAGTAATTACTCCAGGACAAAAGCATTAACAAAGACCATCTCAGGGCTGAACCAGGAGTTAGGGTCACCCTCTCATTAGACCACTCTGCTTTCTGGTATTCTAAAATAACAGACACCAGAAAAGGAAAGCTACAGCTCTGGCATTTCCTATATGATATAATCCTTGAATCCCTAGATAGTACAGAAAAAATAGTTGAAGCTCCCAAATTACCAAGATAACAGCTGAACATCTAGAAACACAGAATGGAATTCAAAATAATGAGTTTGTGGAAAGGACGCAATTTTAACCTCAAAATCCTGGGTCAAATTCT
Source organism: Vicugna pacos (assembly GCF_048564905.1). Taxonomy (NCBI): domain Eukaryota; kingdom Metazoa; phylum Chordata; class Mammalia; order Artiodactyla; family Camelidae; genus Vicugna; species Vicugna pacos. The sequence goes on from NC_132988.1 coordinate 15,764,336, forward strand.
AGTTTTGGATTTAAATCGGCATGTAACCTGGGGAAGTCAGAGTGTCTGACCATTTGTTTCCTCACCTGCAGATAGTACCAATGGTGATGGTAATAATAAATCTACTCAATCATCACAATATATGAAAAGCTGTATTATACATTATAAAGCAATAAACAATAATCTGTTACCCAAATTAGTTATTTGGGGGAATTTCTTGAAGATCCTATCATGATTCTGTTTCTTTGAGAAATGAAGAGAAAAACAAGAAGGTTTATGACCTGCAAAAACTATAAGAATAGTAACAATGCAGTTACTTTGCAATGATTACTAAACTGATCCTAGAATCTTTTAGTTATTATTAAAACATGTCCTTCAACAAAATGCGGAATTGACTCAATAAATATCATGGCTTCACTTTTTAAAGCGGGTCTTAAAAATAATTAAACCAGTATGAAATAAATCCTTTTTTAAGAGACTGGGTTTCCAGTGGTTTAACTCAAATAGAACCTGTGGGTTCTATTAGCAAAGGTAAAAATGTTTCCTCTCCCTCTATTTCTTCTAACTCCACGGTTTTCAATTCTACAAAACATTTGAATTGCCTGAGGGGCTTTTAAACACTAGAGATGCCCTCCTCAACCAATTAAATCCTAATCTCTGAGGTGTGGGGCCTCTGTTGGTATTTTGTGAAAACTTCTGAGTGATTCTGACGGACAATGGGATTTGATGCCTTAATTCAGTAGCCAAATGTGAAAAGAAGAGCCTTTGAGCAACCATTTACCCCTACAACCCTCAAGGCATCACTCCTTTAACCAACCTCCATCAGCTCTTTCCTAACCTTTCAGGCTCCAGAATCCCAGAACCTTAAACCTCTTTCTCTTTACTTTGTTCCTAATCAAAAACCCCTAAAAGGAAAGTCTCTGATAAATCCATTCATATCAAAGGGTAATCATTGATAAAACAAAGTCTTAATCCTCTTAATGGTGCTTACATGTTAACAAGAAACTGAACATTAAGGTAAAGTAAGAACATACTGAAGGTGAAAATAGAGACACCAGGCCAATATGTCAGGAAGTGATTTCTGAGCATTTCTGGACCTTTCCAGTGTTCCAGACATCACACTAAGGCTGCACTACTCCGTCTGCCTGGGTCCAGCCCTACAAAGTCGATGCAGGCATCAGTTCACGAATATGGCAAATAGTCCAAATTAATAAACTAATATACTATTTGATTCATACCTTTTATTTTCTAGACATTGATAGGTGTTTTCACATTATCTTCAATCTCATACCCCTGATGGGAAGTTCAGAATTGTTATTCTCATTTTACTTAGTGAAAATATGAGGCCCAGAGAGTGAAGTCAATCCTGCAGATACAGATAAGGGGCTGTTGCTTCCACGTGACTTCACACCCCAGCTTCTCCTGCTCCCCACACTTCTGCCCCACAGGTGATCACTGCTCTAGAAGTGACTAAGGCCACAGTAAAGCGAATTTAGAACAAAAAAGAGAAAACATGCTAGGGAGGTAGATAAACCCTGTAGAAATTTAGTGCTTTTCCTTTTTTGTTGTTTTGTTTTGTTTTGTTTTCTATATTTTAAAGCCAGCTATCATGGGGAAATGTAAACAGGTTCCATCTAAAAAATGTTTATTAGCTTCTTCAACCTCTTCTGTTTCTGCTGTCACTTCAGATGTTGTGGGGACATCAGTAAGTCCCCACAAGCTGCCCTTGGCAGAAAAACCCTTTATGGTGACATCATAAGCATCACATTTAGTGTAATTGTCTAAGGGCACAAGCAAGAATCCACATCATCTCAGGATAAAAAGGGAAACAAGTGATTTGTATATTCTATACCTAAGCCAATCTGTTAAAGAACATCCAGGTACACTTGATTATGTACTGGTCTAATGTTGTAAAGAAAAGATCATCCACTCACCCAGGTGAATGGTTTACACCAAACAAGTCAGCTAGAATCCTGGCATATGGATCATTTTTAAGGCTAACTCAGAGACTGGAAAATGAGCGCAAATAATTTGTTACATGGTGAATTGTGTTTTTATTCTTTAATGCTGATTTAGAGTTTTGCATTCAGGCAATTGATACTGAATTTCTTAGTATTTGTTGCTAAAGATTTAGATTTTAAAATTGCTTATGACATAAGAGGGACCACGTTTAAGTGTCAAATTACATTATAAGGTAAATGTGCACATAGAAGGACAGACTTACCAGACAGAATTATTTTGAAGGAAGAGAAAAGAGAAAGAAGGAGGACTAAAAAAAGATTTACCCGTTGGGCAAAGAATAAGAAGTTTCTCACATCATACATTCCTTTTGTCCGAGAAAGATCAAAGCTAAGTTTTAAGAGAAAAAAATGGCTTTGTCTTGCTTTCAGTAAGAAAAAGAAGGAGAGACTGCCTAAATGGGAGACTCAGAGACAGGGTAAGCTTTACTGTGCAAGGAGAGGAGAAGATGGTACAGAAAATGATAATATCTAAGCAGGCAATATAAGTAAATAGACATGCAGGGTGTGGCAAATCCACAGAGAGTTTTGAAACGAGCAGGAAAAGCAATTTCGAATCGTATACAGACATAAAAAGACAGTAAAGTGGACGTAATGTTGACTTGGTGTCATGATATAGACTCACTGGGTGTGAGGCTGTTGCTGCAGCTAGAATGGGAAACTGTGGAGTAAGTGATGAGAGAACTCTCAGTGACAGATCACAAAGCAAATGGCCTTAGGGAGGACGATGAGAACCAGACATCAGGGAGGGTGCTGGAACGAGCACGTGGCAGGGGGCCAGCCGCAAACGTATTTAGTCTTGGTGGCAGTTGAACCTTCAGGGACGACTCAACAAGCCTTGTGTAGGGGCAAAACATAAGCCTGATGCCCTTGAAAGTCGATTAAGTTCTTCATCCCAAAGAAAAAACAAACGTTACACAGCGGGCAGACAATGCTGAACGTTCACTTCCTCTCACTCCGTAGTTAAGCTACTCACTCAGGATAACGTTACTCTACGGCCAGGTGCTGAAGTCAGGAAGTAGTTTATTTTCACTGAAACTGAAGGGGGAAGTCAGAGAGAAAAACAGCTGCCACTAGATCAAGCCGGGAAAGCCAGGTACCAATACAGAGAGCGAGTTAAAGAGAAAGCCAGCTCAGATTTGCTGCCAGCTAAATTTTGCACACCCATATAACACGAAAACCCCAGCAGTATTCATCTACACGTGGTATAAAAGACGAACGTTGAATTGGTCACTGAGGCTTTCTGTGTCGGAGGGCAAAGTTAGCTGGAGGAGCAATGGGGTTCTGAGGGAGGCCACTTGAAAAACCAAAGCAAAACAGACTGAGTCACTGGATTTCTCCAAGTAGGAGTGGGTGAGGACCAGGGCTGGGGTGGGAGGGTACTGATGGCCAGAACGGGGAGGAGAGAAGTGGGGAGCGAGGGTTTTTGAGATGGAAGGCAGACAATGCGGACAAAGGGAGAAAAAACTGCTTGTTTTAAATCAGTATTTCTCAAAGAGGATGCCATGCTCCCCCAGGGATATCCCCGGGGAGTCACAGGAACAGAGCTGCAACAGTCCTAGCGTCTGTCCAGCAAGGGCGGCTTTAGATTTGCAGCACAATCTCTTCCTTTGCATCACGGGCTTCCTTCTCTTTTTCTGGAAACGTAAGGCCTGAGTTCCTGCCCACCCTGCATTCCAATCACTTCCTACCTTCCCCGGGGTGCTTTCCTCCCTTCTTCAGTGTCAGGAAAAGTAAAAACGTCACCTGCTTCTCCTCCCAACAACGGAATTATTCTCCCACACTTTTATTTTGATAACCAAGTGGTTCAAGGTACGTTTCAGGGTTGTGGAAACCCTCAAAGGGAATAACAGAATAAAAAAGTTTTGAGAACCGTGCTCCAAGTAAAGAATTGGAGACAAAATCCTGTCATAATGAAAAATTAAACTAAACTGCCGCAAATAAAGCAAAGGATCAACCACTGCCTTGGCGAGCAAGGAGAGAAAGGCAGATAATGTGGGGCTGGTAATGAGCCAGTTTCTTGCCAATGTCTGAGCCTCTTTCTACTTGGCATCTGCTAGGGAAATGCAAAGAGAGAATTTATAACCATGCAATAAAACATGCAAAATCAGAAAATAGAAGTTTGGATATGGTGATTCCTAAATTTGAAATTTTTTGTCAGTAACATCTCCCAGAGTTAAATACACCTACAGGAATAACAGGGTAGGATAAGCCATAGCTCAGTAGGCTACAAGGGCAGGATATTCTCTTCTTGTGAAGGCTCTGAAGTGAGTCTTTTCAAATAATTAATACAGTACAATAGCGAAGGGCCTGGGACAAAACCACCATCACTTACCAGTTACATGATCCTGGGAAAGCCAGTCATTCTCTATAAGCGTTATTTACGTTGTTAAACGAAGATAGTACCTACATCACAGAGATGTAGTGAGGATTATGATTAAAAAATGGTCATTTTCTGGGTGCTTTCCATGTTTTAGGTAGTGTACTAAGTAATTGACATGCATTACCTCATCCCTACAGCTATCAATTACATGGATGTGTGAATGCAGGACAGATGGATGGATGCAAGGATGGAATGAATTATCAGCTCCCACTTTAGAGATGAGAAAATGAGACCTAGATTAAATACTTTATACAAGGTCCCATGGTTATCTGGTTATTGGAGGAAGGGACGGATTCCCCCTGACTCCAAAGTCCTGTGCTGTAGTATACTATTACTTTATTACTCTATTACTCGTATCTTGTAGTTCTCATCTCTTTTTATTCTCCCTCTATCCTGAAAGTCCTACCTGCTGACTCTTACCCCTGACCCCAACAACTAGGATTTTCAGATTCTCTTTTTTCTTTCTCTTCCTAAATCTTTTCTAGTAAAAAGACCTGAAAATCTCTCTTATTCAACTCATCAAACAATAATGGGATAGGAGCCATGTGCTGGGCACTGGGTTAGATGCTGGAGGAGTTGAATGAAACATGGTTCCTTTTCTCAAATGATTCACACGTAATAAATGAAGCTTAAAGCCTTGGGTTCCATCCCATCTCTCCAGCTTCCCACCTCCCCAGTCCTCAACCTCCAGTTTACTCTTCTCTCCCTCTCTCACCCAAAACCCTGCAACAATTTTTGCTTTTTCTGTAAGAAGTGAAGAAATGCAGTAGGGTGATGGTTCAACTTTGGTTGACATGTCTATTCTTTTTGACAGAGGGCCTTTTGGTTGTTCTGAAGTCACACCCCTGAGTTGGGCTCTTTTTCTGCCTCATGAGAAAAGATCTGATTTTCAAGGCTAATGGGCTGTGTGCTTTTAACTATCTTTGAATCAGAGCAATCATATTCTTCTGCCACCAAGTGTTCCCAAAAGTATTTAGAAGCATAGGGTTTTCTAAACGAGGACTAGACATATACTAGGAAATCATGGTCTTCAGTAAAAGTGTGGCTGCTTGGGACAGCAGACTTTGGGTTCAGAAAGCCTGGTTTGTGAGAGTCAGCTCTGCCTCTCACTAAGAGTAGGGTCATGGGCAAACTTTAACATCTTTGAGCATCATGTCCCTGTCTTTGTAAAATAAACTTTACAATACCTTTGTTTCATGGTTGTGCCCCCAAATCCAATAAGATAATTATGTATGACACTTCGACACATAAGTCGTCAATAAATGGCAGCTGTTATCACTAGTATTTTCTATGTGGAAATCAAGTACCCAAAACTCTGAAAAGAAATTTAAGATAAACCCATTCCTTTCATCCTTCCAAGTCCTTCTACACACGTGCCTTCTCTGCATTTTCACATGACACTTTTTTTTTAAGCCCGTGATGGACAGCTAACCTCTGTTTTCTGACATTGCCAGAATGTTTTCCTGCTTAGTGGACTTTAATCGTTACTTCATTACACTAGGATTCCCATGGAATTCATTATTATGGCAGCACAGTGCCAAAATGAGTTATCATGATTAAATCCATTAGAATGGCTACCAAGGAAACTACGTATGAGTTCCATCCTGCAAAGCATTGATCACATGAAACCAACATCCAGTGAGCGACATGAGTAACATCCCACGAGTAACATTATATGGCATCATAGACAGTGAATACGTAGTTTTACATATCAAATGGGAACCTAAGTGATAACATTCATTTAGGTCCTACAGTGAACTTTCTTTCTCAATAACTTAAAATTAAATTAAAAAATATAACATTTTATTTATCTTTAATCATTCATATATATCTTTTAATTTGGGGGAAGCCATAGAATAAATGAATAACTAAAATTCATTGATATAATATATGATTATGTAGTCTTATATAGCTACCCCAAAGTGATATGTGGTTAAAAATGTTATTCAGTCTAGTAATCTACACAGCAAACATTAAGTACCAAATCTACCATGTATTTCTGTGAAAAGCACTGAAATAATGAACGAAATATTATTCCATCTTCCAATGATTGGATTGTTTCTTAGAAACTTATTTTTCAATCAATCAATTTCTATACGTCTGTTTTAAAGTTAGCATATAAATCAAATTTGCATCAGTGGTTTCATATTTTGGGATTCAGAAGAAGTAGCAAAAACTGTATGACACCACATATTGCTTGATTCCTTAAAGATGTCAAAGTATCCGCACTTCAATAATATTGCTATATTGTAAGAGGCCATGATGTGGCCTCATACTTTCCTCTTGTCGGATTCCTTGAATTTGGTTCCTATCTACCTGTGCTGCACAATGAGACCAGACCCCTCTGAATCAGAGGAGGGGCAAGTAAGCATCCAGAGGCAGAAATGGGAGGGACTGGAAGGAACTGAAAGCAAACTCCACGGGAAATTAAGGTTTGTAGGGTCAAATGCTGGTGGATCCATTCTACAGTTGTATGCCATCTAAAAAATGTGTAACTTCAATGTACTATTCAGAAACTACTATTTTGTGAAGTGGGTCAAGATCAGGCAACCCCCTGAATGTTTTGGTTTTGCATCTTCTGTTTTCCTGGAGCAACCCTCTCCCCAGAATTCATAGGATAGTACAAATATAGATTAAAACATTTCGCACTTTTATGACTTCAGTTGGCTCTCCACATCATTTACTCCATTTTTTTTCAACTTCACATACGAATGTTTATATAGCTGAAAGTCCTAAGCTTATTTTGTGTAACCATGACATATTATTCCTTGAAATATCATTAATATAATTTTTCTAAAGTCACATCTTATTTATATTATTTATGAATGTGGAGGATATTATTTCCATTTGTTTTAAATGTGACAGAAATTGAGGTTAAGCATTTACAACTTCAAGTGAACCGATGGCAGCTAAAAGCCCAGAAATCTTTCCTTTAATCCCTTCCCACTTTGTTATTAATGCAGGAAGAGGCTTCAGCCGTTTTCAGCTTTCTTCCTTTTCCCCCACTTGTGAATTGGGTGCACTTCTAGTCTTACCTTTCTTACACTTTCTGCAACCCAATCGAATTTCAAAGCAGAAGGCAGAAGGGAAATATGCTAATAATTGGAGGAGGGGGACAGAAATTACACTCAATGGAGAGTGGATATGCTGCGCATATTGGCATTTCTAGTAATTTTCTCACTCTGTTCTCCCACTTACTTTCTATCAATGGGCTTAAGCAAATTTCCCTCCTTGAGGGAAACCCTAGGTCTCAGGAAAAAGAGCCTAGGTCTTCACGTTTGAGAGACCTGTCCTAGAGTCTCAGAGCCACCTACTTATCTTCCTTCCTCACCTTTAAAAATGAAGACAATGTACTTATTTCTAATAAGCACAATTAAATGCACTAAATAGCATAGCTATTCAGGCAGCAAAAGAAGACCCAACCCTGACTTATAGTAAGACCCTAACAAATGTGGTTGTTACATGGTTCATAACTGTTTGTCTTCACCCCCCACCTCCACCACCCCCCACCCACCCTTACCCACCTGTTCTCCCCTCACAGAAGGCCACTCTCCTTGCATCAGCCAGGCCTCTCCAGTTGCATCACTCTCTCAACAAAGATCTGTCATACATTACTATGTGCAAGGCACCAAGTAGAGAATTTCAGAAAATGCCACTGTGTATGGAACCTTCAAACAGTCAAGAGAGGAAACACACCTGTATGCCAGGTCCCAGACCAGGTGCAAGCTGAGGTTAGGCAAGCCCCTTTACTTTCTGAGACTGATTCCATATTTACATTGATCTTAATACTATCTTTGTTTTAATATTATCTTTTAAATTTCATTACATTATTCTATACATCAGACTAAACAAATTATGAGACTACATTTTTCAAAACGATAACAATTAAGCTATAAAATATGTTTGGTGTAAATGTTACAAACATACCACAATTGTGATCAGCCTGGGAGAGTCTTGCCCTCTCTATTGAAATATGTAGTTTGTGCTTCTGCAGTTTCATCTTTTTTTCCAAATTCTAATTCTCACTCACAGAGGGCTTTTGAATAACTGACCCTGCCTCAAAATGTGGGACAATCTTCTCTCCTATCACCTCATTAGAGTCTACTGAGGGGAGGAGGGAAAAAAGGGTCATGTGTTGGCCATTAAATCTGTTCTATACACATTGTTGGAAGCAGTGTTTTAAAACCAGTATGAAGATGAGCTTGCAAAATAAAGTCCATTTTTGAAAAATTCTTTAAAGAATACGGTCTCTTGGGATGAAATTTGAGTTTCCCTTTTTGTATGTCACTACATTTTCCTTCTGATTTTACCCGAGTGTTCTGCTGTTGGGATCCAGTTTGCACCTGAATCCAATGCTTTCCCTAGTCCATGTAGACTGGTTAAATTAGGTGATCTGAAGTCCTATCAAGGTAAAGGTGCCCTAAAGGGTACAAAAGGGCATTACAGAGAAGTAAGGTAAGCCATGAATGGAGTCTTCTGTGTGAAATAAATTAACTACAAAATGCCCCAGGTGGCTTTTCCCATCTTCCAAGAATGAACAACATTTCATTGTTAGTGAATAAACTTATGGGATTTTTTTTAATGACAGAATAAATGTTACATATACAATGTATAATTCATTCCATTCTGGCAGGAAGTGGCCTTCAGTTTTCTCTGGGGAACTGTGCAAACATCTGGATAATCTTGAAATCTTTTAATATGAAAAAGCGGTAATTACCCCCAAACTTACTACTTCCCACATTTATTTCCTCTTTTTCAATGATTAGGAATTTATCTTTTTCTCAATGAGGATTTAAAGACTGCGTATGAAGGAATTAATTTTGCAATGTGTCCGCAAAGAACACAGTACTCAGCCTGGTCCCACGGAAATTTACAGTTAATTTTTACCATTTTTCTTCAAGGCAGCCAAATTTCCTAATTTTACAGATGTTCTTTTTTTTTTTTAATTAAAAAAAATTGCCAACATAGTTTCCTTTGGGTTTGAATGTTGAGCTGAAATGCCTTTTAATGTAATGAGCAGTATTCCATGGCTATTTATATTTAGCTCTGATTCTCATTCATCACTAGCCTATGGAAGAATTTTGACAAGCAATGTACAAATGTGACATGGGTACAAAAGCATATCTCAGAGGTCTGGAATCTCTGGGTGAATGCCATGCTCAGTATAGGGCTGCATAACTCTGGTGGAGAATTTCCAGTAAGTTACATGGGATATGAATCTCGTCTTGACGTACTCCATCATATTTTTTTTTTCGTTTCTCAGAAAGCAATGTGAGTCCTTTTCTCTCTCTCACTTTTTCCCGAAATTCATTTTTTGTCATGTGTTCTTGAATGTTGGTTCTTTATTCTTTTACTCAATTCATTCTATTTTTTAATAGTTTAGTTGGTTCATTAATCTCAAGTTATTTTCTTTCTTCTATCCCCCCACCCTTCCTTGCTTTGTCTGAGCATCTTTGGTTTTGGCTTGTTTTGTCTTCTTCTTAATAGTATACCTAGAGCTGTATTGTTTTCCTATATGGCCTACATTTGATATCCTTTTTTTTCCTTGTGTTGCTTTTAGAGTGCTCTATGCTGAATTACAAGGACCTTGAAGGGACAGGAAAAGCTGAGTAGTCCAGTTGGTTGCTAAATCACCAGGCTACATTTTGTTAACAATGTGGTTTTTGATCTTTGGCAAGTCTAATAATCTTTTTGGACCCCAATTTCTGATCTGGAATAAAAATTTATACATTCTGTCAGTGGGTTCAGCACGGAGTAATTAGTTATTCCTTCTAAAGTTTTTGAAAGTGGAAATCGTCTTTAATGTTTACTAGCTTAGATTATTTAATGATCCCAATACATGCCTAGTACCGTGCTGTGTGCTGGGGGTACAAGGTGAATTGGGGTCCCTTTCCTCCAGGACTGTTTTGAAAAACAGGTTCACAGGGAAGGATAATTTGAATACGCCATGGGAAAGACTTTACATTACAATTACAGTACATTACTAGTAAGTGCTAAATATGTTTTTGCATGACGTTATTTTTTAACATTCTATATTGAAGTAATGGTAAATTAGAAATGAAGAACAAATTACCAAGATAAGCTAGTCTTTTTGGATTCAAGAACAATTATCCAGACAATCGTGAACAAGTTTTACCTGGTCAATACCAATCATCAAATCTATATTTTTTTAAATTGTTTATTGATTTATAATCATTTTACAATGTTGTGTCAAATTCCAGTGTAGAGCACAATTTTTCAGTCATACATGAACATATATATATTCATTGAGACATTTTTTTCTCTCTGAGCTACCATAAGATCTTGTGTATATTTCCCTATGCTATACAGTATAATCTTGTTTATCTATTCTACAATTTTGAAATCCTGTCTGTCCCTTCCCACCCTCCGCCCCCTTGGCAACCACAAGTTTGTATTCTATGTCTATGAGTCTATTTCTGTTTTGTATTTATGCTTTGTTTTTGTTGTTTTTTTTTTTTTTTTTTTTTTTTTTAGATTCCACATATGAGTGATCTCATATGGCATTTTTCTTTCTCTTTCTGGCTTACTTCACTTAGAATGACATTCTCCAGGTGTATCCATGTTATGTTTTTTAAAAATTGTCCTATATCTAAATATTGACTATTGCTTCATTTTAATCCACATATTTCCTATCTTAAACAGAGAGAAGGGAAGAGAGAATTAACATGTGTTGAACACCTATCACATGCCTACTACGATGTTAAGTGTTTTAAGCGCATTATTTCAATAAGCACCCAGAATAATTCTCCAAGGTAGGTACTGTTATCTCTAATTTAAGAATATGGGAAATTAGACTGAGAGATCAGGTGATCTGTCCAAGGTCATCCACCCAGAAAATATTGGTCAATATTCACACCCAGGTTCATTCACTCCAAAACCCATGCTAACTCTGCTACATCACATCCTTACCCCAAAGGAAATCCACAGAATGGGAATTCAAATAGCTCTTTAAAGATATTGTAGGACACTGGTGGATCTCTGAACTAACTGCCTCATCATACAGATGAATTTATGAGGCCTGGAGAGTTAAAATAACTTTCCAGAATTCATCCTACTAGCTGATGTTGGAGATTAGAGTAAGCATTATTTTTTTGTCTCTAGGACAAGTTCATATGCTGAAACATTCTGTCTAAAAATGAAAGCATGAACTCCCTACTGCAAGAAATGCTTAAACAGAAATGTGATGATCAAAAATATTACAGAAGCACTTTTTAAAGGATGGAAGTTTAAATTAGAAGAACTGAAAGCTCCCTTCCGTCGCTCTCATTCTTTCAGGCTGTATAATTGATGATGCTTTCCCATTATCTTTCCCTCAATTAAAAATAAATGACTAAATAATTTTCCTCAAGGTTTATACTTTTAAAAATAGGCCTTATTTTTTAGAGCAGGTTTAAGTTCACAGTTAATTTGAACAGAAGGTACAGAGATTTCCCATATACCTTGGCTCCCATGTATGCAAAGCCTCTTATTAACAACATCCCCCATTGGAGCTGTTACAGCTGATGAACCTACATGACACATCATTATTACTTAACGGCCATAGTTTACATTACAGTTCTCTCTTGATGTTGTGCAGTCTATGGGTTTTGACAAATGTGTAATGACATGTATCCACCAGTACAGTATCATTCAGACTAGTTTTACTGCCCTAAAAATCCTCTCTGCTCTACCTATTTATTCCTCCACCTCCACTCCCAACCTCTAGCAACTACTGATCATTTTATTGTCTCCATAGTTACCCCTTTTCCAAAATGTCATACATTTAGAATCCTACAGTATACATACCTTTTCAGATTGGCTTCTTTCACTTAGTAATATACATGTAAGGTTTCTCCATGTCTTTTCATGGCTTGATAGCTCATTCCTTTTCAGTGCTGAATAATATTCTGTTGTCTTGATGTACCAGTGTATCAATACATTCACCTACAGAAGGACATCTTGGTTGCTTCCAAGATTTGGCAGTTTTAAATAAAACTGCTATAAACACCTGTGTGCAGGTTTTTGTGAAGATACAAGTTTTCAAATCCTTTGAGTAAATATCAAGTAGTGTGACTGATGAATATCATGGTAAGAGTATGTTTGGTTTTGTAAGAAATTGCCAAACTATCTTCCAAAGTGGACATACCATTTTGCATTCCCACCAGCCATGAATGACAGTTTCTGCTGCTCCACATCCTTGCCAGCACTTGATGTCAGCGCTCTGGATTTTGGCTCTTTAAATAGATGTATAATGGTATTTCACTGTTTTGATTTTCATTTCCCTGAAAACATACAACGTGGAGCATTTTTTTATGTACTTGTTTGGCCATCTACCTATCTTCTTTGGTGATATTTCTGATAAGGTCTTTGGCTCCTATTTAAATTGTGTTGTTTTCTTATTTATGAGTTTTAAGGATTCTTTGTATATTTTGGATAAGTCCTTTATCAGATGCCTTTTGCAAATGTTTGCTCCTAGTATATGGCTTGTCTTATTCTCTTGACATTGTCTTTTGCAGAGCAGCTGTTTTTGATTTTAATGAAGTTCAGCATATCAATGATTTCTTTCATAGATTATGCCTTTGGTGTTGGATCTAAATGTCATCATCACACCCAAAGTCATCTAGCTTTCCTCCTAGGTTATTTTCTAGTAGTTTTATAGTTTTGTGTTTTACATTTAGATCTGTAGACCATTTTGAGTTAATTATTTGTGAAGGGTATACAGTCAATGCTAAGATTCATTTATTTGCATGTGAATATCCAGATGTTCCAGCACCATTTGTTGAAAATTTTATCTCTGCCTCATTGTATTCTCTTTGCTCCTTTGTATTATCTTTGCTTCTTTGTCAAAGACCAGAGAACTGTATTAAATGGTCTATTTCTGGGCTCTGTCCTATTCAATTGCTCTATTTATATATTCTTTTGCCAGTAACATACTGTCTTGATTACTGTAGTTTTATAGTAAGTCTGAAGTCTGATAGTGTCAGTCCTCCAATTTTGTTCTTCTCCTTCAATATTGTGTTGCCTATACTGGGACTTCTGTCTTTCCATATAGAGTTTAGAATCCATTTGCAGATATTCACAAAATAACTTGCTGGGATTTTGACTGTGATTGCAACAAACCTATAGATGAAATTGGGAAAACTGACATCTTGACAATATTGAGTCTTCATATCCATGAACATGGGCTAGCTCTCCATTTATTTAGTTCTTCTTTGATATTTTTCTTCAGAGTTTTCTTCATACGGTTCATGTACGTATTTTGTTAGATTTATAACTAAGTATTACATTCTTGGGAGGATGCTAATTTAAATAGTATTGAGTTATGTATGTTCATGTATAACTGAAAAATTGTGCTCTACAATGGAATTTGACACAACATTATAAAATGACTATAACTCAATAAAAAAATGTAATAAATAAATAAATAAATAAATAGTATTGTTTTTAATTTCAAATTTCATTAGTTCATTGTTGTTGTATAGAAAAGCAATTGATTTTTATATATTAACTTTGTATCCTGCAATCTTGCTATAATCACTCATCAGTTCCATAATTCTTTTGTTGATTCTTTCAGATTTTCTATATAGATGATCATGTCATCTGTGAACAAAGTACCATTTCTTCCTTCTCGATTTGCATACATTTTATTTCCTTTTGTTTTCTTGTTACTGTAGCTAGGACTCACAGTATGATATTGACCAGCAGTGGTTAAAGAGGACATCCTTGCCTTCTACCTAACCTTCGTAGAAAAGCTTCAGGCTTCTCACCAGTATGTATCATGTTGGCTGTTGTTTTTTTCATAGATATCTTCATCAAGTTAAGAAAGTTCCCCTCTATTTCTAGTTTAGTAAGAAGGTTTTATCATGAATGGGTATTGGATTTTGTCACATGCTTTTTCTGCATTTTTGATATAATCATGAAATTTTTCTTTTTTAGTCTGTTGAAGTGATGAGTTACATTAATTGACCTTCAAATGTTAAAAATTTGCTAATATTTAGTTGAGGATTTTTGCATCTATGTTTAAGAAAGACATTGGTCTGTGGTTTTCTTTTCTTGTGTCTTTGTCTGGTTTTTGGTATTAGGGTAATACTGACCTCATAGAATGAGTTAACAAGTATTCCTTCAGCTTCTATCTTCTGAAAGAAAATGTAGACAAATAGCACAATTTCTTCCTTAAATGCTTGATATAATTCACCAGTGAATCCACCTGGGCCTGGTGCTTTCTGTTATGGAAGGTTATAAATTATTGATTAGATTCTTTAATGCATACAGGCTTATTCAGATTGTCTCTCTCTCCTGCGTGAGCTTTGGCAGATTGTATCTTTGCAGGAATTGGCCCATTTCACCTAAGTTGCAAAATTTGTGGTCATAGAGTTGTTCATACTATTACTTTATGATCCGTTTAATGCCTATGGAATCTGTAATGATGTCCCTCTTTCATTTCTGACATTACAAATTTGTGTCCTCTTTTTTTTTTCTTATTTAAGCTGACTGAGGAGGCTTATCCATTTTGTTAGTCTTTTCAAAGCCTTTGGTTTTGCTGTTTTTCTATACTGATTTCTGCTCCAATTTTTTTTTCTTCTGCTTACTTTGGATTTAATTTGTTCTTCTTTTTCTAGTTCCTTAAGGTGGAAACTTTGATTATTGATTTCAGATTTTTCTTCCTTTCTAATATATGCATTCACTGCTATAAATCTCCTCAAGCACTGCTTTTGCTGTATCTCACAAATTTTGATATTGTGTTTTCATTTAGTTTAAAATATTTTATTTAATCTTGAGATTTCTTCTTGTCCTATTTATAAGTGTGCTGTTTAATCTCCCCATATGTTTGGGTTTTCCAGTTATTTTTCTGTTATTATTTTCTAGTTTAATTCCATCGTGGTCTTACAGCATGGATTCTATAATTGCTAGTCTCTTAAATTTGCTAAGATGTGCTTTATGGCCCCAAATATGGTCTATCTTGGTTAATATTTCATGTAAGTTTGAGGGAAAAAATGTGTATTCTGATGTTATTGGATGAAATAGTCTATAAATGTCAATTATAGCTAGCTAATTGATAGTGTCCTCAGCTCAACTATGTGCTTATTGATTTTCTGCTTGCTGAATTGGTCCATTTCTAATAGAGGGATATTGAAGTCTCCAACTGTAATAGTGAATTTATCTACTTCAACTTGCGGCTCTATCAGTTTTTGCCTCCTATGGTTTGATGCTCTATTATTAGGAACATTCACATTAACAATTATTATGTCCTCTTGGAGAATTGACCCTGTTAGCATTATGTAATATCCCTCTTTATTCCCGATAACTTTCTTCATTCTAAAGTCAGCTTTGTCTAAAATTAATATAGCTACTCCTGCTTTCCTTGGATTAGTCATAGCATAATGTATCTTTCTCCACCTATTTACTTTTAATATATGTGTCTTTATATTTAAAGTGGATTTCTTGTAAACAATATATAATCAGGTCCGGCTTTTTGATCCTCTCTGATAATCACTGTCTTCTAATTGGTGCATTGAGACCACTGATGTTCAAAGTAATTATTGATAGAGTTGGGAGAATATCTACCGTATTTGTTACTGGTTTTATATTTGTTGCCTTTGTCCTTTTGTTTCTGTTTTTGTCTTCCATTCTTATTTGCCCATTGTGGTTTTGATTGAGCATTTTATATGATTCCATTTTCTCTCCTTTTTAGCATATTAATTATGCTTCTTTTTTTAGTGGTTGCCCTAGAGTTTGTAATAAACATTTACAACTAATCCAAGTCTGCTATCAAATAACACTATACCACTTCACAGGCAATGCAAGTACCTTATAAGAAAGCAATTCCTCCTGTCTCTTGTATCATTGTTACCATTTATTCATTTCACTTATACATAAGTGTATATATACATAAAAGTATACATACTCAAATACAGTGTTGCTGTTTTTATTCTGAACAACCTATTGTCTGTAGATCAATCAAGAATAAGAAAAGTAAAAGTTTTAATTTTACTCTTACTTACTTCTTCTCCAATGATCTTCCTTTCTTTCTGTAAATCTGAGTTTATAAGCCATATCATTTTTCTTCTGTCTAAAGAAACTCTGTTAACATTTCTTACAAGTTAGGTCCACAGACTGTAAATTACCTCTATTTTTGTTGGTCTGACAAAGTATTTCTCCTATATTTTTGAAGGATAATTTCAGAGGGTTTAGAATTCTAGGTTGGTGGGGTTTTTTTCTCTCAATACCAAATATTTCACTCCACTCTCTTCTTACATGGTTTCTGAAGAAAAGTCAGATGTAACTCTTACCTTTGTTCCTCTGTAAGTAAGATTTCCACTCTCTCTAGATTCTTTCAGGATTTTTTTCTTTATCTTTGCTCTTCCACCATTTGAAAATGATATGCCTAGGTATAATTTTCTTTGCATTTATGCCACTTGTCATTCTCTGAGCTTCCTGAATCTGTGGGTCAGTGTCTGACATTAATTTGGGGAAATTCTCACTCGTTATTTTTTCAAATATTTCTTCTGTCTCTTTCTTTCTTTCTTCTCCTTCTGGTATTCCTCTTACAAATATGTCACAACTTTTGTAAATGTCGCGCAGTCTTTGGACATTCTGAGTTTTTCCCCCAGTGTTTATTCTCTTTGCTTTTCATTTTTAAAGGTTTCTATTGAGATAGTCTCAAGATTAGAGAGTCTTTCCTCAGCTGTGTCCAGCCTGCTAATAAGCCCATCAAAGGCATTCTTCATTTTTGTTATGGTGGTTTTGATCTCTAGCATTTTTGTTTTTGTTTTTTTCTTAGAATTTCCATCTTTCTGCTTACATTGCCCATCTGTTCTTGAATTCTGCTTAATTTATCCATTAGGGCCCTTAGCATATTTACCATAAACATTTGAAATTCGTGGTCTGGTAATCCCAACATCACTGCCATATCTATGTCTGGTTCTGATGTTTACTCTTCCTCTTTCAACTGTGTCTTTTTGCCTTTTAGTGTATCTTGTAATTTTTTCTTGATATCTGGGCATGATGTGTTGGGTAAAAGCAACTGTTATAAATAGGTCTTTAGCACAGTCAGCCCTCTGTAGCTACAGGTTTCAAATCCACAGATGCAATCAATTGCATATTGACATGTTTTTTTCATTCCAGAAAGTTCTAAAAAGCAAAACTTAAATTTGTCATGCACTGGCAACTATTTATATAACATTTATATTGCATTAAATATTATAAGTAATCTAGAGATGATTTAAAGTATACAAGAGTATGTACAGATGTGTGTATATTAAATGCAAAAACTACACCATTTTATATAAGAGATTTGAGGCATCTGAGGATTTCGGTGTTTGTGGAGGGTCCTGGAACCAATCTGTCTCAGATACTTAGGGATGACCATAAAGTGGCAGTAATGTAGAGGGGAAGGGTTTTGTCCTCCTATGATTAGGTCCCAGGCTTTAAGTGAGCCTGTTCTTCTGGACTGTGAAGTTCACATGCGCTTTCAGCTTTCCTTAGGTGGGAAAAGATGGCTAGAGTTGGGCACGGTTGGATATTTCCCTTCTCCCACATGGAAGGCTAGAAGGTACTGGAGTCAGTATTTCCTTTCCCTCGGGTCAGTTTAGGTGCTGATAAAACCCCAGCTGGTAAGGCTCTCATTAACTAGTTTCTCCTAATGACAGACCTTATTAAGAACAGAAATCTCCAGCATATTTCAAAATGCTTCCTTTTCCATGCTCTCTGCCAGAATCACAAGGGGATTTTTCTCCCATAGTTACTCTGAGAACCTGGTAGGGCTCCAGGAGGTAGAACTCACAAGAGTGTGGGGCTCCCCCAGCCCAGGACTGGGTCCCCTTGGAGTTTTTACCTCTCGGTCTTGCCAACACTAAGCCTCCAGCTCTTCATCAATTACAGTTCAGGTTTGCCCACTCCGGGCTCTGGTTCTTAAGGAGGTTTCATGTGGTGAGTTTCTGTTCTAGCAAGGTGTGATTTTCTGTCTTTGCCTGCCGGTCTGTCCAATTTGGGGGCAGCAGTTTGCTCTGTGACCTCACTTCTTTTATGGATTTAAGAAGAGTTGATTTTTCAGTTTGTTCAGCTTTTTACTGGTTATTAGGATTAAGTGGCAACTCCCAAGCATCTCATAGCTAGATTAGAAACTGGAATCTCAGGCTCTTATTTTTTGATAATTTTTTAAAAATAATTTCCCATGTTTTGGGTTTTCTCAGAGTTTAACCTTCTCTAACTTTATAGCAGAATACAGGGCCCACAAGCAAGGTGGAGTCAACTCAGAGAGGTAAGGACAATCCCTTATCAATATCTCTCCCTGTTTCCCCCACCTCCACTTCTCTCTCCTTCCTTCTCCTCTCTTCTTCCTCCTCTCTCCTTCCTCTTTCTTTCCCTTAACACACACATACACAGTTAAAATATTTCGTGTCTTTGTCCTTAGGCAATCCATGATTACGCTTATTAAAACAACAACAAAAAAACATTTGGAAGCCTGGTAATCATATGGCAGTCACTAGGTTTTCCATACCCTATACCAATACTCAATTTACTTCTTGTACCCAGAGTTCTTTGCTATACAATGGGTTTCTGAGCTCTTTCCCTTCAAACAAATATCCCTTTAAACCTTAAATACAGTGTAAGAAAAGATTTCCTCCTTATCTTTCTTTAAAAAAAGTTTTATGTGATACAAATTGATAACATCAGTTATTAAATTATTTAGTTACTATTTTAATCTTGTATATTAAAGTATAAATTAGTATCAAATTGAATCTATGGTTCCAGGGCTGTTACATTAATTTTTATCATCAGATTCCAGGATTATGGATGGGAGGAGGGATAGATATGAAATATTTTCTCATTTTTTATTTTAAAAAAAATCAATAAGTGACATAATTAATGCAGATAAAGTAAAAACTTGGCTTTAACTTGATAAGTTTTATATTTCTTAATTATCATAAGATTTTGTGCTCAATGTGAATTATTCAGACATCATAGAAGTGTATTAAATAAAAGTGAAAGTTTGACTCCTTCCATGCCCCAGCCCCACTGCTCCAGGATAATCACTATTAACAGTTTAATTACAAAAGTTGTAGACGTTTTTGGTTTGCACACATATACATATATATACACTGATATACAAAAGAATGAATCATACTATACATAATATACTTCAATTTGCTTTCATCCACCCAACATTATAGAACATTTTTTATACAACTACATACAAATCTTACTCATTTATTTCAAAGTCTGCCTAGTATTTCATCTTATGGCTGTGTCGTCATTTATTTAACCATGCTCTGGTTGATAAACATTTCGTCTGTTTTCAATTTTTCACCGTCACAAATAATGCTGCAGTAAACATCCTTGTACATAAATTACTGTGACATGTTTATTTTTACCACTTACCCTACAACGTCTGACAAACACGCAATCTAGCACTAGACAAAAGTTTCACTGTCTTTTTCAAGTTAGAGTTCACAGTTGGGCAAGTCCTACAGGAGAACAAAACAACACATGGCATGGACTTTAACACAGTGAGTTATAGATGACTTCCAGATCCTGAAGATCAATGGATCTAATACATTCTCAGCAAGGAGAGAGCACATTTAGATACAGGCTCAGATCCACAGATCATGTTTATAAAGGGAGGGGATGAATTGGAGAAGAAAAATTCATGTCTCAAAGGGTAGTGCCTGAAATATTAGACTCACCAAAGGGCATCTGAGGTAAGATTCAGGGGAAAGGAAAAAAAACTCTGACACTTTCCAAGTGCTTACAGGAAGCAAAGGTCATAGCCCAGATAAGTTTACTGGTTCTTTAGGGGTTACACACTCTCTAAATTGCTACAGTCATCACTTGTCATGAGGGTTAAACTACTGCTGTAGAATCTAATAGCAAGTACTGTATACAAAAGCAGCAAATACACAATGTCACGTGCAGGTGACACCTTGATCCCTGGCAGAACATTCAATCTCCTAGTTCCACTGCATTTTCTATCACGTGTTCGAAACTTTCCCCCAAACTTCATTACTCCTGGCTTCCATACCACATCTCTCTTTTTTTTTTCTAACATGATAGATCAACTACAACTTTTGAGCAATTACAAACTGCCCAGCACTATGCTGAGTACCTTTGGGCAGTATCTCATGTAACCTTTGCATCAGTGCGACGAATGCCATGCTATCATTACTCCCATTGTGCAGACTCAGAGAGATCACCGTGCCGATACTTGGCAGAACCAGGGCTCATATTCAGGAAGGCACACTCTAAAGACCATGTGTCTGATCACTACAGGAGATCATCTATTTTATTCTGACTGTTTAAGGAAGAAAATCTTCAGATGGAAATGATGGTACGCTATTAATACATGGTAATGAGAGTAGAAACACTCAATTTCCTTTAGCTTCCATCTTAGTTGCCAGGGAACTTAATTCTCAGATTATCAGAAGCAGGATACTGGTGAAGAGGTCCTAAAGCCCAAGTAAGGAAGGAGAATCTGCCCCTCAAAATTGGTTTGAGATCCTTCCAAAAGTTTTAAGACTTCCAAAAGTTTTAAGTCTTCCAATAAGACTTTTGGAGCAAATTGGAAACCTTTGAGAAATCCTGGAAAATAAAATAAATACATGATACTAGGAAACAGACAAATACAGATTTAATGTTCAAGAGGAGAAGGTGGATTTTAGAAATTTATGCCTAAGTGTATTCATGAAACATGATCAAGATTCCACCGGTGATTATTAAAAGCATTTCTTATTTGAAAATAAAACAAAAATCTCTGGACAGAACGACAGATTTCAAAGGGAGAAAATCTTTTTCTTGCTTGCTTACTTGCTTGCTTGCTTGCTCGCTCATTCGCTCGCTCGCTCGCTCTCTCTCTCTTTCTTTCTTTCTATCTTTATGCACCAATGTATCTGGACTAAAGTCTCCAATTACTATTTTTCAGAAAGTATTTATTAAAAGCTTTCATGATGGAGGCATACAAGACGGAAAAATACAAGGTCAATGGCATGCAGTTTGGGGAAGAACTAATTACTTCAACCATTAAACCCAAGACTGTTAATTGGTCCAAATACATCCAAAATAAGAGTCTCTAATAGCAAGTTGCAGCAAATACAGTAGGTAGCATAATTAGAACTTAAAAGTTTTTTGCAGGACGTTCAGGCCTAAATCTAGAAAGATATAATTTAATGTGAATAAATAAAACTAAAATACCTGAAACAGTTTATTTCTCCAAGTAACTTTGGATAATACTTCCTAATAATGTGATTAAGCATTCCTGATAATACCTGAAAATGGGACAAGCAAAACAAAGTTTTACTGCAAAGTTCAATTAAATAGCTAACACTGCACTGGGCGTTAGAAAGCCTGAAGTAGATGGAGTACATACACAACAGCTGGGTAATCTTAAGCTGCACGACTCAGTCACCTTACAGCATTCAGTGTTGTTTCATTTCTTTCCTAGTTGGAAAAAGTTTTGACTGCTTTTTAGTTCATACTTGCTTCTTTCTCTATTAACCCTACATTACTGAAAACATACTACAAATACTGACTTCTGCCCCCACACAAAACCTCCAGCTATGACCTTTAGGGCAGACCGTGTATATTACCAACCTAACAGCCACCCGGCTCCTTTTCATGCTGCCAGGGTCCCAGTCTGTTCTGGGGTTTACCCTTCCCCCTTCAACCCAGAAAAACTCTGAGGGGTCACAGTCAGTCACAGGGTCTCATCTTCCTTGTCTGTGACTGGTTTGGGGAAAGGGCACGCATGCAGTTCAGTTTGGACAATAGACATGTGCAGATATCCACATCCATTCATTCCACAAATATTTACTGAAGCACCTACTACATGGCAGACACAAGGGGAACCAGCAGCGGACAAAACAGAACTGTCTCTGCCCACACAAGCCCTAGATTCTAACTGGAGAAGGAATTTGGAGAAGGAATAAAATTAATAGAAAACATGAAAAGGGTTAAAAGGCTTTTAGAAAAAGATTCTTCATTTTCAATATTTTTTAATGTCAAAGAAAAGAACTTGATCTTACTCTTTCTCTGAAATCAATGTATAGAAAGTGATCCTTGGAGCTTCAGCAATGTGGAGCTAGCCAACCTAGCTGGGACAGCAATGCAGGAAGATGGAAAGAACCACCATTGAGCTGCTGAACTAATCAACCTGGCCACCATCCTTCTTAAGTTTTATTACTTTCGGTTGAGTGTATCCTAACTGTTCGGATATGGTGTACAGGGTTGGTAGAAAAGATTCCAGAGCAATCTACTGGTCTCTCGTCTTTTTTATAGGCAGAGTTGACTAGGAAATCCATCACTACCTTACGAATAGATGACATTCAACAAAAAAGTGAACAGATGCCCCATTTCCTGGCCATGGAGGAAGAAAACAATATGTAGAATGAAGGCACATGGACCAACCAGCTCACTAACATAAGAATATACGTCCTTTATAAGTATACTTCAGTAAAGGCTCAGATTGCTGCTTTCTGGCACTGAAAGAGTAGGTATTTATCATCACAGAGAGATTAAGGTCATTTTGAGGCTTTCCTTATATGTGTGCTTGTTGTAACAATGACCCAGCCATAATCATTATCTATCTGGCTAGCTAGCTATGTGTATATTTAATATACTTAATCTGCAGAAGATGATTTAGAAATTCTAATTTGAGTCTTTAAAATATATTTAATGATGAGAATATTCAGTGAGAGAAAACCTTCATTTTTGTGCAGTTATGGAGATGGACAACATAGCTAACAGATATGCTCAAAAACTAGGTGAGAAGAAACTATGTCATTTTCCCAAATGTTAAGATGATGAGGCTAAGAGCCAGGCTGCACTTCCTGTGATTACAGAGAGCAGAAATCCCTCACGGTCACTGAGAGGGAGGAACTTTAACTTAATGAATGAATGAATATTTCAGCATCTGCAATTTGGCAGTGCATATTCATGGCTTTTTTTTTACCCAAAGACACAGTGAAAATTTACATTCCTGTTGAGACAAGAGATAAAACTCTCTTTCTCTCTCTCCTCCTCCATCCTCCATTCCTTTCCAACCTCTCTTCTTTCTTTCCTTCCTTCCATTCTTTTTCAGCAAACATTGAGTGCCTTCTATGGAGCAGGTACTGTGTGCACTACATAAATAAGACAGATAAGACAGAGTTTTTGCCCTTAAGAAACTTTTTATTCTAAGAAAAGAAAAAGATACATTTCAAGTTCTCATGTACTTGCCTGGTGAATGTTATCTAATAAACAGTGAACGCTACTGAAATCCAAAGTGAGGAGAGAGAGGACTATGAGTAGAATCCATGTGGAGATATTTCAAGCAAAAAATGACTTTTAAATCAGATTTAATAAGGTAATGAGAATTTATAAAGGGAAAGGAAAGGCAATGAAGGCTAGAGAAAATGTGAAACAGAAGTTGTATGTAGGTTGTTGAAGGGGCAGTGACTAGCTTGGTTGCTGGAAAGTACACAGTTCCTGTGGAAGCGTCATGAGAGTTAAGCTTGGAAGGTAGCATGAGGTCATGTAATAGAGGTCTTTGAAGGACAGGCTAATCCTTGGTCTAAAGCTGTTGGCAATGAGAAGCTTATTTAAGCAAGGCAAGAAATACAGAACAGAACTTAAGAAAAGTTGTCTATCACTGTGTGTTGCAATGGAAAACAATACTTGTATCACTACTAGACTGTGATGTTTGAGTTGAAATCAAGGTTTCTAAAAGAGAGTAAACAATTGCAGGCCAGAGTACCTGTGATACTGTGATGAGGACAAAGATGTCCTTTGTTATGTTAATGAGGTGACTTTTGGAAAGCACCTAAGGGTAGAGGCTGGTCGGTAAATGGAGCCAGTCCTGCCATTGGAGGGTTAGAATTTTCAGCTCCCCCATCCCCCACCCCCACCTCTGGGGAGGAGAGAGGGGCTAAAGGTTGAGCTCAATCACCAACGGCCAATGAATCAATCAATCATGTTTATGTAATGCAGCCTCCATGAGACCGTAAAAGGCACCTGGAGAGGGTGTGGAAGCTCTGCATCCCTTCCCTGCACCTTTCCTTATGCTCTCGTCCATCTGGCTGTTCCTGAGTTTCATCCTCTTATAATAAACCAGTGATCTAGTAAGGAAAATGTTTCTGCGTTCTCTGAGGCGCTCTAGCAAACTTATCAAACCTGAGGAGGTAGAGTCCTTGGAACCTCCCATCTATAGCTGGTCAGTCAGAAGCACAGGTGACAACCTAGGCTTATGTCTGGTATCTGAATTTGGGGCGGGGGTCAGTGCTGTAGGACTGAGCCCTTAACCTGTGGGATCTGACACTATCTCTGGGTAGCTAGAGTCAGAATTTAGTTAATTGCTTGGTGGTATTGAAAATCCCACACGTTGGAAAACAAGAAGGATAAGGAGAATAGACAGTTTAGTGAATATAAGACTCTTGTAATAACGGAGACTAACAATATGAATATTTTCAACTGTTAAAGTCTGATTATAGCATGGATAAGAGGAGGAAATAATTTAAGTAACAGAATCACCAAACCCATCATTACTTCAGAAAAAGTGAAGTTCTCAATTTCAAAACCATAATCAAAACGTTAGTTTAAAAGTGCACACTCTATTTAACTCATTCATCAATTGTTTCAAAATATAATATTTTAAAGCTAATTTTAATAATAAAAATCCTATCAATGAATTGAGCTGTCTCCTAGAAAACCTTTTATTAATCCGATCACATTCTATAATCATTTTAAAAAAAGCCCAGGAATGCTAATAAGAGAAAAACTGTTTTAAGGAAATGAAACATCCTAGCATATAGAACTACCCATATTATGTTACACAAGAGTCTCAGTGGAAAAATGCTAAATATTATCAAAGGTCTCTCTCTCCAAAGCCAGAGCCCTGGGGCATAACACACTCCTCCAAGAATTATGTTCTAAATTAGCTCATGTTCTCCTAGATCGTTTATTAGAACTTTATAAGCAGATCTGGAAATTAAAAACCATCCATATTATACACTTTGTCAATATTTTATGCATTATATGAAGAAGGAAGACTGCTACAGTTTAAATTTCTCATTGGCTCTCTGCCTCCAAAAACACCAGTTTGGAAGGTATGACTCAGATTCTCACCTGGCAGGTAGAACACAAAATGTTCTCATTTCACTCCTGAAGACAAGCCTGGACTCATGCCAGGAAGACTCTCTCCAGCTAACAAATGAACGAACGTCCATTGATGATATTTTAAACACAGGCTTTTGTATTGAGGTGACATTTTCTAGTATTTAGTGAAAATGAGTACTTACATGGGTTCAACTTACTTTAAATGACCTCCTTCAATCTGAAACCTGAGTAAAATTTCTCAATTGCTAATGATCCCCATCCCAAAGGAAAGCTAAGGATGAAAGATGATGACATACTGAATTTTCCAAAGGTGAAAGAGTGTACCTATCATAGAGGTAAGATAATTGAAAAGAACTCACAAAGGAATATACTAATATATATAATCAATCATTCTCTTATTAATAAGAGAGCGATGGTACTCTTCTCTCTCCGCCCTGCCACGTTTCTCTTCTAATGGGCTTACCCCTGGGTCAAGCAGAAAACTCTTCGGGTAGAATGAACCATTAATGCAGCTTTGATACAATGCAAGTTTATGCCTACAAAATAATCTGCTGTACAAAGAGGGAATGGGAGAAGAGGGCACAGCCCTCTTCAGGTCTGGCCACTCCACCAATCACAGGCTGTGAATATACACAAGATGCAGGGTGCTGTCCCTGCCAGTGGGGTTTCTTCTCCACTCTCCATTTCCTCCAGCATAAATGGTTTCGTATGAGCCCCTTGTCCAAGTCTGGAGTGTAATTTTAAACTCATTCATAAATGTGAGCACCTCATGTCTCAGTTTTAGGTGTTACCTAAAACTGAATACCTAAAACTGAACGTACCAGCTCAAGGGGCGATGTGGCACGTATTACAGGACAAAGTGAGATGACTATTTGGGACAGAAACTACATCAAATCCTTCATTTTTAATATCCCCTAATTTTTTTTTAAAAGCATGATCATCTTATCGTCTCTTTTTCTTGTTTAAATTAAACTTGACGATTACTAGTTGGTCTTAAGGGAATTCTTAAGTACTGTGAAATTAAAGGCAAATTCAAAAAGAAAAATTTTCAGGTGGAAGTTAAAAATATGGAAGCATTCTCTCATTAATAGAGACATGAAATTTAATTCAAATTTTTTTCTTGACTTGTTTTACCTTCTTTAACATTATAGTAGATTGCCCATAAGCTCAGACTCAGGCTCTCAGGGAGCCTACACAAAAGGCTGTTTTGCAGGGCCCATAAAGCTGTAGGGAAGGAACGAGGAACAACTGAAGGTCCAATCTGGATACCTGCATGTCATGTTTTTGGGGGGACATCACAATACTCTGCACCAGGAACATCAGAGATGGCTAAACAGTGAGAGAATAAGACCAATGGCCTAGCTGTGATGCTCAGAAGAGGAGAAAGAAGGTAAGATAAAATTTTTCAGTGACGGGTAGACACATAAAATCCCTTTGAAAAAATAACCATCTGATAAATAAAACTGTGTATTCCTTTTCCCAAAAACCAAGATTTGGTAATATATTTAATCGTTCATTTATTTGAGCCCTATCAGGAAGAAAGAGGTACGTCCCAATAATACTTATTTCAAAAAACCAGTTCAGCTTTTTACCCCTTGTAGCCATTATAACTCTTCTCTGTACGTGTTGCCTTTAGCATGGCAAGAAAAAAGTCTTCAATATCCTCATTTAAAAATATTTACATCTTGCTCTCTAGGATGCTGTCATTTTCATATACCCACCATTAAATGAACACCGCACCCCCAGTTCTTTTTTCATTTCCAAAGGAAGACTGGGTTGAGCTTTATTAGCATTTTAAATCTATTTTTTTAAAGATAAAAAGATACCAAAAATCAACAAAAATTTTCGCTGTCATATTAAAAATCACTAGTCGGTCTTAAATTTCCTGCCTTTCTATGTTTCTTTCAGGTCAGGAACTTGAGACATATTTCGAATTGGCTTTTACCCAAAGAGAACTTGAGTTGGCTCAAATTTGAACAGGCAAACTTTGGTTTCAGAAAGAAGGAAAAGAAGGAAGGAAGGAAGGAAGGAAGGAAGGAAGGAAGGAAGGAAGGAAGGAAGGAAGGAAGGAAGGAAGGAAGGAAGGAAGAAAGAAAGAAAGAAAGAAAGAAAGAAAGAAAGAAAGAAAGAAAGAAAGAAAGAAAGAAAGAAAGAAAGAAAGAACTTTTTGTAACACTTTTACCTGACAATTCACCAAAAAAGAGTGTTCATTCAAATTACTATTCAAAGACACAAAATAAGCAAAGACAGTATGTTGCTTTCTTAACTTTATGTATAAAAAGGGCTGAGACTGAAAAATTTACTCAGAATCACACAAATAGACAAGATGAATAAACCAAATTGGAAGATGGTCTAAATTGGACAGATCAGTTAGAAAAATAATGACAAGAAATGTGAAAACTAGAGACTCATTCTATTCAGCAGACCAGTTGGTTTCATCTAGTTTGCCACAGATAACTCTGTGTCAGCCAGCTGTCAAACAAATTGTGAGTCTGTGACACCAGGAGCCTCCAAGTAAGAATGGGGACAGCTTAAAAAACCCTTCATTGTCTGAAAAAGACTCTAAGCACACATCTTACTAGGTCATTAGCTTCGAGTTTAAAGGAAGGTTTCTTCTCAAGATCATCTATACAAGATTCAGGAACACTGGTCCAATTATCTTTTTGATCCAGCACCGTATTCTTCATGGAAAACACTCATAGCAATAAGTAAATTTGTTAGACTTGATATGGTGATTTAAATGTTAATTTCCTTTATCTGTACATGTTATTCTAATATCAGGTAACATAGTATAATCATAACAAACCTAATGGTTCATTTGCTCTAAAATTGCTGTAGATTAAGTTGAGCATGGTTTAATGTATTGAAATTACTTTTATTTTTGTTGTCCTCAGTATTTCCCTTTAGGAACAGACTAAGAAACATGCACCTTTTGCAATCCTGTATTTATAAATAGAAGGCTTTGTTACCAAGCATTAGATGTATTCCTATAAAAAATTACTTTTGAAATCTGTTTAAAAACAGATCTTCTAAACGTAAAATCACATAACTAAAATATATTACATATTCATAGTATATGAATTTTTTTGTTCAGATTGAAAGTCCTGCTTAGAGGATATCTTATCTAAAATTCCGTTATGGGAGAGCTTGGGGTAATGAAAACAGGCACTGAATTCATCCAATCCTGGGTCTGAGTCCTAGTTGTGACTTTGAAATGTTTAATTAGTCTTCAGTTTTATCATATGAAAATAAAGATAGTAATCTCTATTTTGGCAGGTTCTTATGAAGAGCTTATGCAGATAATTATAGCACCAATTACAGGGCTTAGTCATAGGCAGTGCAGCACAGCAGTTAAGAACACACAAAGTCTAGAGCCAGACAGCCTGGGTTCAAATCCTAGCCCTGCCATTTATAAGTTGTAACCTTGGGCAAGGTATTTGAATTCTTGTTGCTTCTCCTATCTGTAAAATGGGAATGAAGAGAATATCTACCTCATAAAGTTGTTACGAAGATTGTTGAATAATGAATGCTGATTATTAAGTAATACATTTGGGACAATGCCCAGCACAGAATACATAATACACAAATATTAACTGCTACTTTTTTTTAAGGTCTAATAAATGATAGCTATTATAATGATGAGGTGGAGGAGGAAGAGGAGGTCCAAAAAAGAAGCAGAATGTGAGAGGAGAAACAGATCGAACAACTCCATTTCCAGAGAGCTAGAATGATCAAAAAACAGCTGGTGCCACAGTGACAATATTTAAAAAAAAACTCTCTCAATCCAAGCGATCCCAGTATCCAGAATCTGAAGAATTTTTTTTCAAATAAATCATAATTCTGCACATGCTTTGAAATTGCCCCTTTTATATAACTCATGGTCTAATATGACATTTTGAAGCTTCTTAATTCCTTATTCAAACCAGGTTTTATACTTTTAATGATCCTTCCTTTGTTCATGTCTTTATTTTTATTACAGATATTTTCCCCCTCAACCACGTTATTATCATTTTCTTTGATGATAAGTATTCTATGTTATTCATGTTTACAGCCTACTCTGTCCCAAGCCAGGAAGAGTGTTGCTAAACATATCTGTTATTAAACTTATATATGTTATTAAGCCTAAACAATGAATCACCTCCATGGCTAATGTTTTAGATTCCTGAATGTGACACACATTTTTTAAACCACTATCAATCCTTAATAAATCAAAACTTTATCTAGTGCTTTAATTAAAATTTGATTCAAATTTAACTCAGATTTATAAATCAACCTAGATGAGATTTTAGTCACCTGTGTTTAAACTTTGCTTGACTTTCACGCAAAGAAAATTAAAAAGCATCCTAACTATTCTAAAATTATAAATGATCTCTTCACGTATAACCAGTAATCCGCATAAAATCTTAGGAATTTGTATTTAATTTTACAATGTATACAAAGACAGTAAGATATGATTGTTACAAGAAGAACTGGAAAATTGAAATAAGCAAGCTAAATGGTGTTTCTTTAGCTCAGAAATTTTTTTTTCCAATACATCTTTCATTAGTGTTTCATTCCCATTTGTTTTGTTCTTTCCTTCAAGGATTATCCATTAATAAGGTTGGCTTTTTAATTTGTTATCTTGATCTCACTCTTTTTTTTTTTGCATAAAAACATGCACTGGGGGGAACTCTCACAATTTCCTCTGCATCACTGATTTGATTTTTCTCAGCATTAATTCTACATTTACTTAACTCTAGTGTGGATTTTAATTCACTTATTACATTCTCTCTAGTCTAACATATTATTTTAACATACGACCTCTACAACATATTATTTCCCTACAAATGTTGCCATGAACTGAAATAAATGCTATTTTTGTTTTTTAGAATTCAAATACTAGTACTTTTAAATGAAGAAAAATATTGTTTTTCAGAAATTTTGAAATGTGAAAAATATATAGATCTTATTCATTCACCAAATTTGAGCCCCTAATATATGACAGACAGTAGTAACTTAAATACAAATAAAACATGTTCCCTATATCAATATGAAACTGACAGTGGGGGAAATAAAGGCATGAAGAGAGCCTTTGGGTATAAATCTTTACTCTTACGGTCCTCAAGAATTTTGGAGGAACCACTTACATAGTTTTACTGTGTCAAAAAGGTAGCTGTAAGTACTATTAGCGAAAAGCCAATGATTATGTAGTTTAAAAACAAAAATGAACACAATTCCCTACAACTCCAAAATGGAAAAGACATGGCAGGGAAAAGAAAGTACATTTGATAATGGAATTATGTGCCTTTAAAAAAAAAAGGGTAATTGAAGCATCAAGGGAAGAAGTGCATGTGAAGGGGCTGAGAGACATGAATATTACAAAATGGACAATCCCACCAAATTAAAAATAATGTTCTGGAATACCCTTTCTCCATCCATCTATTAGCTCTAATTCTGTAACCCTTCAGAAGAAAATGGAACCGCAAGAGAAAATTTCAGTTACATCTCTGAGCCGAAGGCATATTCAAGTCTTAGAGATCCGACTGGAATAGCTTTATAATTCAAAGGTAATCTGGTGATGTCAGTCAGGGCGTTCTCATCATCCTGCATTTTTCCTCCATCAAAGAAAGGAAAGAAAAATGCCTGAATGTGATACAGCTCTAACAAAGAGACGTCCAACACAGAGGAAATGCTATTTCCCCTTGACGCACTGTCATTGACCAACAAAGGGCCAACCGGAGAGGCAGGTGTTTCCTGGGGAATAGGGTAGATCAGCAAGGGGACAATCAGAGATTTAAACTGGATGACTTTACATAGAGGTATGCATTTTGGTTTTGGCTTTGTTTCTTTTATTCCCTTGAAGAGAACCTGAAAGAGTGGCATTCCATATAATCATTTCCTGTCCAGGTTTCAATGAAAGTTAAGAAATGTCTTGGTTCATTTTTATTTCCCACAGTACTTTGCAGACAGAGAAATGTTTGTGTAGCAAATTAAACTTTTGTGAAGAAGACACTCCATGGAGCACCAGACAGATCAGTGAGAACATGGAAAGGTAAGCCTCTTATCTGGGGTTTGAGGAACAGGCTTCATTTCAATCCAGGTCAAGGATGAGAGCCAACCTGTTCTTCTTCCATGGTGAGACTGCTTGAGATCAGTGTTCTCACCAGCAGGGAAAAAAGCTATGATTACAGTGTGCTGATGAACATGAATTTGGTTCCACTAAATCATGCTTAATTAAGGCATGTGTTTCTGTTGTGCTTTTTAAATTGCATCTTGGTCTTTCCCACCACTGTTTGGGTCGATGCCTCTCTGCATGAGGATAAAGGGAAAGGACCATTCCCCTCTGAGTGGACACTGAGGTTATGACACTGCATGTCCCCATGAGAGCACCTGAGCCTTCCCAGCACTCAGGTTCCAGCAGTCAAGAAGGTGCTGAATAGTAGACATAGGGCTGGTGTAAAGCCTCATCCTTTTTCCTAGTAAGCCGCTCCCTCCACGCCTTACTTCCTCCAGGCCCAGAAATACCGCACAGCAAACCATTCCTCTCTTTGAAAACAGGCTTCAAGAAAAGCAAAAACTGTGGCTTACTTTTCTACCACTCTGAGGCCCATTCTTCCAGATGTTTTTGGATGTAAAAATGGGAATTTTAACACTGATTGCTTAGTTCTTTTCTCTGAGGGTTAAAAGATATTTAAAAAAATGTAAAGCGTTATTAACTTTTTGATGTAAACCAGCTTTAACAACTAAAGTGCTTCCTTACTTTGAACTATGAAAAGTAGGTAAACATGTTTTTGATACTGTTTATCACTTTCCAAGAGATAGATTTAATATTATACAACCTTTAGCACTCAAGACAAATTGATCTCTTAGAGTATAACTATAATAGTATAGTATATTCCCAAAATAGCATGAAGATAAATCCAAATTGATATGGTTTTCATTAATCAGATAATTGCTGAGACATGAGTTGATGTTTACCTTTGTGCTATCTCTTGGAAAAAAAGCTAGCTAAGCAAATTACTATGGCATGGGCAAACCCAGAAGGAGACTGCTTACCTAAGTGAATCCATTTATATACAAATTATGAAATTGCAATGCATGAGTTGGCTATTTTGATACATTACTTCCAAATCATTTGTCTTTTTAGTGTAGAGCTCCCCATAGACAATACTTGGTTAACATACTATTAGTGACTGTGAGAACTTGAATAATTTAATTTCTTGAGGAGAAAAGGATTCAGATAATATTTTCTCCTTGAAATGTGGAGCCAGGAGATTCAATTTAAATCCTTGGGCAAGGAAGCTCTGGCTTACTGATACTCACTTTCATCATCTGAAAAGAAAATAATAGTATTTTTTTACAGTATCACTGTGGGCATTAAACTGTATGAAAAATAAAGCAACTACGAGAGTGTCTGGAACACAGTAGTCCTAAATCAACACTTTTTGAATAGGACTGTGAACTTTTAACTAAATCAGACTTTTTCCCAAGTATTTTAATCACTCAAGGTATTTTATTCTAGAAAACAGAAAGTTTCTCTTACTATCATCCTTTGAGAATCCTTTTAGTAAAACTCCCCTATTTACACTATTTTTCTAAAAAAAAACTCTACAGTACTCAATTAAAATATTATTTTCTAACATAGAGGGGTTTTTTTTTTTTGTTATGAACACTATTTCGAGGGTCTTGTGACCATGAGGGGATTTACAAATACATACTCTAATTCCATTCCTTATACATCTACAATCCAGAACTATGAAGTTCAAGAGCATGCTGGCTTTGGAATTCCTGGGAAGGGAAGAAGAGCAATGAAAAGGTGGAGAGGATTCATTCCAGATGTCCACAAATTCCAAATGCTATGCACCACAGCCCTTCTAGAACTGTCTTCCTTTTAGTTGGGAGTAAATGACCTTTTCAATTCGAATTATTAAATGTGGAATTCTTGAAGGCTCTAGTTTAGCTGAATATAAAGTTAGTACTTTGGTCAGGGATGGAGAATTTTAATTACTATAATCAACACCCGTGGATTATAAGTTCCCAAACCATAAAATATTAAGAGTTTTTAAAAAATGGGGAAACATCTAGGACAACATGCTCATTTGTCAGAATGAGGTGATGGACGCCTGGAAGTTTACCACTTTGTCAGACATCTAATGGTTTCAATTCTAGAATGTTTGCCTATTGACTAGAGTTGAAGTATCATTTAACGGCACCACGTTTCTTTCATGAATGTAGTTCCTTGAAGACCTAGCTCTTGAGAATAGCAACCTGAAAAGTAGGGCTCTGTCTTTTTGTCAAAATGACACCATTAAAATTAATTGGGATTCCAATTTTACAGAGGCAAGTGACACCAAAAAGCAAAGAATAAAGAAACAGTAAATACATAGAACAAGGAAGAAAAATCCTAGTTTGCATGGACATTTTATCAATTTTTAAGACCAAAAAAATTGAGTTTATGAAGAGAAAGCTTCACAGCTACTCGGAGGATGTGGAAAGCAAGGAGTGAGGGTGGAGAAATGTTTGGTGGAAAACACGAAACAACCCCCTTTCCAACCAACAAACAGAGCAGGTCAGGCTTCCTTTCATATTTGCCTGTTTGGGACTATTTCAGCTTCCTACTCTGAATCTTGGGATACCTTGCCAATGTCCACATTACAAATTGAGAGTCAGAAATAAAATCTCTGGAGAAAAACAAAATATTTAACAGAACCTGTAGAGGATGCAGCTGGTTGACCAGCCAGCACACCAAACCCATAATCTCCCTCAATTTGTTTGTCAGAGTGTTGGAGAGATTTCCGTATTCGGAGAAGGCATCTGAGTCCTCTGGGCCTGAGTGGTGAAAGAAGGAAGAAGAGATGCACTATTTCTGTTCTCATTTTAAAATCCAGCTCGGACACAGGTCCAGAGCCCATTTTGGGAATATATAACTCAGAGCTCTGAACACAGATTACTCTTGTGTTGATGTTTGGTGCCTGTTATATGCTATGTGATTATTCATTTTACATTAAATGTCACTTCATGGTGGCTTCAGTATCTAGCAAGTCATCATGCCTGATCTTCATCTATTTCCATAAACCTCCCGGAAAATGTTTTCCAAGGAGATTGAACATCTCTACAAAGCTCCCTTGGAAGTGAGTCTCTGCCCATTACTTTCTGTTCATGTGGCTTTCCAGGGGTAAATTTCATATGAGGTTGTTTTCTAAGAGGTTTGACATTACCGTGTGTGTGTGTGTGTGTGTGTGTGTGTGAAGATGGGTCTCTAAAGCACAACTACATGCTGAGAGGCCTAACAGGCTTCTCAATATTCCTCTTTCTGAAGTTAATTAACACTTTCATAGTAATTATTCTCAATAAGCAAAAAGATTGACATAGTGAAATATCAGGACTCTAAATATTGCAATAAAAAGTAGTTTTGCAAAAAAAAAAAAAGTACTTGTAATAATTCAGCCCAAACTCTCACTATTCATAGAATTTCTCCATTCCATGAATGGGGGCACCTCCTTCATACACTGGCTCACGTCCAATTCTAAGTTAGTAGGTGTATTATTGTTGCAAGCAAACACAGAAGTGCAGTCACTATGGCCTAAAACGCCAAAAATAAAAAAAAAAAAAGCAGGCTAATTTTATGCTGCACTTTCTCTTTTCACATCCTTCCAGAAAGTAAAGTAACCTAAATAATATCAGGATAAACTGAAGAGACAGAAGGATGCTTCTGGAATTAAAGGGGCAATCCTATCCGAGCAGCCTAGATAGTGAACTGTGTGTTATTTTGGACAAAATAAAAACTACCCGACTTTGGCAAATGAAAGCAACTGGCATGAATATTGAACCTGCTGAAAATTCTTACATCAGTATTAAAATTCTCCTAGTTTGCTCTTTAAAAAACTCTGACTTCTGAAATGGAAGCTGAATTGTTGGAATAGGAATCCAGGTCTCAACGGTTTCTCTTCCTGTGCTGTCAGGACAGCGAGATTTTCTGCCCATATTCAAGTCTGGAGATTGACATTCTGCTGGAGGTCTGACCAAACCACTCTAAAACAACAGAAAGAGAATGAATACATCTCCACTGAGATCTGGTACTGACCAGTTTACCTAAAACCCTGAGCTTTCCTTGGATTGCTTCCTGCACCACAACAAAATCAGACTTAAAATATGTTTTGTACAAAACAGCAACCCTTGCCCAAAAGCTGGATTTGTAACCAAGAAATAAAACCTCTTCCTTGCAGAGAGCGAAATCAATCAGCTTAGTGCATGCCATTAATATCTGTCTTTTGCAAAGAAAAGTATGAACTCATTAGTCATGAATTACAACATTAACTTCCTGATTTCAATTCCAATTTCAACAGAGCTGCAATTACCAAGGGAATTATCTTAAAATAAGAGAGAGAGAGAAAGGGGGTTAAAAAATCATTTATAAATATAGTCAGGAGGACAAAAAGAGAATCTGGAGGGAAAATGAACTAAAGGCTAAGACACAAGGAAGCATGAGATATGGTTTAAAATATATAGAAAAATGTATAGAGTGAGAAATAGGATTCTAGCTCCAGCCTCTAAGATCACTGAAACATCTAGAGTTGACCACAGTCTCTCCCACCAGCAACCTTTCTCTTTACAAACATAAAAAGCTGCTCTCAGCCATGGTCACGCTCTTTGGAAAACCTGAATAAAAAGTCTAAAGAAGTCTTCTCTGATAGCTTACTCTTTTTAAATTTTTTTCCCTCTTCTATTGAAATACAGTCAATTTACAATATGTTAATTTCTAGTGTACAGCATAGTGATTCATTTACACATATATATTCCTTTTTATGTTTGTTTTCATTATAGACCATTACAGGGTACTGAATATAGTTCCCTGTGCCATATAGTAGGACCTTGTTTATCTATTTTAGTATTTATAAATCCCAAGCTTCCAATTTATCCCTCCCCATCCCCTTCCCTCCCTGGCAACCAAAAGTTTATTTTCTATGTCTATGAGTCTGTCTCTGTTTTGTAAATAAGTTCATTTGAGTCTGCTTTGTTTGGGTTTTGTTTTCTTTAGATTCCACATGTAAGTGATATCATATGGTATTTTTCTTTCTCTTTCTGGCTCATTTCACTTAGTATGATGATCTCCAGGTCCAACCATGTTGCTGCAAATGGCATTATTTTATTTTTTTATGGTTGTATAGTATTCCATATTATATATATATATATATATATATATATATATATATATATATATATATATATAAACCACAACTTCTTTATCCAGTCATCTGTTGATGGACATTTAGGTTGCTTCCATGTCTTGGCTATTGTAAATAGTGCTGCTATGAACATTGGGGCCCATGTATCTTTTTGAATTATATTTTTCTCTAGATTTATGCCCAGGGGTGGGATTACTGGATCATAGGGTAAGTCTAAAATATACTGTTTTCCACAATGGCTGCACCAAACTAAATTCCCACCCCCAGTGTAGGAGGGTTCCCTTTTCTCCACACCCTCTGCAGCATTTATCATTTGTGGATTTTTTAATGATGGCCAGAACTCTTTCATTCTTGGAAAGATAATAATCATCCGACTCAATTCCCCAAGAGGGAAGAGACTGATTCATCTTTGTATTTCCAGAACCTAGGAGAGCAGCTGGCATACAGCAGGCTCTCAATACATGCTAGCGAGAACCCAACTAAATAAGATTGAATGTAAGACCAGCTCTTCACCCAACAAAGCCTGAAGACCCAAAAGCCCCATCAAGCCCTGAGGGGAGAGGCATGGCCAAGGAAAGGCATGGGGGCTGTCAGTATCAGTGTTGTTGGAACGAGCTATTGCAACATCGGAAGTCATAGGGCTTAGTTGTCTGGTGCCAATGACAATACCAGTGCTTACCAAATATGTTATAATAATAAATATAACTCTACAAGTCTCACAGATTTCTTTGTACCTGCAACTCTAAACCAGCTTCTAACCCCAAAACTCCGGAAACCAATTTAGCCGGTCCTCTGGTGAAAAAAGCAGCAGGCATCAGGGATGTGCACTGGTGAGTGGGGCAGCAGAGTGGACTAGAACCTGGACCTTAATGCGTCCCTCCTATGTTTTCCATAGAAGCCTGAGTCAGGGGTGCAGTTGTGAGAGAATTGTTCTCTGTGAAAAAAGGATAATGTTTACCTTAAACTACCCTCTTTTTTTACTTCCAGGAGATGTAACACAGATTGCCTGTAACCATAGCAATCAGTTCAGCTGTGAGCGCCCTCATTTATTCAAGGCACAGAGGCAGTATAGGAGAGAAAATACTATTACAAATAGGAACAATAGGTTTAATTTCTGATGCCAAAACACGATTGGTTTGGTATTGGATTCCCAGCCATAAGAAGCATATTATACTTTCTGGCTTTCATCTGCTCTCTCCTCGTCCTCAAGAGTAATATTAATTTCAATTTCTTCCAGAAAAAATGATTAACTTGTTTCCAGGACTATCTTGAGAGTGAAATAAAAATCTGGAAACACATATTCTCGGCAATGCACCATGTGCAGGAGAGCTGAGATAACCAGCCAAGGGCCATAAAACAACGTTGATGTACACTTTTTTTTTACACTTTTGATGCTTTTTTTTTTCAGAGTAGTATCCAACTTCCCTTGGTTAAGTAATAAAGGATGTGCTGCATACTTACTGCTGTGTCTCTCTCATTTTAGTCTCTTTATATCCCTGGAATGAAAAAAAAAATCTAATGGAGGCTGCTTTATGTTATTTCAGTAAAGTGACAGAAAAAGTATTCTTGATTTTCAAAGCAATTACTTATATGATCCATTAATTAACCAAACCTCAGTGATACCCAAGTTTGTTAACTGTATACTGGTATTTCCACTGATAAAACTCAACGAATGTTATTTTCAAGGTCTCTAGATATCAAACACTGGAGAAAAAAAACTACC
Organism: Vicugna pacos; assembly: GCF_048564905.1. NCBI lineage: Eukaryota > Metazoa > Chordata > Mammalia > Artiodactyla > Camelidae > Vicugna > Vicugna pacos. The sequence continues at coordinate 15,802,688 of NC_132988.1, forward strand.
ACAGAATTTCATCTATGAGGTAAGCTTTGCCACTTTCTCCACCATTCAGTTAGTTACTGGGTTCCTACCATATGCAAATAATGTGAGACTTACAAAGATGGGGCAGACACATACCTCAAGTTCCTACTATGTGAAAAGCAATAGAAACTATACAAGGATGAGACAAAGATCTTTATTTCAAAATATTTCAGCCTAGAAGGGGAAAAGTCTTTGGGAGCCATGAGTGAAATATTTTATCAAAACAAATATGTTGGAAATAATCCATTTGATCAGAAAATTACACAAGTTGTTACCTTCAACTTAGGGATAATTCGATCAGTTTTATTGAAAGTGTCTAAAATTTTCACTGCAAAATTTGAAGCTTCCTAAAGCTATAATCTGAAGACTACTTCATTTCCCTAAAGCTCAACCCATCGACCACACTACTAATTCGAGGAGGATTTAAAAATAGTTAGAAATAATTTATTAAATGTATTGCAGGTCCGGTTTGGGCTTTTTTTCTTCCTTTTGGCCCTGTGTCTCTCACTAAGACTTCTTTTCTCAAACTCCTTGGCCCAGAGTATAAGTGCCCACCATCCAATCCCAACATCTAGTTTATAAGGTCTTGGAAGAAAACAAATTCAAGATAACTTTGCCCCGTGACCACCTGAAAGGATGAGACACATTTTAGGGTAACAATTAGAGTCATCTAGGATTGGCTCATATTCCGAACCACAAGAAACCATCACTATTTTTAAATAATGGTGGTCGCTGTTTCCATGCAACTGAAATCTACTATGGCAAGACTTTCTTGCTAATGCTGGTTGTCAATTACCTGTCAGGAGAATTAAGTGATGATCTTCAAACCAACTCCTTAAACTTGCAGTAAGCCAACACCAGCCAGGTCTAGGACTCACTTGCTACTCCGCAAGAGTTTCTCCTTGTGTCAAAGGAGTCCAGTGGGGTTCTTTGGTTTGTGTTTTGGTTTTGTTTTCCTACTTGGGCATTTCCTGGTGGTAATTATTTTAATATCAAGTTTCTATATGCTAACCACTGTTTGGTAGCTAACCTTGTGAACTGAATACGTCCAGGCACCCTTCCTATAGTAATATTACTATCCAAACTATACCTGCTCTTTGCCCCATCTTCATAACTGTAGGACTCCCTCAACTTACCTCCCAGTAATTTTCAGCTCATGATAGTTTCTCCTGAGTGTTTAGAAATATGTCTGCTCATGCTCCTGTGTCCCCACGTCCTCCTCCAGGCACCTTGACACTGCCTGTTCCTGATGCCCTCTACAGAAACAGCAAAATCCATGCCAAGGGCATGCAGTTTTCAGAGACACAGTCTTTGGCGCATCAGAGCCCCTGGCAGGTGTCCCCTACTCAGCTGTCCGTGAGGACTGAAGCAGGACCATCCTTTCACAGTCCCTCCTAAAAACTGCTGCCTGCTGTTAGCCCTTTTCCTTCTCAAAGTGACCCCAGGCCCATCTTTCAGAACAAGAAGATAGACCTTACACCAGCTCCATCTATTGTCTCTATATGTGTCAAGCTCATCCTTACTGCTTTAGCTCAAAAAGACAAAACCAACTCATAATCTTATAATCTCCTGAAGGAATGTCAGCCCATCGGTCCTATAAAGTCAGTCACGAAAGACCAGTTTATTTATTTATATATTATGTAACGTACACAGATACATATGTATGTGTATATATATATGTATAAATATACAAACACACATATACATAGCTTAGGCATATATGTTATATACAGGCTCATATTATGTGTGCTAAGTCTCATATATAATAAAGCAGGGACTGGGTATGATAATTCAAAAAAATGAATAGCTCCAGATGAAAACACACTCATGGCCAAAACTGTTCATCAGACTCATTGCTGCCTTTAACCCAACCCTAAGAATAAGGCCAGCATCTATGGTTACGAGCAAATACATAAGAATATTGTAGCTACAAACATATGCCATTGGGTTGATGAACAGAGGCTAGAGCAAATTACCTACTAAATGCTCAGAAATAACATTTATGCAAAGAAGGCATTCATTTTAACAAAACCTTAAGCAAAGACAATAAAACCAAAAATGGATAAATGAAACTACATCAAAATTAAAACTCCTGCGCATCAAAGGACACAATCAATAGAGAGAAGAGGTAACCTGTGGAACGGGAGGAAATATTTGCAAAGTATATCTGATGATGAGTTAATATCCAGAATATATAAATAACTTCTATATCACAACAACAACAAAAAAGAAACAACTCAATACAAAAATGGGCAAAGGACTTGAATAGACGTTGCTCTGAAGATGATATAAAAATGGACAACAAGCTATTAAAAAATATTCAACATAACTATCAGAGAAATGCAAATCTAAACCACAAAGATGGTACCACTCACACTCATCAGGATGGCTACAACTGAAAAAAAAAAAGAAAATAACAATGTCAGTGAGGATGTGGAGAATTGAAGCCATTGTGTACTGTTGGTGGGAATGAAAAATCGTGCAGCCTCTATGAAAACCACTATGATGTTTCCTCAAACAATCAAAAATGGTATTACCATATCATCAAGCAATCCACTTCCAGGTATGTATCCAAAAGAACTGAATGCAAAGTCCCAGAGAGATATCTGTTCACTCATGTTCACTACAGCTTTATTCAAAATAGCCAAGAGGTGAAAGCAACCCAAATGGCTACTGATGACTGAATGGATGAACAAAATGTGAAATACACACACACACACACACACACACACAGGGATATTATTCCTCCTTAAACAAAGGAAATCCTGTCACATGTTATACCATGGATGAGCCTTGAGGACATTATGCTAAGTAAAGTAAGGCAATCACAGAAATACAAATACTGTGTGATTCCAATTATATGACACATCAAATTCATAGTAACAAAAAGCAGAATGGTGACGGCCAGGGTTTAGGGGAAGGGGAAAATGTGGAGTTGTTTCATGGGTGCAATTTCAGATTTGCAAGATGAAAATTCCTGGAAATTTGTTGTCCAACAATGTGAAAGTACTTAACACTACTAAACTGTACACTTAAAAAGGTTAAGATGGTAAATTTTATGTGTTCTTTACCACAATTAAAACGTTATTATATATTTATATACACATATAAAAATTATTACATATTATATATACATATATTAAAATTTTATATATATACATACATGAATCCAGTGGGTTAAGGGAAGCTGTTTCAGGGAGAAGAGGAACCTAGAGGAGGCATGGTGAACATTTACATGTGGTTCTGGGAGAAGAATCTTCTTCCTGGAAAAAGTGACTCATGAGCTGGTTTGAAGGATAGATAGGATTCTTCTAAGCAGGCGAGAAAGGAAGGAGACCCCAGGGAAAGTGAACAGCAAGTGCAAAGCAGACCTGTGTTCCTGGAACCACAAGTTGTTTGGTTTTAGAGAAGTGGAGGGAGGAGGGTGGATTCAGGGGCAAAGAGCTTGGATTGCCGAGGTGTGTAGTGAGCCCTGGGCCACTACTCTTTCAGATGCGAAGGCAAAGGGCCAGAAGGCAAAGGCAGGCTTCTGGCAGGCTGCACTTCCGATGTAGGGGTGAGCAGCTGGTCAAATGGCATTTCCTGGAGGGTAGGAGAAAAGGCAATGCAGTGCCACACACCTACCTATGGACAGGATCTGTGTCTCTGCTCTGGCTGGTCCCTGACCTCTCTCTTTTCTCTCTTTCTCTCTTCCTTCCTGCCACACACACACACACACACAATTCCTCACTCCCAAAACCAGCCAATCCCAATAGGTAAGCCTTCAGATCTGACCAATCTGACTCTCTTTCTACAGCTTGGCAGTGGATGTGGAGACACCAGCATGGCTCAGGAATGCAGCAGCCGACCTTACTGTTATCAGAAGGCCTTCCTGCTTATCAATGGCACTCACCTGAGAACACAAAGTCAGCACCCAAAGGGAACTAGAGGAGCCTCTTGTTAGATGCCTGTCACGCACTATAAAACTTGCCTGGATTTAGAGGGAAGCTGCTGTTTCTCAGAAAAGGCCCCGCTCTAGGTTTGTATGGATGCTGTAGCTTAAGAATCCATCTCATGGGTTTCAGGAGCAAAGACATGATCCCCTGATCTTTATGTATGAAAACTTCTCATTGATACCAGCAGGACCTTTTCCTAGGACATCATTAGCCCTAAATAAGAGGTAGTCAATGAAGTCTGCACATTTTATTAGAAGATTGAAAAGCCATTATAGTCTTCATGTTCTCCCTCATTCCAACATCTCTCTGTCTCCAAGCTCTGGAACTTCTACAACATATAATGTATGCTATGTAGTCATATAATATATAAGATCACTCAATAGCACTCTGATTATCAGAATAAAGTGCCAAACCCTCAGTCTAGCATAAAGGTCCTTTGAGGATCAGAACGCTATTCCATCTCTAACCTCATCTCTCACCACTGGACCCTTTGGCATTTGTTGCTCCATCTTCCCTAAACTACCTACCAGACTTTCCACATCAGGTCATGTTCTCTGATATGGCCCTGCCTTTTCAAGTGCTGGTCTCTTTGCTTGGATTCCTTTCCTTACAGGATTTTTTTCTACCCACCTTGGTCTGGATAACTCCCGATCTGCCTACAGCTTCTTTTGGAATTCTGAGATGGGTATCCCGCACTCATGCTCTCTTGGTCCCTGCGGCTTCCCCTGTAGGACGTACGGAAGGGACGATCTCACTAACAGGGACCATCTCTTATTCTAGAAGGTTGTGGTTCAGTGTTGAGTGCAGCAGTCCAGCCATCCTTCTGCTCTGCCCTCCACAGCGTGTAGACCTTTATCCTCAGCCACATTACCCTATGAACTCAAGACAACTAGTATACTTCGAGGAATCACACCCTCCTTTCAGTATCACAAGTAGGAAGGAAGACGGCAGCAGGTGGAAGAGGGCTACAATTTTTTATCTGGAGAAGGGGGAAAAAAGCCCCTCAGAATTCCTCTTATGCCTCATTAGCTAGAACTGGTCATATGTCATCCCTTACACAAGGAAGTCTGGGACAGCAAGGATCTGACAAAGCAGGAAAGATTGTCATGAACAGTCCGATCATAATTCACTCCCTGAAGACGGTCCATGGCCCACCTGAACAAACTTTGGATTTTGTTGGCCGGATAAAGATTTTAGCTTTTGGATAATCATATAATGGCATCTACCACACTTAGATTTTGCAAGACAAATTCTGACTAAGACAATACATGGAAAAGATGGCAGCCTGGTTTCATAGAACCACATGCATAGAAAGCCCTGTTTATACAATATAAATCGGAAAGGATCCTTATGGGTTAACCAGTTAGTTTTGATATATGTGTTTAGAAGATTGGTATAGCCTTAGTGATAGGTTTTGGGAAAGAAAGAGTTGGAACTGTCATAATTGTTGTATCTATTAATCACATACTTAGAACGTATTTGTTTCAGGTGTTCTAAGAGTGACTTCTCTGAAGATATTCAATCTCAAATTGCATGTCAAGTCATTTCCACTACAGTGCATAAAGGATGTGGTCAGATGTGACTCTTGTATATTTCTTTTATCCTTGTTGCTGATAAAATGTTTTCACCAAATGTTAAAGTAGATCTAAGCTAGTTAACTCAGATGAGCACACTGGATGAGTAAAGGTAGCATCACCAACACGGACAGACCTAGAGATTCTCACACTAAGTGAAGTAAGTCAGACAGAGAAAGACAAATATCACATGATATCACTTATATGTGGGATTTTAAAAAATGACACAAATGAACTTTTTTATAAAACAGAAACAGACTCACAGATATAGAAAAAAAAAACTTATGGTTACCAAAGGGGAAAAGGGTGGGGGAGAGGGATAAATTAGGAATTGAGGATTAACTATTATGCACAGTATTATATACAAAATAGATAAATAACACTATTAGATACAAAATAGATAAACAATAAGATTCTACTGTATAGCACAGGGAACTATATTCAATGGTTTGTAATAACTTATAATGAAAAAGAATATGTGTATATATATATATATATATATATATATATATGACAAATCACTATGTTTTACACCAGAAACGAACACAACATTGTAAATCAACTATACCTCAATTAAAAAGGAACAGTGAGCCATGCTATAGGCGATAATGATGGATGTGAATTGTGAATAAATACTAAGTGAATGGTTAAAAAAAAAAAAGACAGGAACATGAGTTGGGTATCCATGAAATCAATGCACACTGTTCCCCCAAAGCTAAGAGAAACTGACAGCTTCCTTACCTGCCTCTGTACTAAGCTTTCTCCATTTCCATTATCCTTAATCCATCCACCGTGGTTGTTTCAAGAGACAAGAATACTTATTGGTCCCCAGGCTAATAATTTTCGCAAGGTTGAATAGGGGAGTTAAAATCTGAGTGTGCCAGAAGGTAAGGTTGGGGGAACATGGGGCTCCAGGACATGCATTTTCAGAAAGAACACAAACACTTCTCTCTTTGGATTTGCTTCCTCCCCACAGGAAGAGCAGAATCAGGCCCTGTCCTCACTGCAGAACAAGTGACTTCCTCTCTGCTCCTGTCTCCCTTAGAAGCCAAGTGGGAACAAGAGAGAGGCAGAGGAAAAGAACGCAACGTGGGCAACATCTGGCCTGAGCAGGAGCTTAGAGGTTCTCCACAAAGTCCAGGTTAGATCCCAAGAAAATGCACCAGAATGACATGCACAAAAAACACAGGCATTAATCAAATGCTCCTATTTGCCGGACCTGATCTTCTATACGTATATATCCACCAGAGTTCTTTCAGGTAAGTGTGGTAGGGCAAGGGCTGGACTTGGGAGTTCAGAGATCACCTAACTAACTACTTTTTTTTTCTCAACCATTTATTCCCGACTCTCTTCTCCCCAGACGCCAAGCATCTCATAATGTTTGTCCTTGATTATATGGGGAAAGGTCACAGAGCACTCTAATTTAAAGGAGCATGTACAGCTAATGCAGTGAAAAGAACACAGTTTAGCAACCCACAGATCTGGATTCAAATCTCAGCACAATTCCTTTCTCATTTCATTAATTCAGGTAACTTACTTAGCCTCTCTGAAACTCAGTTTCCTTACTAAGTTAGTAACGCTTACCTCAGGAAGTTATTATGAAGATTATATGTATAAATGAAGCAATTCATAGTTTATAAATGCACCAGGCATCGAATATATGTTCAACAAGTGTTAATCTCCCAAGTGAATATTATTACTAGAAAACTAACTTCAAACTCTATTGATGATAGGTCAATAGTAAGATATTCTTATTAAGATATATTTATTTTATTACTAAAAATAACAGGAAAAGCTATAGACAATGAGTGTGTGTTTCCAGGCTAGTTATATCATCATAATATAAGTTAACTGAAACAGAGATTAACAAGGTATTTATTATCTTTATTTCAGCATTTTAAAAAACAGCAAAATTAAGTTCTGCTTTGAAAGACTCTAGAATATTTGAAAGACTCTAGAATTGCACAGGATTGATTAGAGGTCTGTCACCACAGATTGGATGTGTTGATTTCATTTCCCCAAAAGTATCCACATAGCAATTTGGCAGTACACAAATATTCTGAAAATGCTAACAGTTTTCTACAGCAAATAATCATTGCACCCTTACCTACAATGTTAGGGTTCCACTTTCATTTTAAAGACTCAAAATGCTTTTCAGAAGCTAACAATTTTTTTCATCCCTACCTAGTCATTGTGAATTTGAGAGGAAGACACAACAAATAGGTACTTAACTAAAGTAGGTGTTTTCTCTGTTGATTTCATGAATCTAAACCTATTGACTGAAGGGATATAATACAAAATTAGGAACTCAGGGAAACTATTCTCAATTATACTATAATCACAGCTCATTTTTTTTGATCCTCCTATTACAGTTAATTTAAGGTCACACTCTATGCCTTAAAATCTCTTGTATTCTTTGAGCCCTTGTCAAGATGCCTTGTATATAGTCAGTGCCCAATGAAAGTTTGCCACATTGCATGAGTTGATCATCCATCTTATTCACTAGATTTGACTTAGACTCACTTATGCCTTTTCTTTTTTTTCCCCCAAAAATGAAGTCCACCCACAAAGGAAAAAGGCAGAAAGATGTTGTGGCAAAAATGCTGTCCTGGAAAACAGATCTTGGTTCTGGTCTCAGCTTTCTGTGACTTTGGACAAGTCAATTAAACTTTCCAGAATCAAGTTTCTCCATCAAACGAGGATGCTAGACAAGATGTATGTGCCAGATTGTAAGGTCACACTAAGACGTTCGAAGTAATGTATGTGGAACTGTTCATACTTGCAGAGAGACAACATAAAAATGGTTTTGAATAATTTCAGACTTATTGGGTTGAGTGCTAGCATTCTTGAATGACTGCTCCAGAGGACATAATGCAGATTTACCTTTTTTGGTATGTTGTAAGGGTATTGTGGGTTTTGTTTTGTTTTGTTTTGTTTTGTTTTAAGTTACATTACTTTGGAGGTTCATGTTACATAGGCATTAGGATACAATTCAAGAGAGCAAAGGCCAACCAAGTTCTGAAGTTGCTTGGCATTTTATCAATCATTATTTAGAGTTTCCTCTTTTATTTTTTTCCCTCACATATCTGGCCGGGAACACAGACGTTTGTGTGATGTAATGAGAAAGGAAGGAAGTTTCATCTACTGCTCTTTCAACCTTATCTACTCAACACTTACCTCGTGACAGACCCTGATGCTCTTAATGAATTCCTAAAGACCCTGGAAGGTCTCAGATCTCTACAAGGTGATTACAGAGGCTCACACTTTGCCAAGTCATATGCAGGTGGCTAAAGCCTGCTTTTCCTTTCTCTACATCTCCTGTCCCACTTGTCCTTTTCTATGAACGTTTTCCAGCAGCCATGCAAGCGCTCAGTAGGTAAGGCCCCAGCAAAATGGTCGTGACCCAAGTGACCGTGAAGCAACAGATTGTTGATGTCATCTCAGAGAAAGGCCCCAAGTGTATCTAATCCACGCTCCAGCAGCTGGTACACGGTTTTCCAAGTGTGAGTGGGCCTTTACATTGTAGGGGGTTTTGTTTTGTTTCATTTCGTTTGTTTTTTTCACACTGCAGCGTTAAGTGCACTTCCCTTCTCTCTTGGAATGTAGAAGAGAAATGGAATTCTTAACTCGCTCACGCAGATCTCACCCGAGACCCAGTGAATGGCAGGGATCCGGCACAAACACCCACACACTTCCCTCAGTCACGGATCCCTGCTCAAGACCAGAAGCTGGCCATGGCTATGCTGAATATATGCTTCCGTTGGATTTCCATGGAATTTGGTTTCATTCGATTGTATGTTAAATGTGTTTTTAAAACAAAGAAAGAAATAAAAGAAAGTTTCATTCTTCCTACCTCAAGGTTAGGGTGAGTCAGAGAGGTTTCAAAGGGGTGCGGAGCTGCCACCTTCATGTTCTGACACCAGAAAGGAGCCTCTGAAGCCACCTCAAAGCAGCCGAGCCCCAGCCTGCTCCGGATCCCTGTGGAGCAGAACCAATTTTTAAATGTCTTCATCTGGTCCCTCCTACTTTCATGGTTGCTCTGGGGGTGGTGAGAATCAGGACGCACTGAAAGCTGCCGGGACATCTGACTCTTTATTTTCTTGGCTCAAAGTGTCTTAACTCTGCACCAGCCCTGGCGGCTGTGCAGCATTTCACTTCTGAGAGCGGAGGCAAAGGGAGCCATGCAGAGAGGGGCCGGAGCCCTGGCTGCAGTTCAGTGCGAGGAGAGAAGAGCCACCACCCATCCCCCACCATGCTTCAGGTGTCCTGCCATCAGGGTCACCCTTCCCACAGGCTCTGACCTGAACTTCCCCTCCACGGTGATGGGGGCGAGAGGCGGGCACGCAGGGAGTGGTCCTAAGAGGAAACTGGTTTTAAGTATCCTTACATTTTTCCAAAAATACTTCCTAGTTTTCCCTCTCCTCAGAGTGCATTTGGATTTCATGGAGAAATCAGGTATTTGTGGGGCAGGGGGCGTGCGGAGAGGGAACTGACTCAACTATCTGAGAATCAGCTGCAAGACAGAACCTGCTCTTTGCCGCTGGACTGAAGAAGAACACGGAAGTCACGGGGCAGGCTGGGCTCCCTGTGAGAACTTCCTACCAGTCTGCCGGAGCACCAGGACGGCTGGGGGCAAGGTTCCGCCTCTGAGGGCACTCGAGCAATTTCCGGGGAGTCCCTTGGCGTGGAAACCAGGCAGAGCATTGCACCGTGAGGCGGGAAGCACGGCGCTGGGAGAACGCCCCTCGCGCCCTCCCCTCACTCGCACCTTGGCGCGCGGAGGAGATCTGCGCAAGCTTCGGCCCCGCCCATCGCCCCGCCCATCGCCCCGCCCTCCGCGCCGAGGGAGGAGGACGTTCCCATCTGATTGGACGGGAGGGAGCTGGCATCTTTCGTGCCACGTTCACCAGAGGATAGTGCTACTATACGCCCTCGTGCCCGCCTCTGGGCTTCCAGGATTAGACTGTTCTCAAATCTATCTTTTAAGAAAGCCGGACAACAGAGGTGTTTCTTTTTGCCCTGCCATTAACGGAGTTGATTCTTCCTCTCCCACTTAGCTACATTTGCGTATGTACAATCAAAACCCAAGACAAACCCCATCCAACTCACAGATACAGTGGGGCACTTACTCAGAGTAGTGTAAACAGAATATAGGTTTTCCCCTAACCTTACTAAAGCATAAACAGAATTTTCTAAGTCTATACGCATTATCTTCAGAAAGAATCCAAGTGTTTCCATTGCAAATTGTGAGACAGACTAGATGGAAATTGAAGATCATCATATAATTCATAATGTCCTTAAACCCTAAAGCCTTAAGATTCAGAAAAATACGGTGTTTTCTACGTATCCTAACACTTTTTCAGTTCAGTCATCATCTATGAGGCATAAAAATACAACTAAAATTTTTACAGATTCACGGGTAGAACTGATTGTATCTGTTGGGAACTTCTACCTGTTTAAACCATCAATGAGAATTCTTTGAAACCTACTGTAGAAAGTGTAAATACCGAATAATCCCCAGAAACAAGTCATCAGCACACCAATTAGACTGGCTTTGGTAAATACCTTCTCTGGCAGTTGCCAAGCATAGCAAATAAACAAAACGGATGCTCTTTGTACCTTTTGACAGAAAGAGCTTCCTTACCTGAAGAAAATTATTCCTATAAAAATCTGTCTTGCAAGTATTTTTCTTGTGTTTCTGATACCAGAATAATCAGGAAGCAATGAAGGTGGTCGCTGAAACGCCAGTTTTCACCAAGCTCTGCGGGCCAATGGGGTTGAGGATTAATTCAAATAAACTTCGGAATGCCAGCCAAACCCCTGAAACTTGTTAGCAATCCACCCAGTCAGTTGGTTCTGCTTTTTCAGTACTACCTTATCCTGAAATGACCTGATAGAAAAGCTAGTGTCTGATGACATATGACATCAAGTGTTCAACGAGAATTCTACTGGCATAACCTTCCGTGTGACTGCTTGTGTTCTCTGACCTTCCACAGCACTCAGGAAGGACTGAGTACCTTTTCAGCAAAACTTGCAAGACCAAAATTTAATTTCTTAGAGAAGTAACTCTCAACAGCATTCAGAAATTTGATTTTGGACTAGAAAATAGTAAAGTCCCTAACTGAGGTCCATTTTTTCCCCATAAGGAGTCTTTTCTGGTATTAATTTCACTTACATACGATAGTCATTTTACATTTTATTTTGTTACTGAAGGTATAAAATGGTCTATATTTCATTTAAAACAGAAACTAGAAGTGTTTGGTCAACTTCTTTTTCCCAATGAATATTAACCCAGTGTTTTACCTTGCTTGACTTTTCGAATATGTTGTTTTATAGCACCTTGATCTCTAGCTGGGTAAATGTAAAGGTTATGTCAGCACTTGCATGATAAGGCCATGTTTTGGGGGTTTATAATTAAGTCATAAAAAGTAATTCTGACTAAAACTTGGAATGCCAAAGGTCCACCCTGAAACACAAGTTTGTTCCTAGATGTACTATACACATGTACACACACTCACACATGTGCAAACACACACACACACACACATCAGAATTCAACAACTACTGTTTTGTAAAATACATTCATTCAATACACTGCCTTGATGAAAATGAATTGAAAGAACGTCAAGGCTACAAAGTGAAATAAAACATGCAGTCATCCAATGGGAGCCAATTATATCCTAAGATATATGTAGTAGATTTGAAAGATAATTTAAGGACAATAGGAATTAATAGTTAAAGATTAACGGATAGAAAGATGAAGACAGACCTCCACAAAGAAAGAAAAAAAGAAAAGAAAAAGAAAAATAGCTCTTTCTTAACCAGAACTGTTTGAGCCTCCTTTCACACTGTCCAGTAGATGGTCTCTGAATCTCTTTGCAGATGTGATCTAATGTCCTTGAACACACTTATTACAATTCATCATCTACATAGCAACAGACAAGGCTGTGCTCATAAACCAGAGAGGCGCTGGACCTGGTAAGTCATTAAGCAAATATATTCTTAAGTCATACGACACTTGTGTACCCACTGCCTGCCTATAAAAAGAAAATAGGATTTCTGATACACATTTCTAAGACTTGTAAAGTGGTTACTTTCAAGTCATATCTTGCCATTTTTGCATTATTTGGCTATTTTCAAATGCTAAAACATTTCTGAATACTTTTTTCATTGTTGTCTTTAAAATTACTATATTTTTCATTGCATGGTTGTAAAATCTGTTAGCAAGTAGGAAACAAAAGTATTTTTACTGAGACATTAAAAAAAAATTAAGAATTGGAGGAGGACAATGTGAGATAATTTCAACACCAGAATCTAATCTTACCAAAAAGATAAGGCAGTTGGTGTGTCTGAAAAATCACTATTTACCACTTAATCATAGAATGTATACACTCCAAGATGGCTCAAGAAAGAATAAAGTGATTTAATAGAGACTAGCAGTACTTGTAGTGCATGAATCTGTTTTAGTTGGTGAAAAAAGTTATAACTCAGAGGTTAAGAACAAAGACTAAGATGCTGGATTGCCTGGTTCAGATCCTAGCTCTAGCAGTGGTACTTGGCTGCATGACCTTGAACTAGTTACTCAGCCTCTCTATGACTCAGCTTCCTCATCTACAAAGTGGGTTTAAAGTAGTATTTTGTACTTGTAGGTATGTTTTTAAGATTAAATGAATAAACTGAAAACCCATTCAATGCTTGGTACATCGTAAGTGCTACTTAAGTATTTTATTATTATTATTATTATTATTATTATTATTATTATTATTATTATTGCTATTTGACCAAACTCAGAAGAAAAATTCTGTAGGAAAGTTGTAACATTGTTTCATGTATCAAAATCATATATCATCCTCTCATCCTGGTTCTTTTCATTTAAGAAATTTTAACAAATAGAAAATCTATGTACTCGGGAGAAAATGAATAAGAATGAAGGCAATATTGGCTTACTTGTTATGATGACCATAGTAAAATTAAACTGCTTGAAGAAATATATCAAACTGTGCATGACTGGCTCTGCCGGGAAGAAATATAATAATTATGTCTATCACTTCGTGAGTTTTGCATGTGAAAATGTGGAGGAACTGATTTGTCTTGACCTCTGATGTTACTTAAAGGAGCAAATAAAAGTAAAATCTTATGTATCCTCTAAACTGAGGAACCTGTTTCATGACTAGAGAGGCAAGAAAGGCTGAGGGTATTGTATCCTCAAAGGAAGTTCCCAAGGTGTTGAAAGCTGTCCTGGTTACATTAGAAGATGGAGACCATTCCACTCTCTCCTCTGGGCAGAGAGATGGGAGGAATTTGAGACTGCACGATTCAGTGAAGGGAGAAATTCAGGATGATTTTGGCGCCACCCAACCTCGAAGCAGGTATGGAGGTTCTATCTTACCTCTCTCTTTACCCAACTTGGTCTGATACTAGCTTTTGTTTGGCACAAAAGTATGTTCCAGAAATTACGAGGAAGCCAAAACAAAGAGTAATTTGATTAAAGTGTTTCCGGCTGAATTAAAACAAAAAACCAAAAACCTCTTCTTTTGACAAGTTTCAGAGTCAGATGGGGCTATATTTGAATTAATGACCCCCTTTAGAATACCAGTAATGGAGCTTCCTGGACACAGAAATACAAATCTTACCCAGCTATCCTCACCTATTTTCCTGTCTATCCAGTGTCAAGCTGAGAAGAGGTTTCTGGGTGCTGTCTATAACCCCTACCAAAGAAGTTTTAGTATGACTACTTCAAACAAACAGAGCTCCTTCCAGGGAGGAGCCCAGGGGCAGATGTTTATCCAACAGAATTACTGCCACAATATTGGTCACCCCACCCTTGAGCTCCATTCAACCTGCAAAACTGAGTCTTAAGTGTGCGAAGTCACTTGAATACACTCAGGTTTCTCTGAGCCATGCTGTGTGAAGCAATGACAAAAAGAAGCCAGTCTGGGTTATTTTTCTGTGCAATCCCTAAGCTTGTGTTAAAAATTAAATCTGTGGTTGTTTTTCCCATCCCCAACCCCTTATGCAGTCTTACTGCATATTTTAGGCATTAAAGTGCCTATTTCTCTTCACTGTTCTGCTATGTTATTAGAAAATAAGAGCATTGCAGTTTTAAAATACTAGAGTTTTGAAAACCTTCGTTGGAGGCAAGGATATGGCAATGAAATCAGTTCTACTCATAGAGAAGGGTCAGGATGCCTCACTACAACTCTTTGGATGTCAGATGCAAAGAATGTGTGTGAGTCCATTCTCTCCAAGCTGATGTGATGTTTGTAACAGCAAGCATCTATTTCATTCCTGCACTAAATGACAACAATTGTTCCATTTATCAATGAAGCTTCGTCTGGAGAGAATGTCTCTCCTATTTCAAGTTCATTTGACCCACTAACGGTAATATTAGGAGAAGGTAGATTCACTAGGAATTTTGGCTTCACTTCAGTTTCAGCCTTCTAGGTGTGAAAAAATCTCAGGTCCTGCCCCAGACCTTTTGAATCAGAATCTGCATTTTAATAAGACCTGGGGTGATTTATCTGCATATTAAAGTTCGGGACATACTGGTTAAAACAATCAGAAATTCTATTAGAAATCATACCAAGGCAGCTCCCCAGTGCTGATTTTGGCAACAAATCAAGATCACTTTAACTCAAAAAATTTTTGATGACTTTCTCTTTATGTAATAAGAAGCTACTCTATAATATATGTTAATTCATTTGAAGATGTTTTAATGATTTTGATAGCCATGATATACAACTTCCACTGAATATGTAAACTCAGAATTTTAAGCATTTATTTGCACATAAATTATAATTAGTTTTGAGCATTGTTGCTAAAAAATTGAAATCTGCAGAGAATTCTTAATTTGGCATCCTTTTAAAAACCTTTCATCCTTCCCCCAAAATTTGGATATATGTTACAGCCTGTTAGTAATTAAGGTAAATATGATATTATATTGCAAAATTGACTAATGAATATGAACTTTTAAATTATTTCTATGTCATATGTATAATTTTATATGTACATAATTTTACATATAAATAAAGTATAATATATATAATGCTATATAGTCTTATTCTATATTTTTAAACACTGATTTTTCACTCATTCAAAAGTGAACAGCCCCGCCAGGGTCCCAGTGCCAGGGCTGTGGCTGCTTCTTCAAGTGAACAGCTTGAGCATCCACCATGGACCGTTATCCCCTCAGCATCAGCATCTCAGCCTCTGCTCTGTGGTGGCAGCCATAGTGATTCTTGGAAGCAGGTCCAACCTGAATGGACCCATGAAGGCTGTAACTCATCTGACATTCCCAAGGTCAAATGATGCACCACACTCTGGTATGTGGAATCTGTTTCCTCAGTTATCACCTGATGGGGCAGGTGACAAAGTTCAGAAGTATTACCATCCCAAGGGGTGAACTTTGACCACTGAGAAATGAGAGATGAGAGAAAAAGGTCAAGTAAGTTCCTCTCACTTTCCCAAGACAGGGATTGTCAAGAAACAGTCAAAGGGCCAATCTGGCCTGTCTTCTAGTTCGGTAAATAAAGTTTTATTGGAACATAGCCATGCCCATTCATTTGCTTATCGTCTAGGACAATCTTCACAGTACAACAGAGTTGAATAATTATTACAGAAACTATGTACCTTGCAAAATCTGAAATATTTACTACGTGGCCCTTTACAGAAAAAGTCTGCAAACCCCTGAACTAAAAGTTTGCTCTGAGGCAGGACCTGCTTGGAAAATATTGTGAACCAAGATATCAGTTAGGTTTCTGATGAAGTTCTGGCCAGCCTGGTTATATATCTCTTCGTGTTTGCATTCCTTCCTTCCTTGTCTCACTTGCCTTTGTGCCTCAGACCTGCTGCTCAGGGATTGCACCTGTCAGTAAAGCCTGAGCATGTCAGTTTTATCACAGACTCGATTTTCTAGAGAACCTGAAATAAAGACAGCTACAGATCTAAGACCCAGATTCATGAATTTTGTTCTTCCTAGATGTATTGGCTTTCTCATAAGTTGCATTAATCTATCAAACAGGATATAATAATTTTCTAATTCTTCTATATTAATTTAAACTTGTTTTACAAAGCCATCATGCCTGTAAGATCTCTAGTAAGGACGTATGGAAAATTCAGATCAATTTTCCTCATAGTGTATATTTGGGGAGTGGTTTTGCAATGCAGGATTTCTCTTGACTCTAGCATCATTTCATTTGGTAGTACACAATTGGAAGTCACTAGTGTTTTCCAGGTCATATTTAATGAGTATTATGGATGACAACTTGCATCTGTTATGGCTGGTCAACATCATCTCTCCTGCTTTGTATTTTGATTCCCCCTGTAACTAAGTCTATCCACTTCTCTAAGTTCATATCTGCTATATTTTTTCTATCAATTTTAAAGATGTAATTTGCAAGTTCTATTAAACTACCAACAAAGCATTCATTTTCAGGCTAAAGAAAGGCATTAAATGCTGAGATAGATGAGAAATGGAGCACAATTTATAGAAAACTGGCGTAACGCCAGGGAGCTTTCAGAAGTGTGCATTGTAGCTTGCACTGTCTCTCCCTACGCCCTGCTTATTAAGGCGCTTTCCTTGAGGAAGGAGTAGTACAAAAGGTAACACCAACCTGAATTTGATCAAGGCTGTTGGCCTACCAAAGATAAAAGGGAAAACTGCTCTAGGTATACCAGAGATTTAGCCAGATTCTCTTTCATCCCCTCTCTGTATCTCTGGTTAAGGTGGACTAGACTATATCTGGTCAGAGTGAGTGATTGACCCTATTGGGAACCATGTGTTGAGTCCACCTTGGAAAGTACCAGTGTTGACCAGGACTTCTCATTCAAGCTCAGTCTTGACTGATCTTCTTGGAACCAAATTGTGGAGAAGGAATTGCCTTGGTTCCATGTTCTTCCATGCTCAGTTCCACACTTGGTTCCAGTTCCTTAAGTCAAAATGGGTTATCTGCCATCCAGCTATGGGAAGAAAAACTTAACAGTTCCTTGTTATCAGTTCAATGTTTTTAATTGCTGACGCCCACAAAAGAAGTCATGATCAGACTTTGGAAATAAAGATTAAAATGGAATGCTGGTAGTTATACAGAAATCAGGGACTGTGCTTCACTTTACACTAACTACATTCTTTCCAAACGTCTCATATCTTGCCATTCATGCTTGGGGAAACTCATTTGCCAGTTTGGAAAATGAAACAAAATCTAAGCTTCACTAAAATGATGTAATGCTTTAATTTAGTCAGAGAAGTTTCTCTTTCAGTTACATCTTATTTATTCATAACAATTCTACCTTTGAAAATAGAAACGAATTCATAGATCACTGTCTTAGCTTGTATTTAGGTACCAGCCTTGAAGAAGTGATAAACATTCTAATTAATAAATTAAAACATTCCCTTGGTGTTACTATCAATGCCATTTATCTGCTTCAGTTACGAAAGAAAACTATTGATAATTATTTGGAACATTAGGAAAAGCCTAGAAATGTGTAAACCAAACATAAGCCCTTAAAATTCAGTTAGTTTTGCTCTGATTGTATAAATAAAATCCAATAAAGACCAGATAAGACTTGGCCAAAAAAAATGAGTATTGGCTTTCCTCATGTACAATCTAGAGAAGTAAAAACCCATGCAAATCAAGCAAGAAAAATCAAGTGCCTATTTTAATTGTGCTATTACAATAATTTCCTCTATAGTTCCTGGACTTTAGAACCATCTTTTAGCGGTCTACTTTGCCATCTAAATACCCAGGTAACTGCAGACAAAATATTGCTAAGGTTTCCAAATAATATCATTTTTATCCAGATACGTGAATGGGTGTTAATATAATCACAGAGTACCTCCCTCAAACTAAAATAAAACAAAACAAAACAAAAAACCCAAAAAATCCTAGTTTCAATTCCCCCTAAACTTCATTTTAAACCCTCTTGTTTACATAAATCTGAACCCTTTCTTGTATATCCCAATCTCTTGTAAGTTTTAGAAATAGTCTCCTTAAAAGTAGTATTAAATGTAACAGGGAAATTTTTGTCTTTCCAATTAAGAATGTACTATTAATTATAAAATTTCCCAAAGCAACTGAATTGTAATAGCCATAGATATTTACGCAATTAGCAACAACCCTTTATAAAAGATCTCAAAAGACATATTGTTTTATCTATAAAGCTGGCTCCATTTATTTGGGAAAAAAGATGTGTATAATAGTGAGCAGGG
Organism: Vicugna pacos; assembly: GCF_048564905.1. Classification (NCBI taxonomy): domain Eukaryota; kingdom Metazoa; phylum Chordata; class Mammalia; order Artiodactyla; family Camelidae; genus Vicugna; species Vicugna pacos. The sequence goes on from NC_132988.1 coordinate 15,821,419, forward strand.
CCATCTCTAATATTTCACAATGCTTTATTTCTAACTGTGCAAGATCTTTAAGGAGCTCAGATTCCCAGAAGCTCAGAGATCTCGTCCCACTCTACTGTTTTACCCTGTGCGTGACAATAAACTATGTCTTGTCAACAGGGAAATGCTGGGGCTCAAGTCTCTTTAAGGCCCCTCTAAGATCAAGACTCCTGACAAGGAAAGAGGTTCTGCTTGTGGGTAGCAATGGAGCCAGGTCCACTCGTCAACAACCCCGTGATACTGTGTTTCAATCTGCAAAGAAACCCGACTCCTTTGAAAACTAAGAGCCAACTGTGGTGGCATATTTGACTAACCATCTCCTTGGCTTGCTGGCCCATGAGCAGTGTGAATTGATTGTGCATCACAGCTCTTTTTTTGTCTGAGCTTTCTCACTGAACAATCCAAGAGGTATCGCCTTGGCTCCAGACACCTGATATTGGAGGGAATCTTCATTCATTGTTTGCTCAGTGTTTCTCAAGCTTTGTGTTGGAGAGAAACTATCCTGAAATAATGGAGAAAACTGAAGATAATAAAGACCCCAATGATGAGGAGAGATTCACACTTCCCCTTTCTTTTATTGAAATGCTTCTTTCTTCTGCTCAGCCACATTGAACATGTATGTCTAAAGCCTTAAGAGCTTTTTCCCATGCAAGTATATTGGGTTAGACAACATGCACAGATTTAATGTCCATGGTTTCACCAACAGTGAATAACCTTGAAGAATTTGAGTTGGACATGCTACAAGCCAGAAGCTTACTGACTTCATCCTCCACTAACCAAGATCTGTTATTCTCTACATGTTGCCATGTACACAGTAAAGATCATGAGGGGATACAAATTTGTTTCCCTGTGAAAAGACATTCCTCAAATGAGAGGGAATTACTACTGCTGACAGCAAAAATGAAAGAGAATGTGAAACAATCTAAGAAAAATCATGGGGCTGAGAATATAAAAGGTTTCATGGGGAAAATACTTTGTTATTGTGATATTTATACATTTGAATATTTATGAAGCCTTGAGATGGCTCTCTCTTGAATTCAAAGTGTCTGTTGTAAATCTAAGATTTTAAAAAATCATAACATCATACCATGAGCAAACTATTTATGAGACTGAAAATTTAAGAAACCAAGCATAACCAATTCAGTCACCAAGTCAGCAAAGAGAACAAGTCACAAAAACAAATGTTTTACGAGGAAACCATATAGAGGTGGAATAACAATTCCGTTTCCGTTCAGCATTGGCTTGATTTTCACTCACCACAAGGTTCTGGAATCTGGTGTGTCAATACAAGTTCTACTTTGCTGGCTCTCTCAGAAGGGTTTCTTGTAACTAAAATGATAAAGCAGAAGGAGTTGCTTTCTAAAATTTTCCTTTGGTTATTATTAGCAGAATCAACTCTATCTAGTGCATAGAGAACATACCCTCCTGTATAGTCATTGTCTGGGAGAGTTGTTGTCATTAGTTTCATATCCACTTAGGGAAACCATTGCTTTACCCCATCACATTGCTATCCTTTAAAACTACTGGTGATCTAAACAGAGAATCATGCCCAAAATACATTAAATATTTCTAAACCACACTAATAGTCTATTAATTCACTTCTAGGAAGCAATGATATATGTCATACAAATTAAATACACACACAAGCAAAAACTCACCCATACTTACACACTTGAGCCACAAATAATATTTTAAATATAAAATTCTCATTCTGTACAAGTGAAATAGTTTCCAAGTTCAGACCAAAGAATTAAAAAGGATGATGAATTAATCTCTTGTTTCAGAAGCAAATTTTTTTTAAAAAATGAGATTTCTTTTCTCCATTATCTCACAAATTTCTCTGTGAATTTGGAAAATGAAATAAAATTTCTATAGTTTAATTCTCTGTAAAATCACAATATTACAGGTAAGCATGATACAATTTTTTAAATCTTAAAAAAAATGCCATGGAAGAAGAAAGGGATTTTAGTTACAAAGTACACGTCAAATTAGCCATGGAAAGAGCTTTAAACATAGATTTAGAACCTGTCTTCTAACCTTGATTGTTCAGCTCATAAGCTGTCCAAATTTGGTCATTTTACCTCTCAACATTTTATATAATGAGAATACAAATTATAACTCACAGTAGTTGTGAAGATTAAGTGAAATAACACTTATGGACAAGACAAGCATAATGGAAGGCACATTGTAGATACTCAGTAAATTTAGTACCTTTCCCCGTTTATCTCAGGCTTTATACCCTTAAGGATATAGTTACACACTTTAGGTTATAGTTGCTGTAAAGCCTTCTAAAAGCAATGGATGAAAGCCAATCTAGACCTGAAGACCTTAAATAGAAGTTAATTTCAAAAGTAAAAATGAGGGGTAAAATTGTCCCCGATTTACTATTATAAAAACAATCATTTACTTTAATTACTATAGAGAAGGGAGAAAAGAAGCATTTATTTCAGGTTTGGGGGATTTCAACAAAGGTTCCCACCATTTTGCATGTAATTATCCAAGAGAATAAGGAGATTCCTTTCCACTCAATGGTGGCTCAAGGCAGATCTGAACTCTAACAATGTAAGACGGGTCAACATCTCTCTCCAAAAGCAGAACTACCTCTGTACCTTGAGTCTCTTGATGTGAAATTTTGATAGGAACACTAGGTTAAATCCAAACAAAAAAATCATCTAATTCACTTATTTCCCAAGTTACCTTTCACCAAAATAAGGTAATATTCATATGAAGGTCACTGACAAATGACCACTTTGGTGTCAGGTATAAACTGATGAGTTTACTTTTTGGGGCAAGTCCTGTGATTCTTTTACTTTGTAAAGAGAAGCATGATGTTGCAGGTCAGGTGTTTGGGAAGCAGGCTGTAAGAGGACTGAGATTTGCCTGCACAAAGTTTATGGCGGAGTACCCCTGGTGTTACCACCTGTGGGATAGTAAAAGAAGTAGGATTTGGCAGAGGGAGAACGTGGGCACAACAAAGACCTCCATCAATCTCATGGGGAGCTCTGGGGCTAGGAGTGTTAATAGCACAGTTGTCAGAAACTGGGCAAAGGATCTAGCCTTGCTGTTCTCCTTATGAACCTATTAGACTCAGGCTTTTCTGGGAAGGAGGCACGTTCCAATCACCAAAGAAACAGAAACTCAGCTTTGCACTATTGGACTCCAATACACCCAGAAGCTGGGAGAATGAGAAATTTAGTCCCAGGAAGAAAAGATGGGGCTGGGAGACTGTTTCCAAGGTTTTTCCTTTGCTCATTGTGATTGCTCTTACCTACAGGTTTAGGCTTAGGAACAAATGTGGGATCTTCCTACTACGTTGGATTATATTTTGGGGGACTGGGGAAACAATCATTGGGTGGGTCTCTGGATCTCTTGAGCCAAACCTGGACCAGGACTTTATTTATTATCTATTCCCTGTTAGCTCTGTGTCCTCCATTCCTAAAAAATGTTTGAGTATTCTCAGTATATGGTTATTAAGTAAATGCCCATAGGTTCTTTTGTGGAAGAACTTGGGAATGTATCACTAGATATGTTTGTCAAATTCTTGCTGTGTCCTTCCTTCTGGAGATCTGGTCTCCCCTGTGGTGCGTGGGTTATGGATTGGTAATCTGGCTCAGATTTAGAAAAACGGACAGTAAGGGATTTTGACATTTGTTGGGGAAGTGGTCTAGCTTATGGATGATCTACTCTTGATTGATTTTCATTGTGTAGATTGAGCAATTCTTTTGCAACCTTGCCATCTATCTCGCCTGTAAGGATGCCATGTTCTATTAACCGTCTCCAGAGCTCTCCACACTTCAGTTCTCCCAGCTATCACTCCAGACTTGTTGCTCTTTATACTAAGTGTGTCCAACTGACTTTTGACATTTAATAATTGCAGTCTGTTATTTTAGGGTCCTGTCATTCTTCCTTGCTGTCAGAGTCCAGTTCTGTTAAGGCAACTTCTACCATCAACTCTGGCCTATGGAGCCACCAGGGAGCTTCTCTATGATGTTGGTGCCATGCTACTTTGATAAATGGAGTCTCCTTGGGGACTTCCTTTAAAATACAGACATCAGTCAGGTTTTCCAGCCTTATCTAGTGTAGTTATTTCCCTGAGCCTTCCCACCCATTCTTCATTGCCTGTCCCATTGTGTTGGCATTCTACTTCACTGAACGTGGCCATCATTTTCCTCTTAAGAGCGATTTCCAACAGTATGATAGCATCAACCCTCAGGATCCTTTATCCATGGAGTTTTCCCATATGGATAAATCCCCCCCCCTTAAGCTATTTTATTTACCTGTCTCTTTGGGCAACACAACACAATATCATTTTTCAAAAATTTGGGTGTGACCATGAAACAGAGGATCCTGTGCTATCAGAAAATTCCCCCAAATTCCATGGCTTTTCACAAAGGAGATTAGAATTCTTAAGATGAAATAGTATTGTGAGAAAAGCATTCTGAGTTTTCAAACCATAAAATCATTTGTAAATCTAATATTGTCTCATGGAGATGGGTGAGATGAAGGAGAAAAATATAATTGGTTGATACGTTTTTTTTCTGTGATTTTCCTATCTTTCAAATATTTTTTTTCTCTTTCTTTCATTCAAAGGGACACGAGAGAGAATCTGGTCTGACAATAGTTTGCAGATGAAATAGCTAAAATGTGTAACCACTTGACAAATACCAGTCTGTGGACATCTTTTAGGGCATTTTCCAACTGAATCTCCCTCCAAAGAATATAAAAAGGCAGGTTTACACCTGTAGTTATCTGAGGTGGAAAGTAAGTATCTTCCTGAATTTTCCAAGTGTGAAAAAGAAGGGGTCATTTTCAAGAAGACAAATCTGCATTGACGGTACCTGAGACAGCCATTCACAACTGTAATTACTTTTTAATTGTGTCCTGAGCATTCCCATAATTTTGTTCTCTTGGTGTCAGTGCCCTACTGCCCCAAAGCCCGACCACCATCATGGCTAGGCCATGGTCTTTCCCATATGCTAGAATTAGAATGTGAATAGGGTTGCTGGAATATACAATGGGGAAAAAAGTAGGTTTTCTAAAGGCCAACAATATCAAAATTAGTTTATCTGAACTCACTGAGTAAACCAGATAGTTTCTCTGTGAGCATCTCCACTTAGCAGTGACTAAACCACTAGAACTAAATTGACCTACTGGATGCATATTTATTAACATATAACCAAAGTAAATTAGATTTAATTTGTCTCTTAGATCACAGAGAGGCCCTTTCCTTCCCTTTTAACCTTGGGACAAGTAGACACCTTCTGCATATTAATCAGAGATATTTTGAAATGTTTAGTAAGAACAATATATCGAGGCTCATTACATATTTCTTTTTCTTTTGTTGAGAAATATGTTGAGAAATTCCATGTATAGGCTTTTGTATCACTTACACTTAGATAATTAAAAAAATGTTTGTAAGATCTATTTGACATCCAGAAGCTTTGGAGGTATTTCTTTTCTCTTCAAGTTCGTTATTAAAAGACACACACAGAGGAAACTATGATTTGCCAAGTGTAAACAACCACAGACACCAAATGTTTCAAGCAGACTTGGAAACCCGACTCTGAGAGTAAAATTTGTCTTTATGTTAAAGATGTACCTACACCCACTCCTGCCCCATCCCTCCAATGGTTTCTGTGACATAATTGCTGCTTTTCTTTTAATTAATTTATTTTTAATGCTTTTATTGTGGTATGGTTCCTGTACAGTAAACTACATATATTTCAAATGTACAACTTGATGAATTTTGATAGACATATGCACCAATGAATCCACTATCCCAATCAAGATACCTAACATTTCCATCACTCCCCAAGAGGTGCAATTTTCAAATTCCCAATTTATCTCTTCCCACCTCCTTTAACCCCTGATAACATAAGTTTGTTCTCTATGTCTGAGAGTCTCCTTCTGTTTTGTAGATAAGCTCATTTGTGTCCTTTTTTTTTTAGATTCCACATATAAGTGATATCATATGGCATGTTTCTTTCTCTTTCTAGCTTACTTCACTTGCTGCTTTTTATCATGGTAACTTTTCAGCTCCTAAGACGCCCCCATAGATGGCTCCAGTTTGGCTGTTTGGGTTGCCTTACTTTTCCACAAAAATGTAGCCCCACCATCACGGCTGGAGAAAAGGAGCTACGCACATGGGAACCTCTGGAAATTAGCTGGAAATGCCAGCTGATCATGGACAGCCCTCCCTGCATGTTCATCCTTTTTTTCTCAGTCTTATTTGTCACAGACTCTCTACTTCCCACATTCCCTTCCTTTTCTCTTATTTGCTTAGATTTTCTTACCCTCTTTCTCTCTCTCTCTCTCTCTCTCTCTCTTTTTTTTTTTTTTTTAGCACACTCTCTTTCTTATGACTAGGTCTTATGAAAGCTATTCAGAACATTTGGGTTTAGGGCCCCAGATCTACAAAATGATTTAAGGATGGTTGAAGAGAAGCGTCACAATATCAGTTCAAATCATATCACCTTGGCTCTTAGGAGCAAGACAAAACACTGAGGCCTCTAGAGTCATCCCCTGAGGGCAGGAACATAGTCCCGGTCTTTTCTCAGAGAAGAAACTCCTTCTGTGGTGGTCCTGTCCCCGGGTGTTCAAAAACAGTCCAAACTATTCTAAGAACAAGTGCAGCCCAAACCTCGTCTGCAGTTTCTCGGCCTGAGGTTGACTATGGAGTCTTTGACAACTTTACCAAGAGCACATTGTAAGCATCTCAGTTCAAACCACCACTAACATCATCTGGAAAACCACAGGAGCCTCTTAGCTGTGTGTCCATAGTCTGTCCTTGCTCCCTCCATGCCTCATTCTGTATAGCATTTAGGGTCTCATTTTCAGGATGTGAGTTTGATCTCTTCCCCCTCATAAATCTCATCAAGCCTTTGAATAGGTCTCAGTATAGAGAACTAAGTCCAGCCCCACTGGGCCTCAGTCTCCCTCACTCTCACCCCTCAGCTCTCCGTGCTCCCTCCCATTGCAGGGCCTCTGAATTTGTGGTGCCTCCTTCGAGGACAATACATCTCCCATCCCCTGGCCTCCATGCCCCTCCGCCTGCCCCACTCCTTACACCCTGAACTCTTCCTCACCTTCCAGCTCTCAACTCAGGCATTATTTCCTAAAAGGAATTTCAGTTCCTCTGTTAAATGTTCTCATCATAACAATATCCCATTACTTTGGAGTTCTTACCTCAATTTTAGTTATATATTCTTGAGTTTAAATTGCCGTGGCCGGGGAAGGGTATAGCTCAAATGGCAGAGTGCATGCTTAGCATGCATGAGGTTCTGGCTTCAATCCCCAGTACTTCCTCGAAGAATAAATAAATAAGCCTAATTACCTCCCCACCTCATAAAAAGAACACCCGGGCATCATCAGCATAGGGCTTAACACATAAGGCTCACTTAATAATTATTTATTGAATGAGTAAATGAATTCATAGAGGGTTATTTATCACAATGTGCCTTCAAATATTGTATTTTGCCACCAGCTGTTATGATCTGTATATTTTAATAGATGTAGGACTTTGGTTTCTATAGACTGCAGTTTAATTTACATCTTGATGATGGTCTTTAAATAACAGACACCAATGTTTTCCCTCTGGACCTGTTCATGACATTGTTAAAATGTTATCCAGAAATTAAAAACGTTTGCTCTCTGAAGGTAAGAATGAAAAGTATGAAAAGACAAGCTATGTACTGGGGGAAAATATTTACAAACAACATAGCCAACCAAGGACTAGTATCCATAATATGTAGAGAAGTTCTAAAACTCAACAGTGAAAAAACAAAACAATCTGACTGGAAAATGGGCAAAAGACATGAACAGATAATTCACTGAAGAGTGTGTTTAGATGAAAAATTAGCACAAGAAAAGATGTTCAGTACCACTAGGGAAAGGCAAATTAATGAGCTATCATTTTACACCTGTGAGAGTGGCTTAAATAAAAAATAGTTGACAAAACCAAAGGCTGGCAGGGATATGGAGAAACTGGAGAAAAGGGATCACTCATGCGTGGCTGGTAGGGATGTAAGATGGCACAGACCTTCTGGAACACAACATGACAGTTTCCTTAAAAACTCAAGATGCATCTCCCACACAACCCAGTAACTGAACTGGGCTTTTATCCCAGAGACATGTAAACTTATGTTAACACAAAAACCTTTGCACAAATGAGCATAGCAGCTTTATTTGTTGTTTTTTTAAATTGAAATATAGTTGATTTACAATGTTGTGTTAGTTTCTGGAATACAGCATAGTGATTCAGTTACACATTTATATATTCTTTTTCACATTCTTTTTCATTATAGATTATTACAAGATACTGAATATAGTTCCCTGTGCTGTACAGTAGGACCTTGTTGTTTATCTATTTTATATATAGTAGTTTGTATCTGCTAATCCCAAACTCCAAATTTATCCCTCCCCTTCTTTTCCCTCTTTGATAACCATAAGTTTTTCTGCCTGAGTCTATTTCTGTTTTGTAAATGAGTTCATTTGTCTTTTTTTTAGATTTCACATATAAGTGATATCATATGATATTTGTCTTTGTCTGACTTACTTCACTTAATATGATAATCTCTAGGTCCATCCATGTTGCTGCAAATGGCATTATTTTATTCTTTTTTATGGCTGAGTAGTATTCCATTGTATATATAGACCACAATTTCTTTATCCAGTCATCTGTCAATGGACATTTAGGTTGCTTCCATGTCTTGGCTGTTGTAAATAATGTTCAGAGAAGCTTTATTTATAACAGCCAAAAATAAAATCAGCCCAGATGTTCTTCAATAAATGAACAGTCAAACCACTATATTACATACTTACTAAGGAATACTACTCAGAAATGGAAAGGAACAAATTCTCAATACCCAAAAATTAAGATGAATCTCCAGGGAATTATACTAAGTGGAAAAAAAAAAAAACTCAGTCCTCAGAAGCCTCATGTTATATCACCTATTTACATAACATTTTTTAAAACACAGAATTTTAGAAATGGAGGATAGTTTAGTTGTTGCCAGGAGCTAAAGATGGGGCATAAGGAGGAAGAGGGGAGGTGGATATGATTATAAAAGGATAAGAGTCCGTATCTTGACCATGGGTGGATACATATACCTGTACAGGTCATCAATTATATAGAACTTAATGAACACGTATGAGGATAAACAAAACTGAGGAACTCTAAGATCGGTGGCTTACATCAGTATCAATACCCTGATTGTAATATTGTAGTTTCACAAATGTTACCATTGGGGGAATCTGGACAAAGGATACAAGGGACCTCTCTGGATTACTTCTTATAACTGCATGTGAATCTACGTTTAGCTCAATAAAAACTTCCATTAAGAATGATATTCAGGAATTCTTATCACTTTCCTTGTTTCATCAACAAGTAAAACCCCCTATGGATAAAACATCAGTTGGCACTGGAGACCCAGTAGATAGACCCCAGGCAGAACACCCCTCTAGTGTTATATGTATAATACTTGTGCAAGTGTGAAGGAAGAATCAACTTTCAGAAGCTGGTTCCATGTCTAGTGGTTTGGACTTATGGGTAGGCGGGGTTACTGCTGCCCCAGCCCTCTCTATAGCAGGTTTTATAGCCTTGTGACTTCAGACATAGGGAAGAGCAGTTCTAGGAGTTATGGCGGGGACAGGGCAGGACTTCTGATATCAAAGGAAATAGTAGCAGGAGGGACAAACCAATCAGAGGTGAGAATACTGATGGTGGGAGGGTTCTCAAGGACCTGGGAAGAAAAGGAAGTGGGAGGAAAGGGGAGGGAGGCATGGAGAAGGGATTGATTTATATATAATACTTGATGGCGTGGTAGATATAAACTTCATCAACCTCTATCTTCATTTCAAGGCAAATTTCATCTGCTGCAAGTGTGTATATGTCTGTGTATGTGTGTATATCTAGATGTGTGTGTAAATTTATAATTTATGTAATAGTAGATGTATCTGTTTTGGCTTTGCTAACTGTCTCTGCATTTTCATAAAATGTGGTTGCAGCTGTTGACATTACAGTTGAGAATTTCCTCCCCTCCGTTAAAAGCAGGCTGCTGGGGCTTAATTATACTACAGGGAGTTTTAATAAGGTATCACCAAAATTATCGTGAGATCTCATTAGGTTTACCACAAAACTTTAAAATATCTGTGATAACACTTTTCATGGGCTAGATTCTAGAATAACGCTCAAGGAAATTCTGAGATTTTACCCGACAATAAATCAGCAATCAAACAGCCACATTTAATTACTGGAAGATGAGTGGTATTTTCTTTCCAGATGCAGTTACATGAAGTGAAATTTGATGGTGTGGCCGTAAGATGCAAAAAAATAAATAAATAAAGTGTATTGCAGATAAGCTGAAAGCAAGACTAAGACCATCCAACAGGATGCAGAGAAAATACACTGATTAGCAACTCGCTCACGAGATCTCACTGAAGTGCTCTCCGAAAGCTGCACCTTTTTTTTTTCCACAGAGCATCTGTGGCTCTGTGGGTACAGACTGTCAAAAGGAGGTTAAAGAAGTTGGCAATGGGCATACCACGATTATGACTATGATCTCATATCCATAAATATATAATAATAACAACAACAACAACAAACAATAACAACACTAAAACAGTAAGGTGATAGAACCAGGACAGGCATTGATTTCTCAAGAGCCAGATGGGAAAAATGCCCAGCCCTAGAGAAAAAGGCAATAATGAAAAGAGGGTACTGTTATTACACTGAGAGTAGCTTTTCGAGTCGCACCATACGTTCATGGCAGGTCACATCAGGAAGGGGGCCTGGGATGAACCTTAGAGAGCTGCAGTAGGAAATGGATTTAATAACTGTTGATTGTAACCCTGGTGGATGCTTCAAGCGCTCTCTGTGATGAACCTAGCATGTACCTAGGGGTACATCCTGTCCCAAGAAACCAGTACTCCATTACTTAACCTACAGCACCTGTTGCATAAAAACCTACCTTTATTTTCGCCACAGAACCTCTGCCAATTTCCCTCAACTCACCTGGATTATAGCACTGATCCTAGAAGAAGAATCTAAGCAACCAGAGGCCCACGTTTCTTTTCAAAGATTAGCCCCAGTTTACAGATAGAAAGGGGGTCCGGCTAGATTTATCAAGCATCCAGTTATCCAGTTAGACTCCTGCCTTTGTCACACCTTAGACTCTTTTATGGCCCTGATCACATTTCGCTGGCTTGAAACTGACAATTTTAGGATGATTCTTTCCTTTGTTTTTCCTTCCCTATCTCTCACACCCATAACTTTGTTTGAGTGTTTGCTTCATTTTTTCTTGTTTGACTCTAACCCACCGTGGACTTATCCACAAAAGGGCTAAAGTTTAATAAAATTTCTATCTGTTCCGTTGGAGTGTTATCACTCAGTGACAACTAGCACGGTCTTTGCATTGTATGTACTGTTTCTTTCTGAGAAATCGTGCACATGCACACCAATGCACAGACGCAAGCTCACAGACATGGGCATACAGACATAAGCACACACACTCACACCACTCACGCCCAAGGACACACATATTTAGAGTTTCCTCATGAAAGAAGAAAAATTCTGAAAGTGTTCTTGCTCTTTGATTTGCCACTAATTTCATCATTCATACTTTGGGTCCCGAGGCTTGCAAGAATAATAAAGTTCTCCTGTGGAATCTGTCTGAGATTCCATCATTTTACCCACGACTGAGGAAACTGTGATTTCTTTTCCCAGGCCCCCAAACTGAAGTTCTTGCATGCACCTGTGATTCTTAGTCTCAGTATCTCAGAGAATTCCAGATTCTTATGCATTCGGGAGCCCCCAGGGCTTTATCCTAAAATAAGCTATTGTTCTTATTTATATAATGGCATTAAAACTTCTTGGGCTTTTGTCTTTGATGTTGCTTAAATATTCATAAGATGCAAATGGCCAATATCATCTTCTTTCTTTAGAGCAGGTATTCATAGGGCAAGGATTTAGGAAAGAATGGAGAATAAAGGAGACTGGAAAGACCCAAGATAAACAGCGACAACTTTGCCAAGAACCAACCCCATGCTTCGCGAGAGTTGAGATACATTTCCATTTGGCTTTTCATTTCTCCATCAATTTGGACTGTGTTTTGTGAAAATGAGATAATATATGTGAAAGTACCTAGCTGAATTCTTGGGACATGGCAGACACCCAATAAATATAAGTTTTTACTACTATATTAAGCATCTTCTTGTCATAAGCAGAATTTAACCAGTTGGTATAGAAAAATTACAACTTGGTTGAGCCAGTTAAAATAAAACACTTCAAGCTGAGAACACACACTTAATGTTACCATAAAAATTCTAAACCTCACCTTCTTCATCCAAGAATATCAAAATCACTGAATTCAATTCTGAAAAAAACTAAGAATTCCTATTTCCCATCTCTAACTCTCCCTAAGCTATCATTCCAAAAGAAGCAAGGCAAATTTCCAAGTCATTCCACTTTTATTTGTTCCACATGATCTTCCAGTTGAGACTAATAATTGTTACACCAATCCCACATATGATAATCTCTTAACAAATGATACATATTTACAGGGAATCTTAGCAAAGGAGAGTGGCGATTATTATTTCTTAAAAGTAAATTTTCAATTGGGAAAATACATGTCTGGTGTTTGTAAATACCATTCATTGGCTATTGACAAGTATGATGACAACCATATATCTTCAGTGTCACCATTGGCAGAATGGCAATAATTGCCCATCTTTGAGGGGTTCTGTGCACTGACTGTTTTGGATATTGTTATGCAACAAGTGAGTGACAAATAAAATAAAAATGGAACCCAAGGCTCTTACTCTCAGCCCATTGCCAATTCATGTGTCCTAACAGTTTGTTTAGAAGTTAAAGCATGGAGTAGTGCTATAGTAAATTAGCCAGCGATATCATTGGGAGGTCTCAAATATTTTATTTATTATAATGCTTGTATATTTCTTACATTTTTATTCTTTATATTCCTGATGCTACATTAGAAACTTTCATCTTATTAAATCCAATCTCTGTTCTATTTAATTCTGGTGTGTTTTAAGTTCATTCTTAAGGGTCTGTCTCTAGGCATCATTATACATGTAAATTCAGTAACTGTTATACAAAATATTAAATACATCTAAAATATATAAAGAACTCTATCAGCAACTCATCATTTCTTTATCTTTCAAATGCCTTGAGGGAGTCATTTTTCATTTTCCATTGATTGATTCCACTTTCAGCCAAGTGAATCTTAAGTGACCCATTATGTAGAGATTACAGAAGGAATTAACCATCCTAATCACTATGGAAAGAAAAAGAAAAGTGACAAATCCTAAAACCTACAAAGATGCAAACAAAATCTGTAGGAAGTATTTCATTCGTTTCCTACATGGCTTTTCTCTGCAGCACTAATTTAATTCCACACAATATACTACAGCAGGTTAAACATTCATTTTTTTAATTAACTAAATTGAGATCCCAATATCATACATTATTTATTCAAAGAAGTTATTTTTGTGTCTAAGAAAACCAATCTCAGTTCCCAATCCAGACACACAGCTCTATTCATTACAGGAGACCACTTAACTTCTGAGTATCCCCTGGAACATTTAGGTCGCAGGGTCAATCTCTGCCTTGTTCACGAGTGATTTAAAATCATTAGCAGCTAATGATTATTTGTGTTGAACAAGAGTCCAATCAGGCCACAAGCTGTCATAGCTGGTACCAATTAACAGCCTTGGTAGCAGGAGCAAGTTTGGAAATTGGATAATCCTATGAAGGGCTGTCTCATTAGTAGGAAGTTGCCTTCTCTATCACTACCTGTTCTGAGAAGGGAACACAGATGTCTGCAAGACTGACCACCATGCAGTTTCAATACACCTCCAGTCATTTTTACAAGACAGGGACAAATGTAAAGGAACCTGAGGGAAAGAAGAGAAAGGTTGTTGCTCTTAATATTCAAAAGTATGACTCAAGGAAATATTATCCAAGAAGAATTGAAGGCTTGGTTTAATCAAAAGCAGATTAAGCATGTCACTGGAAGCACAGCTCCAATATCCAGTTATTAATAGGTAGTGCCAGCAATAATAATAATGTACCTTGATGTTTACAATAGGGGCATGCCCTGTAGGTGAATCAATAAGTAAAGATGGAAAGCCCCTGTATAAATTAGATGTGCTAACATTTCCATGAATAATAAATAATTGATTCCTATGACTCTGTAGAGAAAATAATTTACTTGAAGAATTTTATCTCTTATTCCAATTTATAACTCTTCTTGACATTTTGTTCTGAGATTCAAAATCATGTCAGAGCAAATGAACTATTATAGGAAAAGTTGTATTAATTTTACCCGTTGATATAAGCAAAACATATTGCTTTTGATTTTTATGAATAGGTAATTTTGTTTTTCATAAATACATAATGAACTCTGGGGTTTTATTCCCCCCATGAATGGAAAGAGGCTTTTGAATACATAAGGTATAGCAACAAGGATGTCAATCTCTTTTTGTTTATGTCTGTTCACCCAACACATTTGAAATGTTCTAAAGCTATTTTTTCTTTTTACGTGTAACGAAGTCTGTCACCAGCACCATGTTGACAAGACCCACAACTGACCCACTCTTCACATTACAAGTCTGCAACCTTCACTGAAGCATCAGTAAAAAGTTTGTGATTAATATCAGATTTGAGGCATTTTGGTAGATGCGTATTGCATTTAGCAGTAGCATGGATCATTTCTTGCCCTTGTAATTGCACCAGTCTAACTGAATAGGAGAGGTAAGAATACAAACTGCTACATCATTTTAGATCCTTCCTTGCCCCAGCCTTGTGAAAGTGGAAATAGTACTTGAGCTGTGTTCTCTCAAGGTGAGACGTGCTTGTGAATCTGTGACATAAAGCATCTTGGGAAGAGGGAGGAATGGTACCTTTTAAGAAGTTTTTCTCCATCTGGTCACTCTGCTCTCATTCCACTCAGTCAAACCCAGGAAAGTTATTTTTTGTAGCAAATTATTTCAGGATGAAATGTGATAGGCTGTCCAGATTGGGTCATTTGGGTATATTGCAAAAGCAATGTAAGAAAGGAGGTGTAATTATATATTATATTTGAAATACGAAGTATAATTATATTATATAATTGAAATAAGCTAAGAGAGTAGATCTTATTCTACACACACACACACACGCAGATGCACACGCACACACACTAACACAAAGAAAAGAGATAGTGACCACCTATCTGGTGGTCCAGGTGCACTTATTTTGTTTATAGTTGAATATTCTTTACTGAGTTTTTGTGATAAATAACTTGGTGAAAGTGGAATTTTTTTGAACTCAATACAACCCATTTTCTCCACGGAAGTTCAGTTAGGTGAATACAGTTTGTTTTTTTCAGTATATGTATACAAAAACATTTTTGTTTGTTTACTTGTGTATTAATTTTTTATTGTGCTAACATTGGTTTATAACATTGTATGTTTCATGTGCACAGCATTACATTTCTACTTCTGTATACATTACAATGTCCTCACCAACCCCCAGCCACCCCTTCCCTCTGGTAACGTCTGCTCTCTTCTCTGGGTCTCTGTTTTTGTTTGACCTGGTTTGTTTATTTTGGTTTTCTGCTTGTTTGTTGTTATATTCCACATATGAGTGAAATCATATGGTATGATATTTGTTTTCTCCATCTGACTTATTCCACTTAGCATAATAACCTCGAGTTCCATTCATGTTGCTGCAAATGGGAAAAATTCATCCTTTTTATGGCTGAATTCCATTGTATATATTTACCACACCTTCTTTACCTATTTATCTGCTGATGGTCACATAGATTGTGTCCATATTAGCTATTGTAAATAATGCTGCAATGAACATAGGGGTGCATATCTCTTTTCAAATTAGTGTTTTCATAGTCTTTGAATAAATACCCAGAAGTAGGATAGCTGGATCATATGTATGGTAGTTCTAGTTTAATTTTTTGAGGAATCTCCATACTGTTTTCCGTAGTGGCTGCACCAATTTACATCCCCACCAGCAGTGTATGAGTGTTCCCTTTTATCTATATCCTCACCAACACTTATTATTTCTTGCTTTTTTTTTGATAATATCCATTCTAACAAGCATGAGATGTTATCTTATAGTGGTTTTGATTTGCATTTCCCTAATATTTAGTAATGTTGAACATCTTTTCATGTGCCTGTTGGTCATCAGTATGTCTATTTTGGAAAAATGTCTATTCAGCTCCTCTGCCCATTTTTCAATTAATCGTTTGATTTTTTTTGTTGTTGAGTTGTATGAGTTCTATATATATTTTAGATATTAACTCAAAAAGGCACTCTTTTAGATAATGACTTCTGAAGGGCACTGCCCACAGCCAGGAAAATAATCTTTAAAAATTTACATTGATAGATCTAGAGATTGAGTCACTCAACAATTTTTTAAAATTATATTGAATACTTACTAGGTGCCTAGTACCGTGCTTAATGCTGGAAAGGCACAAAGGGAAAGACAAACGTTCTAAGGAGCTCAGTTTAGAGGAAGAGATGGTCAAATAGACCAGCAACTCCCAGTCAGTGGGACTCTTGCCGTGATAGAAATCTAACTAATTAACCAAATGATATTTGCTACAACTGGAATTTTATTTAAAGTGACTTACATAGGCATTTAATTTTCAATGGAGCATGGAAGAAAGCTCATTATTTCTTTAATATTTTAAGTGACCTTTTCTAGATATCTCTTCTATTTCCTTATATAACTACTAGTACGCATGCTATTCATAGTTGTCTGCTGCACAAAGCATTTTTTGCCAACCTTTATGTCTGCTAAATCCAGTGAAACATCTATTGCCTTTTATATACTAGGTACTTCGAGAGCACGCAGCTATCCATTCAAAATACAGCATTGTTTAACGCTCATGACCTCATAGGCACCATAATTCTGAAGCCCTAAGAAAAACTGAATAAACAGAAACATCAATAAGATCAACCCCATTACAAAGCAATGCACAGGACTCACATAGAAACATACACTGTATCGCTCAAATGTGGATAACAGCAAGTCCACAGGATTGTTTGGAGGATTAAAAGGCAGCCCAGTATTGCCAATATAGTTGGTGCTCTGTAAATATTAAATAAATAAGTTGAGTAAGTGAGTGAATGAATGAGGGAGACATTATATAGAAGCCACTGTAATCTTTGTCTGTGCAAGCTGTTCCAATTTGGGGTGATTGATTTTAAGCCTTAATAATTTCCAAACACGCCAGGCGGCAGGCATGGGGAAGACACCATGGTCATGGCAGTGCTTGGACCTGGCTGGGTGAAGAGCACAGTACAGGCTGCCCTGTGCAGGGCAGGGCGCTGAGGAGCATTTTCTCCTTGCCGCACTGGCCTGTCTACCCTATGGGTGTGCAACCATGAGAAAGGCTACAACCATCATTCAGTTCATTGAAAAACATTGACTAAAGAGGGAATCATACAAATTTAGTGTTGTACCTCAAATATGCTATTAATTACAAATATACACAGGTGCATTTATTAACAAATTTAATCATCCTCAACCCTCCTTTAAGTTGTTATATAATTACTTTCTTGTACTACAAAAAGACAACATTCATTTTCTACATGAAGGTAAAAAATACATCTTCCTCTAACAAGGAAGTACTCCATAGTACCATCAGTCTATCTACCAAGTCCATTAACCTAAAGCAGAGTGGCTGTCCTCAGATGTTCCATTATAGTAAAATATGAAATAGAGGAGTACTATGAAAGGTACCAGGTTTTGGAAGAAAAATACATTCTTTAGGTTTCAAATTCCAAGTCATATGTGATGAAAGATTAAGTTCAAGGTGTGGTAAAGAAATGAATTCTACTTCATTCCTTGCATATAAATCAGGTTTTATCAGGTAAGATTATGAGTTAGAGAGAATGGACTACTCAACCCCTGAACTCATTTGTCATCCAGTTTTTCTCTAAAAGCCATGGACCCAAACATGAAGCCAAATGAGGCTGGTATTCATAACAGCTTTCTGGTAGTGCTGAATCCAGACTCGAATCAACTCGGAAGACAACCAGGTCAAAATGAAAAGAACTGAAGAATCTCCTTCTTGGGAATAGCATGCTTTTGTGTAGCCAGAACCAATCAGCTAACAAGGCCAGTTATCATTAGAGATTATTATTTTATTATCTCTAGCTACTTTTGAATATTCAGATACAGATGATCCTATTTTTGTTCTAATTTGGTGTTTAGCTTTATAAACGTGCCAGAGGTTTATTTGACTGGGCATATTTTACATAAATGTAAAATAATGGCACGACCCTAGTAAACAGCTTATTAAATAATGGATGGATATTCTCACACAGGCTTTAGAAGAGAACAAATAACGTTTTCCTCCATTAGGCATTCTATCTACAAGTCACAATTATTTTAAGAAGTACTACATGCCAATCTTTTTCAGAAATGTTACCATTTTCCTCTGGTGTAAGATACATCCCTTCAGCTCTCTGGAGTATAAAAAAGGACTTATTTAGAGAATTATAAATTCTGCCACCTCCATGGAGAGCCTGAATCCCTTAGTAGTCAAGCCAAGTTACTGATATCAGCAGAAAGTCACTCAGAACTCTTTCCGATTATCAAAGCTAGAGAGCCCGAAACAGTGTGGATCCAGGGAAGTGTGGTCCACAGGGTCCCACAAAAAATCAGAAAGTCACTTTAATGCTCAGAGTGCCCAGACACATCCTACTCAGTCTAGTCAGTAATTAATAAAACACTCACACCCCCGCCATCTGAAGCGTGAGATGACCGTATATGATTGGGTTGCTCTGAGTTCACATTGCTTCCCTGACGAGTCCTTGGCCCTCAAGGACGGTGGGGCTTTTGTCTGTGATTTTTTCCCATAATTATATAATTCACTTTGTCATTTATTTACCAGCATTGCTTAGTATCCTCTGGATACACTATTTAACCAGGAGCTGTTTTAACATAGTAAGGCCATCTGTCTTCACTTGTAAACCCTAAGAGGTTAGGGTTATGACCCAAAGGCTGAGCTACTTTGCTCCCAAAAGCAGGCTTGGCAAATTACCATGATCTTGGATCAAAGTGAAATGGTATATCCAACCAATGCAAGCTTCCAAGTTTAAAAAAAGCATAAAATGCTTAAATTACACATGAAAATCATAACAAACTCATATATTTTATATATTTGATCTAGGCTTCCTGAATTATTGACATAAACCAGTGTTCATAATTCATAGTTCAATGTTCTGAACTCTGGTTTTAAGTTTCTGCTTCTACTAGTTATTTGCCACTTGTTTCCTTTTTATACCTTTTATGTTGGTATTGCTTTTGCTATTTCCCATTTTATTGATTTCTTCCCTTGTCTATTGCTTCTTTCTTTTTTCTTTGGATTTATTTTGATGCTCATTTCAACCAGCTTGAGTTGAATATTTGGCTCCTTTGCTTTTGTTTTTTTGTTGTCATTGTTATCTGCTTTTTGATAAATATATGTAATGTCAGAAAAGTTGCTTTTCATAATAATTTAACTGCATTTCACAAATCTTGATATGTGTTCTTTTCATATCTGTATAATTAATAATTTTGCATATGATTTTCTCTTTGAGTTACGTAATGTATAAATTATGTTTATAGTTTCAAATACACAAAATATTTTAGCTATATTTTTGTTATAAAGTTTAAATTTTATTCTTCTCTAAGTATATTATATGCATAGTATTAACTCTCTGGAGGGCATTAAGTTTAATTTTTGGATTAATACTGGTCAATTTTTGTGAGCTCAAAAACAACATATTCTCTTTTTTGGGGTGAAATATTACATAAATATATGTAAATTCACATACAATATGATACTATTATTCCAGTCTTCTATGCTGTTCTTTTCCCCCTATCTGGTTCTATCAATTAAATTCTCCAATGAAAATTATTGACATAACCATATTTATACTTTTCATTTTGTTGCTTTTTGTATTCTGAGGCTATATTAATAGATGTATACATCTTTATTACTGTTTTGTTTTCTGCATATAACCTCCCTCTTATTTCCTTTTACATTTTAAGCCTTAAGTTATATTTGCCATTTCTAAAATTACTCCCCAACTTTCTTTTTATTCATATTTGCCTTTATATTTGTTTATATTCAAATTTTCTGTACCCTATTTAATTTTTAATTTTTTTCTTTTTTAGGTAATGTCTTGGAAGATCTTGGTATATTTTGATAAGTTAATCTGAATCTTAGTTTTTGAATGGTGAATGGTGAGTTTAAACCACATACATTTATTGTTAATTACTGATACATTAGGCCTGTTTTGTGCCATCTTATTTTTATATTTTATTTTACAATAATTTTACACTATTTTTTTCTATTATTTTTAATAGTTTTATAACCTATTTTTATTCTCTTGTTGGGTACTTATTATATAAAACTCATGGAGGTTTTTTTTTCCCCTCAGTTCTGCTGAAGTTCATAAATAATTTCATCTCAGCCACAAACAAGAGAAAAACTTCTACAACCTCACACCTCCCCCTGACCTATTACCAGGAACATACTCATTTCTCTTCTGTTAACTAGAATTTTATTTTTAGATTTTTGTGGCTATATATTTTTTGTGTTGCTTGTTTTTATATAATAAACTTGTCCTTATTTTCCATGTATTATCTATTGCTTCCAGATTCACATCTTTTCTGATTAAAGTATGCTCTTTGACTTTTTTAAAAGTGTCCCTGTGAGGTGAACTACCTAAAACATACATGTCTGGAGATATGTTTATTTCATCTTGGTATTTAAACAATAGTTTATTTGACTATAGAAGTCTAATATTCAAAATGCCTTCCCTTCAAGATATTATCTTCCTGTTTCCAGTAGTCCTGCTGGGAAGTCTGCTATCAATGTGATACTTACTACTTTGTAGCTGATCTGCTCTGTTTCTCGGAAACTTTAAGTTTGTCTTTGAGTTTTATGGTATAAAAATTTACTCTAATATGTAGGATTTTTTTCCCTGTATCTTTTCTTCTTAGCGTTCTCTGTCGCTTTTCTAGCTGAAGTTTTATAATTTGCTTTATTTCTAGGTAAATAATGGTCATTATTTTTCAGTTATTCTCTTCTTTATTGTTTTTCCCTTCTAATGTATGTAGACAATTTTATCTTCCACATTTGTTAACTTTCTCTTGTTCTACTATTTCTTCATTCTTTATCGATGCTTTAAGTATCAACATTGTATTATGATTTGTTTATATCCACTCTTTTATTCAACTCATCTTGTGTGTTACATTGACAATTAAATATTTTATATCAGACATCCCCATTTGTTTCTTTTATACAACTCTTTTTCCTGAATTTGCTCTGCTTTCCTGTCCATCTCAGGACATTTATTAAGTTCATTTTCTGTATTTTTATTTCATATATTCTATAATTTTTATTTCTTCTGTTTTAAGTTGCTCTGTGTGTTGCCTTTTTTAAAATAATGCTTGCTCTCCACATAAGCCTTATTATTTTTTTCCCTACATTCATCTCTTATTTCCTTGGGACAAGCAGCTACGGTGGCTAATATAAAAGGCAACATCAGTTTAAACAAACACCTAAAGAAAATTGACTCCAGCTGTTTTCTCTGAAAAGTTAACAGGTACCCACAACATACTGAATGCTCTGAACTAGGAGGCTACTCCCCTGCCATGAACTGCCACTTCCAGCAACTGAGTACAACTACTCAGATTAGTTTGATTTGTCCCCAGACCTATTCACGTCACTTACTATTATCATTGAACATAATTAAATATTATGCAAATTAATACAAATGACAAAGGGACAAAAACTTATTCCTATGAAAATAAGATTGGGGGAAAAGAAAACAATAGTTCTGAGGGTTTTTTCAAAAATAATTCACCCAAATTATAGGTGACTTGACTATTTTTTTTAATAACAGGGAGGAATCACAAAAATCTGGGAGTCTCTTTCAGATTGCTTCTCAAATGTCTTACCACTTTAACTTCCATTTAAAGAATCAAATCTTGAAATGACACACATTCATAGGAGTGTGGCTTATGCAAGACAGTTGATAGAATTCTTATCTGGAGACCTATGTTCAAAGGAAAAGCTTTAGCCTCGTATGATTATAATGCACCTGTGCATGTTTATAATTAATAGTACATTTGAGGTACAGCAGTGAATTTGTATGATTCCTCTCTTTAGTCAACATTTTTCAATGAACTGGGTAATAGTTGTAGCCCTTCTCATGGTTGCACACCCATAGGGTAGACAGGCCAGTGGGGCAAGGAGAAAATGCTCCTCAGTGCCCTGCCCTGCACAGGGCAGCCTGTACTGTGCTCTTCACCCAGCCAGGTCCAAGCACTGCCATGACCGTGGTGTCTTCCCCATGCCTCTCCTGTCCCACGGTTAGAACAGGCAGGACAGTGACTTGCCCAGGGACACATGAAGAACAGGAAAGGGCACCACCAGAGAGCTCTTTCTCAGCCAGTTCCCCTTGAGAGCCCTGAGTATCTCTCCCACCAGGTCTATATCTTCCACCTTCACACCAAGACCCAATTGTCTTCTGCCTCCCCACAGGTTTCTTAAAGATTTTATTTTAGTGTCTGATGAGAGCTGTGAGCTCCATAAATCTCCTTATATCTCCTCTGGAATCTGGGGGCTTGTCTGATGGAGGAATCCAAGAACGTGTGCTGGCTTACCCTCTTGTCTAACAATATAATACTTGTTTAGTTAAATAAAATTCTAGGTAATTTTTTTTAAAAGGACACTCCTTACCTACAAATTTTTTTAGCATTTATAGCAATTATAGTTTTCCAAAGATTAAAAGAGCTCAGCACCACAATTGTTTGGTTTCTGCAATACATAAATCATTAGATTTACCAGACAGAATATATTTTTTTCTTCCCGAAAGACCCTTTGGATTCCTAGTGACCGCTCCTATCCACCTGCCTCCCTACTCAACCCAGTTGATTCTGCTCACCAAACCCTCCATCTATACTCTTCAATCACCAACCTTTGTACCGTATACAACATTTCAGCATGCCTCCTAATTTTGAACTTTTAAAATGAGTCCCACTAACGGAATGTTAAAAATTGTGGCCCAGAGAAAGATATTAGTATAGAAACTTCTAGTATAGAAAATTCTAGTATAGAAACAGGATCTTTGTGCTGCTGAACTACAAAGACAAATGTTGCAAGATGTGGAGCTATCACTAATCTCTCTTCCCTGCAGATGAAGCACTTGTACCTAATGAGGTGTTACTGAACTTGATACCTCTCTGCTTGAAACCCTTCTACCTTTACCAGCGCTTCCTTCCAGCGAAATCAGGTGTTCCAACAAATCAACTCTTTCAATGCTGAATTCGCTTACATTATGTGATATAAATTATGGACCTTATCTCCTACATTTCTGTAGTATATGAAATCTTTCACAGTCACCAAAACTAACATACTGGAGCCGAGGTTATTTCCAAATAATTCTATTATTCGAATCAGGCAGTTAGGAAGAATTGCTCAAAGTAGTAAAAGATGAATCAATGTATTATTTTATATACAGTTTGAGAAAGTCCTAAGAAGTCAAGTTATCTTGTCTCTTCAAATAAATCTTCAGCTTAAAATGAAATTTAAGGGGGGAGGGTATAGCTCAATGGTAGAGTGCGTGCTTAGCATGCACAAGGTCCTGGGTTCAATCCCCAGTACCTCCATAAAAAAGTAAACAAGTAAATAAATAAAACTAATTACCTCCCCCCAAAACAAATACAAACAAAAAATAATTCTTTTTTTAAGGGGAAGGAGGGTATAGCTCTAGTGGTAGAGCACATGCCTAGCATGCAGGAGGTCCTGAGTTCAATCCCAGCACCCCCAATAAAAAAAAAAAATTAATAGAGATTCTAATTTGGACTTTCTTACATGGAACATCCAAGGTCTTCTATCTCCATGGAGGCCAAATACTTCACAAACAGCAGGACATCAACTGAGAAAAACAGTCTATTAACTTAGGAGATGACTTATTAGAATTGGAGATTTGATGACTATAAACAATTTCACTTGTTTTCATAATCCTTAATTTACATACGTCAAAACATTAGTCTCAGGCTACCACAGGAGACTGTTGGTCACTGTTTGATGGCTTGATGGTAATCTGCTCTTCTTTCCCCAGAATAGATGGAAAGAAAGATAGGAACAAGTGACTCCCATGGACCTCTGGGGGATTTGAGCAGTGCTGGCAGAGGTTGTCCAGACTCAACATGCCCATACCCAGCGTTAATATCCTTCTTTGGCTCCCTGTCCCTCTCTGAATTAAATGTAAATTCATAACCCTTTTACATTCCTTTGAGGAATAATGAAGTATTTATCATGTGCCAGACACTCTTGATATCCTGATAATTAAGATATGAGTATAACATAATCAAATGTGAATGTTCAGGATTAGTAAGGGAAAAAAATGTTTATTCTAGAAGCAACATACAGTCTTAATACAGAGCCAGCCTCACTGCCAACTATAGGAAAACTCAAACCCTGGTACATTTCTGGGGTACCCAAGACCTTTGATAGCAGGCTGCAGTGGTGCTACATGCATCCATTCTCCATGGGGCTTGTGTTAATAGATCGATTCTGCATCTAACAATTCTGAAGATTTAAGACTACAATATCCATCTCACTTGGCACCAACTTTTTCTACAAAACTCCAGCGTGTCAGCCGTCAATGACAAATGCAGTCCGTGTAGTCTTTCTAGAGGGTCTTCTCAGTTTGTTTTTCAGGTTCATACTTTCCTGACAGTGGCTGTCCAATAACCAAAAGTAACTGAAAATCCAGAATATCATGACACACCCAGGACCTCCTGACGGTGACGCAGGGTGTCCAAACCCACTGAGGGGAAGCAGCAGTCCAAAACATCCTCACGCCTTCTACAATTAGCCCCCAAAAGGTTCTTATCTGTTTGTAATTATTTCCAGGAAAGGTCATTTCATCACCCTCCTGTTTCACTTAGCTGGCAACAGGAAGACCCCAAAATAATAATGTCCCATGTGACACTCAGCTTGCCCAGCTGTCCCCTCCCCAGTGCCCACCTTGCCCTATCCCACCAGTGAAAAGAAAACTGTCAACAAAAGGAAATAAGCACTAAGATCTTTGGCCTGGCTTCCAATTTTGCTCTTTCACAAAAGCCAGTTAGGGCGAGAAGAGAATCACGGGTCATGAAGTAGGCACTGGGAGGGAATTAGGTGACTGACCTTCTACTGAAGCCAGGTGTGACCTTGAGCCAGCTACTTAATCTCCCTTGGCCTCAGTCTCTTCATATGTAAAATCCGGAGTTAAAGAAAATGATCACTAAATTTCCTTCCAGCTCTAAAATGCCATGGTTTTAAGTAAGACACTGGTTATCCCTCTTAAGAGATTTCCTGGCTATTAACATACTCATTTACTAAATGACATTTTAATTTTGTCCCCAAGTGTCAGAGAGTTTTACATGTTCAACAAATGGTACAATTCACTAGCTAAATGCTTTAGGCTTGATCATAAATTGCCCGAAGTCAGTGATAGCCCTGAGTCTGTGATGAGAAGACTGGGGATTTGTAATTGAAACAGACAGCAAGGCTTCTGGAATACCACTGGGGGAAAGGAATCTATTCCAAAATGAAACAGGAATTACTGGGTTTCTCAGAGAAATATCCCAAGCCACAGTGGTCAGCCTATTAGGAATTCGACTCACTCTTGCCAACTTTTCCAGTGACTGCTTTGTGTTATCATGGTCTAAAAAATAGGGCTGTATTTTCTTTCTTTCTTTCTTTCTTTTTCCCCCGTTTAACCAAGTGAAAACAAGATGCATTTGGTCATCAAAAGCAACCCTTTCAGAAAAGGCAGTTTAGAATGCTGTGGAGAGCAAATGCATGCTTGTTCAAGCCACAGTTATTCCCTCACTTCCCCGGCTCCGTTATCCCAGAAACAGCTGCTCTGAAGGTTGGCTGAGGTCTTGTTTAGAGAATCAATTAGCCAAAGAAGTTTGGGCCAGTGAAGAATGTCACTCAAGTATAGAAAGATTTGGGAAACACTTCTACTTTTGTGTTTCCTGCAAGAAAAACTGGCCCATGTTCTGCACCACTCAAATGCTGTATCACTTAACCAAGAAGTGGCTCCAGCTAAAATGGGTTTCCCTGATGACTCTCTTAGCAAAGAAGATGCCAACCAAACCCAACCCAGAGCCCAGTGATGAGCAAAAATCCACAGATTTATATGAGCATGTAATGTTCCTCAGGATGGGTTTCAGTTTTATTTCTACTTTCTTTAAAAGAATGAGATGTTTAAAAGTTCTAGTTGCAACATGATGAAGTGTCTTTTAAGCAATGGAAATATAACATAGCATTCTTTGGAATGTCTCCTTACCGGGGTGAGTTAACTCATACAGGAAATAGATATTTGTCTTTGAGGGAAAAAAAAAGGCTCATTTGCAGTTTCAAAAAATTTGATTCTATACCTTGATCATCATTATCACTTTGATCAACCTCCTCTATAGGAAACCAAAGAAATGCACTTAAATGTGTGTGATATGCTTACACTGATGGTTACATGAAGAAAAGACAGGAGTTACAGATAATAACTAAGAGGCTAATCTAATAAGCCAAGCAAACATGATGAGAGATCAAGAAAAGCTGTTGGTAGTAGGAATAAGTCCCAAATGGTAATGACCAACAACTTGAAACAACATTTTATTTCTATGTTGCCTGGCCCTTTTTCTCAATAGGAGCAGATGGCTCTAAATACATTATGTTGCAATCATTTTTAAACAAGTTTGGGATTATACTTCTTGGGGTCCTTCAAGCCATGTAACTGGGGAGATTATCAAAAGAATTAATCTAGACCAAAAAGAAAAGACAAGATAAGAAAAAAGAGGAAAGGAGGGGAGGGGAGAGGAGAGAGGAGGGCAGGAGAGGGAAGCAAAGAGAGAAGGGAAGACCCACAATCATTCAACAAATGATTTCAATGCTTAAAATTCTATGGGATAGGACCTATTGGAGAACAACAACCAAAAAAAAAAAAAAATCCAGCCTTCCTGGAACTTTCATCCTGCATCTCACATAAGCAAAATATATAGTATGCCACATGTTCATAAGTATTTTGGAGAAAAATTAAGCAGGAAAGTGAGATAAGGAATGTGGAGGTGGCTGTGATTTTAAATATGGTAAGAGATGGAAAGTCTCTCCGAGAAGCTCATTTGATGGAAGCGAGGGAGTGATATCTGGGGAGGGGTGTTTCATGCAGAGGAGACAGAAAGTGCAGAAACCCTGAGCATACAGCCAGGAGGCCAGTAGGACCAGGAGAGGAAAGAATAACAAGAAATGAGGTTGCCCGATCATGTTGGCTCTTGCAGGCCCTATGTTAGGACTTCAGATTTTGCTGTGAGTGTGCTGGAAAGCCAATGAAGGGTTTTTAGCAGATGAGTAACATGATCTGGCTTGTTGTCTAAGAGGACCACTCTGGCTGCTGTATTGAGAAAGGACCATAGGCAGGCAAGGGTGAAGCAGAGAGGCTCTGGTCAGGAGACAATGGCAATCTTCTAAGTGAGGGATGATGTTAGCGGTGGAACTGGTGAGAGATGGTTAAGTTCTGAAGACATTTTTAAGATAGAGCCATAGGATTTGCTGATAGATTGGATGCAGTGTGTAAAAGAGAGAAATTAAAGATGAGATTCTGGTCTGGGTCTGAGATAAGAAGGAATCCACGAGAAACAAGTTTGCAGGGAAAGATTAGGGGAAGTTTGGGAGAAGATAGAGGTGGGTTTGGACACATAAATGTGGATGTGCCTGTTAGATACCCATGAAAGATGCTGACTATGCAGCTGGACCTGGGAGTCTTGGCAGAGGAGAGCCTGAGACTGTGAGTTTGAGGGTCATCAACATACAGAAGGTAATGCAAGCCATGAGACTGAGGAGATGATGTAGACAGAGAGGAAAAAAGGTAAGAATTGGTTCTGGGCCCCCCAACGTAAGGTGTCTGAGGGATGAGGGGGAATCAGCACAAAACCCGAGAAGGAGAAGGGCAGAGGAATGTTCTGAAGAGTGTGTGCTAGAAGCTAAGCCCAGAACTTCAAAAAAGAGGGACTCGTCCGTTTGGTAAACGGTAAGTCAGCAGGAGGCCTGAGATGTGTGGCCCCTGAAGGTGAGTTTTGGTAGAGCAGGTTTGGTGCAGGCAAAAGGTAGGGTAGGGAGGGTCTGAGGGAGCATGGGGAAGAGAAATTAGATCCAAATAGAATGGATAAGCTTTTCAAGGAGTTTTGTTGGAAAGGTTGAGAACTAAAGGAAGAGATGAGATCAAGAATTTTGTAAGATTTTTTTCATGTGCTTTTCCTAGTTCTCTCATGATCTCTTGACCATTTTCTACAAGAAAACTAGTCAGTCCCTTTGATTATTTCTGTTGATCTTCTGTTTCTTCAAGATGAAAAAAACCAGAACACGCTGTAGCATCTCAGGTGTTGACAATCAAGGCTTTATTTAGATTTGTTCTGTTTATTCTTGCTCTAGAAGATTAGGCAATGGTCAGGAACTCTAAATCTTTTGGAGGATGAACAGTATTCAGCCTCAAAAATTATATAATTTGCTCTAATTTTAGTGGGTCAATACTAAAAAGTGAATGATGGTTATTCTTTTTAATCCATGAAACATGTACTGATTGAGCCTCCTGGGTACTTGGGGGCAACACTAAACCCTATTGGGAAGGTATCTTTCCCTCAAGGAGTCTGTGGTGTATTCGTGAAGACATGAACATGTACAACTGTGATGTAAATGCACACGCTTTATCAGCGTGGACATCCCCAACAGCCAGCTCCATCTGATTTTGTTCTCATCACCACCCTGAGAGTTAGAATGGCCAAGCTATTTAAAAACAGGTTTTCATTCTCCTGATCCCTTTTGTAATTTCTTATGTCACCAAATCAAACACCATGACATTTTTTTTATCACCTAAAGGATTTGGGGAGTGTGTCTATTTAGATCTGAGTAATGCCCTCCAAGTGAAGCATCAGATTGAGCACTCAATTAACCAAGAGAAAGGATGCTATAATGGGTGTCTCGGATATTCCTGGTGAGAGGAGGCTGTACTTAAGAAAGTCGACACAGGAATGTTAGAGTCTTTTCCTGGCCTCATTTCCTAAGGATTCATCTTTCAATAAACCCTTTCCGCATATGGAGGCCCTATTTCCTACCATTCAGGTGGAGTTTTTGTACTGCATGTTCTGAAGTGATGCTAGTTACACAAGAATCTTCTGATATTTATTTAATTTAAAAATGTACAAGTGGCAAATTATTGTGAGTCAATTTGCCACTGAGGAGTCATGGATTGATTGCATATGTGATACCAGGAAATAGCTGTAGAAGCCTAGAGGAGCTTCGCAAATTTGGTGAAGTGCTACCAATAATCGATCTTGTAAATATCAACAATAAGAACGTCGTCTTATGTTGTGTATCATGGAGGGTCCCTTTTCTGCAAAGAAAGTGCTCTATGTGTCTCCATAGAAAAGCTGGAGTATTCAGTAAGGCCACTACAATTGGCTTGGAGTTTGAAATGAAACAGATTTCCATTTTATGGAAGTAATTTTAGGAAATTAATTATTAAGTAATGTGAGGATATTACTAAATATTCTCTGCTTTGTAGACTTAACTTTTTTTATTCATCTGAGTAGAGTTTATAATACACATTTAAAAAGAAAAAACCTCTCTGGTGACTAAGACTTAAAGGTAGTAAACAAAGAAAGAAAGAAAGAAAGAAAGAAAGAAAGAAAGAAAGAAAGAAAGAAAGAAAGAAAGAAAGAAAGAAAGAAAGAAAGAAAGAACTCATTATATGCTCTAAATTTTAGTTGAGTTCTAACAAAACAGCAGCCTCTGAGCAATGAGATTGTCTCTTTATTCAAGACCTCACCTAAGGTTTCAAGATAATGACATCCATCCTTAAACCAAATTTACTTAACTATACTTAAAATCTTATGCCTCATATCTAGCCTATGCACTTAGAAGTCAGGACACCGGCTATGCTTGCCAGGGGAAGGGAGATTGTCATGATGACAAGGAACACTAAGGCATCTTCCTATGTGCAGATTATGTTGTTTCTTGATCTGGGTGTTGGTTACAGAAATGCATTCAGTTTGATATGTGTTCTCCATGTGTGTACATGTAATACTTCAATAAAAAGTTAAAAAAAATAACCATGTCAAATGCTTCAATTCTTCTGAAAACAAGCAGCGTTGTTTAAGCTATTTAAGTAAAAAGTCCTGGGCCAGTGAAACTGGTACTTTGTATTTTATATCATACTTGAGATGAAGAGTATATCAATCTGGATTCTACCAGAGAAAGAGACAGAACCAGTGATTGATGGATAGATGGATAGATAGATAGATAGATAGATAGATAGATAGATAGATAGATTTCAAGGAACTGTCTTCTGAGATGATGGGGTTTGGTTGGGCAAATTCTGAAATCAGTAAGACAGGCCTATTAAGGTGGAAACTCTAGGGTAGGAACTGACAGAGCAGTTCTCACATGGAATTTTACCTTCAGGGCATCCTCAGTTTTAAAATTTTCAGCCAATTAGATAAGCCCCACTGACATTATCAAGGACAGTCTTCTTTACTAAAAGACAACTGATTGCAGATGCTAACCATTTCTACAAAATAACTCTATAGCAACACCTAGATGAGTGTGTGATTGCAAAGTGGGAAACAGAGCCTACCCAACTTGTCAACAAAACTATCCATCAGAACGTGTTATGTGAGTATTATCAGGTGTGACTGAAACTCATCCTTCATTTTGCCAAGGCTCTGTTGTCTCATTGGGAGTTTTGAAAAGAGGAATAGATAAAATAAAATAACCAGTTTTGGATGAGAGGAAATTTTTCCGTATGTTATGTGCACAAACTCAGTCCTTTCTGAGCCTCCCCCAGCATGACCCATGAGGAAGAAATTCTGCATCCTTATTGTCTTCTCAGAAATGAATTACATTTAGAAAGGCTGAGGAAATCTGTTCAATCGTTTGGAGTGATAATAGCATTCCAACAAGCAAAAACGTGTTTTGTTTTTTTTTTTTAACCAGCATTGAAATTTGCCAGGATTTATGTGTATGCAAAAAAAATTAAAGGAGTTTGAATTTTAAAATTTCAAACTTGGCACATGTATTTCTCAAATGAGGCATGTGGGTTTTGCAAGTTTGCGGGGGCAGGGAGGGGGAGACGAGGGATTTATATGGGAATGAATTTTACCAATAAGAAAAGAACTGAAGGTTCCGGTTAGATGGCCAACATTTTAGGGATACAGTGATACACTCCTCCTCCTCTTGGTTTTCCAAGATTGACTCCCAAGAGGCGGCATCGCTTGGTAGAGTCCATCAGCAATATACTCCTCCTTCCCTAAATCCCTACAGCATCCAAAGCACCAGGCAAAGAGCCTAATCTTTTCCTTTTTATTGTTCATCATCTTCATATTATAACAATCCTCTCTGAGCTGATAATAAAAATAATAGTTTATAAATATTGAGCACTAACCAGGTGTCCAGAACACTTCATGTATTTACTAATATAATGCTCTCAGCTATAAGATAGCTACTATTATTTTTCCCATTTTATCCTTAGGGAAACTGAGGCACAGCAAAGGAAAGCAATATGTTTCAAGTCACATAGTTACTATGGGGCCGAGCCAGGATTCAAACCCAGGTAGCCTGACTGCAAAGACCGGCTCTGAACCACTCACTAGACTAATTCCCTGGCATCAAAGGAATGTACTCGACACACAGACACTACCTGGAAAGTGACTCTCAAAACCGCAACTGTTAAAACGTCTTTTTTTTTTTTTTCACAACAGAACTGAAATGGAATCTCTGAAAGATAACACACCCCCAAATTTAAACTTGGTAATGAAACCCACAGTGCTGAATGGGCACTAGTTAATAACATCTACTAGTCAGAAGTGGGGCCAGTGTGTTTTGAGTTTTGAATATGTATAGCTTCATGTATACAGTGGGTCTGCAGTGGGTAAGCCTTTCATTTGGACTTCAGCCCAAGGAGAGCTTACCTAGGATTGAAACTAGGTAAATAATGATCAGTTTCTTTATTCCAATATACTTTGTGGCAAATAAGTAGGGATTTTTTTCCTGAATCTATTAATTTTTATTGGTTTATAAAAAAAACTGTAGGATAAGATTCAGTAGAAGAGAACTCATAACTTGCTTTTGGTAAAATTCCATTTTCTCCAATATTTTGTCTCCAGACCAACAAAAAGAACAGTGATAATATCTTTTCAGAGGCAAAATTGGTGTGGATTTTTCCCTCTTAGCAGAACTTTAGACTCTGAAGAAGTATTTTGGTTTGCTTATTTAAAGAACAGCTAGGTTTACTGCCAAACAGCTCTTCATGAAAGACATATGTAAATACAGCAGAGTAAACGAGATAATTCTATTTCATGTGAAAAACACTTTCTTAATTATGTGAACTTGTTTGAAAGACTATGAAATGCTCTGTGTTTAGTTCTGTAAGAAGTTTGGCTGTGATATTTATGATGTAATCACAGCCAGGAGTTGAAAATTATATTAATATTGAACGCAAAACTATTTTCTTTTCTCTCTTCTTGTATTTTTAATAAAGAAAAATGCTAATTAAAAAATTGATGGCCAAAAATATCCTCTCTGGTGCAAAGTACTGCCATTTAGCTTTATTTTATTTTTAATGTGTCATAATTCACATTTGCAATGCCCTAGTCTCCAAACTATGGTGTTAAAAAATGAATTAAATACATTCTTTTGTCAAGGGTAGCACTAAAATGCACAGAAGCCTAGTCTTATTTATATATAGGGTAGTCCACCAGAAAATGTTTGCCCCTAATGCAAATTTCCAACAAATATCTAATATTTTGCTTCTCAACATTCCAGATATGAAACTAGCATATGGAAGCAATTTCCATATCAGCTATCTGGTTCAAATCTTAAGACTGTGAAATAATTTGAAAGAAGATATCATCTATCTTTTACAAATAGGGAACTGAGGAACCAAATGACTAAGTGCCTTGCCCCAAATCCTACTGTTAATGAGTAAACTCAGTTCAAGGATATTAATTTCCTGTTTTCCTAAGCTAAGCTCCTTCTCACTCCCTCATGCTGCCAACTCAACCCTGATTTGAATACTGATCTTGCTGGTTAATTTCTTCCCTTTCATTGGCCTTAACAAGAACATACCATCACCCAAATAGTTTAACTAGGCAGTACATGCATGCTAAAACTTCAGTTCATTTTGTCCTTGGAAACATTTTTGTTTGTTTGCACCATTGACGTTGAAGTAATCATTGCCCATGTATAAAATTATCTGTATGAAATCACTAATGAAATTCCAAAATTGAACTCATTACCACATCATACTGCAGCTCCAATAAGCCAGTTTATTTTGGAGAATGTCACACTCGCTGACCCTGAAACATGAACCAAATGTGTAAGGATCGTTCTGGATTCTTCCCTTTCCCTTGCCTTCTATTCCAATCACAGTCTTTCATTTTCCCTCCTGGATGTTACCTTTTTCTTGCCTGGACCATTGCAATGACTTCCCATGTGCTCTCTCCATCAGGGGTCTTCTCCTGTTCCAGCCAAGTTATTGCTAAAGAGCTCTTTCTGTCCCATCATGTCACACACCTGCTTTAAACGTTTCAATATATTCTTCAAGATAAACACTACACAGTGATGAATTCATCTCCTCTGATCCTTTTCTATATGCAGTCCATTCGTACAGTCTGCTCACAGGGCCAGGCTTTCCCACCTATTGGCCTATATACATGTTCTGTCTTCTGAGGACACTGGCCTCACCCTCACACCACACATAGAGATGCATAGTTGCACCAGTAATATTTTGAGTATTAATCGATGTTCACATCAAGCTCCCTTCCTAGCACTCGAGAGACTTCCCCATTTCTGCTCATCCCTCTCTCAAACTAATTCTTCCTGCTTTTCTTCTATTAAGGAACAACAATTTCAGGAATGCGTAACAATGGTCAGATTTAAATGAAGAGGTAATGGCACATTGGGATATAAGGTGGTCTTAAGAGAGACAGAGACAGTGACATCTCTCAGAGCAGCTCAGGGGACTGAAGTTTTAAAGAGACTGTTTTCAACAGAGGAAGAAACATATAAGGAACAATTACCTTTCATAAGTTTGGCACAGCACTAAAAGATTCCTCTACAGTCCAGCAGAGTTGACGCTGTTCAAATTACCACAACCCTCCAAAACCAGGCTTATAGCTGTGCACATCATCCAACTACTAGCTTAAGGTCTAACAAGAGACATCTAAACACAATTAGCTAAGTGGCTTCATGACAAACAATGGGCTTGAATTTATCTTTTATTTAAGAATGGATAATTGTAAATTTAAAATACTAGGAAATTTTGAAGAGGTTCTACACAGGAAAGATGAAAAAGATACACTCGAGGTACAGAAGACTTATAGCTATAAGAAAGCATCACCTGATGTTATCAGAAGTTTCCTGAAAGCACACTCTCCATTAAATTAGAGGAACAAATGAAATGATGTACTGAAATAACACTGAACATGACTGAAATGCAGAATAGAAAGAAGGTCCAGGTACAAGCCTTGAGTTGGAATGAAGTAAGGGAATAATGCAAGAAAAATAGCATTTCAATAAAATAATTAAAATCTTAATTAAAATCAGTATAGAGTACAATGAAGAGCACAGAAAAATCAAATCAGTGATGAGATGTACAAACCTGAAAAATAACCCACAAAGTAGTGACTACAAAACAAAAATTCCAAGAAAAAAACCAGACCATTAAAACAGAAGGAAAAACATCAAGGATATAATTGTAGAAAACCTTTTGAAACTGCAGTGCAAGCACACTAAGTATGTGGGACCTGCTGCAGGGGGGTTTACCGAAAAGATGCCAACTACCTAAACTCTCTTAAAGAAAAATTTTAATTATAAAAACAAAAAACAAGTTTATAGGCAGAAAAAAATAGTATGCTACATAAAAAAAAAATTAGGAAAGTCTCAGATGTATACTCAGGAACACAGAATGTGAAAGACAGTGGAGTAATTAATAGTTGTAAATGTATCAAAATGGTCATTTTACATGAGAATAACAAAGTGATCATCTAAGATATACAATCAGTCAAATACTAAAATACAGTTCTCCAGGAAAAAATAAGCAGTATTCTAGAGCCATCTTAATAATTAATCAAAATTAAGAATTATACTAAAAGGTAACATCTACAGAGATTTTTAAGGAAAAAAAATTATATATCCGCAAAAGTCTATACCCATCTAAAATATGAACTTACTAGCAACAGGGGTAGAACTTTAGATATATACCTGTGTGTGTTTATGTTCACTTACATGTCTGTGTATAAGCTAATAAAGGATACTATTGATGGACCCATGGAAAACAAAATATTATTCCAAATCTAATTGAAACTCACTAAAAAGAGAATCAAAACAAAGACCTGGGGAATATAGAATATGTTATCTACTAGAGGCAACATAATGACTTAAAACCAGTTAAACATTGTTAAAACTAAGAAAACTGTAGCTAATATAGTTTTGGAGATGAATACATATCTTATAAATAACTTAGGAATATAATACTAATTCAAGACAACTTGATAGCAGTATCTTAGGAATAAAACTCCAGATTATATAGTTTTGACAAATGGAATAATTTAGAAATTATTTCCTATTTGAGAACAATATGCTCTTACCAAATAAAGTCAAATTAAGAGCTGAACATAATGTATAAAATGTTTTAAAATCTGCAATAATCAAAACATCACAGAGGCAAGGAATCAAATCAAACAATGAAAACAAGTGTGTGTCCACAAACAGGCTAAGAACCAGCACATTTAAGAATTCAGTATGGCATAAGATAGTGCTTTAAATCAGCAGAAAAGGGACAGTTTGTTTAATAAATTTAGTAGGGGACTTACTGAGGAGAAAAATTGGATCAGTAACCTCAAAATATACCCCAGAACACATTACAGATTGAATAAAAATTTTATTGAAGTAATAAACAAAATGTTTTATTATAAATTATAGGGGAACATTTACACAAATTTAGCATAAAGAGTTTCTAAGCATGCTATCAATGCATCTAGGAAAAAAATTAAGAAAAATATTAATATACTCATTACATATATACTTAAAACATGTATTTCTTTTAACTAGAGCCATATTAAAAACTAGATAATATGATTTAGACATAAATAATAATAATAAATGTTTTTAATATTCTTAATATATAAAAAGTTCTTAGAAATTAATAAGACAAATACTTCAATATACAGAATGGCAAAAAATATTATAAGAAACCTAACAAATATGTGATTTGTGCATTTTTAAAAAGGAGATAACATCTTTTATCTAACAAATTGTCAAAGATTGTGTGTATTTATAATATCTACGTTTAGCAAAGTTATAAGGAAATAAGTTCTTTGCACACTTATTGGTAGAATTATAAAATAATTCATCTTTTCTTGGGTCAAGTTTGCTCCAACCCCTTGTGAACATGTACCCTTTTGACCCAGAAATTTCACTTATAAAAATTAATCCTGAAATAATCATAGTCATGTGCAGGTATGTATCTATAAACATAATATAAAGTGATCTAATGCTCACCAATCAGATATTCCTCATAACATTTCATGTCTATGTCCTATAGTAATATTTGCACTTAACTGGAATTTAAAATATTTTAAACGTGGCATTCCCTAAGTATTATTTTTTAATAATTAAGAAATTTCCATGCTGCAGCATGGATGGACCTGGAGATTGTCATACTACATAAAATAAACCAGAAAGAGAAAGAAAACTACCATATGATGTCGTTATATGTGGAATCTAAGAAAATGACACAAAGGAACTTATTTACAAAACAGAAACAGATTCACAGACATAGAAAACAAACCTATAGTTATCAGGGAAGTAAACGAGGGGTGGAAGGATAAATTGGGAGTTTGGGAATTGCAGATACTAACTACTATATATAAAACAGATAAACAACAAGGTCCTACTGTATAGCACAGGGAACTATATTCAATATCTTATAATAACCTAGAATGAAAAAGAATATGAAAAGGAATATATATTATATATCATTGAAACATTATGCTGTACGCCAGAAATTGACTCATTGTAAACTGACTATACCTAAATAAAAAAATTTTTAATGTTTTAAATGTGGCATTCCCTGAGTGTTATTTCTTAAAAAATTAACAGCTATGCTTATGTATTATCCTTGGAAAGTCTTCAGGGAAATGTGTATGAAGAGAGATACACAAATTCCAAAAGATTGGACTGGGCAAACAAGAAAAAAGATGGAGAATTTGTTGCATAAGCAGGAAACAGTAGGCAGGGAATTTTTAATAAAGGATGGACAAACTGACAGTTCTGGCACTATTTCCCCACCTCTGCTGAGACAAGGAATTGACCATGTTGAAACTGTCCCTGTCATTATAAAGCAGAGAAAAGCATGATAGATTCCGTGTAGTGGGGGCCTCTTTGCCCCCAGGACAAATGACCATGGGAGCCTAGTGCTGTTCAGAAAACCTGAACTTGCCCTCAAAGAAAAGCATTCACATTCTTCACACCAGAACAAGACAAACCAAAAATTTTGAAGTCTGTCTTGTCACAGGGTCAAGGTTTGGTGAAGTGACTACAAGAAGTCCTTGGGGTTCCATATTTGAATGATGCACTTCATTAATGGTCTTCTTTTTAAGAGCCTGGTTGTCAAGTGTACTTGTAGTGCTCAGCCTCACTCAAATCACTAAGTGCTTTGAGTTGTTAATCTTCCTTGATTGTAAATTCAGACCTAACAGGAATCATTCATTATTGTAGCAGACACTTGTCACTCTCCTGAGACTCCTACCTATGGGAAATTTCACATCTTATGAGTCTTGATAAGAGATAAGTTGGACTCTACAGAAGCAGATTCTCTCACCACCTTACAGATATCATTCTGGTTCTTGGGAAATAGTAAGAACCCTAGGTAAGATATACCTGGGTAAAAATACACATTTGCCAGAAAACAGGAGATAGAAGCACAAAAATACAGAGGTTCCAGGGCAACACGGGCTCTCCCAAAGTGAATGATAAAGTACAATATTTTACATCCCCTAAAAAAGAACATGACATTTGCACCATTGCTGTTTTAGGAGAGAAAAACATAACCACTTTTGCATATGCCATCTGAGCGTTTATGAGATATATTAGAGACTGCCAGTTTCAAGGAAGATCTTTAGAGGAGAAAAAGGTTCTTCAACTGACCAGACTCTACTGGAGGTAGCTTCACTACTTTGCTCCTATCCCCAGGAAACCCAATGGTTCAGAGGGTGGCCAGCCCCAGTGGGAGATTCGTACCAGGAATCTTTAAGATCTGTGGGCAGAGCCCATTACCCTTTTCTCAAGTGCTTGTGCTTATTTTGAATAATAGATCCTGGTTTGTCTCTGATACCAGTTTACAACTAAACACATGACTGCTGGGACATGCCACTCCACATGATGAATTTTTGTATTACGCGACTTGTCTGTAAAGTCAGGTATGTTCCAAAGTGCTCCATCATCAAATGGGAACGGATATATAGAATTGAGCTTGGTTAGGTTCTGAAGGCACAAGTAAGGGTTACAGCCACACTACTAAACCCTGCTTCTATTATTCTTGACTAAGCTATCATGGAGAGGTGTCTGTGATTAACTGACAAAAAAGGGTTTAAAACAAAAAACAAAAAAAAAGGCTTAGATTTCAGAAGGTCCTGTACAAAATAGAGGCATTCTCAAGATTTAGATTTCCATCCATGAAACTCTGGGTGCTGTTAGTTTGGTGGTCTCAGTGTTTCAGAAGATACAACAATGGACTCATTCGTTGGTAAATTGACAATACCACCTGGCCCATGCTGGCTCTTCGTGCACTAAGTAAACAGGCAATAAAGAGAATTACGGTGTGGACTTCTGAGATTGATCCTGACTGTCACGAGGGATTTGAATTGCCGCTGCACAACTGGGAAAGTAAGAAACATTGATAGAACCCAAACATGTCCTGGGGTCCTTCCTGGTCTGATTTGTCCATTGATCAAATTAATTGGGAGACCACAGTGTCTATGTAGGTAAGAATCAAAGGCATCGATTCTCAAGAATGAAGGTTTGGGAAACCACATCAGGTAAAGACTCTTGAACATTTGAGGTCCTGGCTAAATACTTCAAAAACATGTGAAATGAGGAGTGGAAGAGAAAAGGCTTACTTGCCAAACGTAAGCATCATGACTAGCTATACGAAGAGGACTGCCACTTCCTGTGTTTTCTCCCTTTCCTGTGTTAATATAGTTAGACTTCCCTCTTCTTTCCTATCCCTCCCTCCAACTATTTTGTGGAGGATACGTTGGTGGCAAAGAACTTTTCCATTTGACCCACAGGATCATATGGATTGTAAATCAACTCAATTTACATTATTTATTAAAATCCATAATATTATAATCCATTTACATAAATGGATTGTAAATCAACTAGGAGAAAAGTGGATTTGTCAGAATGCAGTCAGGAATGAGACTTTGCAGTGTTCCCCTTTGAGGGAGGAGGCGAATGCATTTTAGATACATGAAGGTGACTTGCATTAATTTGGAAGAATTATTTTTTTTCAACGTTGGAGGAAGAATGTAAGTCAAGGTTGCATGTGCCAACGTGGGTCTCAGGGGGCGTTTGGTACCCTTTTTCACTTCTCAGCATCTAAACTCCCTTCTCAGTGAGAGACTCAACCTGCCTCCCAGTACAGAAACTAAAATTGCCAAGTTGTTTTTCCCCTTCTCCCTCGGAGTACAGGGGCCTGTGACAAAGGCCCCACCGGTCACGGCCGCCAACCCCAGATTCAGTAGGCAGCATCAGAACGAAGTAGAGACAGAGAGAACCCTCCCCGGGCAGTGGTGGCAGCGGGAACAAGGAGAGCTCCCGGGGAAGAGTGGCAGGGCTGACAGCAGGACCAGGGGGTGTTGCTGAAGTGGGACCAGCAGTAAAGATTTTGAGGTGGTTTCACTTTCACTCTCCTCATGGGACAGTTTCTATGGTATTATTTATATGTTCTGCAGCTGTTCAGACTCCATAGAGCTATACACTGTTATTTTTCCATGTCTTAATATCTTTTCTTTTCTTTTGTTTTTCAGGGTTTATTTTTACCTTTAATTTTGAAGTAATTTCAGGCCTAATACCTTTTTAATAAATCTCTTTTTTCTGTTTAAATCTGCAAGAAAACGTTTGTTGCATGCAATTAAGAATCCTGACTACACAGTTGTATAGTTCGTCACAGCACTATTAATTCGGAATCATTAGAAATTAATTAAATATCCAAAATTTGGTATTGTGGGATTGAAGGAATTATATTTATATCACAGAATGCTAGCGATTATTTTTAAATGATGTAATAGGTTAAAATTTAAAGTCATACAATAGTATTCAGGATATACCGAGTGGTAAAGCAAGTTGCAAACTGAGTGCTATGTCACAAGTTTGTATTTTATAACTTCCTTATAACTCATCTATCTGCCTATCATTGATCTATCTATCTATCTATCATCTATCTATCCTGTGTTAGTTATCTTTTACTGTATAACCAGTCACCCCCAAAACTAAGCAGCTTGAAAAATAGTCATTTTTACTCTCAAATTTTCCTTGAGTCAGTTTTGAGAGAGTGGAGAGCCGTGTGGGGGGTGCAGGGCTTGAGAGGGGTTCACAGTCTTTTATAATCTAATATTACAAGTGGTGTCCTACCACTAGAAGCAAGTCACTGAGCTCAGCCCACATTCAGGGGATGAGTAATTAGGCTACACGTCTTTTTTCTTTTTTAACTGAAGTACAGTCAGTTATAATGTGTCAGTTTCTGGTGTGCAGCACAATGTCCCAGTCATGCATATACACACATACATTCATTTTCATATTCTTTTTCATTAAAGTTTACTACAAGACATTAAATACAGTTCCCTGTGCTGTAGAGAAGAAATTTGTTCTTCACCTATTTTTATATATAGTGTTAACATCTACAAATCTCCCAAACTCCCAAACTCAATTATCCCCCACCTGGTAACTGTAAGATTGTTTACAGTGTCTGCAAGTCTGTTTCTGTTTTGGAGAGAGTTCATTAGTGTCCTCTTTTTTTTCTTTTTTCTTATCTTTTTTAGATTCCATATATGAGTGATATCATATGGTATTTTTCTTTCTCTTTCTGGCTTCTTTTGCTTAAATGATGATCTCCAGGTCCATCTATGTTGCTGCAAATGACATTATTTTATTCCTTTTTTATGGCTGATTAGTATTCCATTGTATAAATATTACTACAGCTTCTTTATCCAGTCATCTGTTGATGGACATTTAGGTTGCTTCCATGTCTTGGCTATTGTAAATAGTGCTGCTATGAACACTGGGGGACATGTATCTTTTCAAATTAGAGTTCCCTCCAGGTATATGCCCAGGAGTGGGATTGCTGGATCATATGGTAAATCTATTTTTAGTTTTCTGAGGAATCTCCTTACTGTTTTCCATTATGGCTTCACCAAACTACATTTTTGCCAACAGAGTGGGAGGGTTCCCTTTTCTCCATATCCTCTCCAGTATTTATCATTTGTGGACTTTTGAATGATGGCCATTCTGACTGGTGTGAGGTGATACCTAATTAGCTTTGATCTGCATTTCTCTGGTAACTAGTGATATTGAGCATTTTTTCATGTTAGGCTGCACCTCTTGAGTAGAGGTGTGTCAAAGGATCCGTACACACATTTTTAAAACCATCATGTACACATACATATACAGATAACAATATTTAAATCTACAAAGTGTTTTATAATAAACTTACCCAGAAAAGCACATGGTATAAAATATAATGTGTTTTATACAAATTATCTTGTATGTGTAACCAAGTATTACCAGTGTCAACTTCCCCCTAGCAACTCTCACGAATTACAGCAGGGCTGAAGCAAACCCTGGGAAGGGGTGATTTTTTTCAATTGTATCCACAATTAAATTGCACATAAAGGCAGACATAAGTCTCAGACCATGGGAGGTGGAAGGGTGATAGTACAGAGGCCAGACTTCAGGGCAGAACTATGAGGTCCCTGAAGAGAATCCTGAGGAGAACAGGAGTAAAACTGGATTGAGCTCCCAGGTGGGCAAAAAGGCGTAGTTCTGGGTCCTAGAGCACGTGGCTCGCACCACACCCACCCGCCAGGTTCTCTCATCTCAACATCACAGTCACCAGTGGATAAGTGAGCAGTAGAAGTGGAATGATTAGCAATCTAATGTGAGGAGAGCCATAAAGAAGTGGCGAGGGTGGGGACAGGAGAGAGAACTTTGCAGAAGACTAATGTGTTCTAGAGCTACTGAGATTTGCATAGTCAGGTTGTCATGACCTCATTTCTATCAGAAAGCTATTTGATAGATTCAGAATGATAAATACCAAAAAGTTAATATTATTGTGACCACTTTCTTTTTCACTCATCTATTTCTTCTAAATTTTCTGTAATTAATATATATGATTTTATGGTAATAAAAAGGTAGATGTTTAAACCATTTCAAATATGGTGATCAAAATATAATAGAAAGTAAAAACATGATACAAAACTAGATACAGTAGAAACCCTATTTATTTTTAAATGCAGATGTATGGTAATACAAAGTATTAAGATATTAAAACTGCATACATACACATAGGTATGTGTGCATATATATTCATAGATATCTCTATATATTCATATATCTATCTGTCTCTATCTATTCAGGGGGAGAAAGCCTAGAAGGTAACATACAACAATGTAGGTAGTTCTTTTTCATGGGAATACAAATGATATTGTTGTCTTCTAGG
Source organism: Vicugna pacos (assembly GCF_048564905.1). Taxonomy (NCBI): domain Eukaryota; kingdom Metazoa; phylum Chordata; class Mammalia; order Artiodactyla; family Camelidae; genus Vicugna; species Vicugna pacos. The sequence goes on from NC_132988.1 coordinate 15,864,277, forward strand.
TACTTTTCTGTATTTTCCAAATATGTTTAATGAGGAGGTAATACTGTTATGATCAAATAGAAAGACAAAACATTTTAAACACCTAAAAAGGAAAATAAATTATGACACTTTTATTAGATGAAATAATATGAAACTGTGAATACTTACTTTCAAAGAAAGGTAATGACATGATTAAATGCACATGATATAAGTTTTAAAAAGTTAAAAGGCACTGCATAAGCAATGTGAAGCCAACTTTGTGTCTGTGTGTGTATACACACACACACACACACACACACACACATACACATATAACAGGCATTTGAATGGGACTCTTCCTGTTGTCTTAGAGTTTTGGCTGCATCCCCAAACCTGAGAACAATGGGTTATAAATAACTGCACATTCTAAAGAGAGACGCTAGACCTATCCGTGGAGGTTCAGTGATAAGGGTAGGACAGGTCCAGCAACTATCAACTTCAACTACCACCTCTAACCTACTTAAGTGAAGTCTAAAGTTCAAAAGCAAATTAAAGAGCATCTTTAAGAGAGAAGATTCATCAGACTCACAGAGAGTAGTGGCATTTTCCCTTCCCTTCAAACCCTCCCTCAAATTCTCTAAAAGGAAACTGCCACTGAGGAACAGGGCATCCACAAGATAGAGACACTGGCATCACTCATGAGCCCCAGCCCTGTGGAATAGTAGGTCCTGATGCTGCGTAGGACTGGAAATAGAGCGAGAGTCTTGATGGGGTTGTTGTCTCTCTCTCAGAATCTGGGGGGACTGGAAACTGCTTCTCAGTCTGAAAGTGGGCAATGGGCTGGAGTCACCTGAGTTAGCGAGGCAAGAACAAAGGACAGTTGGAAGGAGCAGCTGGCACTTCCACCATTTAGAAAGGCAAGGATGCACAAGATTCCTGAGGGCTGAGTGGAATGATGGATGTGGCCCATCCGAGAGGAACAGTGAGAGGTTGTTGGGTGTTCTTCTGATCAGGAGCTTTTGGTGCAGGGAGGAAGGACATGTTAAGAAGTTAGATGTTTGAGGAAGCAATGTAGAGCACAACTTTGTGTGTGTGTGTGTGTGTGTGTGTGTGTGTGTGTGTGTGTGTGTGTTACATACACAGATGTGCACTGACTTTAAAGAACTAGAAATCCATCCCAATCAGTGTAAATATTTGAACACTTTTTTAAATGATGGGAATGGCTCACCATCAGAGAGAACTAAAATAATACTAATCATTTAAGATTTTGTCTCTTTTCCTCTAATTCCCCCTCCCTTGCCCGAACAGTGGGGAGTCCAAGAGCAGGCTGAGGAGGGAAGTTTGATAAAATCATGCTCACGTTCCTCACTGTGGATCCTTGAGCCACATGGGTAAGAAACTACTTGAATAGAGAGAAGCAGCTTTGATTGACTGGGAAATTGAGGTTTTGATTTAAGACATCACATGACTTCAAGGACCTTAATGTGAATCATCTTTCAAAAAGGAATGATTTAAATGTACATAAAGATGTAGACTAACCAACAATACTCTTTGTATTCTTTTAATTTTATTCATTTAACAAAATGGTTGTGTATGTGTGTTTCTGTGTGCACCTGTGTGATGAGGAATAAATGGACGAATAGATGACAAATAGATGGGTAAAGGTATACAGGCATTGACACATAGATCTCCACATCTTCAAAAAAGAATTTGAGAGCAATCTGTCCACACTTTAACAATTGTTATCTGCAAGAGGTGGGAATAAGAGATACCATTTTCCATCTATTCTGTTCATCCTTATCTTTTCCTGCATTTTGCATTGACACTATATATTAATTTTATGCACAATATAAAAACTTACCCAAAAAATTCTGATAAGGGGACATTGTACTGTTCTACCAAAGTCCATTAGACTGAAAACTTCATAATGACAGGGACCATTATTATCTTATTCACCCCCTCATCCCCAGTATGGTATCTGGTACAGAACATGCGGTCAGTAAATGCACAGTGAACCCATTAATGAATTAACTAGGTAATTAGGTTCAAACACCTACCAGTAAAATTAAAATGGAAGAAAGGCTTCTGTCAAAGATTGTCAAAAAAGATGGCCAAATATAATCTGAACCCAACCAGTACACTGAACACAGCCCAGGGATATTTTGAATGACTTCCCAACAATCCAACTACCTATTCAGAGGCATGGATAGTTATTTGAACAGCTAGCAATCTCAGTAAAAAACAAAAAAATCATTTTTGCAAAAACAGAATCTGAATCATACATATTTGCACTTCAATTTGTTTAGTATTCCCATTTTATTCTGTTATGGGCTGATGTGACTTTAAAAATTGTATTTCACCCAGTTCCAGAACAAAAAAGCTTTCTAACCACGTTCTAATCCCAAATGTACTTCTAGCACTTGGGTTGATGAACATATTTAATCACCATACTCCTTATCACCCCTCATGTTTCCATCCGTAGAGATTCCTTTGTCGATCTGCTTCAGTCTGTTTCTGAGAAAAGGCTTTTTCCTCCCAAGGGAAGAAGGACCAGATGTAGGAAGATCTACAGGCAGAGCTCAGAAGTTGCCCTTGATGTATCAAGAAACAAAACAAGCCATGAAACAAAAGCTAAACTGTTGGACTTGACACCCCTTGTTCTCCGTTTCTTCATCTGAGTCTCCCTTTCATACTTTCACACACTAGTCCCCTGAAATCCCACATTAGTTTTATTACCCAGATGTGCATTTCTGATGCTTTAGCACGTGCATTTAAGTACAAAATTTGTATGTATATAATAAGTATTTTTGTAAAGAAAATTATATCATACACATTGTCCTGAAAACATCATTTTTTTCTCACTCGAAATGATGTCTTATATATACTTTCTAAATCCTTTTAAATGTGGCAGAATATCCATTACATAAAGCTGATATTTAACCATTTAATTATTGATTTACATTTAGGCTAGTCTTAATTATTCTCAATTACAAGCTCTGCTTAGGTAAATATCTAAGTACATATATCTGCACCTGTGTGCACAGAGGTTAAAATTTGGTTCAAATGTTAAATTTGTTTTTTTTTTTAATTTGATAAAGATGTTCAGAGTTTCTTCAAGAGGCTTAAGCAATTCGTACTCCCACAAACAGTGTGTTCAGGGTCACCGTTTCCCAACAAATTCACCAATCCTGGGTATTATCACACTTGTTCCCTTTTTTCTCCTTTGGGGGAGATGTTACATACATCACAGCTGTTCTAATTCATTTCCCTGACTTTCATAGCAGAGTAAGTATTATTTCAAAAGTTCATACATTTTTTTTGTGTTTTATATGTTTTACTCTTCTCTTTATCAAGCGATTTAAATTCTAATTGGTTTTTATATACTCTTTGTTATACACACATACATACATATTTTTATTTAAGCAATAATTTTATTATATACACATATCTACATATTTTTAATTCTAGGCTACTGCTTGTCTTTTAAATTTGTTTACCTTTTAACATGTTCATTTTTTGTTTGTTTATTGATTTATAAAAATCAAACTTCTCTTTTTTTTTCCTTTTTAGATTCTAGATTTTTCTGCCTTATTTAGGAAGGCATTCCTCAGATAAACTCAAAGGCCACTTTTATTATATATATTAAATGTTTATATATGCATGAATTAATTTGAAGAATATATTTGAGTGCCATTAGTCTATTCATTTCTTTTGCATCAATGGCATTATATTTATATTTATTACATATATTATATTTATATTCTATAGAGAGAAAGATTTATATATATTTATATAATCATGTACTACATAACATGAAAACTATCATATGTAGTATAACATATATAAATAATAAGATAAAAGGATAAACCTTATGTGATTTATACATAGAATGAAATTTTTAATTTATTGAATTAAACAGGATTTCTCATCTAGTGTGGAATACTACCACTTGTAGTGAAAGTTTTTGCCTTGTGCTTGGCTGTAATATGAACATTTCTAGTATTTTACCATTAAGTAAAGCATATACTTACAGTCTTTTATAAATACACATTGATTAAAGGATTTTCTCTTTATTTCTATATTGCTAAGAGATGTTATCAATTTTTCAGTATCTATTGAGTGATCTCCTCCATACACACACTTATAATTTGTTGGTAGAATGAATCACACTGGTAACTTTCCTAATGTTGAACCATAGTTGCAAACCTGGGAATAAACCTCCTTGTTTATGACATATGATGATTTAAATACTGATGCTTCAGTTTGCTGTTATTTTACTTTGGACTTTTGCATCTGTATCCATATATAAACTTATCTTTCATTATCATTCTTGCATTTATCTTTTTCTGGAATCAGTAGTAAGATTTTTCCATCCTATAGAATGAGTTGGAAGCTAACCAATTCTAAGCCCTGGGATAAGAATTATAGAAAAATAGCACTCAAAACATATAGGGAAAGCTGTAAAGTCCACAATGCATTTAATTCAAACACATAAAACAGATATTTAGCTTATGCCATTTGCCATCCAACCCCACTTCTAAGGATTAACAAAAAAGTTAATCAGGCATGACTAAAGGTTATGTCATAGACCCAAGAGATTTATAAACAAACCTATGATTACAGAATTTCTGGAACTTGAACTTCATTTTTGCAGCCTCATAGAGTCACGGGATTGAAAACAAAGCACAAGGTTAATCCAATTTACGACATCAGTAAGAGATTCTTGTCAACCAATAATCTGCGACCTCAAGTGGCCACATCCTCAGTAACAGTGAGTTAGCAGTAAGCTCATCCCTCCCTCCCCACTTCCAAGAGGCTACAAGAAAACCTGCCTTGGTATTAAGGGGAGCAAAAAGGATAAATCTTCCCTGAGAAGTTGTAATACATTTGTAGCTCAAATTTGTATCACTTGTGTGCTCCAAAAGACTTAAGACTATAAATATAGTTTAAAATGGTCCCCAGACATAGTTCTCTCAGGTATATGGCAGAAACAAACAAATATACTTTCCAGATTTTTAGAGGAATCTGTCTTCATCCATGGACTCGAAAATTCCCATAAATAATTTCCCAAAGAAAATAAACAACTCAAGATTAAAGCTTACTATGTACACATCAAATCAAGGCATTATGAGAAAAACCACCACCAAAAAAAGCCAAAACAAACTGAGATTTCAGATCTTTGAATAATTAGCTCTAAATTATTGAATGCCTTTTGAAGAGAAGAATTAACTTACCTGTGGGTGCTATAAAAAGTGACCCACAGACCTAAAAAAAAGAATAAAAGAGATACTTTAGAAATAAAAAATGTATCTGCTTAAATTTTAAAACTCAACTGATGTGTTTGTGAGCAGATTAAACATAGCTGAAAAAAACTGAGAACTGGAAGACAGGTCAGGAAAAATAAACTGTCTGCAATGCAATATAAAGAAGTAAAGAAGCGAGAGGAAATGAAAGAAAATTCAAGAGCGATTGAGGACACAGTTAGCATGTTAACATATTTTCTATCAAAGCTTCAGAAGGAAAGAGGGGGAGAATGAGGCAGAGACAATATCTGGGAAAATAACGGCTGAAAATATTCTAGAAATGATAGGAGACATCAATCTACAGATTTAAAAAGCCAAACACATCCTCATCAGAAGAAATTTCACATTATTGAAAAGCAGCACACCACCAAAGACAAAGAGATGATGTTAAAAAAAAAAAAAAAGCCAGAGGGAAAAAATTCTTTCAAGAAAGCAACAGACTGACATCTAATTTCTTAACAGCTTCAATGAAACCAAAGCCAATGGGATGGTACTTTCAATGGGCAGAAAACAAGTGACTGCCAACCTGGAATTCTATGTCCAGAGAAAATACTTTTCAAAAGGGAAAAATAATGGCATTTTTCTCATAAATAAAAATTGAGAAAGTTTTTCACTAGCAGACATTCACTAATAACATTCTAGAGGATAGTCCTCAGATATAGGGAAAGTGATCCCAAACAGGTCTGAGATACAAGAAAGAATAAACAGCAAAGAAATGAATATTTCATCAAATCTAAGTGAGTTTTGACTATATAAAATCAACAATAGTATTAATGTACTGTGCAGTATAGAGAAGTGTAATTGAAATTCCTAGCAAAATAATACAAATCAAAAGGTGAGTAAATGGAATTATAGGTTTTTAAGAGTTGTATTGTCTAGGAGAGAGATAAAGATTTTGTTTGACATTAGACTTTGATATATTAATTATTCACATTATAACTTCTAGGGAAACCACTAAAGGAAAGGAAACATAATATAGAATACAATTTCCAAAGTAGGAAAAGACAAGAAAAGAAAAGAAAATGCAGGACAGCTTGAAATATTAGTAATTACACTAAACCTAAATGCATGACATATTTCAATCAAAGGAAAAAAACTTCAGACTACATTTTTTAAAATTCTAACTGTATATTAATTATAAGAGTTACAACATAACAGAAAAAAACCCAGAAATACTGAAAATGAAAGTATGGGTAAAGATATGTCATAAAACACTAATCAAAGCAAAGTTGGTGTATTTTCATTCATTACCTTCCCAGGTGTTGCCTCTGCCTCATTCTCTCTCCTTTCCTTCTAAGATCTCTGATAAAAAGTAAATAAATATATGATATAGAAACAAACAAGAAGTAGAAATATACAGAGGATTTGAACAAAATGGACAAAATGAGGGATCATCCTTTTTTACCTATATGGGTCTGTACTGTTTCAAATTTTTAAATAAAAATAAAAATATTCTTATAATTTGATTTTTGTTTCATTACATGAGCTGTCACCAACTACTCTAGCACTTATGTGTTCAAGCAAACATTTAGCTCCTTCCTACGCCAGAGCACACAAGAGCTGTTTTTATTCACACTTCGCAGGTTCAGGAGCAGGGTTTAAGAGCCCCCTTCCCCGCCGCCTCATGCCAAATATAAGGGACACTCAGCCTCATCAGTGACAGCAGAGGCAAAGCCTTGAGGGCAGGAGAACTGGGGAGCAACTCTAAGTCTGTGAAGTTTGGATTGGACTGACTAAAGGAAGACCTACAGCCAGGCAAATCTTATGAACACAAGTCAACACCCCTGGAAATTTCTGGAAGTCAGAAAAGGAATTCAAGGAAAGGAACTTCTTGGTTTAAGGAAATGTATATTCGGATTTATCAAGATTTGGCTAAATATGTTAATGAAATAACATCAGTGTTCACCATCCGACAACGCCTTCACCCACTTCCCTGGAATGTATCTGGAGAAATCTCAAATTCTAAAACTTAAAATGATGGGATGAAAATGTAGCTCAGTCTGCTTGAGCAAATAAGGTGAAACGTATTGGATTTCATTTTGTAATTGAGATAAAACATTTGCAATAAGACATTAAGGCATTTTAAGGTTTTTTTTCCCTTAAATTATATTCCCTTTACATCCTTTCACTCCCAAGCTGGAGTAAAGAGGCTGAATAGCAAAAGCACAGGATAGGATTAGGGAGACAGAGTAAGAAGCTGTAACCTCTGCAGGTAGACAAGAAATGACATTGGACATTTAGGATAACATGTAGTTTCAAGTGCTTACCACACATGGCAAAGCACGACTACAAAGAAATCAAGCGGCAAACATAGGAAAAATCAGCCAAATGTGGTAGTTTTTAGCATGGACTTTGCTAAACTATTAGGTTTTTGTCATAGGAGAACCACTGCAGAAAGTAAGACTGGCCCTCACCCTCATTTTGACTAAACAGATGGTCCATCTATGCGGAATTTCATTTAAAGAAAGCATGCATTGTTTTTTAAGTGATCATTTTTAATTTTAAAACCACTTAGGAAAAGTAAATAGGCATAGACAATTTTTAATTGCCCCACTGAGTGTGGAAGCTCGGTTCAATAAAATTACATTGAACTCTCAGCATCACCATTTTTTTCATACCCTAGAAAATGTAATTCCCCATGATCATAATCTCAGAAAAACGTTTGTTCTCTTGCTACATGCTAGAGCCCTTACAAGTACTTTATGTGCATAATTGCAGCTGACACTCACAATAGCCTTTGGATATCAATACCATTTTTATATTCACTTTATAGACAATGAAACTTAGGCTTAGAGTGTTTTCAAAATTACCTGAAGTAAAAAAAAATATAGTAACTGTCAGAATCAGAAATAGGGTGCAGTTCCTCTCCCTTCAAAGCCCAGGTTGTTACAAAGTCACAATACTTGAAAACAATTAATAGTTGGTTTATCACATTTAAAGCATCTGGGCTACAAATAAGACTTCTATTATCCGTCCTGTCATTTGTACAGGATCGTGAACATAAATCTCACTGAGAAAACAGTAATATTATAGGGTCAAGAGAAATTGGAGCCAAAAAATAAAAATCTTCACCAAAATTCTAGATCGCTTACTAGTATTACTAGTTTGTTTTCTTAAAAGATTACCATGTCCTTTGAAAAAAAAAGCTACAGTTTCCAAAGGGGAAAGGGTGGGGAGGGATAAATTAGAGGCTGGGGATTAACAGACATATTACTGTACAGAAAGTAGATAAACAACAAGGACCTATTGTAGAGCACAGGGAACTATATTCAATTCCTTGTAATAACATATAATGAAAAAGAATCTGAAAAGAAAAAAATATATATAATGTGTATGTGTATAACTGAATTACTTTGTTTTATACCTGAAATTTACATTGTAAATCAACTACATTTCAATAAAAAATTTTTTTAAAAGATTACCATGTCCTTATGTATATAAAATATTTTTTTCCTTCAACTTAAGGATTTTTTTTTCTTTTTTCACTTTCCAAACACTCAAAGAAACTAACAATCTCAAAAAAAATGGTCAAAAGAATGGAAGAAAGAAAACTGAAGAGAACACCAAATGAAAACCCCACATGAAATTTGAACACCGTGTTTTATTGTCTTCAGAGAGAAAAGGGAGGGTCTTCCAAAATGCTAATATTGGCACAGCTTTCTGACTCATCCCTCTATCCCCCACAGCACCTGGCATATTGCTTTGCATAATCAATATTTAAATGAATAGATGGATGCATATGAAGCTCAGAGCTCCAAAATGCTATATTTCAGTTCTCCCCCTCAAATCTAACACCATACACTCACTATGTTTCTTGAAGCTTGATTACACTGAAATCAAAAACAGGATTTGGGCCTGAGAAAGGGCAAAAATTACTTACTATTTTGAGGTTTCATATGATAGATACCCCATCTTCATGTGAATGTATTTGTTTGAGTATCATGTTATTTGCTTATGCTGTTCTGGTTATCTATATTGTTACTTAACAAACTACTCAGGATGTGGTGGCTTAAAACAATTTATTGTTTTTTCTTATGGTTCTATAGGGTGATTGGTTTAACTTGGGGTTTCTTATGCGGTTGCACTCCAGTGGCCACTGGGACTAGAGCCATATGAAGCCTTGACTGGGCTGGACATCCAAGATGGCTCATTCTCATGGATGGTCACTGGTCAATGGATAATGGCTAACAACTGGGGCTAAGCCAGGCTGTCAACTGGACTTCCTACACATCTTCTCCATGTGTCTTGGACTTCTCACAGCAAGGCAGATTGATTCTGAGAGGAAGCATCCGAAAAGATCATGAAACTTCTTATAGCCTAGGCTCAGGGGCTGCAGGGCATCGCTCTTGGCCCACTTTATTGGTCACACTCGTCACTAAGCCCAGCCCAGACTCAGGGGGATGGAAATTAGACTCCATCTCTTGACACAAGGAGCAGCATTCGTGTGCAAAGAAGGAAGGAACTGGTGGTGGCCATCAGCGGACGCTATCTAAGACAAATGCCTAAAACTCACAGAATTTTTCAAAGTTTTGCTGTAAACTGCTACATCTGGGAGTTGTGTTATATTAAAACTCATCAGGAAATCCTTCTGGAATAACTGTGAACTGAGTATTTGCATGGTTAAAAAAAAAGGATTTTGGTTGTATACAGACTTTCCCAAAAAACACAAAATTTCAAAACAACATTCATTGAAATAATTTGTCAAACTATAGAATAGTTTCTATGGTGAATAAACTTTCAAATGAGTATATTTCAGTTACTTCTAAGAAAACACATGAAACAATACCACAGTTATCTCCCAGCACTGAATCCCGTTCCTTCTTATGGGCAACTTTATACATTAAAAGTAAAATAAAGTCTTACCATTTCTCCTAGATCTTAATGGGGAAAAAGTAAAGAATGGGTTGCTTTGCCCTGCTAATATATTCAACAATTAGCAATAAGAAGAAAAGAGTGGGTACTTTTTATTGCCCACAATTTGTCAGGATTTGTTTTGCATATTAACTGAATCTTCATAAAACCCCAAAAAGGTAGATATGATTGACTCCATTTTGCAAATAGAGAGACCAAAGTTCATTGAGGTTTAGAAACTTACCCAAGAAAATGGAAAGAATAGTGTTTGAGTCTTGAATTTTTTTTCCTAAGTATCTTCTCATGGGGCAATGTGAGTGTACGTGTGTGTGCATGTGCGTGTCTGTGTGTGCGTGTCTGTGTGTGTGTGTCTGTGTGTGTGTGTCTGTGTGTCTGTGTGTGTGTGTGTGGAGAGAGAGAGGGTATGTATGTAAAACAAGCTCTCCATAAAGAAGGAGGCAGTTCAGCAACAATGTATACCCATACAAAGAGGGGGAAATGGAAAAGGAAAATGTATTTACACTCCACTGTTCATCTGACATACAAAGAGTGAAAAAGAAATATCTATATTCATGCAGAAATCCTAGAAATATTGCTTCACCTTCAGTGATTTGGGGAACAAAGTAATTCCAATAAGTGAGGAAAGACATGAAACAAATTTCTGTATAGGTGCACGTTTGATGATGTGGCCATTCTATACTTCTATCAAATATACTAAAAGAATATTACAAGTAACATTGCTTTATATTATTTGCCTTTGTGACTAAGCCTTGATCTAACCTGGTAAAATAAATAACTCAGTGGATGAATCTGAAATAAGGTTTGCACAATTTTTTTTTTACTTGAACAAGGTTTAGAGCAATACTCTCACCTTTCTGGAAAAGAGGTTTAAATAAATTTAGAGCTTTCAGCAAAAGCCTAAAACCAAAGAAGACCAAGACATGGAATCTGAGTCTCAAAGATAGATGTATTGTATTATTTAAATATTAGCACAGATGCACTCTTGAATGTGAAGCATTAAAATTTAAGTTGTTTATCTCTCAGACAGATTTAATTTAATATCATGCAAGGCAAATAGACCTTTGCTTAGTCTGGTAAAGCAGTGCTGAATCAAATGTAGCCACTGCCTGCTAAAGGACAAAAAAAGAAAAGAAAAAAATGTAACAGCAAACATTTGTGTGTATCTGGAGAACGAAGAAGGTTGTAAGTATTTATGAAACAGTTTTTTAATTTCTTATGATTGTAACCTAAAACTATGCCGGTCTCTTGGATCTTTTCTGATGGACCAATGTCTAGTAGAATAGGTAATGGTAGCCGACATGGCTGCCAAGGTCAAATCACTCGACGTTGTGTTGCACAATCTGTCTCGATAGCAATGCTGGCTTTAGTAAATGTTTCATTTTAAAAGGAGGGTTGTTTTTCCCCATATCTAATCCATAGTCACATCTGCAATGCCTGACATAAAATAAGGACTCAGTAGACGTTGTGTGAAAAAACTGACTGTACCCTGTATCATAGGGAGGCCAACATTAGACCATGTCCTAGGCTTCCTACTAATTTCTGAATGTTTTAGGAATTATACGTATACATATTGTCGACTGGAAAAAGTGCACAACCTAAAAGTTGAGAATTATGTCTTATTCAGGGCACATTTCTGAGGACTTAAGCCCAGAATGCTGCCTCTCAGATAGCTCTGTGTGACAGCTCCAAAGAGGTAAGGGAGGAGCCACAATATATATGAATTTTTGCAACAAAGACCAGGTAGACAGAACATTTAAAGAAAACCAGATATCTCAAGTTAAGTAATTTAGCACTTTTTTGTGTACGGGAAGGTGCAAAAGTCTGGGCTTTAATCATTCTTTTGATATGCACCTGGCTCTCTAGGGCCAGTATCCTGTGCTTTCCCATCCTGAGTTCCTTCAGGGGGCACCGTTGTGGGTGGCAGCAGAGGCTGGGCTGCCTGCTTATCTCCATCCTGAGTTCCTCCACTCACTGTCAGGGGTGACAGGAGCAGCTGATGACTTGACGGCCGCAGCATCTTTGTTTACTGATATGGCAGGCAATATTTTCATTCACAATATAATCACTAGATATATCAACACAGGTAATTTACACACATACTTTGGCCATTTTGATTCACTGGATCAAGCAAATCCTTCTCAACAAACTGGCCCATTAATGAACAATGCAGACTTATAGATGATTTTAACATTGCTGTTTCCCTGAACAACTTACATTAGATACGTCATCTTACTGCACCTGTTTATAAGATTTTTCCTGGAAAGCTGCCTTATAGATAAAATCACAAAGTGTGTGGAAGAATACATCCTTCTCTTCCTACGTTTAAAACTCACACAGCTCTACCTGATTGTCATGTTTTATGAGCAGCCAGTGGTTTGAGACACAAGTCTTGCCTTTCACATAAATCTCTGATCTTGGTCTATGGGCGAGGCTCAGGTCTCCTGCAAAGGCTGATGCCTAATGCCCAGCGCCACGGTCTCTAAAATTGGAGTCATTTAAAGGTTTGCCCACACCCTCTGTAAGATAAGAGACTGGCAGTATTAAATTCGTAGATAACCATTATGGTAGTAATCCCAAAACACTGTTTCTTAGCAACCTCTATTAAAGTAGGGTGGCATTTGCTGTACATGAACTAGTCCACCTAATCAAATGTCCTGCCCCTTAATAGTAACCAACAAACAGGTATTTCTGAGGAAGAGAATTTTCTTTCTTTTTTTAACTGCTTAAAAAATAATATATCAGAAAAAAGCACTACCTGGAAAAGACTCTCAGTCCTAATTCTCATAGGCAATAAATCCATATTCAGAAGCATTAAATAACCTTCCCCTTCTACCTCCACTGACCAGGCTCCAAGTGCCTAGTGGTGACCATAAAATTTTCCAGCACGTTTGAAGACTCAGACACAATAACTGCCTCAGTAAACCTCACACAGGTCACCCAGCTTGCTCTCCAAGAACATTTCTTTCTCTTTTTTTAATCCAGTTTTGCTTTCTAAAAGATATTCTGGGCTACAAGATGTGGCTTCTCAGGCCAATAGGGTGCCAATTCTGTTCCTCGGCTTGGTTTATGCCTTGTTCTCTTGTAAGTCCACAACCTTTTCTTAAAGGCCATCAGTCAATCCCGTACACCCTCATTCAGATTTCATAAGTAGATGCTAGTGTGAGTGAAAATGCCTTAATCTCAGAAGAGGTTGCCCATGCTCTTTGGCTTTGACCGTGGGACTCCACAAGAGAATTCTCGAATGCTGGAGACTGAAGATATCTAACATGGGAGAGCAAACATATTGTTGATAAGATTGACTGTTTGCCAATCTCAATTATTATAGAAGCATTTAAGGTTCCTACTCAAAATGCTTTCCTTTTACCATCTGTTAATATACCCACTGCATTTTAAAGAAAGCTTTGTAACGACAGTCCTACTCATCCTAGCACAATGTTGTACACAAAGAATCTACTCAGGAAGCTTTTTTTGTCTGCTTTTTTCTGTTTTTTGTTAAAAAAAAATACAACCCAATCAAAAGACGGGCAGAAGACCTAAATAGACATTTCTCCAAAGAAGATATCCAGATGGCCAACAGGCACATGAAAGATGCTCTGTATCACTAATTATCAGAAAAATGAAATCAAAACTACAATAAGGTATCACCTCACACCAGTAAGAATGACCATCATTAAAAAGTCTACAAGTAATATATGCTGAAGAGGGTGTGGAGAAAAAGGAAACTTCCTACACTGTTGGTGGGAATGTAAATTGGTACAGACACTGTGGAGGACAGTATGGAGGTTCCTTAAAAAACTAAAATCAGAGTTACCATATGATCCAGCAATCCCACTCCTGGGTATATATCTGCAGAAAACTATAATTCAAAAAGACACATGCACCTCAATGTTCATAGCAGCACTCTTCATAAGAGCCAAGACATGGAAACAAACTAAATGTCCATCAACAGATGATTGGATAAAGAAGATGTGATGTGTGTGTGTGTGTGTGTGTGTGTGTATATCCATATATATATATATGATGGAATATTATTCAGCCATAAAAAGAATGAAGCAATTGAGTTCAATTGTGTGGGCATTAACATCCTATAGGAAGCCCAAACAATAAGACACCAACTAAATTATCTAAAGGTTTAAAACTAAGCAATGTTTATCACATTTTCTTTTCAAAAGCCAGAATAGTCTCCTAAAATTCTTTCATTAAACTTTCCCACGTATAGATTTTCCAAAAGTAGTAGTAACACTAACAGAAAAAGCACAGGTGGTTTTTTGGTTTACATGCAATCGATGTATATGTATTTAATCTATTCTTCCTTAGCAGAGATGTTTTAAAAGAAAGAACTTAGTGAAACTGAATAAAATTCAAATCCCACATTTTCCACTGACAAGAATAGTCCCTAGTTTTTACTAAGATGACAACACCTTGCATCAAGATTATAGGATTAAATGAGAAGATGTACTAAAAGTCCCTAATAAAATGCCTAGCACAGAGTAGATCTCAGTAAATGTTTATTGGTCTGTACTTAACCAAATGTGAAGATGGAAGAAATATTAGACAGAGATTCCATATCCCACTCAGGTGGTTAGGTCAAGGCCTGAGAGAGCTTGTCAAAAGATTTGCACTGAGATGTGGGTGGGCATAAACCCTATTCATCCTGAAGAAATGTCTTTAGATTTACATCACTCTGAGGAAACATATTAAAATTTCATATTTATTTCTGAAGTCTGATTCCCACCGAGTTAGTGAGCTTGTCATCCATAGATAAAGACTCACTCTCAAGTAGAATGAAAAATGGTTCTCTTCTATAATCAGAGACTCACCTCTGTATCCCCCCTAGTAACATCAGCCATCGTGACTGTGGCTCCCTAGCAACCGTGTGTTTCTCTATCAGACAGCTTTATTTGAAACAATCTTCACTGAAGAGAAGGGAGTAGAAAAGAGTCCACATAAAAACATTTTTTTTGAAAATATGAAATATCCTGGATGTATCTAGAGATAATCATACTAAGTGATGTAAGTCAGACAGAGAAAGACAAATACCATATGAGATCACTTATATGTGGATCTAAAAAAAAAGTGACACAAATGAACTTATTTACAGAACAGAAACAGACTCACAGACAAAAAATAAACTTATGGTTACCAAAGGGGAAAGGAGGGAGAAGAGGGATAAATTATGAGTTTGGGATTAACAGATACACACTACTGGATATAAAATAGATAAACAAGGACCTACTGTACAGCACAGGCAACTATATTCAATTCCTTCTAATAGCATATAATGGAAAAGAATCTGAAAATGAATATATATGTGTGTGTGTGTGTGTATAACTGAATCACTATGCTGTACACCTGAAACTAACACAGCATTGTAAATCAACTGTACTTCAAGAAAAAAAGGAAAAAACCCATGAAATATCCATGAGAATCAGTAGTCAATGCCTCCTTGGGATGCTAAGCAATTTTCCTTGTATAATTTTGATAAAAAATTAAAATTAAGAGCACAGATTTGTTAGAGAGCTGAATATATAAATATATGTATATTTCATCAGGTAAGTACTTTGTCCCAAACGTTATGCTAAAAGAGCACTAATGAAAGCAGTGGCAACTCTGTTCAAACGAGAAAGTTTTAAAAAGCACCATACAAGTACTTCATGAGAGTTTTGTGTTACTAAACACAATTTTGATGCAACAGTCTGTACTTTGACTCTTTCTGCCCTACAGCCTCTGGGTGAGCTAATTTCTAAATTGAGTTGGTTCTCAGCGCCCAAGGTCTGACGGAACATAGGCAAGTATAAGCAAACAGTTCACTTTATTTGATACGGATTTACTACTGACATCGGGAACACTGTGTCCCTCCCGGCCTTGTTTTATGGCCCGTGCACCTGATGGGCTGGTTCCTGACAAACTCAGTCCTCATTAGCACTCCCTGCCTGCCTCAGCCTTCCCCACCGGCCCTCTGTACCACCTGGACTAGGTTTCTCACTTCGAATCTGCTATTTTCTCAGCCAAAAGCTGTGATCACAAACTGATTGCCAATGGAGTAACTTATGCTCCTATCCAAATGAAGAAGTTACCAAAAAAAAAAAATCATGCTTTACAAAAATGATTGATATTATCAAACACAAAATATTTCATATTGATATTAAGTAAACAGTATCACCTAAAAAAATTATACCCTATGCCTTAAAATCTTATTCTACACACAACGATATGGTATCTTAAGGAGAGGATTTTAAAAAAATAATAGCTTCAATAATAATAGTAGCAATGTTTCTACGAATATATAGCATCTTAAACTTTTAAAAGTATTTTAATGTGTCTCGTATAGGATTATGTTGAAAAACTGTGAGATTGAAAAAAAAGCAAACTATCATTACCCCCATATGATAGCCAATGAACATAAGATGGTGATTTGTTCCATGTCACATAGTAAATTAGTGACAGAACAGATCTAGAACCAAGGTCTCAGAAGCATAAGCTCAGGACACTGAGAGAAATCCTGGGCCCCTCTGAGTCAGGACAGACTAGAACAGAAAGCCCTCTTAGTTGTGTGACTGTCTTTCCCGATCACAGGTCAGTCCCACCTGAATCGATGCTCTTTCTCTCCTTTCAGGCCAATGTCCATTGTAATCGCTCCCAACTCACGAAAAACAAGAGAGACCGCTGAGTTAAGTACTTGGCTTTGCAGTTCTACTTGCAAGGGAAGGAAAATGACAGAACCATACAACCCATGCCACCAACCAAGACACTTAACAAGGGACGCAACAATTTAGATGGCACTTAGTTACTCAATATTTCCTAACCCCCAGTCACTTTCGTAAGCCTTTGGAAAACAAAAACAAAGAGAAGAGACAATAATCTGTCCTCATGGGGTTCACATTCCAGGAGAAGGAGACAGATAATAACTTAAACATAATATATAAGTGAATTATAGACCATGTTAGCTTATGATAAACTCGAGGGAATCAAAATGGAGCAGGGTAGAGGGTTTAGGAATGCTGGATAGTGGATGGGGTGGGGGTGCAATTGTAAGTGGTGTGGTCAGGGTATAAAACAATGGACACTGTATAGTCCCTCCTCAAAAGAATCCAGCAGAATCCAGCGAGGGAGAGGAGGACAGACCAGGAAGGACTGAACATAGACAGAACATGAACAAATAACATGCCATAATGAACGTTTCATACACACTAGATAGACTGTGTCTAGACAGGAAAAGTCCTGGGGTTATCTAACACATCAAACTCATTTTACACCCACCATGACCTCTGGGGTTATGTCCATCCCTGGGCTAGCCTATGAGATCTTAATTTATGTTTGCTCCTCTGTTCAGGTTGAACAGATTCCCATGTTTCCTCATACTCTGTATGTATCATATCCTGACTCCTTCTCAAGAGAGATTCTGGATACAAGAAATTCCCTCTTTAAGGGATGTTTTTGTAATTAGTTCAACTTGATTCGAGATAAACTGTCGTCTTTCCTTTCCACAATCAGGGCTCCTGGGCTAATAGACTTTCATTTCATTTATTCTCTATTCAAGGTTATTTTACCTCAACTCACACTCCTTTCAAGAGGGAGCATGATTTTTTAGCAGTTTGGTGCATGTTTTTCTCTCTCCAGGATATTCCACACTATCTTATCCAGAATATCATTTCCTTCCTCTTTTGGTCTTTGTTTCTTTCTTCCAACCAATCTATAGACTCTATTTCCCATGATAATTTACAAATTTCTGTTTTCTCTTCCAGATTTATCCAAATTGATCAGCACTGCAAAATGCTTCCACTCATGGTATTTGAAACATGATCATTCTTGGATACAAATTGCTGCCTGGTAGGAATTATTTTTCTATAATAAGAATGCTCTCTTCCACCATGATAAAATAGAAGGTTGGGTTCTAAGGTAGCCAATTAACTTGAGCTCAAAATTCAGCTTCTGGAAAATTAATGAAAACAACTGGAGAACCTAAATATAGTTTAAACCTCTACTGTCCTTTGATTGTACAGTCACAAACAAGAAAGGCAGAGCCTGACTGGGTAAGTCAAGTGTAACTATCATAGATAAAATATGGGAAAATAAAAACCACAAATGGAAAAAAAAATACAATAAGCTGTTACATATGTTTAATTCTTGAAAGGTCTGATTTTAAATATATGAAGAACAAGCAGATTTATTTAGACAAGTACTCTTTTTACAAAAGGAATCAGAAAAAGAAAGGAGAAATAGTCATAAAGCTTATTTTAATATGTTTTTTCTAAACATCAAAAATAACAAATGACATTCTAAACATGACAGAATATATCCTGTAAGGATAAAAATCAAACCCTAGTCTAAATTATTATACTTATTATATATATTATATTTATTTTATGTTATATATGTATGATGAATTTTTTAATTTTAATAATGTTTTATAAAATTAAGTTTTTATTGAAAAATAGTGTACGCTCATTATAAAAAATCTGGAAGATGCATAAAATCGTATATCACATATTATATATATAAAGGTATTTCTTGGGTGCCAAAAGGGCAAGTTTATGCCCCAGAGCAGAATTTATACCTTTCCACACTAGCCTGGCTTCTTGGTTACCTTTTGGTATTAAACACAACAGAATTTATATTCCAATAATAACAGCAATCATAAAATTAAACTGAAATTAAGAAGGAAAGAAATATATAAGGCAAGCTACATAGTAGATTGGCGGAAAGTTCTGCACTGGGGTTCTAGTGCCCACTCTGCCGTTAGCCGGCTGTGTGATGGGGAACCTTTGGGCAAATCATTTGACGTCTCTTAGTCAAAGTTCCATCAAACTGTATTACTCAAAACTAAGTGTCTGGGATTCAGATATTTTAATCAAGCCCATTAAAAAAACTCAATCCTTCTGGAAATAATAAAACAGTAATAACTCTTAGCTGTGAAAATTCAACTTTTACATCTCACAAACTATATGATTTATCCTATAAATAGTAGCCTTTTATCTTACCTGAAAAGAAAATGAAATATCTTATGAATTTTTTCTCATTATTATTATTTTTATTCTCATGTTCCGAGAAATTTTTGAAAGAAAACTAATTAAATGTATTTCCTTGCTTGGAGATAGAAATAAGTACAAAACTGTCTAATCCTGGCTCCTACAGCTAGGTTGGGTGAGATTAAGCAGAAAGAATTGAATCATCCACATTTACTAAGAGTGTCATCAGGATCAAAGCTGGGCTCTTTGAATAAAGCAATTGTGCTGAATTACAAGAACAGCACAATATAAACCTGATTTTTCTCAAGTCCATAGTGAATATCTTTGCCTACATCCTTCAGTTCTAAAAATGTTACATACAAAAGATCTATCAAAGATTAGGTTTCAGTAAGATTAGAGACCATTCTTCCAGTCTTTAGAATTCATTTCCCTTACAGGACATCCTCAGAAACCAACCTAAGCCATTTCGTTCTGACTTTAAAAGCAAAATCCTAGCAATCTGGGACAGTTCTAAATTGGAGAGTCAGCAAGAGATTCCCTGATACTGGGTACTTTCAGCTGCATTTCAGCGATAAAAATAGCTAACTCAAGAATCTCTTACAGTATTTATTCATAGCTTATTTCATCATTTATTCACAATTGTTTCTTGAGTGTCATCTACAGAGACCCTTGGGTCAAAGATCCTTGTCCTCGTGCCTTTGAGAAGCTTACATTCTGAGCTGGAGACACAGACAATAGGCGATACACAGTATAAATGAGTAAGTCATGGTGTGTGTTAGAAGTTGGTAAGTTCTGTGAGGAAAATTAAAAATCGAGCACAGTAAGTGGGACAAGGTAGACCAGGATGGGGTGGTTCAAAGTGGCATGAGGCTTGCTCCAAGGTTTTTGTCCTAAGTAAGTAGGATGATGTGGCATTATACCAGGAAGGTGGAGGGAAGAGTCAGTTACAAGACGGGAGGGTCATGGGGCACGTGGGCTGGAGATCGGGAGTTCAGCTTGGAAACGCCAAGACTGAGGTGTCTATTAGAAATGAGCATCTGATAATATATTTCTTTTTATATCATATTAAGATGAAATGTGAGAATGATTTTTGTCACACTCATTCAGAAGTTGAGGGGGGAATTGGAAACGCCTAAAGAAAAACAAAGATACAGATGTCCTCATGAACCATTAGCCTTCTAAGGAAAAGAGCCTACGTTCTAACTGAAATGAAGTTAAAAATCTTCCCACCTAGTCATGACACGTCCACATCAGAAGAGTTGCACCAGGTTTCACTCTCAGAAATGTAATAAACTTCATAGGAAATAGAACTCTCATTCTTAAAAGAGAGAGAAGTCAAGTATGAGCCACATGGAGCGGTTTCAGGAAGAGAAGAAATGGACTTCCTTTGGGATATGGAAATCTAACACAAGCTACCTTTCCTTCTCTGGTTACGTTCCCATTGCCCAGAGACCCAGATTCTGAAAGAAAGGATGCTCTAACTAAGGAATGTCAGCAGTGCACAGTGACATCTCCTGCTGCAGAGCAAATGGCATTGAACTTAGGAGGAGAAAGTTGTTGACTTTTTTTTTTGAAAGTTGTTGATTTTTAACAATTGCTTCCTAAGAATTTCTGATTTTATGAAACCCATCTAATACCTAGGGAAAAAATGGCCGTATAATATTTTAACTAAATGTTTTTAATTTACCTAACAAAATTGACTATATATTGACATTAAATAAAATGATCTCCCAGTAAACTGAGTTGAAGACCTCTAAGAAGTGAAGTACACGATTGCTGCTTCCATGAATACACTACACCTTTGTTCACTAGAGGCTCTCTTACCCATGTTATTTTCAGAACTTCTCAACTCAGATCTCCATCATTTCCATCTCAGTCTTTGCCCCGATCAAGTACCTGAAGGTCACGCAACACAAAATAATCTTCTCACATCATATCTGGACTTTATGCTGCTAAAGTACTAGATCCATATTAAGCAGCTTATAAAATCACAGTGGGTTGGAAAGTATAAATGTACATATATATATATATATATATATATAGCATATATACACACAATATATACACACACATTACTTTGTATCTTGTCAGATCTATAGCATCCTTATCTAGATGCATTAGTAGAGAATCAGTAAATGTTGCCAATCTATTGATTGTCCCTAAGGGTGTCTGAAGTCCAGCTGCACTATTGAGACAACATTTGAGCTAATTTATCCCCATTTCACTTTTCTCCACAGGAAAATAACCAACATGTTGAAGGTGATGGAAAAGATTAATTTTAAAGTATTATAAAAATTATTTCTGTCTGTTCTTCAGTAACCATAAATGGATTTTTTAAAGATAAACAATATAATTAGAAAAGAAAATTCCATTTGCTTCATCTCTATAGCAGATCATTTGGATTTGGTCAAGATTTCTACTTGATTAACATTTTATGATTCATTTAAAATGTCATATAAATTGTAGAGCATCACTGAGCCATGCCAGATTTGATCTGTTAACATTTTCGTATATTTAACAAAACTTAATTTGGTTTGTTTTCATTTCTGTAGGGTTTAATGCAAAAAAAACTACATGTAAATGATGATTAAAAACTTTTTATCAAGAGTCACCAACCTGTTGCTTTAAGCCTATTTATTGGAGGATAACCCTCTTTTCTAGCTTTTAAGGAAAAGAGGCAAATATCTCAGTTAATTACTGTTTCATTGCTAGTATCCCAGAGCAAGCACAGTTAAGTGTTCAATGTTCCAAAGTAATTGGCAAGGACTTAGAAGAAAAAGGACATATAAATTTGCACTAACAACTTAAGCTAATTGGCAAAATGGAAATAAATACAAGAATTTAGTGATGATCCGTCCCTGAAATTAAAAGAATGGCTGACATTGAGCACAACCCAAGAACACAAGTTCAACTAAACCTGTGATGGTTATGAGTCACTTTAATTGGGATTTCAAATGAACTCATGTGCTCAGATCACTTCTCTTTAATCACTGTACACACGCACCTGAGAGGGAAACATCCATAATGCACAAAGGGTCACAGAAAGTTAACACTCTTCTGTCTACACTTTCTATACAAGATCCACCAGGAAAGGAGAGGAATCTCTTTGTGAATGCAGAAA
Source organism: Vicugna pacos (assembly GCF_048564905.1). Classification (NCBI taxonomy): domain Eukaryota; kingdom Metazoa; phylum Chordata; class Mammalia; order Artiodactyla; family Camelidae; genus Vicugna; species Vicugna pacos. The sequence continues at coordinate 15,886,500 of NC_132988.1, forward strand.
ATGCCTCAAAGCATTATTTGTCACACCAATTGGAAATACTGTCTCAGTTACATTGCAAAAACCCCAAAATGCAGCACAAGACCGGAGTGACGTGCCTTACAGGGAGATGCTTCTACCTACATGATGACCAACCGTGCACATGTCAACCAAAGGGTGAAAAGCAATGGATTGCGAGCATTCCTCTGAACATCATGGGTTATTATTAATGTGTTCTTATCTAGATTGTCTGAAGTCATCAACTAGAGCACGCACTCTCCAGAACACTGCTGGGGGGGGAGGATTTTTTTTTCCTCCCTTCAAAGTTCAACCATAGCAACTCATTAAAAAAAAAAAAACAGTTGATGGTTGAAAGCTTCGAGGTGGAGTACAGTAATAAACTGAAACAGATGCTCCACAGGGAGGGAAGGACCATACAGTGAGGTGGTAAGTGTTTACAGGGTAAACACTGCATCAGGATGGTGGGTGCGTCTGCTCCTTTGACAGTAGCCCTGTGGTACCATTATACATGTGGCAAACAGAAGCAGGGAATTCATACACCATGCTGGTATCTTTACTTTATATGTTCCTTATTCAAATACACATCAATCATATGCTTTACCTTTAACCTCAATCTCACCCGCAACCCCATTACTTCTCTCCAGTCCCAGTGATACGGGAGAGCTGGCCAGTACCAGAGACAATGGTAGCTGTGATGTCCTCAGGAGGTGGTCCCCATTCTACCTTTCCAGACTCATCTGCCCCGACACCCTGTGCTTCCACGTTTTGATGTCCCCATCTCAGCAAGTAGCTGCCCACTCCAAGATCCCCTGCGTGCTTTTATGATTCTCCCCTCCAAGAACACCCCTGCCTGGCTACAGTCCACTCATCCTAGACACAGTTCCGTTGCCAACTCCTCTGTGAAGTCCCCCCAGTTTCTCTTGCCAAGGAGTGACCCAGAATCAGGAGAGATAGGCTTGGAAACCCAATTCTGCCACTTACTGGGGGTCTAACTCCTGCTTATGGGATGAACCGTGCTTTCTCATTTATAGAACAAGAATAGAACATGTGTCCATCACTGTCAGCTGCCTCTCGGGGGCAGTACCAAAATTAAATCTTTAGCACAGTGCCTGGCGCAAAGAAAGTGCCCAGAAACTGCTGCTGTAATTCTTATTGCCTGTTCCCCCAGAACACTTTGTCATGATTCTGTAACAGTGTTTGTCAGATCATATACTCATTGTTCCCCTGTCAATCTCCCAACTAGATAAGCTCCACTCAGCTCTGTGTCTCCAGTGACCAGAAGGGGCCTGGTACCTAGTATGTAATAAACACAAGTGTGCTTGATCAGTGTATGGATAGTAAAGCAATGGCTCAACCATTCGTCATCATGAATGCTCTTTATGACAGTGATTTAAAGTGTTCTTAACCAAAGCTTTCAAATATGGCCTTTTCTTATCCACAGCTATATGGACGAAATGCAAATAGAAGAATACAGCTCTACAGTATGGTTGTTCAGAAATGGGTGGCAGGAGGCGTTTCTGGAATTAAAGGAGACAGCAGATCTGAAGAGAGGAAGGCACCAGAGAGAGTCTGTCTTGGGGAAACGGAGCCCCACTGAGTGAGTGCCCAGTCCCTCAGCCAGGGCGTGTGGTGGAGTTCGCACAGAAGAGGTGGTCACAGTCAAAAATTACAAGTGGAAGGGAATAAGGCATCACAGAAAAGAATCTCCACAAACAGCATCATTCACAACCTAAGAGTCACAGGTGGAAAAGGAACCTAGGATTGTTTTAAATGTTAAAAGTAACAAAGACAAGCAGATTTAAAAAGCAACTCAACACAAATACTAAGGAATCAGTGCAATAAAAATCTTAATGAATGGAGTAAAGAACAGTCTGGGCACAGACAGGGGAAGAATCAGTGTGTTGCAGGATAGACGTGAGAAAGAAAAGAGCCTAGACTATCTGGAATCCCCAGGCTTAAAGATCATCGTACGAGTTCAAATACTGAGGAAGACAGCTGGATGCGCAGAGATACTGAAAGTAAGTTAAATATGTCATAAATTCTTCAGGCATATTAGCTCTTTTCTAATAACATGCGATACTCTATATTCAACAGCTATCAAGTTATTCATTGTCTCTTGGACCAAACTATATAAACTGATTGTTATCTATGTTTTGCCTAATGTTAAAAATAATGAACTTTCATAGTGGTAAATAATGATGATAGAATTCAGAATTTAAGGAGGATACGCAGTCGAGTCTGATCTTCCCTGCTCCACCCTGATACAACCCGTCAGCCCTTCAGTCAGCCATACAAGTAATCTCTAATTTCATGATTTAAATTGTGAATAAAACATGATTAGACACAAACCTGAGCATTCATGCTGGACATACTTTCAAACATACATGTTAAAAGAAGGATTTTCACGTATCTTCTTAGATATCAGCCAATGAAACGTTGGAGTCGTCCTAAAGTGACACCTGTGACTTTCTTCACTGCCGAATGGGAGGTGGGCAACCTGTGGGCAGTGATTTTGTCTTTCAGCCTAGGAAGTGGAGGTACCTCAGTCAGTTCCTGGTGCTCATAGAACCTGTGGGATGCTGGTGCCGCTTATGGAAGTAAAATATGCCGAGAACAGATCTGGGAGGAGCACAGACTTCAGGAGCAACTTGTCAGGAACACAGAACGAACCTAGATGCCAACGTGGCCAAGACAGGGACAGAAAGATCCCACCTCCAAGGCAGAAACAAAGGAGGGTGCGGTTCTAGTCCCTTCTCCATGGGTCTGGGAAACGGCTCTCATATGAATGTGCAGGTAGAGAGAACATAGGCATTTTACATCATCTAACAGGAGTTGTGAAAGAAGCTACTGAGAAACGCTCTCCAAGACCTAATATGATGAAATAGTAACAAGAACAGTAACTCCTTGCTTCTAGGTAACACGATTACAATTAGGATTCCATTTCACCCTCTCGGCTTCCCTGTGGGTACGTGAGGTCTGTTGGTTGTTACCATTTTACCGGGAAAGAAGCTGAGAAACTTAGCGGTGAAGAAACTTGCCTCAGGTTGCCCCATGAATGGACCTAACAGCTTCTGTTCATTTCACCTTTAATGCGGTTGTTCTGAAATAACCCGGCTCTTTGGGAGGACTGGAGGCAGAGCAGGAAAAGACACCTTGGTGAGGGAGTCCTTAGCCAGGATTAAGATAGTCTCACTCTCTAGGTGCCCAGACCTGTACGCAGTCCTCCTGCACAGCATTGACCCCTCTGCCTTCACCCTCACCTCCAATCTAGTACTGTTACCGAGGGCAAGTTCATGTGCCCACTGCACCCTGAGGCCAAACAAAATGAAACATCAGAGTTTGGATCAAGGAAAGGTTTATTGCAGGGCAGAGCAAGGAGGACGAGGTGGCTCACGCACAATAAAACTCCCAGATCCTCGAAAGTTTTCAGCAAAGCATATTTAAAGGCCAGGTGAGGGAGGCAGCTCACAGGTATGTGATCAGCTCGTGCACAATCCTCTGACTGGTTCATGCGGAGGGAACAGGGTGGTCAATATTGTCAACACCTGGGCACCAGAAGGTCTGGGGCTATGTACTCTCAGTCATCAAGTAGTTAATTGTTAATTCTTCCCTTAGGTGATGGTTTTTAGCATCTGAAAAACTCAGGAAATAAACATGAGATGCTATTATCTGGGTACTTCAGAGAGGAGCTGCAGCAGAGGGTGTGGGGGAGGGGTCTGTCCCGGGAAAGCCCCACAGGGTCCTGCTCGGTTACAATACCAAGCCTTGGCAAGCCTACCTCCTAAATGCCTCTTAAGACTTCTTATTTCAACCCCCACCCCAACCACCATCATAGCTAAACCTCTGTTACCTCTCGCTTGCATTACAGGCATCTCAGCCTGCAGACTTGCCCGCTCCAATCTATTCCTTGTCCGGCAGTGACAGTGATTTTTCTAAAACTCCCTTTGATCAGGACTGCACCCTGCCATGTCCCCTTCAATTGTTTTTCAGTGACCTCAGCATCATACATAGTCCAACTCCTGAGAAATGGTTTACCAAGTTCTTTTTGATCCGTCCCTGCTGAGCCATCCAGTCTCATCTTCCATCACTAGCCCTTACTATATTCCAATCACACCAAATCATTTGGTTCCTCCATTCCCACCATGTTCCACCATCCTTCTGAGCCATATCCAGGCTGTTCCTGCTACGGTAAACATGCTCCCTTCCCTAGCGACTAACACTAGCCAACTCCTATCCACACTTCAAATCTCTAAGCTGTCATTTCCCCCCAGAAATCTTGTAAATTGTATTTGCTCTAACTTCCCTGCATCCCCTACCTGACTGCAAATACTATGAGGGCTGGGTACAGATCTGAATTAATTACCACTGAATCCCTAGTGTCCTGTAGTACCCATGAAATACTTTTTCTTTATATTGTTTTTAAACCTTTTTTTGGGAATATCAGATAGTTGCAAAAATATATCCAAATCACAACCTAAAAGCTCAATCAGTTTTCACAAATCCAACACACTGTAGCACCTAGATTAAGAAATAGAACATGACTTGCCCCTCAGACGTCGCCCATCGTGCCCCTTCCAGTCAATACATTCCAGTGATTACAATCCTGGCTTATAACAGCATAGATTAATTTTGCATTTGCTTTTACTTTACATAAATCATACAGTACATTTGCTCTTGTGTCTGGGTTCTTTTGCTCGACATTGAGTAAGAATCATCCAGATTGTTGCACGTGTTTGTAGATCGTTCATTCTCATGACAGTCGCAGCCATGCCTAATAAATATTTATAAATGAAGATGGTGAATGAAATAACGATCACCAAAATCCAGGAGAGGAAATAAATCCCCACATGTCCTGGAATGGAGGAAATGGACCAATCTTAGTCTCCAACCTGAGTCTCCAAAGGTTACAGGAAATTAACATATGTCCAGTAACACGTGTCCCAGCACTGTCTCCCATGTCATTATAGCAAATGGGAACATCGGCAGCCAGCGGCTCAGTCATTCCTTTTCTGTTGTTTTATTTTTAAGGCGTGTCACTGCCATAATCCCAATCGCAGAGCCAGGTGCAAAGGGCAGCATCTGAATTATAGGATGAGGACTAGAACACAACCTTCCTGGAGGTTACGAGCCAGCCATACAGGTGTTAAACACTGAGTGCACTTCCTGCTTTTCATGCTTTACAGTACCTTTTTTCATATGCCAAACGGTCTGTGAATCCCATCTGTCAGGAATCAGGGATGCAAAGGGCAGGTAAAGGAAGCCTCAAACTGGAAAGTGACGGAAGGCGACACAATACTGGGAGGCAGGGAGGGTGTGTGAGAGCCTCAGGCGCGGAGCCCAGAAGGATTGCCGTGGTTCTCAACTCTGACTTCGAGTGAAAAAGCTCTTAGAGAAGACATTGATGGCTGGGGTCTACCCCAAGCCAATTATGTCAGGATCACCCAGGGTGTGGCTCTAGCATATTTTTTCAAGGCTTTCCAGGTGGTTCTTATAGGCAACCACAAGAACCACTGTTTTAAAACAAGGACCAGAGTGAGACAACAAACAGACACACCTGGGGTTGTTCTCAAACTTTATTATGGGGAAAAGTCACCTGGAGAGCTTGTTTGAATTATGCATTCTCTCAAACCCACCCCGCACCACCCCCCCCCCAGAAGATCAGATTAAGTTGGTCTGAAGGAGTCTTCAGAATCTACATTTGTAACAAGCTCCCCAGCCAGCCTGAGGTAGGAGAAGCTCTGGGGAAGAGATGGCTGAAACGGACAAGCAGCAGGATGAAACTCTAACGATGAGGTTGACTCTTCCTAGACTTGGCCCAGAGTGAGCACACTAAAACTCAGTCCTGAAAGAGGTAACAGATTTTTTTTTCTTATAATGAAGTTTGGTGTAGGAGAACAGAAAATATGACTACTTATTAAAATGTTGTTTGCCAGTAAATCAAAATCTTTCTAAACATATTTGAATATTACTGAATGGGCGCCAGTTACCACTTCACCTTCCTTTACTTTACACAGAAGCAAACCTACCATGCTAGTCCGAAGAGGACACGCTATTTGAACAGGTTCCAAACTGCATGATTTTCTAAAATGGAAAGCTCTGTAACCTGGCTTGGGCTCTGATATGATGATTATCTGATACTTGATAAACATCCTTTAAAATTAACACCAGAAAGCTTACAAGAAAGCCAGTACATACAAAGTCTTTATTTGAATGACCTAATGGGGAAGACGAATTAGATGGCCTCTGAGGTTTCTTTCACTCTAAGAGATGAAGAAATTGATTTAAGACTGTCAGTTTTTATCCCCTTAACGTCGGGCAAATCATCTCCGGTACCCTGTCCTCTGCTTCCACATTCAAAGAGATTGCAAATACACGTGATGCCATAGAAAGCAACTGTTGCATAAGATATTATTCAACAACTTGTAAGGGAAGGGCGGCCCTTTGAGCATGCTCAGAAAGTCCCAGCCGTCTGAATCAGGACCTGTGGATGAATCAGATTGCCTACAGCTGTGTGCCCTTCGGCACGTTGCTGGGCCTTCCTGAACCATAATTTCCTTGCCTGTAAAATGAAGCTGCTAATAGTATCTCCATTTATGGAGCTCTTGGGTATGAGGGTTTTCATGCATATCTTTATACAATTCTAGGAGATATTATCCCATTATACAGATGAGGAAATTGAAACTCCACGAAGTGAGGTAACTAACCAAGATCAAGCCCCTAAATGGTAGAACAAGAAGCCAATTTTAATAACCTTGAAGTTCCTGGTGCTTAGGGCCCCTGCCTTCCTCACCCTTGTGTCCCTTGGCATGTAATGGGAGTTCAGCAAACATTTCTTAGGTCAATGAATCCACATGGCTCTGAAACCATGTTGTTGTTTTTTTATCTTATGCATCAAAAAGTGGACACTGGTATTAATATCCCATAATAAATGTTATGACCCAAGATTAGAAATATTTGCAAAGCTCAGAATTTTATTTCCAGGGATTTGAGAGGAGGGACTGCAGAGTCGTCAGGTGGCAGTTTGCTTTGGTAATCAGAGAACAGGAGGGGGCGAGAGCCTAGGTGTTCTGCCCACCTTCTGAGGTTTGTGATTTTTAAGACCAGTTAGATAATCCCAATTTCCTCATCTGTGAGAGTTGATATGAATTCAGTGATCCCTGTTTTTGATTCAAATGCAGACTTCTAGTGCACACACTTTTTAAATAAAAAGGCATTCCACCACCCCAATTTTAAGCGTCATCCAACATTCACTCCCCTAGGGGAAAATCCAACTGTCTAATTTGCAGAGGAGCATCTGTAAATGGGGCTGACTATCAAATATTTGCAGGTCATATTTATCTGAGGATATGCAGTCCTTCTCCACTCATCTTTAGTCTGTATGTAGTCTCTTTTTTTGATGACAAGCTGGGGCAAATCAAATGCTATATTCAAAGCGAGCAAAATACTTCCATTTCATGCAACATTCCTTGAGTTTTCTCTCACCAAGATCAGCCCACAAGGCCCTTAGAGAACTACAGAAAACTCTATGCAAATAAAAGCTTTGTTAGCTAGACAGCATGTTCAGGAAATGAGAAAGGATAGTGAGTCAAAAATCATTCGAGATTTAGAATGTTACTCTCAACAATTATGGTCATGAGGTAGCTACACAATTATTCTTAGCCCAGTCAGATCAATAGAAATGAGAATCTGGAGATGCACCCAGATTCTCACAGAGGAGAGGGAGTTGTAGACCAGGCTTAGGTCAGGGCTGACTCCTTTGCAATCTGACTTTATGAGGTACCAATTACTTCTCTATCATCTGTTCCAATGGTACGTTCTTCTTCATTCCACTTCTCCCATTCTTTCAGTTAATCTGCATTGTGTTCTTGTTATGTGACTGAGGGAAGAGAAAAGGGGACTTAACCTTTAGAGCAGGAAGAGACACAAACAGAAACTCAAGTGCCATAAACTAATAGTGGTATGAAAAACTCAGACTTTGGGCATAAACAGACCTGGGTTTTAATCTCAGCTCTGCTGACCATGTAAACGCATCTTCCTGAGTTTAGTTTCCTCATCTGCAGTCTCAGCCAACCAATAAATGATGATGATGATGATGATGATGATGATGCTATTTACTTCATAAACCTATAATTACTTAAATAGATAGTATGTGTAAAGAAGGTCATGGTGCTGATTATATAGCTGATCCTCAAAAAGGTAATAGCTGTGCAGGGTACGCAGAGGTGAGGGAATAACTAATCCTAACTAGGGTTAGGTGCTTAACAAGCTCTCCTACCCTTGATCCCCAAGAGCACTACTCCTTTCTTCTTAAAACTCACTTGCTTTCGCTGGTTTTACCGGAGCCTAACACATTGTGTCTCTCTCCATCTTGCTACAAAGCCCTCCAGTCCTCTGCAGACTCCTTTCTCTCTCTCCCTTCCCAAGTTCTTGTCCTTGAGTCCTGACTCTCCAGTCTCGACCATATTCCCTCTCATGGGTCAGCTGCCATATCTGTGCTTCTGACACCCTCCTCCCCACCTTCAGGGCTGAGCAGCCCTCCAGACTGGAAGGGCAGAGCCCGTACCAAACAGCCAGACCCAGCAGGGTTATGACAGGCTCCAGAGAACACGGAGCTGGGGATCAAAGGAGAATGTCTGTGCTCATCGCAAGCACAGGTCCTCTTTGCAAAGCTCTACCTCTCATGTCAGCCTCCCCGGGCTGGGGAAACACTGCTGTGGACATTTCTGAAAGCACTGCTTTTATTAGTTTTCTTTCCCACTTCAAGGTCTCCCTCTTACCTTGTGCTTCCAGTACAAGTTTCTCTGCAAGGACCCCCTCTGTGTACTAAGCCACACATTAACCACCTCTCCCCCAAGCTACTCTCATCAAGCCATCTCCTTGCTTGCAAATTTGCTAGCCTGTTTATTTCAAAGTAATAAGAGACATAAAAGTGCCTAGCACTTGGCCAGCCACATAGACTGTTCAATAACAACTTATATTTTTAGAGACCGCAAGGAGCAGTTTTGTGGGATGCATGATCATGGGTACGCACGTGGGACTGTTTTTGCAATTTCCATGTGGTGATGCCACACGCTCTATGTGTCCTTCCTACGGAGGCCCCCAGAGATGGAGCCCTCTTTGCTTTCCCCTTTACAGGGAAGACTTCTCACTTGTCTCCCCACAGTCCCCAGCATTTCTAGACATAGAATAGAACCGTAAGAGCCAGAGGGGAAAACCCCTGTAGCTATATTATGGGTCAGGATGCGGGGTATTTATACAGAGTTATATACACCCTTAGTGGAAACTTGTGAGACGAACAAGCAATGTTCTAAATGGCAACTTGCTTCTTTCTGTAGAACAGAGAGAATATTTTTTTTATTTTTATTGCTCAGTTACATCTGGGTCTTTTGGTTGGAAGGACAGTGGGATTTATGCTTCCCTAAGAGTTCTGTCTTCTCAAACTGCACATCTGAAGACTTAACGGACATTCACAGAGAGGAAAAACTCATGCTTTCCCTCACTCAACACATGTATCGAGATCATGCTATGTCCACAGCCCTGTGCTAGATGCTTTATGGGGAAAAGCCCTCAGGAAATTTCTGATCTATTAGAGAAATCTAGACAAATATGTAAATGATGTAAAGAATCACATTCTGATATAATATAAAGAGAGAAGTATATAGTGCTGCAAAGATTGTGGCAATCGGGAGATGGCATGTGTTTAGAGAGAATCCAAGGTCTTTGTGGATATATTGTGATTTGAACTAGAGCAGCAGGTAAGTGTTTTGACAGGTAGAGATCAGGAGGGAGTTTTATAGACAGAAGAGCCTGAGCGGAGAAGGACATGGGGGCCTTGGGGGGAGGACAGTGACTATCTAAGACTGATGCGTGTGTACATTATGTTTGCAGAAGTAAAATATGACAGAGTTGAAGAGGAAGGCAAAGGTCAGGACATCAATGGCCTTAATTTCCAAGCTAAGGCATTTGGTTTTAGTTTTAAAAGGAAATGCAAATCCACTGAAGGATATTTGAATGGTCATGATCTGTGTGCTTTATGAAGCTGAACTCCCCAAATGATCTTAAAGGCTTTGTCTGTGAATTGGTTAAGGTCCTCGCTATTTTTGGCTGGAGTTATTGGCATAATCACTGGGGCAGGGAGGTACTCATGAGTAGGTATATGATTATTGTGCGATGTCTCTATTGTATGACCTACCAGATTCTGTTCTGATCATGTCATTACTTAATTTGCTTTCTTGTTATGTGGTAATAAAATATTACAGTACTGTTGAGGACAGAGACCGTACCTTACTGGACTGTGTATCCTTGCTGATTAGCACAATGTTGACACTTAATAGGTTCGTCATGACTTTTATTTGTGGAGTGAATGAATGAGAGCATGCGGGCAGGAATGCCACTCAGTGGATTTGGAGTGACCCAAGGGAGACGCTGAGGCCTGAGCTGAGGTGGCAGCATTGGGAATGAATATAAAAGACATTGCAAAAATATGTTAAGTTCTAGAACATTTTCCAAAGTGACAATGAGAAAGCATAATTTTGTTCCTCCTTGTGAGTTACAGTCTGCCATGGTAATTAGTGGTTTAGGCTGACTGGTCTACACATCCAACAAACCAAGCATGGATCCAGATAGTGCTCATAGAAAATACAGGAAATACTTTTTGTTCTCCTTTGTTTGATGCTCATGTGCACACTGCAGCACACAAGCATATGTGTGTGCGCGTGCACACACACACACACACACACCCCATCCTTGATTTCTGGTTTACTACCAACTAAGAAATAAAATACAAGAATAACAGTGACCAAAAAAAAAGCAATGGGAACCCAAAAAAGCAAATACATACAAGTTTTCAAAACAGCTAAGTCATTAAGAAGTATTAATGGTTAACAAAAGTGTCTTACCAATAATTGTGAAATAGCCACTAATCTTACACCAGAAAAGAAAAAGATAGGGTTATCCTCAAAAGCAGAAAAAAATGCTACTAAAATTGTTAAAATCCAAAACACTGAAATACTGGCGAGGATGGGAGCAAGGATGCTCACTCATTGCTGGTGGGAATGCCAAATGGCATAGCCACTTTGAAAGACAGTCTGACAGTTTCTCACAAGACGAAACACACTTTTACAATATCATCCAGCAATTGGATACCCAAGTGAGTCGAAAACGTATGTCCACACAAAAGCCTGCACACAAATGTTTATAGCAGCTTTATTCATTCATAAGTGCCAAAACTTGAAAGCAACCAAGATATCCTTCAATATGCAAATGGACAAACAAGTTGTGGTATATCCACATAATGGAATAGTATTCAGCAATTTTTTTTTTAGCTATCAAGCCACAAAAAAATTATGGAGGAAACTTAAATACATATTACTAGGTAAAAGAAGCCAACCTGAAAAGACTTCAATTCCAACTGTATGGCATTCTGAAAAGGCAAGCGATAAAGATGGCAAAACACCAGGAGCTGCCAGGAGCAAGGACGATGGGGGAAGGAAGGGATAAATTGGTGGAACACAGAGGATTTTTAAAGCACTGAAAGTCCTCTATGATACTATATTGGTGGGCACATGTCATTATGTATTTATCAAAACACATAGAATGTATAATACAACGAGTGAACCCTAATGTAAACTATGGACTTTAGTTAATAATAATACATCACTATTTGTTCATCCGCCTCATCAAATGCCCCACATCAATGCAAAATGTTAATAATAAAAGGATGTGGAGGTGGGAGGGGATGTATAAGGAATTCTATACTTTCTACTTAGTTTTTCTGTAAACCTATAACTGCTGTAAAAAATTAAGTCCATTGATACAAAAAATACATAGTATAGAATTTCTATGCATCATGTACATGTTTCTATACATAGTACAGAATTAGTTCTACACTAACATATCACACTTTGTCCAAACACTATCTTAATCTGATAGCAATCTATCAATCTTTATCAATCTTGGCCCAAACAGGAAAACAGAAACCACTATAAAGTATTTAAACCAGAAAGAATTTACTACCGAGGACTGGTTACATTGGTGAGGTGGGAGATGGGAAATCAGAGGGGGTTAAGACAGGGAGGTCAACTTGATGATGTGCAATAGCAGGAAACAACTCCTAGCCCTAAATGGAAAAGACCAAGGGAAGGAGACATTAGGACAGTCAGAGGCTGGGGCAGAGAGGAAATGGGAACCACAATGACCCACGGGAGCAGAGGGCTGCAGAGAAGGCACTGATACCAACAAAAACGGTACCCGAGGAAGCAAAGGAGAAAGTGAGACCCGTGCATCTCCTTTTCACCCAACCTAGTCTCTTGTGGGTACCATTATTAGCTAACCCGATCAGCCATAGAAGGCAGGCAATGGGACAACAGGGATCAGAGCAAGAGAGGGGAGAGGCAAGGACTGGGGAAGTAAAGACCAAGACCAGCACACCGTCAGAAAAGGATAATAATAATAATAGAACAAGGATGCTGGTAAAGTGACTTAATCTGGTTTTTGAAATACTTTAACCTTGGAAGTGCGTTAGAAAAAAAAAAGACATAGAGTAGATATAACCAAAATTCTGAAAGTAGCATTAGTCATTTACCAGAAATACCATCCCTTCGGCCCAGTCCCCATGCCTCTTCGCGTATCTGCTATCTGCTCCTTGCCAACCTCCAGCTCTAGGAAGGGTGAGCCGATTACACGACACCTGAGCTAATCGGATTCTCTCTTCTTGGAACTGGCAGCCAGAGGCACTAGCTAAAGACATTACATCCATACTGACAAGAAGAGGGGGAAAGAGGGAAAATCTGAATCTCCAGCTCCCAGTGAAAGATCACGAGACAACCCCTTTATTCATGCTGGCTTGAGTGAGCTTGTTTTTGCTAACAATATCCCTAAGCTAGTTCGCTGTAAAAAAAAAAAGTATTTCGAAATTTCAGATGGAAGCTTTTCCTGTATGATTCCTGGGGTAACAGGTGTGAGATACATGCATGGGACATTTTATTATGATTTAGTATTGATAAGGTCCCAAGAACTCCATAGAGGGCTCACGGCATGGATCCGTACTGGATTCAGAATAATGGAGCAATCAAAACAATGAGCTCAGAAGAACACAATGAGGTAAGAGTTAAGGTTACCAGCTGTCCCACAACCGAAGGAAAACATTCCCTAAGCCAGTTGTAAGAGAAAACACAGGTGCAAGGAAGATGTCCAGGCTGTAGGCGGAAATGTAGAAGATATTCAAAGGCAAATTTAAAACAATATATATCTACTGAAAGCCCTACGTCAGTCTTTTTCCCAATACACCAGGGCTACCCGGGGGCTATTGATTTATAGTAAGTTCTTTCAACTGCAGCTTTTAATTCTCCATTTTTTTTTTTCTATTTTACTTCCCTGGAAATGTCTTTCCCCTTCGTCTGCAGAGTTGAGGTAGAATGACTGAGCCCTCCGCGGCCATCACGTGGTGCCAGCAGGGAGCTGTTCAGAAACACATGTTGGTATTTGCGTAAAGCCGTGTGGGCTCAGGAACGTCAGGCGTGTCGACTTAATCCCTGAAAGGGCTTTCATTTAATTCTCTTTGGGGCTCAAATATGACCCAACTAATTTGTTTACTTTTATTTAACATTAAATTCTCCGTAGCTATAAAACACTAAGAAAGCGTATACTTTGTAAAGATCAAATCGAAAGGAAATTGTCGTTGGAAAGAGAAATTGGTCATGATGATGTGCTGAAAGTTCATACTTCTCTCGCAGCAAGTGGTGCACTATATACATTGCAGCAAGATATGTTGCATTTTGCTTCTGAAGCGCCCACATTTAAAATGTCCATCATCCAAATTCTGTTTCGGGACTAAAGAGCCTGGTTCGGGACTAAAAGGCTTAGCATGTTTTCCAGTTGTAGGATAATCAATAGTGACTCCGTTAAACCAGGAAATTCTAAAGAATCATCCAACATAGCAGTTGCTGCAAAAATAAAGTTTAACACGACTGTAAAACAACAGCCTCACCCTCTTCCTGACTGCCCCGACGTCTGAGGTAAACTTACCTCCTCTAGAATGCTGTTTACAAAGGCTTATGCTTAGGATGATGGACCTAGAGATCATCTGGTTGCTCCTTTTATAGATGAAGGAATAAATTTCCATAGACTTTTGAAAGGAACAAGTGTTTTGAGTATCAAACTGAACATAATATATCCTAGAGCTGAACTTCTTCAAATATGCACGTCTGTTTTCATCCAAAAAAGGGAATGTTCTTTATATGCTGTGAACATTTGCCATAGACCCTCCACCTCTTTTCAAATTGAAGATCAGTTTGGAATGAGCATTCATTTAATAGAGAAGATCTCCTTTTAATCCCCCTGGATTACACAGACATTCCTAAAAGAACACTTATAAAATTAAGTACTGTTCTTTTAAGAACTATATTGCTTTAATCAAAGTACACATTTATTGCTTTTTTTCCTGTTGTTAACAGGGGAAAAAAAAGAGTTGTTTTTTTCTAGAAGATTTTCATATAGAAGTTTTGGAGTTAAAGATTTTCTCTTACCCTATCTGGATCACATTTTTACATGAAGCTATTTTTAGTAAACTGTAGTATTCTATATAGTCTGTCAGGTATTTAAATCATCTTTCAACAGATGCCATTTCAAAATCATAGTTTTGTATACATTATCTCATCTGATTCTCGCCCAAAAAAAGCCTTTGAAGTAGGATACTATTTTAATCTTTATATTTGCAGATGAGCAGAGTGAAATTTCACAAAGCTAAAGTAACAGACTGAGAGACCCTAAGAAATGATTGCATCATCAAGGCCCACATCAGGATCCCTTGGTTGGGGAGGGATGTAAAATTCAGGTACCTAGGCATTGCCCCCAACAGTTCTGAAGCAGAATCTTTGGGAGCAGAGCCCAGGAACCACTGAGATAATCTGATCATACCTGAGTCCTAGGGCTCTGCAGGGGTGGTTCCAGGAGTGCTGTAGGAGTGATGAGAAAGCTTCATGAGGATTCCCCACTCCACTTTAAAATCTCGATGTATTAGGTTTCTATTTACAATTTCATTTGAAGGAAAAATGAGATGGATGTTCCACTATCTTCAAAAAAAGAGAAAAAGGCTCCTGCAATTTTCAGATGAAGAACCCAGCCCCATAAAGGCCCAAGGTCAACCAGCTCATGAGGACAAATCCAAGTTCTGATGCTTGTTCCAGGGTTTTTTCCATTACATCACAGTGAATCTTCCTGCTGTCGAGATATGCTCTGGCCAGAGCCTCGGCTGTTGCAGAAGATTTACAAATACCAGATGCGTTTACATAAATACAAAATTAGCACTTCAATGGAGCTTTTTCAAACCGGAGTATTATGGTTTTCACATGAACCACTTGGTTAATCAGGCAGGCTGCAGGAACTTGAAAGCAGGTAGACAAGGACTTGGTGGTCTGGATCCCTGACTTCCACCTCCATCCATGGACGCCCTGCTCTGGAAGGAGCTGGACCTCTTGCTGTATCTTTCCACTTGTCCTATTTCTCCGGCAGTTCTGGGCTTTTGAAGGCCCAGAGTGGTGGGGGCAGCCCTCTCATTCTCAAAATTTTTCTTCATTCATTTTCTACAGCCTGTTGGGAAAAGCATGGTCCATGAAAGGCACTGAAAGGCCATAACTGCACCAGGGATAAGCTCAGCATTCAGGCTGCCTCTTCCAGGGATTCAAATCTAGGCAACTGAAAATTATTAGCTAAGAGAAGGAAGTCCCAATGAAAAGTCTGCTAAAAACAGTGGAGGAACCCCTGGTCTCAAAGCTCATCTGATAAGACTCACCAAATATTTCTACCTTTGTGTGCATGCATTAATCAAAGTAAACAAACGTGTGACAATTTGAGTTCCTTGTTTCTCTTAAAAAAAAAAGTATTCTCTACCCAACCCACTCACCCTAGTGAAATTGTAAATAGAAACTCCTTAGATGTAGTGATGTGTACCAACTGTATATGCTGAGATTTATGCAATGTGTCATATATAAACATACTGTAATAATATCCAGGTAAGAGATTCATAATAAATACCTCCGGAAACTATTTTAGACAGTAGTACTATATACATATAATATATATATAATATGTATATATATTATATATATATATATATACTCATATACACACATACACACACACACATACATACACACACACACACAAATACATACATACACTATTACTTTTGACATCTTGGAATAATCAGGTGAGGTTCCCAATAACTATAATTTATGATAACTAGATGGACATGGTAATGTATAGGTATCCATTTGTCATTCCTGGTTAAATATGTGTATACGTTCATGTTTGTTCTAGAAACATAAGGAACTCTGCAACCACAGCTGGTACATGAGTTCACTGCACCTACCTGAAACCAGGTGCATCAAGGTGGACACCTATGGGACCTGTGGGTGGATGGTTTCTGTTCCCCAGACAAAAAGTGGAGAGGAATAGTCATGATGTATTGGGAAGCCAGAGACTGGTGACCTTGTATGCATTGAGGTCAAGAGGGAGCAAAAAATTTAAACAAAAGAATCTGCTAGAAGGAAGAAAAGCGCCAAAACAGACACCTGGAGAGAAGCTAAAACTCCATGAATGAGATAAAAACTGAACAAACAAAAACATGTGGTAAGTCTATTTTCAGTCTTTTGAGGAATCTCCATACTGTCTTCCATAACGGCTGCACCAGACTGCATTCCCACCAGCAGAGAAGGAGGCTTCCCTTTTCTCCACACCCCCTCCAGCATTTATTGTTCATGGACTTTTGAATGATGGCCATTCTGTCTGGTGTGAGGTGATACCTCATGGTAGTTTTGATTTGCATTTCTCTGATAATCAGCGATATTGAGCATTTTTTCATGTACCTATTGGCCATTTGTATGTCTTCACCGGAGAATTGCTTGTTTAGTTCTTCAGCTCATTTTTGGATTGGGTTGTTGTTTATATATTCTGGAAATTAATCCCTTGTCAGTCTCATCTTTTGCAAATATATTCTCCCATTCTGTAGGTTGTCGTTTTATTTTACTTATGGTTTCCTTTGCTGTGCAAAAGCTTGTAAGTTTAATTAGGTCCCATTTGTTTATTTTTGCTTTTATTTCTATTGCCTGGGTAGGCTGCCAGAGGAGAATATTGCTAAAATTTATGTCAGATAAGGTTTTACCTATGTTCTCTTCTCAGAGGTTTATAGTATCTTGTCTTGTGTTTAAGTCTTTAAGCCATTTTGAGGTTTTTTCGTGTGTATGGTGTGAGAGAATGTTCTAACGTCATTGACTTAGATGCAGCTGTCCAGTTTTCCCAACATCATTTGCTGAAGAGACTGTCTTTACTCCATTGTACATTCTTGCCTCCTTTGTCAAAGATTAATTGATCAAAAGCTTGTGGGTTTATGTCTGGGCTCTCTATTCTGTTCCATTGATCCATATGTCTGTTTTTGTACCACTACCATTCTGTTTTGATTACTGTAGTATAATCCAGCAATCCCACTCTTGAGTATATATCCAGAGGAAACCTCAACTCAAAAAGATACATGCACCCCAATGTTCACAGCAGTACTATTTACAGTGGCCAGGACATGGAAACAACCTAAATGCCCACTGACAGATGACTGGATAAAGAAGCTGTGGTATATTTATACAGTGGAATACTACTCAGCCATAAACAAGAATAAAATAATGCCATTTGCAGCAACATAGGTGGACCTGGAGAATGTCATTCTAAGTGAAGTAAGCCAGAAAGGAAAACAAAAATACCATATGATATCAGTTGTATGTGGAATCTAAAGAAAAAGACAAACAAACTTATTTACAAAACAGAAACAGACTCTCAGACATAGAAAACACACTTATGGTTACCAGCAGGGAAGGGGATGGGAAGGGATAAATTGGGAGTTCAAGATTTGCAGATACTAATTAATACATAAAACAGATAAACAATAAGTTTATACTGTATAGCACAAAGAACTATATTCAATATCTTGTAATAATATGGTGAAAAGAACTTGAAAATGCATATATGAAAAAAAAAAGTTCCATGAGTGAGATCAAGAAAGAGCAGTTCCATTTCAATGGCTTTCCTCTTCTAGTTCAGACCACATGCATTCTCCCAAAAAGCCCCTGTTGCTTGGATTGTTAGAACAGTTCTCTATTCCTCCCAATAGAAGCAAAAATTCCTAAGTAAATATTCAGCAAGAAACATTGAATTTGTATTTTATTTCATAGAGAGCCTTAAATTTGAAAACCCCTGACTTTACGATGTTCAAATGATCTACCTAATACAAGTTTGTATGGTTCTGTTGCTGTTAGGGCTATTAAAAAAAAGAAATGAAAATAAGTGGGCATGATGCTTATTTGTATTTTCAATTAATTAAAAATTATGTGGCATACAATTTTTAATTATTCGACTATTTTATGATTTTCTTCCAATTGAATGAAGGATTTAAGGAATGTTACCAGTTTCACAAGTTGAGAGTTAGATAAAAGCTAAGAAGTATGTGAGATTTTACTAATTCTTTTCTTCTTTAACTTTCCACTAAGCTGATGTATCTCAAAAGAGTCTGCCCAATTTTTTTCAAAGTAAAATTACCTCTGGACTCTGACCATGCATTTTTCAAGCATGGATAATTTAAATCTAAAAGAGATTATTTCAGAAAGCTTTGAACAATGGAAAGGAATGGCTTATACTGAAAATTACTTTCTCCATCTAACACAGCATCGTACTGTAATATGGGATTCTCATATACTCGAATGTAGCTATTTCCTCACACGGTCTTACATGAAATAGAATCTAAATAGGAGCCATTATGGTTCCAGGGACTGGGCACTGGAACAGGAGTCAGAACTCAGGATCCAGCCTCGGTTCTGCTTCGAACATGATACATGAGCTGGACCATAGTCACCTTCTCCACCTAGTTCTGTTTTTTTCTCTGAAAAACATGGACTTCGACTAAATCAGATATCCCTGATTACACTGAAGTGCTACTTGCCTTTTATCTGAAAATTTCTAGAAGCTCATTTAGAGATAGGAGTGACACTAAATATACCACACAGAGTAGCGAAGCTTTGTAATTACCTGTATTCCTTTTCTATAACATGGGTACGGTGGGAACAACCTGCTTAGACAGCCACAAGAAAATGACTCTGTATCTACTAAATAGAGACTGCTATACTAAATGATCTCTAAGGCCAATTTCTGCACAAAAAGAATATGATTCTCATTCCAAATAGACAAAGTATATCATTGCTGTCCCTGACAAGTGATACACAGAATAGAAATTGGAGCTTTGACCAACCGAATGTTAGAGCAAAAATTTTTCAGTACCCAATAAAATGGCAAGTAGCATGGTGGGTGGCTCTCTCACCTGAACTTAAACCTAGAGAGATACCAACATACAATATCTGAAGGCAAAGAGCATAGAATGTTGGTAATGATAAACCAGGGTGGTTGGTGGGCAGAAGTACTTGTTTAATTCAGGAAGAAGATAGGCTATAGAAACTTAAAAATGAATAAGGAAAATTAATTTAGGCATGAGCCCTAATAGGTTAGGAGGAGTCTGCCAAAAAATAAAAATAAAAGAGTAACTTTAAAGTCAGTGACTAGAAGACAGGAAGGAAAACAAAATAGAAGCAAACATAGAATATACACAGTAGCATGAAAGAACATACATTTTAGCAGTAACTACAATAAAGGTAATTTTTTTAATTCACAGATCAAAAGAAAGACTTTTAGATTGGACTAAAAAGGACAAGTTCCAGCAATACATCCAACATGGGAGGCACATTAAGAGTAGCAGAATATAGAAAAGCTGGAAATGATAAAATGGGGGAGGGTGGTAATGCATCAAATAAAGATGTAAGGTGTAATCTGAACTTTGTTTCAGCTCCAATGTGTAAAGTCCTGTCCTCACAACAACCAAAAGGTGAACAAACAGAAGATCAGTGACTTTTCTTGAATAAATTAGAGAACTGAGTTTGCAGGGCAAACTGCCATCTCAAAATCTAGGAAGACAGGCAAACCCAGAGAGTCACAGCCAAGATCTGCTCACCTGGAGCAGAGCTGTGAAAGCTACAAACTGATAGGAACACTTAAGTGGTAATTTTGATTAATTTCTGAACATTGAGTGTGTGCTAGTTTAAGAATGAAAGAATCCTAGGGCCACATGGTCTTTATCTCCAGGAATCCCACCAGGTTCTCAAGGTGAAGATCCAAGAAAGATCCCCTTGTGGTTCTCAGCGAAATGGAGGAGTAATCCTTGGTTAATACACCCAGAGCCTTCTCTATTTAAAATAAAATCCTACTGTCCAGGAAGAAATACCTTAGCAGAGCCTGTGAAATAGCTGTAGGGGGGAGGATGGTCCTCTCACTCAGGTCTTCCTGTCTTACCTAACCCGAGTGGGGAGCCATACAGGAAGAAATGCTTGTGAAGGTCACAAACCAAAGACACTGGTTCACCAAAAGACAGACTTAATTGGAGTGTTACAGAATATTCTCCCACCCCTGTACCTTACAACCATACCAGTAAGGTTCCAGGATCATAATAGTAGATTACAGCTGAAAGAAACAGATTCTATCTGAGGAGGAATACTAAAGGAAACCAAAAGTCAAAAGAAGAGACAAAACCAAGACATAGAGGAATTTGCAGGCTCTGACACCAATACCTGCAGAAAACGTTAAATAAAGCCTAACTCCTAACCAGATGAACATATATTCTTAAACTGGAAGCCTTTTTACCTGTTTCTATAACCAGTTACATGTCCAGCTTTCAATCAAAAAAAATATATAAGGCATATCAAAAAGTAAGAAAAATACAATCCAAAGAGACAAGCCATCATTAGAACAAGAATGAGATACGACACATATTTTGGGATTATCTGAAAGGGAATTTTAAAAGTCTGTAAATAATATATAAAGAGCTATCGTTAAAAAAAAAGGAGAAAATATGTGAGAATAGAAGAATAATGCAAGCAGAGAGATGGAAATTCTCAGAAAAAAATCAAAAGTAAATGCTGGATATCAAAAACACTGTAACAGAAATGAAAAATTCCTTTGATGAGTCCATCAAAGTCTACCCATCAGCAGACTGGACACAGCCAAGGGAAGAATCAGTGAGCTTGAATATATGCTAATAGAAACTTCACAAACTAAAATACAAAGAGAAAAATGAACAATAAAAAAAGAAAATATCCAAGAACTTTGGAAAAATTATTTTTGAAAAACTGATTATCAGAATGAGAACAAGAAGAAAAAAGGAAAAGAAATATTTGAAGTAATAATGGCTAAGAATGTTCCAAAACTTAATGACAGACACCAAGGCACAGATCTATGATGCACAGAAAATGCAAAAGAGAATAAATACCAAAAAATTCAAAAATACACCTATACATATATTTAATTATAGAAAAAATAAAAACAGAGAAAACAATTGTGAAAGAAGCCATGTCAAAAACATGTTATCTATGGAGCAATAAGGATAAGAACTGCAGCAGACTTCTTATCAGAAACCACGTAAGCAAGAAGAGATTGGAAAAGAATATCTAAAGTGTTGAAAAAACCCATCAACCTAAGATTCTATATTCATCAAAATTGTCTTTCAAAAGTGAAGGAGAAATAAATACTTTCTTAAATAAAGATTCATGGAATTCATTGCCAGCAGGACTGCCTTGTAAGAAATGTTAAAAGATTTTCTTCATGCAGAAGGAAACCTGGATTTATAAAAATAAAGATCATCAGAGAAGAAATAAAGGTAAAATAAGGTATTTTTATTTTTATTATTAGTTGATCTGAAAATAACTATTTAAAGTAATAATATAACAATGTGTTGGGTGATTATAGCATATATATAAGTGAAATGAGTGGTCACAATGTTATAGAAAGACAACAAGGAGGAACAGAAATACTCTAAGATGCCTGCATTATACATGAAGCAAAATAGTGTTATTTGAAGATGGATTTAGAATAGTTTAAAATGAATATTATAAATTCTAGGCATCCACTAAAATTTTTTTTGAGAAAAATAGTGTAATGCTGAGAGGAGATAAAATGGGATCATATAAAATACTCAATTAAAAACAGAAGAAATAAAAAGACAGTTCTGGCAACAAATATAAAACAGTTTAAAACATTAATATTAACCCAAATATATCACTTTAAATATGCATGGTCTAAGTGCACTAATTAAATGACAGAGACTATCAGAGTAGATTAAAAAAACAAGATCCAATTGTAGTTATCTACAAGAAACACACTTTAAATATAAAGACACAATCAAATTAAAAGCAAAGGGAAAAAAAACTAATTAATAGGAAGTTGGAGTAGCAACATTAATTTCAGACAGAGTAGACTTCAAAACAAGGAAACTTATCAGAAATAAAAAGCAGAATTACATAATAGAAAAGGATTAATACTACAAAAAGACATCAATTTTAAGCATATATTCACCTAAACACAAAATGTCAAAATACGTGAGATTAAAAACTGATAGAACTGAAAGGAGAAATAGAAAATGCACAGTTATAGTTGGAGAGCTCAACTCCTCCCTCTCAATAATTGATAGATCAAGCAGGCAGAAAATCAGTAAAGATACAGTTGTATTGAACAGCACTATCAATCAACTTGATCTAACTGACGTTTACAGATCACTCTGTCTAACACCATCAGTTAACACATTCCTCTCTGGCTCACATGAAACACCACAATAAATGACATTCTGGCTATAAAATACACCTTAGCAAATTTGAAAGAAAAGAAATCATATAAAGCATGTTCTCAGACCACAATAAAATTAAATTAAAAATCAAAGAAAGATATCTGGAATATCTCAAAATATATAGAAATTAAACACCACACTTTAAAATAGTACCTGGGTTAAAACTTCTCAAGAGAATTGAACTAAATGAAAGTGAAAATGAAACTTTTATAAAAATCTGTGGTATGCAGTAAAGGCAGTGCTTAGAGGGAAATCAATAGCATTAAATGCATACATTTTTATAAATAAAGAAAATTTTTAAATCCATAAACTAAACTTCCACCATAGAAAAATGGAGAAAGGATATTTAAGCCTAAAGCCAGCAAAAGAAAAGGAATGATAAAAGTAGAGCAGGATTCTATAAAATTGAAAACAAGAAAAGAGTAGAGAAAATCAATGAAACCAGCAGCTGGTTCTTCAAAACGATGAGTGAAATTAATAAACCTCTAGTCAGACTAATCAAGAAGAAGGGAAAGACACAAATGACTAATATCAAAAATGAAAGATGGATCATCATTACTAATCCCATAGCCATTGAAAGGATAATAAAGAAATATTATGAATAACAAACTTGATGATTTAGATGAAATGGAGCAATTCTTGCAAAGACACAAGCAACTAAAACCCACACAAGGAGAAGTAGCCTTAATATAGATATATTATATATAATATATTTAATTAATATTTAATGGCCTCCCCAAAAAGAAAATACCTGGTCCAGATGGTTTCAGTGGTGAACTTTACAAAATATTCAAGAAAGAAAGGATATCAGTTCTCCACAATCTCTTCAAGAAGGTAGAAGCAGAAAGAATACTTCCTAATTCATTTTTTTGAAACCAGTGTTACCGTACTACCAAAGTCAGATACAGACAAAACAAAAACCAAAAAACAGACCATGTCTCTCAGAAACACAGATGGAAGAATCCTTAACAAAATATTACCAAACTGAATCCAACAATGTGTACGAAAAGTTACATACCACAACCAAATGATACTTACTCCAGGCATACAAGGCTGGCTCCACATTTAAAAATAAATCAAGGTAGTCAATTACATCAGTAGATTAAAGAACAATCACATTATCATATCAATTGATACAGAAAAATTACTTGACAAAATCCAACATCTATACGTGATTTAAAAAGCTTCAAGCAAAGTGATAATAAAGGAAAATTCCTCAACTTGATAACGAATATCTATTAAAAACCGATAGCTAACATCACACTTAATGGTGGGAAATTGGATGCGTTCCTCCTGAGAGAAGAACAAAAGAAGGACGTCCTCTCTCCCACTCCTATTCAATGTTCACTGGAACTCCTAGCCAGAGCAATAAAGTAAGAAGAAAAAGAGTCATAGCGATTGAAAATGAAGAAATAAACTCTCTGTTCACAGATGACATCACTGTCTACATAGAAAATCCCGAAGAGCAACAATAAGAAAAATCTCCTGGAACTAATAAGTGAGCATGGCAAAGTTGCAGGACACGTGGTTAATACAATATAGTTAATAAAATGCCAACTGAGTTCCTATATACCAACAATGAATTTGAACATTTTATTCAAAAGCATTTATGATAGCACCTAACAAACTGAAATACTAAGGTATAAGTCTAAAAATATATGTACAGAATGTGTATATGAAAAACTACAAAATATAAAAAAATACTACTGATAAAAGAAATCAAAGAAGCCCTAAAAAACGGAGGGAAATATTCTGTGTTCATGGATTTGAAGACTCAGTATTATTAAGATGTCAATTCTTCACAACTTGATTTATTGATTTAGCGCAATCCTAATTAAAATTTCATCAATCTATTTCATAGAGAGTAGACAAACTGATTCTACAGTTTATCAGGCAAGACAAAGAATGGCAAACCACGTGAGCCAGATTTTCTCATTGCTAGAGTGAGATGTTACAGATAAGCAGGGGGAGAACTCTAGAATGATGGTGTAATGCACTAGAGTTGGAGACATCAATATGAACTCAAATTTAGCCAAATACAGATACAGATGGTAACAAAGAAATATTTATTGTTATGCATATGTACATGGTTACTGTACTCACATATATTTCCTTGCTCTGTCCACTGAGGGGTCCTAGAAGCAATGACACCCATTAGCAACTCTTAAGAACACCTAGGACCAAAATCTTGGTTTCTAATACCATTCTCCAATTAAAGAAACCAGCGTTCCTTGGAGAAGTGGCTGATTCTAGGACTGGATCAAGAAATCTACAAGATGAGCCTGAAATATCTCTCGGTAGTAGAAAATAAGAAAATACTTAAAAAAAAAAAAAAAACCTTCATTGATAAGATACAGCAAAGGAATACAGGAGCCAACTGAAAGGGTTCCCAAAGGCCAGAGTTAGAACAACTTTAGTAACAAAATGAAGTAGTATTGGATTATAACCCAAAGTATATATATCCTTGAGCCCATACTGATATAAATAAATAACTGAATAAATAAATGCGGAGAATAGATAAGTCTCCCACACAGACCTCCAAATAATTTACGTTGATACTCCACCCTTAAGGAAGTGGAGCATAACTCTCTACCCCTTAAGTGTGCGCTGTGCATAGAGGGTACAGTAGGGAAAGAGAGAGAAGAAAAGGGTAACTTCGCAGAGGAGAAACTTGACAAGAACTACTTCGAGACAGTTGGTCAAGGTTAATATCCACACTGATGGGTCATACTGAAAATGTCCCGTTGATGTGATGCGAGGAGAATGCCACTTTACCTCTGTGTCTTCCTCTCAGAAACACATTCTAGTTTTTTGTAAGTATAAACAATGCTGCAACAAACGTCCTTGTAAATTGTAAATTCATACAAATTTGTACTTCTATTTTTATGGGCAAGATTTTACTTTTATTTCTATAGTAAAGATTCTGGAAACAGAAGCACTGAGTAGAAGAGAATATGTATTTTTTTATTTTTTTCCAGTTTTCCTGGGAAATAATTGACATACATTGCTATTTAAGTTTAAAGTGTACAGCATGATGGTTTGATTGACATATATTGTAAAATGACTACCACAATAGTTTAGTTAACATCCATCATCTCATATGGATAGAATAAAAAGAAAAAAGATCTCCCCTTGTGATGAGAACTCGTAGGATCTATTCTCTTAACAGCTTTCCTATATATCATAACTGTAGTCATCATGTTCAATATTATATCCCTAGTACTTAGTTATCTTAAAACTGGAAGCTTATAGCTTTTGACCACTTTTCTTCAGTTTCAACTCTCCCCACTCCCTGCCTCTGGTAACCACATATCTGATCTCTGTTTCATGAGTTTGGTGTTCTTGGATTTTTTGTTCATTTGCTTTTCAGATTCAACATATAAATGAGATTATACAGCATTCTTCAAGGTCCATCCATGTTGTCACAAATGATAGGATTTTCTCATCTTTTGTGGCTGAATTATATATTTATACTACAACTTCTTTATCCATTCATCCACCAATGGACAGTTAGGTTGTTGCCATGTCTTGGCTATTGTAAATAAGGTTTCTCTGAACTCAGGGGTACAGACATTTTTCTGAGTTAGTGTTTTCATTTTTAAAAATATATTCCCAGTAGTAAAATTGCTGGATTATATGGTAATATTTTCAATTTTTTTAGGCACTTCCATACTGTTTCCCAAGGTGGCCGTGCCAATTTACAATCCCGCCAAGATTGCACAGGCTTCCCTCTTCTCCACATCCACCCAACTTTTGCTATCTCTTGTCTTTTTGATAATAGCCATTCTAACAGACATGAAGTGATGTCTCATTTTGGTTTTAATTTGTGTTTCTATAATGACTAGTGATGTTAAACATCTTTTCATGTAAGTATTGACCATTCATATGTGTTGTTGGAAAAATATCTATTCATATCCTTTGCCCATTTTTTAATTGTATTACTTGGGTATTATTTTTTTGTCTTTTAAGTCGCATGAGTTCTTTATATATTTTGGATATTAACCCTTTATCAGATATATGCTTTGCAAATATTTTTCCCCTTCTGCAGGTTGTCTTTTCACTTTGTTGATGATCTCTTTTGCTGTGCAAAAGCTTTTTAGTTTGATGTAGTCCTACTTGTTTATTTTTTATTTTGTTGCTTGTACTTTAGGTGTGTTTTCCAAAAATTCACTATGAAGACCATGTCAAGGAACTTTTGTTCTGTGTTTTCATCTAACAGTTGCATGATTTCAGATCTTACATTTAAGTCTTTAATCCATTTTGAGTTAATCTCTGTGAGAGGTGTAAGATAGGGTCAAGTATCATTCTTTTACGTGAGAATATCCAGTTTTCCCAGGACTATTTTTTTAAGAGACTGTCTTGTCTCCATTGAACATTCTTGGATCCTTTGTCAAATATTAGTTGACTGAGAGAAGATTTATTTTTAGTTTCCATAGACATTGCCATATTTCTTTCCCAAAATTCTACACATTGTAACATTCCCACCACCAAAATGTATCATACTGCACATTCCTCTGTATCCCTGTCCAATGAGTATAACGTATATTTCATTGTCTCTTTAATGTGGCTTTCTCTGTCTTCTTGAATGTACACAACTATTCACATTTGTTGGCTATTTAAATTTGTCATTTTCTGAATTATCTATTAATATCTTACATCTATTTTTTAATTGAAGTATAGTCAATTATATTGTGTCAATTTCTGGGGTACAGCATAATGTCCCAGTCATGCATATATATACATATATTCATTTTCATATTCTTTTTCACTAAAGGTTATTATAAGGTATTGAATATAGTTCCTTGTGTTATTCAGAAGAAATATTTTTATCTATTTTTTTATATAGTAGATAACATTTGCAAATCTCAAACTCCCATTTATCTCTTCCCACCCCTTTTCCCCAGTAACCATAAGATTGTTTACTATGCCTGTCAGTCTGTTTTTTATAGATGAGTTCATTAGTGTCCTCTTTTTTCTTTCTTTTTTCGATTCCACATACAAGTGCTATCATATTGTATTTTTCTTTATCACTCTGGCTTACTTCACTTAGAATGACAATCTCTAGGTCCATTCATGTTGCTGCAAATGGCAGTATTTTATTCCTTTTTATTGCTTAGTAGTATTCCATTGTATAAATATACCACAACTTCTTTATCCAGACATCTGTTGATGGTCATTTAGGTTATTCCTTGTCTTGGCTACTGTAAACAGTGCTGCTATGAACATTGGGGTGCAAGTATCTTTTTGAATTAGAGTTCCCTCCGGATATATGCCCAGGAGTGGGATTGCTGGATCATATGGTAAGCCTATTTTTAGTCTTTTGAGGAATCTCCATACTGTTTTCCATAGTGGCTGCACCAAACTACATTCCCACCCACAGTGCAGGAGGGATCCCTTTTCCCCACACCCTCTCCAACATTTATCATTTGTGGACTTTTGAATGATGGCCATTCTGACTGGTGTGAGGTGATACCTCATTGTAGTTTTGATTCATTTCTCTGACAATTAGCAATATTGAGCATTTTTTCATGTGCCTATTGACCATCTGTATGTCTTCACTGGAGAATTGCTTGTTTAGTTCTTCAGCTCATTTTTGGATTGGGTTGTTCGTTTTTTTCTTATTAAGTTGTATGAGCTATTTATATATTCTGGAAATCAAGCCTTTGTCAGTTGCATCATTTGCAAATATTTTCACCCATTCTGCAAGTTGTCATTTTGTTTTGCTTATTATTCCCTTTGCTATGCAAAAGATTGTAAGCTTAATTAGGTCTCATTTGTTTATTTTTGCTTTTATTTCTATTGCCTGGGTAGACTGCTCTAGAAGAACATTGCTAAGATTATGTCAGAGAAATTTTGCCTATGTTTTCTTCTAGGAGTTTTATAGTGTCTTGTCTGACATTTAAGTCTTTAATCCATTTTTAACTGATTTGTGTATTTTAATATAGAAATTAATACTTTGTCATCTGAGTTACAAATGTATTTTTCTTGTTCCATCATTGCCTATTGATATTTTACAGAATGTTTTGCCATACAAAATTTTAAATTTCTATGTAGTCAGTTATTTCTATAACCTATTTTATAGCCTATAGATTTCCAGTTTTGCTAGGAAGATCTCAGTAATCCATCTGTTCCGCATTTATTCTCATAGATTTTGGCCAAGTTTTTTTATTATTATTTCTAAGCTCTTATTTGTCTGGAGTTTTTTATTTTGTATAAGAGGGTATATTTTCCTTTCTTTCCATATGAATAGCTAGTTGGCCATTAGGTCAGTTTTGGGAAAAAAGGGAAAACAAAGAGCAAGGACTTAATCTGGCAGATGTTAAGGCATGCCACAAACTTCAATAATTTGAAGCGGTGTGGTGTAGGTACGAAAACAGACAGATCAAGGAAACAAAACAGAGTGCTTAAAATATATGTGACCTGCTGTACTATTAAGTTGACACCGAAAATAACTGAGAAATGATGAAAGATGGCTTATTTAGTAGATGGTCTTGAAAAAACTAGTTTACATGGAGAAAGGCAAAATGAAAAGCAAAGATTTATTTCAATGGAGTTAAAAAGACAAAGCAAATAGAAGAAAGTATAGGGGAACATCTTGGTGATTAGGGGCAAAAAATACATGTATATATAAAACGTATATAAATATATGTCACTATTTCTATATGTGTATATGTACATATTTAGAAAGTTGAATAACACCAAGTTTTGAAGAGAATATGGACAAATAAGAGCTTTTATACAGAACTGATGGGAGTGGTTAAGTGCAAGATCTTTCTGCAAAGTAGTTTAACTATACTTAGTGAAATTATCAATTTTCGTATCTTAATCTCACTGTAATAGGAACTTCCCCAAAAATCTCTTGGAAGTCTGACAAAATACATGTACAATCAAGCAGTTTGTCATTGTTGGTAGGATCTGGCACTGCTTTATATATTTATCACTAGAAGAATAGATAAATGCAATAACAGTGAATGCATATAATGAAATACTACAAAGCAGATGTAGTGCATTAGATATACATGGGCTATCTGGCATGAGAATAACTTGAGAAAAACTAGTTACTAGTACAAACAACCAATACTAGTTACAAACAGCTTAACTATATATATAATGAATTTATACATGTATGTATATATACAAACACACACCAAAAATACTATATATTTTATACACACAAGAACATGTACTGAAAGCATTAGATTGGTTGTGTATGGAGGTGAAAAGAATGGAGATCAAGGATACAGCAGAAAATAAAGTAAAACAAGAAAGCCCCCTTGCTTAGAAGAATGTGATGATGTGCTACACACTGAGGTGTATGAGTAATAGTTCTTTTCAGATGGCAGAAGCAGATACTCCTGTCCTTCTCAAAGTCTGCTGGTGTAGCTCTTTCTTAGGTTGTGTGGGCTTTCCAGCTTCCCCCCAAAACATTTTGTTGATTAAACTAGTCTGTGTTGTTTTCTGTTGGCGTGTCTAAAAGTAATATGCTAATTACAATAAATTTCCAACATGCAATATTCAGACTTTTTTTCATGGTGCTTTGGAATGTGCCTGGGCATTGGAGGGGTTTGATCTGGATGACCTATGTTTCTTAAAATGGATTTCCATAAAACTGTGATTTAAAAAAAAAAACTTTTCATTCTGTTGCAGAGAATTCAAGTCCATTACACTGATGAGTCATTCCAAAAGAGACATTTCAGTGTGTTAAAATTTGGAGGCATTTTGAGCAGGTTGAACACTAGGAGACAGGAATCACTTAAATATAAATGAGTCTGACATTACCCTGTCTTTGCTGTCCCCTTGGTGACCACTGCTCTCACCTCCCTCCTCATTGGAAGGAAAATATAAATCACAATAGACAGCCTGGTGGTGGTATGTAGATATGATAAGCAATATTTATTGGATGCCTGTATATTTCCTTGGGAATTTGTTTTAAACACAATCTCTTTTTTCCACTATTGAATCAGTGTCCATGTGGAGTCTGCTATAGAATTAATAAAGTGAATAAACATGCTAAGTAAAATACAGCTTTAGACACATAAATCATAGTAGCTCAAATGCACACACTGCTTGTGTTTCATGGAACTCAAAACGTTTCAAACATATGACCTCACTTAGTTCAAAGCATCCCCATGAGATAGGTAGACAACCTGTGGGATGCAGTACCTCTTCCCTGGATGCCTTGAACATTCTGTGCACACGTTCTCCTTCCTCCTCCTCAAATTCTTATGAGGCAGCAAGAAGGCAAGGACTAGCCTCCTTGCTTTAGAGTGATGGAAGGGGTCCTTAAGAGCGACCGTGATTTTCCTGCCGTCAAATAGCAATTTGGCCACAGAGGTAGACGTTGTGGGACCCAAAACATGTCCCATCAAAATCACCACCAGGAAATGAGAAGGAAGATGCTTAGATGGAAAGGAGCTAAGAGTGAGACAGAAGAGGGGAGGAAAGGGATGGTCGCCGCAGCCTGGCTTCCCACCCTCTCCCTTACCAGGGTTCTCCATCATGACTTCAGAGGACAGAGATGCTGCTGTCACTTCTAACATCATTTTCACTCCCCTTGGAAAGCACAATATCGATAAATATAATTGTCCAGGAGCAACACGGGGCCAGGGGTGGTGTCTAAGTCCATTCCACTCCACTATTCTGCATCAGTCGTATCACTTCCCAATCACCTTTTCCCAGCCTTTAGATGAGAGACCTTTCACATTTAAAGTCTTCTTCTGAAAGGTGTGATTTCTGATTGGAATTTGGAAAGAAAAGGCCAGAATGAGTGGGGATAAACTGAGCCAAGTTCCTTCCAGCTTGTGGCCCATTCTTCTGGTCAGAGGGAACAGAGACTGATGGCAGAGGAGGAAGAAACCAAAATAAGTTTTCTTTCACCTTCACTGATAACAAGTCCAAAGTCAAGTACATCACCCTGGTGTCGCTGAACCGCTCACCTCAAATATCTGGAATATTTTGCCCTCTGCTCCCTCTGCTGCTTTGCAGTGGTCTCCATCCCACCCTATCCTGCAATATCTTACTTGGCACCTACAATTTTGGGCAATGAGAAGGGTATGCTATTGGTGTTTTTTAAAGTCATTTTTGCTAACATTTGAGGGTGAGGAAAAACAGTCAACAAATAGGAAGAAAACCTTTTTGCTTCAAGTAAGTGCGTAAACTCCCTGCACAAAACAAAATGGAAACACTTTCATGGAAGCTAAGACAACGTCATGTTTTCAGGAGAAGAAATGAATCTAATTTCTTCTGAATGAACTTTCTTCTCTTTCCTTCCTCTCGCACCGGATAAATATGGGAAGGAGCAAGGGTGGGGGGAGGGGAGAATGCGATGGGATTGTATCATCACCCTAAGAGGTAAATCAGACCCGACCTGACGTTTGTTTTGTATAGTAGAAGGCAGGAGAAGATGACCAGGGCTCACTGTGATAGAAATGACTGCCCATCTCCCGTGCAGATTGCCTGTTGTCTGTGGTTTGTCAATGCAGGAGTGAAATATTTGAATCTACAGGTGTTCTCAGTGGAAGCAACGAATACCAGCTATAATCTTTAGATCTCGTGGTATTTTCTTCCATCAAAATTTGAATTTTTTCCAAGGACACCGGAGCTCAGAATATCACTCTTTTCCCAAAAGCAAAGCTAGCACTTCTTTTAAATGACTTCTCTTAATCCTCCCAGCAGTTACTCCAAATCATGAAGGAAATTTTGTGCCCACTAACTTCTCATACTCTTAATAAAGAGAAATGAATGATGTAGAGATTTTTATGAAGTGCTTTTGAGCTAAACCATCACCAAATGCTTTTCTGTGACTTTTTTATTTTATTTATTTGTACCAACAAATATCCTAGCAAAACGAAGATAAGAAAAGTGATCACCCATAACAGAAGCAAAACAAACTTCCTGTGGATCTGGGAAAAACTCTGTTGAATGAGAAAAATGGCCACTTGTCAATATGGAAGTTATCTTGGTGAATCACATACCCATTTCTGCTTCGGAAACACGTCACGTGGGCTAGCTTTTGCTAGGACAGGGGAAGAGCCTCTCCAAATAAAGATGGAACAACAGCAAACAGCTCCTGCTAGCCGGCTAGTGTGTCTCTAAGTGCATTTCTACCTGGTTTTGCCTGTAAAGAAAAGAGAACATTTTTAACTGAGCAACCAAGCAACAAATACACTGTTAGTCATTATGGAAAACCTTGTCGGGGCGGACTTTTGAATCAGAAACTAACCTGAAATCAGAGATATTGGGAAATCTGAATATCTTCAAGCCAATTGGGTTTGACTGTATAAAGCATATTGTTTTTACTCCACTGAGATCACCTCAGATGACCTCTACCATTTCTTACCACCCCCCACCCCCTAGACCGACCCCTCTTGATTCCAATGGCCAGGGCCGCAGACTCTCCTCAAGGGCCAGTCCTCAGGCCACTGGAAGCAATGCTTTGAGCAAATAAAGTAGAAGAAAGTTTTAGGGGTGCATTCCCCTTGCCTTCCTGTCTCCCCCACCCTCACCACTGCCCTTAGCAAATATCTAGCTGATACCGAACTAGACCATCCAGATTTTTACCTTGGGTAAGGTGTACCAGATACAGCAGAGCTCCCCTCTGGGGCTGGGGCCAAGACAGACACTGCCTGAAACCCTGCCTTTGCTTGCCCGGCCCCCTCCCCTGCCCACTGCCTTGCCAGCTTCTCCCAAATGTACCTCCTTAATAAATCACTTGGCCACAAACACTCTTCTCTGAGCCCATTTCTGGAAAAACTAACCTAAGAGAGTAGCTCAAACCACTATTAAAACGATGCCATCTGCGTTCCCTACTAATCTGCAATTGGTAGTATATGTGTATATGGAATATTCAAAACCAGAATGTTCTCTGAATTAGTTTATATTAGCCAACTAAAATTTCACATAGTCTATTCATTAACTCCATAAACCTCTCCTTCAAAGAGAATTTAAGACTGAACATTATCTGGCTGAATATGAATATCAAGTGGAAAATCAAAAGAGTGCAAATTAATAATACAGATTTAAACATCGTATTTTGTTTGCAGCAGTTTTGAAGAGACTTTATGAAAAAACAAGAGTAAGTCAAATTCCTTTCAAGTGATATATATTTTTTAATAATCTATAAATTATTGCTTTAGGCCCCTTGAAAGACATTTGGCTACTTTCAGATTAATATGACAGTTGATCAGCTAATAGGATTTAATTTTGATAGAGGACAAACTATGAAAATGTTAGGGAGAAAGTCATGATAAATCAGGAGCATTTTTGAAAATGAGGAGTAAATGTTTTTTGACTCACTTCCAACTCATTAAAATCTTTTTGAATCCAACCTAAATCCTTGCTTCAGAACCTTAATAGCCTTTAGTCAGAAAATTGAATTAACTTTTGAATTTAACTTGTAAAGGTCAAAAGGAACATACTTCTAATGACATAGGAAATTAAATATGTGCTATTTCATCTTCCATTGTTTAATGCATAATATATCATTTATTTGAAAAATGGGAAAAAACCCTTTTTCATGCAAAAGAGTGCCCATTTTTTTAACTAGAAAAATATGGTTGTATTCCTCTTAGATTAATTCTGTCTCCTTTCCTTGAAAACCAGAGAAATATCCATGTTTAATATGGGTTACATTTTGAAAAAATAGGTAATCTAATCTACAGGCAAGAGTAAATTGGTGAACAGAAGCAGTAGGCATGCCTTAAAGTAAATCCAGAATGTCCACCCATTCATTCATTCCAGAAATATTTACTGAGCAGTTAATATGTATCAAACACACATATGGTCCCTGCTTTCATGGAATTTGGTCTATAAGTGTTTTTTTTTCTCAGTTTTTTAATCCTCCTTTACTTCTTTTCAGTATTTAACATTGTTCCCCAATCCATTCCTCTTGAAACATTCTTCTCGCTAATGTCTAGAGAGAGAGAGAAAGAGTGCCGAATCCTAACCACTAGACCACCAGGGAGCTAGTGTCTAGAGAGATTCTAGACCTCTGAAATGTTCATCACTGCCTTATTTCCTCCCATTTTTCCTAGTCTTCTTCTATTCCCTTCTTTTTTTCCTCTCCATCTGTTGATTTTCGCCAAAGGTCAGTTCATCTCTGGCTGTTTACTGCGCTTCATCTTTCCCCTACAAGCTGCTGGCACCAAGTAGTCATTTTCACTCTAGACTAGTCTATGCTCTATATGCATATTTTTGGCAGTCCACTGCTCCACATGGACCACCCAGATACCTCAAACTCGCGGTGTCCTCCTTCCTCTCACCAAAAAGAATGCAAAGGAAAAAATTCTCCTTCCTTGTCTTCCCAAGCTCCATATAGTACAATATCCATTAATGACAAAACCTGGCTGCCTTGGATCAGAAAACCTCTTATCCGGACTACTTTAATAGTCCTCAGCTGGTCTTTTGTTCTCCAATCTCTCTTCCCACCGTCCTGTCAAGTCAAAATTCATATCATACCACCAAAATTATCAGTTATAAACCAGATATGAACCATGTTAATCATCACTCCAAAATCCTCATAGACCCTTGTTAATTATAGCACAAAATCCAAGCTTCTAAATATGGTAGACAACACTTCCAATCACATTTCAATCTGCTTTTTAAGATGTATCTTCATTCATCCAGCAGTCCTGGACTGTCATCATTCCTTGAAGTCACAGGCATTGTCAAGCCTCTGTGTTTTTGTCCCTGTAGATCTCTCTGTCTGCAGCTCTTCCCTACACCACTTTGTATAACTGAGAGCATCTTAAAAATACATACTGACTTTCATTCATTTTTGTACCTTCAGAGCCTAGCCGAGTGCTTGGATTCTCATCAATGTTCACTTTATGTTGAATTCAAAACCCTTTATAATATGATTCTCACTTTCCCCTTCTGTCTCATCTCTAGCTTTTCACCCAAATCAACCAATTTTCTAATCGTATAAACTATGCATCATGACTCAACATATCATGCTTTTTCATGCTTCAGGCTCTTTGTTAAAAGCCTATTCATCCTCCAAGAATCAACAGTATAGACTAATCTTCTACAGTCTAGGTGCATATTTTCATTTGTTCTGTGAAGGTTTCCCCACATTTTCTCCTCAGACATATCCAGGAAGAATTAATTACCATCCTTCTCAATAGCTAATTATCCATAATCTAGTAATACTAACCAGATTAAAACATATATATATATATATATATATATATATATATATATATATATATATATGCCTTGGTCTTTCCTGTTGAATCATAAGGTATTTATCTTGTCTCATTTATATCTCCAGCACCAAGCCTATTGCCAAGTACCCAGTATATATCTAAATTTTTGAATTGAATTAAATTGAATGGAAAAATAGACCAGTTGAGTTGGGGCATTGGATTCCCTCACAGCACATGGTTCGTAACTTTGGCTGACATTAGAATATCATGGGGAGCTTTTTAAATATGCCAACGCCCCTGTCCTGTCTGCACATAATCTCATTTAATTGATCTGGGAGGAATCTAGCACTATGTTATCTGCAGTGTTCCACAGGTGACTGGTAATGTTGGCAGGGAATGGTGGTAGGCAGCACTGGAGAAGTGAGGACGGGTCAGATTGCAGAGCTCCATGGATGCTAGCTCAAGGCAATTAAGGACTAACGTGCTCTGGGGCCACATCATCCCTCACCGTGCACTCTGATTGACCAAGGGTCTTGGGAGATTTGAACAGGTGTGAGTTTTCCATCACGAAATTCTACAGTGTCCTGAGAACTGCTTACCTTCTCTTAGTCAAGATACGCAGTACAAAAAGCCCTCTCTCCCGCTCTCGCTCACACACTCACACACACACAACTCAGCTGCTGCAAACTAAAACAAGTATTCCCTGTCCTCCTCTTGGAGTATTGGCTTGGATCTCTATGGGTTCTCAGCCACCTTCCCCAACCTGGGCTCCTTCACCACCTCAGTAGTCACTGACCACCGTCACTGACCACCATCCCTGCCAGCCTCAGATCCTCCCCAGCTTCTGAATCACTTTGACAGGGATGACAATAATTGCAACAGCTTCGGTCCAACACTTTGCAGGCTATGTATTCCTGCCATAAATCTGGCAGCCAAACCATTAAGTTCCAGGGACATGCCTCCAAGACTGCCTCTGAATCCCCGCACCACGTATGACGCATGCTTCCCCCACGGGGCAGTCACCGTGGCTAATCCTATCTGGTAGCACCCCACTGGCCCGAGGATGGACAGGCAGATCTCACGGAACCACTGATTCTGCCCTGTTTCTCCAACTTCAAACACCACCGTGTAGACCCTGTCTGTGCTAGATATTATGCTGCGGTCTCTCAACTTCAAACCCATCCTTCTGGCCTCTGCTTTGTGATGCTGAGACTAGAACTCTGCAAGCTGCATTTCTGTTTCGCTGGCTGGCTCTGTTAGACTTTCAGCTGGGCGGCTAGAAGCAGACTACAGGGCTGGAGAAGGGGAATGGGGCTGCTGCTTCCCGTTCACACCCTGGGTTCTGTTTCTGACAGCACCATCAGCAGTGCCCCTTCTTCACCTTGATCGTGGCAGTTAATCCCGGGAACAGCTGTCAAATCCAGTTTGCAGTTTTTCCCAACTTCATTGTGCCCGCTCAGAGACACCAGCAGCAGCCAGTGCCCTTTCTTTAGGAATCTGGGTCCCAGGTCCACAGGGCTCCTCCTCAGACCATCCAAACACCAGCCCCCTCCTCCAAGCCTTTGTTTTAATAACTCCAACCCCCTCCCTCTGTGTTCTCAGCCTCTCTCAGCCCCAGGGTTGATAGCTGTTCCCTGCAGTGGTTACCTTGGAGATCCCTTCAGGATATCTTTCAGACTTGTCAATTCTCTTCCATCGTTAGTTAACAATTCTTTATGTTAAATGCTCACTGTTAAAATAACCAGTGTGATTCCTTTTTTTTTTTTTTTTTGATTGCAGCCTATTATTATAGGCCTGGCTCAAACAGCAACGTTTGCCTGAATTATGTCTCATCCAGTTCTGTGCCGGGAAGCTCATAGCTGTCCTTGTTGGAATGTGACTCTGAAACCACCAACAGAAGTGTTTGAGTTGTAATATTCAGTCTACCACCGATGTAGGATGTAGTATAGCCAAACATTATGGACTATTGAATTTGAATTTTATTTATTTGCAAAATAAAAATGCTATTAGCAGCCTGCTTTTGAAAGGAGTAACACATCTAACAAACAGACCTTCAGCTCTTAGAAGGAATGTATCCATACATCTTCAGATTTGCCAATACTGTTGCCTACATAAGCACCTTGCTTCCTTTCCAGGGCCGTCAGTTGTACCTGACATCAAATGGCAAAGGACAAATTGCATGAGGTGTGGATGCTAGGGTGGGCTAAGATTCCTCTCTTGCTAAACAACTCATTTTCATAACATGTTTTCACAGGGCACATGACGTAAAACTCTCAGCATGTCTTAACAGGTCATTGATTTTTAGATTCATTCAAAGGCAGTTGAACTTTCAAACAGGTAAACGGATGTTGATATGTATAAGACAATTAGAACTGCTGTTTACTTAGCAGTTAGTGCGTGATAATCACCACACTTAGGTTTTACATGCAGCATTTTATTTAATCCTTATAATAATTCTATAAGGTAATTTATTTTATTATGTCTCTTATTACATGAGGAAACTGGGACACCAACAGGAAAAGCAAACGTTTGATCTCATATAACTTGTAAGTGGCACTAGAGAGTTCACACCTGTTGGCCACCCTACTATGTTGTTTCCAGACATACACTTTGCTTGTGATGCACCTTTTATCATAAAGGCTACAAATTGGCTAACAGTTAGATGAATAATTGGTTGCTTCTACAATGGCTTAAAGAATTATCTTTTCCAGTTTTTTCAAAAACTTTTGATTTTAGGTTATAAGCATAATACTTTATATTATAGTTCCCAGCTTCTGAAAGTTCATTAGCAAATCATGGATTTTTTTTAATATAATGTATTTCCCAGTAGGAATTAAGTTTCCTAGGCCAGTCCACAAAACATGTGCAATTGCTCTCCACATTTTTAGCAGTAAAATTGAGTTGAAAACAACAGAGTTGACTTTTCCTTTTAAAATTATAACATACACTTTTAAAATAATGAGCCCTTTTGAAAGCTGTAGAACTCAGCAGGGTTGTGGGAAGGCCAGCTTTCTCAGGGGGCCTTTTTACAGGACAGAGAGGTGAAACATGGGAAAGAACAGAAGTTACTCTGACCCCAAAGCTTCCCCAAAAGGGAAAACATCACTCCATCATTCCCTATCTTTCTGTCTACCCACCCCACCATCCACATAGATTATGTTCTTCCATACAGAAAAGGGAGATACAGTGGAGGTCTGACGCCTGTCAGATAAATTTAGCTGAGTCAAGCCACCAGCCAATCACATAGAGAGAAGGGCATTAAAGTCAAGGTTAAAAGGAAAAATTGGCCACATCTCAGGTCCAGGAAGGTGGTAGGTGGGAAGTAGAAAGGAAATCCCTCTCAGCAGTTTTGTTACAAGAAGTCAAGTGATAGGGTCAGATCAAGGAATGGGAAGAGGAGGGACTCTAAGAGGAAAGCACTTCAGCTGTGACACCATCATAGCCAACAGCCGTGAAACCGATGGGCTGCAGGTAAACTGGACGGATTGTTGGGGCCATTCCTTCATAGTCCTTTCAAGAATCACAGTTATCTTTGGCTTCTGTTATTCAGTTGTTTAGATAAGATCTTGTTTCCAGGGAGAATCCTATTACTCAGAGACATTTCTAGCAAAATGCTACCAATAAGAAATAATCCAAATCATTTAATTCCTAAGGGACTTCACATTTTCAATCTTTTTAATCTTTTAATTCATCTATTCATTCTGTCAGCAAGTACTTATTATATACCGTGGGGAGGGCATTGTCCTAGGTGCTAGCGGATACAAAACTGAAAAAACAGACAAAAATACTGCCTTCAGAGAGTTTATATTCTAGTTTTACAATAATTTGAGATTCATCTGCAAGAAAATTGAATGTCTAAAAAGTGCTTCTTTTTTTAAAGTGGCAGTCTTGAACTTTTTTTAACCTCAGGGTGTACTTATAAATAACTAAGATAAAGGATGCCATCCAGATAATATTATCTATGCTTAAAGAGACCATAAGGATTCCCAGACTGATCAGTAAAGGTTCCTTTTAAAGTGATACCAGGCAAATATGACTTGTACTATTTTTATTTTGCCTGATAGTTTTTGGCTTACACATGTTTGAACTACTTAAAGCTGTTGTTTGAAGCACAAAGATAAAAGACAAAGTGGATGTAAGAAATGCAAAGTATATTCTATAAGTAGTTTTTCCCTGATGCTCTACAAATTCGCTCCGCTTTGAACCAAAAGCTGAAACTTGTCTTTGAATGTGTTTTACAGTATTTAAAAAATGTCTACCTTATCAAGTAGGTTCCAAATATTGTCAGTTCAACATGTTATCAGGAGACTTCTGTAAGTTTGTTGGAAGTTCTTAAAACAGAGCATAAAACAGGATACATAGGCTTCTACTGAGGGCTGGAGGAAATTGTTCAAGACAGTTAGAGGAAAGAACGCAATACGCCAGAGAAAAGGAAATGCCACGATGTCAAAATCTCCCTCCAGCAGAATCCTATGGACAAAACCCACTGATGCTGAATAGATTTAAAGAGGATTTGGGCATGACTCCAGCTTTTAATAGATGTTCTTCTCTAAAGGAGATAATTCAAGCCTATGAAATAAGCTATAAGATAATAAAACATTTAAATAAAAGCAAAATAGTAAAATTTAGTCTACAAACAGAAATGAAATTTAATAAATAAGAGCTGATTAATTTTGACCCTACTAATTCAGAATTTGAGGTAATTTCAAAAACAATAATCTGAAGTTTAACTTTTTGGTAATTTGGAGTGAAAGATCTTCCGGGTCAATGTTTCTCAACATTAATGTTCAGAGGAATCACCTGGGGATCTTGTCAAATGCAGATTCTGATTCAGTAGTTCTGGGATATAGCCCTGAGGCTCTGCATTTCTACCAACTCTCTGTTCATACTTTGAGTAGCAAGGATCTGAGCAAATCAATATAAGCCAAGTGGCAGAAGGAATGATAAACCAACCAAAAACATGCTTCGTACTTTCACAATATCATTGGGGGAAAAAAAAAAAAGGACTACTTACAAATGAGTCTTTGTTATTAATTAAAATAGTTTTGGTAGGAGTTCTACTTGGCAACCTGTTGTAAGCAGCTAATTGGAGTTCACTCACATTATTAAAAAATGAAAACAAAGGTTTTCTTTTAAAATAGCCTAATCCCTTTTTCATTCTACTTTCATTCATTTCATTTATAGCAGCTTCATCTTAGTTAGTGAACATGTGGGACTTGGGCAACTAAGAGCCCAAATATCATTACCCATTTTAATTCTTCTTGGGTTCATTTTCCCATCCAGTTTGGGATCTCCCCCACTTAACTTACTCATTTACTCAGGGGATTAAAAAAACCAGACAAATGCTGCTGAGAGCAAGTCCTAAAGAGACTAATTAAGCAGAGATCCTAAGATGTGCCTCCCCCACTCCATTCCCACCCTTGGTAAGATAAACAGTTAAGATTTTTAAGGTAAATATTATTATATAACATTCACTATAAATAATAGTGCCTTAAAAGCTCCAGAGTGGTATTTTTATGGGTCACTACCATGGTTGACAATTAGCTGAGGTTGTCCAAAAGCCTTTGATGTACCTTGGTCCCTGCCACATTGCTGAAGCTAGAGAAATTAAGAATCAGTGGTGATTGCACTATCCTATTTCTAGAAAATGTAAAGAAACATAGATTCTGTGGGTGCCTTTCTTTAGTGATAGTCTGGTTTTCTATGGCAAATGAACAGACCCTGCACCATAGGAAAACAGAAGCAGAGGCCATGAGGACAGAGATGGAGGTACAACGCCAGGAGTATACAGTAAGGCATGGGACATGCAGCATGAAAGGGTTCTTTCCAGGGGAAGAAATAAAAGATAGGAAGATAGAAGAAATGAAGAGAAGTGTAGAAATGCATCATTAAAGTGGCAGAAAGAAAGAGCAGAGAAACATAGAGACACTGCGAAGGTGGAAGCCTTTTCAAAGCCCAAGTTGTTGCCATATAAACAGTCTGCATCTGGACCCGGGAAAGGAGGCTCCCCAAACTCTACCACACAGAACACCAGCACCATCCAACATGGCGGAAGCATTCCCGAGCACAAGCATATGACCCGAGTGGAATGCACTTTCCTGTTTCCAAGATGCGTAGCTTCAACAATCAAATTATAATTGAGTAATTTACATCTGATTCTATGTTTGCTAAGCAAGTTTTCTTTTGCCCATGGGGGAAAAAATTATACCAATCTAACAAAAACAAACACTGCAATCAACTTGACATTTCTATTTCTCATTATAAATGAATAATTGGCACAGATGGAAAAAGAAACAGGCAAGGAGGGGTGGAGAAGGCAGAGGGTGAGCCCTGGGCTAAACCACAGCTTGGGAATAACTAGCACATGGAAACCAGGATTCATCAAACAGAGCTTCACTTTGGTAGCCCCACCTTCACAAAGTGGGAGTTGCATTGAAGACCAGATGAACAGAGTCAGATCAGAAGTCAAAAGAAACCTACTGGACATATGAGAGGAATTTGAGTAGGGACACAAATGAGGGGGAAGTGACATAGAGATCAAAATTGAAAAGGCAAAGAGAACTGAGACTCGAGAAGAAAGCATGGCATAAAGCAAGCTGTAAATATGGATGGACTTCAGGACATTCTTTTTATGTGGGGCTCAGTGAGATAGATTCCCAGGGCTCAGAATGAAACTGAAGGGAAATTCCCAGACCAAACACTTTAGGGGTCTTTTATTCCCAGCTTTGGGGCTACCAAAACTTCCCAGGGTGTACAAACCCCATTCCAGCTGGCAGGTATGGCTGTTCTCTTGTATGTGTGGAGGAACAGAGTAATGAGTCTTCAGCCTTGCCTCACTCTCCATCTCTCCTGGCTCCAGTCCAAGCCCTAGCTCTGCTGGGAAGAATGCAGAGGACCATATAAAAGTAGATCAGACAGAAGAGAAAACAACTCCCTTAAATTGCCGTAATAAGTCACGTGTTCTAACCACTGAAAGCATTACTGCATTTGGAAGGATGGGGTCTGTCTCAAAAGACAGAGGAAGTATCCAGGGCTATTGAGGAGTTTCCCTGAGCCATGCTTTTCTATGAAGTGGGCCATCCAAGAAATGTGCTGGGGAAAAGAAAACGTGCCGCTCTTAGGTTATGCTGACGTTGGATAAGTCCCACTGCTACTTCCTAGTCTTACCTTTAGTAAAGGACACTCAAGACTGATGTTCCTTAAAGAGAGATGGAAAAAAAGAAATACCTCAGTCTTTAGCAAGTGAGAGCTGGTAGGTATTTCTGTAAGTTACTCAGTGTTTTTCGATCCTCGGTAGTTTCTACTCACCCTCCACCCTCCCATTAATGATGCAATCCTGTGCTTTGACTGATCTTTTCTACCTCTTGTTAATGACTGATGATCTGTTGTTGAATTGAAAATATTAGTCCTATTCAGCCCTGAAAAAGACATCCCCTGGAAATGCACTAAAATAAAGTACTCATGTAAGCACAGTGTTCTTATAAATCTCAGTATTTATGTCTTTAATACTCACCAAGTTATTTGGTGCTGAAAGTAACACTTGATCTTCCTCTACAAGCACAAATGACAAAGTCAACAATAAGAACCATACAGAGATCTCAAGGGGAAAGTTGCTAAAAGAAATGAGAACTCTTGTTCCCTAGAGCTTTTCCCAAGCAGAGGTGTGAAGATGGGGACCTTTTTCTTTGACCTGTGCCCAGCTCACTTTTTCAAAGTCCTTCTCCCATGATGCCCACTTCCTCCCATGCTCCACCCTTCTCCCTGTATCTTGATTGCCCAGAGCACCTTGGAGCAGTTCAGTTTGGGTAGAACTTCCTCGGGCAGTGTCCTACCTACATGCAAGACATGGGGCAACAGCAAGGTTGAAATCAACATGACCACTTACAAATAAAATTCTAATGAAGCAAACTGTCCTGGCTTCAACAAAACTATTCTGTGCTGTAGCAAGACGTAAGAATAGTGTTTACCCTTAGGTAAGTGCTTAGAGATTGTAAGGGGACAGGCGGGGCTTCTAGGTGTTGGAAATTTTCTGTTTCGTGGTCCAGTGCTGGTTCCACTGGGTGTTTTCAGTTCATGCAAACCCACTGAACATGCGCACTTTTCTAAATGTTAAAGGAAATGTTAAAATAAAATACAATGGCCTTAGGAATGGCACAAAGCAGGAGAAGTTCAGAGGACTCAAAATATAATGGGCTTTCAATATGTTGGTCTGCAAGGTGTCTGTGAAAAAGGATCTGAGGAATGTCTCCCTCACTGAACTGAGATGAGGACAAGCATGGCACAGTCAGACCATCGTGGTTGGAAGTCACTAGTTGATTGAATTATCCAACCAATTCCTCTCATTCAGATGCCCATACTTAG
This sequence comes from Vicugna pacos, assembly GCF_048564905.1. Taxonomy (NCBI): domain Eukaryota; kingdom Metazoa; phylum Chordata; class Mammalia; order Artiodactyla; family Camelidae; genus Vicugna; species Vicugna pacos. The sequence continues at coordinate 15,930,705 of NC_132988.1, forward strand.
CTAGCCATCCATAGAGAGGGAAGAACTTAAGTCTGTTGCTCTAAGTTAATAATGTTCTAATTTTACATAAATCTGTGGAGTCCCAACCTTTTTTTTTTTCAGTCTGTGGACACTTTCTAATCTAAAAAAGGATTATCAAATTCTCACATAACAGTAACTGTGCAAACAGTGTTTGTAGTAACTTCCTAAGTTGCGTGGCCACCAACCTGGGACACACACTAATCCCTCCATAAAAGCACTTCCAGTAAAGCATTGCCAATCACTGTGACATGTTTCCCAATTGGGGATATGTGTAGGCTGGACCCCTTTCTCTGGGCCAATCCAATCAGACTCTGAGTAACTGCTTGCTTTCCCCTTGAACAAGGATGTATGGGACTTCTACTGTGTGTCAGCTATAATAAACAGGGTCATATTGAAGCAATGAAAAAATGTTTTGATATTTTTATCAGATTGATTTTTAAAATTATTTTTAATTAGGATATAATCGACAGACAGCATTATATTAGTTTCAGGTGTGCAAAATAATAATTTAATATTTGTATATATTGCAAAATGGTCACTACAATAAGTCTAATTAACATCTGTCACCAAACACAGTTACAGAATTTTTTTTCTTGTGATGAGAACTCTTCAGATCTACTCCTTAGCAATTTTTAAATATGTGATACAATATTATTAACTATAGTCACCATGCTACACATATCACCTCACACTTGTTAGAATGGCTGAAGTTAAAAAGATAAGAAGTGACAAATACTGGTGAAGATATTGAGTAAAGAGAGTCCTGTGCAATATTGGCGGGAATGTAAGCTGGTGCAGCCACTATAGAAAATGGTATGATAGGTCCTCAAAAAATTAAAAATAGAACCACCATATGATCCAGCAATTCTGACTCTGGGTATTCAGCTGAAGAAAATGAAAACACTAACTTGAGAAGATACAGGAACACCCTTGTTCATTGCAGCATGATTTATAAAAGCCAAGATATGGAAGCAACCTATGTGCCCATGGACCAATGAATAGATTAAGAAATTGTGCTCTCTCCCTATATATCTGTATATAGAGTAGAGTATTATGCAGTCATAAAAATTATGAAATCTTGCCATTTGCAACAACATGGTAGACCTTGAAAGCATTATGCTAAGTGAAATAAGCCAGAGAAAGACAAATACCCATATGATCTCATTTATATGTGGAATCTTAAAAAAAAAAACAAAATGGAAAAGAAAACAAGCTCATCGTGAGAGAGAAAAGATTGGTGGTGGTCAGAGGTGGGGAGATTTGGCAGGAGGTGGACAAAGTGGATGAAGGGAGTCAAAAGATACAGAGTGATCTTACTATACATTCCCAGAGAAGTCTGCAAAAAGATTTGTTATGATGTTTGAGTCTCTTGAACAATCAGTATTCTGGCAACAGGTTATGCTCAAGAATTTGAGCAGGTGTTTTGTATTAGTCTTATACCCATGGCAAGGAACACATTTCATAATACCTGTCGATTTAACGGGATTTGATAATTCCAAGAAAGAATCACAAATCACTAATGGAGAGAAGTACCTGCCAATGATTGTAAAGGGACAAACTGAAAAGCAATTTTAAATATTTGTAAACACATAAGGTTTCAAAATTCACCACTAATCTCTGTATATGTTTTCTAAAAGTACAATTGACTTCTCTCTACTGAATCAAAATCCTTTGTAATTATTTTACACAACTGACTTTGCATTTTCCTAAATCTTCATCCTGCTCCAAAATGGAAATGCTCTAGCTTACATATTTCACACAGACATTTCAAATATGAATTTTCCATTGAGAGGAAATCCTGCGCCTTCCCTTTGGGGAGAATATCTCAGCATCCAGTTCATGCCGTTATTTGAAACATAACCTAAAACATTCTGTTGTGTTAATCGTCAGCTCCTCGGCAGTCATGAAGAAAACATTTCTGGAAACTTTATGTCCAGCATTTGGTTGTACCTCAGTTCCTGTTTTCTCATATTTCATTCTTCTACACTTGACAAGGAGAAGGCATCAACTGCTCTCCCAGAGCAAACTTGGAAAAATATGTAAGAAATCAACATCAGCTTTAGATCAAATGGTAAAGTGAGACCTAGACACAAGTTGAAGTCATCCACATCTGGAGAGGAGGAAAAAGCAAGAAGTACAAATGTCTTATTTCAATTCCTTGCATTTGCTTTTTTCTTTTACCTTCCATTACAACTAACCAAACTATTGAGTTAGAAACCAGCTCCACCCAATAACCTCACCTAGAGCACAGCTTCCCTGGATGACATGCTACACCAAAGCCAGATCATCGCAGAAGCAAGGGAAAGGGTGAAATCTGCCATCTCACATCTTTAAGTGAAAGAGAGAAAGAGAAGAAAAAAGCACCCAAGCAAATTTACAGTACTCTTGGGAAAAAAGAAAGCGTAGCATTCTATTCACAGGCAAAGTTATTTAGTGCCTAGTAATCTTCACCCTGAAGCACAGAATTCTTTTTCCCCTAACCACTTAAGCAATCATTCTTTTGGCACAATATTTATGAATGAGCGTTTCTTTGCATTATCAAAAGATGATATTTTTTCTGCTTTCTGCTTAAGTATATCAGCTAATTTAAACTAGGAAATCAAAATTATACTTTTGCCTTTAGTCCATGTAACAGATTGGTTCTCAGCCAGGAACAATTTTGTCCACCAAGGGACATTTGGCAATATCTTGGAGACATTTTTAGTTGTCATAACTTGAGGAAGAGGGGGACTGCCACTGGCATCTAGTGGATGGAGGCCAAGGACCCTGCTAAATATCCTACAATGCACGGGACAGCCCTCTCCTATCCCCACTCCACCCCAAGAAAGAATTATTGGGGCCCATTACTCTCATTCATGTATCTACTTAGAGAAAGTGTGGGATACCTGTGTCATGCCTTGAGGCCCAGATTAGCCAAAAGACTTGTGGTGGATGTCGAGATGTGATGCACAAATCCTCTTCAAGGAAGAAATTGTCATCCCAGCTGCTGGGGATGCTGCCAGCAAAGGACCCCTTATTGCCAGATTCCTCTAGTTGCCTAGTTCCAGCTGTGGAGGCCCTCCGCAACCAAAGCCATGCCCTTCCAGGGACAGACCACATCCAGTGACGGATTGCAGCAACAACATAAAGGCCTGGCCATTTTGGCTCCTGAGAAACAACTCTGAAAGAATACATAAGCTCCAGAGCCCCCATGGGATGGCTGGCCAACGTTTCAAGTCAACTTCTCCCTCTGCCCAAGCCTCCTTCCTTCCACAGGTGTTGGCTAATGATACACATCTCTCACTCTGGTCTCTGACTCAGAACCCGCTTCTGAAGAACGCAACCTAGGACAAGGCTCTTTGGATGGGAAGCCCCTAAGGGAAAAAATATGGTGGGAAAAATAGGCTCCCCTAGCACTTCACATAGGAAACAACTAGAAGGGGTTTGTGGAGTCCACAGAACTCCTGGGGCAGAGTGAGGCTGGAAATCGGGATGCGGGCTCCATCTTTCAGCATGAAGAACTGTGCTGTGGTGGCCAGTTAGAAATGCTCCTGAGATGATGAAAATGGCTTGTTCAGAGTAAAAGAATAAAAACAATATAACTTTTAAAACTCAAAAACCTTCTAGACACTGACAAAAGACTTCCTCCAAAGTAAACTTTGAGATTTAAAAACAAACCATAAAGTGCAGTGTTGTACAGGTAAAAAAGAAGGCGCGAGTTGAACCCTGAGCTTCCAGGCTGCTCTTCCTCACTTCTCCCCACCTGGACTGAGTCACCTCTGACCACAGCTTCACACCTTAAAAGGCGAGTACAACCAGAGGTCCCGCTGTGGTTGGCTGTAGGCTCGGGAACTCTGGTGGGGATTCAAGTAAACTGGATCACAACGTGGGGACACGCCCCTCAGTTCCTTACAAGAGAGTGAAACCACAGACCAACAGGCCATGAACCATGGCTACTTTTAGCAGTGAGCCATCACAACACGGCTGCACCGTAAAACCTCGAATTTCACCAGTGATTTTCATCCATGAGAAATAAAAACTTAAATGCATTTGTTGTCGGGATAAGAAGGGCCACAGAAACTATTTAAAAGTTATTTGATACTGCATAAAGACTGCACGTGATGGCTTGCAAAGAACTGTGTTTTATGGGTCATTATAACTTGCGTTCTTACAGAAACTCATTTTTCAAACACTATTTTTCTATCTCTTCGGTTGAGCAGATAGGCGTTTATTCTTGACAGATGATTCCAGCTTTTACAATGCAAAACACTTCTGGAAATTATATCTTAAATGAATCTTCATGAGAATGAGCATAAGCTTTTGCAATTGTCAGAAAATATTTAATAACAGTGAGATAGTCAATAAATGAGCAGGTAACGGTGAGAAGCAATACACAGGGATGTTTATTAAGCAATGTCAAACATGCAAAGCAGAGAAAAGTACAGAGCTTCCAGTGTGCTGTTTCTTATATCCATCTCCAAAGAGGATCTGGTAAATAAGCATCATTCCAGACTCCAATGTCCAAATGTCCTAAGTAGTTTACAGTCAACACGGCCATAGTTGTAACCCTAAACCTAGCATTGTAGGGCTCAAGGTCCAATTGTGAGGACTTTTTTCTTTACAGGCACACAAAGGCAGCCCTATGGAGACCCGCACTCACCTAGCCCAAGTCACTGAATGAGGGGTCCAGTCGGAAAGAAGAGATGCCTAAGAAAAATGGATCCCCATCATAGGACCCAGATCCCACTGGAAAGGGAACAAGCAGAGGAACAAAGAAGAAAACAAAAGCTTTGTTGGGGACAGAAGGGAACCAGGCAGCCATCCTAGAAATGCTCCTGTAGATTATAAAGAGGAAGATCTCACTAAAGGAGTGGGACCACTAAATATGACAGCCTCTGAAAAAGAGAAAGCCAGTCCGAACTTTCTTACCAGGAAGTCTGAGATGCATGTATATATCATATGAGATTAGATCTCACTGTATAGACCTAGATATCAATGGTATAGATAAAGGTGGTACAGATATAATCTTGTATAGATGTTTGGTACCTGAAATCTTGCTACATTTTCCACGGTTTCTAAGCACGCTTGGTATTCCTTGGGTAAATGACAAAACAAACGGAGACTGGCCTCTCATTATGTATTTTTACTTTTCTATATTCTGTTCGTGGTGGTAAAAGTAGAAAAGGATTTAGGAGATGCCATGTTAACATTTGCATTAATTCACACTTTCTTTGGAAGTTTAATCCTATCAGTCAGGAAATGCAAAATTTAAGGTTCTTCCATTTATGTAAATGTATATGCCTTTAATTGGCTGCATTTTTAATTACTAAGGAGCAATTATTATTTTATTGTCCCATTTTTACAAAATAGCAAGTTCAGTTTTCTTTGGAACAACTAATTGTTGTGTAGTTCATGGATTTCAAGCTCCGACTGGATACATTACTATTGCTTGATGGAGGATATTGTTCAAGAGGACACATTTTGCACCTCCAAAATGACATGCGTGCACAATGATTTCCCGACTTACAGTGCTAAATGAAGTTATAAAGCAATTGGAGAAAGCAGATTGGTAAGCCAGAAACCTAAAGCTTTTACAAATGCATGAATGTAGCCTCCAATTTATCCACACCCTTGACTTCTCCATCTCCCGCTGTCCCCCTCTCCTTTGGGGATTTCAGTGATCATTATCACCTCCACCTGCAAGGGAAAAAGAAAAGACACAAAATTCAAATCAGCGTGTTGCTTTTTTCTAGACTCTTTGAAAGGTTTATTGGAGAAAAAGTCAAAACTAATAGCCAAAATGAGGTTTGGAGACAATGCTAGATTTCGTTTGTTCCAGCTCTTCCTCAGTCGGCCACCCCATTAGCACAGATAATTGAAAGTTTGCTTCATTTATCATAGCATACAAAGCACTTCTGTCATTTTAAGTCAAGACCACAAAAAGAAAACAGGATTTTAAATTGCTGCAGGAAGAACTATTACAGAGGTAAACTAAATTACTTCAAGGAAGACAAAAGGACTGATTACCAAAGGAAGTTATGGAATCTTCCCCTCTGAAGATTTTTTTACAGTCAGGTAAACAACTCCTTCAGTAAGGTCCTGGTTGGAGACAGAGAAATCAGCCTGTAACTTGTCAAGGTCCTATGCTTCATAGTTTTTTATTAACTCACTTTTTAAATGTGAAAACTATGGATTTTTTGAAAAACAAGGGAAAAATTGGTGTGAGTTAATTAATGGTATACAACTCAGAAGTCCCCAACCTTCCCCAAACTGTGGTTACAAAATATGATTGCATTGCCTTTAAAATCCAATGAGCAGTGGCCCCAATTGCTACATCCTGCAAGTAGTAATCGTGCTCCTGTCCCCCATACATAACACAAACTATGAAGAATCCCCAGGTTTGTTTATTCTGGTTGGTGAATCAGACACATTCTGTGCAGATCTCCACAATGGGTGACTTCCAGGGAGCATGACCCACTGATCTTGGTTCCCTCGGGTTCCTTCAATGGTAACTACTAGAATTTGAATACACTGCAGAAGTGACCCTGTCCCCGGGGCCATGTTCACTGTTTGCACAGCTACTCAGGAAAGGTTCTGTTGATTAACCTAAAATTTAGTGGTTTCTTGAGAAATAATGAAGACACCCTTCCCAAGGACAAATGAAATAAAAAACGAACTGCTTGCAGCCCAAGTGTTAATTGATTTTGCATCTCTTAGTGATTTGTCTTTTCGAATCCATACCCACAATATTTTAGACAGGGAATTGTTAATCTTACCCCCTGAAAACTATGCTTCAAATCAAGTTGTATAAGAAATTTTAATGTACGCATCCTGGGGTGGGAATATTTAGCCTCAGTGCTCACCTGCTTCCCACCAGTTCCCACATGCTGTTTGGCCACGTGATAAAACATTGCAGTCAATGTCCAGCTTGTACGTTTCGTGAGGGAAATTATGGTGGCTCAGCTCAACATCCTCAACTAAGCATTCATTGAATGCCTATTGCTGGTACCTGTTGCACGTGAACATGACAAGGTGCCTTTATGCACTTTGCCAGGGGAAATACAAGCCACTATGGGAACACGTAGGAGACACCTGAACCCATCTTCAGGGATCAAGATTTCCTCGAAGTGGCGTCGAAATAGAAACCTGAAAGAAAAAGGAAATGGGTGTATTTCAGGAAAATAAAATAGTTTGTCAAAGGATTGCACGTGTAGGAGGACACACTACACTCAAGGAAAGTTACACGATTCTGATTGGCTGGGGCAAGAGTCAAGTCATAAAGGATCTTGGATGCCGTGCTGAAGACCCAGAACTTGATCTTACAGGGACTTACCGAAAATCATTAACTGGTTTTAAATGGAGTGACAGGATCAAATTAGTGCTTTAGAAGAACATTCTGATAATTAGTTGTAGGAGGGTGAGGCTGGAGGCCCTCAGTAGCAATACAGTACAATGTTGGATCATAAAAAAATAAAATAAAATAATCCCCTGAAGAAGGAAGAATTTGAGCTGTGCCCTGGAACTGGAAAAAGTCTTTTCAGGACTAAGGGAACAGCATGAATAACGTTCAGGAGACAGGAAAATACAAGGACCAAATGTACAAGAAGCAGAAAGTAGGTCACTGGGCTAAAGTGTGAGCCTTGAAAAGGAACATGGTGCACAGTGAGGCTACAAGAGTCATTGAGGCTGAACTCAGAGAAGATCTCAAATTGCACACTGACTAGTTTTATTCTGATAGCCATGTAGACAGACCCCTTGAAGAGTCTTGACATGATTCAGTTTTAGAAAACTAACTTAGGGAGTGAAGCAAATGTTATTTTGCATGACTATATTGACCCACGATTTTTCCAGAAGCAGAAATCATCATTTCATTCATATTTGAATTTTCAGGACTTACACTGTGTATCTCTGGCAGGTGTTCAATGCATATATTTTTATGTATTAGTTAATTAGAAGATGGTTGGATGGGTGGATGGATGGAAGGATGGATGGATGGAAGAATGAATGGACAGATGGATGAATAAACAGATAAATCATTTGCACCACAAGGATAAATAAGCTTTGGGTGAAATAATTTATCAGAACAAGTGAGAAATCTAGGAATCCTATGAAATAGGCAATGGGATTCTCACCATGCCCTGGAGGAGTTAACAGAGAAAATAAATCTTCATCCTCTCTAATGAGCTTTAGATCTTGATTCTCATCAACTCTTGCAAGTGTGCCTCCCAAAAATCTGTTGTGTGAACAACCTGAGACATTGTTTCCTTCAAAACTGTCTTCAAAGCCTTGAGCTTTTACAGTGATGGGTTCCCACTTGCCCTGAGGAATAGGACAAGGGGTGTTCCTTCCTTGGGATTGTATACAAAGCCCTGAAGATGGAAGTGAAGCATAGTACATATTATAGGGCAACCACGTAATTTTTTCCCCAGAAATCAAGACCCTGTCTCACACCTAAAATAAAACTCTTAGAATGAGCTCCTTACTTAGAGAGAATAAGTTGTTTCCTTGATTAATTGCACATTACGGAAAAAAAAAGACTATGTAGGAGGTAATAATTTATGGTAGCAATTTGGGGTGATTTTATCATAAACTTTCCATGGTTTCATATTGTGGATTTTGGAAAACATAGTACTTTGTCAAAAAGGGAGGGGGGGTTGAGGAAGTAAAATAAATATTTAAGCCCAGAGAGATCATTCCAACAAATGTTCATTCTTAGATCATCTGTTCTTCATTTCATGATATACGTTATAAACAACAGCCTCACTCCAACTCTCACATTGCTGCATACTTTAAAATTCAGCAAATATGGTAGCGCACATATATAATGTGTTGTTGTAGTTTGCATTCACAGATAACACTACTAATGGAGTTGTTTGCCATATATATGGATAAGGTTAAAAATCTCAGAGGGAGACTGACAGTCTTGCCACGCGGGCAGACGCATAGGAGAACTATCCTATTTTTGTAGCTCTAGAGACCATTTTAGAGCAAATCATTTCTCATGACTCTGTCTCTTTGCTCAATGGGTTACTGATATCTTTGCTCTAAAAGAGCTACAAGAATTTACTCACTGCCAAGTGGGTCTTTTGGCTGCTGCTACATCCAGAATATCTTAACTATACGGCAAGGCTTTAAATTGTGTTTCAGGATGTCAAGTTAATGTTTCTTCTTCTGCAAACCTGCAGTCATCTCTTGCTGCAGTTTTCCAAACAGCTGCTAAGGACTTTTCTATCTTTTGGTAGGGGAGCAATGTAGCCTTAGACAGGGGTAGCAAATAATCGTCCATGGTTAGGGGTTTTGTTTTGGTTTTGTTTTGTATTTGAAGACTTGGTAATTTTTTTAGAGCAGTTTTAGGTTCACAGCAAAACTGAGTGGAAACGACAGCAATTTCCCATATGCTCCCTGCCCCCACACGTCCATACCCTCCCCCACATCAACATCCCCTACAGAGTGGCACCCTTCTCACAACTGATGAACATACATGGACTCCTCATGGCCACCCAGAGCCCATGGTTTACTTTAGGGTTTTTTCTTCGTCTTACACGTTCTGTGAGTTTGGTTATGTGTGTAATGACATGTATCCACCTTTATAGCATCATACCATGGATTAGCTTTACAGTGTACAGAAAATCAAACAGGCGAATCGAAGATACACACATACACACACTACTCATTGCCAAGAGCTAAATTTTATTCAATGTAAAAGACTAAACTTTTGAAGTCATGTCCTTTCTACATATTTTTTTCAATAAAATATACTTTCTCCTGTGGAATGATAAAGGCAAAATGAAAATAATAGTCCTTACTTTGTGGGAGAGTGTGAGGATTAAACAGGACAATCCATGGAATCGGTGGCGCAGTGTCTGGCTAATAACAAATGATTTTAAAAATGTTAAGCAGGATTGTTATTATTGGTGTGATTATTCACTACTTCTTGTTGGTTTTGCTTTTTTTTTTTTCTTTTGCCGTTTTCCAAGTAAAGATACTGTTTTTTAAATCATCTTACTTGGAATAAGAAAAAAGTTTGAAAAATTATGTCAGCTCTTCCTTCTTTGCTTAAAACTTAAAATCCAAACGTTTGGAAATGACCAGCGGAAGGAAAGCAGACCTGAAGTGTACTACTCTGGAAGCCTGTGACCAAGCGTTGACCCTCCTGGTACACTGATTATGGGACTGTAATCGCTTAAGCTCCGTGTGGCTGAGTGTCCTCGCTGAACTAGGTTAACACCAGAGTATCTTGGAGTGCCAACATGTAATTACAATACCTCATAGGGTTTTTGTGAAAATTAAATGCATTTAAAAGTAAAGCACTTAGAACAATTCCTCGCATGTGATGTAAGTACACACAACACAAGTATTAGCTGTTACTCTCGTCTTTGTTACAGGGCCTACGTGTGAACAGTCAGCATCCCTTCTGTGATATAATCACCAAGTTTAGGTGCTATTTCTTAGTGATAATATTTCATTCATAATTTTTTGTTGTTAGGGCCCAGGATAACAGATATTTAGCCACAGTAGACAAAGGCTGATAGCCATTAAAATATGGAAAATGAACTATTTAAAGGCATATATCACTTTATAAGATGGTGAATTACTTTATATAATTTTCCCATAGAATCACATGGTCAGTTGTAACAGACCTTTTTACAAACCACTCATATTTTTTCACTAGTTACATATGGGAATGGACTGTTTTATAAAAACCCCTTCATTGAAGGCTTACATATCTAATTACCTGTCTACATGGATGTTTAACCTGAGATTCCTCCCAAAATTTATAGTTTTCTTAGATGATAAAGGAACAAGCATATTCAGTCCTGCTAACAGGAATGACCCTAATTATCAACAACAGTAAATAAGACAATTACTTCCTGGTCAAGCTAAACTGCTACATTCATTATTCTTCGACTGCCAACTACAGGCTAGCTGCCCTGTTAGGTGACAGTTTCAGTCTTCACAGCTCTCAAGTTCAATGAGGAGATGAGCAATTAACCCAAATACACAAGATAAGATATTAAATGAAGGTGACAGGGACATTCCTAGGTATTATTTAAGCATGAAAGTTTAAGTGTAGAAGCATCAAGGCAGCCTCCTTGGAGGAGCAACATCTAAACTGAGTCCTGCAGGATTACTGAGCACTATCCAGGCAAAGGGCAATGTGTTGCAAAGAAATTGTCTTCAAACACAGCTACTCAACTATCACATACTCCACTTCTCTTGCAAATTTGCCTTTTCCCCTGACTTGTCCAGTGTCCTCATTATGTCCTTAACTTTGAATGTCTAGTCAAAACTCCATTGGCACAAATCAAATCCCTTTATTCCTCATAAAATTCCCAAATGTTCTCAAAATAGTATATGTCTAAAATGCATTTTAAATATAAAGGTTCTACCTAAGATTCAATTCTGTAATGATGAACTTCTCTATATTGGTTTATTGCTAGTATGTGTTTGGTTTGCATGAAGCACAAAGTTTGAACTTGACTTCTTGTTGATTAATCTTAACCTGAATGTAAATGTAGCTTACTATTATGAGTTTAATTATGGTTGAGGTATTAGTCAGATTAAGCGAAGTTATTGTTTATATCTGTAAAAAAATAAAATAAAATACATTTTAGGAGTTGGGAGATTGCCAAGATGGCAGCAGAATAGAAGGGTGCGGTGCTCACCTCTCTCATGAATACAGCAAAAACCACGCATACAGAACAAATCTCACAGTGTACCTATTGAACTTTGGCCGAATATCTCTTACAATTGGAAATAAAAGGAAATCCTCACAAAACCAGATAAACAAGTTTCTACTGTATAGCACAGGGAACTATATTCAATACCTTGTTGTAACCCATAATGAAAAAGAATATGAAAAGGAATATATGTGTGTGTATGTCTGACTGAAACATGCTGTACGCCAGAAATTGTCACAACATTATAAACTGACTATACTTCAATTTTTAAAAAATGTTTAATACATTTTAAATGTCAATTTATAAAGAGCAATGCTAAAGTCCAAGGATAAAAGTAGTTCAAAGGCATCAGCAAAAAAGCAATGACAAGATTATCTCAATATTGAAAAAACTTCATCTTTACCTCTAAATCAACAAAGTATGCCTTTCACATCTATTGAATTGACAAAAATTTTTAAAGGGAAAATTTGAAAAATCAAGGACATGAATTTTTGGTATTAGTGTCCACTATTTCCCTCCTTGGTGATGAAATCTGGCACCATGTTTGAAGAGTTATAAAAATGATCATAACTTTTGATCCAACAATCACATTCCTAAGAATTTAAACTAATGAAATGATTTTTTTTTAAAACAAAGGGAAGAATGGTTTATGGACAAAAATGGTGATGATAAGAATGTTAATATAATCCTGTTTTTTTTAATATATATTTTTATTGAAGTATAATCAGTTTACAATGTGTAATGCGTCAGTCATACATGAACATACATATATTTATTTTCATATTCTTTTTCACCATAAGTTGCTATAAGATATTGAATATAGTTTCCTTTGGTATACAGTATAAACTTGTTTATCTATTTTACATATATTAGTTAGTATTCACAAATCACAAATTCCCAATTTATCCCTTCCCACCCCCTTACCTACTGGTACCCATAATTTTGTTTTCTGTGTCTGTGAGTCTCTTTCTGTTTTATAAATAAGTTTGTTTGTCTTTTTTTTTTTTCAGATTCCATGTATAAGTGATATCATATGGCATTTTTCTTTCTCTTTCCAGCTTACTTCGTTTAGAATGGCAATCTCCAGGTCCATCCATGTTGCTGCAAATGGCATTACTTTATTCCTTTTTATTGCTGAGTAGTTTCCATTGTATAAATATACTGCAACTTCTTTATCCAATCATCTGTCAATGGACATTTAGGTTGTTTCCATGTCTTGGCTTTGTAAATAGTGCTGCTATGAACATTGGGGTGCATGTATCTTGTCGAATTAGAGTTACCTCTGGGTATATGCCCAGGAGTGGGATTGCTGGATCATATGGCAAGTCTATTTTCAGTCTTTTGAGGAATCTCCATACTGTTTTCCATAATGGCTAAACCAAACTACATTCCCACCAGCAGTGTAGGAGGGTTCCCTTTTCTCCACACCCTCTCCAGCATTTAGTTTGTGGACTTTTGAATGATGGCCATTCTGACTGGTGTGGGGTGACACTTCATCATAGTTTTGATTTGAATTTCTGGCGATGTTCATTGGGCATGTTTTCATGTGCCTATGGGCCATTTGTATGTCTTCATTGGATAATTGCTTGTTTAGTTCTTCTGCTCATTTTTGGATTAGGTTGCTTGTTTTTTTCTTATTAAGTTGTATGAGCTGTTTATAAATTCTGCAAATTAAGCCCTTGTCAGCCTCATCTTTTGCAAATATTTCCTCCCATTCCGTAGGCCATCTTTTTGTTTTGTTTATAGTTTTCTTTGTGGTGCAAGAGCTTGTAAGTTTCATTAGGGCCCATTTGTTAATTTTTGCTTTTATTTCTATTGCCTGGGTAGACTGCCCTAGGAGAACTTTGCTAAGATTTATGTCAGATAATGTTTTGCCTGTGTTTTTTTCTAGGAGTTTTATAGTGTCTTGTCTTATGTTTAAGTCTCCAAGCAATTTTGAGTTTATTTTTGTGTATGGTGTGAGAGAATCAACTTCATTGATTCACATGCAGCTGCCCAGTTTTCCCAATACCATTTGCTGAAGAGACTGTCTTTTCTCCATTGTATGTTCTTGCCTCCTTTGTGGAAGATTAACTGACCAAAAGTTTGTGGGTTTATTTCTAGGCTCTCTGTTCTGTTCCATTGATCCATATGTCTGTTTTTGCACCAGTACCATGCTATTTTGATGACTGTAGCTCTGCAGTATTGTCTGAAGCCTGGGAAGGTTATTCCTCCAGCTTCATTCTTTTTCTTCAGTATTGCTTTGGCAATTCTGGGTCTTTTGTGATTCCATCTAAATTTTAGGATTATTTGTTCTAGTTCTGTGAAAAGTATCCTATTTTTAAAAGATGAATGATTCAGCATTCAGAAAATGAGTAAATTGTGATATATTATCTAGAAAGAAATAGGAAGCAATTTAAATGTAGGAACATAAGATCGCAGAGATACAAAAAAAGCGTCTACAAAAAAATTAAAAGGAAAAAAATATACAATTGTATAACCTGACAATGACAGCAAGAGATTTACTAAATACATAAAAATGCTTATGTCGTATCAGGTGAAATAATTATGGGTTTAATTTTTTATAGTTTTTATAAGTAAATGCCAGTTTTAAATTTCTTTTTGCATACACACATGCATACATAATTTGACCTAAGTGTGTAAATATAGTCTTATCTACATACAGTGGGACTTGTTTGATTTTTTCCTGTTTTACTTACCTTCCTAGTCAACATCACCAAACCCCCATTACCCATCTCACCATCTTATCCATGTTTAAAAATCTAGTATATTCTTCCTTTTTTCCATATTCTTATAACACACAGTTATGTGCAATTATGCATAAACATACAATTTCATGCAAACATGTATTTATGAATTTTTCTCCTTTTTTGATATATAATAAAAGTATATCCATGTCTCTGTATCTTCCATTTCTCAGTCATATCCCTCCATGTCAGCTTATATAGTTCTAATTAGCCCCATTTAATTATTGTTTACTATGGAATGATGTATATTGTATATATATCAAAATTTTTGAAATCAACAACTCTACTTGAATATTAACTTTGTTTCCATTTTTATCCTCTATAAACAATGTTGCAACTTTTATAATTATCAACTAACTACTAGAGTTTTTATTCCTATGAGATTATCAGAGGTGATATCTTTGGTCAAAAGTGTATGTATTTTTAGTTTTAATAGATCTTATCAGATTGCATTCCTAGCTATTATAATAATTCACATTTCTACCATCAGTGTGTTGCCTGCTTTTTAATTTTTTGGTAGTCTCATATGTCTAAAATGATGTTTCATTGTTACTTTACCATACATTTCCTTATTTGTAATTTTGAGCATATTTTCCTTTGGAAAATTGGATTAAATTTTCCAAATTAAAAAATCCAAATTAACCATTTGGATTAGTTTTTCTGAGAATTTCCTGTTTACTTTTTTAAACATTTAAATTGAGTAAGAGCATGCATATAGTAAAGTGCGTGTTTTCTTTTTAATTTTTTATTGATTTATAATCATTTTACAATGTTGTGTCAAATTCCAGTGTAAAGCACAATTTTTCAGTTATACATGAACATATAAAGTGCACAAGTCTTATGTGTACAGCTGCATGGATTTTTGCATAAGCATATACCTCCCAGATCCAGATGCAAAATAATAACAACATCTCAGAAGGATTAATTTTTATTGTTCTCGAATTTCATGCAAATAGTTAATATAGAGCAAAGTCATTATTTTCTACTTTTTTACTCAACATTACACGTATGAGAATCAATTATATTGTAGGGGGTAGAAGTAGTTCCATCTTTTCATTGCTTTTTATATATGAGTGTTATACAATTTATATAAAAATTTAGATCATTTCACTTTGATGCTATTATGAATAAAGCTGTTAAAAGAAACATTATTTTATGTGTCTTTTGGTAGATATACACAATCATTTCCGTTGGGTATACACTAGGTTGAGAACTAGTGGGCCTTGAGGTATATACATGGTTAGATATTGCAGGGGTTGTACTAATTTACATTCTCTTGAAGAATACAAGTGAGTTCCACTCACCCACAGTCCATATGTGTTATTTTAGTCCATATACGGTCCTCATTAACAATCTTTTTAATTTGGCCATTCTGGTGTACATGAAATGATACCTTATTTGCTTTTAGTTTGCATTTCCTTGATGAATAATGATGTTGAGCTTTATTCCATGCTCTTGTTCAGTTTTATGGAGCCAATTTTATGAAGTGCCTATTCAAATCTTTGGTCCATTTTGTAAAGAGATTGTTGTCTTTTAATTAACAATCTGTAAGGCTCTTTGTGTATTCTGGATTCAAGCCTTTGTTGGATGTATGTATTGTGAATATCTTCTCTCAGTATGTGGCTACCCTTTTCATTCTTTCAGTGATGTTTTGAAAAACAGAAGTTCTTAATATTAATGAATTTTGATTTATCAGTCTTTTATTTTATAGTTAGTGCTTTTTTGTATTCTATTTAGTAAAGCTGCATGCCCTAAAATAATGAAAATATTCTCCTGATTTTTTAAGAAGCTTTACTATTTTGCCTTTTATATTTAGATTTTTCATCCACCTTGAACAGAATATTTTGTAAAGAGTCAAAGTTTATTTTTTCCATATAGATATCCAATTATTCCACAGTCATGCCTAAGACATCTTTTCCCCCTAAAATGCAGTGGAACATTTGTAGCAAATCAGATAAACATTAAGGGGTATGATATTTCTGCATTTTGTATTTTTTTTCCAGTTGGGCAAATTTATATCCTTGGGGAAATACCACACTCTTAATTACTTTAGCTTTTTAGTAAGTCTTGGTTTCTAGTAATGCATGAATTCTTAAACTTCATTTCTTAAAAATACCTTATAATATTATATTACTTTCAGATGTACAACAAAGCAATTCAATAATTTTATAGATTATACTCCATAAAATGTTATTATGAAACAATGCCTATATTCCTCTGTGCTGTATAATATATCCTTGTTGCTTATCTACTTTATACATAGTATTTTGTGTCCCATAATCCCATCTTGCCTTTCCTAACTTCCCTCTCCCCACTGGTAACCACTAGTTTGTTCACTATAGCTATAAGTCTATTGCTGTTTTGTTATATACACTTATTTCTTTTCTTTTTTAGATTCCACATACAAGTGATAACATAGAGTATTTGTCTTTCTCTATCTGACTTATTTCACTAAGCATAATACTCTCTAGCTCCATTCACATTGTTACAAATGGCAGAATTTCATTTAATGTTTAAGGCTGCATAATATTCCTGTGTGTGTGTGTGTGTGTGTGTGTGTGTTTGTATCATGCCCTCTTTATCCATTCATCTTTTGATGGACACTTAGATTTATTCCATATCTTGGCAATTGTAAATAATGCTGCTATGAAGCCTGAGGTTCATGTATCTTTCTGAATTAGTGTTTTCATTTTTGACAGATGTATACTCAGGAGTGGAATTGCTGAATCATATAGTAGTTCTATTTTTAGTCTTTTGAGGAACTTGCATACTGTCTTCCATAGTGGCTGCACTAATCTACATTCACACCAACAGTATACAAAGGTTCTCTTTTCTCCACATGCTGGTCAACATTTGTTATTTATAGATTTTTATGACAGCTATTCTGACAGATGTGAGGAGTTATCTCTTTGTGGTTTTGAGTTGCATTTCTCTAATGATTAGTGATGTGTCACATCTTTTCATGTGCCTGTTAGTCATGTGTGCGTCTTCTTTTGAAAAATGTCAATTTAGATCTCCTACCCAATTTTTTATGAGGATATTTTTGTGATGTGTAGTTGTATGAGCTATTTATATATTTTGGGTATTAACCCTTTATCAGTCATATCATTTGCAAATATTTTCTCCCATTCAGTAGTTCAGTATATTCTCTTTTTGTTTTGTTGATGGTTTCCTTTGCTGTGCAAAAGCTTTTAAGTTTAATTAGTTCCTATTTGTTTATTTTTGCTTTTTTTTTGCCTTAGAAGACAGATCAAAAATATTGTTATGATTTATGTCAAAGAGTGTTCTGCCTAAGTTCACGTCTAGGAATTTTATGGTTTCAATTCTTACATTTAGGTCTTTAATTTATTTTAAATTTATTTTTGTGTATAGGTGAGAAAATATTCTAATCTCATTGTTCTACATGTAGCTGTAAAATTTTCCCAGCACCACTTGTTGAAGAGACTATCTTTTCTCCATTGCATATTCTTGCCTCATTTGCTATAGATTAGTTCACAATAGCTGTATGGGTTTATTTCTGGGCTATTTTGTTTCTTTAATCTTTGTGTCTTTTTTTTCCAGTACCATACTGTTTTGATGAATATAGCTTTGTAGTATAGTCTGAAGTCAGGAATTGTGACAGCTCAGTACTTGTTCTTTTTTATCAGGATTTTTTTGGCAATTTGGGGTATTTATTTTTGTTCCATACAAATTTTACATTATTTATTCAAGTTCTATAAAAAGTGCCATGGGTATTTTCATTGGAATTACATTAAATCTGTAGATTGCTTTAGGCAGTATAGACATTTTAATAATACTAATTCTTCTAATCCAAGAATGTAAAATATTTTTCGATTTCTTTGTATCATCTTCAAATTCCACCTTTTTTTTATAGTTTTCAGAGCATAGGTCTTTTACATTGGTAAATTTTATTCTTAAGTATTTTATTCTTTTTGAAGTGATTTTGAACTGCATTGTATTCTTGCTTTCTCCTTCTAATAGTTCATCATTAGTATATAGAAAAGTAACAAATTTATGTATATTATTATTTTATCCTGCAGCTTTGCTGAATACATTTACTCTAATAGTATTTTGGTGGAGACTTTAGAACTTGCTATATATACAGAATCATGTGATCTGAAAACAGTGACAGTTTTATTTCTTCCCTTCCAATGTGAATACCTTTTATTTCTTTTTCTAGTCCAAATACTGTGACTAGGACTTTATAATACTATTTTAAATGGGAGTGGTGAGAGTGGGTATCCTTGACTTATTCCTTATTTTAGAGGAAAAGCTTTCAGTTTTTTACCATGAGTATGATGTTAGCTGTGGTTTGTCAATATATGGCCTTTATAATGTTGAGATATGTTCCCTCTATACCCACTTTTATGAGAGTTTTTATCATAAGTGGATGTTGAGTTTTGACAGTTGCTTTTTCTGGATCTACTGAGATGATCATTTTTTATCCTTTCTTTTGCTAATGTGGTGTATCACACTGATTGATTTCTGAATGTTGAGCCAACCTTGCATTCTCTGGAATAAATGCCACATGATCGTGGTGTATGATCCTTTTTAAATATAGTTGAATTTGGTTTGCTAATATTTTTGAGGGTTTTTGCTTCTATACTCATCAGAGATATTGGCCTGTAATGTTCATTTTTTATAGTGTCTTTGTCCGGTTTTGGTATCAGGGTAATGGTGACCTCATAAAATAAATTTGGAAGTTTTTCATCCTCTTCAATTTTTTGGAATAGTTTAAGGATAGGTATTAGCTCTTCTCTATATGTTTGTTAGAATTCCCCTGTGAAGCCATCCAGTCCTAGACTTTAGTTTGCTGGGAGTTTTTATTACAAATTCAATTTCACTACTAGTGATTGGTCTGTTCAAATTGTCTACTTCTTCCTGATTCAGTCTAGGAAGGTTGTATAATTCTAGAAATTTGTTCATTTATTCCAGGTTGTACAATTTGTTGGCATATAACTGTTAAGAGTATTCTCTTAAGATTTTTTGTGTTTCTGTTGTATTACTTGTTATTTCTCCTCTTTCATTTATTTTTTATTTGTTGTGTCATCTGTCTTTACTTCTTAATAAGCCTGACTAAAGGTTTATCAATTATGCTTATCTTTAAAAAAAAAAGCAGCTCTTGATTTCATTGATCTTTTCTAATTTTTTGTCTCTATTTTATTTATTTCCTCTCTTATCTTTATTAGATTCTTCCTTCTGCTGACTGGCCTTTGTTCTTTTTTCTAATTCCTTCAGATGGTAGGTTAGGTTGTTTATTTGTATTTTTCTTGTTTCTTTAGGTTGGCCTGTACTGCTATAAACTTCCCTCTTAGAATTGTTTTTGCTGTATCACAGAGATTTTGAAAATTTATGTTTCCATTTTATTTGTCTCAAGGTATTTTCTGATTTCCTCTTTGATTTTATTGTTGACGATTGGTTTTTTCATGCATGTTGTTTATTCTCCACATGTTCATGCTTTCCCCATTTTTCTTTAATTATTTTCTAGTTTCATACCACTGTGGTTGGAAAAAATGATTGATATAATTCCTATCCTCTTAACAGTTTCAAGACTTGTTTTATAACCTAGCATGTAATCTATCCTGGAGAACGTTCCATGTGCACTTGAAAAGAATGTGTATTCTGCTGTTTTGAGATGGAATGTCCCATAGGTATTACATTCAATTGGCCTGTTGTGTCATTTAAGACCACTGTTTCTTTATTGATTTTCTGTCTGGATGATCTGTCCATTGATGCAACTGGGGTGTTAAATTCCCCTATTATTATTGTATTATTGTCAATTCTGTTAACATTCTTTATGTCTGTTAATATTTTATTTATATATTAAGTACTACTGTATTGAGTGTATATATGTTAATAATCGTAATATCCTCTTCTGGTATTGACCCCTTTGTCATTATATAATGCCCTTTTTTGTCTTTTATTATAGATTTATTTTAAAGCCTTTTTTGTCTGATGAGTATTGCTACCCTTGCTTTCTTGTCATTTCTATTTGCATGAAATATCTTTTGCCATCCCCTCACTTTTGGACTGTGAGTGTCTTTAGCTCTGAAGTGAGTCTCCTATAAGCAGCATATAGGTAGGACTTATTTTTAATCCAATCAGCCACTCTATGTCTTTTGATTGGTGTATTTAGTCCACTGACATTTAGAGTAATTATTGATAAGTATACAATTATTATCATTTTGTTACTTGTTTTCCAGTTGTTTTCAAAGCCACTGGGCACATACAGGCTGCATAGGAATGCTCCCACATAAGTTCACTACTTCAAGACTGCAATAGGTAACTGTCTCACCTAATTTCATAGAGACAGAGTTAAGCAAAGTAAGAAGACAAAGGAATTGGTCTCAATTGAAAGAAAAGAGAAAACCCTTGAAAAAACAACCATTGAAACAGAAACAATTTGCCAGATAAAGAGTTAGTAATAAGAATGCTAAGTGAATTAGGGAAAAGAATAGATGGACACAGTAAGAATTTTAACAAGGAACTAGAAGGTGTAAAAAATAACTAGTCTATTCCAGAACTGAAGAATACAATAGCTGAAGTAGTTCTGCCAGCCTCCAGTTTTCAGTGAGACTTGTTCTACATATGGACATATTTTTGATGTATTTGTGATGATAGATAAGTTCTGCAACCTTCAAGTCTGCCATCTTGATCTCCTCCAATAATTAACATCTCCAATACATTGAGCCATCCATTCCGTGAGAATGCTATATTATTCTAGTTATTTAGATCTTCCTTAATTTCTTTAAAAATATTTTGTAGCTTCCAACGTAGAGCTCTTGCACATGTTTCACATTGCTAACTTATTTCCAAAGACTTTAATGATTTTTGGTGCTGTTTAATGTTTATTATCCATTACTAGAAATATATTAGAAACACAAATACATTTATATATATTTTATAATAAATAATAAATAATTTTATATTGCATCAAAAGACCTTGCTAAATTCAAATATTAAATTTAGAATTTTTCAGATACATTAGGGTTTTTTACATATATATTCATGTCATCAAAAAAAACAATAGTTTTAACCCTTTCTTTCTAGTATTTGCCCTTCAGTTTCTTTCTCTTGTTCTTTTTTCCTGGATATGACTTCCAGAATAATGCTGAGTAGAAATGGTCTTAATGGCTATCCTGTCTTTTTCCCAAACTCAATGAGGGGGAAGCATTCTATATTTAATACAAATTATGTGCTTAGGTGTACATTTTCTACATATGCTTTTTATCAGGTCAAGGATGCTTCTTTGTACTCAGTTTCCTGTGAGTTCTTATTATGAATATGGGTTGAATCTTACCAAATGTTTTTTTCTATATGTATTAAGATGACTTTTTTCATTCTGTTAATGTGATGAATTAGATTGTTTTTTTAATTGGTTGATTTTTTTAATGATAAACTGACATTTCTTGAATAAACCTCACTACTCAGTCATGATGTATTATCCTTTTCACATTTAATGGATTCAATTTGCTAATCCTATGTTTAAGAATTCACATCTATTTTCATAAGAGATATAAGCCTCTAATTCTACCCTTTTTTTTTAGTGTTATTTTCAAGTCTTGGGATTATGTTGGTCTCATAAAACAAATGTTATCTCTTTCTAAAATCTCTGAAAGAGTTTATGTTAGATTGATTTTTTTTCTTTAAATGTTTGGGAGTATTCACCAGTGAGGCCATTCTCTTCTTGGAGTTTTCTTTGTGGGAAGGATTCAATTTCTTTTAACAGATAAAAATGATTGATATAGTTCAATTACTTCTTGTGTCAGTTTTGGTAAGTTATGTTTTTCAAGGTATGTTTCCATTTCATTTTAAGTTTTTAATTTATTGTTTAAAGAGTTGTACAAAATATGCTTTTTTTATATTTTAATTTAATGTCATATTTACTAAATGTGTGATGACAAAAACTTTTTATTTCTAGTAATAATTGTTGTTTTATTTCTTTTTATTTCTTGATCAATCTTGCTAGACGTTAATGAAATTTTACTGAAATATTCAACAATGCAACTTGTTCTCACCAGGGTTCTCCAGAAATGCAGAACAAATAAGGGAAAATACAAAGAGATTTATTATAAGAAATCGACTTACTAGATTATAAAGGCTGCATGGCATCCCAAGAAAAACCACTCTTGTTACCAAAATTTAATCAGAGTTCTCCAGAGAAACAGAAACAGTAGGCACTGACTCCCATGATTACAGAGGCTGGGAAGTTCCAATATCTGCAGTCAGCAATCTTGAGACCAAGGAGAACTGATGATATAGCTCTAGTCTGAGTCCAAAACACTGAGAAGCAGAAGAACTGATGATGTTAGGTCCAGTCTGAGTCCAAGTGTGAAGGTGGGATGTCCCAGCTTGAATACTGTCAGAGAGAGGGGGAAGGAATACTGTATTATTTAGCCTTTTTGTTCTTTCAAGGCTTTTACAAAATTTAAGGCACGCCAACTCTGAGAAAGGCAATTTGCTTTATTCCATCTACTGATTCAAATGTTAATCTCATCTAAAAACATCACTCACAGACACACACAGAATTAAGGTTACCTAAGTATCTGGGCATCCAGTGGCCCAGTTAAATTGACACTTTAATCATCATACAGCTTTCGGCTTTGTCAATATTCTTGACCATACCTTTGCTTTCCACTTCAGTTCGTTTTCTTTTTCTATTCATATATCCTCCTTATCACTTTCTTTGTGTTTAATTGACATTTCTTTTTCTAGCACCTTGAAATAAAAGTTTGATTTTAGATTCTCAGTCTTCTTTCTTCTAATACATACATTTAAAGCTAAAATCTTTCCTTTAAAAGCTGCTTTATCTGTGTCCTATAAGTTCAAGTATGTCATATTTTCATTGTTATTCAGTTCAAAGTATTCTATCATTTCAATTGGGTTTTCCTATTTGGCACAATGAAATATATTGAAATGTATTGCTTTGAAATTTGAACTTTCTTAATTTTTGGAGATTTTTAGCTATACTTCTTCTATTGATTTCTAGCTTACTTCCAATCTGGAAGGAGAACATACTCTGTTATATTTTCAATCCTTTGGTATTTCTTAAGAATTTTTTCATGACTCAGTGTACGCTAATTTTTGTTCAATGTTCCACGGCCACTTAAAATGTTGGTGTGCTCTTTCTTACTCAATTATGCAAAGCTGGCTAATCATGCTGTTTAAATCTTATGTATCTTTACTAATTTTTTCCACTTGTCTTATCTTAAACTATGTGAATTTATCTGTTTCTTCCTCCATTTCTGCCAATTTTTGATTACTGAAACTTAAAACTATCTTACTATCTGCATACAATTTTAGAATTATATTTTCTTCTTCTTTTTATTATAAAATCTACTTTTTGCCTTAAAGCCTACATTTTCTGGTATGAATATAGTCTCCCTAGTTTCTGTGAGTTAGTGTTTCATGTTACATGTTTCTGTATCCTTTCACCTTCCGCCTGTCATGTTCTTATATTTCAAGTTTATCTCATAAATAGGATACAACTGAGTCTTGATTTTCTTAAAATACAGTCTAATAATCTTTGTCTTTTAACTAGAGTTTCTGACTGTTTACATTTCACGTAAGTTTTGGTATTGTTCATTTAAGTGCTGTTTTCTATTTATCCCAATGGTGCTTTTTTCCTTTATTTCTCCTTTCCTGCCTTGTATAGTGTCAACCAACAACTTTTTACATTTTTCTGTTATCTATTTTACTAGAATGTAGTTATAACATTTTGTATTTTTTCTTTTAGTGTTTATCCTAGAGTTAAAATATGGATGCTTAACTTATTATATATAGTCTTACTTAAGTTGATACTTTTAGCATTTCCCAAATGGTACAAGAACATTGAAGTAATGTGATAATATTTAACCCCTCCCATCTTTTGTGTTATTGTTATGATATTTCTAGATGTGCTAAAAGCACCACAAGACATTATCATTTTTATATTAAACAGTTAATATTCTTTTATATTTATTTACACATTTACAGTTCTAGTACTCTTCATGCTACATTTCACTTCATTGCTTCCATCTGAGATTACCTTAAATTTACTCTATATTCTTCTCTGAGATGGCTTTTACCCAACTTAAATGCCTTTATTTACTATTTCTTACTGTGTACTAGCAACAAGTTTCCTCAGCTTTTTTTTTTTTTTTGGTCTGAGAATATTTTTATTTTACTATCTTCTTTTAACTGAGATATAAGTGACGTATAACATGTTAGTTTCATGTGTACAACATCATGATTCAATATTTGTATGTATTGCAAAATAATTACAATAAGTCTAGTTACCATCTGTTATCACTTATACTTACAATTTTTTCTTATGATGACAATATTTAAGATTTACTGTCTTAGCAACTTTCATATATACAATACATACTTCTTATTTTAAGTCACCATGACTTATTTATATTAAGTCACCATGTACATTAAGTCACCATGACTTATTTATATTCTATCTGGAATTTTGTACCTGTTAACCACCTTGACTCATTTTGACAACTCCTCGATCACCGATTTGTTCTCTCTATGAGTTTGGTTTGTTTGTTTTTAGGTTCCACACAGAAGTAAGACTACACAGTATGTTCTTCTGTATCTGACTTACTTCACTTAGCATAATACACTCAAGATCCATTTATGTTGTTGCAAATGGCAATATTTCATTCTTTTTATGGCTGAATAATATTGCTATATATATATATATACACTTTTCACCGTGTGTGTATGTATATGTGTGTGTGTGTGTGTATGTGTGTGTGTGTGTGTGTGTCTCACAACTTCTTTACCCTTTCATCCATCAATGAATACTTAGTTTGCTTTGATATCTTAGCTTTTATAAATAAAGCTTCAATGGGGGTGTAGATATCTTTTCAAGTTAGTGTTTTTGTTTTCTTTGGATACGTTCCCAGAAATGGAATTGCTGGATCATACAGTAGCTCTATTTTTAATTTTTTGAGAAACTTCCATACTGTTTTCCATAGTGGCTATACCAATTTACATTCCTACCAACAATACACAAGGTTGCCTTTTCTCCACAGCCTCTCCAACACTTGTTATTTCTTATCTTTTTTAAAATATTTATTCTAAGAGGTGTGAGATAAAATCTCATTCTGGTTTTTATTCACATTTCCCTGATGATTAGTGATGTTGAGTACCTTTCATATACCTATTGGCCTCTGTATTTCTTCTTTAGGAAGATGTCTATTTAGACCCTCTGCTCATTTTTTAATTGTTTGGTTTCTTGCTGCTGAGTTATTTTAGTTCTTTATACACTTTGGATATTATTCCCTTATCAGATATATGATTTGCATATATTTTCTCTCATTTCCTAGATTGCCTTTTCATTTTGTTGATGGTTTTCTTTGCTGTGCCCAAAGCTTTTTAGTTTGATGTAGTCCCACTTGTTTTCTTTTATTTTTGTTGCCTTTGCTTTTGATGTCAAGTCCAAAAAAATTGCTGCCAAGACTGATATCAGGGAGCTTACAGTGTATGTTTTCTTCTAGGAATTTTATGATTTCAGGTCTTATGCTTAATTCTGTAATACATTTTGAGTTAATTATTATTTATAGTGTAAGATAATATTCCAGTTTTATTCTTTTGCATGATACTGTCCAGTTTTCCCAGCACCATTTATTGAAGATACTGCCATTTCCCCATTGTACAGTAGTCCCTCCCTTACCTACAGGCAATATGGTTCAAGACCCCCAATGGATACCTGAAACCATAAATAGTACCAAACCCTGCACAGGCATACCTTGGAGCTATTACAGGTTCAGTTCCAGACCACTACAATAAAGTGAATATCACAGTAAAGAGTCACAAAGTTTCTGGTTTCCCAGTACATATAAAAGTTATGTTTACATTATACTGTAGTCTATTAAGTATGCAATATTATTATGTCTAAAAAATGTATGTACCTTAATTTAAAAATACTTTATTGTTAAAAAACACTAACCATCATCTGACAACACAGAGTTGCCACAAACCTTCAATTTGTAAAAAGCACAGTATCCGCAAAGCACAATAAAACAAGATATGCCTGTATACACTATGTTTTTTCTTATATGTGCATATCTGTAATATAGTTTAATTTAACAATTAGGCACAGTGAGAGAATATTCAAATTTCAAGCATGACTGCTCTTGCACTTAGGGGCCATTATTAAGTAAAGTAAGGATAACTTGAACACAAGCACTGCAGTACCACCACAGTAGACCTTATAACCAAGACAGCTACTAAGTGACTAATGGGCAGGTAGCATATGCAATGTGGATACACTGGGCAAAAGGATGACTCACATCTCAGGCGGGATGGTGTAAGATTTCATTATAGTACTCAGAATGGCGTGCAATATAGAATTTATGAATTGTTTATTTCTGAAATTTTTTGTTTAATATTTTCAGACCTTGGTTGACCATGAGTAACTAAAACCTTGGAAAGCAAAACTACAAATAAGGGTTGACTATGGTATATTCTTGGCTCCTTTATTGTAAATTAATTGACTGTACATGCGCTTTATATTCTGTTCCATTAATCTATGTGTTATGTGTTTGATTTTTAATGCCAATACCATATTGTTTTGATCACTATCACTTTGTAATATAGTTATAAAAATAATTTGCCTCCAGTTTTCTTCTTTCTCCAGATTGCTTTGGCTATTCCAGATCTTTTGTGGTTCCATATGAATTTTACAATTGTTTGTTCTATTACTGTGAAAGATGCCATAGGAATTTTCATAGGGATTGCATTGAATCTGTAGATTGCTTTGGGTAGTATAGACACTTTAACAATATAAACTTTTGTTTCTTATTAGTATATAGATATGCAACAGATTTTTATATTGATTTTGTATCCTGTAATTTTATTGAATTTATTTATTGGTTCTGACAGGTTTTGGGTAAATTCTTTAGGATTTTCTATACATAATGTCATCTGCAGATAGTGACAGTTTTACTTCTTCCTTTCTGATTTGAATTAATTGCATTTATTTTCTTGCCAAATTGCTCTGGCTACGATTTTCAATACTATGTTGAATAAAAGTGATGAGAGGGAGCATCCCTGTCTTGCTGCTGATCTTAGAGGATCAGGTTTTCACAGTGAGTATGTGCTTCATTTCTGAAAGGTGTTTTAACTGAATGTAGAATTCACAATGGGCAGTTTTTCTTCTGACATTTAAAAGAATGTAGCTTTATTATTTTCTGATTTCTACAATACTTTTGAAAACTCAGCCATCAGTTTTGTTTTTCTTCTTTTAAAAGCAATGTATACCTGCCCAGCTGACTTTAAGATTTTTTTCCCATTATCTTTGTTTTTTAGCAGTTTGAATATGATGTACCTACCTGTGATTTTCTTTGTATTTTTTCTGCTTAGGGTTCACTAAGCTCCTTTAATCTGTAAGTTGATGTCTTTCATCAGTTTTCAAAAAATTCTTTACTATTAGTTGTAAAATATTGCTTTGCCCAGTACTCTTCCTTCTCTACCTTTGAGACTATAATTACATGAATGTCAAGTCATTTGAATGGACCCCATATGTCTCTTATATACTCTGTTCTCTTTCTTTCCACTTGTTGTTTTCCCATAATTCATTTGACTTACTTCTGAGTTTGTGTCCAGCCTACAGTTAATCCAATCCAATGAGTTCTTAATTTCAAATATTGTATTTTTTAGTTCCAGAATGTCCACTTAATTCTTTTTATAATCTCTAATTCTTTGTTAAGATATCTACCTTTTAATTTTTTTCATGTATTTTTTTTTAGCATCCTCAAAACAGTTTTGTTTAGGTCCTTATCTGCTAATTCTAGTATCTGAATCATTGGTTGGTTGTACTGTTTGCTCTCTTAATTATAAGTCTCATTTTCCTGTCTCTTAGCATGTATAGATTTTTTAGGGTTATTGTTATTTTATTGTTTATTCATTAATCTTTAATTGATTTGAGATTTAGTTATGTATAAGTTGAAGAGAAATATCCAATTTATTTTTTTCCAAGACTATCACCATTGTCCTTCATTAAGTAATCCATTTACTTCTCACCAAAAGCTACCACTTTTGTTACGCAGTAAATCTCTGTATATAATATAACATATTTGGATTCTGTATTTTATTCTCTGATCTATATGCCTATTCATATACCAACACAATATTGCTTTGATTAGAGTGCCTTTATAGTCTGTTCTTCTGTCTGATAAGGCAAGTCCACTATCACTACTTTTCTTACTTGTATATTTGTTGACAATTCCTAGATATTTTTCTATCAACATTTTAAGATCTTTTCTAATTTCCGATCTTTCTTAATCACTCAGTTTATAGTATTTCTTGAAAAAAAAATATAATAAATAAATTCTGTTTGTTCACACCTAGTATAATGTTTTTATATATTTCATTCATTTTACTACTTACTTTCCAGTTTTCTTTATTATTTTTTGTTTATCTACTACTTGTTCTTTCCACTTCCCCCCTTATTAACTTCAAAATTCTGCCAGATTATTCTATCATATTAATGATGAACTTTCCTTTCCCTGTGTTCGTTATCAGATCTATATTTCTCTAATATTATTCAAAAATAAGATAATTACCATATCCTATCAAATTTAATTTCCCTTGTACTTCTTCTCTGCACTGATAAGCTAAGACTCCTTTCTCAATTTCCAGTTTTGCTGAGATAATTGAGTATCTTTAGTTCTAGATTATTATTTAGATTTATTCTGTAGAATTCTAGCAAGTGGATCCACTTAGATGTCCATAATGTATATATAACAAGGTTTTATGCTCATCACTGTTTAATTTCCTCATCACTTCCCCTACTTCAATGTCTCTCTTCAATTTTTCGCTTTTCTTCAGAATCCTTTATATATGCTTTACTGGACATCTTCAAATATTTTTCTTCCTCCCTAGCAGTGAATGATACTTAGGTTGAACAGAAAACTCTTGAGTTACAACCCCTTTCTTTCTGCAGTCTATAGATATTATTCTACCATCTTATGCCTTCTGGTATTTCAGATAGATGATTTATGATATTCTAATTCATTTTATTTTGTAAAAAATTGTTCTTTGGTTTGAAAATTTGTAACATTTTGTCTTTATGCTTAGGTTTTTATAATTTTATAAGGATATGCCTGTATGTGTGTCTTTTCTCCCCAATATGGCATTCAAATCTTCAACTTAGGGAAAATTCTTCTATTATTTGTTTAGTTATTAATTCTCTCTATCTGTTATATATCCTTCTAAAATGCCTATTTTTTATGATAGATGTACTGAATCCGTTATACAAGACTTCTTCTTCCTTTTGATTTCAAACGCTTCATAATTTTACTTGTATGCTTTAACTGTTTATTCAAATTGGTCTTCAAAGCCATTAATTTACATCCAAACAGTGACCATCTCCTTCTTCATATCATCTACTTATTTGTAGATGCTGTTTTTCTGGCTGAGGAATTTACTACTGTTTGCTCAGAGTGTTAACATGAATGGGGATTAAACTTTGTCAACTTTCTTCCTCTATTAATATGATCATATGGCATATTGTTTTTAGTTTATTAGTATTGGAAAATACATTAGTTGAATTTTAAATGTTAAAGCAACTTTGTATTCCTAGGAATAAACACAGTTGATGATGATATATTAGCCTTTTCTATATTAATATATTTGTAGATTTATTTGCTAATATATTTCTAAGGATTTTTACATCTATGTTCATGAGGGAGAGTAGTCTGTAGCTTTTTTTATTCTTGTAATGTGTCATCAACTTTTGGTATCAGGATAATTCTGGACTCATAAAATAAGTTGGAAAGTGTTCCTGCCTCTCTGTTTTCTCAGAGAGTTTGTATA
Source organism: Vicugna pacos (assembly GCF_048564905.1). Lineage (NCBI taxonomy): Eukaryota > Metazoa > Chordata > Mammalia > Artiodactyla > Camelidae > Vicugna > Vicugna pacos. Next base: position 15,960,946 of record NC_132988.1, read on the forward strand.
GCATTGGTATTATTTCTTCCTTAAGGATTTGAGCAAATTAAGCCATGTAACCATTTATACCTGGACTTTGGGGACAGCAGGGAGTGGGCATAATTCAATTACAGTATAAATTCAATTGTTTAATAGATATAGGGAATTCAAGTTTTCCACTTTGCTTAGATTAAAGTTCATAATCTTAATCTTTTATTATCTTTTTAATGTCTGTAGACTCTGCGGTAATTTCCTCTTTCATTCCAGATGTTAGTAATTTGTGTCTTGTCTTTTCTTTACTTGATTTGTCTAGTTAGAGCTTATCAACTTTGCTGATATTCTCAAAGACCTAGCTGCTGCTTTTGCTTGTTTTCTTTGTTCACTTTCTATTTAACTAATTTCTGCTTTGTACATTTTTTTCAATGTCTTTTCTCTTTCTGCTCTAGTCTGAATTGTTTCTATTGCCTATCTTTTCTTCTAAGAATTCTTCTACAGGGTAAATTCTATTAATCCTGTTTGGTGAATTTTCCATTTCAGATATTGTATTTTTCACTTTTAGAAGTATCATTTGTCATTTTTATGTCTTCTATTTCTCTCCTCACAGAATGTTTTCCTTTAAATTCTACAGCTGTTTTTAAGTCCTTGTCTGAGATTTGCACCATCTCTGTCATTTTCAAAACTGTTTCTATTGATTGACCTTTCTCCTTTATTCTGGCATATCACACCTAGTCATTTTGTTGGATGCTGCATATTGTGAGATTTACATTATTAAATACTGGATTATGTTTTCTAACTTTAAAGAGTGTTGGACTTTGTTCTGAATTTGCAGTTAAATTACTAGTTCATTGGCATACTTCGTCCCCCAAAGGATTATCTTTAAACTGTCTTATGATAGATCTAGAATAGTTTGTATGCTGGAATAGTTTTATACATTTGTTCTAATACTAAGGCACGACTCTTCTGAAATTTCTGTGGAATACCCTGAGGATTCAACGAGGACACTGCAGTCTGGCTAGTCAGAGCTAAAATGTCTTCCAAATCTATGTGAGTTCTCAGAGTTGTCATGGAGTTTCACCCTATTAATGCAACAGAATCAAGGGGACTCTTATGCAGATTTCTGGAGCTCTTCTCTTCATCATTCTCTCTTGTCTTTTTCTCAGCCCAAATATTAGCTGCCTTGACCTCCCCACATTATGATCTTTGTCTCTTCAACTCAGTAAAATTACTGTGTCCTGCTTGGAAGGCCCTGCATGTACTGTGGTCTGGAAAATGCCTGCAGGCAGCCATCAATGTGATTACAGGGCTCACCGACTTTGTTTGCTTTCTCCCTGGAATCACTATCTGCCACGGCCTGCTGCCCACAGTCAGAAAACTTTGTTCATCTATTTTATTCAGTTTTCTGGTTGTTACTGTGGAAGAGTAAGTTAGCCCCAGTTACTACATTATCACTGGCAACGGATATCCTATCTGCTGATTTAGTTCATTGGAAATTTATGTTTTTTGCTTAATTTCTTCAAGCATGTTTATTAATTTTTGGTCTATGTTGTCATCTGTCTATATTTTAGTAGTTCTAATTCACTGGGCACATGATCTACTTTTCATGTGTCTTTTCTTGGGTTTTTGAACCCACTAAGATATTATTATTATTATTATTATTATTATTATTATTATTATTATATGTTTGGGTTCTTGTTTTTGACTGCTCACTGGGGCTCATAGTTGTTGGATTACTTTAAGAGGCAGCATCCCCCAAAATAGTTGACAATGCTTATAAATCAAGCAATATTCCAGAGTCTCTCACTTTGCAATCCTTCTCCCAATGCCCCATGCAGATCTCCAAGTGCTCACTGAGCTCACTGGGGAAAACGCCCCTCACTAGTGTTCTCTGCTATTGTTTCCACAAAATCTAAGTCTTCATTAATCCAGTAGGTGTTTTAACTGAAAAGATGTAGCTGAATCAAACTTGGACAAGGAAGAAAAGGTGGCAGTGTGCCTATTGCCATTTCCTTGAATCCTCTCTCAATAGTAAAGTTCACTTTTAAGACATTTTGACATTTCTTTTTGTCCTTCTTGTGTGTCCTTCCTCAGGACTCTGGTCTAGAAGAGAAAAGTTAAGCTGATAAAATAATCCATAGTGCTGGTTAATTTATTCCTCCAATAAAAGATGTGTGCATTTCAACCATGACCTTTATAAACAGTAACTTAATCTGAAGGCAAGCATCTGTAGGACTTTTGAATATCATGCCAAGCTAGGGAGGAAGACGTTTTCTGTGTGGTTTCAATTATAATTACCCTGGAAATGGAATTGCTGCATCTCAGGATAGGAACACCTTGAGCTTCACTAAATACTTTACCCCTAGCAGTATATAACTGTTCCTACTCCACGCTGTCTCCAACTCTTGAGATACTTAGACTTGTGGAAGTCGGATGTGCAAAATAGTAATTCTTCGCATCTTTAATTTCCTGATATTATCACTTGCCATTTGGAGAACTGATTACTCATTTGATCTGTATCACTAGATTTTTTTTCTTACCTTTTGGTAGATGGCCTTGGAATATTCTGGATATGAATTCTGTGCTAAAATATTGCAAATATCTTCTTCAAATCTGTAGGTTGCTTTTGGATTAGAGTTCTTTAATGTTAAGTTGTCATGTTTATCAATATTTCCTGTATAGTTAGTGCCTTTTTGTTTTTGTTTAATTGTATGCTTGTTTAAGAAATCTTTTCCTTCCCTAAGGTCATAAAGTTATTGTCCTATTTTCTTGTTTTGGGTTTTACTCTTCATATTTAAGATATCTCCATCTTGGAATTTGTTTTTTTTGTTTTTTTGTATGGTATGAGATAGGAATATAATCCAGGTATACAATTATTTTCTCCTTAAGGGGAAACCAATGTTTAAAGCCCCACTTATTAGATCCTATCACTTTCTGCCTACTGATTTATACAAAATTTCCCAATATGTATCTATTTCTGGGCTCTTGTCTGCTTGTCCATCCTTGAGTTAACCTCAGAGATGAATGCTTTGTTGTTAGGGGACACTGGAATTTTTGAGAAGCATGGTGGTGACTATTCTTTACCATAGAACTGGCAGAAGGCTGTAGGAAACTCCTAACCTTTAGAGGTAAGGTGTACGTAATTAACATCATGGCATAAAGATCAGAGAGGTATTTTGTGCGCTGGGCACACAGAGACCTCTGGTGATGGTGAATAGATCATGATGTCTGTAGAGCTGAGATATAAGAACAGCTGACTAAGGTGTTGTTTGATTTGTGTATAAAAGAAATTGATATCTGGTAAGCAGAAGGCTATGTCAGAGCTATAATGGAAGATCACCACCTTCCATCCCGTTTCCAGTTCTCCATCTATAGTGTTTGAAGGGGAGGTTAGATCCCTTTGAAGAATGAACCTCCAATGCCACCCAGCTATGTAGAGTAAATATTCCTTCTTTCTTGCTCCAAAGACACCTGAAGTCATTTCTCAAGGCAAAGGCCTCTGGGGAGTAAGTAATGCCCAGACTTTCCGAGGAGACATAGGATACCATCTCAGTCCGACCATAAGAGAGCTCATGGAAGCCAGTTAGTCAATGCAGTTATAGGCCAGGATCATCTGGTAGTGGGTCCATCAGGTCCTCAAGCCCACTCTTTGGTAATTTCCACAAGTTCTAAATATATCATTGATGCAGATATATGTAGCTGCTCATGTTGGCTGGAGTGAGAGGTGTTATGATGGAAGTCCCTACAATTTGCATTTCCTGGCAAAAGTAGATAATCAGAAGTAATCAAAGAAAGTAAATCAGAAGAAATGCCACCTCTCATGAAGAATTGCAGAGATATCCATCACCAAAAAAGAACTGAAAGATACAGTGGTGGTACATCATATCTCTATCAACTCATCTAGATCATCACAAGCACCAGATGGATCATGGCAGGTGTGGGTGAACCACTGCAACCTTAATAAAATGGTAACCTTAATCATAGTTCCTTTACTGAAGCAGATCATCACAGCTTCTGGAATTTAGTGAGGAGTTATTTAACAAAATTTCCCTAAGTATGGAGGATCAGAAACTATTTATCTTTCCTTTACAAGGACAGCAGTTTATCTCCACTATCTTGTCTTGGAGCTAGTTAACTCTCCTGCTCTCTATATTTTATCACTTAATTTGGCACTAGATAATAGAAAATTTCATGCACATGTGTATTTCTCTGTGTATGTGTATGGGTGTTTCTTTGGAACTACTAACCATAAAAATATATTTGATAACAATGATTTCCCACTTCATTTCCTAAGTTGCCATCTTTCTGCATATGGGTAGATTAATTGCATCTAGAGCTTTGTAATAAATTGCTCAAATCCTTCTGTTCTCCCACTGCTTCTGTAGATGTTAAACACATGGATTTCAGATGTGAATTTTCCTTTGACGTACAATAGTCTTCAGACATTCTGATTGGAACAAATACTTCTCTATGTTTCCGTTTCATAAAGGAAGGGCATTCTAAAACTCTCCAGCCATTTGAAGCTCTTTTGTACAAAGAAAGGAGTTGAAATGCTGTGGGTCTGGAGACTTTTAGTTGGTTTCAGTGTGCATTTGAGGCCATCGCGACTACTTTATTCAGACGCTGATATTTCTGCTACTGCATTTTACATTCTTTACAAATCTCAAGGCAAAAAGATAATGAAAACCTTTTAGCAAAGTGTTCTTAAACTCCTCTGGGCCTAATTTTATAATAATTACCTGTTAGTATGAACTCAGAACTCAGGCTTTCTTTTAATTGCCTGATGTACCATTTTTATTTCCTGTACCTACTTTGTTAGCCTATCAGGAGTTATGAAACAACACAGAAGAGCTGAGCATTAATAATCTGTTTCCACAGATGGGCTTCTCTCTACTTCATTACCAGACTTGATCTCATATGACTTTCTATAGATTGGCCTGAAAAATCTCTCCTGAATGAATTAGACTCCAATGTTAACTCTGGCTTAGAAAGAAACACACATAAGTTCTCTAAAAGGTACTCATCTAGTAATTGCCCATTTTCACATTTAGAAGTATTAATTTATCTGACTCTCTAGGTGACACCTTTGGGTCTGAGAAAGTCGGAGTGGTAGATGAAGGAAATACATCTTCAAAGACACTGGGCCTAGGCGTAAGAGCCAGCCTTGTAAAGAGATTGTTTAAGATGATGACTCAGAAGACACCAAGAGCAGATGTCAGCAAATTCACAATTCTTCTTAAACCCATAGTGATTATTAATAAGTGTAAGTACAGCAACAACTCCCTGAGAGAAGATGGAAATATCAGAGAGCCAGCGATGGGATAAAATGAACACAAACTTTTTGGCTAGCCCTGACCGCAGACTTCAATCCATCACGTCTTAGCTGTGTGACCTGGGACAAGTTACTGAGCCTCAGTTCCGCCATCTGTAAACCATGAACAGTACCACCTGCGTCAGAGAACTGTGAAACTTAAGTAATGAAGCACGTCTAGTATGAGATCAAGCACAGCATGGTGGTGCACTGAATGTTAGCATTGTTTAATCTATTTGAATAAGAAAGAAATCTCCCAAATTAGAGGGTTAGACAAGAGGATTTCTTATATTCCCCACAGTTCTGTGTTTCTGACTCTATGATTCCAAATGAAGGCAGAAGAATCAGGGAGACGATTCATGCTTGGCTCTTGTGTAGATGTTCAAGTGCCACCAGACGTTCCATCTACCGCCTGGTGCTCGCACAGGCTGTTGGTTTCAGCTGTTACAAAGCAACGTGACCATGCAGTGTATTCACCAGACCACTGGGACAGGACAAGTATTCTAGCTAAGCAAACTTTTCCTGGGTTGGAATTGTAGCCCCTAAATTCAAACTTAACTCCCAGGATATATCCCTTTCCAACATGCCTGAGAACACAGACTAATCAAATCCATATATCTCCTCTCTTAAGGGAGACTCTGCTAAAAACTTTGTAAATACTGCTTTTAACAAACCTTTAAAGTCAAGTTTAACAATAAAATTAGATGCATACTCATAGGAGATGCTGATGGGAAAAATGGTAATGAGATTTTCCCCAGGCCACCTCCTGATGGAAAGTTTTTCATGGTTCTGTTTAGATTTACAATTGTTTTGTTAAAGCCCATTCTGTTTTTCTTATATTGTTTTTGTGGGTTTTTTTTTTTTACAATAAGGGATAAGAAAAATTAGGATAGTATAGCAATTATGTAGTTCTTGAGATTATTTGATGTTTCATTGGATGCCATCTTAGTAACAGCAGTATGTATATTTAAAAGAGCATAGCTTCTCTGTGCCTTATTACATTGGTTTGAAGTCCAATCCGACCACTGCTAGGTATGTGACCTTCCACAAATGCTTAACTTCTCTGACCCTCAGTGCCCTCATTTGCATAAAGATGGAATTAATTCAGAAAGAATAAAATGAAACTATGTAGTAGGTGGTGAAACATTAGTTCTTCCTTCCCATTGCTGCATTTCCTCTCTGTTATCATCATGAGAATCCAACAGTGTTTAATAAAGAATATTGTCTTATCCCACTTCATTTACATTTTTTACAATTTTTTCTTGATTACTTCCATACCCTAATAACACAAAAATGGCAGCAGCAACGAAAGGCAAATAAAGACTAAGGAACTCTTACAGATTAAAGGAAACCAAAGAGACATGACAACAAAATGCACTATGTAAATCTGGATTGCATCCTGAAATATAATGGCCATTAGAAAAATAATTGGCAAAATATAAATAAAATCTGTAGCTGCAATAATGGTATTTTATCATTAATTTCCTGGTTGCAATCATTGTAATGTGGTTACATAGGACAATATCCTTGTTTTCAGTAAATACACACTAAAATATTTAGGGCTAAAGGAATAGCATATGTGCAACTTACTCTCAAATGGTTCAGAAATATGTGTTGTGTGCATACAGCTATATATGTGTGTATATCTATACGTATATCCATGTATACCTACATGTAGTCAATCCTCATTATTCATGGGCTTCATACTTGCAAAATTATTCACTCACTGAAATTTGTAACTACAAAACCAATATTAGTGGTGCTTTTGTCGTCATTCATGCACTTGCTCAGAGCAGTGAAGAATTTGAACCACCCAACACACACTTCCCAGTAGAAGCTGACCAAGAGATGCTCTGCCTTCTTTTATTTTAATTGAAATATAGTTGATTTACAATGTTGTGTTAGTTTCTTACAGCACAGTGATTCAATTATACATGTATATTCTTTTTCATATTCTTTTTCATTATAGGTTATTATAAGCTATTGAATAGAGTTCCCTGTGCTATACAGTAAATCCTTGTTGTTTATCTATTTATTATATAGTAGTGTGTATCTATTAATCCCATACTCCTAATTTATTCTTCCTCCCGCTTTTCCCCTTTAGTAACCATAAGCTGATTTTCTATGTCTGAGCCTGTTTCTGCTTTGCATGTACATTCATTTATATTATTTTTTAGATTCCACATATAAGTGGTATCATGTAATATCTGTCTTTCTTTGTCTGATTTACTTCACTTAGTATGATAATCTTTAGGTTCATCCATGTTGCTGCAAATGGCATTGTTTCATTCCTTTTTAATGCTGAGTAATGTTCCATTGTGTTTTTATGCCACATCTTCTTTATCCATTCAACTGTTGATGGACACTCAATGAGGATTTCCATGTCTTGGCTATTGTGGTGCTATGACCATTGAGGTGCATGTGTCTTTTCAAATTGGAGATTTCTCCAGATATATGCTCAGGAGTGGGATTGCTTGATCAGATGGTGAGCCTATTTTTAGTTTTTAAAGGAATCTCCATACTGTTTTCCATAGTGACTGCACCAATTTACATTCCCACCAACAGTGTAGGAGGGTTCCCTTTTCTCCACACCCTCTGCAGCATTTATTGTTTGTGGACTTTTGAATGATGGGTATTCTGACTGGTATGAGGTGATACCTCACTGTAGTTTTGATTTGCATTTCTCTTATAATTAGCAATATTGAGCATCTTTTCATGTGTCTATTGGCCATCTCGATGTCTTCTCTGGGGAAATGTCCAGTAAGTCTTCTGTTTATTTTTCTGATTGGGTTGTTTGGGTTTTTTTGTTGTGGTTGTCACTGAATTATATGAGCTGCTTATATATTCTGAAAGTTAAGCCCTTGCCGGCCACATCATTTGCAAATATGCTCTGCCTTCTTGTTTCAGCTCTCATACTATAAATAAGTGTTCTGTTCACAGTCATTTTAGTGCCACAGTTTTTGCTTTTTTTGCACACTTCTTTGGTGATTTTGTGGTTTAGAGTGACCCCCAGCACAGAAGTGACATGCTGTTTAGTGTCCCTGAGTGCAAGAAGTCTTTGATGTGCTTGGTGAAGACATATGTTAGATAAGCTCCATTCAGACAAGGGTTGTAGTACTTTTGGCTGTGAGTTCAATGTTAATGAATCAACCGTATGTGTTTTTTAAAGTGTCTTTAAACAGACACAGGCATTAAACAAGGTTTGGTATTGAGCAGTTGAGGGAATATTGTGAGCAGAGGCTCAGAGGAACCTAACCCAGTTTTTCCCCTGGGAGCCCAGTACTTGCTAATTCAGTGTTTGTGTGACTTTATGGAACAATACTGCCACAAATAACATGAATACAGAAAGAGCAATAAAGCAAATGTGGTAAAATGTTGATTTGGGGAATCTGGAAGAAGGAAATACAGAAATTCTTTCTACTATTTTTGTAGCTTTTCTGTTAAGTCTGAATTTCACAATGAAGGGTTTTGTTTGTTTGTTTGCTTTTAAATCTGCATCCTCAGTCCAGAGCTCTATTTCAGGGCCAAGAACAATCTAGAGTCACTGGGAAAATGGTTAGAGTCTATGTCAAGTTGTAGGATGCTGAGAGGCAGGTGTCCCTTTACTCAGGGGGCCATGAGCAGCATAATTAGGAGGGTATAATCTTGTCCAAAGAAGAGATACAAGAGGTGTGTAGAGCCCTGAATGTGAGAAGAACCATAGGGGTCAGAAGCCACTCAGATTTGCAGGGAATTGGGAAGCAAGGGATGAGATGGCTTAGAGCAAGGACTTCTGGTTTAAAACTTTAAATAGTTTAAGGTCATTGGAGATTCTACTCTGAGGGATATTGCTTCCATTGTGTTGGGTCAGCCTGATAGCTTTCAATGCAGCAGTCAGGACCAGGCACTTCCTTCCTCTGCACTAATATTCATCTTTTCTCAACATTGTAATTCTTCTAGAGCCATTTGTCAGAACTTCTTCTGACTAAAAATGAGGTTAAAAAAAATAATGGACGAGCAACAACAAAAACCGTCCGTTCCATCTGAAGAAAAATGTTTATTTGTGTACTGAAATTGATATATGTGTTTAATTGGTTGGAGTGGATTTGGGAGTGGCTTTTTGCTTGTTTGTTCAGGAAATAAGTACAAGTAACAATATATCTTGGACACATTCTTAAGTGTATCTGTTATTAGAGTGTAACATACATACACAAAAGGGTGCATAAATCATAAATACACAGCTTAATAATTTTGCACAAAGTGATCAACAGAGAACATCCTCATTTCTGCAATAGTCATCATATTCTCTCCCATTTTCCATGTCCCCCAGCACTCTGCTATCCCAACTTCCATAAATTAGTTTTGCCTATTTTTTAAGTTTATATAAATGACATTATACTATATGTATTCTTTCTTACCTGGTTTCTTTTATTTAATATTGTCCTTATGAGAGTCATCTATGGTTTTCCATGTAACAGTGGTTTGTTCTTTCTCATTGATATATAGTATTCCATTGTTTGAAGATATAAACATTTATTTTTGTAGTCCACTACTGATGGATATTTGGGTTGTTTCCAGTTTGGGGCTATTGTAAATAGTACTATTAAGTATATTCTTGCATTGTGTCTTGGTACACATCTGTACACAAGACTGATATGTAGTTGTGAAACTCCCAGGTATATGTATGTTTAGTATTCAGCTTTAATCTGTTTTCATGATATAAATTTCATCAACTTATACCTTCACCAGTAGTATATGACAACTATCCTGGACAATTTTTTATTGTTGCTTTCTGTCTTTATTTGATCATATTCAGAGAACATGATCTGAAAAAACTACTTTTGGAAAGGCAAATTTGGGTCATGACCAAGTTCATAAACAACCATCTAAAATATTCTGTAGATGTCAAAGAAAAACTGTAAAGTCTGTCTATTTACTTATACATACAGTCACAAAATTGAGACCCGAGTAACTTCGGAGAGCTAGGATATCCTGGATACAAAAGCAATATCATACAAATGTCAGTGTTCCCCAAATTAATATATACATTTAATACATTTCCGATTAAATTACAATAAAGGGTTTTTAGTAAAGTAACAATTATATTTCATATTTCATTCCCTGAGGCAATTATGAAAAACTGAAAATTAAACTTAAGTAAAGGGAAACTTTTCCTACTAAATGCAATGCAATACTACTGAGTAACTCTAATCTTAATAGAATATGCTGGCATAGGAATAGTCATATAGGAGAATATTGAGTCTAGAAATGTATCTAAGTACATATGAATTTTAAATATAATAAATATGATTTTATAATATATTGGATAAAGTACACTTTATTTGATTACTATCCATCTGGAAAAATAAAATCATATCATATTTGATAACACACAAAAAATAAATCACACAGTAATTTTAAACTAAATGTCAAAAAATAAGTATACTGGTAGAATATTTAAGAGATATTTGTGTAACTTTAAGAAAAGCAGATAGAGGTAACTTTAGAACATTCTGGACCTCAGAAACCATAAAAGAATTATCAACAGATTTGAATACATAAAAATTAAAACTTCTTGTCAAAATTCAGAAATAGGCTGAGAGAAAATATCTTCAATATATATGACAAAACTTGTAAAAGAAATTGGCTGGATAAATTTCATTTTAAAACTTAACATTACTCAACGTATAAAAAGAGTGCACTAGATCTATACACATTGACCTGGAAAATAGCCATATATTTTAAGAAAGAAAAAAAATGTGAATTCTGGGAAGATAATGGCAATAGTACAGCTTTTGGATCTTTCTAAATTCTCACATTAAAACAGTCAAAGTAACTAGAGAGCAAAAACAGAATGTTTACAAAAAAGATTGCTAACAACATAGCACTATGCACCCCCAAATACAAACAGAGGCAAACCACCAATAGCCACAAGATCTAAATGTTATTGATGTTGCTATGAGAGAAAGCAGAGGGAAGCAAGAATGCACCTGACTAACCCAAGAATAGAATAAGACAGAACAGTCACCTTGAACTTTGGCAGGCCAATGTGAGAACAGTAGCTACATCTCAGAGGAATTCTGTACCCTATAGTAGTGCATAAGAACAAAGAGCCACAGTAAATCCCAAAGAGTTTGGAGCAGTCTAGCCCCTGTGAACCCTTGAAACTGAATTAACAGGGCTCCTTTTAGGACAGGGCCATGCAATAAGGAAAAACTGATGGAAGCAAAATAAAAACTGAGGAGGACAGGAATAAGAGTGACAGAGGAAAGAGAAGATGCAAATAAAATTGGGCAAAGTGAATAAATCCAGGAAATCTTAGAAAGCAATATGCCATGTTTTTACACTACAAAAAAACAAACAGAAAAGGCAGAAATCTATATGAATCAAGCTCCTTCTAAAAAGTCAGAGGAACTAAAATTGTATTAAAATGATTAACATAAAAGTATTGAAATCAAATCCCTTACAAAATTACTCCAGAAAAATATAATAGCCAGAATGACATCTCTACAGACAATAAAAACATAGGAGAAAGACAAATAAAAAAGAGAGAAAAAAATGTAAGGTACAAAATATAGAAAATAATGTAACTTAAAATTATAAAAATTCTTTACTGAGATGACAGAATTCAAGAATCAGAAATAAGAGATAGAATTATTTTAGAGATCAAGACTATATAGAAGGAAAACAGGAGTAAATAAACACAGCAAATATTGGTTCAAAAAATAAATGAAAGGAGGAAGAGTTTTGTAAGCCAAAAGGAAACAAGAAAAGAAATAAAAGTATTTCAGACAGTGATATAATTAAAGATAGGCAAAAAAAAAATCCAATATATGGATAACAGGAGTCCTAACAAAAGAAATCAACATAACAAAACTAAAAGTTTATGGAAACTTTCCTAAAGTTATAATAAAATCTCCTTTGGAACTATGTATTGAAAGAGCATAATGTGTACTTGAGTTTATACACTCAGAACAACAGATATTTTAATTAAATTAGTAGATTATAAAGGAAAATGAAAAGCCTTTAGTGTTCAGGAGAAAATAACACATGACTTGTGAGTATATTGTCATCAGACTTTTTGACATCATATCTTTACGTCAGAAGAAAATAAATATATTTAATGTATTCAAAGAAAGAAAATATGAACAAAACATTTTTCTATCCAGTGAAACAGGTCCTTAAAAATAGAGCACAGATTTTATCAATACGTGAGAATTTCAGGGAATATTGTTCCCATGAGTCCTTCTTAAGAAATCTACTAGAAAAAAAAAAGAAATCTACTAGAAAAGTACCTTAAAGCAACTAAAATGACCAAAGAGACATTTACATAAAGATCAGTGACAAGAAGTAAGTGTATAAGTATATACAGAACTAATTCTAAATGAGGATTAGAAAAGAGATGATAGAATCTCACATGTAGATGTATTACAACTAGAAAAAGAGAGAGGGAGATAGCAGTTATAAAAACTTTTATAGTTACTTTTAACGATTTTCAATAGTAATGATTAGTGGTAGTAATATTAGTATTGTTATAAAACTCATATATGCAAATATAGTAAAACAAATGAGTCATTATGGGATATTTTAATTGTAACATTTCCTATGACTTCACAGGATTCTCAGAATGTAAGAATGGACATAGCAGTGTAATACAGACTAGGTTAAATAAAAACCCTGTTGTTCTGAATTTGAATTGGAAGTATCATTAATACACAAGGTTTTTTTTAAACAGAGAGAGATTGTATGCGCCCTAACTGTCCACTGAAGAGGTCTAGAAACAATGGTCAATCCAATAGCAATGAGCATCGACAGAGCCCAGATTGTTGTCTTGAAATACTATTTCTCAATAAAAACAGAGAAGTTGTGCTTCCTGGAGAAATAACTGATTCTGATTTGTGAAAGGAAATAAATGACATGGGCATATAATATCTTGACATACTGGATGACATGGAACTATTAGAAACAGTTACAATTATATCAAAAAATTCAGGAGCCAACTTGAAGGAGAGTCTACTATCCAAAAGATAGAAATTTTGAATTTCAGTAAGAAAAAGAATTGCAATGAATTAAAACTCAACAAACATTTAAATACATTATTTCATAATGATATTTTCCTTTTCTTGTCTTATTGCATTAGCTAGGACTTACAGAACAATCTTGAAAAGGAATAATAAGAGCATTTTTCCTGATCTTAGTAGGAAAGATTCAAGTTTCTCACCCTTAGCTGTAGGTTTTTTGTAAACATTCTTTATCAAGTTGAGGAAATTCTCCTCTGCTCCTAGTTGTTGAGTTTTTATCGTGAATGAGTGTTGGATTTTGTCAAATGTGTTTTCTGCATATATTGATATGATTATGTGATTTTTTTTCCTTTTTAACCTGTTGATGTGATGGATTACATTAATTGATTTTCAAATGTTGAAACAGCCTTGGCTCCCTGAGATAAATTTCATTTAGTTGTGGTGTATAATTCTCTTTATATATTGTTGGACTTGATTTGCTAATATTTTATTAAGAACTTTTGTGTATATGTTCATGAAAGACATTTGTCTGCAGTTTTCTTGTAATGTCTTTGTCTGGTTTTGGTATTAGGGTAATGCTGACCTCATATAATATTGGAAATATTCTCTCTGCTTCAGTCTTCTGAAAGAGATTGTAGAGAGTTAGTAAAGTTTCTTTCCTAAATGTTTATAGAATTCACCAGTCTGGTGTTTTCAGCTTGGGAAGGTTATTAGTTATTAATCAAAATTATATATTCTTAAAAAGTATTCAGTCATCTTCTGAGGATGACTGGAAACCAATCCATTATCTTGAAAACTGGATAAATTAAAAGACAAAATTAAGCATTTATCCTGCCTTTCCAATATAAACTATACCCATGGATAGTTAAATAGTAAATATGAGGGTTGTCTTCTTATGAAAGGATATATAATTAAATAAATAAAATTATAAATGAAATAGTAAAATAACAATATCATCATTTTGAGAACAAAGACTTTAGGTAACAGCAAACTAAGTTCATAACAGATCAGAAAACAATTACAAACTCTGGATATAATACAAAAAGCAACTGCTTAAAAGCACTGTTAAATGAACCAGAGCTGGCAGATTCAGGTGGGGAATCCATGTTCAGGAGAGAAATTGTATGTATTGGGTTGCTGTTTGCATGAATTTATCTGAGAGCTAGACACGTTCAGCACAGTTTTATTCATAATAGCCAAAAACTGTAAACAACTTAAATGTCCATCAACTGGTAAACGGATTAATACATTGGTGTTAAATCCATTCAGTGGAATACTACTGTATAATAATAAAAGAACAAACTACTGATCCATACAGAAGCAGAAGTGAATCTCAAAGCATCGTGTAATGTGAAAGAATACAGACACAAAAGATATATTGTATGAGACTGTTAATTTGAAATTATAGAAAAGGCAGAACTATAGTGATGAAAAGGTTAATGGTTTTCAAGAAATAGTGGATGGGCAGAGAAGTTTGACTACAAAGAGGTGTAGGCAACTTTTGGAGTGATGGAAATATTCAATACCATTTTGTGATAGTTTTTTAACTATATATATTTATTAAAACACATCAAATATTACATTTAAAATGGATGAATTTTATTGTATATAAATTATACCATAATAAAACTGATTTAAGAATAGAACAAAAGCTGGAATTTAAGTGCCTCCTGCTGAAGAAACTCAAAACCACTAACATTCTTGACAAAGTTATTGGATGTAGGTCTGATCAAGCCTCTGGATCCAGCTGCCAATTAGATGGCAAATGACTGTGTTATTTTCAGTTAGACAGCAATGATTATATGTTAAACTGCACCAGCATTATGAAATCAGCGAGATTATGGACACTCTACAGGTGAAATGGCCAGAATGCTTCAACAAATGTTTTCTATGGATTTAAAAGATAAATCAAATTGAAAAAAAAAAGTATGCTTGGTCAATAGTGCCTAGGTACTCTCACTTGGGTGATAAAGGCACAAAGCAGAATTCCAGTTTCCAGTCCAGCATGTAAGAAGCTTAGAAGTTACCATTCCACCCTAATAACAGAGAGTAGAAAGCTAAGCTGAAAAATCAACAACTCTTCTCAGATCCATTGGAGAAGTGAAGTCACAGGGCAAACTGCTGCCTCCAAAACTGGAGAGACAGACAGTCAGACACAAAGAATCACAACTTACTGAAGCAGAAACACATGAGCAGAAAAGTCCAGAGAAACCAATGCTAGCATAGGAAACTGATCTATAAATGACATTGCTGGAGGCTCAGTGTGGGCAACTCTGAGAGTTAAAAACTCCAGAGGAACCCAGTCACAGGGGTCTCCCACACTTTTGTGAATGTCACCTTCAGGAGCTCTATGAGGTCCTCCATAAATATCAGAGAAAAATCCCCCTGTGCTTACAGCCACAGGAGGGTAAAAGTAATAACCTTGAAATATGCCAGGGCATTATTTTCTTCTGAACAAGGCCTGCCCTCAGGAGAAACTGTTTTACCCAAGCATAACCTGCAGAATTTTATCAGAACCTAACTGACCTGGGGGAAGGGAAATGCCCAACTCCAGCCCCCTCTGGCCATCCTGTCCCACCTAAGGGAGGAAAAGCCACTGAGAAGCCCTGGTGAAATTTACATTTCACGGGAACAGACCCACTAAAAATTGAGACTTAATAACAAGACTAGCCAAGTTTTCTCTCCCCCTACACCTTGGTACGACATCAGTAAAGGCTATTTATCATAATTCTTTTTATTCAGTAAAACATGATCAACTTTCAAGAAAAAAATTACAAGCCATACTAAAAAACACAAGCACAGTTAAAACGATTGAACAAGTACTAGAGCAGAGTCACATATGGCAGGAATGTTAGAATTTTTGACCATAATTTTTTAACTGTGATTAGTACGCTAAGTGCTTTCATGGGGAAAGCACACAGCATGCAATAACAAACAGATAATGTAAGCAGAGAGATGGAAATCCTACTGAGGACCCCAAGAAGAAATGCTAAAATTTAAAAAACACAAGAACATACACGGAGAATGTCTTTAATGAGCTTGTTAGTAGATTGGGCATAACTAAGGAAAGAATCTTCAGACTTGAGGATATAATACAAATGTTCAAAACTGAAAAGCAAAGAGAAAAAAAAATACTGAAAAACAAAACAGAATAGGTTACCAAGAACTGTGGGACAACTACAAAATGCATAACACATGTTTATCGGAAATACTAGAGAAGAAAGAGAAAGAGAAGAGAGGTAATACTTGAAACAATGATGACTGAGATTTTTCCCAAGTTAATATCAGGCACCATCCACAGATTCAAGAAGTTCAGAGAATAACAGGCATGTTAAATGCAAAGAAAACTTCACCTACGCAAATCATATTCAAACTATGGAAAATCAGTGATAAAGAAAACATCTTGGAAAAAGAGGAAAACGTATTTTACTTATAAAGGAGAAAAGATAAGAATTACATCTGATTCTGCTCAGAAAGCATGCAAGCAAAATGAGAGTGAAGTGAAATATTTAACGTTTTGAGAGAAAAAAAAGAAACCCTACCAAATTAGAAATTTTCCTTCTGTGAAATGATCTTTCCTGTGAAATTATCCTCTAAAAGTGAAAGAGAAATAAAGACTTTCTCAAACAAAAATTGAGAAAATTTGTTGCCAATAGATCTGCCTTACCAAAAATATTTAAAGAAGCTCTTCAGAGAGAAGAAAAATGATATAAATCAGAAACTTGGATCTACATTAAGAGTATTAGAAAGGAATCAGTAAAGATACCTTGGACTGAATTGTGTCCCTGTAAAATTCATAGGTTGAAGCCCTAACCTCCCATATGACTGTATTTGGAGATAGAAGTTTGAGGAGTTAATTAAGGTTAAATGAGATCATGAGTGTGGGGGTCTTAATCTGATAGGGACTGATGGCCTTATAAGAAGAGGAAGACATTCCCTTCCTCTCCCCTCCCCCTCCCTCCCTCTCCCTCTCTCTCTCCATGCATGCATTGAGAAAAGGCCATGTCAGCATACACTGAGAAGTTGGCAATCTACAAGTTAGTGAGAGAGCTCTCACCAGAAACCGAACTGGTGGGTTGAAGCAGAGGGAATACTTCCTAACTCATTCTATGAGGCCAAAAGTACCCTGATACCAATACCAGATAAAGACATTCCAAGAAAAGAAAACTACAGACCAATATTTCTCATGGGATATCTCTTTTGCACATATATGCAAAAATTCTTAACAAAAT
This sequence comes from Vicugna pacos, assembly GCF_048564905.1. Classification (NCBI taxonomy): domain Eukaryota; kingdom Metazoa; phylum Chordata; class Mammalia; order Artiodactyla; family Camelidae; genus Vicugna; species Vicugna pacos. The sequence continues at coordinate 15,978,453 of NC_132988.1, forward strand.
ATTAGCAAATCAAATTCAACAATGTATAAAAAGAATTATACACCATGATAAACTGTTATAAAATTATACACATGAGATAGATAAAATGGGATTTATTCCAGGGACGAAAGGCTGGCTCAACACATGAAAATAAATTAATTTAAATCAACACATCAACAGGGTAAAGAAAAAAATCAGATGATCATATCAATAGATGGAGGAAAAGCATTTGATTAAATCCAACACTCATTCATGATAACATCTCTCAGAAGACCAGGAATAGAGGAGAATTCCTCAACTTGATAAAGAATGTCTATTAAAAAACTACAGCTCATGGTGAGAAACTTGAAGCTTTCCCACTAAGATCATGAAGAGGGCAAGTTTGTCCCCTCTGACTACTGCTTTTCAATATCGCACTATAATTCCTAGCTAATGCAATAAGAAAAGAAAAGTGATTACCTTAAGAGTCAGAATACTGGTTACCACGGAAGGGAGAGGGGAAATCTTGTTAGAATGGGCTATGGCAGCAAAGTTCTGTTTTTCACATGCATTGTAGTTACCAGGTATTCATCTTATAAATGATTCACTAAGATTAAGGTTCTCCAAACATGATCACGGATCCATAGCATTAACATCACTTGGGAACTTGATAGAAATGCAACTCTTCAGATCCCAGCCCAACTTCTTCTGTCAGACTAGTTTGAACTATTTCCAATAAACACCATCCTGGCTGGCACGTATGTCATTCCTTTATCTTCTCTCAGCTACTTTTACATGAATTCCTCAGAGATTAAAATTGAAGACTGAATCAGAGACTGTCAAGAGGGGACCCAGCAATCTGTGCTTTGACAAGCCCTCTAGGTTTGCAGGTGTGTACTAAAGTCTGAGAACCACTGTATTGAGCTCCATACTTGTTCTGTGTGGTTTGCTGATTCTATGTTTTATTTTATAATAAGAAGCTTAAAATATTTTTAAGTGGCAGAGTAATGTGTTTTTTGAAAAGAGACACATATTTGAAAGTTGTTACTAGAGTAGATCTTAAAATTTTTCATCACAAGAAAAGAAATCATAACCATGTGTAGTGATAGATGTTAACTAGACTTACTGTGATGATCATTTCACATTATATACAAGTATTGAATCATTACATTGTACAATTAAAACTAATATAATGTTATATGTCAATTATATCTCAATTTTTAAAAAGGCAATGAGGAACTTTTATTACATATGTAGATCTAATTTTTATATACTTATATGATAACAGTACGTAGTAACATACATCAAGTCCTTAGCATTGATTAACTCAGGAAATGGAATTAAAAGAGAGTTTAACTTTAAATTTTTATTGCTGATTTATTAATTTGATTTGATATTGCTATTGTATCTTACAAGAACTAAAATGTTAAAAGGTTAAAAACACAAAAATTAAAACTTTAACTTACACATTTTCTAAACTGTATTTCCTGGAGGACTAGTGTCCCACTACAAGTTAACAGGTGTTCCAATTAAAATGTTTAATTGTCAAATAAAGTATAAAGAATATCTTAGAACTTCAAAATGCAAATTAGTATTTTAAATATTGTAAAAATTCCCACATATGTTTAACATCACTCAGTTTTCCCCCAAATTTTTAAACTATGAAAACTTTCTTCCTGAAATTCCTAGTAACACCTAGTAGCTGTGGTGTGCTGAAGCCAGCTTGCACAGAGACACAGTTGTACACATTTCTTTCCAACCGTGGGTTCAGTAACATTGGGTTGGTAGCTTGAAATCAGCCATGGAAGTAATATTCACACTATGGAAATCAGCAAACACTGTAAGTCAAGTCTCCATCTACTATATCCAAATTGGAAGGGAAGAGGTAAAATTGTCACTATATGCAGATAACATGATACCCTATATATAAAACTCTAAAAACTCCACACGAAAACTATTAGAACTAATAAATGAATTCAGCAAGCTAATAGGATACAAGATCAATATACAAAAATCGGTTGAAATATCAGAAAGAGAAAGCAAAGAAAATCCCATTTTAAATGGCATCAAAAATATCTAGGAATAAAATTGATCAGGGAGGTGGAGGACTTACACACTGACAACTATAAAACATCAGCAAAGGAAATTGAAGATGATTCAAATAAATGAAGATATCCCATGCTCTTGGATTGGAACAATTAATATTGTTAAAATAGTCATACTAGCCAAAGCAATAGACAGATTTAATGAGATCCCTATCAAATTACCCACGCCAGTTTTCATAGAACGAGAACAGATAATACTAAAATGTATGTAGAATCACAAAAGACCCAGCATCGCTAAAGCAATCCTGAGGAAAAGAACAAAGCTGGAAGCACAGCCCTCCCAGGCTTCGGACAATCTTACAGAGCTACAGTAACCAAAACAGCAGGGTGTTGGCACAAAAACAGACAATGGGACAGAATAGAGAGCCCAGAAGGAAACCACACACCTCTGGTCAAAAAAATCTTCAACAAAGGAGGCAAGAACATACAACGGAGAAAAAGTCTCTTCAGCAAGTGGTGTTGGGAAAACTGGACAGCTGCATGTAAACCAATGAAGCTGGAACATTCCCTCACTATACACAAAAATAGACTCCCAGTGACTTAAAGACTTAAATATAAAACATGACACCTTAAAACATTAGAACATAGGCAAAACATTCTCAGATATAAATTGTAGTAATATTTTCTTAGCTCAGTCTCCCAAGGCAAAAGAAACAAAAGCAAAAATCAACAAATGACACCTGAACTTACAAGCTTTTGCACAACAAGAGAAACCATAAACAAAACAAAAAGACATCCTACAGACCAGGAGAAAACATTTGCAAATGATACGACTGGCAAGGGCTTAATTTCCAAAATATACAGACAGCTCATACAACTCAATATCAAAAAACAAACAACCCAATCAAAAAAATGGACAAAAGACCTAAATAGACATTTCTCCAAAGATACACAGATGGACAACAGGCACATGAAAAGATGCTCAATATCATTATCAGATGTAGCAAATCAAAGCTACACTGAGGTATCACTTCACGCTGGTCAGAATGGCCATCATTAAAAAGTAACAAAAGCTGGAGAGGGTGTGGAGAAAAGGGAACCCTCCTACACTGCTGGTGGGAATGTAAATTGGTGCAGCCACTATGGAAAACAGTACAGAGGTTCCTTAAAAAACTATAATTAGAGTTATCATATGACCCAGCAATCCCACTTCTGGGCATACATCTGGAAAGGATGAAAACTCTAATTTTAAAAGATACATGGACCCCAGTGTTCACAGCAGCAGTATTCACAATAGCCAAGACAGGGAAGCAACCTAAGTGTCCATCGACAGATGACTGGATAAAGACGATGTGGTATATATACATAATAGTATTACTATTACTCAGCCATAAAAAAGAATGAACTGTTACTATTTGCAGCAACATGGATGAACCTAGAGATGATCATACAAAGTGAAGTAAGTCAGAGAAAGACAAATATTATATGATATCACTTATCTGTGGAGTCTAAAAAAATAATACAAATCAGCTTTTGTACAAAACAGAAACAGACTCACAGACATAGAAAAGAAATGTATGGTTATCAAAGGAGAAAGGGGTTAAGGATAAATTGGGTGTATGGGATTAACAGATACACACCATTGTATATAAAATCGTTAAACAAGAATTTACTTTGTAGCACAGGGAACTATATTCAATATCTTGTAATAATCTATAATGGAAAATAATCTGAATAAGAATAGATGATAGATAGATAGATAGATAGATAGATAGATAGATAGATAGATAGATAGATAGAGAAACTGAATCACTTTGCTATACACCTGAAACTAACAAAATTATAAATCAAGTATAGTTTAATAAAAAAAATGTATAAAGACTCCATCTACCTCCAGAGCCAGTTGTTCAACATTTTCCAGCACACCATTCTAGCAGACTACATTTCATAAGAAACCGGGAAATTCTGCTTTACATTTCTCCCTTTAATTGGAATCTGGTTGTCCTTAATCATTTTAAATGTGTTATATTCTTCATTTATAATCCATAAGCAAATAAAAATTTTAGTACTCCTGGCATACTAAAATTGATTGATAAAAATGTTTTAAAGCACTAAAAAGAAGGTTGAGAAAAAGTAGACACTGAGTAAAAGAAGTTGAAAGGCACCTCCTGCCCTGTTGCTGTAATGGTGTAGAAATCTGAGGGTAGAACAAGACGTTTCTCATATTTTCAAAGCAGCAAGAAAAGACAATGTTAAATTTTTCTGTTTATGTGACAGTGCGTTTCTTAGGCAGTATAAAGTTCTAAGTACTTTTTCCTCCAATTGCAACCACTGCCAATCTCATCATGTAGAAATAGCTCCAACTCCTCACAGGACAGTGTATGCAAGCAGTTCTAGATTTGTGTATTTTGGGCAGAGATGACCCGTGTCCTAAAGAACTTCGTCACATCCACGTGGAATTCATTAGTCAGTGACTTCCTCTGTCAGACTAGTCTGTGATACGTTTCCAGTAAACCATCCTGGCTGGCGCGTACGTCATTCCTTTATCCTCTCTCAGCTACTTTTACACGGACTCCTCAGAGATGAAACCTTAGGACACCCGCAGAGGAGTGGGACAGGGGCCAGTGGTTGGAGATTTTTGAACAGGTGGTGGCGAGCAAGACTGTTACAATAACATCAGTAGAGCTCATCTTTACAATGGAAGGCTCACATTATTCTTTAACCTTATAACAAAAGGGACAGATATTATATAACCAAAGTCCCCCTTGCTGTGCCTGGGTTGCTGGCAGCCGCCCTCCTCAAACAGAATTAGAACACACCACACAGATCAACTATGGAACACGCGTCTATGGAAGCAGAAGTGGGAATCCCAGCAGCGGGACAACAAACCCCGTTGCCCAGCAACCCTGTGGCCATGTGCTGTACAGTAACACTGAGCCCAGCCCTTGAAGCAGGACTCCAATTCCTCATCCATGGAGTCATGCATACCAGAATTACAGGCTTGCATGCCATAGGCTTCTGAGCAAAGGAGGCAACTCCGATTGTGAATTGGACCGTGGGCTTTCCTCACAGGCAGTGGTAGAAACAGACCATGAGCTCAAATAGAATTCTCATCGCTACCTGACTGCTCCAGGAATGATGCAGAGCCCTGTACTGATGGGTCGTAGATCACAGGGAGAACAGATACAAAGCATGTGACCAGGTTGATAATAGCATTCACGTCATCATTCTACCATCTTAATCTATAAGAAACTACATCAAATTTACATTTAATTAGTGGGGGTGTTAAATAAGCAGTTGAGTTTATACAATCAATCCACTGCTTGATAGACACAGGCGTTCGCATGTGTGCCACAGAAACTAGGGAGATGAGAACTCATTCCAAAAAGTCTAGCCTGCTTCTAGTCATTTCCTCTGCTGTTGGAACATCTCGGACTTGTCAAAGCTCCATTTGTTTTCTGTAATTATTCTGGATGTCTGCATGCTGACAGGTGAGCATCAAACAATCTTTTCAGGCTTATGTGAGAAGCATACATCATTCTTACTTCCTAATGAGACCCACGGGGGTTGAGGATTCTCTAAGGAGCTCTCTGGACTTATGTTACGTTCTTGATCACTACCATTTGCTTTCAAATTTAACTTTTATATGACTATTAAAAACGTAGCTAGCCACATCCAAATTTCAGATGAAAGAGAATGTTCTAATTCTCAGTGATATTTTGTGCTCATTATAATAGCTACCACTTGCTGTGCATTTTTTCCAGGTGCTTTACAGTATTTGATAGATTTCCTATAACAACCCTACAGAGTAGATAGCTTACAGATAAGTATACTTAAATTCAGAAAAATAAATAAATAACTGGCCTAGGAATGTCGAATTAGCAAGAGGGAGCTAAGATTTAAACTGTCTTCCTACAAAGTTGTTGGGTGTTCCCACTTCAGCATTCTCCCTCAACATGACTCCATATTCACTGCTCATCTTCATGCTGGCTTCTTTGATTTCTTGGTCAGCAAGGCATCAGCAGTGTGTTCTAACCATTCTTGTGAAAATCAAGAACAAGAAAATGAGTATCCTGGTTTGTTTCTTACAGGGTATTCCTGGTGGGAACAAACCCAGTGAAAAATGTCTGAACTGCCTCTCAGATTCCCCTCCGAGTGTGTCGTTCTGAGCAAGACAGCCATGGCCGCGTTGCAAATGAGACGAGCTGACTTTTTGTGCTGTCTCGGTGAGATGTGCCCTGGCACTCACATTTCCTGGCCCTTAACTTGATGAATGTTGGCAGAGCACGGTGACTACTGCTTGCAGGAGTCTTAATGAATGATTGCATTCTGATTGACTTCTAGCCCAGACAAAATGCTGAATAGACTCACTTTCAATACCCAGTGGCTCTTCCATTACTGCCTGGCTGGGTTTTACATGTAGACCAAAGTCCCGAATAAATTTAAGGTTAAATTAGTCACAAAAATGCAAACTGTCCAGCATCACTTCTGGCTTGTAGTTGTAGAGAGATATCAGGATAAAAAGTGTACCTACCTCTCAGTTTTGTTGGGAATTGAAAACTACCGTAAAAAATTTTTTCAAGTCTTAAAAAGGAAAAGATAATAGGTGTAAATTTACAATCCTAGGTCGACCCTGTGTGCCTCAAAATTGATATCCTGATAAAACTAAAACAAAACGAATATGAATTTTTCTGGGTAATCACAATTTTGTGTCATTAATAGTTTGTTTTTCAAACCATTCCTCCTAAGGGGTAAAATGTTTCTCCATCTTTCTTAGGTATGTCTACACAATAGTAGTAAGATGTGACACCAAGATCCTAATAAAAACTCAAGGGGAGGAGGGACTGAGTAAAAGCACCAGGCTGGACTTCATGTATCTACATCAACAGAGCAGGTGGAGGAGTGCTGCAGAGAGCTCTGGATTTTATCTGTGTCCTGCGGTAAGTAATTTTCATCTTTCTGGGTCTCAGTTTCCCCATCTATAGATTGGCATTAGTAGTATCACTTTTTCAGAGCAATGTTATGAAAGTTAAATAAGGTGATGATTGTGAAAATATTTACTCATATACAGAGTTCTATACAAATACTAAACTGTGTTAATATGGTAGAGAAGAGTGATTATGTGGCTGATGCTCCTGTTTTTCAGTCATGCTTGGTGTTTTGTAGGTCTTGGGGAAGGAAAACGTTAGAAACATGTACTCGTTTATAGGTACCACTTATGCAATGTCAAAAAACAAAAGAACAATTCAGAAAATGTACTTTTCAAAGCATTCTCTTCTACGCATTCATTTAGCAATTCTCTCCTTGCTCTTTCTTATCTAAATTTTTTTCATCATGAGTAATAAATCCTTAATGAAAAATTTTTAAATATACAAAAAAGAGCATGAAAAATTACCTGTAACACCACCAAGATATAACCACTGTTAACATTTAGTTATTTATTTTTAGACATTTTTCTATACACTTCTATTTTTAACCAAAAAAAGAGAACCATGCTGTTTATTGAATTTTTAAATAATTTGTTTTGTAATAGTAATAAATATTATTCTTATTTTCCTTTTCCTTATGTCAATCAATTTTCTTCAAAAATATTACAGATATTCTCAATTACAGTATTATAATGTATGGTAAAAATAATTTGTCTAACCATTTCTCTGCTAATGAATATATTATTTACATTGTTTTTCTATTCAAAGAATTCTGCATTTAATGTGCACATATATAAATCTTTGTTCAATCTGTCTCCAAGTGTTGACAATATTCTGACAAAGAATATGAGCCTCTCCAAGGCTCTTGAAAGATATGGCCAAGTTGTTTTTCTCATAAATTGTATCCATTTACATATCTATCAGCCATGAGATGGTCTATCTCAACACACACTGGTTAATGTTGGCTATTATATTTTCAAAAAGTACTTTATCACTTGATAGCTAGAAAAAGGTATCTTATTTTATTTTATTTTATTTCTAATGATATTGGGATGAAGTGTTTATATTCTTAACAATTTATTTGTCTAATTGATCTATCATGGTAATTAAAATCTCTTACGATAACTGAATTTTGCTAAAGCTACTTTAAATTTCAAAAGGTTTCATCTTATCTGCTCCTGATACAGTATTATTCCATGCATGAGGATTTTTGAGTGTTTTTATCTTTGTTACTAGTTTTGCTATCTTTTGATTAAAATGACCCTCCTTAAAGCATTTAATGTTTTTGCTTTAAATTCTGCCTTATGTAATACTAACATTGCTTCCTTTTGGCTTATATTTGCCCTGAATTTATTTGCCAATGTTTCCAAATATATGTTTAGGGTGAGGAAATTATAAATAGCACACCACTGGATTTGTTCTTTCATTGAGATGTTTAACTAATATACATTTTATTAATCTAATATTTCATCATGTTTCTATCAATATGCATTTTCTTTTTATTTCTTTAAGATATTTGCTTGCTGGTTTTTCCCTATTTATTTTTACTAAATAGAGGTTTGGTTTGGGGAGAGGGGCGGGTTGCTGTTGTTTATAATCTTTACTTTGAAAAGAGAGTCTACGCTTGTTTCTTAAGTAACTAGCTTAAATTTTCCTGAGAGTCATAAAAGCATATTAACGTAACCATAGAGTTAAGGGCAAAGTAATCATTTGTTAATGGCCACTGAAGAATAAAACACGTCATGCCTTTTGTTTTTAAATACTCTCCGATTTTTAGATTTTATTTTAATTTAAGATATGGATGTATTTTTCCTTCTTTAATGTCTTATACAACAGGATGTATTTTAAAGGGAAACCAGATTTTGTAACCCACGTTGCATTTTAAAAATTATTAGGCTAATGACTTGGTCTAATAATTTTTACTAATAATTAAGACTGGTGGCCCTTGGCAACCACCATTTCCCTTCAGATCATTGACACAGTTTGTATTATCATAACTCAGGTTTTCAAATTATTTTTTGACGTTGCCTGGATAGCATATTTTTAATCCATCAATCAAATAATGGCTTTCTGTTGCCTTTGCACATTGATAACTTGACTGGGTATAAAATTCTTTCAAAGTGCTGTAATAAAACAGCAACAATGAGAAGAGGAAGGAGTAGAAGGAGGGGGAGGGGAAGAGTGGAGAGAGGAGAAAAGGAGGATGAGGAAGAGGAGGGAAGCAGAAGAAAAAGAACATATATTATGCTTATCTCAGGTACGCTTCTAAATACTTTAAATATACTAATTCATCTAATCCTAACAATGACCATAAGAAAGTGTATTTATTATCTGCATTGCATTATTGATGAAAATGAAACACAAAGAGGGTAAGGACGTTGCCACAGCTCAAATAACTAATATTCGGCCAAGCCAGGTTTTGAAACCAGGCAGTCTGTCTCCAACCTCTCCATGATCTCAACTGTTAACCTCTATTCCTTTATTTTCTAATGCTTAATAGCAATGAAATGAAAAGAAAATCAATGTCCTTTGTAGGGAACCTGGGGAACCTCTGTTGATATTTTTCTTCTCAGTGTGTTTTTCCTGATTTTTATGTGATCCTGGGCTTTTAAAGGTTGCATGAGAATATGTGGAGGCATGGTTCTGTTTTCATAAAGTTGACCTATAATGTACTTCAATGCACATTCTAGATGTTGAGGCTGAGATCATCCTTTTGTCGTAATGGAGTTTTCCTTTTTCCTTTGACCATTGCTTTTGATTCATCCTTTCTAGTTCTTACAGAAATTCCATTTTATATAGATTAGTCTCTTGGATGGGTCATCTATGTTCCTCATATTTTTGTAATTTCCTAATTTCTGAATTATGGGTGAATATATCTTTTACTACATCAATTCAACTTTCATCATTTTGCTCCTCCTGATTCCATTTTATTAATTAAGCAGTTAAGTTTTCCATATACATGCAATAATTCCAGATGGTTGGATTGTCTCCTTTTGACTCCCACATCCGTATTCGTATTCTCTCTCTCCTCCTCTCTCCCCTTCCCTGTCCCCCCCTTTATCTTCTTCTCTTTCTCCATGGACTTCAATGAATTTTCATAAGTCTGATTGTTTTTCTGTTTACTCAACTTTTAGAGCAGAATCTATACTCAGTCATGGCATATAATCCAATAGAAGACTGATACAATGTATATGGGTCCCTCGTTAATGCTTCCATATTTTAAAGACCATGGTTTAAGGCAGAAGAAATAAAGAAGTAAGTAAAGAATAAGAAGAAAATTACGTTCACAGTAAATTTGCCTAATAGTTTCAGTGTTCTCTAATCCTAAACCTAGAGGAATTGGGAGGTGAATTAGAGCCATAGACCATTACAGCAAAGAACTTGATTCCAGTATTTGTATAAACACCGTCCTGGAAGAGCAGGTCTTGGCATTTCCCAGCTCTCCCAGGGTTGCAGCTTGTGGTGTCTGAAGCACGTCCTATCTCAGCCACTTCCAACAACCCCCTGCTCATTCTCCTTGCCACTTGGCTCACCAGCCAGTCCTGCAAGGTCTTCCTGTGATGCACAGAGCCCTGAGCTGACCACCAGAACACCAGAGGGAACAGACTTTCCTGTTCTCAAGGGTTCAGTGGGGAAATAAGCACAAAAATGATGTGTTTTAACATATTAGGATAAAGCATATAAAGTGTAAGTATTGGATACTTTGAGGTTCTCGCAAATGTGTGCGTATTATCATTATAGACACCACGTGTAGATGGAACTATTTCTGTAGAACTACTGATTGAATTCACCTTGATTGAATTGATTTTAGAATGTGTTGAGACAAATTTGTTCATTATTTTTGGTTTGGCTTAAATTTTTTTATGTCATTAATCAACCGTCAGCTTATTTTGTTCTTAATAGAATGCAGGCTCTTTTCTTCTAAGTCTTCTTATGCTGAAATCAAGGGAACAAACTTTTCTTCTCATGTCTTTCTGTATCCATGTGTCTCAGACCTCACCCAGAAAGTTGCATCCAGTGAAGTCAGAAGTCCAGAGGCAAAATAATCAACTGGTTTACTCATGCATTCATCAAGCAACTTGCACAGTGAAACCACCAAGGTCACCAAACTGTATCTAAGTGTATATGCCATCTCCTCATAGTTTATACACTATTATAATTCACCTAGAGTGAAGCATTTAATAGGTTAAACATGAATTTAGAAAGAAAAAAGGATCGCCAGATTTATATATGTTCAACCTATAATGCATAGAAATGTACATATATTCTTACATATTAAATCTCATAAATATATAGTTATATCTGTATCTACAGATATAGAGATATACACACATATGTCAGTGTCAGTTTGAAAGTAACAGGTTATTGGTGAGAACATGTGCATAAGCATTTACATAGGGAATCCTGTTATGAAAACCATTTATCCCTACATGACAATGAGGCAAACACCAGAAGACAAATCAGAAAGAAAGAGTGAGAACGAAAACTCAAAGCCTTGACACATCACTGCAATAAGAGATTCTTTTCTCAACTTGCTGATGGTCTGTTTCTCCAGATTAATGGTAATCCAATACCATATGTTTAGTTCAACCCCTACAGTTTAGCGCATGCTTCTTTCAGATTCAGGCTGCTCGGTCAGCGGTTTCCATAGTTTTTGGCAGTGTTTTGATTTTTCACTAGAATTGTTACAGTAAACTCCAAATCTGAGTTTCTTAGATCAACCTTTAATCGAAATGCTTTCATCTCTTTACTAGGGTATCAGTCTGCAAAGAAGCCAACAATGTTCATGTGTATTTATATTTATTCACATAAATGATTAGGGTTTATAAATCCTTTCTGACAGTTTATGGAAAAGTCTGCAAAACTGTCAATCTAGTATGATGTTTATATTTACATGTCCAAGTTCAAATTTTTAGCACTTTTTTTTACTGATAATTTTATTTAGATAGTATTTCAATAAAAGTGGGATTCCCAAACACTTAGGAAAATACTATTCTCCGTACATCCCATTACAAATTAAAGGTTTTCAGAGAAACAGTATTGGGGAGTTGCTTTGGGGAAAGATTAAGACATCACACGCAAGTAAGTGAAAGATGAAATAAGGGGGAAAAAACAGGGACCTTAATTTATGAAAAATGTGCCCAATTAATTTGTAATAAGCAAAAGGGTCAATAAAGTGGATAAGTGAGTGAACATCTATCTAGAGAAGGCATTGTTTTGTGTCCCCCGGAAGACGTCAGATATTCTCAGTTTATAAGGAAAATGATTTTCCTTATTGTTCCAAACTGTTTAGATTTTCATAATCTTTTTTTCCAGATGAGGAAATATCACTGCATAGCATTCTCTGAAAAGCTTTGAACTTTGCAGTCATTTGAATCTGAGGGAAAGAGGGGAGAAATAGGTACAGACCATGACTTCAGGGAATGAAGTCACATGAATTATGAGAGTGGATGGCTTTGGAAAGACGGATATTCTCTGGGGCAGTTTTTGCCAACTCCTGGGGTTTAAAAGTACTGCTAGGAGAAGTTTACTTCTTATATGATCTCTAATAATTCATTTAGGGAAAATGACCTTGTTATGCAACTCTGTTTGGAGCTGTTAATTAAAATTAACGAGGATCTTGCTGTTTTGCACTGGCTTGTTTCTTCGATCAAGCTAGTTGAATCTGGACTGGTCTGACGTCCTGCCTGGACAGGTTTGACATTCTGCCAAGAAGCCAGCAATAGGCTGGGGGAGGTTGAAACACTGCGCTGGCAAGCAGCAGAGTTTTGAAAGTTGAATCTGGGGCAAGAACAACAGGAAGGAGCCTGATGCCCAGAGGTAAAGGTGACAATATTCTAAGTTACCAGTGTGGGACAAATCCACTCCTTCCATGTCAGAAAGATTTGTGCTGTTTTCAGTTATCAATTAAAAACTAGGTATCGACACTCAGAGAATTCTAGCAATGAGGCACAATTGCCACTGAAAAACATCCTCAAGAAGTAAGTGAAATAGTCAGTGCCAGAGAACCTGCAGGAAACATCAGCTCTCTATTTGCCTTATTCTGCGTTTTAAAAACTAAGAAGAAACTAGATTTACTTCCTGTAAGAGCCCCAGTTTTTTGGCTTTAAGGGTAAGGAATACTTTTAAAATGTATTCTAACATGTCATGATTCTTTAACAACTTACTGGATTCCCTAAATATATATGATACATAATTTGTACTTGGCAGATTCAGATATTTCAGTCGCATAGGAGGGGAAACTAACAAAGTTAGAGGGGCTGCAAGACAAAACTAGCCCTTCTCTCCCGATCAACACACACTGTTTCTTTCTCCCAGCTAACAACACAAGGTTGTATTCGTTTGTTGATACTTACAGGTAAACATGGAAAACAGAAGGGTTCATGGTTTCCTAACTATTTAGCAGTCGTGTTTAATAATTATGTCTTCCTTTCAATATACTGCTTATGTTCAGTCCCTCTGTGTGATGACTAATTAGTAATAAAATAAGGGGATTATTGTTAAGATGTCAGTCCCCCCCCCAATGATCTATAGATTCAATAGAATTCCAATCAAAATCCAGTAGAATTGTTTTTAGGAAATCATCAAGCTGATGCTGAAATTGTTTTTTTGTTTGTTTGTTTTGGGGGTTTTTTGAAAAAGCAAAATAAAACAGCATTAAAAGTCAAAAATATATTTTTTAAAAAAGAAAAAGAAAGTTAAAGGAATGACACTTATTTCCAGACTTTCTGTAAAGCTACACTAATCAAGACAGCGTGTGGTATTGGAGAAACAAAGAAATGATCAACGGAACACAATAGAGGTTCCCAAAACAGACCCACACATATATGGTCAGTTGACTTTTAGATTTTTATGTATTTATTTATTTAATGGAGGTTCCGGGGATTGAACCCAGGACCTCATGCATGCTAATCACACACTCTACCAACCCTCCCCAGTTGACTTTTGATAAAGGTATAAAACCTATTCAATGGTGAAAGGATCATCTTTTCACCAAATGGGCCAAAACAATTAGTGATTCATTTTTTAAAGTATCTTGATCTATACTTTGTTCCCCATACAAAAATGAACTCAAAATAATTAATATATCTATATCTATAATTATAAAACCTATAATTATAAAAATCTTAGCAGAAAACAGGGGAAAATCTTTGTGACCTGGGGTTAGCCAAAGATTTCTTAGGCATGACACCAAAAGCACACACACACACAATATGACAAATTGGACTCCATAAAAACTAAGAACTACCCTTCAAAAGACATTCTTAAGAGAACAAAAGACTGGCTATATACTGGGAGAGAATATTTGCAGTACTCACATCTAATTTTAAAAACCTATATATACAGAATATTAAAATAATTTCTCAAAATTCAGTAAGAAAGTAAACAACCCAATAAAACAAATGAGCAAAGGATTTGAACAGATACTTCACCAAAGATGATATACAAATTGCAAGTAAATACATGAAAAGATGTCCAACGTCATTTATCACTAGGGAAATGCATTAAAGCCACAATTATATACAGCTAAACACCTATTAGGATGGCTTAAAAAATTTTTAGTAGTAAGTTCTGGTGAGAATGTGAGCAATATTGGTGAGAATACAAAATCGTAAAGTCAATTTCTCAAACTGGCAGTGTCTTCAAAAGTTAAAAATGCACTTACAATAAGTAATCTGACTCCTAGGTATTTACCTAAGCGAAATAAAAAACTGTTCACACAATTACCTCTGTGCAAATGCTTATAGCAGATTTCTTTGTAATCATCAAAAACTGGAAACAATCCAAATGTCCTTTAGCTAGGGAACGGATAAACAAACTGTAGTCCAGCTGTACAGTGGAATACTACTCAGTAATTGAAAGGAATTGATATTCATAACTCGGGTGATTCCTAAATACATTATTCTAAGCAAAAGAAACCAGACCCAAAAGACGGTAAATGGGAGGATTTCATTTATACGACATTCTCGCCAAGGCAAAACCGTAGGGAAACAAAACAAATCAGTAGTTGCAGGAAGCTAGAAGGGGAGTCCTGGAGGAGTTTTGAAGTTGATAGAATTGTTCTATGTATTAATTATGGTAGTGATGATGGTTGCATATACATGTTTGCCAAAACTTGCAGAATGTTGCAGTACAAAAAGTAAATGGGGAAAAAGTGCTGGGAGGAGGAGATAATGACAAAAAATAGTAAGAAGACGGAGGGCAAAGTTTAGAGCCACGGAGGAAGGGTGAAGTGCAGGGGAGCTGGGGATTCAGGTCACAACCCCAAGGGAAGAATCCTATGTGATCCCTTTGATCTTAGGCATTTGATATAGTTGGTTTCTTAAGCAAGTTATTTAACCTCTCTGAAGCCTCCATATCTTCTTCTATGAATTGCAGACATATAACATCCACTTCATGGGAGTAGTGGGGGGTAGCTGTATTACTAAATGAGAAAATGTACCAGCTTAGTTCTAGCACAGCGTTCAACACATGATGGTTCTTCTGAGTGAACAGTAGCTGGAGCCCACGCCTGTGCATTTTGTGTCACGTGCCCTGGGCCTCCCTCCAGTTTCAGCCACAGATAGGTGAACAGATTTGCATGTCTCAGACCCACAATGTGCTGACATCATCCCATCTCCAGAGTGTGCCTCTGACCGTTCGGCATTCTGTCCCAGGTCCAGGGAATGCTGCGGGGCCAGCTGAAAGTGCAGACCAGGAATGTCAGGAAGTTAAGACCCCTGAAACAACCCTCAACCAGTGGTGCACAGCACACAGCTTCCTGTCCTCCAGAAGGAGAATTGTGGAGGTTGCAGCAGAATAGGGACCCTTTGCTTACAGGAGGGACTGCAATAATGTACCCGCATATTGTCTTCCTCTTCCCCATCTGGTGCTCCGCACTCCCTCTCTCCAGCTTCCTGAGATCGCCTCTCAAATAAACCACCTATCCTAATGCCCCATTTCAG
The DNA here is from genome assembly GCF_048564905.1 of Vicugna pacos. Classification (NCBI taxonomy): domain Eukaryota; kingdom Metazoa; phylum Chordata; class Mammalia; order Artiodactyla; family Camelidae; genus Vicugna; species Vicugna pacos. Next base: position 15,994,329 of record NC_132988.1, read on the forward strand.
GTTCAGCTTTCAAGAGAGCTATTATGAGAAAGTGCATTTTTAAATCTGATACGATGACTTTTTTTTTAAATTGAGTATAGTTGGTTTACAATGTTGTGTCAGTTTCTGGTGCACAGCATAATGTTTCAGTCCTACATATAAATACATATATTCCTTTTCATATTTTTTCTCACTGTAAGTTACTACGAGATATTGAATATAGTTCCCTGTGCTATATGGTACAAACTTGTTGTTTACCTACTTCATATATAGTAGTTAGTATCTGCAAATCTCAAACTCCCAATTTATGTCTTCCTCCACCCCTTCCTCCTCTGGTAACTGTAAGTTTGTTATCTATGTCTGTAAGTCTGTTTCTGTTTTGTAAATAAATTCATTTGTGTCATTTTTTTTAGACTCCACATATGAGTGATATCATATGATCTGTCTGAATTATTTCATTTAGAATAATGATCTCCAGGTCCATCCATGCTGCTGCAAATGGCATTATTTCATTCTTTTTTTTGGTTGAGTAGCGTTCCATTGTATACACATACATCACATCTTTATCCAGTCATCTGTCGATGGACATTGAGGTTGCTTCCATGTCTTGTCTGTTGTAAATAGAGCTGCTGTGAACACTGAGGTGCATGTGATATGATGACTTAACGAAATGTCCATTCCTCATGCTCCCAACTGTATAGACTCCTCTTCCGTAAATGCTATGTATGTTGTGATTTGTAACTTGCTAAGTACCTGTATCTGTATACTGTACCATCTTGGATAGCTGTGGCGGGCGGAATTTACAGATGCTTTGTGTCACAATCCTCTCCCACTCTGCGCTCCCCACCCTTTGCTACCCAACAGAAAATCTCTGCTGTAAAATGGGTGTTGCCCCTGTTCTTACATCTTCAATCCCCACTTCTTCCTGTCACGTGCCTGGTTGCTCTCCATTCATAACACAACTGAGCTCCCGAGCTGCTCTGCAAAATGGGCTGGGCCACGTCCAGGGCTCCTCCAGGCACAGACTTAGCTTCAACCCATGTTATAGAGTGGCTCAGGGGTGTAATGGTATTATGAATGAGAAGGGACCAGGCATGCGACAGGAAGAAAATTCGGCCAGAGGAACAAACACAGACGTGGCAATACGCTCCCTATCCCAAGAAATTAATGCTCTAAACTTCCCCCTTCCCATCTGCTTTTTCTAGTTCTTCTACCCCTCAGTCCCATTCTTCGTTATTTGGAAAACAGCTTGTAGTATTATTTGTCCTATAGGAGAAAGTGTAGCCCAAGACTGTGTGGCAACTCAGCCCCATTGTGACAACATTTAACAAACACAAAAGCAGCCTTGAAATATTATTGTATCCTTTAAAAAACGTATCATCTATAGATGGCTGTCCACGTCTGGGTGTGACGCCAGGCTGTGCTTTGGGGTGGTTTCGTATCCTCTCACAGTGCTGTCTGATAGAGCTTGCTGTGGGGATGGAAGTGTTCTTTGTCTGCATTGACCCATGAACACTTGAAATTTGGCTAGTGTGACAGGCACTGAACTTTCAACTGTATTTAATTTTAATATAATTAATTTAAATGTAAATAGCCACATCTGGCCACTCTAATACTGTGTTGGACAGGTCCAAAATTTCATTACCAACATCACAGCAATGAAACCTCTATCTGCTAAGGGGATTCTTTTTTGTTGTTTTTTTTTTTTTTCTGGGTCATGCTGGCACTTGAATTTTAACCCCTTTGAGTGTAATTATTAGTATTTAGGAAAAAAATTTATGCTTTTAAATTTATCAGCCTCCCAAGAGTCATAAAGAAGCCCTATTTCCTTTTAAAAACTTTCAAGAACATAAGCAAAAGCCAAAGGCCTCTTGAACAGGAAGACTTTTCTCAAAAACTAAATGTGCAGTTTAGCACCAATCTCCATATACTCTCTGGCTCCCTTAGGAAGAATAGATTTAAGCAGATTAGTAAGTAAGTCTCAGCCTCTTGCATTATTTTGTTTCTCTAATTTGAGAATAAAAAGAATCCCCAAGAGAACCCTGTCGTGCTCCTTTATCTGTTGCCTGTATCGCTGCTGAAAACCTGAAGACATACATGATATTTTTTCTAGGCAACCTAGCCTACTTGGAAATTATCAGAATTCAGGTAACTGACAACAAAAAGTAACTTGTGTTCAGTAATAATATACAGTCTAAAATAAACTCTTAATCCTGCTGGTACACTAAAGCTGTATTCTCAGATGTCAAACAGTTATAATTCACTCATCCTTACTCAACCCCTTTTCTCTGTGCATGAGAAGCAACACCATCTCTTACTGATGACACCTTCCTTCTTGAACCTCTCTCTGCCTTCCCATAATCGGGGCTGTCTTTGTTTCAATCCTCCCTCTCTGACCATTCCTTATCCTGTTGTCTCTTTGATTTTTCTTCTACCTCTACCATCAGTTGGGTTTTCTCCTTAGCTTTCCATACTTCTCACTTTCTAGCTCTTGAAAACAGAATTTGTTCATCTCTCCAATGTAGCTCGCAATCCTAGGCTAATGACCACCCCAAACCTAGCATAGGTTTTTTAATTGAAGTATATACTCAGTTACAATGTGTCAATTTCTGGTGTACAGTACAATGTCCTAGTCATGCATATACATACATATGTTTGTTTTCATATTCTTTTTCATTAAACGTTATTACAAAATACTGAATATAGTTCACTGTGCTATACAGAATAAATTTGTTTTTTTATCTATTGTTATATATAGTGATCAACATTTGCAAATCTCAAACTCTCATATTTAACCCTTCTCACCCCCTTTCCCTGGTAACCATAGGTTTGTTTACTATGTCTGCGAATCTGTTTCTTTTGTAGATAAATTCATTAGTGTACTCTTTTTTCTGTTTTTTTAGATTCCACATATGAGTGATATCATATGGTCTGTCTGAATTATTTCATTTAGAATGATGATCTCCAGGTCCATCCATGTTGCTGCAAATGGCATTATTTTATTCTTTTTATCACTGATTAGTATCCCATTGTATATATATTCCACAACTTCTTTATCCAGTCATCTGTTGTTGGACATTTAGGTTGTTTACACATATTGGCTATTGTGAATAGTGCTGCTGTGAACATTGGGGTGCATGTATCTTTTCGAATCAGAGTTCCCTCCAGATATATGCCCAGGAGTGGGATTGCTGGATCATATAGTAAGTCTATAAATTTCTGATTATGCTCTACAACCCTCTATGCATAGACATCTCACTGCTACCTCCATCTAACATTCCTAGAACTTGAACCATCACCTGCCTCATCCTGACAGTCATCTAGACCAAGAAGATCAGAGTCATCATTCCTCCCTCTCTCCTTGCCTCTGAGAGCCAATGAGGTTCCTTCCCTTTCATCACCACCTTATGTCAGTTCCTAGATGAACACGGTCTCCTCATTAGTCTAGCTCTGATTTTCCTCCCTTCAATCCAACTTACACTCTCATCCTATAAATCTTGCAAAATTATTAGTTTCAAATCATTCCCCTTATTCGAAATCTCCAGTGAATCTCCACGACTTACATGGTATCCAATCCAAACCCCTCAGCTTTGCACTCTAGAGCCTTACTCTTGACATTAACCCCACCTTCTCTGCCAGTACTTCCTTCCTAATAAAATTCTGTTCCTGCCTCCAGAATGCACTAGCTCAGTCCCCCTTCTCCATGTGACCCTTTGGGTCTTAAGCCTCTTCTGATCGGCAAAGACAATTAATGCCCACATCGCTCACTTGTCACGTATTGTTCGCTGACTGTGCGCTATGTGCATCTGTGTGTCTGCGTGTGTATCTGTGTGTGAAAATCAGAATGCGTGTAAAGCCCTTAGAATGCTTCCTGGCACAGAAGTGCTCAAGGAGAATTAGCAATCATCAGTATGATAAATCTTATTATGACTGCTACCAATATGTAGTTCTACCAACGTATTCTACAGAATCTTGAAATTAGTATGTGCTCGACAAACACAAATTCTATAAAGAAATTTTCATGCATGGATGCTTTGCAAAGCAGTTCACAGAAGCACAGAAAGAAGCTAGTGATGGAGGGGGCTTGACTGAGGGTGGAAAGTAGCTTTCGCATAGAAAATTCTTTTGTGAAAAGCTTTATCCAGTTTGTGTATACATCCAAATTATAATATATTTAGTCTCTTCTCAGGGATAACAGCCCTCCTCCTACCCATCTGTCATGTCAGGTTGCGCTGAGCAAATGCTAATTTACCTTTTTGATATAGCATTTGACAATTTCTGGTTTCAGATATCACACGCAAGGTTGCACATCAGTGAATCAAATTTGAATCCATATTGTCAAGTTCATATTTAGAATAAAATTATGTTGCATCTTTCATATAAACTTAAAAGTAAAGTTGTATATCAGATGTGGTTGTACATGTAACGTGAATGCAGAAAACAAAAGTGAGGCACAGGAAGACATTATTATCTTATTGGCTACGAAATTACTGAACCAGCTCAGTTGATTTATGGAAGAAGGTTTAAGCAGCTTCAGGTGAACTTTTGCAGTGCAACTTCTGGATGCCTGTTCCACTAATTTGTTAAATAAAAAGAGCATTCTTTTCATTCTAATTATTTCAGCCTCACATGTGAAATAAGCTAAAAGCTAAACACAAGCAATAATATTCTTGTCATTTTTTTCACCTGCCACCTCCTCAGAAATAATTAACCTATATTGAGAGAAGTAATTCTTCACTCAAAATGATTTTTACCCATGCAAAGGAAGCAGCATGCAATAAAAAATCATATAACCCAGTCATTCAGTACAAAAATAGACCTGAAAAAGCATTAACAGCAATTTAGTTCAGTACAAAGGAGAAAGTTGCCTGTGTTTACCTTAATTTCATAGAATAAATATACATTTCAGATTTTCCATATTCTTAAGGGTTTTTTAAAAAAAAGTTTAGGGACTGATTTATTATAAGCAGGAGCATTTGGAGATGTTTTAATTTTTGAATCAAAATATATCAATTTTAAATACATTAGAATCCAAAAAATATTGACATGGTTTCTGACTTTCAAGTTCAACAATAGAGGCAAAGAGTCACAGACATGAGGAACAGCTTCAAGCACCAGCCAATCCAAATGGGAGTTTTCTAAGTTGCTCGCAGTGAGAGGAGGGGTCACAGTTTTCTGGGCACTGAGAAGGAAAGACTCATTTTAAAAACATCATGCTAACTAGGTAGGCTGGTGAATAGGTGAACAGATGGACAGATAAATAGTTGGATAGATAGATACCTGGATAGTTGGATGTGTGGACTGGTCAGTGGATGGATGGATGGGTGGATGGATGGATGGATGGGTGGATGGATGGATGGGTAGATGGATGGAGAGATGATAGAAATTAAATTACAATTAATAGATTCTCTGTAATATCGCAGCTTATACGCAAAAGTCACTTTGGCTTATACATGAATTTTTCCAACCCCTTAATATTTTATGTCGTTAAGTAAAAGCAGCTGAATGCAACACAGTCAACGCAGCGCACTGCAGAGAGCCGCGAACTCAGCACTGTCCTCAACGAAACAAGCACTGTCTTGGAAGTGTTGGTGGGAAGTTTTCTTCCTTTTTTGCATTTTGTGCCAACTCTGAAATTATTCCTCAACCTGCAACATCCCTCTCTTCCCTTCTTTTTATAATTCAGATGCTCCAGCCCTCTCTTACATTCACTTCTATCCAGCCACATTTACCTTTTCCCCCCAAAGGTGGAATCCAAAATGTACTGTACATTATTTTTTTAAAGACAATTACATGTTCTTTGAACTGAATTATTGTTAGTAATTAGAACCGTTGTTTTTTATAATGTGCTGATCATAAAGTTGTACAGGTTTGGAATGACCTGCCCCAATTAAACTTTTCCATTAAGCTTTTTTATTTTTTAGAGATGATTTTGCCAAACATGAGGTTTTTCAGAAAAGCATGTATCGTCCTATAGCAGAAGAAATGTCTATATTCTGTTCTAGAATTTCTCAAGAAAATCTTTCACCCTTATCTGAAAAATCATATTGCCTATGTCAAATTTTAATTCATCATACATATTTGTCTCTAAGGTCCTCCAAGTGCATTTACAAACTTCCCTTCCTTTTTCCCGTGACCTGATCTAGCCCTAGAATATGGAAAAACCTTCAACATTTTCAAGTTATTCATAAATCTGCTTTGGTGCTGTAGAGTGTTTATCAAATAGGTGATCAAAAATTATTTTTCTCAAAAATATGTGATATTAATTGGTTAACTCATTAAAATGTTTTACTCTACCAATAATCTGCGATTTACAATGCTCTATCTAATGACAGCATGGTGAGTCATCTCTTCTATTTCATTGCACGAGACATCTTTTAAAAGATAAAGGGGTTTTGTTCACCTGTCATCTTTCTTTCCATCGCCTTCCCCTTATTTCCCATGCCGGCCCCTGTCATGTGGACTTCTGGGGGCTACTCACCCGCCTGCTATCTTTCTGACACATTTTTGCAAGTATTTTTGGCATATCACTGTACGCCAAGCTTGCCCTTTCTCTTGCGTGGGCTGCATACTTTAGCGCTTTCCCCTCAACTGAACCCTTCCATCTGTCTAATAAGCAAGTAATTCCCTTGACAAAAAAAAAAAATAGGCATCAGTGGTAGTTTTTAATATATCAATTTTTAATGCGTCAAGAGAATGGCTTGGTCCGATTCAAGTGGTACTCCTTTAGCTGTTTTATCCTTTTTATTTTGTTTTGTTTTGCATTTGTTTTCAGATCAATAGATTTTTTTTTTCCAAATTGGAGGAGTAGAATGTAGAACGTGAACGCCAGAGCCGAGCTTTGCAGTTTACAGCCTCTTTCACAGTTTACTCATTATGTAGTCAAGTTATTGAACCTCCATGCAAGCCTCAGCTTCCTCACAGGGATGTGGGTATATGAAATAAGCAAGTATGTATGAAGTGCTTATAACATCACCTAGCGCATGGTGAAACTGAGTAAGTGTATGTCACTATCACCATGATTATTATCTTCCATATCGAAGCTTTTATGCCATGTCACTGCATGATGCTCTTGTACTATGTATTTGCAGTGCTGAGATCTGAAAGATACTTTGGAATTTTGTATAGTAAGATGTGACAAATCAAAGTTAACATTTTCAAACACACACACAAGGAGAACATTTTAAAATGTTTGTCAGACACCCCACCACAAAGAAATGTTGACTGTGAACTCAGGGCATTCAACTTTTGCTAAATGGGGATTCACATCCTTGGTGAATTCTTCCCAAACAACCATCTAATCCTCTGAGGAAATATGATTTGGAATGATCTGTAAGTCTGTAAGTGACCAGTGTGGAAGAACGAGACCTTTCATTAAATCGTTTATTCACCGAGAAAATAATAGTTCCTATCCCGGGCCAAACACAGTGCAAGTTGCTGAGGGTACAAAGAGGAACAAAAGAATTCAGAGCTGTTATTGTCTCCGAGTTTATCATTTGCGGGAGAAAACATACAGAGAACAATGTAGCGTAAGAGCTACAAAATGAATAATGCAGGTTTTATGAGCATTTATGGGAAGGGCAGGTGTATTGAACCAGGGGGATCAGGGAAAGCCTTTAGAGGAAGAGCTGTGTAACTGGAGGAAAAAAAAAAGGGTAAGTAGGAATTAGTGAAAGTCTGGGTGAGAAGTTTTTGAAGCAAAGGGAAGAACACACGTGAAGATGTTTTATCCATGCAAGCCCACAGGACTTCACTGTCCTCACTACCCGTGTCCATCCCTCCGCTAGAATAAAGACAGAAGATTTCTCTGGTTCTTGCACTGCTGTATATCCATCTCCCTGATAAGTGCATATACCATGATATACAGTAGGGACTCTATAAATACTCGTGGAATGAGTGAATGCATACCTTTCAACACAGCCCTGTTATTTTCCACTTACATCTTCCAGCCAGGAACTCTGGTTAGTTTAATCTGATGATCAAGCCTGAGGGTTTGAAGCAATATCATTTATGCATATCAAGGATTTACTGCACAAATAATGCTATCTCATCTCTGTGTTCCTTACGGCTTACTCTCCAATGTTATTAAGGGACAAAGAGACAATAAATATTATCTGTGTCAAGAAAAAATGATATCAATGTTTCTTATCTTTACATAAGCTTTATGAACCTCCATTAAGATTTAGCCGCACAAATATGGGTGTGGTGTTTTCAGATGCTTCCAAGCTGGTACTTCGTGGAGTTTCCCAACTGTTTTCCCATCCTAATTGTAGAAGAAGTGAATAAAACGAACCCCCAAAGTCTTAAATTCTGGTCAGAAAAAAATTGCATTCAATATTGGGTTAAAAACTCAATGATTTCAGCTCTAGGTTCAAGACAAAATTTTTGCCAGGGTTCCCAAGTGAGTCCCAAAGCCTTCCTGAGGAACCACACTAAAACACTGAATTGAAATAAACCTAACAAATGTGAGCGGCAGACAAGCTCAGTTCTCAGAATCAGTAATTTTGACACAAGCATGGGAGAAAATTGTGAACTGGCAGGTTTATTTCTGGCATCTTTCCACTTTCCTTTTCAGAAACCTTTGCCTTCTCACTGCCCAAGCCAACTCCCCTTGCCAGTTCTGTCCTCAGGGTTGATTCTCTCAGACGATACCTCACTTGTCTCTTTATCCTTTTTACTTTCAAAATCTCAGCTGTATTGAAGACTTGGTTTCTGTGTATTTGAGGTGTTCATGAAGGGCAGTCAAATGCAATAAATAGAACAGAGATGAGAGTCCAGTTAACCCAGCTACATGCTGTGACGTCTTGGCAAGTTACATCAGCTCTCTCAAGCTCTGATTCCTTGTCAGTTATGAGAGTGTGCTATCCCATTGGGAAAACGTAATCAATGATCAAATGATTTCATACTGCAGAGTTAATGATTAAAATACTCAATGCATCCTTCCAGAAATAGCCACATCTTCAAAGGGCATATGGCCAAAGGAAGAAAATACTTACAGGAGATTTCCTGGCATCAGGAAGACAATAAGGATAAATAAGCAAGGATAAAGACTTTCCCAGAAAACTTTACCCACATTTCACCTACTCTACCTATTCCAGCTGATGTAATGTGGTGCATATGCAAGATGGTTACCAAACAGAAACTTCTAGATAATTAAATGGTTCCAACCCAATTATTGAGCCCAGAGCTAAACATATTTTAAGTGCTTATTTAATTTCTAACCAAATGAAATTGACCACTGCCTTACATATTTTGGTGTGCAGTTGCCTTTTAAGTGTATTTGTATACTTCCCCGTAGGACTGCTACTTTCCATCAATTCTAGGATGGATATATTTCCTCCTTGTTACATTTCTGAAATCAGGATACATCTTACAATTTATTGCAATTAGTTAGCCCGTTTCTTCTTTCTTGGTGGTACATAATTGATGGAATCTTCGAGTCACTAAAATGGTAACGTATAGAATTCCATACAATGGATATGTAGTAGGTCCTGATTGGAAGTCACTCAGTTTAGTGGACCATAGTAATCTATTATGCTTCTTGGATGTTAAGTCTCTGAGCACCAACTTTAAGAATATTAATAAAGATAGGTATGAACAAGATGCATGTGTAAAAAGAAGTGTGCTTCAGATTGCTTAATGCATAATCTCTAATAGATTAAGACATCATTCAAGCTTTATAAAGAGTTGACATTCTGCCAATCTTTGTTTCACATCTTGTTGTTTTGAAATAATAAATAAGATATATACTTTTAAAAATTCAAGTGAATATATATTCATCTTATTTTGAGATATGCTCACTGCCCTTGAAATAATTATTTATTTCCCAGGTCATCACAAAACCTGAGTTTGAAAATCAACTACCTTGTATTCACCAGTATTTATGTAACAATGTGACAAGTACTATGGTTCCTTTAAGCAATTTCCAACTAAATTCGTTCTACTCAAGCGATTTGGGGGAAGTCATTATGAAAGGAAGGAAAGAAAAAAGGAAGGAAGGAAGGGAGCCACATACTAGTTACATAAGCACAGCAAGTTTATATTTAATTTTACAAATCTTCCATTATTACATTATTTAATGTAAGCATAGCCATGTGACTCCCCATAGCATAATTAACATTCTTGCAGAGAGTGCAATGATCAGTGTTGACTTTCAGGTCTTCACCTTCTCTAAGAAATTATGTGCTTGTAAAATGACATCTCTGTGTCTGTGAAGACTCAGATATTCTTACAGCCTCCATATGTTTGGGTTTTATATTTTACTTTATTTTCATTTTGTTTTATGTTTTGATTGACCATCCTGAATATAGTCATCCACAGATCAGATCAGAATATATTACATAAAAACAATACATAACATAAAAACTCCAGCCTCACACCACAATTTCACACATTTGTGCCAGTCAGTCTATAATATTCTTTGTAGTCATGGAAAATATCACATTGAACAGACTTGTTGCCCTATGGGTTCTCAAATTTAAAGTTTCTGAGGCATCTCAGGGTGCACAGCCTGACAAAAACTGCCGTTGCTTCTCACGACATCCAATATCCCTCTTGTATTAACTTAATCCCCACATGAAAGAAAAGATTAGAAAATAACAGGATGCATCAAGGAATCCACTGAAATGTCAAAAACAAAGTAAAATCCTACACTATTAAAACAAGCAGAGCATTTTCCCTGCTTTTTTCCTAAAACTTGACCATAGACAATAAGCCAAAAATTGACAAAAATCAGTTTTTAGAATGCTATTCTTACAGAAGACAGTGGTAATAATCCAAATGTCCATCAACTGATGAATGAATAAACAAAACGTGATATACCCACACAATGAAATAGTACTCGGCAATCAAAAGGAATGAAGTACGATACACGCTAAAACATGGGTGAACTTTGAAAACATTTTGCTAAGGGAAGGAAGCCAGTCACAAAAGACCATGTATTATATGATCTCATTTAAATAACATGTCCAAATCCAGAGAGACAGAATGTAGATTAGTGATTGTCTAGGACTGGAAGTGGGTGTCCAATAGGGAGTGACCACTTAAAGGTATGAGGCGTCTTTCTGAGGTGATGGAAACAATCTAAAATTAGATTGTGGTGACAGTTGCACATCTCTGTGCATATACTAAATTGTGTACTTTTAAGGGGTGAATTTTATGATATGTGAATTACATGTCAATAATACCATTTCAGAAGACAGGGCAATAGCCTAAAGGCAAAACTTTCTCCATGGCAGTGACAAAAAGGTTCTGCTGAAAGCACTGAAAAATGAAACGAGAAAAGGGGAGTCCTTAGCAGAAATGTGCTGAAGAGAACTCAAGATGAAAGCAGTTACCCAATGCTATTACCTGTGTTTAAACTAATGAGTCTGGAAACCAGGAAACAGTTCTCAGGGCCTGAGTCGGGTAGTCAGATAAAATACAGGAAGCTCAGTTAAATTTGAATTCCAGATAATGAACAGACTTTTAGTATGAATGCCCCCAAATATTACATAGGTATTAAATTAAATTATATCTATTATATAGATATTAAATTAACTGTATAAAAAATTACGTATCTGGGGACATACTTATATTAAAACACCATTATTTGCCTGAAATTCACAGTTTTCAGTCTTGTTATCTTTTGTTGTCCATATCAAATCTGGCAGTCTAAACCTGTGATGATTACTTATTCAGCATACTTTCTTACAGAGCTCAGAGCAGTTGAAAACAAAACGAGGGTAGGTCTAAGTAAGAACGGGATACAATTGTTCCAAGCCCTATATCACCGATTCATTTATTTAATTGTTTACATGCCCAGCACTGGAGATACTACAGTGAATAAGATGGATGCAGAACTTAGAGTCCAGCAACGAAGGCAGACAAGTGATAATGCAATAGCTATGAAGTATGTGAATGACAGGGAATGCCAAGAAGATGGCAAGTGAAGAAGAAAAGTCTGAAGAGATGGGCAAAGGCTCACAGAGGAACAGGAATGTGGCTAGATCAAAAAGAAACAGTTCCATATTAAAAAAAAAAAGGCAGAATGAAGAAGAGATTATTTTATTTTATATTTTTTTATTGAAGAACAGTCAATTACAATGTGTCTGGAAGAGATTATTTTAAAGCAGTAAAGAAAAGCCAGACCATGGAGCATTATGGGGTTTTATTTTAAATAGATTTTATTTTTCAAAGCAGTTTTAGGTTTACAACAAAATTAAGCAAAAAATATAGAGTTCCCGTATAATCCTGTCCCCACACATGCACAGCCTTCCCACTGTCAACATACTCCTCCAGAGTGGTAGATTTATAATGATCAGTGAACCTACATTATCATTCAGAGTCCACAGTTTACATTAAGGTTCACTTTTGGTGTTATACTTCCATGGATTTTAACAAATGTCTAATGACCTGTATCCACCATTATAGTTTCACTGCCCTAAAAATCCTCTGTGCTTTGCCTATTCACTCCTCCCTTCCCCCCAAACCCTGGCAACCACTGATCTTTTTACTGCTACAGCCTTTTCAGATTGGCTTCTTTCACTTAGTAATATGCTAAAAATGTAAGGTTCTTCCATGTCTTTTCATGGCTTGATCACTCATTTCTTTTAAGAGCTAAATAATGTCTCATTGTCTGGAGATGTCTCATTGTCTGGAGATACCCACAGAGGGTTTTTAAGTCATCTTAAAAGTGTTGATTTTAAACAGGGAGAAACAGGATCACACTGCTTCAAAAAAAAAAAACACTCTGGTTCTAAAATTGGAGAATGGACTATAGAGAGACCAATAAGAAGATTACTGCAGTAATTTGGAAGGAAATGATTGTGGCCTGGAACAGTGTGTTAGTGCCTATAGAGAGAAGTTAACATAATCAAGGCATAAGAGAAATCAGAATCCTAGGACGTGGTGATTGATTGGTTGTGACAATGAAGGAGTAGAAGGAGTTAAGTTGAAATCCTAAGTTTCCAGTTTGGACCGCAGTGTCACCCACTACAAGTATGAGCACGGAGGTGCAGGGAGAGCATTGTGGAGAAATATACTGAGATCATTTGGGGTCACATTGAGTTTGAATCATCTCCGAGATATCTATCTGAGCATAGATTGTTGAGTGTACCAAGAAAGAATTCAGGAAAGAGGTCTAACTCCCAGACGTAGATTTGAGAGGCATTGTCACAGAAACAAAAACCGAAGCTTAGATACAGACACTCATCCAGAGAATGTGGTCAGAGTAAGGGAAGAAGGGTTAGGACAGAGTCCCAAAGAGCACCAGCATTTAAAGTCCCTGCAAAGGAAAGTAACAGCTATCAGAGATGCTCATGAGAAACCAGGAGTTGATGGTGTCACAAAAGTAATAGAAGAGAGTTCCAGGAAGTGGGAGCTGGATTAAGGCTTTTAGAGACATTAAAAGACTGGTATTCTCTCTCCAGTAAAGAATTAAAACTTAAATATGTGTGTGTGTATGTATATACATATATATATATGCTTATTAAAATTAGATTATTTATATAACATACTTATGTATTCATTAAGCATGAATTCAACACATATGTTAAAATTAAAATGGTTTCTTTCTAAATTTCTCTGATGGGAGAATTTAGGAAATTTCACTAAAGCTAAATGTCTTCCAGTTTTCCTTAATTTTGAAAGAGCCTCAAGCATGTGCTTAGTCTATTCGTTGGATAATCTTACTCTGCTGACAGGGCATGGTTGGCAGTGTTGAATGTTGAGGACAAACTCATAAAAATTTCAATATGCCCACTGGATTTAGAGACAAGTATGTTGGTCAGCTTGACAAGTATAAGTAGTGAGATGGATCAGAATCCAGAAGGAAATGAGTTGTAGGAAGTGGGTCAAGAGGAAGGAAATGGAGACAATGAATACACACAACCCCTTCAAGAAATTTGGCTCTGGCCCAAAAGAGGGAGAGAATGCAAAGACTGGGCAGCTGGGCTGGAGAGTGAGGTTAAAAGATGGGGTAGTCTTGAGTGTGTTTAAATGCTGATGGGGAAGTAGAAAGATGGATTCTAGACAAAGGAGCCAGGTCAGGGTTTAGAGAGGATGAAGTCCTCCTGGCTTGACAGAAGAAAAGATAGACAGGAGAGGGGAGAGTTGCTGACAAGCTTATCAATTTCATGGCCAGGAGTTTAAAGTGTTTGGTCTAACAGCTTCACCTTCTTAAGAAATAGACAGGCAAATAATTGCCTGAGCTCAAAGGGGGAAATGGAACAGTCAGTGGTTCAAGGTGAATGGTAGAGGAATGGGCTGCTGAGCAGAATGAGGAAGTTGACTAGGAACCCATTGTATCTGGATTAGAAAGACAGTAGGATGAAAAGCTAATGATCTAGCTCTTCTTTTTCACTCAGTAGATATTCTTAAAGTAATATACGACCACCTTCGTATACACATGGACACCAATGATGGAACCATCTTCTTAACATGACTTCTGATGTATCATAAAGATGTAAATCAAAAGAACCCCATCTATAGTAGAATAATCTCTCCTTCAAAGCAAAATATTCCAAACTGAGAGTCCAGGAAAATCAATCACTACCATCCAACTACTTATAAATGCAGAAAAATCAGGTTCAATTTACTAATCATCTACAATTCCATTATCCATGGTTAGATGCTAGAAGCATTGATCTGAATAATCTAAAACAGCAGATATTCCAAAATGACTTAAATTGGGTTTTGAAAAACATAATTATTTATATTAAATTTACATTTCTAATTTGCATCACTTAGGCAAATATTAAAACTAGTTTGAACTCTCTAGGAAAATACTCAGTGATATCAAGGGTAGAAGATGATCAGAGTTCAGAGAGACTCCAGAGATTACCAGTTAACAACAAACAATAAGGAAAATAATCCCCTCAATTTTATTGAGGCAAATTTCTAACAATTGTAAAATAATTGATAAGCAAATGATCCCTAGATTTTCAGAAGCAGAGCTGTACCCATCCTTAACCTTATTCTGCTCTTATCCTGAACTGAATCTTTATTTAAATTCAAGTGCTTTCCTTCCAACACACAGGCTTATATAAATTACTTCTCAATATTTGTGCATCGGACGGAGACGTAGCCAGCACAGATGGCCAACTCTAATCTAATTATTCTCCCCTCACATCCTTCATTCACTCAGTCATTCATGTAATCAATACAGTCAATCTCAGTAATCATTCAGGTTCTGAGAACTTGCTATGTGTCAGGGACTGGGTTAATTGCTGACATCACACAGATCGACAGCAGAGATGACCAAAGTAAATCACCAGTTAAAAACAGATATGATTGATGACAGTTGTGTACTATACAGGGAAGCAATGGACCACCCACTCAAGGCTGGTATTAACTTATGAATACTTCCCAAAGAAGATGACTTTTGAGTTCTTCAATAATGAGTAAGAGCTAACCAGGTAGAGAAGGAAAGGGATCAGGAGTAATAATAAAGACAGGGCATCAGTTTGGACTAAGAGGTAAGAAGTGTCATGATTCATTCAAGAAAAAGGTTTTCTCTGATGGAGCACAGTAGTTAGATCCTGAAGAGATTTGTATGCCAAGATAAGGAAGTGGATCATATCCTATGGATCATATCCTGTAGTTCATGGGGATTTTTTTGATAGAAGCTTTAGAATGACATGATGAGTTTCATGTTTTTAAAAAATTGTTCTGCATGGATTGGAGTGTTTGGGGAAAACTTAATAGCCAGTAGATGAACTGAGAAGTCTGAGTGAGACAGATATAGTGGAACTGGAGAAACTGAAATCTAGAAATACTCAAGGGATAAAACCCACTGACTTGGTGATTGATAAGAAGGAGGCAACGATGCGAGGGGACGAAGAGCCTAAGACAGTTCTCCAGGCTCTGGTTTGGACACAGAATTAATCCTGGCACTACCGCTAACTAGGCCAGAGACTGCAGTCAAAGAAAGAGGTTTGGGTAGAAGGCACTGAGTTCAGATTTGGGCATGCCGAGTTTGCAATGCCTGTGGGGCTAGTCTTCTAGAGACAATCCAGGAGTCAATGAATTAAATCAGTCTGCCACTCAAGAGACAGGCCAAATCTGGTGACAGAGATTGGGAAGTGAGTGTGGAGGAGAGCATAGCCCATAGAGAGTGGACCAAAGAGAAAAGAAACAACAGCAGAGACCTGTCCACGTCATACCATCGAAAAGACAGTGAGTGCCCTGATTAGTGGAGCTGAAAGGGCTTAGCCTTAAGGCTGAAAAAGAGTTCCACTTTTCTCTAACCTAGTCAACTTGCCCTGGTTATTCCACTCAGACTAATTTTCAGATTTGTTACTCCTTTTTTTCTTGATGAAGTATGTTTCTTAATCTCTAATTATAACTAAACATTACTTTGCAAGAACAGCTCCTGGACTGAGACTATTTGCTTACTTTTTTTAACTTCAAGAACCTGAATCCAGCTATAGATTATTTAACACTGAGATAATAGTATGTTCACTGACATTCATGGACAAAGGAGAAAGATTTTTATTGTAGAACATTTTATGTTAGATCACAAATACATGGATACGATTTCCTTCCATTTCTGTGAGAACACACCTATATAATGTGACTGTCTGTTCCTCCCAACAAGAGGGAGAATCTTTACTCCAGTCCTTGAATCCTGGGTTATTTGGGGGCTTGTGGTTTTTCTGTTGTTGTTTTTTTGTTTCTACTTGGTTTGGTCAAAAGGCCATCAGCAAATATGATGTGCCGTCTCTTGCTTCTGCAAAACTTGTCACCACCATGTGAAGAAGATCAAGTTAGCCTACTAGAGAGACCATGTGAGACAAAAATGAGGCAGCCCAGCTGAAAGGCTCGAGATTTTCTAAACTCCTAGCTGACAGACAAGCAAGTGAAATCATCCTGGAGCATCCAGCCTCAGTAGAGCTGCGACTTGACTGCAGAGGTTAACACAGCTGGCTCAGAACAGAAGAGCCACCCAGCTGCCCAGAAAACTGTGAGCAAATATAAAACGATTATTATTTTCAATCACCAAGTTCTGGGATGATTTGTTACACAGCCATGGATAACTGACATGACCACCTTCCAGAGTTGGAAAAGAGATCACTTAATTTGTTTTCAATAATTTCTAAATTATAATCTCTGATACAGGAAGAGAATCTAACAGCAGTCAAACTTTACCTCTTCTGTGACTTGAACCAGGATAACATACTCCACTTCAATGTGTTTTAGAGGGAATAGACATGGCCTCAATCACGGCAGTTAAGTATCTTGAATTTTAATCATAGTTAATAGCCTGGCTTGAGTCTGAGTTGAGAGACAGGCAGCTCTAACAAGTTTTCATCCTGTAGCTACAAATTTTTATACTTTATAATTGTAATGAAGACACATAATCAGGGGTTTTTTTATCCAACTAGCACACTGATACCTATTCCTGATATTTTATTTTCTTTTTGCTAAAAATCCAATAGATGTTCTAAAAACTATTTTGAGAAGGATGCCATAGACATTTCTCAAAAAGTCTAGGATGAAATTATTTCATAGTAGATATTAATATTGCCACAAAAAAGCCCAGAAGAATTCCTTTAGAGTTCCAACGTAGCAAGATAAAACTAGTGTTCTTAGGATAATTATGGACAAAAGTTATGAATTATTCATTTTTGTATCCCTCCAGTTCAGGAAGCACTTGCTATGCATTTGTTGAATGAGCGACTGAATGAATTATTGAGTGAAGGAATGATTAATGGGCCAATCGCATCGTTTCAGGCTTTACTATATGTGATCATTATACTTCAGAAGATGTGACTTGACCCATGATATAAGTGACTCAATATAATTAATGAGTCGTTTCATAAGAGGGTCCTACCAGTATCAGACTCATAAATGAAACCATGTTAATGACTCTGAAGGAATCATCTTAACTTAGAGATTCTTCTAGGTATGTAGATTTGCCAGTTTCTACCCAATATCTATAACAGACTGTATTCTTCTTTTAATAGAACAAACTCAGCCAGTGTAACGTCCACCTAATTTACAAGTTGTGTGATAGTTATAGATATAAAATATATATATATATATGTGTGTGTGTGTATATATCTTTAGATTTAGAGATAACACTACTGGTGGTGATTGTTATCTGAGTGAACAGGTGTGGTTGCAGAAAACCTTTGCCTGACCAACTGTTCTTTCTACACTGTACACACATAAAGCGATTCTGTGGTTGGCAGCTGTAGACCTATTTGCAAAGCCCACAGTTATTTGCAACTCCACCATTTAAAAGTACACTCTGCCCATTACCATTACTCATAAGTAGCCATAATTCTAACTCATGCAAGTAAAGGTGTTCTGCCTATTAACACATGGAATTCCAGAATTACAGTGAATCATATGAAGACTTCCTGCATGGGATCTCGATAGTTTTTCTTCTATGTTTTTGGCTTGTCATCCTTCAGTTTAACATCTGAAGCATGTATGTGAGTCTCCCATTGCCATACATTATTCTTACCTGCCTAGTCTCAAAGCCTCATGCTTCTGTAAGAATATGTTCTCGCAAGCAAAGTTTAGGTGTCTGCTGTCTGACTTGCCTATTTAAAGTTAAATATCACTCACAAGAGGAACTGATGAGCCTATTCAAGAAATAATTTATTCATTCACTTAGTGCTTATTTGTTGAAGCATCAGGCAATGTTCTAGGTGCCAGAAACACAGCAATAAACAGTCACGACCACCATGGAGCTTTTATCACAGTGATGCACGTTTCTCTTCCATCCACAGAGCAGAGATAGCACCTCTTCTTCAGTACAACTTAGGCCTCTCTTTTACACCTAGTAAGTGGCTAATACATGTCGATCAGACAGGCCAGAACTCTTGAAAACCTCATCTTATTCTGGAGTCTTAATACACACTGTCGTCCCTTAGTATTGGCTGGGGATGGGTTCCAGGACCTCTGCAAACACCAAAATCCATGGATGGATGCTCAAGTCCCTCAAACAAAATAGTGTAGTACAGTTGGCCCTCCATATCCATGGGTTTGGCAGCTGTGGATACAGAGAGCGACTGTATGTGTATATACATATATGTATACACACACACACTGCGCACACACACACACACACGTACATCTTATCTGCCAGTGAACCTTGGAGAACACTGGACTTCTGACTGATTCCATTTTTCACTCTTGCCCCCTGGATCTCCTGGGTCTCCATACTGCCTTGGTAGCAAAGATCATGATGGCTTTTACATCTCCTTTCCCAATCAAAATGATTCACAGGCTATGATGCTGCTTCTCTGCAAGCTGGGATGTGATTTTGTTCTTCCCAGACTTGTATAATGCCTATTGTTCTGTATTTACTCTGCCAAGATTTCCATATGTTTCATTAGCATTTTTCCTGAGGGCTCAGTTGTATCCTAAGTGTGGAAATACGGGTTCACGTCATGGATTTCAGGAGGCTGGGGCTTGACATGCAGCCTCATCTTCTCTCCATGTCTTTCAAACGTTGATATTCACCAGCACACCCACATCAGCTGGAGGTAAGACACGTAACAGGTGAATAGTGAACACAAGCACAAGCATGTCATTCCTTGACCTTCCTTCTGTGCCTACTGGCTCAAGCATCTCCAAGATTTGCTGGTCAGTTGGTCATTTATTCCAAAGACGATATTTTAGGAATTCCATAGAGAGAAAGCTATTGATATATTCTTACTATAAAAGTTCTTGATAATCCTCCTTACCCAACTTCGTATTTCTTACCCAATGTCAATTCTTTCCCCACAAAAAGGTCTTGTTGGTTATATTCCTAAATTTGTATTCAAAAAGGTTAAACATTGTATCATCCAAGTTTTATTTCCCTTTGGACTTTTACATATAGCATGTTATTTCCCAACTTTTACCCTCTATACTATCTATGACAAAGTTGCAGTGGGAGAGGGAGAAAACTCGAAAACGTATTAATAAATATACATATACTACTGGGCAACTAGGAATTGGGATTGTGTAAATTGCTTTGCATCCTGATCTGGACTGCAGAATGCACATGAATATATTGTGAAAAATCACTGGACTATGATCTTCATCCCTCAAAGCTTAAACCATAGAACCATCAAAAAGCAAGTATATATTCTGCCCTTGCTATGTTCATAGCAATATGCTAGTTTCTATGGAAAGGAAAAGACTAACATCCTCCCCCAAGGATCGCTAACATTTTAATGAAGAGAGAAGACCAAATAACGAAATACATGGTCAACAACAAAAGGGCATTTCATGGTATTTTGGCAAAATCACAAGTACAATTAAAAAGGCAATCAATGGCTCATTGAATGGTACCACTAATTAGCACTAAAGGAATTTAGAGACAAAAAGGTGCTGAGTAGTCCAGGTGAGCAGTCCACAGAGCAAGTACTGTCAGAAGGGGGACCATATGTATACAGTTGCACCCAGGACATGGAGCCCTTTGGTTGCATAGAATATCAGGCCCTGGGGTAGGAATTAGCATGAACGTGATGGCTGGTAGGGGATGGGTGGACGTGTGTCACGTTTCTAGAGCTGTTTCCAAGAACTTTTGAGCATCCTTCCTATGTTGGAGAGTTTCCTCCTGCCCAAAGCAGAAGGTAGGAAACTGCTTTCCCAAATTCCCTCAAAGCTAGGGTATGGGCTCATGCCCTGAGCCTCTCCAACACACCTCACACAAGGCATGAGTGTGGAAGAGGGTGGAGTGGGTGAAGGAATGTGGTCTTAAGTTGATGCTGGCAGGGGTCAGGGACAGACAGCCTTCAGGGGCCACCGTGACAATGGTCCTAGCTCTAGCGTCCCCTGCAAACTTCAGAGCCTGTGTCCAGTGGCATCAACAGTGCCATCTGGAGATTGTCCCTGAGTGCCAGGCAAACAAGCTTGATTCTCTGGCCGTCACAGAGACTCTATGACATAAAATGCATTCCTTTATAAATTTCTTATTCTGCTTAAAATAGCACAGGTGGGCTCTGTTGTTGGCAACTACGAACTTTAACAGCGACTAAGGAAAGCCCCAGATTCCTCTCAAATCAATATTTGTTTAAAAGAATGAAATAAAATGTATACTAGTAAAAATACTAAGTTCAGAACAAGTTCTAGAAAGCTAGGAAGAAAAGCAAGTGGCAAAAAGATAAAGAGAGAGCATGGCAGATTGAATATAAGGGTATAATATGCAAAATGGCATGGATGCTGGATATTTGGTGGGAGAGTGTGGCTCCCCCACACCCAGCTGCTCTCTCCTTCCTGCACACGTCTTTGGGTCCTGGGAGGCTGCCTTCCATCCTCTGCACCCTTGGGCCCCCTGTGTTCTGGATTCCCACTGGGTTCTGCCAGCGGGGAGCATCACGAGGCAGAAAAGGGAATCAGAGGAGTCCATTCCCTTGGCTCCCTCCACGCACGGCCTACTGGTCGGAAGCCTGTCTTGCCAAAGGGCTCGGCGCCTGTCGGGCAGCCTTATTCGCAACACATTCTTGCTCTGAGTATCTTTTCTTAGCTCTTGGAATGTAGGGATGGTGATGGAACGCCAAAGCTGCTAGTCCCAGAGTACTACTTATTCTTTCAGGTTTCCCACACTCATTCCCACCTCTGCAAATGGTCTGTTTATAAACTCTCCTTCATTTACCCAGCGGAGTGTGCCATCACTCTCCTGCTGGGACCCGGATTCATAAAGCAGTAGGTGTTATTTGGACATACATGTCTTATAAAACTATACAGACCTGCAGGGTTCATTCAGAAGAGTAGTTGATGGGGACTGGGGAGGTATAGCTCAGTGGTAGAGTGCATGCTTAGCATGCATGAGGTTATGGGTTCGATCCCCAGTACCTCCATTAAATAAAAATGAATAAGTAAACCTAATTACTTTGCTCCCCCCAAAAAAAAGAAGAGTGGTTGACCCCAGGGGATAGGAAGGGAGAGAGAATGATTAGATTGGAGAAGAGTAAACAGAAGACACAACAAGTATATATGTAACATATATCATATAAAGGTTTATTCTTAAGCTGGGTCATGGGAACATGAATGTTTTCTAGCGCATGCTTTATGATTTTTATATTAAAGTCCATAATTTAATAACAAGTTTTCACTTTCTCCAGGATATCTTTTAGCAAATAAAAGTATTCATTTTAACACGGTTTATTTTACCAAGCTATTCTTTTATGGTTAGAGCTTTTTACGTCCTATTTTAAAAAGCTTTGCCAACCAAAATCATGACACAGGAGACACCAATCTCTGTGCCCTCAACAAAGAAAAGCAATTAGACAGCTGTCCGCAAACAGAAACTCACACAGAGAGTAGAGTGGTGGTTACCAGGGACTTGGCGGGGGCGGGGGGGATGGAAAGCTGGTCAAAGGGTACAAACCGCCAGGTATAAGATGAGTAAGTTCAGGGGGGTATAATGAGCAGCATGGTGATTACAGTTAATAATACTGTATTATACACTTGAAAGTTGCTAAGAGAGTGAATGTTAAATATTGTTAACCACAAAAAAGAAATGGTAATTATGTGAAGTGATGGAGGTGTTCGCTAATGCTAGAGTGGCGTTCACATTGCAGTATATGACGGTGTCAGCTCAGCACCTCACACTAGCACGACGTTATATGCCAATTATGTCTCAGTAAAGCCGGGGGAGGGACATGTGAGGATCTTTGCCTACTTAAGAATATCTTAGCCATTAAAACACTCTCTCTGTTATTTTCGAGAAACTTTATCAAGTTACCCTTCTCACTTAGGACTACAAACTATTTGGAATTTACTTTTTGGGGTGGTGTTATGTTTTCTGTGGTCAATGTACTGTGGCATTCTCATGGCTAACATGGTGTTTAGGATTTCTACTTTTTGTTCCTAAGTGAGATTAGCCTGGTATTTCTTCTTTTTTATTTTTTTTATTTTTTTGTAATGGCCTAGGAATTGGCTACGGGTAATATTTCTTCCTTAAATATCTGGGGCATTCACTGAGCCTGAATATTTCTTTCTGGGAAGGTCTTAAGTTAGAGATTCCATTCCTTGAATAGAACTATTCATACTTTCTTCTCTTGCATCAATAGTAAGTATGTAGGGGTAAATATTTACTTTTTTCCACTTGGATATCCAATCAATCTTATACCATTTGTTTAAAAGGCCCTGCCCTCCCCAGCCCCCATAGTATGGTATAACTACAAATCAGATTACCATATATTTGTGGTGAGTTTTGGACTCTGTTCTATCCTTTACCTTTTTATCTATCCTTGCATCAATACCTCGCTATTTTAATTATGGTGGCTCTACAGTGAGTCTTCATACCTGATCATATACGCCCTATATACTTCTTTTATTCAGATTATTCTGGTTATTCTTGACCCTTTACGTTGCTACATAAATAGAAAATCAACTTGTCACATTTTTCAAGACAAACAAACAAACAAAAAAAAACCTTTTTATTTTTAACTTTTCGATTGGAATTGCATTGTACTTCCATTTTATCTGCAGAGAAATTTGGGAAGGATTGACATCTTTACAATATTGAATCTTCTAATTAATGTACCTGGAAAAAAATCTCTTCATTTAGTTGGTTCTTTAACTTATCTCAGTAATGTTTTATAGTTTTGTGTGGAGATTTTCCTCATCTTTGTTAGATTTATTTCTGCGTGTTATTTACTTTCGACACTATTGTCCATGGTATTGTGTTTTTTAATTGTATTTCTAAATTATTTGTTGCTAGTATATAGAAATGCAATTTTTTATAGTGATTTCACAAAATTCACTCTTTAATTCCAGTGATTTATGTGCACATTCTCCTGGATTTTCTGTATCAATAATTATTTTGCCTGTGAATGTCTCTTTCTTTTTAAGTCTTTGTTTTTTTTTTGGGCCTTATTTCACTGTCTAGAACTTCTAGTGCAATGTTGAATAAAAGTGGTGGAGATAGCAAATACCTTTGTGTCCTCCCTTAAGGATTAAATTTCAGTATTTCATGCCTAAACATTATGTTTCCTGTAAGATTCTGTACATACTCTATGTCAGATTGAGGAGTTCCTTTCTACTCCTAGTTTGTTACAAAAAAATTTTAACATAAACAAGTACTGTTTTTAAGAAAATACTTTTACTGCAGATATTGAGATAATGCTTTAATAATTTTTCTCCTTCATCCTACAAGTGGATTTGTAGAACTTGTAATGGATTAAATGGACTGATGTTTGAATGTTAAAACCATTTTTCATTCTTGAAATAATCTAACTGGGTTATCATCTTAGCACGGGTTCTCCCTAAAGCAGTCCCTGAGACAACGATTTGGTTGCAAGTAGTTAATTAGGGAGTTGAAGAAAACTTTCCCTGGGGAGTGGAGAAACAAGAAAAGGGAAGGGAAGGACGCCAACAGAGAGTGGATTATCAAGCCTGTGGCTATGGTGGGTGACTGGAGCTTACACCAACAAAGAAACTTTGGGAAATGGTATTGGCACAAAGCTTAGAGTTATTCCACCTGAGAGATGAGGGAACTGGAATGTTTATAAACCAACCCCTACCCACCAGTCATTTGTGGAAGACTGTTTCTGGAAGGTTTTGATTCTCTGATATCTGTGGCCTCTGTGTATGGAGGCAGAGGAAGTGCAGCTCCAGAAAAGCTCTCAGGAAAGAAATGAGTCTACTAAAAGGTAGCACTTGACCATCTCATGGGCCACATCTATGACACTGGTGAAACATGCTTTTAACATAGTGTGGGATTCTCTCTGCTGATATTATGTTTGGGATGTTTGCTTTTATGGTTGTGAGTGACGTTGAACTCTTGATCCTTTTTTTTGTAATGGCCGACTAATTAGCTATTGGTGATATTTCTTTCTTAAATATCTGGAGCATTTGCTGAGCCTGGATTTTTTTTCTGAGAAGATTTTAAGAGAGGGGTTCCATATTTTCAACTAGAACTATTCAGAATTTGTTTTCTTACATCAGTTGTAGTAAGTTGTGATTTGAAAGGTACTTATTTATTTTGAATTTGCAAATTTATTGTCATGAAATTTTATCTGTTATATCCATACTGTTGCAAGAGAATATTTTTTATCTTTTTGAACAGAACACTTGATGTCTCTGACGTAGATAACTTTACTACCATTCATAGCCACATAAGATCAAATATTAACTTCTATTTGTATAACTTAGGAAAGCAAAAAGCTGCTCCAGAGTGAATTTCTGCCACCACAGCTAAAATCTACTAGTAACTTTTCAATGTAATTCACTCCTTGGAAACACAGTTGACCTCCACCTCACCTATCACAAATCACACAAGTTATAAACATATAAGAAGCATCCGGAGACTCAAGAGAACCTTGATATCAAATCAGAGCAAGAGATTTAGATTTTGAATTATCAGACTAGAAATGGTAGATGAAGCCATACGAAAGTGCTCACATGCCAGAAAAATGGGGAGAGAGAAAAGTGCCAAGTTTAAAGAGGAAGGGAACTATATTCAATATCTTGTAGTAGCTTACAGTGAAAAAGAATATGAAAATGAATATATGTATATTCATGTATGACTGAAGCACTGTGCTGTACATCAGACATTGACACAACATTGTAAACTGACTCTACCTCAATAAAAATAAATAAATAAATAAAAATAAAGAGGAAGGAAAATGGAAAGAAACTAACAACAAAAATGAATTAGAAAGAACCAAAGTGATGATGTTGGACATGAAAGAAGGAACATTGTCAGGAGGGAAGAGTTGGCCAGCCAAGCACAACTGGAAGAGTGGTCCTGGAGAATGATGAAGTCCACTTGCTTTTAAGTGACAGTTAAGAAGTAGTTTTAGTAAAGGAATAAATGTCAGTAAGGAAATAAGTAGTCAGAAAATGTGAATAAAGGATTGTTTCACCCATTTCGAAGAAACGTTCATACTGAATAACCATGGCGCCAGATCATCAAGAGATTTTGAAACGTTTCTGTGAAAAAAGAAAAAAAAGAAAAGTAGCCTTTTTACTTTGCTTTTACTGTGTCCTCACCCATCGAGATGCAAGAAGGATAAAAAGCAGTTACGAGTGAACCAGATCTAACACCCAAAGGTCAAGAACATTACAATGCAAACGACAACCCCTTTTTCCTTAAACCTGATATTTAAGGTCCCACGAGGTTTAATGTTAAAAGAAAGCACTGCTTTTTCCTCTGGGCCCTTGTATCACTCAAAGTGTTTTACCACTGTCTGTAATAAAAGGAAAGGATACAACAGTTCTGAGAGAAGTTATCACACTCTATCATTTTCGCTGTGTTTACATGAGACGAAGAAGCTAAGTGTGCCCTGGGAAACCAAGTACAGTGAACTCCTGTTACTCTCACTCTGGCTTGCAGGACGGTTCAGACTTCAGTGATTTCTGGAAATCTCCAATGTGTCGGCAGTCCCAGTTCCAGAATCTCAGCACTTTGATAAGCCTAAAGGTTCTAACAGTGAAGGTATTGACCAGCCCTGCTCCGAAAAGAAAGATTCTTAGGCTATTTCTCAGTGTTATTTATTGCATAGTAATTTCAGTGCTTTAAAGGAGTCCTTTAACTCCATGAGTGAAAAAAGGCTAATTATTTACAGTAAATCGTTGTTAAACGCATATTAATTGCAGAAGATACATGAATGTCAACAGGGCCGGGGTTGCCAGGCCTTTTTAGCCCTCCCCCACATCCCTTCTCTAGAATGGAGGACTTGGAGTCTTTGGAGGCCTTCCCGTGTCTTTTTCAGTGGAGATGAAAAAGGACTGACGTTGGGACTGGGGTGGCAGAGAGCATAGAGAAGGTGAATCCTCCGGATTCCTCCCCTGGGCAGATGTGATGACTCTCCCCTCCATCTTAGCTGGGATTATGGTGATTATTAACTAGTAAGACTGCTTTTTGTTTTTCCCCCTCACCTCAGTCAGCTAAAAACAGTTTCCTGCAACTGAATATGTGCATTAAAATGAAATAACGAGTAGATGACTTTTTCCTAATACTATATATTTTGCTCTATTCTGAACAACACAAACCAACAGTCCTGGCCATGTGGGTTACAATGTCACTATTATAACACTGTAGACTTTTCAAAGGTTCTGGCCCGACCCCTCATTTTACTGATGAGGAAACGGGGGCCCAGAGATGTTTAATTATTGCCCAAGGCCATACAGTTACTGGAAGATTAAGGACTGAAACTCTGGCTGTGTTCTACCATACCAAACTTTTCTTGCAACAATAAACAATCAATTTTATTTTCTCATTTCTTCTTTCTTTCTTCCGTTTTTCTTCATCCCTCCCTCCCTCTTTCTTTCTTTTTCTTCTTTCTTTTCCTTCCTTCCCTTGTTTCGTTTTTTCTCTTCTTTCTTTCTTTCTTTTTTTCTTTCGTTCTTTCTCTCTTTCTCTCTTTCTTCTGATTAAGAATTGAAGCCAAAGATTAAAAGCTCTGGATTCTTTAACCTGCCACACTGTCTTTCCTCGAGGCACCGTTAAGAAGCCTTCAAGAGTTTCTTTGAACTGAAACTTGTCATACAGGTTCTCAGCCTGGATGCAGCCTCATTATTTGGTTGTTTTTTTTTTAATTTGAAAATAACTCCTTATTTATTTTATATTTGTTTAACTTTGCAAAACTTGATTCATATCTGTCCTATCTCTTTTAGCATTGATTTCCTATACAGAGGGCCAGCACAGCCATTAAAGTCATTTAAATTGTAGCCACTGAAGCAGAGTGAAATTTGGTGACCCAGGTCAACAAAATTTAGCACAGTTTCATGCATCCAGATTTATTATAGCACATTAGATATAATTTTAACTTGGCCTGTACACCAATAGAATTTTAAAGTTGAAAAACATAAACTTGAACACTAATCTAATTTAAGAGTAACTGTTACCCAGAAGAGTTCAACAGCGTCCATGCCAAGGTCATATAGTTAATTAACCATGGAACAGGATTAGAACCCAAGTCCACTGGATGGACTACCACTTCAGCTGTTTACTCCATCACATCCTGTTGCCCCCCCCCCAAAAGCAGTTTACAGATGAACACAGAACTATTTGCATCTTTCCAGTCCTAATGTCCTTAAAATACACTTTTATCTGTGAGCTTTTCTTCAGTATTTACTCTTTTTTATTTGGGGATGGGATGGGGAGAGGATGTTTTGATTCTGTCTTCCTTTCTTGAGTCCCACCTTTCTTTCATCTGTGGAACTTTGCTGCAGTTGCCCTACTGAAATGGTAAACAAATCTCCAGTTTCTTGTCTGATATCATCAAAGAAGGGGGAAAAAAAAGTAAAGGTAGTTCCTTGCACTTATGAAACAGGTTTCCTTCCTGGCTGGCACAAGCCATCAATTCTTATGAAAGTAGCTGCATCGAGAAACCTGCTGTGCTCTTCCTTAGGACTTGGGCACAGTGGTAGGGGGTGGAATGGGATTCAGTTTTCATATTTCAGACATTGTAGAGCCTAGAACTTCTTTCTGGGTGAAAGAGGGTAACTTTGCCTTTTTACTAACAACATCTCCTCTTAGTTCTGAATCCCACCCCCTGGGCTCCCAGCACACCGAATGGGGTATCAAGTCCCACTGCTTGTATTTCTGAACTGGTGCAGTTTCAATAGCGTTATCCTAATTCAGATGCTAATCAACTCTTTGAGTCCTTGACCCTTCAACTGACCTCCAAAGGTCTCCCTCCCTCTGTAATCTCCTAACTTCAATCCTTCCCAGATGTCTCCATTTCACTTGAAAGTCCAACAGCAGAAGGCCTTTGACTACTATTCATCTTTCCCTTCTTGACACTCTCAGTTTCTTTGACTGCCAAATCAGCTCCCTCTCCTGAGTCTTCCCAGACCCTTTGCAGGCTCTTCTTCCTCTGCCCCTCTCTTAAAGATGGGATTCTTCTCTTCGCTCAGTATACAAACCCTGCTGGCCAAATGCATATACTTCACCTGCACCTAACTGATCCCTAACAAAGCTACAACTCCAGACCAGAGCCTTCTCTCATTCTTTACAGATACAAGTCAAGAGGTACTTTGTCCAGGACAGAAGCCCTGATACATGGAGCTACTCAAATTCAAATTAATTAAAATTTAATATAATTTAAAACTCAATCTCAAGTTCTCCCTACCCACGTGTGGCTAGTGGTTACCATAATGGACAACACAAATAGAGAACATTTTCATGAACGCAGAAATTTCTTTTGGACAGTGCTGCTCTAGAACTTCCTACAAATGACATTTTTAAAAAACCCACCCCAATGTAAATTGGTACAGCAATTCACTAGGGAGAACGGTATGGAGGTTTCTTAAAAAACTAAAAATAGGCTTACCGTAAAATTCAGCAGTCCCATTCCTCAGCATATATCTGGAGAAAACTCTAATTTGAAAAGATGTATGCACCCCAGTGTTCATACCAGCACTATTTACAATAGCCAAGACATAGAAGCAATCTAAATGTCCACTGACAGATGAATAGATAAAGAAGATGTGGTACATATACACAATGGAATACTACTCAGCTGTAAAAAAGAATAAAACAATGCCATTTACAGCAACATAGATGGACCTAGAGATTATCATACTAAGTGAAGGAAGTCAGAACGAGAAAGACAAATACCATGTATCACTTATATGTGGAGTCCAAAATATGACACAAATGAACTTATTTATGAATCAGCAAGAGACTCACAAACATAGAAAACATACTTATGGTTGCCAGAGGGGAAAAGGGCTAGGAAAGGGATAAATTAGGAGTTTGGGATTAGCAGATACAAACTACTATATATAAAATAGACAAACAACAAGGTCCTATTGTATTGCACAGGAAACTGTCTTTAATATCCTGTAATAAACCATAATGGAAAAGAATATGAAAAAGAATATGTGTATATACATATATATAACTGAATCACTTTGCTGTACACCAGAAACTAACCCAACATTGTAAATCAACTATACTTCAGTTAAAAAATAAAAAACCACATCTACTTAAAAATATCAAACATTTCTCCTATATGAATGTCTAAACCTGCTCTTCCATATGAATTTTCTCTCCTGTCCCCTCCACACTAACCTGACTCCTTAGTTCCCATAAACTACGGTAATGCCCTAATTGATCTCCCTGCCCACACTCTGGCAACCCCCCCCCCAATTCATTTTTCACAGTGTGGCCAAGGCTGTCTTTCCAAAAAATAAATCTGATTGTGTCAATCTCCAAGTAATAAACCTTTAGTGGTTTTCCACTATATAAGATGATCAAATAATTTATCATCTAAACCTAGACAATGTTGATAATAAAAGAGGATGCTATTATTAATTCTGCTGCTACCATGGGACTAAAATGGGACTTTTAGGTAAACCAGTATGTATGGTCACCCTGTATGGAGTCTACATTTCTTAGCTTGGTTTAGAGCTTTCACGTGCTCTGACCCTGTCTACCTTTTCAGCTCTCTAGATCCTACCTGCCCTTCGTCGAATGTAATGTCCTGTTTTACACTGTGAATTTGTTTGTTCTGATCTCTGTGCATAGACCTCATGCACTCTCCTTATCATGCCTGCTAAACATGGAATTTTCAAAGACCTATATAAGCACAACCTACTCATTTTAAATTATAGGTACTTCCCGCTTATGGAATACTATACAATTCTCAGACAAACTTGGAAAATGTAGGAAAGTCTTAAAAAGAACAAAAGCATCTACATTCCTACCACTCTAAAATATATATAAATTTCCTACTTATGAAATAATATACAATTCTCAGAGGAACTTGGAAAATGTAGGAACGTTTAAAAAGAACCAACGCACCCACATTCCTACCGCTCAGAGACAACTACGGTGAATATTTCATTTCTTTTTTCTCTATCCACAGGTACACACATCATTTTCTTTCAAAATTTATTTTTCACCATTTTGCAATAGACCTTTATTGTGTAATATATTGTTTGTATTTTCTCATGTCATAAATATTCTCTTATGAATTTTAGTGGCTAAGTATTAATTCATGGTATGAATATGCACTGGTTTAACAAGCTAATCTTGTGTTAGATATTTCTTGAAATTTCATCAAACTTAGACAACAATTAAATACATTTTCTTACAATAAAAGCAATTCGTATATACTGTAGACTTTTGGAGGAAAATGTACAAAGAAGAAAAGAGGTTTATCACATTCTGAAAAATGATTTGTATGTTGTTTGAAAGATAAGTCTCTATGAAAACATATGTCTGAAACTGCTATTAAGTCAGTGGAAAAATAATGCATCTCTAGAAATATTGCATTTCTTGAGAATATGTAAATTTTCAAGAATGCAAATATTGTATAAAGGTAAATATAATTGCAAATATTGTCTTTTTCACAGCTATGAATATTTTTCTCTTAATATCTGATACTGACACTAAACAAAATTCTTCTAAACACATACATGTTAAATATGTTTGTAAGAAATAACTTCTTAAAGTATACACTAGCATTCCAGAAATTCTACCCATGAACAAGGTAGAAAGTAACCTTTCTGAAAATTTCCACTGCATTTTAATCACATATGAAATAGAAGAGATTCATTTTGTAAATGCTATGCAAAATTTCTGACCTGGGAATTTTAGAAAATATAAATTATTTCTCCTAAATATATAAGACTTAAGCAAGCGTACTTGGACCTGAATTTGTGGTTCTAGGAAACATAAACATGATTAATATATCATAAATATAGTCACCCTTTGCCATTTCAACAAGTGAAAGGTAGACTTGTGAATATATGAATACCAGAACGTGTGCCAAAATGCTACCATATTTTTATTACTTGCTGCTGTTCTGCTAATTTAAAAATGACTCCATTCAATTTCAATTAAACTTTTAATAGGCCACATCTTAATACTTGTTTGGCAGGGAAATGTCACAAATTTATTCTGGTGGCCTCTGCACACTTAACCTATTGCAGAAATGTTTAAACTGCCTCCTTTCCCAAAAGGGATATCAAAATATTTAGAACAGAGAATCTAGGATACATAGTGCCTAGGTAATATTAATATGCAATTGGGTTTTTGAGGAAGTAGCTCCAAACTATAAAAATACCAATAATTCTTCTCTATTCCAAGCCCTAAACATACACATAGTATAAAACCCAGAAATCATGGTTGAGAAAACACAACCTCCAGAGGTCGGGCAGAATTTCAGCAAACACACCAGCGTGTAAACACAGCGCCAACCAGCAGCCATGTTTGCACAGGAGAAACTGAGAGGGGCAGGCCGTTCTGAACCGGGGCTCGAAGGAGAGCGTGTCACTTGCCTTTGTGGTTGGTGTCTGGGTGTAGCTGGGAAACCTCAGGGATGGCAGTGCAGCCTGCAGGCTGTGCACACTTGTGCAGACTGATTAGAGAAACATAGAAGGCAGTGCCAGCAAACTCACCTGGGTGTCTTTGGCCAAGGAAGGAAAGAAAGCAGGCAAAGGCGAATGGTTCTGAGCTAAACTGAACCCACTGAAAACGTGATGGTTATTCCAGGGGGCACAGGCTTTGCAGGTTTCCTGATGAAACAAGTGTGGCATGAAAATAGGTACTAATCTTGATGTTTAGGGGGTGAACCCAAATCAGTTCAGATACATTACCCTGCCTCACTGTCCAATGTAACTGAGGTCATTTCAGCTTGTTGATATGTGGCTAAGAGAAAATCCAAACTACAGCTTGCTGTGGGTGCATGCCAGGAGTCTCCATGGCTTCCCCAGGATGGCAGAGGGAGGAGCAGGTGATGAGTGACAGCAGAGCTGATACCAGTGGGCCAGGCTGCTGAGATTCAGCCCACAGCTGTCCTGGCACCCGTGCACAGGCATCTCCTGCGACTTGCACTTTTCACCCTGAAATGTGTAATTACTCCCTCGATGAGGCTAACCTTTGCTTTTTCTACTTCATCGGCAAACATTCTTCTCTACATATTCACACAAATGCATTTTCTTTTTGCTCCTTTAGCTGTAAACGTTGTAGACAAAACAAATATTTTTATAGATCAAGTCACGTTTTCCTTTGGCTTCCAATATAAATTTTGTCGAGCTCCGCTTCTGTCCTTAAGGCACATAAGCTAAGGTGGGGACCCAGTGCAGGCGAGTAAAAGCAGGTGTCATACTTAATACCTTACCATTGCAGAGGGCATCACAGGGTTTTAAGTCACTTTTATGTATATTACTTTATTTCACGCTCACAAGAACCTAGTGAGCAGGACACGAGTTAGTGTACCAATGAGGAAACTAATCTGGGTTTCGAGATTGCACGTGCTTCTCAAGGTCCCATGACTAGGAAACGTTCAGGTTTTCTAACTCAGAGTTCAGCATTCTTTCCTTCACAATGGAAATGAACTGCTGCCTTATATTTCCAAAATTTATATGTGTGTGTATATATATATATATATATATATATATATATATATAATGATTAATGTATCATAAATATAGTCACCCTTTGTCAATTCAACTAGTGAAAGGTAGACAAACACACACATACATACATATATATATATATATATATATGTCTCTGGAAAAGTTTCTCTGTATCAGTTTCTTACATGTTCTATATGGAGACATGTAAGATTTCTATAGCAATCTACATATAGAAATCTAGATACCTTTCTATATATGTTATATACATACATATTTCTTTTTTTAACATTTTTACTGATTTATAATCATTTTACAATGTTGTGTCGAATTCCAGTGTACAGCACAATTTTTCAGTTATATATGAATATACATACATATTTCTATACATTACATATTTTTTTCTAGAAAAGAGAGACTTTGCCTAAATTCTCTAACTCCACCCTGACCCTGACACTAGGTGGACGTTTCTTTTGAAGTCAGGGAGGGTTCGGAGAGGGACTCTGCTCTGCCACATGGTAAGAAATGCAGGAGGAACCAACTCTCCATCCTGGAGATGGAGATCACCTATTTTAATGTAAGGACAATGGTCTCTACACCCTGAAGTCACTTTTAATACTTGGAGAAAGTTGGCTTGATAACCTCCAACCCCCAAGTCAGGAACTCGGGCTCTTGAGAGTTTTATTTAAATGGCCTTTCCCTTTAGCAAAATCTGAATGTCAGGCTTCCTTCCACTCCTGTGGGCCCCAGGCTATAAGTAAAACAGGGTAAGTAGAAGAATAGAAATCCAAGAGTTGAGTACATAATGGAAACCCTGACAATACCACAAGAGATCATGGCCTAAAGTCAGGACGTGAAAACATCAAGAGACGTGAAGGCGAGATTTGTCTCCAGTGATTTCAATTTCTAAATCTCTTAGGAATAATGTGTATTAGCTCAAAATCTTAAGACGTATTAAATGGTATTTGTCAGTGCAACATCGATTGGGGCTTATGTCTGGTTGTTTTATTTGGCACTCCGGTAAGGCACTTTTGCACAATTATGTCAACACACTGAGTTAGCCTTTGTCAAGAAAAGCAAGCACTTGAATCCTTCTCAGTCAAGCATCTCGTTTTAAAGAAAGGATCTAAGAGTCAAGAACAATAGGCAACTATTCCTGGCTTCATTAGTGCCTTTATTTGGATCTTTTTTCCTTTTGACACACTTTCTCAGGCACATCTGGGCAAGTCTGCTTAAAGGAAACCAAAAATGCCACAGTCAAGTTCTCCACTTGACTGAAAGATTTTCACTCAGGAAGAGTGATTATCTTTCACTTTGAGATTCATTTAAAATGGAAACAGGTGCGTCAAAGCCAGGTCGGGTTTAGCCATGAATGGGGCGAAGCTGTGGTGACTATTAGGTTCAAGAAGTGACCAAATGTAGCATGACTAAGGCAGAGAGGTTGACAGTGGGATGAGGTCAAGGAGAGACTAAAGACCACAAATCTCATTCGTTAGTACCTAGGACAAAGAATAGTAGCTCTGTCACGTTATATTTTGAAATGAAAGGAAACATATGGGAGGTGACTATACATTTTAATGATTAATTAGATACATAAATCTGACTCAATTTGTTCACATTTCCCAAAGTAAATAAATACTCAGAGCTGTTTAATTTTCTGCTAATAACAATGCTAAAAATGTCAAGGAAAAAAAGTCAGCTCCTAGAAACGGTGAACCTGGGCCTCTCATGGTATCAGGATTTTTAAAGTAACTTCTTTGCAACAGTGGGAAATATTCTTAATTCTTTTTAATTCTGGATGTAGTCAAAGACCCCGACTCTCAGGGAGCAGTTAAGGAGACTACCTATGGTGAGTCTTCAAAGGGAGAATTCAGCCTCATATGTTTACTTGGGAAGAATGACTTTATCTTTTGAAGAAGCAGTTGAAAGAATATCTCCATAAGGAACATCTTTGCAACCTCTAGAGACAAAAATGCAAGAATCAAAATGGCTGCATTATATTCTTAATTTTCATAGCTATCATCTTTTTTCTTCTCTTAAAGTAAACATTTGGAGACTTGAAATAGCACCTATCGATAACCACCATCTGCGTTTTTCTCCTTACTAAAATCCTTAACACCAAACTCCTCCAACAAGATGGTAAAACTCCATGTGGGTAGGGGCCCCTGGCTGGCTGTGTTCATCACTGTAGACTCAGATCTTATCACAGTACCTGGAACATAATAAAATTGCAGTCAATATTTGTAGAATAGATGAGTGAATCGCACTGTGTATTTAAACTGGCTTGGATATCAAACATCTGCACACCCCTTGGGAATGTGTATGGTGAAGGAAGAACATAGGCTTTACAAGCAGACAAGGCTGGATTCTAATCTAAGCCAATCACCGAGTGAGCTGAGCCCTAGTTCCCTGTCATATGAGACTTACACAATTCACTTTGCCTGGCCATAGTGCAGGCTACAGATAATACGCTTGCAGGCACACACACACGTACACATACCCACAGAGTTCAGCAGAATATCTGATATATATTGTATGCCCAATTAATTGAAATTATTTCCACCATTTGGTACCTAGATCATTCTATTAGGTCAGTTTAGAGTGAAATGCTAAGCGGAAGGCTAGTGCAACCTCTCACAAATGAGAAAGTTTTGTCTAGAAAGAACAAAGTGATTTGGTGAGGAGTCAAAAATTAGCACTCCTCAGGGGGTTGGGGGTCTGTACCAATTCCTGCTTAAGGATTGGAAGGCAGATTTCACTGGACCAGTCCTCTATTCTTTAATGATGGCCATTCTGACCGGTGTGAGGTGATACCTCTTTGTAGTTTTGATTTGCATTTGCCTCATAATTGGCAATATTGAGCATCTGTTCATGTGCCTGTTGGCCATCTGGATGTCTTCGTTGGGGAAATGTCAATTTAGGTCTTCTGCCCATTCTTTGATTGGGTCCATTCCTCTATTTTTAATCTATTTTGGTAAAGTCAGCATATGTTTTCTTAAGATCCCACAAAGTTAAATATATGTGAACTCATTCCTGTAATTTTTTTATATTAGTCTTAACCCCTTTTATTTGTATATAGCTCCTCCATCTTCAAAATGAGGTAAATAAACTTAGAAACTTTGCAGGATGACTCAGTCCTCTAAATGAACATTTAGCATATATCAATTTACATTGTCACACATATCGTGCATATTGATTGAAGTTGATCATTTCAACTCTTTTTTGACATATCCCTTCAACTTTTAATTCAGTTTAATTTAGTTTAATTAATTAATTTAGTTTAATTAAGAGCTAGGGAATGCTTGGTAGAATACTCCCTCACCTCATCAGAACACGAGAAACATTAGCCTGTGCCTAAGGCATAGTGTGTTACTGGTAGGTGGCACCTTGCTTTCAATCACAGTATTCTTAGCAAATTAAAATGATCCTGGATGGCTTGAAAAACATCTGGAGAAGCCTTCAGCTCATCCACTTCTTGGCTCCCAGCACTCCAGTTTCCTCCCGTGTCTGCTCCCATCCTTCAGACTTCCATTGTAACCTCCTTCTCCACCATCATTGCATGTCTTAGTCCTACTTCTCTAGTCACTTATGTCCTGATCCACTTGTGAGGGGTTTGGACCATCAGCATATTCATCTATCGTCAACTGTAAAATCCAGCAGTGAAACACTTAGAGCGATGAAAACCCAGGATTTGGGACAGATTCAGAGTCCTGTCATGCAGAGGCGATAGACCTTGGCCATACTTTGCTTCTTTGACTGAGGCTGCCTCCGCTGTACATCCAAGGTGGTGAAAACGTTGATGGTTGCAACTCCTCAAAGTTATTCGGAGGCTCCAAATCTATGAAATCACTCTGAAGACTACAAGTGCTCTCCAAATATTGGTTTGCTTTTAGGATTCTTACCACAAGATCTCTTTTCTCTTGGGTTTACTTGCTACAATGAACTGGGAGTTGATAACCACTAAGTTGGTAAGAGACAGGAACATTAGGAAACTCAAGTATGTAGAAGTAAAGAGTCTTGGTCTGCTCTGGCTGCTGTAACCAAACACCGTTGACTGGGTGACTTAAACGATAGACATTTATTTCTCATAATTCTGGAGTCTAGAAGTCCAAGGTCAAGGTTCCTACAGATTTGCTGTCTGGTGAGGGGCTTCTTCCTGGTTTGCAGATGGCTGACTTCTTTTTGTGTCCTCACGTGAAGAAGAGAATTGTGGTCTCTTCCTCTTCCTATAAGGACACTAATTTCATCACAGGGGCTCCACCCTTATGATTTCACCTAAACCTAATTACCTCCTAAAGGCCCCACCTCCTAAAACCATCACTTTGGGGCCTAAGGCTTCATATGAATTTGGTGTGATGGGGACACAAACGTTCATCCTTAACATAAGGGGTCAAAATATTTTGAAATATCTAAGACATTGCAATGTACAAACAGTGCACTAAGCTGGGAGCTAGGTGTCGAATTTTAATTCAGGTTTCCCATCCTGCTCTATAAACTGGGAAAGTCACTTAGCAAATTAGCAGTTAATCGTGTGCCACATGCCCTGCTAGGTATGTAACCCACAAACGTTATTTCTAATCTCAAAATATTAGACCTAAGTAAGTATAATTATCACTGCTTTGCAGGTGAGGACATGGAGACTCCAAGTGGCTTAGTACCACATGGTTAAGGTCACAGATGTGCTAAACAGTAACCCCAAGATTCAGACCTAGTTCTGTTTCAATAGTCACCCTCTTCCCCACTCTGTCTTGCTGCTGCTTTGTTCCTAGGTCGTCTCATCTGTGAATTGAATGATCCCTCCAAAGTTTTCCTTAGGTCCCATTCAACTCTAAAATGCGGTGATTGACTGTAGGTAATGGGTATTTGGACTAGGCAGATGAGCTAATAACATAGTTCTGAATAAATCAGCTGATGTGCCTATGAATGGGCTGTAAGTGTACAAGACATGAAGGCTCTTTGCTCTCAGGCTCGTGGGGAGGAGGCTGGAGAAGCTGGCACCTCAGTCCTACCACCGTGAGCATCCTCTCTGCTGACTCCAACCTGCTATGCAAATTAGGCAATTTGGGGTATGTCACTACCAGAAGTGTTTGGGAATCTCTGCAATAAATGACCCACGTGGCTATGTAAAACAGAGAAAGTGCTTTGTGGCTTGAAGCTATTGAATCAATATCATGTTGATTAGAGTCACATTGTGACTCTGAAAATGACTTGGTTTCCCCAGGAGGAAGCCATCACATAATTTATACATTCTCCAGTGTGTACAGCTGAAGCAGCAAACAAATTGTAAAGGCAACAGACACACTGAGCCAAGAAAACTAAACACTGATCTTTCGAGCATTCCGAAGTTACTGGACTTAAGTGAACGTTTATTTAAATGAATAGTCTTGCTGCATTTTTAAGGCTTTATGAGGTAAACCAGGACAGAGGTAGCAAGTTCACCTTCTTCTGCTGACTGCCATGAGTTTTGAATTCTGAGGTGTAGGATGAAATTCTACTTAAATGATTTGAGTCTTTTCTTTCCATTGATTCGGTAAGTTTCAAAGTACATTACATTGTAGAGATGCCAAGGCATTCCCACAGAATACATTCATTGGCCTGCTTGACGTTTAAAAGGTTATCAAGCATGCACATCTTTGAAATATTAAGATTAGCGTTTCCTGGACAAATTGTAGAGCTGGTACTTCCTCTTGGTTTGGAGGTCAGCTTGTACGTTTCATAGCCAGAAACTGACCTTGATCCTCTTCATGAAACAGAACAGGGGAAGGACAGGTGGCTATGGTTCCTACCATGCCCTTCTTTGCAGGCAGCCTTCCAGGAATAAGAAAGATACTAAGGGACAAAGGAGAAAGATTTTAAAGTGTAGCATCCTGTGGGCAAAACCTCACCCACGCAATTAACTGAAGCTGTAACCTCTTAAAGGGACATGTGCCCTGAAACCAGCTCTTCCAAGAAAAAGCCAGCCATTGCAAAGTGATGTTCCTACACCACATCACTTCAGCCTAGGAGACGTGCTCACCTTGCGTGCGGAAGAAACCGAAGTCTCCTTACATCTCTGCCCTACTTGTGTTTGGGACGTTACGGCTTCACATAAAAATATGCCTCACATAAAAAAACGTTCAGACTTGTTTTGTTCATGTTGAACATTAAGAGGAAGGTGAGCTTTTCCCTCACAGACAATAATAAAATTATTGGTTTTAATTATGAGTCATAGACCACATTCTCTCATAAATGCAAATTCATTATTTAGGGTGTCCTCCTATTATTTAATAGTTTAAAACTGGATGCTGCTATCTCTGTGTGATTTTAAAAAGAAAACTGGTAATCATAGACATAACCATGGCAAAGGCTTCCCTTCTTACTCCAAAGTCAAATAATCATCTCATTTTACTGGCTGTCTTAAAAAGGAGACAATTGATCAGGGGCCAGAATTGACTATCCTTTAGAGCTTGTGCAAATTACAAAATATAAATAAATTCGCTGTATAAAAATATAAAACCTCAAATTTAGTTTATTTTTAAGTATCATTTTAAAATATGATTTTAATAGAAAATGCAGTCGCCTTTTGAATAAGACCACCCAATTTATAGCGATCTTGATTGAGATTTTCTACAATTTAGAACATAAACATTACATCCAACAGCAGTCTTATAAACTAGAATGTCTGGTGGGGTCTCGTACAAAGACAAGAGAGCCAAAGAGCTGATAGAAAGGGCTCAGTGAAAAAATAAGCACCACGTCACTGGGATGTTTGTCTTTCGCTTTCTTTTTTCAGAGAGAGAGAGAAATGTACGGGGGCTCTGGTAAACGCCGAGGCTTGTTCGAGTTGTTCCCTGAATGTGTTGTGCTGTAACCTGTGTAGATTCTTTTCAAAGTCAGTTCCCTCTGTGTCAAGTGTCCAGCACCTCCCTCTCCTGACACATTTGCAGCCAACACCCAGTTCCAACATGACCTCCGCTTTAGGGACTGGTTGAATCGATCCGTGACATTAGCAGGGCAACAGCTCTCTTCTAATGCTTCTTAACATTGTTCAGAAAGTTAAGTCCCCACTGCTAGACATTTCCCTCTGAGCAGAAACCGAGCTAGACGTTGTTTTTGCCCGGAGTTTTGGATGGGATTACACATAATGAATTAAACCACCTAGAACAAGATGATGTTTTGTCTGCACTAAGTAAATGCTTTCTGATGTTATTGCTGTTCTTGTAATTGGGTTGCTGGGCGTGCAGAGGGGACAGCTAAAAACCAACCAACACAGACACACGGGGCTCGTGTAACGTCACTCCCACTTCCCCAGGCACCAGGCCCTTCTCTGCCTGCCCCGTGTTCCGATGGCACCTTAACCTGCGGTGGATTCTGTGTGGCGATGGGTCAGAGAGGCGAAGTGATGGATTGACGGAGAGAAATTTACTGTGTGTTTGGTTATGGTACAGACATCAAGCTTTTGTTCAATTCTCATTGGCTTCTGGTAGAATCCCATGTTTATCTGGGATACAAAAATAAGGGTTTTCTTTTTGTTTTAAGATATCATCTATACTAGTACTATAATGATACATACTAATTTATGACAAATTGTAAATCAGATGGTCACATTACCAGGCTGATATATTTAGGAAACTAAGACACTATTAACCTTCACTACTATTTGTTCTTAAACAAGGAGAGAGTTTTGATATCAAGTATTTCTGCAAAAGGTAAACCAAAAAAAAAAAAAGTAAACATGTGAGGTGATGGATGTGTTAATGAACTTGGTGGGAGGACATTATCCACCAGGTCTGTGTATATTACATCATCGCATTGTACAGTTTAAATGTCTTACGGTTGTATTTGTCAGTTATACCCCAATAAAGCTGGTAAAAAGCAAACCAAGTAAAAAGTGACCAATTGGGACAATCAGTTCATCAGGTCTTCACAATATTTAATACCATAGATAGTTGAAAGTATCTAGAAATTCAAAAACACCTACATTTTTGTCGGTATATTAGCCCAGCTAAAATCTACTCAAGTGTTTGCACTCCTATATAAAATTGACTTTTCATGGTGCTCACAAAATGTAATCTTTATTCTGCAGTCATATTAACTGTATGCTTTTCTTTGTCTCAGAGATGCAATCCAATATACCACTCGTAAATGCCAACCGTGTGCAAATTAGAGTGTTTGACGATCTCAGGGAGACAGTGACATATCCCTGACTTCGAGGAACTTACAGTTTAGTAATATGTATTCCTCGTCTTCATATTTTTCCTGTCTTCTCTCCTTCTTTTTTTTGACAGCGCATATGAAATTTAAGTAGCAATTTTAGAGGCCTATAAAATCAGAAGCAGATTGACTCTCCATCTTTAAATATCTTAAGCAGAATTATAATGGCAGCAAATAGGCAAATACGGTAGTAAGAAAGTAATTTTTATAACTTAGTATTGTCTCCCTGGTAAACTAGCACGTATTCAGCACTTCCACCCAGCATCACTGCAGGGCCTGGGGAAAGTCCTTACTGGTTTAACTTCCAGGGGCAGAATCTCCCCATCCTACCCATAACCTACTCCCCGCATTATTTTTAATCACTGTTTGACCAGTGATCATTTCCTGAGTGTTTAGTCAATGGCATCCCAGTACGTTCTTGTGACAGTGTTTTCAGAAGGCAAATTATTTTAGCCAATAGAGTATAAATCAGCTCCGCACAGCACGAGGATTTCTATTAGAGGACAATAGTGTAGATTTTCTATGAGAATAAAGACCGTCACATAAAAGTATTACATACGGTGTATTCCTTTGTTACAGTCGCCATAACAGCTACCACAGGCTGGGTGACTTCAACAACAGAGACTGATTTTCTCGTGGTTCTGGAGGCTGGAAACCCTAGATGGAGGGGTTGGCAGGTTGGATTCTCCTGAGGCCTCTCCTGAGATGGCACATGGCTGTCTGCACGCTGTGCCCTCACATGGCCTTTCCTGTGTACACACTGCTGGCATCTCTCGCTCTCTTTTATAACGACATCCGTCATATTGGATTAGGGACCCACCCTTATGACCTCATTTAACTTTATCTCTTCAAAGGCCCCATTTCCAAATACAGTCACATTGAAGGTTAGGGCTTCAACCTATGAATTTTTTATTTGTGGGGGGTGGGGGATAACGGGCAACAGAATTCAGTCCATAACATAGGACCAAAAGAAGCTTCCAAATCATGAATGTAATAACCCCATTGAAGGAAAATTTCTTTCATATTTCTGAGGATTCTTTCAAAACTTCTGAGACAGTCAATTAGGCAAAGTACAAAATGCAGCTGTCATAAATTTTACTCCACATCTTAAGTTTAAGAAATGCCACATTTTTTATTTTTCTGAAGAATATTTAATCTAAGCAACAGTAGGAAAATCAATGGTGCTTAGTACTGGAGCCTCTATCCCACCTCCCCTATCCAGGTCCAGCGTAGATCAGGAAAGTCTCACTTGGCTGAGAATGTTTGGACAGGCCCACTGTTTGGTTTTGTTTTTTAATTATTTCAGAGTAGTTAGTTAGTTAGCTGAAGTATAGTCAGTTTACAATGTTGTGTCAGTTCCTGGTGTACACCATGATGTTTCAGTCATCCATGTACATACATATATTTGAGCTGTGCAGAGACTAACTACTGCATATAAAACAGAGAAACAAGTTCACGCTGCAAAGCCTGCTGGACTTTAGCCCACACGGATGTCATCATTGCGGGCAGGCTGCGCGTGGTCCAAACCACACAGTGGCTCCAAGAGCTGAGACGTGGAGTGGGGTTTGCAGAGAATGGGAGCCTGACACTTTCGGTGCTGCCTCCCCAGCGGCACAAAGGGGGGAAACAGGGCAGAGATTTCGCCTACTCTTCAAGTCCCCAAACTACCAGCTCACCCTCTTCTCAGACTCTGAGAATATCCTTCGCCTTTTCCCAACCCAGCACTTCAGTTTCTCTCCTCCTTCACCCCACTGCAGAGCAACTCCCCTCCGTACCTCTCTTTACATCAGTCATTTTTTTTCTCACTATTACAGAAATAAAAACTAACAGAAAGCCTGAACGGAGCTGTCTTGTAGGCTGACTTACTCACTGGAGATGACAGCTCAAGTCTACACAATCCAGGAAAATGAAAAGTTCCCCATCTGTCTCATCTTAGCAACCAGGTAGGAGAGCATGAATCCTTTCTGAGAGACAATGGGACGTCATCAACTAGAAAGATAAAGAAATGGAATGAGTTTCATTATAGATTCTATAAATGTCTTTGAGACCGTCTGTGTTTCACTTTCCTCCCCTGCCCTGCATTCTAAGTTTGGGAGCAGTGTCAGAATGAGCTTTCAGTCTCTTTCGTGGCAAGAAGACTGACATCAAGAGAGAGTTGATGGGGAAGAGGTGTGACTTCTGCCACCAATACATTCTTCCCCGTTACATACGACTCTATTCTAATTTGATCCAAAGCTCAGAGATGTCATTTGGGGAAATCCAGATGGACCCAGTGACCATTCTGGAGTCAAACGGATTCTACAGATGTGTTGCTAAGGAATTGGACTGGCAAAACATGAATTAGGTAAACAGAGTTGAAAGTGTTTTCGAGTGAAGACACCAGATCAATATTTGTACTCATCGGATACTTTAGGTATTGCTGCTAGCTAGCTTACAATAACTGAATAGGATGAACAAGATTAATTTTTGTCTTCTTTGACATTACTATGGATTTCTACATTCAGGATTTTTATAAAAAGAAATATTTTACATAACTACTTTTTGGAAAATTAAATAAATAAAATATAAGTCACATGTCATCATTTTTTAAACATTTGTTATGTTAAAAATGTTATCATCAAACTTCTCCTTATTAAGCTTCTTTTGTCAAAGATTTGCTTTGTGAGAATTTTTTAAAAGAAGTAAAGGATGAAATAATATGATTTCTGGGATTGGCTTCAAAATCATCTAGAACTGGAAGAGAAATGAAACATGGTTTGGCCATGGGATGTTAATTTTAGAAGCTTTGTAATAATTACATGGTAGTTCATTATACTGTTCTCTCTACTCTTGTGTATATTTCAAATGTTCTGCAATAAAAAGTTGAAACTAGGAAGTAAAA
The DNA here is from genome assembly GCF_048564905.1 of Vicugna pacos. Lineage (NCBI taxonomy): Eukaryota > Metazoa > Chordata > Mammalia > Artiodactyla > Camelidae > Vicugna > Vicugna pacos. Next base: position 16,038,625 of record NC_132988.1, read on the forward strand.
CTCCAAAATTAAATTTAGTACTCTTTATGAAAAATATATCTGGAGGGAACTCAAATTCAAAAAGATACATGCACCCCAATGTTCACAGCAGCACTATTTACAATAGTCAAGACATGGAAACAACCTAAATGTCCAATGACAAATGACTGGATAAAGAAGCTATGTTATATTTATGCAATGGAATACTACTCGGCCATATAAAAGAATAAAATAATGACATTCGCAGCAACATGGATGGACCTGGAGATTATCATTCTAAGTGAGTTAAGCCAGAAAGAGAAATAAAATACCATATGATATCACTCATATGTGGAATCTTAAAAAGAAAAGAAAGAAAAGAAATGAAAAAAGAAGACAATAATGAATTTATCAACAAAACAGAAACAGATTCACAGACAAAGTAAACAAACTTATGGTTACTGTGGGGAGAGAGGGTGTGAAGGGATAAACTGGGAGTTCGAGAAGTGCAAATACTAAATACAGTACATAAAACAGATAAAAATTGAATTTCTTCTATATAACACAGGGAATTATACTCAATATCTTATAATAACCTATAATGAAAAAGGATATGAAGATGAATATATTTATGTGTATGTCTGACTGAAACATTATGCTGTGCACCAGAAATTATAACTGATAATACTTCAATTAAAAAAATAAAGAAAAATAAAGACCAACAGTAAGTATGTTAGAAAGGTAAGCTGATTTAGAGAACATTGGACACATGTCAGGGTGATTCAGGAAACTTCATCTTCCTCCTCAGAGTGCTCAGAGTCCCCAGGGAGCCAAGCTCTTTCGCGTTCCGTCAGACTGTGAAGGCTGACGGGTGTGGGGGTCGCCCGTGCGAGTGGCGCTCTGGGGAATGCCATCCTCACGTCAGCCAGGGCCAGCTGGTGCTCACACCGCTTTCATATTCTCTGGGGCCCTGTCAGTCGGCGGCTGTACTTCTGAGAAAAACCTAAAACCAAACCCCAGTGGCAACTCTCCTTGTCCTGGTGATTGAATAACGTCGTAGAGAAACAGCAAGAGGCAGGGTGGCTCGTCCTTCCCCTTCATTCTCCCTTCATCTTGGGGGCCCGCTGACGAAGAAATGTCCTCATTCTAGAATTATCTGTTAAACGGCGTAGGGAGCCTTGCCGGGGGTTAAACAAGGTCTACACAAAAACGTCAAGCCTTCTCTCTTCCTCTAAAGGGCTTACAAGCAAGTTCCAGTTGGGATACACAAGGTGAAATAAGATAAAAATGCAAGGCTGTGGAGAAGACCCGCCCACTGAACAACGCAGGCACCAAATGCTGTGGCAGCTCAGAGCGGGGAGGGGCCCAGAGTTAACGGGAAAAGCTTTCCTGAGAGAATGGGATTTAAAGGGAGGCTTTAACCACATCTCAATTCACACAGAGGGTCAAGGATGGAGCTGGAGCTCCCACACCGTGCAGTGGGCAGAGCAGGAGAACTGAAGTCAGACAGGTCTGCCTCCTGTCCCAGCCATTGTCTCTGAACTCCCTTCTCTCATTTGTACATCATGCCAGACAGGTTGTGATGAGAACTGAAAATATTAACTTTTGGGGGAAAGCCAAGAACTCAGTAGGCTGCTAATAAGTGTTCACTTTTCTTTCCATTGTGTAGGAAGCCCAGGGATTAAAAACTTATAAACAAAAATGACAGCCAGATTATAGAGCCCATGAACATCAGACTAAGGGATTTAGATTTTACCCTATGGGTGTCCCGTGGCCTTATGCAGAGAAGGTCATGCCAGAAGCTGTATCTGGGAATAATGGTCACTATTGCATTGGGTACGTAACCTGGCTGAGAAGAGGGACTTCATCCAGAGAAATTCATTAGAGGGTTAATGCAATTATCTGAGCACTAAGTATTAAGGGTAAGAATTAGAGTTGTGACCAGAGATGAATTTACCACGAAGCTTAATTTGAGGCCCCTTTCTTGCACAAGCCTCATCCAGGGCTTCAGAAAGGACTCCAGTAACATCTTCACAGAGTCGTGGTTTTGTCAGCTCTGCAAAAATAAGGTATTGACTGGTTCAGACAACTGTCTCTTTCTCCCGATTAGCCAGTTTGGGCTTCTGTTATAAAATACCGTAGACTGGGGGCCTTAAACAACAGACGTCTATTTTCTCAGAGGTCTGGAGGCTGGGGGTCTAAGAGCAGGGTGCCAGCATGGTGGAGTCCTGGTGAGGGCCCTCTTCCTGGCTTGGAAGGTCATGTGAGACAGTCGGTCCTCATGTGGCCCTTCCTCTGTGCCCACGTGAAGAGGGAGAGGGAGACAGAGCTCTTCCTGTTCTTACAAGCATACTAATTAATCTCAACGCAAGGGTACCACCTTCATGACCTAATCTAACACTAATCACCTTGCAAAGGCCCCAGCTCCGAACACCATCACGCTGGCTTCAAGGTGGGCATGTAGGATGGGGAAATGCAAACATTCAGTCCATAATACACCCACACTTTCCTCCCCTGTCCCTCTCCTCTTGTACACTAGAGAGGCTGTGGACATTTTGGAAATGAGATAGGGGAAATTTGAATTGGAGAGAGATTTAGTTTGGGCTGAGTGAGGTATCTTTTATGAGGTTTTTCATTCGCTTTCCTGTATCTTTATTACTATCTTTCCCTGTGCAGAAACGGTTTCAGAACTACTCCCATGCCCCAGTGCCAGCTTGACAGGAAGGTGCGGGACCACGAGTTGAATCCCAGCACAGCATCCCCCAAGGCCCTCAGGCCCCAGCCACGCAGGTGATAAAGAAACACATTCTGGCATGTATGGGGCCAGAAGTCTGTGGAAAATCCTTCCAACCATCAGATGTGCAAAGTTGCAAGTGGGTGATGTGGTTCTCAGTTGGTAACTAATCAAAATTGATGTTTTCTTCTGTTGGGTATTTATTCAGCAATACAGCATATACATTATAACTGTTTAACTGCATTATAATTATAAATACACAATACTTTGTTTCTTTTAAAACTGGAGTGGTCCAAAGTAGAATTTATCAAAATTCCTGGGTTTACATAACATAAGCCTTTAGCCCCACCTCACAGATAGTCTAAAGCAGATCATTCACAGGAAAAAAATGGATAGTTTTTTCTTCATAAATCTGAGAACAACTTACAATTGAGAACAATTTACATGACATTACCAGTAATGATCTGTGATGCTAAAAGAAATTTTTTTGGCTATTAATATATTTTAATTCCAATTCATCAAGTTGGAGAAAAAATTGCCTTTCTGTTCTCTCTGTAGAAAATGCTACATAATCCTTAGCTTCTAAAGTGGTGATCAACTAGTATGTGCCAAAAAATACATGTATCAGGGGAAAAAATGTGGTGAGGCATATAAAGTAGTGAATTAAGAAAAATGTGTTTTTTAATGGATTTTGTAATATTTGTAGCATTATGTATTTGTAGCACAGGAACATATTTGTCACCCCTTTTCTTATCTAAAAGTTCACTTCCATTTCTAATTTTATGTTTATTACTTTTTGTATTTTTTCTAAAAGGGGCCCCTAAACCTGGATCTACCCCCTGACTGTGGTAATGAGAATAACACAAAAAGGATGGGTGCAGACGTTAAAGACAAACATCTCTGTGATTATATTTGTTCTGTAGGAATCACAAAAAGGAAGTGGTCTTATTACTCTTCAAGAGAAGGCTATTTTATTGGCCACAAAAATATTTCCCACCCTTCCTTGGATGCTAGACTTTTCAGGAAAATGCTCTAACGACACAGTGTGAAATACTCAAGTCTAGAAGAAAATAAACAGAAATTTACCACATCATCAACATCACACGGCCACTACCCACAACACGTTCTTTCTCCCTGCAGCAAGCTACCAACTCATCTTTCTCCCTGTGACCTTATGACCACCACCCCAGATGGTTCTCCAAACTCTGGACAAATTCATCTTTCTAATATGCAAATAAGGTTATATTGCCGTCCTATTAAAACTCTATGACTTGTAGGGAAAAGCACCAGTCCCTAACATAGAGACATGGACGTCAGAGGATCCTTTCTCGAGCAATCGCTCCCATCCGTCTACATGACTTCCGTGAGACCTGCATTATTACTCCAGCCACAGTTGATAGATCTCTTCCCCTGGATTTTAGGACTTGGACTGAGGGAGTCAGCAGTCATGTTTTCTGTTAGGTGACCTTTAGAAGCAGAGGTGTCAACAGAGAGAGAGGTGATACACAAAGATGAACAGAGCAAGAGATTGCTCATGGCATTCAAGTTCCTCATTTCAGATGTCCCTGTCAATGAGCCCAACTCCTGTCCTTTGTGGTCTGTAGATGGTACAGCAGAGGTAAGATAAAAATCATCTTTTCACTTGGGTTGGTTGATGTGTGCTCCAAGCCCTTGCAACCAAGGGTCCTTTGGAATGTAAGTACAAGGATTCTCATGATCTAGACCTTATTTAACCCTCTAAGCTTGTCTCTGGCTACTTTCCGCTTCATCCTCGATGTCCATGCAATACTACAAATATGTTAGGTCCTTCTCACCTGCGGATCCTCCGAGAACACATACTCTTCCCTCTGTCTACCATTCATCTTCCAGAGCACCATGGGGATGTTTCTTTCCCTTACAGAGATCTTTCCTGACTCAAATCTGGGTCGTTTGCCTCTCACAGCTGCTGTTCTCCTATGAGAGGACTTATCTCCCTGTATGTCATTCCCTGCTTACCTGTTTCCTCCCCTGTGTACTCGTTCACCACAAACCCCTTCTGAAAAGGGGGGAACTATGACTAGCTTATTCATCGTTCTATTCTCACTACCTAACACATGTCAAGCACGTACTAGGCTCTCCATATATATTTGTCGAATGAACAAGTAAATTAATCACTCCGTCTACACACATGGACAAAATAGCAATAAATGAGTAGAGGGTAAGATAAACACCCATGAACCCATCCCTCGTCCTAAAAGTAGAGCAGCACTGGGACCTGGAAAGTCCCCTGTGTGTTCTCCAGTCCTTCCTCTCGCCCCTCCAGGACCCCCAGAGATCACCACTATTTTAAAGTTTGCTTGCCTTTTTCTCACCGACTTGCTTTCTCTTTAGGGTCGTCCCACATATGTAGGTAAACCTAAACAAGAAAAATGTGTGGCTTATTTTGAACTATTTTGAACTTTTTAAAAATGCTAGCAGATAGTAAGTATTCTGCAACGTGGCTTTTTTCCCCCCAGGGAGAAAAGGAATTTGGTTTATTATTTTTTTTTTAATGGCAGTTCTGGGGATTGAACCTGGGACCACGTGCATGCTAAACACATGCTCTACTACTGAGCTCTATCCTCCTCCCCTCAACCAGTGTGTGCTTTTTCGGAGCTTCATCTGAGTTCATGTGTGTCTCTCTAGTTCATACCTCTTCACTACTGTGTGGCATTGCATTGATAAAACTTACCACTCTTGATTTACCCATTTTGTCTCTATTTTTCTAGCCACCCAAACCCCCTAGATCCCAACAGATTTTATTTTCCAAAGATGGCACATCAATATTCCTCCTATCATGCACTCTTGTACAATATGACTTTGCCACTGCCTCATGGTGGAAGTTGAGTTCTCCTCTCCTTGAGTCTGGGTGGGCTTCTGCCCGCTTCCCCCAGTAGAGTTTAGTATAAGTGACACTGTGAGACTTCTGAGGCTGGGCCATAATCATGGGATGATATAACTCACCTCGTTTACTGGAACACTCATGCTGGAGCTCTGGGTCTCCATGTAAGAGGTCCAAATATGCTGAGGTCACATATTGCAAGGAAGGCAGGCTACATGGACAGGCCAGGGGAGGACACCCCAGCTGGCAGCCCTGATCTTCCAGTCAGTGCAATCGAGATGCCAGACGCAAGAGTGGAGGAGCCTGGTGATGTTCCCAGGCCGATGCACTGAGTTACCCCCACCCTTGGTTTTGCCAGTTGAAGTCCCAGGCATCCTGGAGCAGAGGCTGGCTAGGGCCTCCCCCCATGCCCTATCCAAATTCCTAATCCATGAGCACAATAAAATGGACATTGTTTTAAACAATAAAGTTCGGGGTCTTTTGTAGGTAGTGGTATGGCCATGGTAACTGGCATCACCTCTTTAGGAGTTGTCCCCGCTCTCAGCCCCATATCTTCCTAGGAAAATCCTCCCTTTGCCTTCAAGGCTCTTTGAACTCTCATAAACCAATATTCATTTTTCTAATACCCACCATAGCTCCATCTAACCCGATTAATTCATAGCTCTTTATTAAAAATTACCTGTCAAAATCCTTTTCCCTGCCCTCACCAGTGTCACAGGACTCCTTGCCTTCCTGCTCAAGCAGCACCACCAGCCAACAACTCGTCTCTCGTTCAGCTTCTTGAAAGACATCTTTACCTTTGAGTAAATTTGTCTAAATAGTGTTTCTCACAGTGTGGTCCACGGACCATCTGCATCAGAAGCACCTGGGTCCTTGTTGAAAATGCAGATTCTGGGCAGCACCCAAGACATGCTGAATCAGCATCTCCACATTTGTATCAAGCACACCAGGTGTGCCTCACACACATTCAAGTTTGACAATCATGAGTCTCCTGGGAAGGATTTAGTAGGGGGAGGAGTGTAGCCTTTGGCATTAACTTGAGACAAGAGAACTGGCAGAACTCGGGCAGTAATCTTTTTCTCTCTGACAACTAAAGCAATTAAAAGCCTGGTGTTCTGTACCTCCAGAGCCTGCTTCTTTTCCCAGGCACTAGAAAACTATGACCATCACCCCCGCCCCTGCAAGTTACACAGCAGATGTGTGGAAAGCATAGGAGATGTTGGACTTAAGATGACTAAATGAATGACTAGATGAAAAAGTATAGAACTGACTGTCTACAAATCATTACAGAAGAGGTTCTGATTCTTCAGATCATGGTGGGGAGTCCGTGTCCATGGCTAGGAGGCTAGGGAATATGTTTATAATTTTCAATGATATTTAAAAATTCATGATGTTATGTCTATAAACATACAGGACTAAATATTAGGTGACTCATTCCAGAAAGGAGTACTTCAACTAATGCCAAATCATCCCCCAGTAGAATTTCTCTCTCATTGTGCATTCTTAGAAGCATCCTTTCAGTTCTGTTTTTCTGTTGTTGTTGTTGCTTCCGAAGTTATTTGTTTACATGTTTATGTATACCTCGCCTCAGTTCACAAAGGATTTTGAATATTTCTTCCACGTATGTATAGAAACAAATACAAAAAGGTGTCAAGGTGTTTCTGTGCCCAAGCCAACTGTCCCCCAACGTTAGGGAAGCGGAAGCAAGCAGCTAACTTCTCTGCCCTCCTGTTTATCTGAAAAAATTATCCAACTTGCCTGCTGCTTAACTTCTCATGGAAATACCTGTAACAGTGCTTGAATTTGCCATTAAGGAATGTGTTCTTAGCCATGTTCGTGTGGTGGTGTAGCTCCTCTTTCTTAATCGCTATTTATTGTTTGTGTTCTTCTTGTGAGCCACCTCAAAATGTGTGTGGCAAAGGCAGGAAAAAGAAGAAAGCAAGAGAAGGAGAGAGGGAGAGAGAAACCTGATGTGAGAGGATTCCTTCGCAGAGAAATCCATCTGTATGTTGCAACAATTGTTGAATTCTCCAGTCTCAGAGATGATTCGCCAGGCTGCTAACTGCTACATCAACCTGACCCTCGTCTTGCATTCTTTTTTTTTCTTTTTTCTTTTCTTTTCTGATTATTTTTAAATTTTTTTAATTGAAGTATAGTCAATTTACAATGTTGTGTCAGTTTCTGGTGTACAGCATAATGTTTCAGTCACACATATACCTACGTATATTCATTTTCTTATTCTTTTTCATTATAGGTTACTAAAGGATATTGAATATAGTTGCCTGTGTTCTGCAATAGAAACTTGTTGCATTATTTTCGTTACAGTCTGCTTTTTTCCCCACAGACTTCTTCTAGTCATTTATTAATTCTTTGAAGTATGTTTTCATTATGAACCTCATGACTACAGTAGTTGCTACGTGTCCTTTGAGTTTTCGGTCAGAGGATTTCTCTCTTTTAATGAAACACAAAATCACAAATATGGTTTCATTTGCTCCTCATAGCTGCCCTATAGTGGAGGTGAAAAAAAAACCTGTTGTTTTCTCAGGCTTCTTCAATGTGCCCTCTTTTCCTCCTGAGACACAGTTTGCCCTGATAGACGCATGGCTACCTCCCTTTCTTCTTTCAAGTTTCACTTAAATGTCACCTATTCAGAACCCTTCCTTGACTGCATTCCAAAAAAATAAACACCCCCCCCAAGAGCACTTTTTGCCATCTGACAGAATGTGGTCCCTGTGGGTCTTTCTGCACAAGAACTTGAACATAAGTTCCATGCAGGCGGGAATTCATTTTGTTTGCTGTGATTTCCCCAGTCCCACCAGAGTGTCAAGCACATAGCAGATGCTCAATAAATAAAGAAATGAATGCATTATTCCCGTTTCACATGTAAACGAGTCAGGAACTGGAGACTTAAATGATGTGACCACCGTGGCACCCCTAACGAGCGGCAGATTAGGTTCTGGATCACAGGTGTTTGTGCCAAGTCCCGTTACATTTTCAGGACCATTACAGAGACATTATGCTAACTGATCTAAGTGATTGACTTCACTGGCATTAACTTCTGGAACAATGTAAAATCTGGAACCTTCTTTTATCACTTCATGAATGTCATCTGGAGCAAAGACAAAATTAAAGCCATTACGTTTCCTAACACTCAGTGGACTCTAAGGTGTGTTGTAGGTAGAGTAACCCACAGTATACTGAGAATTGATGCATTTTCCTGGGTGCTAATTCCACTTGTGTGGTTTTTGAACAACACCTCTGCAAACCATTCCAAAGCACTCTTTGTCAGTCAGCAAATAGTTATTTCAGCTACAATAATAGCCTCTTAAGAGATGATGCTGTTACAATAACCAAAGCCATTGGCTGCGCTCAGTGGCAGACCGTTTAGCAGCCTGACAGCTGTGTGATATCCTCTGAGCACTGGAGAGGAGATCAGGCTTTGCACATGGACCCAATAATTGCAGTGCTTCAGTCTGATTATAAGTCTAGCAATAAAGAGGAACTTACATGATTTTTAGATAGTACTTTCCCCTTGCTTCTAAGGATGATTAATACATTTCTAATGTTCAACACAATTTTATTTAACTTAACTCACTTAGAAATCATAAGCTCTCCACTGACTGCTGTTCTATTAGTCTCTTAACCAGCCTATCCGCTATGAACCAGCATTTTTAAACAGTTCCTAGAAGTGAATGTTCAAATTGCAAGAGGCCTAAAAAATTATCCATTCAAAGCACATCATTTTAAAGATGAAGAAATTTAAGTCAAAATTGGCTTATCCGTCATACCCAAACAGAAAGCAGTACAGTCAGACCTCAGGTCCCCCAAGGCTCTTTCTACTGCACACAGTAGGATCACACTTTGCACAGGGTCTGCCATTCCCAGACAGATTCTTCAAGAGATGGATTCTGAAATTAATGACCTTGAAGCATGGCAACATCATAAAGTAATTCTGAACGATTTGTAAATTTCTGTGGGTGATAAACATTATTCTCATTACTGTCAGTGTTCTTAGGATAGTGGTTTAGCTCTGAAATTGTGTAATGTCAGTATGAGTTATAGATAATAAATATGCTTAATGAAAAGATTTGGTAAAGCAGTAAAAGCAGTTCGCTGACCCATGGTATAACTGGTCATGTGGGCTCATGTTTATTTTTTCTTGAATTACAGTATTGGAAGCTGAATCAGGAATCTGAAAGGCAGGAACGTTGATACAGACTTTCCTCAGCTAATGCCCGTTCTGTAATAATTAAGTTGATTGATTCACCTTACAAACATATATTTTAATCATCTCCCGGTTGCCAGAGTGGAAAGACTTTCACTGGTGGTTTAGCCATTTCCCTGTTTCCTCCTGGGCACGGCAAGATGACTATTTTCAGCCTCCATTGCAATTATCTGCAGCCACGTGACTGCGTTCTGGCCACTGGCTTGTCAACAGCAGTGATGTATACCATGAAACCCTGGCCCATGTCATCCCCCACTTACTGCCCTCATCTTCCAGCCAGATGCAGAAATCTCACAGGACTCTGAGCCCTGGGAGATCACAGAGCCACAGAGAGAAGGAGCCCGGGTCCCTGAGTCAGCATTTAGGGGCACAGCAGAAAGCCTTAGGAAAGGCTGTTCAGAAATCATTATATGGGGGAGGGTATAGTTCAGTGGCTGAGTGCCTGCTTAGCATGGTCCTGGGTTCAATCCCCAGTACCTCCACTAAGACATAAACAAATAAAATACATAAACCTAATTACCTCCCGCCACCGAAAAAAGAAATCATTGTATCAGAGAATGGCATGGAATTAAGGTTCAGGTTGGAAGAAAAGAAACTAAGTCACCTCGGATAAAAGAGGAAGCAAACACGGAGCTTCAGATGTGAAAATCTTGGATTAAGCTGTAGGAACAAAAGTTGTCTAGCGTAACTGGAGCACAGAGTAGAATTCAAGCAAACGTTTGAGCACTGAGACAAAAAGTGAGGTGGGAGCGGATTATGAAAGGCGTTGTGCCAAGCTGGAAGGTAGCCTTTACCATATAGGCAGTAGAATCCAGAAGAGGCTTTAAAGCTGCAGAGTGGCATAAACAAAACTCTCCTTTATTGCAGTGTGGAAAATAACTTGGAAAGGGAAGCAAATGGGAGAGGGAGACAAGTTACCAGACTGTTGGAAAAATCCAGGCAAGAGACAATACAAAGGCTGATCTAGGCTGCGGCAGAAGAAATTGACACAGAAACAGACACAAGAAGCCATTCAGAGGAGGCATCTCAAAGTCCAGGTCGCTGTCAGGTGTGAGCAGTTAAAGTGACATTGATGGGAGTGGGGAACACAAGAGAAGATACGGGTTCAAAGAAAAACGTGATGAATTTGCTTTTAAATATGTTGAATTTGAAGTCCAAATTCGAGAAGCTATCCAGTGTGCTGTTTGCATTCCATATGCAGAGCTCAGGGAAAAAAATTCAAAATTGGAATTATAAATTTGGGAGTTGGCAACACAGAGATGATGGTTAAGCCATGGGACTGGATGAAATCTGCCAAGAAATGTGAATCGAGTGAGATGAGAAGGAAGAAGAGACTTCACGGAACACTTGAAAGAGCAGTGAGAGGAGTATAAAAAGCATCAGGAGAGGAGAGTGTCCTGAGAAGCAGGGAAGGAGCGGCTTTAGGAGTCCCACCCACGCAAAAGAGTTCAGACCAGACCCAGCAGGGAAACCAGATATGCTAACTAGCCACCAAGTAGGACTCTAGGGCCTGGAACTGCATCAGACTCTGTGGGCATGTTCTAAAGATTTGCCAGAGAATGCAAATCTGTTATCAGATCCAAGCAATAAACGCTGGCTGGAAATCAAAGATGGAGCAAGAGGTCAAACATCAAGTAAATGCAGAACCAGGCTGATGGAGGATTAAAATGGGGAAATGGCAACAAAGGTCCAGGAGTTTTGCCAGAGCTCCTTCTGATCAAGTTCTGGTCAGATGGTAGACCAGGTCAGAATAAACACCAGAGATGGTTGATCATTTCCAGTAACAAGAGGCCTGAAGGGCAACTGTGGGGTGGTGGGGGTAAGGAGTGGGCAATTAGATGTTCAAGTAACTTGGTTAATTTGGGAGGCAGATGCCACATTGCCCTGGAGTGAAGGAGAGTCTGTAAAGTGCAGGCTGTGCTGGAATGGAATTTAATGGAGTTTTGGGGTGGAAGCCTGTATGAGGCTGAGTTAAGAGAGACCTTGTTTAGGGTGTTTGTAGGCATCTATTGGAGAAGGGTAAGCCTCTACTGGAGAAGGTTGAAAGAGCGTATAATTTAAGGAATGGGAGGTGGGATGTGGGAGTCAGAGGAGATGGGACCAAAATACCTGTGGAGAAGCTAGCTGTGCAAATCACATCGTATCTTGTTTTACCTTTTTCTTAAAAAAAAAAAAACAAGAAAAATATGGATAAAGTATACCTGAGTGGTGAGGGATACTGAGGTAGTTCCTAACTGATAGCCTTTGTTTTCTTAGTGAAGCCAGGCTGGGACATCCAGTGAGAGGCCAGCCAGGCAAAGGCTTGAAAAGAGAGTAAAATGCTGGAATGGCAGCTGCAGAGAAAGAAGGCTGTCCGGGGGTGGATAGGGAATTAGATTTGCACTGAAGACCTAGCTCATAGAGAGATAGGATGTCCTCCAGCTGTGGTTGGAGCTAGAAGGTCTAAGAGCAGGGGGAAATAAATAAAATGGACATTTTGCCAGGTAGAAACAAAGGAAAGAAAAGGGGATGAGGAATCCAAGAGTGGTAAAGAGGACTGACCACCGTACCCTGGGTTGCTTCAGGGCTGGAGTTATAGTCGATCACAAGTCCTACCGCAGCACCCAACACATAAAAAGGCACTCAGTAAATGTGGAATGAATGCATGAACCATTGAGTGAATGAGCGAATGGGCACAGACTCAAAATTCAGGCTGGTTATGGGGGAAATCAAGTGGGAAGACGTTAACAGACTGAAAGACTAGGAAGGATTTGAGAAGCAGGAGTGTGTGATAGGGCAGAACAGGTTTTATGGGTATCAAAGAGGATGAGAAGAGAAAGGATACAAGGTTACGGGCAGAGAGAGTCATTCCAAAATGCAAATGTTCAGAGGAGCAGTTCCAGGGGATTAAAAGGTCCAAAATGTGTTCCTGTAAATGGGGTTTGTAAAGTGGAGTGGAGGTGATTGTTAGTGTGAGGGCAGGCTGTTAGGTGGCTCATCAGTATATATCACCAAGTCACTTCAGAAGACAGCAGACTCTGGAGTAAAGAGAGAAACTGTGAGCCAACTCCCAAAGTCCTTGAGGACTAAGAAGAAAATGACCCAGAGGTAACACTAACAAGAACCTGTATATTTTATCAAGAGAATATTGGCTTTCCCTGCACTCAGCATTCTTGTGAGGATCAAACAGTTATTGCATAAAATTTTTGTTGTTGGGAACAAAGAGATAAAAGTGGGCATCAGGTCCTTCAAAGGAGGAGAGATTGTTAAATGAAAATGACATAAAGTTGCCAGGAGGAAGTTTCCAGGAGACAGGATACTTTTGAGTTGTTTTCAAGAAGCTGAAATACAGGAGCAACACCTAGAGCGATGCAGGGAGGGTCGCAGTATGTGGATTAAATACGGGTTTCAGTAAAAGAAAACAGGCAGAGAAAGTCATTTTCGCTACTAAATATGTGCTAAGTTCTTGGAGCTTTCTCTATAGTATCCTGAATTCCCACAGCAGCCATGCATGTTAGATATTATTACCTTCAGATTACAAATGAGGAAACAGGGACTGTGGTTAAGTAAATTTCCTGAGGCTGCACAGTCATTAAAGAGAGTGATCAGGATATGAACCCAACTCAGGGATCACATCCCATCCCATCTCCACTCTACTCCGTTACACTAAACCTTGATGTGTTCAGGGGAGATGAGAATATGACAGAATGATGCACAAAAGAACTAATAGAAGACAGAGGCAAAAGACAAGGGAAAATGAGCTGGAGGAGATAACGGGAGGGACCTGCCATTACTGATTATGGCACTGGGGATTATAGGAAGTTGGGAGGTGAACAGGAGGAGAGCCAATGAAACGAACCAGCCTCGAGTTTCAGCTGGAACTTTGATGTTCAGTGGTTGTGACGTCTGTATAAGTCCATTCTCACAAGGAGGGAAGTTAACTGAGTGCTTTTTTTTTTTTTAATTTATTCAACAGTCAAGTAGCCATCTTGCCATATAACAAGCATCCTTGAGGAATCAATTAAAAATTCCCGTCTCAGAGGACTTAGATATGTACAGCAACAGCTTTGGTTAATTTACTAATTCATCTAATCAGCCTGCCAAATTATTAGCCAATTCCCCTAAATCTTTGTAATAATTCACAGATTAAAAAGGCAATGTCTTCCTGACTATCATTCTACAGAATTAGAGAAAACATATGGGTACATCTTTTAAGGTCACTGATCATGACTTTAATGCATTTTATGGAGGACAATTGATTAAATTGTATTTCTAAAGTATTTAGAATGTTTGGAAATGACTCCTCCAAGCATTTTGAGTGTCATTTTAATGATCTTGCTTGCACTGTTTATTTCCTTGACAAATCCTTTATACAGAACACAGAGATATACATCAGCCAGGTCCCAAATGGCTCATCGAAAATTCAGAGTTAGGGATTTAGAATAAAGAGAACTGTTATTTAGTACAAATGCTGTGAAGCAGGGGCAGCCTTTACAGCCAGAGATTTGTAGACGTGCAAGGAATTTGACGTAACCCAGCAAGGGATTTGACGTAACCCAAACATGACTTGGTTTCCAGGGGGCAGTTTCTTTTCTCAGTCCTAGTACATGTTAAAAGCCCCCAGACACACTTAGTTATACTTCTCAGTCTGTCCTCTACCCCTTCCCAACCTGCCTCAATATATATTCTAACTCCAGAAGTATTGGCAAGATTTATGGGGAAACCCACATACTGTATCCAAGAAACTTGCCCAGCTTCCTCCATTAGACTTTGTCTATCTAGTGACATCTGCCCTCTCTCTCTTTCCCCACTTAGCTTCTCAGAAACCCTCTCTGTCATCCTCAGCAATTCAGCTCTTCATCATCATCCTTTAGAATTCAGAGAATTGTCTTAAGCACCCTCTCCCACAAAGAAGTCATGTTACCGAGACTCCTTTTACTGATCAAAAACTATTGACTAGATTCCACATATGAGTGACATCATATAGCATCTTCCTTTCCCTTTCTGGCTGACTTCACTTAGAATGATGATCTCTAGGTCCATCCATGTTGCTGCAAATGGCATTATTTTATTCTTTTTTATGGCAGGGAGTTTGAGATTTATAAATGTTAGCCACTACATATAAAAATAGATTTTTAAAAAGTTCCTTCTGTATAGCACAGGGAACTATACTCAATATCGTGTAATAACATTTAATGGACAAAAAAAGAAAACGAATATATGTGTCTATATGTGTGACTGCAACATTGTGCTATCCACTAGAAACTGACACATTGCAATTGGCTGTACTTCAATTAAAAAAACAAAACAAAACTATCAACTAGAGAAGGTTTGTGTGGCACAGCTATGGGTAGAATAGGGTTCTGTAGAGCCTCTGGCTTTTTTTCACCACCACATTCAGTAACCTTGAAGTTCCTTCTAACTTTAAAATTCTATCATTTGTCTGCTCTGTGACTCATGATGAACTTGGACATGGGTCTATGACAGCCGAAATAAAACTAGAGTAATGTGAAAGGTTTGGGCTTATACGGGAAGAGGACTTTACGTCTCTGCTTTAATAGCATGGTCCTTGATGGATCAGAAATGCCCAGGTACAGGAAAACTAATGACTTTTCATAACGTTATGTACATGTACATGGCCATGGCCTCATTGTTTGGTTTTTAGTCAGTATATGGGGATGGTTGAGTTCATCTTTTTTTCTTTTTGTTTCTGGTTTCCAACTTTAAATTATTTAATATACGAAACATACCAATTAATCAAGCAAGAACACATTTTTTTGTATAGTTCTACACAATGGAAGAAATATAAATGTGTTTTATATGATAAATAATTTTTAAAAGTTACTAGAAGTCAGCAGCCATCAACCTGATTTGCGTATGGCCCTGCAAAACACAGTGTCAAAAAATACTTTGCAGATGATGGTCCATATAGAGATGTGGCTTCACGTGTTTATGTCTTGAGTTTATTGACTCGATTCTCAGGTGCCACACCACGAACTGAGGACAATGGGGGTATTATCCATTTACAACGTGTTTGTATCAGCTGGCCATTTTTTGCACTCAGGGGGATCTAGGCTGAGCTCAGCTGGGCTCCTTCCTTTGTGTGTCTGTGATGGGTCGTTGATCAGCTTCAGGTCAGATCTGAAGCCTCAGGTGAGGTCTTGACCTTGGCTGGGCTCTCTCACCTGTCTGGGCCTTCCGCAGGGAGAACAGCGCTGACTTAGTTCTGCTCCTTGCGGTCTCTCCCTCCCTAGCTATATAGGCAGGGCTTGCTTACCTGATGGAGGAGGGGCTCCCCAAAGAGAGAAGTCTGCAAAGTTTCTGAAGTCCTAGGCTGGGCACACCCTCACTTTTACCACACTCTGCAAGGTGAGTGCCATTTCAAGGTGGGTTACACGGGCGCCAGCTCTTGATGGACAGGCCTGCACGTCGCACTGCTGAGAGCGCAGGTGCAGGGAGGTATGAACAACAGTGCAGGGAGAGCAGCATGAGTGTGCAGCAGAAGCTCTAGGCTTCGCCAAAAAGTGTTTTCCTAGCTGATTCAATAAACGTAAATGATCCTGCTACCTTAGGGTTGCTTTGATGAATCAGGTGAACCAGACGAAATTCTTCGCTCCTATTAAATTCCAGTAAACCCAAGCCAGGGTTGAAATCTTAGAGAAAACGTGCGTGGTCCGTTCAATTGCCATTTCCTCAGCCTCTGGGCAGCAGGGCGTTTCACAAGAGCATGTGGGGTGGTGCCATGATTTCCTGAAGGCAGTGCCGAGAAAGCAGCAGCTGTGTTTAACAGGCTATGAATTTTGGCCTGAGAAAATTCTAGGTAGGCAGCCTCATAGGAACTCACCCAGCCTCTTCCTGGAAGGTGGTCCTATCACCTCTATCAACTCGAGACTGAGCGAACTAAAGTAGCTTTAAAATCACTTTGCTTTGCCAGGTAATGGGATCGCTGATTCTTCATTCCAGAGTTGATATTCTAAGCACTGTTTGAAACCAGTATTTCATAAAGTGCCCCATGATAAATAGTTTGTAGAGATTAAGCTTTTGAATTATTTTCATTCACCTTCATATGATGAGCAAGATAAAACGTGAACTCAATTTTTAGGCATCTATTTCTGTCCCACATAGCTTGATACATTGTATTGATGCGTTGCAGGGATGCTGAACCGGTGATGCAGCAGCGCAAATGTCTGTTTACCTGCTATCTGAAAATGCCGCACTGCTTTCACTGTTTGCACAAAAATTAAAATGTGCTTTTCTAAGTAGCTTGTCTAGTCTCCTTGTCAATTTTGAAATCTCATGTTCTGGAGTTTTATCATTTATTTGTTTCATTGTTTTATATGCTTATTTGTTTATATCCAGATTTAGATTGAATGATGCTAGACTTGACAGCCAGATTTCTTTCCTAGATATTCAGATGTGAGAAGATACAGTGACCTTTATTTGCCTTTTTTTGATGGACACTGAATTATAAATCTTAAATGGAGAGTAGCTGTTTGCTGGGGCTTTAATTAGCATCTCACTCACCGCCTAGTTCTCTTAATAATTAAATGCTGTCTAATTTAATATAAGAAGTTTGCCAAACTGGCTGCTGATTTATGAATTTATAAATGTATTTAACTCTTTCACCTTTAATATAGAGAACAACAAACTATATTTATTACACAGCTAAACTGATTACTGTTACTATATTGGAAAATAATTGCACCCCATCAGATATGTACAAGATACAAGAAAGAAACAAAGAAAAATCAAATAGAAAGCAAAACCCAGTCTCAAGATTTAAATATTCATGTGTGGAGGGATCTACAATTTAGCTCTTAAAAGACAGTTCAATTTTCCTTATCTACTGACATACAATATATTTTAAGAAAAAAGAAAGAAATTGATCTCAAAGTAATATTTTTCAATTAAATGTGGCACTTAAAATTAATTTTTAATATGAGAACACTATTTTTCATCATTATAAGTTTTTTTAGAAAGAAGAGTCTTAGATTCAAAATGAGAACTTTCTAAGAATTATTACTAATCTCCAACTCAAGTGATGTGGGAAACTTTTTGAGCCCAGCCTAGCCAAGTTCTCTTTTTACAGGTTGGAAAACTGAGTCTCTAAAGCAGACCAGAGACTTTGAAGCTGGGGGAGGGGGCGAGCATTGGAGTGAGGAAGAAGGGAGGTGTTAGAAATGGTCATTTAATGGAAGCACAGATGACCCAACTAAAGACATTAACTACTTCAATGGACAAATAATGGGGTTCGCACTGTTAATTCTGTGGAGGGTTTTTGTAATCTGGCTTGAAGGCAGCAGGAATGATCAATTATAGTGATAAACATAATGCCCATACCACATCTCAGCAGCCATCACTCATAATTTAATGAAAATCCCTTATTGATAGAATATGATTTGATGGGTAACTCCAAAGTAATTTATCTATTTATGCTGACACTGAATTTTATTCTTGAAAAGTAACTTTTTGTTTTTATGACACAACAATCGCCTCTAGAACACAACTTCAAGTCAACATAAAATATGCAGATTTCTAAATGCCAGGGAGAAGCCAACTAAACAATCACAATGACTTTGAACTCTTCATCCCAAAGATGCATTGGGTGCATTTTTTATAAATTGAAATAATAAATAATAGATTGAGTCTAAAAGTAATTCGTGTTTTTGCTGAGCCATCTACTCTCAAAATATCTGGATTCTGAGTCTCTAATACATCACACTATGAATTTTAATCCTATCTCAAACTCTTACGTGTGTAGGCAAAAGCAAGACTTTGTGTTTCTTTTAAAGTTTTTGTCTTTTCTTCCTGTCTGCCAAAATAATTTCCTTTTCATTCAGAAGACATAAAAAGGAAGAGGAGGAGGTTAGAAATTATGTAACATTCTGCTCCATCCATTCCAGGTTGTCGACCACTCTAATTTATTAAAATATGGAGTTTTCATTCAAAGGAAGTAATTTCTTAACTCATCTAAATTCAGTAAGTAAAAAAAAATTTTTTTTATAAAGGCACAGGCAGCCGTCTGCCCTGCCTCCTCATTCTGACTGGGCCATTGTCTCAGCCAACAAGCAGTGCTATAATTTGCTACATTGATAAGGTAGGCAGGCAGGCAGGCATTTTTTGAACTTTGCCAGATTGGAAAACTGGCAGCAATTCTTTTGTTTTCTGACGCCATGATGGAAATATACAGAAATGCTGATCACTCTCCATTGTTTATTGCCCAGGATGTAAGTTCTTTGATATCACACTTCAGGTAAGAGATTTAGAATAATACCCAAGGGTGAGTCTTCCCTGACTCAGTGACTCCGCGGTTCTCGAATCCAATACATGGAATACAGACACCAGCTCTGGCCCTCGCTTATCATGCGATCTTAGACATCTTCAAGGTTCTGTCTATATCCACTCATGTGACAGTGATTATGTCCTTATATTCTGCTTTCTGTGTGCCTAGATATTATTTTGCCAGCTTGATGTGATTTACGTGATGAAGGACAACATATCCCATACATATTTGTGTTTCCTAGTCTGAATATCAGATATGTGTGTCGATCGATTTTGAAGCCAAATGAATGTTCTGCTTTTTCTTTATAAGTCACATCTGTTGAAATCTGATGCTTGTAGAAGGGCTTTTAGCTCTTGAACCCATTGTACCACAAGTCCCAGTTCCATTCTCTTCTCTTCTAAGTAGACCTGCTGGATGTGTTTAATTTGGAATGGAAAAAGGAAGATTGCTTAGGGCATAGTTTCCAAAAACGTGTTCAGATGTTAATAGATTTTATTTTTAGGGTTCCATAGTCAAATGAGTTTGTGAAATGGAAGATTAAAATTAGTTAAAGCAGGTTTCTTTATGGAAAGTGCTCTGGAAATGTAATATGCTAATGAGCAATTATAAGTCCCTGAGAGAGTGATAAAGTATGTGGTTTCCTACCTAGCCGGGCATAAAAACCCTGATTTTGGAGAGCAGCTCACATGACTAGTTTTCTGCAGAACACTTTCATTTTGTGAAACCCTGATCTAGGAAGCAAGACAAGAAAGACTGTTGAGTAAATACAAAAGGCAAGAAGCAGCGAGCTCAAAGGAGGCAAAAGTGATATCTGGAGGAATCAAGACAGAGTATAGTTGGGATACCTAGGTTATTGTGCAGCAGTGACCAAAAAAAAAAAAAAAACCCCAATATATTAATGAATCAAAACTGATAGTGTTTATTTTTCCTTCATGCCTAATGCCAGTCAGAGATGGCTGAGTGCACTGCTCCACATGGTCTTCAACCAGCCATGCAGGTGGAAGGGCTTCCGTTGATCTGGAATGTCACAGAGGACAGTGACATTCACAAGGGGAAGGGAATTTAGAGAATCACACGTGGATTATTAAAAGTTTCTACCCCAAAGTGACCCATACAACTTCTGGTCACATCTTATTGGCCAAAGCACATTACCTCCCTAACTCATAGGACATGGGGAAGTATAATGTCATCACATGTCCCCAAGAAGAAAATCAGAATATTCGTGCATATGTTCCTAATGACTAGCCAGAGGCTGAGGTCAGCTGCCTCCCCCAAGGTCATGCACCTTTCCCTGCATCCTATGACTCATCACTGTAGGTGTCTGAAGGCCAGGGCCCTCCGTCCAGCTTAGGAGGATTCTGAGTAACTATCCCAGTTTCACAGGCTTTCAAAGGGGTTGACTGAGGCCTTTGTTAAGACCCCATCATGACCCAAACCTTCCCTCTCCCCAGTCCTGCTTCTTCATGTCCTTCCCAAAAGATGTTCCCAAAGGCGCTCCCTAGGGAACCTCCAGCCTGCTAATCTCTGTCTCAGAATCTGCTTTATGGGGAACCCAGTCTGCTATACTGTACAACACAGGTCTTCGAATAATATGATATTGTTTTGTTTGTTTTTAAACTTAATGTAAATAGTATTCTGTTATACACATTCCACAATTTGCTTTTTTCCTCTTTGAATTATGTTTTTGAGGTTTATTC
The DNA here is from genome assembly GCF_048564905.1 of Vicugna pacos. Lineage (NCBI taxonomy): Eukaryota > Metazoa > Chordata > Mammalia > Artiodactyla > Camelidae > Vicugna > Vicugna pacos. The sequence continues at coordinate 16,059,361 of NC_132988.1, forward strand.
GTGTTGACTCACGTAGCCCTAATTGTTTACTTTAACTGATTTTGGGAAAACACCACAATGTACTGATTTATCCCCCTATTAATGAGAATTTGGGTATTTTCCAATTTTTAATAATTATAATCTTGCTGAGATTCTTTGTACATACCCACTTGTTCACATATGCAAGAGTTTCTCTAATATACATACGCCTAAAACAAGAATCCCAAGAAAACAGAGCACGTACATTCCCAATTTTATTAGATGTTGTGTATCTCTGGAATATGAGCAGAGCTGAACTCAAACAGCCATTTCTTTTTCTTTTTCTGTAATTGCCTATTCTTTTCTTTGCCCATTTTTTCCCATGGAATTCTTGATCTTTTTCTAACTGAGCTTAGAAAATGTACAATCCTGATGCCACTCTTTGTCAGATACACGGTTTGAAATATCTTCTCCTGGTCTGTGACTTGCCTTTTACCTTGATGTCTTTTTCATAAATAAGCCCCAAATTTTAATACAGTCGAATATATTCATCTTCTTTCCTTTAGGGCCTCTGAATTTTCTATGTTATTTAGAAAAATTTTCTCTACCCCAAATCTTAAACGTTCACTGTATTTTTCTTGAAGGTATTATGGGTTTTGCTTTTCACTTTGACCTGTTCATCCACCTGGAGTTTATTTTAATTTTGTGTATGACACAGTGGATGTTTTCTTTTTAATATGGTCCATCAGCCATCCCAACAGCATTTTCCCCAAACCGATATTCACACTAATTTGTAATGCCACTTCTGTGTGTGTGTGTGTGTGCATGTGCTGAGCCCTCTGTTCTGTTTAGCCTGTTTGTCTATCTCTACACTGACAGTATTCTGATTTAATTACTAGGATCTTACAAGAAATCTTGATATCTGAGAAGTCAAGTCCCTTCCCTTTGTTCTTCTTTAAAATTACCTTGGCTATTCTCAACCTTTTATATCAAGTGAATTTTAGACTCAACCTGTTAACTTCCAACAAATAAAATTCTCTGTTGGAATTTTGGTTGAAATTGTATCACATTTTTATCTATTAATTTCAGGATAATTGATATCTTTATGATATTGAATATTTCCATTTATCAAAATGCTGTGTCTTTAGAGACATTCTTTTTGACCATATACATGCCCAAGTCCCGCTTTTTCAATAGTGTGGTCCACCCAAGGGATCATGAAAGTCAAGGAGAGGCTATGCATATGCATTGCTGCCCTGTTTTCTCTTTCAGTCTAAACAGGTTACATTTGGCAAAAACGTGGTTGGATATAAGTGCAGTGCCTTCAGAATGACAGATGCCTCGGGGTAGGGTATAGCTTAGAGTGCATGTTTAGCATGCATGAGGTCCTGGGTTCAATATCCAGTACCTCTACTAAATAAGTAAACCTAATTACCTCCCCCACCCCAAAAACTGAGTGACAGATGCCTTAATAAAGGAGCTAGGATTTGAAATTATCTAAAAGGCTAAGAAATCCAACAAAAGTAGTACAGTTATGAGATTCAAAAGAGTTATGAAAAGCACTTAAACATTAGGTGGGAAAGAAAAAGACTAGTCTTCCCTATTGAGAGTCATAAAGTTTGGCAGACTGATATTCATCATTCAGTCATTCAACAAACATTCATTAGTACCTAATATTTTCCAGACAATGTTCTGACCTTGGGGCAAGAATAGGAAACCAAATAAAACTGCTGCCCTTTGTGAATCCACTTAGGGGAGGGACTTCTTAAATGCTTAATAAGTACTGAACACCCATTCTATAAAAATTATAATCACCTTTCAGTCCTGAAGGTGCTTATGAGAAGATTAACCATCATAAGATCACTAGGGCAATAATCAGTGCTCTGTGGCATGGTACAAGCTATAAATGCAATTCAAGTTTTGAGAAGAAAGATAATTGGAGATTGAGAGTCATCATAGGTTTCCTCAAGGAACAGTGTCTTGTGCTGGAATTTGAGGATAAGTAGGATCTGGAAGGTAGGAAAGAGTGGGGAGAGTGTTTTAGGTGAGGCAGAAGGCAGCATGGTCCCTATGTCATGAGACTTACAGTCAATATGGGAAAGGAAGACTATATATCTAACACTAAAGTAATAAACACTCATAACCCAGGTGTTTGCTGGAATCTCCTACCCTTCGGCTTGAAGTCCCAAATCCAGACCTGGTTGAATTTCAAAACTCTTCTCAAGCTTTCTGCACATCCCCAGGGGGTCCTACCTTTCATGGTGGTCACTCTGTCTATAGCACCTACATCCGCATGTGCTGCTGCTGTCTCCCCCGCCTTGACAATCTACACCTCAAAATCTATCCCTTCACCATTTTGCACAAAATTTACTGCTCTCCCAGCATTCTCTAAGTTTATGTTAATTTCCTGAGCAATTGAGGATTGTGGAGAATGATCACACTGGGCGATGCACAACCTTCTCTTGACTGACTGCTCCACGGCCCCCTCCCTCCCAGTCTCCCCTCTCTGCTCCTCTTGTCTCCTTTTCTGAATTTCTTACAAGATCATCATATTCAGCTCTTTTTTATGCAGATCAGTTCAGTGCTCCCTCAGTCCTTGCCCCAAAATCTTGTTCCCAAACAAATCAAGGTGCTAACAAACAAAGGAGGAGATACCATTTTTTTTAATGGCAGTTAAATTTATAAGTAATAAACCAACCCCCAGATTTTCTCACACAGAAAACACAAAAGAGAACAAACCAAGGCAGAAAAGTAAATCTGTTTCAGACAGCATGGCAAAAGCTGGGGAAGTAAGGGCTACAGTAGTTCAGAGAAGGGAAAGATCAAGCAAGAAGGGTTTTAATGGAAGAGATAGATCTTGAATTGGACCCTAAAGAAAGGCCTGAATTAGTATTGCAGAGAGAGGAGGCAGGAGGTCATTTGAGGTAAGGAAATAGCTGTTAAGAAAACCACAGAGGAGAGAAAGAGCCTGGCATCTGGGAGAAGGCAGCTCTCAACAGAGAATTTAGAAGCAAGATAAGGCTGACTGGGTGCTGGAAATGCTAGATCATTAGACACAAGGGTTTGGACTTATTCCAATAAAAATCAAAAGAGACTCTAATGAATATGCTTTAGAAGGCAGGGGGTGGGGGAAGCTTTGAGAGGGGTCTCAGAAACAAGAACCAGGGGTTCAAATACTATCAGAATTCTCTCTCTGTTTCCAATCTCTACTTCTTTCTGGAGGGTGGCTTCAATTTCCTCTCCTGGAAATCAGCTTTCTCTATCCAGGGATGGTGGTGATTCAGCCAATTTCTTGTTGATCATCCATGGAGAAAGGACTCACCTCTTGCCCCAGCTCCAAAATTCCAAAGGATTCTGTTGGGGTTGGCTTGAAATAATTACCCCTGCCTAGAACCGGCACTGTGGTCAGGAAGCTCAGCTTGTGGCAGACGAGGGCAGTTCTAACGGAGCACATAATAAAGCATGACCAGATCTGGGGAGGGGTGAAAATAGGGAGTAAAGAAGGAAGGTGAGGCATGGACATCACCACTGGGAGAGACTTGTGCGTGAGGAAGCAAACACAGCTTGTTTTAAGGTTGAACCCACTGGCAAATCTTACATAAAGATAATTGATTTATTTTTTAGCAAGCCTTTATTGATAACCTACTAGTCTCAAGTTACTATAATATCTCTCTAATTTTTTTTTCTTCACTGTTTTCTAATTTGAGTCATTAGCCATTATTTTGTGTCCTTCTAAGCCGCTTTAAATTCTTTTGGGGAAGAATAGAAAAAAAATTTAATCAATTACTTAACAGTGGTTCTGAACCAATTATTAGGTTATGTTTCTGTTTCCAAGGAGCTCGTAGTCTAGGAGTAAAGATACTATGTGTGCTGATAGTTGTGAATGGAAAATGATAAATGCCATTAAAGAGGTACAGAGAAAATTTTGTGAGTTTAGAGTTTCTTACTATAAGAAATAGTATTGTTAACACAAACTTGTTTTTGTTTATGCTTTTTATTGGGGGGAGTGAGGTAATTAGGTTTATTTATTTATGTATTTATCTGTTTTACAATGGAAGTACTGGGGACTGAACCCAGGCACTCATGCATGCTAAGCATATGCTCTACCACTGAGCTAGCTCTACCTTCCTCCTCCCCAGAAATAGTATTGTTGAACCAACATTTTGAAGTAGAATGGAATGGATCAAATGAAGACCTGAAATTATGGCAATGAAAGGCTTTCTGTAGGGAGAAGCAACTTGGGACTCGGTAACAGAGAAGGAATAAAAAGCAGAATATGTAAAGGGGCCCAGTTTAAATCAGATAGGATGGACCTGACCCTAAAAGGGAAGTGGACCAAGAGAAGTGTAACTCTTCCAAATCTGTACGCAAGCAGTCAGGGAGCCTCAGGAGGTGACAAAAAGCTGCATCTCAAATTGTTTATAGAAAAAATGTCTGGGACATCGTGACAGGGTAATAGAGGGCTAAGTAAGATGAAGAAGCAGAAACAGACGGAGAGATTTTGAGGATGGGGGAGAAGCAGAATTGGCGGTGTCCTGGGGCAGATTTCCATGGCAGAGTAAAGACCATCCTCTCAACAAGGAGTGATCACCTGCCATTTCTGGAGGCCCCGGATCCTAATCCTAACCCCCTAAGAGACGTGGGAGGGGAGAAGAGTACCTTTACCTCCCACAACCACCCTTACCAGAGCTGGTGGTGCCTCTGTGTGGCCTACAGAACCTACGGGTCAGAAAACCTCAGAGGACGACGGATAGCACCACAGAGAGGCCCTAGCCCCTCAAGATCCAGAAGAGAGTTGTTCAAACCTACCACCCACCCCTGGTGGAAATCCAAAGATTTTCGTAGAATCCACGTTGAAAATGCTTACCTTGGTTCTAAGGCGCCTTTTGCTCTGAATTCAGTAACCTCCCCACGTGGGCTGTCCCTGTTCCACACCGTGTCTGCTCAGCTGGGGACCTCATCCCCTTCCTTGAGGACTAGAGCCTAACCGCTCTCACAGGGCGTTGGTGTTCGCAGTAGACGTCACTGAAGGTTTGGGGAAATGGGATGGTGTTCGTATAACAGGAGACAGCTTTAAGTAGGATTTTAGACATATCTGTTTTCTTAAAGCCTTCAACCGTCCCAGGACTAAGAATTTTTCAGAGGCCATTTCACATCATCTAGTGCCCAGCCTTGCACTATCTAGAAAGCTGCTCCCACCCCCAACCCATGTTTCCTTTTCACTTCTTCCATTCCGAATTCCGTCCCCCCGCCCCAGGGTTTCAAACCCTTTCCACTCTCTTGTATAGAGCAGAGTTTCTCAGTCAAGGGTGATTGTGCTCCCCAGGGACGATTTGGCAATGTCTGGAGATATTTTTGGTTTCCACAATGGGGGGTGGCACCTGGTGAGTTGAGGCTGGGGATGCTTCTAAACACCCCACATTGCCTAGGGAAGCCCCCCACAGTAAAGAACTATCCAATCCAAAATGTCAACAGTGCCAAGGTTGAGAAGCCGTGATACAGAGCAAGTCGGCTCTCTCCAGCCTCCATGTCCCAGACACCACATCTCCCGCATCTTTGTATGTTCACAGCTATGAGACAGTTCTCGCTGTTAAACTGAAGGGGGCGCCCATTCGTGTCATGACACTCAAAAGCCACAGAGACCCCGACATCTCCTTTCACATGAGCTGCCCTTCTCAGAAAAACTTGTGCTTTTGAATAGAATTTTTTCCTAAAACATATATAAAAGAAAGTTCTCATCCATACTCAACTCCACTTACCCTGCCAGAAAGAGAAAGAGAGAAAGAGAAGAATGTAAATAGTGTGGGTGATTCTGTCCCACGTTCCACTAGAGCATATGCCCCAGAGGAATGCAGGAGGGGAGATGTGAATCCGATGTTCCTTCGGTTGGTCTCAGTTGCTGAATCGCTCTCATAGTATGAGCATCTCACCATACTGAGTGTGATTCAAGTGTTTAAAGATACAGGGTTTTTTTTTTTTTTTTTTTTTTTTTTTTGTACAACATGGCCCCTATAAATGCAAGCCAACTACTTCATCAGGTGTTTAGCTGAGAAAACAGCAATCTGTTCCAAGGCTGGAGGAAAAAGTGGCTGAGTTGGATGCGATACCAGCCTCAAGTGTGCATAAAAAGGGCCACGTATATTGTACTTTCAGGGTGAATTAAGAGATTTTTCTTTCTCTAGGGTATTTCTGAGTTGGTATGGTTTTTCATCTTGCTCGCAGACTTTAGAACCAAACTATGTAAAATGCAACTCCACTTTAGGGCAGAGGCAGGGAGGGAGAAGAGGCCTTGGGATAGAGCTGTAAGGGAAATTAGAGGTTTGGATGGTGAGAAGAGGAAAGAAAAGAAGAAATGGTGAGCTCAGATCAGAAAGGCAAGACCAAGAGAGCACCTGGTTACTCTTATCACTTTCAGAGACACCTATTTGATCACTGAGAGGAAAAGCTTACTCATTTTATAAAAGGGAAGCTGTGCCACAGAGGGCTTACTTTGTTGCAGTATTGATCTTTTAAAGACATTACTGCAAAATGTAGGATCAAATTCTGGAAACTTATGATGTCATGTCTATTGAATTGTTAACTCTCTTTTCTGGGGTACTTAATGTAAAATTTTGCCACACTGCTTTTAACTTCATAAGTTGTGTGTTAGCTTGTTTTTTTTTTTTTAATTTAAGAAGCCACCAAGAATATCCCATAAATTCTAAACAATTTGTTTAAATATTAAACAGCAAGTAACAATGGCAGCTCTTGCCAGGGTACCTTTGAAGTCTGTGTTTATATTGCGGGTGCAAGTAGCTTTGTGTGTGTGTAAACAAGTTGGAAAATAGGTGGTGACTAGTTACCTCTGTCTGCACTGATGCACATTCTGCCAGTGGTCCACCCTCAGTAATTAGAAATGGAGACTATTCTCCCGATTGTTAAGATGAGATGGGGAAAAAGAAAATTAACTCATTCATACTGCATGGGTCAAAAATTTTATTTGAGGTTTGGAAAGATAAATTCTATGGTAGTCATTTCAGAAATTTCCATTTTAATTAAACACAATATTTTCTAAATTGTGCTGTGGTGCACAGCATAGACTTTCTAACTTGGGAACTTACTGAATAATGTACTAAATAAAGGGAAATTTGTTCTCTACTAAGTGCCATCTTCAATACAGAAAATTTTGTGGTGTTTTTTTTTTTCATTTGGGCACAAATGAAGGATATGGACGCTTTCTCCAGACCCAAATATTACCTTTATGTTGTCAAGACTTTAGTCTGCTGCTCTTATAAAGTCACATTAATGAAAATCAGTTTAGAATGGAGAATTACAGAAATTAAACACCAGATTGAAAATATTAGAGTATGGAAAAGGGTACAGGGATAGAAGAAAGTTACCTAATAAGTTTTAGTTGACTTACCCAATAGTGCTACCAAAAAGAAAGTATTATTTGGATTTCAGAGAAAGAGTATATTAAAGTCATATTAATATGTATTTGAGACAACTTGAATCTGGTTCAGTGGGATTCTACAATCCATATTCTTTTCTCTACAACATTCTGCTCAGCTAGCTAAACTCCATAATGAATTTGGTAATCCTGAATATAGGAAACATTCTAGTACAAACACATGCACACTTTATTATAATACTATTCACTATAGGCTTATATTCTGTACAAATATTCCTATTCTTTATCATCTGAATTAATCATGGCAAAGTACCCAGATCTCATGGAGTGCACACAAAAAAGATTTATTTATCACTCACGTCATAGTCCAGTGCCATCCAGGCAACTCTCCTTGGGAGCTTTGCTCCACAAGGTGACTCAGGGATCCAGTCTCCTTTCATTGTATGATGCTAACATCCCAAACCTGAGGCCTCCCAGGCATTCATGGTCGAGGAAGTGAGCACTTGCACAACCATTCAAAGGATTTTACGACCAGTGGAGCACATCACATTCATGAAGACACCAGGATGCAGACTCAGTCATACAGACCCAAACTCAGTGCCAGGCAGGCTGAGATATGTAGCCTTTCTGTCCACACACAAAGAGACAAATGAAATTAAATTTGGCAAACCCGTTGTCTCTCCCACGCCATTTAAGGGAATTTATTTCTTCAAGTAGCAAAAAGACCCCGTGAATCTTATGTACAGCTCAAAGTCAGGTTTATGACATGGAACACCAGGTTACAACAGGAGGAATGGAATTGTGCCACAAGAGGAGCATGTTTTGCGATGGGAGGCTAGAAAAATCAGAAGAAATTGTTCCTGAATGTTAGTGGCAGGAAGTTGGGCAGATAGTTCTGAATTGCAAATAGTCCAGGAAGGAAAAATACCAAAAAGGAAGTGATCCAATAAGGTCAGAAGCCAAGCATGGAAAGCAGGAAAGAGTATGGACAGAAGAATGAGTAGGAGTAAATGGCTTAGGACTAAGGGCATGAAAAAATATCATATTATTCATTGTTTACTATACACCAGTCATTGTACAGGTTATTAATTTCTGCAACAACCATATGGGATCAATTGTATTTTCTCATTTCATAGGTTATGAAACTGAGGCTGAGAGTTTACGTAATTTACGCATAGTCCCACGGCTACTGTGAGGCAGTGCTGGGATCCAAACCCAGGCTGAGTCTGGCTCCAGAGTATGCTTTTAACCTTTATACTTTATTACCACTCTGAAAGACAAACACTGCTGGGTTTCCTCTTTTATGTGATACCTGGTTTATGACTTAGAGGCAACTTTTCAAAAGAAAATGTAAAAGGCTGGATGTCAAAGTTCCAGTGTACTTTATCACCCACTGATTCATCAGGCTAGATTGGACTTTCTTCCTGATCTCATTTCCTCTTTGCAAAGTAATTATTTGAAAGGCTACACAAACCGATGGATACCTTACTCCATCACCCAGCTTATGGGAGCCCCGCCTTTGCCATTCCAGGTCAGAGGAAATCCTACTTCTAAATCCCTCCAGAGTAGGAAGTTCACAACGTCCTTTGTAATCTGTCTCAACATTCCGTAATCTGTAAATAGAGGAGATATATGGCAGCTGGAATGTATGGCAAATCTGAAATTCTTCATCAAAATTCCAGGCAGGCCAGTAAATTCTGAATACTATATGAACCAAAATGGCAAAATGTATGCTCTCTGCAGACCACCCCCACACTTAAAGAGAAGTTAACACATCAGTCTGGGTGCTGTCTTTTTCTTTCTCCATTTTATCTATTCCATAGGCAGAGATGTTGCAGACTGGAGAGAAGAAACTAATACTTTTTTCTCCCAAATCCTTCTTCCTTCACCCTTTGTGGTCTGAACATCTCTCAAAGGAATTTTGAATAGCCCCTGAAAACAGGGACAACGTTGATCATGTTTACTGACCATTTGGGCCTGGGTATCAGTCAATCAGAAGGAGGTAGGGCTGAGAGCTGAATCCAGCTGTCCTGGTGCTGACCAACTGAACATCAGTCCTGCCCATAGCGCTAAAGGAGACCAAGATATCCCGCACGCTCCCCTGTGCTAATGTACACACTGAAGACCACGTACTATCTCTCACTCACTCGCTCACTCGCTGTGTCAGGCACAGGTTAAACTCTGAGCATTTTTGACTTTTCGTGGAATAGTATTACTTGCATTTCAAACTCCACTGATATATCTCAGATACCTGAAATTCTTGTTAAATTTCAGTGATTTGGGGGGAGGAGATTGGTTTGTATTGGATATGTTCCTTTTCACTTTAAAAATCATTAATTGAATCTAACTTGTTCTGCAAACTTACCATGTGGCTGAGTGAAAGATTAGCCCATCTTTACTAGAATTTTCAGTTACCCAATTCTACTATTTTGATTGATTGCAAACATGGTCCTCTTGTTTTTGAGAGTGTAGAAGCTCATCCCAGCATCTACATCCCAGCCCCTGACCTTACTCATCATTTCTCACACCCCTCCTTAGCCATAACCTTAGATCTTTGTGTCACTATTTTACCCTCATTTTCTACTCTGTTCAGTGGAGCTGGTCATCTCTGAGGAAGGAAGGAGGAGCAAATAAACACAGGGGACAGTTAACAGTCTTTGCCCCTCCTTCCTTGTAGTAGTAGAAATCCAGGGCACATGGCCAGTCAGTCTTTCTTGAAAATTGCTCTGGCTAATGAGACACAAACAAAAGTGATATGTGCAAATTATTCTGTCAAAGTTTTTTGCTTTTGAATAGAAAACCATGGATGTGCTACTGGTGACACAGCCTCCACCTTACAGATGAGGACAGCACTCTGTAGAATTGGGGAGCAACGAGAGTCATGGGTTCCTGAAGGGCTCACACAGCAGAACCACATCTCTACCCTGGATTACACTCATTTTTTCTAGATTTCATGTGAAATCGAATTAAACTCCTTTCTTATTTGAGCCACTGTGTTTTGGGAGTGTCTTTGTAGAGGAGCTTCCTCTGTACCTGACTAATACATCAGAGTATATGAAATATCTGAACATTATTTCTAGGTTAAAGGTCAATGTATCAGCAAATAAACTGAGCCGAATAGTGGTTAAACGCTGAATTTCTAAGCCCCGTGCCATAGTCTGAATGTTTCTTTCCCCCTAAATTCATATGTTGAAGCTCCCACTCCAAGGTGATGGCATTAGGAAGGGGGCCTTTGGAAGGTGATTAAGTCATGAGGGCAGAGTCCTCATGAATGGATTAATACCCTTATAAAAAAAAATGTCTCCACAGAGCTCCCGGGCCCTTTCCACCATGACCTTGGCCATCCAGCTTCTAGAACTATGAGACAGAAATTTCTGCTGTTTATAAACTACCCAGCCTGTGGCATTTTGTTATAGGAGTCCCAATAGACAAGGACACCTGTTCAAATTGGACTGAACACTTTTCTCTAGGATTAGAGTCAAAATACTTAGCCATTCAAACATGGGCCGACCAATCAGAATAGTTTTGGTAATGACTGAAGATCAGCATGCGATCTTCACTGAGTAAAAGGCTATTAGAATTGATTGGGCTAGGAAGGAAGACGGTTGGAAAGTGACCCAAAACACAATACTGTTGAAATGAACTGAATGTGAATTGTTCCTTTCCAAGGATCTGTAGTCTCCTAGGTAAGCGGTCATCATCTTCATTCTTGAGGATCTCAGAGAGAACAGTTTGACTTTTAAATCCCTGTCCTCAACTGAAACCATGAGCTGGGATTATCCACCAGCCCCTCTTTGAGTGTAGTTTGGATATGTTAAGAGCTAATTCCCTCCTCCTAAAACCTGGGACAGAGAATACAATACTCAGGGCTTATAACAATGGAAGCAAAGACCCCAGGTGATGAACGATTACCTCCTATACTTTTTGTCTTCCTCCCTCTCCAACAGTAACCCCTATGAAGAAATAGGAATGGCTCACTCCCATGAACGTTTTTATATTTCCGCAGCAAATATGACAAAATGTTCCCACCTCATAATATGAGGGTGATGACTATACTGAAGACTGAGATTATTTTTTGGTACACTTGAAATATTTAATGAAACATTTACAAACTTAGAAAATATATTATGCCTTATAATATGATAATTAAATATTAATGTAACTATATTAAAAAAAAAGCAGTCAAAACCTCTAAGTGATTTTCACACTAGCAAAAAATAAAATGAACTCAATGGGCTACCTGACTTTTTGTGATTAATTTTGTATGATGTCACTGTTTACCAGGTTAAGAAAATCTACTTACTTTGATTTTTTCCTGTATCTCCTACTTTCAAAAATTGTTAATGATGTTTGTCTTTCCTTCTGAACTGTTCCCATGACCTGTGGAAGACAAAATGCTCCAGTCAGGGTCTACTGCCAAGTGTAACACCAAGTTTCCTCCAAGTAGGATATTCTTTCCCCTTTCTAATCTCACTCCAGGTCAAGGTTATGTAACACTAGAAATGCAGCTTTATGTTATTCTGTCAGCTTTCCTTGATAATTCTCCAGGTCCATCTCTCTAAATACAGAGATAACATCCATCTTGGTTGAATTTCTTCCTTCTTAAGGAAGTAAAATCTTACAATGTCAACATCATTTCTTAATGAAGGGATGAAACTGTTATGGAAGTAAATAGGCCTGGATTTCTGACAAAAGTATTGGAGATATCCTCACAAGATAATTGGTTAAGAACTAGGAATGACCACTATGGCTTTGTCAGAGGCTCATCATGTCCAACTGATCTAATATTCCCTTCTAATTAGATAAAACCTGGGGGGAAAAATAGCATCGATTAAAACCTAACTTGAGACTAATGCGGTCTTCTTCATGACACACTCAGGACAGAGGGAGAAAAGTGCTCTGGACTTGACCACAGTGAACTACATGCAAAGGTAACTGAAGGAATGTGGTTTTCTAATTCTCAGTCTTCCCCCTCCCCCAAATAAACCAAAGTTAGTGCCTTAAAATAATACGATAGCAAACAAATAGGAGCCTGAAAGTGGTAAAGTACTTCCCAAATACTGATTCAGGGTAAGAATCAAGAGGTCATGAAAAATCAGCATATAATCTGAGGGCTGTGCAGTGAAAGAGAGTCCTCACTCGACAGCGGCTAGCCAGCCTCATTATTCCAACAACTATGCGATTGTGAAGGCCCACCTCCCTTTGGGTCACTACCTGACACTTCCTTTCTTCAGTCTCCTACTTTGTGCTTCTCACCCCTTCCTCTTGCCTACCCTCATCAGCAGCTGTCAGCAATAACTTAAACCTTGCAGAGTGAGCAGCCTGCGGGCAATTGCTTCTTGTACTAGACTCCAGGGCAGTTGTTCTCAAAGAGTGGTCCCCAGAGCACCAGTATCAGCATCCACCTGGGAGCTTGTTAGAAATGCAGATTCCTAGGCCCCACCCGCTACCTACTGAATGGAAAACTCTAAGAGTGGGGCTAGTAATTGTTTAACAGGCTCTCCAGGAGATGCAGGGTAAAATTTGAGAATCACTGTTCTAGGGAAGAGAATTCTTAGTAGTCTGAAGTGCTTGAAGACCTCCAGTGAGGCTCTGATTGTGGACAGATTTCAAAAACCCTTTGAGTTGGAGGCAAGGTCTTAAAACCTCAAATGAGTCAATCCTGATTTTCTATGACAAGTCTCTGGAGGTAGATATCTAACATTTTTGGAGAGCACTTAACTAGAGCCTGGTACTGTGCTAAGTACCTACCCTGTTGTGCTATCAATTGTCTCATTTTACAAATGTCAAGGCCTAAATTTAGAAAGATTAAGTAATTTGCCCTGGGTCATATGGTTAGTAGGTGATGGAGTCAGGGTTCAAAGCCATGCAAGCTAATTCTACTGTACTGTTTGATTTGGTTTTATGAAAAGGGGTAGTGAGATACAGCTATAGGCTGAAAGTTACTGCTCAGACTTTTCATTCAAGGAGATTGAGACTTGGGGCTCCTTTAACCTTGGGCTTTATGAATTATCTGAGGAAGTTAGTGTTTGCTTGAATTTCTCAGTGACTGTATTTGCTGTGATTAATAATCTTGATTTAGCTATTGGATCCATAGCTTGCTTATTAACATACTAGTAGTTGTGGTCTAGTGTTATAACAATTTGGTGCCATGGAAGTAACACAGACTGGATAAAAAAATAGGTGTATATGATGTTGTATTTTGTTCTTTGGCAGTTTTTTTGAATTATAACAATAACAACTATAAACAATATAACAATTATAACAGTAAGAAAATGCATTTACAAATTAAGGTAATTTAAAAAATACATTTTCAAGCAAAACTGCAATTCATGTGGTATTCAAATTGGAAATAAATGCAATGTAATTTATAAATGAATGGGGTAATAGTATATATTGAGTTGATGTAGTTACAAAAATAATTTTCCTGGAATTTTTTTCTTTTGAGATATATAATTATTGTGAAAATAGGTGCTTTTGTATTAAATCAAAACAACAAAGCAAAAGTTACACCTATAAATGTATTAAAAGAATCCAAAGACATGACTTAGGTGATTATTTGGTCCTTTATACAAGCAAGCCATCTGTACTGTCATACAGTGGCATTGTTAAGTCTACCCAGCTTCTACTTAGAGCATGTGGTTCCAGTACATTCATGGTGAAAGTCATTAAAATGCTTTTTTTTTTAAAAACAATGAACTAGTTTAAATGTCTACTTGTTTTGATAAAATATTAAAATCTAACTATAATTAGCACTAAGACTTTAAAATAGATTGTGGCTTAAATATTAATAATTGATGTGGCATATACCTTCCATATAGAAGGTGTTTACATGTTTCATTTTTATACAGAGATGTTTAATGGCCAAAATTTCTGCACTAAGAAAACCATGTAATGCCCTGTGAAAAACTATCAACTCCAAAAGATTTGCATCTGGCAGGGGTCTGTGCTGGAAAAGAAGAAAGGTTATCTCCCTCAGTTTTTACAAAACTTGCACATGTCTGTTGAAGAAAGTCATACCAAGCAACAAAAAATGCTTCATATTGAAAGAGCTAATAAATCAGTGCCTCCAAAAGGATTAGAAAAAAAATAATAAATGCAGTGTAATAAAAATATCATTTGATAAAAAGAATGCATTAATTCCCCCACTGTGCCAGCTAGATGAGGTGGGAAATACTCAGCTGCCTTAGCTGGGACAAACTCAAAACTTGGATTAGGTCCTCGAAATGAGTTGATGACCTCTGAATAGGATGACTCAGTAGGCTGCTTTAATAATACACCATTACCTCCCTTAGAACAAAAATCACTCAATTGGGGGAGACTGCAGGTGAAAGGGAAATATGACACCTGCAGAGATTAGTTTTAGTTTGCTTTGTAATGCCTTAACCCACAGCAAATTTACCTCTATCTTTAGGAATAAAGATGACATCTGTCATGAAGCTTCTTACATTTTTTTCTGTCTGCTATTTCCAGTGTCGTATATCTGACATGTGATAACCTCCCTTTATAAAAGCTAATGTTAGGGAAAAGATTTTCTTCATTTCGGTGCCCACATGGCTATTCTTGACCTACTTGCAAATATATGACAAGATACACTGAGCATTCTCTTATTCTGACGTGTCTGTTTCTGACACTGAACACACCTTTTAAGAATAAAATCGTCTTTATTATGTGTACTTAGGCATCAGAAAATTCAAACTTAAAAGTTCATTTGGCCTCAGTTTATGCGGATACCTTTTCACCCGCCCTTGATGCATTCTTAACATTCTATGTCCACAAGAAAGTATCTTTTTTTTGTTTTTGTTTTCAGAGCTAAACATTTAAACCCTCAAGCATTTTGTTTCTTTGCAGTCATCTTTGTTAGAATAAAAAAAAAACAGTGTTGATCAAAATGTTGTCTTAGTTGTTACTGACAGCTGTTAAAATGCTGCTAAAAATATAGCGCCAACTACTGAAAAGCTAACTGCTCCTGTGAAGTCCTAATGAGAAATTCTAAATGAGTTTTTCATCAAGTTCAACAGAGACTCATTTCCCACATCTGACCCACTGGATTGTTTCACTTTTCTGTGGTTGTTATTGCACATAATATCAGAGAAACAGCCTAGATGCATAATTCTAATGAGCACACAAACCATGCAGTTATTTATGTAAGGTTAGCACAGTTATTTAGAGGTGATGGATTTCCTGCACTAAACTAAGAGAAAGAGGAGAGAAGAGAAGAAATTGCAAATATCTTTATTTTTTATTAAAATATCCTGCTCTAAGTTCCTCCCCCTCCCCTTTTCAACGACTGTACATTATTTCTAAATTTAGAACATCAGTGTAGGCACAGTGAAATCTGATTTGCTTCTAATAATATGGCATACTAATTGTGATGCATGTGCTGTTTGGTGCTCTGTCATCTCAAAATCTGGTCATAGAACTGTATTAGGTTGGTGTGTTTTCTATTTAAAATGACTACAAATGAAATTAAGGTAGACAGATGAATAAATAGTTAGGTAAACAAACATGGAAATTAATGAATAACCAAAGCTAATGAAAATATGCCATGTAGTCCAGAAAATTGAATTTGGTCTATTTGGGATATAAACGAAAACTCTGATATATTTTGTATTTCTCTTCTGGTCCACAATTTCTTATTTGCTTGCAATGTTTATAAACTATAACATGTGTGTTTTGCAGTAAACAAAGAAGTTCTATCTTCTACTTTTCTCCTATTCATCTTCTCTCTCTAACAACCCCCTCCTTTCTCTCTCTGATTCTCTCTGTCTTTCTCAACTCTTTCCAACAGCTGGTAAGAGACGGGGAAAAAAAAAAAAGCCCAGCTTTTTAGAAAGAAAAAAAAAAGTGCCAGCATGGCTAGGCTTATTAATGAAGTTAACTATGACCAAATGCTTAGCCTTTAACTTTTTAAAATGATTGAATACAATTAAATTATTTGATACCTAATGGGCTTTACTTTGCGGTCAGTAATTAAAGATATAAAGGAGAGGTATTTAATACATTTCAAAATATATTCAATTGGTGGGGAGGAGTTGCTTATAATTTCATGGTTTAAATAACTCCATGTTTTTTTTTCTCTCCCTCACTGTCAGCTGTTTGAAGAACTGGGATTAGGATCAGAGAACTAAGGGGTAGCTCTGCTAAAACTGAAATAAAGAGCAAGGGAGGATTTTTTCCAACACAAACTTAGATGGTATTAGGCTTTGTATCTGAAGTTATATAATAGAGGATGTGATGTCACACATGTAAATTGCAAACGCTGAGACGTGCACTTTACAGTAGCAAACCTCAGGGAGTTTGACACTAATAGGATGAGGGGAGGAGGTGTCCTGAGGTACAGCGACTGTGAAAGGAGGGTGAACAATTGTCAAAAGGGAGGTATCGGATGCGGCTACAAGGTTTAAGACTATTTGGCAGCTGTAAATAGTCTCCAACTATTTGGAGATGAAGTTGAGGTCCCATTCTGTACTTTGCCTTTCTTAATTTTTGTTTTTCTTAAAAATACATTTCCATCCTTTTGCAAAGAAAAAAAATATCCAAAAGGATGAAAAGAACAAAGTTTGTTAAGAGACAGCTTAAAAAGTAAACAAGTAACGACATTTAGAGGCATATATTTTTAAGGTTGATAGGGCTCTTTATTAATGGGCATTGGAATGAAGAGTATTCTGAACAACCAGAAAAACCTGCATCTCCATCTTTGATGGAGTCTTTCAGAGACATCACTTGTGGGGTGATTCCCAGCAAAATCAGTGCCACTTTCTCTTCGGATAAGGGAATCATAGATCTTATCCTGGAGCTGTTTTCCTTCTAGGGTGGCACCAGACCACCTCTTACAGCCAGCAAAAGAAAATAAAGAGAAGAGGGAAACTTAATTGTTCAAACGTTTGGGCAAATACCCAAATACACAAATATCCAAAAATAAAGGTTTGCCTATTAGTAATGGCAAGATCTCTAACATTTCTGTCGAAGGATGAGAGGAAGCAGATATATACAGGCATGTGGACCTCCCCCCTCAAGCGATTTTGGTGTGGAAAACTGTCAAAAGAGTATCTATAAATGCTTAAAACTCAATCTTAGTTTTATAATACCAAACTCTTTTAAAGCATGGAAAATTAAAATTTGAGATTGGGCAAGAGAAGACACAGGAAGGAATCTAGATGTCTAAAATATTGCAGTTATAATAACCCCACTTGTCTGATTCCTGACAAGTTGTCTGTAATGGAAATTACTGATTAGTGGTAAAGTATCTGGGTAATGACTGGGTAAAGAAAATTGTTTTGTAAAGGGGAAAGGAATAATCAATGCCTAATTTATCAATTTTGTAAACTGAATTTACATTATATGTTACCTTAAATGAGAACACTTTTTCTGTAACATTTCATAACGAAAAATGTGAAACATATGAAACAGTTTAAGAAATTTTACAGTGAACAACTGTATGCCCACCACCTAGATTCTACCACTAATATTGTACCACTTACATTGCTTTAATCACATAACTGTCCATCCTTTTGTCCATTTTATCAACTCATTAATGTCAATCCATCCCATTTTTGATGCATTTCGAAATTCAGTTTTTGCAGTCAGCACACTTCTAAATGGTGGTTCTTTTCAAAGTTCATCGAATAATTATTAACTGTGAACATTTATTATTTAATTATTATTTTCTTGATTTCACCGAAAACATAATACCTTAAGAACTTCACATTCCCTGCAAATAAGGAAACAGGCACAAGGTTGTTTTGCTGGAGGCCAGATGCCACCTTGAGCCATGCAGTAACAGGGTCGTGCCAACACTGCGTGGGGGACAGGCGTAAAGGGAAGCCGGAGACTCGGACAGTGGGAATGCGGTTAAAGAGAGGCAGTGATTGTTTCAACAGGGCAGCTCCGTGTTTAACACGGTCTTGTATGGGAAGGGATTAACAACTTTCACAGTTATTTAGGAAGAAAACGGGAAGGAACTCAGCAAAGAGCAGGGGGCCGGGGGCCGGGGGGCGGGGTGGGGTCATTAGAGTCTGTAGGAAAAGGAGCGTTAAACCGGGAAAGGGGCGCGTGTGGTCATTTCGTGGTGTTTAACTGAGTCCTAAAGGACAACAAGCCGGGGAACCTTTAAGTGGTAGTGATGCATCCCCCCACCAAAATCCTCCACTAAGGGTAAGTGTAACGGGAAGGTAGAAGTCTGGGGCTGGAGCGTCTCTCTCACACACGTGAGTGCTCGTGAACACGCACACATATGCCCTGATGGGGGTGATCTGTGGGGCTGCTGGGGGGAGGACGTGGGACTCCAGAGCTGGGGAGCCAGGAAGCGCAGGCGGCTCCGCAGGGCAGCCGGAGCCGGAGAATCCCGGGATCGCGGGTCACAGCTCCATCCTCCGCCCTCCGCCCCCCGCCGCGCGCCCGTGCGCCGCCGGCCGCCCTGCAGCCTGGGTCGCCCCCTTTCACTTTCGCATCTGCGTAGGTGTCTGCCCCGGCGGCGGGAGGGCTCGGGGGCGCGCGGGGCGGCGCGGGGGCGTGCGGCGCCGGGCGAGCGGAGGGGGGGAGGGGTCCTAGCGCTCGGCCCCTTTCGCGGCTCGCTCCGCCGAGCGGGCGGCGGCGGCGGCGTCTGAGCCGCTGTCAGAGCGAGGGGACCGGTGGCGGCCGCCGCTCCTCGCCACTCTCCCCACACGCCCCCGTGCGCAGGCACCCTGTCCTTCCTCGGCGCCCCCCCACGGTGGGGGTGGGGCACAGGCGCGGCGAGCCCGAGAGAAGGGGGAGAGGAGCCGCCTCGCCGGGTGGGCAGCAGGGAAGCAGGAAAAGAAACTTTTCCCTCCCGCCCCCCGCGCGTGGTCCCTAGCCCGCGTCTCCCCCCGCGGCCGGGCACTGCACCTGAGGCCGGGCCGCGAGGTCAGGGTCGGACTTTGGGGAGCCGTGGGGAGGGGTGGGGGTGACGTGTATTGGGGTTCCGTTCGCCCTCGGCCTTCTCGCAGCCAGTGGCCAGGGTGGGAGGGCAGCCACGGGCGCCCCCAGCCCCGTTTCCCACCAGCTGATGGCTGGACGCTCTGCCGCCTCCTCCCGCTAGTGAGGGTGTGACCCGTGGAGGGGGCCGCGGCGCCGCGGGCTCCCCCTGCGGCCGCCGCCTCCACACACACACACACACACACACACACACACACACACACACACACACAGACACAAACACACACGCTCCGCCGCCCGAGCTGTCACCAGCCACCCCAGGCCCAAGGAGGGGGCGCGCGGAGAGCCCGCTGCGGGGCGGCCGGCGCGGGGTCATCCCGCCGGACTTCCCGGCTCCCAGGGCCGCCGCCGTCACGGCCCGGGAGGCCAGCAGCCCCGAGAGAGGGGCCCGCCTGAGGCCCAGCCGCCGCTGCTGGGGGCGGGCGGGCGCCCGCGTCCCCCTCTGCGAGATTTGGCGCCGCCGCCTCGCCTCCTCCTGCGGGGTAACAACACTACTGCTCTATTGCTCTACCCACCATCAGTAGGGCGACTGCCGGGATTATCTTCCTCTCCATCCTTACCGCCGATCTGCTAGTGTTGGACTTGCTGGTGGCAGTAGCAGCCGCGGCGGCTGGAGTCTGGCTGCCCCCACTCACCCCCCGCCCCGCGCCCCAGCTTCCCCACCATGTCCTAGAAAAGGTGAGTGTGCAGCGACAGTCACTTTGCGCTGACAGCGGCGGGAGAGGGCCCAGGGAGCGCAGGGGGCCCGGGGGAAAGGCATGGTCCGCGCAGAGGGCGCGGGTTGGCAAGACGAGGTGGGCTGTGGGCTGGAGACAAGGTGCCCGCCGGGCCGCCTTCGGGCAGGGGTGCTGGGCGGCGGGCGAGCAATCGCGGCAGCTGTACCTGCAAGATTCTAACCTAGATTTTGCAAGAAGCCGAGGATCCAGCGCAAGACTGGCCCTCGGTAAAGGAGGCAAAAACTTAGTAAAAGAGACACGTCCATTCCTTTAATAATGAATAATTCGGTAGCGCAGGCTGAGCCGCCGTCTTCTCGCGTGCCAGGGCATTAGGTCCAGAACTCCCCTCGCTCCTGCCAGCCGCCCGCGCTCGGCCTCGAGTGCGATCGATGCCCGGCTGCTCGCTTGGCCCGGAGAGCGCGCATGACCGCGGGCCCCGCGGGAAAGTTGGGACACTCGCGGAGACTCCTGGCTGCTGGGGCGCTGGGGACCGCTCGGCGCGGGGGACTGCTGAGTACCAGAGTCAGGGGTCGGGACCAGCTCTCCTGCGCCTCCGCCGTCGCTCCCGCCGCCTGGGAGTTCCCTACCTGGAGCCTCCGAGAGTTCGAGTCTTTCTGGATTCGGGGTCTGGAATTCTGAAGCTTAATTAACTGTAAGGAGAGGAGGGGCCTTTGGGCACAGGGCGAACCCCCGCCCTTCCGAATTTGGCTGGGACGGGGCAAGGGTGAGGCGGGAGGCTGTACAGCTGCCGCTGCCGGGCTGCGGGTCGCCGAGGGCCGGGGGACCAGATTTAGGCGTGTACGTCACTGGGCTGACTCTGGGCCAGACGGGAATCTAAAACGGAGCCTTATACGCGGAGCCTCAGATTCCTCAGAAATCAAAGTTAAGAAGCCCCATACTTTTGCTCAGTAACTACCGCGTTTGGGTGGGCGGGAGGAGAGTCCAGGTGGGCGCAGTTGGAGGGAAACCGAAATTTCTTCTTGCAGACTCCTGATCCTTAGAAAACAGTTGTTTCCTTACCCACTACTGTTTGTTTTTCCCAATTATGTGCACCCTCTCCCACCCATTTTAAAGAAGTGACTACCCTCGATGGTAAGCTTTCTTTCAAGCAGAACTAGTGGAAAAATCCAATAGGAAAGTAATAAATAACAGCAACAAAATTATAAGGAAGGAGTACATCAGCTCTTGACCCTGGCACTTTTGCGGGGGGAGGGGGGGCGATGGAGAGACGCTGTGTTTAAAGGGCTTTGGCTGCACTGATACCACCCGCTTTTCCGGCACAGTTAAAACAAGGAAATTCAAATCGAGTGGGAACGTGATCCTCTTGCTCGATGGCAGCGGAGGCTGCGCCTGCTCTGCCCAGAGGTAACTCCGCAGACCGAGGAAAGGGGCGGGGAACCGAACCTCGGGGGTCGGGAACCGAACCTCAGGGGTCGGGAGAAGCCCACCAATTCTTTCTCTGCGCGCGGACGCCGTAGGCGGCGCCTGGGCCAGGGCCGCCGTTCACCTGGCGCTGCAGGTGGAGAGTGTCAGGGGACAACACCTTGACTGGCTTTTGGAAAAACCGGCTTCTTCCGCGTCGTCAGACTTTTCACGTCTTTCCAGACATCCTGGGGTTAGCTAGGAGGAGAGCCAGGTGGGCGTGAGCAAGTTTGGGACAGTGGAGGGAGGAGGGGGCGGGGGGCAGAGTGTGGAGGGTACCTAGTGTCGTAGCCGCTGCCCTGCATACCAAACGGCCGCCGCTTCTGCAGCTTTAAGGGAGCTGCCGAGTCCAGGCTGTGTCGCAGCAACTTTGTATCAGTCATGTCGCCCTCCTGGTGACTGACAGCCAGGATTATCCAATGAGAAGCCAGCCTGGCGGAGCCTTGCTTCCTTCTGGACCAATGGGAGGGGTTCACAGGGGCGGGACAGAACCTGAACTTTTTATCTGGACATGTGACCCGCTTTTAAAAGGGCCGGCCCTCCAGCTGGCCCACTCCCCCTCCGGGCTTTCGGCCGCCGTCTCGCGCTCTCTCTCCCTCCCTACTTCGCCCGCCCCGGCCCTGCCCCTGCCCCTGCCCCCTCCTCCTCCTCTCCGCCCCTCCGCGCCCGGGGTGTCATTGGACCGGGGAGACGCAAGCCAACTTCGGGCTGCTCGGAGGAAACCCGTGCAGTCACCTGGGTGCAAGAGCGTTGCTGCCTCGGGCTCTCCCGCTGCAGGGAGAGCGGCACTCGCTGGCCTGGATGTGGTTGGATTTAGGGGGGTTCCGCAGCAGGGGTGTCGTGGCGTTGGCGAGCGCTGCAACAGGTAGACGCCGAGAGACGGACCCCGGCCGGGGCAGGTGTGTAGGGGTGCGCGGCTGGGCACCGCTTGCCCTGCTCGGCGTGCGGCCGCGGCGCGGGAGCGTGCACTTTGCAGGGAGAAGTGGCTGCGTAATCCGGAGGCACAATCAGTAGGGTGCTGTGTGCTTGTTGTTTTGTTTTGGTTTTCCACTTTTCCCCCGCTTTGGCCGCCAGAGGACTATTTTGGGAAAGTTTGGCCACTTTGGAGAGTGGGAGGTCTACCACCCTTTCCTTTCTCCAAAGATGAATTTCGGGGTCGTTTTCCTTGTACAGATTTTAAAGGACGTTTGAATAATATTTCTTTTCTCTATCAGTTACGGAAGCACCCAAATCTCAGCTGGAGGTGTAGCGGGAAAAGGGCAGTTGAAGGAGATACAGATCCTGATAGAAACTGTGTGAAAGGGGCTCCAGAAATTCGTGCATTTCCCGTTCCTTAGTATTCACGAAACTCTTGAAAGAGATTATGCTTTCTGTGGCATCAGTTGGGATTCTAAAGGCAGAGGAGAGGGATGAAGCTTCCTTTGGTGGCATCCGTACCCTACTACTGAATTTAGGTGCATGGCTTTTCCTAATAAATTTTAAAAGACCAGGTTTAAGTCGTAATGATTTATGGCACCAACAATTTTAAATATTTATTGTAACGTAGAAGTTGGGAAAACTTCTGTTTGATAGCTGACGAGGTTTTGAAACCACTGAATTTCAAATGCACTAAATTGCTTTTTAACATTTGAGTTGCCATTTCTCTAGGTGCTGTTTTGATGATATTTACATAGTAATGATAACTGCGTTCCCTATTTGTGAAGTTCTGGGCAGTTTTAATTTTATATTTGACTTCATGGCACGCTATCATGGAAATGCTTGAGGAGAGAAGTTTTAAAAAATAAAGGGGAACTTTTTCCTTTAAGGGAGAAATAGCTTAGTTTGGGGATTTTGGAAAGATCAGGTGGCTCAGTGAATTAGGTGAGTGAATAGAAATCAGGTGTGTTCGGTTCTGACTGTTCTCCTGCTCTCTTAGGTGACCTTGAGCTGATTTATATCATTTACCTTGTCTATAAAAAAGGGGAACATAATAATAGTTCTGTAGTGGGGATGACAGAAAATAAGTTACAGTGAACTTTTACAACTATGCAACCAATGAAAATTGTGAAATTCTTAAGGTTCTGCCTTTAAGACGGCATATTATAGTCAAATAAGTATAGAAAATAATGCATTTGAAATGGGACTATATTTTGAGGATAGTAAAAGTGAAAGTGTTTTCAGATAAAATATAAATTTGCAAGAATCTCCTTGTTAATATTCCTGAATAAAAACTACTTTCTTATGGAAAACAGCAATTTAACACAGTCTGTAAAATGTAAAATTTTAAAGTCAGATTTTTCCTTTGCAAAAGAGTGTTTAAGAGCATATATAGGGCTTAATGTAGAACTATCAGTGCTTTTTCCTTACTTTCCTTATGTGAAAGTTCCTTTATTTTTGGACAGGGAGGCTATTTGCATGAAAATTTAGGGGTCATAATGATTTTTGTCCTCGTCCCAAGATAGTCTTTGTTATACTTCCCATTGTAAGGGAGACAAGTCTGATTTTGTATAAGCTAGATTTGTGTACTAGTGTCTGCTTCACGTTTTACATTAGTAACAAAAACTTTCCCATTACCCTCTGGATATTTTAAGTTCTATGAGGATTATATTCATCAACTGGTATTTTCAGTACTCAGTAGTAAGTTCAGATTGACTGAAATTCTGTTCAAGCCATGGTCCTTAGGACAATTCCAAAAAGATAACCTGGATTTCCTGGACAACGTAAGAAATAAATTCCTAACGTCATCCATTTGTTTACAGAACAGACCAACTAAACTAATAGGGAAATTTAGCATAAAATATTTCAGTAATCATATATTTTTTTAAAAAATCTGTTTTTTAAAAATGCTTGCGGTGGAAACCATGCAGATACTAGATGTCCTCCATTCTTCCGTGTTTATTGCCAGCCTTTACTCTGTTTTCTTTGTTGAGAAGTGCATTAAGTTGGTAGATGAGAATACCTTAAACAAAGCCATTGTAGATTTCAGCAGAGCCTGTTGCAAATTCTCTAATGATAGCCCTGTCAATAATGTGGTGAAATACAGGCAGGTTTATGTTATTGTCAAGAGAGTTCAAGGCTAGTCAACAGGGCTTGGAAAGTTGTGATCAGCTGTGTGATGTTGGCTGATAAGGTGCTTCCTTGTTGAGGGCTTTAAGAGGGTTTTTGCCCATCATTTTCCGGTTGGATTCTTATCAAGTCTTCGTAGAGTCTCACGTATCTGAGATATGGCTCCTGCTTTGAGGCAGAGTGATGAAGAC
Source organism: Vicugna pacos (assembly GCF_048564905.1). Lineage (NCBI taxonomy): Eukaryota > Metazoa > Chordata > Mammalia > Artiodactyla > Camelidae > Vicugna > Vicugna pacos. The sequence continues at coordinate 16,084,041 of NC_132988.1, forward strand.
TGTCCCTTGGAATAGTAGTAGATGTTCTGTGAAACAACGGTACAGTGGTCAAATTATTTAGGGAACGCTGGATTAAAAAGGAAACAGGTTTCTGTTCTGTACAACCTCCCAGGAGTTCTAGCATGCCAGTTTCCACTGTGAAACTTCAAAAAAAAGGTAGTCAGTGATCATCCTTTCCCCGAAAGACAATTTGGAGGATGATTTTTTGGAGAGAGGCTACTTGGGGATCGCCCTTCAGACTCAGCGCAGATAGTCCTGTTGCCTGGGAGGGGGGTTGGTGGGGGGGCGGGGGGGCTCTAGGCGTGGGAGTGGGGAGGGGTGAGCCTATGGAGACCTTTGGTTAAGGGTGCCAAGGCAAGGGTGACTTCTGGCATTTGGGTAGAGGGTAGTGCAGTTCACCAAGACAGGGAATGTGGGCTTAGGGACAGGGTTTGGGGGTGGCTTGGTGAACATAGAAGGTGTTCAGTTTTGAAAAGGAATAGACATGTTTCTTGTGGAGTTTAATGAATTTGAACCTGAAACACCTATACCTTAGATGTAAATCTGTTCAGGTTTGGTATGGGGAGGACAGAATATTCTTAGGTAAAAGTAGACGCAGCACTGTTACTTCCTGATACTTTTCAACCTATTGCTGCAACTAACTAGTTTTCCCGTAAGGTAGGAAATGCCAGTAGGCTGTTTTGGTCCCATTTCACTGTATATTTTTTTCAACTTTTACTTGGCTTTCACCCACACTAACTTTTTTTGGCTGGAATTACCGGGTTATCTCCTCAAACATCGTAACTTGATTTATTTTCCTCTGTTTTGTGATTAATTTGTGATTAGAACTTTACAGAATAATGTTCTTGAATTAAAAGCACGTTACATAATTGGAAGCTTTTTAATGTTCACAAACTATAGAGTATTGATGCTTATAATAGTTTAAATTTTTTTTATTTGCAATATGCTGTCTTCTTGGGATGCAGTGGTAAAATTGATAAAGTTTCTGCCTTCCGAGAACTTAAAATCTCATGTAGAATACAGAAAAGAGAGGTAATTATGCTACTTGGACAATTTGGGCATTAAATTTTGTTGTAGAGCTTTGTAATATCTAATGCCAATTTATTTGGTAGAGTCATTATGTTATTTCTCCATGTTAATTAAAGTTCTGGAGCAGAAAGTCTTCCTAGTCTCTTTTTAATGAGGGGTAGGTAAGGTGGATGGAGGTTGTAAATGGCAAAAGGAGGGGCAAGGAGGGGTAGGATGAGAGGTCTAAAGTAATACTTGTGTTAAGAACTGCAGAAACTGCATCTTTTAGATCAGGACCTTCGTTTGAGTCAAGAGATTGTTTACACGCCTGAAAGGGTTTGAAAAATGCATGCATAAAGATTTTTAGAGTTTTATATATGAAAACGTACAAATGGACTATTATTGAGAATGAGTGACTTTTCTTTGAGGTGTGTTTCTTTAGAGTGGCCGGTGGTTTTCAGCCAGGGTGCTGGGGTGTTGGGCAGGGTCTGGAGACAGTTTTGGCTGTCTCAGTGCAGGAGGAGGAATGCTGCTGGCGTCTAGTGGGAAGAGGTCAGGGCTGCTGCCAAACATCTTATAATGCACAGGACACACATCCTCAACAAAGAACTGTCAGGCCCCAAAGTAATGCCAAGGTGGAGATAAAGACCTGGGGTCCAGTTCCAGCTCTGCTGTGTGGCTCGTGCCTCAGTTTCCCCAGTTGTATCATTTGGATAATACTTTGCCAATCTTGTAGGGTTGTTTATAAGGGCAAATAAGTTAATATGTGTGAAAGGCTTGTAACAGTGCATCAAATGATGTAATACATAAGAATTATTATAAATATAGCCGATTATAATTATTCTATCTATGAAATAAATTTATATAGAGAGCCAATGGATATGATTGTATATCTAAAACAACCGTGCAGGCGACCTGAGGTTGGAGACAGTGCCTGTTTTGTTTATCATCATAGATTTAGTGACTCGTCTTAGGCCCAGGATGTAGCACACACTTGGTAAATATTTGTTGAATGAGTGAACACATAAATTGTTAGGACCCATGTCAAACTTCCTCCGTTAACTGTTGTGTATGATACTGTTGGGAGTCTTTTTAGCAGAGGTACAACTGAGCTGAGGCTGCATGGCAGAGTCCTTCCCAGTACTGAAATACAGACTAGAATCTTGACATTGTCCGGTTGTCCTATAGCCTCTCTGAGCTATGAACCGCCTTAATTAATCAGGCTATATGAATCTTCACTTTGCAGAATTGACATTAAATTATTTCCATCACTAACCCAGTTTAAGAAAACCATGTTGTTTTAGAAATAACTCCCAAGTTATTTTTCTCGTGATAATTCACTTGATAACTTTATTTTGGGAAATGGTAACTAACATTAATTGCATTTCCCTGTTGTTTTTAATAAAATCATGTATTAGATATGGAAAGCAGCTTCCATATGCTTGAAAGATTCCGATGGCTTGGAGTGAGTTAGAAGATTTAGTTTTAAACCTGACTCTGTCATTTGTTATGCTTTTGACCTTGGGCAAGTCGCCCACCTAAGTCCTCAGTGTCCTCCCTTCCTGCCTCATTTATCCCCCAAGACTACCCTAAATATTACATAAGTTAACATTTGTAAGTATTCTTTGCAAATTCTAAAGGCTGTATTTTAGCAAATATGTTACTGTCATCTAGATGCAAGATAATTTTATATGATGGCTTCTTACATTCTGGCTTCTGGACCAGTTATAGTCAATAGCCTTGTTATGTCAGCACCTAAAAAGGTAATAATTTTAATAAAACTGGAAGTATTGCTTATAATGAGTAGAATATGTATTTATAGCTCAGTAAATGTAATTTTAGAATGTCTGTTAGAGTAATCTTGCCATAAATGACTCTAATTCAATTTTTTCATATCAATTTGTTTGTCAGCTATGGAGACCAAGGGCTACCACAGTCTCCCTGAAGGTCTAGATATGGAAAGACGGTGGGGTCAAGTTTCTCAGGCTGCGGAGCGTTCTTCCCTGGGACCTACAGAGAGGACCGATGAGAATAACTACATGGAGATTGTCAACGTGAGCTGTGTTTCCGGTGCTATTCCAAACAACAGTACTCAAGGAAGCAGCAAAGAAAAACACGAACTACTCCCTTGCCTTCAGCAAGACAGTAATCGGCCTGGGATTTTAACATCTGATATTAAAACCGAGCTGGAATCTAAGGAACTTTCAGCCACCGTAGCTGAGTCCATGGGGTTATACATGGATTCGGTAAGAGATGCTGACTACAACACCTACGATCAGCAGAACCAGCAAGGAAACACGAGTCCAGCAAAGATCTATCAGAACGTTGAACAGCTGGTGAAGTTTTACAAAGAAAACGGCCATCGTCCTTCCACTCTCGGGAGCGTGAGCAGGCCCTTGAGATCATTTATGTCTGAGCCGGGGAGCTCTGTGAATGGCGGGGTCATGCGCGCCATCGTGAAGAGCCCCGTCATGTGTCACGAGAAGAGCCCCCCCGTTTGCAGCCCTCTGAACATGCCATCTTCGGGTTGCAGCCCTGCCGGCATCAGCTCTGTGTCCTCCACCTCGGCCAGCTTTGGCAGTTTCACAGTGCACAGCCCCATCACCCAGGGGACTTCTCTCACGTGCTCCCCTAATATTGAGAACCGGAGCTCCAGGTCGCACAGCCCAGCCCACGCCAGCAATGTGGGCTCTCCTCTCTCAAGTCCATTGAGTAGCATGAAGTCCCCAATTTCCAGCCCCCCGAGTCACTGCAGTGTAAAATCTCCGGTCTCCAGTCCTAACAATGTCATTCTGCGATCCTCTGTATCTAGCCCTGCAAATATCAACAACTCAAGGTGCTCTGTTTCCAGCCCTTCCAACACAAATAACAGATCCACGCTGTCCAGCCCAAGTGCTAGTACCGTGGGCTCGATCTGTAGCCCCGTAAGCAATGCCTTCAGCTACACGGCTTCGGGCACCCCTGCTGGATCCAGTGCAACCCGCGATGTGGTTCCTAGTCCAGACACACATGAGAAAGGTGCTCAAGAGGTCCCCTTTCCTAAGACTGAGGAAGCAGACAATGCCATCTCCAACAGTGTGACTGGCCAGCTTAACATAGTCCAGTACATAAAGCCAGAGCCAGATGGAGCTTTTAGCAGCTCGTGTCTAGGAGGAAATAGCAAAGTAAATTCTGATTCTCCATTCTCAGTACCAATAAAACAAGAATCAACCAAGCATTCGTGTTCAGGCGCCTCTTTTAAAGGGAATCCAACAGTAAACCCCTTTCCGTTCATGGATGGCTCATATTTTTCCTTTATGGATGATAAAGACTATTACTCTCTATCAGGAATTTTAGGACCACCTGTGCCCGGCTTTGATGGTAACTGTGAAAGTAGCGGGTTCCCAATGGGGATTAAACAGGAACCAGATGATGGGAGCTACTACCCGGAGGCCAGCATCCCTTCATCTGCCATTGTGGGTGTGAATTCAGGTGGACAGTCCTTCCACTACAGGATTGGTGCTCAAGGTACAATATCTTTATCACGATCAGCCAGAGACCAATCTTTCCAACACCTGAATTCCTTTCCGCCCGTCAGTACTTTAGTGGAGTCGTGGAAATCACACGGTGACCTGTCATCCAGAAGAAGTGATGGATATCCGGTCCTAGAATACATTCCAGAAAACGTATCAAGGTAAGTTGGCCTTTTTCTCCTGTCTTGAAAATTATGGCTTTATAAAGCACTGAAGTTTCGAATTATCTTTGCAGTTGATAAATTTGAATACATTTCAGTTTCCTGTTTTATTTTTGCTTTCACGATGGTCGTTTAGTGCTTCGCCCTTTACTTGTTGAAATGTTGCTGCTTTTTTGGAATAGAGAAACAAACAAAAAATCCTGACAATCTCAAAATATTTGTGTTGATTTTGAAGGAGCATCAATATATACTTCTCTCTCTACACTGTCTGTTGTAGGTGTTTAGAAAAAGTTTGTTTTCTACAGCCTGTTACTATGTTTACTTTAGCAGACTAATGCTAGATTTTTTTTCTTTATCTGCATACTAGTTCACTAAAATTGCTTTAAATTGCTTTCTTTGTGGTCATAGTCTTCTTTTTCCTTAGTTTTCTCTATTAATCACTTCATTGGTTGTGAAAAATGAAATTAAACCCTGAGTCTGTTGCCCGGAAGCTCCCTAGCCTTTCCATCTTTTTCTAGGTAGGTTAATTGTATGTAAGTTGTGGTTTTCAATACAAATAAATCATTTCCTTAACTCTTAAGGGCTTTTAAAGACTGAGCACATCTGAAGTTACTAAGTGGACAATCTGACTTTCTTACTCATTGGAAGTGAAGTATATCACTGCAGTTTTTAATTTGTTTGTAACTTTTAGGATCTGCAAGAAGACATACTTTACTCCCTCTAAAATATCTCTTGGCTTTTCCTTCTTGCAGATAGCATATTGTCTGTATTTAGAAAAAACAAGGGAGAGGTTGTAGATACGACTACAAAGGGTGGTTCTAAGTTATACAGTGAACACTTGCATTGGACTTTGCTTCAGTACTGTTTTTATTACATGGTTATGATAAATGATCCCTTTATAGGACATGTAAAGAATAGATTTTCTAGATATAGTTCACTTGTGCATCTAGGAATATGTGGATATTGTCCTTGAAAACTTATTTTAGGGGAAAAATGTCCATCCCAGTAGCAAGATGTAAGGCTTACGTGTAATCCTTATTCTTTCTCCTGTTTTTTACTGAACCAAAAAGTAAAAACTCTCATTTGTGCCTTCTTTTCCTCACCTTTGATTCAAACCTTACTCTGAAAGCACACATTTCGTAAAGGATACTTACTTGTTCTTACAGTTCTCGATTGCGTGAACTATTCAATCCAATTCTAATACTGCTGCTCTTAAATCCTAAACTCTTTTAAAGCAAGTCAGGAGATAGCATCGCTTTCATCAGAACCAAACCCAGCATGTGTTCTGCTGCTGGCGCTTTGTTTTACTTTCAGAGAAGGAGATTTTGCACATGATGGAGATGTTTTTGTAAGTGATGTTTTTAGTGGGTTAGTAGGCAGAAGGATAGCCTGGTCGTTAAGAGCATGGCTGCCCTGGTTGAAATCCCAGCCCTGCCACCTACTTGCTCTGTGTCCCTGTGCACATTCCTGTGTCACCTCTCTGGGCTGTAAGTCTTCTCATCTGTAAAAATGGGATCCAGTAGTACTCATCTCAAGGGCTATCAGGACAATTAAGTGAGTTATTTTATGAGAAGCACTTTGAATATCATCTGATATATAGCATACATTATATAGTACTACATACATTTTAGCTATGACTATTAACATTTAAGATAAGTGTCTTCATAATCTTTAGTTTCCATTTCTTTTAGTGTTCTCTTTTCTGCATTATATGAAACTCCACAAAATAAAGAAATATATACAAAGTTTAAGGAAATACGTATTGATAATTCTTATGATTAAATTCTACGGTTTTTTAGCGCTCAGGCACCATGCATTTGCTACTGCATTTCCATTTATGCTCTTTTCATTTTGAAGGCTATTGCTCGGGGTGGATCTATTTCTGGTAGAAGTATTAGAGGTATGCTGGCTAAAATCATTAACTCTCTTCTGTTGGTTCTGTATCCTTATTTCTACTGTTTCAATTGTGGTTTTCACACTCAAGTCATGAAGCCCCTGCTGATGATCTAGTATGACCCATCGACTTAAATATTCATATGAATCAATGACCTTGAACCTACCCTGCATTTGTGGGCACTGGGGGTGTTGCCTTGTGTGTCTTCTTGAGATTTCCAAAATTCTTACTATGCTCGATAATATAGTCAGGGAATTCATTTTGTTTACGTACATTCTGGTAGTGTGCTAGTCATTGGAAGTTTTCCGAAAACTTTAATATCACAGCTTTAATGTTATTTAAGGTCTCTTATAGGTTACTAATTCTGTACAGCTTTTCCTGGGGAATATTATTCAAATATATTTGTTTTGATCATTGTCAGAATAAAGGCTCAAGGGTCAGAGGAGATTTAGATCTTTTTCTAGATTTTAGTCTTGACATTATAATATTTAATTTAGTCTCATCTAAGCTTCATTATCGGCCTCTTATTTTGCATCTTTTGGACCCAGATCCAACCTTTTTGCCTATTTCATGATTTATAATGATGCTAGGCCATTCCAGCGAGTGCTGAGCTAATGACTTAAAGATTGTAAAGGACCAAGGCATCGCAGAACTGCCTCTGGATTTCATAACATCCTTTGTCTTCAGGTTGGACTCTAAACTGTTCGCTAGTCAATCTCAGAATATGGTTTAGGGTTCCTGAGACCTTTTCAAGGAAGTTTGAGGAGTCAAAAACCATGCCTTGGTAAAAGAGCTGTTTAAAATGGAAGACAGGCCAATGGTTTTAATGTAATAGTGTTTGAAAAGTTCACAGATATGGTTTTAGATTCCGTGTGGCAACTAAGCTTTAAGAAACCACTCACTGTGATGTTTTTGGTGTGGTGTGAAAGAACCATGTCTGTAATCAGCTGAAAAGACCATTAAAACACTCCTCCTCTTTCCCGCAATGTATCAGTGTGAAGCCAGATTTTCTTCATATCCTTGAAGCAAAACACATCACCCCACACTGACCACAGAAGTAGATATGAGAATTCAGCTGTCTTCTATTAAGGGAGACTGTAGACTTGCAAAAATGTAAAACAGTGCCTCTCTTGTCACTACAGTTTTTTCATTCTGGGAAATAGGTTTTTTTTTCTTCATAAACATGTGTGTGTTAACATGTAATATCTTATTATTTTAAGTGATTTAAAAGAAATACAAGTTTTAATTTCTAATATGGTACATACCAACAGATAGAGTGCATAAAACACAAAAGCTCCTTGGTGTCCTCAACTCATGTTTTTAAGCGTGGAGAGGCATCCTGAGATCCAGAAATTGAGCATTGCACCTTTGGAATGCATCGTTTCTGCGCTTTGGAGGTTAACGAAAGAAGGGGCTATTAATTTGTTTGTGTTAGCTTTGCTGAATGTTATGCTGAGGGGAGGGGTGCCTCATCTGGATAAGAAAAATGATCCTCACCCAGGTGAATTTTTCAAGCTGATAGAAATGGGTAATGGTGGTGGAGTGAGTGTCTGTTTCAGCCTGTGGGCATTCTGCGAGATCGGTGACCAATGTTGTGTCCGTTAGTAATTTCCAGTTAGTGGACTGTCTGATTACCAAACTGTAAAATAAATTGTGACAAAAGCTGGATAGAAAGCTCTGTGATGGACATTGGACCCAGTTGGGTCATGTAGATTGGAGATTCCCTGTTACCCGGGACACAAAGCTGTGACCGTGAGTTGCAGCCTCAGTTTCTTCATTTTAAAGAGGAGTTGACCTAAATGCTCTCTAAGGTCTTCCAGCATTGCTACTAAATGGCTGTATAGTCTCCTTGGAGTCACGTATGTTAAGAATAAGAATAGAAGTAGCCCTTAACATATTTGCTAGACTGGTTTCAAGTATATCTTATTCACAAGTCTGAGCTCTGGCATTTCCAGGATAGTCAGGATAGAAAAATGTCATTACCATTTACCATTTAAAGGTAAGGGTGAGTAGGGGTGACCTGTTGTTTTACTTTGAAAAGTAGTGGTTTTTTTAATCAGATCTTTCCTTTCATAAAATTTGACACTTACACTATGAGTTGCTTGTTCTTTTGCATTTATGTGATTGCTTTTGGAAACAGGGTTTTTCTGTTGACATAACATTGGGTGTTTATGGCCATAGAGTCACTTCGATAGCATCGTAACACAGTGCTAACATTGACTGAGACTTTCAGATATAAAGTTCACTGTTTCAAAGGGCACATTCTGGTAGATTTCAAGACACGTAATCAGGAATTTATCTTAATATATGCTTCACTTTTTCCTATCATAGAATGAAACAATTTAGTGATAAGCTGCAGTTATTTTTTTAATCTTTCAATTGTCCCTGGAGATTTTCGAAATTTATCTTCTATAATAAACCAAAAGCTTCAGAAGTCAAGGAGTTTGTTACGAAGTTTGCCATGTCTTTTAGTAAACCTTTTTTTGGTAAGTTTAATTAGGATCTTTTTATTTTTTTTAATGGAAGTATGGGGATGGAACCTGTCCCAGGTTCCCTCATGCATGCCAAGCACGTGCCCTACCACTGAGCTATGCCCACCTCTTCTTAGTAAATTTCCTATATCAGCCATTGAGATAAAAATATCTTTATGTAATACAGAGTATGAAAGAGTGATGGGTTTTGCTGGGGAGAGATTGATTATTGACATTTACTATAATAAACAAATTCATTACAGAACTACTTAGGTCATTTGGAAATGAAAACATGAAACTTTCTTTTCTTATTTGTCTCCTAATATTTTGATTTTGAAATTGCTAGTGTAAGTAGAATTTCTCCAGGTTAGTATTCTAGATAGCAGTTCTAGATGTTAGATTTTAAATGACTTTAAAATGAGACTTGCTTCTTCTGATGTTTCATTCACTTTCATTCATTGATGATATTTCCGGTAAGAGTGGTGATCATTTTATTGAAAAAAAAACTTACTGCTTTTTAATAAACAAATCAACCTGTACAGCATCCTTTCATACATTTTGCTTTTACCATCACAAGTAGCCTGGGTTTATCTGTCGGTATGTCTGCCTTTTATTATCTAAAGTATTAGTAAATTTGAACTGATTACTTCGTACTTAAACCGTAAAGTTGAGGTTAAAAGCCCTGGTTTCAATTAAATAAACTCAAATTTTTCAACTTAAGGCAGTTCACTTATGTACCAGTGACGTGAATGTGCTGAAAATAGGACTTGGAGATTTGTCATTTATAGAGTTGATGCCTCTTGCAATATTGAAATTCTGGGTGTGCCTGACTGACTGACCTTTTCTACCCTTGTAATGTTTTAGAGTAACAGTACGTGTTGTATTGATCACCAGTAATTTAGGGGTAACACTTCACCCCCCTAATGCTTTGATGCCATTAATTTTTTTCCTCCAAAGTAATACTCCCCCAGCTCCAGGCTTTCAACTGTTGCTGTAGTTTCACACTACTCATCTATTGATAAAATTTCAGCTCTGCTGCTAAATAATTTGTTGTTTTCTTTCGTTCACCAAATTCAAATTGAGAGAAAAATATTTGTCTCTTGATTCCACTTTAAATAGAGCCATTAAATTGTATAGTTTTGTGGACTGCATTCCAAAATTTATTAGTGAGAATTCATGGGATATAAATGCATTAAATGGATAATGTCTTCATCTTAAATTTTAGAATTTCTAGTTTTTAACTTGTCAAATGGAGACTTTATTTTCGGTTTTAAGAGTTTTATTTTGTTCTTTATATAGTAAGGTAATGATGAAGTTAAAATGTAATTATGTATAAGCACATGTTACTTAATTGACGCTCTGGAAACCTCTGGATTTATGATTGTTAGTGGTATGGCCAAGGCCAAAATTTCTATGTAGAAAGAGATAGAAATCGCCTTTATTTTATGCAAGAAATAGAACACTCTTGTCCAAGGAAGGAGGAGAGGACAAACAAAAAGTAATTTGAATACTTACAAAGTTAATACCCTAGGGAGAGCATGTAAGATGGTAACTGGCCGTCTGAATTCCTAACTGTGGCCATGACTTCATTTTTTCAATGATGATCCCTTCATGTGTCCTCGCCATACACATGAAGGGCTGTTGAAACAAATATACAAAGATTGCACGCAAAACGGGATGAAATCAGGTTTGTAATGGGCAACATTGACTTGGGGTGTTGTGACAGGAAAGGATTTTCTGGGCGAGTCTTGGAAAATGGGGACATGGGGAGGGGATGATCAGAGTTGGAATGTATCCTTCGTCTTGAAAGATTTGCAGGGGGTGGGGTGGGCGCTTGCTGGTGGAGGGAGTTATGTGAGCACAACCCTGGTGGGCAGGAAACAGAGTGTGGTTGGGCTGTGATAGAGGGAACTAGTGGGGAAGAAAGCCTGGAGGAGGTGCGTTGGAATGGGATTCCAGTAGAACTTGAAAGTCGCACTAAGAAGTTGGTGCCTAATTTGGTGGATAAGCAGGAGTTACTGAAATGTTGGAGCAGGGAGATAGCCTGAGCCCACGTGCACTTTGGAAAAACATTCAAGAGGCAGTGGTTGTAGGGTGGATTGGACTGTAAAGATGTTAAACTTTTTAACTTGTTACAATAAGTAAAAATTATTGTAGGGGGAGGGTATAGCTCAATGGTAGAGTGTGTGCCTAGCATGCAGAGGTCCTGGGTTCAATCCCCAGGACCTCAATTAAATAAATAAATAGAACCTAACTCCCCACCCCCCATATACAGTGCTGTATGTCAATTATATCCCGATAAACTGGAAGGGAAAAAAATTTTTTTAAAGTTACTGTAACAGTGCAGAAGAATCAGAACTTGATTCTCTGGAGCGATGATGCCGGGGTAAAGGAAAAGGGGACAGATGTGACATATTACAGAAGATGACTTTGTCGTTACTGATTTTTGTATAAAAATTTTATTTTGAAATAACCCCAGACTTAGGAAAAAATTGGGAGTCCCTTGCGAAGAACAATAAACAAGGACATTCTCTCATGTAAGGACAACACAACCATCAAAATCCAGAAACTAACATTAAAGTCACCGACTTCTTTATTCTTGGTTTTGCCGATTGTCCCAGTAACATCTTCTGTGGGGCAAGGACCCCGGTTCAGAGTTGTCTTGTCCTTTTAGCTGTCATGACTCTCTAGTCACCTCCAGTCTGGGATAGTTCCTTAGTCTTTCCTGGATTTCATGACTTGACTTTGAAAGATTAAAGCCCAGCCCTCTAGCAGAAAGCCCCTCCATTTGGGTTTATCCTGTTTCCTCACACCCTGACTCGGGGGTGGCCCATGGCAGGAATACTGCAGAAGGGGTGCCGCATTCCTCCTATAGCTGCCCACCCTAGACCAGGCCACTTCCCTCGGTTCCCTTCCTGTCCCTTTGCAGCACGTGATCCAGGTGTCCTCTGCTAGGCGTCTCCAAGGTCAAGTTACTCTTTTCCCTTTGCAATTGGGAGATGATTGGGGGCGTGGTGCTTTGAAGTGTCTACATCCCAATCTGCATCACCTTTTGTTTATTCATTTAATTTTCTTTATCTTTATCTTCGTGGCATCATTGTTTCTTATTTTAATGCAGTGAGTTATAGCCTGTTGCTGCCTTTATTTTTTTAATATATTCTTACTGAAGTACAGCCATTTTTTTTAACATTTTTTATTGATTTATAATCATTTTACAATGTTATGTCAGATTCCAGTGTTCGAAGTACAGCCAGTTTACAGTGTTGTGTCAGTTTCTGGTGTACAGAACAATGCTTCAGTCACATAGGAACATACATACATTCGTTCTCATATTCTTCACCGTAGGTTACTACACGATATTGAATATGGTTCCCTCTACTACACAGTGTAAACTTGTTGTTTATCTATTTTATATATATTAGTATCTGCAAATCTCAAAATAAAGGGATAAACTAAATTTATCCCAGTAATTTATCCCAATTGCCCCGACTCCATCGGGACTGTGACTCTCCGTGGGGTGTCAGAGCCACCCGTGGGCTTGCTGCCCCACTCTGGGCCACCATAGCCATCCACACCCTGCTCCCTTCTGTGGTTCTCTCCTTCGCTCTGTCTTGCCTCTTGGCTTTGTTGAGGAAGAGGCAGGAGAGGAGTTGCTGTCTGAGTGGAAGTGGAGAGGGAAGTAAGTGGAAAATCCATGAACACTCACAGGTCATGAGCTTGACAGTCATGGAGGATGGTGAGCCATGAAGAGAAATGAGGAGGTCGAGAAGAAATGGTGATGTATCTTGGCTCCGTGAGTTTTACGTTGCAGACTCCCTCTGATTGGACGAGTTCTCCATACAGGCGCAAGTGTTGGTCTGGAGGTGTGGGAGGCCTCCTCATAGAAGCACCTATGGAGGGGCCAGCATGGATGCTCCCTATGGAGAGGGTGTACATACGACTCAAGGACAGTTGAAAGTACATTTGCTCGAAATTGGGAAGAACAGAACCCGTTTAGGAGATAAGCGGCACACACTAATAAAGGAGGCTGGAAGTTGTCTGGACAATCAAGACAGCGCCGAGTCACAGAGGCCCAAGGGAAGAACCATGGAGTCTTAGAATTTCCAGGTCAGAAGGGTTCTAGGGCTGTGTGTAAACCCAGCCTTCTAAGGGCGCCCATACTGAAGCTGTGGCCCAGGGAGGTAATAAGGCTTTTCCAGTTCCATTCAAAGCAGCTGGTGACAGAGCTGGGAGTAGAACCCTGCCCTTTGGTCTAGTACATTAGTCTTCCCTTCTGCTAGGAGATGGTGGTTCCAAACCTAGTCAGGGGGCTGGGAAGTCCAGGAATTAGGTGGAATAGTGGGGGCTGGTGATTTTTCCAGAAGGAATTCTGCAGAGCAGTGGGCATGGGGCTCGGGCTGTGATTGGCACAGGAGTAAATTAGCAGTGAAGAGGAGAAACCCTGGGGGTATGGGGGCAGTGCTTACCCTCTGGCGGTGTCTGGCTGGTGGTGGAGAGCAAGGGGTCCAGGGAAGGGATGTTGGCACAAAGAAACAGCGGGATGGGAGTCAGAGGGCGGTAGACCCATGCTGAGACTGAGGTTGAAAACATTAGAGGGGAGGTACTGGATGGGGGCCATGTCCTGGGAAGGTGGGGACAGAAGGGAGACAGCGGTTAGCCTTAGAGTCAGGTATTTCCCCACCAGTCGCCACCGGTGTGCATGAGCAGTTGCTGGTAGCTCGTGTCACCGTTTGACAGACATGGAAACTGCGACTCATTCGGTGTACGTGATTTGCGTGAGGCCACAGAGCAGAGGTGGGTGAAAAAACACGTACTTAAGCTACAGAAGATGAACGCTGAATGCCCTGGAATAATAGGCAGGCGGCTCTTTTACAAACATAACTCAGATTGGGTGGCGGATCTAAAGCCCGGTGACTGTGTCTCGGTGCAAGCAGCCTCAAGTGAAATAACTTAGGGTCTAAAAAGCACTAAGTTATTGGACTCCCAACTACCTTACTGAATATCTTGTTTTTTCCTGCTCATTCCTCACGCTGACCTTTCTGGGGCTCAGACGAACCAAGCCTCCTTCTTTCTGGGGGCCTCTGTGGTTACTGGCCCCTCTGCCAAGAAGGCTCTGCCTTCACATTTGGGTTTCTTGCCCCTTCTTGTCACTCCGGATGAGCTCTGGTGTCACCCTCTCGAGGAGGCCTTCCCTGGCCACTTTATTTAAAGTGGTGACACCCCCCCCCATCTCCTAACACATCACCCTCCTTTGTTGTCTTCATAGTGCACACCTATCAGAAGTGATCCTTGTTTACTTCACTGCCCTAATTAGAATGTGAATTTCCTGGGAGCAGGTCCTCAGCTGTTCTGTTTCACCAGTACGTTTGCCATACCTAATACAGTACCAGGTACCCTGTGGATGTTCAGTAAATCCTGATGGACTGAATGCATTGGTTGGCAGAGGGGCTTGGGGAACAAGTGTATATCAGGGGTGACGAGATAAGTGTTGGTGACTGTGTGAAACTAATAAAATTATCGTTAAGTAATGCCGAGAGTTCTGCTGGGTTTAGCAAAAATTGTTGTGACCTCTCAGCATATTTTTAGGGATTTTCATAAAATAATCAACAGATGCTGTTCTTGTTTTTTCTAATCTCAGCATAATAGAGTAGTTGGTAAGGGTGTATTCCAAGCTGTATGGTGACACTCTTAGTCTTCATTATGAGGTCATTCATTTAATTTCAGTTTATAAACAGTAACATTTTCTCTCTTGGGTGTACAGTTCCGTGAGTTTTGACAAGTGCAGAGTCATCAAACCACTACCCATCCAAGATGCAGAATAGTTCTGTCACCCACCACAATTCCTTTGTGTTGCCCCTTCATAGTTCAGCCCCTCTCCTTTCTCCCAAACCCTCCATTTATACGCTCCCCGTCCCATAGTTTTGTTTTTTTCTAAATTGTCATAAAAATGGAACCATACTTTATACAGCCTTTTGTTTCTGGGTTCCTTCATTTAGCATAATACACTGGAGATCCATCCGTGTCACTGCAAGCACCAGCAGTTCGTTTCAGTTTAGTGCTGAGTGGTCTTCCGTTCATGGCCGTACCGTAGTTTGTTCATTCCTTCACCTGTTGGTGGACGTTTGAGTTGATTCCAGTTCGGGCTATTTCAAATAAAGCTGCTCTAAACATTCACATGCAAATCTTTGTATGGACCTGTGCTGCATTTTTATTCCAGGAAATACCTGCAACTAAAATGGCTAGATTATACGTTAGGTGTTGGTGTTGGTTTAATTTCGAAGAGAGAATCAAATTGGTTTCCAAAGTGGTTGTACCATTTTACATTCCCATTAGCAGTGTACGAGAGTTCTGGTTGCATTCCATCCGTGCCAACGTTTGAGAGAGTCAGTCTTTTTAAGTTTAGACATTATAACAGTACTGATAACCCATTGTGGTTTAAATTGGCATTTCTCTAGTGCCTACATGATACTGAACATCCTTCCATGTACTTAACTACCATCCATTTGTTTTTTCATGCCTGTTAACTCTTTTTCCCATTTTGATTGGGTTGCTTTCTTCTTTCTGAGTTCCATTATCAGTGTATTTTAATATAAGCTTTTTGATGGAAGGCCTAGACCTAAGAGCAAAACAGCTTTGTAAATTCTGTGTTGGCAGAGGGGAAAATAATAGGCAACTCTCAAATTATTTAGCACCTACTGTGTTCTTAATGTGGGCGAACAAACCAAATGAATGGGAAGCAAACCAGACGTCTCCCCGGTATTCGCATCTCACTGGGGGAGAGGACTCACATCAGTCTATACAGCCTTTTTGCTGTTGTTGTTGTTTTTCCCTAATTACATGTTTGGTTGTGTGAGGCAGTAAGAAGAGTTACCAAAGATTAGAAAAGGAAAAGTTTCATGTGGGCTAGAACACAGGAGGTGAGATTTCAGCTGATGTTTGTAGATTGCTGGTGTATGGTGAGGAGTGCAGAGGTGTTACAGAAGGAAGTAATGGCGCAGGTCACGTGTGTGGGCACAGGACAAACAAGGCCTGCTTGGATGGGGTTAATGGTAACTGGGGAACACCAGACTGTAGGAATCTGAGTACTAAAAAGAAGTCTTTGGCATTTTTACCATAGTACTAGCAAACATTTTTCTTTTAAACCTGGAAAGAATATAAAAGGGTAGAAAAGTCAATCTGGTAAGAGAGATAGGAAACAGGGACAGAAACTTTAAAAAGCAGTTGGGAGGCTATGATGTTGGGAATTCAGGCTGAGTGGCTGGAACGGAAGACAAGGGATAAGTATTGGATGGTTTACAGGAAGAGGTCATTGCAGGCCAGATTATCTGCCCTCAAGCCTGTTTCTTCCCCCTGTGCCACCAAACCACGTGTATTAACAGCCCTACAAAAAGAGTTGCAAAGAGTATAGGGAAAAAAGACACAGCTTTATAGTAACGAGGAGGAAATTGAAGCATCATCATGACTTTTAAAAGGAGCAAAAGAGTTTTGTTATGAAGGTCAACCTGGTCATTTTGATACCAAAAGAGAATGCATTTTATTAGACTAGGGGGAAAATATCCCCAGGAAATGGAAACAAGAAGAGCCAGCTCCTGGTTTGACTAAGTTGGAAAGCAAACCGGTGAAAGATTATGTAAATGAATTAGAAATGGTGACATATGGAATTCTGACGTACATACAAGGATGTGGAGGAGCAGAGGAGTCTCAGCTCGTCTGATAGTCCATTTATTATGTCCTCAGGTCAATGGTGTTTGAATTCACAGTGCCTTTTTCAGAAGTGGAAACATGCTTATTTTCCTCTGTCCCGTGGTAGAGTTTGTATTTACTTAAAAAATATTTTTCTGATAAGTTCGAGAAGAGATTCTGAGTGCAGCGTTTGAGAGGGTAGAGAGGTGAGGAGCAGATGTTCTTTTATTTCCTCCCCTTCGGATGGTCACTATGTTTTTGAAATGGAAATTGTGTTCGGAGAGGCTTTTGTTCTTGGAAGCTTTAAGGTATGACTGAAGAATTTATGGTCCTACAATACAAAGTATTTTTTTTCCCTTCCTTTCTCTGTCATTTTCAGACCCCGTTGAGGTAAGTGTACCTGTGAAGTATTCCTTTGAGACTTCTGGAAGCATTTTGAGTTTCTGTATGTGGCAGAAATATGATAATTTTGTTGACATATACCCTGTATTTTGGACTTGGTTGCTATGATTCAGGTGAAAACAGCAGTCTTTTCCCCTCCTAAGTACTGTTTTTTTTTTTTTTTGAGAACTGGAGAAATACAAACATAGCAACCTTTCGTGGTGAAAATCTAAAGCTGATAGCTCTTACATGTGCATGACTTCTGAAACATGAGCTCCATGGGTGGTTCTTCGATGTCTATCAGCAGGGACCCCCTATTTTTGAGCCAGTGTTCATTTAAAAAGGCAAGGATTTTTGTAAGAGGGTATAATTGCATGAACTGTGCATTTTTTGAGGGATGAATTTGTTGCCAGTACCCAAGAATGGAAGAAGTAAAGAATAGAAATCTTAAGTGTCAAACATGGTCTAGCCTCTGTGATTTCATAACACTGATGAAATATGCTTTTTTTAAGAAATTTGATTCTTGCCAATTCTACTGTAGCAGAAATAATCAAATTTAGTACGATGAGGGTTTTAAGGAAAGTAGATACAATTTTTAAGAAATCGATGTTTTATCTAATGGGGGAAATGACTGTCTCAGAGTCCCTACACAGTCAGCCTCTTCCAGGCACGTAACTGATGGAGAGCATGCTAAGCCCGAGTTACATAAGGCTTTTCATCAATGAGGAATGATAAAAGTTTGCCTGTCATACTATTTTTAGACAGTGTTTATTTCAGTTGCTTGACTTTAAAAGGGGGTGCCCTTCCCTGGTCCTTGGCCCAAGAGAGACTGTACAACACAGAAAACATGGAGATTTTTAAAACAGGCATGCACTGCTCCCCAGAAGTAACTAAATGAAGTACCAGTTCTGTTTACTAAACTCCCTGGAATCTGAAACAGCAATGCATGTTACTCCTCGAAAGTTCTGGAGGTGGATGGTGGTGATGGTTGTGCAACAATGTGAATGTACTAATTTACACTTAAAAATGGCTAAAAGTAAATTCAATGTCATGGCTCTTTTATCACAATAGAAATAGCACTTAATCCTAATAAAAATGGGGTTGCCTTGCATTGATGAAGTAAGATTAAGGTGCACTGCAGGTCCAGTGTGTGAGCCCCTCCAAACAGAGAGGAGGCAGGGACTGGTCATACTGGACGTGGACTCTTCTGTA
This sequence comes from Vicugna pacos, assembly GCF_048564905.1. Classification (NCBI taxonomy): domain Eukaryota; kingdom Metazoa; phylum Chordata; class Mammalia; order Artiodactyla; family Camelidae; genus Vicugna; species Vicugna pacos. The sequence goes on from NC_132988.1 coordinate 16,102,363, forward strand.
CTAATATAGACAAGGTCATGTACGAGCTGTGTTCAGGACTGATTGCCACTCACCAACCATTTTTTAAGCGCTTCAGTCTGTCAGGGCAGAGTCTTGGGTGTATGGTCAGAGCAAGAATGGGAACTTCTCATCCTTCGGAATACCCAGGCTAGACACAGGCATAGCCACGATCCCACTGCATATTCAGCTGTGGTGAGAGCTCTTCTGGAGGCCCCATGTAATGTTTTAAGAACATGGGAAAGAACCACTTAGAAAATAAATATTCATTTTATTAATAAAATTACATGATGGCTGTAAGTGAATTTAGTATGATTCGTCAGAACTCTTGATTTGTAAACAGCACAGGAAACCATCTCATGCTAGTTTAAACAAAACAGAATCTCTTGGCTCGCAAAAATGGAAGAAGTTCAAGGGGGTAAGCCTCAGCTTGGCTAGATTCCAGGTTTTAAATGGTGATATTATAAATTTCTTTGTCTCTTCATCTGTTGGGAGCGTTTTTCTTTTTATTTCAACTCTGTGCTGGGGGGGGGGGGCTATGGCCAGCACCACTCTGGGCTTGAGTTTTCATTAGTTATTGATCCTGGTGAAAGGAACTGCTCCTTTCTTAATAGATTCTGATTGGCCAGCCTTGGTTCTCATGTCCAACCTTGAGTTAGATGGTGCCTGTGTGTACATGTGTGCCTGTTGGGGTGGGTGCTTGGCCTCACCCAACCCTGTGGACTAGGAACACAGCAAGATGGGTCTCCAGAGTGTTCTGGGCAGACAAAAACTACTACCCATCGTTCCAAAAGCTGATCATACAGTCAGTTATTAATTATCTTTTATTTAAGTAGAAATGTTAACCACGATACTTGAGTCTCCAAGCATTATCATTAATAAGAGTCTTCTAGTATTAAAGTAAACTATCTAGTAATACTGAGAACTTGTGAAGGATAGAAAAATGATGAATGGGAAGGGTCAATGCAATATGTTTTAGAGGGAGAGAAGATCTGACGGTTTTTTTTCATGGAGTACATTTATAGATGCTTCAATGATGAGAAAAATTTAGCAGTAACAAGAGTGTGTTCCCAAAACAATATATGCAGATTCAGTCCCACTCTCTGATACATGGGGATAATGAGCATTAATATAACTAAAAGGTTCAGTAAATTGACCCCGTTAGTATGTCCCTAGACCGTCCAGAACTAGTTATCATTGCCTGTCTAGGAGCACCTAAGAAGTGTCTTATATTGTGTTTTCTTTGGCCTGTTCATTGGGAGCCTCTGCCATTCTTGGTACATATATTTATTTTCTCAGTGTGGAAGGATTACTAATAGAATGAACCTCTACCTGTTCACCAGTATAGTGAGTACTTACGCATTGAATTTTGCATATGGCTTCAGAAGATTCATGGATCATTTCATGAACCCTTGGACTGCAGGTTGAGAACCACTCCTCCTGGTCATTGTTAAAATATACATCACTAATAAAAGGGAACTACAGTGATCAACTACCAGTAGGTCATTTATCATTGAAAATGCAACTTGAATTGTGTGTTTGACAGTAATGCCAGATTGTCCATTTGGTCACATTGTCTTATGTGGTAAATATTTATGCAAGATGGCTCTATGGGCCAAAAAATTCCATGAAGGAGGGAAGTGGTCTGTATAAGCAGGCCAGAGATATCAGTTGATCTGATTAGTTGATATCCAAAAAGTGGAAAAAGATGAGGATCAGTAAGTTCACAGATACTGACAGGGAGAGATAGCATTGTTTACAAAGGATATAATCAGAAGCCAGAGTAATCTTGGTAAATGGCAGATAATGCCAGAAATGAATATATGGGAGAATGGTGGTGGCTAGGAAGGCCAACTTTGAGATCATACTTCCTCTTGTTGCCTGACCCTCGACAAGTTTCCTGACCTCTCTGTCGGTGAGTTTCCACATCTTTAGGAGTGTGGCAATAATAGTCCTTACCTCCAATGGCTGTGGGACATGGATCTGACCCGGTCCATATTAAGTGCTAGCATACTGTGTGTGCTCAATGGAAATCCTACTGCTTACCGTTCTTGTTGACTTTTATTAATCGTTTCAATTAGAAATAGAGGAATAGGAACAAATAGGAACTCCATGCATGAATAATTGCTCATGTGAAAGTATGACCTAAGAGATTCCATCGCAAAAAGAATTAGCAATGTAGATGTTAATAAATTCAACCACAAAACTAACATTATTTCAGAGCGAGGAAATCCTTCCAGTTCTTTGTGCCCTCCTGAGATCCTTAATTGAGAGCTCTATTCTTCTCTGAATTCCAAAAATAGAGATTATTATGAAGATAGTTTAGACTAGTGATTCTCAACTCTTTTTTAAAAGCAATACAAATGAAGATTAATATTCACATATATCTCATACTCCGTGGCAGATTTGATTTAAATGCATTGTGTGGGTATGTGTGTGTGGGCAGCAAAGCAAATAGCACCATGAGCTTTTTGTTTTTGTGGTATTCATAAAAATCAATGCTCGGCATAAACACATTATTCACTAACAGTTGCTTATTATGGGCTGCAGCATAGATCAGACAGGCTGCATAGTGATAGACTGTGAGGGTTTTAACTTCCATCTCTTTTCTCACCTTGAAAACATTAGAATGCAAACGAGTGGCTTCATTGTAGGAAGAATCATGGACCTGTTTGTTCTGTGTTTCTATTTTAACAGTAAATAATTCACAAACATCAATGTCATTATCATTAACAAACTACACGGCGCACAGATCATGCCCTGTGGTGTAGTACTCAGGTCTAAGGGGGATCCTGAGAAGTCAGTAAAAAGTCACAATCCCTCTGTCCTCCACACAGTTAAAATCACTAACTATAATAATGCAATTCAAGTATGAGAGCTGTTAAGCTGATGATACCAAATATACAGTTGCTGTCTTCTTTGGACAACAGAATAAAACAAGAAGAAATCCTGTTAGGGATTTAGATCAGCTATGAAAAATCTGCTGCCTTTATATTATTTTTAAACACTGGGCTAGAATTATTGTTCAGCAAAGGCCCATGACAGCTTTTACTCTGAGTTTTTGAAGGTAAGAGTAATTTTCATGTTTGAGTTGTGGCTTTTGATGTGACTGTAACCAGGATGGAAGTGTCTTAGATTATGACTTTTCCTCAGATGGAGTCATTCTGTTGTAATAAGTCAGCATATGTCACTGTCTAGTCTGAAATCTACATGAGGATGAAAACACATTATGTAAAAACCATCGATAGTATCAAGTCTCTGCAGTTCCACTGTGCTGAAGACTTAATGCCAGCACCATTCGCAGGGTGGTTTCCAGGTTCTCTGGAATAGAACCTCAATCGAGAAACAACATTTAGTTGATCACATATCCGACTCCTGGAGAGGGAAGCACTTTATAAGACCAAAGTGATGGGAGAAGGCTCACACACATAAACTGAGCATTGTGATTACATAAAGATGCAGAATGCCTATGCATCAAATAAAATTAAGACAAAAGATGGGGAATGGGTGATTAGGTTAATTATCTCTATATTAAGAGCTAATACAAATCAGTAAGAAAATCATGGAGACTTCTAGTAGGGGTGGGGGAGGGAAAAACAAAAGGACATGAACCAGACAGCTCAGAAAGAAACCAATAAAGACAGAGTGTGTGAACTTCTAAACTGTTGAGTCATGCTAGTAAGTAGAGAGATGGACGTGAAAGCCAACAAGTAGGTAGCATTTTTCATCTATCAGATTCCCTGGGAGGAGAACAATTGATGGGGAGACGGATGCCACTGTGAAGCTTGTTAACCGGGAGCATAAGGAGAGACAAGTAATTTGGCAGCAGGTACCATCCGAAGTCCTGTGATGTAATTCCAGAGCATGGACCCTCCAACCAGACGGCCTTGTGTTTATCTCAGCTTTACCACTTACTGGATGTGTGATCTTGGGCAAGTTACTTCACCTCAGTGTTCACATCTGTAAAATGGAGATAATCGTAGAATTTATCAAATAGAATTGCTATAAGGGCTCATTGAGTTAGTATTTGTAAAGTGCTTAGAAAAGTACTTGGCCCGTGGTAAGCCCTACATAAGTATGTTTGCTTTATGATTGTTACTATTCATCATCATTGCTCTTATGTACCTCAGAAGGTCCAATTTCTAGGACTGTATCATCCAGAAATTATGATACATGTGGACAGAGGTTAGTGTACAGTGGCGTTCATTTTAGCATAACTTATAAAAATTTAAATAGCCTTTTTTCCTAATGAATTGGGGGTTAGCCATATCATGGTAAACTTATTTATTTTTAAAATTATTGTGTAATATATGCAGTCAATTCTATGGAGAAAATTTAATAACATGGGAAATCATTAAAATCTAATTTTTTTCACTTAACATATATGCAGCTGTGTTTACAGCATTTGTATGTGTACTTATATACGTGGGCATTTCATTCTCAGTGGACATAAATGTGTGCATTTCATTCTCAATGGAAGGAAAAGTCTCAACATTAGAAGTGGTTATCACTGAATAATAGGATTTCTGCTTTGTTAGTTTTCCTTTTTTGTGTTTACCAAATTTTCTATGATGAAGATGTATTATTTCCACAGCAAAAAAAATAAATAAATAAAATAAAAGTGCACCAGTAATGATTGTGAGAGTATAATGTATCTCTCACCTATCAGAGCAAGAGCTCCTCTGCCTCCAGGTGGCACTGCCATTTTCACAGAGAAGTGAGGAATTCTGGGCTGATGGGCATTTTGTTGTATTCTGATCCATGCTTGATGGGTGTGTTTGCTTGTTTCCAGACCAGCCCTCAAAGACCAGGTGTTTGTGGGAGGAAGAGAGGTGGGCAGCCCTGCACATGCCCATCAGAATGTCATGCTGTTTCTTGCAGGTTTTCCCTGCTTCCAGATTCTCTCAGGTTGTAGGACCATTTGTTGTAACGTCCATTAAAACTACTTGAGAGTAAATTAAATTGTTATGTTTATAATTATCTGAATAAGCAAGCATGATGGATAAAGCAAATGTTTCATAATATGGTTTATTTCCTAAGCTAATAAAGAAGCCCAAGAGCTATTACAGCAGAATTAAAAATATTGCATAAAAACATCCATTATCCTCGCATTTATTTCCCTTCTACCTTGATGATCTTTATTCTTATTCCACCGTGGGATCCCAGTTTTATCAGACCTGACATCTGACCCTTCTGTTCCTTTGACTATCAGAATGCTTCTTTCAGGTACTTAGATGGACAGTCCTTTGATTTTTCTTTTCCTTTCGTGTGTTTGTTTGTTTGTTTTTGTGTGTGTTGTGCCATTCTCACATAATGACCCTTTAGCTTAATGATATGAAAAATAGTTAAATGTGAATAAACAGTTTTATTTATTAGTTGGGATTAGGTGATCATTGGAAACTTTGTAAGCCTCATAGATTTCTTTTTTTTGTTTTTGGTAGGCTGCTCAGTTGCAAAATATTTTAAAGATTGACTTTTCTGTGTAAGTAAGAAACTTATTGTTTTAAAACCCCCTAATAGTGTCATTAATGTCATGGTTTGGAATTAGTCTGCTGATGGTAAGATGCTGTATTTGTTGAGGCTCTGATGACCATGGATGTAGTGACTTGTCTAGATTTGTATTTATAATCATTCAACTGTTATTGATAAGTAGTATTTGTGATAAAAACTAAATTTTTCATGAGACAAATTACAAGAAAATTAATTCATACATACATTTTCTTTTGGAATCTTTCATGTTTAACATCTGTTAACATATGACAAGTTATCTTCTGAGAGACCTTAATGTATTTTAAGTTTAACCTACTGGTAATAACTTTGGGATATATTTTTCCAAAGTGGCATAAAGTTCAGAATAGAATTATGTAAGGTAGGCCACAATCAAGGTAGATGACAGCTGTCTCCCAGGAAGCTGAATTAATTGAAGCTAACAGAGGCCAACTGATCTAGACGGGGGTTAGGAATTTTCACGTGATGCTTTTCTATATTTAAAAAAACTACCAAGGATAATAATAATATCCATTTTTTGCCACCTGGAGTTAACATGTTAATTTGTCATTTGTTTCGGATCTTTTTTTAAATCAGAGGCAAAATATCACACACGGTTGAAGTTCAAGTCCTAATGGCTCCCTTCCTCCCCTTCCCCTTCTTGTCCTTGCAGAGACAGTCTAAATCAGGAGTGTCAGGTGTAGGGGGAGGGTATAGCTCAAGTGGTAGAGAGCATGGTTACCATGCAGGAGGTTCTGGGTTCAATCCCTAGTACCTCCTCTAAAAATAAATAAAGTAAATAAAACTAATTACCCCCCAAAAAAGCTAAAAAGAAAAAGTCAGATGTAGCCTACATTTTTATCCTCCACACATATATGTGCACTTATTTAACAATTTTACAGAAATGGAATCTTACCCCTGCAAAATATCTAACAACTTTTGTGATCTATGCGTGATGATGCATTTAGATCTCGTTCATTCCACTTTCATTATTTTATATAGTCCTGTGGCTTACCTGGCTCTCTCTTACTGGGCATTGAGGTTGTTTGCAATGTTACTGCTGACAAAAATAGTGCTACAAAGACCAGTTTTGTAAATGTCTCCTTATACCCAGGAGCAGGTTTTTCTGTAGGCTGTATAATCAGAAGTAGAATTTCTGGGTAATGGAGAATGTATGTATCTTGAATTTTACAAATTTTACATGATGGGACGGCTGGGTGTTTGTGCTGGTTTACATCGTCAACAGCACATGTAAGGTACTGGGTTTCCTCACTTCCGTGTTGATGCTTTGCTCTGTGAGTAGGAAATACTGTCTCATTTGTAATTTACGTGTGAATCTCCTTGTTACCAGTGAGGCTGGCGTGTTTTCCCAGGTTTATCAGACTGGGTTTCCTCTTCTGTAAATTGCTGTTCATATCCTGTTTCCCCAGATTTATTTTGGCTTGTCTTCTGTTTATTAATTTATGACAGCGATTAAACCATGCATTAAACTTTTGGTTATGTGAGTCGAAAATATGATCTCCCAGTCTCTGGCCTGTTTGTTAACTTTGTTATGGTATTCTTCATATAGATGCTTAAAGTTTTGATGCAAAATTTCATTTTTTTCTTAAGGCATGTGCTTTATATATATGCCTTGCCCAAGAAATCCTCCCTTACCTTAACATTCATGTAAAGATATTTTCTGATACATGCTTTCTGTAGGATTTGTTTTAAGTCTCAAAGTTTCTTGCAGTAGTTGATAAAGGAATTTATTTTTCAGAAATGCAGTTACTCTAGGAAAGGATCTGTTGCTGCTACCATCCTCAAATGCTCTTCACAGCAAGAGGGATCATTTCCTACGATATTTAAGGAGCTAAGAACATAAAACAGTCACACACTGACTTAACCAAGAGCGACTGCCACACAGCTATTTAGAAGTGTTTTCCAATAAACACCGGATAAAACACAGAAGTCAGGGTTGTGTCTATTTCTGATTTGGTTTGGAGGTTCTAATATTTGTGAAAATAATATGCTGGTGTGGGAAGACGAAACAGGAAACTTCTGATCATCACAGTTGCTCTGCAGTTTTAGATTATCATCGTAAACTTCTTTGGAAATAAATGTAAAACGACACAGACTGGAAAAGCTCAGACGGTATAAATTTGGGCTCTCTTCTTTCAGTGTAGTTTGTCACCTGACGTATGTTGGTCGCCCTTCGGGCGCGATCCCTAAATAAGACACTTATATTCACAGTGCTGTGGTCTGGGTCCCAGAGGGGATCTCTGTCACTGATTGAAAGACATAAATCACATCTTTTTAGAAACTATAAGTAAAAGAATGCTCATAAGACTGGAAAGTGCTGGAAATTGAGTTTTCGAGGCTGCAGTTGGTGTTGCCATTATAAGGCTTTCAGACGAACCTATTTTTCCTTCCTAAGAAGGGAAAGAACTTTTTTTTTTTAACCGTCTTTCTCCACTTCTCTTGATTCTGCCTCTCTCTTCAATTTAAATTACCAATAGACACTGCCTGCATTTTATCATCGAAGGGCTAAATCTGAATCCCCAAACTGTGACTACTTAGCCAAGAAACTAGTTAGAATTCCAGCTTGATCTTTTTTTATTTCACTTATGTATTCTAACACAATTTCAGTCTTCTGAAATTTAACTAATTTGCACAACACTTTTAGGAGTAAGTCAGTCCTAAGAAAATAAGCAATTAAATGTAAGGATTCGTTGCTTTCTTGACAGTGAAAGCGGCATCACTGCACCCACCCTTCCCTGCAGAGAGGAAACTGTCCTGTTGGTGGACACACAGCAGCGGTCAAGCCTGCCTTCAGTGTTGCCCAGGGACCCATCTCCTCTGCCATGTGCTTTCTGAGCATGAGTCTCTGTAGGAAAAAAAAGAGTTAGGGCTAGGAGACAGGTGTGCTGTCCCTGCTTTGCTGATGAGAGACGGATGCTTTTACCAGGCTGAGTAGCCTGGTCCAGATCACACAGTAAATATAGAACTGGCCTCACAGCCTAGCTCTGATGGATTCTGAAAACCCTTTTCTTCTCGATACTGTTTTCCTAATTAAAATGAGCAGTGGTTTTATAATTGTATGACTTTATGCATGAGTGGCTTCTCAGATGCCTACTTGGGAAGAGGTGGAGTCGAAGAGGAAAAGCCAATGGGGCTCCTCCGTCTTGCTGTGTGCCTGCAGGAGAGGCAGGGTGAAGGAGAAGAGGATATTTATTACCGGCATCCCTGAAGACTAATGTTTGCTTGTCTAGTAGTTAAGCTTATGGATGCAGGTGGTACCCTACATAAGTGTCTTGTGATGTGACATTGTCTGAAGACAACATAAGTAAGGCTACACTGTCCAGAAGGTTGGAAGATGGGTCTCAATAGCATTGTGCTGAGTTTTTTTTTAAAAAAGAGGAAAAAGCGAAAGCAGGTTGTAGAGCAGTGAGCAATATATATCATGATGATGCCATTTGCATGTAAATTTTAAAGTGCGTCGGATGTGTCCATTTATTTGTGTCTGTGTGTATAATGAAGTATAAACATGATCAGCAACAAAGATACCAACCATTCTTTAATTAACGCTTGCCCCTGGGGAAGGAGGGGCAGACAGAGACATCACCCTTGTCTGTAATATTTTCATTTTATATTTGAAAAAAACGGATTTTATAATTGTTGGCATCTTAGAAATCTAGGCGGTGGATATGAATGTTTTGCTATTTGTTTATATTCTTGCTTCTACTTTTCTGTATTTGAATTTTCTGTCCCCAGTAACCACCACAACAAAACGTGATCATAAACCAGGAGGATTTGCTACTGATAACTGCCTCCAAACAAAACTATTTTTGACCTAGGATTAGATAGTTCTTTTGATTCTTTGTTTGGGCCATTGAAAAGAGAAGAAACCTGTGTGTCCAGCCAAAAGGAGAGACATTCAGCTTTTCTGGCCCAAATTAAAAATACATAGTTGGGACATAGCAAGAAACTACAGTTTAGGACCCCCAAACTGGGTAAGGTGACGTTGAATTGAGAGCTGGAATACCGAAGATTATCTGAGACTTCCTTGTATGAGTTGGTTTGTGGCTTTGGTGGCTGTCTGTGTTCTGTAACTCTGTGAGCTCTGGCAGCGATCTGTAAAGCACACCGTGTCACTACTCCTGGCCAAATAGTGTGTGACACTATTGTACTCTGTGGGCACGTAAGTGATAGAAGTAAAACCTCCATTATGATAGGTGAGAAAGAAATCTAGATGGCCATTCTGCAAGTACTCACAGCTTGGAGTGACCCTTTTTTTCACTCTTAGTCTGATGGTCAAGTTAACTCACAGGTAGGCATGAAAAATCATTTCTTGGAGAGATGGCGAAAGGCCCCTCACCTATATAGGTAGGTCACAAGACACTGTGTTTTAAATTTATTTGTGTATCTTAAACTTTGATTTAAGCTTCTGCAAGTTAAACTAAAGTGTGGTGTTAACTGTTCCCTGAATTAAGTCTCTCTAAATTTGAAGCCTATGAACCCCCGTTATTGCTCAATTAAAGGAGGAGATGCTGTGAACTGAGGATTGGTGAATATCTGATTTGTTATCTCGTAGACGATGGTCTGGTGTCTTGGTGCCTTCTCTATTCATAGCCTCATTTTAAGAATGGACTCTTGTTGTAAACTCTATTAATAGATAATTTCAGCACCGTCTCATTTATTGGAAGCACAGGTCACCTGATTTGGAATAGCGTGGGTGAGAAGCAGCCAGCTGGTTTGAGATGAGCTTAGTTCAGGAAGCAATTTGGTTACTGCTTCTATTTCATAATAACAGGACATTTCCACATCTGAGATTATTAGCAGATTTTCTGAAACTTCTGATAGGATTTTTGAATTGGACAGTCCATAAATTGAGAAATGAATAAACATAGGTTGTTCTTTAAACAGTTTCTTTTCCTTTATGTTAAAAATGAGGTAGCCCTATAAAAGTACCTAAATTTTGTTGTGACTTTTACTTAGTGGTTTTTATGGAAAATATGTGAAGTGCAGATTTTTGGAATTTATGTAAAATTTTTTTACATAAGTTAGGAAAGTTTTTTAATATAAGATTTTTAAAACTTTTTTAAAAAATTGAAGTATAGTTGATTTACCATGTTGTGTTAATTTCTGATGTATTGTGATTCAGTTGTACACATACATATTCCTTTTTATGTTCTTTTTCATTGTAGGCTATTACAAGGTATTGAATATAGTTCTCTGTGCTGTACAGTAGGTCCTTGTTGTCTATTCTGTATACAGTAGTTTGTATCTGCTAATCCCAAACTCCCGATTTATCACCACCCACATTTCCCCTTTGGTAACTGTAAGTTTGTTTTCTATGTCTGTGTCTGTCTCTGTTTTGTAAATAAGTTCATTTGTGTCTTTTTTTTAGATTCCACATAGAAGTGATATAGATGGTTTAAAGGACTTTATACATTATGTCATTTAGGCTCACAACATCTTTCTCATGTGATTGATGATAGGAATAGTCTTAAACCCTCTATTATGTAAAGGGGAATTTTGGTAAAGAGAAAGTATGTTTTCCTTAATGTCCTAAGGAAAATCAGTGGTAAAAGCAGAATTTAGGAGGATAGGAGTAGGAGAAATGGGGTCAGAAGGTACAAACTTCCAGTTATAAAATAAGTAAGTCCTGCGGATAGAATGTACAGCATGGTGACTAGAGTTAATACTACTGTAGTGCACATTTGAAAGTTGCTAAGAGAGTAGATCTTAAAAGTTATCAAAAGCAAAAAAAACTGTTAACTGTGTAAGGTAGTGGATGTTAACTAGACTTATAATAATGTGGTGATCATTTCATAATATATACAGGTATCATGTTGTATACCTGAAACTAATATAATGTTATATGTCAATTATACCTCTATTTAAATAAAAAAAAAAACCAGAATTTAGGACTAAGTAAGTAAGTTACTTTCCTTGGGACATTTTACCGTGAACTAATTTAAGCTATGGTAGTTAAAAAGAACACCTAGATGATTATATATATATATATATATATATATATATATATATATATATATATATATATTTTTTTTTTAGGGTGTGTGCTCAGAGATGCTTTTTAAAAATTTTTTTTAACATTTTTTATTGAGTTATAGTCATTCTGCAATGTTGTGTCAAATTCCAGTGTAGAGCACAATTTTTCAGTTACACATGAACATGCATATGCTCATTGTCACATTTTTTCCGCTGTGAGCTACCACAAGATCTTGTATATATTTCCCTGTGCTATACAGTATAATCTTGTTTATCTGTTCTACATATGCCTGTCAGTATCTACAAATTTTGATAATCATATATTTTACATGAAGTTTAAATATAAATGGGAAGTGTATTTCAATTTTAATGATATATTTTCAGTTGGCACTTTATAATCTCAATTTATAAAATACGAACCTAGAGATAGACTTCTTGATTTAATAATCAGAGATAATTTTTTAGGTAATTCTTTGGAAAATGGAAATAACAGTTAAAATGTACTTACTGTAACTGGAGAAATGTTCCATCTGAAATACTGGAGTGTAGGTTTACAAGTTTTGAGAAAAACAACATTGTGGCAGTCAAAATAAGGGTGGAGGCTAGTGGATAAATCCTTGGGAATGTACAGCTACCCCTGAAGGCAGCAACCCAGCAACCCCTGGGTTATTGAAATTAGGTTCCAAATAGTTCATGGTCCTGAACAGCTTATGGCCCATGATAAGGAAAAACACTCTCATCGAGAAAAAAGAGAAAATATAAATGGCTAATAAACATATGAAAAGATGTTTTATCTCACTGTCAAATAAATATAAAGACTGTAAGAATCTGTTGCTTGCTTTCCATATTGATAACAATTTTAAAATAAGTTCCTTTTTGTTTTTTTTTTTTGAAATGACAGATGCACTTACGCTTCTAATGAGGTACAAACCTGGATGTCTTTTCTGGAAAGCAGTTTGGCAATGTATTAAGAGCCTCATTGGCTTACTCCTTGACTCCATATCTCCACTTCTAGGAAACTATCTTAAGGGAATAATGAAAAATGTGGACAAACATTCGTAAAGATTCACTGCAGTGTTAGCAAGACCAAGAAGACAACAGCTAATTGGGGAATTAGTAACAAAGTTTGGTACATTCCTATTATTTAGGACTTTATAGTTATAAATATTTAAAATATTTTCTAATAACTCTCAAGAAATAGGAAAGTATGGAGTGGAGAAGCAGAGTGTAAAATAATCAATACAGCATGATCTTTTCATATATCCATATCTATAAAATGTATATTTTTAGATGTATTCACAGCTGAAATAGATTTATAGATGAAATATACTATTTCTCAGGGTGGAGCTATTATGTGATTTCATTTTTCTTAACACCTTTTTATTCTCTATTATCTACAATTAGTCTACTGTTTTTACAATCAGAAAATTAAATAGTTAAAACAGCTGCCGTTTCATAAACAAAGATACTAGCTGGCATTTAAAAAAAGGTATTCTTTGCATTGCAAACTTTTTATGGATGATTCGATTATTTCAGCTGAGTAAAAATGACTGAGTTTGATGCTCTGGAGTATAAAGAATATGGTATGCTGTCCTGCTTCCAGGATTATAAAACCTGGTGGGAGAGACGAGAGAAAACTCTGCTGAAAACCCTGCAAGTAAGTTCTCTGAGTGTCCAAAACCTACCTCTATAGTTATATTAAAATAGAAGCGAGAAATCTAGTTTGTGTTCTTATAACCACCCAGTGCCCAGTGATTAATAGAAGGACTAATTTTGATCCCTTGCTCTAATTCATTGAGGCCTGGTCTGACCCATCTGTGATGACATGCTATACCCTGCCCCTCTCCTCTTTGCATGTTTAGATTAAAACTTAAAACAATTTTTTTCTTACAGGTGTGAGTCCCTGCTAGTTTGTATGAGACAGCTAATAAAGGAATCTTCTCATTTTTTAGCTAGGAATATGAATTTGGCCACATGTAAGCTTGTCTCCTGCTCAGCACAATAGCAGAAGGAGGGAGGATTCTCTTAAATTTTTTTTTAAACCTAAAAGTGGTGGCTTTTTAATTTTCAGGAAGTCATTACTGAGGGCCTGTCCCCAAGTTGTTGGACTTCCCTTTATGTCAATTTGCTAATATAAATTGTTTAGAAGAAAATATTCTAATATTCGTGTTAATATTCTAGATTGAACACTTATGTAGTAGGTAAGCAGTGATGGAGCAAGGATGTTGATCTGCTGTAGAAGTTAAGTGTGGCATTTGATAACACTATAGTAATACTAAAATAGTGAAGAGGGCTGCTGTCTAATATAAAACTGGGATGGTGAACTAATTTCTTTAGAAGGATGTATTCCCAATGAAGTGGGACCTCTGATAGATTTGAGTGATTTACATTCATTTAGATTCATTATGTGCATATGCTTGCAAATCATATTCTAGAGCTATGAAAAAAGATATTTGGCATGCTTGGAAGTCTGGTGAGATCCTGTCTGTCAGTGGTAATTTATGCAGACTTTAACACTGTTTTCTTTGAAGAATAAGCTCTTTAATGAATGGATCAATACAATTTCACAAAAGTAAACTATTCAATCAAAACTAATTATATGTTTGGGAGGCATGACAAAAATCATTTTAATATGGGAAACTAGGTGAAAAGAGGTACATATTGGGCCCCATGTGCCGTTTATGGCCGTAGACTCTGATTTGAACCTTCTTTAGTTGAATAAAATATAGTCACGTGAACTCTGTGTTTTTGCTGTTGTTGCCCGTAGGCTGTATTTGTCCTGTGTTACACACAGCATCTTCCTGACAGACAGCTCTGACTTAGATTACCGTGTAGTGGCGGGGAAGGAAATTGCACTGACTTAACATTTGCATTCTGGTTCTGGATGGCTCTAAGTACTGTAACCGTGGGAAAGTTTTTAATTTCTGCAAGCCTCAGTTTCCTTGTTTGTGAAAATCGACTTAATTCATTTGGGGGGATGTAGGGAAGAAATGAAAAATGCAGTCAGAGTCCTTAGCACATCCTTGGCACATCTGTAAATGTGGACTATGCAGATGGTTGCCGTTATTTAATTAAGGTATGTATTTTTTTTAATTCCTTGGTACTACGTTTTCTTAGACTAAAACATGGAAGTCCAATCATTATGCAGCTTAACTTCACATCTCCCTGAGACTGTCAACTGTCAGTTTCAACACTGAGATATGTATCTGGTGTTTTCCAGATCGCACATCCCGATGGTCAAGAAATCGAAAGTTTTTTTCTTAATGATTATTTTGTATAATAATGACTTGTCTTACTCTCACAGTCTTAGAGTTTAATATTTGAAAAATCCTGACTGTCAGTACTTAGGATCCTCTCAGTCAAGATCCCTAGTTCAGTCTTTTGGTGACTTCCCATTGCCCTTAGGAGAAAAAGTCCGAACTCTTTAACCTTCTCTCTCACAGCACTCTTTCTGCTGAATTTCTTCCAAGTTTTCCATCAGTCTGTGCTCTCATCTTTGGCCAGTCTTCCCTGCATCTCTGCCAGCCACACAACCTCCTTGCTCCTCATGTGCACCTGACCTGTTAGGACTTCAGGGCTCAGCTTGCCCTCTTCTCCATTAAGAAGGCATTCTGGAGGGGGTGGTATAGCTCGGTGGTAGAGTACATGCTTAGCATGCATGAGGTCCTGGGTTCCGTCCCCAGTACCTCCATTAAAAAAAAAAGAAAAGAAAAGAAGGTGTTCCAGACTCTGTGACCTTCAGTTCTCCTTCTGTATCTTCTTATTGCTTCTCTATCAAGCATATATGTTATCAGTACTATGATTCTCAGTCCTACCACTGTTTGGTCATTTTGTATTACTTGTTTCACTGTCCCCCCTTCTAGGACACATGCCACATGAGGACAGCACTTTGTCTCTCTTGCACATTCTTCTCTTACTGTGATTTTTAGCATTTGGAAGTCAGAAACCTCAGAGCTGGAGAATAGCGACAAGGGCTGCCAGGGGCTGGGGGACTTGGCACCTGTTGGGCAGCTGTTATACTGGCAGATGTGCACACAGGTGCCTCACGGCCTGCCCTTGTATGAAGCAGAAGCTTCCATTTAAAGACCGTCTCTAACTTCCCATGAGAGACCTTGCATTTGTAAGATGCTTTGGAATTTCAAAGGTCTCTCAAATTTTTATTAATACAGAGCATTCAAACTTTGCTGGAAAGAGGCAGAGTCTTCTTAGTGTAGGTAAAGTCCAGTTGTAACTAGTTCAAGAACTAGTCAGTATTTCATTGCAGTGGGAATTTTCTTAAACTTGGTAATGCCAGAAGTGAAATCCCGCTAAAGAAATGTATGTGTGTATACACAAACCCACACATACACATGATGGAATATTACTTGGCCATAAAAATAGTAAAATCTTGCCATTTGTGGCAACGTGGATGCACCTAGAAGGTATTATGCTAAGTGAAATAAGTCAGAGAAAAACAAATATTTACGCTTTCACTTACATGTGAAATCTAAAAAAATAAATCAACGAACAATTAAACAGAAACAGAATTGTAGATCCAGAGAACAAACTAGTGGTCATCAGAGGGGAGAGGGGCGGGGTTATGGATGAAATGGTGAAGCGAGTTAAGAGGTAAAGTACGGATGCAAAGCACAGCATAGGGAACAGAGTCGCTGATACTGTAATAACTTTGTATAGTGACAGATGATAATTCGACTTATTGTGATCATTTTGTAATGTATGCAAATATCTATCACTATGTTGTACACCTGAAACTAATATAATATTTTAAGTCATTATACTTTGATTGAAAAAAAATGAAGTCCCTCTCTGGGGAAGAAATAATTGAAGCCTTTGCTTTGTGCCTCTGTTGTGAATGTGTCCGTAGGAAGAGCTGGTGGGGTGCCGTGGCTGCTAGTGGTGGACAGATCTGTCTTGAGTCGACTCTTCCTTGCCTGGCTCCAGTTTGTGTGTGTATGTGTGCTGCGCGTGTGTGTAGTTGGTGAAAGATTTGTAGGATACTTTCACTGTTGGGAGTGTGAGGAGAGAAGGGTGTCGGCGGTAGGTCATGGTCCTCATGTAGCCTTGTGGTGACAGTAGTGTATCTCTCTATCAAAGGCATATTGCGTGTCAAATTGTCATTGATATGAGTTGTTATTTCCATGTGCTGAGTTTTCTTTAAGCAAAAATTGTCTGTTTTGGGTTTTGGATATTATATGTGCAGAAGACAATTTCTAAAACATTACTAACTTATTAGAAATTAATCTCCAACAATATAAAAGATTTGAAACTTAACAGTCCATTGACTTTGTATCCAGAAACAATTTGCTAAAAAAAAAAAATCCAATACATGTATTTGGAACCATTTAATTCCTCATATGCATTTTAGTTGATAAGCTTAGAAGATTCTGCTAAATATATGCTTTTATTTCTGGTTATTTTCAGTCAGTTCAATTTGATTAGAATTTTTTCCTTCAGGTAACATTCCGAGAAGGAAATATTGCAAATAATTGTGAATGTGAGTGAAAAACATTACATAGACTTTCATCATTTACTGAAAATATGCCCCTAAGTACATTCTCTCCTTTTTCATTATTTTTATGCTTTGGTATTATGTTTTAGAATCATGTTATCATTTTCCTTTCAAAAATTCATCAAGATCCATGTATATTAGTTTGAATTTGAATTTCTAGGTAAGATGGTAAATCATAAGTGTTAGAAAATGATTTCTTAAAATTAACAGCATTATGCTAGTGTCATACTTATGCGT
The DNA here is from genome assembly GCF_048564905.1 of Vicugna pacos. NCBI lineage: Eukaryota > Metazoa > Chordata > Mammalia > Artiodactyla > Camelidae > Vicugna > Vicugna pacos. The sequence continues at coordinate 16,119,587 of NC_132988.1, forward strand.
GGCTGGAGATCTGAAATATTTTCTCTATGCATTTTTGTCCACAGATGCTTCCCTTCCACATGCCCTCCCACCAAACAAAAAACAAAACAAAGGCTCTGGGAGCCTTGAGATGATCTTTGGGCAATAGCAAAATTTGGACTGTTTAATATTAGTCTACCTCATTTAATAAATGTGTTCTTAGTCCTCTTTTGTGAACTTAAGTTCCATATGTCATATTTTAAGTTTATTCAGAAGAATTTAATTTTAAATTCTTTGGAATCCTAGAGAAAAATATCATCTAATGTCAACAATCAGTGAATAATTTCTGTTTTGAAATACAAACTCGCATTTTCAGTTACTTTATGCAGGCATACCAGGTTTTAAGCCTGAGCTATAAAATGAAGACAAATTAGACATGAATTTATGTCTGAAAAAATAGTTGCAAGTCGAAAGCATTAAATTACACATTTTTGAAATCAGATATATTTGAATTTAAAATCTGACCCAGCTCTCTGAGCCTGAGCAAAATATGTAAGTACTTTGACTCTTGGATGTCCACCCAAGAAATGAGGGTGATACTTATACCAAAAAGAGTAGACAAATAAAGATGTAAAGTGTGTTGTGGAATGTGAAACTATGTAAGCTTAACAAAGTATCACTGGCCTCCTTTTGATAAACAGTTCCCCTGGTACATTTAACATAGAAGGTATATGAAAGAGAACTTGCAATGTTTTGGCGTTTGAACAGACTTCAGAAAATATACCTTCACTTAAACCATAAGGAAACTAGTTATCAGAGGAGGTATTAAAAGTGCTCATATTTTTAGTCTTGAACTTCTACACTGCTGCTTGCTTTCTACTCCATATTATTTAGAACATTTACATTTGCAAACTACTGTGATCAAACCTAGTGCAGTAAAAAGTTTGTCTTAATTTCATGGCCTCAGTTTGCAGCCAGTATCTGGCTCTTCATAAAACTGTGTTTCTTGAAGAATGAGAGTGATTTCTAAAGAATATTCTGAAATAAAATTGAGTGACATCATATAGAGAGGGCAGACGTTGAAATCCACCAGAAGGAGATATTTTTTTTCCCCAGTCAGTAAAAAATAGAACATCTCCCTAAATTTCTATTTTCCTTTGGCCCTGATCACCTTCCTTTCAGCACCTGACTACTTTCTAACGGAAGATTTCCCTTTTAGAGCCAGGAGGGTTTTAATCCATAACGATATTATAACCCAGTAAATGGAAAGCAGACCATAAAAGAGTATAAAGAATTAAGAGCTGGTGGAATAGAGAGACCTCTTTGGCTTTGCTTTTCTGCATCCACTATCTTACTTGGATCTAAAATAGTAATTTACTGAACTATGTATGCAGTTGAAGCTTTATAGTAAAATGAGAGAGGAAGTCTAAGGATTTCGTACTATAGATTATTTTTGTGATTTCAATTTTGTGATTAAACTCTTTGCGTGATACTCATTTTTTCTTTTAGCCTCCTCAAGTGATTAAAAATTATTTTAAGTGCTTTATTATAGATTATATTTTTAAAATCTGTATATATGTATAAACATACATACAAATATATACATGAAATACTGAAAAATTATATAGAGTAGAAAGTTCCCTATTGCTCCCCACTAACGAAAAATCCCCCTCAAAATTAAAAGAGTCACTATTTGGTATATAACCTTTCAGAGATTTCTCAGCGTTTTTTTACCAGTTACTTGTTTGTCTGCAACTACCATTTTTAAGTTACTGTAAATTTTGGACTTATTTCCATGTCAGGAAAGCCTGTTAAACCTGTTTTGTTTTCCATTGTATATGTATTTCAATCTTCAAAACTTCAAAAGAAATAGATTTGAGGCATGTATTCCTTCGTAAAATAAATATTTATTGAATGCTTATCATTTGCCAAATGGGTACTATGGACATTGAAATAAAGATATAGCTCTGTGACCTCAAAGATTTATATAGTGATTTTGTGTGTGTCCATACACAAAACTAGTATAACTGTTGAAGATACTTTCTAATTGCAAATTTAGGAAATCTTACTCAAGATGAGTCCAGTGACTTAGGATCTCTACTTTAGTCTCTGAGGTGCTTCCCTCCCAGACACTTCATGTGAATTTTATGTCTACCACAAAACGGAAACCCGGTAAATATCAGCTTATTGATTTGAAGATAACAGTGTCCCGGCCAAATAGTTCATATTCACTTATCATCTGCTGTGATGTAGATTACTGGTGATGTTTCTCTTATTAAATAGATGGCTTTGCTATTAACAGCTTTACCTTGATTAGCTCCTCCTTTTCCATCTCCAGTTATTCCTAGCTCAGAATAATTACTGAAACATCATGTAGTTTGGCAGTTTATCAAGTATTCAAAGCCCAGAAGGTAATTGTGGTCTGCTGTTCATAAGGCTTGGTACTATACGTGGAACACCGACCACTCCTCTGGGCGAAGATTAAACAGTTGCTTATGGCCTGACACCGAGCCCCATTTTGAATAGTTCCATACCTGAAAAATACAAGGTTTGGTATTAAAAAGTAAGTGAATAATAACATAGTAAATTATGGCATGGCATTCAGTGGAATAGTTTGTTGCCATTTTAACATAATGATAAAGCTCATACAAGTACGGTCAGTGTTCACTACAACCAACAGCAGAATAATCTTGCATGTATGCTGAGTATAAATAGTCATCCCAAGACAGTTACACACAGCTCAGTGGGGAGAGTGGGCAGGCTGTTTTAAGGAACTGGAAGTGGTCCTGGATGGAAGACTGCAGCGTGGGGTTTGAGCTGGGCAGCGTGTTGAGAATAACCGTGGAGAGATAAGAGGAGATGGTTTATCTGTGCCATCCTCACACATGCTTGTTCTCTCTTCCTAGAACGCTCTTCCCCTGTCTTTTCCTGCAGCTGCTTCACGTCTTCTCAGACTGGCTCAACCCACCCCCTCGTAAAAGACCTTCCCCAAACACACTCCAAACTCCTCAGCCTCCTCCAGACAGACAGACAGGCGCACGCACGCACGCACGCACACACACACACACTCTCTCTCACTCTCTATCCCACCCTATGTGTGTGTCTCTCTTAGCTTATCATAGTTGGTGATCATTGTGAAGTTCTTAACTGCTTGTCTCCCTAATAAAGTGTAAACACCACGAGAGCAGGGATTCACTGTCTTTACGGAGATACGGCTGTTACACGTGGCATATTCAGGAAATATGCCTCATGTGGAGGAATCGGGAGTTTGACCTCTCATCCCAGCACAATTCCTTGCTACCTGTGCGGCTCTGGGCAGATTATTTAACTTTTTGAGTCTGTTTTCTCATGTCTGAATTTAGAACAGTTATACCTTAGGTTGGGTCACATAATGTGGCCAAAGGTGTGACCAGTATGTCTCAGTAGCATGTCTGAGCTTGTGGCCCACTGCCCAGACCTGACCTGACCGGCCCAGGCCACGTACATCATCGGTGGCAGAGCCAGGATCAGGACCGAGGACCCTCTGGCTCCAAGAGCTTTCATATTTTCACCGCACAGGGCTGCCTGGAATGGGAACCCGAGGAAAGCCCGTAGCCGCCCGGGTCAGGAAATGGGCTGCGGGGCTCCGCCTGGCGGGCAGGCCTCGGGGGACTTGGTGGGGGCTGGTCCCCGTTGGTATTTCCAGCCGTGGCTTCCAGGAGGGATATTCAGGGAGAAGCGGGGCTTTGGAACGTGGTTTATAGTCCATGCGGTAAAATAGCAAAGGAGCTGTTCAAACTGTAAATTTCATAGGGTTCATGTGGGTGGATACTGGAACTTCCAGGGCGCATTTGTAAATGGTAGTTTATATTTAACACTTCAAACCTTTGAATCCCTCAAAAAGAAGGGTTCTTAGATGTCTAACAGGGAAAAACAAAACCCATCAACTTCTATAAATGAGTTGTCCTTTATATGCAGAAGTAGGGACTAGGGAGAACTACATTCTCTTTTGTAATGTATTTATGTTGTAAGGAAAAGTTTAGAAAGTTAATGAAAAGATTAAAAATTGCTTTAAAATTATTCAAAGTCCATTAGAGTATATTAAGTTTTCAGCTAATCAGGACTAAATTTTACTCTATGAAACACCTTCAAATGAGCTATTGAGTGATTTCTAAATAAATTAAAAATATTTTTTAGTGCCTACAGTGTTTCCTAAGGAGGTGGTTCTATGGAAACCTGTTTCCAGAGACTTAGATGTTTTTGTCCTATGTTATCATTTAGGTTGAAAAATATCAAATTTATGGTATGAGAGTTATGCTTCTTTTTTTTATAGTTTAATGAAACTTCCCATCAACTTACTCCTTTAACTGTGGAAGGAAAATAATCTTTTTCTTTTTTTTTGCAATTAAATCCAAGTAAGGCTTCAGTTATTTTTCTCAAGTCTGTTAGTGAGAGGTGCTTAGTTATACAATGTTGAGGGTAATTTAGATGTATACAGAATGGCTGGATATAAATTTTTGACGAATTGCCTTGAACTTTTAATGGGTAAAAATGAAGAAACTCTGCCCCAGGGAAAACATAACCATTTCAAGTTTTATTACTCGTAAGTACTAACATATGAGTGTTTAGTCTCTGTTTTTATATGTAATTTATTTTATGTGCTGCTTCATATTTATATGATGTATCGTGAAATATTGCATATGATATGTTCAGTACAACTTTGGCGTTGGGATTGTTCCAGAGAGCTGAGCGTTTGCTTAAAATTCAAGACTGTTTTGTTTTAGACATTTGGAATCGAAGTCTGTCTAAAATAAATTGCCCGTTTTCCTGTCTTCTTAAATAGATTGCACTGAGCAAGAACCTTTCCTTGATGAATGATCAGACTCTGGTTTATTTTAAGCTCCTTGGGAGCTTAGTTGCTCTTGTAAATGTACTAGAACGCCTTACCCCTGATCTGACTACCACCCTGCCTGCTAGTAAGTACTCTGAGGTAAGGGTTAGCATCGTTCGGGGTGAACCCCTGGCATGGCATGGGGTCTGCTGTTTTAGTTGAATGAATGAAACTCTTACACCCAAATAGGAAGCCCTTAGTACCAGCAGATAGATTTCGTGTACTTTGCTGTCGAAATCAGTGACCTCAGACTGCTGTCACTGCTTCCTGTTTGGGGCTGTAATCTTGCCTGGCACGTGGAGCTCATCCTGAATACCTTTTTAGCTTTTGCCATGAGTCTGGAAAATGTGCTTGAGTCCAGTTCAGCATCCTGTACCGTGAGAACAAATAAGCTCTTAAGTAAGAGCCTGACTGAGTCTCACTGTGCAGGAGTGCCTTCGGCACTTGGATTTTGGGTCATTACAGAGGTCTGCTTTTCATAATTTTTCTGCTATTGACTTCAGTCCTTTTCTTTTGAGAAACGGATCTGTGAGAGCTGGGACAGCCCCTGTGACACAGCTGTCATCCCACAACTCCTTGTTGCCACTCCCCCCCCCCACCTCTGCAGGATCTTTAACAAGATGCCAAGTTTCCGAAACTTGGGATGTGAGGACTCAGCTGGGGGGGCTTATCTCACCCGCTGCTGCTCCATCTTTTCCACCAAGTACCCCCTCATGTGGTAGAAGAGAAGTGCCCACCGTAGAGGATTTGGGGGTATATCCCAGGCCATGAGCTACAAGAAAAAAAGTTCCATGGAGTTTTACATTTTATCTTAAAAAAAATTAGTGCCAATTTAGAATCTATACATAGTATATTCACATTTATCTTACTGTAAAACAATATTTTAAATAACTAGTAGAAAAACATTATATCTACACACACATATGCAGATACATTTATGTACATATCCTCTTTGTTTTCAAGTGTCATATCCCCTGACCCCCAACCCCTGCCAGTGTGCACCTGTGTGCATACAAGTGCGTGTGCGTACACACACACACACACACACACACACCCCTTCCAAAAGTGAGGATAAATTTATCTGTTGAACAGAACTTTGCCCTTATTTTTTTCTTTTAGGTTATCTGGGTTCGGGGATGATGTGTGCCTGTGTATATGTCCTAGGTTATATTTTGACGTCTTTTTCTTTAGATCAGGGGAAATGTTAAAGAATGACCATTCTGTTTATTTATAAGCAGGGGGAAAAGAAAAAACACAGTCATACTGATTATCTATCACATTGAGAACTCTGGAGGGTGAGACAGGTTTATTTCCATCCCACCAAATCCTAGCTCTCTGTTTTCCTCCTGCATTCTGCTTGCAAACTGAACAATGCCATATTTAGCTCTCCTTTTTTCCCCTCTGTGCCTTTATCAGCTTGAGGAAACCAAGTGATATTTTCAGCATTCTTGCTCGAGATCTTCTTGGCCAGATCAACAAGTTCATTAGGTACCTTTTTATCATCCGAGTTATCGCAGGCAGAAATGCTGCCAGTTATTTTGCCACCACAGGCTGCTGTTTTCCCGTCGTTAATTGCCTCTTTATTATTTCCCCTGCTGCCATCCACCACCCAGTCCGAAAACTGACTCCACGTGTTTCCAGTTTTGATTGTGTTTTTATTGTCGAGTTTTATTAAGGCAGCACTCGGCTTTCAGGGCAGTGTCTGCATCGGTTTTCTATTTCTGCTGAATCAACCTCCCCAAGCTTAGTGATGAAAACAATAACTGTTTGCTCACAATTCTGCATCTTGGGTGGGCTTGGCTGCGCAGTTTTCTGGTCTTAGCTGCTCCCACTTAGGTGGCTGTGGTCATCCAATGGCTTACCTGACCGGGGCCGGGGAGCTGAAGGCGGCCTCACCCACGTGGGGGGAGGGGCGCTTGGTGCTGGGTATCCGGCAGGCCTTTCTCCCCACCGGGGTTGGGAGTGTCTCTCATCATCTGGTAACCTGTGCCGGGGTCCCGTGCCTGGCAGGCAAAGTGTTCAGAGAGGGGAAGGACGGAGACTGCAAGACCCCGTCAGGCCCCAGCTCTGCCGACACACACGGTGTCACTTTGCTGTGTTCTAATGGTCAAAGTAAGTCGCACGGCCAGCCCAACGAAGAGGTCGGAAGGTAGCCCCTGTCGCTTAGTGGAAAGAGCTGCAAAATACTGTGGCCATGTTTTTACAAATCGCTCCCCCCTCAAATATTGCATATCTCTGAGCACTCCTGTGGAGGAGCAAAAATTGTTCAGTACTGTTGATCTTCTAAACCTGGGATCATAGGCTGACTGCCAGGGCCTCTATGTGACTATCGGCATGTTTCAACATTTAAAACTCAAGGGATTTTTACATTAAACAGAATCCTGAATCCTGTCTTCTCTCTAACAAAGTGGAAGCCCTTGGTAAATAATACCAGGCTCGCATCTGCAAGTTCCCAGGGAGCTGGAGCTAAGTTGGGGGCGTCTTTTCCAGTTTCTCACCATCCCCACCACTGCCTCTCTACTAGTTCAGACTCTGCCCCTGGATTCCAAGGCATTTGAAAATGCCTGTGAATTCACAGCTCGTCCTCAGCCAGGGCTTTGGAAAAATCAACTGCGAAGCTTTTAAAACTGCAGATTCCAGGGCATCACCTCAGATCCTTTGAATTGGATTCACTGGGAAGCAGGGCCTGGGTACATGTGTGTTCACGCAGCTTCACACATGACTCTTTTATCCCCCCATCAGGAAGAACCACTGACTCAAAGTCCCTGCAAATTTGAATAATATTGAATAATTGAGAAATAACTGGACTTTACTTATTTCTTGATTAAAAAAAAGAGAGTCAGGTGCTTTCCCATTTATTTCATTTTTTTCTCATAACTTCTACGATGACACTAGGATAGGGAAATTAATGAATGGCTGGGAAATTTCATTTTGTCTACCTTCGCCATATTAAAAAACCAACAGCCAAAATGTCAGCATTTATTACTGCTTCAGGGGTATTCTATTTACAGGAAACTCAAATAGAAGCAATAAATTTTAGTAGTGATCCTTTCACTAGCACCTGAATCTCTACCTGTTGGAAGATACCTTTATAGAGATGGGAGAGAATTGTGAACGTTAATACCTGATTATCTGTAGAAGATGCTACGGAGATAGTATCATGTACCTTGAAATGAAGGTACAGCCTTAAATTACATTAAAGGGATGAGGAAACACAGAGACTGTATCTGCCCTCTTCTCTGTGTCTCAGAAAGCAGCTTCTTTCGCAGCATTTAATTTGAGTGAAATACTTTTACTTGACCATAATGACACTTTATAGTGTTAGATATGATCAGTGCTTATTTGAGTTTTCTTTCGAAAGGACCGTGTTTGAAGGGCAGCTTTGTGTTTTCCCTGACCTGCCTTCTCACTTTTGTTAGCCCGGTCTTCTGCGTCTGTGCGGCACACACCCACAGAGCCATAAGCAGGTGCTGGGCTGCATCCTGGGGGCACTGGCCAGACAGGCCTGCCCTCAGTGAGCACAGGGGAAGAAGGAAGTTACAGTGCATCGTAAACCCCATGAGAGAGAGGTCCTGCTAGCTTCTCTCGAAGTGAACTGGGAAAACACAGATCTTGCTGATAACAAACATTTCAGAAACACGTTAGTTTCTGGAATGAATTCAGTGACGTCTGAACCTTAGAAGGGGGTAAGCATGTTATTTTCTTTCCTGTTTCATACTTTTTGGTATTCATAGAAAATCTGAATGTGACCTGAAAAGAGTATAAAGCAGTTTCTTTAAAATTTCTACCAAAATCTCTCTTTTGATTGAAGTTTTACTGTTAATATTTAGTAAATGCGTCTTATTTGTCCCATCAAGATCTTTGAAGCTGTGCGCATTCAGTATATTTGGCTAATCAGATTCTTTTCAGGCCTTGGAAATACTGCTGCAAATTTCTCTGTTTAAAATGAGCACCTGGTATTTTATTATTAACTTTGTGTTTAGGAAATTATTCACTGTCTGGAGATATGTAAATTTCTTAAACTTCCCCAAAGGTTTTCTACCACTTTATTAATTATGATGATTTATTATTTTGAAAATTCTTACATAGGTTAAAGGAGACATTTGACCTTTTATTTAAGTACTGGACATATTACTTACATAGTTTGTCAACATCCTGCTACATTTGGATCAGGGCCATGAAATTCATCTTTTTGGGGAGGTCCCCACTTGCACTAACTAGTGGATGGACAAGTTTAAGTAAAATATTATCAAAGCCAAAGACAATATTTGTACGAATTATACAGCACACTATTAAAAGATTTTCAAAAATTAAGAAAACCTTGATTTTTTTTCTTATGTATTATAATAGCTCACTTTGAATAGGTAAGTCCCCAGCTGTGAATCCAAGTAAGAAGTAGAACCGAAAACCATTTGTGTTAGCTCTTTCATGTATTATTACATGTTGTGGTTTCGTGAAGCAGAGTTTATAAGGTTTGGGATCTAATGAGAGGCCGAGGCCCTGTTTGGTTTATAAATATGTGTGGGATATTATTTAGGTCTTCAGAAATAAAAGCTGAGAATCATTTCCTTATGTTATCAATTTCTCTCTGGGAAAGCTTATTAAAATGTAGAAAATATAATAGTATATAATTTAGCTACATAATATGCAATGTGGGTTGAGAGACAATTACAGTGTTTTATTTCCCTGTATCTTCCATTTTAACTGAATGCGTTTTAGCAACAATTGGTTTCTGGCGGTAGCATTATTTTAGCTGTTTCATAAAGCTTTATAGCAAATTACTGTGTGTACCAGATAAAATAAATTCCTGACTTCACTCTTAAAAGTCATATTACAAACAGGCATGGTTTTTTACTTTTATAGGTAAGCTGTATTTTATAACAATTTTTTTGTGCTGTCAGAATCTCAGTTCAGTATTGTCTTTCCTACCATTATTTCAGTGGTTTCCCCTGTATTTAAGGTTCATTTTATGCAGCAGCAACTCAAGCATCTTCCCATTTGGTTCATAGTAAGCTGATATATACAGTACTCAATTCTGGGGCCACACGTCACCCAGTAAACAGCGTCTACTTGAATGGGACCTTGTTGTGTTTTCCACGGACACAGTCCCTGTAGTGTACTGTCTCCCTAGACAGTCCTACCTTGTCCTCTTTTCGGGTGAGTCTGGCCCTGCTCTTTGACCCTTCCAAATCCCCTTCTTGCCTCTCTTCCTGAATACGTGAATTCTTACTTTAGTCTGACACTTTTTACCTAACCTCACATCCCACTTGGTCATGTTTCGTTTTACCCCAAGACTTTTTCTTCCCGTACCAAAGAGACTAGAAAATAATCAAGCAAGTTAACAAAATTGTCTCTCCAGTTTAATTGTCAACATTTTGCGTATTTACTACAAATTCCTTTTTTTTAAAAAGGAATGTATAATTATAGGGTTCGTAATCACATTTCCTTCCTCCTTTCCCAGATGTCACCACTCTACTGGTGTGTCCCTTCCTACCACACATTTTATCTTTAACCACATTCCTGTATAGTCACAAACAATATGAACTATTATTGCGTCACATGTTGGTGATTTTGCATAAGTGAAAGGTAATGATTTAAAGAAAATCGAGGCATAGTGTTATAGATGAACATTTTAAAAGGCTTTTGTGAAGAGCACTTTGAGGTTCACAGCAAAATTAAGAGGAATGTGCAGAGATTCCCGTATGCCCCCTTCTCTGTACATACATAGCCTCCCCCATTAGCAGCATCATTCACCGGAGTGGTAGATGTGTTACCAAGGGTGAGCTTACATTGACACATTATCACCCGAAATCCATAGTTTGCATTAGAGTCCACTCTTGCTGTTGTGTGTTCTCTGAGTTTGGACACATGTATAATGCCAGGCACCTACCACTCATCACAGTGTCATACAGGGTATTTTCACTGCCCTAAAAATCCTCTTTGTTCCACCTATTCATCTTTCTCCCTCCCCTATCAGCCCTTGGCAACTTCTCACTGTCTCCATGGTTTTGCCTTTCCCAGAATGTCATGTAGTTGGAGTCATACGGTATGTTGCCTTTTCAGATTGGCTTCTTTCACTTAGTAATATGCATCTAAGGTTCCTCCATGTCTTTTCATGGCTTGGTAGCTCGTTTCTTTTTAGCTCTGGATGGTATTCCGTTATCTGGAAAGACCACAGTTTATCCATTCACCTGCTGAAGGGCATCTTGGTTGCCTCCGAGTTTTGGCAATTACGAATAAAGTTGCTGTAAACAATTCTTATATAGGTTTTTCTGTGGCTTTAAGTAAGTTCATTTGTGTAAATATGAAAGAGCATGATTACTGGATCATATGCTAAGAGTAATTTAGTTTTGTAAGAAAATGCCACACCGTCTTCCAGAGTGGCTGTATCATTTGGCATTCCCACCAATAATGAGAGTTCCTGTTGCTCCACATCCTTGCGAGGATTTGGTGTTGTCAGTGTTCTGGATTTTGGCCTTTCTAATAGGTGTGTAGTGCATTGCATTGTTTTCATTTGCATTTCCCTGATGATGTAGCATGCACAGATGAAATTTTTTTTCAATAATATTTAGCATTTAAATTTCTTAATTCATTTTAATATGAAAAATAGTCTGTAAATGTAGATTTTTTAGCCTCAGCAATATTCTTTATCCTTTAAGTATTTCTGTTCTTAAAGCTCTGTTATAGTTGGTGAACAATACCATGTGTTCTGATTATTTAAAGAAAATAATATACATGTAAGACTTGATTATCTCCATGTAAGCACTATACAGTGCATAGATGATGCAAAATACATCTCTTTTGATCCAAAGAATGTGCTTTTTGGTACGGTTTAGTTTTTAAATTCTTATCAACAAAGATTATCTTATCAAAATTTAAACTGGCAACCTCTCTAAATGAGAGATTTTTCCTGTAATTGTGAAGAGAGGAAAGCCCCATATTTCACCAAAATAAAACTAAGAGATAAATGAGGAAAGAAAAAAGCAAAGGACAAAAAGACTTCTGACACTACAAAACAGTATATTTTGAAAATATACTGTAAAGAGAAGAGACAGGTAAATTTACCAAATTAATATCCCTAAACTAGTGCATTTCCAGTGGGAACGCCCATCTTTTGAATCCTGTAGCTGAACCACTGTAGCTGTGCACCGTAGACTCCTGGCAAAGCACCTGCCATCTTTCTTTTCATATGCAGCTGGACCGGCTCTATCTGCAGGGAGCTCTTTGTCATGTGGGGTTTTGCTTGTTCTGCAGGACCCAGCCTGGCCCCTCGCTGCTGTTAATTGCCAGTTGGATTGCCTCCAAGTCCAGGGAGTATGGCTGAGGGAGGCTCTCCTTGAGTCTTAGGGAGAGCCATGTGTGCTGCTTCGGTAGGTGAAAGTGGGAATCTTCAGTGAAAGATAGACCTTGAAACTGAACATTGAATCAGTTGAGGTGTAATATGTCTTTAAAGTATTGACATGTAGCATAGCTTAGTTATGATCTTAGCCAAGCAAGGCTTTCTCGTGTAAGCCAGCATGCTGTATGTAGGGTGCCTGCCCAGACAGTGCGTATGAGTTCACATGTCCCTTTCCAACCTGCTGGATCTATGCCACCCAAGTCCCCTGCCTGAGGATGACCGAGCTTCAAGAGAGCCAGAGAAACTCCACTTTCTCAGCTGAGTGTCCTACCAGCCCCATGACTGAAGAGTGCCTCTCAGTTGTCAGCCATCCCTACTAGTTCTTCCATTGACTACAGTAAGTGTTTGGGCAGAATAGAGACTCAATGACATGCATTTTTAAGAAATAGGTTTGTTTAGTTCCAAATAAATGACTGTTTAATGTTCTCCTCTTGATAGCTAGGCATTTTGTCATTTTCTGTCTTGCTTTACATGTTGAGATTGGTGCTGATGGTTGATATGTTTTTATGAGACGTTGTGATGTGCTACAAATAGACGTTTTGAAGAGTAAAATTTGTGTAATTTGAAATTTAGAAGAGTGACTGTCTAAGGCTTATGCAGTCTTACAGTAGTTTACTGTTTCGTCCTATCATATTCAACTTTTAGTTACTTGCCTAATACTCTGAGAAAAAGTAAAGAAAACTACTGTAGCAGATAAGTTATTTTCTGAAGCCGTTTTCTCATTTCAGCTTACTAGAATTTGCAAATGAGACCAGAATAAAAATGAATGTGTCTGGCTGAGGCAGAGATACTAGCTGGGAACTCTTGGGTAGTCTCGGGAAAAGGACTTATCAGAAACGCAGTGTAGGTGGAAGGATTTTTAGTGGTGCATTCAGATTCTGACTGTATTTCTGGCTACAAAGTGTTTGATGGGATGTGGGTAACTAGATGCCTGAATGTTCTTTGCACCACCTGTAAAATCCTGCTTGCTCTAAATTTCAGAATTTAGACATTGAGAAATCAGCTATTTAGAATAAAAATATATCCTTTTGAGAAAACAGTGTCCCCACTTCCTATAGGGGATGTTGCTGTCACTGTTAAATTCTTAAGAGATTACCAGAAGTTATGGACCCACTCTACCTCAAGTTTTCTCAAGATACAACCAGTTTTAGCACTTAAAGCATATAAATAGTTGTATTTTTCACAGTGGGACACACTGGTATCTCTTCCAAGAGTTGTCCCAACTGGTTCTCCCCCTCAGAGCAGTGTTGCTGTATGTTAATTCTAGTAAGTTAGCATTCAGTCAGTGATTGGTCTAAACATGCTACCATAAACATTTTTTTTTGAAGTGTACAATTGAAAATATAGAATTGTGATTTTTTTTCCTTGTTCATGGTGACATCTGTTGACACCTGGTATATAAATAAGCAAAAATTTTAGCTGTATGTAACAGAAAACTCGAGCCACAGTGGCTTACTCAAACAGATGAGTGGATAAAGATGTGATATATATACACAATGGAATATTACTCAGCCATAAAAAAAGAATGAAATAATGCCATTTGCAGCAACATGGATGGACCTAGAGATTATCATACTAAGTGAAGTAAGTCAGACAGAGAAAGACAAATATCATATGATATCACTTATATGCGGAATCTTAAAAAAAATGATACAAATGAACTTTTTTTTACAAGCCAGAAATAGACTCACAGACAGAAAATAAAACTATGGTTACCAAAGGGGAAAGGTAGAGAGGGATAAATGTGAAGTTTGGGTTAAGCAGATACACACTACTATATATAAAATAAACAACAAGGTTCTACTGTATAGCACAGGGAACTATATTCAATATCTTATAATAATCTATAATGGAAAAGAATTTGAAAAATGATTTGTGTATGTATATGTATATGTACAACTGAATGACTGCTCTACACCTAAAACTGACACAACACTGCAAATCAACTATACTTCAATTTGAAAACAAACAAACAAACAAACAAAAAACCAAGGTCTGTTTTTTTTGTCTCTAGAAAGGTAACCCCGAGGCAGGCAGGTAGCCTTAAAATGTCATCGGCTCTGAGGATCTTTCTGATTTTCTGTTTAGTCTTCCCTTTGGTTGTCCAGCTTTCGTCTTCATGCTTGTTGCCTCATGATGACAAAGTGGCTGCTACACCTCCAGGATCTTCCTAGGAACAGAGAAGGTAAAAGGCAAGGAGATAAAGGCACCAGCCAGTTAAGTCTGCTCACTTTTAAAGAGTTTTCCTGGGAGCTCCCACTGGCAACTTCTGCTTATATCTCCTGGGCCAGAGTTAGGTCTCTGTCATCTGCAACTGAACCCGGGGTTGGGGTATGTAGTTTCTCAGCTGGGGAGTGCTGCCCTGCACATAACAGGGGTTGTGTCACTCAGGGAAAATGAAGATAGACTAGACCAGATGGGTAGATGGACCTCCCACACCTGTGTGCAGAGATGCCAAGATGAAGCCCAGGAAAATGGCACGTGTGAGAGAAAGACATTTTTTATCATTGATTTAGGGACAAGACAAGCTCTAAAGAGCAGAGCAGAAAGAAGTTAAGATTCTGTAGTCCTTTCTTTTGCAGTTGATCACAGGGAGTTCTCAAATTCCAGCAATTTGTAGTGTAACAGAGGTGCTACAGACCCGGTGTTAGGGGTCCGGCCCTCGATCTGACTCTGTAATGCTCAGCAAGCTGCTTCATTCTTCTGGCCATAAGGGTTTTCTCCCTTGGACTCTAAAACGAGGTTGTGGAATGAATCACTGTGATCCCTCCAAGGGAAAAGATGTTTTGATGATTTGAGTCTGTTGCCTCCAACTTCCCCAGTTGGACTCCGAATCTCGCTCTTGTTGGCATCACCACACATGAGGCTGACCACGTGTATGGAATGTCGGTGGTCACGGTTATGGGAAATTACCGTCAGGTTACTCATGAAGGCTTTCATGTGTATGGAAAGGAGAGCTAAGGTATGCCGTTCATTGTTCTGGAATCCGACCCCTTTGAGACTCACCTGTGGCTCAGATCTGTGCCCACACAAAGGAAGTGGCCCTGTGAATTTGGGTGTTAAAGTGTCATGTTCAGAGACGAGGAGAAAGAGGGAGGGGGGTCCTCAATTTCACATGAACGAGGGGACCTTCTCTGCAGACGTTCCTCAGGCTGGTTTGAGGCATGCAGACACCAGTCACATTGGCATCCCAGTGCAGGATGCCCCCACTTCCTCCATACCTGTCTGCTCCTCCAGCAGAGAGCACGGTTATTAGCCCGATGATAACAGCCTTGTATTTAGGGGCAAAACGTGCCAGGAAGCAACTCAAGGAGAGACTGGTGGCATCACTGATGGGAAACCATGTGGAGGCTTTTGGAAGGTGGCTGGTGATGCTCCAGCCTGCCTTTAAGACTGCACAGGGTCCTGGACACAGAGAGCAGCACAGGTGTGTGGAGAAGGCAGGCAGGACTCGAGGGGCACACGTGGCCCAGGTACAGAAGGAGCATCCTGGTAGAAAGTCTAGTCCAGAGGTTTGCATGATTTGTGACGATGAAATCATGTGTCTGTCTGTCTCTCTTTTTTCCTCACCCTTCTCTCCCCCCTTTTTTTCCATCTGTCTCTTGCTGGCTTTAATTTAGTATTTTATTCTAAACAAATATATCTCTCTGTCCAGTTGAAAATAGTGGATAGACATTTTGGTCTCTTAAGGCATTTGTCCTTGAATAAGGAAAATAAAAAAAGAGTTTCAGATAGAAATCTGAGCAACCTGAGGTTTCTGCACGGAATAGAAGAGTTGCAATGAATAATTAAACAAGTTATAGCTAATAAAATATACAGCATGTTGCTTCAAACTAAAACATTCTAACTCTGCCTTAGGGATGAATGCTTTTCATTATTTTTTAATTGTTGCCAGGGTTTGACCTTGAAGGGCTTTTCTGGCAGATAATTTGTTATGGTAAGAATGAGATCACTAAGCATTTTAGCACAAGCCGCGTGATGCATAGGGTTTCTTCCTGTTATATAATGGTGATGTGATAAGTCTGTTTTCCTGGGGATTTGTTCTTTCATTTCAATGGTAGCTTCTCTCTCACATTCTGTCTTTGGCAGGCTCCGTGTTGCTGTCCTATAGGTGGGTCTCCGTGGTTACGATGCAGCTCCCTGAATCCAAGTTCTGTTTGTGCTTAGATGCCTGCTAACCTCTGATGGGCCTGTGGACACCCAGAGGCATGTTCCTCCACTTTGATAAAATGGGCATGGGAAGATCTAGGATCTCCCTTCTGCCTTCAGGAAAATGGCATCCTGGGAGAGGATTCTTCCAGGAATAGAGTTGTTCAGACTTTGCCCTGACGACCTTTGTCACTGTTGAGTCTTCCTTTGCAGTTACTATGGGACCTATAATTGCAGAGTGCTTACCGATACGCCCAGCTCCCAGTACTTTTTTTGAACTGATTTTGAAAAGAAACAGTACAACGCAGTGAAATGTTTTATTAAATGAATTCACAGTTCTCCACTTACATTGCATCTTATGAAGAACAGATAATAGAACATTTTGGCTACAGAATTGATGAAAACACGGAAAGTCTGTAGTTTTTACCAAATAGAATAAGAAAAACCCGTTGTATGCAGTTGGGGGAAATTACATTCAGCAAATACAATTTCTTGTTTGTTTAGCATGTGTACTGAATTTCAGGCTTGAGGAATAAGTTCAGAAACCATGCTTGGTGTTGATGTGCGGAATATTAGTAAGTTTCATGTGTGCCATTAGAATTAAAAAAAAACTTAATGGGGTCATGTGGTATGTCTTTATTTCTTTGTCAATAATATTCAGAAAAAATAAATTAGTAATACAGTTCTCATTATGCTTTCTTATGGGCAAAGAGAATCCAATGTGCTTTTAAATACATATAAAGGTGTATACTATACTGTGTATAAAACATATATATATATGAGTAAGTAAATTACTACCAGATATTCACCTATTGATGTGAAAATTTTTAGCTTCTATTAGTACATGTAGAAAATGTTGGTTTTATATTCTTAATATTTGGGTTAACAGAAAACATGCATTATTTATCATATATGATCATTTGAATTCTGCTTTGAATATGTGGAACAGTAGATGCCAAGTGAGTCTACGTAAAATTTATTGCTTTCCCTTCCCCCCAAATTGCCAGGGAGTCTTGGTTTTTAAAAGACAACAAAAACCCCTGTCGTTTTTACTAAGTGGTAGTTCCTTATTGCTGTCATTCAGCTTTAAAAGGTGCTTATTTATAGACCTTGTGAAGTCAAACTGTGTCCTTGGATTACGGTGTTAAAGTTGTAAACTTAGCCCCTTTGCACTGGTGATGTTGGTTTACATTTTGGTGTGGCAAATCCCTAGTCATACAGCTGCTGTTTAACATTTCATAAAACTTTGTAAAATTGCGGCAAAGCCGTCATGTTTAATTTCAGACCCATTCAAAATAGAGAAAGCCCATAATTGTTAACCAGAGGCCCAAGTGTGAAATCTTTCTAAAAGAAACCAGGATCAACTAGATTTCTCGGCTACTGTAAACTGGAGCCTAGGAAAGTTATAACTGCGTTGTCTTGATTTACTTGAAGGTAAAACGCCTCTTCCTTCAGTGGATTTATCGCCGTCCTTGTTGCCTAAGGCTTGGTTTTCTCAGCTCAGAAAGGAAAATGCTAGACAATCATTCAACATTGCAGCTTTAGTTCATATTATTATAGCCACTTTTTATGCAGTTTAATGAAACATGCAGCATGATGATGGTTCATTCTACCCTACATGTTATCCTGTATTAAAATAATCAAGGGGAGGGGATAGCTCAGTGGTAGAGTGCCTGCCTGGCACGCACAGGGTCCTGGGTTCAATTCCTAGTACCTCCACTTAAAAATTAGGTAAATAAATAAACCTAATTACTTCTTCCCCCAAGGGGGAAAAAAAGGAAAAAGAAGGAGAAAGGAAAAAACAAAACAAAAGTAAAATAATCAAGTTGTGAATATTTTAACCCTTGTCACAGGTTAATTTTGAGATGATTCTGAGTGTTTACTTACTGTAGGCCTTATTTACACTTTGGGCAAATTATCTTTATCTTGTGGTTACAAACTGGTTTTGAAGATATTGTCTGTGAGGACATTGAGACTTTAACCATTTTCATTTTTTTAAGAATATGGGTGGGGGCAGGTCTTTTTTGTTGGGAGAGGGGGTAATACTGTTTCACTGCTTTATGTGCGGTCCTACTTTATTTATAAGATCCTATCTATAGCTTTCTTTTAATATTACTAAGAGTGATTTACTTTGATCTTTTCTTCAAAACAGATCTCTTGGTTGGCAGTAAGAAGTTAGTAACCTATAAATAGATTATGTTTTAAAAACTCTGCTAAATTGATTACTGCCATTCATAGCATATTTTGAAAAAGAAATTACATTATAATTTAGAATAAAATACCCAGACTAGCCTATTGAATGTATAATGTCATGGAAATTATAGGCATTAATTTTATGTGCTATAAAAATACATAATGATTACATCTGTGTAACATGTATTTGGTCCCTTAATACGCTGCTCACTGATTGAGGTGCCTGAGATTGGGAGACTTGGAGTTGGACAGATTTGTCTTTTGATCTTGGGTCGAGTCCTGGTAGGTTTTGTGAGTTTGAACAAGCCATTTCACTTCTGAGGCTGTTTTCTCTATGCAGTGGTTAAAATAGTAGGGCCTTCTATGAAGATTAAAAGTAGAGGCAGACCTCATTTTATTGCACTTCACAGATACTGCGTTTTTTACAAATTGAAGGTTGGTGGTAACTTTGCATTGAGCAAGTCTGTAAGCACTATTTTTTCCAACAACATTTGCTCACCTCATGTCTCTGTGTCACATTTCAGTAATTCTCATAGTGTTTCAGCGTTTTTCATTATTATGTTTGTTATGGTAATCTGTGATTAGTGATCTTTGATGTTACTCTTTAAATTGTTTGGGGCATCACAAACCATGCCCATATAAGATAGCAGACTTAATCAGTGAATGATATGTGTGTGTTCTGACTGCTTCACCAACTGGCCATCTTCTCATCTCTCTCCCTCTCCTCAGGCCTCCCTATTCCCTGAAACACAACAATGTTGAAATTAGGCCAGTTACTTAATTTCCAAAATATACAAACAGCTCATACAACTCAATAACAAAAAAGCAGACAACCCAGTCAAAAAATAGGGAGAAGACTTAAACATTTCTCCAGTGCAGACATACAGATAGCCAATAGGCACAGCATCACTAATTATCAGAGAAATGCAAATCAAAACTGCAGTGAGGTATCACCTCACAGCAGTCAGAATGGCCATCATTCAAAAGTCCCTAAACGATAAATGCCAAAGAAGGGGTGGAGAAAAGGAAACCCTCCAACATTGCTGGTGGGAATGTAGTTTGGTGCAGCTATTATGGAAAACATTAAGAAGATTCCTTAAAAAACTGAAAATAGACTTACCATATGATCTAGCAGTCCCTCTCCTGGGCATATATCTAAAGGAAACTCTAATTTGAAAAGATAATGCACCCCAGTGTTCATAGCAGCAATACTTATGGTAGCCAAGGTATGGAAACAACCTAAATGTCCATCAGCAGATGACTAGATAAAGAAGTTGTGGTGTACACACACACACACACACACACACACACACACACACACACACACACACACACACACACAATGGAATACTACTTGGCAATGAAAAAGAATAAAATAATGCCATTTGTAGCAACTTGGGTGGACCTAGAGATCATCATACTAAGTGAAGTAAGCCCAGAAAGAGAAAGAAAAATACCATATGATACCACTTATATGTGGAATCTGAAAAAAAAAAGCCACACAATGAAACAGAGACACACTTACAGACATAGAAAATACAAAACAGAGACACACTTACAGACATAGAAAATAAACTTATAGTTATCGGGGTGGGAGGAGGAGGTGAGGAGGGATAAATTAGGAGCTTGGGATTCATAGATGCAAACTACTATATATAAAATAGATAAACAACAAGGCCCTACTATATAGCACAGGGAACTATATTCAATACCTTGTAATGGCCTATAATGAAAAAGAATATGAAAAAGAGTATGTATTTGTATCACTGAATCACTATGCTATACACCAGAAATTAACACACCATTGTAAATCAACTATACTTCAATAAAAAAAAAATTAGGCCAATTAATAACACTAAAATGGCTTCTGAGTGTTCAATGAAAGGAAGACTTATGTCTTTCACTTTAAATCAAAAGCTAGAAATAATTAAGCTTAGTGAGGAAGGCATATCGAAAGCTGAGACAGGCTAAAAGCTAGGACTCTTGTGTCAGTGAGCCAAGATGGGAATGCAAAGGAAAAGTTCCTGAAGGAAATGAAAAGTGCTCCTCCAGTGAACACACAAATGATAAGAAAGCAAAACAACCTTATTGCTGATACAGAGAAAATTTTAGTGGTCAGGATAGAAGATCAAACCAGCCAGAACGTTCCCTTAAGCCAAAGCCTAATCCAAAGCAAAACCCTAGCTCTCTTCAACTCTGTGAAGGCTGAGAGAGGTGCGGGAGCTGCAGAAGAAAAGTTCGAAGCTAGCAGAGGTTGTTTCATGAAGCTTAAGGAAAGACGCCATAACACAGAAGTGCAAAGTTAAGCAGCAAGTACTGATAAAGAAAGTACAGCAAGTTGTCCAGAAGGTTGAGCTGAGATAATTCATGAAGGTGGCTGTGCTAAACCACAGATTTTCAGTATAGGCTTAACAGCCTTCTGTTGGAAGATGATACCTTCTAGGACTTCCATAGCTAGAGAGGAGAAGTCAGTGCCTGGCTTCAAAACCTCAGAGTACATGGTGACTCTTGTTAGGGGCTAATGCAACTGGTGACTTTAAGTTGAAGCCAGTGCTCATTTACCACTAGGAAAATCCTAGAGCCCTTAAGAGTTATGCTAAGTCTACTCTGCCTGTGCTCCACAAATGGAACTACAAAGCCTGAATGACAGCACAGCTGTTTACAACATGGTTCACTGAACATTTGAGACCTGTTTCTTAGAGAAAAAGATGCCTTTCACAGTATGATTGCTCATTGACAATGCATCTGGTCACCCAGGAGCTCTGATGGGGGTGAGATGAATGACGAGATTCAAGTTTTCATGTCTGCTAACACATCTGTTCTGCAGCCTGTGGATCAAGGAGCAATTTCAACTTTCAAGTCTTATTTTTTAAGAAATACATTTCGTAAAGCTATAGCTGCTGTAGATAATGATTCCTTTGATGGATCTGGGTAAAATCGATTGAAAACCTTCTGGAAGGGATTCACATTCTAGATGCCATTAAGAATTTCTGTGATTCATGGGAAGAGTTCAAAGTATTGACATTAACAGGGGTTTGGAAGAAGTTGATTCCAACCCTCATGGGTGACTTTGAGGGGTTCAAGCCTTCAGTGAAGGAAACAACTGCAGATGTGGTGGAAACAGTAAGAGAACTAGAATTAGAAGTGGAGCCTGAAGGTGTGACAGAATTGCTACAGTCTCGTGAATGGATGAGAAGTAGCTTCCTAAGGGCGAGAAAAGGAGGTGGTTGCTTGAGATGGAATCCACTCCTAATAAAGATGCTCTGAAGATTGTTGAAATGAAACAAAGGACTTAGAATATTACATCAGCTTAGTTGGTGAAGCAGTGGTAGGGTTTGAAAGGAAATTGAAATATAGCAGACATACAACATTATGTTGGATTGACTCCAATTTTGAAAGAAGTTCTACTGTGGATAAAATGCTGTCAAACAGTATTGCATGCTGCAGAGAAATCATCTGTGCAAAAAAGTCAATCGATGGCAGCAGACTTCACTGTTGTCTTGTTTTAAGAAATTGCCACAGCCACCCAGCCTTCAGCAACCACTGCTCTGCTCAGTTAGCAGTTACCAACATCGAGGCAAGACCCTCCACCAGCAAAAAGATTATGACTTGCTGAAGGCTCAGATGGTGGCTAACATTTTTTTAGCAATAAAGTATTTATAAATTAAGGTATATACTTTTTTAAGACATAATGCTATTGCACACTGAATAGGGTACATACAGTACAGTATGAACATAACTTTAACATGCACCGGGAAACCAAAAAAATTCATATGACTTGCATTATTTTGGTAGTCTGGAACTGAACCCTCAATGGCTCTGAAGGATGCCTGTAACAGTGCAGATGTGGGGCAACTGTTATATAGTAAGTGCTTGATTAATATTAGGTATTTATTACATTTATGGATCACCTTCCTGTTTTTATCCTTAGCACCTATGTCAGGGTCCACTCAGGAGGAGATGGAATAAATATTGAATAAATGAATGAATAAATAATAACAGACTGACTTGACAATTCTAGAAAGGACTGCAGCCACCTTGGTGCTTTCTCATTTGGAGGTGGTTCTCTTTAACTTCACTCCTACCTTCATAAATGTCTATGGGGAAGGAGATGTGACCGACGTAGTCAAACTGGGAGTCATCCTTGATTCTTCAAAATCCAGCTCCTTTTACCTACCTATGAATTTAATTGTCCCCACTGATATTTGGTGTAACTGTTCAGTAGAGGAAGTAGTCAGGGGCAGCTTTATAGAAATTTCGGAACTTGTATTGGAAGCAGTTCAATGGCAGTGGTGTAGAAAAAAGAAGACTAGAGAAAAGAAAATTCCAGGCACGGAGTCTCACAGGAGCAAATGTCCTGAGGCTGGAAGTACAGAGTATATTGGAGGGAGTTAGTGGTTAGACCAGAACATCTAAAACATACACACAGCATATTAACTGAACTCACTAAATGGGTTTGGTACTTTCAGTGGAAAAAATTACAGTATCATAGGTGAAAATAATATTAAAGTATATTCATACTGAATTATGGACTTAAGTGACTCAGTGAGCATATCCTGAATGAGTTAAAGATGGATCATAGCTTGAATGAGTTAACTGTTGCCAAAAGAAGCTTTTGACTTTTCATTTTAGGTTTTAAAAAAATGGGAACATTTGGGTCAAATTTTCCATGTTTTAAACATGAATCTGCATCCTAACTTTTATTGTACGGGGGTCTTTCATGCCCTAAGTGTGGGCAGTAAATGTGTTTTGTCATATGAGAAAGTATACCTTCTAGTACTTAAAGTAATACTGAATGTTTCTGAGTATAGTTGAAGGTAATGTTTTATTTTGGTTTGGCACATGGAGAGGTCACAGAAGTAAGTTTAAAGCAATGTAAAGTCTGTAACAAGTAATGAAACTTTTAGTGACTACTTAGAATCATATTTTTCTAGAGAAATAATAAATGCCATTTGAACAGCTGGGCTAGCTACTTACCACCATCTATGCTTTGCTGGAAGATATTGAACTGCTTTTCCCCAACTTTATTCCTATTCTAATGTTCCTTTGACCAACCATTTCCACTAAAGAAGGACAAAATATATGTGTATTATAAGCATATAAATATAGAATTTCATAAATCTTGTATTAGTGTGTGTACTTCTTAAGGATTTACTTTTTAATTATCTCCTAACAGTTTCCTTATTCATAAAATATAAATATTCATTACTGTATGTAAGTCTGTTAGGTTGAATTATGCAAGAAAAATAGAATGCAAGAGTTAAACTAATTCATTATTGTTACAGCACTTGTTAGATCAATATCAGCCACATGGAAAAACTATTATTCTAAAAAGTCTTTGTGCTGAAGAGATGCTCAATATCATTACTTAGGGAGATTCAGTCAAGACCACAGTGAGATACCACTTTATGCCCACTAAGATGGCTATCACTCAACAGACAGCAAGTGTTGGTGAGGATGTGGTGAAGTTGGAACTCTCATGAAATGCTGATAGGAATGGAAAATGATGCATTTGCTGAAGTTCTTCAAAAGGTTAAACATAGGATTACCTTATGACCCAGTGTTATTTCATAATGGTCAAAAGCCAACCCAACTATCCATCAACTGACGAATGGCTAAACACATGTGGTGCAGCTCTATAGTGGAACATTACTGGGCCATAAAAGGGAATGAAGTACTGATACATGCTCCAACATACATGAAACTTGAAGTCGTTATGCCAAATGAAAGAAGCCATACCCCAAAGGCTACATACTGTCTGATTCCATTTATTTGAAGGGTTCAGAGTAGGCAAATTCATAGACAAAGGAAGATAGGTTGGTGGGTGTCAGGGGCTGGAGACAGGGCAGGGGGAAAAGGGAGTGTCTGCTTATGTGTACAGAGATTTTTGGGGGGGTGATAAAAATATTTTGACATTAAATCGGGTTGGTGGTTGTACAACTTTGTGAATCTACTGAAAATCACTGAATTGCATACTTTAAAAACATGAATTGTATGGCATATGAATTATATCTCAATAAAAACAAAGGGGAAAAAAGTCTTTGTGCTTGCCGAGTACCACTGGCACTGTATTTACCCTAAATCATTACATTTTAGAAAGATACCTAAGTTTCCCATGTGCCTTGAATAACATAAAAATCACCTAAATCTGTTTTTATGAACTTTTTCATATAATCCTGAATTTTAGTTTTCCAAATTAGGTGAAAATAATATTAAAGTGTATTCATACTGAATTATGGACTTAATACGACAGCATCTGTGAGGAAGAGTGAGTACAGAGGGCAGGCTTAATGTTACCCTGCTTCTTAATATCCTTAGGCTTTTGAAATAGATTTTCAGATTATTCTTTGAACACTTTACTGCATCTCATCTTTCTGTTTATCACTGGCATCCACAGAAAATGGAAGTTGCTTATTTAGTAGATAATATGGGAGAATGCCATCAAGTTTTTTATTTTATTTCAGAATTGGTCTGTTATCCCTTGTCAACTCTTGTTTCTTAACAGAAGCTCAGATAGTTGTTACAAAGGGATGGTTTCTTAGAACCATTTGAAAATTGCACCTAGAACCTCTCCTGACTCCCAATTGGTGCTTTTCCATGACCTTGTTTCTCAGAGCAGAGGCAGCCTGGCTCTGGGAGGGCAGATGTGTTTCTGGCAGGCGTTACTCTTCTGCTAGGTGGTTCTGCTCTGTTCGTGTGCAAACCAGGGATTAAATCCTTTCCTCCCTTCCTCGTGGAGAGGTGGTGAGGAGGTGCATCTCTGCCTGTAGCCACTGATGAATTCCTGGCCACCCTCCTCCTTCCCTTCCTTCTTTCCTTCCTTCCTTCTTTTCTATCTTTTTTGCTTTTGCTGGTACAGGTTGATTCAGTGAATTCATTTTCATTGTTATATAATATTCCATTATATAAGTATAATTTGTTTCTTGCCTTTTGATGAAAATTCCTTGTAATTTTTCTTTATTGCAAACCATGGTGCAGTGAGTACTCTCATGTGTTTCCTTGTGCAGAGATACAACCATTTTTCGGGGTCTATTTCTGTAAATGAAATAGGTGGAGCCTCAAGTATGCCTGTCTTCATTTTATTTTAGTTGTTACCAAGTCCTTTTACAATTTTTAATCCCAGCAGTGTACGAGCGCCTTCTTGGTTTCACATTCTAGGTTATTAACGAGCTTAAAGTTTTGGCTA
The DNA here is from genome assembly GCF_048564905.1 of Vicugna pacos. Classification (NCBI taxonomy): domain Eukaryota; kingdom Metazoa; phylum Chordata; class Mammalia; order Artiodactyla; family Camelidae; genus Vicugna; species Vicugna pacos. The sequence continues at coordinate 16,145,342 of NC_132988.1, forward strand.
TTCTGATAGGTATGAATGTTTGCTTATTGTTGCCTTTCAGTTACTTGTTTCTTTCTAAAGAGCCCCTTCAGCAGCCAGGTTGGAGGGAAATTGAATCTTCCTAGTTGATCCTCATTATTACTCCTCTAACCACCTCTATGGCTGATGTGAAAAACCCAGTGGTTATACACAGAATAGAACATTTGAGGAGGGTCTCTCTAGCTGTCAGTCTGCACTTCCCCCTCATGTATCTGGTGTGTCTGTTGTCCAGGTCCATGTATGCCCTTGAAGGTAGTGATAAGATTTCCATCTTGCACGATCTGTATTTGCCCCCTGCGCTCATTTATTTCTCAGGTCCTGCTCTTTCCTGGGCACTGGGAGGCCCTACTGCCTATATCCCAGAGAAGTTCCTTCCCCGATCCATCCCCATGAGGAAGGAAACAAAGCAAAACAATGGAAACAAAGCAAAAATTAAATCTCAACAAACTGCCCTGCTGTAGAGGTGCCTGACGTCTTGGTGATTCCTCACATTGCTACTCAGACTCTGATGAGAAGCGTCTTCCAGGCTGTAGGAGTTTACAAACCATCCTTCCCAATGTCTGACGTCCAGCTATTGTAATAATTCTTACTAATATTTAGGGCACCGCCGCAAGTTGACCTTTTCTCTTCACATCCTTCCCAGCTGTCTGCTGCTCTGCTTCTCCCTTCTGCTTTCTTTTTCTCTTTTCCACATTTCTCCCAGCTGCTGGTGCTCCTTTGTCCCCACGCCGGCTCCTTTTCTCATTTTGTGAACAGCATCTGTGTTTAAAGCAAAGTGTCTCTATTGTCTCCCCACCTTCGGGAAGAGCTTCACAGTCGTCGAGAATCCTTGGCTTATTCCTTAGGAAACCCTGTCATTTGCTGGTCAGAGCAGCTAACGTGCTCTCTTCTCCCTGATACCCGCAGGCTGGTTCCCTCGGACGATGTAGGCACCGACTCCAAATTCATCATCCCAGACTCCTTCCCTACAGTCGTATCTCTTCCTCCTGCCCCGCCAACTCATTCCTTCTTTGTGTTTTCTCTAAAGCAGTTTTCACTAATAGTCTGTTACACTATTCACCTTTCTTTTGTCTTCCTTCCCCACTAGAACCAAACGTCAGTGAGAAAACTGAAAGTTCAATCAGAGATGTGTTGTCTGTCACATTGATATTTAAGATAAAAACACTTTTTTTTGGCCCAAGCAAATGTGTGGATATATATAAAGAAATAGAAATTGCAATTGATTTAACTTTCACTTACATCCTTATTTGGACGTAGTTTCCAAAGAAGTATAACTTTGAGGGGAAAGAGTCTTTGTTGTTGTTGATTTTAGTATGTTGGCCATCATACTGTCACTTGACATTTTTATTTACTTCTGGAAATAAAATAGGAATGCACTCTATTAAAACAGTTGTTGATGCATGACTGGGACATTGTGCTGTACACCTGAAATCGACACATTGTAACTGACTGTACTTCAGTAAAAATAAATACATAAATAAAATAGCCATTAAGCCCCTAATATAATTTTCGTGGTGTCATCCAGTCCATATATTTGCTAAAAACTGATAAATAATATAATGGAAAGAAGAGGTATTAAATCTCACTAAGAAAAACTGTATTTAAGGTACTTGTTTCAGAGTTAGCTGCTCTCACAAGGCAGAATCACCCATATCGTGAAACATCGTGTGCTTCTCAAGCTTTGGAAATTTTTCAGTTCAAACTAGATTAACAGAGAGGCTATTTTTGCAAGTGAAATAAATGGTAATTTAAAGTTGAAGCTAAAACTCTGAGACCGGGAAGCTTTCTCTTGCCCTTTGATAGACTCTTTTGACCATAATTTGAGAGTCATTGAGGAGAGAGAGCTGTAGAAAGGAGAGGGTCTGTTGCATGTGGGGTCACATTCCTTCTCTCCACAATATTTGAGACACACAAACCCGGCAGCACCACACTGAGTCCTTTGTTCTCCCCGTTGGGCAAAACACTAGATAGCTTACTGTAAATATGGCCGGCCGCCAAGCTGTGGCGCAGATCCTTTTTTTTCAATACTGTAAACTGGCACGGGCTCAAGAATTACAGTTCTTCCTCTTATTTACTTTCTCCTTCTACACTGAAGAGTTTCATCTATCGTCAGATGGAAAAACAGTTGTTGTGGCCGGGAGAAAAAAAAAATGCCCAAACATTCCATCTTTTTTTTTTTTCCCTGCCTTCCTCCTAACCTCGGGTGGATTTCTGATGAAATAAGCAGAATCACTGTATCGCTCTTAAAGGTGAAAAGAGTAAGGTCTTCTGATGACAAGTGAAAAGAACTCGAGTGGAGCGGTGTGAGCGGAGATGAAGGCAGGGCACTGCTAAATATCGGGCTTCTTTCAGAGTGGGTTCTGTGTTTGTGTTTTCCTACTCCTCTTGGTTATCATGGCTTTACTTCTCGTTGTCCTAGAAAATTTTGGGCTTGAGAGCCTAGCCTGGATGTGCCTGCTGTATTTCTGACACCACCACATTGCCTTCCCCTTGTGTTGGAATTTGTGGGGCTGCAGCTGAATTGAAAAGAGGTGGAGGGAAGTGAAGGGTGTGGAGTTCTGCCTTTCAACTCCTGGGTGTGTCCCTTTTGAAGCTTTGTTTTTAATATAAGAAAAGGCTTGGAAATGTAGTTTGAAAGGATTATTTGCTATGATATGAAAATAAAGATGCCAGAAAGAAGTAGCTACTTTCTTGATATAAATAACATCTTGTCAACATTTTTAAATGGTGCAGTTTGATTGATTTTATCCATAGAATCTTCTAGAACCAAGTAAAAATTAAACGTTTATTGTGATTCTTTTTCAGAAAATCAAGTCAAGATTGAAGGTACTGTCCTTGCTTACTTCACTGACATGAAAAATACTTTATACCATAGACACATGTCAACATGTTTACTTTTTCATTTCGTTCATTAATCTTTGTTTTTGTTTTTTTTATAAAAAGGAAATTTCACTAGGATATAGCTGGAGGATACTTGTTTCCAGATACAATTAACAGTAGAGGATATTATATTGATAATCAGATAGGTTTTATGAAAGTCTTCTTAGAATATGTGGAGTGTCTAAGAAAGTATGGATGATTAACAAGAGATAGGGAGGCTGCTTTTACAAAGATGCTGTCAGATACTGTGATGAATTTTCTTTATATCCTAAAATATTTTTCACTGTTGGAGAGAGAATTTTCACTGGACTGAATAAAAATAAATTTAAAATTTGGGCAAAATATATTGCTTTATTTGTGCCTCAGCTTTCTCATAATGAAAATTTAGGTAGTTAGGCTAAGTTATAAGGACCCTTGAGGTTCTTTTAGGCATTGACATATGTAATTAATAATTCTTACTTTCAGTGTTCTTCTAGAAATATAGTATATAATTATACCAGTATAGTTTACTTATAGTATAACCAGTGGACAAAGCAATTAGACTGAGACTTGGGGGGCCAAGTTCATATCAATTTGGCCTTTATTTATTAATTATAGGACCTTGAGGCTGTTGAGTTTTTCTGAGTCCAGTCTCCTCATCTGTGAAATAATCAGTAGAACGTGATGGTCTTAGATGTTTCTTCTGACGTGAAAAGTCTCGATAACACTCGATGATTATTTTGCCTTTTTTATAGACTGGAATTTGTGAATAATGAGAATATGGTGTTCTGATGTAGGACATATTTAATTTACATTCATAGAAGGTAGGTGGGTAATTTTGTAGTGTTGTATAATTTGAAGGAATTTTTCTTATCTCTTTAATTCCCACTGATTTTAGAATCCTTTTTCTTTTATTTATGGTAGTCCCTTGTCATTCAATGTCATTCATAGAGAGAATGTGAGAAAATGGCTGACAGATTATAGAGTATTCGGTAATTTTGAACAGTTCCAGTGCAAATTAAACCTTTGAGGTCGGGAACACCATATCACATCTTGAGAGGCAGCCTCAGAGCACTATGCCATAGACTTTGAGCCCAGACCCTGGGTTGCATACCTGGTTTTGTTATCCAAAATTTTGATCCCTGGGCTAATTTATTAAAATGCTCTGATTCTGAGTTTCCTTGTCTCCAAAGTGAGGGTATCAATGACAGTTTTGTAGATATATTGTACATATTAACTGAGTTGAAATTAGATTGTGTGCAACTACCCTTAACTTCAATTTTAACTTTTTTTTTTACTGAAGTATGGTCAGTTACAATGTGTCAGTTTCTGATGTACAGCATAGTGTCCCAATCATGCATGTATGTAGTTCATCAACAGATGACTGGATAAAGAAGTTGTGGTATATTTATACAGTGGAATACTACTCAGTGATAAAAAAAATAAAATAATGCCATTTGCAGCAACATGAATGGACCTGGAGGTTATCATATTAAGGAAGTCAGAAAGAGGAAGAAATTTACCATATGATGTGACTCATATGTGGAATCTTAAAAAAAAAAGAAAAGAAAAAAGAGGACACTAATGAACTCATCTATAAAACAGAAACATAGTCAACAATTTTACGGTTACCAGAGGGAAGAGGGTGGGAAGGGATAAATTTGGGAGTTTGAAATTTTAACATTTTTTAAATGTTTCAGTTCAAGTCAGCAAATTTTTGTTGGATAACTAAGGAATTGTACTCGGGGGGATGTGTGTATATTCCTGAATAATAAGAATGGAAGGCATGTTGTGGAAAGATTAGTTGTAAAGCAGGTGAATGAGAGTACAGTCATGGAGATGGGATGGTAGATTTTAACTGGTAAGATTGTGCAGGACTGCATAAGAAGGTTGATTTGGGCTGGATTTTACCAGGGAGAGAAGAAAGAGAGCCAGGAGGGGCTTCCAGGCAGGAGGGAGAGCCGTCAGTGCTGGCCGGCTTAGTGTGTTACTGAACCTTAGTTTCTCTTGGAAGGAAGGACAGACAAATAGAAGTTGCTTCAGGAGGAAATCAAGTACAGCATTGCTGTATGTAGGAAGAAATTATGTTCAATCCCCTTAGTAATTGGAGACTTACATAAAGTGCTGATTTATTCTAATGTCTTTTATGTATATAAATCAGATATAGTCAAATATGGCTGAAAAATATATATAAAATCAGATATAGTCGGATATTGCTGAAAAATCTTTTAATTACAGTGGTATATAAATTCTTCTAGTAGTAGGAAAGTCTTGCACTCCTGATTTTGAACCAATTAAGATGAAAAAGTCCTTTAAAAGGATTAAACTATCTGAAGCATACTCAGAAATCAGTGGAAGGATTGGCATATTTAATCTTGGTTATTATCACTTCAAATCGTGCTATAACTTAATAACTTTGGAGTTGATCCAGTGAATATCTGAGTTTAAGTGTTACTGACTTTGAAGAATAAAGTCATTGTTTCCTTCCATATACCTTCCCTTTGGTAGCAAGCCATTTAAAACAATATTATGTATATAATATAAACTGTGTAAAATATAAAAACTATATAATGAACATATATATTATAAAATATATTATTTAAGCTGTTGTCAGTTATATTGCTTATAGATACGTTGTGTTTCTAATTTCCAGTAGGAAATATTTTTCTCAAGACTTGAGTCAAATATTTTCTTAGGTGTTAAGAGATTTCTTGTAGTATTTCTTTTAGCGTTTGGCTGCATCTGCTCAGCTTTGGGGAGTGCCGAGATTACCAGTCACATCATCTTTAAGGATGTGAATAGGACTACTGAGAAGAAGTAGTCAAGGCCAGGGTTTTTGTTTGAAGAATCTATTAACTAGACATTTAAGTGAAGGGAATATAGCATATTTTAAAAACAGGAGATCATGGTATAGTATCTAGAATTCTATTTCTGCTGTGTCGTTAGTTCACCAGGAGATTTTCAGAAAGTAAGACATCTTTCTGCTTTGGTTTATTTATCCATAGAACACATTTTAAGGTGGAATGTGCTATTTAATACTATGTTTTTACAGAGAACAGATCTTAATTTCAGTACCTTATGGTTGGAAAGACCAGTCTTCATTTGCTAAAACATCACGCAGGTGTATTTTGCTTCCAGTTTTAGATATATTCTATTAAAGTTGCCGCTGAATTTTTGGGACATGAGCAGTATTCAGCCCTTGTTATTTCTTCTCTGACTGGGGCACCGATAGTACTTGATACAGATAGTAATGGATGTTTGCAGAATGAATAAATGAAATATCAAGGGCATAAAAATAATCATTTTCATGGAAAAAGTTGAATCGTTGACTTTCTCCACCTTGTTCTTTTAATGTTCTTTTTGGGTGCTGTGACTCACGAGCTTATGAAGCAATGACCTTATGTAATGCATCTAATCTTCAGTTTATCCATTTGTATCATCTCTATCATAGCACCTGTCTCTCAGGTTAGTGAGTTTTACGTTAGAGAATGTTTTCATTTGAGCGAAATTTTCAGAAAAATGTTCAGTATAAATTTGTTTGGCATCCCTCCAAAGTTCTTGGTGCTTTTGAATGTTTTTTCCTCCAATTTTTTTCTCTGTGGTGAATTAAAGACTGCATTTAAAGGGACTGTTTATGCGCAAGACTATTGGTATAAAAATTACACTTTCTATAAGACAAGATATACCTGTTTAATTCTGTGATGTGACAGGGTCTTTGGGAGCCTCTTTTGTCTCTGTATATTTATAGAACTGTAGAATTATAAAGTCCTCAAGCCAATGGGCCTTTGGGGATTTATCTTGTTCCCTCTGCAGATAGGTCCAGAGAAATTTTTACCAGCTGTCCTTTCTCCCACATGATTATAAGAATTAAACATAATGATGGGAATTTAACAATCATATCTTATTCTCTAAATAATGCTTATTAGTAAGGTTGATTTTTTAAAATTTTAAAGTAAACCAGACTGTGAGTGTGTGTTTTTTCCCCAGATATCTGCATTTCAGCACCCCTCCCCTTCATCCATTTCTATTTCTTACAAATTGCATGGGAGGGAAACTCTGATCTAAATCTCTTGATTTTGACAGCATTCCATGTAATTTTACCCAGAGTAATACACAGCTATTTCTTTCACGTGTAGACTTACTGACACACACATACATAGGGGGTAAAAGTTACATAAGAAGTTTCATTATATGAGTCTTCTAACTATGTCAGTTTCAAGATGACCTTCACAAGATGACCTTGGGCAAAATACATTGAATAGCAACCTTCTCATGGCTCAGTAAAGTTTTCTGTTGTTTTTATTTGTTTGTTTTTAGCTATCGAGTTATTTTAATTGCTTTGCAGTATGATTGCTCCAAATTTTGATCCATTGGAAAATAAGTGTTGAGAAGACAGTAAAGCTGTCTTCTGAACTCGTGTGTTGGCATCTGTGTCTTTGGTAGCTTGACCAGGTGTGTCATGAGGTCCGTGGGGCCCAAGGTCCAGGTTTCCTTTCAGTCAGGAGCAGGAACTCTGTGTTGTTCCACTTGCTGACTGCCCGGCTGAGTCTGGCCAGTTGTCTTGCACCTGTCTCTGGCCGTCCATCCCCGCGGGACAGATCTTCACATCCATCACCGCTGCTAGCAAAACTTCAAAGCTCATGTCTCCCTGTGGACGGGCTGGCCGCACCATCTTGGTCTAGGGGACAGCATGCTCTGCCTGATTTAGAAAGTTTCTGCTTCTGAAAAGTCTGTGCTCGGTTCCAACCCCTCACTCCCATCACTTGCTTCTGATTCCGTGTGGTTCTGTGTGGCGTGTGGAGAGACTGTGACAGCCAGCACAGCTAACCGTGAGCTCAGAGGCAAGTCTTGTTGCTTTTGGCAGTGGAGCTCGCTGCTGCTGCCTTCCATTCTGCAACATTATTATGTTTATTGTGTCTTGGGCTCCTCATTAAGATCTGACCAAGAGGGGAAACTGGTGTCTCTGGATAAGAATTTCTATAATGATGTTAGAGTGGGCACAGCCCATTTGTGGTAGGGAAATGGCAGATTATGTTTTATAATTTAGAGAAACTGAAGGATTTTAGAGAAATGGTGAGCATGGTGATTATGCTCATGCCAAAGAAATATTTCTCAGTTTTCAGATCTGTTATCAGTTAATTTCTGTCAGCTGATTTTTGTTTTAGTCCAACTCTGATATTTCATGCTTCAAGTCAAGTGTATGTTTCTGATAATGCTGCCATTTGGGGCATTTAAATTTCCATGGGCAAATGCTGTAGTCATGAAATATATGTGGGAGTGTGTGTGCAAATGAAGAGCATTAGAAGGTGGCTTACATCAATGTGAAATTGTATTCTAATTTATTGTTTAAAATATATTTTTATTAAAGTATAGTCAGGTTATAATCTGTCAATTTCTGGTGTACAGCACAATACTTCAGTCATACAGGAACATATATATTCATTTTCATATTCTTTTTTAACTATAAGTTACTATAAGATATTGAATATCTAATTTATTTTTAATTCATGCCATGGGCACTTTAAACAAAATTTCAAAAGAGCTCTAGATTTTATCCATTTATAGCAAACTCTTTGAAAACCACATACACTCACGAATGCAGTGCCATGTATGAAATCATAGTTTCCAGACTTGCTCTTGCAACCCGTTCTGGATCATTTTTGCATAAGCTCTATTAAGGGAACTAATGTGTTCGCCTGCTAACAGGTAATTGCCAAGGGTGACCAGTCCCACGACTTGCAAAGGACTCAAGTGCTGGTTCCACTTTGACAGAATGCAGTCAGTGGAGTGTAGACTCAAAGAGGAGCTGAGCGTAGCAGGTTGAGAAAAGGCGGAGAAGGAAAGTTGGTACCAGGGAAGCATCCCCAGTACGGTGGGAGAAAAGCTGTCTCCACCGGGCGGTGTCCCTGGGGAAATCACGCTGGACAAAGTGGAGCAAGAGACTTGTGAACTGAGATTGCCCCTTTCCGGGGCCTCCCTGTGGGTGCCTCCTAAATGTTCATTTGTGCCTTTTATATCGCCCTGTCTTTTCCTTTTCTCGCTGTCTCCCAGCCAGTGTCAGTCTGTGTCCCCACCCAGTCCCCAGATTTCTGCTGTTCCTCCCTCACCCATGTCTAACGGGCCATCCGTTATCTAGTGATAGAATGTGGAGGACTCGCAACGTGCTCGGTGTAACTGGGACCAGGGAAGGATTCACTTTGTGATTGTGTATGTTAAGGTGCCGTGTTAATTTTACGAATTATAAAACCATGCCACTGTTGGTTACTCATTATTATTATTTAAAATAATGGTGATGTAATGGTAACAACAGCAGAGATGGGTCAGGGGACAGGAGGGGCTAAAAATAACTATTGCCATGGAAAGTACTACTGCACAGCTCAGGATTCTACCCCCTTCCCTGGGTTCTTTTCATTGAGGAGGTAATAATTGCATGGAAACACTTTCTTAATGTGAAAATCACATCCCAGCCGGAGAAGTTAGAACTCTTCGTCTCCCAACAGGAAGTGACGTTAAGGTGAAACCAGAGGTGTGCGGAGGCTCGGCGTGAGAAACTGCCTGCGAGCCTGAGCAGGGGTGTCGGTGGAGAAGAGGGGGAGGACGGGGGACTGGCCTCGTGTGGGGAGAGGTGTGGCCACTGCCCCCACGAGGGTATCAGGACAAGTGGGAGACACTTAAGTGGAATCAGTGGGCCTCGGTGAGTGATCGATGGCGGGGGTTTGGGGAGAAGAGAGAGTTCAGGGATGATGCCGGGACCTGGCTTTGGCGTCTGGGTAGATGGTAGGGGAAACACAGCAGGAGGGCAGGTGTGTGTCTCTGGGTGGATGCATATTGGGTAATTTGCAGTTTTTTGTTTTTTCTTGTTGTTGTTTTTAAAGAGGGATATATTTCTGTTTTCTAGTGTGTTTGCATTGAACATAAGGAAAACAGGTTTTTCATGTTTTTTAAAAAACTTAACTTCTTCCTCAAAGATTTTTCTAGTTATCTCTTCGCCGTCACTAAAGTAATGCTGAACATAAATCCTTCACGATGTGGCTAATGAAAAATTTGTGTAGTTCTCTCAACTTAGAAGGTATATTACATTTGCCTTTGTGACTTTATGGATATTAGGTTGAGATTGTGGTTAAGCTAATGAACTGAAGAACTCAAGCTGACGGTCTCATCATTCAATCCAGCAGCTTGTCTTAAATTTCAGGATAATATCTATTCATTCATGATTGCTTAGCTCGAATTCTTTTGGTGCGTTAACATTTTTCATATTAAACCCAAACTGAATTTTAATAAGACTTTTTTTTCAGCTTGAGAGTACCTTTAAAGTTTTTAATATTTTATAGGTTCCAGGTAACTGGTGGCATTGTTGATTTAACATTATGATAGTATTTATGTAATCTGATCTAGACCAATGGAACAATCACAGTATATTGGAAGTTTGTGTCTAATATTTGGGTTGCTGTAACAGCTCAGTTGTGTTCATTTGTTGGAAACCACCACTTAATTTTTGGGTAGCTTTTGAAATGTAGCAAAGTCTCATGACAAATCCATTTTATTACGTATATATGGGACAGTGACTCAAATGTAGAGGTACTAGAACCTTTTTGCCCTTTTCAAGTAACATGGACTTTTTAAAATGGATAATCTTTGAGTGACAAAACTCAAGGCTGTGTTCATGGAATGTAACATAGTTTCTGAATTTTATAAGGGCTCTGTTTTACTTACTAATGGATCATGCAGTGTTAGCATAACATTATAGAAAATAAGTCGTGATGGCTTCTTTTGTAGATTGGTGTTGAAATCACATTGCCAGTGTGATTGTACATCTAGCTATTGTTTTAATAAAATCCAAACTTTCACTGTTTGAATTGATGTTCTTGAAAATTCATTTTTATTGTAGTTCTAAAAGAGGTTTTTTTTTTTTTAATTTTAGCTTTTGATATTCAAGGTGGAATGTAATCACTCTGGATTTAAGTATGCAGGAGAAAGAGGAAATCAGAAATTTTGATGATTTGATTGATCATCTTTGCCTCGTATATGAGGGGGCTTGTGAGCAGATGAGAAAGAGTAGACACATTCCTTTGGATTGAATTTATCAGTTTAGGTTTTACCAAATCAGGACTTGTATCTGGAAATTTATAAATGAATTTTAGAGCCAGCAACTTTTTTCTCTTCTAGTATATCTTCTAGAATATTTTAATCCTTCTAAAAAACAAGTGTGTAAAAAAAGAAAATGGCTGAAATTACTTCAAAAATTCCTTCACAGTTCAATCACGTAATTGGTGAAAGGCTTAATCTCCCTTCACTGTACAGCATGTAGAGCGGGCATGTATCCCAATTACAGCCCTGGAAGGTCAACCTTATCTTTAGGAGAAGAAAGAACTTGCCTCTGTGTGCACTGACTTGTTCCTTATAGGTTTTCCATGAGTCTCCTGATACCAAGAATTTTGTCTAGTTGTCCCCACAAGTATACTCATGCTTGTCAAACCATGTCTGTTTGTTTTGAGTTCAGAAACTGGTCTCCATGTCTACAAGGAATGAATTTGGGGCTATTTTGAGGTCTCACTACATGAGGTACCTTGGATGCTGCTGAAGTCAGGGAGCAAGCAGTGTGTTACAAAATTCTCGGGGAAAGTTGCGTACGGTGGGGCAGAATGCCCAGGAGAGAGGGTTTGGGGGGAAAAAACATGGAAACAAATGCACCCTTTAACATCCTTGTGTGTGGATACACCTGCTATGTTACCTTTTTCTTTGATTTAGAAACCAAAATATATATCTAGAAACCAAAATAAATGTTTTCAGAACACTAGGTTTTTAAAAATTCTTTATTTCCTGAAATCTTTTTAGAGATTTATATAAAGATTTGGAAAAATTAAGACTGGTGGAGGTTGGGAAATAAAAGCTTTGAATTTATGAAATGTAGAATTTTCTGGCTTTTTTTGTTTGTTTGACCTTTAGCTTTTGATACTGATATTAAGGACAACTTTTTTTGTCATGTATTGAAATACTTTGGAAACTTCTGTGGCCAATTTATAAATTGATGAACTTTGTTATGACAGTTGGCAAGGGTCCCAGTGGAGTTGGTGGAATTTCCAATAGTTCATGAGCTGGGATGAGGGAAATAATTACACTTTTATTTTCACTAATATCTAACTGAAATTTAGCATTTCCCTTAATTCTGAATGCAGGCAACAAATCATAGTAGTATTGACAGCCCATGACTTTGCCACTGATAGAAATCACAGATGTTTTCATGTCACACTATAGTTGTTGTACATATCTCAAAATATTTAAGCTCATCACTACTTTAAAATTACAGTATTTATTAGACCCACACTGGATTTTGTTATTTAGTAGATTAATAAAGCAGTACATTACTGTATCACATTTTAAAATATTTTGATAACTGTCAATCTATTTGTTTTCTGTGTAATCTAGTTATACACTAAGAAAACCATGTATTTCCAAGAAGAGGTCCATAGACTTTACCAGACTGCCAGAAGGATGCATGGTACAAATAAGGCCTTGGTGGGGTGGGGGGGTTGAGCAGATGGGTATTTTATTTTATTTTTATTATTTTTTTATTGAAATATAGTCAGTTACAGTGTGTCAGTTTCTGCTGTTCAGCACAATGTCCTAGTCATGCATATACATACATACATATATTCATTTTCATATTATTTTTCATTAAAGGTTATTACAAGATATTGAACATAGTTCTTTGTGCTATACAGAAGAAATTTTTAAAAAATGTATTTTTATATATAGTGGCTAACATTTCTAAATCTCAAACTCCCAAATTTACCCCTTCCCACCCCCTTTCCCCAGTAACCATAGGATTGTATACTATGTCTGCAAATCTGTTTCTGTTTTGTAGATGAAATGACAATCTCCAGGTCCATCCATGTTGCTGCAAATGGCATTATTTTATTATTTTATTACTTTTTATGGCTGAGTAGTATTCCATCATATAAAGATACCACAACTTCTTTCAGATGGGTATTTTAGAGTGAGTTTAACCAGCACCTCATAGATGTGTCATATGATGGCAGTAACCATTGACTTAAGAAATTACTGTAAAGATAAAACAGGGGAAATAGTTTTGAAACATGTTAGTATTATGCGTACAGATGTTATTCAGTGAGTTAAGTTTTTTGCCTTTATAAGAAAATGCATGTATTATTAATAATTATTAAGAGCACAAATGAGGCATCTAATATAAATTCTGTGTTCACCCTGCTGCTTTAAAGTACAGTGCACTGTCATTGCACTTGGCGCCAAACTGCTCCAGGAACACACCAGTTTCAACGTAGCTCACAAAACATTACCATTCATGGGAGCAAAGAGGATTACATTTCCCTAAATACTTCTTTTTACATTGACTCTTGTAATCTCCGATCCTCTGATGCAAACTGATGGGCTTCAGTGCTCCCCAAAGCAAGGCATCAGTCAGTCAGAGCGTGGGAGAAGAGTGCACGTGGTTTCCAGCAAACCAAAGTGTAGTGGTGTGGTGAAGTCCCACTGCTTACTTAGTATTAATCAAGAAATACAAGCAGTCTGAGGAGAGGAGAACAAAGGTATAGAGCATTGTATCTGATGTTCTATAGAAGTTTTCTTCTGGTGGTGACTTTATGGAGGTCATAAATATTATGCCATTTAATAGATGAGCAAACAAATAGGTATCAACTTATTAACTGGTCTTGTTACTCGGAAGTTAGAAACTTAGCTGATTATTCAAGACGAACTGTAAATCCATTTGACTGAATTAAAATATTACTGAGTAAAATTAATTAGGCATTAATTTTGAAATGTTGGGTTTTTTAGAAGAGTTTTCTATCTCAAATGCACCATTTTTTTTTCATTGGTGCTTGAGATTGAGTATGCAGTTTGGGTAGGAGGGTATTTGTACTTCTTTGAAATTATAGGTGAGACCTGGTACAGAGATACATATGAAAAATCAATGTTAGTTGTTACGATTAGTGCTGTATTTTCATTTTTTGAATCCTAACCCCTCATGCCTGTGACTTTGATCCACAGCAGACATGTTTTGAAGGTCTATTAAGTAAATGAGTGGCTGGAAAATGGAAGGAGGGCGAGTCATGTAGTGATGGGTCAGAATCCTGACTTGGAAATCTCTAAGATAACTATTCATTCAGAGAATACTAACAGCAGTTAAGTGACCACTAAAGATAAGAAGACAGAAGGACGAGAGAAAGGGCAAATATAGTAAGAAAAATAAGTTCACATTGTTGAGTAGCCTTGAAGTCCGCACGACCTCTGGCATCTGTCACTGCACACACAAGGGTCTCTGTATGAGGTGCTCGGGGCACGTGTCCTCCCATTTCACAGATGGAGCCCAGAAAGGGGAAGCAGCTATCAGCTTTACAGAGGAGATTCAGAGCAGGGTCTTCCAATTAACATCTGGCTGCCTTCAGCCATATCCCACTGGTGCAGTGTCAGGAGGGAGAGGGATCGTGGAGAGAATGAAAAGGTGCGGAAGGAAATGTAGGAAGAGGCAGTAAACAGACACATCATGGGAGCCTTGGTGCGGGGACCGCGAGGGTCTCCTTCGCCCTCTGCTGAAGTGTGCATTCCTCAGAGACCCTTCCAGCTCCTGGCTCGTCCTCTACGTCTGCTGTATCTGACTTTCCTAGAATGTGACACTCTCTCTTATACCCCACAGCAGTTACCACAATTGTAATTATTTGGGTAACTGTCTAGTTAAAGACCTCTTTCTTGAATATATACCTACACCATATCTTCTTGATCTAAAAAATAAAGGAATGAATATACAAAACAGAAGCAGACTCACAGATACAGAGATCAAACTCGTGGTCACCAGTAGGGAGAGGGGAGGGGCAGCATGGGGGCGGGGATTAGGAGATACAAACTGCTATGTACAAAATAAATAAGCTACAAGGATATACTGTATGGCATGGGGAGTATAGCCAACATTTTAAAATAACTTTAAATGAAGTATAATCTATACAAGTATTGAAGCACTGTGTTGTGCACCTGAAACTAAGATAATATTGTAAATCAACTATACTTCAATTAAAAAAAGTACCTCTTTCTCGCTCTAGAGTCTAGATTGTCAGTTCCATAGCAGTGAAAATGGTGCCCATTTCTTCTCTGCTGTCATCTCAGAGCATGATGCCTGATACCCCAAAACTTTTGTGAACGCAGGGATGAATATATACAATATTATAAATGAAATAAAAGAATAATAGCCAATATAGAGATACAGACTCAGACGGCCTTTAAATAAAAGGAAGTAATGCAGACAGCTTGCAGTCCTGGGGTAAGCCCCATACCCTGCATTTCCCAGGAGATTTATATTTTAAATATTAGTCTAGTGGCACAGTTAGGTCCCCCAATTTGGGGTCCATAAAATATGGCCACCTGTATCTCAGTAACCTTAAAGGTGAGGTGCCCCTTGTAAGAATGGAGAGGAAGGGCCCTGAAGTTACTGGGTGTTGACTGTCGCTCTGTGATAGGTGACATCATCGCAGACTTTACACTTGAAGAGATGGTGGACCTGAGAGATTGAACTTGTCTGAGATACAGATGATAAGGTGTTGGGGCTGAGATGGAAATGATAGAGCACTTGATTTTCCATTGATGGCAGCGTATCTGAGGAGGCTGGAAGAGGACGGTGTCGGAGGTCTTTGAGGGCATCAGCCTGCAGAGCTGCAGCTCAGACAAGTTTTGCTGTGGTTCTCCCACTCCTTGGTTTACGGCATCTGCACTTACAGCTGCCTGCAGAGCTCTGGATGATAACTGATGTTCACAATAATTACCGAGCCATTGGCAGAATGTTGAATTATATTACATTTAAGAAAGAAGAGAATAGCATCGTGGAGAGATTTTTCTTCCAAGTGATGAAAGGTTTAGGACTTTCATTCTTTTACGGAGGAATCTCATGTCGAAATTCATCCTGCGTCAGTGATGTGGGTTGTCAATTCAGAGTTTCTTTCTTCTCATTGAAAATTCATTCTTGATTTGCCCCTTGATTTGCATTATCTTTGCTTTCTTTAAATCCCTAACTTCTCTTAGGTCATCTATAAACAAACACTTCATTTTATTTTTAATTCAGCAGAGACTTATTATCAGGCGCCAGAATACACCATTGTTAATGTGTGGTTTCTGCCTTCAAGGAACTCACAGCCCAGGGAGGGAGGAAGATGCATACGTGGATATTTACAGTCCCAGGGGGTTGATGCTGCGGCAGGCATTGAGTGGCGTCCTGAGGAGGCTGTCTATGAGGGTGACACCTGTGGGAGCCTAGGATTTCATGGGTCTAACATACAATTTCTTGTCAACCTGTATTTAATGTCCTGGTGCAGAAGATGTGAGCATGATATAATTAAGATGAAAACTTACATGAAAACTCCTGTTGAAATACCTGGCACCTAGCACTTTGTTTTTTTTTTTTTTTAATTCTCTTATGTCAATCCAATCAATTCCTATGGGAACTGGAATAGTCCAGAGTCCAAGAACCTTCTAACAAATAGTGATTCAAAAGCATGATTCTGTTTAAAACCCAAATACACCCTAAATCCAAACAGGGATGATTAATCTTAGTTCATATATCAGATACTTATACATTAATAATGAAAAAAAAGTTCTTCAGGGAAAGTAGGTTTGTTCCTGAAGGAAGTATACTTCTAATTACAATGCAGTTTTTGTGATGCGTTTGGCTGAGTTGTTTTGCTTTCCTGAGAGCGTCACAATAAGATCCTGTACAAGCCATAGCATCAGGTAAGAAATTAGTAGCCAAGACATGGAAACAACATAAATGTCCATCGACAGATGACTGGATAAAGAAGCTATGTTATGTTTATAATGGAATACTACTGAGACATTAAAAAAGAATGAAATAACGCCATTTGCAACAACATGGTTGGACCTGGAGATCATCATTCTAAGTGAAGTAAGCCAGAAAGAGAAAGAAAAATACCAGAGAACACTTATAAGTGGAATCTTTAAAAAGAGAGAGAGAGAGACACAAATGAACTTATTTACAAAACAGAAACAGACTTACAAACATAGAAAACAAACTTATAGGTACCAGGGGAAAGGGAATGGGAAGGGATAAATTGAGAGTTTGAGATTTGCAGATACTAATATATAAAAAATAAACAACAAGGTAATACTGTATAGCACAGGGAACTACATTCAGTATCTTGTAGTAACCTATGGTGAAAAAGAGTGTGAAAATGAATATATATGTATGTTCCTGTGTGACTAAAGCACTGTGCTGTACACCAGAAATTGACGTAACATTGTAAACTGACTATCCTTCAGTAAATACACACACACACACACACACATACATATACACACAAAAAAAGAGAGAAATTAGTGAGCTTACTTGAACTGTGGCTCCGTGGTGTAAGGACCGTGACCCGTGTGACTGTGATCCAGTTACAGCTGAAGCTTATTTTTGGTTTTGTTTAAAGAAGAAAGCACACACCATCATGTGAAGAGAAACATGGATGTGGTTTCCTTATGTGTCTGTGTGTCTATAAATGAATAGAGCTAACAATATAATTAGTTTTATTTTTATTAAGTTCTTCTCTATAGTGCTTGATGCGAAATAAGCAAAATGATGACAAAGTGTGAAGCAGGGGGAGATGAAAATCCCTTTGTATTGCCGCAGTTTTACTGAATGACTTACAGTAGCCCATCTAGACTTTTGTGCTTGAACAGGCTGCCTGAGAAAGTTCCACTTCTTCCTAGCCACTGTCACTAAGAATGTCCTTCCACTTTATTTTGCTACCTTTACTTCCTGATTCTAAGTGAACAGAGCAAACCGAGGGGCCCTGCTGCACCACTGGCCCTTACCCATCCCCACCTGCCTCGGTCGCCCATCCCGAGTGCTCACCTGTCTCCGGCCCCCATAAGCAATTACACAGGCTGATCCGATTGATTGTGTGTAGAGATTTGGTTCCCCCTACACCTGCCACTGCCAATTTCACAGCTGATCGATTATTAATTTGGGGGTTTCTATGAACTTCTTGAAGTGATATCTGGCATTCTGTGTATCTGTACATGTAGGAGAGGATTGGCTGTACAGCTGTTTCTCAAAGGGCTGGGGCACCTAAAACATGGGAAAAAATGGGAGCTAACTCTTAAGTCTCCTAGACCTCCACCAATACCATCATATCCTGTTTGAAATAAATAAATAAATGAATTCTGATTCTTGAACAGTAGTGAAAAGCTGACATGATGATTAACTTACTTTGGTATGTATAAAATTTATTGGTACTCATTTGTTTACCCTCTAGTTTTATAGCTGCATTTGCCAATTTCAAGTGGTGAAAACTGAAGGTAGCGAGAATCCTTTTGTTTGGGGAGAGGTACAGATCCTTTATGTAACCCAAGGGGGTGTAGGAATTATAGGCAATAAACATCTTAACTTCTATTAGGAATGTGTAAGGACCATGTGATTCAATAAATTGTAGTTATGAGGTGTTCAAATGATTAGCTTTTTTTCTTTTCTTTTCTTTTTTAAATAGTTACAGCAAGGGCAAGGCAGAGAACTAAACACATTTGGTCAGAAGTTGAGTACAGTTGTTCTGAGACAACTGGCTTATCATCTTTTCAGATGATATCCAAATAGAATGGGCCAGAAAAGAAAATTAATAGAAACTGTAAGGAAGTTGGACCACAGTTACAGATTAGCAAAAGCAATTCATTTATCCTTTCATTCTAGCATGACTTCCTCCTTTATGCAGCTCTCTCCTGATGCAATGATCCAAAGGAATGATGCTTGAAAGACAGGCATCTTTTATGACTTAGCAAGCATTTATATGATCCCTACCTAGCATTTTTGGGGTTTTTTTTTTTTGTGGTCTTTTTTGTGAGTTGTGGTTTAGCTTATTTTATATCATCTGCTCAGTGTTTTTGTTTCATCACTGTCCCTTTTCTAGACCAAAGTTGGGTTTATGGAAATACTGTTACTGGTATGCTTATTCTGGTGTGTCAAGGAAATTGGCAATTATATATAAACTTATTGGCCAAGTACTCTAATGGGCCAGTATAAGCACAGCTATAAGTGTCTTGAAGATGGAAGATTTTTTTTCCTTGAGATCTAGGACCTACTACTTTTAGAAACCTCAGTGATTAAACAGTTTTGTATAATTTAAATTTAGGAAACAAATAACTGAGGCATGGCATTTTAATAAGGGGTTTACCTTGTATTGGGAACACATAGTTGAATAAATATAGCCCTTTTGAAAGAGAACACCTTCAGTGCATTTTCATAATTTAAGGATACTTGTTTGTGGCTTTCTCTTATAATAATACTCTATAAACTGGGAAGTGAAAGTTTCTGATCTCAGAGTGTTTATCCCTTTGACCCACTCCTCACCTTCAGAGCCTGTGCCTTCCTTTCATTTTAACAGCCACGAACTACAGTGAGTTACACTTCTGTTGTATTTTCTTTTTACACGACAATTGAAAAGGAAAGGATATAATGGGGATTGATAAACAACAACAACAAAAATTAACAATCAATATGTACAGTTTAGCAGAAATAATCAATGTTAAATAAAAGCCTTTGATGGAGGTTCTGTTGTCTTTACCATAAAAACTTGTCATGTTGGCATTTTCCTGTATTCTTCTAGGCAGAAATTAAGATTTTTTAGATATTACAAAATTGTTTTATATTTGGAACAATATGTGCATTATATTTGCTTAACTTTGATAATGTTATGACTTGGGGGGAGCCTTTCCATTGTATAGTTACCATATGAAAAATACTTATAATCTAGTCACTTAGAAATGCACCTTAGGATTCAGTCCTTTTACTTTAGAGGAGGAGGAGGAGGATTTTTAAAAGCATAGTTATTTTTTCAGTAGGTAGATGGGCTTCTCTTGCATTATGCAATGTTTTCACTACAGAAATGAATGGATCCTAATTTTAAAGATTTACAAAGTAAGATTTGACTGGAGTCAATGGCCAGAGAGCTGTGGGAAAGTTACATTTTTATTTGGGTAACAAGACTTTATTTATACAGACACACACATATGCTACTGTGACGGCATTTTTATAAACACGTCTGTCCTTGGGATGTATGCCATCTACATGAGGCTACTTTAAGAAGTGGTCTTTTTGTTTGTGAAATAATGTCATGGTAATATATGGTTCCTGATTCTCTCTTTGGCAAATTCCAACTTACAGTGGATAGATTTATATTAAGCTCCCAATATATTTACATGTTGAAAGCTGTGGCTCAGTAAGCCTCAGCCTCGATCTACAACCTTTATGGATAAAACTCCTGAAGTAATATTCCTTTTTTAACCTGGGATGTCTATTTCACCGATGTCTGTCTTCAAATGAGCAATTGAAAAATAGTTCATATAGCTTTCTTCAAAATTATGTGATGTACATATAAATTCAGGACACACAGTTGAATGGAATTAGCAAAGTCGTCTTTGCATTTACAGCAGATTTTAGTTTCCTCAGTATTTTGGGTACTTTGAGTAAAATTTTCTCTGATACACAGAGGGCGTATTTTCCTTATGACGGCCCCAGTGGCTTCCATCGTTGGATGTGTATAGTGTGTAAAAATACTTTATAGACTTTATCCCTTTTCATGCTGTTAACTTGCATGATGAGAGTTTTATTGTATATTCTTGAGGTTTTCATGGGAATATTATGCTGTTTTCACAGTCAAGACCTTGACAGTGGCAGTCAGGAAACGCCAGCCTCTTGCTGGGTTCTGTGCTAAGAACTTCATGCCCGTGAGTCATTTAACAAGCCCCCCCCCACCATTGTGGTGGGTATTGGCCCTGTCCCCATTTTAAAAACAAGGAAATACAGGCTCAGAAGGGTTAACTAATTGGGTCAGGGTCAGGGTCAGGTAGCAGGTCCAGGATTTGATCTCCAAAGCTGAAACTTTACTTTTCTTCTTAAGATTTCTGACAAAAAAATCCCCAAAACCTCTTTATTCAAAGTGTTTTTCTTAACTTTGTGTTTTATTAGTAGGTAGCTTGCCAGTATCCTCCCAGCGATCATGGTGGACCTCGGAACTTTAGATCAGCTGGGACCACATTTGTCGTTTGCCCATGGGGGTGGGAGTTGGGTAAGGTATCGGGGTCCAAAGATAGAATAAAGACCAAGAGACAGAAATGGGATGATGAATGTGGGCCCCGTCAGCACATTGGGGCTTTTGTCTGAGATGCTTTTCTCAGAAACATTCTACTCATAAAGTAAAAGACCTAAGGTGACATGCTGTAGTTTCTCTTGGGACTTCTAATCTCTGGTAAACCTCACTTAACCCCAATGGACCTCACCTTGAGAAGTTTGGTATTCCATATCTTACTGATAAATTGTGGAGCAGGTGGGCACCGTGAGAAGGATCCTTACTTTATGCAGAACATTTACACCTAGGCAATTTCTGACATAATTCTTATTGTCAGCTCATTTTTAAATTTTTGATTATTTAAATTGGTAGTAGTTGAATTTTGCTCAGTTCCATTAAAAACTGTTATTTGATTGCTCCCCTTTGTTGAAATAATTAGTGATATTAGTTATGTGATTGAGTTATTTATTTTTTAATATAGCATAAATTCAGCATAAAATCATCAAATCACTTCTTACTTTCCATTGCTAATTTGGAGTATAATGTTTTTGTTCAGCTTTCATGTTTCTCCTAGCTACAAAAAGATTTGTTTAATTTCATACTTCCAAAGTGAAACTATCCTTGATTGAGACGGACCTGTAGCATACATAATTGGGTGTGGTGCAGTTTTATGATTTTTTTCATAAAAATAACTTCGTGAGCTAAGTTTCTTATGGATATACTTTGTACACCAATACTATTGAAAAAAAATCTGTATTTTACTATAATTATTAGCTTTCTATCATTGGTTTATATCAGGATCTTTTTATTTTAAAATACCTAGCATAGGCTTGAAATATTAAATATGCCTTTATAGCCATTTATCCTACAGAATAATTAATATATTTTGTAATACAGTCCTTTGGAAAATGTGTTTCATATATTTCAATTATTTCTCCTTGTTGGGTGAGTGGATATTTGCAAGGTTGTGTAGGCTTAAAATAATTTGTTCATGTCCAGGTGTATAACTTACAGTTTGTGATTTGTGTAATAATTTTTCAAGCTGTGTAATGCTCATTTTAGGGAGTGGTAAAGAGATTTTCATCCCTAAGTGAAAGATGCCATTGAGTAGCTCCCTTTTTACATATCATGAGACATCACTAGGGTATGGTTCCTTATTTACAGTACATGGGTTGGCCTAGGGTGAAACTCTGTCCTGTAAAACAATAAAATCTTGATAAAACATGTAAAGTCAGCAAGAACAGTGATAATATACTCTCTACTATTACTCACCTACAGGAAGTCTGTTTTTGAGTAAAAGTGATGATCTTTTCTTATAGGAATATAGTTATAGGAACAATATGCATTTTTCTTAAAAGTCGAGTCTTCTACTTCATAAAAATAAGATACATTCTTTGTAGAAAACTTTTGTGGAGACTGTCTTTTTGTAACTACTTGAATTTACTGTAGCACATAAAATTTTTCCAGTGTTATATATTCTAGAATATATGCATATATGTGTGTCTATATACATATATATGAAAGATGTATATATAATTATCTTACTTTGGTATATTTAAACAGTCCTCTGTTATTAAATAAGTTTTCTTATTTTGGTTTGGGCAAACTATCAATTCAGCATTGGCTCTAGTAGATTTCCATAACTTAAAATTAAAATGAATTTGTGTTAATAAAAATATATTGGTGCTTACGTTGTCTGTTTTGCCAGGAATTTGGAATTAACTTAAGTAGCATTTTTATGGTTAGCCTCCTTACATTTTTTGGAATAAAGCAGTATAATATATATATATATATATATATATATATATATATATATATATATATATATGCACGCACACACACACACACACATATATATAAAATATGCTATGTGGTTTAATTATATCTTTGGAGCATTTTGAGACTGATTCTGCTTGTTTGGGCAGAAAAGATCTTTCTGGTTTTGTAAAAACTGATCCATTGCCCTACAGTGAGTACTTTACTTTTTTGCAAACTGTAATCTAAACAAACTGTTTTTAAGGAGTTTCTTTAAGTCTCAGAATCCGCTTTGTCATCTCTGGTGTTCTCATTAATGTTTATTCATTCATCGTTTGACTTTATATTTTACATTATTTCAGAAAATGTGTTAAGTAACTTGTTAGCTGCTCTCTGTTTTTAAACGTCTTTATAAGCATCTTTATTTTCAGGGGTTTGCTTTGCGTTTAGCATTCGCATTATCTTTATATCCATACTTGTTTGGTGTTTCCAAAACACTGAGTAAGAGAGGATTTTTAAAATGGGAAGAGTAGTCTTTAGTTTGCTCTCTGCTGGGTTCATTGTGGAGGAAGCTTGTCGCAGATTGATTTTAGGAATAAGATCACTAAAGATCAGTGGCCATGATTTCCCATCCTTCCCTGATGGCCTGCAGATGCCGGGAGGGGACAGTCTGCCGTGTGACTTTGGGACAGGCCTTTTAATTCCATCTGGGCAGTGGCCGATGTGAGTCACCGTGTTGTGGCACCCCCGGCTGAATAGAACCTCAAAGATGCCAAGCAGCATTTTGGCCGGATGAATAAGGATGTGTATTGTCATAGTTCTATGTGGAGTTAAGATTTATTATTTTAATTAACACAGAAAAGAGAAGACAAATACTCTTGTGTGACCTCAAAAAAAAGTATAAAGCAATGCACTCTAAGTGTTACCCTACAAACCACCATTTCTCAAGATGACTTCCAAAAACTGAGAGAGAAACCCAGAAAAATATTTTCCAATATTTTATTGCTGGAAAATGGGTAGGACTCTGTTGTCCCAGGACCAGTGTTGCAAAATCCATTCTCAGGGTTTAGGGAACAGATCTGATCTCTCTCTCTCTCAGCCCTTCTCCCTCCAGCAACTCAGAAAGAATAAATTACTTAAATTTCTATTGGTTATTTAATAAGAATAAGAATAAGAATTCCAGAATTCCTTTCTTTTTCAGCCACGGATTATGCACCCTTGTGGCCACCCCGAGTTTAGGATACTAAAGAAACATACTTTATGGTGCTCCATCAGCCAAGGCTTTAAAATCAGAATGGAGACTGATACAGAGAACATATTGTTTGTGATCAGAGGTGGGAGGGTGGCTGAAATAGGTAAAGGTGGTCGAAAGGTGCCAACATTCAATTATCAGTCCTGGGGATGTAATATACAGCATGGTGACTATAGTTCACAATACTAAATACATATTTGAAAGCTGCTAAGAGAGTAGATTTTAAAGGTTCTCAATACAAGAAAAAATAATTCTTGTAACTGCATGTGGAGATGGATATAACTAAACTTAATTCTGACAGTTTTGCAACATTTACATATATCAAATGATTGTGTTACACACAAACGAATCCAAAGTTATGTCTGTTATATCTCAATTTAAAAACAAAAGCAGCGGCTGAATTTTGAGAATGCCCCTCTGTGGGGCAGTAAGTAATATCACCAACAATATCTAATGTCGCCTTTTAGATTAGGACTTTATCACCCTTTTATAACGGAGGGAATCTGGACTCAGAGTTGATCACAATGAGTCAGTTTATTTGCTTTTGTTCACTCATTTACTCAACAAGCATCTGCTGATCACCTGTCAGCTGCTCTGGGATGCCCTCAGGTGGCTGAAAGCTTTGCGGGCAGGTCACTAAGAAGTGGGCTGTGCGGGGCTCTTGTCCCGGTGCTGCTGCAGAGAGAGGGGAGGGCAGGGCGTCCACGGACAGGGAGGTGGTAGATGGTCCTGACCAATGAGAAGAAACTGGCAGAGGTTACATATTAGAAAAGACAAGTTGGCCTCAAACGTGAAATTGCTGTTAAAACAGAAGGCTTGGATTTCCTATGCAGCACTTTTTAAATGTTAATGGAAAAAAATAAAATAAAAAAACGAACCTGGTAAGGGTTCTATGTTTATAATCTATTTTATTTTTTTTAATCAAGCACCTACTGTAGCCCGCCAGCTACTTTGGCATTCAGAGATGGAGATAATATGGTTTTTTTAATCTCAGGATGGGAAAAAGGAATAAGACAAGAAAAAGAACAATAAAAGGATAGGAGACTATTTTGTGCCATATTTAAGGCTGTTAATTTAATTCATGTCAGTAAACATTTATTGGACTAATAAAGCTTTTTTCTTGCCCTTGAGCTCACAGTCATCTTAAGACCGGTGCCAGCCACTGAGAGCCCCATGTCCCCTGCCAAGGAGATTGGAGTGTGCTCTGTAGATGGTGGGGACCATTGAAGGCTTTTAAGCAGAGCGGAGGCAGTTTTGAACTTGTGTTTTAGATTTTTTTTTTTTTTAGTATGGTGGCTATGTTAAAAAAAAAAAATTGAAGGAATCAGGAGACTAGCCCAGTAGTCTGAGAAAATAGCATGGCCTAAACGAGAGTGTAATTTGGAAACTGAGTTTAAAAAATGTAAAAATCAATTTTTTAGAGAGACTTCTAAATGTTTGAGCTTTTTCCATTAATGTATTAGTAATAGTCATTTGAATAGTTAAGCAAAGGGTGTATAATTGGTCTTTTCTGTCCGAATATATAGCAATTAAAAGTTTTATGTGTTATGAATATGCAGACAGGGTTTCAATCCTACCACCTGAAATTTCTTGGAAATTCCCACATGCAGCAGTGGAAGTTGAGGGCACAGGTGATTTTAGAAGGATCACAATATGAAGGCACCAGCTTTGGAGTCAAACAGGCCTTCTGTAGTTTGCAGTTGTATTTCTTGGGCAGTTGAATCTTTCCCAGCCTCAGTGTTCTTCTCTATAAAATGGGCACAGTGCCCAATTGCCTGGTGTATGGAGTTAGTGAGGATCAAGGAGACAGTGAACCTGGACCGTCTGGCACAATAGTAGCTCACATCCTAAGCAAGAAGTAAATGTTTCTCGGTTTTATTTATAATAAGGTACTTGTCTCTCAGGAAAGAAAACTATATTGTAATTTGGGGCCGGTTGGTTTGTTTTGCCACTTGTATAATAGGGCCCTTGTTTGCATATTTCCTCAATTTTATGTTTATATATCCTTTCTTCTTCCTCCAAATGTTTTCCCTCAGCCTCATAACGTTGCCTTGGGAGCAGTATGCTGCAGTGTTATTTGATACCAACAATACACACCACAAGCCTTTCTTTTACACTTTTCTGGGGACTCAAAGAAATTTAGCAAATAATGAAAAATTGTCTAATGGGAAATGGAAGTCATGAAATTAACTAGGATATTGCATGTTGTACATTTAACATCGACGACAAAAAATCAAAAGTGTTGTAAACACTAAAGAAAAGTGGTCATTATGAACTGTTTATCCAGGCATCCAATGGAGCCTTCATCCAAGGGAGCTAATTCTCATTATAAAGGTTTGCTCAGCCTTCAGACCAGGAAGCAGTGGTGATCCCTCTTTTTGTCGGGACTCTTATGGGACAACCCTAAAGAAGACGATAAACATTTGTGACATGCTTCCTTCTCTGAGTTTAATTTCTGTTCTTTTCAACTTGTTCTCTAGCTGACCTTGACAACCGTTCCAACTGGCAAAAAACCATGAGCTCTCCTTGGACAGTTGTTGTATCTCAGACTCAAGTTATAGTACAAGAGAGACATAGTGAAAAAACTGTAGAGACAGCCAAAGTAATCAGTAGAAAGGGAAGACCCTTGTGAGAAAGACCACTTTTTTTTTTTAATACTGGAAATATGAGGGCTTACTTTGTATAGTATGTAATGGAATTTTCTACACTGAAAGGTGACACATCCTGAATTTATTGTTTTATCCAAGTCAGGTTCCAGGTTAGTAAGGGAGCATCCCCTTCAGGCTTTTCAAAATTATTGCCACTTTGATGTAATTAAATGGATAAATTAACTCAGTACACATTCAGCTATTCTGTTTTCTTTCTGGATGTTTTCCTGGCATTTGGTACTCTTGCTTTGAATGCAGCAAAAATCAGGAAACAAGTTGATCTTAAGGCGTGATGAGGGTTGAAAAGTCAGGAAGAAGGGAAAAAAGTCATTCTAGTAGTTAAAATAGATACACCAAAATCTCTGCACTAAAATCCATGCCCTTTTGATAAGATCGACAAACACCTATCAGGTTTCTTGGATTGTCATATATCGGAAGCAGCAAATTAGAGGATGAGAACAAACGTGTTGAAAGTGGTAGAACAAGACATTAAAACCCATGTAGGCACTTAGCACAGCAATTAAGGAGCGATCTGTTATCCAGGCAAACGACCCTACAGACCTCATTAGCTCCCCAGTGGCATCCCTGTGCAGAAATTGAGTCCATATTTGTGAGCCCAGAAGAGTACAGTGACATCTACTCTGCCCTGTACAAGAAGGATCAGCGTTTCCTTTGAATGGGAAAAATTAAAGTTTGGGCTTACATGGGAATAAATTTCCTGAATCTGGGAAGTTTACTTTTGTTCACTTAACTAATATTTTCATTATGTTCCAGGTATCTCTCTCTAGGTGCTGAAGATACCAGTCCTTGATTTAGGTACAATCCTGTTACACTTTAGATCATAAGCTCGGTTAAAGGCAGGGACTTCATTTTGTTCACTGCTGTGTCCCCACTGGAGCACACAGTAGGCGCTCAAGAAACAACTGTGGAATAAATATTTTGGGAAAGTTAATAGAGAAAAAAGGTGCAAATGTTGATTTTACTCACAATGGGTGCATTTAGTGAGGCCAGCGTATCTTGGAAAAACAGTGGTTTTATTCAGAAGGGAATGAAGAATCACGGGGAAATTAAGAATAGATGTGTATCATTTTAGAACTGAAAGAATTTTATGGATGATCTGAGTCAGCGGTTTTAGAGTGGTGAGCAGGCTCGACCCAGGAGAGGCTGTGTCGGGATGAAGGGGTGAGAGGAGGTGTAGCTTGGAAGCAGTGGAGATGTTTTTTTCTATTTTTAAATTTGTTTTCAGTCGTGATATCTATTTGGAATTCCAAAGAGTATTAAGTAGGCATTTAGGGAATGGGATGAGAAGCATGGATTCATAAAAGGTGAAAAACTTTAAAGTCTAAAATAATATGCCAATTGGAAGGTGATGTAGGAAGAATCTGGAAATTAGTAGTCAAGTCAACATAAGATGCGGGGAAAATAGTTACAGTGATTAATTGATAAGCGGCCATTTTAGAAACCTTCTATTCTTCTAGCTTAAGTGTGCTTTTCAGTCCGTTTTCTTACTTGACTGCCTGGCAGATTCTGACCCTGTCATCCACTCACCACCTGTGCATTTCTTGTCTCCTGGGACACCACGTTAGCCAGCTTTCCTAGCTGAATCCTCCTCATCACACCCATCCCACGTGTGTTGAGACCTGCAGCTTCATCAGAGACTGAACTCTCACTCATGCCCTTCTTTACTTTCTCAGACTTGTTACTTATTGTCTGTATCAGTGCTGCCCATGGAAATGTAAATCACAACGGGAACCTCACATGTAACTTTGCATTTGCTAGTAGTCACGTTACCGAAGTGAAAAGAAACAGAAAAAAATCCAGGTTAATTATATGTTTTCTTTAAACTGATCAATCAGAAATTCAGATATATGTATGTATGTTTGTATATATAACTGAATTGCTTTGCTGTACACCTGAAGTGAGCATTGTGAATCAGCTACACTTCAATCAAAAATAAAATTAAAAAAAGTATGTCAACGTATTAGCCACATAATAATTATTAAGGATACCCTGCATTCCTTTTTCATATAGATTTCTTGGAAATCTAGCGGGGATTTTAAATAGCCCACATCTCAGTTCGGCCTCTCTGTCTCCCAGGGGCTCCTTAGACACCTGTGGGTGGTGGCCACCATGCTGGACCCTGCAGGTCTGTGTGCTCACAAATGCCAAATCTTCATCTTTAGCCCACAGCTTTCACTGGGCTCTAAACCCATTAACCAGTTGCTTAGGAAACACATTGGACTCAGCCTGCCATCTGCCCTTCCTTCCCCCACCACTGCTCTGCCTCCCATGTTCACATCCATGAAGACACCTTCATCTACCAAGTTACCCACCTCAGAATCTCATGCATCTTCTTCGACACTGCTCTCTCCTTCAGCCACCCGTCTGATCCTGCCATATGTGACAACCAAACGTCTTTGAGTCTATTTGCTCTTCATCACCATTGCCGGTGGCTTGGACCACATAACCATCATTTCCTATCTGGGCTTGAGTAATAGCCTTCTTTCTGGTCCTCCTGCTGCCCCTCTGGCCATGACACAGTGTTTCCCACAGTTCCCACATGATTCCAATGGTCCCTCCACAGTTTCAGATCTTTCAGTAGTTTCCCTTGCCCTTGGAATCAAATCCAAGCATTTTTATTGTGTCCATCAAGGTCACTTCCTGCCTTCCTTTCCAGGCTTCATGCCCCTCTGCCTCCACCTCAGCCATCCTGATCCTCTTATGCAATTAACTTTAATTTCTCCTTCAGATGGCTTCGGTGGAGAAGTCTTTCCCTGCCCCAGGCCTCAGTCTCTCATTAACATCCCCATGGCTCTTAGGTTGTTTATAAATTCTTGTGTTTCATCTTCCCGACTGGACTCTAAGCTCCAGGAAAGGTCTAGGGACTAGGTCTGCCGTTGCTCTGCTGTATGTGTAGCGTGTAGTAAGATACCTGGCATTCAGTGAGCACTTCATGAAACAAATGAACAAATATAACAAAACAGAAACAGACTCACAGATACAGAGGACAAACTAGTGGTTACTGGAGGAGAGAGAGGTGTGGGAGATGGGATGACATAGGTGAAGGGAATTAAGAGATAGAAAGTACTAGTTACAAAATAAATTAAGTCACAGGAATGTAATGTACAGCACAGGGAATAGAGTCAATCTTCTGTAATAACTTTGTGTCTGTATATTTTACAATAACTTTGTGCCACTTATAAAATACCATGTCACTGTGTTGTATACCTGACACTAGTATCATATTGTAAGTCAACTGTACTTCAGTAAATTCAAAAATGAAAATATTTGAAAGGGTGGATGAATGAGTGAACAAATCCAAGAAGCAGAGCACTGGTGTCCAGATTTAATTAACCTTCACCCCGTATGGGATTTACCATTGGAACATCTCAGTCTCTGCTTGAATACGAGTGATGGAAACCTCCTAACTACATGGGCATTTCTTCCTTTGAACAAGTCATCGTTAAAAAGCTGTTTCGTTATGTCGAGGAGGAATTTGTCTTAGGAAGGAAAGTGGTTTGTAAACTTTAAAGCATTATACCCCACCCTCCAAAGAATAAAATTTATATTATCCTAAATATTCTGTTTTGACTTAAGTGTTGCTGTTGAGTTTGGTTAATATTTGAATTATGAATTGTGAATTGTATTTTACATTGAAAAACAGAACTCTCTCTATATATTATATATATATATATGAAATACACATATATATTACTCTTTCAAGTGCTTGCAATGAAGAGAAATGAAATGTCAGTTTATTTTCTGTCTTGTTGACATGTCTGTGTGTATGTGTTCATATGTGTGTGTATGTATTTTTTTCACAGGAGGGGAAAAAAGTGATCTTTCTAACTAAAAAGCATCCAGTGTTTTCCATTAGGTCTCATTTGTTACACATTTCTGCTTTTAAATTACTTCTGAACCACAGAATCTGGCAGGCCTCATTGGAAGGCATTTGAGGATAACTACTCTATCTGGAATCCGGCCACTTACAGTATTTGAAAGCAAAGAACAAAGCAAATTGAGATTATTTCACTGAATGTTTAAAAGTTTTGGAAAGAACAATTAAAATCAAAAGGAAATCCCTCATGGGTACATGCTTTGAAAACACCAGGTTTCTCAGTCTTTAATTTTGTGCATCTGAAAACCAACTTGATTTTGTTTGGCTTTAATCCTTGGCTAATCAGTGGAAAGTTAACTAGCAGAATTGCTAATCCTATATGGCCTTGGAATAATGTTAAAGAACAGATAGCTTAGTGGGTTAACCGTTCTTCTTTCCACTCTTTGAGTCAGATGCAAATCCAGCAGAGAAGCAAATCTTGATCATGTGCATTATCCCAGTTCGTCCTCAAGAGAATTCAGATTGCATCATCTAGGTTTAGAATTTCTAAACCTCTTAATAACGTTAACCATGTTGAGCAAGAGTAGCCATGTGTGGACCTCACACTGGTCACTGAGGAGCAGAGAAAAAATCTGGGCTTCAAAGGTGTTGCAGGTGCGGACTCTCTGCTAAGAGCACCTGACGTATGTCAGGCGCCAACGAAGTGCCGAGCGCCGCAGTAGGGGCTGTCGGTACGTTACCACATTGAGGACAGAGAGATGTCTCCATTGTATAAATTACAGGGGTAGAGTAACTTGCCAGGTCTTCGTAGCTCCCATTGGAGTCTGACCGCCAATCCTGGTGTCTGGCTTTAACGCCCATGCTTTCTCCAGCCATACTGTCTCTGTGTTGTTTAGATTGCTTGAGTTATCAGCTTTGCCGTGGCTTATAATACCAAAGTTGCAGTATATTGTACGTAATTGTGATATTTTAACTGAACTTAATTTAAGGAACGTGTTTGAGTATTTTCAGCAAGTTTGAAAACTCTAGTTATTAATTTTTCTGAAGATCTCAACCTGCACGTAGCCATTTCTGTTACTTTAAGAGAGAAGTTGGATGGAAGTTTCTTTTCCTGGTTGGAGTAAAGTCAATCCTAGGAAAAAGAATAAAGGCTTTGGAACTATTCTTTGTGAAGTTTTAAATAAAATGTGAGTCTATTGTCCTTTCCCAAGATAAAGCTTATGCCTTAGTTGGCATTCACCAACCAATTTAAAGCTATATCAGGAATTGTCAACAACTTTAGTCCTGCTTATCATTCCTGAGGCTCAGCAAACAAGAATGCCACCAGCCTTGGAATTTTTATAGCTGAACCAGATGCCACTCTGCAGCCTGGCTTTTTATGGAGAAATCGCAATTTAACCCACAAATTCAAAAACTTCAAAATGTCCTGAGCTCAGAAGGAGAAGACTAGCACTTAATTGTTACATTTGCTTTTGTTTTTACTGGGTTTTTTTTTTTTTTTGGAGTATGTGTTTGTGTGTGCATGGGTTTATATCCCTCAGTGACTTTCGCTCTCTAATCTGACTTTAACTTTTCTCATAGATGTCTTTAAAGTGCTACTTTGGGGGAGTTTTCTCACTTATAGGAAGTTTTAGTCCTAGCTTTGTTACTGGAGGCAAGTTCACATGCCCGCCACACTGAGGCCAAACAAACTGAAACATCAGAGTTTGAGCAGAGAAAGTTTAATTGCAAGGCTGAGCAAGAAGGATGGGGTGGCCCATGCCCAAGAAAACCCCGAACTCCCAGAAGGGTTTCAGCAAAGCTTATTTAAAGGCCAGGTGAGGGAGGCAGGTCGCAGGTACGTGATCAGCTCGTGCACAATCCTCTGATTGGTTGATGTGGAGGCAACAGGTTGGTCAACACTGTCAACCCCTGGGCGCCAGAAGGTCTGGGGGCCACGTGCTCTTGATCACCAAATAGTTAATTTCTTCCTTTTGGTGATGGTTTTAGCGTCTTAAAAAAACTCAGGAAATATACATGAGATACTATTATCTGGGTGCTTCAGAGAGGAGCTGCAGCAGAGGGTGTGGGGGAGGGGTCTGTCCCTGGAAATCTCCACAGGGTCCTGCTCGGTCACCGTTTCTAAATGCTTGGGTTGACATCGTCTCCAAGCATAGTGAGCAGTCTGGGTTTCATACAGTCCAACTCCACCCCAAACTTTGAGAATTAGAAAGAACGAATCTGGTAAAGTCCTGGTGACCAAAAAGCATTGCCTGACAGGATAGGGATCGGTGGGGAGAAGGCAGCCAGGACTCCCTCCTCCGTCCCCTGGATGCCCTCCTACCGCCTTGGCACTTGAATCAGAGAGATGCACTGAGCATGAGTTTGGTCCAAGGTAAAGGGTTTAAACTCCTTTGTTACTTAGCAGTTCTCATTCAGTGACACAGAAACTGATGGGGGTGAAAGAATTGACCTGGAGATAAAATGATAAGGACTGAGGGAGTGGAAGAAAGGTGTGGGGATAAGCACTTAGCATGACAGAAAAGAGCAGAGTGCCATTAGTTTGGCCTCAGGTCCTGCAGGTTTCGTCGTGGTGGATGGATGTCTGCTTTACGATTTCCAGACTTCGGGCTGCTTAGTATTCGTTCCTAAGTTTGATTAGGGAACGAGCCATGATATTTGATTTAATAATTACCATGGAGTCAGAGGAACTCCGTTCAGTATCGGACTACCATATTAATCTCCAAAATGGGCTCTATTTTTCATTCCAGGAATGAGCTAAAAATCTGCCCTTGTCTTTAGTAAACTAAAGAAAGATTACTTTGTACCTGAAGCAGTTGCATTAGTAATGGATTCATTCCAAGCACTTTGAAGTTTCTCAGAGCCTTTAAAAGATGTCAGTTAACCTTATAGCAGAAGTAATTTACAGTAAAAATAACAAAATGACCGAAACAGTTTGTGGAAATCTTACTGTTATTTGCTGTTAAATGGTGAGATTTAGATAAGATGAGGTTTTTCGCAGTTCTTTAATGCTACAGCATGATAATTGTATGTGTTAATAATAAAGGTATATAGCGGGGGATTAGAAGTTTTAGTCACTGCTAAGCGCAGTTTAAAAAAATCCCACAGCAGGTTCAGATATGTGGGGAAGGATTATAGTGAAAGCATAGCTTAGCTCATAAGGGGCTTATTATAGATCAACAACCAGCGCCTTGTCAAGTATGAAACACAGGTGTATTTTTGGAGTTGTTTTACTTTGTGCTGCGTGATACCTATCATAGTACACGTATGGAGCACCTAGTGGAGAATTTTCTAATATGCTTTTAATTGTTCAGTCTCTCACTGGTTGGTGCTCTTACGTAGCCATGATGTTAAAGAAATGATACAATATTTCCTTATGAGCCTTTCCCTCTACCCACTTTCTCAGCTGTGTTTTCTCTGTTTCATTGAAACTTTTTGACAAGGGAGCCCTCCTATACTGTTGGTGGGAATAAAATTTGGTGTAGCCACTATGGCAAACAGTATGGGGGAGTTCCTTAAAAAACTAAAAGAGTTATCAGATGACCCAGCAGTCCCACTTCTGTGCGTATATCCAGAAAAGGGAAAAATGAAAACTCGAATTTGAAATGATACATGCACCCCAGTGTTCATAGCAGCACTATTTACAATAGCCAAGACATGGAAGCAACCTGAATGTCCATTGATAGATGACTGGATAAAGAAGATGTGGTGTGATATATTACACACACACACACACACACACACACACACACACACACACACACACACGAATACTACTCAGCCATGAAAAATGAAATAATGCCATTTGCAGCAACATGGATGGACCTAGAGATTATCATACTAAGTGAAGTAAGTCAGACAAAGACAAATAGATGATATCACTTATAAGTGGAATCTAACAAATAAGACAAATGAATCTATGTATAAAACAGGAACAGACTTACAGACACAGAAGACAAACTTATTGTTACCAAAGGGAAAAGGGAGGGGGAGGGATAAGTTAGGAGTATGGGATTGGCAAACTACTAGACATAAAATAGATAAGTGATAAGGATTTGCTGTACAGAACAGGGAACAATATTCAATATTTTATAATAACCTATAATGGAAAAGAATCTGAAATGTATATACATATGTGTATGTCTATAAAAAACAGAATCACTTTGCCATCACCTGAAACTAATACAGTATTGCACATCAACTATACTTCAACTAAAAAAAAAAGAAAATTCCCCTCTTTCCTAACTTGCACTGCAGGCTTCTTTATTGCTCTTGATGGCTCCTTGCATGTGTCACAAAGCTTGACTCTTTGGGAAGAGCTTTGTTTGGTATTCACTGTAACCTTTGCTTCTTATGCTTCTAAGAGCCAAATTTGGAGTTATTCTTAGTGATACAGCACACGCAGGCTTTCCTCACCTTATTCAGTTTATTTGAAATCTAAATCTGTGGCATAAAAAAATAAAAAGTGCAAAATTTTTAAGTGAAACAGAATACCATATGATATTGAGTAGTGAAGACTTAGAAATAATTTATTTTAAAAGCCTCTTACAAATGTTTTACGTACTCAGCATTTTCAATAGCTCTTCTTTTCTCCAGGCTTGGAAATTGTGCGTCTTAGAGAAAGAAATAACCAAAACCCAGTAAGAGCAAGAGGGGCAGCATCAGTTCTTAAATGCTAACTCACTGGAAGTTCAGCAAGACGAAGCCAGGCCTGCCTGATTGCTGCAGCTCTTGGGCGCACTGGGCTGAAGGTTAATTGCTGCTGCTGACTTCCTCGACCCTGTTAGCTGAGAGGGAAGGGTGGCACCTCCTCTTTCTTTCATCAGAATGAGCCGTCTGCAGTGGCAGAGTTGACAGTAAAATCTAGTCCATCTACAGGGAAGCTTTGATCATACCTACTGGGAAGGCCTGACTGGAGTGACTGCTTATTGGAGCAAACTTGTTTGTGATCAACTCATTAATAGCTAAAATC
Source organism: Vicugna pacos (assembly GCF_048564905.1). NCBI lineage: Eukaryota > Metazoa > Chordata > Mammalia > Artiodactyla > Camelidae > Vicugna > Vicugna pacos. The sequence continues at coordinate 16,180,764 of NC_132988.1, forward strand.
CTTAAACACCAGAGAGGTTTTTGTTTGTTTGTTTTTTAAGTAACTTGTTTTCTGTAGTCACACAATTCTGATTTAAAACAAAGCCCAGCCCCTTATTTCTACCATTAGGAACTATTATATGTTCAAATCTGATTTTCTGGAAAGCCTGAGTGTTTAACCCCTCAGGGAAAAAGCACAGGCCGATTTTGGAGCTTTGAAGCCCTTCAGAGATGTAGTCTAACCTATGATGAAACATCAACTCTTAAAATAATTCTTCTCAAGTAAATTTTTTGGCTTTTAAATATAATTTTTAATTGAAGTGTAGCTGATTTACAGTGTTGCCTTAGTTTCTGGTGTACAGCATAGTGATTCAGTTATATATATATTCTTTTTCATTTTCTTTTTCATTATAGGTCATTACAAGATACTGAATATAGTTCGCTGTTCTATGCGGTGGGACCTTGTTTATCTATTTTATTGTATCTGCTAATGCCAAACTCCTAATTTTAGATTACACTTACATGTGGAATCTTAAAAACCATGATTTAAATGAACTCATTTACAAAACAGAGAAAGACTCACAGACATAGAAAACAAGCTTATGGTTACCAAAGGGGGAAAGGGTGGGGAAGGGATAAATTAGGAGTTTGGGATTATCAGGTATTTATAATGGCCCAGAACCTTGCACATAATTACTTATAAATGTGAAATAGGTTTTTTTCTGGAATGTAGTGCTGACCATCATGCACCTTTGTCCTAGGAACTCAGAGCAGTGTGTGTGTGTGTGTGTACGCGTGCATGCGTGTGCATGTGCCTTCTATGTTATTTATAGTACTAGTTTGACCTGTTGTGCTGTGTAGAAAACTCACCAGGGCCCTTTGGTAAAATACCTTGCAGTACTCTGAGCTTTGTGGGTCACGCTGGGCAACCTGACCCTTCCCCAGAGATCTCGGGCTCTGACATTTGACTGCTGTCACTGTCACTGTCTGAGACTTCCTGTCATCTTGATGTCTTCACCGTCAAGTCTGTGGTTGTCAGTAGGGCTGTCTCCAGTCACCCGGTTTGTCCCAGGCTGATGATAAAACGTGTAAAACCAGAGTAAGAAAAGTTTGAAGCGGGCGTCAGAGGTTCCCATGTAAATCTACTCTGTGAAATTGTGATGACAGTGTTTTCTGCTCAGAAGAAGCTGTTTGGCTTTTGACTGTGCAGCAAATAGACGTTTGAGGATATTTCGATTAAAGATTCTGTTGAGTTATTATCCTAGTTTGTAGGTACCTTTTCTAGCCTTAAAAAATAAGCATAAATATTAAAAGGGATAGGTACATATCCATAATGCAATTTTTAAATTTAGAAAATATGTGTATTTTTCTGTTTCAAACACTCCAAAAGGGATGTTACTGAAAACGTTTCAGGTGATTGGAAGCACTTACATCATAGGTCACAAATGCACCCATGCCTGGTTTGGCCCCACAATGTGTTTTGTTTTGCCTCTACATTTTAAAAATTAAATTAGTCTCTAACTCTTTAAAATTGAGTTATTTTTGGTTCTTCATGGTGGGGATGAGGGATGATGGAGATCAGACTGTCTGGCACTACTAGATTTGAATTCTGCCTTGTCCAGAGCAGCTGCCTTCTTTCTATGGGACATGTATCTCTGGGTCACTTCATCTACCATCATCTCCCATTGCTCCTTCTTGCTAAGACCCAGAGTTGGCTGCCATTCAGCAGTAGGCTTACCCTGTTCCAGCCTGACAGTTTTCCTTCTTTATTTTAACCTAGCTCTTACAACCAGTAGAGTTTTGACAACTGGTTTTGTCATGAATAAACCAATCCTAGATAAGTCATGAGACGGCTTTCACACTGTGAGCAAAGTAAAATGTGTAGGTAAGATTCCATCATTGCCACTATTTAAAAAGAAAAACATTAACATTTTCTTTAAAAAAAAAACTCTTAAAAATCATATTGCATTTAGCCCTTAGATACCCATTTTTGATTGTTAGTCTATCAAGACATTGTCTGACTTAACACTTGGTATACCAGATGCCTTAACTTCTAGAGCACTGGACCTGCTTAGTTTGCAATTTAATATTTCTTTCTCTCAATTAATTGGACATTAAATATTGTTATCCAGTAAAAAGGAGCAAGTTGATAACTTAGTGTGTTTCATTCTAAGGTAGTTATTAATAATATAAGAAACAACCTGAATTTCTAAAGAGAAAGTGATGTTTGCAAGTTGCGTGGTAGTTTTGCTGTTCTCTCAATGAAGGGAAGCTTTCCTTTTTGAGAGCAAGTCCTGTTCTTAATAATAACAGTAACAGTGGAGTCATATAATGGTGCTCATTTTGTGCCCAGGTAGTATACATATAGTATTTAATCCTCACAGTATCTCAGTGAAGCCAGTTCTTACATTATTCCCAGTCCTGCAGATAGGGAAAAAAAATAAGGTCCATGAAGTTTAGAAATCCAAGATATAAATCCAGGTTTTCTGTCTTTATAAGCATTGAACCACCATGATGTTTTCCAAAAACAAAAAACAGAAGGTGAATTCCCACTTTATATACTGAAATCATTGCATTATAAGTGTGTCAGTGAAAATATTGATTATTTTTGCCTGAAATGTTAGCTTAATTTTGGAAATATAACATATTTCTTGTCTGAAAGAGCGTTGATTTTCCTTTCAGTAGTTAAAAGAAAAGGTAGTGAACATAAACATTAAACAAGTACTGAAACCAAAGCTTTTCAGACCAAATTACATTCTTTATAAATACTGATAAACTATGTCTAGACTTGTTATCAGTAGCAAATCCTAATTCTTAAATACGTTTGAAAGTTCATATAAAACCTTAATAAAAAGTCCTTTCTTCTTAATGTTTCTACTTTACAGTGTGCGGCTTAAAATCCAATAAACCAAGCCCTAAACTGTAACTTGTGTGTCCACAGGAGATATCGCAAAGGTAGCAGTCATCAAAATAATGAGCAGAATGCCAGGTGAACCAAAAATGGATGTAATTAGGTTTGAAAAGAGAGGATATTCTAATAGCATGTGTTTACTTTGAATTTTTTTCCATTTTAAGAGTATTATAACCACATTCTAGATAAAAGAGGAACTATTCCCTCTTCCCATGCCGCTGAAGAAGAGGAAACTAGCAGGTATTGGCATTTTGATACATTTCCTCACAGGCTTTTTTCCTACGTGCTTTCAAACAGCAACAATATATACATATGACATCAGACTTTCACATGGTTTTTTTTTTTTTAAATTCTGCTTTGTTTCCCATAACATACTACAAACACTTCTTGACATAATTAAATGTTTTCATACCATGCTAATGGTTAAGCAACACATGGGATTCTTAATCTAAAATCTAGGGAATGCGAGAGATTTAGTTTGTTTCTTCTAAGTGCCGTAGATTCTGATGGGTCAGAGAGAGGAACGTTCAGTTCTTCAGCTGTAGCTCTCCCCTCCCAGAGCCTGGCGGAGATCCTCCAGTGTGTGTAGGGTGGGGTGGGGTCTTACCTAGCACTGTAGAGGTCCCCCAGTTATGAGTCCTTACTCCCTCTCACCACTAATATTCCCGTTATGCAAACCACCATGGTCTTGATTCAACAGTTGATGGATCTACATCCTCAGTGGGCAGGGTGGTCCTGTCAGGTCTGCAGCCTCTGGTCTTGGAGCATAGACCCATTAGACTCCCGTAGGCCTGTGCTGGCTTGGATCGGTCTTTTCTCATTGTTGTTTGTTTAATTTTGCTTTTTATTAAAGTGTAATGGAATTACAATGTTAGTTTCATGTGTACAGCAAAGCGATTCAATTATACATATACATACACATATATTTTTCTTTTCAGATTCTTTTCCATTGTATGTTATTACAAGAAATTGAATGTAGTTCCCTGTGCTATACAGTAGGTCCTTGTTGTTCATCTGTTTTGTATATAATAATGTGTATCTGTTAATCCCAAACTCTTATTTATCTCTCCCCTTACTTTCCCCTTTATAGTAACCATAGTTTGTTTTCTATGTTCGTGAGTCTGGTTTGTAAATAGAATTTGTATCATTTGTGCTTTTTCTAAAGCAAAAAAGCTGCTCTCATTTTAGCCATCCATGTTCCTGGTATTCTTCATAATTTTCCTGAAGGCTTGTATGGCCTGTGTACTAGGGTCGATTATGGCACTTTTTACAGATACGCTAATTGTTCTGTGTGTTCTCCCTTGTTTCAACTTGACAATTTACGTTTCTAATTGTCACACCCTATTCTCAGCTGAAAATAAATTTAAAATTATTTTGATTCTTAAGGTATACAATCCAAAATGGAAACCAAACGTTTTTTTTCATGCAGTTCTTCAAAGCCAATTTCAAAAATGGGCGTCTTAGGACCAGCCCTGAAATTACTAATTCCAACTTTTTGCTTCCTTGTGACTAGGACTGGTCCCGCAGACAGGGTCCTGGGCACAGTGTCTCTTCTTGCAGCAGAAATATACCTGTTTCACTTTGAAACAGCTTTCACACTAATACTGCCTTGCTTTTCCTGATTTTATATCAACTGGATTTAGGTTAAGCTACGTAGATTTAAAAAAAAAATAGTGGTTTAAATAGAATTTCTTTCATGTGATAGAACCTGGGAGGTGGCCGTCTGGAGCTGTCGTGTGGCTCTCATCATCCTTCCAGCTCTTCATCCTCCCATCACTATGGAGATTTTAAGGAGGCTCTCTGGAAGTTCCATGAAGTAGTTCAGGTTATATCTCGTTGGCCACCACTAGGTCACGTGATCACATGTGCAGAGGAGATTGGAGTGAACAGTCCTTTGGGTAGCAGTGGTACATTCAGCTTAAAATCAGTTATTTCACTAAGCTGGGAGACTAGGTACTGGGTATCCACTGATGATACAGAATGCCGCTTTTGTATCATCAGTTGATATGCTCTCTCTATATATGTATAGAGTGGATACTCTCTGTATACGGACCCTGAGGTTTATTTTTTATGAAAAATACTCAAAATTAAGTATATATAGAAAAGTGAGTTTCTGTAGATTTTACTTCTACTCATGTCCAAAAAATAAAAAATAGGCAAGACAAAACAAAAACAAAATACAAACCTCTAAAAACAACAACAAAACCCCCACATACAAAAAAGATCAACCCTTTGGAAAAGAATGAAAACTTTCTCCAGAATGGAATAAATTGATGTTCCAAGACCTAACACTGTATCCCACGGCGCTCTCTGCCCTCCCACTGCACCGCGTGCCCTTGGAGACACTGGCAGCCCAGGGTGAACAGCGAAGCTTTAGAGTCAGATGGCAACGTTACCCTCATCTTGCTATGGATAGGTGGTGTTTTGATTAAGATAAAATGCCGCAGACATGAAGCATACTAAGGACAGCCTGCTAGCTGTTTTAATACAGGACATTTTGACACAAATCAAAAAAGCAAACAAACTTCTCAGCAATAGCTACTGCTAACAAATATTTGTGTATATTCTTCCAAACTTGGTAAGTGGGAAGGTATGTGTATCCGTATAGATATCACCTAAGTGTTAAGAAAAAAAACATTTCCAGTGGAATTCTGCCTCAAAGGTTATAATGGTTTAAATATTAAAACATTAGGAAAAAAATGGCCTCCTAAAAGATGAATTAATTTGGTTTTACCAGTGGCAGTAGGCATTATAAATATTGTTATCTTACATGGGGCAAAAAGTGGTTGTTTTTGTTTGCAGTTTTTTTCTTGCTATGGTTATCTATTTGCATAGATTTATTGAACATTGTTCTTCTTTCCTTCCTTCATTTTCTCTTTTCTTCTCTCCTCCCTCCCTCCCTCTTTTTCTTAATTTCTGCAGAGTTTTGTTGAGGTCTAATCTTCATGTCATGAATTTGTCTATTTAAAGTATACAATTCAATGGTTTTAGTATGTTCACAGATATGTATAATTATTATCACATTTATTTCTTTTTATAGTTTTTTTTTAAACTTTTGGATTTCTTATTCAATCTGATTTGAAAGAGCTTGGAATTTAATGTATTATGATACATTGCACTTATAGTATTTTCAAGTTTGTAAATTGTCGATATTTTTAAAGTGTTTTTTTTTCCCTAAAGTGTCATAGCTGCCAACCTTTATGATTTCCGGTTTTAGGTGACAGATTTAGGAAGTCTTTTCCAACCCCAGGTTCATAGAACAATTCTCCTAAATTTTCTTCTGATATTCTTATAAATCATCAAGCTTTCAGGTTTTTTTTTTAAAAAAAAAAAAAAAACTAATGTGCAAAGCAGATATTCTCACCCCAGCTCTCCAGCCTCGTGAAATGGAGCTACGAGGAAGAATGGATGAACCCCAGGAGAGCACTGACAGTTGAACTTATTACTTAGTAATAAAACATGGTATTTTATATGTGACAAGGACAGATGTCCTCACAAAATGTCATATTTCATTTTTTCCCACTCTTTTTTCTCCTGAATGTGGAATATCAGAATATATAGATATTGCTGTATCTACTATAGAGATGTTATCTAACATATCTAACAGTGATATTACTGCACCTAACATGGAGATACTACTCTGTCTGAGATAGAGGGATTCCTGTATCTAACTTTGAGATATTATATACCTAATGTCCAGTTATTATTATAGCCTGCTTTGTAGCATCACTGCTCCTCTTTTACTAGGAACCTACTACTTTCGTTTCTAAAAATCAAAGTATCTCTCTGATTCATAGCATCTTTGCTTAAGTGTGAAAGAAAACTTAGGTTTAAACTATCACTTAGAAATCTTATAACTATGTTGTTTATGTAACATTCATCCTGAACATACCTTTGGTATATAAATGTTTTCTTTCCTTTCCTTTCCTTTTCTTTCCTTTTCTTCTCTTTTATTTTCTTCTCTTCTCTTTTCTTTTCTTCTCTTCTCTTTTCTTTCCTTCTACAATCAATTACAGTGTGTCAGTTTCTGGTGTGTAGCACAATGTCCTTTATCTTGTCCCAGTCATGCATATACATAAGTATATTCACTTTCATATTTTTTAAAGGTTATTACAAGATATTGAGCATAATTCTGTGTTATGCAAAATAAACTTGTTAAAAAATCTGTTTTTATATATAGTGGCTAACACATAAATGTTTTCTGATTGTCATGTATTTACTTTTTGAATGAATAGAGTTACTTTGGACCTTGAATGTTAATATTTCCACTTGAAAGATGCTATCACCTTGGTGCTGCCCCCTTATGTTGACGCGTATAGTCGGCTGGCAGGACTTTAAACCATTATTTAACTGATTCTTTCCATGTTTGGGACAATCTTTTTTGACATCTTTTGTGTTCTTTAACCCATCTTTTTTCTCATAAGAAGAAAATTCCGAAGACTTCTAAATGTAACTTTTGCTATTGTTTTTTTTTCCCCTTTGCACCTGTTGAGAAACCTTATGAATGCCAGAGGACAGAATTAGATCTACATCTGTTGACCAGTTTTGGAGAATATATGTATCTCATTTGTATATGATGAGTGAACTTTTGAAAATACAGTCAAATAGGAGTGTCTGTGTATTTCTTTAAATTGTCCGAAATAGGTCATTGTTTCTGATTTTGTGGCAGAAGATGACAAAGGAAGATGCTAGGATCTACTTCCAAGGCTTGGCTTTGGCTTTGTATCTTTCTCCCTTTGGATACAATATGTGTCCAGCCTGAGAGAAGGAGAATGTGTAGAGGTTGCAGGTGGGGAGCAGGTGTATTTTGTGCGATGAAAATGCTTCTCTTTCCCTTAGGTATGTCTTCCTCCCCATGCTGACTCTTCTTCATTTAATGTCACCTCCCCTCTTCCTACAGTGGGAAATAGAACCTTCCATCTGCAGCGCCTTCTTCCCACTGTCCTATGTGGGCTTACATTGCTCCAGGCATGAACACTGCATGCCCCTGCAGCTGCTGCCACCTCTTTGCTCATCACTCCAGCCCTTTCTACAGCAGGTACAGCCCTGGCTGCAAGGGGCAGAGCCCTGGCAGGAAGCCAGTGTTGAAATAAGTACCCATGGTTGATGGGCCCCACTGTTGCCTCTGGAAAAGGACAAGCAGGGGCATGGGATTGAGGCAAGAAAGGACATTAGCCAAGACCAAAATCCACTCACAAGAGGGAAGAGGCTTTAGGGGCCAGGGATGTGAAAAGGTTTTGCCACTAACGCGTGGCTGTGCATGCTGCTCTCTGGCTAAGCTGTGTAGCTGTGTGTGGGGAGAAGTGTGTATGAGAGAGGATGAATAGAAAGGAGATGGAGATGACTGTAGCTCTGTAGTGTTGTCTGAAGTCCGGTAGGGTTATTCCTCCAGCTTCATTCTTCTTCTTCAGTATTGCTTTGGCAATTCTGGGTCTTTTGTGATTACATGTAAGTTTTAGAATTATTTGTTCTAGTTCTGTGAAAAATGTCCTGGGTAATTTTATAGGAATTCCATTAAGTCTGTAGACTGCTTTGAGCAGTATGGCCATTTTAACAATATTAATTTTTCCAGTCTAAGAATGTGGGATATCTTTCTATTTCTTCAAGTCATTTTTAATTTCCTTAATGTTTTGTAGTTCTCCACATATAAGTCTTTCACTTGCTTGGTCAGATTTATTCTTAAGTATTTAATTTTTGGGATGTGATTTTAAAAGGGATTGTGTCTTTATCTTACTTTTCTGATATTTCATTTACAATGGAATACTACTCAGTCATTAAAAAGAATAAAATAATGCCATTTTTAGCAATGTGGATGAACCTGGAGATCTTCACTGTAAGTGAAATACTCCAGAAAGAGAAAATAATACCATATGATACCATTCATATGTAGAATCTAAACAAAAAAGACAAATGAACTTACTTACAAAACAGAAACAGACTCAGATTTAGAAACCAAACTTAAGTTTACCAGAGGGGAAAGGAGGTGGGAAGGGATAAATTGGGAGATCGAGATTCACAGATACTAACTACTATGTATAAAATAGACAAACAACAAGTTTCTTCTGTATAGCACAGGGAACTATATTCATTCACTATCTCATAGTCTCCTATAATGAAAAAGAATATGAAAACATATATATTTGTATATGTATGACTAACACATTTTGCTGTACACTGCAGATGGACACAACACTGTGAACTGACTCTACTACAATTTTAAAAATTAAAAAAAATTAAAATATTAAACCATATTTTAAAGATAAATGGAGAGAACATGGTGAAACCCAGCAGGTTAAGTCTGTGCCAAGAGACGAGACCATGCAATTTCCCTCTCATTACCAAATCTCAGTCACCAAGGGGTAATACTAATGTGCCAAACACTAGCAAAAACAACAGGTTTTATTTGATTTCTGTAATAGAGCACACCCACCTTGTCCCTTGTCCAAGTGTACCCACTCCTGCCCCATCAGGTAAATCATCGGGGAGGATGTCACAGGAGGGACTTCGGGAGCGCTGAAGTCACCAGCTGATTACCGACGATGGGGAAATAACAGGTGTTGCAGAAACCGTCATCAGAGTATGTCTGGAGCTGCTCCAGACTGTAGACACGCTTTTGCCACAGTCATAGCCCCCGGGATCCCATGATACTCTAAGGGGGACCACTGGGGTGAATTTGAAGAGTACACAGTAGTGTCCATGGTTGGGGTATTTTTTCTGTTTTTTAGATTGGGGCAGTGCACAGTTAAACTTGAATTTGAAGATTCACATATTCTCAACAAACTTAGCTCCGTATCCTTAGTTTTTAAAATGTGCTTTTTTTTCTCCCGTCCACTTTTGAACTTTCAGAAATTGAGTTGTTTCTTTCAATCAGGAAAAACACGTTACATCGTCTTCTTTCCAGATAAATCAGTACTGCATCGGACCATTGATCGTGACTTAGAATTGAGGAAGTTCAGCATTTTTATTTATGTTCCTATTGAGCTACCCTGATTGTTGAAGATTACTGCCATAACCCCACTGACATCTTTTCCAAGTTTAATTTTAAACTTCTTCCCATTTTGTCACCTCTCTGTATGTAGACCTGAAAATCTGGAGCTGAGATTATTGAACAAGAACCATTCTTACTCAACTAGGGACATAACTTACATGGTGTATCTGTAAAGAAGTATTTAAAGAAGTATTTTAGACTCATTTATGTTTTATAAATAGAATATGTTCTTGGTAGTATTACAGAGCTTTTACTTCTGGTCATTTTTGCCTTTGTAGTAATTTATGAAGCAGGTATTCTTTTAGAAGACAATTTTAAATATTTACATTTAGTCGTAAGCATTAGAGAAGGAGATTTCTCAGCTCTAGGGCACAGGCTCCCTTCGTGGAAGGTAAACATTGTCAGTTGCGTTAAAGCTTCATCTTCACAAAGGTTAAGTTTGTCAGTCCTTGTTCTAAGCGTATTGTTTAAATCTGTATGTTGCATAAACAGTTGATGTCAAGATCCTTCAAGCTCTAAAGAAAAAAAAAATCTGAGAAGCTCAGGTCTGTCAAAGTTCGACAGCTTGCCTCCTAAGATGATACAAATAGTGGATGATGGTAAAACCCTTGCCTGGACCAACTCTGGCCACGTGTCAGGTCCTCTTTAATTTTCCTCTGAAGAACTCTTTCGTTTTTGAATCCTAACACTGGCAAGCTTGAAGCTTTACCTAAAGCTTATAAAAATGCTTTTAAAATGCATTTTAGAAGTGAAACATCTTTCGTTCTTGTGACAGTCTGGGTCCACTGATCTTGCTGATCGGATTTCTCATCTAACCTTAATTGTTAGAGATAAAGTATATTTTTGAGGATAAAACTTAATTCTTCCACAGACTGGATGGTCTTATGATTCATGGAACAACAGAAAAATAAAACCACCAGGACTTACAGAATCTGGATAAATGCAGCCCAACAGGCACACGTGTATATTTGCATCTCTGCACACAAGACCTGGGCATCATCTACTACTGTAAGGATCCACTTTTGAATCTGTTAAAGGAGAATCAGTCGCTTGCTCTGTTTATTACACAGGTAGGGGATGTATTTAGTTCTCTTGGCATAGTCTTGGGGAAAACCATTTGCTACCTGCTTACCCGCAACAGTAGAATTCCAGGTTCTCTCTCCTTGGTGAATAAAGGATCTGTTCTGGTCATACCCTTTTTATTCTGTAGCACACTTGGTAGATGACAGTCACATGTGTGCACTAGCCCCCTCTGCTATCATGAGAGACCACCCGTATTTCACGCAGCATTACTGTATTTCACACGTTACACAACTTCCTTTCTAGCCTTAAGTCCAGTCACGTCTTTCCCGGTGGTCTATAGCTCACTTGCATGTTGTAATATCTCTGTGTTATGGAGGAGGCAGACCACAGGGACAGGGTACTAGAGAGAGAAAAGAGAGAAGTTCACATGAATACAGAGGCTGCTTTGCAACGTTACCCAGTCTGCTGCTTTTTCTCAACATTCACTCTGTAATTTTGGTGACTCATAACGCCTGGTAATAAAAGCAGGACGTCATTTACAGATGAGGATCCCAAGACCCAAGACACCTAGTCCAGGGTTCCAAAGCTGCTTGGTAGCAGAGCTGAGAGACTTCACAACAGGTGATGAGATGTGTTCATGACTGTACCCCCTCCCCACGGATGACACCTGCTCCCATTCTCCCGGCTTGGTCTCAGCCACAGACCTCGTGATGCTTGTATGACAGAATTATCTTGGGAAACTTGCGCTTATGCAAAGGATCCGGTTATCTGTAGAGGTATGTGACACTGGCTTTCTGTCTCACGCCCATGTCACTTCTGAAGTAACGTTTGGCTTTTGTCACAGGTATTTTTTGCCATGTCTTTTACTTGCCAGTCTGTGACAATTAAAAAAAGACCTGCGGTAGTTAAGGCATGTAAAATGATTCTTCACTGAACTAAAGATAGCTAATTCTTCTCAGCGTTCACGCTGTTTTCTCCGGTTAATATCGGAGCATATAAGGAGACAAGGGATTGGCATGGATGAAGGTCTCACCAGCTGGTTGTCGTTCTGCACTGGCGACATTTGTTTTGTTAGAACGGTTGGAAATGAGTAATTTGTGAAATGGAAACAAATGCAGACATTTGAAAATTATATCAGAGATTGAGGACTTTTTAAAATATAGGCAATTTTTTTTTTTTACTTTTCCTACAGATCTATCAGTTTTCCAGTTTTGTTTTGCCTGTAACAACTGCTCCTTCATTTGCACATGTATTTAAAATAATGCCTGAATGATGTATGATGTATCTTTCAAGGAAAATTAAGACTAAATGCCTTTGTCTTGGAGGTCACTTTTGGCTTCTCTGTTTATCATCCTTAGACCCCTGGGCTCTTCCCTCTCTGCAACTTTATCATAACCACGCCAGTTGTGTTTTCTTTTATGTAGCTTCTAACCTTTTTATGAGTTACTCAAAATAGGTACAGAGCAACCTGGTTTAGTTATATTTAGTTGGGCTACTGCAGTTATGAAGAAAACTGATAAGATGATACGGTCTTAATTTTTATAACTGGAAAATTTTAAAGTACTCTTTTTCCTATTCAGATAACTACTTTTTATGAAAATCTTCTTAATATATGGATTTAATTTCTAGTGTCTTAGGTCAGTACATTCCTAAGTGTTAATAAGACTATGATTTTCCTTTTAAAAAATACCACTAGAGGAGATTTGATTTTTAAGTGGGATGTTGGAACCCAAAATATATATTTTCCTGAAACAATGTGAAGTATAAATATAATATCAAATTGGAGTCACATCAGTCAAAAAGTGGTATAATTCTAATGTAACTTTGGCTAATTGTAAAATTTTCCTAATTGAGAAGAATTTCACAAATACCTATTGATTTTTATCTCTCAAAATTCTAATTAACACTTTATATGTTAAATTATATCAGTTTCTTCATTCTGTTCTTTTTGTTAAAATGTAGAAAATAATATTTCATGCTCATAAGCCATAAGAATTGGCACTTGTACTAATACAAGTAAGTGCCTTACACAGAAACTTATGCACAGCAAATTAAAGCTGCATTTACATGGATTGTAGTTCCCAGAAGGTAAATGATTTCCCCCTTAAAGATGGAATAAAAATAAGTCCAATATAAATATAGTGCTGTAATTTTAAAAAATTATTATACATAACTATATACATGGCTAAAGAGTAAGCAAACCAATATTATCCAGCCATACCAGAGACAACCACTATATATATTTTACAGATTCCTTCCAGTCTTTTCTCTCTATCTGTGTGTGTTGTGTGTACTAAGTCACACATATTGAGTATAACTGAAATTATATTTTATATTACAGTTGATTTGTGCTTTTTTCAGTTAGCATACCATAAGCATTTTCAATACAGAAAATATTTTTAATGCTTAAAAACAACCTGTTATATCCTATGTATCATAATGTGCATAATAAGTTCTCTTTTTGACCATTCAAGTTCACATTTGGTATTTTCCTCTTATAATTCATGTAAAGAGAACATTTATATTTACATCTTTACCTGAATTCTGACACTTAAAAGATGAATCCAAAAAAGAGGGGCTTGTCAGGTCAAAGAGTGAGAATTTTTGAAAGTATGTGTCATAAACTTCTTTTTATAGAAGTAGTACAACTTACTATCAGCATTAATTTTCAGAGTTAGTTACATGAAGGCAAAACATCCTCATAAGAAGCCACACCAAGAAAAACTATTCAGAAGGTGTCATGGGATCTTAACAGCCTGAAAGCATCGTTGTGAAGCAGCTTACTAATTGGTTAGAGAGTAAGGGGTTCAGAGTTTTCCAGGAGAGTTTGTCTTTATCTTGTTCAAGTTTTATTTAGATGTTGGACGATCGGGAATCCTAACAACCAAACGTGGTAGTTCGGAGGTGACACTACAGATCATTTTGTGTGACGGGTGGGCTCGGGCACAGCGTCAGCCTCAAACCACCCAGAGTGGCAGAGGCTTGCTGTGGAATGAACGTTGGAGTGACTAAGAGCTGGGCAGAGCCAGTCCTGGGAAGACCCTCCTGGGCCTTGTGAGCAACTGGCTGATCAAAGTGACTGAACAGCGAGCCATGATGTAGGAGGAAATGAAATGCTGGCCCTAACTATTCCAGTCCCGTGACATACTGCAAAAGCCATTTTTTAAAAATAAATCCTCACAGCAACTTTGATCCTGTCAAAACACTGGTTATTTAAAACTCACTTGCCTGAATTGTAGATAATCAAGAGTTTTCCACATTAAAAGCACATAATTGTCATTTATTGTACAATAGTTTTAGAATGCTGGTTTCACTGTTAGATTTTTACATAATAGAGATTTTACATTATTTTCCTTGTATAAAACACTCAAATTGTTTACCATGTTGATTAAGATTCCTTGTCATTGTTGGATGTATGTTTTCTTAGTTATGAGTATATTATGGTAGTTTATTTTGAAATCAAAAATAGGTATAGAATTTGCAGTTGTTTTTACAAATGGGTCTTAATGGAAGGCTCTGGATTTTAACTTTCCTTTTAGTATCTTCTGGATTATTAGGAAGGCAGACACTTAGTTTTCTCTTTAAAACTACTGTGGATGTTACTTCTAAAAGAAGTGATCCTTTCTAGGAAATTATAAAACCATTTGTGACTATTAATAACACCAAGATCATGTTTAAAATATAGGACATATAAGTAGTCTTACAGTATTTTATTTTTTTTTTAATTGAAGTACAGTCAGTTACAATGTATGAGTTTCTGGTGTACAGTACAGTGTCCCAGTCATGCATATACATACATATATTCATTTTCATATTCTTTTTCATTAAAAGTTATTATAAGATATTGAATATAGTTCCCTATGCTATACATAAGAAACTTGTTTTTTTTTAATCTATTTTCATATATAGTGGCTAATATTTGCAAATCTCAAACTCCTGAATATTATCCCTTCCTACCCCCTTTCCTCCGGTAACTATATAAGATTGTTTACTATGTCTGCGAGTCTGTTTCTGTTTTGTAGATGAATTCATTAGTATCCTCTTTTTTTTTTTTTTAGATTCCACATATGAGTGATATCATATGGTATTTTTCTTTCTCTTTCTGGCTTCACTTAAAATGACATTCTCTAGGTCCATCATGTTGCTGAAAATGGCACTTTATTCTTTTTATGGCTGAGTAATATTCCATTGTATAAATATACCACAACTTCTTCATCTAGTCATCTGTTGATGAACATTGAGGTTGCTCCCATGTCTTGGCTATTATATATAGTGCTTCTATGAACATTGGGGTGCATCCATCTTTTCAAATTAGAGTTCCCTCCAGATAGATGCCCAGGAGTGGGATTGCTGGATCATATGGTAAGTCTATTTTTAGTTTTTTGAGGAATCTCCATACTGTTTTCCATAATGGCTGCACCAAGCTGCATTTCTACCAACAGTGTACAAGGGTTCCCTTTTCTCCACACCCTCTCCAGCATTTATCATTCATGGACTTCTGAATGATGGCCATTCTGACTGATGTGAGGTGATACCTCATTGTATTTTTGATTTGCATTTCTCTGATAATTTGCAATATTGAACATTTTTTCATGTGCCTATTGGCCATTTGTGTGTCTTCATTGGAGAATTGCTTGTTTAGGCCTTCTGCCCATTTTTAGATTGGGTTGTTTGTTTTTTGTATTAAACTACTGTACTGAAGGAGGGCTTTTAGTTACTTACGGGTCATTACTGTGTAAATTGTAAATACAGATGTAAATAAAGTATAATTTTATACCCATTAGGCCATTCGTGGGAAAACATATATGAAATTATGTGCATAGTAAACTCTCAACGCCTTTTCTATGACTAATACTGGATAAAGTTCTTAAATGTAAAAAGGTCTCATATATTTAAGCATGGTTATATATCTGAAAGAATGATACTGTTTTTCACAGAACTGAAAAAATGGCCAAGTTCAATACTGTGCTAAAAATAGCGTGCTTGCGTCTGGGGCTGTGTTGATTTCATGGTGGTGCCTCATCTCCCTCTTGTCTCACTTGCTCTTTCATTTTCACCTCGAACTAGCTGATCATATTGTTTTTGAAGATCTTTCTCCCCATATGGTCCTTTCATTATTTCTTTTAACTGAATCCACTCTCAGGTGCTTTCAGTAGAGTTTGATTCCCAAGTCAGGTCTGGAACTACATGGTACCACGCCCTTGCTCTTAGGACAAAATACACTCCCTTTAAAAAGTCCGGATAAATGAGACCCTCCCATCACCTACTTTCCTCCTAGGAAAGATGTGAGACACAAGTCATGTTACCCATTTCCATAAAACCTGCAGAGGGGTGTGCTAGCAAGAAGGGCTTGCCATAGGACTTCGGAATTTGAGTTTTTACCGTGGAGCTTAGCAAGAAAATTGCTTTGCCTGAGAGCATGTTTACCATTTTGCAAGACAGGATACGTACAAAAAGGGGAAAGCCAGTCTGCAGGAGGTGAGGGCAAAGCAAATAAAGTTTCAAAACTGCAACATGAAGAGTGTTTGAAAACTCAGCAAAGCGTAACAGAAACAGCAGAGAATCCGGGGCCCAAACTGAGCCCCCTTTTCCCATCTTACTGTCCAGTCTTGGCCAAGCCATTGAAATTCCTTTTTCTTTCATTTTTAAAATGGAGGCAATAATCATTACCTCGCAAGTTTGTCCTCAGAATTAAAAGGACTTAAGCATTTAGCTAGATTTATAATAGCAGTGTTTTATTAGTTCGCTTTAGTTTACAAAATGTAAATTGAAAGATTTTGTAATCAATACAAAGTCTAATAGGAACCATACCCAGGTGTATTATTGTTGTACAACGTACAACAGGTAGATTTTCTCACAAATATGACACGTTGGATGGTTTAAACATATTTTTTTATGGATCAAAGCTTGTCCTGAGTGAAATGGACTTGTTACAAATTTGAAGCGCTTTAGAATTAAGTATATTAAAAGTGATCATGTTTTATAGGGTTTTTTTAATGGGTCGTAATAAATCTGCTTATTACTCACAAGATAAATGTTACTGGACTGTAGTCCAAGGACTTTCTAAAGACTGAAATGTTTCCTTTCTCTGGTAAATTATCCATCAAATTTTATCTTATTTTGGAATGGCTTATTCCTTGCAGTTGGTAATAAAAGAGAGTCCTGGGTCATTTAAACAAGTAATTAAGAGGACCATTTACTATTTTTTGCCTTTGAAGAGTGCTAATTTTATTTGTTGTGGGTTAACAAGGCATTTATTGTCCATGCTTACAGCTTCCAGTAGTTCAAAGGTGAGTCATTCAACAGTAAAATTTTTTCTGTAATATTTGTTACAGATCTTTAACTAAAAACAGTTGTTTTCTTTTTTTTCTAAGAAGCCTGTAAATTTGCTGAAATGCAAACTAGACAAAACTCTGAGGCAAGAGTATATTAATTTAAAAGTTATGATTATTTGTCTGGAAAAATGCCAGCTGTAGCTAAGTTGAATCATCCTTTTATGAGACATTTATTTGAATTAATGTGATGTTACTTAATAGAGTACCTATAAAACCATGTATGACTTGTCGAATGAGAATGCATTGCATTTTTGCAGTTCCTTTCTTCTTATACTCTTGCAAATGACTTTCAGAGAAATTCTTACTCTCAACCCTTCAGTACTTTGGTTCCCACTGTGTGTTAGGCACTATAGTAGGTGCTAAGCTAAGTGCAGTGGGCTCAGTCAGCCAGTGCTGAGCTGGTCATGCTGACTGTGGAGCACTGGCCCTCGAGGGGCGAGGAAAGGCCTGATTTCTAGCATTGGCTGATTTCTGTGGTGTAGACACTCCCACCATAACTGATTTCAAGCAACAAATGTGATGTTAGTGAGTGTGACGTTGGGAAAAGGTGCTCAGTAGTTCAGTTAGATAACATCTCCACCTAAAGAGCATAGAGGAAATGGTCATAAGATAGTTAGGAGACGATGAGTTCTGAGTATCTATTACCTTTTTAAATGCAATTAATTCATTGCAAGTTTGTAGAAAGTCATTTTTAATAATAGCTGTAGTTTAACAGCTCATTTGCTAAATCCCTAAAAACTGAAGAATCAGCTTTCATCACCCAATACAAGCTGCCTCCCATACAATGCAGAGGGACAAAGTAAATAAAACGTGGTATGTTTAAAGGTGGTAAGTATTAGTGCCAAGTAAAGTGAAAAAAAAAGGGATCCAGGCATTGCTGTGTCTGTGTGCACATGTGTGTCCGTGTCCTGCTTTAAAAAGTGTGGTCAGTTGAGAGTGGGGTGTACAGCTCAGTGGCAGAGCGCACGCTTAGTATGCGTGAAGTCCTGGGTTCAACCTCCAGTACCTCCATTTAATAAAAAAGAAAGAAAGTGTGGTCAGTAGCAGCCTTACTGAAAAGTTGACATTTGAACAACTTTGCAAAGGAGGTAAAGGAGACAGTTATGCAACCTCTGGGGGAGAGCACTCCAGGCAGAATGAATGGCAGGTGCAAAAGCCTTAGGCAGGAGTGACTTGGCACATTCCAGAATTATTATGGAGGCCAGCGTGGCTGGTGCAAACTAAGGGAGTGGGTAGCGATTCATAGGGCCTTACCACGTAGGCTCTTGCAGGTCATTAGTAGAATTTGGGCTGTTATTTGGGTGAGGTAGGAGAATACTGGAAACTTTTGAACAAACGAATGACCTGTGTTTCAGTGTCACAGGATTACTCTGGCTGCCGCTGATTCGAGGGGACAAGGATAGAGGTGTGGCAACCTGTTAGGACAATATTGTGGTCATTCGTTTGATGATCACTTGGACATGATGGTGGTGATGGGGGCGGTCAGAAGGGACCTCAGTCTGGGGCTGTTTTGATGGTGGATTTGTTTTGATGGGATTTACTGACGTGTATGTGAGCGACAAGATGACTCCCAGGTTTGTGCTATGGCCGCCGGAAGAATGGAGTCACCCCTGACTGAGGTGGGAAGGCTGCCACAGCTTTAGAAAGGAGAAGGTTTTTTGGAAGATAGGGTAAGTTGAAGGTACGCGTTAGGCATTTAAGTAGGTCTGTTGAGTGGGCAGTTGGGTTTAAGGATCTGGGGAAAGATCTGGTTTGGAGACACACATCTGAGATTCCTAAGGATAGGGATGGATGAGGTTCCCAAGAGAAGGGGAAAGGTCAAGAGCAATCCAACAGAATGGGGCGAGGAGGAGGCGCGGGTGGAGGAGCCCACGGAGAACAGCCTGGGTGTCGGAAGGAAAACAAAGGGCATGAGGTTGCGAAAGCAAGTGATGTGCACGTTTCAGGAAGGAAAAAGCAATCGAATATGCCTGATGCTGCAGGTGACAGGTCAGGTAAGGTGAGAACCAAGAATTGTCCAATAGACTTGGAACGTGTCCTTGGTGAGCATGGTGAAAGCAGTTCTGCTGTGACCAACCGTGTTCTGAGAGTGGATTCATGAGAGTGGAAGAGAAATTGGAGACCAAGAGCATGGAAATTTTCTCCTTAGTTTTGCTGTGAAGGCGAGCAGAGAAATTGGTGTTAGCTGGCTGGGGGAATGAAGTCAAAGTGTTTTTCTTTCTTTAAAAAAAAAAAAAGATAGCATGTTTGTATGCTAATGGCAATGAACCGAAAGGAACAAACTGAAATCGAGCATCATTTCTGAGCAGGCATGAGAATGTAAGGAGCTGACACACAAGGACACTCAGTGTTAGTTAGAAGCATCTTTGGGTCATCCGCAGAAACGTGAGGGAATGCAGAGTCCATGGGTGCTGGTGGGCAGAAGGCTACAAGAGATCTTTTCCAATTGCCTGTGTTTTCTCGGTGAAAAAGGAAGGTATGAATTGTCCATGTGAGAGTGAATAGGGAAATGCTCCATGCTGCCTAGGAGATTTGTGGGCAGCATGAAATCTTCAGATGCATTAGTCAATCTTGAGATTAAAATGAGACCCATCTTCTTACTGCAGTTTTATCTAGCCGTATTCAGCAGTGTGGTTGCAGGTATGGAGCTGGTTGGTGGAGACATGGATTAAAGCAGGGGTAGGGTTTTCCAGGGCAGGTATGATGAAATGATCATAGGTTGCAAGAGGAATTGAGGATTTATGCAAGAGGAGAGATTAAAACATATTGGAATGAAACAATATAATTCTAGCGTAAGTCTGGGAAAATATTTTAGGAAGTCGCTGAAAACTTTTTTGTTAATTTTTGTCATAAAACAATTACAGTTATTAATTGTGGTTAAATAATTACATCACATTCATTTATAGTTCTTAGAGGCAAAGACAGGGTTTTTATTAAACCCTGTGATCCCGTTTCTAATTTTCTCCTCTACCCTGCCTGCCACCCAACCATGCAAAATGTTTATATTTCTGTTTGCTCATTTACCACTCATTAAACTTGTATTGATTAAATGCCTCTGATGGTCAGCTAGTGTCGTGTAGTTGATCTTTTAACACATCTATGAATTTTATAGTTCCTGTGATAAGAGATAAGTAACAAGGCAAATGATTGAAATGCACATACCACATGGCTACGTGTGAACTTGGACTACTCTCATGATCTTCAAGGTCGTCTGTAAATTGAGAGAGATGATATGAAGTTTTCTGAAGTCTGTTCCTGCATATAGAAACTCTACATCTTTCTCCCCCAATTTTTTTAATTGTGGGAAAGTACACAAGCATAAAATTGATCATCTTAACCATTTTTGACTGTACAGTTCAGTGTGCTACCATCAGCACCAGCCAATTCCAGAACTCTTTTCATCTTGTAAATCTGCAACTCTGTACTCATTAGCCACTTGATCTTTTAAACACTCCACCTTTTAACCGTGTACATGTGGATCTCTTTTTACTAGATTTTGGGTGCCTTAAGGGCAAAATTGCCTTTTGTTCATAACTGTATATTATAAAGAATTTATGTACTGTAAATAATTAATAAATGATAAATATTTACTAATTAAATAGCAACATTAGCATTAAACATAGAGCTTAGAGAAGTTGACATCACTTTTGTTTTCTATCTTACATATTTTTAAAGTTTGCCTCTTTTTAAATTAAAGTACAGTCAATTACAATGTGTCAATTTCTGGTGTACAGCACCATGTCCCAGTCATGCATATACATATTTTCATTTTCATATTTTTTCCATTAAAGGTTATTACAAGATATTGAACATAATTCCCTGTGCTATACAAAAGAAACTTTAAAATCTGTTTTTATATATAGTAGCTAACATTTGTAAATCTCAAATTTTCAAATTTATCACTTCCCACCTGCCTTTCCCCAGTAACCATAAGATTGTTTACTAAGTCTATGAGTCTGTTTCTGTTTTGTAGATAAGTTCATAGTGTCCTTTTTTTTTTAGATTCCACATATGAGTGATAGATTTTTACAATGGAATACTACTCTGCCATAAAAAAGAATAAAATAATGCCATTTTCAGCAACATGGATGGACCTAGAGATCATCATTCTAAGTGAGTTAAGCCAGAAAAAGAAAGACAAATACCGTATGTTATCACTCATATGTGGAATCTAAAGTTAGCTTTATACCAGCTGTTCCCCCATACACAGATTTATCTAAAACAAATAGCTTCCGTTCATTCAAGAGAGCCCACTGAAGGCATCTTTGTTGTCATTTTTTTGTCACTTTCCTCTTTGGGAGGAAACAAATGTCTCTTTGGGGAAGACATTTGTTCCAACTGTTTCCCAGGTAAGTTGAGCCTGCATTCCAAAGGAGTTCGGGCACCATGGCCAGATCATTATGCAAATTAAATAAATACAAATACGAGCTCTTGAAGCAAAGACCAAGTCACATTTGGCTTTGAGCTTTGTATATAAGGGCATTCATAAAGTACAGTTTCTTGGTGATTTTGATATAAAAGATGTTTTAGTAGTTGTGCACACGTCTCACACTCTCCGAGTCTTCATTTGTCAGATTCTGCCTCCCAATCTCATTTCATCCTCATGTACATCTGTAAGTTAAAACTTCAGCAGTTATGTTGAAAATTATAAAGTATGCTAGAAATATAATACAGAATAACGGATTGATTTCTTAACTTGCTGTTTTGTTTTCACTTTCTAGCAGACAATACAGTTTAGCTGCAGTAATAAATTAGATCTGAAATTGTCAGGATGACTGGTCCAAGAGAGAATTCAACAGAGAAAACGATCTCAAGTAGGAAAATCCCTTCAAAGATAGTTGTCATTTCTCTGCCGAGTTTTATCTTTTTATTTTTTTACCTAATGTAATGCAGTACAATAACTAACTCTCCTAGTGTTTAGATATAACTTGGATTCTTATTAGTGAGGTAGAAATATAAAAGAAATTTAAATTCAGAAACCCTAAACTGTCACAAAAATATTTGTTAGATGGAAAACCTTCACTCTTATACTGTGTTTGGAATATATGTTAGAAGTTGTCACATTTAATCCACTAATTCTATTAAAAGGGGCATATAGTTGTAAACAAGTATTATCTCTTAACTCTGAGTTTATCCACCACAAAATGCCTTTTATCATTTCATTTGCCCCATAAGACATATGTGCTGTCATCTATTTTTAATGTTTTGCAGCATATTTATAGGGTGAAGTTATGCATTTAAATCTATGGTTGTGTGTTTGGAATCCATCTGTTAGAACTGTTTGGAAAATAGAAACTTCTTTTATTTATGCATTTCCTTATTTGGGGGGACTTAAATATTTAATATTATCCTTCCTAGTCCACAACTGAAAGAATAAGAAACATTATTGAAAATGACTTCTGTTGTATTCCCACAAGGGGATTCAAACTTTCTTGCCTCGTATTCTGTCATATTTCAGAATCATTGTGTTATAAAAATAAACGTTTGTGATTTACCAAGGCAGCAAAAAATGTATGTTTTTTAATTAATAGTAAGTTTTAAAATTGATGGTAAGTTAGTTGTTTTTAAAGTTCAGGCTATGTTAGAGGGAACGGTCATGACAGACTTGTCCTCAGATAGAGGAATGATAAGTCTACTTATTTGAAAATTCATTTAGCCAGTGAGAGAAGGTAAGGAGGGGGTGGAATCAAAAATCGGTACAGCAGAGTCCCTGATTTCAAGGAAGATGAACAAGAGCTGCAAAATACGCATAGTAATTCGTAAACAAGGGGTATGATGAGCCTCCAAAGAAGGGCGTAAGAATTTTGTGCAAATTGGTCACAACTTGTTTCAGTGTAATCAGTGAATTTATAGGTAATCACTCTAAGAAAATTATTCTACTTACCTCTCCTTGACTTTTACCCCTTTAGAAGTGGACCAGTACTATCGGATTTATTCTCTCTTCTCTCAGTTTTTCTTTTTTATTCTCTAGGAAATTTTATCTCTTTTTTTATGGAAGTATAGTCAGTTTATAATGTGTCAATTTCTGGTGTACAGCATCATGTTTTAGTCATACAATTACATTTATATATTTCTTTTCATATTCTTTTTCATTATAGGCCACTACATGATACTGAATATAGTTCTCTGTACGAAACAGTAGGACCTTGTTGTTTAACTGTTTTATACCTAGAAATTAGTATCTGCAAATCTTGAACTCCCAATTTATCCTTCCCCACCCCCTTTCCCCCCAGTAACCATAAGTTCATTTTCTATGTCTGTGAGTCTGTTTTTATTTTGTAAATAAGTTCATTTGTGTCCTTTTTTTAGATTCCACATATGAGGATATCATATGGTATTTTTCTTTCTCTTTCTGGCTTACTTCACTTAGAATGACATTCTCCAGGTCCATCCATGTTGCTGCAAATGGCATTATTTTATTCTCTTTTATGGCTGAGTAGTATTCCATTGTGTGTGTGTGTGTGTGTGTGTGTGTGTGTGTATGTATATATATATATATATATATGCATTTTTATACACACACACATCATCTTTATAGGGATGTCTTTCAATATTAAAATAAACACACTCCCTCTAGGACTGCATGTGCAAATATTTTATCAAACGTCCTGTAACAGGTTAGAAGTGAGTCAGGAGAGAGGGTCCTGGGACAGAAACTCTGGGTATGGCTTTCACTGCTGTACAGCCTCCAACAAAAGAGGGAAAGACAGACACAAAGACCACCACTGATTCAGAATCCATGTTGGCACTTGATTTTCAAACTCATATTTACATTTTTATAAGTGAAACCCATGTGGAGATGCTGTGTAGAAAGTGATGACAAAATACACCTGGGTCAGCGGATCCTTGGTGCACATCTTAAAGGAAAATCATATTTTCTTCAGTTCACCCAAGTCAAGAAGCTTATGTCCCAGAGGTTTTCATTTAATAGTCACTCCGTTTTCTACTTTGATAAGTATTTTTCCTGTATTTCTTCTGGATTTTCAAGCATTAGCAGAAAGGAAGATGAAGTATAGACATTCATTTTACTTGCTTCATACTGTAAAGAAGTCAAGTTATTTTTAAAAAGCAAATAACAGACAAATAACCCATTAAAGTCCTAAGAAAGAAATGGTTGGGTTTTAGTTTCCCCTGTAGACCTCAGAGAATTCTCTTTTTCAGTGGGCTTCATATCGGAATTTTGTTTTCCCAGGGATTTGATATATAAACTTGTTCTTTAGCTTTTTAAAAAAATTCCAAACAACAAAAAACAAACAAAAGCGAAGCAAGAAATGTACAGAAAATTAAAGGGAACTAACCAGGATCTGGTCTTTGTAGAATGAGTAGGAGCGTGACGGACTGACATCATTCCTGGTTCTTCCCCAGCAGTTGTTTGTATAAATAAATCCTTTGAGGTGAAGTATCTTGCTGTTTTACTTCATTAAAACCTATTTCATTATTTGCAAGTTTTTACTTTAAAAGCCTGCAGATCTGAAATGTGGGATCATGGCCCATCGTTTCTGTATGTTGTAGATTGAAATGCCAGCTCCTTAAAAGTATTTGGTGAATAATTCTAACAGAATCTGGACTAGAAGGGATATATCCTTCGTACTGAGTTTGTGGTTTAAAATTGCTAATGCGTATCATCAGAGATGGATGATCTGATATTAGACAGTACTGAATACCCAGCATCACCTGTGTAGAATTCTTTCAGAAACAGCTTATCCTAGGTCACTAGAATGTGGACCCCAGTAAAAAGTCTGTTTCTTTAAAAAAAAAATGGATTTTTCAGAATGCAACAAATAGTCCTTGATTGGATCCCTATCAGAACAAAGTGTAAAAGACGCTTTTGGGACAGGTGGGGCGATTTTAATATTGACTATATGTTATATACTGTTGAATTCATGCCAGTACTTTTAGGTGTGATAATGGAATTATGTTTATGTAGGGGTATATTCTTAATCTTAGAAGATACAGATTAATGTATATGAGGGAAGATTTTATGATGTTTACATGTGTTTTCACATTTCGGCAGAAAGAAAAAGCTATATGTATTAGGGTTCTCCAGAGAAACAGAGCTGATAGAATGTGTGTGTGTGTGTGTGTTTATAGAGAGAGTGATTAATTTTAAGGAACTGGCTTGTATAATTATGGAGACTGTCAGGTTCAAAACCTACAAGGTGAGCATCAGGCCAGAGACCCAGGGAGGGGGCGATGTTGTAATTCACGTCCACCGGCTGTCAGGCGGAGCCGAGGTCACAGTTTAAGTCTAGCGGCAGATGAAGTTCCCTCCTGCTCAAGGGAGGTCAGTCTTCTGTTGAATGAATGAGGCTCCCCCCACCCCATGATTCCCACAATTTTCCTTGTGATCTAGGCTTCCTGACACCTGTGGCATCTTGTACCCCCAAGCTAAAATGCCCCAGGCGTCTGTCTTTAAAATCAACCAAAGAAGTCATCGTCCTTCCCTAAGTCCCAACATGTCACCAAGAGTAATGTAAGAAGTGTGTGGCAGGAGGAAGAGAATTCTAATTCAATCCAGAAAAAGCCTCTATGTCTAAGTCTCTATTCTACCTCTTGCTTCTTTGGGCAGTTAACTTGATTTATGTCCCCTTTTGGGGGAAAATGTCGGTAAGACTGCCTAGGACGGTTGGCAGCAGCAGAATAACTGTTTGTGCAAACACGTCCTAAACTGTAAAGCGCTGTGAAAACGACAAGGCAGTGGTGTGGGGCATGTCGGTGGCCAGATGGCTCTCATGGACTTATTTCATTTTAAAATAGAATCAACTTTTGTCCCTTCATTAATCTGCTCTCAGCATCCCTTCCATGGCACTGTAGCCCCCACAAGTCTTTCTTTTCTGAGAACTCTGGGAGCAGCCGCTTACTTGGCTTCTAAAATGACAGAAGCTGGAATAGCCAGCACACAGACGGAATCTATAACTTCTATGAATTTTTATAAAATATCCATATTCCGGAGAGAACGTTCACCTGTTTTAATAGTTGTAACCCGTCTTTAATTTCACATCCCCAAATCGAGTTTGCGGCTTGCAAGCCCCAGCTTTTTCCCTGCTCCGAGGCAGACGTACCCACGTAGACCACAAAGTGCTGTTTTGCTCAGAGAAGAGCTCTTAGGTGCACAGTTTTAGATGAAGATTGTCCTAAATTTCCTCCAAACCATAGCCTCTTCTTCATGTTGGCGATTTTCAGAGGAGCCCTGAAAGTTGTAAATGGAACATATAACAAGTTTCTAACAGCATAAACAGAGATCTGAATCAGCTGCCTATTTCATTTTATGCAAAGAAACAACTGACCAGTAGAATGAATGTTTTTTACAGGTTGTTGTTATTCCAAACACCCTAAGCATTACATCCAGTATACATAAACTGTAACTTCGCAGTACTGGGGATTCGGGGTTTGGTTGTATCTATATTGTATTGACGTTCTGGCTGTGATACTGTCCTAGAGTTTTGCAGAATGTTACAACTGAGGGAAAGTGGATGAAGGGCTTTTGGAATCCTTTTTTCTGAAGTATAGTTGACTTAATATAATAAGAGTCTCAAGTGTATAGCATTGTGATTCAGTATTTTTACAGATTATACTCCATTAAAAGTTATTATAAGATAATGGGTATAATTCCTTGTGCTATGTAATATATCCTTGTTGCTTATCTATTTCATATATAGGCACACATGCTGTTTTAATTGGTCGGATCATTACTGAGCAGATTGAAGTCATAAAGACAATGAATTATTAAAAAACAATCCAGTTTTCTTAAAAACGAAGTCATTTAGTTTCAATGATTGTGTGATTCTGAAAGGTATAATGTCTTGGTGTGAAGAAAGAAAACAAATAAAAGATCCTAATTAGACAGTGTTCTCTTTTACTATTGAATATAATGGGACAAAATAAAATATTACTTGTTTTTGTTTTTTTCCAATCTCGGTTCTTTTATAGATCTTAAGGAGTACTGCTTTTTTTGGGTCAATTCCCAGAAATGCAGTAACATTTTAAGTGATGCTGTAGCACAGATAAGTAAGTTGACAGTAAAAAATATTACTTTTTTCGTTCTTCAGAATAATCTTTTAAAACGGTAGATGTTTGTTGTGATAATGATTTAAAGAGGATGTGAGTCCAGTAAGGTATTTTGTGACCTTCCTAAGCTCATCCTAGGTCTGCCTAGTCCTGTCTTGTGACCCAACTTCATTCTTTCCTCCCCACCCCACCCCACCCCAGGTCTCAGCTCATATTAAAGATCCCTATGTTTCAAGCAAAGTATTAACTTGAACAAACTTGTCCTATGTTTTCTGTGCTTGCTGTGTTTCTGGATGAAGTGGGTTGATTCAGAAGCATTTCTCGCTCCCGTCTGGCCCTGGCCCATGGGTCCTGAGTTGCGTGGAGATGAGCAGCTGGCACGGGAAGGCAGGACAGCATCAGTTGCCAGGGTTACAACCCCTTCAGGATGCATCTCCTGATGCCGCGTGCAAATGCCTTTGCCTGGGAACGCGGTGGAGTGAGGGTGAGTTAGCCGAGAGGACTGTTTATGTCCTTGTTGAGCTTAGGTTCAAATAGAAGAGGGCAGACATGTGTCAGACGAGTTCAGGGTAGTGCCAACACAAAGGTATAAGGAAGAGAGAGCGCATCCATCTTGGAGTGTGCAGGCGCTGGCCTTTGGGCGTGACCTTACAAAACGAGCGGGATTTCTGACGAGCAAAGATAGCAGGGTGGGGGGAGGGGTATAGGTCAGTGGCAAAGCACATGCTTAGCATGCACGAGGTCCTGGGTTCAATCCCCAGTACCTCCATTAAAATACATGTAAATAGAAAAACCTAATTACCTCCTCTCCCCCCAGACAAAAAAGATGGCAGGAAGAGGCATGCTGGATGGAGGGGGTGATGTGGGTAATGCTTCAGAGACTAAAAATACCAGACAGGTCTGTGCATTTAGTCCTTGGAGTAGAGGGTGCATACAGGAAATCAGCATGAGGATGGAGCCCCGCTGTGACAGCGTTCGGGTCGGGGCTGTGCTTTGGGACATTTTGGAGGGGACAGTGCTTACTTTTGTACTTAAAGGTACTTGTTAATTCATTCAGTTTTCTTACTTTTTCTACAGTTGTTTCTTAATATATCAATATTTTTAAAATACTGAGTTCCAGAAAAGATGATCTTACAATATATCTTCTTTTACTGCTCTTTTGGTTTTTGGGTTTTTAAAATTTTTTTAGCCGAAGTAGAGTCAGTTTACAATGTTGTGTCAATTTCTGGCTTACAGCATAATAGTTCAGTCACACATATACATACATATATTCGTTTTCATATTCTTTTTCACTATAGGTTGCTGTGAGATATTGATATATCTTATGTCAAAGAGAAACTTTCATTTTGTGGAATGTCTAAAACCAAGTAGGATTTAGTGATCCTTCCCCGTCTTCTTTCACAGTTTTCATTTTTTAATGAATAGATTTAACAAGATTTTTTAATATTTCATATTTTGTCAGTATTTAAATAATATGTGACTGCTGATTTCATTGTCATTTGATTAATGGTGTTACAAAGCAACCTATTTTTCTACCAGTGACGAACTCTGAAAGGAATTCTTGAACCAGGATGAAGGCACAGGCATCACAGTATTAGCTTAAAATTTAGATTATGCAGAGTTGGGGTACTTGCACTAAATTACAACAGAACACAGGAGAAAGGACTGTTTTGTGACCATTTAAACATGGTACTGTCAAAAATAACTATGTACAGGTTGTCTGTGTATGGAAAAAATGAAGTAGTTGTATGTGTAATAGAGCTGAAATCACCTGGAATTCATTAAAAATAAAGGCTGGACCTACCACGCAGGTCTTGTCCAAGTTTATGGCATCTTAATTGGAAATTAATACTGAATGCTGATTACGTCCCCAGTGCTGTGCCAGGCCTTTGGCTCAGTCCTCACAACCGTGACGCGAGTATTGTCCCCGTTTTCCGGGTGAGGAAACCAGGGCTCGGAGCTGCACATATTTAACTCATGATCCCACGTGGCTAGTGGGACACTGCAGTTTGAATTTAGCTCTGTTTGCCCAGAGAGCCATTTGGGGCTTGTAACCACCAGTAATTTCACCAGATCAGCTCTTGAAAGAGTGTATGGGCCAGACCCTAAATGGTTTAGGACCAACATAGAAACACTCATGGGGAACAGATTTCTCAGGGCAAAGAGCAATACCGACTGTGCTGATGAGAGAATAACTTAAAGTGTCAGCACTTTAGGTGAAAAGTGTGTGTGTGTGTGTGTGTGTGTGTGTGTGTGTTGTTATTGTTATTAGGGCATTTCTGATCAGTAATGGACTGGAGGAGGGAACACCCGCAGCCTTAGCATCCCTGGCAGAGTCAGTGTCTGGGAGTTCCTGGGCAGTTGCTCTCTCTAGATCTCCAAAATGTTCTCAGCTGGGTGTGATGAGACACCCTTCTATCCAGGGAATTCTGATACCAATTTTGGTCTGAGGATTTCCATAACAAAGTTAGTTCTTGCACATACCCACACGAGGAATTTGATCTTCTAAATAAACGGTTACAAATTGACTCAGCTTTTTCTGATACCTGTTTATATCTACTTGGGTCTTCTCCACAGCCCCTGTTCTGATATTATCCATATTGTATGTGAATAATGTGTATTATATGTAATATATTGTATTCGTTGGAAGAGGGTGTAAGTGTTTACTTATTACAATTCTGAGTTAAATAAACAACAGGAAAATGCTTGCCGTGACTTCGGATGTTCAAGGTCTTGTAACCGTGAAGGTAATCGTTAACCTTGATTTATATCATGCATTCTTTCAAAAGCTCTAAATCAATATATGTTTTAGTGTTCTGTACAGCGATTACTGAATATCGTCTCTGTATCTTACCTGTCACAGCCCTGGTGTCTAGAAGGCAGTGAGTGTACTTTGAATCACTTGTTTCGCAGAGTATATAAAATACGTTCTAAAACGTCATCTGTTGTATCCTAATTTTTATAGACTTTCGCCTATCATAGCAGGATTATGTTCCATTGCTCAGTGTCAGGCAGTAGCCCTGACTAAGCCAGAGACCTGTCAGAGCTACACTTGGGAGCTGGACAAGGACTCAGCTGTTTGGCTTTTTATTTTTTTTAAAGACCTTGTTAAAATTCTCTCTATTCTGATCCCTCACCCTCATGCAAACCACAGTCTAAGGGAAATCTCATACCCTGGCCGCCAACCTGGAATGGATCACTCTGGCCTGCTCCCATGATTGGACAGGGAGTGGGGGAACTAGTTTGTTTTTATATGTGAGTCCTTACTTTCCAACTTTATAAATCACGAAAGCAAAATGTCTAAAATTCTGGAATTTTCTATTTTAGAAATGTGTTGTGTATTATAATGAGGGCTTTAGCAATGTTAACGTGGCATTTTATGTCTGTCTTCTTAAAATATGGTTATATAAAGCAACAGATACTTAGTGGGCATTAGTATATGCCAGACAGCATTTCACTTATAAACCATGAGAGGTGCATCTAGAACCAGAGTAACAGATTTCTTTTCACAGAGAATATCAGGATGACAGCTGATTGCACATGAAGCACGGAGTTTACTCTTTCTATGCTATAAATGGCATCCAGAAATAGTGGTGACAGAGTGTAATAAAGACCAAAAGAAGAAAGACTTAGAAAACCAGGAAGGTCATAGGAAAGTAAAAGAAAGAAAATTAAGGCTACTCCAAATAAAGGAAAGAAATTACCTAGAAATAAATACTACAACGTAAAGCTGAGCATGGCAGTGCTACTGAGGGTCTGCTCAATGGTAAACTAATGTTTTGAAAAGATTTTTAAGAAATTAAGGAAAAAGTAACTAAATATCACTGATCATAGAGTTTAAAAGTCAGATAAGAAAAAGCAGGCAGAGCCGCTTCACGATATGTAAATACACAGGTGAGAATGGAATAAAAGGTAATACTTGTAGAAGAGAATTGGATTTCTTTGACTGATGTTCGGTGGCCTACTGAAATATTGACAGTCACAGGAAAAGAGAGAAATACTTTTCAAGCCCCAAAGCTGAGATCAACAACAATAATACATATGAAAACAATGTGCATAGCCATCCCCAAGACAGATTTTTATCTCCTAAAACATAAGCAAAGAGACATTTTTGGAAAATAGTACGTCAAAAGGCTAAATTCTCGATGTCATCCATAATTTTTTCCTTGTCGCAAACTAGTTTAGATGAGTAAAAACCTTCTTGAAATTGTTAGGAAAAAAAATTCTAAGCCATAATCTAGTTACAAGTTTATAATTAGCCAGGGGGGAAATAAAATGCTAAAATCAAAGAGAGCATGTTTTCTTGGCCTTTAAACAATGTTGACCATTCATTTTAATTAACAAATAGAATAAAGAGCATATGTCAGTCTAAAAAGCTGATGTGGTAACTTGTACCATCCTGCAGTAAAAATGCTAATTTCCTCGATACGGTTTGTAAGTGGGCAAGTCCTGAAGGCAGATTCATATACCAAATTGAATGAAAGGAAATAAATAATACAGAGATGATCAAAATCATTGTATTGCTCATTCTGATGGGTTATTGTAAATCCAAACATGAAAATATTTTGCAAAGTCAGAACGCAGAAGATGACCATCCCGTCTTGAAGTCAGTGAACCTCTGAGTTTTCAAAATACTGCATTTTGACCATGTAAGGGCGAGAAGTACCAGCAAGAATGATAAACTTGAACCTGTTAGAGACGTGTTTGAAATCTGGAACTGGTATTTACCGGATCGATATGCTCCAGGCTCATGCATGACGGTAGTTAAGCCATTACTTGCATTCAGAGGACATGGGTCATTTCAAGTATATGTACCTTCAAAACCAGGAAAATATGGAATAAACGTTTGTGTTATGTTTAAGTTCAAATGAAAAGTTTTAATGCAGTTGTTTTTCACTGGGCCCAGATGGTCGGTGGTGGTAACTCTTGGTTGTCTGTTGTGGCATATCAGATTACTTCAAAACTTCATGGCTTGAAACGACGTTTATTATCGTGTGTTTTCTGGAGATCAGGAATTTAAGAGCAACTTAGTGAGGTCCTTTGCTTTAGGGTCTGTTATAGGCTGAATTGTGTCCTGCCCAAAATTCATACGTGGAAATACTCATCTTCAGTGCCTCAGAATATTACCATATTTAGAGAGAAGGTTTTTAAAGAAGTAATTCAGTTACAGTGAAGCAAATGAGGATGAGTTCTAATCCAGTATGACTGATGTCTTTGGAAGGGGGGGAATTTGGACACAAATGTGGATGCAGAGGAAAGATCATGTGATGACAACAGAGAGAAGGTGGCCACCTACAAGCTGAGCAGAGAGGCCTCAGAAAACACCAGAGCTACTCACCCCTTGGTCCCATACTCCTAGCCTCCAGGATTGTGAGAAAGTGTGCTGTTGTTTAAGCCACACACTGAGTCTGTGGTGCTTTGTGATGGCAGCCCTAACTCACTAACACAGGGTTTCTTAGGCTGCAGCCACCCAAAGGCTTGGCTGGGGAAGGATCCATGTCTAAGCACACTGCCGGGGCGGTTGGCAGGATTCACTTCTTTGCAGGCTCTTCAGCTGGGTCCCCAGTTCCTCATAAGCTGTTGTTCTGAGGCCATGTGGGAATCTCCAAAGGGCAGCTTCCTTGCCACATGGTGGCCCACTTTATCAGAGCCAGCAAGCAAGAAAGGGAAAGACCCAGAGAGGAGCTGGGAGTCCGGAAATCCTAATCTTTTATAATCCAATCTCCAAAGTGACGTCTCATCACTTGTGCTGTATTCTGATGGTCGGAAGTGCCCTGTGTCTCTAGGTCCAGCCCAGCGCTCAAGGGGAGGGGATTATGCAGGGGCTGAACACCAGGAGACAGGGCTCACTGGGGGCATCTTAGAGGCGGCCTACCATACCTGGTTGTCTGAGGGTTTTAGAATCTTCATAAGTGTATATTTGCCATTAATTTTATTTGTATGATTAAAAAAAAACCAGACCATGGGTAGAGACCCATCACACAGTAATGACTATATGTAATTTATAAACCATCTATTCTTTATAGTGATTAGTGAGTCATTTTGATATTTTAAAAATTTGCTTTAGTTGGATTATATAACTTTCATGTACAAAAGTAGCAACCTGTGTATAGTTTTAACTTTTAACTTGTGTCTTCGAAAGGGGTTTAAGCATATTAGGGCCAGTAAATGCCAATAGGTATTGCATATGCCATATATTTAAAAAAATTTTTAATGAAATCTGTTAATGTATAGAAAGTGACCTACATTGCATATTCATCACCAGGGTTTAATAGTTATTGACTGTCATGTTTGTGTCACCTTTTTGTGAGCTGCAAGTATATTAAAAGTAAAATTATAGACATTATGGCTTTTCATCTATATTTTAGTGCTCAACTTTTTAAAAAAGCATGTTTTGCCACATAACAAGTATTGTAGTACTATGTAACAATTATTGCATAGATAGTTTATATTTAAAATTTCCTTGGATGTCTCAAAACTGCCTTTTTATAGCTGACTTATTCAGACCAGGATCCAGTCAAGAACCACTATTCCATTTGGTTTTTATGTCTTGTAAGTTTCTTTCTAGAGACCCCTCTTTTACCCTCATTTCTTTTTCTGTACATTGATTCGTCAAAGAACGGGACATATTTTATATCATGCTTTTCTCTTTTTCCCAAACATTCCTTCCTTTAGTGCTAAAGTTATTTATTCATATCAGAGCCTTGCACTGGAACCCTGCTATGTTAAGAAGAAAGCATAAAATAGTTAAAATAGAGCCGTGCACTCTGATTTATAGGCAGCACAGAGAGACCTGTCTCCCCAGGCCACCCCATCCCTACTCCTCGCCACCCTTCTGACTGAACGTCTGTGTTTGGCACAATTTGAAGCTCAGGATTTTAGATCATGGATGGTGGAGACTGAAAGACGGAGTAGGAAGAGAAGAAAGGAGCAGACAGAGTGAACAAGAGAGAAAGAGGAAGGCAGCGGGGCAGAATGCAACTCTCACAACTTTTTCTATGCTCCCGAGCAGCTGGCTGGTACTCAGGAGCCATGTGCTGAATGGGGGATGAAGCCAAGTTGACTGAGGGGCCACTTGTTGGCATTGATGCTACAAGCCAACCTCTTCCTGATTATTCCTGCTAGAATGACAGCTCCACGTGGGCAGTGCCTAGAACAATGCCTGGCACTTAAGCATGCTCAATTAATGTTGGCTCAATACGTATAGTTATAAATGAATTACAAAAGAACTAGTGTTTACAGAGTACCTATTTCATATCAGTTATGCTGCATGCTGTTCACAGAATTAATAAGATCCTCATGTATTACTTGATCCTTATGAGGTAGGTGTTATTGTTACCAACTTCCAAACAAAGAATTTGAGCTATGGGGAAATGTGAATTTGCCTTAAATTATTCAAACCAAGGTCCAGCAAATTCTCAAATACCCATGACTGGCTTTAGGGGGACAGGAGGTAGCCAGGTGAACTGGATTTTAATTTCAGCTTTTCTTCATGCTGTTTACAGACTGTTTGATTTTATGGAAATCATTTTGGTTTTTGGTTCTTCAGTCCCTTTGTGAAAAATGTAGGTAATTAAATCTGTCTTCAGGGGTCAGTTATGACAGTAAATTTGATATCAGGAAGCAAAAATGTTTTAGGAAAAAACTCAAGCTCTCCCCAAGATCCCAGTCACTCTATATTACGGTGTTTAACATGCGGTTGGCACTTTTAAATTTTTTGTCCGACATTAATAACTTCTGAATGACAGAGTGTATACATGTCATTTTGCACATGCTATTATGTTTTTTTGGGGCTGTGTAACCAAATCCATGATACACTTTTCCAGGAGTTACTATGTATAAAGGATATTGACAACACACACCCAAGGAACTGTGAAATATTTGATACTGGAACTTAGTTGACCAGAATAGTGAACTGAAGTGCAAATAATACTGCCCCTGGTTGTTTTATCATGTAGTTTTCTTTTACTGGTATTTGCCATAGTAGGATCTGAATTTTTAAAGTATAGTCATTTTATAGGAAAACTTTGATAGTTTAAGTTGGCAATTCCAAATCAGCCCACTCATTGTGTTCACGAAAGTGTTCTTCCAAAAATAAATGAGTAGGCTGGCATTGTGTTTTAAACATCACGCTAATTTTGGTTAATTATATAAATCTAAAAGCCATGGGCAAGGCAGCAATTCAGTCTTACTAGCTGATGATCAGTGAAATTGTAAGACAGCTTGCTGAATGATGTCCATCACGCTAATAACCTGAATGCATTGTGTCCAAAAGGACAGTGCCTGGCAGAGCATCAGATAGGAAGCCTTCCCAGTGCTTTAATAAGGGGCTTGTGAAAGCTTGCAAAAGAGGGTATGAAGTTAGAAACAGTAGTAACAGCTCTGATCGGAATTCAAAAACATTCGAGGAGGGAAAAAAATGGTCACCGTGCATAGCTAATAATTCTGTTAGATAATGGAAAGTTGGCTCGAGCAGCCTCGTGGGCCATCCCTGACTTGCTCCTTATCTCTCGGTTTTGTTTAAATAAAATGAGAGTGCTACATTATGTGGGGCTTTCATTTAAATGAGTTGAAATTAGCATTCTGCCACCAGCGAGCAGGAAATACAGATGCAGAATAAGAATGTGGTTGCGGGCAGGAGAGTTTGGAGCACTTGATTCTCTAACGACGTTCCCATTCAGAAAAGAATTATGACTCCCTTTGTACACGATTGTAAACCGATAATGGGCAGAAATGATGTTACGAGATTTTTGCTGCAACTGTGTTCAGTTGGTGGATTTAGGTTGATACCTGTAAAACAAGAGGATGAATTTATTAAAATTCTTTCATGGCAGGACACAGATTTCTTTAACCCCGTATTCCATCTCATCCCTGGAGAAGGCTGTATGCGCCGTTGAGAAAACATCCTTGTACTTGACTTGCAGAATTTCCTCATCTTAGGTGAATGACCTGTGGTCACCTCTCAGATTTATTCAGGAAGGAGGTCCTTCTCTCTCTCATCCAGATTTGTAGGAAGAGCCAAGAATGACTGTTCAGGCTACTTTATTTCACAAGATAATAGATTTGATTGAACTTTCCTTTTTTCCGTGACCATATATGGTCATGGTGAAGGTCCATATCATTATTTGTAGAAGTGAATCACAGAGAATTTTTATTCCTTTTTTTTTCAACATTTTTTATTGAGTTGTAGTCATTTTACAATGTTGTATGAAAGAGAATTTTTATTCCTGTAGAACCTAAACAGTTGATTCGTATAGTCAGATTGTTTTCTTTGGCTTTGTACAACCGGATTTTTACTGGCCTGTACATCTGTGAGCAGTCGAATGGAGGTACTCAAGAAGACAGACAGACTTAAAAGCCATTCACAGTAGTTGAGTTTTTTTCAAGTGATGCCTGGTTTGCTCCGTGACTATTATCAACTGTCTTTATAATGTTACACTATCTTAACAGTTGAGCATAGCCAGGAAAACTGTATTCCTGCTGCTTGTGGTCTTTTCATAGAGTTTGGACTCCAGGCAGAAATTTAAATGGCAGAATTATTTGGGCCACGCACCCAGGCTTGCCCTGCAGTGTCACTTTAGA
This sequence comes from Vicugna pacos, assembly GCF_048564905.1. Taxonomy (NCBI): domain Eukaryota; kingdom Metazoa; phylum Chordata; class Mammalia; order Artiodactyla; family Camelidae; genus Vicugna; species Vicugna pacos. The sequence continues at coordinate 16,217,589 of NC_132988.1, forward strand.
TAAAGCAAAAATTTCCCCATTCTCCCTGTTTGACCCATTGCTTCCCAGCATTCCTAGTCATATGTTAATTATAAAACAAATGGTGTATAAAATTTATTTTTAATCATTTTAAACAAATGTGGTAAAATCATTCTTTGAATAGAACTAGCATGTTAATGTGTTCCTCTAGAATAAATTCTGTGAAAGATACACGTGTTTTAGAGCACGCTGTATGTGTGAAATAGAGGGAGAGAAAGTGTACGAGAAAGCATCAGGCTCCTTGCGATGCGCTGCGTTTGACTGTGACTGAGGTTTGCATGACTGTGATACCCTGTCCTGTCTTCCCACGTGGGGCACGGCAAAGCAGCTGAAGGATGTGGCCACAGAGGGAGTTTTTAATTTCAGAAGATGAAGTGTGCTTCCTTGTCCTGCCTTCTCTCGACCAGGCTCGTTGCTTCTTTCATTGGCACCCCTAGAATCTGCACAACTTCAGCCTCATCCTTCGGGGGGTGGGGTGGGTTTTTCTTTGTCTTCCATGATCCAAGTTACAGTTTAGAATGACCTAGCATTGTTTTATGTTGTTCTTGTTTTAATTGAAGGATAGTCAGTTTGCAACGTTGTGTTAGTTTCTGGTGTCGAGCATAGTGATTCAGCTGTACCTGTATACACGCATTCATTCCATGAGAAAGGCTGCAACAAGGACAAAGCCACTTCCTTCTTGGAGCAGAAAACATCCTGAGCCCTGGTCTCGTCTAGTATCCTCAGTCACTTTTTCGCACTGAAATAAACACATGACAGTGCTGGAGTGGGACTCCCAGAGCTGCTGCAGCTCACATCAGGAGATCCGGGCTCTCCTGGGAATGAGCTCGATGTTGTACGATCCAGAGAGATGTCAAGAGAGCACTGGCTTGCAAGTCTTGCTAACCGGGGTTCAAGTCTGCCTCTCCTAGGTACCCGTTGTGTAACCACAGGGTAGTTACATTTCGCGTTTTCTGGGCCTGAGTTTTTCGTCTATAAAATGAGAACGGTTGTCTGTAGCAAGCAGACTTGTCTGTAGAATTAAATAGAAGAATGCACGGAAAGACTCTAGCCCCTCAGTGCGTTTACGTTCAGCACATGTTCATTTCCTTCCTCCTCCCCTTGAAGGTCAGGAGGTTTGGACAGTGGCCTGGGATTCTGCTGCTGTGAGCCAGTGTGCCATCTGATGGCAGAAGGCGCTCACTGGAGCACAGCATCAAATAAGGCTGGGCTCACAAGGTAGACAGTCGTGAATCTGTTCACCTTCGTTGCTGGTCAGAAGGCAGGAACAGGAAGATGCTTGACAGCAAGATGGACTAGCAGGAGCCCTTAGAGGCAATAACCTGAAAGTACTTATTCACTTACCTGATTGTTATGAAAAGGAACACACCTATTACTCTTCTAGGGAAAAGTAAAGGTCTCTGGGCAGTACTGGACTTTATTCTGCCACGACCTAGCTATGAAGATGTGTTCAGCATCCTTTGCTTCACTTATTCATGCTTTTATGTCAGCAAACATGCATTGATGTCAGCCTTTTGCTGGGGACCCAAAGACTGGAAAGTCAGACTGTCCTCTCATGGTGTCATCAGGCTCATGGACGTGTATATGCAGGGAAGAACCCAGACGACTAAGTGTCAGCAGAGATGTGTCCACACTGAACCCTCCTCAGTGCCCTGTCCCTTCCCTCTGACATTGTCTCGTCTTTTCTTCTGTTGTTGTCTCTCATGTGATAGAAGGTCAATAAAAACACTTCCTAACATGAATGTATTGGTATGGGAACACCTTGGAAGTAGTGATCGCTCATGTGGGTAGAGATGGACTGGTAACCGTCCTCACCCTCAGTTGTCTTGTATGTGACAGGAAGGGGTTCATGTGCTTTTGAATTTCTGTCATTCCTACTGTTGAAAATCGAATAATGATTTACCAGCAACTGATGTAATCAAATATGAATTAATGAACTAAGTTATTTGTTGCCCAAGCAGCAGTTATGAATTAACCAAGAACTGAATTACAAGTTGCTGTTTTTATTGTCATAGAGTGCATAATTTTTTAGCACTTTTCTTCTATGCTCTGTAAGTGGAGAGAAATTTTAAGTGCCTTCTGCCAGTTGCATTGCAAAAAGAGCCAGATAAGGAACTGAATGTCTGGCTAGATAGGCTGTTCAGCTGAAAAACAACGATCATCTGAGCTTGAGATTGTTAATACTTCTGAAATTTCTTGATAGTTCTTTGGGAAATCCTAAAATATAACAGTTGTCAGTAGAAATCACGATGGGGGAAGAACATAGGGAGTTCTTGGGGTCACGGTCACCCTTGTGTTTCCCTTATTGATGGATTCTTTACAAAAATATTCCTTGGCACAAAGGAAACACTATTTATTGATCCTAAGTGTTATAAACCTGGCATCATTTATTGAAAAGTTTAGTATTCTTTTGAAAAAGCTCATCAATTTTGTAATGTCCTTTCTGTAGAAATAAGACTGACTGGTGGTGCTTATATTCTTGTGATCCTTTCAGTTATGTGTAATGACTAGAACTGGCTTACCTAAACTGGCTCACTAAAACTGGCATATTCTTAAGTAAGGTCATTTTAAATTTTATTTGCTTTTCCTTCAGTTATCATCTTCCTTCACATGCTCTTCTCTTTAAGGTGATCCAGTTATTCTGACTGTTTTCCTTCTTTCATGCGCTGTGTGTTTGCATTTGTAGCACACAGAATATTTAAATAATTTTTTAGAGTTTTCTAGGTGTGATTTTTTTTTCTCAGCTCTGTTTCCTTCCTTGCCCTTCTAACATCATCTCACACTTTCTTAGCTGTTTTCTGTTCCTTACATTCCCCACAGAGTCCTGCAGCCCTCAGCCTTCCAGACCATCCTCTTGGCTTCTCTCCTCATTGTAAATTCCACTCTTCTGTTACTGTCATCTTTCACTCATGCCCATCTTGTGTTCCTGCCTTGCTATTCGGTCTTTTCACCTACTCCAGTCTTTCCTTGACTGTTTTTCTTATTGAGGTACAGTTTATAATGTTGTATAAACGTCTGGTGTACAGCATAATGTTTTAATCATACATGTGCGTCCATATATTCCTTTTCACATTCTTTTTCATTATAGGTCACGACAAGATAATGAATATAGTTTTCTATGCTATATAGTATAAATTTGTTTATCTGTTTTATATGTAGTAGTTAGTACCTGCAGATCTCTTTAACTCCCAGTTTATCTCTTCCCACCCCCTTCTCCCTGCCTGGTAACCGTAAGTTTGTTTTCTGTGTCTATGAGTCCGTTTCTGTTTTGTAAGTACGTTCGTTTGTATCCTTTCCTTGACTTTTATTTTCCTTCTCTCATCACCACTCTTGGAACTCTTTAGATTATTTTTGCCAAATGAGTTTCGGGCAATTCCTGGTATTTCTGTTCCTTTGGTTATGTACACCCACACCCACCTACTTGTCCGCGTGCGTGCGCATGCACACGCACATACACACTGTTTAATTTGGGGCTTTCTGCTTTGTTTCCTTGCTCCTTCCCAGCAGGAACTTTGTCACCATCCTCCCTGTATTCTGTGAACCTGCTCAGTGCATGTTTGTTGAAGGGATAGCCTATTTGACTTTTCTACTTTTATCCCGACTGCACATACTTTTATACTGTAATATATGTTAGGCTTGCCTGCAGTATTTATCATGAACACTTTTTCTCCTAACATTCCTGTTATATAAAGTGGTTCTATTTTTAATTGTTGTCTGAGCCGACCATGTAGTAAACAAATAATCGAAGAGAGATACTCAGATAAGTTAGTGAAAATGTACAGGTGTTAAAATCTTACCTGTACTTCCAGGCCCACCTCACGTTATTATTTTACTGCCTCTAAAATGAACTAATCTTGTTCTGTTTTGTTTCTATGACACCATTTCTATAAATGTTATAACACAAATAAATATTACATATGATCATCTTTACATATATTTGTGCTTCTCTATTGGTTCCCTGAAAGGATGGGAATCATCTTCCCATCTCCCAAAACATGTAGCACGATGCCCTGCACAGCAGAGATTCTTGCTGAGTATTTGTGGGACTGAATTGAGCAGTATAAAGAGCACAGAAGATGAAAATTCAGAGTGTTGACACTGAACCAGGTCTCTTCATAAGGCATAAGGCAGTGGAGTCTAGGGCATAGTTGGAACTTAAATTGAGAAAGCGCAAAGTATAGGAAATATCTGCAAAAACATTGATTTTTGAAGCTTAAAAGTACATGAGGATTTGAATGTTTTACAGTTGAATTTTCTTAATCATGAAGGAGAAAATGTAAATAAAAACATTCATTAATGACTGAAAGTATGTAAATGTACATAAAGTGTTCCGTTTTTATATTAGGAAAGAACATAGAATCATAATTTATAGAATCATAGAATGTACTCAGCTGTGCTTGAATTAATTGGAACTTTTGTTTCAATTAAATATAGTTAACTGTAGTTCAGCAATTATCCCTGCGCTTTCATATAACCAGGGCCACTGGTTTTATAGAAGAAAACTAAAATGCTTTCTCTCATCTTTCACCCACCCTTTTCCCCAATAGGGTTCACTAACCAGCATCATGGTCTGTCTCCTCTCCTTTGGGGATTGTTATTAAACAACAGGGTAAAATTAAAAAACAGGGAACGTCAAAGCCATGACAGCTTGAATTTAGAGAGCAGGGGAGCAGGAGAGAATGAAGTATCAGCGGGAGGCGAAGGGATGCCAGAGGCGGAGGGGAGTGCTCAAGGAAGTGGCTCCCACAGGTGCCTGCAGCTCTGGCCCTAGGACCCCAGGAGGCCTGGGACTTAGTTTCTTTTTCTGCTCGATGCTTTCCCCAACTAGCCTTCACCCCATCTGTCAGACACATTTCAGTAATCAAAAATTAGCATAAAAGGGGAAGTAATGCATATGAGTCTGTTTCCCTTCTCTTGATACGTGTTTACCAGAGAAAATACCATGCACATGCATCTGCTCTAAAACAATTAATTCTGTTTCGTGATACACTGGGCCGGAAAGCCCTGTCCTATTCTTATCATTTCTAAGTACACTGGGTTTTTCTTTACTATAATTGGCATTCTTTTTGGTCCTGCTCCTAACTTTCTTTCCATGTTAACCCTTCCAGGTGAACGGGTAACTGTATTTATGAGCTGAAAAATTGTAGGACAAGTCACTTTCATTTCTCCAGGGAAGGAGGCTCATGTTCATTCTTACAAGAGTTAGCAAAAAGGGCACTTCGGGAAAATTGTGAGGATACACTATGCTTTAAAATTTCTTTGAACAGTTATTGAAAACTAGGTTTATTCTCCCATAGGAGCTCAGTGAAATTCTGTTAAAGGATACATTTAGCTACTGATGCTAAAAGATACACTTTTCCTGATGTAAACAGATGATTTGAAGGTGAGAATAAGATCTTTTTGTCAGTTTGAAGCTAAAATTACTACTTTACAAAATGTGGTAGGGAATGGAGGCAATCCTTGACTTGATTCAAGTTAAATTGTTGGTTCATCCTACATCCTAAAGGGTAAGGTGTATATAAAGCTGTCGACATGTCCATTGCTTTCTTATAAATACTCTGAACCCCTCTGGTTGATACTCGTAGCTGGAAGGCTTAGGGCCTGGCCTTGCTCATACTTTATTTTTAAATTGTTAGTCGTGAATTTTTAGACTGTGGTCTTTCCTCTTCCCGTTAAGTCTTGGATAAAATGCATGGTCTTCGAGTTACAGCACCTCCACTAACATAAGAAAAGGAATTAGAGATTGTGTTCATTTAGTGTTCTGTTCTCCACCAAGTTTTGGTCTAATGTACTCACTTTTGTTTTGCTACTAATGATTTTTGAAACTTTTCCACCAGCATAATAGGGTAAAATTTAGCTATTTTATAAGCCAAGAAGCCAGTCTTGACTTTTTTTCCCTTCGCCCATACTTGGGTTGAAAATTCAAGATTGATTTCAAAGCCAAAATGTTAAAAAAAAAATGAGTAGTTTTCATTTTAAAGAATACATATTTTTGTCTCTCTACATAGTAGTCTGAAATACAGTATTCTGCATGTGTTATCTATGGGTGAATATGTGCATTTTAAGTTTAAAAATTCAATGTAGTTCTCAACGGATAAAATTTCTTAGGGATATATTTCCTGACAAGGTCATAAGAAAAATTGTGCTTTCTTGAATGGTGTAGTATCTGGGATGTGGTATGGGAGAAGAACCAGGTATTATCCAAAACTTTTTATTTATATATATATATATATATGTGTGTGTGTGTGTGTGTATGTATATGTATGTGTGTATATATATAGTTATATAGTTATATTTATGGTCATGAGTTCATTCTTAGTCTTCCCAGATTCTCAGTTGTAATCAGACCAGGGTCCTCTGAAAATTTTACACGTCGTTTAGCAAATCTGAATGCAGTCTTCAACTTACAAAATAAGTTGCATCTCAAACCTTGGTTCTGTAAGTCCTTTGAAGCGTGTCCTTAAAGATAGTTCCTTAACTAAATAATGTTATTCATAGTGTACAGTTCCATCTTGGGCTGCTAGGAATCTGTTTTCACTTCCTCCTAGAAAATAGACTTTGGCTCCCAGGAAGGAAATTCATACCATGACGGAGGCTGTGGACTTTTATGAAGCAGGTCCCGCAGGTGTAGAGCTGCTTCCTGTCTTCCCAAGTCTTGACCTTTGCCGTTGGCTCCGGGTGCTGATCACAAGTGTAGCCGCTGCCACGGAGCTCGCAGGATTTCTGGCACGCGTGCTGGGTGGGGCAGGGAGTGGGCGCCCCCTTCCTGGGGCGTGGATTATTTTAAATTGGGGTACCATTTGTAAAACTTTTATTTCCTGTTATTCACTTGAACTTTACGGCATAAATAAAGGAATACCTACAGTTTTGATGTAGATTAATTCTTGGGGATTTAGACAGTTTATTATAATATTGAAAATTATGGGGTATTTTATATACCTGTGAGGCTGCCCCATAGCCATGAGAATTCCAGGACATCCTATTTTCTATACAGTGATGATTCATAGAGTTTTAATAGTCTTTAAATGTTTTCTCTGGGTATTCATTATCTTGCTTAATATTACAAAGTAACCAACTAGAATTCTTTTAGAACTGAAATTTAAGCTTTTATTTATGAAAACATTCCACTTTGTAGGATTTTGTGCTATTTATCAAAAAGTAAAGTGATACTAATCTTTAACTTGCTCCTCTAGATCTAATTCCCCTAAAATGTTTGATATTTAAAGAGTAATACAAAAATATTACTTACAAATATTTTCATTCCTTTTATAAATTGAGTGCTTGCTTCTAAAAGAGCCAGTGAAACAAATCTATTAAATAGTATTATTAAGTCACTAAACACAGAGTAAATTTTGATCAGTCTTAATATTGCTTAAAATAATGTACAAAGGTAAGTCGTTATTTTAATGAGTGAAAAAACAACTGTCAGTATTCTTGAAACTGCTTATAAGAGAAATTTATCACTGGGTAATGTTATTAGTGCTATAACTTAGCAGTAAAAACATTTCCTAGTGTAAAAGAAAAATAGTAAACCTGTTGCCTTCCCTTACACCTCTGTGAAGTATTACCCCAGTTTCTCTTGAACAAATAACAGGAAATCGTGGTTCCCTTCTGGATGATTGACGTTTGTTTCTCAGGAATAGTCTGTGACTCATTGTGGGAACGGGAGAGTGCCCACACTTGTCTATTTTATCCCGTTCTAATTGCTAAACAAATGCCCTTGTGTAACTGCTCGTCCCTTATCTCGTTTTGGATAAGGTCTGCTGTTATTACTGTAATGCCATGATTTGTTTAATTGTTATACTAGGTCTTCAACTTTATGCAGTTATGACTAATAAGACTAAACTCTTCTCTCTTTGGAGTCTCATTACTATATTCTGGATCAACTTCAAGAGCTATAGAATGCACATCGTAAGACCCACTACAACAGAATAGTGTGTATTTAAAATACACTCCAGAAACCCACAGTTAAATATATCCAAGTTAATCAGAGCCTGCAATTGCTAATTTGTATGCAGAATTCCAGTAGTTAATAGGAAATCAACAAAATAGCACATCATTCCAGGGGTGCCCCCGCCCTACATGTGCTCCCCCTGCCCCACACCAGGAAATGTTCTTGGGTTGAACATATTAAGGCTCTCATAAAATGTCTATGGTAAGGACTCCAAGGTTCTGAGTGAGGTGGAAATCTTCCATTGAGTTCACTGTAGTCTGTGTATTTTAGAATGATTTTGAAACTTGTTTTAAGAAAAGAAGAGGTTTATGAATAATAAGTATTACTATGAAATTTCACAAACCAAATTATCCCATATTTATTACGATCACATTTTATATTATTCACACATAATGTGTTTATTTAAATAAGCCTATGTTGAAATGTATTTCCCCATTTCAGGAGGGGTAAATGGAATTAGAAATTTGTTCAGAGTTGCTTGATATCCATTGAGTCTTGGAAAGTCTAGATTTTCTTCCTATTAGTTATATGAATGGCACATGGTAATATTAATTTATTAGTTACATAAATTCTTATAAAATTTCATAATTAATATTTATAAAATATTGTTTTTCATATGGTTTATAATATAAAGTTGGCTTTATTTTATAGCAAATTTAATTCCTCATAAACTCCTATTTGCTTCTATAATTTAAATTTTGGAAATAAAATTGAACAGAACTTTTTTTAATTTTTTAATCTTAGACCTCAACAAATTATATTCTTATTCTGCAAACATACAGTTGAAAATTCTTTCTTCTATCCTCACAAATCCTTTTTCCTACTTTTAACTTCTTACTCTTATCCCTTATAATAATCTTTCCATGTAGTGTGGCTATAATTATCTCAATTAGTAAATAGTCTTCTCTGCCCAGAAGATAAACAATGAACTTGGATGCATACTTGAGAATTGCTTTCCCTTCTATCTCAAATTGGTATCTACCATTATTACCTGTTTCTTCCTTGGAAATACATGTCATTTTTAGGTAACTTTCCTGACCAAACGAGTGTATATCCACCTTTCCAGGACTCCAATAAATTATTTACCATTTGTCTCTTTGAACACTATCTGTTCTCAACAGCAGTTCCCTTAAAACACTTAGCATATTAGGAAAGCTTATGCTGCTTCTGGTTACCTGGTTTTTTAAAAGGTGTGCTTTTCTCTACTGCCTATGGATCCTTCTGGCCTGTCTTTTGTTGCCTGTGATGTGGTCTGGGTTGAACATGCCCATCGGCCAGGGCAGGCAGGGCTCCAGCAGGCCAGGACAAGCTGGGGTGAGGCAGACTTCGGCACCTCACAGTTTATCTGCCCCAACATTGTTATATTTCTGCCCCTGAACTTGACCTGGTCAAGGCCAGCCACCTCATCTCCTGCTCTGGAGCTCAACCCTGTGACCACTGTGCAGATGGCTGTGATTCTGTTGACTGGTTTCCAATGGCCTCCCTTACCCGTAAGCTTTCCTTGTCACCACTCTGGGCGTCTCTGTGCCCACTGGCTCCGGCAGGCGTGCTTCTTCTGGGTGCGCCTTGTCAGCCTCCCTTTCTTCTCTTCATGCTTCCCCAGGACTTTCTTGTCCCAGCCCTGTGTCCCTCCTCAGGTGTCCACACTGGCTTCTGAAAGTTGCCTCCTATCCTTGTGACCCACCCCGCTGGGATCCCAGCACAAAGTCCCCAGAGCCAACTCCCTCTTTTCTGGGTCTTTAAAAATGATGTAATCAGTTTGGATATATTTTACTAAATTAAGGGAGGAAGAAAGGCCAAGATGCCATCTTGATTCCTAAACATTATTTTACTGTATTAAAAGGAATTGTGGAGGGGAGGGTATAGCTCAGTGGTAGAGCACCTGCTTAGCATGCATGAGGTCCTGGGTTCAATCCCCAGTACCTCCACTAAAAAAAAAAAAAAATTATGTTAGTCACCATATTCTTTAAACCATGTAGAATTTGCCCAGATATAAATACATATGTGTATACACATCTGTATTATGTTCCCTTTATTTGAAAATCTTTTATATTTTCTCTCTACCAAAGAGGACACATAGTATATACACTGTTTCAGACACTAGAAAAGAGAATATTGATATAGGTTTTAAATTTTCAGTTGCAAGCAGGTGTTGATAGAGCGTATATGCAGTGTCCTTGAAATCAAGTTGGGCATCTGGGAGTCCTAGTTCTGTGGCACTGAGATGAAACACAGCAGATTTAGTAAATCTTCCTTTAGGTATTTCCAAATAATAAAACAGAAAGAGGAAGGCGAGGATCCCTCCTATCGCTGGTGGTGGTATCAGGTGGCCGTCCCTCTGTTTCTCCTCTGGCAGCGGTGGTGGCAGGAGGACATTTTTGAAGCAAGAAGGATCTAAGTGACCTCTACACTGCTTCTTGCCTTGTTGCTGTTTAACCTGTAGGAACGCCCTTCCTCGACTTCACCATCTTTCATCACTATAGGCACTCTGAAAAAAAATTTTTTTCACAAACTTCAGTGAAACTGCTTCTGACCACTAAACAATGTCACATATGCTTTGATATCTATGCCATTTGCCTTGTTTTAAAAATGTTTTTCATCTTTCCTCAGATCTGTTCCAAAGGCAAAAGCCTAACTTAATTTTTTTAAACTTTAGAGAAACGCTTCTGTAATTGCTTTTAAGAATGTCAGGAAAATGATAAAAGTTATTTTGGTGCATTTAGCAGTTGCCTTTCATGAGTACGGCTTTCTGCAACATTGGAAGGTAATTAAAAATCCAATATTAACATCAGTTGTAAAAGTATGAGTACCTTTTATTTGAAGGGCTACCACACCTCAGTGAAAGCAAGAAAAGATTGGCATATTTACTTGAACAAATTCCAAGGGCATTTTCACACCCCCCCACACACACACTCAGGATTAAACGGTGAAAGTATATATTTAAGTCCTGGTTCAGTACTCTTGGGAGCACGTTCTTTAATCTCATGACTCTCATCTCATTTATAAGAGATAGGAGTTACATTGCATTAACTGAATCTAGACCTTTCGTTTCGGTTTTTCATGCTTTGAGGAAGGGCTGTTTTAAGCAGGCTTGAGAGATTTTCGTAAGAGTGGGGAAAATAATTTAAAATTGTTCCCAAAGTTAATCGATATATTAATATTCCTTTACTTTCCAGTAGGGATGTGTCTGCAAGCCTGGCTTCACCACCCCCCTCTCAGCCTGAGAACATGATTTCCAAACATCAGGGATTTTAGTGTATTCTGTTAGCTGATATGTATCAAGGACTTACAACAATGCCTGGTATATGCTAGGTCCTTGGTAATGCTATTGAGTAAATGAAAAGAGGGACAAAAACCTGCTTACTGCTCATAGCACACGACCTATCTGCTTGGAGGGAGATTTGGGCCTCATTCTCCCTCTTCCTTAGCAACAGAGAGATGGTGAGGAAGGAGGTATAAGTGAACTAGCTAAAGAAAAGGTGACTCCACTACTGGCAAATATCTAAATGGTCTTGATTTCAAGTTAAATTAAATATTAGAACACTTTTTTAAGGGGCATTAATATTCTTTTTTTTTTTCATTCCAAATTTTTTAAAATGGGAGTACAGTCAGTTACAGTGTGTCAATTTCTGGTGCACAGCACAATGTCCCAATCATACATACACATGCATGTATTTGTTTTCATATTCTTTTTCATTCAAGGTTATTATAAGATATTGAATATAGTTCCCTGTGCTATAGGGACGAAACTTGTTTTTATCTATTTTTATATATAGTGGTTAACATTTGCAAATCTCAAACTCCCAAATTTATCCCTTCCCACCCCCTGTTCCCCTGGTAACCATAAGATTGTTTACTATGTCTGCAAGTCTGTTTCTGTTTTGTAGATGAGTTCATTAATGTCCTCTTTTTTTTCCCCCCCATATTTCACATATAAGTGCTATCATACAGTATTTTTCTTCCTCTTTCTGGCTTACTTCACTTAGAATGATGATCTCTAGGTCCATCCATGTTGCTGCAAATGGCTTTATTGTGTTGTATATACTCAATGGAATACTACTCATCCATAAAAAAGAATAAAATAATGCCATTTGCAGAAATACTGAAACACTTTCAATGTCTGCTCTGCAAGGACCAGATAGGCCCATACCTCTGATACTAGTGGTAGCTTTTCTCTTGAAGCAGAAATATGTATGAAAGCAGGGTTGGGGCAGAAGAAAGTGGGACAGAGATGGGAAGAGAAGGATGAAGAAGCAGAGTATTTGGTAGATTTTTTTTCTTGATTTTTTTCCTTAAGAGTAAAGTGGGGGATGCTCCTAGAGAATGTCATTCTAAGTGAAGTAAGCCAGAAAGAGAAAGAAAAATACCATATGAGATTGCTCATATGTGGAATCTAAAGACTCATGGACAGAGAATACAGACTTGTGGTTACCAGGGGGGTAGAGGGTGGGAAGGGATAGACTGGGATTTCAAAATTGTAGAATAGATAAACAAGATTACACTGTATAGCACAGGGAAATATACACAAAACGTTATGATAAATCACAGAGAAAAAAATGTGACAATGAGTGTGTATATGTCCATGAATGACTGAAAAATTGTGCTGAACACTGGAATTTGACACAACATTGTAAAATGACTGTAAATCAATAAAAAATGTTAAAAAAGAGTAAATTGGGGTGCAGGATACTTAGAAAAGATGATAGCTAATTAAATAAATACATTCCGCATTTTTGTGGACCTTCGTGTTGGCCGCACGGAGCTGCAGTGAGTCGGCGTGTGCGTGCGCGCGCTCTTAGCTAGCCAAAGACCAGCCCTTCTGCAGCCTTGGGCTTCCAGTCTTTTCAGAGGGAGGAAATCAAAGAAGCAGCCCCAGACTTCGAGCTCTAAGAAAGGGAAAGACCCAGGGAAAGTACCCAGGGTTCTGTCATTGCTCTGTTTACGCTGAGTCAGGTGATGAGCAGATAGTTCTGTTTATTTAATTTTTGTTTTTATTTATTTTATAAACGTAGAGTAAACGATGGATGGACCTGGAGATTTTCATTCTAAGTGGAATGAACCAGAAAGAGAAAGAAAAATATTACATGGTATCACTTACATGTGGAACCTAAAAGAAAAAAGAAGACAGACGAACTTATTTGCAAAACAGAAACGGACTCTCTGGCAGAGAACAGAGAACAAATTTGTGGTTAGCTGAGGGAAGAGTGGTGGGAGGGAACAAATGAGGAGTCAGAGATTTGCAGATGCTAACTGATAATATATAGAATAGATAAACAGGTTCATACTGTACAGCGCAGGGAACTATATTCGATATCTTGTAGTAGCTTAAGGTGAAAAAGAATATGGAAACGAATATGTGTACGTTCATTCACACCAGAAATTGACACCACATTGTAAACTGACTATACTTCAATTAAAAAAATATATATATATATATATACACAAAAGAATTTTTTTAACTAGCATTTCAGGTAAAAGCAGAAGTACTGAAATTCATCAGAAAAAATAAACAAAGTATACAACAACAGTTTCTAAAGTAATAGCCGGAATCACCAGAGAATGTGGTAGTGGAAGGGACTGGCACAGTGTTGGGGGTGGGATAAGCAGTGTTGAACTTCACCCCGTCCTTCCTTGTGTCACCTTGGAGGCCTGAGACCGTCATCCTTAGCAGGTGCTGTTGCCCACGTGACAGTAGATGATCGTCTTACTGACTTAGAGGTGCTGTGCTGTGGTAGACAGGTGAAGCCAGTGGCCAGACGTGTGTCAGATGGAACCATAAGAAATTCCTGATTCTGCAGGTCAAAAACAGTCGGAAAGCATCGTCTTCATATGGCCTAATCCTGCAAAGTGTGCTTAAGTGGGAGAGGTTTACAAGGCAGCTCTGTAGGGAACTTCAAGGTGAGCATAGACAGCTCCTGATGGAACAGTGCGGCGTTGATTCCTCCATCCTGAGAGGACGGGGGAGGGGTTGGAAAGGCGCCTCTGAGCTACTTTGCAGACTCAGTTATCCAGACCCACTGCCTAGTGGCCTCGGGTTGCTCCTACATGAAGCCTCTGCCTCTTTTTTTCTCCCGAGGGAATTCTTAATGAAAATTACCTGCAGAGCAGAAGAACGCTGCAGAAGATTCTGGCATGTTCGAGTGTCCGTGTGTGATTCTCTTTAGGTATATGGGCACACACACACCTTCTTTTCAGAGCTTACCAGTGGGGCCGGTCATCAGCCTGCGTAGCACTTTGCCACACTGACAAAACTGTTCTTCGTGGTGACGCCTTCCGACAGGACCCAGATGCAGGTCACACCGCCTTTAAGCAGAGTAAGGTCAGGGTTACTCTTCCTGTGTGTGGTTATACTGTAGGCTCCTGTGGAGAAAGCCCTCATAACTAGAAAAATTTCTTAGTGTTTTGAAAAGGGCCACTATTTTTTTTCACCTGTGATAAGCTAATGTGTGAATGGGAAAGATTTATTTTGATAGATGCCTTATAACTTTACTGAAAAACAGTATTAAGCGGACCAGAAAATAGTGATGTTTCACAATTATAGAATTAACCCTAAGAAAATACGTTTATTATTTGGGATTTTTTTCCAGTTTTTTTCCCCTAACTCTCAAGTGATACCTCATTGATTATTCAGAAACTGAGATGTTAGAAAGGGAATTCATTTGATCCAATTAATCTAAGCATTCCTTGCAACTTTTGATGCCTTGTTAAGTTGCTGATTTTAATATTTGGAGGAGTGGTAACTGCTCAGAATCAAACACTGAGTAGGTTGAAGTAAACGGGGCGTGGTGTCATGTTTACTGTCCCCAAGAGTGCTAGGACATTGTCATTAATGTCATTGATTTATAGATTTTGGAGTGAGCATCTCTAAACCTATCACCTGTAAATTCTTGAAATAACGAAGGCTGTCCCTTTACCCCATGTGGAAAAACTTAGAATAAGGCAGGTAGAAGGTGGCAGTTGAAAAGCCTCTGTGATCTTACGTATGAGCAGCAGTAGTAGCTGAATTGAGCTGGCAAACCAGAGGGCAGTAACGGGGGCACTGAAAATTATTATTTCTAGACTGCACGAAAAACAACTCTGGGAAAAAGCTGTTTGGAGTTTTGACTCATTAATTAAATGTATAGAGAGAAGCTGTATTCTGTTGCTCAGAAAGGCCATGATGAAGCATGTGTTACATCAACTTCTTGAAAATGGGATAAGCTAAAAACACACTGAAATCAGTAATTTCTAAATAACTTGGGTTCAAGATCCACAGCTTGGCAGCACCCACGAGTGCTCAGTGCTCATGCCATCGGTCTCAGCATCAAAGTCTGCATCTTAGCACAAGGATAGTTAATGTTCAGGGGGAACATAAAATCATGTTGAATATTTATAGTATGTGTCAAAAGCAAAGTCACTGTAATTAAAAACACTCAAGCAAGCATTTTGTGGTAATCTCCTTAAAACCTCCTTTAATACAACTCAAGCAGGTATTTAGACGTAATCTCCTTAAAACATACTTTATAAAGTACTGACCCACAGATGATGTGATAAGTCCACGATTCCATCCCAGGGGATGCTAAGTAACTAACTTACAATGTGTATAAATAGACTCACACATGCCAGTAATCGCAGGGGCAAAATAAAACATGGAGGCTTTTTTTTTTTTTCAAGCACATACATTTGGTCATTGTATTAGCAACCACTGACCAGCATGTATGTGCTCAGTGCATGTTTCTGAAGATGATTTGATGTTAGATCTGTTTAGAGGCTGCATAGGCTCAAATTACCAGGTATTGTTTTATGACAAAGACAACTTGCGTGAATATGGAAATTTCTTAATAGAGAAGATGAGGAGTGCCTTTCACTTTAATGTGGCTTATATATGCCATCTTACATATGCAGGAAAGACAGCCATCACTGAGGTCGGCGGTGTCAATGATGACCGTGTCCCAGTGGTCAACCTTAAGTCTCAGCCTCTTGGTGGCATTTGACCCTGCTGGTCTCCCGTTCCTGATCTCTTCTCTTTGATTGCAAGACTCTGCGTTGTCTTGCCTTCCTGCCTCTTTGGTCTTTCTTCTTTGATTTTTCTTCCTCTTTGGTTTGCTAGCAAGTTCTTTCCCTGCCTGACCAGAAATGCTAGTTTCCTGTAGACTGCCACCTATGACTTTCTTTTCTCTTCATTTTACCTTTCGCTCGGGTGAGCTCATCCACGGTTCCATGAATAAAATCTAGAATCCTTGCTCCCTGAGAGCAACCTGCCTTTTAAGTAGGTTTCAGCCTTTCTCTTGTTGAGCATGTTTTCCCTGCTTGCCCTTCTCAGTGGTCCTTAGTTTCCTCCCAGGTCATCAGACCTTTCTGCTGTCATTGTCTACTCTGTACATGTTAAAAACTGTAACCGATCACTTTGTGTCCTCTAATGTGGTAGATCTGTGTACCCATCTCTCTTCATTTTCCGTGTCATGTTTTCAGTTGTCAACCAGATGTTTCAATTCATTGTCTGAGGATCATCTCTAACCACTTAGTTTTGCCCTTTTCTGCACTTTTAGGATGCAGCTTGTCAAGTTCTGGACCCCAGTGTGTTTGTCCTGGTCTGGGCTGCTTTCTTTTCCAGCTCATTTTCACACTGCCCCATTCCTCCCTGAAGCTGTCCGTCATCCCGGCAGCAAGTTATTGGGCTCTTGCTGAATTCTGACTTATTTTTAAGCCATGGATGACTCCTGCCACACAGTGACTTGAATATTTATCGGTCTCCAGGTCTTACCTCCCCTACTCAGCTAAACTCAGTGAAAGTACAAGTGATTTGCCGTCTTTGTGTCCTCAGAAGGACTTCCACATACCCGTGTTTTGTAAAAATCATTTGATTAAAATGATTCATTAGCAGTACAGCGGCCAGTAATTACATCTGACAGTTTTCTTTGTTTTTTTAGAAAATACATTTTAATCTAGATTTAAGTATTTTTGCCTGTTTTCCAAAAAAATAGATTTTGCATATTTTGATCAAATATGTATTTGCCTAACCATAGTTTAAGGAGAAAAAGTTACTTGAATGCCCTTCTAGAATATATCCTTATTTTTAAAATGAAATTTTATACACACTAGGGTGGGCGTCAGTTTCTTGTGATCCAAAATATTCCTACCTTTTTTTTTTCCCTTTAATATCTGTCAGGATACTTTCCTGCTGTGCTGAAGCTGTGCTCTCTAGATTATAATTTTAATTCCTTTATGGGAAAATTGCATTCACTTAAATGAAATTCAGAGTAGAGAAAATACATCTCATTAAACAGAGCCACTCTAAGAAATATTACTAATCGTATAAACTTGTGAAAACAAACAAAAAAGTAAATTGGAAAAGACTAACCAGCCATCATTGTGCTTTAAATTTTATCTTCCAAGGTAGTTATGTCCCTGAATTTTCTGTGTCGGGTAACTTTGTCTGTAACTTTATTCATACATCTGAGATTGTAAGCTGTGTACCAATTATTTAATTCCTGTCTGTGGTGCATTATGAACTGTGATTTAAGAGGATGAATCTTATTTAGTGGTAAATTATCCTCCAAAACATTAATGATTCACTTATCATCAAAGATAATCCCATAAAAGAAAATGTTCCACAAGAATCACTCCCAAATAGTCCCCCTAAATAATGGGAAAACTAACATGAGATCCCTCAGGTTAAATATTGTGACTCAGGATGGATGCTTATCAAAACAAAAGGAAACAGCAAAAAGGTTTTTGGGTTTTTTTATTTTGTGTATTTTACGTGTGGATGAAAACAAGGATTTTAGTAAACTAGTCCTTAAAGTCATTGATTTGTTTTTGAAACATATCTTTTGTATGTCAAGTGCTCTCCAAATTCTTAACGTTTCTCAGTGTTCTTTATATGAAACAGTATATATTTGATAAACAATGATTTATCTTAATGATATAATGTGGCTGTTCCCAACCTGCACACTACAGACATCAGGGGAACCAGAGTTCTTACAAGAGACACCCAAACCCATTTGTACACGGAACACTGCCTGTGCAGTAAGCAAACACCACGGCTGCTGGTGTACCACTCTCTTATACTATATTGTTAAAAACCTTTTTTTCTGCTGCTAACCTATGTTTATACATGCTTATATAAATTTAAAGCAGTACAGAAAAATGTAATACAGAAAAGTAGAATTATCTATAGTTCCACTCCTATGGCAGTCACTGTTAAGAACTGTAGATCCCAAAACAGAAACAGACTCAGACATAGTAAACAATCTTATCGTTACCGGGGGAAAGGAGGTGGGAAGGGATAAATTTGGGAGTTTGAGATTTGCACATGTTAGCCACTATACATAAAAATGGATTAAAAAAACAAGTTTCTTCTGTATAGCACAGGGAACTAGATTCAATGTCTTGTAATAACATTGAATGAAAAAGAATATGAAAATGAATATATGCATGTATATGCATGACTGGGACATTGTGCTGTACAATCGTAACTGACTGTACTTCAGTTAAACAAAAGAATTGTAGATCCAGTAGTAATACTGATTATTAATAGCCAGGATTTAAATAGCACTGACTTTGTGTCAGACCCTGTGGTAAATGCTCTTAAATATACCAAGTAATTTAACCTGTAAGAACCCAATAAGATAGCACTACTGTAATCACTACTTAACAGGTGACAAAACTGGCCCAGAAAGGTTACATACTCCTGATATATATTGCTCCCAGTTTTTCCTATGCGTAGATTGTGACTTAATATTATTGCTATTCTACTATTTACAAAAAATAGGAACATAGCATACCAATACTGTTTTACCACTGTTGGGTCCACAACAGACCCCCCCCAGACTGCTCTTCCCTCCAATCTGTAAATACGGATAGCACCGCCATCCAGTTTCTCTGCGGGTCCTGTTGGTACTGTCTACTTTTTTAAAAAGGCCATTTCTCTCACTGTCTTTACAACTTTAAGCTTAATCCAAGCTATTATCATCTCCTGCCCGGATAATTGCAGGAGCCAACTTGGCTGGTCTCCCCAGTTCCAACATCACCCACTCCTGTAGTCCATTCTCCAGACAGCAGCCAAAGTAAGATTTTTAAATGTCACTCAGATCATGTTACCCTTCTGCTTAAATCATCTCAATATTCACATCACTCGTGACGGCACTTAAAATAGCATCCTTTGTCGTTACCATAGCCCTGCAGACCCACGTGGTCCCTCTCTGTCTTCTTCCTGGCCCTCACAGCCCACCACCCCTACCCCTTCCTCCTTTCAGCCACGTCGCCCTTGTTTCCGTCTCTGGAATGTGTCACGTTCATTCTTGTCTCAGGGACTTTGCACTTGCTCTTCCCTCTGCTCGGCATCCTCCCACGCCTGGCCGTCTCCCCCGAGCCGACTTCTCAGGCCACCTTTCTAAAGAATTCGAACCCTCCACCATTCCATTCAATCTCAAATCTCTGTCATTTTCTTCTTAGCATTCATCACTATCTGAATTTATTTCCCTCCTTCTGTATTGTCTTTCTCTCCTAATAAGGCAGAAACTCCCAGAGAATAGGAACTTTCTCTCTTATTTCAGCTGAGTGCCTAGAACAGTGGGGCCCATGGCAGGCTTCCAATGAACAGTTTAATTAATGAATGATTGCGACACATCAGCATGTTTGGCCATAAGACTATTTCCTGAGGTGTTGTTTATATATTCCTCCAAATTCTCTATGCGCTGGGTAACTGAATGAATGCTTGAATTGACTGCATGTGGGGAAAAAACCTTTTGAGTAGCTGGTGGTGATGGTAGAAGTGTGTATCCGATTAAGTGATAGTGCAGAAGGGAGGTTTGTTTCCTTCACATTGAATTGAGTTTAAGAAATAAGACAAGGTATTCTTTTCATCTGAAGAATTTCTGGCCACTGAATAGTGGATCAATCACTACTGCATTGTTATATAACTGTTAGGAAGGTGGGGAAAGACAGTTTTCCATATGGTAATTCCTGGAACAGCATGGCGCCTTATAGATTCTTAGCCAATTTCTCCAGTTATTTTTTGGTTGGTAAAAATCATGTTTTCTCACACAGCTTCTTACTGCTTCTCCCTAAGCATCCAGCTGTTTTGGGGGAAAAGAGCCCGGTACTTGTTTTTGATGATTGGTTAGTATATCCGCCTCCCAGTTGTCACCAAAATCAGCATGAACCTTTGATTAATTTCTTCAATCTCTTCAATGAATCGCTAGAACTATTATGTTTGGTGCTGAAAATAGTTACATCTTACTTGTGTTTCCCTGGGTTTACAAGTGGAAATACAATGTTCACTCATTTCTGCTTTATAGTATTTTACCATTTGTAGAAAATCCTATGAACTACCTTTATCTGTTGATTATCAACTTCTTTCTGTGAACAATGTGTCTTTGATTACCAAGACCAAAAATGACCAATTTGGGTAGTTTTTCCCAACTCGTCAATATTAAAATGTTTTTTAAGAGGTAGAATACCATTATAATGCGTACATTTATGCAGAAATTTTAAGCAAAATCAGCATAGAGACAATTATAGATGCGGGAAAGATTTTAAGTGCCATATGATTAGCTATTCTAGGAAAAGTAAGTTTTTACATGTAGATGTTTTTATGCTTGATCAGATCAAATAATGGCTATTTACTGTGTGTAATACATTGACTTTAACTTGAGCTTGAAATCCAATTTGACTGAAACTTTCAGTTTCAGAGATAACCACAAGATAGAGTCTCAATGGAGATTGGAGTTTTCCTGACCCGCCCACACTTTGTGGCCTGTCTTCTGTGTCAGTAGTGCATATGCTTGTGGAATAGCTCGCTGAGCTTTGAGGATAGTCTGTCTCCTTGGATGTGTTTTGTTTTGTTTTGTTTTCCCTCTGTGCAAAGCTAAATGAACCGTATGGGAATTGAACCTATAACTTTGGCCTCATTCACTTACCTCCTGTAAAATCGCCTTTTGGAAATTTACATTCTACTGTCATGAGATTAAGAGTGTGATTTCATTTACTCAATAAATAGTACCAACGCTGCACTAATGGCAGCAGAGAGCACAGAGAGGCAGAGGACAACAAGGTCCTTGCCCTCAGGGGATTAGGGTAAGTGCACAAGTCACGAATGTCAGGGCCACAGTGGTGACTGCTGAGGGAGGGGGGTTCGGGAAATGGGACAGTGAATCAGGACAACGGGACAGTGGGGCATCCTGCCTGGAGAATGTCAGGGGCCCTTGGAGGATGGACGGGTTTTGCAGAAGTTGGAGTGGGAGTCGGTGTACAGATGGCGGTACCCACAGCATCCCGATGGGGATGTAGGAGCCTGGCGAGCGCAAGCTTGGGAGGACCAGCGGGGGAAGGCAGAGGAGGAAGAGGGACTGAAGTGTTACCATTCACGGAGGCACCGGGTAGGGGTGAAGGTTTCTGAGCTGGAAAGTCATAGAACCAGAAATCTGTGACAGGAAACTTCATTTGTCAGCCACTGTAGAAGGAATTTGAGAGGGCAGGGTGGGGGGAGGTTGGGGAGGAACCCTGAGGAAGTGACAAGGGCTTGAACCAGTGTTCCCACCAGAGGAGTGAAGAGAAGCAATGGGAGAGGGTGCGAGGCTAAACGAGCAGGACTTGGAAACGGATTCGTTAAGGTTTGAACCTGGGCACCTAGCAGGTGGCGGTACCCTTCCAGAGGCCAGTGGCACAGAAAGGCAGGGAAGTTATGTGAAGGAGGTGACCATGTGAAATTGTAATGTGGGGAGAGGTTGGAGCTGGATGTACAGGTTCGGGAAGCCATTCCCCACAGGAGCTGTTTGGGCCGGGAAGGCGGAGATCATTCAGCGGTAGAGTGGAGAAGTGAGAGGAAAGATGGCCGAAGGTTGAACGCCAGAGATCTACATCGATGACCAGGAAAATGAGAAAGAACCCTGTTAGAGGGCTGCTGGGAGGCCTGCAGAGGCAAGCGTGTGCCTTCCTCATTGAGAGATGTTAGTGATCAACAAGGAAACATAACTCGGGTTTGCTTGAATCTTGTCATTAAGCAAAAGGACTTTTAATTTGAGTTTCACAATGCATCCTTTTTTAGGCTACACTTTCTCTTTGACTGCTCGTCATTTGATTTCACTCCATACTTTTCATGCTCAAGACATTTAAAAACAAAGAACGTCCCTTTCTGTAAGTCAGAGCTCAGAATTGATGACTACTGTGAAAATGCCAATTATCTGAGATCACTCATTTATGCCAGGTGTTACCTGGGTGCCTACGAGGTACTGGGTACCATTCCATACACTGGGGACATAGTGGAAAACCAAACACCAAAGAAAATCCCAGCCCCTGTGGAGTTGACCTTCTTGTGTGGATGAAGGAAACAATAAACGGACCAAACAGTAAACAGACCAAAGACGTAAAGAACAGACAACATGTGAGATAGTGATATACCCTAGGGAGAAAAATACAGCAGGAGGGGAAGGAGGTTGGGAAGAATGGATATTTTCAGTAGAATGGCCAGGGAAGGCCTGACTGAGGAAGTGGTATTTGGATACAGTCCTGAAGGGAGGTGAGGGAGGGGGCTACAGAGATATCAAGGTGAACTGGGGGCAGCACGTGCAAAGGCCCTGAGGTGGGAGCACACCTCGGATGTTTGAGGTCTAGCAAGGAGGCCAGTGTTGCTGAAGGCGCTCAGGCAAGGGAAAGAGGTTAGTGAAGTCTCAGGGGCCAAATCAGGGCTCTATGGTCAGAGGTTGACTTTGACTTTTCCTCTGAGAGTGAGGGAAATCCCTTGGATGGTTTTGAGCAAAGGACTGAATAAGGATCATTTTGGCTACCAGGGAAGGAAGAGGGCAGGGAGAAACAGGATGACCAGCCAACAGGCTTTTGCACATCCCTGGAAGAGGTGTTGATAGCTTGGACTGGTGTGGCACCGGAGGAGGTGTGGGAAGTGATTGGAGTTGGATGTCTTCTGAGGGTGAAGTAACTAGAATTTGACAGATGGGGAAAGAAAACAGAGAGAAAGAATAGTCAGGGGTGAGTCTAAGTTTCTGTACCGGTTGGCTCAGGCTCCCTAACAAAGTACCACAAATGGGCAGCTTACACAACAGGAGTGGGTTATTTCCTGGTTCTGTAGGCACTTCCAAGATGAACGTGTTGGCTGCGTCAGTTCCTGCTGAGGGCTGTGAGGGAGCGTCTGCTCCATCCCTCTCCCAGCTTCTGGCAGTGTGCTGGCCGTCTTTGGTGTTCCTTGGCCTGTGAAAGAATCATTTCCTTCATCTTCACAGGGCATTCCCCCTGTGTGTGTCTGTGTCCTCATTTCCTCATTTTAATAAGGACACCAGTCACATTGGATTAGGGGCCCACCTTCTCCAGAATGACCTCTCATCTTAACAAACCATCTCTGCTCTGACTGTGTACCCAAAAAAAGATCACACTCTGATGTCCTCGGGGCTAGGACTTCGGCATAGGAATTGGAGGAGGGCACAATTCAGCCCATAACTGATGCTGTTAACTGAGCCCAGAAAGTGAGTTTGGAGAAGAAGGGGAGACTTCCAAAGACGAAAGTTAAGAGACTCTTAAGTTTGGGGACCATGACCAAGGTTCACAAAAATGTTAACTACAAATCCCTCAGATGTTTGTGGTTGTGGAAAAGCAATTACATGTTAATGATGATTTTTAAGTTACATTCTAATTGTTTACAAAGTCATGGTATTTCCCTGTGAAGCATCGGAGAGTCGGACAGAGTATGGATTGAGTTTTTACTGGCTAATCTGCCGGAGAAGTTACTGGTGCTGAAATGGAATGTTTTGAATGCCATAAAGAAGTCAAAGGACACTAATAAAAATAATAAAGAGTGCTTTTCTCAGAAGGAGAAACAACTTTGGAGAACATTGTTTCAGTCCTTGATGTAAGAACTCATTTTCTAGAAAGTCAGGCGTGCTCCAGCGCTCTGAGCGGCTGAATAGTTTGTTCCGTCATCTGTTTTTTGGTGAGAGTGTAGTTAAAACATAGCAAATCATGTTTTTTAAAAAAATTACCAAGGCAATATTATCATGTTTTGGCTAATTTGAAAAACAGAGAAATCATCACCATGACATAACCCTTCCAGCCTTTTATGTGTTTTCTTTGAGTCTGTTTCCCATGTTCCTGCTGTTTCACGTGGAGACGAAAGCCTGGACAGCAAGGTGACGGCAGTGCCATACCCCGAATCCATCCACCCTGCACACGTCCAGCTCCCATTTCTCTGAGCCATTGCACATCCTGCTTCCTCTGCCCTCTTTCTTTGTCTGGCTACCATCTAGTTGTGCTGCAAAACTCAGCTCAGCTGTCACCTCTCTGACTTGTGTACCCCCACCCTCCGCAGTACGGAAGGCAGAGCCTACAGCATGCCGCCATATTACCCCACACCTAAGCACACACGGCTACAGTCCGTGTCTCCACCAACTTGGAGGACAGGGCCAGGGCTGTTTATATTCATTTCCTCAGTACCTTGCACAGGACCGGTGGGTGGATATTCAATAAATGCATGTGGATTAGGAATGAAAAAAAAATCAAATTTGTTGCCTGCTTGGTACCCACCTGTCACTGAGCTATGAGACCTTATTAGAATTTTAAACAGTGTTATTCAGATTGTGCCAGTCATGCATATATTCAGAAGAGTCTCCTTAAAAAGTGCGTCTACAGATTGTTGCTTAAAGGGTTAACTTTGTCCCTAAAAACTGAACTCCTCAGTTTCTTACCATGAAAGATACCTGAGATAGTTACCATAGATGGCTTGTTCTTCGTATTGACTGTGTCTCTTCAAATTAGTAAGTATTTGTAAGTAAATAAGTAAGTAAATGAAGTAATTTGAACATACCTATATAAGGTAATGTGGAAGAAATGCAGGAGCTGCGAGGGGTGAAATTATTGGCAGTAGAAGTAAGAATTATTTTTATTTTAATTAGTTGTTTTGGAGAGAGGAGACTTTTTTATCTGACATAATTGAGATATATAATCTGAGTCTGGGTGAAGAGAGTCAAGAAGTATTGTAATAACCCTCTGATGCCTAAAATACTTCCACGATGACTTGGCTCAAGATTTCTCTCCTCCCTGCTCACCTAGAATGCAAATAATGCTTTTCGGTAAATGTTAAATAGGAAAAGGTTTGCATGCGATTGTGTATGATTTCTTAGTACACAGAGAAGAGAGGCTTTGCTCTACAGAATTCTTGATACATCACTCCCCTCAGAGGGCTCTGCCTTCATTTTCTGAGTCACGTGGTATGTGACCCTACTGAGTTCATTTACAGAACCACGATTACTGAAAGACTTTCAGCTAAGCTGTATAGCATGTCAAATGTGCCATTACAGTGTAGTTATTTAAATCTCGATTTCTTTCCCCAGCTCTACCTTACGAAGTGTTTCTACTGGATCTTCAAGACCTTCCAAAATATGTTTGGTGTGTGGGGATGAGGCTTCAGGATGTCATTATGGGGTGGTAACCTGTGGCAGCTGCAAAGTCTTCTTCAAACGAGCAGTGGAAGGTAAATGTTCATGTGGGTGTTCCTTTTATGTATTTCTTTCCTAGTGTGTCCTTCACTTGCACAGTTGGCGCTATAGCATTACTGGGAAGTAATTTTTAAAAATGTTTTTGAATGTGATCTGTCAGTGATCAATAGTAATAATGCCTTGTCTGGAAACCATCTGGAGAGTTTCCACTAAGCAATATTGAACAGCCAGAATTTGAAATTGTCAATTGAGATCAGCCTGTCAAAAAAAGACTGGGCTTTTGTTGTTGTTGTTAGTTTGTCTCAGTTTATTTTTCACTGAGACTTAGAGAGATAATTCTGTGTCACCATAAATTTAATTCGCATGCTCTGAAAGAGCGTTTTTACTAGGCATGCACAGAATAGAGCGTGTCTGCCTTTTCTGTGTTTCTGTATAAATATATGGTGTTTGTGGCAAATTAAAACATTCCTATCAGGATCATGTCTGTAATTTAAGTTTGTTTCTGTACAGAATAATGTCATCTAACAGCTGCTTGAGATTCCAGGTCCCCATTTGAAATCCTACTGAAGATTTCCAAACCAGTACATTAAATGAGAAATTTGACTGAGATTCTTTAAGTGTATCTATTCTAGCTTTTGCTTCTGTCCAAGTAATTGTACTCTGTAAGGAGAAATGGTCTTTTAGTTTGTCTTTGCCTTCCTCCAACCTTACGTACAAGCAGTTAATTAACATCAGACTTAGGCCAGATGGTTTTATTAATGTTGACTGCTATGACTGGTCAAAGTGTAGAATTTTTTGCTATCAGTAGAAGTATTCTGTAATTGGCACTCATTCTCTCTAAGGAGTTCAGCATAAGATTCCTGCAGGTGTGTTTCTTAGGACATTTTTCTGAGAGATGAATTGGTACTTCAGAGGCTTAAGTATAAACGACTCAAATGTTTTGTCTTTGTTTTGCTGATGAAATGTCCTCAGTTCTGGGATGGAATAAAGCTGACCGAGTAGTTATTTCTGTGCTTCTGGGATTGATTCTGCATTATTTAATTGATGGTACATGATTTTATATTATTTACACTATTAATTATTTAATAGTTCCCAAGCCCAGCATTGAATTGCTAATAGTAGTTCTGCATTTCTTTCTTGGGATTTGGGCTCTTGGTTATAGGTGACAGAAAAGTCAACACAGACTGGCTTAAGCACCAGTGGAAATTCAGTGGCCCATATAACTGGAAAGTCCTAGTGTGGGCTTGGTTTCAGGCAAGCCATGGTCTTAAGCCAGGTCATTCGAACTCACTCTCATTCTCTCCATCACTTGACTTTGCTCTGGCTCTAGTCCTATGCAGGTTCCCTCATAGTGATGAGACAGCCACCAGGCTTCCATTAAAGAGGTTTTCAGTCCCCAGGGTTCCTTATGAAAGCCCCCAGTTGAATTTCCATAGACTGAACTTGACTCACGTGGCGCCCTCCCTACCAGTCACTGTGGCCGGGGAGAGCAGCCATCTGATAGGCTACTTCTGGCTGGAGTTGGCCAACCTGAACCACTTAGACCAATGGTGGGGACCAGCATTTCCCTGAGAAAAAGGTGGGTTCCAGAAGGCTGATTTCCAGAAAATGGGGGAAGAAATTTTGTGTATAGTACTGAAATCAATGTATTTAAGACTATTGTCCCCGCCACTCTCTTCTGTCTTTCCTTAACTGTATGACTGGCTCAGGAGAAGGTAAGGAGGTAGGATTTACCTCTGGCATCTTTCTAATGGCACTTTATACCTTCCAATACGAGGACTCCCCTCCTTGGCTTACTAATTGGTGAACAGAGGGATAAGTAAGAATAAAGCAGTGGGGAGAAGGGCACTTGGAGTGGGTGCCTCTTTGTAGCCCTGCCTGTGGGTCAGCCTTCGTATCAAAACCCACATTTTGGCTGCTTACAGAACCTGCCCTTCTCTGCTTCTGAAGCAAAAGAACTTTTTGGAGGTTTTTGCTTAGCTTTTGTTGTTTTAAGTAGTCTCTGGTCGTAGCTGAGGAAAGAATTGTTTTTGTAACTGAGTCACATATAAATACGGAAACGCCTAAGTATCTGCACATCTTTTTCTTTCATTGGAAAGCTGATCAGTGATGGATAATGAACCTTGACAGGTGCCATTTGAGACTTTTACAACTGTAGCTTATTCCTTGTGTGTGTGGGAATTAGAATTTTAACGCTCATCTGTGTGAAACAAAGCTATACGTTTAAAATATAAACTTCATGAGAGTAAATGACTTACTTGTTTTTGTTCTGTATTTGTATCTGCTTACTGTTTTATGGTGTGTGTGAGAGAGAGAGAACATGTGAGAAATAGGACTATCTTTGTATCAGAACTTTTTGATTTAATAAGAAATTATTTTTTTAATGTTTTGTGTAATTACAGGCACTAATTTCACAAAGTTTGGGTATATGCATGTTATTTTTATTCGTTTTTACAGGTAGACATTTGGGATCAGACCCAGTCAACTAATCAATTCAGAATCATTGGGCCAAACTTAGGCCCATATTAAAGTCTTATGATCCCAAACCTAGATCCAAACTGAGGCCTCATAACTCTAATAATCTCATAATCTGTTCTTTCCATTTTCCATCATTCCCGAGTTCATAAAAGTCCTTCTCTGTATGTCATTCTGTTGATGCCTGCTTGGTGATGATTAGGGAAGTGATGCAGACATTGAGAAGATGAAGTGTGGTCCCCGTAGTGTGTCTCTATGCATATGTGGCTGTGTGTGTGCATACATACACACAGGCAAACATGCATGTGTGGTTTTATATTTGAATACTTATTAAGGTTGTTTTCTGGCTTTGACCTCACACTCCTCCTCAGATTACAAAAGCAGAGACTTCTAAGCAGGTAGAGGTTGCTGACAGGAGGGGAGTTCGTTACAATCGGAAGGAACTAAAAACACCAGGGGCAGAACTGGACATGACCGCTAGAGAGAAGGCGGGAGAAACACGACCTAGCGCTGACTGTGTAGGGAGACCACTCGCCATTTGTTTTCAGTGTAAGTTACGTTCTCTGTGTTCTGTTTAATGGGATGTATATATGCGCTTATTTTTTCTTCTTAAACATTTAGTGTAGAAACACTTAGAAGCCTCATGCAGAAAATTTTTTTTTAACCATTAATATCAGTTAAGAGCCGTATTACTGTGCCTTAAATTGGAAGCTTATCATTTTATTTTTAAATTTGAATTGCTAATTTGCCTGGAAGGTTTGTCAGGACCTTTCTATCTTATGAAAAAGAATAAGCATACACACACACACACACACACACACACATTTTTTAAGCAGGGTTCTCCCTAGTGGTGGAAACTGGACTGACGTTAGGGTCCAGAAGACTTGGTTTTAACTTCCAGCTCTGCCACTCTCTAGGTATGAGATGACGGCAAGTTATTTAACCTACCTGGACCTCCTTTTCTTCATATGTAAGTGGAAAAGGTAGTATTGCCCAACCTATTGCTATGAAAATTTACATGAAAACACTGTTTTTGCAGATTTTATACATCATAAAATGGCATTAAAATACTAGATCTTGACTCTGCTCTAGGAACAGATGCTGAAGTTCTCTGGGCATATCCGTGCACAGAGACTGTGTAAATGACTCAGCAACGCTGCACTGTTAGATCTTTGTTTTTCCCGTAATACGTAATTTTGCCCATAGAACTGCCCTTCGAGGCTGTAAGATCCTCCTAGGCCAGCAGTTCTCACAAAGGATGTTGGGGCAGGGCAGGTGGGTGAAATGGAGTGTCTGTCGAAATTTTCTGGAGGGGGCTTTTCCACATTTTCCAACATGTGGACTGAACTACCAAGATTTACTCCTGTAACAAATCTCCATAACTGATGGGGACAGTCCCAGCTTGGGAGTTACACAGTAGAGAAAATACTGAGAGCCACGAACTGGACTTTTAGCTCCCCTGTTGGATGTCTTTAGGGCAGGACAGAGTCTTATCTCTGGAAACTGGCAACACCATAGATATTTAGTAGCTGCTACATAAATGAGTGTACATGTGAATGTACCTGTATGGCATAAGCTCATTTGAGGTTAAATGACTTCCCTCCGAGTCAGTAAATTAGCAGTGAAACTGGCCCAAGAATTTACGCAGGCATTTGGACTTCTATCTGCAACTTCTAATTCTAGTCTGAGTTCTTACTGTCTCAGTCTCTTTCCAACTGTAAATTGCTGTTAGTTTCATCTCCTGTGCATTTTACTTTGTGATCCCTCAATGAATAGAGCTGACTACACTCAGCATACTATTTTATAACCTAATTTCCTTTCTGGATACTCAGTATATAAGCAGTGTCTGGAAGACACAGCTACCACAAATCACGGAAGAGTTATAGCACTGTAAAAGAGGAAGAGAGTTCATTATTGTGTAAAGTCAACTAGATTTATAGTTTTGTAAGCAGACCTGTTAGGCTAAAGAGTCCAGATCTTGGTACGATCAGCCAAAATCATATGATGTCTTTTTCCACACTCAGACATTTCCCTTTAAGTACTTATAAATCTATTTCCTGAAATGAAATTGCTTTAAAAGATCTAATTGTAGATTAATTTCAGGAGTCCTCAAATACGCAGTTTTTAAGGTACCCAAGGCTGGAAACATGTACCTCATTCCTTTTACATGAACTTCACAGCATATAAGTAAGAAATCTTTCTTTTCTGGCAGGTTTTTTATTTTCTTTTTTAAATTGAAGTATAGTCAGTTTACAATATTGTATTAATTTCTGATGTACAGTGTAGTGTGACTCAGCTGTATCTATATATTCCTTTTCATATTCTTTTTCATTATAGGCTATTATAAGGTATTGAATATAGTTCCCTGTGCTACACAGTAGGTCCTTGTTTATCCATTTTATGTACAGTAGTTAGTATCTACAAATCCTGGACTCCCACTTTATCCCTCTACACCCCCCTTTCTCCCTCTGGTAACCAGAAGTAAGAAATCTTTAAACTCATAGATTGGTTATTCTGTGGGAGAAAATGTTCTTAAGGAAATGTAATGGTTGATTAATAGTTAATTTTCTTCGCCTTTCTAAAGTGAATGTGTAAGCCGAACAGGTGCAGATGAAAGCATGTCTCACCGTGGCGTGGACCCAAGTTATCCCCATCGATGCCGCGTGCACTCTTGAGCAGGGGTTCCCAGCCAGCAAGAGTGTGAGCAAGGATGAGGTCTGGGGGAGTGGGTGGCAGTGGTGCAATTGTGCCGCGGATAGAGAACTTGAGGGACACAAGCTAAAGCAGGATGATATTACATAACACTTGAAATATAGCTATCCCCTCATAGCTGGCAATCTAAAATTAAGGAAATGATAAAACAAGGAAATAACATATACTTATTAGATGTCTTCAGGTCACGACACGATTAAGCTCTCTCTGTTCCCGTGTGTCCAGTAGGAAGCTAGTTGGCATAAGAGGCTGTTGTCATTCCCGAAAAACTGCTGAGTCAGAGATAGGAAACCAAGGGCTGCTCTGGCTTACAGTTTGCTCACAAAACACTTTAAAGATTAAGGGTTTTTTATTTTTTTTCCTTTACCAGAAATTAGGGGCCAGGTAACCTGATTCTTTCTAACTCCTTAACTGTAAGAGCTTAAATAAATATCTACTCAGTAGATTGTATCTTTGATTTTTATGAATACCCTTTTCCTCCTTACATAAGCATGAGGCTCTAGTGTTAATTGTGAGTGTTTCCCCAGATATTTTGTAGCCCTTCAGTTGGTTACCATAGAAACACAAGAGCCATGACATTTAGGCCAACCTGGAAGGTCAGGGAAGCTTCTTAAAGAATTGATCCCGCAAAGTGAATCCTGAAAGATGAGAATTGGCAAAGCTCAGAGGGCACCAGAGGCAGTTGCCCCTGTGAGCACGTGAGGTGTGAGGTGATGGAAGGGGAGGCCAAAGACGCAGATTGGGTCCAGGTCCTGGACTCTACGGAGGGGTCTGAATTTATCCTTGGGCAAAACAGAGCCTCTGGATGTTTTCATACAGCAGAATGGTAAGCGCAGGTGTGCATTTACTATCTGGCTGAAGGGAGGTATGCTTATTGAAAGAGGGACAGTGGCTCTTGTAAATCACTTTGGTAAGAGATGACCGGAGACAGAGCTAGACCAGCAGTGTTAGGGAGCGAGAGAGGAGGGACAGCTGACAGGACTACCTGGGAGGTAACACCGCTGGCTCTAGGTGGGAGGTAAGGAAGCAAAGATCTAGGGTGATTCCCCAGGCGCGACTGCAGGTGCCCTTTGCTAAGACTGGGAACACTGGAGTGGGAGCAGCTTTGGGGGTGTGGGAGGCAAAGTTCATTTATTCAACAAAAGGTACTCAGTATCTGCTAAATGCTAGACACTGTTGTAGGCATACCTGGGGACTTCTTGGGTGAAGATCAGGTGAACACAGTAGACAAAGATCCTCACCATGTTGGAGCTTACATCCCAGTGAGGGGTGGTGGAGAGATGAACCACGATGCATGAGTTATTTGGGTAGCAGATGAAAAGCTGAGAGGCGCTATGGAAAAAAGCACTGCCAGGATAAAGGAGATTGGAATGAGATTCCACTTAGGAGAGTGAGTTTGAAATGTCTGTAGAACATTCACATGCGTCTAACCGGCAGTTAGATGTGTGATTCTGAAGCTTGGGAAACAGAGTAGGATTGAAAATAAAGGTTTTAGAATCATCATGCATGAAAGTTGCATGGATGCATTTGCCCAAGAAATGGGTATTTAGAGAAACAAAGAATAAGCAAAGGTTAGAACCTTAGAGAACATAAACCTAGGACATTGTTTTGTGTGTGTGTTTTATACACATGTGTGAATAATTTTTCTGTCTCCTCCAAACTGTACACAGAAGAGTCTTAGTTACTTGGTCTCTGAATCTTCCAGGTTTTAACTGAACTTCAGGAATTATCGTATCTTTGGAACTTTCAATTCCAGTTTTTGTTCTTTATTCATCCTTAAGCTTGATTCTTACTGAATCTTAGCCAGTCCAGAACCTACAACCAAACACAGGAGTGAGGAGATTTGATTTGCTAACTAGTGCAGAGATAATGCCA
Source organism: Vicugna pacos (assembly GCF_048564905.1). NCBI lineage: Eukaryota > Metazoa > Chordata > Mammalia > Artiodactyla > Camelidae > Vicugna > Vicugna pacos. The sequence goes on from NC_132988.1 coordinate 16,250,046, forward strand.
AACATGTAACAGGTGCTCGAGCCACATTTGGTGATTGTTTGATAACTATTTACGTATATGTATGGGATTCACCCTTCTTTCTGTCACTGTTTCTCCAAAGTCAAAAATATGTTGAAGTGACTTACTGGAAAATGATTCAAAGCAAGGACACATAGACCAAAAGCAAATTAGTATTATCCAAAGAGAGCTTCTCGTGGCTTAAGATGGTAAATGAAGGTGCACTTCAAGCAGCACATTTGAAAAGTATAAATGAGAAGCACAGTGATTAGTCTGCAGTTTTTCCCTGTGTTTGTGTTTCTGTTCATCTTGTGCCAGAATAGGATCCAAGGCAGCTCACAGCTTTCCATGAGTTAGAGAGAAATTTCTAAGGAGTGGAATGAAAAGCAGAACAAAGGGAAGATGAGCGTGAGAAAGAGAAAAATAGAGCCAGGAATGGGGATGGCGCAGAGCATAGATGCCCTTGGCCTTGGCAGAAACTAGCTACTTCCTGGGTTTTCTAAGCCCCCCGCCTCCCCTGCCACAGACAGTGGTGAGTCACCTGGCCTACGATGTTCTTAAAAACGAGTTTAGGGGGTTGCCTGTTTATAAGAAAACTTTCGTGAGCTGCTTTGGTTGTAATGTGCCTGTTCTTTTCATGTAAATTTTAACCTGAAATTTAAAAAGTAACTCTCCCATCGGTATGAAGGGAACATAGCTTGGTTTATGTTAGGGAGCAGGGCTAGAAACGTTCCTCACCGTGTCAACCACCTGCTCCTGGAATAATGGCTGTTATGTACAGAGCAGTTACTAGATGCCAGGCAGGCGCTGTGCCAGGTACCCCACGTTTTATCTCAATTTTTCCTCATAGCAGCTTTCTTAAATCTGAAAGTTTTTCGAGTTTTGAAAGGTAGTATCTTTAAATCCAAACTCTTCTAAGCAAGTGTTGTGACAAGGAAAACACTATTTTTTAACAAGGCTTAATGGTATGATCCTTCTGCTCTGAAAATTAATAGCAATAGCAGTAAACATTTCAGGACTTATTTTGTGCTCATCATGCAAAGGACTTTATTGTATATTATTATTTTAATCCTCCCAATAATCCTATGAAATAGGCACAGTTATTATCTATCCTTGTGTTAGCAGTCAGTCATCTGAGACATGTGCAAGGTGAGGGGGTCAGTCCCAGGTCCCCCAGATCGGACGAAGTGGCCGAGCTGGGATTTGAACCCAGGAAGCCCAGGCATTGTGACTGTGTACTTGGCTCATAAGCTATCCTGCCTCTCATGGAGTTACATCAGATCCCAACTATTTTTACCCACCAAAAAGTAGGGCAACATCTCTGGCTCTAAAACACTTAGGAAGAGCACATTATAATTTAACGGTTACCCCACTCTACTCTAAATAATTAACTCCTAGCCATTCCAGGTTGAAACTCTAATTTGAATTTCTCTTGCCCCTAATGGGAAAGAAATTGGGTAGTCTCCATTTTTTTTCTTAAGGAATGAACTCCTTATTTTATAAAAAAAAAAAAATTACCATTACCATCCTCAAGGAGCTCTTGAACATCTTGATATTAATCTAAAGCTTTATTTAAAGTTTTTGTCATCCCGTGTTTCATTTCCTGGATATGATAAAAATTAGATGTCACCCAGCAGGCTCAGAGCACCGGGGCGAGAACAGCCTTCCTCCTACGAAGCTGGAAGTTCCTAACTGTTCAGCTCTGCTGGCCGCTGGATGCCTGTGGGTCGGAAAATGGACCCGAGAGCGGCGGACACACGGCTTCTCTCACAGAACATCACTCATGGTGCCCCTAAGATTGTGCAGCTTACATGGTTCCGTCCCCTTGAGAATGATTTGACACCAAAAATGAAAACTGCTGAATTGACTACAGTCAATGCCAGACCAGAGCCCCGGAAGACGGGGAGGACGAGGAGGCGGTTAGGCATTGAAGTGGGTGCAGGCAGTGGAGGGATGGGAAGATGGGGGTTTGAACCAGAGTCTGCTCCCTGGAGGTTCAGTGAGGACCTGTCTGGTGCCCAGAGGTGGAGGTGGTGACTGAACAAAGACACCAGAGGCCAGACTCAGGCCCTCCTGTTGCAGTGAGAAATCTCAGCCCTTCTTAAACACAGCGAGTCTCTTACAAGTTCAAAATCAACACAGTGGCGCAGGCAGTGTTGTCCCTTGGTGTTTGTGCAGTGGCCGGTGGCAGGCGCCGCCTCGAGGAAGAGAAGATGACCAGGATGGGATTGTGGACGATGGAAAGTAAGAATGGCCTGACTTGGGTGCAGTTGAGCAGAAGGCCTGGTTTGAGGGGTGAGAAGGACCCAATGGCAGGACCCCGACAGTGGGTCAGTTCTGGGAAATGACAGAGATCTCTGACGGAGACTTGGGAAGAAAACACTTTGAGAACGGGGATGACGAGAGGAGTTTAAAACTGTGCAGGCTGTAGACATCAGTTCATCCAAATGGATAAAGAGTCTCTATGGAAGAGCGGACACAAAATTCTGAAAAAGTTCACTTTTTTTACTTGGAGATATTTTCTTTCATATTTTAAAATAAACTGCATGGTTAGCTATAAGACAGTTTGGTAGATCAGCTTAGTTTTAGGCAACAGATGTCAGAGGCTGCTTTGGCTGTTCGGTGCAGTACGTGGAAGTTGTGCAGTGACACTGAATGCATTGAATGCTGGTGCCCGCAGCACCAGTGGAGCAGGCCTGCAGGGTGTGGGCTGTAGAGGCCGTTGTGCCTTTGTTACTGTTCATATTAGAGGTTCTAAATAGTGATTTTTGCAGCTTATGACACTGTAGGAAGCCACAACACGAAGCCACTAATGATTGAAAAGACAGAAAAATTCTGTAGAAAAAAAAAAGCCAGTGTTTCAAGTCTCCAAAATTTTTGCTGTAATTTTTTTGCCCTTTAAAACCAGCCATATCCAGTGTAGTGATTTTGTTTTTCTCTTTTTACACTTATTCCTTGGTGTCTTTGTTCACAGCCCATCCTGAGCTCTTAGATTGGAAAGAGAGAGAGAGGCTAATAATTTCTCAAGAAATAAGCAGATGCCCGTAACACATGCACACACACGCGTGCAGAGCTCTGCACCACCTCACTCAGTCACCCAGTGACGACTCTTCTAGGGGAGACCTGGAATGTCAACAAGACGACTTCAGAACCACATGAAATTATCATACAAGCATCTGGGCACAGGCTCACATCCTCTCTCTGCCCCCCTCCACACTCCGCCCCCTCCAATATCACAGACCAAGTTCACATCTAGAGAAGAGCAGGCTGACACCAAGAAACTGCGGCACCGCTCAGTAGCAATGTAGATTGTTTCCACTTGCCCTCGGGCTCACCCTATTTGAAGCTCCTTAACATGCTAGTGCTTGGAATTTGTTGACTGTAACATTCCTTTTACAAAAGCATTACCTTCCTGCATGTGCTGTGTTGCCAATTTAACAGGGAACCTGATGTAGCAAAGAGTGATCCCCAAGGAAGGGTGAGGAAAGTCCTTTTTCCTTACAGTGTAAGACTAAGGGCGCCACCAAATCGCTGGCGTCTGATAACCTCATGCATCCTTACTAAAATGTTCTGTTTACTTTTCTAATGGTAAAAACACAAAATAAAGCCAATGAAATGCAACAGAAGATTAAGGAATACTCATCTAGAAAGGCATCGTAACTGTCAACTGGCACTGAAAAGTCACCGTAGCACATTAGCTGAGGAGAAGATGGGGTGAGGTTTGAAGGAAGTTTAATAGAAATTTGCACTTTTACACATAGCACCATAGATGTAGTACTGGCTTGTTAAATTATATTTCTTTTATGGAACCCAAACTGTATAATTTGAGGGAAAATGCAAATGCCTTCTCCTCCCTCATAGTCTCTTCATTTATTTTATTTTCTCCTTCGGTTCAGAGGAAGAACCAGGGCTTGAGTTTGGAGACTCACACCGCCCTCTTAGAAGCCATACTGACCACTTACATTTTTAGTGAAAGGCTTTTTGGATATTATCCAACAATTTAAACACTTACTGTGAGAGTTCTCCAGTAAGAAGCTGTGTAATGAAACATCACCCACACAGTTTCCAAAATCATTTCTACATAGAGGTGTAATGTGAAGAGAGAGAATCGGTTTGACAGCCTGGACTGCAGGCCAGGATGACACTGCCCACTCCGAGTCTTTGAGCAAATAATTGAACTTCTGTTTCCTCTTCTAGAAATAGAAGAAAATAAATCTTAAAAGTGTCTGCCCTACCCATCTCTCAGATTTAGGAGGATAAAAATTAGTACACGAATATTAAACTGCTTTAGAAACAGTAAAGGGTTGCTTTACAAACATTACATTTAAAAATGAATTTTCCCCTTCTCAGGAAGTAATTAAGTCAGTATGCCTTGGTTCTCAAGAAAATGTGGAATATTTAAATTCTAGCTAGGGGGAGGTGTGGGTATGGGGTACAGCTCAGTGGTAAAGCACATGCTTAACATGCACAAGGTCCTGGGTTCAATCCTCAATACCTCCACTAAAAAAAAATTTATAAAAAAATAAATTCTGGTTGCTTCCTGTACGTTAAGTATTTGATTTGAAAGAAAAAAAAACAGTAAAAATTGTAGGAAAGCATATCTTTAGGTAAGACTTTTAGAGTTTTGACCTCCTTGACATTGGTATAGGCATTATATTAGACTTATTGTTCATGAGCTTTGTACCCAGGGGCCATGGTGGGGAAACCTCTGTATTTAAGATCAGGATTTAAATCAAATCTGCCTCAATACAGAATCAGACAAAGAACAAAGGCAGTTTTCACTCTCTTTCTGCATCTTGTACAATTTGGGAGATCATGACTCCTTTTTACTTTCTTCTTCTTTTTTTTTAATTAACTGTATCAGAATTTCTGAAACACATTGCATTCTCCTCCCTCCCACTCATGTTGAGTGATTTAATTGGAAAACCAGTGCAGAATTAGTCTAGGTTGATGGTCTTTCATCTGGCCTGTGCATAGCATCTTCCCGGTTGAACTGGGCTCTGCGATTTGATATTGCTAGCATTACGTAAGTGCTGATTGTTTTATTTTTTCCTATCCAATATGAACTGAAGTTGCATTCAAAAAAGGATATGAATGGAGAGTGTTAGTAGCCATTAATTAGAAATCTTGAATAAAAGTCACTATTTTAAAAGGAGAATAGTGGAGAAATGGTAGAGAAATGTCATTATTAAATGATAGAATAAAAGATCTTTCAGACAACCTTTCCTTTCAATATTTAAAATGTAATCATATGAGTGATGTCATATGGTATTTTTCCTTCTCTTTCTGCCTTACTTCACTTAGAATGATGATCTCTTGGTCCATCCATGTTGCTGCAAGTGGCATTACTTTATTCTTTTTTATGGCTGAGTGGTATTCCATACTGTGAATTCATCTACAAAACAGAAACAGACTCATAGACTTAGTAAACAGTCTTGTGGTTACCAGGGAAAGGGGGTAGGAAGGGATAAATCTTGGGAGTTTGAGATTTACTAATGTTAACCATTATATATAAAAATAGATTTTAAAAAAAAGCTTCTGTGTAGCACAGGGAACTATATTCAATATCTCATAATAACCTTTAGTGCAAAAGAATATGAAAACGAATATATGTATGTATATGCATGACTGGGACATTGTGCTGTACACCAGAAATTGACACATTGTAACTGACTGTACTTCAATGAAGAAAGTGCAATCAAATGTGGCAGCAGAACATTTAGATTTAGATTGGTTTGAAGTGCTTTAAAGCCATCATCGGGGATACTTAAAACTCAAAATATTTATGGTTACAGCTCCCAAATATTGAAAGAGTTGACCTATGCCTAATTTAACTAACATCTCCCAGATCAGAGCTTTGATCATGACTAAGGTCAGATGTTACTGAAACATGAAGAATTAGGTCCAGAACTTGGAGAATCAAATCAGAAGCAGGTGCTGTGAAGGCAGTGGAGAGGCAAGGAACCAACAGGGCCAGAGCCAATATGGGACGAAGTGAACATGGAAAATGGGAAGGAAGATGTGCTACATGTATCCACAGTGTTGACCCAGACAGAAACCAGGCACGTTCCTTCAGTTCAGCCAGCGTCTCTTGGGTACTTACTAAGTCCTAGGCCCTGGGTATGCACAGCAGTCCATTCATATTAACAGAAAGGCATGGGGATTCCAGATACCACACTTTTAAAAAATTCTAGACAGTGTGCATTCTTTTTATCCTCTACTATATCTTGAAAATTACATATAAAGCAAAAATAATCATAATGCACTTTAGAGATTAACTTTGTCTTTTTCCATGAAGCAGCATAAATTGTGGAAAAAATCAAATAGAACCGGGAAAAGAGTTCCTCTTTTACAAAGTTTCTTGCTGTCGAATCCAGTTTACTAGGTAGACAGTTAGAGTTTTCAGGTACTGATAGCTTTTTGTTTTTTTAATAGACTGAGTAAGTTGTAATTTATAGTCATAACCCACAGGGTAGGGATGGGAACCAAAAAAAGACATGATTTTCGTAACAGAAATTAACCTCTATTGAGCCGTTAATGCATCCTTTGTAAAACAAACCAGAAAATTAAAACAGTTTTTAAACTATTTGAAAAATCAGGCAAATTGTCTTTCCTGTTGTGGCGGGAGAATGTCAGAAGTGTAACGTAGAAGAGTTTCTCTTCGTTTATGTAAGAAAGCAGAGTAGGCTATTTTATCTTTACTATAACTTACCATTACAGAAATACTAATTCTGCTTTTTTTTTCACTATCCAATATGACCTGAAATTACAATTTAAAAAGGATAGTCACCTAAAGAATATTAGTAGAGATAAAAATCACTGTTTTCAAAAGAGAATAGATGGGGAAATAATTATGTAAGTATAATAATTATACCATTGTTAAGTGTTTTTAGGTACAGAATTCCTTCAATCAGCTTTCCCTTTAAAATTGTTAAATTAAATGTACTCAACATATCTGATTTGGATTTTTAGAAGATCCTCAGTTGCTAGCCAGACTACAAGAAGAATGTTGCTTTGGATATTTGTGACTGTGCTTTCAATAAAGATTTTTTTAAGTCAAAAACTTTAATTTATCAGAAGATAACAATAAAGATTTTTTAAAAATCAACTCTGTGCTATGTGTTTTTACAGTTACTGAAGTGCAGTTGAGATTTAAATTGAGACATTAGTAAACATTTTTCATATGTAGTTTTTTCTTTAGTAGTTGTACCGTGACATCATTCTGCTCTCCATTCTGTATGATTTGTTTTGGGGAGAACAGTTGCTAAAGAAAATGTCACTATGCATAGAGGTGTGTATGTTGTAGCCATGCTGCTTACTATAGACCAGGCTCTTTTAAAGTAGAAATTGTTGCCTCTAGAAGTCCCAGAAAGGGCTCTCTGCCTTCTTTTATCACGTCCGATGAGGAGATGCCAACCATGCTGTTACCTTCAGGTTTCTAGAACACATGGCATGTACCCACTCGTTCTTACTAAATGGCTAATTAAGAAATCAATTGGAAATTAATCCCAGGTAGTGACTTATTTTATACAAGTAAATCAAAGGATAAATATTCTTACCACTGTTTAAGATTCTGCTAAGCTCATGTAATAAAATAATTCTGTTATATTTAAAATAGATCATAATTCCATTTCCTTATGTAGAATTTCCAGCAAAGACAGTATTTCCAGATTGAGCTAATGAAGCTTAATGTTTACTTTAGGTTTGGGTTTTGATTTTTATTGTGGTAAAATACACGTAACATAAAATTTACATCTTGCCGTTTTTAAATGCACAGTTCAGTGGTATTGAATACATTCTCATGGTTGTGCAGGTATCACCACCTGCGATCCTCATAACTCTTTTCATCTTGCTAGACTGAAATTCTGTATCCAATAAACAATCACACCCCACTCTTCCCTCCCCCTAGCCCCTGTGAATGACAATTATACTTTGTCTTTATATGCTTTGTTTTTGTAACATACACTTTTTCTTAATTGTGATGGAAACTAGATGATGGCCTCTCATTTTTCAGATCTAGTGTGGATGCACCCATCATAACCTTAGGACCCTGTGTTCAAATTCTGATGTTGCTGTAGCTCGTGCTGATCACGTGAACATTTACCGAATGGGACTGTGAGCTAGGCACTGAAATGGACATTCCTTGGTTTTATTTATGAACAGTTTCTGTTGGTGTTAAGTAGTATCTTTTTTGGATGGGGAAGTTAATTCGAGGACTTAAGCCATTTGTCCACAGTCACGCAGTGAATGACAGAGGTAGGAGTTGCAGGCAGGTCTTCTTGACTCCAGACTCTATTCAGTTCTACAGGTGGCTCTGCTGGCCCCGAGACCTGAGCCAGTTACCAGCCTCTCCCTGATTCCTAGCTGTTAAATGGAGATGGGTAATAACTCGTGATGTTTTAGCGGTGAGAGATGGTATGTGCCAATTACCTGGCACGTTGTAAACGTTAACAAAATGATAGCTGTTCACAGTGCTCTTATTGCTTGTCAGACTGGACAAAGACCACAGCTTATGCAAAGCTGTCTAAGGGGTTCCTTGATGGATTAGTGTAGAAGATGTCAAGGGGCAATAATTTTATATGTCCGATTCCAACGCCCCTGCACACATACTGAATATAAAACTTGTATTTGGCGCCAATAAAAGGGCTGTTTTGAATCCTGGTGGGAACAAATACCACTGAAATTAGATGTAGACCTAGGGCAAGTGGCTTTTCCAGTTGTGCAAATAGCCCTGTTTTATTATCAAATAGGGTGATGGGTGACATTAAAAGCTATAATACTGTTTTGTGGAAGAGATTCACTGCATGATATTAGGTGTAGGCACAGATCAAAAACCCGAAACTGTAATTTTTCCTCAAAAGGGTAATTTAAATTCTAACTTAAAACAATTTTACAAAAATTCTGCCCACCTAGGCTTAATATGGAAGTGTCCTTTAAAAACAAAAAACTTTTAGAAGAAAAAGAAGGGAATGCAGTAATTAATAAAAATATTAGACAGTTTCTCCCCCTTCAAGACCAGATCTGCAGAAACCAAAATACACTGGCAGCCTATGTTAAGATCATGTGGAATTGCTGCTAAGGAGGAAAACGCAGGGAAACTCACCTCCGTTTCTTCATATACTGTTATGACAGTAACGGTTTATGTCTGTATGTGACTTCATACCAGCAAATGCTTGCCATTGAGTGGCTTTGGCGAGGGACCCAGCTGATCAGTGATAAAGCTTAGACACTCAAACTTGCATCTGACTCCAAAGCCAGTGCCAGTCCCTGACAAAGTAGCTGACACCGTGAGCCTGGAATTTTGGAGGAGAGTGGAAAGAGGGTGTGCCCCTTGGTTAAAAATTTTAAAGTAGATTTAATTTACATCATCCAAAATTATTTATATAGTCTTCTAGTGGTTTCCCCTGAAAATTCCTGAGATGCCCACCCATCTCATCCCCAAACCTACAGCTGTTTTGTTTTGTTTTAATGTGTAATGGTTTTTTATTTTTTAATTGAAGTACAGTCAGCTTACAGTGTTGTGTCAATTTCTGGTGTACAGCATAATGCTCAGTCATACAGAGACATACATCTATTCCTTTTCATATTCTTCTTCATTATAGGTTACTGCAAGATATTGAATATAGTGCTGACTTAGAAGCAAGTATGTACACTAAGATTAAGAGGGTGCCGTTTACTGAGGATGGTGTTTGTGACACTAGCCCCTGAAACCAAGGAAGTCAATAAATGTCTCAGGATAGGACTCTGGTCTCCATCTGTCAAGGGGGTAGTTTTGTCAGGAGTTAACTGCCAGCTCCACCTATACCTGTGGCCTGACCCTGTAGGTACACGTCAGCAAGAATTCACTGTGATATAAACCCCTTCTCTAACGTCCATGACTGTCCCTCAAACCAATCCGTCATAATAACTCTGTACCCAATGCCAGTTATAAGTGCTCTAACCACAAGAAACTTTTCAGTTGCAGAAATTGCAACAGTAATCATACAGTACTCTTCTTCAATAAACTGGTACCAACGTCACACTTGGCACACATTTAAATCATCAGATGATTTGCATTCCAAGACTTCCAAATGCTCTACTTCATCGTAAGAAGTCAGAATGGCTTCATGTTTTCAATTATGAATATGTCATTGTCGACTCTTTGGACATATTTAGGGCCAGGGGGAGCGAGTTAGGAGTACTGTTGGGAACTATTCAAGTGTACCCCCTTTAAAGAGAGCCCGCTATATGGAAGTCTGTATTCGTTGACCTGAAAATGACATAAATGATAAGCGAGGCTTCAGTTGGTACAGGTTCTTCCTCAGTGTGTAAGGAGGTGCCTAGAGCCCTAGAAATCCAGGGAGACAGGTCTGGTCTCAAGCAGAACTCAGGGTACTAAGTGGATCCTACAAATCCTTTTTAAAACTAATCACTGAGGCAGTTAAATGAAGTCAAATTAACTGTGCTCTCAGTTCTTTTTTGTAATAGTAATCAACTTATTAGTGGTACTTGAGAGATCCTGTTTATCAGGGGGCTGTATTTCTCAGATGTTTAAAAAAAAAAAAAAGCCTGTATAGAAGGGAACAGCCAACTACCTATTTTTTTTAAATGAAAAAAAATCTGGAAAAATCATGCTACCTAAAATGGTAACCTTTTTGCAACCAATTTATGTTTTCTGATTTTATTAGGATCATTTTAATAGTATTTCATTTATGCCTTAAGTTAGTCTCATTGAGTAGGCATAACATTTCTGATTGGGCAAAATATTTTGGAAAATTAAATGTTTGAAGCTCAATGTGATTCACTTACATTTTCAGCTTCTTGTATGTTGGCATTATTTCTCTTTACTTTGTAACAGACTTCAAACTCCTCATCCTAGAGGAGAGTTGATTTGATGATAAAATCACATTGATTAGCCAGCTTTCTAACAAGTAGTCTTTTCTCCTGCTTATATAAGAAAATATTTTCTGTAAAATTTTAGGGAAAAAACGACGAGGAATTCAGAAAACAGCTATGCTTTGAGCATAGCAGGAAATTAGATGAGAGCCAATTGGTGTTATGTTTGCTTTACTGTGCAATAAAGGCAGGGCCCGCAGTCATGAAAAATATATGTGTCAGGGACTCTTCCTAAAAATGGAGAGAGAATGCTTCCAAGAAGATTTTTTTTTGACACGTGGGAAAATATGTATTTCCTTATACTTTTTATATTTGATTTGTTTCTAGACTAAGAGTTCTGAATCAAATGAGGATTTTAATTTTAAGAAATGTTGCTAAGTTTCTTTCCAAAAGATTGAAATAATTCACATTTCCACCAGTCGCGTATTTGAGCGCCCTTCCTCCATCCCCGCCAGCAGCGGGCACTACCGCACTACTTTGTGCTAGTTCGGTAAGTGCCCGTCGTCACTTTTTTTTGGTAAACCTTGGTAAGATACACGGAACATAAATGTTGCCATCTTAAGGGTACAGTTCAGCAGCATTAAGTACATTCGCATTGTTGTTCAGCCATCGCCAACCTGTATCTCAACTCTTCGTCTTTCCCAGCTGAAACTCTACGCACTAAATACGAAGTCCCCATTTCTCGCCCCCATCCCCTGCCAGCCAGCAGGCTCCTTCTTGTCTCTAGGCATTTGACCCCTCTGGAATCATACAGTATTTGTCCTTTTGTGGCTGCCTTATTTCACTTAGCATAACGTTCTCAATAAAAATACGTTTTTGATGGTGAAAGATAACTCTTCAGGGCATGAGCGGCGCTTCCTGGCGGCTTAGTCCCATGCGTCTGCGCAGTTGCCATGGTGCCTTTCATGCGTTAGGAACTTGGAGCTCGCAGCAGACTCTTGACGTCCTCTGTCCACTCGTGGCCCTGCTCTCACTAGTCTCAACCAGAGACTCTCTCCCTTCGGCAGAAGAGAAGACATTTAGAAACTGGTTCCCAACAGATAGGTCCGTGTTGTATTTCTGACGCATGGCCAGGTGCGTTTCTCCTCAGCGGACCAGCTTCACCAGTGTCTCCGTCAGCAACATCCTCACCATGAAAAAAAGAACAGCCCTTGCTCACTCTACAGCAGGTTGGGATGAACAGTAAACGTTTCCTGAAAGAACGTGAAGAGAAGGTTCAAGAAGAGCATGAAGAAATGTTGAATACAAAACCTGCAGAACAGTAGGATGCATTTGTGAAGCCTACGCATGATCAAATAGTGCAGCAGTATGGAGAACAGCCTGCTAGGTATGTTTCAGGAATCACGTTTTCTGCCTTTGTGGGCTGCCTTGTTCCTTGTTGAGTTGTTGCAAGAGGTCCCAGTTAATGACATGCAGCAACTCCAGTACCTCGCTGTGAATACAGCAAATACTGGTCGTCGGGGACAACCAATCTTAGGCAGCAGTTTCCCATTTTGGAAACTTCTCTGATGTCAGTACCACCCGGATATGGAACTTGGCAGCCTGTGTGAAGGCCAGTAGCCTCATTTGCTGTATAATGACAATCTGGCTTCTTATATTAATATATTTGAAGAGGATTAAAGCTGGTCTTCTAAGAACATGCCATTCACTGGCTGTGTAAATAAAACTGTAGAATGACAAAAATAAAATAAAAGAGACGGACTTGGATGCCCTCCAAGGTGGGGAGATAAACAGTGTGTCAGCAGTCAGGTGAAGGAAGAGGCAGGACCCAGTGCTTAACTAAAGACTCCACGCCTTGCAGAAGGCCTGCGGGTCCCAAACGTCATGGACCGTGTTGCCCAAACTAATCTTTCCCTGTCTGAGAGCCTGGCCTTCAGTGAAAAGTGCATGACATTTAATGGTGTTGCAGAAACACCACCTTGACTGGCTCACTGTGCAGGAAGAGTGGCACTGGGTAGCAGATAACAGGCAAGCAGATGAACCAACCTAGAATTTGCGCATCTCCTTGGCTTTGCTTTTCAACCTTCCTCAGAATTCCTCGGTGTGATACAGGAGCTTTGAAACCTGCCTTCCTCCTGAGCTGCATCACTTCCTACTCCAGCCTCAGGATCTACTCCTCGGCCGCACTCAGCTCATGAAAGCATCCATCCCTCCCAGGTGTGTGGCTGCTGCCCGCCCCACTCCAGGGCCTTTACCCACATCTGCTTGATCCCCTTTCATCCTCCCTCTCTCTGATCTGTGCCAGCTGGTCCCTTCCAGGGCTTCAGTTCTCTGTTAGAGGTGGCTGCCTCGGGAGGCTTCCTTGACTCCGGTGTGTCCCGCGACACCTGAGTTTGTGCCATCACAGGTCGTAAAATGGCCTGTTTCTGTCTTCCTGCCACACTGCCAAGAGCAGGAGTGTGCCTGCTCTCGTCTTTTATTCCTGCAAGTAATAGCACAGTGCATAGTGCACTGTGGGGGCATGAATAAATGATCTGGAAACCTCAGTACTAAGGTCTCTTCAAAGTCATGGATAGTTTTTTAATGTGTGTCTTGTATCAGATCTTGGAAAATACAATATTTAAAAATTTAACTATGGAAGAAAAATGGAAGCTTATTATCTCTTGAACTGGGTGGGTCTCTGCAGTGTACTGTAATCCAACATCTGATTATGATTTTTTGATGCAATTTATTAATTGAAGTAGTCAGTTACAATGTGTCAGTTTCTGGTGCATAGCATGATGTTTCAGTCATATATACATACATACATTCATTTTCATTATAGGTTGTTACAAGATATTGAATATTTATATCTATTACTATTTTTGAATTGTCCTCACACTTTTTTTTTTTAATGGAGGTACTGGGGATTGAACCCAGGACCTTGTACATGCTGAGCACACACTCTGCCAGTGAGCTATACCCACCCCCTCATGCTTTTGATAGCTTACTTCAGTTACATTGTGGTGTTGGTTTTCTTGACCTCTCCTTTGTCTGGCAGAATGACTTCTTTTGATGCCGGTGTTGGTGGTAGGGATTTGCTCAAATTCCTCGCATTCTTATGGATGACATTAAGAAACTAAACTCATTTTTGACTTACAGGATCAGTCCAGTGGTAAAATTCAGCTGATGGAAAACATTATTTTGGCTTTGGGAAACAGGTATCAGAGATAAATTTGAGTGTCATTTCCACCTGGGACTGCATAGTCTTTCCTGCCGAGGGGCTTTTTAAGTGGCTAAGCAGTGCCTCCTCCCTCATCGGGGTTCTAGTACTCAGCGTACCAGATGAGGATGCCTGAAAGTTGATACTTTTGCAAATAGAGTTTGTAATTTTAGACAAACATTTAAAATAATAATTTAAAATAGCAGTAATGCTATTGATCAGTTAGGGAAAGGGAAAAATGTGTTTGATGGTTTCCTCAGTTTGCTCTAAATATTAGTAGAAAAGTTTATACTGAGATTTCTCATTTGAGATCCTCAGAATGTACATAAATTTCTCCTTGTGATATTTTGTGTAAATGGAGTAAACTGTCAGAACCCATATTTAACCCATGTTTAATCTTAGTATTAGAGTATTTAAATGAATGATGCTAACAGATTGGAAGTTCATTGGAAATAGTTTTAGCAAGTATACTGCTTGTTTCCTGCCAGGGAAATTCACATTGCTTTTACTCACCTATTATAAACAATTTTGGCTCCACAAAAGAAAAATATCACACTATTCTACTCTATAAAGTGTATCAACTTTATGCATTAGTATTCTTAGCTTGAGTTTTAATGCCATGTATTTTATTCTGTAATTTAATTTTTAAATATAAATCATTTTGACTTCTGCATAAAAAGTAACAGGAAAAAATTTCCCATTTTGTTTTTGGGCAGTGCTCCAACTTCTAAAGTTATTGAAGTGCTGCAGAATGTAAATTCATCTAGTCGGACTAATAAGTTCATAAAATTGTGCCACACTTCATTATAATCACTTTACCAAAGTAGAAAAGCCTTTTGGTTTATAAATTCCAGCTGTTCTTAATCTTTTAGCTTGATTTGGGTCTTAACATTTGTGGACATAAGTGCTGCTGAGAATTTTAATTATGATATTTTTAGGGTGAGGAGACCGTAAAAGAAATTGAAATGTTATTCAAATTCTAGGGCTACCCAAATGAGGTAAATGTGGGGAACATCTCCAAGTTTACTTTTAGTTTCTATTTTGGATTTCTAGTTTAAATGTACACTCTGAGTCTCAAAATTGTTGTTTTTGGCAAAATTTCTTAAACAATTAAATTACCCAATTGGAAAGTGAAAGTATCCTCCCTAGAATTGGAATGTTGTTTTCAAAATTTCACCACTGGGTGATTATCCTAATTCTCATTTGATAAATTATAATCTATTTTACTATATTCAATACTGTTCATTGAATTTCATATTTCAGTGGCATTTGATATCTATATTATAAATACAAATATAAGGATGTTAAAGGTACAAATGTAAAATATCAGAGTCAAGGGATGGGATTTAAAAAGAGACCCTTTTAGCTTCTCCCTGCTGATGGCCAAAGTGTCCCAAAGGCAAAAGCTTGAGACTAAGTATTGGAGACTTCATTACAGCCCAGAAAGAATTGAGAACTGTAGCTAAATTCCATTAATTTTCAGTGATTTTATAGTGAGTTGCTTATAACGAGGGTGAGCATGTGTCCCAGTTTGCCTGGGATAGTTTGGGATGAAGCCTGTTGTCTTGGTGGCATTTTTTATAGCTTCTCCTTTCACACTCAAATGTGTTTCAATAATAATCCTTAAAAAAAAAAATCCAGCAACACAAACAAATGACGTAAGGAAACCTGTAGCATGTTCTATAGCAAAGCAGCATTAATAGAATAAGGTTACATTTTAAATTTTAATAATGAATTTTTCCCACTAGTATGTATAGTATTGCTTTGACATTTTATTATTTTTTTAACGTGTCGGGCTAGTAAATGGTGTGACTACTCTACATATGATGCATTATAATTGTGACCACAAGTGTCTAGCTATGTACCACACTTCCCCAAAATCGTTTGACTTTTTTAAATGCTCAGAACTTAATAAAATATGAGTATTATTCCTGATTGTTAAATCATCTGCACTATATTTATAGTATCTCTAAACCTTCAAATAACTTTTCTGAGATTTTATTTTTAAGGGATACCCATTGCTAGTTCTGTATATTAATGGTACACATCCAAAGTGAATTATTCTAATATTAAGTTATCATTTCACCTCTATGAAAAGCCTGTAAGATTTCATTAGCTGCATCAACCATTCCTTTTCAGCTGAGACTGGAGATTTGAAAAGCAGAGCACAAATGCTGATTCCTAGAGCAGACAGGAACACAGAAATATTTATACAGAAATGCATATTGAGGGGTAAGGATATAGCTCAAGTGGTAGAGTGCATGCTTAGCATGCATGAGGTCCTGGTTCAATCCCCAATACCTTCTCTAAAAATAAGTAAATAACTAAACCTAATGACTACCCCCCCCCAAAAAAAGAAATGCATATAGGAAGCCACTGTTAGCTGGGTGGTAATTTACCTCAGCCTCTACAGTCTGGGCAGGGACGATGGTGGGGCAGCATGCAACTGGTCTACCTCATAGTACAGTCCTATTCAGGCCTCCTGTAGTGTATTCAATTTTTCCCATTTCCTGAGGAGGGGGAATGATAAATTATATTCTGCTCTTCCCAAGGTGACCTGAGGTGGGGGTGGGGGTGGAACCCTCCCCAGAGCTGCCCTAGTCTAGTCTTAGAAACACAGAAGAGTCGATTCAGGTCTCGTGTTTGCCCACTGCTAATGGTTGTGGCCGTCTGCCAACTGAGAGATTATATACAAAAGGGAAAGAACGTGTATTTCGCCCTCATAACTTGGCAAGGAGGAAATATGTTGGTAAAAATGGAGGAAAAGGATAATTTTAGTCTCAAAATCCAGTTGCTGATAGATACTGCTTTTTTGGGACTACTAATACTTCAAGAAGAGAAAAAAAAGCATGATTCTAAAACATAGCTAAGCTCCTACACTAACCATCGTTTAAGGAGAACTTTGTTTCATGACAACAAAAAATAAAATATACTCCCCAAATCCCCCCCCAAAAAAAGTTCTCCTGGTTTAAAATTAAATCATTGTTCTGGTGGTCGTGCAACTGTACAAACTAAAAATCAATGAATGTGCACTTTCAGTGGGTGAATTGTGTGGATATAAATTATACCTCAGTGAAGCAGTTGAAAGTAAAAAAAAAAATAAGATTTCAGGGTGGTTTTGTTGTTATCTTTTAAAAATCCACTGAACCATTCTGTTTTTAGCTCTTTATATTTTTAAATAAATATTTTTTAAACTTTATTATGGAAAATTTTTTAAATATACAATGGTAGATAAAATTGTATAATGAACCCTCATATATCCATCACCAAGGTTCAACAACTACCAGTTTATCTCATTTTCTGTCTCCCTGGATTACTTTAAAGCATGTCCTGGCATCTGTGAGTTCTTCAATTTGTATCTTTAAGCTATAGAACTCTTCTTAAAATAAGACTAAAATTTAATTGTCATTTAAAATGCTAAGTATAATTACCACTCAAAGAATAATCATTGAAAACTTCCTAAGTAACATACAATAAAGGTCTTTTTATAATTGTTCAAATCAGGAATCAAGCCAGCTCCACAAATTTTAATGTCATGTTATAAGCTATTTAAGCTTATAACCAAGATCTTAGAGGCGAGGGAGTTACAATGTTGAAAGTGATTTATTGACCATACCAAAGGTCTTTTTGTAAATATTTTCATCATATCATAAAACAGCAGATGTAGTTTTGCCCACATACCCTGTGAAAATATTTTCATGTAAAGTAGATCTGTCCAGTTTGTTTTAAAAGTCTTTGATTATTATATCACCTTCCTAAAATCTGACTCAGGGAAACTGTACATATTGGTTCAATGTATTAAGTAGGCAAAATGTTTTAAGACTCTTGACTGTACATGACAGAAACCAAAGGTGTGTGGGAGGCTGCTTTGGGGGGATTGCTTGTGGGTGATGGCCAACCAACCTCATAATTGTTTAGTAAATGTGGGCTATTTATTTCAAGTGATTTATAAGTAGATTATTTTATCCTCACAGTGGTTAAGCATTTGTTGATAATTGCTTATTTTTTGTTTTGGGGGGCAAAAGAGCTGAATTCAAAAAGTTTTAATGAGTTGTTCAAAATCGTTACTAGTTGTTTATTTGGACCTAGAATCTAGGTCTTTACGTGCAGTAGGAAATTATGTCTCTTAGAACATAGTACTTCCGGTCATCGCTTTAGAGCACTGTGCTTCTCACCGAATACAACTTAGGTGATTAATATGTCTAGGAATTAGAATACTCACCAAGAGGTGAAAATTACCTTGACAAATAGGTTCTAAGATCTTTACTCAGATGGCACTAAAAATAAAAATCTGTCTCAAGTCTTAGGCTGTATGACCACAACCATCCCCACTTGTGAATTTCACGTCTTAGAATTTACTTTGCGTTTCTGTTGCAAGAGTTTATTTTCAGTAACTTATACTTAGATTTTGAAAATTTGCTGAGCACATCTTTCACATTCTTTAGCTGTTGCTAAACTTTAATGTGATACGAGGAACCACATGGTCTGTTGAATTTAGGACTAAGACTTAAAGCCTAATTATATTCTCCCATTTTTCTGGCACTTGAGCTTGTGCTTGCTTCTGATCCATCCTGCAGCACGGTTAGAACTGAGCATGCAAGCTGAAACGAAATGCAGGAAGAAGTTACTTAGCTAAGGCAAAGGTATTGGGTGTTAAGTAGGATATTCTATCATTTAGAATGCTTTTAGCTGGAATTAATTTTCAAAAATCCAACACAAACAGACTTCAATAATACAGAACATTACTGGCTCACATAATGACAAATTCAGAGGGAAGGCAGGTGTCAGGATTGGCAGATAGAGGAAACTAAAAATATCAGGCTCCGGGTTTTTTCCTGTTCTCCCTTCTAAGTGCCTGTTTTACCCCCAGGAGCAACTGGAGCTGTGTGCTTTCTCTGTACAAGAGGAGAGAGAGAATTCTCATTTAAAAAATAATAATAATAATAAATAAGTTTGCTTCGTTTTACCAGATTCCTCTGCAAACTTTTGGCCTTAGAGTCACACGCTCACCAGTGAACAGTTGTTGACATCAGGATTGGTATTACCTGTGGGATTAAGAATTATCCCTCGACTGAGGTTGGAGTTCACTCCCTTGAATCAACTCTGTGGGAAGAGATGGGAAGGGAGCGTATTTAGAGATCTTTGGGACGAGAGAAGGGGGAATATGGGTAGTATGCAGACTTCAATAATGACCATTACAAGGTCTCTTTACTTTCAAGCAGTTTATGAAAAGATCAGCTTTCTTCTAACTTTAAGTCAGAATCTTGGGCCAGAGGTCACCCGGTGAATTGTACTTTGGTGTCTTTTCTCTTTGCTATGGCAGGTCAGAGGACTGGGAGACCTGGGTGTCGTAGGAGTGTCTGTGACCTGTCAGGGCGTGCATCTCTGAGCTGAGAATGTCAGTATTCTCTACCCAGATCTCATCCCTTCCTGCCAGGAAAGCCACAGCCCAGACAGCATTTGTTGCTTTAGAATCAGGATCATGGGACCCTTTCCAGTCCCAGAGTTGGCATGTCCACTGGTCTCTAACCTCACTTGCTTTGGTCTGCTTTCAGCAGAAGGCTAAGAGGTGGCTTCCCCGCCTGTACCTTGTCTCTTTGTTCAGTGATCTTTTGCGTGGAGTCTGGACAAAATGTTTCCCCTGGTACCCAGGCCTTCCACTGGAATTGTTCATCCCGCCTCTGCCTCCCAGCTCTTTCATCCGTATCATACAGGGGTTTGGACTGTGTCCTTGCCTTTCTCTCCTGCCAGCAGTCCGGCTGCGACGGAAAGATTCTGCTTCTCTGAACGCTGTTATAGGCTTGAATATGAGGTTTCCTAAACTGTATATTTACAGTTTGTATAGCTGACCCATTTTTTAAAAATAGGTATTTAAATCTCAGCAACTCTTCAGACTTTTTAAAGCCTTCTTCTGTTTTACTGTCTTTTCATAAAAAAATTTGGGGCTTCGCCACAATTTTGAGCTCTGCTTATCAAAAGATACCATTAAGAAAATGCAAAGGAAATACTGACTGAAGAAATTATTTACAACATACATCTTGTACATCTGACAAAGGGCATGTTTATATAAGATGTGTATCGTCTTTATATTTATATCTATGTACATAGGGGTGTATATGTATTCTTTTTTAAAAAGACAGATCACCCAATTTTTAAAAAGGAAATATTAATTGCAGCTTTCCTTGTTATTGCAAAATATTGGAAATAACCTAAATGGCCATACATAGGAGAATGGTTAAATCAGCCCTGGTACATCCACACAGTGGAGTGCTACAGAGCTTTGTGAAAGAATGAGAAAGAGCCAGAATTGATACGGACTTTTAGTTGAGTGGAAAAAGCAGAGTACAAAAGTGCATCTATGTAATGCTGCTGTTCATCTGAGAAAGATGAAAATATAAGGTTTAATATTCATATATCTGCATATTTGCACATATTTGTACCGGAAGAATTAACCAGAAACTAAAGAGACTGGTTACAAATAAGGAATGAACCCTGTACTGCTGGACTGGAACAGGAAATAGCAGTATGAACTCATAATTTTTAATCTATATACATATACATAGATATAGATACATCTGTTTGTATATACATATATACACTTTCTTGTTCCTGAGAAGGCCCAGAAGTGGTGACGCCAGTCGCAGTAAGGACACCCAACATCCAGATCCTGATTTCTCATAAGTACCATTCTCCCACAAAACGGTCAGGATTTTTGGAGAAATGGCTGAATTTCCGGCTGGGGCAGGGAACATACAAGATGATCCTGGGACAACTCGTGGCACCAAAAAGTAAGGGGGTCTTTAAAAAAAAATGATATAGGCAAGTCAGAAGTACACAACAGCCAATGTGCAGGAGCTCCCAGTGGCAAATCCTGGGACAACTTGAGCAACAAAATGATAAAAATGGGTATTAACCCAGAGTATAAATAAAGTAGCCACAATCTATACACTGTAAATGTGTAGGTGAGGGGAAATGAATGATTATTCCTTACAGTACAATTCCATTAATAAATGTAGAAGAAATGAGAGCCACCGCTTGGCCAACACCGCAGTAATAATTGTTGCAAGTAAGAATGAGTAATGGATGCTAAATTAGTGGGTGAAAATATAAAAAGCAGGATACAGTTGTCCACCAGCGTCTGTAGGGGGTTGGCTCCAGGACGCCCTGCAGATACCAAAATCTGTGGATGCTCAAGTCCTTGATGTAAAATGTATATTTTATGTATGTATATGTATATGCATATACATACATAAAATATGTATGTATATGTATTTGCATATACATATGCACATCCTCCCATAGGCTTTAAATCATCTCTTAATGACTTATAATACCTAACATGATATAAATAGTTGTAAATACAACATAAATGCGATATTAATGGTTGCCAGCATGCAGTAAATTCAAGTTTTGCATTTTGGAACTTTCTGAAATTTTTATCCCCCAAATATTTTTGATCCATGGTTGGTTGAATCCGCAGGTGCAGAAACCTGCAGGTATGGAGGGCCGACTGTATTTGCCTTGTCTCAAAATATCTCCCTCTAAAATATTTATTAATAACAGAGAAAAGTAATGACACTACAGTGGAGGAACCTGGCAGACACCACTTGAACCAAGTAATCAAAGTTAATACTCCCAGTAAGGAGAAATGGCAACATCACGTACATCTGATATGGTGCACTGAAAAGGGAACAGTATCACCTTTGTGATATTTTTGCCGAAAATACATAGCTGAATTTAAGCATGAAGAAATAACAGACAATTCAAACTAAGAAGCATTCTACAAAATAACTGACCAATATTCTTCAATAGTACCGTGATCATGAACAACAAAAACCGAGGGTCCCAAATTGGAGGAAAGAAACTAAGTAAACACAATAGCTAAATATGCTGTGGAATCCTAGATTGGATCCTGAACCAGGAAAGTGCATTAGTGGGACCGTTGATGATAGGAGAATACTGTCTGTGTCCTAGTTAATAGTACTGTAGCATAACTCAGCGGTAAGTCTACTGTGATTAGGCAGGATGTCAACATTTGGAGAAGCTGACTGATGGGTGTATAGGAACTCTTTGGACTTTTTTTCAACTTTTTTGTAAGTCTGAAATTATTTCAAAGTTTAAAAAATATTAGCAGAAAGACTTGAACACACGCTCCATCAATGATGCTTGACCTGTGAGCACGAAGATGTTAGCATCATTAGTAGCCAGAGAAATACAAGTTGCAAATTAAAACCTCAGTGAGTCACTATTTCACACCTACAACATTTGGTGATAAAGATGGGCATTACCAAATATCAGCCAGGGAGTATATAATAGCTGGATCTCTCAAATTAGCTGGGGGAAGTATCCAATAGTATAACCATTTTAGAAAACAGATTTTAGTTTCCTAGAAAGTTTATATGTACCCTATGCCTACCTAATACATGCCGTATTTATCAAGTGCAATGAAAACAATACACACAAATATATCTACGTAAATATTCATAGCATCTTTATTCACAATATGATAGACTATGTATATTCATGTAAGAGAATACTACTCAGCAGTGAAAAAGAATGAACTAGAGGCACACATAACAACATGGGTGAATCTTAAAAACATATGTTAAGAAGTCAGACACAGAAGAAGGCTTACTGTGCAGTTCCATTTGTATGAAGTTCAAAAAAAGGCAAAAACCAAACTATGGCATTTGAAATCTAAACAGTGATGGTCTAGTGGTAGGTGGGGATTGTCTGGAAGAGGCTCCAGGGGAACTTTCTGGGATAATGAAAAGATTCTGTATCTTGATTTGGTGGGGGTATATATTTATCCAAATTGATTGGATTATGCAGTGAATTTTATCTTGACTAAACTCAAGACCCAGAATGGAGCAGAATACCTGGTATTGAATAAGCTCTTAGTAAAATTTGGAAGAAATGATCACTTAAGCAAGAATAGCATGTATAAAACTGGAACTTTAACTTGGTATTCATGTATGTAAAGCTTTCAGTAACTATTCTGTGGTAGATGCCTTAGGAAATTTTACTGTGTTAGTTTTGATTAAACGTATCTTAGGAAAGCATAGGCATTTTATCTAAATTTTATTTATTTTATATTATGGATTGCAGACATCTGAAAATATCTACTCTTACTTCAGTCAACTTCTGTACAAAGCTGGGATGTTGATTAGTAAGTCATAAACATCCATTTTGAAAAAGGTAAAAATGACCCAACTAATAGTGCAGAATGTCAGATGTTTGAGTTCAGCTGAAGTAAGAGTATAAAAATATTAGAATTATAATCTTCCAGATGAGTCTTCTGTTAAATATTTCGCATTCACTTCATTTCCTTAAGAGATTGGTTTTTGTTAATAAAAAAGGTTTCTCATGTTATTTTCTAGTGACATCTTTCTGGAACTGAGTAAATCTGTTAGCAGCATAGAAGTGATATTGAAATTTTCTTTTCAAAAGAGCTCTAATTATTGCCAAATTAGTCAAGTTTTAATATTCACAAATGATATATAATTCATTAGGAGCTGATGGGAATGAGTATTTTCTAAATGAATATTTGTGTCAGTTTCAGCGGAGAAAAAAATTAAACTCCTACAGAATTCATAAAATGATTATGTATAAACTTTTGCAAACAAAGTTCTGGAGATGACGGAATTTATATTTTTATATCTGTCTTTGGAGGCATGGTTTGATGTAGTTTCATAATGAATTACATTTGCAAACATTGACTCATATTTTCTAATGTGTAGACAAACTTTTCTAGAAACTCACACAGCATTTTACAGACTGTTGTGTTGCTGATCGTTCAGCAGGACATTTCTGTCCATTGTCAAGCCTCCACGTGTTTCCTGTCGTCCACCAGAACCCTATGAATTTGGAGACAGGATTCTCTAGAGTCTTGTGTCAGCTCAGGTAGGGGGTCAAGAAGATTGGATGCCAGTTAGAAGGGGAGGCCTTCAGGAGAAAGAAGAATAAGCAATGTTTTATCAACAATATACTGTATATCTTCATAGCTTCCAGTCTGCCCAATGAAGATTTAAGGTTCCAATTTTATACGTGACATCCTTGCTTAAGTTATAATTCCTTAATATTTAATTTCTAGTAATATATTCCTCTTTGTTCATCAGTTTTGCCTTGATTCAGCAGAAAGAGGAAAGACTTGATTAAAATGGAAATGAGATGCCGGAATCTCGACTCTAGGAGTTTTTTTTTTTTTTCCTCAAGGTAACTTTCCCCAAATAAGAGGGAAAATAAACAAATTTATTTCCCTTATTCGGGCCCTATCACACATGTTATCTCTTTTACTCTTCGTAACAATCCTGTTAAATATATTGTTATTTGCATTTTTAAGTGAGGACATTGAAGTCATTACTTTCAGAAGCTTCATAGTTTTAAAATATATGGCAGAGCTGGGATTCTAACCCAGTTTGTTCACCTCCAGAGCCCAAATAGTTTCCCACATGCCACATTACCTCTCAAAGTTTAGAATATGTGGAAATCCATAAACTGTGAAAGAATTGAAAATGCTCTCCAGCTATGAAATATAAATACAGGACTCACATTAGAGTTGAGAGAGAGCCTCGGTCGCCGTGGTGTGCCTAACCCACGGTGTAATGCCACCTCGCTGTTTCTGATAGGAACACTTGGCCAGCTTACATGACCAGCGTTTATTCATTGCTTGCTCTGAGCTTTTACTATGTGTTAGGATTGAAGAGGAGAAACAGATAAAATTCATTGTGCTTTGAATGTCAGATCATAAAATAGAATGGTACATTTTATTTTTTGATTAATAAGTATATGTGTATATAGGTAGTCTTTTATAAAATCTTGAAAGTGAAACACATTTTGTCCCTTAATCATAAAATTCTTGACCATACAGCTCATTAAATTTATTGTAAAATCACCTGCTTCTTCCTGAGAGTAGGCATTCCCATGTTGTCTATGCTAGTGGTTCTGACTGTCTGGTCCGTTCCCTTTTTCACTTAATCCCTTTGGTAAATTCAGGCAGCATATGTTTGTAAATGTCTCCAAAGTCAACAATGTCCTCTCTGCAGCTTCAGTCCTCTGTCATGTTCCTTAGGTTCATTTGCCTACAGAATCTTTCTATGCCTGTATTGTGCTGATGCTTAAGATAGAGGATGAAATGTGAACTTCTGAGCCTTCCTGCAAACTTGATGATTCTTTCCAACTTCCACATTACTGTGAATGATACCACCATTATTATTTCAGACACTAAGGTTTATAACCTTGAAGTCATTTGGATTCAGCTCTTGCCTTTGTTCTTTATGTAAAATCAGTCTCCAAGTCTTAATTTACTCTTCCTTCAAAATGGCTCTGCTCTCCCTCCTCCATTTATTCAGGTATTTTTTTCTCCATCACTTGGCGGACTCCTCCCTGTCCCTAATCTTAACCTACTACCGCTCAGCTGGTATTTTTCCAATGCTTATTTCTCCGTGCCTTCTTTTAATAAGAGCTCATCATAGCTCAGTAACAGTCTGACTTTGCTCCTAAATCAGATTCTACCTTCATCAACGACCAAATATTTATTGAAAGCCTGCCAGGCACAGTGGGGAGCGCACAGATTTGTATAATACACAGGCCATGTGCTCCAGCCGCTTTATGGTCTAGTTGGAGATTAAAACATATGTGTGAAAACAACACTAACAATGCATGATAGTGCCTAATGAGGACCAAATGAGGGCTTCCTTATGGGTCGTAAGCTGAGTCTTGGAGAAGAATAAGAGTTAGAGAAGCAGAGAAGGAGGAATGCATTTGAAACTGGGAGGGAGAATGAATGGAAATTTGAAGGCAGCATGAGGGCTGTTTGGAGCCGCATGCCCAGCTCTGTAACACTGCTGCGGGGGTGGGGCTGTCTGTGCAGGGCGGGCTGGATGATCAGGTTGGACAGTGGGGCTGGAACCGGAATACCTTTGACTTCTCTAGCATTTCAGTTTTTAGCCCTTTTTAATCTTCTTTCTGATGTCTTTCTAGAGAATTCTGGTTCACGTTTTTTTGTTCCCTTCCACCCAAATGCACATGTTAACTTTACCATACGTTTTTACCCCGATACCTTTTTCCTTCCTTTTACCCACTTTCTTTTCTGTCCCCTCCCAAACATTTATGTACAGTTGGCCCCTTTTATATAAGCGCCTTGAGCGTCTGTGGATTTTGGTATCCACAGGAGGTTGTGGAACCAATCCCCTGAGGATGCCGGAGCATGACCCTATATAGATCTCGACAAGTCCAGTCTCTTCTGTGAATTCCCAAGGGCATAAAATGTTACGTGAAACATCTCTGTATCCCTATAGCATCTAAAAAGCTGGCACATGATCCATAAGCACTTATTTTATTGAACTGTGGCAAAACAAATGCCAGAGCGTCTACCTTCTCTGCTCCTTCCTTATAAGCATTTCAGATGGCGAGCTACAGTGTTAATCTGAATTACATATGGATCTCAATCAGACAGAACATATAACCTACGTTTTTAAATTGTTTGGCTTTTATTATTTTCTTAATTTCCTAAATGCTACCATTTGTAATGGAAATGAAGTACACTGAAAATTTTTATTCATCCAGTGGTTCATAAATCAGTGTCTCCACTACTGGGTACACTGCCTCTCTTTCAACTATCATCTTTAAATTTTTTTAAGAATTATTGTCCCTTCTACCAGAGAGCAGACTTGTTGTTGAAGGTAATGAGAATTTGTCCCACTGCTTCTTTGTAGCATTGGATAACCAGAGTGAATTTCCTTCAGGCAAACACTGTTGGCTAAAGTGGGCTTTGGGCTCATGTACTAAATCAGAAGGCTTTTGTGTATGTAGCACCTGACGTCTTCCTAAAAAGTAGGAATCTACTGGGAATTTTAGTTGTTTTTGCTCTCCTCATTCCCCATAACTGCAAATAACAGAAAATCTGTCATTTTAGGTGGTGGTTTATGCCTCTTTTTAAGATGTGTTCTAATACGAATGACGTTTCATTTAATTTCAAGACGATATAAAGATGGTGTTCCACAGATCAGACACACAAAAGTCCTGTTTGGCATCATTGAGCTTTCTTTTGTATCAATAACAACCATAATAATAGCTAATGCTTACTGATTATTGATTGCTTATTGAGGAGTGATTGCATAATCAAGTAAGCTTAGTGAGTGCCAGAGAGGGTTCTAGCCCTTCATATATGATACCAAGTCATTTAATCCACACTCATAAATACCCACATACACACATACAAATCTGTAAGTTAGGTTACTATAATTGTTCCATATTAGAGTTTAAGATTATAGTACTATTTCTAAGCTGGCTTTACAATGTAATAAGGATATGCTTTACCTCTGATTTAAATCTGTAGTTACTGGAGGTTTGGGGTTTTTTCTAGTCTCAATAAATAGGAAAAAAGATAAAGAAATTTTCATCGATTTGTTTTGAAGGCGCTTATCCAATTTCCTCTTCTAATTGTTATCATCCATTTCCTTTTTCATTTGTACTAGTTCATGACATACAGTGACCACCAGTTTAACAGGTAGTCCCCTTCGAACTCCAGAAAGTCTGAGAATAAATTGCGGTGACTGAGAAAGACTTACTCTATGAGTTGTACATCTACGTCACATGACTTTATAGCGCTGCTACAGTGTTTGGAAATCTTGTTTGAGGTTTAGCAGATGTATTCCAAGAAAGTATTATTGGTAGGTTCACATCATAGTAAAGGCTTACAGTGTACCATTCACGTCCCTCAGCCACTGTCTTTTGACAGCATTGTCCCAAGAGATGGATGAGACCAACATGACATTCACAGGTTTCAACAGTAATTGCATCAGAAATTTGGTCTCACCTCCAGATAATTCTTTGTACTTTCTGTATTTTCTTGTTTGCCAGCTTCTTTATTCCACTGCTCAGTATGTGATGGCAAAGCCTCTCAGAGCCTTCAAAAATGTTTGCTGATATAAAGAAGCAGATGTTAAAAACCTGGGATTAATCAGAGTCCATTCTGTGTTTTTTTTACATTGACACAGTGCTCTCTCCCCACGCCCCAGCATCCCATCCACCCCAGTCCAGGTGAGGAGCAGAGATCCTTGCCACCAACTGCTGCCCAGGACAGCACTCAACCTCTCCAGATTCGTGCCACTTTCTTGTCTGTTGCACCTGTAGCTGGGTTCTGTGAGGACGTTTTCCTTTGACTATGAATTTTGTCTGCTTTGACCTTGGCATATGAAGATGCTTTCTGGTAGCCTCTAGAATCACAAGTCACTCCAATATTTTCTCAACATACGGTTTCCCTACTTCAGTGGTTCTCAAGGCTTTTAGTCGCAGGATTCCTTGATGCACTTAAAAATGTTGAAGACCCCAAAGAGCTTTTGTCTGTTTAAGTTATAACTGTCTGTATTTTTCACATTAGAAATGAAAACAGACATTTAAAAATATTTCTTAATTCCTTCCAGAGCAATAATAAAAACCCATCACACATGAACAATTACATATTTTTATGAAAAATAACTTTTCTGAAAAAAGTAGTGAGAAGAATGGCATTGATTTTTATTTTTGCCAATCTTTATTTTCTGGTTTAATGGAAGACAGCTGGATTCTCACGTTGTTTTTGTTGGCAGTATATGAAGATGGTGTGGCTTCACCAGATATACAGTTGAAAAAAGAAAGTGTATTTAAGAGCCTTTTCAGATAATTGTAGGTACTTCTAGTCTCTGCAAAACTTCATTGTATACTCATAAAAGAATGAGAATGAAAATGGCAAATAATGTCTTGGTTCTAAGTATTTCCATAATTATACTTAGAACCCAATAATAAGATGGCAAACAACTCTTTTAAAAAATGAACACATTTTTGAATATACACCAAAGAAGATGATAATATGAATGGCTCACAATTCCATGGAGGGATAGATGTTCAGCATCGTAATCATTAAGGAAATGCAAGTTTAAGTCGTAGTGAAATTTCACCTCACACCCACTAGAATGGCTATAATTAGAGATACAAAATAAAACAAATAATAGTAAGTGTTAGTGACAATGTGAAAAAACTAGAACCCTTATATGTTGGTAGTGGAAACATAAAATGATGTAGCCAGTTTGAAAAGCAGTTTGTCAGTTTCTTTAAAAAAGTGAACGAGATTCCACTCTTAGGTTTCTTTCTTCCCAAGAAAAATGAAAACATATGCCCACACAAAGATTTATATACCAGTGTTCGTGTGAGCATCATTCAGTATAGCGACATTGTGGAAGCCGTCCCGCGTTGATCAGTTGGCGAAAGACTCCACAGTGCGGTGTATCCACATCATGGAGGATTCTTCCGCAACAGAGAGGAATGAGGTGGTGTTTCAGTCTGCAGCACAGATGAACCTCAAAAGCGTTGCGTTAAGTGAAAAACGCCAACGGCAAAATACTATTCATTATATGATTCCATTGTACTTGCCTTAGAAAGGCAGTTCTAAAGAGAAAACAAATCAGTGATGGTTGGGGTAGAAGAGATGAGAACTGACTGCGGGGGAGCATCAGCAACCTTTTTGGGGTAATGGGGAGGTTCTAAAACTGGATTGTGGTGATGGTTGCTCAGGTCTATAAATGAACTAATAACTGTGGAATTGTACACTTAAAATGGGTGAGAAAACACCTATTTCTATACTTTTTTAAAAAGGGGAACTTAGAAAAGTAAGAGAAGGGCAATACACCAAAATGTTACCTAAAACAAAACAATAAAACCACTATAGACTAATGTGAACTCTTGTTACCTGTGAGGGAATATGTAATTATATCCTGTAGCCTTTTAAATTCCTTAGAACAGTAGCATTTCCTATGATTGTGCAAAGTCGTGTGTTCGTATAATAGACTATTCAACTATAACATGTTTTTTGTTTGAAGATTCTCTTTGGATCACATTCTCAATGCACTACTTTGTTTTTGCTTCTGCTTATACATGTACATAAATATACACATATATGTAAATATACACATCTAAATATTTGTATATATCCAATGGTTCCTATGCATTCTTACCATTAAAATCTTATTTCCATTTTTTTTCTTCCATTACCGTAACACCTATTGATTGTAACTACAATATTTACCCCTGTTTTTGTGCTTAAGCTTATAGCAAATTCACAGCCTTAACACACTCCAGACATGGGGCTCCTAGTGTCTTAAGAAGTTAAGATCAAATGTTGGTAACTTTCTCTGTTGTACCACTCTGCTGAAGTTACATGGTACCCTTAAGAAAATTAAAACAAGACAGTTTATCTGATTTAGTAAACCTCTCAGCAAGTAAAGACATGGAGCTGCAGGAGATTTGCCCTGGTTTTAAGAGGTTTTCCTGGTCTTTATGGTCAAAGATGCCACCATTGAGGTTTCCTACTGGTGAAAATAGATGTTCATGACAAGGGCCACTGTCCATTACACACAGGTTCTGTCTGCCCCTCTCGATATATATATAGTTCTCCACGTCTGTCTTCTCCGTTTATAGCTGTAAGCTTCTTGGGTACTTGATAAGCAACAAGCACTCAACCCCAATGAGACGGTGAAAAACTTTATACTCCTCTGGGTCCCAGGGCCCTGAATCCATATTTGGTGTCAGATCCTTGTAAGTAGACATAAGGAAGGAACAGTGGCCAGCATCTCAGCACAGATCATCAAAAAGAAAAGGTGGAAGGAGCCCAAAAGTCCACGGGAAGGGGAAAATCGCAGTAGGAGAGTGGCTCAGCCCCAGGAAGGCTCCAGTAGGAACAAGCACGCCGTGAGCAATGATTGCTGGCACAAATGGCCTGTGACCAGGGGAGGTTTAGGAAGACATGACTGGCGCTGCCCCCAGGCTGAAAATCTCTGATTGTAACGTACCAGGTTGGACTCGGTGGGCCATGAGAGATTTTTCCTGTGCCTGTCAATAGGTTTCTGTACTTTTGTTCAGAGGTAGAAGCATATTCCCTGGACAGATTGCTTTCTTGTATGGTTTCCCTTGAGTTAAACCTAACAAGGGAGATCATAAGAGATTCATACGGTAACTTTTTTCTGAGCCAGAGTCTTAAATACTTTCCAGAGCCAAAAAGGGGAATTCTGACCCCTGGAAATCCATTGCGGTCATGCAAATAAGTGCTTTGCTCCTAATCATGTTTCATGTCTGCTTCTGTTTAAATGAATTGTTTAACATTCTCACGTGAGTTGCATTGCCTTTTCTAGCCATCTTGCTACTTTTTGTTCTTAATACAGTATAGGCATCCAATTTTAGTTGAACTCCAGCTCATCCCCAGCTCTGTGGTGGTAGTTTTCAGCAAATAGGGCTTCTTAAAAAATATATTTTTATTGAAGTGTAGTCATTTACAATTGAAGTGTAGTCAGTTGTGTCAATTTCTAGTGTACAGCACAATACTTCAGTTACATAGGAACATACATACATTCGTTCTCATATTCATCTTCACCATAGGTTTCTAAAAGATGTTGAATATGGTTCCCTGTGCTATATGGTATAAACTTGTTGTTTATCTATTTTATATATAATAGTTAGTATCTGCTAATCTTGAACTCCCAACTTATCCCTTCCTACCCCCTTTCCCCCCAGTAACCATAACTTTGTCTTCTATGTCTGTGAGTCTGTTTCTGTTTTATAAATAAGTTCGTTTGTCTTTTTTTTAGATTCCACATATGAGTGATATCATGTGAAATTTTTCTTTCTCTTTCTGGCTTGCTTCACTTAGAATGACATTCTCCAGGTTCATCTATGTTGTCACAAATGGCGTTTTTCTTATTTTTATGGCTGAGTAGTGTTCCATTGTATACATATACTACAACTTCTTTATCTAGTCATCTGTCGATGGACATTTAGGTTGTTTCCATGTCTTGGCTATTGTAAATAGTCCTGCAATGAACTTTGGGGTGCTGGTGTCTTTTTGAATAAAGGTTCCCTCTGGATATATGCCCACGAGTGGGATTGCTGGATCATATGGTAAGTCTATTTTTAGTCTTTTGAGGAATCTTCATACTGTTTTGCATAATGGCTGCACCAAACTACATTCCCACCAGCAGTGTAGGAGGGTTCCCTTTTCTCCACACCCTCTCCAGCATTTATCATTTGTGGACTTTGGAATAATGGCCATTCTGACTGGTGTGAGGTGATACCTCATTGTAGTTTTGATTTGCATTTCTCTGATAATTAGCGGTATTTTTTCATGTGCCTATTGGCTGTTCGTATGTCTTCATTGGAGAATTGCTTGTTTAGGCCTTCTGCCCATTTTTGGATTGAGTTGTTTGTCTTTTTCTTATCAATTTGTATGAGCTGTTTATATATTCTGGAAATTAAGCCCTTGTCAGTCTCATCTTTTGCAAATATTTTCTGCCATTCTGTAGGTTGTCTTTTTGTTTTGCTTATGGTTTCCTTTGCTGTGCAAAAGTTTATAAGTTTAATTAGGTCCCATTTGTTTATTTTTGCTTTTATTTCTATGGTCTGGGTAGACTGCCCTAGGAGAACATTGCTGAGATTTATGTCAGATAATGTTTTGCCTATGTTTTCCTCTAAGATTTGTAGTGTCTTGTCTTATGTTTAAGTCTTTAAGCCATTTTGAGTTTATTTTTGTGTATGGTGTAAAGGAGTGTTCTAACTTCATTGACTTACATGCAGCTGTCCAGTTTTCCCAGCACCATTTGCTAAAGAGACAGTCTTTATTTCATTGTATGTTCTTGCCTTCTTTGTCAAAGATGAACTGACCAAAAGTTTGTGGGTTAATTTCTGGGCTCTCTATTCCGTTTCATTGATCCATATGCCTGTCTTTGTAACAATACCATGCTGTTTTGATGACTGTAGCTCAATAGTATTGTCTGAAGTGTGGAAGGGTTATTCCTCCAGCTTCATTCTTTTTCTTAAGTAATGCTTTGGCAATTCTAGGTCTTTTGTGATTCCATTTAAATTTTAAGATTATCTGTTCTAATCCTGTGAAAAATGTCCTGGGTAATTTGATAGGAATCACATTAAATCTGTAGATTGCTTTGGGTAGTATGGCCAATATTAATATTAATATTAATTCTTCCAATCCAAGAACAAGGGGTATCTATTCATTTCTGTAAGTCATCTTTAATTTCCTTAGTGAATGTTTTGTAGTCCTCCTCATATAAGTCTTTCACTTCCTTGGTCAGATTTATTCCTAAGTATTTTATTTTTTTGGATACAATTTTAAAAGGGATTGTTTCTTTACTTTACTTTCCTTTTCTGATATTTCATTGTTAGTGTAAAGAGATGCCACTGATTTCTGTATGTTAATCTTGTATCCTGCTACCTTGCCAGATTCTCTTATTAGCTCTAGTAGTTTTTATTTGTAGCCTTTTGGGTTTTCTATATATAGCATCATGTCATCCATATATAATGACGATTTTACCTCTTCTCTTCCAATTTGGATACCTTTTATTTCTTTTTCTTGTCTAATTGCTATGGCTAGGACTTGCATTACTATGTTGAATAGAAGTGAGAGTGGGCATCCTTGTCTTGTTCCAGATTTTAGCGGAAAGGCTTTCAGCTTTTCGCCATTAAGTATTTTGCTGGCTGTAGGTTTGTCATAAACAGCTTTTATTATGTTGAGATATGTTCCCTCTATACCCACTTTGGTAAGATTTTTTAGTCTTAAATGGATGTTGAATTTTATCAAATGCTTTTTCTGTATCAGTTGAGATGATCGTGTGATTTTTGTCCTTTCTGTTGTTAATGTGATATATCACATTGATTGTTTTGCATATGTGGAACCATCTTTGTGTCCCTGGGATAAATCGAACTTGATCATGATGTATGATCTTTTTTATGTGTGGTTGGATTCTGTTTGCTAATATTTTGTTGAGGAGCAAATATAGCTTTGGTAATCAGACTCTGGCCACCATCTGGGACTTAGCTTCTTAAGGGCCTGATGTATAATTTGATGCCTTTAAAGAACTTGTCTGTGATTGTGAACACAAATTAAGTAACAGGTCCAAAGAGCAGGGTGATCTACATTCCAGATAAAAAGCTCTTTGTCAGGAAGGCCATGTCTGATAATACTTGGTCCCTCAAAGCACAGGTCTAGGCATATACTAGTCCTCATTTTACTCCAGAAACACTAGTGGGAAACTTTTTTTTTTAAACATTGAAATGTCTGGGTCCCACGTCCAAAGACTCTGAGTTAGTAAATTGAGGGGATCCAGGTGTCTATATTTTTGAAAACGCTTCAGTAAGATTGCCCAGCCAGGGTGGAGAACCACTTTGTGTATGTGTAGCCCTCAGCATGTCACATGGAGCCCACAACCAGTGTGTTTGGATTGAAATCCTGTCCGTCTACACTTAGGCAAGTTTCTTGACTGCTCCAAGCCTTGGTGTTCTTAGATATAAAATGGAAATAATAAGAATATTTCATAGAGTTGTCATCATAATTAAGTGGTTTATGATAATTGACCAGGAAATGCTGTTCCCTCTTGTTTATTTCTCTATTATCAGGGGCCAGATCTGGCCGACTAATGGGTTTTGTATGGTTTCCAAGCTAAGAATGGATGACGGGAACAATCGAAAGAAAAATAGTATTTTGTGATACATAAAAAAAATACATAAAATTCACATCTTGATGTCCATAAGTAAAGTTTTATTGAACACAGTCATGTTCATTCATTGACATATCTTCTCTGGTTGCTTTCACACTCTAGTGGCGTAGTGAGAGTTGTAACAGAAGCTGTGTGTCCCACAAAGCCTACAACATTCTATAGTTTGGCCCCTTCACAAAAAAATTTGTCTACCCTGGCTCTAGACCTTTGCAGTGCTCAGAGCGAGGGGGTTAATCACACCCTCTCTCATGAGAATAGGACAGAGAAAGAGGAAGCTCGTTTGCCTTGATGTCCTTGTGCTTTTGATGCCCTGGGTTACTTTCCAGGGTGGGTGGAAGGAAGCACAAATTCAACAGCTATTTCAGTCCTGAGGTTACAAAGGCACATCTTCGATCATGGGTGGCACTGCTGCGATTCGAGTTAATAAATCACCGCTGCCTTCTCTGTATTGTTTATCCACAGCATTTGCTACCTCACAAGGAAGGCCGGCTCCGCTTCCGTTAGCTTGCCAAGCACAGCCACCACCCGCACGCAGCAGTTTCGGGGATAAACGCCTCAAGGGCCTTTAATAACATTTGCAGCTTAGTGAGCTGGAATGGTTTTCCAGAGAACCGAGAGTCGATTTGAATGTTTTTCCCGATGCTCTGTGAAACACCAGAGGCATGTAGCAATGAATCCCAAGGATGTAAGGGGAACGAAATTCAGGGACAAGCCTCTGTTCTGGCCGCCCTGTTTTTCCCCCTCATACCCTCAGCAGGGTTTATATTATCCATCCTAACACCAATTCCCAGGGTTGACTGTGAATTCTGAGGCATAAAAATAAAAATCCAAATACAGAAGGCCAGATTCCTGCCCAGCAGTGCCTCAGTGGAGAACTCGCTCCTCACCCCTGGCTCCCACCCCACACGTGAGTGTGCCTGTCCCTCCAAGGGTTTCTTTGAATCTGATTGAAATCGAGCCTGCCAAGGTGTTTTGTTTGGCCTGTACAATTTTTAGGGGGTGGGGTGGGAGGGAGAGGATTTTTTTAATGCATTGCTAGCATTTCAGAATTAGGAGATTTCCTTTAAAAATGTGGACAGCCAGCCTCTCTTGAAACAGTGGACAGTCAGGCATCATTGCCCCTGCATTCCGCATGCCAGCAGTTGGCATGCCGTAAGTAGCAGCTGTAGCAGCTGCCCTGTCCTTGGGCCGGGGCCCGCAGCCTCCTGCTGCCTCACTCAAGTCATCCTCTTGTGGCCGCAGCCTCATCGCAGCTCGCTGAGCTGCGCCTTTCCCAGATGTGGTTCAGGTAGCTTTTCAGTAGAGTCTTCTCTGATTCCTTAGCTATAGTTAGTTTTCAGTTGTCACCCAACATGCTAAATAAAATAGTCATAAAGCCAAATGCATTCACTTTGACCTCGATTGTCATTTGGGAAATCTTTTTGTGTTACTCCATTTTTAAGGTTGAAAAAACAAATTGTAGACAGTGAGTACATAAGTATATTACTCTGTAGCTTTCTGTATTTGTTTTTAACTTCTCAAAAGGAGAGCAGGATCAAATGAGCCCAGACAATATGGCAGACTGAAGCCAGGAGAGCCTGGTTGGTTCAGGCCTTGACTTTATAATCTGTGTCAATAGCTAAGCTGTTTGCAGACCTATTCTGTTATGCACTATACTTGGCACTTTAAATATGTGTTTTTTCCTGTCCTTTACAATAGCAAGATAGATCATATATTTACAATTGTACAGTTAAAGAAACTGACCTATAAGAAGTAAAGTAACTTGCTCCAAGTCACACAGCTAGTGACTAGATGAACTTGATTTCAAACCTAGGTCTCTTGATTTAAACTCTAGCATCTCTCTATTACCTTTGTGACTTTGAGTAAGCCCTAGGCTGGAGTGAACTGTTTCTCTCCAGCTCTAAAATGAGATGATTTTCTAAAATAAATAAAAACTATTTTATCTATAAGAAGCAAAAGTTTTAGTTCAACAAATGGAGGTAGTACCCAGTATTCAAACATCAAGGAGAACCACTTGTACCATTTCCCACTGCCTTTTTTAGAGTTCATGAACAAGTTGGAAAGTATTCCACTGACAGTCACGGTGACTGTAGTTTCATGGCATATTCATTATATGGTTTTACTGGGTGAAACAGAATCAGATTACAAAGATCTCATTTGCAAAAGTTCTAAGAACCTTGCATGCCGTATTGGAGAAGATTTTATTTTAACTTTAATCAGAATTCAATTTAAATAATTTAGAGTGTTTTTAGGCAGAATGGCTGTGTGAAATGTAATGTCTTCTTTTCTTAAACTATTAGATTGTATTGACTTAAAGGTTGAATACATGCGGAAGACCGTATCCTTTGAAACTGCTGCATAATAATGCACAGCTTTCATTTCATATGAGATAAATGTATTCAGTTCAGAATACTGTAAATATTAAAGTGGAAAACTATCTCTTTAGTAAGTTATCATGTTAACTTCAAACCTACACAAGAATGCCATTCATTTGGGGAGATTCATTTCTCACCTTTTGTTTGACATTCTTGGACTTTAGAATCATGTCTGATGATTTCTGTTTTCCCTTGGGCTTGGCAGTGTGATTGTCTTCACATACTAATATTTTTGATATCTTTATTATACTGATTTTAAAATTAATTTCATGACTTTATTGAATTTCACTATATAGTTCTTTTACTGACCTGTTCTAAATCCTATGTAGAAAGCACTGTGTACACTAAAGGACCATGCTGCGGCAGCTTTGACCCGACCTAGGCAGGTATGGTCTCATCTGAAAGGAAGCATCAGTGTCCTTCCTTCTCCCTTCTCAGTTTGCAGAAACTGCACGTCTCCTTTAAGGTCCAGACAAAAGATGACCTCTTCATCAAGCCTCTCTTGTGACTACTTGCTGTCCCCCTTCCTTCCCTCATTCATTTCCTCCCCTCTGTGATCTCATCAGACTTTTTTTTCGGCTTCATTGAGGTGTAGTTGACAAATGAAATTATAATCTATTTAAAGTGTACAACAAGATGATTTGATACACAGGTACACTGTGAAAGAGTTCCCACCACGGAGTTAACTGACACATACATCAGCTCACATCCTAACCTTTTTAAGTATTTTTTTCTTTTCAGTGAGAACACTGAAGTTCTACTCAGCAAATTACATTTATATAGTACATATGGTATATATAGTATACTATGTTTAATACATGCATGTGTCTGTAGATATGTATGATATAGTATAACATTATCACCTATAATTGCCATGTCATATATTAGCCCCTTGGACCTTATTCATCTATAACTGAAAATGTGTACTCTTTTACCAGCTTCTTCCTATTCCTCCCACCTCCCAGCCCTGGGAAACTGTCATTCTACTCTCTGTTTCTATGAGTTTGACTTTTTTTTTAACTCCACATATAAGTGATACCATGCAGTATGTGTCTTTCTCTGACTTATTTCACTGAGCATACTGCCCTCTGGGTTCATCCATGTTGTTTCAAAGGGCAAGGTTTCCTTCTTTTTTAAGGCTGAATAATATTCCTCTCTCTCTCTCTGTGTGTGTGTGTGTGTGTATCATGTTTTCTTTAGCCATTAATCTGTCAGCCTTTAGGATATTTCCATACCTTGCCTGCTGAATAATCCTACAGTGAATGTAGGAGTTCAGATCATTCTTCAAGATAATGATCTCATTTCTTTTGGTTAAACACTGGGAAGCGGAATTGCTGGGTCATATGGTGGTTCTATTTTTAATATTTTGAGAAACCTCCATACTGTTTTCCATAGTGGCTACACCAATTTACAATCCTACCAACAGAGGACAGGCTTCCCTTTTCTCCACATCCTCGCCAGCATTTGTTATCTCTTGTCTTTTTGATAATAGCCATTCTGACAGATAGGAGGTTCATAGCATTTTATGCCTTAATCATAGTTGTGTATAGTTGTGTGAACTATTTGTGAGTAGATATTTTTTCTCACACCCCCTTGTGTGCTCAGTACATATAATGTCTGTCACACAGTAGGTGCTTATAAAGGGTCAGAGGCTGAAACCCCACAATTAGAAAATACTTTTGTTTTATCCAAAATCATTTTGTATCATAGGATTAAACTTTGGTTAAATGTGAATCTCGTTTTTTTATTCATCTTGTTGCAGACCACTAAAACTAGTCGAAATGTACTTTTTGTTTATATTTGCATTTCATTCAGATGAACTTCTCACTTCCAGATATTTCCTTTGCCCCCAGTGTATATTTGCCTTATTATATGATGATCCAATAATTCAAAACTCCTCTAGGGTGAGATTTTAAACATGAACTATTACTCTGCCAGACGCCCAGGCATTGCAAGGTCTGGGAGGAAACTGCAGTTCCCAGCACAGGATTGGTGCATCAGCTGAGAAGATGAGGCGTTCCTGCCCCAGGTGAACAAGAAGATCGCAGCCTACTTCTGAGGGCAAGAGTATAACCCCGCCTGGAGCCATGTCCTAGGCACCCTGGGGCTCTAGTGATACGTGAGACATGCCCCCTACCTTGAAGATGTTATATACATTTACATATGAAGAAATGATGTACGAAAACCAGACCTTCACGTAGGAGAGGAAGCCACAGTTACCAGTGCGAAGTTGCCAGGGCACTAAGAACAACATGAAATGGGAATACGTCTAATAGTGGATGGTATTCTTGCAAATCTCAGTTAAGATCATGCTGTGTTATGCGGCCCAACTCACCCAATGTTAGCTGGATCCCCGAGGTTCAAATAAAATGCAAGAGTGTGTCAGAGAGAGGAGATAGATCTATCCAAGGTCAGTGGAGGCTTCAGGAACGGTGGAGGGTTAGTCGGGCCCTTAGACACGCATAGAGAGGATGTGAAAGTGTTCTGACCTAGTCTCTAGAAAAGGAGAAAGAACGGACTGATGCTAAAGGCCGAAGCTTCCTCTACAGAAATACTGATACAAATTCCATTGTTTTATAATGGTTGATTCGTATTATGGATAATAAAACTAAGTCCCCCAGAAGACTGGACCAGTCCAGCTACATGTGCATGGCTGGTATCTGGTGAATGCCATCCACCTTATTTTGACAGATGGAATTCAGAGCTGGGAAAAACGAGGCTATTTTTGGCCTACGAGCTGTATTTTGTTTATCACCATCCTGCCTCACTGAGGCACATTATCTCACGTAATTTGATCTAAGGTGTTAACCGTGGAATCCCTCTTGCTTTAATATTCTGGCAAAGCCACAGCTTAGCAAGTATAATAATCTCCAATTTTTCTTTGACTTAAAATATTACTTCTTTAAGTAGTGAACTTTTCCCTAATACTTTTAAGCAATTTTGTAATTGCAACATAAGATAAATACACTAAAATATATTATGTATATATAAATACATAAACAAACAGCCTCCTTATAACTTCTCAGACTGCAGTGAGCAGGGGGAAAAAAATGAGGGGGAGTGAACCTTCCGTTTCTGTATTTTGTTTTTTCAATCTTGGAATATCTAATGAAAATTTTAGATTTTTGTTTTTTAGAACATAGCTTCAAGATTGCAGTGTGATCCCTTTTTAACTTTCAACACTGTTGCAGTTACTTAAAATAAATATATGAATAGATATCTGTACACATACATATGCAATCTTGTATTTCTTTGTTGTTGTTGTGTTTTTGGTTTTGTTTTTTTTTTTATCTCCTGGAGTCCTTCTTAGACGTTATTTTCAAAAAAGTAATTTCCCTTATCTTTGACTGCCTTTTCTCATCAAAGGCCTTAGTGACTGCTCTTGAATTCTTTTAACTAATTTGCAACTCTGAGACTCGGGTGTGGGCTAAGGACAGTGATTACAGCTCCCTCTCCTGTCTTTAGCAGTTTATTCCTCCTCTGGCTTCTCTGGCTGCGCTGCACATTTACACAGACCACAGGGGAAGGCTCCATGGCCCTATTTACTGCCTGTTCATCCTGCTGGTGGCTTTGTAGCTCTGCCTCTGCTTTGGTCCCCTTTTCAGGACCAAAGAAGCAAAGAGAGAGAGAAGGACAGAGACAGTGGAGATCATCTAATCCCATCTCTACATTTTACAGGTAGGACAAGGGATTTAGAAAGGCTGTAACTTGAGCAGGATGTTAGTGATTTACACATATTGCAGAGGAGCTTATATATGAAAACGTCTAACATATTAAAGTAATTATGAGTTTGCTACTTGTGGATAGAAAAGGCTTAAAAACCACGCTGTGATTGCTTGGCACTTGCTTTCTCTCAGGGTTTCTTCTTTCTCACTGCGTGGCTCTGTACTTGAAACACATCTTAGGCCAGCTGGGAGTGAGGTGGAGAGTCAGAGGGGGAGGGTGTAGCAGGCCCCAGCCGCGGTCCAGGCGGATGGCTGGCGTGACGCCTTAGCGATCATGTCTCAGTGGGCGGGGCTGTAAAATGAGAATCCAGGTAGACAGTGGACATGTTGGAGTTTTACCCATGGTTTGTGGAGCTGAAACCATGTTGTAGAATGCAGGGATAATCGAGGAGGACTAGTAAGGGCACCCCAGCTATATCAGACTGGAGGCTATGACAGCAACTCGAGCTGGGGACCAAGACCAAGGCCGAGCCCTGCCTTAGACCCCAGTCCTTTCTCTCCCATTAGGAGGATGCACATGAACACTGATAAATGCAGAAGCAAATCACCTTGTTATAATGCACTGAACTTGGGCCCAGAGCCTGCTGGAGAGGATATTAGAAACCCAGAGTTAGTCAGTCGTCCCACCAAAGCAGGCGTCTGTGTGCCCACCTTCATTCTCTGTCAGCAAAAAGGGACCGTCCTCTAGAAGCTGACCCGCTGGACCCTCCTCCAAGGAAAAGAGGACGTGGAACAGAGGCCTTGCTGACTTGGGATGTGAGGCCCAGTAGGGAAGCTTAGGCCTGGGAAACTCCTGTCCAATGAGAGAACGTTGTGCATCAGGTGCAGAGCTGAGCAAACTCAGCAGGCCAGCATCATAGATTGAGGAGAAAGAGGAAGGAAGGGCTGGAATGTTCCAGAACTTCCAGCCTTAAACAGGATCAACCCAGGGCCTGAGGCTTGGTAAGACCTGCAGGTCAGAGACCTGGCCAGACAGGTGA
This sequence comes from Vicugna pacos, assembly GCF_048564905.1. Taxonomy (NCBI): domain Eukaryota; kingdom Metazoa; phylum Chordata; class Mammalia; order Artiodactyla; family Camelidae; genus Vicugna; species Vicugna pacos. Next base: position 16,291,674 of record NC_132988.1, read on the forward strand.
GGGCTGGAACAGCTATCCCAGGCCTATTTAGATTCTCCACTTGAGCTAGTGGTTTCCAGTTACATGGGCCACTGAAATGCACACATGTCTCTCATTGACAAGTGACTGCATTGATAGTTAAGCCGTCAACTTGTAATCTATATTTACAGATAAATATATCATGCAGCCCTGCCTTTCTTATTCTCAGCCAACAGCTTGTCTTATTTTACAGAACAATTTCCCACAGTTCTTCTCCCCTTCACCCTCTCTCATCTGATGCTAATCTTCAACTCCAAGTGGTAAAATAGCATTATACCAAGTTCTAGTATATATGCAGCTTTATAGCTTGTACCACTTCTTCTTTGTAAGCACAAGAATTTTGGTTCAAACATACTAAAATTGTAAGTCATTTCTATTGAAAATAATTGGATAAAGGGGGACTGGGCCAGTTTAGAACGTCTAAAAAGAAAATACCCTGCTGTGGTATGGTAAGAAGCAACTGCTAGGCTGCCCATTTTATCTCAAGCATACACATTATCTGTTTCTTTGAGACAATGATGGAACCTAGAGGCAGAAGTCGACAACTTTTCAGTTACAGAGTCGGAAATGTGTGGAATGTTTGCGTGGAGGACCAGAAAGAAATAATTTAAGATGGCTTCAGATGTTCTCGCTTGGCTAATGAGTAGATGTTGAAGCAACTGAGAAAGGAAAAAGACGTTTGGGGCTACCGAGTAACAGAGATTCTGATTAATCGGAAATTGTATCTCCTAATTGCTGTCTTTTAAGGGTCATCTGAATCCTGAGCTTAAGCAGTTCTTTGCCCCTTCTCCAGGATATCTTCCACTGAGCTGCCAGAGTGAATTTCCTCAAACACAAACTGGCCCTGGACTGGCTTCCCAGTTGCCTAAAGATTCATGTCCAGCCTACGTAGCATGGCATAGCCAGGATCATCACTTTCTCTTCATGGGCCTGTAGCTCTCTCTCCATGTGCTGTTCTGGCCCCAGGGTTTGATTTGCTTTAGGACCCCATGATGTCCTGCATTGGACTATGTATGAGTCCCCCATGGACAGAGATCTCGTCTTATTCCTCTCTCCTCCCCTGTGCTGAACACAATGACTAGCATGTAATAGTCACTCAATAATTATTTGTTGAATTAATTAATAAATAAAAGAGCAAACAGACCTTGAATTAGTAGTGCCTCACTTAATAAACAGAATGTATTTACTGTGGTTAAAAAAAAAATGTGTCCTAGAAAACCTCTGGAAAGATTCAGAGACATTGATAACAGTGGTGGCTTCTAGGGACAGGAACTGGGCAGCTGGAGGATGGGGAGGGACAGAGGACCTTTTCACCATATGCCCCCACGTGCCTCTTGAATTCTGTATCATGTGCATGCAGTGCACTGTATCATTATATACCTGAAACTAGTCTAATATAATGTGTGTGTGTGTATGTGTTGGTGTGTATGAGTAGAGCAACCTTATATCACATGGTGTCATACTTTCTTTTCTTGCAAAAATTTAGATTGTTGGTAGAAGTGATCCAGGAAACAGAATGTGGGGCGAAAGGATGGTCATGTCCCAGGTCTCGATATGCTCCGCCAAGTGTGGGTCCTTGGCGTTGAGCAGGAAAGAATTCAAGAGTGAGCCACAGTTGAGTCAGGGTAGATTTATTCAGAGAGATACGTACTCCATAGACAGAGTGCAGGCCGTTTTAGAAGGAAAGAGAAAGGACATGAGGTGTGGGGGTTCGTTACCCAGTAGATATACATTCCGTAGACAGAGTGAGATCCGTCTCACTCAGGAGGGAGAACAGCCACGAGGTGTGGGGGTTGTTAGTTTTAGCTCAGTGACTTCATTATTATTCCAGCCACTTTGGGGAAGGGGCTGGGATTCCCAGGATTTTTACCTTTTCTGGTCAGCCTCTGAACGGCCATGGTGGCACCTGTGGGAGTGTCATCTACCATGTTAATATATTACAATGAGCATGTAATAAACCTCAAGGTCTGCTGGAAGTCACATCTTCCGCCATCTTGGACCTCAAAGCCTGTTGGGAGTTGGATTTTCTGCCATCTTGGTGTTAATTGCTGTGTCATTTCTTGAATGGTTGTTCCCTGCCCCCTTCCTTCCTGTCTCAGAAGTTAATGACACAAGTTGTCTTTTATCACCAAAATAGCGCTCATCTGGGCTTTATTGGGGTGTAGATCTCCAAGGGTTGTTTAGAAACCAGGGTATCCCTGAGATAACACATAATGACCCACTGAGCTGTGTGGAGACCTTGAAATCTTAACAGTGGCTGAACAAGAGTCCCTCTGTCTTGTTTCTACTTTTGAGATCTTGGGGGATTCGCTGGTTCGGCAGAAATGAATGAAGTCTGATCATGAAGAACCCAGTACACAGGATTTTTCAATTCCGCAGGGCTGTGCACATGTCCGCTTCGAGATCTGGGGTTTAGAGGTGCATTTGGATCAGGCAAAGAGAGGTAGACTGTGCAGTATGTACGTTTGCCATCCTACGTGTTTCATTTGAGGCTTGGACTTGTAGGTACGCCAACATTCACGCAGTTTCCTTTGTCATGTGTCAGAGTTGTTAGTGATGCTTTCGTGTAAGAGTTATCCGTTATACCACAGCCTAAATATTTTTCACTGCAAAGGTCGCTTCTGTTCCATATTACCCTCTAGGTATAGACATCTTAAGGATGCTTCTAATATGTATGAAGCGTAAGTGCTCTAACAGAAGAGTTCCAAGGATGAATCCCAGCTAAGCTAGCCACGTGGTTTAGCCTCTGTCTTCACTGGCAAAACGGGGATAATATGACCAATCTCACGGAGTTCCCTCTATAGGCTCTTTAAATTAAAGATTAAATTATATGATTGGTAAAGCACCTGTCACATAGTAGGAATTCAACCAATGTTAGTTCCCTGCCCACTGCCCTGAATAACCTCGTTTTTCTAGATAACAGATGTTTTGCATAGTCAAGTACAAGTATGTTAAATGCTTGCTATCGCACACGGAGGATGTAAGTCACTCCTCCTGAAAAAAATGTTCCTTGTTCCTTTTCTGACTTGCTTGTCTTTTCTTATTACACGTCATAATAAATGTTTCTCAAGGTTAAAAAGCTTATAGCGCTTGGCTTTTGTCGTATAATATTTTCTTTGGTTATCTTTCACTAAAATAGGCAGCCTGCCTAAAATTTAAGCCATGATAATTAGAACTTGTATTTTTTTAAATGAAAAGCTAACACCTTTCCCACCGAGAAGAATGTTTATCCGGGAATTTGGTGCTTACCCACATGGGAAGAGCTCTTGAAACACCACAGGGGAAAAAATAAGTCCAATCTGACTTCCAAATTAAAATCTTGGAATCCTAAAAACATAACTTCAAAAGATCTGTGTTTAAAGGTGGCAAAGGCCACCTGTACTTACTTCTCAAGTGAGTTCCACCCCCCCCTACCCCCACCCCACCCTTTCTGGCATTTTAAAACCTGTTAATCCAGGCTCAGTCATAAACCTCAGCAGCGGGGGATCATTGTTCATTGGTTTATTATGGGCAGACTGGACTGGTTTAAACCGAGCAGAGGAAGTTAATTATCAAATGTTTTAGCTGGCTCTAGTAATGAATAACCAGTTCTCGGTGGACACCGTCTTACTCACCAGGCAACATTGTAAGATGTGGGGAGTGGGGGGATGGGAAATCGCCCATCAGAATCTGCAATGCGGGAATTTGCTGGGACTGCCCTAATCTGTTCCCCAGGTTGTTTGAACCAGTTCAAGAGCAGTTAAACAAGGTTATGTAAGTGCCATGTGATGTAGCCCAAAATAGTGACTGCAAACACAGGCTGCCGTTGCTGGGCAGTTGTCAACTGCTTTAAAAAAAAATCCTCCAGCAGGACAACAAATGGACGTCTAAAAATGAAAAAGAGATTTAAGCAAAAAGTTTATTTTAAAAGGCATTTGTTGAAATTGCCTTTCAGATGCTGAAATTGAATGACATTTTCGAAAAGGGGACACTTATGTTCTACGTAAGATCTGGTTATTCTCAAGCAGCCATCGGGGTAGTTCAGTGAAAAAGGCTCTTAAAAAGTTTGGTTCGCTGCTCAAGTGCTGGGTTCCCACATTTTAATGAACAGCAACAACAAACCATCAGATTGGCTAATGGCTTTGGGCATGTAACAAATTATTGAGCAATGTATCATTCAGATAGTGATAACTATTAAGCTATTCTATGTTACTGTCCCTTTTAGTTGAATTCTCTTGTAGCTTCAAGGTGTGAAAAAGAAAATTACATTTCACGTAACATGGTAAGCATGAAAATAAGGCTTTTAAAGGAAAACAGGATTCTGCAGTGAAATGTCTTTGACAGATTGTTTTTTGAAAGGGAAACAAAACAACAAGAGAAAAGGGTTTAAAATTTGTCTTAACTGTCGTCCAGAGGTTTGCACCCTAAGATTTGGATTCCCACAGCGACCACATCATCTGGGTTCCCTGCCTTTTAAGAAGCTGTAGATCTGGGGAGGCAGGAATCCTGAGGCGAGATTCTGGGAGGTGGGCAGAGGGGACCATAGGATTCCTGTTGCAGGATTTGTGCTTGACAACTGCCCGGGTACCTGTCCCTGTTGCTGAGATCTGAGTCTCAGGGACTCTTGTGTGGGGTTCTTATCTCTCAGGGACCTGTGAAATAGCTCTGCCTTTCCCCACCTGGATTCTGGGCAAGCCAAGAAATAAAACAAAGCAGTGGCTGGTGAAAGATAAAATACCAACTTTTCTGGAGGGGTGGTAAATATGTTGAAAGATATGGCTTGCTTAGTAGTAAGAACAAAAAGGGAGGGGGAGGGCCCTGCTCCCTGAACCCCCCAAATTAGATACAGAGACAGGCAGTGCTGGATCAGGGCGAGCGCCCCACAACTGGAACCAGCACCTGCTCCCTGGGGGATCCCCCCCCCCCGCCACCAAGAGGAAGAGAGTGGTGCTGAGGCAAGCAAGTCAGATTTATTCTTCTCAGACTTACTAGTGGAGGCAGAGTGAGTAAAGGAGCTGGAGAGAGGTGTGAAGTGTGGCGCCATGGAGCTGTCTCCACCTGGAGGGAAACACCCCTGCGGGGGCTGGGGGTGGGGGCAGAAGGGTCCCCTCTGGTTTGCCCAGTCTGAGGCCCCAGGCGCAGCTTCTCAGCGGGGATGGAGAGGGATCTGGGGTCCTGGGCAGGGCCAAATGTCAATGACTGGTATGATAAGAAGTCATTTTTTCAAGATGTAGGTGTAGAATTTGGAGCATTCTCTTCAGTCTAAAAATCACTTTACTTCCCTGCCTGGATGAATGCCTGCTCATAAAATCAAGTTCAACCACCTCCTTCTCCCTGCATCTTTCTTTAAAGATTCTAAAAGGTGTTTGTAGGTGTTCACTGTGGTTTTAGAGCTTGTAGAACATGGTTCTTTCCATATCTAATTTGACCTGAGAAGTTTATTATTCTACTTGATAAAAGGGAACTACCTTGATGATCGGCCATGCTTATGTCTTAACTCCCACATGGGAGAAAAAGAAGAGAATTTTTTCCGGATGGTGTCGTTGGAGGCACAGAACATTGCTGGGGACTTGAAAGAGGTGTGTGTCTCCATAGATGTCGCTGAATATGCAGTCAGTGGAGCCAGAGGAAAGCAGAAATAGGACTCCTTCCCGAGGTCAGAAGAAGAGCTGATGGGGAAGGTGTGCATCAGGGGCTCCCCTAGCCTAGGGCCGAGCTCCAGAGAGGGTCTGCCAGGCAGAGACCTGCTGGCTGCACACTGCATGCCCCGGCTGCAGCCTGAGGATGTCTCTGAGGACGCTGTTTGTGGGTCAGGACTGGCCTACGTGTCTGTACGTGTGAACAGGCACAGATACGCAGAGTGACCAATCTTCTGAGTTTTTCCACTTTGTCAAAATAAGCCTCAACATATATTGTCTTTCACCCCAGTGATATGTAACACCAGTAGTAAGAACACCAGTAAAAATAACGATCCAGTGTTACTGTATCGAATGCCTCTGATCCAGGCTTTGCTTACTTTTCCCGAAATGGCAGTTAAGTTTTACTAAGCACATCTCCGAGCTCTGCCCACCTGCCCACCTCCCTTCCTTGGGCTCCGGTGGCTCTGTGTTACTTTGAATAAGGTGTGTAAGGATTTGGACTTGAGAGTTTAGGTAGTGAAGGGCCCTCAGAGGCCTCTCACCAGGTAGATGAGACAGTTGGATTTGTAATTCAGAAGTATCACTGTGCAGGCTGTACGGAGGATGAGAGGCTTGGGGCTGGGGATGGCTGCTCAGAGGAGCCCTGGTGGTCCAGTGGGATGCTGCCTGGGCCACTGACAGGTTCAAAGTGGGGGCAGGTTCAAAGGGACCAGGGAGGTCTCTTACGTTCATTTCAACCAGGGTAGCTCTTCTTTTCCTCTTTTAACAGATTGAGGTCTATGTCAGAGTTAACATTTTTAGAAAGCTTTTAAAGTTGAAGACACCTTTGATTTAGACATGGGGAAATAATAGAGACAGGTAGACTAGTTACAAGTCCGTTGAAATAATAATGAAAACATGCAGTAATCATGCTAACAGCCATCGTGGGTGGTAATAGCAGTATTACAGCAGTAACACCCCCATTCATCGGAGCCTCACTGGATGCCAGCAGCCGTTCTGGGTGCTGTGTGTGCTGTGTTAATCTTCAGGGGAACTCATGAGATAGGCACCTGGATAATTCCCACTTGACAAGAGAGGAAATTGATGGACAGAAAGGTTAAGTAACTTGTCTGAGGTCACACAAATAGTAAGCAAGAGTCCAAATTTCATAATTCAGAAATTTAACCAAAAGAGCCTGAACTAAGGGGAGAAAGTACTGGTGAACTTGGACAGGATTCCAGAGAAGCTTGGCAGCAGGGGGAGAGGGTCTTCAGGACACTGGGATCAATTGAGTGCAGAGCATTTCAGGGATGGGGTGTCAATCAAGGATGACCCGGGGCTTTTAGCTGTGACGCTTGGTTGTAGCTTTAAGGATAAGGAAGAGAAAAGGTTGGAAGGGGGCTCTGTGTAGGGCGGGGACGTTAAGCTTGGTTTGAAGTGTCAGACATTCAATTCAGGTGGGTGCTTGTGTGGGTGTGAAACCAAAAGGGAAGAGAGGGCTCAGGAGCCCACATGGCCTTGGCAGCCCCGGACGTCCTCTGGTCACCAGAGTGTGTAGCTGTTGCCTGCTCCTCGTCTGTGCCCCTGCCTCCCCGGGCTTCAGCCAGCCAGGCCAGGCACTCGCTGCCTCTCCCTGTGGTTGGCCCTTGCTTGGGATGCCTGTGTGTCTGTCCTGTTCCCAATCCGCAACATTCTTCAAGGCTCACCTTAGATGCTTTCTTCTTCCATAGAACCGTCCTCATCTCCCCAGCTCAAGTATAATCGCTTTCCCCTTTAAAGTCACACTACAGGAGCCCCGTATGATTTCCCTTAATCATTAACATCTTCCCAGCCTTTGGAACATAAGGGTCTTGGAAGGAATGGACCGCATTTTGCCTCTTTATAGCCTGCTGACCTCTTCATCATCTTTGCTAAATGGAATTAAGTCATGGTCTGGGAACGCATTTTATTTTATGTGTTTATTGAAGTACAGTCAGTTACAATGTGTCAATTTCTGGTGTACAGCACAATGTCCCAGTCATGCATATACATACATATATTCATTTTCATATTCTTTTTCATTAAAGGTTACTACAAGATATTGAATATAGTTATTTGTGCTATACAGAAGAAACTTGGTTATTTAAATCTATTTTTATATATAGTGGCTAACATTTCCCAAATTTATCCCTTCCCATCCCCTTCCCCTTGGTAACCATGAGATTGTTCACTATGTCTGCGAGTCTGTTTCTGTCTTGTAGATGAATTCATTAGTGTCCTCTTTTCTTTTTTTAAGATTCCACGTGTGAGTGATATCATATGGTATTTTTCTTTCTCTTTATGGCTTACTTCACTTAGGTCCATCCATGTGGCTGCAAATGATATTATTTTATTCATATTTTATGGCTGAGTAGTATTCCATTGTATAAATATACCACATCTCCTTTATCCAGTCATCTGCAGATGGACATTTAGATTGTTTCCATGCCTTGGATGTTGTATACAGTGCTGCTGTGAACATTGGGGTGCATGTATCTTTTTGAATTAGAGCTAGGAACTCTAATTAGATTTAAACCTCAGAATCTCTTTTTCTTCTTTGTAAGGGTCTTGATCCTCAACCTGCTGGACCCTAGATATCTGCTACTCCCACCTGGCCAAATGGAATTCGGTCTCCCAGATTCACCTTTCCTTCTGCCCCTGAACACGTGAGCCCACTGACTTTTAGGAGTTTGGATATTAAGTTGTAATGGAAAACAGACAGGGGAGATGAGGAACAAAATACAAGGAAGCTGTAAGTTCCCAGCATCTTACACTACTCCCACAGACGTGGGTGCTAGACTCAAATTCTTAGCTGAGTTGCAAACAGATCAGAGAGTCCCGACTTTTTGTGCTGTGTCTACCTTAAGGATACAGTTCACCACTCTCATATCCTTGTCAACACTTAGAAAAAGTTAAGGCTTAAAGATGAAATCAGAGCTGAGTGGTATTTACCGTGTATCAAGTAGACCCTTTTCATCTAGAAGCCTTCCTAATTCAGTGGTCATAGTCACTCCCACAGGAAATTCTTTACTTACTTATATTTAGTTAAGAGTTGACTGTGTTTTTTCTTTGGATTTTCTTACACTTTTTTTTTTTCCAGGACTGGGCTAATCAAATAGATGATGGATAATAACTATCACTTTTTTTTTAGGTTTGTTTGTTTGTTTGTATAGTGGAGGTACTGGGGATTGAACCCAGGATGTCATAAAGCTAGGCATGCACTCTACCCCCTCCCATTCACCTTTTTTTTTTTTTTTGAGTCCTTACCTCAGGCCAGGCTTTGTGCTGCTTGTTATATGTAATAATTTGAATCCATCCAACAACCTACAAAGTAGGCATTACTGTGTCCATTTCATAGAATCAGGAAGCTGAGGCTCAGAACCATTTGGTAACTTGGCCAAGAATCTCATAATTCCCTGTTGACCGAGGTAGGATTAGAACCTGGTTTTATTTGGTTACAGAGTTGTGCCCTTCCCACTCACTGTATCTTCTCCCTGCTGCCTTTCATGTTTCCACCTTTTCCACTCTAGCATTACTGATGCTTTGAGGCAGGATCCATATGTCACCCAATCTGTATTTTCTTCTCTGGGACCAGCCCAAGTATAAAGAAATGACGTTGATAAAATAAATTGAAGGTTCGGGGACTCAGAGGTGGGGTTGGCAACTGGATTACATCCTTTATTGAAATAGCCCATTGATGTTACTTTTTCTTAAAAAATATATTAGATGCTGATAGCTTGTCAATAATGTTTTGGAAAGTTTAGGTGTTTATGGAAAAGGTGCTCAACTTTATTAAAATTAACTTGTCCCCCCAAAAGCAGTAATGTAAATGGTTTAATACTTCTGAGAGGAACTTATATGGAGGCTGAATTTTGTGTTAAGTTTCCCCTTTGCGGAGATAGTCTTCATTGAAGTTCCACATGTATGTCCAGCTCTTGGCCTTCTGGGCACATGGTAAGATGACATCCCTTGTGATTGGGTAGATCATTGGACTAAATCTGAGTAATGAAGAGTGAGTTGCCCGCTCTGGGCTGGGGAATTAGATTTCCTAAGTCAGGTGCTACAGCTCTCCTCTGCCATGAGACTCACAACATCACTGTGGTGGCTGCTGCATCTCCCTGGGGCCCAGGGTGAGATGGCATGGAACAGAATTCTCAGCCTATCTGCTGTTGCCTGATTAATTAATCTTTACCAAAAAGCCCACAACTTTTAGCTTTGTTGATTTTTCTCTACTGCTTGTCTTTTTTCCTTATCATTGATTTCTACACAGTTGTTTTTCCTTCTATTTGCCTTTTTAGTTTGTGTTTTTTTTCTAGCTTCTTAAGGTAGAATTTTAGATTGTGAATTTTAAATACTTCTTCTTTTCTAATATAAATATATAAAGCTAAAAATTTTCCTGTAAATACTGCTTTAGATGTAATTTTGATAGGTTAAATTTTCATTATCATTCAGTTTGAAATATTCAGTAATTTCCTTGTGATTCCTTCATTGACCCATAAATTTTTGGAAGTATGTTGCTTAATTTTCAAATGTGGGGCTTTTCTCGGTATCATTTTGTCAGTGATTTCTAATTTAGTCCTTATGGTCAGAAAACACATTGTATATGATTTCAGTCCTTTTAGAATTTTAGACCTGTTTTATGGGTCAAGATGTAGTCTATCTTAGTGAATATTTCATGTGCACTTGAAAAGAACATGTATGTTATGCAGTTGTGTGACCTAAATGTTAATTAGGTCAAAGTGTTTGATAATACTGTTCAAATCTTCTGTATCCTCCTAGTTTTTCTGGGCAGTGGTTGTTCTATTGGTTGCTGAGAGAGGGGTTTTTTTCATCTCCAACTGTGATTTTGGATTTATCTTTTTTCCCCTTAGTTCTGACAGTTTTTGCTTGATGAATTTTGGTATATTTATTTATTTAATTTGGGGGGGGTAATGAGGCTTATTTATTTATTATATTTCTAGAGGAGGTACTAGGGATTGAACCCAGGACCTCATGCATGCTAAGCACACACTCTACCACTTGAGGCTTGATGAATTTTGAAGGTCTCCTATTAGGTGTGTTGATATTTAGGGCTATTATATCTTGATTTAATAATTTTGAAGGGATATCCTTTATCTTTGGTGATACTTTTTCTCGTGAAGTATACTTTGTCTGATTGTAATATAGCCACATTAGCTTCCTTACGCTTACCTTTTTCATTGTATATATTTTTCAGTCTTTTAACCTTCACCCTGTCTGTGCCTTTATATTTAAAATGCATCATAAAACACACTTAGGTCTTGCATTTTTTAAATCCAGTATACCATCTTTGATTTTTAATTGTAGTGTTTAGACCGTTTACATTTAGTGTAACTATTGATATAGTTGAGTTTATATTTCTTATCTTGATGTTTTGTTTTCTTTGTGTTTCCTCTTTAATTTGCTCCTTTATTTTTCCCTTTCTCTCCTTTTTGGGTCAGGTATTTTCAGTATGCATTTTATACCTTTATTGTCTCTTGAGCTACATTTAGTGTTATTATTCTAGTAATTGCTTCATTTCTCAAAGATTGCAGTATTTCTCAAAGATTAATGGACATCAGAATCAACTGAAGGGTTAGATAAAACACAGATTTCTAGGTCCTGTTCCAAAATTCTGAGTTAGTAGATCTGAAACTTGACCTATGGATTTCCATTTCTGATGAATTCTTCGGCGATGCTGATACTACTTGCCCAGGACCATACTTAGAGAACCATTGCTCTAGGGATTACGGAATATACTCTTAACTTGTCATAGTCTACCCTGAATAATTTATACCATTTCAATGTAATGTAAGAGACTTAACAGCAGTAGAATTTCATTTATATCACTTTCTATTTTTTCTGCTATGTTTTAACTTTCACTTTAAACAGTCATTTAGCTTTTGAAGAATTTTTAAAAAGAAAGAAAAATTTTTAAGTTTTACTATCTACTTATCATTTCTAGTGTTTTTTTTTCTGTACACCCAGATTTCTCTCTTGTATCATTTCCTTTCAGCATAAAGAACTTTTTTTATTTCTTGTAATGTGATTCTACTAGCAATAAATTCTCTTAGCTTTAGTTTATCCAAAAGTGTCTTTATTTTACCTTCATTTTGAGAAACGTTCCCATTGGTTATTCTGGATTGGTGGTCTTTAAAGATCTTGTATGTTGTCATCTGGCCTCAATTATTTTTATAAAGAATCAGTTATTACTCTTAATCCTTGTTCCCCTTTATACAGTGTAATTTTTATTGCTGCTGTCCTGGTTGCTTTTAAGAATTTTTATATTTATTTTTCATCAATTTAACTATGTTGTGCCTTAGTGGTTTTCTTTGTATTTATCTTTTGGGGCATTTGCTAAGCTTTCTAGATTTGTAGGTTGTTGTTTTAGTCAAATTTGGAAATTTTTATATATTTTTTTTTCTGACCTATTCTCTCTCTACTTTCCTCGAGGGCTCCAACTACACATGTGTTAAATTACTTAATGCTGTCCCACAGGCCATTGGTTCCTTGTTTTATCTTTTAATTTGTCTCTCTTAGAGTTTCAGTTTTTATGATGTGTATTTCTTTAATTTCACTGAATTTTTGTTAGTGCCCAGTGCATTATTAATTCCAAGCAAACATGTTTTATCTTAGATACTGTATTTTGTAGTTCTTTTATTTCCATTATGTTGTTGTTATAGTTTCCAAGTCTCTTCTGAGGGTCTCCATTTCTTCACCTCTTTTATCCATATTTTCTTTTACAGTCTAACATATCAATTTAAAAATCCTTGTCTGGTCATTTCAACCTCTAGGTCATTTGTGAATCTGTTTCTATTGGCTAAGTTTTCTGTTGACTCTGATTTGCATTTTGCTGTTTTGTTCTAGTAATTATCATTATACTCTAGACATTCTGGAAACTCCAGATTCTGTTGTATTTCTCTGAAGAATACTGAATTTTGTTCTAGTAGTCAGTTAAATGACTGACAGATCACTCTGAATATATAGGGCTTTTGCTTTATGTCTTTTTAGGGTAGGTCTGTTTTGGTTGTGCATTTAACCCTAAGGTAAATGCCTTAATTCTAGGACACAGTATTTCCTCCTAAGGCAGGAACCTTTTAGAATTTCAATGAGAAGCCTGGTATTTATTGAGTCCTTCTAATTTAGTGAGATTTGACCTCTGTCTCCCTGTAATTGGCAGTAGCTGAACTACCTGCTCAGTGATTTCAAGCCTTAAATTGTTTCACCCCTGGACTCTTTGGAGCCTCATGCTTGGTTCAGAGGTCAGCCAAAAATTTGAGGGAAGCCCATATGTCCACCCCTCATGATATTTTCTTTTCCAAAATACTTACCCTTCTTTAATTTCTAGCTGTCCCCCAAGTCCCAGAGTCTGTTCTCTGCCTTCTCAGGTCAGTAAGATTGAGGATTTTGCTCGGTTTCTATCCAGACTCCACTGAAGGGAGTAGGAGTCCAAGACCCTCAGGAAAAAAGGCCATTCAAACATGAATCATGTTCAGGGTGATTCTCTTTTCTCAGGAGTCAGTTTTCCTCCAGTTTCTGCCTGATTTGATTGCATCTTGCCTCCCCCAGTGCCTTTAAATCTTTCCCTTCCCCTTTTGTGGATTATTTATAATTGTTATATGTAGGAAGTTTGTCAAATTGAAGCTGTTCTGCCCCTACTAGAACTAGAATTCTTCCCCTAATGGACGTGCAACTTGAATGAGAGATAAATCTTTGTTTCCTTTACCCCTGACATATTTTTGAACCACAGGATCATTCCTGTGGTTACTACTCTAATATATAGCTATTTACTTGCGTGAAGTCCATCTCTGAGAACGTTCAAGTAGACTATTAGTAGTATTTCCTGCTGCCATTCTACCTACCTGGTACATCACCTTCAGATGAATGTTTCTGCAGTACAGCTCTGGACTTCACAGCCTGTAGCAAGAATCTCATCACCTGGTGAATAAAATGAGTTTCTTAGCTTGTCGTTCAACGCGTCCACTGTCCGGTGCCCAGCGTTCTGGTTGTCTGCCCTATGTTAACATTACAGTAGAAAATTACGTACCCCGAAAAGCCTGGAATGCGACTTATTCTGAATTAGCTATTTTTACACTAGGAGAGCACTGTATTTAAAAAGAACATGATCAAAAGTTTTTTATGTCTTCTAAATGCATTCTCTTGTTTTCATCGTGGTTTTTTGGTTGTTGTTATTTCTATTTGTCAATATGGATGAGAGATGGGACACACATGACCTATTTGTGTAAGTGCAATTTAAATCTTTTAATGTTTACACAACAAAAATACACATGACTGAGATTTGTCCCAAGACTGGTGTGATATATCCCTGCAGCGGTCCCTTACAACTCTCCCGCCCTGTTAGTGGAAGATGAATTGGTGACTGTGGCCACACCGTTTGGTAGAAACCAGCTATACTGTTTTAGATGCAGTACCTGGAAGGAAATTTTTTGCAGTTGTTACAGTAACATGGACTTTTTAAAGGTATTCATTAAAAAAAATCCTTATAGAGCAATCCTAGCTTTTAGGAGTCTGTTTTTGAATCTTCTAGTGTGTTCATAAGACGGCAGGCATTTCTTATGCATTCTTGTATGCCTACAATGAAGAAACTGTCACATAGGTTCACAGAAATGGAAAGAACTATAGACTACCCCAGTCCCTTATGCAAATGTTTCGTGGCTTTGCACACATAGTAGGTCCCCAGTAAATACTTGCTGAAATGAAACCAATTAAAATGACATTTAGTTATTTCTTTGGAAGTTAAAGTTTATTCAATTCATTGTGAGTTATCGATGAAATCTTTGGTTTTGTATTTCATTTCACACCATGGGAAAAAAGGCATATAATGCTGGTTGCCGGTGGGTGATAATGTAGAGTGTGCCTCATTCAAGGAATGTTTCTTTGCTTATTGTTTCCAAAGAGCACTTTTCAGTGTCCTGTGGGACCATCTGTAAATTATATTGCAAATTGATGTTCAGAAAAGCCTCATTGTCAGACTTACTGAATTCTGCTTCCAGCTCCACCTTTTTTGGGAAGTCACTTGACCAGTTCTAGCATGAGTTTCTTCTTGTGAATAATAGCAGTAATAATTGCCTTACATATGTCATAGGGTTGTTGTAAGGTTTAAATAAGATGGTGCTATAAGAGGGCCTTAAAATCTTATTTTTAAAGTAGCAACGTCTTAGGATTCTGTGAAATGTTCTTCTAATTGACTTTAGTCTTTACCATGGATATTGATTGCCTTTATGTAATTATCCACCCCTACCTCCATTCACTAAGAGCCTTCAGTTTTTTTAGGAAGTCCTTTGATTATTATAATGGTGGAGTTTCCTTTCTTCACTTGGATAGATTTCCCTGTTCTATGACTGTTGTTTTATTGTGATCATCACTACTAAGATTTACCATCATGTTACTGAGAATGTGCTCTAGGTTAAATTACTTTAATACCATTAGGTAATACACATTACTTTTATTGGTATTTGCTGCAGTTTACTTAGTAATTCTCAACCAAAGGAGTGTGATGGTCCAGTCAGTCTTCAGTGAGTCTCCTTCTACTTTGTCTGGATGTTTCCAGTGACCCATGACTCAGTCCTAAGACCTCTTCTCTTTCCAGTCTCTGTATGGTCTCACACAGTCTCACGACTTAAAATCATGACCACAGGCTGATGCCATCTCCAGCCCAGACCTCTCCAGAACTCCAGACCTGTGTATTTAACTGCCCCCTTGGCACTTTCACTTAGACACCTCTCAGCTGTCTCAAACGTAGCATGTCGAAGGCTGAGCCGGGGTAATTCCCCATCAGCCACATGGTCTCCATTTTAATTCATGGCAGTTCAGTTTTTAACAATCTTAATGCATCTTTAACTCCCCTTGATCACAGATCTGTCAGCAAATTCTAGCAACCCTACCTTCAGAATTCCTCTAGAGCCTGACCACTTTTCATCACTGTCACTGCTCCCTCTCTAACCCAACCTGCCATCATCTTCCCCTAGATTATAGGGACAGCCTCCCACCCCAGTCTCCTTGCTTCTGTCCTTAGTTCCTGTGCAGTCAGTTTTCTGCACAGCAGCCAGAGCGATCCAATTAAAGTTACATCCCATCAAGTCATTTTTCTGTTCGAAGCTCTCCAGGCCAATGGCTTCGCATCTCACTCAAAGTCTTAAACGTGATCCTCAAGGCTTTACATGATCTGACTCACACTAGACTTTTTTGTCATCTCTTCTTACTGTTCACTCATTCTTTATGTCTTTCACACTCGGCTATTCCTTAAACATGCCAGGTAACCGCCCCCCCCCCTCATTTTGGTCTCCCTCTGCCCTTCTATATTTTCTCCTCAAGATGTCCATGCAATTAGTGCCTTCCCTTTTTCAGACCTTTATTTAAAAAACACCTTCCAGCGAGGCTTTCCCTGCACTCTTTCTGAAATGTCGACACCCTCCCTCCTCCCCCACGTCATATGCCCCTTCCCTTCATTTTCCCCTAGCCCCTACTACTGTCCAACGTTTGTATGATTTACCTAATGACCTTGTCTGTTGACTGTCTCCCCTTCATTGAAAGGTCACAGGGGCCAGGACTTTGTCTGATTCAGTGCTATTTCCCATTGTTTCTAGTGGTGCTTGGTCCCCAGTGGATGGTCAGTAACTTTGTTTTTGAATACATAAACAAGTAATAGAGCTAGGGTACAATTTTACATGTTGCCAGTAGGTGCCACTCTTTAAGTGTATTCCATGTCTGAATCCTCTTGGTGCCTGTCTGGCTTGCAGAATGAAATAGTTGAACATTTCCAGTTGTATAATTGGCAAGTCTTCCCACTGAAATCACATGTGTAAATGGGGCAGGGCAGGGCGGGGAGGAGGGTGGAGGCAGAGCAGCTTAAACAGCCACAGCAGGGCCTTTGTTTAGATTGGTGCGGGTGATGTCTGAATGAAATGTGCACGGTCGCCTGAAAGGGCGCCTGCCGAGAAATTCAAACAGTGGGGAGTGTGACTCCACTTACATGAGGACCTATAGGAAGTAAGTGTAGTGTTAAACTTATCATCTGTAACCTAAAGTGTCAGCTGTCTTAAACTGACCATTCCTGTTCCTATGGTATTGGCAAACATGTTTGCTTTCTACTTTTTTGAAAAAGAGATTTCAAGGCATGGAAGAGGAAGTTTCATTACCTGGTAATGCATATTAGTACTTTATATTAAAATGATAGTCTTTATTTTAACAATTTTTTTTATTTTGTTCAGGGCAACACAACTATTTATGTGCTGGAAGAAATGACTGCATAATTGATAAGATTCGACGGAAGAATTGTCCTGCCTGCAGACTTCAGAAATGTCTTCAAGCTGGAATGAATTTAGGAGGTAAGTTTTGCGTGTTTAGTTCAGCAAGAATTGTTAATAAGTCATGTAACACTTCGAGGCTCTGTGCACTCCCAAAATTAAAGATGAAGCTAACATGAAGCAAAGATTTCTAAAAATCTGGTAAGTTCTGTGTTTGTGCTAAAACACTTAGGAGAAAAGTATTTCTTAGAAGAGGTTAAAAAGAAGTATGTTATGTGGCTGTGGTCCTAGTGAAGTTTTCAACTCTGAGTTTTCTAAGGTTTCAAGAACTGGGCATATAAACCGAAATGAAAACAAACAAAAAAAAATGAATGACATATAAAACTGTAGCTAACAGTTTTCATTGACATATCTGTTTAGAAATAAGACCTGTATGTGATAACATTAACCTGATAGGAATATATTCCTGACTGTAGGAGTAAATGTAATAAAGAAAACCTATATGAAAAACAACTTAAAAAATGTCAAAGGAGCTCACCAAAAGAGTGGGGGAGGTAAAGCCTTGAACCAAACACAAAAGTATACAATGTCCATGGATGGGAAGATTCATCTTCCTAAAGGTATCAGTTTTCTCTAAGGTAATTTATAAATATTACCCAAGTCTAACAAGAATACCACTTGGTGATTCTAAGTTCCTAAAGAACAGCCAGAAAAATTCTGGAAGAGATGAATAATGAGGGCATCTAGCTCTACCACATCATACAGCATGTGATGCAGCTACAGTAATTAAAATAGTCTGTGTGTTTGTTTATTGATTGTCAGATCAGCAGAAAGGCAAGAAAGAGATTCCAATAATGTGAGAATTTTGTACATAATAAAGTTGGCATTTCAGCTCAGTGGGAAAAGGATAGATTATTCAATAGAAATTGTTGTGACAACTGGGAAGCCATCTGGAAAACAAGAACCTGGAATCCAAACTCCTAACTGTCCTCCAAAATAAATTCTGGTCTTTCAAAGGTTTCAACTTTGAAATATAACACAGAAGTCCTAACGGAAAACATGGGTTTTTTTAAATACTCTGTAAGTGGAGAAGACTTTTTAAAGTATGAAATAAACTCAGAAGCTATGAAATAATTAAGGAAATCAACAGTACTTACGAATCAAATATTACTGCAAAGGCAAATAATAAGAAACCGAGGGGAAATACTTGCAACTCATAGACAAAGCATTTATTTCTCACGTGGATTAAGAACTCCTATAATTCTATAAGAGAAAGAAACCAACTCATTAGAAAAATAAGAATGAATGGAAAAAGAATATGAACAAAACATAGATTTTTAAAAATACAGTTGGTTCTTGAAACACGTGAAAAAATTGCCGATCTAATCCTAGTAAGAGAAATGTGAATTTAAAATGTGGGATATGATTTTTTACAAATGGCAAAGATGGAATAATTTGTGATATATTTGATGAATGTAGAAGTAAAAGTGAAACTCAGTGTTGATCTCATGCATTTTAGGTGGACTTATAAATTGCTATAACCCCTATGGAGAGCAGTTTAGCTATTTCAATAACATGTTAAAAGGCACACACCCTTTGACTCACCAATTCGACTTTCAGGAATTTATTTTAAGTATATTCTGGCAACGTAAGAAATGATATATGCGTAAGATATTCATTGTAGCATTATTAAATATCAGACATACATTAAATATGTATCTGTTCAGAATTGATTAAATAAATTACAGAATACTCTTCAGAATAAGAATAAAAGGAGCTCTGTGGACTGATTTCCAATTTATTGTTTAGTGAAGAAAATCAGGTTGCAAAATACTGTGTTTTGTATACTACAAGTTGCATATCTGCTTTCAAAGAGGAATGTATATTGTATAGAACATTTCTGGAATGATATACAAGAACTAGTAATGGTGGTTGTCTCAGTAGAAAGGACTGAGTAGCTGGGAGACAAGGAAAGGAAGGAAAATTAATCGTAGCTATGATGAGAACCCTCGTTCCACCACTTCCTGACCTTGTAATCCAGGGGTAAGTTGCCACCTTTCAGTGCCCCTGCTTCCTTATCTTCAACTTGCACTGATCCACGTACCTGCCTCCGAGGCTGTGGTGAGGAGTAAATGAGTTAGTGTACAGTGAAAACAAGGGACCACTCAGTTCATGTCAGCAGGTGGTCACTGCAGGTCCCATAGCACTGTCACACACCATCTGAAGGACACAATTGCCCCATGTCTTTGGTGATGGTGAACCTCAGGTTCCCAGAGAAGTGAAGTGACTTGCCCCAAGGTGCCACAGCCAGTGAGACAGTGAAGCTAGATCTTGGATTTTGGGACTCCCAATCTGGTGTTCCTGATGGACCACGCTGCTTCCTTGTTCTGACATCTTAATTAGCGCAGATGGGGCACAAAAGATCACCTTCTGAAGCACATGAGTGAGGATCGGGAGAGATTAAAGTCTAAATAGCACAGTGGTGTGACCATTGGTCATAAAATGAACTTGGAATCAGTTTTGTGAAATCTTCCATCTGAATTTACACACACAGACACAGTGCTGAGGTGTGTTTTAAAGTATCTTGATATGATTTTTATATAACTTTACAGATATTACATAATATATTTACATACAGTATGTAAATACTGCTATAAATATTATATAATCACTTCATAAAATAGAATTACTATCGGTTACTATAAAATACTAATGAAATAGCCATACTTATAATTCCTACCCCTTAGGGTTGTGTTCAGGATTAACTGAGTCAACGCATAACCTTTAGAACAGAGTTTCTGAGCCTCTGCACTGTTGGAATTTGGGGCGAGATCGGTCTTTGCTGTGGGGCCATCCTGTGTGTCATAGGATGTTTATCAGCCTCCCTGGTCTTCACTTACTAGATGTCAGTAGCTGTCCCTTCTCCCCCAGTTGTGACAAGCAAAAATGTTTCCAAACTCTGCCAAATGTCCCCTGGGTGGCGTTGAGACCTGCTGGTTTAGCAATAATAGTAAATAATTGTAAGCACTATTTGAGTGTGAGATGTTGCTAGACTATACATTCTATCTTGGGGGAATTTTGGTCTGTTTTGTTCATGACTTTATCCCCAGTGACTAGAACAGTGCCTGGTAACAAGTAAATGTTCTATGGCCATTTGTTGAATGAATGCATGATTAACTGGCATTTTTGAGGGTTGCATGTTCTCAGCATTCTGCTTCATGTGTATCATGCCTTTTTAACCTCACATAGCACTGTGCAATACATTCTGTTAATCCATCCATTTTAGAAGTGAGTTCATGGAGGCCCTGAGAGGTTGAAGAGCTGGCCCACAGCCACAGCTCCAGGGAGTGGCAGAGCCAGACTGAGATCTCGGTCCTTGGTCAAAGCTGGTGCCCAACATCACTCTTCTGTGTGACCCAGGGCCCCTGTTTAAGATTGGCTTTTTTTTAATGGCCCAGATTGTCTGTCAGTGGCAGCTGTGGTACCCAGGTTTTTGACTTTTGTCTATAATGATCTGTGTGTGAGGTTTGGCACAGTACGTAATACAGAATTCACATACGTTGTTGTTGGTTTCCGTACACGCAGGCTGGGTTTTGTGGATCTTGGTGTAAAACATTTTACCAAAGAAAATTCTTCCCTTGAATCTTGAGCCCATTGAAAGCAGGGTCAAAAATGGGCAGAATGGAAATTATTATTTATAAAAGTCATATTTTCTTTAGGTTCAAGTTATAATTTAACTACTTTTGGTTCATAGGTTGAATAATTAACTTTTACTAATTATCCACTCATGGTAACATATGTTGTTTTTTCTTTAATAAAATTTATTTTGAAGCCTCACTTTCTGTTTTAACTTGGGCAAAAAGAAATGCAAGCGATTTGATTATATTAAAGTGGATAATATGACCATATTAAAAATTCAGGCTTTTAATGTGAAGCAGTTTTTTAATTAAATGTGTGCATTAAATTAAAACCTTCTAATATATGTTCCAATCTCACTTCTGTTTTCCTAGCAAAGCAGGCCTGTCCAGGCTTTTTTATTTATTCGTCTTCTCTCCTACCTCTCTTAGGGAATAAGGGAGATGCAACCCTGTATAATACTTGGAAGACATTTTCTGTTAGTGAATGGTCATGACTTGGAGAACTGAATTAGCCATCCCGTTCTAAAGACATCAGGAATCCAAAACACTTGAGAATATTTTTTCCCCCATGTTATCAGTTGGTTAGCATGTAATCCCAACCAGGTCCCCAAACTAGCCTCTCCCTTAGAAAGTGGAGGAAGGAAGGAGCAGGTTTATAGTTCTCAGAAAGTAAAGCCATAAAATGTGCCTCTTCCCTTTTCTCTGGGCCCCTTCCCTTCCTCTTGCTACCAGTGGTAACACTTTTCTTTAAAATCCTGCTGAGCTTCATTATCGCTAGTTATCAGAGAAATGCAGATCAAAACTACAATGAGGTATCACCTCACAACAATCAGGACGGCCATCGTTCAAAAGTCCACGCACATTAAATGCCGGAGAGGGTGTGGAGAGAAGGGAACCCTCCTACACTGTTGGTGGGAATGTAGTTTGGTGCAGCCATTATGGAAAACAGTATGGAGATTCCTCAAGACTAAAAATAGACTTACCATGTGACCCAGCAATCCATCTCCTGGACATATTTCCAGAGGGAACCTTAATTCAAAGACACATGCACCCCAGTGTCCATAGCAGCACTATTTACAATAGCCAAGACATGGAAGCAACCTAAATGTCCATCGACAGATGACTAGATAAAGAAGTTGTAGATATTTATGTGATGGAATACTACTCAGTCATAAAAAAATAATAAAATAATGCCATTTTCAGCAACATGGATGGACCTGGAGAATGTCATTCTAAGTGAAGTAAGCCAGAAAGAGAAAGAAAAATACCATATGATATCACTCATATGTGGAATCTTAAAAAAAAAAAAAAAAGACAAACTTATTTACAAGTCAGAAACAGACTCACAGACATAGAAAACAAACTTATGGTTACTGGGGGGGTGGGGAGATAAATTGAGAGTTCGAGATTTGCAGGTTCTAACTAATTTATACAAAATAGATAAACATCAAGTTTCTTCTGTATAACACAGGGAACTATGTTCAATATCTTATAGTAACCTGTGATGAGAAAGAATATGAAAACGAATATATGTATGTTCCTATATGACTGAATTATTGTGCTGTACACCAGAAATAGACAGAACATTGTTAAAATGACTACACTTCAGTAAGAAATAAGTAAATAAAATAAAATCCTTCTGAGCTTTAGGCTGTGTGCAAAGGAAAATACAGCAGAAGATGTGAGAATGTCAGGAGAGAAATTGAAAGGAAAATCACAGTTCTTCCAGCCCTGGGCTGGGCCTGCCACTCAAAAAGCTGTGGTTCTCTTTACAAGAGAGTTTACTGCTTTGCAGAGCCTCCTCCAAAGGCATTAATCACTTCGCTTTTTCTCGCTAGTGTTCTAAAGAGGATGATCTGTGTGTGCCTTCTAGAGCTTCTAAAATACAGAAAGTGCAGCGTTAAGGCTCCGTGGCCCTCAGACCACGAATGAGTCCTTTGGGGGGTGTTCCTAGCCTGACCGCCCTCTGGCCGTAGAATTTGGAGGAGCTCTTAGGGTTCTTCTATCCCAGTCCTCCCACATACAGATGAGGAACTTGGAATCCAAGATTAGATCATCAGAGACTTGAAAAATGCAACCTAAGGATTCTAATACAGTTGTCTTTCCTCTTTTCCAACTCCCCCGCCCCATTTCATATTTCATCAAATATGCTAAATCCACTCGTACATGCCTTTAATGAAGGCTCTCAAATACTCCAGTCTTGCTTCCTGTAGCTTTAAACATGTAAATTTCACCAACCACCTGATCTTCCTAATTCTGGTTGCAATTTACTTCCAAGGCTCTCTGCAGCTGTCCTTAACCCCAGCCAGCACTTTTACTTGGTTGAGCTGGATGGAGCCTTTAAAGGGTGGCCATCTCAGGTCCACCTTTTCCTCTTGGAATAGAACTTGTCCTGTGAAAAGAGAAAAGAATCTCAGAGCCAGGAAGCCATAGCAAAGGCAGACCTCACGGTTACTTTTTCAGAAACTGGACAGAAGGCAGCTAGATGAGAAAAGGAAGAGAGACAAGAGGTTAATGCTGGGAGCCATTCAAAGAAACAGATACTCTCGTATATTCTTGAGAAGAATGGAACCAGAGAGGAAAACATTTAAATTAAAATCCATCCACAGAATGCAGTATTAATCAGGCAATAAAATTAACAGTGATGAAAAATCATAACAACACAGAATACTTTCTGCAAAAACGTAATAATGAAAAAGGAGTATGCACATGTATTTAGGTTCCTTATTCTGTGATTACAGCTCTATATGAAAAGATTTGCATGAGTCAGAAGACTTAGGAGGAAACGGGAGAATACCAAGAATGCTTGTGTGCATGAAGTGAGGTTACAGATGAGGTGTTTCTTCTCTCTTTTCTAGTTTATCAATCATACGAACACATCTTGTAATAAAACTCAAAGAGAATAGTGTTCACGATTTTGAACTAAAAACAAAGGAAACAGAAGATTAATCGTGCTCCTGAACAGAAGAGGTAAAGAATTAGACATGCAGAGAGCCAAAGTTTTCCCCAAACAGGACGGAGGGGCAAAGAGGAGGGGGGAGACTTAGAGACTTGAGTAAATCTCCTGCTGGAAATGCTTTAAAAACTGAAATGGAGAAGTAAGTGAAAAACGAAAGACCCAGAAACCAAAGAATGACAGAACCTTGACTGACAGGGGGAGCCCAGAGACAGAGATCTTTTTACTTGAGGAAAATTGTCTTTACCTGCCAGCAACTTGCTCCAACTAGCTGGTGTGGTCACCTGAGAAACTCACGCGCAGTGTCGGTCTGGTGAGAGAAATTACAGGATCTACGCCAGGGACGGAGGAGCTTTAATATCTGAAATCCAATAAGAAAAACAGTTCTTATATCTTTAAGGGTCTCTTGAGGCCGGATATGCAGTAGTCTGTAGAAGTTTAGAAAGCCCAAGTGTACCAAGTTTTATGAAGAAATACCATTCCTCAGTATTTTTCTTTCCATTCCTCTTGCCTGTAGACAATAAGAATTTCAATGGGACTTCTGAGCAGTAAAATGACTTCTGAGCAGTCAAATGGAGGGGAAAATAACACATTTCTATACATCAGTGGAAGTATGTTTTTTGAATCTTCATATATTAAGTTAAGCCATATTAATTGTCTCAGTAATACAACTTGAATTGAACAACTGGCATTTTTACCCTGCAAAATTCCCAGAGGAAAGTTCAGGATTAGTCCCAAAGCAAACCACATTTAAAGATTTACTGTATTTCTTCAACTCTAAGGCATTTTTTCCCCTTTCAGATTTTAACTGTTGTGATTATAATTTGCAACCAAGATGTAGATTGAGTTTTTATTAGTTTCCTTCAAAACTCTACTAAAATTGGTGTCCTATTTTGAGGCTGATGACATCTTGGAATAGAAGCAATACAGGCATTCGAAGCAAACGTTCATGCCTCCCAAGAGTATATACGTCGTTGTCGGCGCACACGTGTGCCCTGATGAGCTTACACAATAGGCTGCTTATCTTGGGTCTTTTTAAATATACAACCCAGGAACATTGGAAACCTTCTGCTGGATATACGGATGTCATTGTTGCTTCTATCTTTTTTTTTTTTAACTTCTTCATTTGCAGTCTGTCCTGGTAGGTCGTCTTACTTAAGGGGCCAGTGGTCCTAAGATTGTAACCTTCCCACCATGGGGCCTGGGATGCCTTATTTGTGGTCTCAGTAGCCGAGAGGCAGAGACATCCTTCCTCCGTCTGAGACCGTCTCAGACACACAGGTCTCCTTGGCTGGTCTGCGGCCACCTTCCGGTTCCACGCACTCGCTGATATTTCCTGTCACGCGCCATTGTTTTTCTAACTCCCCGGTAAAAGAGTGGGGTTTTTTGTTTTGTTCATAGTGGTTCGTGTTATTCTAACTCTTTCAGGTTACCTCAGATGATGGAGTTTTCTTATAAGAATATTGCTATTTTCACAGTGAGTCTTTGGGAAATACTGGGCTTGTGTCTTAGGATACAGTGTTTTTCAATTTCTAGGGCTTTTCTCTTTGATTTTTTTCTCTTTTTACCTGCTCTCCACCAAGCTGTCTCCTCCCCACTTTGTTGCTTTGGGTTTTCACTGCGCGTGTTTCTACTTGGTGCCATCTCTTGATCTCGCTTCATTGTCACCTGCGTGTCTTGTATTCAAACTTCCCAAAAGAAGGTCCCAGCCAATTGGTTGGTCACCATCCACCACAGAGCTTCTGATTGGATTGAGTCCTCTTGAGGGTGTAGACAAACAGCTGCCTTTGTCTCTGCTGTCCCCACCTTACCCAGGCTGGCACGGCCGGTTATAGGTCCCCATGGTACAAAACGTGACCACCCATGGCAAGAGAGCTTTTGACCCCGTTTTTCAGAAAGGAGCTGTAAGTATAGAGAGCAGAGTGTAGTGGATCCAGTGCAAACTCATAACAGTCACCACCACCTGTCAGATATGGAGCATCCCTTAAATCATAGCCATTTTTCCAACACCCTGATTTTCAGTCACACATTATAAGTTATCCATATATTTATAAGTTAAAAAAAAAAACAGTGTCCATTTTTAGAAAGCCGATTGGCAAAACAAAATAATATTTTTTCATGCCTCTTGGAACAGAACCCTTAAGGCTTTATTTCACAGTTCGAGACTTTTTGATACGGCAGCTTGGAAAACATACAAACCAAAAGAAAACACAAAAAGCATAAATAAAACAAATCTAAATCTTTTTTTTTTAAATTACCCATTACTGTGTAAGGTTATAGAACATCTCTCTAAACCTGAATCAGCCCCTGTCCCCAAGAGCCAGGCTCTAGGATGGAGGGTGAGCTCTGGGCTTGTGGAAGAGGAGGGCGGAGGGACATGGAGACAGCAGGAAAGGAAGAAAAAACCACACCACTCAGGTTTACCGCACTCAGCCACCCAGAAAGCATGGATCCATCACTCTGGGACATGTTCTGCCTCTTCTCTAGGGTCCACTTGTATCATCTGCCACAGATTCTGTTTTCTCAGGCTTCTGATCACTGATTTCATTCACTTTCAATTAGCAGGCATGCGCAGTAAGGAATATAACGTAGTCTTTTTTTTTTTTTTTTGAAAAATCTAGAGACTAGTAATCTGCTTTTTGGCATTCTAAATAAATATCCTCTTCTCTTCATCTTCACAGTAATATATTGTGATTATAGAATGGGGAGAGGGTGCAGATTATGTTACAGTAAAGTCCTCTGCCCTCACCTCTATAATGTACAGAAAGTCAACTAACTTTCCAACAGCCCTTCAGTCTTCTGCAGTAAATCAGTACAATACTTAATGGCATTAGTATCTTTCAAGGTGATGATTTTTCTGGGGCAGGTAACCTACCTTTTAAAGGCTAATAACCCAGTTCTAACAGATTTTTTAAATTTCTTTATCATTTTGTCAAGTTACAAAATACATATGCATTACAGTGATTGAAAAAGGAAAGTAAAAATTGTCTGTCATAAATTGGGGGACTGAAGATGGAAGAAGAGTCAGGATGTTTGCTGACTGGAAAATAATGATTTACATTTCGACAGAGAGGCTCTTAAAAGCTGAACTAGCAGAGCTAATAAAAATGGTTTCTTCCGAATGTGCTGCTTCATTATTCTGAAAAGAAAATCTGCCAACAACAAATGTAAAAGCCAGTGGCTGAGTTAGGTCACAAAAACAAGAGACTCTAGGATGTAACTGTTGCATGTTCCTCCTTCAGTGTTTTGTACAGTGTTTGTTTTGAAAACGTAATATTGTAAAACCACGCTTACATAGTGATGAAGATAAGCAGTTATTCTATTACCAGGTAATTATTAGGAGAGAAGGTTTCAGAATGTTTAAAAAGAGCATCTCTGATGTACCTTCCCATTGATTCACTCAGCAAGTATCCATCATGCGCCTCCAAAATTCCAGATGTTGCCCGTGATGTTGCCACTGTAGCAGGGAAAAGGCAGGCACTGGCCTTGTTTTCAAAGAGCTAACCTCTCAGAATGAAGAAATTTATTATAGGCCAGGTTAGCAGTGGAAATTTAACAACCATGCACTGAAGAGCGCCCTCGGTATTGACGATGGCCCAAACCCCTGGAGTTCTCTCTCCTTGCTTTAAAGTGGCTTCAGCAACTTTGTGACTTACATCTACTGCACAAGGTGGTGGCAAATCTGGATGCCTTTCTCTGACTCCTGTCCCTCTATAATTGGGGGCATGCATCCTGGTTGTGTTCTTTGTGCATTGATTCCGTCCAATGGCCCAGTGGCTCCCACCGGTGCTTGTGTGGGGCGTCATCTGCAAAGGAACAGTTCTGTGCCGAAAAGTCCTGCGGAAGACCCGCCCACCTTCCCAAGCGCAGACCACTCCATCCAACTTCAGCATCAGCAGACCACAGTCTTCACTTGCTGTGGGCTCCCTCAACCCCGACTATGAAAATCAGCCCTTCGTATTCTTATCAAAAAATCTGAATCCAACTTTACTGGAAAGATTTTTGGCCTCCTTAGAGACTTTAAAAGTAGTGTCTCATCTGAGGATGGCTGAGGCAGCTCTGGTTGATCTCTTTGGAATGCACGCCTTGTCCATCTGTCTCATAGCTCTTACAGCAGATACTAGGAAACGTCCCTGAATTCAGGCTAGGACTCGGGGAGCCACTTCCTAGCAACCGACTTCGGTTCATCTTCCTTCGTTTCCTGACCGGCCCCAGCACGTTGCTGTCTCCCCTGGAAACTCTTTACAATTCATCTTCAGCACCACCAGAGAAACCGAGAGACACTTTTGTGAACAACGTTTAAAATTTTTTAATAATCAGAGATTTCTTTCAACATACAGTTTTCTTAATCTACCAGTCTTCAAGCCATTCTTAATTCTAAAATTAGCCTCATTCAGCAATGAAAATTTAAACAGTCACATCTTCATTTGCTCGATAAATGAAAGGCATTTCTTGTTAATTACTTAGAAACATTTGCAAATGTTAACTGGCACAGTTTTTACATTTTTAAAGCAAAAGCTTTAATCCCATAGAGCAAAAACAGTTTTCCATTCTGTAAATACTCCTGTTTTTAAATGAAGAGAGTTGAGTCAGATCAGAAATTTTAAACCACGTTCAGAAGCTTACATGTAAGAATGATGAGAAGCTGGGGGGACTGTGTGATTAGCGATCCTGTGGGGTAGTTGTTCTCAGTTCTCACTGCCTGCCAGACTCCTTTGTCGGGTCTTTGTGTGTTAAGCACACTCACCTGTGCCCTGTGCCTAGAGACTCCCATGCAGTAAATCTGAGCACGAGCACCAGTCTTTACTTTATAAAACTCTGGATGTACGTCACTTCACTAGAGCGGAGAACCTCTGTTCCAGGGGTTTTTGTAACAGCAGCAGCCTTTTCCTTAGGAGAAGGAAACCCTTTTCATTGATTTTTTAAGGCCCTTTTGGTTTTAATTTTTTTCCCTTCCATTTAATGTTATATTTATTTTTCTCAAGTAAATCTCTGATCAGCATCTGGGAAATATTTCTTCACCAGAAGCCCCTAAAAATACTTTCTGTTAATGTATTTGCATTTTTCTTGCCAGCGCTAACAAAGGGCCCTGCTAGCATTTAGCCCCCTGACATTACAAGTTTTGTGCCTCACTGAGCAATAACTTTAAGTATATTTGATAAACTGTACATTTAAATGCTACAGATATCTGGGGCAGAGCGTTCAGAATTCAAAGAGGAAGGCAGGGTCCATATCTCCAGAGAGGACAGGTACTGAAACAATGACCCTGACAGTCTGTACTGGGGAGACACGTCTGGGGAAAGAGAAGGTGGGAATAATCTCAGGAAGGAACTGGAGCAGGAAGGAAGGGACCTGGGCAAGGTTTGTGATTTGTTATGAGAGAGGAAACAAATTTGGAAGTGTCACCCTAAGTGTCACCCCACTTCTGCTCATTTGCCTCCACCCAGACACACCCTGGAATGAATGAGTGGGAAGTTAAAAACCTTGTTCATACATGATAAAACTGAATTGAGCAAAGAAAAAAAAGTTTTGTTACACAGTTCTTAAAGGCACAGTGCACTTCATTTTAAAACCAATCCCATAACCATACAAAGATTCCAAGGATGATATTTTAAGAAAGTTCTGGTATAAATTTTATTTTTTCCATCCCTGTAGCAGGAAGGTACAGTTTCTGAGAAACATATAAATCTTGATCTTACATTGACTTAGATAGCATAATTTGGCAACTGCTTAAATGATAAGAAAAAGTTTTGTGTATCTCTTAAATCCTTGGTGAGAATTTTTAAGTGATGTCTTGATTATGATTATTTAACTGCACTTTTAGTCACGAGCATGGGAGGGTGGCAGGTGGCATTTGGGGACAGCTGTTGCTGCTGTTAAGGTGGGAGTTCTAGCCCTGTTCTGATAGTTCGTAGTGAAGCATTAAATTCAGGGTCAAGGGAAGCTAAAATGAGTTTGACTTCAAGTAAAAGGGCTGGAGAAATGAGCCTCTAAAATAAATGTAAAGAAAACAAGGACAAGAGGGAATAGAAAGATGAGAAAACAAAAGGAGTGGGCAGATCCGAGAAAAATAGGTTAAGATGCAGCTTTGGTTGAGGAGCTTAGTGGAGTGAATCCCAAGGATTATTAACTGAATCAGTGGAATCCAGGTGTAACCCAAGGTCAAAGTCAGGGATCAGGGCTGATTTCAGGTGGAAGAACCTATCTTCCCACGAACTTCGCCAGGATTGACAGAAACTCTTCATCCAGGTTTGAGTGGTCAGTTGAGTAAGTGGAAATAAGCAATGCCGGGTTCATGGCCATAAACACAAAGACAGTACTGCAGCCCCATTTTGGGGAAACAGAGAAGCCTACCAGCTAGCAAAGAACATGTCATTCGGGAGGATCCGTGAGACCTTCATTCCTGAGAAAAGTGAGCACGTACGTAACTGAGCGGTGTGAAACTACATTCCTGATCGAAGTCACTCTGTGCAGGTCATACCTGGACATCCCTTTACACTGTAGTCATGTTTAATTCTGCGCTTAAGTCGGCTGGGTGCAGGGCTACCATTCCTGGGATGGGGGAAGGGTACAACTTCCAAAGATGAGCCACAGGCTATCAACCTGGGAGTGTGGGCCATTCTCCCTCCAGGTGGTGTCAACAGGAAGTTGATTTTGGGGAGCCACGCCAGTCACACAGCTGAAGGCAGATAATGTTTGGGGAGGGGGCAGTGGGGAGCTATTTCATCACAGGTACAAATCTTTTTAATGGATGGTTAGTAAGGAAACCTATTGTATGAAGCCCAGCTTGAATTTTAATATAAGAATGTCGAAATCCGTCAGCCATTACTCATTTTTTTATGAGTGTAATAACATAGACAGGCCAGTGCAGCCAGCCAATGCACACACCCTTTGGGCGTGGTGGGGGACTTGGCCAGACTATGTGAATCGTAAACCTGTTGCTGTGATGACCCCAGACTGCAGGAACTTCTCTAGTGTCCTCAGATTGTGTGCCTCCATTGCTTGTAAATTGTGTCTGTGGTTTAAAAGTGTGGCACCGGTAACAAAATTTGGATTTCTAGAAAACTAAATGCAAGTTTTAAATACATGGATGGGTTCTAATCTTTTACAACCCTAATGACGCATGTCAGGAATTTTGCCTTCACCTATGCACAGAGCATAAAGGAGAAACGTCAGTGCTTTGTCCAGAGGGCGGGGAGTGGCCAGCTCTCAGCTCCAGGTGTTTGTTGCCTTGGGGGAGAACAGACAAGGGTCGCCAGATTTTGCGATTTCTTTTTGAGATATCAGAAATACAGACTTTTGTGAGAAATATGCTGAATTCTGGAAGATGAAAATGAAGTGTTTAAATTATCCTTAGCTCACTTCCTAGTTTATGACTCCTCCTATCAAGGAAACTAACTTTAGGAGCATAAGGAATTAGCAGGCGTCTCATTTCAGCTCACGTTCGATTGTTTTTATATAGTCTAGGGATTTGATTCTCCAGCTTACTGTTCTTGTGTGTATCAGTTTCCTTAGTATAGACCAGTGGTTCTCAATCAGCGGCAGTTGTACCCCCGGGGGGGATATTTGGCAAAGTCTGGAAATATTTTTGGTTGTCACAACTTGGAGTCGGGGGATGCTACTGGTATCTTGGGAACAGAGGGCCAGGGATGCTGCAGAATATTCTACATTTGCACAGGACAGAACCTGACAATGAAGAATTATCCGGCCCAAAATATCAGTAGTGATGAGGCTGAGAAACCCCAGGTGTAAGCCACGTTTTTAGCCCTGTCTATTCCTCCCTCCCTCCTTCCCTACCTTTCTTTTAAAGAACCTTTTTCCAGATTCTCTCTGTTTTTCTGATTCTTTCTGTAATCTTATTCAAAACCTTTAGGTTGGTGGTTCTCCTTTGCAAAATGCAGAAAAAAGTCACTTGGAAATTTGTTAAAAATGAAGACTCCCAACTTGAAGATAGTCTGACGTGCAGGCCTAGGATGGCCCAAGGTTCTGCGTCCTACTGAAAGCTCCCAGGTGATTCTAAGGGAGACCGTCCATGGACCACAGTTAGCTGAGCAGGAGGATGGTTTTGTCTTCATAATCTCCAGCCCTACAGCCCTATGCTTTTCTCCGTCTCCTTTTTAGGTCCTGTAATTGTTGAACTTTTCAACTATATCCTATTGCTCTTATAAAGCCCTTAAGATACACATAGCTTTTAATATTTATATTTTGGGAAATAAGTAAGTTAAAATGTATTTAAGGACAAAGAGTTGAAAGTATATCTAATTACATTTGGTCCTTGTAAGTTGTCCCAGTAGCTGGATAGTATATCTTAGAATTTTTTCCCCCAAAATTTCTAGTCTTTTTCCCCT
Organism: Vicugna pacos; assembly: GCF_048564905.1. Classification (NCBI taxonomy): domain Eukaryota; kingdom Metazoa; phylum Chordata; class Mammalia; order Artiodactyla; family Camelidae; genus Vicugna; species Vicugna pacos. The sequence goes on from NC_132988.1 coordinate 16,323,513, forward strand.
TTTTTTTTTTTGTTTTATATACCATATGTCTTCCCCATAATAAGTTGGTTGATAGTGGTCCCTTGACAGTACAAGATTAAACATTTGTTTTTAAACATCTGAACTAATCAATAATTTAAAAAAAAGCATAGACTGTTACAGCTGAAAATATTGAAAATAATCCACATAAGTGATTTCCTTAATCACACTGGTGCGTACAGAATCTTACGAAAGATTGACTTCCTGCGGATGTTAGTTTCTGCTGTGTGCTTGTTGCATGACGGCAAAATGGTGAGGACAGTTGTAGGGTCTGTAAGAGCTACTCCTCCAAATACTGCTTGGCACTTAGGAAAGCGGCATGTTTATGCCCCTGTAGGGACCTGCCTCCAGGGGCTTCAACTCCTGTCTGGCAGTCTGTGTGTTGTAATGTAGTGAATTCAAATTGAGTTCGTGGCACTTTGATAGTTACTCAATGTCTTTTTGAAATGTACAACTAGAATGGTAACTGGCAATGACTGGGTCACGTATCCAAGAATAGCCTCTGGTATATCATTACCAAAACGCGGGTGTCTCTCTGCGCAGGTAAGACAGCTCAGAATCATACAGTCCGCAGCGAGCCACCTTACCATCAGGAGTCATAGGTAACTTTGTTGTCCAATTTTGATCGCTTCTCAGGATAACCCAAAGAAGCAGTTTTTGAGAAAGCTGGAATTCCACTTGGTTAGCGTGTGCTTACGCCAAAATAAAGAGATGTTAAAGTGATTGTCGGATGGCCCAGGGAGAGGTCTTTAAGCCTCTCCTTCATAATTTTCATCAGATGCCTTCCAGTCTACCCTAAATGAACATGAATAACTCTCTCTCATTGAGCAAATGTATTTTTGCACGTTTCTCTAAGCCCCTCCTCTCTGAAAGTTCTGGTGCTGGCACTTCTAACAGGTTGCTGAACTTGAAATGATGAGATTAAGAGTATGTATACCTCCTCTCCCAACTGAAATCTTGGGCAAACCAGTTCACTCTCTGGAACTTTATTTCCTTCTATTTAACATGAGATTAAATTTGCTGTTTTGTGATGGCCCTTCTGGCTCTAGAAGGCTGTGATTCTGTTAGGGTGCTCACAGTTTGGGTGTCCGAATGCTGAATTGGTGATGGTCATTTGGGGCAGAAGATCATAACTTTTCTCTGCTTCCCCAAGGATGGGTCAGGGTCAAGGACCGGCAAGTGCATTCCTGTCATTACATCCACAAAAAGAATACCAAGCTGTTGTATCTGATTCAGCGATACTAATGGGCCCAAAGATTCGGGATGCAGAGTGACTCTTTCCTGGACGCTGTTTTCAAAGGATGGCTCTTCTATGAAGCTAAAGAGATTAAAAGCTGCTTTTTAGCTTCTCCCCTATTTACCTCTCTTTAGACTCTCTCACGGGCAGAAGTGACAGGCTCCCTGCCCTTCATTACTGTCCTTGGCCTGCTGTTTCTTGGAGGATGCTTGGCTTGCCTCTGTTATCTAAGGCTGGGTGGAGTCTTGTCTAGAAACTAGGTCAGCTCGCTGGGGTTTGGGGTGAAACTTAGCATCCCTTCTATTTCCCTTAAAAGCTATGTTAGAGAATGTTGGCTGTAGTCATTCACATTAAGAAGTGGAACCAGTCAGCAAAGCATTCATTCATTTCTTAATTTGCACTTTCTCTCCCTTAATAATAATAATAAGCACTTATTTAACACCTACTGTGTGCCCTGCAATAGAATACTTAGACAAGTTCTAGGCACGATAACCCAGAAGTAAAACAGATTAACAGAGAGTGTTTCATTACACTGGGCTCATGATCTTCATTCTCTATGCTCATATCTGTAAAGGGAGACTGTCTGAATCTAACAGAGAATTTTCATTCTAACTGTGGCCCAAAGAAAATATCATTACAGGGTAGAAATTCTCTAAAGGGAAGATTATGGACTTGTTTCATCCCCATTCAAAGGTAGAAGTTAAAAATTGTTATGGGGGTTAAACGTTGTGTTTTACGTGGTACGTGACTTAGAACCACATCATTCATTTGAAAATCATAGCGTGAAATTGGCCTTAACCCAGGTCAGCAGTGAAGAACTGACTTCTAGTCACGGGTCAAGGGGTGATAGCCATGGGCCATGCTGCGGCTCCAGAGAGGCTTGTTCTGGCACTAGCACAGTCATCAGCGAAATTCATCATCAGAGACAGGGTCCATTCTTGAGAGCTCCGTAGAGGAGTGCTGGAATCACAGTGCACTGGCCAACTTTGTTTTAAATGAAGGGAAACCTGTCTTTGTAACATAAGCAGAATTTTCATAGGAAAATGGCAAGCAATGTGTGAGGAGAAACAAATAACTGTTTCTGTCCCATCTCCTTATTGTAAGTGAGATCTTGCTTTAAAAATTACTAATAGTGACTGAAATGTGAATGGCAGCCCCAAAGAAAAACTTCCAGAAATGTCCCATTTATCCTTCTTGAATGACTTACCCTCCTCAGGACAGCTCATCTCCCAGCTTTGATGGAGAAGGGCTGACTTGTTTCCATGTATATCTGTGGTTCGGTCTCGTATGGTGAAAGAAAAAAATACAGATTATAAGGACTCACTGAAAATAAAAAGACATTTACTGTGTCCTTCTAAAAGTTTCTTTTTAATAAGTTAGCATCATGTTAAGAATTGTCTTAATTTCTTTCTTGAACTTTTAAAAAAAATGCAGCTAAATGATATAACTTTGAAGAATCCTTTGAAAACCTGGATGGAAAGTGTATTCTTTTAAAGATGCTCTTTGTTCAGCCTGCTGTGCGGAGCTGGGTTTGAGAGAGTCGCCAAAGCTTTGGAATTTACACTGTGGCAGCATACCAAATGCAAAACGAGCAGTTTATTCTTCTAAGCGGAGCTGTGAGGTCAGCCTGGGCGGCTGCCCACCCCACCCCCACCCCACCCCCACTGGCAGGGCTCTGCTCGCCACCAGGTGGCCAGGAGGCCACCTCCTCAGTAGTGACCTGCACCTGCCAACACAAGACGTCATCAAAGTGCCTCACGATGTTCCAGCACGAACCCTGTGTGCGGAGAGAAGCTGGAGTGAAAACACAAGAAGCAGAGGCAAGAGACTCACTCAGAAAAGGCCATTTGGTTTGGCCCAGCTTTTTTTTTTTTTTTAACATTTTTTATTGAGTTATAGTCATTTTACAATGTTGTGTCAAATTCCAGTGTAGAGCACGGTTTTTCAGTTATACATGAACATACTTATATTCATTGTCACATTTTTTTCTCTGTGAGCTACCATAAGATCTTGTATCTATTTCCCTGTGGTATACAGTATAATCTTGTTTATCTGTTCTGCATTTTGAAATCTCAGGCTGTCCCTTCCCAACCCCCGCCCCCTTGGCAGCTACAAGTTTGTCTGGGAGTTTTCAGACCAATTCCATCTGTATCCCGAAGAGACCCCAGCTTAGAAAAATAACTTTTTTGCAAGTACATGCATCGTTGGCTACTATTAATTCTTAACTTAGACTCGTTCTGATAATGTCAGTGGAACACAATGTGGAATAATATTTATTTAAAATGCGTGAAAGCTATGAACACTGACACTGGTTTTCTTTTTCCTCAGGCCTATTTAATTTTTCCCCTAACTTGAGTGGCATCCTGTTAACTCATGAACATGTACTTATTACACTCATTCTTTTTTATGTGAGTGTTAGCTTCCAACATGAAGATTGTTTTTTAATTTCCTTGACTTTTTTGCCTTGCATTTGTAAAGTGTTCTTAATACGTATGAGAGTGGTAGTACTTAGAAATACAGAATATTTTCTGTGTTATACCCGTTGTGAAAAATGGTGAAAATTAGTCTTGTATCAGTTCAGGGGATTGTTATTTGTTTGGTTACCTGCCTCACCACTTCTTTTCCTGACTAAGCAGTTTTAATCACTTTTAGTCATTCAGTTATAATCTCAACATCGATAGTCTCAACTAAAATCTGGTCAGTTTCCTTTTTCAGATAAATAAAGTAAAGCATTACTTACAACTCGACTACAGTTAAGGAGATCTTATATTAAAATGCTGTTAAATAATAGTTTTTGAAAGAAGGATTATAATGTGGCAGTAAGTAATTATTTTACAAAGAATATTGAGCTAAGAGGGATGAAATATTTTGAAGAAAATTGGTACTGGAGCTAAAACTGTTCTACATCTGGGTATTTTCCCGTTCCGCTCCGTCGTTCTTACCTCTTATGTGCACAGATACTAAGTGTTAATACATTTCTGACATTGAATTTAGGCAACTTCCTTGGTTGCTTTCGAGTTCTCGGATACTTGCACTTTGTAAGATCGCTGGGTACAATTAAAGGGACCCAGTTGAGGAAACCATTGCAGTAAAATAGCAGCAAATGTGAAGAGGGGAGAACAGAATAATTGAAACAGACCTAAAACCTGATGTGCAAACAAATGTTCATGCATTGTATTTTCTATGCCCTTTGAGAGCTTGTGGAAGGAATCTTCCATTGAAAATTTTATAAAGAAACATGGCATTTCCCAGTGGAAATACCTTCCTCGTGTATCTGTTGGGTGAACCCTTATTTTTCCGTGTATAATATAACTTAGGGTAGATTCTGCTTAGCAGACTTGCGGGTGTGAGGAGGTGTGCTCAGGACCATCCCAGTGGGGTTTCTGCCCAGCGTGAGTTCTAGCATCGAACCAGTTCTTTTCAGCCTGAATCTATGGAAAATCGTGCCAGGACTGGGGAAGGCACAGTAAATTAAGCTGGGTGCTGTAGTCTGTTTCCTGGTCACTGCCTTTTGCCTCTTTCTCGTACCTTATTCACCCCTTGACCTTGTTAGAACAGTCATGTTTCTTCATAAAACATCCTTAATGAGACTATTTACCTTGCATCTGCAATGAGATCGTGCTTCGTGTAATAAATTCTCTGCTCAGACATATGCCAAGAAGGCAGCTTTTGCAGCTGTTAAAGAATTAACTTTTTAACTGAGAGAAGGACCTTTTGCTGGGCAGCCACAGCTATCATAGTGCTGTATTTCTTATTTTAAGTAGATTATAAAACTAGGGGGAGCTTTTCTGTCTTCTTTTTGCTTATTTGCTTGTGTTCTGTTTTACATACACACACATGTCCGTCTTGAACATAGCCTAGTTATTCCCAAAGAATAAAAATTTACAAAGCAGATAAACTGTCTATTTTCTAAAGAATGCTCATTTGATTTTAAAAATTTATTTGTTCGGGGGAGGGTATAGCTCAAGTGGTAGAGTGCCTGCTTGGCGTGCACAAGGTCCTGGGTTCAATCCCCAGTACCTCCTCCAAATATAAATAAATAAATGAACTCAATTACCTCCCCCCTTATAAAAAAATAATATATATATATACACATATATATATATATATATATATATTTTATTCAAAGAACTCAGCTACCAGTTGCATGGTGCTTAGGAACTTTATTTTTAATTAGAAATTGTAAGATTTTCCCCCAGTGAATTCTAGTTTTTAATCCAGACTGATTTGATTTTTGCCTCTTTGACTTTTCCTCCCATCAAAGTGAAGGTGCCAAAACAAGGAGCAAAAGCAAAAAGACTGGACTGGGGGGAGGACGTAGCTCAAGTGGTGGCGTGCATGCTTAGCATACACAAGGTCCTGGGTTCAATCCCCAGCACCTCCTCTAAAAAATAAATAAATAAGTGAACCTAACTACCTCCCCCTGCAAAAAACAAAACAAAACAAAAGCAAGAAGATTGGCTTCTTTGCTGCAGCAACAGCCCCCGAGCACACAGACGTTAACTGCTCTGTCTGGGGACTTAGGAGAGAAGGCACCCTGTATGTTGGTGCGGGTTGTTCTATGCCTCCATTAAACAGACCCGTCTCTTCCCTAGAGGTGATCCAGCGGCAGCCTTGCTGATCATCTAGAAAAGCCATTTGTGCTCTGGGTCCTTTTCACAGCCCTTTGACCTCCTGATTCGATGTCATCTGCACACGCGATGTGGTCTCTCTATTCTCTTTTTCCATTACAGTCATTCACCTCCTCCTCACTCTACCACAATGACTACATCCCGTGCATGTGACCCCTACAAACCACTTCACCTCTGTGCACCATGATGCTAACAGTAGTACCTACCTCAAGGGCACTTATGAGGATTATATGGATAATATTTTTAAAAGATGTGGTCATCTTGATATCTGACATGCAGTTTTCAGTTAATGATAGCTCTTTACTATGAACCCTTTTCCCCACTTAAGAAAAAAGGTATAGGAGAAACCATAGAGCATGTTTTAAACACAAATCTGAGCAAATAGCTCTGTAACTTAAATGGTAAAACTGAAAAGGAGAAAAAAAAAAAAGCATGTGAACACTGCAGGGTAGGGTAGAAGGAAGCATATAGAACGCTAGTTGTTTTTTTCCAGGATGCTGGGCTTCGTTCTAAGGCTGCATTCTGAGATCACAGTATTTGCCCTTTGAGTATATTTTGGAAAAACATTTCTAAAATTATCTCTTAGCACACATAGAAGCGTACGGGATTTATTCCTGTGTTTCAGACAAATATGAGCGAGAGAAGTTCCTCTCAGACACACGGAAGGCTGGAATGTATGTTGGAGGCTGTATTTCCTTCCATGGTAGGGCTTGGATCTCGATAACTCATTTAATCACCCTTCTCCCGCAGGGCAGAGCTGCACTCAGGCAGGCAGGATTCCTGTCTACCTATTACTCGGAGTTTTTAGAAAAGAATATTACAAGTTCTTGCTGGTAATGCATTCCAGGCTCTCTCCAGAACACATTCCAGAACACTGGGAGGAAATTCTCCTAATGTCTAATCTAAATCCCGGCTTCTGCCCTTTAAACCCTTTTTATCTTATCTTGACCTCAGTAGAAGTAGAAAATGGATGCTCGCATGATTTGGCCAGTGTCGTATGAAGTTTTTGAAAATTGCTCTTCAGTTTCTCCTATCCCTCATGGTCTCCTCGAGAGGAAGTCAGTCCCAGTCTTTGTCCACCTTTTTTTCTTCCATAAGCATTTTTTATCCAAAGTATTGTGGATGGAGGATTTGTCCCTTTGCCGCTCCCTTCTGATACCTCCGGGGTGGGGGGGGGGTATAGCAGCCCAGCGGTGGCAAGGTCCAGGTGGGAGGTGTTCGTGTAATAAAGCCCCAGTCCTCCCTACCTGGCCGGGGCGCCGGCTGCCTCCCTGCCCCGCCGCTGCCAGACGGAGTTTGGGAATTACAGTGGCTCAGCCCTCTGCCACTCAGTCCAGAGGCAGTCTCTTGTAATACAAAACCAGCGACGGTTTCAGCAGAAGAAAGCTCTGGAAGGTTTCTCCATTACCCCGAGGCTATTACCAACAGGTCATTTCTCAGACGTTTTGTTTCCTCTTCTGAGGTCCTCGCTTGGTTTCACGCGATCCCAGCCTGGCCAGACCTCAGAGACGTGCTGCCTCACCTATAAAACTTTCGCCCAAGGTGGAACCCTCCCCCGACACGTCCTCGTGAGCACATTCCTGAGTCTGACAGGCATTAAAAGAAAAAAAAGAGAGGAAAGAGTGTGGCTAAGTATTAGAGGAGGAAAAAAAAAAAGAATAGAATTACAGAAAGTATAAAGGCCATAAAAACAACCATGTCAATCATCTCTCTAGCCCAAGAAGTATCTCACAGGCGGCTGCTGGCTTTGCCCCTTTCTGAATCCCTGTCTGCAGCGCAGAAGCGATCAGAATATGTCACAGGGGATTGTCTTCCAGAACCTGGCCACCGTCTCTGCAAAATCACTGAGCCCCTCTTCTGTCTCCCTCAGATTCCCTGGAGTCTCTGGTCTGAGGGACTCTCTTCTTAGGGGAGTTGGTGGTGCTTAACACTGGATGGATTCCCGCACAGGGAAGTGACCCGCCCCACATGAGCCCTCAGTGTCATGAATGACACCAAAAGCAAACCAGCGCACAGTGGGAATTAACACAGAGGGATGTGGGAAAGTGCAAGCTCCTGTAAAAAGACGAAACAGAGTCTCCCTGTCATTGTCTGACTCTCCAAATACACAGTAACACTGACCCAAAACTTACCATAGCCACTTTATAAAGCTAATTGCTTTCTTACGTATTGATTCAACTTCCCTAAGATTGTAATCTCTTGTGTGGATTCAGATCTTGTTATTCAGCACTGCACTGCTCACAAAACCTGGGCGCATTCTGCACAATGGGGAAATATCACTGCCTTGCTAAGTAATGGATGAACGTATTCCACAGCAATAGCAACAAAGTCGTGTTTACTATAGATACAGAGATATCTCTGGTGATCTGTGTACACACATTAAAATGTAATACATGGGGATCTGCTAATCTGGAATGTCTTTTTTCTTAGATTTATTGAGATTATGATTGATGAATAGAAATTTGGGTATAATTAACATGTACAGTGTGGTATTGGGATATCAGTATACTTGTGTGATGATCACCACAATCAAGCTAATTAACATACCCATCACCTCACAGTTACCATCGTGTGTGTGTGTGTGTGTGTGTGTGTGTGTGTGTGTGTGTGGTTTGAGTTTGCCTTAGCATGTTTTTCATATTAGTAAATCAATAATGCCTGTATATTAATGTGAGAACATTAAGGGATATTTTTTAAAAACACCTAGTTTTCAAATTCCTAACCACTCAAGGATACTTATAAACAATTGAAATGCCACTTCCTTGTTACCAACTGAGAAGCTAATTATTTATTCATAAGGCAGCGTGCCCCTGACCCTCACTCCTGTCCTATTAGTGTGTGTGGCATTGAGAATTATAGATGCTCTTTTTGCTATTAGTACAAATTAAAGAGATTTTGCTGCCAAACCTATGAAATCTGGAGAAAAATGGCATTCCTCCCTTTGGGTTTCAAGTCACAAAAATACTTGGTTGTTCCCCGAATTCTCAGCATCTTCCTCCCTGGCAGGAGGAAGGGAGAAGCCATGCAGATAAGGAGGATGAGGAAAGGAGGAAAGCCTGGGTGGGATGTGATGGCAAGAGAAAGGGTCTGTGAAGGAGCGAGGACGGGGCGGACGCTGTTACTGTCCTGTGGGTTTAGACCAGTAATTACACTTGGCCTGTGAACAGAAAAATACATGTTTTCATATAACCTCAATATATCCTCTCTAATACTGCCAAGACCTAAAATTTCAAAACATGGCATGAAGCACTTCTAAAATGACAGAATTCTCACTTTAGATCTTTGCAGTGAAATGTTGTAATTGAAAAAGTTTTCTGCCGGTCTTTTATTCTACTCCAGATGAAAAAAAAAAAAAAGCTGTTTCCTGGTTACCCATTCCTAAGTCTAAAGAGTCTTGAACACGCTTGAGAAAGGTAGTGATGAAAACACCATCAGAATCCTGTTTATCTCATCGCTTCACTGTGGGATGCGAGAGTAATCGATGTCTCCTCGCCAGCCATCATTCTGCCATGCCAGTAGTTTGTCAAAGGGTGTCGGCCTCAGGAGGTAGAGCAAAGCAAAAAAGGAAGTTGGACCGTGCTGTGTGTCAGGGTCTTTGTGAATCTTGAGATCCCATCAGGAATTTTTCGCGGTTTTTATAGGGTCCTACCAGATGCTCCATTCTGCTTATCAGTCAGGAGAGGAAGCATGCCCCCCCCATTGCACAGCTCCTGGGGGAGCAGTTCATGGAGAATCTATAGTGTTCTGTCTCTCAGCGATGCCAGGAGGAAGTGGCTGCCAAGATGCTGCTGGTAATTAAGGACTTGGCACCTGGGGGCAGCTGCTAAGCATGTACTGTTACTGTAACATCCAGGGAGAACAAGTGAAATTCCCATAGGCTCAAATGGGACTGATGTTCACTGTCTTATTCACACGCACACACACACACACACACACACACACACAACTGTTGCTGGCAGTTGAAAGATGAAGTGTGGCTCTGGACCTCCTGGGAACATGAATTCCAGAGCCCAAAGGCCATTAAGTCCAAATTAATTTAGTAAGGTGGTAGGTAGTGATAAGACCCCAAATTTATGTTCACTGATGCTTTGGATAATGGAAACAAGCTCATTAAGTATCTTTGGCCAGAGATGTTCCTGTGTAATTAGCAAACATCTTAATTATACACTTGGATTGGAAGCTGTGCTAATCTTAAAGTATTTTAAAAAAACACACACACAAATGAGAAAAAAGTATTAGGAGAGAGACTGCATAGCATAGAGGTTAAGAGTGTGGGCTCTACAGGGAACTATATTCAGTATCTTGTAGTAACCTGTCATGAAAAAGAATATGAAAAGGAATACATGTATGCCTATGTATGACGGAAACGTTATGCTGTACACCAGGAATTGACGCGGCACTGTAAACTGACAATCCTTAAATTAAAAAAAAAAAAAAGAGTGTGGGCTCTGAGCCATGACTGGATGCAAAACCTAGCCCTGGTGTTTATCAGCTCTGTACCCTGGAGGAGTATGTCCTTCCTCTCTCTCTCTATCTGCTTTGGTTTCTCCACCTGGAAAGTGGAAATAAGATTACCTAGTCATGGTGTTGTGGGGAGCGCTGGAATGCTTAGGACATCTGAAAAGTGTTTTGAACTGTGCTTGGTGCATAAGTGCTCAATAAATTTATCCTACTGTCATCTTAGTTGTGGCCTTTTAAGAGTAATAACTCTGCAAATGGATCATTACACAGTAGACATTTTGAAAAGGAACAATAATTAACAATTCAGAAATTTTATCTAAAACAGCTCAGAAACTTACCTGTATTTCCTGCATGGAAGTAAATTAATACTTTTATATAGGCAATAGTTTGTTCCAATGTATTAAAACTTGAAAAAAGAAATAAATGTAGTCAACAGCCATTTATGGAGTATCCGTAAGCATCATGAAAAGTGATGTCATAGGAATACATAAGACATTAGCAACTTTCAGGAGCTTTAATTTTAGAATACAGCATGTGTTAGAAGAAAAGTATAAAATTCTTAAGCATTTTAGAAGGGCTGCTTTGAGCAATATAATTATTATGTAACTACCCTCATGCTTGTAGAAAAAGATACTGGATGAATACATTTGGCTGAAGAATCTGCACACTGAAAATATTTATTTTCTTGAAGTGTTTAAGTAAGTGTAGATAATTCCTCAATTCCAGGTGTTCCACATGTATTCATAAAATCACAGCGTGAAGTTAAATGTAACTGAAATGCTTAACATAATCTTGATACTCTGCTCATAGGTTCTGCTCCAGGCCACAGGCTTGTCTATATAAATGCTGGAGAAAATATTAAGTATTCCTCATTCATAATATTTCGTAGCATTGACCTTAAATCAGCCGTGAGAATAAACACAGCATTATAGACCTAAGGCCTAAACCTAGTGTGAATTTTGTAATTAATTTGCAAGCAAATCTCACTTTTAATAAAATTTGAGAATATCACCCCTCGGCTATTTCTCATCAATCAAATGAAGGTTATCATCAGATGATAAGTCTTACAAAGGATAAGGACATTTTAATGGATTGGAAGAGTTTCAATTATTTGCAAAAGTATGGGAAAGAATGGCAGTAACACTGAAGTACTATTTCAGATGTTAGTAATAATTTTCAACATTGTTTTTGATCTTTCTATCCATTTAGCCCTTTGTGAGGTAAGAGGGGGAAACATTATTGTTCTCATTTTTCAGATGAATTAGCTGAGACTTAGAGAAGAATCTATGTGACAGAGAGGCTGTTAGTTCCGAGTACCTGATACCCCAAATGGCTAATCTGTGCTATTGAGGATTACAGTCACCCACAGACCAGCATTTTGGATTATCTGCATGTTTGGTTCCTTTCTCCTCCTCTGTTTGCCCTAGTTTTTTGTTGTTGTTGTTGTTGTTGTTGTTTTATCTTTAATGGAGGTACTTGGGATTAAACCCAGGATGTCATGGGTGCTGAGCATGTGCTCCACCTCTGAGCTATACCCTCCCTGCTGTTTTGCCTAGTTTTTGAGGCACTTCGCTGATTCTTTTTTCTTTGCTTTGTTCATTCATTCATTCATCACAAGCATCTTGGTTACCTGCTGTGTGCTCGGTGCTGCCACCGAGGCAGTGGTGGACGAGGGGCAGTACTTGGTCAGTCGCTCCCTGTTAACAGACATGAATATGAGACATCTGCTTTTCATTCAGACAGTTCTCAGCATCCCATTTTTCTGCCTCAACTCTTTTATTGAAGGAGACAGTCTATGAGAAATGAAATGGTTTGAAATAATTGAAATTTTTCCGTTATTTTGCTAATTTCAAACTCCTTAAAGATCGGAATTATATCTTGTTCATCTCTCAAGCCCAGAATGTTCGGCAGGTCTGTCTGTTGCTGCGTAGTGACTTGTCCTTTGTCTGAATCAGTAAGTGTTTCTGTAATGAAGTCATGTGCGGCCATAATTATAAGCATGGATAGTTACTTTCAAAATGGCGTTAACTGGTGTGACTTAGGCCTACGTTATGTTTTGTATCCTGTGTGTTCCTCACACGTTAGAATTAAGTAGAAAGTGTCTGGTTCTTCAATAATCTTAAAATAAATTCTTCGGTAGGATGGAAAACCTTACAATTGCAAAGTAAGTTCTTACCACAGCTCTAAGCTCAGTTTGGCACTTCCGAGCTTTCGTTTGTCTTTATCTATTCATTCATTCACTCGCCCGCCTTCCCCAGTATCTATCCATCTATCCGTCAGCTCCACCTACCTGCCGTCCACCCCCTCACCCTCCCATCTACCTTCCAATCCTCTTTTCCACCCCACCCCAGTCCTTCTGTTCCCATATCTATTGTAAGAACCCTCGAGAGAAATGTGAAAGGAAAGTGGTTGCTATTAAAGTTAATACTGATTCTTTGGTTTTAATTAAGATGAACACATTTATTGTCCAAAATGCAGCACTTCTAGGAGTAGCAGGGTGCTTATGGATGATCGTGCTGAGAAAACAGGCATAAACCAGGACCGTTGTGGGTAAATGAGAACGTGGTCACTTGTTCATACATTCTCCTAAAAATCTAACAGGGTATTCCTGTGCAATATTAAGATATCTTCGAGCTCTAGGCTATATGATATGTGAATTGTTTATATTAAAATACAGAATAGGAGAGATTTTTAAGGATTATGTTTGTGTATTGGTATAGCTCACATCTGAGTTTTTAATAGCATTAATTCTGCTATACTTACTGGTTAGCTCTCCAGTTTGGAATCATCCAGATATTTAATTTCTTCAACCTTTGCTTGCCTTGCTTTGGGGTTGATTGTGCCCCTATTCATTCAGTGGGAAGGAATCTAAAAATCACTGGGTACAGGCGTAGCATTTACCAAGGTGCCATGAGGGCTGTAAAAGAGGAGGAACACCCAATCTATATGTCTAAGCAGGTCAAGTACAGCTGGGGATTTCGTGCTAGCGGCATCTGCACAAAGTAACTACTCCATGTAAGCAGGTGGTTGCCTGCGGGCTACAGCAGGACGAGTAAGTGGTAGAGAAGCACCAAAGAGGAGCAAGTAAAGGGCCAGGGGAGGCTAATTAAAGGGAGCAGAGCCCACAGTCAGGCCAGTCTAGCGCTTGTTCCCAACTCTCTGGTGGATAATAGGTGGGAATTACTTGCTTATATAAGATTTAGTTGAGGCATTCGTAACTTATTAGCATATGAATTAATTTAGCCTCCCTCTGAGCTCTTACCTCTGTTTTACATATACTAGCTGTGTGATCCTGGACAGATTTTTCTGACTCTTCTGATCTGTTTCCTCATTATAAAATGAAAACCATAATAGTACCCAGTCATAAAATTGTTCAGCGGTCAATTTTAAGCATTTAGGACAGTGCCTGGTATCGGAAAAATCTTCAAAAAGGTCCTGTTCCTATTAGTGTAACACAACATCTTTAGAGGAAATGTATGCTTTAATCAATAGAAGTCAGTATTTGATGGCAATAGCCCTCTTGTAAGGTATCCTGAACATAGTCCTAATTTGCCCTGATTGTCTTTTTTTTTTTTTTAACAGCTCGTAAGTCAAAGAAGTTGGGGAAGTTAAAAGGGATTCACGAAGAACAGACACAGCTGCAGCAGCCCCCGCCCCCACCCCCGCCCCCCCAGAGCCCCGAGGAGGGGACAACGTACATCGCTCCCGCGAAGGAGCCCTCGGTCAACTCGGCCCTGGTTCCTCAGCTCTCCACAATTTCACGAGCACTCACACCTTCTCCTTCTATGGTCCTGGAAACCATCGAACCAGAAATCGTGTACGCCGGGTATGACAACTCAAAACCGGATACAGCCGAAAATCTGCTCTCCACTCTAAACCGCTTAGCGGGCAAACAGATGATCCAAGTCGTGAAGTGGGCAAAGGTACTGCCAGGTAGGATGGCGTCTCCGTTCACGGTCTGCACCCTGAACCACCAGGCAGGTCAGGTGAACAGATTGCACCAGATCCAGCAGTGCGATCGAGTTAGCTTTCTGTTACATCCCAGCATCAAAATTTTCTCTTGATGTCAAATTAATCAAGCATGGAGGAAAAAATCTGATTAATGGGCTCATTTCTCACAAGAATTTAAAAGTTCGATTGTTAATACAACATATGCATTTCTTAAGTTGAGGACTGCAATGGAGAATTTCAATTTTCCCATGGAAAATTTCACCCCAGTCTTAGTAATAAGGTAAAACACATTCTGTTTGTAAAAGCACAAAGTGAGCCCATTGTCCGCAGCTCTTAACCAGGGCTCATCTAAGTTAAGCTTAGACCAAGTAAATCAGGACCTCTCAAGTAAGCTGTGTGAACTTACTCGAACTCTGAAAGATTGTTCTTTCTAAAAATGTCGTCTTACCTCCAGCACCCTTTAAATTGTCCTTGAAATTCCTACTTTTGTCATTTTTTTATGCCATGGGATTATATTCATCAGGCCCCTAAGTATCTATAGAAACATCGCTTAGAATTGCGATCACATAGTCCCAGTTCATTAATCTGGAGCAGTTTCCTAGAGGACCTGAGGTCAACCAGCAGTCTTGTGAGAAAAGACTGGGGGAAGCTCTGATGATCGAGTCTTTGAAGAGGCGCTTGCCCTGTGAAACTAAACAGACAGAGGAAGAGAAAAGGAGCAAAAGAAAGGCTTGAAGCCCAGAAAGGAAGACTGTGGGTGAGGGGAGGACAGGTACCAAGCATGCTTATCTGCTTCAAAAGTCTGTTAAAGTCTGGTGTCATCCCAGACTAGGAGAAGTGAGGAATAATACTTTTTGAATCAGTGCAAACTCATGAGAACGAGAAATTTTTCACTACTATTGCAGATATACAGGAACTGACGGTCATTAAGTTATCCTTTATTGTAAAGTTACCAGTTTTGAGTCAGATGAAACAAGTTGTATGCATTAATGTAGATTCTTTCAGTCTAACTGAGGGTTGGGGACCACTGTCCACCATCCACCTTGAAACTCCCAGAACATCTCAGCTTTCTTGGCCCTGGCCATTCACCCCCCCATTGAGAATTTAGGGTGAATTTAAAATGAAACATTGATAACATTGTAAAGCAACTACACTTAAATAAAAAATAAAGTTCAAAAAAATTTTTAAATGAAAATAAAATAAAACATTTAAGGGGGCCAGGCCCATGATAGGTGCTCTGTAAACAGCTATAGAATTGATTTGAGTCGAGAGTAAAGGGGCTGCTTGGGGTTGACTTAAGAAGCTTCTTCCTGGAATGTACTTAAACTCTAACTGTATTTCTGTGATTAATTGTTCTGTTCTTCAGGATTTAAAAACTTGCCTCTTGAGGACCAAATTACCCTAATCCAGTATTCTTGGATGTGTCTGTCATCGTTTGCCTTGAGCTGGAGATCGTACAAACACACGAACAGCCAGTTTCTCTATTTTGCACCAGACCTAGTCTTTAATGAGTAAGTACCTATTAATTAGCCTTCATAAAATAAACTGCAGATTGTTCGTTAGGCTTTTTCATGGTTTCTAAACAGATGTACGTTTGTGATAGAATCCACGGCTATAAACACTTGTAAGAGCTAAAAGTCTACCTTTGGGGAACTTAAAAATCGCTTTTTACGAAATGTATAATGTGTATGTCGGAGTGTATAAATCAGTGGATACAGATCTCACATAATAGTGTGAGGGAATTGTCCCAGAAAGAAAGATGGTCCAGTTGGCTCCAAAAACCTGATGGGTACAAAGCCATACTTAATAGAAAATAGTCTCTTTTGGTATCTATTCCAGTTGGGAAGACTGTCTAATTTCTAGGAAATGTGAATGTATAAAATGCCAGTTTTTTTGCACACATTCATATAATGGCCCTTTTGTTAACAGTATACAGCTGCTCGGTGTGTTTTCGTGACAATCATAATTACCCTTCTCTGCAATCATAAAAGAAGCCAAAATGTTATTCTGTAGTGAAACATTTCTGGTTTTATGATGCGTTTTTAAAAAGATTGAAAGAATTGTAATAGAGTTTTCTTTGGCTGTGAATTCCTTCCCGTGTTAAGTTTACATTTTGATATTGTTTGCATCCTATATGAGTACATTTCATTTATGTGTATACCCAGCCGTGCTTCTTTGTAATTGTTGGGTCAAGAAATACTTAAAATAAAAAGGATGTTTGAATTGCGAGAGCAACCACAGCCGTAGCCTAACAGATGGCGCTCTCTAGAAATACGAAAATCGGGGTTTTCAGTAGGGAAGGAAACAGATGAAAAATAGATGGTGATAAAAGAAAGAGAAATGATGTGAAAGATTAAACGTGGACACAGAGTGCCAAGCTATCTAAATTGTCCCAGTGGCAGTTTCCCCGAGAGTATGGCTTTGCCCAGATATGGTGGGCCGCAATGGCAGCTTTACTCCAAGATAAATTAGGAAGATCAGGCGTTGGTTCTTGGGGCAACCCCTCTTTTGGCAATTAGTCAGAACGAATAATTCTACTTCTGCATAAATTTTCACCCAAAGCCTGAAGTGAGGCCAAACAACTGACATGCACGTTTTAATTTACTTGTTTCCCTTAGTAATCAGTTGATATTAAATAGTAAGCCTGTTTTTTAAATGTGGTCTGTAAACCAAAAGGAAAACATGTTAGGGAAGGTCTTTGCTTTAAGAGGAAGTGTGGGTAAATAAGAATCTGTTAATGCCATCCAGTGTGTCTCCTTTAGATTTTATGAGATTAAAATGATCCATTTAATCTTTTTCAGTGAATCTATCCATTCTTTGCCATAAAATACGTATAATACAAGATTTTCCATTTTAACCATTTTTTAGTGCACAATTCAGTCGCACTAATTGCATTAAAATTGTTGTGCCACCGTCCTCACTGTCCATCTCCAGTACTTTTTTCTTCATCCCAGTCAGAATCTCTGGACCAGTTAAGCAGTAACTTGGCATCCTTCTTTTCACCAAACCCCTGATTACCTCTAGTCTATGAATTTGCCTATTTTACATAATTGGAATCATAGAACATGTGTCCTCTGTGTCTGGCTTATTTCACTTACCATCATGTTCCCAAGGTTCATCCTTATTGTAGCATGGATTAGAATTTCATTTCATGACTGAGTAATATTCCATTGCATGCATATAGACTTGGCCTCGTTGTTCGCAGATGCCGTATGTGTGAACTGGCCTTCTGGCTACATTTATTTGTAACCCCAGAGTCAGACTTGCAGCACAGAGGCAATACATTTGAAGCACCGGCGTGTCCATATCAGCTGAGACTCCATCTTCTCATTTCAGCGCTCATACTGTAAACACGTGTCCTTTTCATGGTCTGTTTAGTGCCATGTTTCTTGCATTGTTGTGCTTTTTGCTGGTGATTTCACTGTTTAAAATGACCCGCAAGGAGAGTGCCACAGTGCTGTCTAGTGTTCCTCAGTGCAAAAAGGCTTTGATACGGCTTAGGGATAAAATACAGGTGTTAGGTAAGCTTCTTTCAGACATGAGTGACAGTGCCATTGGCTGTGAGTTCAGTGTTAATGAATCAACAGTGTATGTTAATGAGGTGTCTTTAAACAGAAGCACACACAAAACAAGATTATGTATAAATCAGTTGATGAAAATGTCGTGATCGGTCGCCCTCAGGAACCTCACCTGCATGTCCCCTTGGAAGAGCAGCTCAGTAGTAGCTAATTCAGTGTCTGCTACATCTTTATAGAATACAACTACTATATTTATTTTTACCAAATAAAGAGAATTGACCCCATTTGGCTTACACATTCCTGGACACTTGGGTTGTGCCTGCCCTTGGCTATCATGGTAATGCCGCTATAAACATTTGCATATAAATATCTGTTTCAGTCCTTGCTGTCATTGCCTTTAGGTATATACCTAGGAGTGGAATTCCTAGGGCATGTGGGAATTCTGAGTGTAGCTTTTGAGGAACCATTGAACTGTTTTCCACAGAAGTTGCACAATTTTGCATTCCCACCAGCAAGAGTAACAGGAGTTCCAATTGCACCACATCCTCGCTAACACTTACTTTCTGTTTATTGGTTTGGTTTGGTTTGTGGTTTCTTTTCATAGCTATACTAGTAGGCATGAAGTATGTTAGGGGTTTTGGTTTGTTTTTATTGAAATATATTTGTCATATAACATTGTGTGAATTTAAGGTAAAAAATGTTACTTGATACATTTATATATTGTAATATGATTGCCATTTTAGCAGTAGTTAGCATCTCTGTCACATAATCATTTCTTTCTTTGTGGTGGGAATAATCGAGATCTAGTCTCTTGGCAGGTTTGTTGAATACAACACAGCATTATTGTCTGTATTCACTATACTGTGCATTAGATCTCCAGGACTTATCTGTCCACTTAAGCAACATCCCTGCTCTTCCCCCACCCCCCAGTCCCTGGCAACCACCATTCTACTCTGTTTTACAAGTTTGCCTATTAGGCTCCATATGTAAGTGATAGCATACAGTACTGGTCTTCTCCGTCTGACTTATCTCTTACTAAGTGTGACGTACTGTCGGTGTGGTTTTGATTTACACTTCCCTAATGACTAATGATATTGAGCATCTTTTCATAGACTTGTGGGCCATTTGTACATCTTCTTTGGAGAAATGTCCATTCAAGTCCTTTGCCCATTTTTAATCAGGTTGTTTGTCTTTTTGTTCTCAAGTTGTAGGAGTTCTTTATATATTCTGGATATTAAACCCTTATCAGATATATGATTGGTATGTTTTTCCCATTCTGTGGGTTGTCTTTTCATTCTCTTGACAGTGTCCTTTGATGTACTTTTAAAATTATAGTTTTTAATTTTAATGAAGTCCAGTTCATCTATTTTTTGTTGTTGTTTTCTATGCTTTTGGTGCCATCTATTCATTTCTAATTGTGAGAATCTTTTTCAGTGAATGAAACTTAGAGGGGGGAAGCACCTTATATTTGAAGCCTGGGGAATTTACTGTCATTGAAGGGTTTTGGAAAGAAACAAGAAATAAGAAACCAAAGAAAGAAAAAAGAAAAGATCACTTAGACTCTATGCATTTGTCCATTCTAGAAAATATGAATAGACATAAAATGGAAACAACAAAAAATTGGTTTCTAATGTTATAAGTAGTGAAATAATATGATATTGTATAATTATTAGAATGAACATTTTGTTCTCTATTCTTAAAACTTTTGACCTCAAAAAGCCTAGACTTCTTAAGTTCTCTCTCAACCAGAAAGTACAGGGCAGAGCTGTGTTTTTCAAAGGGGGTGGGGGGACCTACCCCCAGGAAACACTTGGAAGTGACATAAAGCCTTTTGATCAAATCGCATCAACAAGTAGAGTTTGTTGTGGTAACTGTCACAGACCCTGTGTTTTTTAGGGAAACTAGTAAGTTTCAGAGGATGGGTGCACCTGACGTTTGAACGCGTATGTGTGCTTTATCCTACGTCTATTCAGGAAATATTTATTAACGGCCATCAGTTTCCTAAAGCAGTGGCTTTAGAATAGCGAAATATATATCCTGTCTCATGAAACTTACAGTTTAATGGAAGAGACAAAAATTATCAAAAAAAAAATAGTCCTAACGTTATCATTGCGGTAAGTATTGGAAGGAGGAGTACTTTGAGAGTGGTTGATGGGAGGTACTGATCGACAGCAGAGGCTTCCCTGGAATTGATTAAGCTGGTGTCACAGGAGGAGGCAAGCTGATCCAAGCTGAGGGACCAGCACTGACAAGGCAGTGTAATGATGGACCTGGAGAGAAATGCAGAGATGTTGAAAGGCAGAATCAACAGGAACTGTGGGCAGTTGGATTCTGACAGAACTTGGAGGGGAGGAGAAAGTAGATGTCTACGATGACTTCCAGTCTCAGCCTTAAGAGCCAGGGAGGAATTGGCATCACTCACCAGGTTAGGGAGCAAGAGCAGAAGGCCAGGGTTTGAAAGGGAAGAGCATGAGGCCAGGTTTTTTTTTTTTTAACATTTTTTATTGATTTATAATCATTTTACAATGTTGTGTCAAATTCCAGTGTTCAGCACAATTTTTCAGTCATACATGGACATATACACACTCACTGTCACATTTTTTTTCTCTGTGAGCTACCATAAGATTTTGTGTATATTTCCCTGTGCTATACAGTATAATCTTGTTTATCTATTCTACAATTTTGAAATCCCAGTCTATCCCTTCCCACCCTCCGTCCCCCTGGCAACCACAAGTCTGTATTCTCTGTCTATGAGTCTATTTCTGTCCTGTATTTATGCTTTGTTTTTGTTTGTTTGTTTGTTTGTTTTTGTTTTTGTTTTTGTTTTTTAGATTCCATATATGAGCGATCTCATATGGTATTTTTCTTTCTCTTTCTGGCTTACTTCACTTAGAATGACATTCTCCAGGAACACCCATGTTGCTGCAAATTGCATTATGTTGTCGGCTTTTATGGCTGAGTAGTATTCCAATTGTATAAATATACCACATCTTCTTTATCTAGTCACCTGTTGATGGACATTTAGGCTGTTTCCATGTCTTGGCTGTTGTAAATAATGCTGCTATGAACATTAGGGTGCAGGTGTCATTTTGAAGTAGGGTTCCTTCTGGATATATGCCCAGGAGTGGGATTCCTGGGTCATACGGTAAGTCTATTCCTAGTCTTTTGAGGAATCTGCATACTGTTTTCCACAGTGGCTGCACCAACCTGCATTCCCACCAGCAGTGTAGGAGGGTTCCCCTTTCTCCACAGCCTCTCCAGCATTTGTCATTTGTGGATTTTTGAATGATGGCCATTCTGACTGGTGTGAGGTGATACCTCATTGTAGTTTTGATTTGCATTTCTCTGGTAATTAGTGATATTGAGCATTTTTTCATGTGCCTTTTGATCATTTGTATGTCTTCCTTGGAGAATTGCTTGTTTAGGTCTTCTGCCCATTTTTGGATGAGGCCAGTTTTAAACATGCTAAGATTGAACTGCCTTTGAAACTTATCCAAGAGGAGATAGCAGACTGGCAGTTATTTATACAGATCAGAAGCCTAAAGAGAGGTCCCGCTGGAGGGAGAAATTTTGAACTCATCTCAGAGGCAGTGGTTGAAGGAGGAAAGACAGGAAAGACATGTTATGTCACGGATCCCAAGGAAAAAGAGGGCTTCGGGAAAGAAAGCGTGGCTGCTGGTGTTGAATGCTGTTGCAATCCCAGTGAGACAGGAGTTAGGACACCTCTGCCAGCCAACACCCTGCACGTTCGTGTCTTCTGAACATGTCCCCTTGTGTCCCCTGCCAGTGCCCCTACCTCCACATCCTTCACCAAAGTGAAGGAAACAGTCTGGCATTTTGTGCAAGGGAGTGACACATGCCGCTGAGGACAGACTGCCCTTGCTCTCCCCCCACCCTCGCCTGGCTTGGACCCCCTCTCACCCGCACTGGCAGCTCTTTTTAGGTGTCTGTATCCCTCTCTTCTTTGACTGGCACCTCCTCATGGCAGTCACAGACTCTGTCTTAATCATTTTTTAATTTCCAGTACGTGGCCTGGTGTCCAGAACACAGCAGGTCCTCCATAAACGGTGGCTGAACGAATGAATTATTGAGCAGATGAACCAAACCATCTATTAATCAAAGTAGAAGGGGTTTCTAAATTGTTGTTGCTCATTACAGGGTGGAGTTTATGATAAAGTAGTACACCTTGTCGTGAACAGAGGCGTTGCTCTGTTTAAAACGATGAAGAAAACTTTAATAGCTTATCATTTGTGTTTGCTTTCAACTGTGAAACGGACCTGAAAGTTCCCAAAGATCTTATCCTTCGGCTGGGTACTGGCTTTATTGGAATTGGAGGAAAGGTGGGAAGTAGGGAACAATTAAGGAAAACATTCCTTCTGATTTTTTATTAAACATTGGGGTGAAGACAGGAGTTAATACTCTAAATTAAAATAGAACTTTTCTTATTATAAACTCAAAACTTTTCAAACATGTATTAAGTGATTAATTATTCAATTTTACCTTGAAACAGCTTATCATATATGGCTCCAGACCACTGCAAGTATTCACATTTCTTGTCAATTTCAGTACACATATTAAAACTCCCATTTAAGTCTGTAATGAAATTTCTTCAAATTTTTTTTAATTTCTGCAATGAAGGTTCAGTGTTACACCCTCTTTTAAGTCTTGGCCAATATTTTAGAATTAAAAGTATGTTTAAAAGCGTATACATATTGTTTCAAGTTGTAGCCCAGTTTGAAAAAGGAATTTTTGGTGGCCTTTCACTGTCTTTGTAGTTCTGAGCCTTATGGAGATATGGGACTCTCATCCTTCATTTCTAGCCGTGTTTTCGTAGAGGGTTGCCCACCCCTGCTGTGTCCCCACTGGGGGTCCTTGTACTGCCGTGATCTGGCTGTCCTAAATGTGCTGCTCTTCCCAGGCAACAGGACAGCCCCCTTAAGTTCCCTCTGCACCTTTGATGGGACTGGCTTACACGGCCGTGTGATCCAGCTGTGTCACTGATGTTCAGGCTGGGATCATTGTCCCCACGGGAGCCCAGGGGATTGGCGTGACAATGTGGCACACCCCGCCCTCACCTCCCCAGGGGGCAGCTTGGTATTTCTAAGCCACAGGAGATGACTTCTGCGCTGGACCCTCACTCTGGCAGGTTAGGGCTGGCGATGGACACGGGGCAGGGGTGCTGATGAGGGAGCCGCCGGAGGGGTGCGGTGAGCCCGGGTGGGGACAGGGATCACCCTCGCCTGAGCAGGGTGAGGAGGCTGAAGAGAGCAGGCTTCATTTGAAACTAGAACCACAGGTAGACTTTCTAACTCGCTTCCTGATCTGTCTTGTTTTTCACCAAACCCTGCCTCTCTTTTTCGACCACTCTGGGGAGGAGGGGAAAAAGTGATGTTCACCCAATGCGTTCATTGGACAAATACTTCTTGAGCAACTTGAATGCACCTGGCACTGTTCCAGGCACTGGGAATTCAACACTGGCCAAAACAGGGGCTCATGCTCTGGTGGCAGGTGGGTGGGATCGTGGGAAGAATGAAGGCAGCGTCATGAAGAAATCCCACGTGCTGTATCCCCAGGGAGTATGGCTCAGGTAACATACCTAGGACCATGAAAAAGTTTGAAAATAGTAAGGTGCTGTTGGAAGGAATTCTCTGAGCGGATTTGCTGGTGCCTTGGTCAGCCCCGCCCATGACCTTTCAGTGCTTTGAAGGATCCGAGCTCCTTCTTGGCTTGGGCCTCCGCACGTGCTATTCGCTCTGTGGAGCAGGATGGTGCTTAACTTCTCGTCTCAGCCCAGAATACTCCTATTCAGACAGATTTCGCCTGATGGCCAGATGTAGAGGACTCTCCACCCTCTGCCCAGTCCCGTTTATGTTCTGGGTAGCAGATCTCACCCCATAACGTAGGCTCAGAGAGGTTAGGAAGCTGGTCTGTGTGCTACAGCTTCATGTGGCCAGCAGCTCGGACACTATCTGGCATTAGTAAGTGCTTGAAGAACGAATTAATTTTAAAATGCGATATTCAGCCTTATTTCCCACTGCTTCCCGGCACAAACTCTGTGCCAGCCAAATTCACCTTCCTCTTCCCTTTGTCCCTACTTCCCACTGCTGGGCCTTGGCTCCTAACATTTTCCTTCCTTCCTCAAGCTCAGCCCACAGGATGCTTTCTCTCTGATCACTTCTCTTACCATCGAAGTCAGGAGTGACTTTTTTCCCCCAAATAGTTAACCTCTATCAGTTCTTCCTGTGTCAGTCCTTTGTGTTTTTGTGTTTTATGTATACGTTTTTACTCCAGATATCCTATAAACTCCTAGAATACAAGGAATACTTTTTTTAATTTTAACATTCTTTATTGATTTATAATCATTTTACGATGTTGTGTCAAATTCCAGTGTAGAGCACAATTTTTCAGTTATACATGAACATGTATATATTCATTGTCACATTTTTTTCTGTGAGCTACCATAAGATCTTATGTATATTTCCCTGTGCTATACAGTATAATCTTGTTTATCTGTTCTACAATTTTGAAATCCCATCTATCCCTTATTTTTTACATTTTTCCATAATGTCTAGCAAAATGCCGTCTACATAATTGGCACTATTTGGGATTGGTTCATCGATCTTCTTTCCAGTACAAAGGTCAGAAGCAAGACTCCCGACGTGGGTTTGACCCTACGGTGTTTTCAGGGCCAGCATGTGAACTTGATGAAAAGGATTTCTCTTGCAAGTTTTACTTCCAAGAACAGTGCCATAGGTTATTTCTTGCATGGTGTTTCTTGTGGCGTACTTCAGAAATTTCTTAAGTAGTTAATGAAGCTGGGTAATTGCCAGTATCGTATGAAATTAAAGCAAAACAAATAGGAAACTGCAAATGGGATGAACTGTTTAAGCTTTTTATAACTACGTTGGAATCACAGAGTAGTAATGAGGCAAGAAATAAGTCCCAGCTTTATTCTGGCTAACTAGAGGGAGCTATTTTTCATTTTGAATAAACATCAAAACCATTTTAAGATCATACATTATCTTTAAAAGGTTGAATGCAGCTAATATTAGCATGTTGGTCTTTATTTCAGTTAACGTGCTCTCAAGGGCTTCCCTCTCGTCAGCTAAAAATACTCTTCGATACAAAATAAAATAACTGGGGTGAATTTCCTTATTGAAAAAAATTGATAGGGAAAAATCAGTTTTGATGCAGTGAGTATATTGCAAGATGGGGCAGATGGCAAGTAATGGATTAATCAGTTCAAAAAAACTAAGGGGGGCTCCAGGTGTCCTCCCTTGACAGAGGTCATAAAATGCAAAGACGGTAGCTTTGATGGTGCCCCTCTGGACTGGAGGAGGAGAACACACTTGCTGTGTCTTGATATAGAAAGTATTTTCTCTTTTTTTTTTTGTATGGGTATATATATATATTTTCTTTTTATTGAAGTACAGTCAGTTTACATACAGTGTGTGAATTTCTGGTGTACAGCACAGTGTTTCGGTCATACATGAACATGCATGTATTCATTTTTGTATTCTTTTTCACCGTAAGTTACTACAAGATATTGAGTATAGTTCCCTGTGCTATACAGTATGTCTGTCTATTTTGTATATAGAAAGTATTTTCTGAACTTGTGTCTTTAGACACTTCTAGAACCAGAACCGAGCCATGTGATGATCCGTTTCTGTTGAATCACACATGGGAGATGATTATGGTTTTAGATCTCTCCCTTCCATCCATGAAACCCTAAGCTAATTTAATAGGGTTGTGTTTGGGGAGGGCTCTGAAAAGGCTGTTTAATTTTGTGTAGGCTCTGAGATTGATACTTTCCTGAAAGAAAGAAGTGGAGAAGGGAGAGAAACCAAAAAAAGGAGGTCCTATTTGGAGACGCTCGGTCTTCTTATTTAAAGCTCATCTGTGTGTCTGGATCGTTGGTGCTGCAGCAGGAGTGTCACCCCAGCCGACGCACATATCTACAGGTGTCACAGCCTTGTGTAACTGGGCCCGTCTTCTGTGCCCCTCCAGCTTGAAATAGAAGCTGCCTCAATAGAATCAATGGAACCAGTGGTTTATAAGTTCCTAATTCCCCTTCTGCTACCAGCATGATATCCCTCTCTGTCTTAGGCACCTCAGGCTGGGTGGTTTAAAAAATAGACATTTATTTCTCACAGTGTTAGAGGCTGGAGTCCAAGATCAGGATGCCAGCTTGGTGGGGTTCCGGTGAAGGCCTTCTCACTGGCTTGCAGAGGGAGGGCCGCCTTCTCACTATCTCCACATGGTGGAGAAAGGAAGCTCTGGTGTCTCTGCTGCTTTTTTAAGGGCACTAATCTCACCATGGGGGATCCACCCTCATGACCTCATTTAACCATAATTGCCTCTCAACGCCCCCCCGTACCACTGCATTGAAGGGTTAGAACTTCAACATACGAATTGGCCAGGTTGGTGGTAGGGGTGTAGGGACACACATATTCAGTCAATAACACTCTCCATTTACATGGATATTAGAGTGCAAAGTAATTAATAATCACACAGTTTAGAGGGCGAATTTAGAGGATTATAAGCCAATACTGAAAGCTTGTGAAAGGCATTGTGCTATATGCTGTCCCCCACACATGGTCCTGTTTCAGCCTTACGGCTTTGTAATGTGGGAATTTATTACCTCTTTCAAAGATGAAGAGACGAAGGCTCAAAGTTTTGAACCCAGATGTCTCAGAGTCCAAAACTCGATTTTTCAGCTATAGCAAGGCTTGTTCCTTGACCATGGAACTTAATTTTTCAGGCAGTTACACCCAAGTGGACCTTTGGAGCAAATACTGGTTTCATTAGGTGGTTTCAGACACCATATATATTTGGAACCTGTATTGACCAATCGTATATCATCTTTCATAAGAGATACTCTTTAAAATGGGTGAGAATATGCCCAATGTATAAAGAACACAAATGGGAAATAAAACGTTGTTAGAAGAACTGGAGTTTTGGTTCAAAGTGTGAACTAGTCCTCCAAGTCTGTGTCCTTCCTTTCTGATACCACAGCAGTATGTAAGAGCTCCTTTGGTGAGCACGGTCCCTGGGCTCAGTCCCTAATTTTGCTGGTAAGGACCTTGACGTCCAGTGAGTGAGTTACCTTCACGGCGCCCTTGTCTCCCTCCTGCAGCATGAGAGAATTGGACCAGATGAGCGGTCCACAGATTTTCTGTTCTCAAGACCCCCTTCATGCTCTTAAAATCATTGCAGACTCCAAAGAGTTTTTTGTTTATGTAAGTTATAGCTGTTGGTATTTACCTGTATCAGAAATTAAAACAGGAACTTTTTAAAATACTGACTTAGCAATTCATTTAAAAATAACAATAACCTATTACATATTATATAAACAGCACAACATAAATACAATAGCACATATATTTTATTTAAAAATAACTCTTTCAAAACAAAAAAATTTGAAGCATGGTGTTGTTTTGCCTTCTTTGCAAATTCCTTCAGTCGGACTGAAATGAAGACAGTTGCATCCTCTTATTGGCTCCTGACATCCAGTCTTTTGTGATTGGTTGTTTGGTTGAAGTGTAGGGAAAAGATTCACTCTCATCACATGTGGAGTCAGAGAAAGGAGGACCTCACTGACTCCTGGAAAGGGTCCTGAGGACGCCCTGCCATCCTCAGATCACACATTGAGAACCACTGGTCTCGGTGACCTTTAAACCCCAACCCAGCCCCTGAGTCTGCTTGGCTTTTGGGAAGCTTCACGTGAGGTCCAGATCTCTGTTTCTCATTTAATCATCTGTACGTCCCACACCAGCGAATCGGAGCTCGGTAGAACATAGTCTCTGTGCTTAAAAGTTCTAGTAGCAGAATCCTCATGGGACCGCCATGTGCCCTTAGCTCTGCGTAACACTTTCATATAACCAGTCTCGTTTATAGACAATCATTTTAAAACAAATGTGATTGTCACTGTTTTGTAAATGGTGCAGCTGCCTTGGACAGAGAGAGTTTCAGGAGATCATCCCAGATCACGTAACCATGGCGAGGTGGACCTCAGGCGTGAGCCCAGGACTGCCTTGAACGCTCACCTTGTTTGCATCACACCACGTGTCTCCCCTCATCTCCAAAGTAATGGCGGTGGAAGGCTCGCGGAGTTCCACCTCTTCCAACCTCTTGCAGTCCGTGATTCTTTAGTTCTGCTTTGCCAATCGGAGCACTTACAGCTGTGAGCATTTGTTAGAATGAGGAGGACAATGTTAAATCACTTCCCCTAAAGCGAAATTTAAATCTCTTAATTTTTATTGTTTAGCAAAAAAAGAAAAAAGAAAAATGACTGGCTTTTCGCCAGTCAGGAGTAAATATTAAGGAATATCTGCAATGTACAAGGCTCTGTGATGGCTGCTGTAAGGAATCCAGAGTTTCCATCCTCCCAAATTCAGTCGTGGGGTTGGTGAATTAAGACACAAGCACAGGAATGGCATCCTGCCTAGATGAAGCGTGGTTGATCAATGACAAAGGCGTTTTTCCTAAGGCGGGTGCTCCGGGAGCCTGAGGAGAAAGGGGCTCCTCAAGGAAAGCTGCTGGCAGAGTTGTCTCGCTTTGAAGGCTGTGTCCACCCCCAAAGGAGAGTTAGCATCATGCTGGGCAGAGTGCAGAGGCAGTGCGTGTGGTCCAGGCATGAGAAGCCATCCCGAGAGGAGAGGGGATGAGTCTCTGGGATGCAGAATTGAAGTGGTGGAGCCAGAGGGGCTGCAGGTTCACCCTCAGGAGTGGAGGGGACTCTTTCTCTCTCCCTCTCCTTCTCTTCTCGCTGTTTCTGCCCTCCATCCCCTCTTTCTCGCCACACCTGGCCTCTCCCCTTTGTCTCCTCGCATCCCTCCACTTCTGCTTGATCCCATTCCCTCCCTTCCTCCCCATTTTCTGGCTTTCTCTCCCCCTTTCCCCTCCTGTCTTCTCCCTTCGATGTCTCTCATGGAGACTGAGACGTTATCACCAAATACCGCATTTATTGAATCAAAGGGTTCCACCTTGATATCTTAACGTTGAAATTAGGTGCCTTAAGGCTTTTTCACATTTTTTAGAGGGGAGAAAACCGATGACCAGAATTGCTTTTTTTACTTCACTATGACTCTTGGGCTCTTTCCTTTGGAATGGTAACCCTCCACGGAAAACTTGTTTCTCACAAGCTCCACTAGTCTTGGTCTTGAAATCACTGACACTTCTGTCCCAGATGTTCCTGGGAGGGATGACTTTGCTTTTCTAATTCTTACCATATTTCCTATTTTCCTGACTGCTGCCCTTTGTCCTCGTTGCAAAGAACATTGCTGCCAAGCAGCTGCCCATGCCCCCCAGCCACACCCCCAGTTCTTGGTGCAGAGCATACGCGGAGGGGGGCTTAAGTGGCCCCCACTTCTCTTGCTGGCGTGGGCTGAGGACTGGGGTCCTGCCTGCTCAGGGGACCCCAGGGAGCTAACGCTTCTGCAGCGTGGGCCTTAACTCTCTTGGCTTCTAGGCAGTGAACACAAAAACCCGAAGAATCATTTGCTTGTCGTTCAGGAGAGACTCCATGGCCGCTTTGTTCTAATTAGAAGAAGTTCAGAACTTCACCGAATTTCTGAGTAGAAGAGAAGGTTAGACGACGTCTGCTGTGCTCCTTGGCTGTCTTGATCAGCTGTTCTCCACCAGCAGATAAAACAGAGAAGAACCATTGAGGCTGTCCCATGAATACGCATCCATTGTGCTCGTGTCCTTTCATGTGCGGGGGCAGCGTGTGCTCCAGTGTTGACGTTTATGGGGCATGGGTGGCCTTCCCAGGCGGCGGCCTGCTGGTGTGGTACTTCTCCCCCCGCCAACCCTGGCATGAATGATGCAGTTGTTCGGCATGTCCTGAACAAAATCTCCCTTGTGACAGATGTTCAGCATCAGTAAGAAGAAAGGACATGTGGCTAAGCTCTAATGAATTAATTGAGTCAAACATCGTCTTTTTTTTTTTTAATTTAGGCACATGCTTTATCAGCTTTTCAAATGATTCAAACAAGAGACACTACCTTTCCCCCAGGATTATGGCACCGGAAAATGTTTCCTAGGGCCCAGTTTGATTAAGGAATCAAATAGGGTCTGTGGTAACGGTCTCTGAACGCTTAGCTGTTTCCTTGGCTTTCAAGGTAGAAGGACTCTGGGGCCCAACTGGCTTTCCACCTTCCTCGTCTCCATCCTAACGCACACACTCCAGCGCCACCTCCGCAAGGGTGAGTGGCTCTGCTGTCGCCCTGGAAGCTCGGCCGCACACCCGGGCGTTACCAGCGCGGACGTCCTTCTGTATCCCCTGCGCCAGGTCCCGGTTGCTCGGCGTACGTGACTTGCCTCAGGAGGAAAATGACTCCGTAAATTGCAGTTTAATATAAATCTCTTACTGTTCAAGGAGAAAGTGGTTTGCTCTCGCCCTTTACCCAAACAACAATCCAGCGACACTTCTAAATTCAATGCGTTCTTGAAATTCGGTAGTTCTCAAGTGGGAATCTTACCTTTATTATGGCCCATTTTTACAAATGAGAAAAACTATGTTCGTTTATGGAAATTAAGCAAGATCCTTAAGTGCATACGCCAAATGCCCCTGTTGGAAGCAGTAATTGCTCACTGAAGGTTTTCTGTCTTCGAGTGCACTATCTGTTGTCTGCAGACTGTTAAATTTCCCAAGATTTACTCTGGAAATCTACAGCCAACAAAAATGAGGCTTGGTGATGTAAAAACAAAATTCTTTCACGAGAGAATATTGCTCTTTTGTACCCCTTCTGTGTGTCGAGCAGTTCCGGCACTGAGTCTGAGCATGGATAGCACTTAACTACGTCTCAGAAGGTTCCAGAAATGCTGTTGGGGATTTTAACCTTAATATGACAGCTGAGCACAGGCTCAGAGACCAGAGTGCTTGGATTCAAATCCTAGAATACTATTTTCAAGGAGGTTTGACTTCCTTGTTTTTACTTGGAATCAGGAAGTCACTTTATCTAGTCAAGAACTAGAGCCCACTTCTTGGTCAAGGACCTATGTAAACTTCCTTCTCAAAGCCAAGAATCAAAACATTTGGTTCACTAGGTCTTAAAATGTCCAGGGAACAATCAGGCCGGTCTCTGTGCCCCTGCTAGACTGGCTGCTGGCAGCAGGAAGGGAGTGCTGGTGGTGTTCACCTGCTTGCCTGTGCCGAAGGCCCCCTACTGATGTCACTGATAGTCAGCGAGCCGTTACTGTAAATCTTCTGCAGTTTGCTGTGGTCCTTAGCTTACTTAGTGTGAGGGGTTTAGTCAAACATCCCAGGGACGGGAGTGGCTCACAGGATACAATACATAGCGTCATGGAAAGTTGCTTAGAAATCGCTTTTCAAAGTGAATTATATTGTAACCGACCTGCAGAAATTCACAATGCAGTGAACGCTAAGATTAAACCTTTGGTCAAGCTAAAACATTTTTCCCATGTGACTTATCATCAGTGCCCCCAGTTTAACTTGCTCTGAAATCTGAATTTTCACAATGGGTTATGGCTACATAAACATAGAGGTTTCTTTCCTCTCTGAAAAACGTGTGGCCTGGACCCAAAAGAAACTGTAATAACTGTACAAGTACTTAAAAATTTAAGGTACAGAGGAATGTTTTATTGCAAGCTGTGTAAGAAACTATGATGCTAACTAGATGGGTATTTAAAAATCAAAAGCACAGAAAAATGTTTTACCAAGAACTGTGTATAAAATGTATGATAAAGAAAATTGTTTTCTAGGCCTGTCCGTGGTAAAGGCCCTTTCTAGATGTTTAGATGGTCACATATTATTATTTTGATCTGCATAACAGCCATTAAGGTCAGTGGAAATTGTGATGCTTAAGTCAAGGGCAGTTCTATGAAATACATCCCTTCTGGAACATCAATTAAGGTAATGAACACACCCCTGAACTAGCCTTTAACTATTACTAGTCTTGACCATGTGAAGTTAATAGAGAATACAGGAATGTCATGAGGACCACTGGGACGCCACTCCCTGTGGCGCATAAGTCCACTAAAGCAAACCACAGACAACCTTAGCGATTCCTAAGCAGCTGAGTTCTGCCCTGGCTGTTAATAAATGATGTAAATACTATCAAAATGGACAGACATCAAAACCGCAGCTGGCAAAATGGTCCTCCTACGGATGTATCTTGTTTGTCAGTTAAGGAAAAATCTAGTAAGCCTCTGAAAAAAAATTAAAAACCATAAACTGGAATAATTTGAATGCTCAAATTGAGGTCATTTTTATTCTAATTAAGATTTTTTTTTAAAAAAGGACTGTTTCTGCATGCTGTTTTTAGGAAAATAACAAGCTTGAGATGGGGACCATCTGTTATGCTGACCATGTAACAAGATGTTAGATTTATTCAGACGTAATGATGTGGTTGCAGTATCAGATGTAAGGTCTGGTCCTTCAGAGCTGCTGTGATTATCTGTGTGCACCACACCACTCAAATTATGTAACTCTCTGCTGTAAGACTGACACTATTTCTGCATGACAGCAGTGTAACACACACACACACATTTATGGAAGTAAGAGCATGTTCGCAAACAGGTTTATTAAGAGACTCCTGGAGATTCTAGAGATTTCAAAGAGTTCAACCTTCAACGAGCACTGATTTTCTTTGTTATATTTATATTTGAAGAGCAAAATCTGTGAAGTCCATTGGATCTACCTGTTCTTTGTAGCTATCAGATAATTATTTGGCACTCATAATTTTGGACCTATGCACTGTGCAAAAATCAATCATAGAAAGATAAGTGTATTATTATCCAGAAAAAAGGACACTGACTTTCCAGGTGATGAGAGCTGCCTGTTAATCCAAGGGCTAACATGAAATATTTCAAGGGTTTATTTTTCTAGGTCCTTACTAAATAAAGTGATGCCTTATACACATAAAAGATGTGCAGGTGGCACAGGTACAGTTTGGTGCAGTATTGCTAAAGGATCTTAAGTTTGAAAATGTCATTGTACCTTTCATAGGCTCCCGTGGGTAGGAGACTTGGGGACCTCTTGTGCTGTGGCATTTATAAAACCAGCCAGTGTGAAAGGATTGCAGTTATTAAATGTGAGTTCTTGGAAAGAGAAAGGAGTGATAAAGGTAGTTCTATTTCCCCTTCCCCCCTTAGGGTACAAAAACTACAGCAGGACAGGCCTTTAAGGAACTGTTTCTGACTGCCTTTTTGAAACTATGGCTTATTAAAGAATTTTCACTCTTCCTGCTTTCAAAAAGCATTTAGCGCAGCTTCCAATAAAAACATGGACACCATAAGACTGAAAATCTATCAAAACACAATATGGCAAAAGGCAAGTAGTAAAAATAGAGGAGAAAGGAGATATTTTATATATTAGAAGAGGAATGAATGAAAAACCTGAACCCTAAGAGAATTAAACACAAATCTTAGTTTCTTAATCTCTATCAGAGTATAGCAGGAAGGATCATGGGTTGCAGGGATTCTCTTTTTTTTCCCCTTAAATTGAGGTATAGTTGATGTACAACATTATATTAAGTTTCAGGTATACAACAGACTGATTCACAATTTTTAGCTTATCTATTTTATACATAGTAGTTTGTACTTCTTTCTACTCCATCCCTATCTTCCCCCTCCTCTCCTCCCCTCTCTATGTCTGTGAGTCTGCTTCTGTTTTGTTATATTTACTTATTTGTTTTATTTTTTAGATTCCACATATAAGTGATAACATACCGTATTTGTCTTTCTCTGTCTGATGTATTTCAGTAAGCATAATACCCACCAAGTCCATCTGTGTTTTTGCACATGGCAAAATTCCATTCTTTTTTATGACTGAGTAATATTCCATTGTATATATAAATCATATTGTCTTTATCCAGTCATCGGTTGATGTACACTTAGGCTGCGTCCATATCTTTGCAATTATAAATAATGCTGCTGTGAACATTGGGGTGCATGTATCTTTTCAAATTAGTGTTTTCATTTTCTTCAGATACATACCCAGCAGTGGAATTGCTAGATGATATGGTAGTTCGATTTTTAGTTTTTTGAGATACCTCCATACTGTTTTCCATGATGGTTGCATCAATTTACATTGCCACCAAAACAGTGTATGAGGGCTCCCATTTTTCCACACCCTTGCCAACATTTGTTCTTTGTGTTTTTTTTTTTTTTTGATGACAGCCCTTCTGACAGGTGTGAGGTGATAGCTCATTGTAGTTTTAATTTGCGTTTCTCTGATGATTAATGACGTTGAGCATCTTCTCATGTGCTTGTTGGCCATGTCTCCCCTAGAAAAAAATGTCTATTCATGTCTTCTGCCCATCTTTTAATTGTGTTTTTTGTTTTTTTGATATTGAGTTGTATGAGCTGTTTATATAGCTTGGATATTAACCCTTTATTGGTCATATGATTTGCAAGTGTTTTCTTTTTTAATTAAAAAATTTTCAATTGTGGTAAAGTACTCATAAAATTTATCATCTTAACCAGTTTTAACTACATAGTTCAGTAATGTTAAATATATTCACATTGTTATGTAAACAAATCCCTACCTCCCGCACCCCCAACCCCTGGTAACAATCATTCTACTTCGTGTCTCTATGAATTTGACTATTCCAGGTAACTCATATAAGTGGACTTATACTGTATATGGCTTTTTGTGACTGCCTTATTTCACGTTGCATAATGTCATCAAGGTTCATCCATGTTGTAGCATGTGTCAGAATATCCTTCCTTTTCTGGGCTAAGTAATATTTCACTGCACGTATGTACCACGCTTTGGTTATCATTCATCTGTTGACGGACACTTGGGTTGCTTCCACCTTCTGAATATTGTTAACAGTGCTGTGATGGGCATGATGCACAAATATCTCTTCAAGACCCTGCTTTCAATTCTTGCAGGAATTCTTTAAGTAGAAGTTGGCTTGTAGTCTCCTTGTTGATGGTCACAGCATGAGGAGTCTCTGGAGGTATTCTGGCTAATTCTTTGAGCTCCCAACTTCTCAGGGGCCCATAGGCTGAAACGTTATATGGTTTGGGCTTATCAAATGTCTAGTTCTGTCAGAATAGAACATGAATATGATTCCAGGAATGTATTTAGTTTGGGGTAGTAATTTCCCAAATCAGCTGCGTCCAATTTGGACCTCCAGATAACTGAGTAACTAAGCTTTTCAAATACTTTTGTTAGCAGTATTTTGGTAAGCCAGTACTTAAATACCAAAGCAGGAGTGTTCCTTCTGACTTCCATTAGGCAATGGTTTCAGTGGACCATTCTCATAATGTGAAATAGAACAACATTGTTAACATTTAATCATGGCAAGAGAACGTGAGTTCTTTAGATACAAAAGTTGTTCAGATCTTTTAGCTACAACATTAAGAGCAGGCAACTAACATACCAATTATTTAAATTGTGAATGTCCTTCCCACTCTGATTTTAATGGGCCTTTTTCTGATTCCTGCTCTTATGTGAATAAATTCCATTTCCAACCCTAAATTCTCTGGGAAGCCAGGAAAAAAGTATTTTCTAACTCTTTGATTATTCACTTTTGTTCTAAGTGAATCAGGTTTAGAGATACTAGATTATTTTAATATTTTTAAACTATTTCCAAATGGTCTTGTGATTGCAGTTTACTGTAATGGGTGTTTTAATCAAGGACTGGATGGCGTTTCTATGAAGACAATTGGTTTCCTAGTTTGAGAAAAGGACAAAACTATTGAAATGTTTCTCTTCTCTTCTTTTTTTTTAAGAATTTCTTTGAAAATATTTTAGAACTATCATGCTCGTGGATTTTAACTCCAGGTCTTTGGAATTGGACCTGGGTCTCTCTTGGCTGTTGTATTTATTTCTTTGAAAGTGGAATTTATTCTGTTCCTGCAAAAGAGATGACGTTTATAAATGGATAATGTGTGTCCAGGTTCAGAACTAGAGACTGATGACTGTCAGTTATTCAGGTCTGATGTCCACTTTCATACAGGAATATTTCCTACCCCCAAAATCTCCTGCTTCCTTTACATTAGCCCAGCGGGTTAAAGGGTGACTTTTGCATTAACTTTTATTTTTTAGAAGAATTAAATGAATTTTCTTTCCCAAAGTAGTTATATATTTTTTAATCAAAACAAGGTAAGATTATTAAATGAATAAAAGCCTGGGGCAGAATATTTCTGTGAATTTAATGCTGCAGAATTAATCCCAGATTCGTGCCAAAAAGACTGTCCTTGTTTCAACTTCTTTGGACGTACATTTTTGTGCATTTAATCTAATTGTGCAAAAATGATGGGATGTAAGATGTGTTTTTAAGATGGCCTATTTTCTTGAAACTTCAAGCTATATTGAGTACACAGTACTCTTCATTTAGAGAACTCAATTTCACACCGTGGCAACAGCAATAGAATTTGAAAACACAAAATCTTGCCACATAATGGGGAGCAAAAAATAATAGCATAATAACAAATCATATGAGTATCAGATATCTCTTTATAGGTATAGAGAAATACTCTGGAGAAAAGAGCTATAAACAATTGAGCCAGCAGCATGAAGAGAGAAAAAGTCATGTGTCTGGAAGAAAAAAAAAAAAACCCTGGGTTTAGGTACACAGCTACACCATGTGCCTAAATTTCCTTATCATGAGTATGAGGATGATTCTGTACAAAGGATGTGAGAATTGGCAAGACAAAGTTTAACTTTGGGTACAGTAGGTACTGCATAAATGATAGCTATGAAAATGATGGAGGTTATTCAGAGAATAATACCTCAAGAAAGAGTTAAAGAGATGCTTTCATTTTGAAGTGACAAAAAGTGCTCTTTTAGGTGTGTTGTTACACATTAACCTTCTAATATGTTTTCAAATAGAACCTGAGGTCTCTCTTTAACCTTTTATCGAGGTGGAGACATTCTAACAACTGATAACAGAAACACTTTGAAATGGAGGTGTTGAGTTCGCATCCTACTGGGGGCAAGTCATGTGTACCTTCCTAAAAATCCTGTCTGGTTTTTCTCTGGATTTACTATCCTATGTAGAGAAATAATAACCAGAACACAATATTATTCTCCTGGAAAGTCATTTTTAAGAATCTGATTATTTCTTAGTCTGTTTTAACCAAAATGATCATTGGCCTCTCAAGAATCTTTATTCCCTCCATGATACCCGCAACAGTGACAAAAGTGGAACGTTCATACAGTGCTTTGTAATTTAAGGACTTCCATACTGTTGGTCCCTACATCTCTACAAAGCAGGGATTAAGAGTAATTCCTAAGTTTACGTGTGATAAGCCTGGGTCTCAGAAGTGACACAATGAGCAGCTCACAAAGCCAGCCAGCTGAGGGGCCAGTGGGCCGCGCATCTCTGGGCCCCACTGTGGCGAAGCCAAAGGTGCTGGTTCTGCCTTCAGCACAGAGGAGCTGAGGGGATCAAATGCTCAGGAGTGCGTTTTTTTGTTTTTGTTTTTGTTTTTTTTTTTTTTGGAAACAAAGTTTATTCTAGGGAGAGCAACTCACTGAGAGATAAAAAACCATTTTAAAATTTATATATATGTACTGTTCATTGTTTCTAAGAACAATTTAGAGCTTTAGCTTTTAAAGTTACATAGTTATCAGAGGAATAAAGCCAACTACAAAATAAGAATCAACAGAATGTGGTAATCCAATCATAAAGGACAGTCAGATGGGCTTACTCATATTCAAGAAATCAGTCATCTAAGTTATAAATAATTAGTTCATTTAAGTCTATTTTTTTAGGTTTCCACATATGAGTGATATCATATGGCATTTTTCTTTCTCTTTCTGGCTTACAAGACTTAGAATGACCATCTCCAGGTCCATACGTGTTGCTGCAAATGGCATTATTTTGTTATTTTTATGGCTGAGTAATATTCCATTTTATGCATACGCGCATGCGCGAGCACACACACACACAGATACCACATCTTCTTTATTCAGTCATCTGTTGATGGACATTTGGGATGCTTCCCTGTCTTGGCTATTATAAATAGTACTGCTATTGAACGTTGGAGTGCACTTTCTAAACAACAGAGGGTCAAATGTGTGTCATGTTATATTCCACAGATGTCCTGGTTTGCAATCTACTACACCCCATTTTACAATCTAAATCTCTCGTTTTTTGGAGAAACTTTTCATGAGCTTCACAGATGCCTTATCTCTTGCATGAGCCATTTGCTTTTACTTTCTGTAAAGGTTCAGTATTACCTCTCTCTCATCATGGTTCTCATATGCATATGTGTATGTGTGGCGTTCATTTTGTTGTCTTCACTTATCCTCTTTCCTTGTTTCTTTCCTTCTCGCTCATTCATTCATGAAATATTTTGGAGCAAAGATGGACACATTGCACTTGTCTAGCATACTCTGACATTCACAAAGGTTTAGTCAGACACATGCCTTGCCTTTTAAGAACAGATGAATGGATAAAGAACATGTGATATAGAGATACACACACACACACACACACACACACACACACACACACACACAATGGAATACTACTCAGTCATAAAAAATGAAATAATGCAATTTGCATTAATATGGATGGACATAGAGATTATCTTATTAAGTGAAGTAAGTCAGATGGAGAAAGACAAATATTGTATGGTATCACTTATTTATGGGATCTTAAAAATATGATACAAATTTTATTTACAAACTAAAAGTAGACTCACAAACATAGAAAACAAATTATGGTTATCAAAGGGGGAAGGGCAGGGGGAAGAATAAATTAGAAGTTTTGAGATTAACAGGTAACACACTACTATATGTAAAATAGATAAACAAGGACCTACTGTATAGAACAGGAAACTATATTCAATTTCTTGTAATAACATAATGAAAAAGGAATCTGAAAAATACATATATATGTATAACTGAATTGCTTTGCTGTACACCTGAAACTAACACTGTAAATCAACTACACTTCAATAAAAAATGAAATTAAAAAAATCTTAGTATATGTTTAAAAAAAAAAAAGAAGCTTCTGGTTAGCAGTCAGAATGGTGCTACTGAACTGGGCCTTTTTTTCCCTCTAAACACATAGAATTTTGCATTTTAAAAAGTCTTAAATATATAACCAAGCTCAAAAGAAAAAAAAAAGAAACAGGTTGCAAGAACAGGGAATGCACAGCCAGAGTGGTTTCACTTGGAGCTAAATCTGCACTTGGCCCACAAGCTATTGGATGTAGAAAAAGGCTCTAGGGGCGGGTCTTAGAGAACACAAACAGGAAACAGGAACAGGAGACAAGAATGTAGACTCCAACAAGGCTGTGGCCTGAAGTGGTGCCCTGTGCACAAAGCCAGGCTCGGCAAAGGTTTTACCGTCTGCTAACAAGGACAGGAAAGCTTCAGCCAGCCAGCCAGCCAGCCCAGGTTCACGGCAAGGAAGGTGAAAGAAATCAGAAACACAGACCTGCACCATATCAAGTGTGGAGTCTAAATTTAAACCTCACAAGTCTTGGGGGAGGGTATAGCTCAGTGGTAGAGTGCACACTTAGCCTCATCCTCAGTACCTCCGTTAACATACATACATACACACAAACACACACACACGTAAACTACACAAGCTTTGCAAAAAGCATTCAAGCTGAGAAATTAGCATAAAGCTGGTCCAGGACAAGTGAAATACTTACACCCCTGATGGTTATCAATGCCGAACCTTCCTGTAGAGTGCCTTCCACAAGACAGTGCCCCGGGATTCATCCAGAAAACAATATTTGCCAAATAATACATGTTAGATTTGCATATTGGCATCCCCAAAAATGGATGTAAAAAATTTGAGGAAACTATAAAATAAACATGTTAAAAGCATTAAGAGATATAACAGGTAAAGTGTAATTTAGAGAAAGGAGATATAATAACCAAAAAGTAAGAAGTATCTCATGGAAAATAGCAGGAATGGTTAAGAACTACATAGAGCATTTCTAGGCACATAGACATGAAAAACGTTAAATTTAAAACACTGTAAGAATTAAACAGATTAGACACAGAAAAAAACAATATTAGAAAGTAGATCTGAGCAAATCACCTAGAATGCAGTACTGATAGAAGGAAAAATAGAAACTGTGAAAGGGAGGTTAATGTGGAAGACATGGTGTGAAGGTCCAAAACACAGTTAATAGGAGCCCAAAAAGGAAAAATAGCAGGAATGGAGGAGGGGTGGTTTTTGAAGAAACGATGTCTGAGTACATTTCAGAACTGAAGACATACCTACACCTTCACATCAAATAAGGATACTGAGTTCTGAGCAGGAGAAATGGAGTCAGTCTGCACCTAGGTCCTTCGCACTGAAACTGCAGACATCAAAAATAAATGGCTGGGATGGGTGAGGGGGAGATGTATAGCTCAGTGGTAGACTGTGTGTCTAGCCAGGTACTGGATCTATCCCCAGTACCTCCATTTAAAAAAACTAAATAAATAAAATCTAATTACCTCCCCTTCTTAAAAAATAAAATTAAAAAAAGAGGAAAAATTTTAAGCCACCAAAGAGAAGAAGCAGGTGCCCTATCTATCAAAAACATTGGCAGTTCCACTAACAAGAAACTTCCCCAAAGCAGCAGTGAAAGCCAGGTGTAGTGGAATACTATCTTCAAAGTACTGAGGGAAATTACCTGTCACACTAGAAATCTTTAATGTTTTAAACTGTCATTCAGGAAGGAAGATAAAATAAAGACACTTGTAGGCAAATGAAGACTAAAAGATTTGAACATTCAGTGACTGAGCGCTGCAGAAAGAATTACCAAAAAAAAAAAAAATTCTTCAGTAAGTAATAAATGGAATCCAGTAATACAGAATAGAGTGCAAGAAACTGTGGTGATCGGAGAAACACATTAGTAACTCTAAACAGATATGGGGTATGGATGTGTAAGAGAGGAAGCAACTAATTTCGGGGGGATTTGAAAATAAGCTGAAATTTAAATATTAAAGATGTGGAAGGAAGATGGGGCCCAGACCAAAGATGAAGGACTCTGAGTATTTTTTTCTGTTCCATGGAAAAGCTATCAACTAACTTTAGACTTTAAGTATGCAAGTTTATAACTTAATAATTATTTTAAGGGAAAAAATAGAATGTATACCTTCTAAATCCAGTAGAGGAACAAAGAAAGTTTAAAAAAAAAAAAAAGAGCTGTACCCAGAGAGATATGTCACAGACAGATACCCAAATTTCTGTATTTAAAACTGTGGCTATCAGAAGGGAAGGGGTGGAGAGGGATAGATTAGGAGTTTGGGATTAACAGATACACATTACTATATATATAATAGATAAACAACAAGGACCTGCTGTATAGCACAGGGAACTAGATTCAATACCTTGTAATAGCCTGTAATGAAAAAGAATATGAAAAGAAAGTGTGTGTGTGTGTGTGTGTGTGTATGAATCGCTTTGCTGTGCGCCTGAAACTAACATTGTAAACTGACTATATTTCGATAAAAAAAATAAAATTTTTTTTAAAAAGGAGCTGGATCCATCTTAAAAAGAAGGAAAATAGAAAGAAAGAAGGAAAGGAGGGGAGAGAGTTAAAATGGCAGAAAAAACCCAAATATATTAGTGATCATGATAAATGAAAACAGATTAAACTGAGCTATTATAATACAGTGACGCTTAGTTTTTTTAATCCAGCTTTTTGTTGTTTATAAACAACATGTGTGAAATATAATTATGTGGGGAATTTGAAAACAAGAAATTTTTTTACAAGGGCATTCCAGGCAAATCCTAAAGAGAGAGCATAAGAAAGAGACAGAAAGGAAGAACCGGGGGGAGGGAATAAAGAAGGAACAATATTAACACAATGTTAACATCAGACAAAATTTTTAAGGCAAAAAATATTATGAATAAAGAGGCGATTAATGATAGGAAAAAAATGCTTAACGGGGATAAATATATGAAGAGACACATCACCAAAGAAGAGACCCAAGGGTTCAGAAAGCATGTGAAAAACTGTTCAGCCTTCTTGTGATGGTGGAAATGCAAATAAAAGCAACAGTGGGGCCACCCTTTCAATCCCCGTCAGACGGCAGAAATATGAAAATTGGATAATGACACGTATTGGTGGGATGTGGGAATCATCTCATCTACTAGTGGGAATGTAAGCAGATGTGCACACATCTGTGACTCAGCAGTTCTATTTTTGTCCTGTATCCTAGAGAAATGCCCAAGGATGTCCCTGGGGCATCATCTGTAATAGCAGTAAAGAGGAAACAACCCAGGTGTCCATCCGGAGTGGAATGGATGAGTAAACCGTGATGTATTCAAACAAATAAAACTCGCCCCAGCAAGAATGACTTGGCTTAGCGTTACCTGTGTTAAAATGGATGCATCGCAGAATTGCAGCGTTGAATAAAAAAACTGCAGAGGGATGTGCAAATGTAATTTCAAGTTGACATAAAACAAAGCAGTCCTGTGTACTGTTTTATCCATACATTCGCGTGTGTAAAATAGACACATCGGGGAGGAAATGATCTCCCAAAGAGGGTGGCTCCCTTCTCGAACGAGGAGGATGAATGGGGACCTGGAGGGAGACAGAGTAGGTCTGAACTCAGCCATATTTAATTTTTAAAGATCTGCAGCGAATATGGCAAAGATATTAGCATTTATTTATGCTGTTAACTCTGGAGGGTGGACCCATGGGCTCCTGCTGTTATTCTCTGTGTGTGTTGGTGCGTGCGTGTGTGTTTTAAAAATATTTCCTTAATTAAAAATAGCTTCCAGCTTACTATGGGAAAGGAAAGACATGGAGCAATAATACCAAGCAGAATGCTGTGTGTTCCTCGACGGGTTCTTTACAAAGCGCTTTCAGGCTGGAGACGAGAGAGATTTCTGCCATTTGAATCCAGGAGTGCATCCTGGAAGAGGTGTCACAGGGTTGCTTTCCTACAGACCTGCCTTCAGTCACTCTTAGAAATAGATCAGCCGTCCTAGCCTGCTTTTCTGCCTTTGTCAAGTCCTGTCCCGTTTCTCACTAGTCGTCTCTGTTTCACTGATTATTCTCATCATCGTAAAACAGTACTTACCCAGGCCTCCCAGGACATTTATTACTTTGAGGAAAAACATCTGAAAAGCTAAATGACGCCTTGCTTACTTCTCACAGAAAGACAGTAATGATGCCTGTTGTCATATGATGTGGGTTTTTATGGAAACCCTTGGATTGGGTGCTCGGGGGGTTGTTTGAATGGACACATGTAGGTATCGTGCAAACCCCCAAGTCACATTCTCCCTTAAGCAAGGAGATTCTGTTTGGGGCTCTCACCTTTTTAAATGTTGTCTCTTTTTTTTTTTAATTTTTATTTATTTTATTATTATTGGGGGAGGAAGGGAGGTAATTAGGTTTGTTTGTTTGTTTATTTAATGGCGGTACCGGGGATTGAACCCAGGACCTCATGCATGCTAAGCATGCACTCTACCACTTGAGCTATACCCCCGCCTCCGCTACCACTTTTGACATGAAATGAAATAATGGCATGCGTTGAAAAAGGTTGGTTTCAGTACTTCTGATGCATTCTCAGAGGGCGCACTTAAACGGGCTGGCTGTGTCGGTCCAGACGCAGTTTACCAATCCCCGTGCGAGGCAGCTAATGTGTCTTTCCAGTACACGCTTGCTCCACATCGAAGCCAGAAGCAGACCTGGGACTCCGATCTCTCGTTAGGCTGCCTTGGGCTGCGGGTGTGGGTCTGCCCGCGGCCCCTCCTCCTCAGACATGTCTGCTCTCCCTTTGCAGGGAGAAGATGCACCAGTCTGCCATGTACGAGCTCTGCCAGGGCATGCACCAGATCAGCCTTCAGTTCGTCCGGCTGCAGCTCACCTTCGAGGAGTACACCATAATGAAAGTGCTGCTGCTGCTGAGCACAAGTAAGTCGACACCCCCGGCACTTGTCCTCCACTGTCACATCAGCCGCCCTTTAGGAGAGCAGCCTATTTATAGTGTCAGGTAGTTGCTATAAAAAAAATAATAATAATAATAAGGAGGTGGGAGGAGGGCTTTGGTGTTTGATGAACTGAGTCACTTGCAGAGTGTGAGGGACGGAAGGGCATCTGCCTTGATTCCTTCATCCGTCCAACCGCGGAGCCTTTGTTCAGTGTCTGTTATGTGTATGGTGGGGCGGGGCAGTTCAGGAACCCCGGTGA
The DNA here is from genome assembly GCF_048564905.1 of Vicugna pacos. Lineage (NCBI taxonomy): Eukaryota > Metazoa > Chordata > Mammalia > Artiodactyla > Camelidae > Vicugna > Vicugna pacos. Next base: position 16,367,408 of record NC_132988.1, read on the forward strand.
ATGAGGCACGGTCTCAACCCCCAGGCAGTTTTACTGCAAGATAAATTCCAAGGTAATTTTAATACATTGTGGAAAGGGATTGTCTACCATGATGCAGAGAAGGAATGTCATGTGGGCTCAGAGAAGGGAAGAGCATGCTCCGTTCTGGGCCTCGGGGAGGGATTTGTGACACAGCTGCATCTTGGAGAGTGTTGCCAGGGTGAGGGGTTGCATCTGAGGCGCGAGCTGGCCTTCCTGGCCAGGAAGGGCGCGAGGGAGCGTGGCAGTGGGGCCAAGTGGACCAAGGCAATAGCCCTTGGTTCTAGGGTATTATTTTGCCTGTTAATGTTTTAATTTTTTATCTTATTTATGTATTAATTTTTCAAGGCGCTTCGGGTCGTGTTGGGTTGTGGAGGAGAGGGGAATAAGGTTGAGATGTAGATTGGACCAGGAGATTCATGCCCCTTGAAGACATCTGGTGTTTATCAGGCGAGCTGAGGGGTGGGGTGCCAGAGGCTCTGAGCGGGGTGGGGTGGGGGTGACGTGATCAGAGCCGTACTTCATGGCTTGATGAAGATGTATCTGGCAGTAGACTGGATGGAAAGGGAACAGAAAGGAGAGGGAGAGAGGCAAAGACAGAGAATTTAGCCAGACTGGAGGCACAGAGACCTGCTGTGAGGCTGTTAACAAGTCTGGATGGTGATGGTCTGGTCAGTGGTGTGATGGGCAGCAGCAAATGCATTCAAGCAACACTGCAGACTTGGCCTTGGCCACTGACTAGAAGAGGAGAGGAAAATGGTCTGGGTCAGAAGTGACCCGGGTTCAGAGCGCGGAGAAACGACTGGGATGGTAGTAGTGTTAACCCTTAAGAGAACTGTGCTAATGTTGGGACTTTGAGCAGATTTTGTGGAGCATAAAATGACTTGTCTTTTGGATGGGTTCATTTTCAGAGGCAACCTAATAAAGACGCCGAAAGGGGGAAACTGGGGGCCTTGAACTCAGAGGACAGGTTTGGGTATTGAGATACAGATCTGAAATTAACCTTGTAGAAAATTGGAGTCTAAACTCGAATGGCAAGTGGGGTGCCATGGCACAGAGAGAAGAAAGATCCAGCTGAGTCCACGAAAGGAGGATGGCCGAGGCTGAGGGACAGACAGAACTGCCAGTGAGGCAGAGAAACGCGGAGAGAGGCCAGTGATGGAAGCCAAGAGTTAAAGGTTTCCAAAGGGGCATGACTAACAGCATAGCTTCCAGGGAAAGCTGAGAGCGCTGACAGCAGCCTGCTGGGGTTGACCAGACAGCCAGGGACTTGCAGATTGATGGGAAGCCTTTTTAGGCAGCTGGAACCCAGGATGAGAGGGGAGACATTGATGGCATAAGGTGCCAGAAGGGACAAGGGAGGGCAGGATTAGCTTGGCGAGGATGCCGAGTGCTTCTGCTTCAGACGGTGGCACAGGCCAAACGGAAGGGTAGGGCTCTGAAGGAGCCCCCCATCCACTGAGGGTGGGACCAGGAATGATGGCAGGAGGCAGGATGGAGAGGAAGTCTCAGAGCCAGGTGTCGTGGCCACTTAGAAAACTGAGACGTGTTCTGGATATCAGGACGCCGGGGCGAGTGGTGTGGGCTTCAAAGGAGGAGAGGTTGTTGAGTGACCACCTGGAAGCCGAAAGGAACATCCAGAGACACACCCAGCCCCCCTCCTTGGCCCAGGGACCAACAGCTTTGCTAAAGAAGGGGCAGCTTTCAGTAGAGTCGTTTGGATCAAACTGGCGTCCATAGCCAAGTACTAAGGATAGAATGGATCAGAAGAGCTGTTATTTCCAAGGGAGGGGCTGGGGCTGGGGCTGGGGAAGGCTGAGCCCGGGTCGGGTAGAACAGGAAAGGAGATGGCAGCAGCAGATGTGGGTCAGTACTGGTTCTACTGTGTTTAGCATCTCTCAGTTTCCAAGGTGTTTTTCCATCTATTGAATTTAATGCCCAAAACAACCCTGCAGGATTGAGAGTTGCCTTCTGAAGTGGACAAGACAGAGGCACGAGGTGTGATCTGTGCCAGTCTCCTTGGTGAGTTAGGACTCAAACCCAGGGCTTTGGCCTTGGCTCCCAGCGATTCCCATTCCCCCCAGAGCAGGAATGCAGGGGCGGGATGCGGGCTGGGGGCACGTGACCGCAGCAGGGATCTGGGAGGGCGAGCAGGCCTGGCTGGACTCCAGCAGCAGGAGAGCTCAGCAGCCTGGTAGGGAGGGGGGCCTGCACTTCACAGCTGTGTTTTGTTTGGCCGGCAAGGTTTTCAAGGTTGCTTTTGGCCTCTAGTCTTATTTTATTTTTGTTGAATTTGATTGCGCAGGGCAGCCCGTGCTCTCCCCAGTTTGCCGCAGGCCCCACCGTTCCTCGCTGTCCACTCAGCCCATGTCCAGGGACCTCTGTTTGCAGCCCCTCGTCTGCAGGGTCAGGAGAGCCAGGCCCTTCTCCCCTCCCCACCGTTCCTCCAGGTTTCTGAGTTGTTCAGCTTATCCATTCTGGAATAAAACTTTAGGAATGTGATCTTTCAGTTCAGTGACAGTGATTTTTATTCCCCTTTCCAAGCTATGTTCTTAACCATGAGTCCTAGAAAAATATTAAAAAAACAAATTATATCAAATGAACGATAGAATTTAAATGTTTCCCTAAAAATGCGTATGATACTAATTCTTTATCAGTTTTGACCACTCAGTTGTAATTGATGTCTTATCCTTTTACATCCATTTAGTCAGTCAGCCTATAATCAATTCTGAGATCATTTTGAAACTTCCCAAATTAATTCATTAGCTTCCAAATGGCACAGTGCTGTTGTTTTGTAGATGCAGAAAAAGCAAAATAAAAAAGCAGGGAAACAGAAGTAAAGAGTTTTATGAATCATGGAAACTGCAGGCTTCAGTATGCTTCTTTTAATAATCTGTGATGGAACATATGAAAATTTTTCTTCTTATTTAGAATGTCAGATCATACACCTGATGTCCAGTCTATCAGGAAAGCTTTCTGGCAGTGACACTAAGAAAAGATCGTTTCCGTTTTGCTCACGTAGAGTAAGGAGGGCAGACCCTCTTCTACCCCGTTGTCTCTGCTCCTCTCCGGCTCATAGATTTTGGGTGGTTTCCAGCCACCCTGCTGCATTTAATAAGTAAATTCAGAAAATCTGGGCAGACCTCCAAAATTTGAGGTTTTGCCTAAGTTCGCTTTATTTGTGGGTTTGTTTCAACTTCTGAAATGTCTGGCTGGGAAAATGGTACAATGTACTTCAATCCCAGCAGTAAAATGCAAGTGATACGTGACACAGGTTGTTCATAATCTTGAGAACTTTTGACAACACGGCTTTCAGGACTGTGAGGACCTGTGGTTCATCTTGGTAGCTATCCCAAATAGCACTGACACACAGCAGTGACATGGAGTCACGCTGTGCTAAGCTTAGGTGATTTTTTTAATGTATGACATTTGTAAGTATCTATATTGAAAAAATAAAGATTTACTCCATATATATATATATTTTTTTTTTGAGACTGGAACAGGACAGGTTTTATTCAATGGTTAAAGAATGAAGAAGCAGGAACCTAGTTCTCAAATCAATTTCTCCCCCGTAAAATTTCTAAACTTAAAAAGATAAATAAACGTGTATATATATGTATGACTGAATCACTATGTTGGATACCAGAAACGAACACAACATTATAAGTCAACTATACAGCAGTTGAAAGATTAAAAAAAATGTTTATATGTGGGTTAAAATTTTGGTAGAAAGTAGATCCATAGTTTTACTGTTAACATTCTGATTATCTCCATCCTTTATGTTTTTTATACTTTTAAACCAAGGGTTTAATTTTAAAGGAAAAGAAAATAATCTCTTTGTTACATAATGGATGACATTTAAGTATGAATGTGAATGTCAGATACTTGAAACCACAACTAACACTGTGGCAGACTCAGGAATTTCTGCAGTTGCTGTTAGGGGTTTATTCTTCCCCCACAAAAGTAGACTTAGATAAACCACAAATCAAAAGCCTCAGCAGGTAAACTCAAGGGGAAGAGTGTTAGCATAATGTGTGAAGCTAATTGACAAGATAATTCACCTCTTTATACAGCACAACAGGGTCTATTTAGAAACGGTGGTATGCCTGACTCCCAGGGTTACGCATAACACTCAAGGATGTACTTAGCCATTCTGAAGTGCTGATGGCCCAATAAAATTATTATTTATACCAGTTATGATAAATTAGCAAATACGATGTGCAATTAAGAAATGAACGTAAGCAATTTCTGACTCAGAATATTAATATCACAAGGTGAACTTTTATTGTCTTCATCTTCTAAAAAAAGTTCTAAGTGATTTCATTTCTCAAAGTTAAAGCAGAAACATAAGTATATATTGGCTGTAATGAATGAAAGCAAACATGTACGTAGATTTTCAAAGGGGACACCTGTAGCTGACACACCACCCTACGTCCCCCTCCAGAACGCAGGCACAGGTGCGCCCCTTCTCCATAAAATGTGTTCACCTGTGTCCTCGGATGAGCCTCCCCTTCCGGCAGATGACGGAAGCACTTGGTATGTTTCGCAGTGCTGATGTCAAAGTATTATTTTTTGTGAGATTTTTTTCATTTAACCAGAAAAGCTAGCCACTACATAGAAGGGAAGAAGAAAACATAATCCTTAATTTTCTATCTTACTGAAGGTAGAGATGAGCATTCTTTCTCTTCTCTTTCAAAGTTTTTGATCTTGCCTCACATGCCGAGCTCTGTTGTGTTACATATCACACACTCAGCCCAGTGCACAGGCTCGCCATCAGGTGTCTGGGTGGTCACGTGACAGCACCTCGGAGCAAAGAGGATGGAAAGTGCTTATTGGCAGCACGGAGTCCCCGTGGTAGAGAGCCAGTTTCTCCGCGTGTCTTTGACATTGGAACTTGAATATGAAGATGTTGCTTTCTAAGTCCAGCCTCTGCTTAGATTGTCTGGGGCTCTTCCAGTTGTTCTGGAAAATCAAAGTGTATTTCCCGACCTCTGAGCTATTGGCAAGTTAGGATTCATAAAAAGTTTGACGACAGGCCATGAGGCAATGTAGCGTTGTGGTTAAGACAGGCTTTGGAGACAGACGTAGGTTTATAACCTTTCTCTGCCATTTATTTATTGTGATTAAACCTCCAGTCTTCAGTTTCCACTTCTGTAAAATGTGAATAATACAGTGAAGATGGATGTCAAGGTTAAGCGAGCTTGTAGAAGCAAAGCACATCATAACTTATACCCAATAGGTCTATTACTGTTCTTTTGTATGTGTATGTCTGTGAGGGCTCACCGTTCTGTACCTGCCATATTTAGTCATAAATGCGATAACTGAGGTTCAGGAGCAATCTGCAAGTGCAAGCCTGTGACGTCAAAATACTCCAAGCCATTTAACTACAAAGATGCTAAGGCTGTTTTCCATCTTGGAAATTGACATGTCCGTATTCCTTAAACACAGTTCCAAAGGATGGCCTCAAAAGCCAGGCTGCGTTTGAAGAAATGAGGACAAATTACATCAAAGAACTGAGGAAGATGGTGACTAAATGCCCCAACAACTCTGGGCAGAGCTGGCAGAGGTTCTACCAACTGACCAAGCTCCTGGACTCCATGCACGACGTAAGTAGAGCCTTCTGATGCCTTAAATGGAGGGCCCACAACCACGCACTGTGGACCCTGAGAAAGTTCTTGGGCCTTTGGGAAGAACAGGGGTGAATTATCCAGTGGAAGGCAGCAAGAGTTGAAACTGAGTAGGAAGGCAGTGTTTCTTCAGAATACCTTTGAAAGGTTGCAGAAAATCCAGTCTGTTCTAGAAATGTAAGTGGCTTTTCCAGTACGTAGTGTTTCAGATATCAAAGCCTATGGTAAACGTACAGATAAGGAGAAGGTAACGCACTCCTGGGTATAATACAGTCCTTTAAGTCATAACGCCATCCCCATAATACAGCAGGCAGATGACTTCACCGTGCGGTCCACACCTGGCTTATCCAGACTCTCACGTGAACGACTCAGCTGTGGCTGAACAATGAATTTCATAATGTGGGCCACAAATGCCCACAGATGGAAGTAAGAGAGATGTACCTTCTAAGAGCAAAACCCCTGAGCTCTGGGCCAGGGCAGGCCCTCAGATTTGCCGCAGGTGTCAGAGCAAGTGTCCCATTTTCTGCTTGCAATTTAGGAAATGTTTGCTTAATGAAAATGTTTGCTTTCACATTGCCTGAATAGTGTCCGTCTTCCACAACTGTTAATCTAATAACCGCATCTTTCAGCAACATTATTAGTGGTCCCGGGGCCAGCTGGGATCGTCTCGTTCTTTGCCAACTTTGGGATTTTCTAGTCACTGTTCTTCATAGGAGTCACCTTTCTTGTGTAAACATGGAAAGTAAACTCAGAGCTTGTTCCTGATTTACTCAGTTACAGACGTAGCCGAGGTGTGTGTTAGCAGTTTCTGTGAAATAGTGATTTGGAGCGCTTGGTTTCTTATGGCCCGGAAAATGTGCTGCTTGTTTCACTTTGTAAGCCGTTTCTCCAGTTCTGGCTTAAAAAAAAAAAAAAACAGTTGTACACAGTCATGCTAATTCAGTGTTTTTCTATTTGGGAGTTTTCCATACTTGCTTTTGGAAAATGTATTGCCCGAGTTCAGCCCATATGGTTTGTATGAGAAATCCCTTTTCAAATATTTCTGTGTTGTGAAGGAAGATGTTGACAAAATTGGTGACCAATATTGGAATAGTATTACAATTGAAATAACAGAAATAATGCTTTAGAGATCTGTTTGCGCCAGCGGAGTGGGTTGATTGATAAAGAATGTCCCTTTCCGGGTTTTCACACTGAAGACCCAGCGTGTAGCACACTGGCCTTTGCTTTCTCCAGGCTTCTCATGTGATAAGAGTCAAACCCCCGCAAGGTGAATTCAGTGATCCATAGTTGTGCTAATTATCAGTGGCCTAAAAGCATAGTTTCATGGAAAATCTCAGGAATCCGTGATGATGGTCAACATGACTTTGGAGAACACAGCAAATGATGTTTCCCACACTCTGACTAAAAGAAGGGTAACTAGAGCCTGAAATGGGACGCCCTCCCTGGGAACAGGAGGGTGGTTACTTTTTTCTGTTGGTTTCTTTCTTGTGTTGGTTTTGTCAAAAGCCCTTCTTCTTTGTGGAGCCGGGGTGGGAGGAGCGGGGAGCAGGAGGTGTAATTCTTGATGAATTCTCTTATCTGTTCAAATGATCAGGCAGGCGCAAGGGCAGTTGCGAAATGAGTATGTAGTTGTGGCCACAACACATGAAAAGGGGTGATACACGTTGAAGCAATTTGCACGTAAAGAGAGTGACAGCCGAAGTTCACACTTGTTGATCTGTAGTCTTTCAGAATCTCTGAGCCTTACGCACAATAGGAGGGGGGAGCCCCCAGAGGCCACCCCAGTGGTCGGTGTCAAACTGTCTTCTGCTCGCTTGTTTTTACCGCCAGCACAGTGCTCGGCACGAGATAGGAACTCAGTGAACAGTTGCCAAATGGCCAGCCCATAAACGATGATTTTCTGCAAAATCCCCCAGGGTAAATCAATGTGTTTTTAGTATTTTTTTTATCAAGGTGTAATTAATACTCAGTAAACTGAACGTATTTAAAGTGTACCATTAGGGAAGTTTGACACATGTTATACACCCATGAAACAGTCATCACCTCAGGATAACAAACAGACCCATCACTCTGAAAGTTTCCTTGTACCTTTTTTTTTTTAACCTTTCCTGCTCTCTACTGCTCCCCAGCTGCTTTCTGCATTGCTTTCTGGCAATTAGATTCGTTTGTATGTTCAGGTGTTTCGCATGAATGGAATGATGTTGTCTGTGGTCTTTTGTATCTGGCTCCCTTCACTTTGTGTCATTGTTTTGGGAGTCATCCACTGGTGTTGTCCTGTGTCAGTACTTCATTCCTACTCACTGCTGAGCAGTGTCCCATCGTGAAGACGTGCCACGTTTTGGTAGTCCCGTCACCTACTGATGGACGTTTGGGTGGCTTCTCAGACTGGGGACTAGTACGGATACAGTTGCCCTGAGCATTGTGTATACGTCTTTGTGTGAACATCACTCTCTTTTCCTTGAGTGAATACGTAGCTGTTGGAGATCTGGGTCCTTTGGTAGGTGTGTTTTCATTGTTTACGAGACTGTTTTCCAAAGTGGTTGGACAGTTGAACCTTCCTTTGAGAAGTGTGTGTGGGTCCAGATTGCTCCACATCCTTGCTGCCACTCGGTATGATCAGTCTTTGTAGTTTTAGCTATTCTGATCGCTGTGTGGTGATGTCTCCCTGCAGTTTTAATTTGTATTTATTTCCCTAATGACTAATGATCTTTTCTCCTGCTTATTCCTCTTCTTCATATCTTCTTTGCTGAAGTATCTGTTCTACTCTTTTGCCCATTTTTAAAAACCTGGATTGTTTGTCTTTAATTGGATTGTTGAGTTTTGAGAGGTCCTCCTATATTCTAGATACAATTCCTTTATAAGTTATGTGACCTACAAGTATTTTCTCTCAGTCTGTGGCTTATCTTTTCATTCTCTTAACAATGTCTTTTGAAGAGCAAAAATTTTAAATTATAATAAAGTCCAGTCGATTTTTTTTCTTCTGTGAGTCATGTTTTTGGCGTTGCAGCTGAGAAATGCTTGCCTCAGCCAGTGTTGCAGAACTTTCCTCCTCTGCTTTCTTCTAGAGACCACTGTCCTTCACTGACTGACAGGTAGGGTCTCAAAAACCATTTCTTCATGTCTTTTTTTCCTGAGCATTTTTGGTTGTTCCTGGCGGAAAGGTAAATCCAATGTGCCTTGCTCCACTTTGGCTGGAAGGAGGACATTCTTTGGGGAATCACTGGAATCACTTGAATCCTAAAACCTTTATTTTAAATTATCAAAAGTGTTTGCTCTTAGAAGTAGCCTAACAGACGCGTCTTGGATGCTCTGTGTTTATTCCCATCCCGGACAGAACATGGAAAAATGCATTGTAAGTCTGGAGGGACCTTTCTAACACTCACGCTGACTCAGACTTGAGGCTGCCCACTGCTTTTTCATTAGAGTGAATTGGTGAGTCAACATCTGTGGAGTTTTCTTCCAGGGAGCAAAGCTTCACAAGGACGGGCTCTGTACCCGGAGCCTCGTTTTGGTCTCCTTGTGGAAAAGGAGCATAAGTTCCTAAGGGTTCCACAAACAAGAGCCCTGTGCATGTAAGTCAGAGTACGCTTCAACCGCGTGCGTAGCACGCCAGCCCTCAGGACACACATCCGTGGCTCTCGGGACGCGTGGTTTTCTCCCACATGGTGCACACGTGCGTTGGCAGAGCCGTGCCAAGGTGAGTGAAGGGAACATTCTCTGAAGAACAGGTTGGCAGTTGAGTGTTTGAGTCGGTCCATAACTTGAATGAATCATAAGCCCTTCAAACAAGTCTTCCACTCCAAAAAAGTTTCCCAGAAAGCAGCTGTGGTCAGGCTCCTAGGAAGCGTGTTCTTGCATTGCGAACATTTGGGTGTTATCTGTACAACATATAGGTTCCTTATTCTTCCAGAGAGAATGGAGAATTACTGGTCATTTTCTAGCTATTGCTAGGAGTGACGGTTAATTTCCTCTGGGTTTAAGAGGCTCATTTCTAATGAATTCATTGGTAACTTTTGTTCATTCATGGAGATCAAAGGCTATTTATTTATGCGATAATCAGTGTGTATAACAGCAAGTAAACGTTAAATGATAATATTAGTAGCATTTCCTAGAGGCAAAAAAAAATTGCCCTTCTTCTGTGCCACAGTTGCAAGGTTGTGCTGTTGTAATTGACTATTTCAGGGTACACACTGGCCTGCATGGTGTCTCAGGCCTGGCAAAACGGATGAGACTACAGAGGATGGAAAAGGAATCCATGACACCAACCCAACCCTCAAATAGCTGGGATTCTAGAAACACAGCGAGAGCGCAGTGCAAGGCAGGAGCAGGCAGCGAGGGGCCGAGACTGGCCTCCTGGGCAGCAGGACCGTGGAGAGCACACGTGTGCCCATCTGTGCCTGTCAGTGAGCCCCTACACGTTCTAGGACCAGAGGGGCAAGTGTAAACAGAATGCCTGTCCTTAGGAATCCCACTTGCTCTAATGGAGAAAGAGGATCATCTCGTTCAGAAGGGGAAGCAGAGGGGTGAACGTGTGCTCGGCACCTGTCACATAGAGGGTGCCTGATTACTGTGTTATTTCGGGCACTCCTACAAACTCCCTGTAAGACGAGTGCGACTCTCATTATCCCCATTCCTGTCCTTAGGATCCCCACTTGCTCTGATAGAGGAGAGGTTCGTCTCATTCAGCAAATCCATCAGTGTCTAAAAGCATCAGGCAGTGCGCTAGAGGGGACGCCCCTGGCCTGGCCTCCAGGAGCTTTCCGCCGGCTCAGGGCAGTCAGATAGCCGTGTACACGGGGCTGAGAGCCTGAAGAGGTGAGCTCACCATGCGTTCTGGGCTCCCCGATGTTTACTCTGAGTTGCTGGAAAGCCTTGTTGAGAAGATCTGGGTGCCAGCTGTGCTGAGCAGAGGTCATGTCATGGAAGACCCGGGGGGTGGGTCTCAGAGAATCTTTAAGTCATGGAAGAAGAGACAGAGGTCCAGAGAGTGATTTCTTAAGGTCCCTAGGTAGCCAGTGACAGCTGGAACCCTCTTGACTGTCTGATGGTCATCCCAGCACCACCCGCCTGATGCAGGGGCGCTTCAGGCTGGTCACAGCGGCTGGGGTTCAGGCTGGGCTGCATCTTTGGAGATCAGCAGATTAGCCCGAGGAGCATTGGAAGCAGCTGCACTGCGCTCACTCCGGCTCTCCAGACTCATTTGGCTCTTCCCTGCCATCTTCTGGAATGCATCGTTTCTGTGAGGCATGGGGTTCCATCTTGAAGGCAGTGAATCCAGTGTTGATGCTCAAATGTCACACATGTTCAGCAGTTCCCAAAACCAGACATTGGGTCGGCCTCACCATAAGCTGAGCCGGCTTCCGTGGGAGGTTTTTGTCTCTCCCGATAATCATTAAACCCAGCTAAGAACCTACCCATTGCTTGGGTGAGCACCGGTGTCTCCCTTGGTGTGACCAGAGGGTCGTGTTGCTGAGCGGTTGCTTTCTGTGCTTGCAGAGAGAAGGCTGCACAACGCAAGTGGCTCTCCTCCAGCCAGGCTCCCTCCCGCAAGGGGAAGGCGGGTGCGATGGGAGCAGAACATCTGGTGATACAGCACCTGCTCCACGTGCACACCAGAGGCTCTGGGAGACTCCACTGTTTACATGGAGAGACTGTTACATGTCAGTGACACAGTCACCAACAAAAGAGACATTACTGCTAGCGGCCAGGGCTGTTAACACATTATTTTGAAGTCCCCATTGCTCATTTAATGAGCGGGTGCTTTTGCATTTGAGCAGTGGTGTTGGCCATCTCCACCAAGACTGTTGCTCAAGGTGGTTTTGAGAGCAGCGACCAACCTATTTTAAGCATTTCTTCCTGCACACTGAAGCCTGCCAGCCCCAAGTAGGGTGGATCCACCCTTTGGACTGTTCCTTGCTTTCACGTTTGACTCTGTTTCACATCTTCACAGTCAGCGTCTCCTCCAGGAACGTTCTGAGGCCCCAAAAGGAGTCTGCCACAGACTTGTGACCTCTGGGGACAGCAGAGAGAGCATGGCCTGTGCTGCTCCACCAACAGTTATCTCAGTCAGCTTGGGCGCTTCACTTAAAGTTTTTGGCCCTCAGTTTCTTAAAATGGGACTAATAGCCACCTTAGAGGGAATTTTTAGAAGTGCATGAAATAACACAGGTACTAAGGCGCCGAACACATGTTCACCACTCCGCTTCCCCTTTTCCAAGATGGTGTTTGGGTTTCCCCGAAACCGTGTCTCTGCACCACCAAAGAGCATCCATCAGGCCGTTTTAGTTTCCTTTAAGGGCAGACTCCAGTACATGGCAAGTGCCTTCAAGGAGCGACAGTCTGCAGTTTTCAAGACCAAGCAGAGCAGTGGGTAGAAAAGGCCATCTACAGTGTGGGGCAGTCATCTGGTAGCAAATCACATAGCCTGCGGTCACACAGAAGCCTTTCCAAGGCACTCCAAGTGCCAGTGCCCCCCAGCGTCAGCTTCCTGTGCGTCCTGCGTTTAGCAGGAGAGCCTGATGGTGTTAGAATGTGTTGGGTGTGCTTGAGATGCTTTGTGCTTCACTGAGGGCATGAAAGGGGTTTTGTGATGGAGATGAGGGCAGAATCCTGGGAGGTCACCATCAGGAAGGACCGACGTTGGGGAACGGAAAACCCTTGTCCTCGTGTTGTCAAAACACTGCTGATAAGAAGTGATGCCTGGCCAGGCTGCCTCAGCGTGTCGAGGCACGTTTCCTCCCTTCCCCTCACTCAGGTTACAATGAGGTGAAGTTATTTGATTCTATATCTGTGATAAAGAGGGTTGGCAGTAGTGTGTGTGTGTGTGTGTGTGTGTGTGTGTGTGTGTGTGTGTGTGTGTGTGTGTGTGTGTGTGTGTGTGTGTGTGTGTGTGTGTGTGTGTGTGTGTGTGTGTGTGTGTGTGTGTGTGTGTGTGTGTGTGTTTTCCACCTAATACCTGCTTCTCTGACAGGACCATGTTGTTTGTGTCAGAGTCAGCTAAGGGAGCAAAGCCTTATCTTCCAGGGCACCAGGGAGGGAGAAAGACCCAGTCCTCGGGGAAGAGAAACCTACATAGGAAAAGATTTCAAATTAACGGAGTAATTGACACAGCAGACCCTCTTCTTTGTCTAGTTGGTGAAACCAACGACACAGTTACTAATGGTTCACAGCGACTCTTTCTACAGCCGTATTTTGGCGTTTGCCTTTACAGATTTCTCATTTCAAGGGTATAGCAGAGTTCTGAATGCATTGTCCTGGGTGAATTGTGCCAATGAGTGCTAATTTTCATCTGAAAAAGTTTTTTTATGTTTTTTAGCTGAAAAATGCATCAAACATATTTAAAGATAAAAATGGGGAAAAGGGAAAAAATAATTGGTCAGAATGTTGTGGTTTTTCAATATCGTGGGTAAATAGGGAATGGATGATTTGGGTGTGGTGTGGGGAGGACTGGGTGGTTCCAGGACTGGTGTGTTTCATGTGCTGGTAACTGGGGCCATGAAGCCCAGCTGGGAGACATGACTCTCTGTGGATGCAAAGGGCGCCCTTGTCTGTTGGACCTCCTTTGTTCACTACGTCCATGGTTAAGGGCATTGCTGCTCCGTGGCCACGGTTGTGTTTCTCCAGGCTCTCCTGTTGATGCCCTGGGAGACTGCTGCTTGATGTAGTCTACTTGTTGAACTTTGCTTTTGTCACTTGTGTGTTTGGTGTCATATCCAAAAAATCATTGCCAAGATGGTCAAGGAGCCCCGGGCAGGCAGGTGCACGCACAGCAGACTCCACTAGGCCAGGCACGGTGCTGGTGCTGAGGGTACAATGACGGCCAGAGACTCAGTCCCTGCCCTCAGAGTGTGCAGTGTAGTGGGAGCAGAGGAGACAAGTAAGCGGAGAACCTGACCACAGTGTGATGGGTGCTCGATGTGGACTGGAAGACCCATAGGTAGGGTATCCAGACGGTGGAGTGTCAGGGAGGAGATGGGCCAGGGCATGAGATGAGGGAAGTGATGGCCAAGCTGAGCCCCAAAGGCGAAGCAGGAGTTGGCCAGACAGGCAGAGGGAAGCTAACCCAAGCAAAGGAATTAATATCCCAAGGGAGAAAGCACATGGTGATTTGGAGAAATGGAGAATTTCATTGTATCCAAGAACGTCAGGAAAGAATGGAGAGAAAGAAGGATGGAGACAGTGAAAGGATCTGTAAAGCACGTTGAGGGTTTTTGAGCACATCTTTGGAGACTAGCGCTGACCCTTTCAATGTGGTAACCACTGGGCACAGATGGCTACTGACATGTAAATTTAGTAAAATTTAAAATTCAGCCCCCAGTCACACGAAACCACATCCCAAGTGCTCAGCAGCCACGTGTGGCTAGTTGCCAGCATCTTGGGCAGTGCAGACGGTCGTATTGGACAGTCCTGATCTAGAGAGTCTGTTAGAGGAGGCGCAAAGGGCCAGTTAGGATCTGGTGCAGGACGGGGGCTGGGGGCTAAGTTAGAGCAGGGGCAGGGGGACAAGGACATAGTCAGGTGGTCGGATGGATAGCTCTTGGTGGTGGATAGGACGTGGGGGTTCAGAGAGGAGGGAGTGGGTCTAAGATGACCCTCAGGACTCAGGCATAGATTGGTGGGTGGCACAGCACCAGCACTGGGGCTGGGTGGGGGGGTGCAAGGGGAGGAGCTTTGTGGGCAGATGATGAACGTGGTTTGGGTGCACAGATTTGAGGTGACCAGGGGAGATGGCAGGTGAGCTCAGGGCTCTGCGGAGATGAGGATGGGGAAGCGAAGTGCTGATGCCCCTTCAGGAGGTGCTGCACGTGGTGGTCCCTGAAGCCTGGGAGGTGGGGTCAATAGAACTGCGTGGGTGTTGTTTTGGCAACATGGTGGATAGAACTGAACCCTGGGGGAAGATAACCACCAAGGAACCCAAAAGGAGAAGGCACCACAGAGGTGAGATAGGAAGACAAAACAATGGACAGAGAGGACAAGCCAGAAAAGTGTGTCCCACACTGTGCGAACGAGGGGTCAGCAGGGCAGAAGCTGCGAACAGGTCAGTTAGCAACCAGTCTGAAAACCTGTTCAGTAACCATAGCAACGAGGAGGAAGGGCTGATTGGTTCGGCTTGTGCTGATGCTCACGAGGTTTCCAGTACCTCTGTCGGAAGCCACACAGCAAACAGGGACAACAATAAACTTAAAAAAAAAAAAACAGTCAGGTGTTACCCAGTAAAACTGCTTTAATAAATAGAAGTACGAGTCTTTCTGGGATGTGATGGCATGCATGTAACAGGAGCGTCTTGAATGTGGTTGAGAGAACTTGCAAAGTTTTGTGCTTATGTGTTTCAGTACAGCTAAGAAATCACAGTGGCTTAGCAAACTTTGTAAATAACCCCCAAACAAACTATTATGGACCTAGACCCATGTATGAGTAAGTTTGAATCAGTGGAAGCTGTATTATATATTATATACACATATGTAATGTACTGTTTGCATGTATATGTGCTACTTCTAGAGAGAGAGATCTGTAGGCAGATGGATAGGTGAGTGTTAGGCATTGAGGAGCTGTAGATATAAATTTGAGAATTTGGTAGCAAAGGCCACCATGATGCTTCAGAGCTGATCTTGCATTTCAAGTCATGGTTTTACTGGTAATACTGGTCCTGAGTCCTTTCTCACCCATCACTTTCACATTACACCTTAAGTAGCATGACAGTTAATCTCCACGTGCAGCCACAGAACGTCATCTCCTTTGGTCTTCTGTGTTTGGTCTTGGTTTTCTGTGGCTGATTTAGGGCAAAATCTGGGTTGTTTCCTTACCTTGGAAAAGGGTGAGTTAAAACACTTAAACATTCTCAGTGGCTCATGTTCAGACTACTTAAGATAGTGCATACCAACTGCTGATCAGACAGCACTCTAAGATGCGGTTATAAAAGAATATGAAAACGAATATATGCATGTATATGCAAGACTGGGACACTGTGCTGTACACCAGAAATTGACACATTATATCTGACTACTTCAATTTTCAAAAACAGGTGTAGTTGTATTGGACTTTAGAGAAGTGAGGAAAGAAACTCCAGTATAGGAGTTTGTCATTCCTTTTTTCTTTCAATTGTGGTAAAACACACAAACATAAAATGTACCACCTCAGCTGTTTTTAAGTGTACAGTTCAGTAGACTCAAGTACATCCACACTGTGGTGCAGCCAATCTCCAGAACTCTTTATGTTGCAAAACTGAGACTCTAGACGTGTAAACTCCCCTTTCCCCTCCCCCAGCCAGAAAGCCAGCATACTCCTTCCTGTCTGAATCTGACTGCTCTAGGCACCTCATGTGTGTGGACTGATACAGTGTTTGTTTGAGCCTGGCTTGTATCATTTAGTATAATGTCCTCCATCGTCATCCGTGTTGTAGCGTGTGTCAGAACTGCCTTCCATTTTAAGGTACATAGTACTCCATCGTGTGTATAGACCACACTGTCTCTCTGCTGCCAACAGACTCTTGGGTCTTGGCTATTGTGAATAACGCTCCTATGGACATGGGTGTGCAGATATCTCTTTGAGACCCTACTTTCCATTGCGGGTTGGTATATACCTAGAAATAGAATTGCTGAGTCATCTGATAATTCTGTATTTAATTTTTTGAGGAACCTCCACAGTTTTTGACTTTCTCACCAACAGGTCATAAGGGTTCCAGTGTGTCTACATCCTGACAACTTGTTACTTGCTGGGTTTCTTTGATAGTGGCCTTCCTGATGGGTTTTAAAGTGGCATCTCATTGTGGTACTGGTTTGCATTTCCCTAATGATTAGTGATATTGAGCATCTTTTCATGTGCTTATTGGCCCATTTCTATGTGTCCTCTGGAGACTTGTCCAAGCTCTTTGCCCATGTTTTTAACTGGTTGCTTTTCTGTTGTTGAGTTGTAGGAATTCTTTATTCTGGATTTTAACCCCTTATCCAATATACAACTGGCAGTTATTTTCTCCCATTCCATGGGTTTTGTTTGTCTTGGTGTCAAAGTCTTTCTCCTATGAACTTATAATGATAACAGACAATGGTTTGTTTCTTTTAATCCTTAGCTGGCAAAAGTAAAAGTTATATCTGATCCCAATTTATGTAAAGAGAGGCAGGGAAAAAGCATTATTTCTTATGATAACCATTCCTTTGGCCTCATCATTGATTTCATAAGTTTCATAAGTACACGCACAGGACGTGTGCTGCTGTTCACAGCTGGTTTTGGAAATCTGCAAAAGAATAACGTGCTGTAGGAATGCGGGGGAGAAACTAGGACCTTGTCTTGTGTGGGGAGGTTAAAGGAATTGTGCTTTCCATTTCTACCTGATTCAGTGAGATTTATGATCCCGCAGGGCTAGCTTTCTGGAAAAAAAAAAACAAAATTTCAGATAGAAAGAGCCACTGAGGGTCCTGGAAGCTATGCTCCTAGAAAATCACGTCCGACGTGCAGGAATCTCCTCCTAATCTGAAACTATCTAGGGAAGATTTTGGAAACCGATCTCATTGTCTAACACCTGTGTCAGTAAATCCCCCCCACCCGAGGTGGCCTCAGTCTCTCCTCTTTCAGTGTAAAATACCTGTATAATACCTGGGATTTACCTATTGCCTTTCTTCCTAATGCTGTCAGTAAATCCTTCTCATGCCTCCATGAGGCAGGGATGACTAAATATTACCATTTACACTTAATCACCTCCTCTCAGTTCCTTTCTCCATTTTGAAAAGGGAATAATAGTCATATTTACTCATTTCTTTACCGTTTTTTATGAGAGAAGAGAATTAAGGCAGGGAGGGATCACACGCGTTTTCCCTGGTCCCTGAGGTGAGGCAGGCCCTGAAGGCAGGAGCAGAGGAGGCACGGAGCACCTGTGGGGGACGTCAGGCAGAGCCAGCCCTGCACCTGGTGAGCCCCGTGGCTCCCCGTGGCTTAGCTGTCACTTCAGAGCCCCGCACATAAAAAGACCTCACTCTTGGCTTAACGTGCTGCCCTTGCCATCTTGAAATTCTTAGTAAATTTTGAACAGGGGGCCTCAGGTTTTCATTTGGCACCAGGCTCTGCAAATAATGCAGCCTGTTCTGGGCTCAAGCTAATCGACTTAAGATCGTGTTGCTCAGAGGAGATGACGAACATGAAGAGCCTTGGTCAGCCGTGGTGCACTCAGCACCTGTGTCTGTGGAAGAGGGTGGCGGGGCTACACAGGGCAGAAGGGTTCAGTGGAGCAGGGCACGAGGACTCGGAACAGGAGACTCACTGATCCACTGGAAAGGAACCTTAAAACTAAAGCCAAACTGGACACACACACACAGAGTGAAGAAATTTCACAAGGGAGAGAGACATTGTTAGGCAATAGGAAAGGGGAGTGTTGATATCCCAGAGCTGTTTTAGACTCAGGCAGATCAGTTTAAAGGACCAAGGGTGAAAGGGCTGGGAAGATGCCCGTTGATCAGTTTTGTTTATCAAGGTCATGGTTAAAGGGATGTGAAAGGGTATATGGTTTCACACCAGCTGATCATCATTGTGTACAAAGTCCATATTTATGAATTTGCCTACTAGTTAAAATGTATTTGTAACCCTCAAGTCAACACTCATGGCACTTTCATGGTCATTTACAGACATGCACAGGGCATTATAACATGAGTTAAAACGATGCTGTTAGCTATGAGTTAGGTGTTGAGTCAGCCACATACATTGAATAAGGTTTCTTTACACAGAAACACACATGAAACAAGGTTGTGTATGGATCGTTTAATGAATATGTTGTGACCCGTGGCTCACAGGACCCTAACCCTGCATTTCCCTAGGAGCAAAGTTTCCGTATTCGCTAATTCACTGTAGATAATGACTTTATAGAATGTAATCCTGCAGTGAGGATCCACAGTAAATGTGTGCAACCTGCAGGGACTAGAGAGTCAAAGGGAAATAACTCCTAAACCAATGGCACATAGTGGAAGATGTAAGTGATGGCAGCTCTCCACTTTTGTGTGTGTGTGTTTAATATATTTTCTTTGAAGTGTAGTCATTTTACAATGTTGTGTCAATTTCTGTCAAACTCAGCACAATACTTCAGTCATATAGGAACATACATATATTTGTTTTCATATTCTTTTCACCGTAAGTTACTACAAGATATTGAATGTAGTTCCCTGTGCTATACAGTATAAACTTGTTGTTTATCTGTTTTATATATTAGTAGTTAGTATCTGAAAATCTTGAACTCCCAATTTATCCCTTCTCACCCCCTTCCCAACCCTGGTAACCACAAGTTTGTTTCCTGTCTGTGAGTCTGTTTCTGTTTTATAAATATATTCATTTGACTTTTTTTTTAATTAGAGTCCACATATAAGTGATATCATATGGTATTTTTCTTTCTCTTTCTGGCTTACTCCACTTAGAATGACATTCTCCAGGTCCATCCATGTTGCTGCAAGTGGCATTATTTATTTTTTTCATGACTGAGTAGTATTCCATTGTATAAATATACCACAACTTCTTTATCTGGTCATCTATTGAAGAACATTTAACTTGTTTCCGTGTCTTGGCTATTGTAAATAGTCCTGCTATGAACATTGGGGTGCTGGTGTCTTTTTGAATTAAGGTTCCCTCTGGATATATGGCCAGGAGTGAGAATGCTGGGTCATATGGTAAGTCTGTTTTTAGTCTTTTGAGGAATCTCCATACTGTTTTCCATAATGGCTGCACCAAACTATATTCCCACAAACAGTGTAGGAAGGTTCCCTTTTCTCTGGCATTTATTGTTTGTGAACTTTTGAGTGATGGCCATTCTGACTGGTGTGAGATGATACCTCATTGTAGTTTTGATTTGCATCTCTCTGATAATTAGTGATATTGAGCATTTTTCTCATATGCCTATTGGCCATTTCTGTGTCTTCATTGGAGAATTGCTTGTTTAGGTCTTCTGCCCATTTTTGGATTGGGTTTGTTTTTTTTCTTACTAAGTTGTATGAGCTGTGTATATATTCTGGAAATTAAGCCCTTGTCATTTAAAAGACAACTTCTGGAGCCTTTAAGTTGGACAAACCCTTCAGTTACCTCGTTCAACCCCCTTACATACGAGGATTCTTTCTAAAGCATTTCCTGAGGGCTCAGAGAATCTGTATTTTATTTGGAAAACCAGATCTAGCCATGACTTTTTTTCACCCCACATTTACTATTTCTGAAGTCAGGAGACATCTCATACTTGACTTATTTATTTTAGCCAGCAACCAAAACTTGCTCTCCCTTAGCTATTACTAAATCTCTGGCGTGCCTTCCAATCCAGGGCCAGCAGACTTTTTCCATCAAGGACCAGCTGGTAAATGCTGCAGGCTTTGTGGGCCCCAGGGGCTTTGTCACAGCTACTCAGCTCTGCCTTTGTAGCATGAAAGCAGCGACAGATAATATCTAAGTGAGTGAGCATGGCTGTGTTCCAGGAAAACTTTTTTCCTATAATTTTTGCATGTCACAAAATAGTCTCTTGATTTTTTTCCAACCATTTAAAAGTGTAAAAAAAAAAGGAAAAAAAAACTTACAAAAATGATTAGGCCAGATTTGGCCTTGGAGGCCCTACTCTGCTGGCTCCTGATTCATTGGTGTCACAGAATCAAAGGAATAGGTTCGGCCACCTTGGTGTCTACTGTTCTATCCGTACTTGGATCAGAAGAGGCCTTTGGCCCTGGCCAGTGGTGTCTGCCCCTTTATTGCTCAGTGTTCCTTTTCTTCAAGAGATTGAAGTAAAGGTTTAACTGCTTCATCTTGATGGAGCCAGATATTAAAGTTGGTAACTTCTAAATATGAATTGGTTTAGATTTTTACAGTGCTCAGTGTAGTGTACATGTGCAAGAAAGATCTAGGAAATAATGGAAAACAGAATTAGGAAAAGTTCATACTTCTATATACAGTAACGTGCCAGTGCGTTCCAGGCACAACCCTTTCATTAGATTTCCTTTGTTCAGCAATGTTCTAATTATCCCTTTATCTTTAAGCTCCACTTTCTGCCTTTCCATTGTGTCGTTTTTCTTTGTGGGTTTCGCATGTACAATAGACTTTATTCACAAGAAGGCGGAGCTGTGATCTAGAACGAGGCTTGTAATACAAGGAAACTTAAAACAGGGTGGAAATTAAATAAATTCAAGTTAAAAAAAAAAAGTTAGAAGGAAACTAAACCCATCTTGCTTAGCACAGCATCCAAACGACATGTTTTGAAGACTGAATGTTTATCACTGACTGGAGAGCAATGACTGGTGTTGAATTTTTTATAAAAATGGTGATGAAGGACAAATTAAAATGTAATCTCAGATAACAATCAGATGCTACAGGGTTGGGGGCAGAGGTGAGTTTTCAGAAATACCTTGGCTTTCCTTGAGATTCTCCTTCCAGCCCCAGCAGCCAGCCCATTCCTACCCGGGCACCGGGTCTGGCCCAGTTTATTCCTGTACCAGCCGAGGGTCAGGAACCAGCCCTGTGAAGCCTCATGGTACAACCCTGCCTCCCTCACTGGCCAGGCAGCGGGGCCTCTCTGGAAGCAGGGTCACCGGGGGAGCACAGCTCACAGCAGAGCACACAGCCCCACTGAGCCTTGTCTCCTGCTTTGGGGACACACTCGAATCCAGATGCCCATGGCCATGTGGGCTGGCCCTTGGCAGAGGAGGGCAGTTTTTTGAAATAGGGAACCAACCAAAGCTACCCCTTCCAGCTGGCAGCTTTGCTTAGGGCCCCAGAGCACCCCACTAAGTTCCCCCCAAAGCCTCCCACAGCTGATGCCCCAAGTGTACTCACCTCTAAGCTTTTGGCCAAGAAATGCCTTTTGGTGAGTATTTAAAAACTGATTGTTTTAGATATTTTTCTGATGGTACCTTTTTTTTATTGAAATATAATTGATATATAACTCTGTGCAAGTTTAAGGTATCCAACATGTTGCTTTGATACATTTATGTATTGCAAAATGATTACCACCATAGCATTAGTTAACACCTCCATCATGTCACATTATTTCTTTTTTTGTGGTGGGAACAACTAAGATCTAGTCTCTTAGCAACTTTAAAGTTTATAAAACAGTATTGTTGTCTGTAATCACTGTGGTGAGCATTAGATCTCTAGGACTTATTTATCTATAGGTTGCAAGTTTGTACCCTCAAACACCTCCTCCCCAATTCTCCCATCCCCCTGGTAACTACTGTTCTACTGTTTTTATGTTTGGCTTTTTTAAGAGTCCGTATTTAAGTGAGATCATACAATACTTGTCTTTCTCTGTCTGGCTTATCTTGCTTTGCGTAAGACCTTCCCAGCTCATCCATGCTGTTGCAAATAGCAGGATTTCATTCTTTTTGATGGCAGAGTAATATTTCATTGTGTATGTATACAACATCATCTTTCTTCATTCATCTGTTGCTATTGTGAATAATGCTGTAGGGATCGTGAGAGTGCATATATCTCTTCAATATCCTGTTTTCATCTCCTTCAGATATTTACTTAGGATTGGAGTTGCTGGATTGTAGGGTAGTTCTAGTTATATAATGTTTCGGGGAACCTCCATTCTGTTTTCCACAGTGGCTGAACCACTTTGTATTCCCAGCAACAGCAGTGCACACGTGTTCCTTTTTCTTCATATCCTCAGTAACACTCTCTCGTCTTCTCGGTGATAGCCATTCTAACAGTGATATCTAACAATGATATCAGTGAGATCTTGGATATTAACCACTTATCTGATAACACGGTTTGCAGAGACTGTCTCCCATTCTGTACTTTGCCTTTTCTTTTTGATTATTTCTTTTGTTCTGCAGAAGCCTTCTAGCTTTATGGAGTTGTTGTTGTTGAACTTTGCTTTTGTTACTTGTGTTTTTGTGGGTATATCCAAAAAAATCATTGCCAAGACCAGTGTCAGGGAGCTGCTTTTCCTGTGTTTTCTTCTAGGATTTTTACTGAATCAGCTCTGATGTTTAAGTCTTTAATCCATTTTGAGTTAATTTTCGTGAGTGGTGTAAGCAGGAGTCCAGTCTCATCCTTCTGTGTGTGGTTTTCTAGTTTCCCCAGCACGACTTGTTGAAGAACCTATGCTTTCCCCATGGAGTGTTCTTGGCTTTCTTGTCAGGTATTAGTCGATCACATATGCAGGAGTTTATTTTGGGGCTCTCTTCCTGGCCCATTGGTCTGTGTCTCTATTTGCCACACTGTTTTAATTAATACAGCTTTGCAGTATAGTTTGAAATCAGGACATGTGATGCTTCCCTGACTCTCAAGATCGCTTTGGCTATTTTGAAGTCTTTTGTGGTTTCATACAAAATTTGAGGGTTGTTTTTTCTATTTCTGTGAAAACTTAGGATTTTGATAGGGATTGTATTGAATCTATAGATGGCTTTGGGTAGTATGGACATTTTAACAATATAAGTCTTTTGACCCATGAAAACAGGATCTCTTCCCATTTGTTTGTGTCTTCAGTTTCCTTCATCAGAGTCATGTAGTTTTCATTGTGCAAATCCTTCACTTCTCTGGGTAAATTTATTCCTAAGTATGTTATTGTTTTGAAGTTACTGTGAATGGGATAGTTTTCTTTTTCAGATGTCTCACTGTTAGTATATAAAAGTGAAACTAATTTCTGTATGTTGATTTTGTGTCCTGCAGCTTCACTGAATTTGTTAATTAGTTCCAAAGGTTTTGGGTTGAGTCTTTAGGATTTTCTATATATAGAATCATATCATCTGCAAATAGAGACCATTTTACTACTTTTCTGGCTTGGATGCCTGTATTTATCTGACTTACATAATTGCTCTGGCTAGGATTTCCAGTACTTTATCAGTTAAGAGGGGTGAGAGTCCAGCATCCTTATCTTGTACCTGATACTAGAGCAAAAGCTTTCAATTATCTCCATTGAGTATGATGTTAGCTGTGAGTTTGTCATGTATGGCCTTTATTATGTTGAAGTATGTTCCCTCTATACCAAATTTGTTGAGTATTTTTATCATGAAAGGATGTTGTATTTCATCATATGCTTTTTCTGCATCTGTTGAGATGATTATATGATCTTTATTTTAATTCTGTTAATGTAGTGTACCACATTTATTAATTTGCATATGTTGAACCATCCTTGCATCTCAGGGATGATTTCTACCTTATAATGTACTACTGAATTTTGCCTGCTAATCTTTTGTTGAGAATTTTTGCATCTATATTCATCAGGGATATTGGTCTATAGTTTTCTTATAGTGTCTTTGGCTTTGGTGTCAGGGTAACGCTGGCCTGGTAAAATGAGTTTGAAAGTGTCCCCTCTTCTTCAGTTTCTGGGAAGAGTTTGAGAAGTATTGATATTAATTCTTTAAATGTTTGGTAGAATTTGCCAATGAAGTCACCTGGTCCGAAGCTTTCTATATTTGGAGATTTTTGATTACTGATTCAGTCTCCATGCTTGTTACTGATTAGTTCAGATTTTCTGTTTCTTCTTGATTCAGCATAAGTAGTTTATATATTTCTAGGAATGTATTCATGTATTCTAGGTTGTCCAACTTGTTAGCATATAATTATTCATAGTAGCCTCTTACGATCCTTTGTATTTCTATAGTTTCCATTTTAATGTCTCCTCTTTCATTTCTGATTTTATTTAAGTCTTCTGACTTTTTTTCTTCATCTTTTTGAAAAACCAGCTCTTACCTTCATTTTTTTCCCTATCGTTTTTCCGGCCTATTTCATTCATTTCTACTCTGGTCTTTGTTATTTCCTTCCTTCCGCTAACTTGGGGCTTACTTTGTCCGTTTCCCCCCTTGCTCCCTTGAGGTGTAAAGTTAGGTTATTTGAAATGTTCTTAATATATGCACTTATCATCATAAACTCCTCTCAGAACTGCCTTTGCAGCATTCCAGAAGTTTTGGTATGTTGTGTTTACATTTTCACTAGTTTTGAGATTTTTTTTTAGATTTCCCTTTTGATTTCTTCTTTGACCCACTGGTTGTACAGGAGTGTGTTGTTTGATTTCTACATACTTGTAGATTTTCCAAGCTTTCCTCTTGTTGATTTCTAGTTTCATAACATTGTGGTCAGAAAAATACTTGGTATGATCTCTATCTCCTGAAGTCTGCCAAGACTTATTTTGTATTCTGTCATATGGTCAATCCTGGAGAATATTCCACGTGTACATTAAAAGAATGTATATTCTGCTTCTGTTGCATTGTATGTTCTGTTAAGCTCTCTTTGTACTAATGCCTGGTTCAAGTCTGGTGTTTACTTCTTGACTTTCTGTCTGCATCTATTCATTGCTGAAAGTGGGGTTTTGAAGTCCCCTGCAATTATTGTGTTGCTGTCTACTCTGTCAGATATGTTAGTATTTGCTTAATATATTTAGGTGCTCCAATGTTGCATGTGTATATATGCATAATTATGTTTTCTTGATGAATTTACCTCTAAATCGTTACATACTGACCTTTGACTCTTATTACCATGTTTAGCTTAAAGTCTGTTTTGTCTGATAAAGGTATAGTCACTTCCACTTTCCTTTGGATTCTACTTGCATGGTACATCTTTTTCTATCCCCTCGCTCTGAGCCTATGTGTGTCCTTAAAGTTGAAGTAAGTCTCTTGTAGGCAGCATACAGTTGGGTTGGGTTTTTTTCACCCATCCATCCACTATCTTTTGATGATGAATTTAAATGATTTACATTTAGAGTTATTGCTTGTATGAAGAACTTGGTAATGCCATCCTAGTCATTGTTCTCTGGTTGCATTGTGTTTCTGCACACCTTTGTGATGGGTGATTTTCCATCGTGGTATGCTCCATTACCCATGTATTTACCTGTTATGCATCTACTCTAGGTGTTTTGGTTTGTGGTTACTGTAAGGCTTACATAAGACACTGCATAGATAGAACAGTGCATTTTAAGTTCAGGGCAAGCTAACTTCAGTTGTCTACACAAGCTCTACCCTTTTACTCCCCCTTTTATATTTTTAATGTCATTATCTACCTCTTTTTATATTGTGTATTTAGCAAATTACAGTTACCATAATTATAATTTTAATACTCCTTTCCTTTGACCTTTATATTATGGTTAAGTGGTTAACACACTATCCTATTACAGAATTGGAAAATGCTAAGTCTGCCTCTATATTTGCCTTTACCGGTGTGTTGTATATTCTTGTATGTTTTCATGTCACTGATTAGCATCCATTGATTTCAGCCTGCAGTATTCCTTTCAGCATTTCTTGCAAGACAGGTCTGAATTTGTTAATTAGTTCCAAAGGTTTCAGCTTTTGTCTGTCTTGGAAAGTCTTTTTGTCCTATGTATTTGAAAAATAACTTTGCCAGATAGTTCTTGGTTGGCAATTTTTCTTTCAACACTTTGAATAAGACATTCCACTCTTTCCTGGTATGTAGAATTTCTGCAGAGAAATCTTCTGATAGCCTAATAGGAGTTCTTTTGTAGGTTATAATATTTTTCCCCCTGGCTGTTTTTAGAATTCTTTACCTTTGATTATTTGATAGTTTTATCATAATGTGTCTTAGAGTAAGTCTTTTTGCATTGAGATACTAAGAATCATTTTGGAACTTTGTGAACTTGGATGCCCATTTCTCTCTTCAGGTTTGGGAAGTTCCCAGCAAATTTTCTGCCCCCATCCCTCTCTTTACTTCTTCTGGAACCCTAATTTTTCTAATAACTTTTGGTTTTTTTGATGGAATCCCTTAAATCACATAAGCTTTCTTCACTCTTCTTTGCTTTCCTTTGAGTATCTCAGAATCTTCCGACTCATGTTACTGAAGGCAACTATGAGGACAGACAAACTGAAACATCAAAGTTTGGAGCAGAGAAAGGTTTACTGCAGGGCCGAGCAAGGAAGATGGGGTGGCTCATGCCCAAGAAAACGCTGAACTCCCCAAAGGATTTCACCAAGCATATTTAAAGGCCAGGTGGTGGTGGTGGCGGTGGGGTGAGGGGGAGGTATGTGGCAGAATATGTTATCAGCTCGTGCACAATCCTCTGATTGGCTCAAGTGGAGGGAACAGGGCACTCAACAGTGCCAACCCCCTGGGTGCTGGAAAGTCTGGGGGCTGTGTGTTCTCGATCATCAAGTAGTTAACTTCTTCCCTTTAGTGGTGGTTTTAAGCATCTGAAAAATTTGGGAAATATACATGAGATACTATCATCTGGGTGCTTCAGAGAGGAGCTGCAGCAGAGGGTGTGGGGGAGTGAGTGGTCTGACCCTGGAGGGCCCCACAGGGTCCTGCTCGGTCACAGTGACTCTCCCATTTGTTCCGCTCCACTGCAGATGCTGTCTATAGCATTTCTTCATTTCAGTCCTCGAGCTCCTAAGCTTTCTGCTTGGTTCTTTTTTTTATGACTTCTGGTTCTTTGGTAAGTAACTCATTTTAAACCTGTATTTTTTCAGGACTTTGTTGAATTGTCTTTCTGAGTTTTCTTGTAGCTCTTTTGAGTTTCTTCAAAACAGCTTTCTTGAATTTAGCTAGATTGCAAAATTCCATGCCTTTGAAGTCCATGATTGGAGAATTATTATCTTTTGGTGATGGTATATTTTCTTGACTTTTCATGTTCTTTGTAGTACTGCATTGCCTTTTGGGGGGTTTTTTTGCACTGGAAGGGGCAGATACCTCCTTCAGTTTGTGCTAGTTGAGTTCAGATGGGGTATTCTGTTCAGTGGTGTTCCTGTTGTCTGGGGGTTCTCTTTTTGCTTTCTCTGTGGCAGAATTCTTCAGCTTTTATGTCGTCTCTGATTCTTACAGCTCACCAGACTGGCTTCTGGACACCTCTCTTGTCTTCCAGGAGGCGGTGCTATAGCTCAAGTTTGTAGCTTCTTGCTGGCCACAGAGTAGGGGAAGGTGTAAGCTTAGCACTCGGGGCTTTAGGGGGTAACTGGGGACCCCCTAGGGAGAACATCTGAGGCTCATGGGTAGGTGTTAATGGGTGTGTCACTTTAATACCCTTTGATCTTATTTGCTTCTTTCCCAATCTCCTCCCTCCCCTAGTCTTTGAGGTCCCACCTTAGTACTTTGCTGCTTGAGAGAAACAGGTTCTCCAGCTGTGTCTGTCCTACACCACTGGGGTAGCTGGTCACCACTCTTTTCCCCCCAGGACAAAGGTTGCTAATACTGTTACCGAGTCCAAATTCGTTCTGTTCGCCACACAACAGGCCGATAAATCAGGAGACGAGGTGTTGGGGCAAGGAATAGCGACTTTATTTGGAAAGCTGGCAGATCGAGAGGATGGAAGACTAATATCTTGGAGAACCATCCTGCTCTAGTCAGAATACAGGCTCCTTTTATTCAAACAAACAGGGGAAGGGGGTGTGGTTGGTGGCAAACTTCTTGGTGTAGGAATTTTTTTGTTCCTGCAGCCGTCCACGTGGGCCAGGTCATGATGCTCCTGCAAAACCGCCAAGAAAACAGAAGTTATTCTCTATTCTGCAGCTTGTTATTTTTACGTGAGTGTAGAGCTAGCCAGACCAAGCCTAGGAAACAGGGCGCAGGGTTAAAGCCAAAGGAACAGATCTAATATAGAGTCAGATCTGTTCTTTACTATTACAATACCTGATAACAGCGTTGCCTCACAAGGGTTGGGGCAGTGCTGGTAAAGTTTTTTCCATTTCCATTTGTTTTTATTGCTCCAGTGGTATGCTGGCTTTCTGCAGTTTCTCTCTTGTCAGTGGGTATCTGCCCAGGTCAGCAGCCTCCTGGTATTTTCCCGACCATGGCAGGATGGGCTGGAGCAAGTTCACTGCTCTGCAGTTCCACAGTTCCACAGCCCACGGCAGGGTCCCCCGGCCTTGCACCAGAGGCACAAGCAGGCAAGACTCCTCCCGGGGCCCTTTGTAGGTGGTGATGGATCCCAGAGCCCCACAACCATGCTTTTGTTCATTGATGGGTGACTAATTCTTTGTTAAAAGGGGGTCAGAAAGGAGGACCCGTCTTATGCTGCCACGATGCTAACATTACTGCGTGATGGTCTCTTTCTGATGCTCTTTCTCTCAGTTGTGTGTAGGCCTTCCGAACTCTCCTAAACTCAGCCTTTAGGAGAGCTCAGCGGAGTAGCCACACTGCAGGGTCTGGGTTTTCAGAGGGAATCCATAAGTAGTGGTCTAACCTTGTTGTTGAAGGCTACATTTTCTTCTGGGTATTGAAACGAATGCTGCTAAATTGCCCGGGGAGGGAGGGGGTCCTTTGTTACGTCTGACCACGTTACCGCCGCATTTTGCTGAGACACCAGCAGCCATGCAGGGGCCGCCGCCTGTGCACACGCCGGCCTGCCCCGCCCTCGCGTGCGCTGGGGAGGCTGGGGCTTCTGGCTGAAGGCCAGGGTCCTTACGTAATCACTGCGTGTCATCTTCCAGTGTTCACAAGGCTGTCACGGGAACACCTGGGGTAAGTTGAAGCTAAGTATTGTTTGTCCCTAACCCTATGAATATAGCTGGCTAAAATTCTGATCTTTGAAAATAAAGCTTCAAACCTTCCCCCAGTGCTGATTTCAGGCAAAAGTTTGATCCTAACTTGGAGAAAGTTGTGGAGTTGGCAGCAAACTTACTTAAGAGACACAAGTAGGCTGTCAAAACCACACAGACCCTGCTTCAGAGAGGCTGTTGTCATTCAGGCGTTCCGTCACTGCTCACGGATGGTGTGACCTTAGAACAGCAGTGCCAAACCCTCCCTGCATGGCACCCAAAGAGACCGTAGGTTGTGGTGGGGTCAGGGCACAGCTCCTGGCCGGCCCTTGGAGATGGCTCTGTGGAGAGAGGGGGGGGAAGAGGTACTGACAGTGCCCAAAAGCTGCAGTGTCCCCAGTTGCACTGTGACCCTGACGTCAGGCTGGATAAGTCATGCTGAGCGTCCAGCAGAAGTTCTGCGGTCCCAGCAGATGCATCCTGTACAGAGTGAAAAGGCAGCGAGTGCACGCACAGAGCTTTCTCCGATTACTAATCACGTGGGTTCTTAGTGTTTAGGGTTCCTGTCTTGCCGTCTAGCCTGGTATCTACTAGGAAAGCCAGGCTGGGAGTCGGTATAGCGACTCCCCCCGCCCCCCCCACCCCGGCCATGTGTCTCCTTGAAGGCATTCGTGCTGAGGGGCCAGCAGGGCAGAGCTGCTCTCTCTGTCGTCATGACCATCCCTCTAACCACAGAGAGCAGTGACCGGGCATACAAAGTCACATTAAACCTTGGTATAAACAAAGCAAAGGACATCAGAATGACGGGGAAAGATGAAAGGTGTGTATTGATGAAAAAGGTTAGCTTCATGTATCAAGGTCTGCATTATTTACTTAGTGCCACTGCAAATGAATAGGCCCATTTGACTTACTCAGTTTTTGTTTTGGTTCATTGATTAAAAACTAGCAACCAGCTGCCATTAAAAAGTACTGCCATAAGTTGTTCCTGAGCACTTAGGAGGGGGTCAGAGGAACACAGGCAGCAGGCCAGGCAGCCAGAGCGCTGAGTCCCTCAAACCCCCAGCAGGGCTGCATGCGTGGCTCCTGCCTTCAAGGAGCTTGTAGGCCACTACGCGAGCTGTTAGGTGGGAAACATGTAAGAGATGGGAACCACTGGATAAAAGAGAAGGTGGGGGCAGCATCCTAGGAGAAGAAGGACTCCTTCCGGCTGAGGCTCCAGGTAGGTGGAGTTGGAGGGCTGTGAAGAGTGACTGCAGGAAGCCAGGTAGGTGGAGTTGGAGGGCTGTGAAGAGTGACTGCAGGAAGGGGGGGATCCTTGACAGAGGGTAAGAGACTCGGAAATAAGCAGAAACCAATACTCACATCATTTGAAAAGCAGGTGATGGCACGTGCATCACACCAGGCTGTCCTTGTGTCTTCTGGCTCCTCTGGGCTCAGGCAGAGGCCCTACCTGCCTTGCACCAGGAGACCTCCCCCATGCATGTGTCTGGCGTGACCGTTAGACACTTCACGGCGACACACCCATTTGGCTCAGCATCCCTGCTGACCCAGTTCCACATATGACTCCCCGGGGGCCTAGTCCCTACTGCTTCGTGCTCTGACCACCTGCAGCCCCGCCCTCCCTGCACCCTGCTTTTTCCAGTAGGGATGGTGCCCTTTCCCGCAGCAACAACCCACCTCAGACATCTGCTCAGGGATCCGTGGGTCCTGGTGCACTGGCTATGAGGGGCTCCCTGGGTCAGCAAGCACGTGGCAGCCTGGACCAGGGTGGCCCCTGTCCTCCTTTCCCAGAGATTGAGGACACCCGGCTTTGATTCTCAGATGATCCCTGACCTCACCAACTGCAACCACTGGCTCAGGCCTTGCTGGGTTGGGGTCTTCAGAGGTTTTTAGCCTTCTAAGGGCAGGTGGGCCAGGCTGTTGGGGCCCCCTAGGCATCTTGACCACCCCAAGAGTTAGGCGTGAGTCCTTTCCTGGGGTGGTTGTGGTGACAGGGTTCCCCCTCCAGGTGTTCACAGGGTCAAAGGCCCAGCCCTGGCTGCCAGCCTGACCGCACATGCCCCAGGAGAGCCCCCATCCCTCTGCAGCCGGTCAAGGCATCGGCTATGAACAGAAGCCCTGGGCGTAGGAAACGCCAGCCCCAGGTTAACGTGCAGGGTCCATGAGGAGTGCCCAGCCCCTGGCCTCTCTCTGGTCTGTTTCCCCAGCACCTCCTAGGTGATGCTCACGTGGGTGTTAAACACAGGGGCAGGGGACCTGTCCCCCACCAGGGTGCTCCCTGCAAGCTGCCTCAGGTTCAAGAGCTGATTCACTCTGCTCCGTATCTCCTATCACACGTCGGAATCGGCAGTGCTGTCACCTGTTTACAAACACCCAACAGGCACTGCCTCACGAGCCCCCGCTGCTCTGAACACACTGAGTGACCCACCTCCACCCTGTCAGGCCATGTGCCAAGGCCACCTTTCCACTCCGACCACCTTCCTCCTCCCCTTCCCAGTGCCTGACCCAGAGCAGGTGCTTGGTCACTGGGATGGATGGACGAGGAGGGTGAGTCGTGGGTAGGACCTCTGCCTCCACCCCAAACGCTCTGAGCACCGGGAGCTTTGGTCTCTGGACGAGGGCCAGCCCCAGAGCTGGGAAGGGTGGGGCTGCCGGGCTGTCCTACTCGGGGGCTGATCTGGCCTAGAAACTCGGATGTCTAACCTCAGGTTAAAATTTCAAAGTAAAAAACAGACCCACAGGTGCCCACACGGAGAGACCTCAGGGGCTGCAGCAGGAGCAGAGACCAGGGTGAACTTAAACTGTGTCCTTCACACCCTCGGCCCTAGCCCTCTGTCCAGTGAGGCTCGTTTGTGGCAGCCCGTCTAGAGAACAGGATCTGGCTTGTCTTTTAGCTCCCACAGCCACTGGCCCACCACCGGGAAAGTGAAGAAACTTACCCTCCCAGTTCTGTTTCCGCAGTCTCTTTCCTGGAAAGGCCAAACACAAAGTGCTCCCATCTCGCCTTTTCTAGAAGGGAGGCCTGAGCACCAAGTTACACAATGACCCAGAGCAGGTTTTGCTCCTGCAGTGCCTCTCAACACCCTGACTAACAGCTGACATCCACTCAGCACATCCTCCATGCCAGCTCCCTGACTCTGCCTCCAGCAACCCTGTGCAACAGGCACTAGTATTACCCCCATTGCACAGGTGTGGAAACTGAGGCACGTCATTTGCTAAGCAAGCACGTGTGTGTGTGTGAACAAGCCCAGAGCAGACCCAGTGGCTCGTGCTAGTTCCCAGCTTCCCGTGGGCACAGAGCAGCCAGTCCTTGGAACCGACGGAGGGAGAGTGTTCAGGCACAGACAGAAGCACGAGATGTTTCTCCCACTGACTGTTTCTTGATTCCTGGTTTGTAGTGAAGGCCTTTAGCAGTTATTTATTAACCAACTCAAATTAAGCCTGCTAATTGAGTTTAAAAAATTCCTGAGGGAAAGTTACAGATGTATATTCACCAGAATCTCTTTTAAGACTACAGAGTTACTTTATGACATGTAGTATTAATATTGTCTGCTTTAACACAGTGGGAAATGACCCAAAGTCATTTTTTTCCCATAATAGGATATGGAATTAACTGAAGAAAAATGAGAATATATACTTTCCAATTTGAAATTGTATTCCTAGTAATTAGAAGAGAAATGAGTAATGCTATACTGCATTTGTGGGTGGTGGTTTTTTGTTTTTTTAACTTACCAAATTGGGAGTGGCTCCGGTCCAGGAGGATGGATAGGTCCTTGGGTCACAGAGTTGGAGAAATGGCTGAATCAGTGAGAAGACAGAAAAGTTCTCCTTGATGTTTTCATGCTTTCAAAGTGGCTGAAAATGGATAAAGAAGATTTGGTGTATACACACACACACACAATGGAGTACTGTTCAGCCGTGAGAATGAAGGAAACCCCACCATTTGCAACAACGTGGATGGACCTTAAGGGCATGACGCTAAGTGACATAAGTCAGAGACTAATACTGCATGATCTCACTTACCCGTGGGATCTGGAAAAGCAAACTAATAGAAACAGGGAGTAGAAGCGTGGTTACCAGAGGTGGGGAAACGAGATGTTGGTCAGAGTACGAACTTCTGCTTATAAGAGAAGGAAGTTCTGGGGATCTGGTGTACACCACGGCGACTAGAGTAACAATGCTGTATTACTCAAAAGCTGCCAAGTGAGATCTTAAAAGTTCTCATCACAAAAAAGAAATGTAAGTATGTAATGTGATAGAGGTGTTAATCATTTTGCAAATTGTAAGCGCATCAAGTCAACCCTTTGTACACCTTAAAATGCACAAAGTTATATGTCAGTTATATCTTAATAAGCCAGGGCTGGGATGGAGAAGTTTCAGCCCTGCCCCCAGCTCAGGAGTGGGAACCTGAAGGGAGACAGTGGCGAGATGAGGGGCCGGGGCTGCCCCCCCCCCGCCACAGCTCCCTCAGCAGGGCCCAGCGCCTGCATCCAACGACATACACACCTGCCTGCCCCATACAGTTCACCCATTTCGAAATGAGAATTGGATGAAAGCAGTTTGGTGACCCCACCACTCTGCACTGTTACTGGCCCTTTTGCCACCAAAACAATTAATGTTCAACCATGACATAGCTCTGGTTTGAATCTGTTTTATGTAACAGGCATATTACATGCATCAGATGTGAATGCCCGTCTTCCTCCACCGGGACAGGCGACTTGGCCACCTTACCTAGCTTGGCAGCCTTGTAGACATGATCGGATTTCTGAGTGTTGCTCTGAGCTTGCACCAGAGTTGGGACAGGGTAGGGATCAGGTCTTGACGTCACATCCCCTCTGTCTGTGTTGCAGCTGGTGAGTGACTTGTTGGAATTTTGCTTCTATACCTTCCGGGAGTCCCAGGCCCTGAAAGTGGAGTTCCCAGCAATGCTGGTGGAGATCATCAGCGACCAGCTGCCAAAGGTAGAGTCCGGGAACGCCAAGACCCTCTACTTTCACAGGAAGTGACGGGAGACGTCCCACCAAGAGAACTTTGCCTTAAGTTTCCCCGTGTTATTCCACACCTACAAAGGACCCAAGAAAAATCACATTTTTAACACAGGATGGTTGATTCCCACTTGTTCAGCAGTTTCTCAAGTTGAAAAATCACGTCCAGGGTTCGGAGGCGGGCGAGCAGGGTGACGTGGATTTGGCGACACCTGTGCAGTCTGAGGAGTTCTTCCCTCTCCAACCTCCCAGCGCTTAGAAACACGTTCCTGTTCCTCTGGATGAAAAGCCATATCTAGTCAATAACTCTCTGATTTTGATATTTTAACAGATGGAAGTTTTAACTCTGCCATGTAGTTTCTGGTATCGTTCGCTTGTTTTAAGAGTTCAAGGACTAACGAACTTTTTCAAACTCACCCTTGGTTTGCACATAAAACGTATAGTCAATATGGGGCATTAATATTCTTTTGTTATTTAAAAAAACAACAAAAAAAAAGAAAAACATATACAGATTCCTGTTGTGTAATAACAGAGCACGTGGACTGGACTAGCGGCCCCATCCAGGGCTCTTCCCTGCCCACGTCTTTCTGCATCACTGGTACCCACACCCTCTAGCGTCCACTTATTATTTAATTAGAATGGGTAAGATGTTAAAACAAATGCCTTGGTTTCAATTTCTAGTATCTATTGTGTTGGCTTTACAAATAATTTTTGCAGTCTTTTGCTGTGCTGTACATTACTGTATGTATAAAATTGTGAAGGACCTAAAATAAGGTATAAGGAACTTTTGTAAATGAGACACATATGAAAAAAAAAACTTTAATGGTTAATAGGATGAATGGGAAAGTATTTTTGAAAGAATTCTATTTTGCTGGAGACTATTTAAGTACTATCTTTGTCTAAACAAACAAGGTAAAAAAAAATTTTTTTTGTAAAGTGAAATGTTCTGCATGCACCATGAACCGTTTACAGTGTATTTAAGAAAGGGAAAGCTGTGCCTTTTTTAGCTTCATATCTAATTTACCATTTTACAGTCTCTGTTGTAAATAACCACACTTAGACCTCTTCGGTTGTCTTTAAGCCTTTCTACTCTTTCTGTACCTTTGGTGTTCGTGGGACTCGAGCACGTTTTCCGGCTTCTGCTCCATCCTCCCTCCATCGGGGACGGCGCATGGTGGCACCTGCAGCTCCCTGAAGGCGTCATTTGCCAGCACACCCATGAGAGGATGTCCTGGGAGTGCCAGCTTTGGAAAAGCTGTCTCTTTTCCTTTTTTCCTCCAGAAGCAGAATCCACTCCAGGAGAGTGAGACTGGAGACGCGATGGCTCAGAGTGCGTCTCCTCGTCCCACTTCAGAAAAATCAAGTTTTCTCCTTTGGGGGGGAAAAGAAATTCCACACACTCTGTATGCCTGCAGA
This sequence comes from Vicugna pacos, assembly GCF_048564905.1. Taxonomy (NCBI): domain Eukaryota; kingdom Metazoa; phylum Chordata; class Mammalia; order Artiodactyla; family Camelidae; genus Vicugna; species Vicugna pacos. Next base: position 16,402,820 of record NC_132988.1, read on the forward strand.
AGGTGAAATGTTCACTTCCGGTCTGGGAAGGGGGCTTTGCACTCGGGGAACTGGTCATGGGAACACGTAGGTCACAGCAGGACACACTGAGAAGATGCTTTCTGGCACAGTTCAGTTGGGACAGCGTGGAGACCGCATGATCACCATAGGGTTTTTAGATTTTTAAAAGGTAGGTTTTAAAAATCAATTTTATACATAAACAGTTTCAGGGGGGAAAAAAAAGTACAGATCATAGAAGCAAGACAGTGGCACTAAAAATTTTTAATTCACTAATCTGTTTGGCACTGATGCAATTTATGGCTTTTCTCTTACCCCAAATCACAAACATATATATCTTTGGGGAAACTTAATATGATTGCACTAAATAAACTACTTTGAATAGAGGCCAAATTAATCTTTTAAAAATGATGATAATCATCAGGTACTCAGTGAAACTGTATTATTTTCCAAAACCTAAAAGTTGTAGCAGAAGAAGCCCAGGGCCGGGAGAAGGCAGCGTTAGGGTCAACACTTTTTCCCAGGGTTCACCATGCGGGCAACATTACCTTGTCTTTTGGAAGACGCCTGCCTTACGCACGGGGGAACCTGTGAGAGCTGCACTCAGACGGAGGAGTTTTTCTTACCTAATTTGCAATTTCAGGAATTTAATTTATAAGCAGATCTTTAAATACCGTCAACTTACATGCACAGCAATATGAAAGTCACACTCGGAAGGTGATGAATACACAGCATGCAGACTGGGAGTTTCTAGAAAAGAAATGGTTTAACCAGAGCAGCTTTTAGCTAGACTGACTTTTTACGAAATCAGAATTGCCACCTAACCAGATTTGGGATAGAGACGGTCTGCATCAGCTTTTTCTATTAACAAAGTTACTGGCTCTTTGTGTGTCTCCGGGTAACTTTGCTTGGTCAAACAGCAAAGCCATATTCTAAATTCACTGTTGAATGCCTGTCCCAGTCCAAATTGTCTGTCTGCTCTTATTTTTGTACCATATTGCTCTTAAAAAATCTTGGTTTGGTACAATTCATAATTCACCAAAACTTCTTCATATAATTAAAAAGAACACACTAAATTAGTTTAAAATGAAGCAATTTATATCTTTATGCAAAAACATATGTCTGTCTTTGCAAAGGACTGTAAGCAGATTATAATAAATCCTTTACTTTAATCACCTGTTGTTTTGGAAACAATTCATTTGAACGTCTGTAGGAACACGTGGATTTTGTGCCCTTCTAAAATCTTGATTACATGCCTGTCTGCCTATACCCAAGATGGAGTCACCATTTTTCCCCCATGTTAGAAAGCCCTGTGTTAGCCACATATTAATCATCCTCTTTGGGGACTGGCTAGATGTCGTGTTTCTTACTGCTGATACTTGGCTCCCTGAAGTACCCTGTAACAATTTTGTAACAGTGATTGCTTCCCATGTCCCTGCTAAACACTGTATGTACATGGACTCATTTATCTTTCCAACCATGTGGACGCTTGTTCATTTTACAGACTTTGAGACTCACCTGAGTAGACCAGATGTCCCATCTCATTCCCAGCTCTTCCTGCATGCAGTGGAGTCTTGCTCCAGGTCCTCTTGGGTTATCAAGAGACTCAATTGCCCAACAGCCGCAATGCAGCTCACAGTCCTTGCAGGCTGCTCCGCTAGATCGCACTCATTAATAGGGACCACAAAAGAGCAGTACGCAATTATCAGCTCGTTTAAAACCTAGAAAATACCTCCCACAAGAGAAATTCGTGTCCATTTTTAATGTGATCAGTCAAACCAGAAGACTCTTTGAGAGTTAAACACAACTTCACTTTAACACAGCTGATATATTTCTGAAACACAACATGGCCATGAAACAAAACATAGCCCAGGAAAATAAAAATTCATTTAAAAACCTTTTGAGTTGTGTGCATCAATTTGTAAAACATCTATTATGAATGAAGGAAAATTTGTATCTTAAACTGTATGCAGTCTGACCTACCAGGGAGTAGGGCTTTCCACAGAGAGCCCCTCACTTCAAACAAGACATCAAGGACTGTGAGGCTGCCGAGCTTGTGGGTGGGAGGTTCCACCGATGTGCACCCTTGGTTAAAGCAGGCGCCCTTCCTGAATAAAGCAGGCTCAGCCTTGGGTCAAGTGTGACTATGTTTCTAAGAATGTCTAGAAGTGCTCTCAGGCCCAAAGAATCCAGCTACACATTTAGTAATCACTAAGAACGAAGTGTCGGCCACTGAGACAGCCAGCCACACTGTATACCAAAGCAGTAAAAATTATGCATAGTGATGCATATATAATTAGGAGTTTGCGTCTGAATGATGAATGTCCCTCAGGCAAGTAGAAAACATCGTTCCTTTATGTTAAAGTCAGCTCCAACGTACTTTCTGATAAACTAGAAACTGCAAGTGTACAACAGACCAAAATGACTTGATTACAAGTATCTCCGGCACTTGAATTTCAAGTCATCCAGTTGCTGGTACAGCAATTTTCTTGGAAATAAAACAAGTGGCTTCCCAACAGCATTGGATAAGAAAAGATTAAGATAAGATCTTAACATCCAGCATAGGCCAAGACTCGATCCAAAGCAAAGTCAGTGATGGGGCAGAATAGCAAGACATCCCAAAACTGAGTGGTTTAAATCAACCATCGTTTGTGATTTCTCACGAGTTAGCAGGCAGGGTAGTGGGTGTGGGGTTCTGCTGATGAGGCCAGGCTCAGGTGGGTCGGGCCGGTCACCCTTCTGTGGGCAGCCTGCACCCAGCTGGTCTGGGATGGTTGTGCTCCATGGGGCCTCACATCCTCCAGCAGGCTAGCCTGGGCATATATTCATGGTAGAAGCAAGGCTCTAAGAGAGACTGCTGAAAGGTATAGATAGCACTTTTCAAGCCCTTGATTGCATCAAGTCAGCCTCTGTCCCAACGGCCAAAGCCAGTTACAAGGTCAAGGCCAGTGTCAGCGTGGGAGGGCTTCACAGAAGAAGGGGTGAAATTTGGGATCATTCAACCCACGTACCACTCACATTAGGTATTTTTTCAGACTTTGTTGCCAAAACAGTGATTGTCAAGTTTTCCGTGCTCTGAAAAACCTATTACGCCCTGGGCCAGTGAGGGTCGGTCGTGGCGCTAGTGAAAACTGGCTTGAGCTGAGTCGAGTCGTGCTCCACCCACTCCCCCGAGCTATTCCGCCTGCAGTGTTTCCTCAGCTGCCAAACCCACCAAGGAAGGAAAAATCCAGACACTAATGCATGGGACCCAGCTGCCGAAATGAATCCCATGCACTTACTGCCCGAGTCCAAAGCGCATGTCTCTTGTTTGGACAAGAATCAAAAATCTGCTTTCCAATCAAGCTGATCTTCTGATAGGAAAGAATTCTCCAAGATAGTCTACCCAGCAGATTGAGACACTTTTAGCCCAGACATTAAAGCATTAGGAGCATGTGCCAGTTTACCCAGATGGGGCAGCAATAAATTACTGCCCAGGCCAGGCAAGGAAAAAGAGTGCTGACAAGCATCGGAGAAGACATTTGCAGAACTAGGACCAGGGAAGCTGTTTGAGGACACTCTCCTGGAATAACTTCCTCCAGCAGGAGGGAGGAAAGAAAGTTGGGTGGCTCAAGAAGATCTGAAGGGCCTTGGAAAACATCTGGCTGAGGAAGGAGTCACTGAGACTGGCTGAGAGACTCGAGGGGAGGACCAGGAAGAAGTTGGAAAGGGGCTCAGAACTGAAGCGAACGGGGAGCAAAGACAAAACTAAGATGAAAGAGGCAAGATGCGCACTTAGGAAGGCAGGGAAAGGCCGAACGATGTAGGCACAGCCTTGGCAATGGTACGCTGGAGGCAAGCAGAGGGTGGCTGGAGATGAGAAGAGGGACAGAGACTGACCCCCTCCCCCACCACGTACCTTGCCAGCTCCCTCCTCCCACCTCCCCCGTTTACTAAATCATCTCTCTCGCCTTGTATGCTTCAGGCACTTAACAGCATCATTTGTCACAACATCACAGGGAGGTTGGTACCACTCTCTCCATTTCACGGAAGGAAAGTGAAGCATAACGAGGTCAAGTGAACTTGCCCAAGGTCACTAAGGTATAAAATAATGAAAATAGGATTTTACAATAGGTGGTTGTTTTTTAACTCAAAAACACGCACTTTTAGCCCATTTTAGTTTCCTAGAACTACCGTCACGAGGTACTGCAAACTGGGTAGCTGAAAAACAACAGAAAGGTCCTGTCTCCCAGTTTGGGAGGCTAGAAGTCTAAGATCATCAGGGATGGTTCCTTCTGAAGACCATGAGGAGGATCTATTCCAAGGCTCCCTCTCCTTGGCTCACACATGGCCACCTTCTCCCTGTGTCTCTTTGTACTCCCTTCCCTCTCTGCTTGTCTCAGCGCCCAAATCTCCCCTCTTTAGAAGGACACCAGTCATCCTGGATTACCAACCCTAGAGACCTCATCTTAACTAATTACATCTGCAATGATCCTGTGTGCCAAATGAGGTCATATTCTGAGGTCCGGGGTGGGGGGCAGTTAGGACTTCAACAAATGAATTTTGTAAAAGGCAGGGTAGGGGGCACAACTCAACTCATAGCTCCTACAGGCCCCCAGAGGCAGGACAGTAGAGCAGAAAGAACATCTGACTAGCTTATTGAACCTGAACAAAGCTCTTCGTTCGTGAAAGCTTCCATTAAAATGGGATCACTCCCCCGGCTCAGTCAGTCCCAGTGAGGAAAGAATGAGGCGAATGCCCACCATGGGCACAGACGCTCCACTGCCCTCCCCACCCGTACCCCCAGCTGCAGATGTGTCTGCGCAGGTTACAGCTCCCATAGGCCATTTGGCTCTGTTCTCACCTGGCATCTCTTTTACAAGCACAGAGACACCCCAGGGCCAGCCCTTGGTGACACCATCACATGCCAGGGCCCTGAGCATCCTCTCTTGCCCAGAGGGCCCCACCCCCACCCATCGTGCCTCTGGGAGAACAGAGGCTGAGACCTGGTCTAAACCAAGGGGGGCCCTGAGCAACATGCTCAGGGGATCAGCCGCCCCCATGCAGCAAAAACACAGGAAAAATACCCCTTCCCCACTGCTCCACTTCTCACCTGGAGAAATGAAGTTCTGCCAGTGGAAGAGAACAGCTCCTGACCCCATCACAAAGCAGCCTCTGGGCCTGGACCAAAGGGAAGCCCCCCGGCCAGGGGCCTTGGCCGGCCCGGCCACACCGATCCTATAGGCAGAGGAAGACACCCCTCCGCCGGCTCCCCTCTGGCGCCACCCTGTTCTTGGAACCACCACAGGAGGGGTCTGCAGCGGGGGACGGGGGTTGGGGGAGCCCTCGCAGCCAGCCCTGTCTGAGGCTTCATTCCCACCCCCCTGTCATCCTACAGCACCCAGATGTCCCTGATGACAGAAATACAGGTGAACCACAGTAGGAACAGCACAGGGAACAGCACTGCCCACTAACTGAGCACGTACCAAGTACAGGGCACGCTACTTACATTCAGTCACTTCGACCCCAAACCTCCAAGTACTGTTGTCTTCTTAGGAGGCAGTGGCAGAATCATAGTCAACTTAATTTGTCCAAAACCACACGAGTAGCCAGACTTAGCAGAAACCTCCATGGCCACGTGAGTGGTGACAAACACACTTTGGCAGCAGACAACAGTTTGGGGGCAACAGCAGGTGGGGGGCACCTGTGAATGACGGAATCTTCCTCAGGCAGGTAAAGGAACCAAGTCCCAGAATCCCCCATTCTGGGATACACACTGTGGATACACACCAGTTCAGAACACTGCCTGGACTCACTCCCAGCGCTCACCTGGCCCCACTCCCTGTAACTGCCCACAGGCTTGCATTTTCCCAGAGAAATGGGAAAGTCTGTCACAAGCCAAGTCTCTCACCGGCCAAGTCTCCCCTCTACGTCCCTAAGCAGCGGGCACGGGCTGGAAGTATAACTCAGAGGACACTGGGGATTCTGCCACACCCTCACCTCCTAGCCAGGTCCAGCCCTCGGCTCAGGGCTGGTCACTGTCCTGAGGCCCTGGGCCCCTCAGCGGTGCCAGTGCTCTCCACCGGGCCCCAGTTCAGTACTTTAATTACACTGCACGGAGACTGTCCTTACCGCTATGTAGAACAAGGATACTTTTCAACAGGCCTATTTCCCTGTGCACACCTGACCCCAAACTTGACACCTCACATGGTCCAGGGGAGGCAGCTTCCAATCTGATCACCAGTGCTCTTGAATCATCTCACCTGGGGAAGAGGAGACAGACACATCCTTTGTGATAATCTTAGGGGAGAACTCCGATGGGCCGAGGAGACTCCCATAGGGAAGAGAGACGTGCCAGACCCCAGAGCAGACCCGGCTTCAGAATCCTGAGGCCCCTAAAAACAAGCTCCACGTTGCAGGGACTCCAGACTGGGGACAGAGAAGTCCTCTACTTCCAGGAGAGGCTGCGACTATGCCTGCGACTCGGAGGCTGGAAGACAGGGGAAGCAGCATCAGGGCGGGGCCCAGGCATGGCAGGGGCTCCTCCAGGAAGAGTCCGAATGCCTGACCTGCTCCCTGCAGCCCGGCTCAACCTGGATGGAGAGATTAGCGCTGAGGCCTGGAAAACAGAGGGAGTGAGGGTGGGGTGAGGACACAGTGACATACTGAGGCTGGCAGGGAGGGCTGGCCTCCACAGCCCACACCCAAACCCCTAGGGGGCAGCGCCACGGCCCCATCCTGGTCAGGACTCACGCAGGTCACGGGGAAACGTCCGTCCAGGCGGCTAGAGGGGTGTCTGCCGGGATTTCACACACCAGAGAGGCCGCTGACTCCAGAAACACACTCTGCTCCGAATAAGCAAGGCTCCTCATTCATCGGTTCTACCTGTGAGCATGGACCAACCTCAGAGGAAAGTGAGTTTCCATCGGGGGCTGCCAAACCATGACATGGTACAGAGGGAGGGAATCCACAATCTCTTCCCCGCGGTAGGACACAGATCCAAGAGTAAATTCTGTTTTATTTCATGTACAGACAACTTGGGGCAGAAAGGGGGTGTCTGGAAGCACACAGGTGAGCAGCACGGAGAAGCCTGCTGTGAATCTGCCGGTGCCTGAAGTTCAGTGAGCATGGGGTTCCCAGAGCAGCCATCCGGGGAGGAGTGTCTGGGTTTAGATCAATGCATCGCCCGCCGCCAGCAGCAGCCTCCAGAGCTGAGCGCGAGCGCGAGCGCATCCAGCCAGCACAGCTCCCTTTCCCATCTGGCGGCAGGTGAGTGGGGAGGTGTCTGGGGGTGCGGCCACCGGTGGGAGAGGTGGGCCGGCAGAAGGCTGTCCTCCCTCTCTCGCTCTCCAAACCAGATAATTAAAGACCACAAGTCCCAAGGCTTGACAAATGAAAAGTCTGTCCTGTTAATCCTGACACTCCTCTCCGCCGCACAGACCTGCAAGATTCTGTGCAGGGCATCTCCCTCCCCCCACCTCGAGCAGTGTCCCCCCCACCCCCGGCCCTGGAGTGGCCATCTGTGATCTGTCATTCCTGCGTGTCCAGGCGGCTGTGGGTTCCGCCCAGGAGGAAGACGGCAGCTTGCTGCCCCCAGGCAGGTCCTTGGGGGCCAGGGTCTGCGCGGGGGGGCCCCCACGGGCCCAGCGCTACAGCAGCTTGACGTAGTTCTGTGGGATCAGCCCCCTCTTGCCATTCAAAGTCCCTTCCAGCCAGCCAGGTTCCCTTGACGTTTGCACTGAAAAGGAAGAGAAATCCCTTTTTACCAACTTGCCCCCAGAGTACTTGCTTCCTGTGCGTTCACTATATGGCTCAGCACCTCAAAGGTTCAACCAATACCAAACAGGGGCCACTTCTGGGATGTCTGGGTACAAATCTTCCCAAGAGTTATTTATAGGTGCCCCCTGGCCATCACAGCCTCCTAACTGGTCCCCCAGCTTCCAGTCGGGCTCCTTCCAACCCACACTGCACAAAGGAGCGCAGTGAACTTTCCAGAATGCACAACTGAGCACAGCATCCCCCTGCTTAAAGTCCACCATCTGCAGGAACAAACCCAAGCTTCCATGAGTCTGGCACACAGGCACCTGGCCCTGCCACCTCCCCAGCTTCACCTTACTCTGCCCCAAAGCACAGCATCTGGGTCACAGGCAGGGAATCATCTGAAGATATCCCCGACCGTGCCTCTGGGCCTTTGCACATGCAGTGCCTTCTACTGACATACCTTTCTGCCACTTCTTCACTGGGGAATTCTTCCTTTTTAGATAACTCTTCCTCCAGGGAATCTGCCTCAGCCATTCTCAGCACTTACAGGCCTGACTGTCCTTGTCTGGGCTCTTGTCTGACTGCCACCCTGGATGGGGGGCTCCTGAGGGCAAGGCGAGGGCTTCCACACCAGGGCACAGCACCTGGCACACTGCACGTTCCATAAGCAGCCATGACGGGTACATAGAGGATGACTGTGGGCTGGATGGCAAAGGGCACTGGGTCCCAGCACTTGTCACCAGGACTGGGGAGCACTAAATGGCCCCCAGCTGTGGCCATGGCCATAGCCAGGAGCAGACGCGGTGGCCACATGCCTAGGACAAAGGGGAGAGGTGGGCTGGCCCAGCTGACCAGCCCAGGGGCTGGCTGCACGCGGCAGCCATGGTCACAAGCCCTCAGAGCCACGACGACCACAGGACTGATACTGAGGACACAGACACATGCCTGACACACACACGTCCCAAGACAATGCTTCTCTCACTATGTGCAGTGCACTCTGTTCTATTACTGTTCAGTGCCCTCTTCAACTCAGCAATGGCGCTGGAAGCCCACTCGGTGTAGCAGCCCGCAGTCGGACCTGTGCGTGCTGCTCCTCTGCTCTCCTGCCCCGCTTCTGCCTGGACCACACCTCCTCAGCCTTCAGCTACCAGCCTAGGTAGCCCCTCCCCCCAAGCCCACGCCCAACACCCCAGACCAGGTCAGAGCCCCCATATGTGCACCCTGCACACTCCCTGTGTGTTGGGGGGGGTGAGACAGACACGCACAGGTACTCTTCCGGCTCGCCCAGGCTCTAACATAAGATGCCGGCGTTCCCCGGCACAGGGCCTGACCGTGAGCATTTGCCAAAAGGATGAACAAACAAGAGAAGGGGAGCTGCGCCCTCCAGGTGTCTTTCTTGGTCCTGTCACTGACCTTCACCCTGACCTCGGTCCTCATGGCAGGATTTTTAAAGGCTGTCACTTAATCCTGCACTGGCAATGCCACCAGAGCTCAGTGCCCATCAGGGAAGGGGGCTGGGTTCCATGGGAAAGGTGCCCAGGGGTCCTGCCCAAGGAGCTCCCTGCCTCAAGCATTCCGGGAGGTGGTGACCGTGGGAAAGGAGTGAGGACAATTCCTCCTCATTCCCTGATGTCCAGATGCCACCTGGCCACCATCTCCTGCGGGGACAGGGCAGATCGGTAGCTCCAGGCCCCGCACCAAGGGGCTGCAAACTGAACACTCCCAGACACGTGGCAGACAGAACAGCATCCCCTCAGCACGCACTGGGGACCACCTCTGCCACAGACCCTGTCCGGCCACCTCCCAGCTGTGTGGCCCTGGGCGAGTCCCACATCCGTACGGACCCAATGAGTACATGATGAGCTACATCAATGCTCCCTGCTTTCATTTTTTTAAATTGTGGTACAATACACATAACGTAACATCAACCATTTTAACCATTTCTGAATGCACAGGTCAGTGGCATTAAGTAACTGTATATACATTTTTAGAACTTTTTCATCTTCCCAAACTGAAACTCTGTACCCATTAAACCCTAACTCCCCATTCCCCCTTCCCTGAGCTCCTAGTAACCTTTATTCTACTTTCTGTCTCTAGAGTGTGCCTCTTGTAAGTATTTCATATCAGTGGACTCATACAACATTTGTCCTTCAGTGTCTGGGTTATCTCACCTAGCATAACGTGCTCCAGGTTCATCCAGGTTGGAGCGTGTGTCAGAATTTCATTCCTTTCATGGCTGAATATGCTCTTCTATGTACAGACCACATAATGTTCATCCATCCATCTGTCACAGGACATTTGGGTTGCTTCTCCTCTGGCTATTGTGAATAATGCAGCTACGGACATGTGTGTACAAGTTTCTGTTTGAGTTTCTGCTTTCGAGTCTTTGAGGTCTCTACCCAGAAGAGGAATTACTGGACTCTATGGTAATTCTAGGACTGATTTTTGAACACCTGCCATGCTGTTTTCCACAGCAGCTGCACCATTTTACATTCCCAACAGCCATGCACAAGGGTTCCAATTTCTGCACACCCTTGCCAGCACTTGTCAGTTTTTGATAATAGCCACCCTAATGAGTGTAAGGTACAATCTCACTGTGGTTTTTCATGTCCTTCCGATTCACCATCCCATAACAAGGACAGTGAACTAGTGACAAGAATAATTTGTAAGGTGCTTTCTCCAGAACAGAATCTGTTCTCAGTTTGGGGTATTTTTTTTTAGCATAATGTAAACAATATGAATGACAAACATCTAAATCATCATAATACAACAAACAGCAGGAACCCACGCCTAACTTAAGAACTTCAGCATGGCTGATGTGGAGGCCTCCGTCCTGGGCTCATTCCTGCATCCCATCTCCCGACCTCACACCCTCCCTACCCTAAGAGGAGCAGCAGCTTCAATGCTGTATTTCTCATTCTCTTTTATTTAACATGATTTTCTAAGATTCCCTCACATTAAGAATATACATAGGAACACAAAGGTTAGGTCATGGGGTTTAGATGGATGAACTTTCTAAGATAATGCCAAACTATTTTCCAAAGATTACTCTTTATATATTGGAGGCCTTTTAATGGAATCATCAACAGCTTTTACAGATTAATCTGGGCCACTACTGTTTCCCCCTACAATGGACAGATTCTGTCTCCAGGTTAAAAATAAGCAGTCTGGCAAGCCAGGCAGCCCGTCTCCCCGCCTGGACTGGTGGGTCCGGCCGCTGCAGGGCCACTTATCTGGAGCGAGAACAGGACTGACTGGTCACCAGGGGAAAGTACTTCTGAGGTTTTCCAAGCCCAGGGAAAAGGGGAAGGTCCCCCGTGGCAGTCACAGGAACACCGGCTGCCCTGAGACCTTACACACGCAGCACCCCCTGAGGGATACGGGAGGCACTTCCCCAGAACAAAGGCTAAACAAGCATTAGTGTGTCTACTCCAGAGATCAGTCTTCAGCCTCGACTTTAAACTCCAGTGCAGGCCCACACGGTAGGAGTGACTGAGCAAGGCGATCACTGAAGATCCTTTTCCCTTCCACACTTGGGGACAGATTTCCTACTGCTGTTTACATTCGCAACCACATAACTCCTGACAATGTGGCCCAGGGGCCACTCTGACCTGGATCTTGTCTTCTCCAAAGGCCACTGGGCGTCATAAGCCAATTTCCTTTGCTGCCTGCAGGAGGGACAAGAGGGGACAACGAGGCAAGAGCATGTACGATTGCTGGAAGGCTCCACATGAATAAGCAAACACAGGAAGAATGCCCTGGGCACTTCAGGGAGGCTGCGCACTGCTGGTCTGCAGAAAGGATGTATTCCTGGTGACCCTCCAGTGGCTGAGCTATAAACAGTGGCCACCTGGAGTGACAGAAGCCGAGGCCGGGCAAGCCACCAATCTGCCTGGCCTGCGGCGATCATCATCAGGACGGACCCACAGCCATTCAAAGAGGCCATCACTAGATGTGCTCTGAGCAGGTAAACACTTCTAACTGCTTATTAAATCTCGCTAAGCGATCAACCATGCATAGAAGATGAAGATGCAAAGTGCACAGAAAAGAATAAATCCTGCTAAAGGGTTCCCCCTTTTCTGTGTCCTTTAAGAACCGCCCTGAGAAACAGTCAGTCTGGTGGAGTGGGTGCTGCGCGCATTCCCCGTGCATGTCTGCCATAGCAGGGGGACAGGGGAGGCGCCTGCGAGACCAGGAGCTCATGTGAGATGAGATGCTTGTGTGCTCGTGTAGGGGGAGGGTGTCAATGCAACAAGCCATCTCTGGAGCAGCCTGCCTGTGGGGAGGGTCTGAGGAACACCTGAGATTCCCTGGGTGCCCCAGCCAGCCACCCAGACAGCACTGGATACCAGCACCACAGAGCCCTGAATCCGAGGGAGGCATGCCCGGGCTCAGAACAGAGCCAGGTCCTCGGGGCGCCACATGAGGCTCAGTGGCCAACATCCTCCACAGATGTCTGCACGGCACTCGTGGCCCCAAATGCCGCCATGACGCATGGCCACCCATGGGAACACCCTTGTGGATCAGGGTGGAGAATCTGATGCAGGGAGAACTTAAGGAACTCATCCAGGGTCACACGTAAAGTGGAAAAGCCAATTTGATGTCAGGAAGATAAGTGCAGAGTTGACAATCCACAGCTACCTGCTGTCAACCACTCCTGTGTCCCCACAACACAGATACAAGTAAGTGTGTGAGGGTGTGTATGTGCATGTGCACATGGACACGTATACAAAAATCAGAGAGAGAAAAACACATACACACATGCTATTTTATAGGAGGACTCCTGCAAGTCACCAGGGGACTTTAGAGGTGGGGAACTTCAGTCTCTCATGTCAGACACCTATCAGCCTTTCCCGATATCCATGCTGGCAGGATCGGATTTGGTTGAAGTCCTGAGCCCCATTCCCGTGTCTGTGTGCCCAGAGGAGGAGCCGCTGTGCCCAGTGTCATGCTGACAGGTCTGAAGTCCTTGCCAGCAATGGGTTTAAGGTGAGCATATGACCTCACCTCATTAGGGCAGGTAAACGAGGAAGGATGCTCTGGAAAAGCTTTCTCATTCTTAAAAAGAAAAAAAAAAGAAAGTAAGGATGAGGCACCTCTTCAGAACAGGGGCAGCCATCCCCTCCACTGGGGAAACCAGCCAGAGGCTCTGGTCCACAAGCTGAGCACAGTTCAGCAGAGACAGACACTCTGCGGTCACTGACCACATCTTTGAGAATCTGATTAACTGAGCCTGGAGCTCCCCACTTGCAGACTTCTTCCTGTGCGCGTGAACCCGTTTTCATGACTGACTTGACCAGTGTTTGTTACTTGCAGCCAAAGGCACCCTACCAGATACACCTTCCACCCAGGTGACTGTCACATGGACGATACTGTACGGGGGTTCCAGAGGCTCCAGAACAGCGCTCATCACACAAGGTAAAAATTCATCGTCATTTCTCAAAGGCGGCTCGTCAACGCTCTCAGCTTTCCCTCCCGCTGTATGGAGCGCTGACAAGTGACAGGCCTGGTGCCGGGCGGCTACTAACCCCGCGCTCCCGGCAGAACTGCACGCACGCACGTTATGGTGAGAGAGAAATGATCTTGCTTCCACTCCAAGCACAAAATTTCTCCACCAAGTGTAATTCTGTCATATGTGGGCTTTTTTGTTGTTGTTGTTTGTTTTCTGACACTATCAGGAGTCTCTGGCTCTCAGGAGTACGTACCACACAGATATAGCAATCTCTTCCAAATGCAGCAACTTGCTTTCTAAAAAAAACCACCACCGACAAATGCAGCATCCCTGACGATATACCGCTAGGCGCTGTGCTGATCTGTCCCATATATTCCAAGCATTCTGGCTAATCAGCCATTCCATTTCGAGCATCTAAGGTTCTCACTGCTTCTCCAGAGCTCTTTTTGGGCAGCTCCACCCACACACAACATCACTGTTTCCACAGCAACCAGTGAATTTCATAATGAGCAGGACTGGGAAGGAAGAAATCAAGGGCGGGAGGGGAGAAGAGAGACACACACTGAATCATGGGAGGAGTCTGCGAAATCTTAAAGCCGGGCACAGCTCCTAAATGCTTCATGTGTAAATATTAAACATGCAAATAAAATCTATACCTTGGTTTCAATATGCACAGTCAATACCCACACTTCTTAAAGTGAATCTTAAAGTGAAGATTCATACACTTCTTAAAATGAGCTAAAATTACATACAGCCTGAGAACGGTAAGGGAACTATAAACCAAAACGTGTCGACGGTCATTCTCCTCTGTAACCCGGATCCGGAAAACCTGAGCATTTGGGAGGCTTGGCTGGGGACCCTAGGAGAGGAAGACAGAAGACGCAAACAAGAAGTATTTCTTAACTCCAGGCGACACTGACCTCTTTACATCAAGAGGAAGATGTGCCAAATGAAGACCCTCAAGAGTTAAAGGGGTTGGAGAAGCACCAAGATTAAAGGCAAGGTGGTCTCAGCTCCCCCTGGGCTTCGGGTCCTGGGAGCCACACGGGCTGGCTCTGGTCCATCCAAAGCATCACGGGACAGACTTGTGCTCCCGAGAAGCCCAGGACCAGGGACCGCCTGCCCACTCTGGGCTTGCAGACAGCCTACCACAAAGCTCCTGCTAACGCTTACCATCCTCGAAAATCGCTCCGATTTCAAAGGACAATTCCGAGCTGTGTTCTGCTTCACACGGATACACCGCCCGAGCCTTCCGATGGATGACGCTGGAAGGGGAGCACACAGGATACACGCTGAAACGTGCGGAAACGGGAGCGGGAAGCCTCACATTTCCCCCGCCCACTCTGCCCGAACCTCCTGGGTATGTCGGCAGCGGGGCCGCGCCTTCCAAAAAAGAAGTCAGCAGGGACATGAACATCAAACAAACCCATAGCACCTGACTCATAACTGATGGGTTTCAAACTCAAACCTTTCTCGACGGAGCCTCTCTGAAAAGCTTTCCCTGAACCTCTTCAGCTAATTCTCCGCTGCTTGGTGGGATGCCCTTTCCTAGCGCTCAGCATCACTAGGGCCACAAGGCAGGTTTATTTCCACAGCATTTCAGTTTATCTATGAAAGAAAAGCACTGGTGTCTTGAGACGGAAGGTGGGCAGTGACAGGCAGGGGCACAGAGACACGAGTGGCTACAGCCGTACACCGCAGACTCCGATCTGTCTACACTGACAGCCTGCTTCCTTGCCACCCTGGAAGGGGCTCGTTGTCCTCAGCGGGATCTTCTTTATCTGATCCCCTCACTCTTGCTCCCAAGAGGCACATCAGGCTCAGCTTCTCACCAAGTGTCAAAACGTCCTGTGTCCTTGCAGGAAAAGAACACAAGTGGGGAAGGATGGAAACCACGCTACCAGCCAGGTGCACCCAAGCCAGGAGGAAGTAAGACGAGGGGAGGCCACTGATGGGAAGAGGAGCCTCAGCCGGCTGCCCCCGAGGAAGGGCTTGCTAACAGCCAGCACCTCTGGCCCTTTAAGTGGCTGTTAAAAACTGTTTCCAGTGCCCACTTTATCTTCATTGAAAACAAAGCACATGCTTTGTGTTCACGAATAAAAAGTTCTTCAAGGGGGGGAGAGTATAGCTCAAGTGGTAAAGCGCATGCTTAGCATGTACAAGGTCCTGGGTTCAATCCCCAGTACCGCCTCTAAAAGTAAATAAATAAACCTAATTACCTTCCCCCCCCCCAAAGAGGGGGACAAAAAACCTAAAAAAAAAGTTCTTAAAAATAAGCAGTTTCATAAATGCACAACCCACACCAAAAAGATTAGGTTTGAGCAGGTCTCTCGTACGGCAAATTTCCCCTAAGAACGTACTTGCCCTCGAACTACAGCTAAGACAGTCTAAGACAAGGCTGTGAACGCTGCCCACGATGTCCAGGAGGTCGGGAGCACAAACACCTGCTCAGGCTGATCCCGCCCCTCCGTGTGCCACCCCACCATCGATGTCACACTCATACCTGTCAGGTGGCTTGTCCGCTATGGTAGCAGGAAGTGAGGGAGGGAAAGGCGACGGCTTGGGTGAAGGCGGTGTAACAGCCGGGGTGCAGCCTGGTGTGGCTGGAGACTGGGGGTTAAGCCACTGCACTGTGGATGAGCGTGTCTGGCTCGGGCTAAGGGTGGAAGTTTGGAGAACAGGATTAATAGTATAAAGGCCACAGAACACCAAATACATCACACTTCACTCCTAAGTGGTGAGGACGACAGCTCCTTTCTCTCTCTGGATGACCAAGTCCTTTCCATGTCCTTCCAGGTCTGTAGCCCCAAGAGCCACACCCCCAAACTAGAGATGCCTTATTGTACTTCTCCAGGTTTGTGGAGAAGATCTAGTCTCGTCCAACCTGGCGCCACACTGGCTCACTCATTAGGACACCAGAATCCAATGGCCAAAACTAGTTGCTTAGACTTTTGAGATATTCAGGTTTTCTGCTTATAAAGTCACAAGAACCTACAGTCAAGCATATGATCTACAGCTCTAAAAATTCAACACTTACCTTTTAATGTTTAAAGCTCTTTCATCTGGTCATGTACATGTAACAACTCAGAAAAAAAGAATGCCAGTGGGAATCAAGATTCCTCCTGAGTGGACCAAACACTATCGTTTAAGGGCGAAACCAGTGAACAGTAAACTTTTGGTGAGCTTAACATTCATTCCCTAATATTTGCAGATTTTGAAAATAATGTAAGAAGGTCAGTGAACGGACTCATGGAGGGGCCTCTATATGTGTCGATCTGAATTAAATGATTCTTCAGTGATTTCAAAACTGGAGTCCCTACGGTCTTTGAAGCTTGCTTTAAAAGCCACCATGTGGAAAGCTCATTTCATTCCAATACATGTTCAACACACAAGTATCCAATGTTGCTGCACCCAGATGCTCTGCATCTCAAATTCACCCTCTTTGGCTCAAACCAGTTTCCGTGAGCAGCTTCCCTGTCCTTCCACATTCCTGAGCATTATCTTTGATGCTTCTTCTCTAGCAGAACTAACGTCACATCCTGGCCATTTTTACTTCAAAAAGTTCCCAGGGCCTGTCCCTTTGTCTCCCCTCTTATCATTAACAGGAGACTACCCCATTCTCACCACCCATGCCCGTGTTACCCCTGCGGTCTCCCAGCCAAACTGCCAGCCCATTCCTCCAATTCGACCAGCCCAACTGGCCACACTCCAGCCACCTGGGTAAGACCTAGTCTCCCCCATCTGCCCCCCCAAGGACAGATGTATCCCCCACCTGCCCTCCAGGGGCTCCCCCACCTGCCCCAGCAGCCTGGCCACTCTGCCCACAGCTCCACTTCCTGACGGTCCCCTACCCCGTCTCACAGTCCTCCTCCCCTGCTGGCGGTCATCCGTGCTTTCCTCCACTCAGCCCCAGCTGCCTCCCCGGGAAGTACCTCTCCTTTAGCCTCTTGAAGTCACAGACCTTCTCCGAAGACCTGGAGCACCAATAGGTGGGAAGCCAGGTTGGCATGAGTTGTTCTGTGATGCTTTCAGACACTTCTCTTGCCTCTGGGATAAAAGCGGGTGCTTAACTCTTTCCGGAGACCTCACAAAGCCAGGCAGGGTGCTTGGCAGAGAAAGCCTTCAGCAACATCTGAGCAACCAATTCAGATGTTCTCACATGACAACCGGGGTTTGTAAGTCAGGCACATGAACTGTCACTGCATTATCCACTTGATAGGTATTTAGCACACAGAAGGTTTGCTACCCTTTGATCAGAAAAGGTGGAGTGCATTTTAGACACATGATCCTTCGAACAACATATTTATAGCCCCCCTTTGCAGCCATTCATTTGGAAGTCATAAAACCTATTTCATGCCAAGCAAAGAAACCTGTAAATCTCAAAGTGATCTACATCACCAGCAGCAAAGGCACTCAATTCTTTAGCAGAAAACGAACCTGTAACGGTGTCTTACTAATCAGTCAGGGAGAGGAAGGCATGAGTGACGCTCTGACAGGGAATTGAAGACCAGAGCCAGCCCAACCATTGCCATTTTCTCTCCCAGCAATTACTCGAGGTGCTTGGAGGTGGAGGTGGTGGTGGTGGAGGACGAGACGTTTTACCACACTGCCAACAGCCCTTCCTCGTCATGAAGTTAAGTGCTTAAATGACAGCTGTCTACCTGCAGAGAGAGAGGACAGCCACGGGAGGAAGACAAAGCGACAATGTGTGGATTGATCAGGCTCTTTAAAACTAAAGGTCATGAATTTTAGAGCTATTATCTACTTAATCCTCACATCTTTCTTTTAAAAAAAAAGTGTGTGTGTCTGTGTGTTTTAGGGGGTTTTCTATAAAGGGAAAATACCCCTTTTAAAGTGAAAGAATTGTTGGAACAGCAGATGCAGGGGGTAAGGGCTTGTCTGTCCTTAGGCAGGCTTTCTCCAGCCTGTCCCCAAACAGGAACTCAGGGTCAGCTGTCCCAGTCCAGGGTCAAGCTCTCAACACAAGCCTTTTTTGTTTCTTCGTTTGTTTCCCGTGATCTTTTTGTTGTCTTTCAACGTCCAGATGTGCTATGCGACCCCACACTCACTGGTTCTCCAAGAGAGCCCGGCAGACTCCAGCTGAGCCCTAAATTTCTCTATTTGAGCTCCTGGGTTTTCTCACAGCATCTCAGAAGTCCCAGCTCAGGACCTCTCCTTTGGATTTTCGAATCCCATGTGGACACAAACTTTGCAAGCTGGACTGTTCTTTGAGAGGAAGCAAAACCAAGTCTGGAAACAGTCTCTGTGGAGATGAGGCATAAGAAGTCACGTGGAGAACTGAAGTCCCATGAAAGAGGAGACGCGCACAGCCGAAGTTTGGGGAACAGAACAGAGTAGCTGCGTGAAAACAAGAAACTTTTCACCAACATCTGCACTGGGCAGGAGTAGGGGTGAGGCAAGAAGCGGTTAAATAAATGTTCTGAGACCCAAGCAGAATTCTCCCCTTGGCCAGCAGGGGCCAGAGGATGGCATGTCTCACAGGTGTCTCCCGTAAGTAAACCACCCAAATCTTTCTTTTCAACACAGGAAATTGTAAACATGAGCTTCTTTCTATAAACCATCTCCTACTTTTTAGAATTTGGGGTTTACTTTGATTTTTTTGGTAACAAGGATCAAAAATTTTTTCTTAACTATTGAATTCTTTAGAATATAATACTTACATTTTCTCAAAAAGCAGTAGAAGAAAGTATTACTTTTTTAAAATTTTTTTATTGAAGTATAGCTGATTCACAATGTTGTGTTAGTTTCTGGTGGACAGCAAAGTGATTCAGTTACACACACAGATACAGATATTCTTTTTCAGAGTCTTTTCCATCATAGGCTATTACAAGATACTGAATATAGTTCCCTGCGCTCTACAGTAGGCCCTTGCTGTTTACTTGGAAAGTATTACTTTTAAAAGAGAATTTCTGATAGTCTCTTTCTCTTCTTTGATTCAAAGCATTTTAGAGGAACTCTAGGCATTTGGGAAATAACGGCCCATAGCAAAGGTCTAGCAGTTTTGCTCAGCCCAGGCCCTAGGAGAGAATGAGGTCCCAGGGCATCCATGTACGTGATGAATTAACATCTCTTCTCTACATCTAGAATCGTTCCAGCTACCTATGTGCTGGGACACAATTCTCTTTGGGTCTCCGGTGTTTCTGTACTTCTAGTGAGCAGACATACTGGCTGCTTTGGTCCTGGACTGTCTTTTCAAGGATGTTTGTAGAACACAGAGCCTTGGAAGATAAAGTTTGTGTCTTCCCCTAGAGCGAAGAGCAGGCTTGACCACCTGTCATAAAAGATCTGGTTTTCCTGAAATCTGGGTTCCTCTCTTGTAACACTTCACAGACAGGTGTCATCTGGCCCACGGGGCATCCCTCTGTGGGGACCGGGCCTTGAGGAATTCATACTCTGAGGACCACGATAGCAGTGATCAGTACTGTCCTCCGACTCCGACTCGGAGTCCCCCATCTGCTGCCAGCATCCTTGGAATCATGGCAGGCAAATGTGGGAGTCAAATGTCAGGCTTCACAGTTCCTGACATCAGCATCCTTGGGAGCAGGGGAAAACACTTGGGTCCTTTTTTGTATCCTGTGGTTCCGGGGAGAACCCTGGCTAAGAAAGTCTTGAGGTTAACAATCAAAAACGATACATGACCCAAGAAGAAAAAGCTCGTTCACCACCTGCTAGGACATAAAGAAACACTTCGAGCGTCCTCTTCCACCACTTTCCAAATTGGAGCATTTAAAAAACACCCGTTTAGTTCCTTCTTCCTGCTGCCCCTTAACTATGGATTTTTTGATGAGTAGGACTGGCATGGTCACAAACACGGACTTTACTTAATAATGAGCGGCTGACCAGTTACCAAAAAGCACCTACGTGCCGCACATTTCCTGAAAGCCAACTTGTGGTCTGCAAAACTGGAAGCAGAAGTCAACTCTTCCTGAAAAGCTCAAAAACCACATTTGGTAAAAACAGAAACAAATTACAGAGAAGCCCTAGTATCCGTTTCTCTGCTGCCTGTCCAGTTTCACACGCTAACCTGAAGGAATCTCGACTCTTCTCCGTTTTCAGGGCAGAAGAGCCAACACCATCACCACCTTCCTTTGAGAAGAACTCTTTTCCTTCTTGAAGAAAAGAAAGGGAAACAAGAGGGTTTCAGTAAAAACACAAAGCTTTCTTACTGCTAACTCAAACTCATCCTTGAAAAGACATATTGAACGTCTACCGGGCATGTATCCAATTCAAAAAGACACCTGCACCCCAATGTTCACAGCAGCACTATTTACAATAGCCAAGACGTGGAAGCAACCTAAGTGTCCATCGACAGATGACTGGATAAAGAAGTTGTGGCATATTTATATAATGCCATAAAAAAGAATAAAATAATGCCACTTGCAGCAACATGGATGGACCTGGAGAATGTCATTCTAAGTGAAGTAAGCCAGAAAGAGAAAGAAAAATACCATATGATATCGCTGATAATGTGGAATTAAACACACAAAAAAGGATAAACTTATTTACAAAACAGAAACAGACTCACAGACATAGAAAACATACTTACGGTTACCAGCGTGGGAAGGGATAAATTGGGAGTTCGAGATTTGCAGATACTAACTACTATGCATAAAACAGATACACAACAAGTTTATACTACAGAGCACAGGGAACTATATTCAATACCTTGTAGTAACTTGCAGTGAAAAAGAATATGAAAACGAATATATGTGTGTTCATGTATGACTGAAGCATTGTGCTGTACACCAGAAACTGACACAACATTGTAAACTGACTGTATTTCAATAAAAATATTAAAGCCAAAAAGAAAAAGAAAAAGAAAGTGTACTGGGTATTCCTAAGGCAACAGAGGGGGAGGAGCTGGGGAATAGAACACATGTCTGTGAAGGTGATGAGAAGAATTCTCCCCGACAGAAAGAACGTGTGCCTTGGAGAAACAGGTCTGTATCTCCGGGACAGAGCCTGTGGCTTTCACGACAAGAAGGAAGAAACCCTCAAGAACAAGGAATTATGATGGCAGCTGCGGATGTGTCCCCTCTGCAGCTTTTACTTTTCGAAATCTAACAAATCAGCAGTATTGCTGCTTCTGGTTCAAACTGTGACCCAATCTTCTCTAACACCAGACTCCACGCGCCATGCATATTAAAAAAATTTCTGGCAGCAAAAGAGCACAAACATTTCGGAAATGGGGGAGAGGAGTCAGGGCCTTAACTTAAAATTCGGCAACAGCTGCACCCGTCACCCAAGAGCGTCTGCGTCTATAACAAACATTTCTTGCACAGCAGAGACGGGTCAGGCGGTGGGCCGTGCTGGCGATACAAGTCTTGGAGCCCAGAGCAGAATTTAAAATTCGAAGAGAGAAAACATATTAAGAAAAGAAATGCTTCTCTGAAGTGATTAAACCCCCCCAACCAAGATCTTTGACTATGGTTTTCTGATGTCGGCATCAAGTCAGAAGTTTGCACTGGAAGGAAAGATGTTTAAAACCTCATTTGCAAGGTCTCCGAGCAGAAGCTAACACGTTAGTGAAATGATCTCTCATTCCAGCCCGGGAAACATACAGCATAAGTCTAGAACAGCTGTCCTGGGCAAAAGTGTTTGAAAATGTTAATAAAGACAGAAGGAAATATTGTAGATCTGTATATTATGGGAAATCTCTGTTCAAATAAATGCCACTGTTCTTCCTTAAGTGCCACAGAGGGAGAATTCCTCAGCCAGCACACTGCTGGGTCCAAATGAGCACAGGGAGGGGGACGCCAGGGGAGAAGAGCAAAAGCCTGGGTCAGTCACCGTGACCCACAGTGTTCAGTGAGGAGGCCTTTACTGCCCATTAGGAGGGTTCGAAGTGGACCCCGTTCACTCATCATTCACGGTCTGAGAACTACCTGTCAGCCCTGTGCTAGGCCCTGGGGGGACACTCAGGGAACTGTGACATCTGTTTTGCACGAGCTCCCAGTCAGGTGAGAAGACAATGACAGACTGATCGCCACAACACAGGGTGATGATGACGTAGAGAGTTCCCAGGGTCCCGCAGGAGAGCAGAGGAGGGGGCAGCCGACTGTCACGTGGGCACGAGGGAAGGCTTTCTGCCCTGAGCGGATGCTCCCGTGGTCAGAATCATCACCACCTCCCTACCCCTGGGCAGTGCACCACCCTCTCCAGGCTATGCTGTCTCTCCGCATGACACACAAGAAGACCACCACAAAGAGGTGAAGGTGCCTCACTGAGGGTCATGTCGGTCCTGAGCCCTGGTGCAACATGCCTGCAGGGAGCTCACAGCCTTAAGTAACCCCAGGGGCTGGAACAGAACACAAGGGGCCGAATGGAGGTAGGTGGGAGGCAGAGATCCTCCGGGCACAGGACCACTGAATCTGACACTCCCAGACAGGGCAGCTGAAGGGTTTTATTACACAAATTGTAAGTGCATGAAATGCTGCCACTCTCAGAGACGACTGGCTTGTGAAGACAGCTCTGGCCGCGTGCCCATTTGCAGTTCCTGAATCTCCCTAAGCTTGTTCCTTTTTTTTTGTTTTAAAAGGGGGGGAGGGGGAGGTCACTTCTCACTCACAAAGGCTGGGGCACAGATGGCATTATTAGCCCCCACTGAGGGTCCACAACTGAAACCTGGGCAAGCTGCAATCTCCTTGGTCTCAGTTTCCTGAAAAGTGAAAGCACTGGTTAGTCGGCTGGGTGGCTGTGAGATGCGAACGACATGACAGCTGTAAAGCACACAGCAGTGAGTGGAGAAGGGAGAACCCAGTCACGACGCCCTCATTCCGAGCATCAGCTGTTGCCGCCTCTGCCTTCCAGGCATACGCCATCACTGACGACCGAATCGCTTCCTTTACCAAAAGACAACAAACGATGTCAAAACGGGGAAAACCACAGATATTAGGTAAATGTCACCATTTAAAAAAATTGTTAAATACAATGGGATCTTGTGGACTGGATCCTGGAACAAAAAGGACATGAGTGGAATCAGTGAAATCCAAATAAAGTCTGTATTTAATAGTATCATAACAGTGTGAATTCCTCATTTTTAACCAAAGCACCACGGTTCTGTGTAAGATATTAACAGTAGGGGAAGCTGGGTGAAGGGTCTAAGGCGGACTCTCTCTACTATCTTTGTAAACTTTCTGTAAATCTACAACTATTCTGAAATAAAATTTTTATCTTAAACCACAGGTTGTAAAAAGAATGACCCCAAATAAACTTTTTATTCATTGAAATACTAAAGGCCTTTTGAAATTATGATTACACACTTGAAGACATCCAAAAACCATAAGCAAAACTTTTGGTTGGTTCAGTGACATGAGAAGATATGTAACAGTTACTTTTAAAAGTCACCTGAACAGCCCACCTAAAACACGGCAATTAATCACACTGGTTGAAACCAGGGTTTAAGAGACGTGGGCTTCTCCGAAAAGATCAGTTTCATTTACAGACTAGATCGAGGGCAGCAAACTTTTTCTGTAAAGGGCCAGACAGCAAATACTCCCGGGTTTGCAGGCTGCAGGTCTCGCAAATGCTTAACCATCACAGCAGCACAAAAGCTGTCACCGACAAAATGTAAATCACTGGGTAGCTGGGTTCCAGCAAAGCTTGACTGATGATCACAGGCAGCCGCTGGCTGATCCCTGGAGCAGATGGACCAGATGAGAATCCACCTTGTAGTGGAGAGCTGTGGGAGATGAAGACAATGACGGCAGACGCCCTGGTGCTTGAGAAGCCTGCTCTCCTCCATCTTCCCTGCTCTACAGCACGGGGCTCCCGTGCGTGCCAGACACCAGTCGGCAAGCACCCAGGACGTTCCTGCAGCAGCAGCTCTCCTCCCCAGCTGCTCGTGGTCACCTCCATGCAGGAGGGAGGCAGTCAATACATCAACCCAGCACAGAAAAGCAACAGCTCGATCACCCTTGAGAAAAGCCCCTTCTGCAGGAAGTGGGCAGGGAGAGGGGGAAGGGCACCGATGGAAATCCCTCGAGCACAGATAAATAAGACAAAGCCTTCTGGGGCTGGACACGGCCACCCTGGACTCTCATTCCCCCAATGCGGGATGCCAAGGTTGCCGGGGGCAGCATCATCCTATCACCCCAGATCTTACAAAGTTCACTCCCAGCTTGATCATTTTCTTGGGTTTTGCCATGAAAGAAATCTCAGAATTACATCTCTGGCCAATCTTTCACTGAGCGTGTTCCTTGAATTCCATTTCTCTTCCTCCCAGATGATCACTATGGAATCAGGTACGAGGGCTGGATGGGAGCTTGCTCGCTGAACAGAAAAGGAGCTATCGCTTCCTTTCAGAAAATTGTGGGGCTTTACAGGTCTCAGCAGGGTCACTGACAGGGATGTCTCTACCAGCTCGATTCATTTGTGGAAAACAGCCACAAAACAGGGGCTCCAAAGCACAGCTCAAAAGGGGTACAACACTACTCTGCCAAGAAAGCCCTCTGGTCACCCCCCCCCGGGTGTTTTGCAGGTTACCGACGCCATCGTGCAGGTGACAGGTGAGCTCCCCTCACCGCTCAGAATACTTTACAGAGGCGGCTGGGTCCCTGTGGGAAGCCCATGCCTTGGTCATGCGATACCCAAGGGCCCTGTTCTCAGAGGCTTCTCCACGGGAGGCACTGACAGAGCCAGGCGCCCTGAGCCCTCCCGGAAGAACTACTGTAACTGCTGGAAACGACACAACTTCAGGTCAATATCTGAGGCTTCTCTGGGACAAGCGAGGTTAATTCCCTGCATCATTTAGTGAGGAGATCACATAACTGGTGAACCAGGAAGTCAGGTCAAGCTGAACTAAGAGCATCAAATTACGTTCTCAGAGGAAAGGAAGAGGCAAGCAGGTGGCCGCCTAGGGCCCCCTGGGGAGCCGTGACTGGGCTTTATTACATGTGGTACCTTGAACACAACAACTCCAAGGGGCTCTTATTCCCCCTTTACAGATAATCTTGCTAAGCCTTGGTTTGCTCCAGCCATTTGTGTAAGGCCTCCAAAGCTTTAAGAACCAGAATAAGGATGTAACGCTCGGTGTGACTCGAAAGGCAGTGCTTTCCCGTTCTACCTCATGGTCCTCCGACTTACGGAAAGCACACGGGGTCCCTGCCTGCATTTTAATGCTGAGACACAGCCAACCAGTCTACGCACAGCCAGCGACAAATTACGACAGAAATCCATGAAATAAAAAGAAAAAGAAAAACAAAACAACAAGGATTGTTTTGCTTTCTTTGCTTTTTTTCTTTTTTTTTTGAGTCTTAAAGCAGTAGAAAAGCTATTACCAAAATTCAGACATGTGTCTTTCTTTTGGGAAGTCAACTTTTCATCACAGGCCTTAAAAGTTACAGGAACGATCGACAATCTGGCGTGAAAATAAAACCTCCGCATCTCAGAACCTGTAGTTCACAGTACAGCAAAGAAAGACGTGAATTAGGCCCCACGCAAGTGCCAAGTGCACAATACAAATACCAAAAATACCCCAGCAAGACACAAGGGGCAGGTATGGAAGGCTGGGAAGATGCGAGGTAGTCGGTGCAGCAAAATTCCTATAAAAGTTGGAGAGAAGAGTGAAGAAAACACACAGAACTAAAGTCATCCCCCCTAAAATGCATGTGACTAGGCTGATGGTCGACGGCCAAGTATGTGGGCCCTGAGCTTTCCTGGATATCATGTTACTCATAAAAAGATTATGGAAGCTGCCCTGTTGCAAAATATCAAATTTCCAAGCTTCTCACTCTGGTGCAGGGGGCGATGGCCTCCTCCTCAAATCACCGCCAGAGGTGCTGGATGATGAATGTGCAGCAATTCCGATTCAAGTGTTTATTCCCCGTAGATAATTATAAACCACAGCCACCTGACTTAGCACAGGGTCAGCACTCCTTCATCAAAACAGGGGCAGCAGCCAGCCGATAGCCGCTGGCATCTCCCTGGGTCTCAGAATCGGGCGGAAGCTACAACTTGATGAGGTTCCCACATGCGACCAGACAATTTCAGTAACGACAGTAAAACAGATCTAAGGGAACCACAGATCACAGGGGCAGACAGATCAGGGTCAGGCTCCACCTGTACCCTTTACTGTTGTGGCCTGGGGCAATTTTCCTACCTCTCTGAGCCTCCGTTTCCCTATCTTTAAAAATGAGTCTATCTCTGGGGGAGGGTATAGCTGAGTGGTAGATCGCATGCTTACTTAGCATGCACAAGGTTCTGGGTTCAATTCCAGTACTGCCATTAAAAAAAAAAAAAACAGAGTATATCTCTATTCCACTGGCTTTGACATGAGGACTAACATGAAATGTTTATCAAGCAGCTACAATGAAATGAGGTGGCCCCCAACAGCTAACACACAGTTATCAAGATTTCTCCACAGCCTCTAATCACCAGCCACCGCTGAAGCCAAAGCTTCTGCTCTAAGTCCCAGCCCCCAGCAGGTCCAGAAGGGGCTGACCTCCGAGCAGAACCCCCGGGGCTGCCGGGGCTCCCAGCACGGCGACGCGCTCCGCCTGCTCACCTGCCCCGGGCTTCCTGACACTTGGGCTATTTTAGACCTCAGTCTTTCTGAACCCACCAGGGACTCTTCTGCTCACTGAGGATGGGAGAGGGGACTGGCCTCCAGTTTACAGCACCCAGCACCAGAGGGTACATCCACCCATGTGACAGCACAAGCTCTACCAAGACCCTGGTCCACGGAACCCACCACTTTCCATAACCAGCGCGCATCTACAGCGAAACAGAGGAGGAGAGGCGCTCTCCCCCTTCCTTAGGTTGTGATCTCCTGACTCGCCAATAAAGACGCTGGGAATTTCTGTGATGGATAATTCACTTTGGTGGTGGGGGGGTTAAATACCACCCTCTCCTGATCTCTTTTTAAATTTACATAGCTTTTCCTCCCTTGTTAGAAAAGCCGTATGTCTTAGTCAAGTTAGCAAAAAAGCAGATATGCAAAACCCAGAACTTTGAAAAGATAAATTCCCTATTTTCTTTGCAAACCATCATCATAAGAAGACAGATACAGATTAAAGACATCAACTCCTAGGGTGGACTGACTGGCCCTGGCAGGGTCAGGAGCAGTAAAGTCAAGCAGCGATGGGGTTAAGGAAGCCCTCCCTGAAGGGGTGGAGGAGAGGTCAACAGGGAAGAGAGAGGAAGGGAAGAGGTGAAGACAACGCTGGCCTACGTACAACTGCTACCTTATCATTTCTGGGTGTGCGCCCAATTTCAGCAAAATCTTAAGATGATGATTTTTCTGAACTTCAGACAAATCACTTCTGGTTTGCTGTGAGACACAAATCAAATGTAAGGCATACTCTGATATCTCCCCACAAAATTCATCAACTCCTGAGAAAAGCAATCGTGGAACCAAGAGTCCAATAATTTCCAATGCCAAGTAGTTGTCTCTGGGGAACCTCTATTTGTTTGCCCAGCTCAGAGGACATTATTTCATAGACAAGAATAAAAACAGTCAACAGTGAGGGCACACGGAGTCTGTGGATGACACGCACAAGGCTGTAAGTGGGCGTGGGAGTCTGCTGTCTAATGACTTCAAGCAACTAGCATCACGTCTGGGTAGCCACGAAGCTCTGCCACGCAACAGCGGCTCAGGGGAGCCCCTGGGAGCATCTTCACATTCAGGATAAACTAAGCCACGCCTCTCACGGGGTGGGAGAGAAGGACTGTTGCCCCCTGGCCTGCCAGAGCTCAGACTGAGTTACAGCTCAGGGTCCCAGCACTCCCAGCTACCATCTTGAATGTGGGCATGTGCCAGCTTTTCATCTGAAATCCGTAGAGGACACAGATAGCAATGTCTGCTATCTCTTACAAGAGACTTTCTTTTGTGGCAGGGAACTGGAGGGGAAAAAAAGTGCTTGTCAAGGACTTGCTCCATCATTTAAAAATCGAAGAGAAACCTCCTTTGTTGGGAAAAAGAATGACTTTGGAACATGTGAAATACCTTGACCTATGATGTAATGTCCTCTAAGGAGACTGAGCCAGCAATTTTTCACTGGCAATGAAGTCGCCCATCACCTCACTGAGTGTACAGGTCGTAACAGCTCCAGACTGACTGACTGCAATAAATAAGACCCACAAGTCATAAACACCAGCGGAAACCCAAGAAATGCAACTCTGCTGTATTGTTTTCTACCTGTCAGAGGCCACAGCTGTATTTTACACACTGCCTGTATCAGAATCTCAGCTGCCATAGGTTTTCCTCTGTAAGTTTGCTTCCCGGTGGCTGGGATCACGGCATTTCTGTAGGACAGAGCTACTGGGGTCCTAGGTGATCCGTATACATTTGGTCTTCATTTTTCAGGATTAAGGCAAATGTGAATTTTGGAACAGAGGGTCGCCGCTCTAGATTAAAACCAGGCAGTCCAGGCAAGGCCTCGTTGTTTAAGGCTCTGAGCAGCGTGTCAATGACCTTGGCAGCAGCTTTGGTTTTATTCGATTTATTCAGATGCTACCATAATCAATACTGTGCAGCTGGCATGCAGAAATGATAGATTAAAAAAGAAAGAAACGAAAAGGAAAGCAAAGCACACGACGAGAACTAAATGTGCAAATGCTAAGGACCTTTTTTTTTTAATGCTATAAAGAGAAAATGGTGAGATTAATTCTGTGAAATTCCTTGGGGAAGGGTTTTTAATCTTTATAAAGAAGGAGGAAGATGGATCAGAAACCAAACATGGCTGCCTAAGAGACACTCAGTGACACACAGAAAGAAATGAGATTTCCAGCGGGAAAGGATTTTTACAAATACATAATCATTAAAATAGGAAATAAAATATGTATTCATAACTATGTCAAGTATCACTATAAAGTTCAAAGGGTGTAAGAAATTCCCATCATCAAAAATTTTACGGTCAATCTTGGGGTGAGAGAAAAATTAAATAGGGTTATGGAACTCGTGTCGGTGTGCCCCTCCCAGGGGTGGTATTAGGAGGCGGGGCCTTCGGGGGGGAACCAGGATTAGGTGAGGTCGTGAGAGTGGAAGCCTCAGGAATGCGGTGAGTGTCCTCCTAAGAGCCACCAGAGAGCCTGCTTCCTCCCTCTGCTCTCCATCACCTGAGGATACAGGGGGATGTCAGCAAGTCTGCGAACCAGAAGCAGACTCCTACCGGACCCTAGCCAGGCTGACACCCTGATCTTGGACTGCTGGCCTCCAAAACTGTGGGAAACAAATTCCTGTGGTTCACAAGCCCCTCCATCAAAGTACTGTTGTGACAGCAGCCGGAACTAAATAAGATAGATAAGCAGGCAGATGGAGGTGCTGACGTAGATCCCTAGATACACATCCACACTACTGCTACCAGATAATGACACATGGTAAGTACTCACTAATAATGGGAGGGATTCGTTTCCTAGCATCAGGGATTGGCTATAGACAGAGAAGGGTGTTATTTACAATCCTCCTGTAGATCAGAGCAAGAGAGGGGGCTTCCTGGAAGTGAAAACTAAATTAAGCCCTGAAGACAAGTCAGGATTATCTTAAGCAAATAGGAAGGGAGACACTTCAGGCAGAGGGAGTCCAAGTCTGCAGGAGGCACACAGGGGCTGCTTGAGGACCACACACACACACTATCCCAGGAAGAGAAAGGCAGGGGAGTGGGGAGCACTAACTCTTCCACGCACACTCCTCAGAGAAGCTGTTTACAGCAGCACATGCCTAGAGCCATGGGGGGAGGGACGGACAGGAATCTGTATCAGGGTTTGCCAAACACCACTTGGGAATACGTTAGAAATGCACATTTTCAGGCTCCCCCTCAACCCTAAGAGTCGCTCTGGGGTGGGCCCCAGCACTGTGGGCTTCACAAGCCCTCCAGGGATGCTCAAGTCTCAGAAGAGTTCCCCGATGTAATGAGAAATCTAGACTGAAAGGTCTGTAAGTCAATCCTTTCAAAGATACACAAGAAACATCCTACAGACTGAAGAGAAACAGAGATGAATTTTCTCCAATGCACAGAAAAAAAAAATCAAGCTCTTCCAGTAGGAGAAAGCTTACAGATCTATGACCAGAATCTCCTTTCCAGACTTGCTTCAACGACTTATTTCGCCTCCTCTCCCTTTCTGGCCTCTCAAGGTTGGAGTGCTTTCTGTGACATTTTTAAATCTGTACGAATAGGAAGCTGGGGGAATTCACTCCTCGTTGGATTTGTGACCCAGAATATTAAGTTCTTCCTGTTTCAGCCACGGACGTGCTGTGAACTGAGCCGTGGCTGTGTCGTGGCTCAGAATGCCACTTCTCCACGGAACCACAATGGAAGAAGAGTGACCGACTCCACCATTCTCCACTGACTGTGATAGGTCTTACTGACAGATGTGATGCGAGATCTGGTTTGCGCTTAAACACACACACACTCACAATACAAACACACATACACACATAACACGAATTGGACCCCTAGAGCACCCAGGATTACAGATTCTCGTTCCTCTGTAACCACTGTCTTTGTTACTTGAAGCACCAAAGTGGAATTGTGTCCTTATTTTGAAAGAAAGAATTGCAGCCGTGACAGGCATGCGTGAGAACGTGGAACTCAAATCCACCACGCACAGCCTTCAGCACTTAAATATACATACGTGACCATCTCGAAGGGACAAAAAAAAAATCTCATCTGGGGAACGGGTATCCATATTTCAAGTTTCACTTTGATTTTCCCTTAGATTTTCAAAATCTCCAGGTCACCCCCAAATTTTAGCATACCAAATTTCTCCCAGCCTCTTTTAATACTTAATAAGTTCATAATGATTTCATGTGAATCCAGCAGTAACTATAAAAAGCCAAGGAAATATGAGGAACACTCGTCAACTCCATTTAAAGTCCCAAGAATGCCCAGCGAGAGTCAAATGACATCATTATCTGTGACTTATTTTAAGTAACTTGGATTTTTTTTTTAATTTTTTTTTAACTTTAAAGACAGGACAGCCAAATAATCTCAGGCTGAATTACAGACGTATTTTTAGATGTAACTTGATTGACTAATCAAGTAATGTTATGGAATTATTAGTGGAGTTCTATTTTATTTTATTTTTCTCCTTCTCTGAGCATTTGTTTGAAATCTGACGTCCCACACCACCACTAATCTGCATTCACCCCACAGCCTCAGTAAGCACAGAAAGACGAACCCTCACGGGGTCAAACCAGGTCCACGGCAGTTTGTCTGTATTGATGTTATTTGTCCTAATGTACCTCAGCTGATCTGCACACGCCAGGCACTAAACCAAACCGAGAAGATACAATCAGGTATTTCACCCATCAGTTGTCAGTTACTCAGGGTGCTAATGGAGTAGACACAGCAGGATGCTAGTATAAAGCTCTCAAAAGTTCATATAAATGAAGCATCCTTCTATAGGAAATGTCAGAAGTCTGTATCAATCATGATATATGTGTTCACATCTCTCTAGAAGTTTGCATACCTAGTGAGAAAGCATCCTCTGTGCAACCCCCAACGGGCACGCAGTGAACTTAAAGCAGATTTGAAACAGCACTCACCACCCCTTCCATCCTGGGAACACCAAGACCCTATTCAAGAAAGGCCTTGTTTCATGGGCCCTTCTCCCTTGGGCAGCCCCACTGATGAGAGAACAAAAGTCCTTAGATCTAATGGCCTCAGTACCCGCCAGCCAAGCACACTGTAAAATGAAGGTCCCAGCCCTCCTCCGTCCCTCAGCACCAAACAGAAGAGCTAAGCTACTTACACAGTGGACACCCA
The DNA here is from genome assembly GCF_048564905.1 of Vicugna pacos. Taxonomy (NCBI): domain Eukaryota; kingdom Metazoa; phylum Chordata; class Mammalia; order Artiodactyla; family Camelidae; genus Vicugna; species Vicugna pacos. The sequence continues at coordinate 16,434,734 of NC_132988.1, forward strand.
GTCCCCAAAGCTGCCCCCATCTGCCAGAAGGTGATTTCTGTCTGGTCCGGGGGGCCCGTGGGCAGTGGCCATCGTGGGAGACGGGGAGGAAAGTGAGTCCAGGCTGCTGGGAGGGGTGTCCTCCTTGAGAAGACTGGGGTTGTCACCTAGGGAGGAGAAAAAGGCATCAACTTTCACACAACCACAGACAAGTATGCAGCATCGCTTGATTGGTCAATCAAATTATATTCAAAACTACATTTACAGTTCAGTCTAAAAGTATGTTGGTGTCCTGTCTTTAAGGATTCTGTTGTTGACTTATTTTTAACCAAAGGTGCTTAAAATAAATCATAGACAATACACAGTGAGGAGTGTTTTCCCCACAAGAAGAAAATAGTCCAAATCAGACAAGATGGAAGATGAAATGCTTTCATGGTGGCCCCAACGGCTCCCTGCTCTATAAGGAGCACAGACATAAGTCAGTGATAACCTTGAGAGCCCCTCAGAGCAGTGCACCAGCCCTGCAGGGTCCAGCCTCTCGCTTTCTAGTCTTTAAGCCACTGCTGGTCTCCACCCGGCACATGACAAATCAAACAACTTACAAGGGACCTGGTCTTCTGAGCCGGTGTCTCAGATGATGATTTAACATCCCCATTTGTTAAATCCTAGACACAGAGGAACTTCTATGTCCCTGTGAATATTAGGGAGGAGGTTCTACAAGAACCTACAGTGACTGCAGGGGATGACTTTAAACCAAAACTTAAAAGCATTTCTTAAATGGGTTGCATGAGTTATTCACTCAAAGAGGATCATTTTATAAAATATGTTGAGTATCATTCATGCACACTATGGGTTTGGGCAGAAGATGGAGAAGAGCTTCCAAGAGCAGCCATTTCCCTCAACTGCTCTTCTGGCTTTCATGGTTCTCCTGGCTGCCACCAGCACACCTGAAGTCCCCATCGAAGCTTGGAGCCTTCAGCCAAAGTGATGGTCCCCGTTACATAGTGACTGTTCTGGGGTGTCTTATGGAAGCAGCAACTTACTAAGACAGCGCCGCCTTGGCCTGGATTTTATAAATGACGGGTCCTAACTGTTGTTCAACAAACCACCATGGAACCAGATGACACACATGACCCAGCCCCACACAGCTTCTTGCTGATGAAACCTTCCTTCTTCCTCAGCCCTCTGTCCCAGAAACATGCCTGCATGAGCGCCAAAAACAGCAAGGCACCTGCTCTCCGAAGACCGTCTTAGATGGACTTCAAGTCTACTGATCACGGAGCCCAAGAGAAACGCTGGGCTCTGAGTGAGCTCCACCCTGAGATACGAACCTTGAAAACTGACTGTAGAAAATAATTCTTCCTTGACTCTGACCCAGCTTACAACTAAGGCTAAAAGAACCTTCCAAGTGAGATCTAGAAAAGCTGGATTCAGGCAGGTAGGAATGAGAGGTGGTGGTGATGGCTGAAGAAGGGATTCCTTACAGAAGCAGTTGTAGGGGGATGCATGACCCTGTGCAGAAGATTGTGGTAAAGGAGAGTCTTCAGAGCTTCCGTTTTCTATGCACATGTCAGGGAGAGACATCTGACGGCACAAGAGGTGAGCACACCCTCTGTGGGCAGGTCTTGTTCCGGCCCACGTCTCTATAAGCCTTGCCCTGTCCCTGTTCACTGACACACAACCAGAGAACTGTATGTTCCCTCTTTCAGTCAAGTCCCTGTTTCTATAGCCCTTCACCCCAAAGGCATTTAGCTAACTGAAATAATCCAGCCCCAAACAGAATGGCTAATTCTCAGGCAAATGACCTGAAACCCACTGACAGACCACTACGATTTCTTGTTGATTTCTTTTCCTTCTGGGATACAGTCCACTTTGAAACAAAGGCAGCTTCTCCCTCAGGGCCTGGATAGCTCAATCCATCCAGTTCTCTTCTGCAAACGAGCCCAAGAACAAGGGCTTTCCCGGGCCCTGGCCTGTGCCCCTCGGTCATCTGGGCAATGACTCCCTTTGAAATTAAGATGGTCTCACATGTAACCCCGGGAAACTCCTGAATGTTCACCTACACAACAGCTGCTGATTCGGGGCTTGTCTGGAAGCTGCACAATACGGCTGGTTCCGAAGCAGAACAGGACAACCCCCACAGTGAGTCACAGGCCAGCATTCTCCTGGCTGTAGGAGGCTGGACGCCGGCCCTCTGCATCCTGGGCCTTGGGCCCTGGCTCTGGGGCCAGACATGACACGGGGAGAGCAGCTGATGAGAGTCTGGGCCCAGCTAGTCCCCGACTCACTCCACCAGGGAGAAAGCTGTCAGTGAGCAGCAGCTTTGGGGAAGTCGAGCCCAAGGGTCTAAGGTTCCTCTCAAAAGGTCCCTGAAATGTTTTCGCAACCAGATACGCGCACTCCCCAACACCACCCCCAATCCTGTCCCCAAGCAGACTGCCACAGCACGAACTCATTCAGCACATTCACTCACACGCTAGTAAGAGAATTTCTCTCTTCCTTTCTGCCAAAGAGTGGCAATCTGAAGCCTCAAGTGAAAAGAATACAGAGAGAAGGAACAGGTTTGCACAAACTCATCAGATGAAGAGATCCCTCAGCCTGCTTTCCTACACTCTGTGTCCCCAAATTCCTTCTCCTCTCATGGCTCAGGAATGAGCTTACCAACTAGAGAATCACTGAATTTGAAGAAACACTAATATCAGGCAACTAACAGTTAAGTATTCTAAAACTTCAGTTCATCAAAATCAAATGACTTCTTTTGAACTAGTCTGAAAAGAGTCGAGCTTCAAAAAACAAGTTCTATGTTTGACAATTTAGGTAATAAAGATTGTTCAATCCTGTGAAACGAACTTGCATTTGAGAATTAACGTCGGGCACACTCATCGTTTGTCACTTTGGCTTCTTTGGAGCATTACACAACCGCTTTCCTTAGGTGCTACCCTTTCACAGGCACCCACAGCCAGACACGTCACTTGCGAGTAACAAGGCTGTTCCAGGTATGGGAACACAAATGGGGCTGAAGGACTTTCACTGTAAACAGACTCCAAGGTAAGACACTCACGAAATAGAAGCACCATCATCCAGAAAAGAAAATGGCTTTCTCGCCACATCCAGCTCCACTCCCACCTTCCCCACCAAGCGCTCGCCAACCACCTTTTCTGTGGGTTCTCTCTTTTCTCACAACTGCAAGCAGCAATCAAGTTTACATGGCAGTGTCTATGAATGGTTTCCTGACCTGGTTTTAGCTCTCCATCTCTGTGATGCATCTTTAAAGGGTGGAGACCGTATCTCATCTTGGTAATCTTTAGAGAACCCAACACAGTGCCAGGCAAATCAGGAGGCTTTCAGGAACTACTGACTGTGAACACACTGTCACAGAAAAGATCGAGAAATTGAAAAGCCAATGCCTCTAGGAATTAAGAAAAGGCAAGGGGAGGGGAGGTGAAATCTATAAACCTCAAACAACTGTCACAAAATCTGCAGTTTCTGAGGATCAAGCCTCATCTCTCTTTAATCAACCAGCCTTTACTGAGCTTCCACACACAAGGTACACAGTGGACGCCGAGTTACAAAGGTGAGGAATCGGTCTCCAAGCCGAAGGGGCAGAAGATAGCCAGGTAAAGACATCACAGCAGAAGGTGGCAGGGTGGAGCTTTCCATATCTCACTGAGGCATCTGGATTTGTGCTCTGGGGATTAGGAATTCATTGCAGGGATTAAACAGGAAAGTAATACTATCAAAAGAATCGATGCAAGAGATATTCAGGTATTACAGCCATCAGAACTCTGTGAGCAGAGGTGAAGGGTGAAAGAGGAACCTACCATGAGCCTCAAGTTCTTGGCTTAGGAAACTGGGTGAACGGTGAATTATCAATTGAAATAGGGAATGAAAAACGAGGAGCAAGATAAACAACACAGGGAACTATTCAATGGCTTGTAGCAATGAAAAACAATATGGAAAGGAGTATTACATATATATATTACATGTATAAAACCAAATCATTATGTTATATACCAGAAACTAACTTACTATTGACAGCATCGTAAATCAACTATACTGCAATTAGAAAAATGGGAAAAAAATAAAACAAGGAGCAAACGGGGTTGTAGACATGCTGGGGCTGAGCTGTCAGTAACAGATCCAGGGACGATGTCCAGAGGAGAGCTGCTTATTCGGCCCCAGGGCCCTGAGGCAGAGCTCTGGGACAGTTTTACTGATGTAAGAGGCACATGGTTAGAGCTGAAGTTGTGGGATTGGATGGACAGAGCAAAGGGGAAGACGGAGAAATGTAAGAAAGCCCCAGAGAAACCTCAGCATAAGGAGCGGGCTTCTCCCTACTGGTGGTCGTGGTTATTGCTGTTATTATGGTAAATAGAGAGAGGTGTTGTCTTGCAAGTATTTCGGATTCTCTCTTGTCATCCCAACAGACATAGATTCTCATTAAAAAAAAAATAGACAAAAAAAAGGTATTGAACAGAGTGTGCCTTTCGTGCCAGCTACTGGATTTCAGTATTTAGTCTGATTTCCTTATGACCCTAAGCACGAGCACAGGTGTTTCGTTTCCATGAGAGACTGACACGAGCTGGAACGACTGGCAGAGAGCTGAACAGGCAGACGGAACACACGTTTGATCATTGCACCATAGCTAACAATGCAGAGCATGTTTATCACCTACATTTTAACATGCTGATACCCGTTTACTCTAGTTAGCTGGGCGTTCTCGTTCTGATGGTGACAAGCGATGCGCTCCACTCGCCTTCTGCTCATTTCAGGGAAACGCAGCTGCTGCGGCACTGCTGGAAGGCCCGAGGCTGAGAGCTGCCCTCCCCCTGCGTTCATATCTCCTTTGTCCTCCCCGCAGATACACTTTCCAGTCGTTACAGAGTCAGAGAGAGCTCTCTTGCCTCCCTTACCTGTTGTTCTCTACTTAGCCTAGCGTGTTTGAATGTTTGAGGACAGTTTGGAAAATTTCTCAGAAATGGGCTGTCTCCACTAGTAAGGCTAGTCCACAATGCCCTCTCTCAAACACCCTGGCTTATGAATTAGCAGAAGAAAGAAAGGAAAGGAAAAGGGACCGAAAAGAGGAAAGAAAAAAGAAAAGAGAGAAAAGATCGAATGCATTAGTTGAACTTAATTCTAATAACTCCACAGTTAGGTATTGGGTCAAATGGAAGACAACCGCAGACCCTCTGCAGTTCCACAGACACACAGATACGCCTCCCATCGGGTCAGAATGACCTTAGAGGCTTCTAAACATCAAACAGCTGGTCACTAGGATCAAAGACAGCGTTACTGAAAACAAAGTAACTCCACTTATAACAACACAGTAACACTTTTACAATTAAGGTCAGTCAGGAAATTTCCAGCCAAAGTGACAATGAAATTTTAAGTGGAAACCCACCTCTCCCCACACATATGCCCAACAACCACAACAAAAAAAAATTTTTTTAAGACATTCAAAAGATAAATTAAAAACTGTAACAGCACTTGAAAACTTGTTACGTATCTCCGTGAAAGAGAAAGGAAACGGTTTCAGAGCTCAGCAGCAGCACAAGCCAAAGGTCTCCTGGCTCCAGGACTCATCAAAAGCAGCAGAACCAGCAGACGTTGAAATCCTGTGGTGCCACTGGGCCAGTACACCTACAACACGCCAGGCATGGGTCAAGGTAGAAACAGGATCCCCACGTGGAACCAGGGTGAAGAGATGCTCCCCGTACTCAATGGAGGCCACCAATCTATGACAAAGCTCCCCACTTGCCTGGGGAAATGGATCTGATACGTCCACCCACTCCTGTCCCTGGGATGAGAGTTTTAAGCACAAGATTAATAGCTGGTTCTGAACCAAAGAACCTGGTTCGATCTGGTGTGCCTGGCAGAGGCAAGAGCCGGAGAGGGAGTAGAAAAAAGAAGGAAGGAAGAGAAAGAGGCTCCAGGTCATCATAATCGCAAGTGCCCCCACAAAATCCCCCCTCACCATGGACTTACAACTAACTTTAACTTCTAAGAACACAAAGAAAACTAAGACAGCAAACTCAATGTCAACAACAAAGAAAAAAATTCAGAGGTTTAGAGGTTTGTAACATGTAAAACAGAAGTAAAATTGCCCAGAAGAAGAAATACATTGACAAGAAATATTTAAAGAAAGAATGACCAATTGCACAAAATGAAAGAACCTCAAGGACTTCAAACTAAATGACTCCGAGCATCAAACAGGGAAATAAAGAAAACGCTGCCCATGAGGTACATTGCTGTGAAATTTAATATCAAATACAAAGGAAAAAAGGCCTCCTGACAGAGCAGATCATACTTAAAAAAAAAAAAAAAACAGATTGACATGAGAGTTCTCAACAGCAAATCTGAATTTACAACAATTCTGAAGTCGTATCTTTCCAATACTGAAGGAGAAGAATTTTGAGTGTAGAACTGCATATTCAAACTGCCAAACTGCTGTTCAAACGTGAGGGCACAATAAACATGATAGACATAAAAACACCCAGGGTTTGCTACGTAAAAACCTATAGTGGTAACACTCTTAGAAAGCAGGCTTCAAATATTTAAATAAAAGAAACAATATGAGATTTTCAATGTCTACTGCTGTCTTCTAAAAACTCTAGGGCAAAAGAAAAGGGAGAAAAAAGAACCCAAAATGGTCCAGAATCTAGAAAATATCAACATGGTATGAGTAGACAGTCCACAAAAGATGACACTCCATTATTTATTTATCTTACTAGAGATGAAGAGAGAAACATACTTGAGTTTAAGAAGTCAATAGATAAATGAGATTATAAATCTCAAAATAAAGGCAACCACCTTAGAGACAAACACAGAATGTACATTATTAGAAACAGCATAATATTTGCTTGTGTAAAGAAAAAGGAGGAAAGGAAAAATTAGTATCAAAATTATTAAACAAAAATTATAAAATGACAGAAATTCTAACGTAATGGTAATTACAATATATATAAATGCATTAAACTCACCAATTAAAAGACAGTGATTCTCCAAATGTATTTTTAAATCCAATACCATGTCAACGACAAGAAACAAGCTTAAAACAAAAAGACAAAGAAAGGTTGAAAATAAAAAAAAAGAAGCTATTCTAGGCAAATATAAACCAAAATAAAGATAATTATCTTAATAAACTACACGAGAGACAAAGAGAATCATTTTGCACTGATAAAGCGGCAAGGCAACGGAACATGAAGATAAGCACCTAATGATACAGCCTCAAGCAGCAGACAGAACTGTAAGGGAAAGCAGAAAAATCAACTGGTGTAATTGGAGATTTTAACACACACTGCTATTAGGGAGCCCCCTTCCAAAAAGGAAAAAAAAGAAAAAAGAAAAAGAAAAAGAGAGAGAGACCTATCTGTAGTCAACAGTACAAGGCTGCCTACTTTATGCACACATGCACAGCACCTTGCAATAAACAGGAGTAGTCTTCGAGAACAAATATTTTTGAGGAAAATATTTTGAAGGACGACTATTATACATACTCTCTTCTCAGACTGAAATTACAAAATACTTAGAACTTAATAAACAAAAGGACAGAGATTTTTCAATTTTATATGCTGGTAAACAAAACATGGCTAAAAAGAAAATCATAATGCAAATTAAGGTGTAGAACTCAATGACAAAGACATTTTATAACAAAATTTGTGAAACATGGCACCATAATACCAAGGAGAACTTTTTAGCACTAAAATTTTGATTAGGAAATAAAGAATATTCAGAACACTTTTATGCCATATTTAAACAGACAATTTTCCTAAATATTGATAGTCAAAGGGTCATCACGAGTGTTTAAATATTCAATTCATATTTGATAAATTCATAAATATTCAATTCAAATTAAATTCAGTCAGGGTAAACTCTCAAAATTAGAATGTACTAAAACACATTTGATGTCTTTTATACTTTAGTGTCCTCATTCAACAGGGATTACTTGTATACCATAATTAATATACACAGGTTATCCATAAAATGAAAAGCTAATATTCTTAACTATTATTTTCATTATTTACCAGTATATAAGACTTTCTGGAGGAAAAAGAAATCTCCAAAATCATAGTGGAAATTGATGAGAAAATACGACTTGACATATAAAAACTCAATACATAAGTACAGAAAAATAAATCTCAAGGCTAAACATGATCTACTTTACTTCTGAGGGTGGCTTCAACCAAAACTAGGCGGAACCTTTCCCCAGCAGGGGGCAAACAGAGCTGCTGTGACGACACCCACCCCACGCCCCTCACCCCTCGCACCTGGATTCATTCCCCTGTCATTTCACATTGTAATTATCCTCCTGTCATTCTGCATTTCCTGTGTTTTAAATGGGGCTGCACAATAATCTTGCAACAACATCTTGCTTAGAGACTTTCAGTGTCTTCTCTGCCCATTTGGTGTGACTGCTCTAATGATGCTGTACCCACGGAAGACTTGAGCACCAAAAATTTAGGCTTCGTGTCTGAAGCTGAAAAGGGTGCAGCCTGCAGGGAATCATCAAGAAAAAGCATGTCTGGGGACGAGGCACAGTAGCAGACAGACTAATGGCTCTGGGAATGAAACTGATGGGAAGGGGCTAAAACTGGGAGGGGAGCAGGAAATGCTGCAGCAGGAGGAGAGGTGTGTTTGTTTTGCTAACTTATATAAGCCTGTTCAAAATACAACCTTTGATCCAAGCAGAAAATAGCCATGCCGCCCTAGTTTCCATCACGTGGCAGATATTATGACATCAATAAAATCTCCTTCGAGCCATAGCGATCTTTCCTCCTAATGTCACCCAGGACATAGAGGGTGCTGAAAAGGAAGAGTGACTAGTATCAAGACAAACACTCCCAAACTCATTTCACAGACACTCTGACATCATTTCCACTCTGTTCAAAAAAGTCTGAGTTGCTTTACTTCATCACGTCAAAAACTAGTTCTAATTACTGCACGGAATAGGGTGCACTAGAATGAACCGAAACTTGTGTTTCCCCTCCTCCCTGCTCAATTGCTGTTGGACTTGACATTGTAAATAAAACCCAACACTGAACAATAAAAATGGAAGTGGCCTCTATAGATAAAGCTCAGTCTGTCTAGGAGCTGGTAAGAAAGTTCAGATATACGAAACAGTAGAAAGAAAACATTTTCCCACCAATGTTCACAAAGTCAACACAGCAGAAGGGATGAGGGGGCCAACAATGGCATTTTAAGGCTGACAGAAATCAAAGGATACAACTAGATCTATGATCTTCTCTAATGATCTGGTGCACAGGAAGGGGAGCACACACTATGCAGTGCTGGACCCTACAATGTGGTTAATACAGACCAGTATACTACTTAACTCATCTTAGAACTGTCATGCTGGATGGCAACACTAACCCCTCCAGGACAGAATCCTGCTTTAACAAGGACACTCAAGAACACTCGAGTCATCCGTGGCCTCACTCTCCCTACCTAAGTCTTGGAAGTACATTGTAATGAACGTCTCCTTGCCTTCAAATGACTGAGTGAAACTGTTGTAGACAATGAAACATTCAAGAGTTCCACCTCCGAGTAAAGGAGCAAGATCTCCAGAACACGACTTCACTCACTACTGCTCCAAAGGGAGGATTACAGTTTTGTCCGGCGTTTTGTTTTTGCATCTGGTCTTTAGCATTAGCATCCCTGTAATTACTGACTTGCAGATACCAGGGTGACCAGATGCTCAAATTTACTACCACAAAGAAGGACAGCCTGTCTTGCCTAGCTGCATTATCTAAGACTGGTTTTGTACAAGCGGCCCACTCCTTGATTGCTGAAGAAAAGTGAACAAGCCTGTTTCTTCACAACCTACTCAGATACTCGGCCAGAACCTCACAGAGTTCTCCTGGCTTCTCTAACTACAAGCTGCAGTGCGCACATGGGAAGACCAGCGCCCGGAAGAGCAGCCTGTGAGCAGCAAGGCTGAGAAGGGTCAGGATCAGATCCCAAACCAAATTCATACCCATCCAGCCAAAGAGAACCCGGCCCTCCCTACACATCTTTCCATATGCTGGTCTACTTCAACGAAAATGGCCAAGGAACTGCTTTATGAGGCACAAACAGGTAAAATCTACAGAAAGAGAAAGAGCCCAAAGCAAGATAAAAATTAAAGTTGATACATTTTTTAGGCCAGATATTTATTCTTATCTTTCTCGAAACACAGGTCAGAAGAGTTATGTCATATTATTTTATACGTGAGTTTTCATGAACTGGAAAAGTATACACACACACACTTAATTCCTTCCTTACATTAATTTAAATAATAAAGATAGGTTAGGAAACTCAAAGTTTGACTTTGAAATTGAACTTTTAAAATTGCTAACGTAAATTGGGAGTTCGAGATTTGTAGATACTCATATATGTAAAATAAACAAGTTCATACAGTACAGCACAGGGAACTACATTCACTATCTCGTAGTAACTTATAATAAAAAAGAATATGAAAATGAATATATGTATGTTCACGTATGACTGAAGCATTATGCTGTACCAGAAACTGACAACACTATAAACTGATTATACTTCAATAAAAACACATATTTAAAAAAATTGCTAATGTAATTGTGTATCTTTCTTTAAAAAAGAAAAAAGGAAAAGCCATGCAAAGGGCATTCTTCTTTGCTGGCTATGCAGTAGTAGGTGGTAAATGATTACTGTGAGAAAACAGTCTAGAGTCCTTGATCAGAGAATCCTCCTTAAGTCTTACATTAGGGAAAAAAGGGGAGGAGGTTTAAGAAATTGACCCTGCCAACTGCCCATTAAGGAAAGAAAGCTAATTGTATTTCGCAGCAGTGGGAGGTGCACTGAGACGGGTTATAATTGCCTAGTGGAAGGAAAGGTTCCTAAAGTCCCACTTACCCCAATTCTTGGCTCTGCTGCAAGTTAAAGCAATGTCATGCGGCATAGGGGGCAAGATGTCCCAGTTCCTCTCATCCCATTTTGCCTTCATCAAACAAAACGAACCATAATGGGAACCACAGTAAAGCTAAACAACATGCAGACTGATGACAGTCAGTGGCTGGGTAAGAATAATTCCCCTGGGTAATGTAATTTCTTTATTTGAAACCATGTCCAGGAAAGGGAAATGTGACTCCCACCCCCAGTCCCAAAAGTTCAAATAAATCAAAAGTACACATAGATATACATCCCCCCAAAAAAACTGAGAGGAAAGTCGACTCCTGAACTACAAACTAAACTGTCCCTTTAAGGCATGAAAAGAGGTAATGAAATTGCCATGCCATTATAAAGCAGATTTTATTTTCTGTTGTCTGAAGATACAAAAATTTAAGCATAATGCTTGCCCCAAGAGCTACTGAATGGCTCAGATGAGCCAAAAGTGTATGCTAGGAAAAGCTAATGAGGGAATCAGCTGTGTTCTAATCACATGACATAAAACAGAGACCTCATTATAACGTTACAGCAGCAGCTAACAGGCATTAGGTTACAACTCCGGGAACCACCTCTACTACTTACAAAGGTCAATGGAAGTCTGTAGCAATTCAATTATAAAGTGAATAAGACCAGTTCAGCTGCAATGTCAATAGAAGTCAAAGCCAATTGCTTTACTCTGCGAAGAAGCCGAGGGCAGGCTTTTATCGTCATCACAGTCCTGAGGTATTATTTACAGACTGAGATTTCTGCCTGTATAAACAAACAAATAGAACAACCAAGGACTGTTATCCTTAGGAACCAAGAAGTAATCAGACACTGAATCAAGCTGTCTTCCATAAACTTCTGAGGAAGACCTGACACTTGGACAGCTCAGGAAATTTAGAGCAATGTGCTCAGAACACACTCCAGTCCAGCTGAGACTCGGAGGGCTGGTACACTCCTAGCTATTTACCTGTCCTCCTCTTGCCCCAAACCCCATTCTTTTCACCCAAACAATGTAAGTCATTATTAATTGCCAGATTAGGACTGTGGCTAGCAACCAGTAAGTCTACTTATTAAGTTGGACAAAAATAAGACAAAGTTACATTTTCTTTGAAAGAACACCACAAGCAACAATGTATTTGAAGCTCTCTATTTTACACATCAGCTTCTCAAGAAAATATAAGCTAAAGTTCTTCAGTATTTCCTAAACATTGGGTGGTTTATAGCCATCAACTCAGTTGTTCTTGGCAAAAGCCATGTGAAAATTTATTGACCCAAACTCATGAGGCTTCTAGGAGAATTCGCTGAGATCATAAAAGACCATAAGAAGAGCACAGGGATTTAAACCCAGGTTAGTTTAAATCCAGACTTAACCACAAACAATTCTGCCACTCAATAAAACTCTTTGCTGCCTAAGTATTTCCAGTGACAGTGATCCCCAAAATGCTAGGACAATGTGACCAAGAGCAGTCCAGGTAGAAGGTGAAAGATACAGGAAACCTAACAGGAAAACACTAAGCACCATTCTCAGCATGGTGCCTAGGAAGTTTCCCCAGCTCAGCTCATGCTAGCGGGATGCCATATGCTTTTTTCTAGGGCTCTGCTTCATTCTTTCTGCTTCAAAATCTTACACAGAGCACACCAAATAGCAAGCACAGATTGCACCAGTATTAGGCTGAAACTTTTGTAACTGAAACACATATATATGAGTCTATGATGTATGTGTGTATTTATGTGTGTGTGTAACAAGTAATACACTACAGGAAAAAGAACTACAGATATGTACAAAGAAGAAGATCACCAAACTCTCACCTCTTAAGGATAACCACTGTCATAACTGGTTAATATTCCTCCAGACTTATTTCTACACTTACACATGTATTTACACAGCTTTTCCTTTAGAAGTGAGGTTATTCTGAAATCCTGTTTTGTAACTTGCTTTATTCATTCAAAAGCATACCATGGGTATTATATCTGTGGAAACATTTTTATTACTATTGAAAGGCTGGAAGCCTGTGTGTGGTTAGTAAGGGACCTGCATCGTCTGCTTGCATTTGGCTGTAGAATACAAGGCCTCTTAGGAGTATGCCCACACAACAGAACCCACAGAATACTACACAGCAGTGAAAAAGAGAGAGGGTATTCTCTTTGTATTGGCATAAAAAACAACACAAGATATACCTAAAGTTTTTCTTTTTAAGTAAGTTACACAACTAGCTTTTGGGTACATGGTGGGTAAATACAAATCTATATTCATATATGCTTATATATACATGAAGAATTCCAAAAGGAAAAATAAGAAACTTCAGGTTGAACCTAGTGAAACTGCTGCCATTCAATCATTTTGGACAAACACAAACAGCAGGTTTCATATGGTCCGACCCAACCAATTCAGTGGTTCGCAATCCATTCGGAATTTCAACTTGGAAAGAACTTAAGAAACTACAGGTTGAAATGACATGAAACTCCTGTTGCTTTACTATGTTGGAAGCACTAGATGAAAAAAAAAATTGAAATTGCCAGTACTAGATAACTTTGAAACTAAGGGTGCCACCTCTTACATGGCTCATGGTTACAGAGCTGCAAGCACCATAGGGAGCAGGGAATGAGTGGATAGGACTGAATGGCAATTTTTCACTTTGTATCATTTTACATCTTTTGGTGTTTCAAGCCAAGGAACATATTGCCTTTTTTTTAAATTTTTTTAAGAATGGAAGAGAGAACAGACAAAAGAAAAATAACAGCAAAATTGAGTATATTCAGGCAGCAACAAATTCCTGACTGTATTTGGTTCAGTTCAGGCATTTCTAACAACTTATCAAGGTATCAGGTCCCTGAGATATCTGCGTTGCAGCTAACTTTAAAGCCAGATATTTGTTCATTTAGATCAATGGTTGCACAAATCATGATAAAATAAATATAACACTAAAATAAAATGATTGTTTTCCCTCCCCTTTGCTCATAAAAATGAGCATTCTCCTTTCTCCGGGAGGGCCCATTTTTGCTGCAGTGGATCATGATAAAAATTACCCTAAGAGTGTTGCCTACAGTCAACATAACCAAACAAACACAGATGTCCTGGGTTTAAACCAGACTCATCTCTGGCTCTTTCTTTTCCTTCATGAAAATCGTAACCCTGATTCCTTTACAATAAAACTAGCCACTGTCTTTAATGGAAAAACGAAGAATCATTCTTAACATTTAAAAAGAATGAATCAATATATTGCTTAGAAAGGCACATGGTATCTCTGAAAAGACTGGCCGTGGAAAACTCCAGGGAAGACGACCATCTGCTGAGCACTTGTGTTCGCACTTGAGCAGAGTGGGAAGCCAAGACTCTGGGACCAGACTGGTCAGTCCCGGCTGTGGCACTGACAAGCTGGGAGACACAGGTAAGCTACTGACCTTCTCTGAGCCCAGTTTCCTGAACTATAAAATATGGGTATTACTGCGACCTATAGGACTGTTAGAAGGATTAGCTAAGTTTGACAGATACTGCTAAAACCAGTAGCTGGCACATGGTATGGTATATGTAACTATATACTATTAAGACCCTCCAAATTTTACATCCTGTTCTCATATTCACTATTACAAGTTTTCTAAAAAAGGATCCACCTTTAAAAGTAACTAAGATAATAAACAGAGCCTTAAGGAATCACTATTTCTGTTCTGATCCAAAGGGAAAAAAATAAGACCATGATTATAATCACATTTCAAGCTAAAAGATATCACGTTGCTGAGCTGGGAGAACAAATATTAGTCTATGCAAAATGTCAGCCGAATAATTCACTGTAATAAGCTTGAAGATTTTTTTTTCCATCCAAGGATGACATTGGATCCCTCTAAATACTGCTCGGAAGACACGCAGGGATGCCATGGGAAGTTGAATGAGCATTCAGAAGGAGCCGGGCTGCAGAGCTGCAACCCAGAGTTCATAAAAGGCAACAAGGTGGGTGAGAGGAAGGTGTAGCTCAGTGGTAGAGCGCATGCTTAGCCTGCACAATCTCCAGTACCTCCATCAAAATAAAATAAAATAAAAGGCAATGAGTGACAACTTGTAACACACAGTTGACTCAACCTCACATCATTTCCTTTTTCCTCAACAGCTGGTAAGGATTCAGTAAATAAAATAAACTGGCCACAGTTTGCTTATATTAATGGTAGACAACACTTTTATCTCCTGGTAATTTTTATCATGGTCCACAAGAGTTTCCTGAGTAACAGAAGTCGTTTGGAATTGGCTGCACTGAGATAATACCTTCCCTTTCAAGATTTCTGGTCATCTTCCTGGCTACCAAAGAAAACGTTTCACATCAGTCACTCTTGACAGCCTTAAAAATTCTACTTCATTCAGGATAAATAATACTTTGGTTGGTTTGAAAAAATGTTTCTTAGACAGTCCGGCTACCTCCTACGCGGCAAGAGTTTCAAAGAAGGGCTACAAAGAAAGTGACAGCTACTTGAATTCAGAACCAGAAATTAAAATAGTACCTATTAGAAGTGAAGGAAAAACCCACACCACAGGGAGACGAGCTTTAAAGAATTTTTCTCTCATCTATAAATTCTAGTTACCTGCCATGAACTTATTTTCACCACAGGAGCAGCTATGTAATTTTTTTAAGACATTAACTAAGCTTTTTTTTCCCCTCCAGAGAAAGGGGGAAATGTTCATCCCACAGAGAAGCACAGTTGAGATTATAGAGGAAGTTCATCTAAGAAGTTGCCGTGTGCTTTGTCACTGACATTAGAGGGGCTGAGTTTCGGGGAGGCTCCTGGGGCAACGCCAGAGCAGGGGAGGCAACGTGCATGATTCATGGGCACACCACAACTCCATCACAGCCCCGCCCTTTCTGGTGGCCTTTTCCAACCCATTGATCTCATCATTGTAAAAGCAAGTTCAGAAATAATCTGTCTACATGCACCATCCCTGATTCAAGCCTGGTCTTAGATTTAACTTCACAACACAGCAATTCCACGCCAAGGAATCATGACTTTGCTCTGAAGAGGGGGCAGGAGACCTCGACACTCGGGAAGTTATCATCCAGAGCCCACCCATGGGGTGTCATGCAAAAAAATTGGTAAGAATCCAGAGAAGACTGCCAAGTATAAGACAAAGATCTGCTTGTGGCCAGATACACTTGTGGATTATAATTCTGTGCAAGCTGATCAGACAGATATATCTATAAGGAAAGGTCAAGAGCTGGAGGAGGTCACTTAAGAATCCACGTCCACAATGGTTTTACACACATCTCTTCTCACAAATACGTGTCCTGATACAATTTAAGAGAGGATGGGGTAGTTACAATTCACTTACAAAAGCATGTTTTCAGGAAGGTGATTTCTAAAGCAACTCTCTAGGGAACAGAGATGAGCAAGAACACAGCCGGCCACCAGGACGGTCAGCTACTGACCCCTGACTGCTGATGACACAAACATCTTTCAGTGCGGTGGCCTCCTCCTATCCTTTACGTATGCCTATGAATGAACATGGATATATGTCTCTGAACTCTACACTGTTCACAACTAGGAGACTATTTTTTCTCTAAGAAGACATAACATTTTTAGTCATTATTTAATATTTCTCTTTCCACTGACTTTCCATATACACTATTTATATGAAACCTATTTTATAAAACAGTTATATGCAACAATATGCATTGAAGATACTAATAAAACAAGACGTTTTCTTCTATTTGGTGGAAAGATGGTCTAAATATTTGTTTTAAAAAACCCCTCAGGGCACAACTAAGACATAAACACAAGGGTAGATCTACCGATGAGCCTAAAGTGTGCCTGATGACCTCTGTTTTGATTACCTGCCTTCATCCTCCACATCGGGTCAGTAAAGAAGTCCCAACAACTTGCTTTGACATCTCTACCAGATATCCATTTTATTTTCAACTCCTAGTGCTGATTCAAGCCTACATCAACCAAAGCTTAGATTACTCAACCAGCCTTTTACCAGGGCCTTCTTGGTTTCTACAGACAGATCTATCCTACTCTGATGCTAGAGACTGGTCCCTATCAGGATAGGTTTTCTCCTTTAAGACAGAAGGAAAATGGTCAGGCTTCACTGTTAAACCATCTTCCTGTCAACAGTCGTATTTTTGCTTTTTTGTTTACAAGGCTCTGCATCTTCGTCGTGATATCTACCGCACTGTAGGACCACAATAATACATGTTCAACAAATGTGCTGCAGTTAGCACATCCGGGATCCAAGTGGGAAAGTGCCAACCTAACAATACCCAAGTAAGAACTACTCTAAAATAATATTAAATCCTGCCAATTGGCTTGCAAGATGATTTTGTTTTCAACTCGTTATAAGTCATATTTTTTTGTTGTCTAAATAAACAAACTGCCAAATCATGTACAGAAGATCGACACAGAATACCTAATTACCCAAGAAGATACAAATAAAAACTAGTCCTGTGACTGTCTACTTCAGTTTAAAATTAGAGCTAGCATCAAGGAAGAGAGAGCTTAGTCAAAACTCAGATGATAATCCTCTCACTCCCCAAACTTTCTTTAAAATTTTTTTTCCTGCCTTGAATGAAAAAAACAGCAAAGAACAGGGAACTATATTCAATATCTTGTAGCAACTTGCAGTGAAAAAGAATATGAAAACAAATATATGTATGTTCATGTATGACTGAAGCATTGTGCTGTACACCAGAAATTGACAATACTGTAAACTGACTATACTTCAATAAAAAATCAAATGTACAAAAAAATAGCAAAGAATATACCTCATATAGCCTCATGGGCTTTCCTTGTGTATGGAACATTACAATAAACACAACAGTCCCTCTTTATATAAAAAGGGTCCGGGGCCAGCCCCATCCACCGGACACTGCAGCCACAGCCACAGCCACGTTCCCACCACAGAAAGAGAGCACATGCAGCACACATAGGGTTACTCCCTGAGTGCCTGGCTCTGGTGGCCAGGCACGAGTGCACTTCTCAGCTCTACAGGGCATCTCTTCTTCTTCCATGATGAGAAAGATAGCTGATTTACCGAATGCATAGAAACAAACACAGAATAAGGCACAAAATGAGGAGACAGAGGAACATGTTCCAGTCGAAAGAACAAGACTAAACCTCAGAAAAAGAACTAAAAGAAACGAAGATAAGCAATCTACCTGATAGGGAGTTCAAGATAATGGTCCTAAAGATACTCAGTGAACTTGGGAGAAGAGTCAATGAACATCATGAGAACTTTAACAGAAAGATGGCATATGTAAGAAAGTACCAAAGAGAAGTTATAACTGAACTGAAAAATATACTGAAGGGGTTCAACAGCAGACTATATGAGGCAAAAGAACAATCGGCAAGCTGGAAGACAAAACAATAGAATTCACCCAGGCAGAGCAGCAAAAAAAAAAAAAAAAAAGTGACGATACCTTAAGGGACCTCTGGGTAACATCAAGCAGAATAATATTCATAATAGGGGTCCCAGGAGGAAAAGAAGGAGATAAAGGGCCAGGAAACTTATTTGAAGAAATAGTGGCTGAAAATGTCCCTAATCTGGGAAGGAAGCAGACATCCAGGTTGGAAGCCCAAAAAATTCCAAACAAGATGAAACCAAAGAGACACACACTAAAACACATTATAATTAAAATGGTAAAAGTTAAGAATAAAGAGATTACATGTGTGCATCAGTGAAGAATAGAAACCAATGTAGTCCTCTCTCATTCCCTGAGTGGAAGCCTCTTCTTTTCCTTTTCTTTTTTTTTTTTTTATTTTATTGAAGTATACTCAGTTATAATGTGTTGATTTCTGGTATACAGTACAATGTCCCAGTCATATATATATACACATATAGTTCATTTTCATACTTTTTCATTAAAGGTTATTACAAAACATTGAATATAGTTTCCTGTGCTGTACAGAAGAAACCTGTTTTAGCTGTTATAGACTGAATATAAATGGAATCAGATTATATATATGACCCCACAGCCTATTTTTTCACTGGATAATATTTCTTGGCAACCATCTCAGGTTAGCACATGGAACTAACTTATAGTATTGATGAGTGGGAAGTCTCAATTTTACCATGCCAGCCCAGACAGCATCTAGGTCTTTTAACAAAACTATTTGGAATTCTATGAGTTTGAACCTTATTCTAAAGGTAAAAACCACATGTTTGCTGTAAAGATTTTTCTGTATAAACAGTGATAATACACAAATATCTGCATGGAATAAAATAGTAGCAAACCATGGAAAAAAAAAAGAATAAAGAGAGAATCCTAAAAACAACAAAGAAAAACAACTTGTTGCATACAAGAAAAATCCCATAAGGCTATCAGCTAATTTTTCAGCAGAAAAACTTCCAACCAAGAATTCTCTACCCACAAAGTTATCATTCAGAGTTGAAGGAGAGATTAAGAGTTTCCCAGATAAGCTAAAGCTAAAGGAGTTCATCACCACTAAACCAGCCCTACAAGAAATGCTACAGTGATTTCTTTCAGCTGAAAAAAATGACACTAATAAATAATAAGAAAACACAAAAGTAAAAATGCCACTGGAAAAGATAAATATATAAGAAAGGTAATGGATCAACCTCTAACAATACAAACATGATGGTTAAAAGACAAAAATAAAATTAACTAAAATTAAAATAATTAGTTAAGAGATGCACAAAGTCTAAAGATGTCAAATATATCACCAAAAGCATAAAATGTGATGAGAGGAGTAAAAAGAAATTTGAACACATTCCGAAGCTTTAAGTTGCTACCAACTTAAACAGGATACTATTTACATAAGATGTTATACGTAAGCCTCACTGTAACCACAAGAAAAAAAGTCTTCCAGTAAACACACAAAAGAAAATGAGGAAGGAATCTAAACATAACACTAGAGAAAACTACCAAGACACAAAGGAAGAGAAAGGAACAGAGAAGAACCACAAAAACAGCCAGAGAATAACTAACATACTGGCAATAAGTATATACTTATCAGTAATTACTTTAAATATAAATAGACTAAATTTGCCAATCAAAACACAGGGTGGCTGAATAGATTAAAAAAAAAAAGTCCTACCTATGCTGCCCAAGAGAGCCTCACAAGAGACTCACTTCAGAAGAAAGAGCACACATAGACTGAAAGTGAAGGGATGTAAAAGGACATTCCATGCACAAGGAAATGAAAGAAAGCTGGAGAAGCTATACTCATATCAGACAAAACAGACTTTAAAACAAAGACTATAATAAAAGACAAAAAAGGGCATTACATAATGATAAAGGGGTTAATCCCATCAAGAAGGTAAAATATGTGGAAATGTATATGCACTTAAAAGAGGATTAACAAGATATATAGAGCAAATATTAATGAACATAAAGAAATTGAAGGCAATAATAATGGAGGACTTTAATACCCTATTTATAATGGATAGATAATCCATACAGAAAATCAATATGAAAACACTGAATTTAAATAACACATTAGATCTGAGAAGGTAAACAAAACTGACAAACCTCTAGCTATATCACCAAGAAAAACAGAGAGAAGACTGAACTAAATAAAATCAGAGATGAACCAGGAAGTAACAACTGATACCCAAGAAATACAAAGACTCCTAAGAGACTACTGCAAACAATTATATGCTAACAAATTGGATAACCCAGAAGAAATGGATAAATTCCTAGAAACTTACAATCTTCCAAGACTGAATCATGAAGAAATAGTAAATCTGAAAAGATCAACTACCAGTAAGGAGACTGAAACAGTCATCAAAAATCTCCCAACAAAAAAAAAAAACCCAGGCTGATGGCTTCACTGGCAAATTCTACAAAATGCTCCAAGAAGATGTAATACCTATCCTTTTCAAACTCTTCCAAAAAACTGAAGATAAATCTTCCAAACACATTTTATGAAGCCAGCATTACCCTGATGCCAAAGCAGACAAGGACACCACAAAACAAGAAAACTACAGGCCAATATTCTTGATGAACACAGATGGAAAAATCCTCAAAAAGTATTAACAAACTGAATCCAACAATACACTAAATATATTAAAAGAATCCTACACCACTATCAAGTAGGATTTATTCCAGGAATGCAAAATTGGTTCAACATCCATAGATCAATCAACATGATATATCATATTAACAAAATGAAGGATAAAAATCATATGATCATCTCAATAGACACCAGAAAAGCATTTTACAAAATTCAACATCCATTTATGATAAAAATTCTCAACAAAGTGGATACAGAAGGCATGTACCTTTACATAATTGTGGCCATATATGACTAACCCACAGCTAACATCATACTCCAATGGTGAAAAGCTGTAAGCTTTTCCTGTAAGATCAGGTACAAGACAAGGATGCCCATTTCACCACTTTTATTCAACACAGTACTGGAAGTCCTAGCCACAGTAATCAGGTAGGAAAAAGAAATAAAAGACATCCAAGTCAGAAAGAAAGAAGTAAAACTGTCACTATCTGCAGATGACATGATACTATACACAGAAACCTCTAAAGCCTCCACCAAAAACCGTTAGAATAAATGAATTCATTAAAGACACAAGATACAAAATCAATATACAGAAATCTGTGGCATTTACACACACTAACAACAAACTACCAGCGACAGAAATTAACAATCCCATTTACAATTGCATCAAAAAATAACAAAATACATGGAAATAAAAGTAACCAAGGAGGTAAAAGATCTGAAAACTATTATTAGACAATGGAAAGAAATTGAGGACACAAATGTAAAGAAATTCCATGTTCATGGATTAGAAAAATTAATATTGCTATAATGTCCATGCTACCCAGAGCAATCTACAGATTCAATAAAATCCCTATCAAAATGCCAATGGCATATTTCACAGAATCAGAACAAATAATTCTAAAATTGTATGGAACTACAAAAGACTCCAAATAGTCAAAGCAATCTTGAGAAAGAAGAACAAAGCTGATATTATTACACTCCCCGACTTCCAACTACACTACAAAGCTATTGTAATCAAAACAATATGGTACTGGAACAAAAGCAGACACACAGATCAATGGAACAGAATGGAGATCCAGGAATAAACCCTACGTCTATGGACAATTAAATTATGACAAAGGAGCGAAAAAGATACCATAGAGAAATGACAGTTTTTTCAATAAATGGTGTTGGAAAAACTGGACAGCCATATGCAAACGTATGAAACTAGATCACTATCTTACACCACACACAAAAATTAACTCAAAATGGATTAAACACTTGAATGTGAGAGCTGAAACCATAAAATTCCTAGAATAAAACATAGCTGGTAACCTCACTGACATCCATCTGAGCTATGTTTTTGTGGATCTGACTCCAAAGGCAAGGGAAACAAAAGCAAAAATAAACAAATGAGACTACATCAGACAAAAAAAGTTGCACAGCAAAGAAAACCATTAGCAAAATGAAAAGGCAACCTATTGAGTGGGAGAAGATATTAGCAAGTCACATATCCAATAAAGCATAAATAGAAAAAAATATAAAAAATATCAAAATATGTAAAGAACTCATACAACTCAACAACAGAAACCCAATTTAAAAATGGGAACAGGATGTGGAGAGACATTTTCCAAAGAAGACAGAGATGGCCAAGAGATACATGAAAGCAACATCATTAATTATTAGGAAAATGCAAATCCAAACCCCAATAAGTTATCACCTCATACCTGTTAGAGAAGCTATAACCAAAGACAAAAAATAATAAATGCTGGAGAGGATGTGGAGGCAAGGGAACCCTAGTACACTGCTGGTGGGAATGTAACTTGGTGCAGCCACTCTGGAAAGCAGTATGGAGATTCCTCAAAAAATTAAGACTAGAACTACCATATGACCCAGCTATTCCACTTCTGAGTATCTTAAGAACACAAAAACACTAATTCAAAACGATCCATGCACCCCAATTTTCACGGCAGCATTATTTACAATAGCCAAGATATGGAAACAACCTAATTGTCCATTGATGGGTGAATGGATAAAGAAGATGGTTTCACTCATATGTGAAATCTTAAAAAACAAAACAAACAAAGTGAAGCAAAAACAAACAGAGGGGAAGGAGATACAAAGATGGGCGAAATGGATCAAGGGGGTCACTGTGTGGTGATGGATGGTAACCAGACTTGGCATGGTGATCACTTTGTAGCG
Organism: Vicugna pacos; assembly: GCF_048564905.1. Lineage (NCBI taxonomy): Eukaryota > Metazoa > Chordata > Mammalia > Artiodactyla > Camelidae > Vicugna > Vicugna pacos. Next base: position 16,457,738 of record NC_132988.1, read on the forward strand.
TATAGAGATGTCGAATTACAATGCTGTACACCTGAAATTTACATAACAAAAAAGAGGTAGCAAGGATATAAATTTGGAGCGGGCAGGAGAAAACAGACACACACACACACTGAACTTTCTTAGAGTTACTGTACTATTTCTAAGGAAATAAAAACACAGAATAAAACAGACAGAAGTCTTTGGTTTTTCATTATCTTTTTGGCATTTAGCAGCCTACCTCATATTCTCCTATTCCACAACAACTGATTTAACCAAATCTACGCAGCTTTGAGGTTCATGAGATTATGAAATGCTATATGAAAATGATCAATAAGTCCTCTACAAAACAGTAAAAGAATTTTGGTAAAGATTTAACAGCTGCTCTATTTGAAGAAATCTAGCTAGATACCATATCCATTTCAGTTCCTATTAATCATCAACAGAGATCCTTAAGCAGTAACCAGAATTTTATTCTGTAAATACTAAGTTTAATACCATTAAGTCACATATTACAAGGAAAAAAGATGAGCATTGTGTATGCAGTATGGCTAAACGTGCCAAGGCTAATTAAAGCCTTGGTTAAAGGAAAGATACTAAGTGTTTTTAATTAAACTGGGGGCGGGAGGTTGAAAAAAGAAAAACATGACAAAAACCACATCTGATTTCTCTCCTATTTCATGCCAGCAAGGATTCTCTGCTTCTAGGTCTATCCTTCTGGCTCATGCAAATGGCCTTGCAGACTTCTAATAAAGACTTTCTGATCTGCCTAGTGTTCAACCGAAACCAATTCTCAGTGTCTTCCAGAGTTAGTAAATTACAGTTTCATACTCTACTCGCAGAAGTAAGATTCCACAAACCACTTCATTCAGTCAGATCCATGACTAAATCATAGAGCTGAAGAAAATCTCCAGTCATCCAGTCTAGTTCTTTGTTCTTGGAAAGCAGTCTACCTAACTTTGAAACAAAAACAATTTGTCCTGGATTTTATGAAGTCAAATTTAATTTGGACTACAGTGTAAATGGGATGGGGGGTGGGGAAATGTATTTGCATCTAAATTTTTTATCAGACTCATAATAAACCAAAGAATTTGGAAAAATAATTCATACCTTAACCAAAACTAGGTAAACATGGAAAATGACTCAACTGCCATCAATAAGAAAAAACACATAAAAAGATTTTGAAAATTTCAAAAAGAGTTGATAATTAAATGACTCAGGCTTCTGAAAAACATTTAAGTCCTGGTGACAAGAAGATATTTTTTTTGTGGGGGGCGGGCAGAATGTTCAGTATGTTAAGAGATAATCAACAACATAGTTTTTTAGTATTCTTTCCTTGTTTGCTTCCTTCCAAAAGCATTTTCCCCTCCTTTCTTCATTTATTTCCTTTTTCAGAGTATGCAAAATCCAGACCCTGCTTTGTTCTCTCCAAAATAATTCTTTTTCATACAACTTGAGTTTCACTAAAGCTTAGCTACAAATAATGGGGATGGAGAAGGGATAAATAACAGATTTTAATTGCTTTATCTTCTGACCTCTGCGATAGAACAGTATCACTCCCTAATCAAATCATGGGCTTTTCTGATTCTGACAACTTTCAAAAAAAAAAAACAAAACAAAGGCTGCAGTCAAGAAGGATTAATGTAAAGTTATAAAATACAAAATGTAGACTAAAACATCATATAAACAGTGAACATCCAACTAAAGGAGTTAAATATTTGACAATCTTCTTTCTCCTTTTCTAATTAAATATTTTTAAGAATTATTATATAGTGTAAAAATTAAGAAAGCTATAACTGTATATCATTTTGAGCATTCCCACGTGACATGGGGCCTAACATTAGTAAAGGGTGAACTGTTTCTGGAAAGAAAAAAAAAATGTGCTAAATACTTCAGCAGCTTCCTACCCATTAATAATCACTCAGCAACACAATGATCAAAAGTTTAGCACACTACGTCCACAGGACTGGATATTATGACTTGATTCCTAAAACACCCCCAAAGACTCTAAAATAAAAGGTCCCTCTTTGGTCATTTCCTTTATGAAATAAGAGTCAACTCAGTTTTGCTCAAGAACCGGTGGGCCCATGTAGGTATCATCTCATGTCTCCTTGATTTTTTTTCCCCTCCTACTTTCCAACATTTGCCTTATTCACTATTATTTAACACTCCCACCAGAAGACAAGTGAGATATAAGAAAAGGTGCAATTCAAACCAGTCAGTTTTACTCCTTATTAGCAACTCTGCTGAGAAAGAATGAAAGTGAGAAAAAAGAGAATAAAAAGTTAGCTGAGCTCAGAACCTGAAACTAATGTCTAAAAAGAAGCTTTAAAATTACAGGTTGACTTTAATAAATTATGCCCTGCCTCTGGAAAATAAGGACCTGACTGTAAAACTTGTGTTCGTATCATATGCATGTATGTCTTGAACAATTTAAAAGAATACCGGGCAAAGGGAACTATATTCAGTATCTTGCAGGGACTATGGTGAAAAACAATATGAAAATGAATATATGTATGTTCATGTCTGATGAAGCATTATGCTGTACACCAGAAATTGACACAATATTGTAAACTGACTATACTTCAATAAATATATGTATGCACAAGAAAAAAAAAGAATATCAGAACATCTTAGCCCTCAGTGTCATTAGCAGAGGCATTTGCACCCTCCTGTACAGACCTGAGAATCAGTTAAAGACAGCTGTCCCTTGCTTGCATGTATCTCTGGGTATTAGCTTTGTGGACCTTTGATCATATAGCTGCCTGTGATGAAGGCACTGAATTTATTTCTATCCTCATTTCCTTCCTCCCTTTGACAATCATCTCATACCTCCAAACCAATAAAACCTCGTCAGCTTAGATGGTACCCTCCACACCAATAACCACATGATTATACATCGGAAACCGGTGTCTCAACATGGCACTCCATCTTGTTTTGTAGGAATCAGAGCTTACAATTCCAATTTCTAGGCACTCTGTAAAAAAAACGAGGCCATCTGGCAATACTGAGACAAGGTGGCCACATGACCATGAGTTGGAAAAAGGCAGCGTGGACAGGGAGTGAGGACTTCCATTTATCAGACTCCCACCGCAGCCCAGTTCACTCTGCCTCGCCCCCGAAGGTGGTCGACCTGCCACCCCGCCATACGGTGAGACGCCTGCCTGAAGAGCAAGTCGGAGGAACGGGGCAAGTATGTATGGTGCAGGAGCCACAGACCTCAGTGCCACGGGGCCCTGTGCCTCTGAACCCAATGCATTTCACATCGGACTCGACCTGCTCCTCTCTCAAAGATTTGCTTTAATTTTAGTTTCTCTTCCAGTTTGTCTCAGGGTTATGTAACCTCACAGGAGGTCACACAAGTCTCCCAAAAAAGAAATTTAAGCTGTCTTTTCAAAATAAAAAAAAAGCACCATGCATAACAAAGACAAACACAAAACTGAAACTTGTCTTCTTCTCCTGACAAGAAAGCTTTACCCTCCCTGTTAATCTCCAAAATTACAATCTTAAGGGGAAAAGAAATGAAAAACACAAAGGATGGAAGACTGTGGCCTGCCCTGGGGATGCAGGCTATGCCGCGCTCCCAACGCACCATCAAGAAGAAGAATGTAATTAACATCTTACCCTCTTCCAGCTCAAGACAAAGATTATACACGGCCACAGGTCGCTTAGTCCTCTGGCCCTGTCTCTTCGATTGCCTTGGTGGAGCATTTGGGGGCGACACTGACAGGGAGACCGGCTCAGGGAATGTGGCATCAGGCAGGGTCCGAAAAATCTGCCATCAAAACACAAAGGACATTAATTGTTTTCCATGAGCAGAAACCTTGGTAATTCAACAATACACCAGTATCAGACAACATTTGATTTGGAGTTCACCCAAAAGGGACTGGAGCCAAAAACCCGTTCCTTCACATTTGGGGTGTAAGTCATGGGTCTTTTTTTTTTTTTTAACAGGAGATTCCAAAATAAAATTTCTCATTAAAATTAAGTAAAAGCAACATCAAATCATTATCCTTCAAAATAAACCCACACCCAAACCAAACAGGCGTCATCATCTTCGCCAGATGGAGGCAGTATCACGGCTCTTCATCCATAAAGGAAGTAACCAGGATAAAACGCTGAAAACAAATATCCCACTAAATGTCACACAGGGTTGTATTTATGCCAAAACGCTATTCTCAATTTTTCTTTCAGACTTCGTAAACAGAAACATACGACTGCAAACATTTTCTACACGTTTAAAAATAGCCTGTGCTTATGAAATTACCTTTCGGATTCCCACATACATTTCTCATAAAACACTTTGTGGATCTTATCCATTTGTTTAATGGCCGCCAACTTCTCTTGAGCATCTCCCCTCCATTTATGACACCTAGAATGTCAACACCTTGCTCATCTATAGTGTCATTCCTCTATCAGCAATGACAACGTGAATTAAAATGTGCTGCCTCCTTGCTTAGCAATTTTTTTTTCCTTTTGAGAAAAGCCAACTGTGCCACACAGGGAAGGATGTCATACAGAGGTGACTTAGAGTTTCCACGGCTGCCAAGACCTGAGTTCAGAAGCCTCCGCTCCCCAACAACACTGGAGTCCTTTCAACCTTCAATAAAGTCGTTAACAGAAAATATTTGGACAACACCGTAACAGACACTATCTCCGGAGGGCTGGCGTTCTAACAGCGGATGCAGAAAGAGCGCCAGCTAGCATTAAACAAAACTGAAATGTAAAACTCACAATAAAAGGCACCGTGTGAAAGTCCCACTGTTTCAAGGAGATTATCCTTTATGTATTTGAATAAAAACAAGCACGTGACCTGTGTGTATAACTGAGGGTATTGCTTACATACATGTAGCACATTTAATAAGTAGCCAACAGGGGCAGGGTATAGCTCAAGTGGTAGAGTGCATGCTTAGCATGCACAAGGTCCTACGTTCAATCCCCAGCACCTCCTCTAAAAATAAATAAATGAATAAACCTAATTACCTTCCCACTCAAAAAAAAATTAATAACTAACCAACTGGTCAGAATTAGAATCACAGCCTAAAAGTCCTCACGTAGAAACTACCATATACCATAATAAAAATAAACAACTTCAACAGAGCATTTCCTTTCTAGTACCATACTGCCCCCTCATGTGGAAACGGAATTTAAAAATGGTTTACATTACTGCAGACAAATATTTGCTAGTGAAAATTTACTTTAGTGCTCCAGCTGGTAACCTGCTCGTCCCATATTTCCACAGACTCTGGGTTCCAAGAGGGCACTGCAGCAAACAGCAAACGACTTCTCTGCCTTAAAAAATCCTCTGCCGTCTAGACTATCATCCACAGCTGGATTTATCGCCATCTGTCATTGTTCACATTACAGAAGGTTGTGGAGCGGTGGGCACAGGAGAGAAGTCAGGCTGAGAAGAGGAGGACAGTGATGAAAAAAAGAAAAGATGGGAAAATTTAATTCCATGGAAAGAAACCAGCACGTGTGTGTGTGTGACCCACACTGGGAATGGCTCGTAGACTCACTTACGTTTGATCTTTACAAACATAGTACAGGCCTCTGGAACGATACTGGACTAGGAAACTGAACAATATACAGAGTGAGGACACCAAAAGCTTAAACTAACTGTGGAAAAATTATATCCTAAGTACCGGCCCTGGATAGCTGATACCCCTCTGAGCAAAGATCACACAGACTGGACTGATGCAAACGCTGCCAGTCATTCCCCCCAACCCTCCCTCTCCACCAGCACCACCACTCGGGGTGAGGGGGATAAGGGTGTAGGGAGCAGGGTGTGGCAGCAGCCCCCGGCTGCAGAGCCAGACAACCAAGCGCGATGGGAGACAAGAGTGTGGCTCCTATGTTCCTGGGGGACTGACCAGAGGCACCCCAGAGTTGGGCCTACAGGAGTCCCAGGAAGACCTAGGCCATTGTTCAGTTCACATCAGAGTGCCTAGGAGAGTATTATTCAGCCAGAAGGAAGAAGAAAGTCCTGCTGTTTGCAACAACATGGATGAACCCTGACAGCGCTGTGCTCCATGGACTAAGCCAGACAAAGACAAGACTTCATGATCCCATTTATATGTGGAAGAATAATAAAAAAAAATCATAGAAACAGAACAGACTGGTGGTTGCTAGGGGCGGCTCGGGTAATGGGGGAAGGTGGTCAAAATATACAAACTTCTTCTAGCTGTAAGATAAGTAAGTTCTGGGGATGTAGTGTCCAGCATGGTGACCGTAGTGAACAGTGCTGCATTATATATTTGAAAGCTGCTAAGAGAGTACGTCTTAAAAATCCTCCTCATAAGAAAAATAAATTGTGACTCTGTGAGGGTGATGGATGGTAACTAAACTTATTGTGGCAATCTTTTGCAATATGCACACCTAGCAAACCATTATGTTGGACATCTTAAACTAATACAGTATCATGTGTCAATTACTTCTCAATAAAACTGGGGGAGGGAGGATATCTGGGCATGGGGACTGGGCTTCAGCTTGAAGTTTAAAGCTCCCCGGGTGGTTCTTTTGTGTGCTCAAGGCTGAGAAACCCCGATCTAGTCAGTCATTCCACAGCATTCTGTCTTTGTCTTGGCTGGACCAAAGTATAGATCAAAACACCAGAAAGATTATTTCAGAAAAATGGGGCACTGGACACCATGCAGTCAAATGGAGCTTCCAAAGAGCCCTAATTAGGTATAAAATGCTTCAAAGACTCTAAAGACCAACCATCCCCTTAACACACCCTATGCTGTATTAGCATTTCAAAGAGCTAACCTACCGACCAGATCAGGTGGTTCCAAAGCACAGATGCTGCTTGAGAAGACACTATCCTGGCTTTTGAGTCTTCTCGATGAGGGAGGCTTAGATACAGTAAAAACACTGTATCTCGTTTTCTCATTCAAATGAGGACCATAATATGTACATCTCAAGTTACTCCAACAAGTAAATGAGGCAGTATGTATGCAGTGTTTGGCACAATCCTTAGCACATAATAACCAGAAATAAATGATAGCTACTGCATTTGTAGTATGATCACATCCAGTAAATAATAATAAAAATGGATGCAGACCCCTTATTACTCCACTCAACCACCATTTTGAGAGGTCACTAATTTCTTGGTGGCCTGGAATATTCCTCAGATTTAGTGTTTAGTTAATTGAAAGTGTCTGTGGAAAAGCTCACCAAGCAATGGACTACAGGGATGCAATAAATAGAGCCTCTTATCAAAACTCCCAAGTCACCTAGAACCACCCAATTGTTCTGTGTGTCTACTTCTGCATTTCAGCACTGAAATTTGAGATTTAAATTACTTTCTCTCTCATTGAATACATTTAACATTTCATAAACACCTACTAGGTGGTAGGCTTTCTCTGAAGCACTTCAATACTCTCAAAAACTTTTGAGGTAAGAATTGTTCCCCACATTTTAAAACGATACAAGTGCAAAGACTTAGCCCAAGTCACCACCATTTGAAAATGGTACAGTTTGTACCCTAACCCTCAACTCTGATTCCAAAGCCACTTTAAAAAACAAATAAAATTTGCTTTCTATGTCTGTGGTTCCATTTCTGTTCTGTAAATGAGTTCATTTGTGTCTTTTCTTCAGATTCCACACATAAGCGATATCATGTGGTATTTTTCTTTCTCTTATGGCTACCAGTGGGGGAAGGGATAAATTGGGAGTCTGAGATTTGCAGATATTACTATATATAAAAATAGATAAACAACAAGTTTCTACAGTATATGACAGGGAACTATATTCAATATCTTATACTAATCTATAATGAAAAAGAATACAAAAAGGAATTTAAATATGTATCATATGACTGAAACATTATGCTGGACACCAGAAATTGACACAGCATTGTAAACTGACTATACTTCAATAAAAAAAATTTTAATCCTCAAGGGAAAAAAAATCACCAACTATACTGTTCTGTATCTGTTTAGAAAAAATAAAACTGGAGAATTATCTATACAGACTCACCATCATCGTGCTATATTCTCCTAGATGTTTCAAGAATGCATCACTTTTTTTAAAATGTTTTTTTATTTTCTTTTATTATTGCATTATTTAATTATTTTATTTGGGGGGGAGGTAATTAGATTTATTTATTTTTAGACGAGGTACTGGGGACTGAACCCAGGACCTCACGCATGCTAAGCATGCGCTCTACCACTTGAGCTATACCCTCCCAAGAATGCATCACATTTAAAGTGCATTTTATCTCATCACTGCACTAGCCTCAGTTTTTTTTTTTTAAGCTACAAAGCTATGCTCTCATGGTTCCCTCTGAAACATCAGAAAGACATTCTTTTTTACATTCAGAAGAGGAAGAAACAGTCAATTTTATTTACTTTAACATGTTGTCCTGCTTTTTGGCAATCTGACTTGAGAAGTTAAAATTTAGCTTCTCTTGTTTTGTGTAGCCAAGATGTGCATCCTCTTTAAACCTGACATTGATTGTCCAATTCTAGAGCCATGGCCTGGATGCAAACTCCTCTACCACCCGGGTCTCTTTCCAAAATCGTGTGACTCTCTCAACTCCCCTCCATCCTGTTACCTTTGTTCTGGGGCAGGTAAACTCATCTGAAGCAAAGCAAAAGATGAAGTTTACTCAAAACTTTCTTTTTTTTTTTTTCCGGGTCAAAAATTTCTTCACTGCACCTACGGTGGAAGTGTAACAGAAGGAAAACTCAGAGCAGACGATCCACTGACAAAAAACAAAACTCCACGCGTAGGCGTGTCAGGGAAGGAAGGCTTATTCAGGTCTCTGAAGGGTGTGAGCACAAACAGAAGTCTGGCACTGCCGCTCAGAGTCGCAGACTCCTCAGACTCAGCACACTGGATGTTTATGCCCGCGGGATGCAGCCGTCCATGTGAATATCTCCCCACGCCCGTCATGCTCTGCTCCCGGGGGCCACGTGCGGAAATGACTGGGCCACCTCTGCCGGAAATACCTTGCAGAGAACAGGAAATAAGCAAGGCCTCTGCAACTTTCACTTTAATACCCACCTCAAACCGTCAGCATTTGGTTCAGCTGAGTTAATAAATACTTTGCATAAAGGAAATTAAGGGGGATGAGGTAACTCTGTTTTAAAAAGAGGTTTCTAATGCAGAGCTCGGGGGTCTTTATTGGGATAGGAAGATGACTAACAGGCCTGTGGATTCCTACCATCTAGAATACAAACAGTCACCACTACTGGGTACTTGCAACATGCCCAACGTTACGCCAAGTGCCTGACTTAACAGAGATGTGAACCCAGACGTCCTGATTCTGGCACGCGTGTCTTGGTCACCACGTCTGCCCTGCCGCCTCCAATGTAACCCGGTCATGTTAATCCCCGTTCATACTGTGTCAGCTTGGGTGATGTCATGTCTCACGAAACTATGTCCACCCCTAAACAGGGGTGTGACCAGAGACAGTGGGAAATCAACGCGTACTCTCCTTAGTAAACCTGTCACATAGAAAGGAGGCACAAAGTAAAATTTCTAAATCCCTTCCTAAAATACATAACTACAAGATGGCCAAATATTTCTTTCAGCTTCAGAGTCTACAATGTGTTGAGACAAACGTTCGTTACCTTGGGGCTGCATGACTCAAAGAGGCAGCCCGGACCATCATCCATCTACGACATGAGTTCAGAGTTTGGCTGTGGTGTGAACAGTACACAGAGAGCTCTGAAGACGTTCCAGCCGCGTGTCCTTGAACCAGCACTCAGTCCAGGACTAAATAAGGTCCTTTTATAGGAAATTCAACTAGAACTGATAATCGGGACTGACAGAGAGATAGCAGTTGGGTCTGGGCCAGATGAGGCCGCGTGTTTGTTCTGGTTCATTCAAACTCAGAATCTCAGAGCTGAAAGGCCTCCTGGTTATCGCTGAGCCCAGCCCCTGTATCTCACAGCTGAACAAGGGGAGGCCCTCCTTGTTCATGAGAGGGAGGAAGGGGCAGGAGACATCGCCAGCCTGGTGGTCGCCGGCTTTGACAGCAGCCCTGACTTACTGTGAGCTTTTTGAAAACAACTTCAATTTTGGTTTACAAACAAACAAAAAAAGAAAAGCCAAAAGTATGTTTTGAGGATGTTATTAAATTGGTAGAGTTTCTGTTTTTCTTTTTCTTTCTAAGATTTCAGTCTAAATTTTTGGAGACATTTTCAGACCTCTTCCCAAGTCCTAACAGGATCTGTACCACACCGATTCCTGCAGTACTCTGTGCCCTCAACAGAGGAATACATGACTGACTTCAGATTTTGACTGCAAGACTTCAGTAGATGACAACCTTTATCAACTAGAATTTACAAAATGGAACACACCCCAGAACTACCTTCCCCAATTCACAGGCATTTTCAGTGACATAAACTGTGGATGCAACACCAGTGACCTGGTCTTCATAGTGTTTAACAGAGACCAACAGAGGTATTAATAATAATAATTAAAAATAAGAATTGTGATAATAACTTTGATAACATATTGGAACCAAGAGGCATTAAAGAAATTTGCACATGCCCACTAAATAATGTTCCCCCAAGTCAGTTCATGAGGGGAACCTCTCCTGATCAAGCCAAAGCTGCACTGCTCTGGTAGTCATGGTGCAAACATACATTCCCAGTTATAAAATTTTGTTTTCTGGTTTACAAACCTTTAAAAACACTCCAGGTGCATTTTTATCAATTTGCACCTGCAAACATTTGGGAAACACAAGTGCACACTCCCCGAAGTCAGAAAACACGTTCCAAACACAGCTGCAACTTGCCTTTCACAACCCAAGTGTCTACAAATATTCTTAACTGAACAGAAAGCCAACGCATACCGAGAATTTCTCTTCCAATGTGTCCTTTGTTCACGTACAAACAGAAAGTGTGTAATTCTGCAATAAAAGCCTAGAATAACATTTGAGAAAAAGAGATACTCTGCATCAGCAACAAGGCATCCTCCTTACATGTTCCTTTGTTTTCCCCTTCCTCCTCCTTCAATTTAGGTGTACCACTTCTCCAGAAGTTCTTTTTCCTCTCTCTCTGTCAGCCTTCATCTCTCCAGGACGTAAGGCTGCCTCAGGAACCACTTGGTGCCGACGGCAGCACAGAGGACGAGAACACAGGAAGCGCAGTGTTCGCAGCCCCCAAAGGCCTGGCACCCGCAAGGAGAGGCCTCCCCACCCAGGGCTAGCTCCGGCCGCGACAGAGAGCAGGCCCCTCGCTCAGTGTGACCTGTGGGTCTTTAAAGTGAAGGTAAGTAAACCTGTTTAGAACTGACCCATCATCTTATGAAAATTTCAAGGTGAACGACCCTTTTCCTTTTGGAATATAAGCTATGACCCCCTAGTCATTCGGGTAGGTGGGAGTGACCACTTCCCTGGGGGGTGGGACAATAAGCCCTGGACGTGTTCATTCTACAAAAGGAAATGTGTGAATGTTAATCAGTGAAGAAAACATCTCCTGAAGACATGCATATATTTATCAGAAGCATCTGAAATCTTTTTCCAAGTATGAACGCCCCCAGGCATGGCCTACATATTTAAGAGATAATGCAACACATCTTTTTCCCCCCCCTATTTTAGCTCTCATAACAATAAAATGCCTTAAAGCAAAACCATGTTTTGAAGGTGGTCCATGATGATACTTTATAAGAAGCTGCACGGGAGGCGTGGGGAGTGGTTTCAGCCTTCATGTTTAATCACTGCTCCTAAAATTTATGGGAATAGTTTGGTTTCTATTTTTCAATAATAACCTTTTTTTCAAATTACAATTTATTCATGCTATAAAAGTGATAAGTAATACACATTACATTTCTCGCTGAAATTCGAGTAAACACACACACACAAAACCTCTTCAAAGACAACAGAAACCACCCATCATTCCACACACAGAAACATTTCTGTTAAAATGTTGATGACTAAGCAATAGGGTTTTTTTTTCTTTCCATGCAACATATGTCTCACTTTAAAGAAGCCAATACATCAGGACAACTATATGTGGACCTCAAGTTCCTAGAATTTCCCAGTATTCAGCCTCTACATACTTGAGAGGTGACCTGTGCTATATGCATCTGTTAAGAATAAGCTTCGGGCAATAATCGATTTCTAAACACATTAGGACACAGCTAGATTTTACCTCTCAGTTGAAATGTTTCTAATTAGGGGTTTAGAAAATATTCATGTACAATTTTAAGAACATTCCAAATAGCTTCCAATGTTTAGACCCTCATCTTCACCAATTCGAGGTAAATGAAGGTCATGTATACTAGAGCCCCAAAGCCTGCTACTAGCTTCTCAGCGCACACAGACAATTCGTTTTCATAAGCATTTTTTTGCTTTGTTTTTTTTTTTTTTAATGGTGGTACTGGGGGTTGAACCCAGGACCTCATGCAAGCTAAGCACAAACTCTACCACTGAGCTATACCCTCCCCCATATAAATCTTAAGATATGATGAAAGCATTATCTGGACCAATTTCCTGCACCTTAAGAGGAGAGTCTAGAAAGGTTAATGCTTATTAAGATGCTTGGATTCCACCTCAGCTGGGAGCTTGCTCACTCTCTGTTATTAGTGGCTGTGTTGGAAGTACAAGAAGAAATACTTCCCTCAGCCGATCTCCCTTTTCTTGGGACCAGCTTTGACACAAACGTTTCCAGTCATGAGGGGCAGTGCAATGACACGTTAACTGGAAGGAGAGACAATAGGATAAAACAACCATAGAGTCACACCCCGAGGTGAGCGGAACCCCCTTCACCCGTATTGCTGTTGACATTCCAATAAGCAAGTGTTTGGCACTTACATTAGTATAAAATGTTTAGTACCCATCAAATTGGGTCATGCATGCTTATCTTTGTCACAAATGACTTCAAGATTCCAACACTGCTTTCATGTTTATGTTACATTTATCATGTTATGTTTATTTACTGGGAGAGGAGCACACCATGTTTAAAATGTATGCGTAATTTAAATCTCAATACCTAAATGTGGAGGAGCCAGTAATGAACACTAACATTAAAGGGTAGAAGTCTGCTGAAGAACAAATTCTTCAATATTCTCAGGGTATCTCCTACTGGATCACCATCAACTACAAAGAGACAGGTACATCTGCAATTGAGAAATCTGGCAGTCACCACCAGTAGCAGTTTTAAAACACGGCTACAGATTCTTCGACATTCTTCCCAGCCAGGAGTGGTGTCTATGCCCCCTCCCCTTGAATCTGGGCAGGTCCCCGACCAAATCAATCAACAGCATATGTGTTAGTGATGCTAGATCACAAACAGCCTTCCAGTCTCTGCCAGGCTGGCTGGAGCCCTCACTCAGAGCCCTGAGGCTGCCACGTACTGTGGGGAAGCCCAAGCCAGAGGAAGGGGCCTGTGTGTGTGGCTCTGCTAGACAGCTCCGGAGGAGCCCAGCCTCCCAGTCCAGGCATCAGATGTGAGTTTGGAAGCCTCCAGTGGGGTTCCAGACCCCAGCCATTCAAGACCTCCCAGCTGATGGACTCTGAAGAATCAACATCATTCACCTACCGCCCCAAAATACAACACCTAGATCTAATCATGAAAAGCCAAATTTCAGACCATTTTGCAGAACAACTGGCCTGTATGCTTTAAAAGTACCAGTATCAGAAAAAAACAAAGATGGAGAAGTGAATTCCATCCAAATTAAAGGACACTAAAGAGATGTGACAATCATTAAATACAATGCATGACCCTGGATTGGCTCCTGCATTGGGGGACATTTTTCTAGAATAGGTATCATCTGAGGACTGGCGAAGTATGAATGCGGATTACCCATTAGATTAGTGCCTCTCAAATACTGATGAGGGTACAAGTCCCTTGGAGGGCTTGTGAAAACGCAGGTTCTGATTCATCAGGTCTGAGGTGGGGTCCCAAATTCTCACTTCTAGCAAATTCCCAATTTGTGTCAGCACACTGGACTATGGTCACACTTAGAAACACAATATATTAGATAACAATATAGTGTCCATGTCAAACTTCCTGAATTCGTCCTTGTTTTTTAAGACACATGTTGACGTCTTTAGAAATGAGGGGTCATGATGTAAGGGAACTCAGTCTCAAATGGTTCAACAAGAGTAATAATAATTACACCTCACAGGGTATACAAATGTTTATTGTACTGCTGTTGCGACTTCTCTGTGAGCCTGAAATTTTTCAAAAGAAATTTTTGAAAAGGAAAGGGTATTATGTAAATTAACATCAACAACGCTACAAGGTTGCTATTTTGATTTCAGTGATACAGAAGAGGAAACAGATGCTGGAAGAGATTAAATAACTTGTGCACGATCATATTACTAATAAAGAGCCCCAAGGTCAGAAAGTTAAGTGATGACCTTGCTTGCTTGACAAGTATTGTTAAGTAGTTGCTATTTGATTTTCACAACTGCACTGTGACCTTGGAGAGTAACTTAACCTCTCTAGCCCTCAGTATCCGGATCCAGCTAGAAGTGTTGCACCAGATCAGAAGACTTCTAGCATCTCAAACACCGTGTTATCAACACGAGTCAATGCACCTTTCAGTCACCATATTCCCCACCCACTTCATCACGGCAGGGCTCTAGTCTCCCTCCACCTTCCTGGTGGAATGAAAGGGTAAAAGCAAACACAGCTAGAAACTGTACCCACCCGATCAAGACCAAATCACAGGCATTTATGAAGTTTGGAGTTAGTTAACAACAATACACATAATTTCAAAAATTAAAAAAAAAAAAGTTCTGGAATTAAGGTATTTTCAAAAATTGAATCCTAACTCTGCAACAACAACAAAGAATGGTACACGTGTATGGGGCAAGGGAATTGAAGCCATGGAAACCCTTCTGAAAAATGGAGATTCCAAATGAGGCTCTGGATTGATTTCTAAAGGGCCGCTGAGCACCTGGAAAAGCAGAACAGCTAACTGGAACTACACAGGTTAACTAGCAACCTGCCAATCAACTTCCTTCAGTCCAGGGCTTTCGGGCTGGGAAACAGGAAAACATTCTGAGCATCTAGATTCTAGCAAGGCCTTTAAAACTGTCACTCATGACAGGGTGTCCTCACACAGAAAATGAAGGAATATAGCCTAGTCAGAGGTACTTACAACTTTTTTCTTCTCAGGACTCCTTTATACTCTTAAAAATTACTGGTCTCAAAGAACTTTTGTGTGGATTCTGTCTATTGATATTCCCAGTGTTAGAAATAAGAACTGAAATACAAAATGTTTCAAAAGTACCTACCAGTTGATTAAAAAAAGAATAAACCTTTACATATTAACATAATCCTGGCAATAATTGTTTTCCAAAAATGACTCCATGAAGACGATGGTATTGTTTTACATTTTGTAAATCTATTTCATGTCAGATTTAAAAGACAGATGGATTCTCATCTCTGCTTCTGCATTCAACCTGTTTTGATATCAGAGGTCATATCACCTCTGGAAAACTCCCCTCTACGACTGCAAAAGAATGAAGTATAGCACAGGAAACTATATTCAATATCCTGTAATAATATTTATGAAAAAGAATATGAAAATGAATATAAGTATGTATATGCATGACTAGGACATTGTGCTGTACACCAGAAACTGACACACTGTAACTGTACTTCAATTTTTAAAACTAATTTTTTAAAAATGAGTGGAAAAGGCAATCATCTCACAGACCCCTTGAAGGGTCTCAGGGGATCCCCAGTTCACATTTTGAGAATCCCTGTCTCAGATGCTGAAATGTCTGATTAACAAGATTAAAAGTATCATCTCCATCCGACATTCTTTAGGAAGTACCATCCCCGCCAGACATTCTGCAGGAGAACTACATTAATCCAGAAGAGGGCTTTTCAATCTCAGCAACACTGACGTTTTGGGTCTGATCACTCTTGTCAGAGAGCACGCCCTGTGTATCTTTAACAGCATCCCTGGCCTCCACCACCACATACCAGTAGCCTCCACCCTAGATCTAACAATCAAAAATGTCTCTGTGCTTCACCACATGTCCCCTGGGGCTTGAGATCCACTGTCATAAGTCACCCGTGGTTGGGATCCACTGCTACAAACCTAGAGAAATACTTCCAGTGGTACGTCTCAGAGCTCTAGTTCACTGTCACCAACAGCTTGGTTTTCACCGGCAGACAACGCAAAAGCTGGAGAGAGACTGAATAATTTCCTGATGTGTGCCCAAGCAGCTCGCAGAAGTTTGGAAACAAAAAGACCAGCAATACAGGATCTAAGAGAAAAAACTCTCTGCTCCCTACATGTTTAAAAAGCAGCCGCATAGGTATCGGATGGGGACCACGTGCCTCAGAAGCCAGCGAAGACAGTAAGGGCAGGATGAGGCCACCACGCGTCCTGGCTGGCAAACGGACATCATCGTAGACGGGATTAAGCGACACAGAGTAGACCTTGAACAAGAAAGATGCTAATCCCAACTGCACTCCCGACTGACTGGACGGGGCGAGGGACTGCATTCCGTTCTGCAGTAAGAGTCTCTGAGAAACACAAGTGTCTCCCCAGTGGAGTATAAAGATCCTGGTCCTTGACTCCAACGTGCAGGGAGGGTCTCCCCCACCAACAGGCCATTCTCCAACACCAACTGGGGGGCCTACAATTCAGCACAATTCTAACACTGCCTACCTGCAGACAGGATCAGACCCCGCTGGTTGGAAGTTCAGCCCCACAAAATGAACCCCCGCTTCAGATGCCAACCCCAAGCCCAGCTTGTTACCTGCGCTTCCAACAGACTGGCTGTAAATCAGAGGCTCCCATGACGCCCTCTCCTTGGGGTCAATTAATTCGCTGGAGTGGCTCAGAGAACTCAGGAACCCCCTGTACTCACTAGATGGCCGACTTATTATGACGGATATTAAAGGATACGAATCAACAGCCGGATAAAGAGATACACGGGGCAAGGTCCCAAAGGAGCTTCTGTTCTCACGGAGTTCAGGGCCCCACAAGGCAGCAGGCAGAAGCTTTCTGGCTCCGCAACCTGGAAGCTCTCTGAATCCCCTCCTTTTTGGGTTTTTAGGGAGGCTTCATTACATAGGCATGGTACATTAAATCACTGGCCGTTGGTGACTGA
This sequence comes from Vicugna pacos, assembly GCF_048564905.1. Lineage (NCBI taxonomy): Eukaryota > Metazoa > Chordata > Mammalia > Artiodactyla > Camelidae > Vicugna > Vicugna pacos. The sequence continues at coordinate 16,474,752 of NC_132988.1, forward strand.
TTCAACCTCTAGCTCCACTCCTCTTCCCCCCAAATCAAGGAGTGGGGCTGAAAGTTCCAACCCTCTATTCATGGTTGGTTCTCTAGCAGATTCCTGCCATCCTTAGCTGCTTTCCCAAGTCACCTAATTAATACAGCCCCAGTTGTGGTGGAAACGGGCTAGTCATGAATAGGAAGGTACCTATCTCATCTTTAAAGCTCTAAAGTGATTTTAGGAACTGAAGACAAGAAACAAAATATAAGAGGGGGAGGGTGTAGCTCAGTGGTAGAGCACATACTTAGCAGGCACGAGGTCCTGGGTTCAATCACGAGCACTTCCATTTAAAAATTAATTAAATTATTAATTAATTAAACCTAATTACCTCCCCAACATCCCCCCCCAAAAAGAAACAAAATATAACAAAGATGTTCCTATTGCTCTTATCGCTCAGGAAATTGCAAGGGTCTCAGGAGCTGTGAGCCAGGAACCGTGGACGAAGACCAAATATATATTTCTTACTATAAATCACAACACAGAATGTCACCAGAAGGTAGGAAATCCAAAACAAAGTCATACAAGTGCAGGACCTGGAAAGAAATCCAACAGGATCTATTCCAAAAACACTCTCACATGGAAGGGGGTTCATCTTGTACACAGCCCAGAGATTAAACCAGGGCTCATGGGCTGGGAATTGAAAGAGGCACATGTCAGCTGAACACGAGGGGGACAACTTTCTGGACTGGTGAAGTCACACAACTCCTGGGCGGGCTGACTTGGGAGAGACTGAGTTCCATGTCACCAGAGTTTTACAAGGTAAGACTCGGGGCATTCCAAAAGAGGTTCAGATACAACACCCAGGGCTTGAATAGTTGACTCCCGCATCCCTCAGTGAGAAAATATACTCCCATCCCCCCAAGAAATTCTCACTCACCAAGCTGTGTGAGCCAAGTGACTCACACTACTCAATACAGCAGCCCGCCTGTCACGCTGACCTGTCACCCTTTTCTGCAGGACAGGGCAACCTTTCCGATTCCCTGATAAACACACCCCGTGCCACGCCGGGACCTGATCTCTCTTCTCACCCAAATCCAAGGCGGCCACGTTCTGGGTTCTGACTACATCCCACAGTGCACGGCTATTACTGTCCCAGGAGCAATCTCATCTCAACACTCCTCTTAATCTGACTTTCTCTTTCCAAAAGCAGCACACGTCTGATATTAACAAGTACATGAAAAGGCTTTGTAAACTGGTACCGTTTCATTATAAATAAAGTGATCTTTGCTCAGCCCCCTCACATACTAACCTTGTGATTCCTCCACAGACGAGTCCAAGAGCATAATGACTAGCCTCTTGAAGGTTTACTAAGTAAGAGCCATAGCACCTAGAGGCATTTTAACCTGATTCTCCCGTAACATGTTACACAAAAACATGTAGACAAACAAACAAATAAAAAAACTAAACAGGTGCTATAGTCATACTGAGTACTGTTCCCAAAAAGGCCCGGGAGTCCCACTGAGAAGTCAAGTCCCCGTGTTGGCGAAGGACAAGAGGGAGGAGGGCGGCAGGGTGGAAGCTCAGCCGGGGGGGCTAGGGTTCTAAAATTGCTGTCAATCCGGGGAGAAGTATATGAGAAGATAATGAATGGCCTGCAGAACCTGTACCGTATTTTCATTTTTAGAACTTTTACTGTATGGAAAGATGTAGATAACACGCTGTTCTGTAAATGCGTAACCCTTAAAAAATATACCTTTTCCCACCTAAAAGAGCACTCCTCTGGAAGGCAATAGGGAGAAAAACTCAATCAACCAAACTTCATTTTCATCACAACAGTGGGACACTCCTGTCCATGGCTGCTCAACAGAACTCTCCCACGCTTAGCGGTTTCCAACAAGCGCCATTTAATTATGCTCCTGATTCTCTGGCTCTGGGATCCGGGCAACACGGCCCAGCAGGAAGGACCAGCCTCACGGGGGTCCGGCACGCAGCTGGGCACGGCTGGAACGGCGATTGGGCCCTACATCTGGGAGCTCAGTTTTGGTTGTCTGCTGGCGTCTGGGATGACGCCAGGGATGGGCTGGCTGGGCGCCTCTGTCCCTCTCACCTCCCAGCCTCCTCCCAGCCCACCACTCTCAGGGTGGCTGGACCTCCTCCAGGACAGCTGACTTCCACCAGAAGGAGAATGCAAGAGGAAGGAAGTGGCCTGTCTCTTCAAGCCAGAGTTCTGAGTCCCTTCTGCCACAGTCTTAAGGATCTCAGGGGCCAGCAAGATTTAAGAGGAGACCCTGAGACTCCTGTCTCTATGGGAGGAGTGGGAACAAATTCGTGGCCACCTTCCATTTCATTTCCCATCTGGTATCATGTGTAGAAGCAGGTGATAGTTTGGATACGAGCAAAATAACCCCTCCCAAAGTGAATTCCAAGATACAAATGCTTTGCAATAAAGAAAAGGTGCTAAACAGATCCTTAGTACCAACACTCCTCTCACCTTTGCTTCATGTCTTCATCATCTAAGGACAAGACGGCAACACAAGAGCTTCATTTATCAGAAAGGAAAGATGTGGAAGAACGAAAGAAGCTCAAACTCAAAAAAGATTCAGACTCATGGCTTAACATTTCTTCAGACTAAAACCTGATTTCCAGTTGTGTCCAACAGACCAGTCATACAGACAGATATTCTGACATGCTGAGATCCAGAACTAGAGTACTGATTTGTTCATTCAATAACATAAATGTAAGCATGCAGTGGTTGCCTTATTTTTTTAAGTCTAAAAAGAAAACTGCAATTGAGCCACCATCTGCCCATCCTGATAACATTGTTGATGATCCTGGCACACGTAGAAAAATACTGAGTCCTCGCCTCCCCAGCAAGGTAATCATTGTCAATAGTTTCTTTGATTCCTTCTAAGAAAACTTTATTATTTTTTTAACATTTTTTATTGATTTATAATCATTTTACAATGTTGTGTCAAATTCCAGTGTTCAGCACAATTTCCTTCTAAGAAAATTTTAAAGGTTGCCTATGCATGGGCCTGCATGGATATATAATCTCTATGTACAAAGGATCATAAGAGGGATACAGTTCCTCACCTCAACTTCTGACTATCCCTTCAAATATTAACTGAATGCCTATTATGAGACATGCAACGTTCTGGATATTGGAAGTAAACAGGTAAGTGCAAAGGCCCCGAGGTACAAATTCACCTTGCCTTTTCCAGGAATATACCAAAGAGGCCAGGGTACATGAGGGTACAAAAGGGAAACTGGATCACTAAATAGCACGAGATTTTTTTTTTAATTTAATTCAATGTGAGATAGTATGTCAGTGTCCTGGGGATCAAACAATTTCAGTGCATGCATCTACTATTGCTGTGTAACGAATGAGCACAAACTCACAGGCTGAAAACATGTTTACTACCATTGTGTTTTCTACCTCTTGTTGTAAATAAGAACGTTATCAACTATCTCAGAGTTCCCACATGTCAGGAGCCCAGGCCCATCTTAACTGGGGCCTCTACTCAGGGTTTCAGCTCACAAGGCTGTGATCAAGGTGTCCGCCAGCCTGTATTACGGTGTCTCCTCTGTGGATGAATCCACTCCTGAGCTCACATGAGTTGTTGGTAGAATTATTTCTTTGCAGTCGGAGGTCTCAGCTCCTGACTTTTTGCTGCTATGGGCTGGGGGCCTCCCGCAGTTTCCTACCACGTGGTCCTCTCCGTGGCTATTTGCTTCTTGCAGGCCAGCAGGGGACCCTCTCTCTCCAGTCTGCTCCGATGGAATCGTACATAACCAAACAATCATGGCAAACAATCCCATCACCTTAGATTCTGCTGGTTAGAACCAAGCAGGTCCCACCGGCACCCATGGGCCTGGATCACTGGGTCACCTTCGGGTGGGTCCACCACAACCAGTATCCGTATTTACAAATCTCCCTCGTTCTTTTTAATGGCCTACTATATGTTTCTTCCTCTGGTCATTGCGTAATTTATTTACCCTTCTTCCCCACCACTGAAGACCGTTTGTTTCTGATTTTTTGCATTGAGAAATATACACGGCAGTGAACATGTCCTACATTCTTGCAAAAGGTTAGGAGAATATCTGTAGAGTGTTTTGTAGCCGAGAGACTGCCTTTCAAGCAGAAGTGCACTTTCGTCTCTGCTGGGCGCGGCCAAACCATCTCAGAAAGGCTGCTCCAATTCAACCCTCCAATCAGGCACGTACAAGACCACTTATTTCCTCCTCTCAGAGAGACTGGGCCACGTTCCTTAGTGGAGCGTCATAGTTTTCATCAAGTGGGTGTTCTTCACTCTTGATTTAGGCTTACACCTGGGTGATTTATCTTTTCTCGACTTAGCCTTACACCTCACTTAGGGTAATTTATCTCTTCGAATGCCATCAATAATACACCCTATTCTCCCACTGTATTTTCTGCTGCTTGTTGTATATAAAGAAGCTATCGGTTTTGGTAATTACTTTTAATCCTTCACTGCAATGAGTTGTCTTCAATCTGTTCTTCTTGGGCTATCTATGTATACAATCCTATCTGTAAATAATGCAAGATTTTCCCCTTCCAGTTTTCATACTGCCTCTTCCCCGCTCCCCTACCCCCTCCACTTTCTTGTCTAACAGTCGCAGGACAAGAATTAATTAGTAACAGTGAATCAAGTCAGCATTTCAACATTTAAAGCATTTCAATAATTAAACAAACACGAACTTAAGGGTTAAAATACACGTTTTGAATCATTTTAAGGAAGCATCCAAAATTTCTACTTTATTAAAGTATTTTATTAGGAAATATGTAAATTTGGGGAAGTGCTTTTAGGCATCTGCTGATTTTCTCCTTCGACTTAATAATGTGGTGTATTCTATTAGTGTGCTTCCTAATACTGAGCCGCCCTCATATTTCAGGGATGAACTCAGCTAAGACTGAAATATTATACTGTTAACGTGCTGCTGCTATTTGCTGATGTATTATTTAAGATCTCTGCATAAATATTCATAAGCAAAACTGATCTACAACTTTACCTTTGACAGGCTTTGTTAGGGCCCTACTGGCATCACAGAAAGAATTTCAAGTTTCCCTCCCCTGTGCTGTGGACCAATTTAAATACCAACAGACTCAACTGTTTCTTCTAAGTTTAAACGCATTCACCCGTGATTATGTCTAAGCCTGCTGCTTCTTAGGGAATGGACGGTAGCTCTTTGAAAAATCTTCTGTTTCTTTCATTATTCTTTCACTAACTTCACTTAAATTTTCAAAATTCTGCACACTGTATCGGTGGTCATTTCCAAATCGGTTTCTATTTATTTGTAAGCTATCTCTCTCATTGCTTTTTCTTGACTAACCTAGCCCAGGGTTTACATGCTTTTACGCTCCGTAGTCCCTCAGAAATGTAGGAGGTATTTATAAAAAGCCATCTTCGTTTCTTTCCCAATTAATTACTTTCATCTTTAATATTTATTTTATTTTGCAAATTTAGGAGGAGGTGAGTGGATGGAAGCTTAAGTTACTTCATTCTTTCTGGCTTATCCAGTTACAAATAAAAACCTTCAAAGGTTATAAATTTCCCTCAGAATAGAATTTTCCTCCCTATCCTTGAGGATTCAATGTGCTTGTTTTCATAATATTTTTCTAGGTAACCTACAATTTTTTATTTCCATTTTGATCCACAAATCATGAAAGTTTTAAAAATTTCCAGAGGGCCAAGGACTTCGTTTTCTTTTATTATTATTACTGTTTTAAAATTTCTGGATTTAAAGTATTATGGATCAGAAACAGTGGTTTATACTTCTTCTGCCTTTTGAAATCTGGCATTTTCCTTTGTGGCCAAAAGTAGGAACTCGACTTAGAGATTGCTTTATTATCTTCTGAGTTGCTGTAGGAAAATATGAGGCAAACAGATGTATTCTCCCAGTGCAATTTTTATTCTTCCTCAAAAATCCAATAACTGAACCACACTGTGTCTCCATATGAATGATTCTGAATGACTCAGAATTCATCAGTGGTGTTTCCTGACATTCAGTGAACACTCTGATCAGATTACAGTCTCTGATTCAGAAAATGATCTTCTCATCATTAAAGCTGTATTCTAAACAAGTTTCTACTGTATAGCACAGGGAACTATATTCACTATCTTGTAGTAACCTACAATGAAAAAGAATATGAAAATGAATATATGTATGTATATGTATGACTGAACCACTATGCTGTGCACCAGAAATTGACACAACATTGTAAACTGACTAGACTTCAATTAAAAAAAAAAAAAGTGTTCCATGTACTTGGCACTGTACTCCTGTGACAACACCCTCCAGGGGGTCAGCTTTGCCCTCCAAGCCTACTGTTCTGACTCCTCTAATCTCTCTCCTTTCATTGAATCTGACTGTTTTCTCAATGATGATAAGCTGTGTTTTAACCTCTGATTCTATTCATTTCCATTTTCCATTTGCTCATCTGTGCTGAAATGTTGCTGGAGGTGTCGGTCTTTTCTGAGCTCAGCATGCACCTTTAAAAACTCCTCTCTTATCACTTTATTTTTGAACTCCCATTTTACTGAATAAATATTTAGTTCTCCTACAGAGATCAATTATAGTAAGTTCACGTCGTCTCTTCCCCCAAATAGTATTTCTTCCAAAATAGATTCTTCCTCTACAGTTCACATTTTTCCCCTTCTGCTGCAATATATTCACACAGACTCCACACAGGATATTTTGGGTTGATGTCAATCCTATTAATGTTTTAAATGGGCAGCTTTGTCAACACATTCTATTCACACCACTACACTTTGGGTGACATCTCCTTGAATCTCTTCCCATATCTGGTATGTCTGTCTCCTTCTTCTGTGTACTACAGTTTTGCCTGCCCTGCCCAGGGTTCTGTAGCCTGAAAGAATGGTGGATTCGTCTGCTAAGGTCGCCACAATGGAATGCCACAGCTAGGTGGCTTAAACAACAGAAACCTATTTTCTTATACTTCTGGAGGCTAGAAGTCCAAGATCAAGGTTCCACACAGGGCTGGTTCTTCTGAGGCCTGTCTCCTGGGCTTGCACACAGGACTCCTCCTCGCTGTGTCCTCACATGGCCTTTCTTCTGTGCGTGCACATCCTTAGTGCCTCTCCCTCTTCTCATATGGACAGCGGTCCTACTGGATTAGAGCCCAACCTATGACATCATTTAATTTTAATTACCTCCTTAAAGACTCCATCTCCAAAGAGAGTCACCCTGGAGGCTACTAGGGCTTCGACACATGAATTCTGAGGGACAATTCCATCCATAACCAATGGGTACGGGGAGGACAAGAACTCAGCCAAGGACGTATGCACCTTAGTCTTTGACCTCATCCCTGTGGTTCTGCCAAAATGCCCATGTATGTGTTCACTGCCCCCACCTGCACTGTACACAATTCCTGCAGAGGGCTTGGCCCGTCACCCCCACCAGGAGTATCAGTCCTACGTGGCCAGTTTAGCAAACACTTCCCATTGTTCTCCAGGCAGAAGATGGAGATGATGACTTCCAGGTGCTCATGCTGGAAGTTACCAGGATGGGAAGTGACAATCCTCACTCTACTCTCAGCATTCATTTTCCTTATCTTCCTCTCCCGCAGAAGTTCTTTTTCATTGGGTTTTGGAATTTTCTTTTTGACTCACTTTATATTTTTTGCTGGAGATCACTGACCCTGGAGCATCTCTGAGAGGGAGTCCCTGGTATGTCACACCCCAGCTACTCTGGCAGCAGAGCAGGGTGGCCAGAGGAGTTTCTGCCCCTGTTGAAATTGCACATCTTTACCCCTGGCTGCCCGAACCAGCTCCTCTATCTCCCTCCAAAGGGGTGTGACTGAGGACTGCCTAGGCGTCTGTCCCCTACTGCGTCTGTGGAAGGTCAAGTTAGGAGTAAAACAGAGAAAGCCCGTGCCAATTTTTGGAAACTTCATTTGGTGGTCTCCAGGCTTTTTCCTCTATGTGACTTATATCAAGGGTTTTTCCCTTTTCTGACCTATTTTTTGTTAGATCTGTCTTTACTCTTATGCCACGAGAAAGCATGTGTTTCTTTTAATCTCAAACTCCTAATTTATACCTACCCCAATTTTGCTTTTGGTAATTATGGTTTGTCTTCTATGTCCGTGAGTCTATTTCTGGTTTGTAAGTAAAATTTTTCTCTTTTTTTATATTTCACATATAAGTGATATCATATGATATTTGTCTCTGTCCAACTTAATTCACTTAATAGGATAATCTCTAGATCCATCCTGTATAGCACAGAGAACTATATTCAATTTCTTACAACAAACTATAATGGAAAAGAATCTGAAGAAATATATATATATATATGTATGTATGTACATGTATAACTGAACTGCTTTGCTGTACACCTGAAACTAACATTGTAAATTAACTACACTTCAATAAAAAGTAAAATCAAACAAAAAGAAAGTATGTGGTTTGAAATACCTGTTTTAGATAATAAATGGACAATAAATAATACTGGTAAATACATAAGCAAAAGTAATATACCATCACATGTGGAAACCTATAACTTGATAAACTTCACTTACCCCATTGCACATTGTGGGCCACATTTCTATCAAATTATTTCAATATCACCCAAGTTAATTTCGCCTAGAGCAGGAGTTCCTTACCTGTAATAAAGAGATGTCTCTTACAGACTTCAGTGTTACTACATGGCCTAAAATCACACGTGAGTGGCGCATATGCATTTGCATTTTTTCAGAAAGCGGGATTGATTGTTACCTTCCAAATTCTTGACGGGGTATGAAACATTCAAACTGGTTAAGAATCACTGACCTAGAGTAATGAACAGGCAAGCTGCCAAGAATGGGGAAACAGTGGAGAATTAGAAACAACTTACAACAGGTTGGATTCATCTGAATAATGAAGTGAAAGAATTTTCTTTTAAGTTACATGGGATTTGGATAAAGCCACAGCAGACTTCCAAAAAAGTTCAAGTGTGGATGTGTTTGTGGTCCTGGACGTTGTAAGAAACAGTTCTGTAGGAACCACGGAACTAGTGGTTATACACATTAAACAATTATCACTCCAAAGACCTTTCCACATCAATACATCAGTTAAGTACAGCTTACTCTGAGCTTATTAGCACATTAATCACAAACGACCTAATTCCTTCATTAAATTTTGAAAATGATGACTAATCCTCTTAGGGGTCACTTCCCTCACTTCCACCTAACGAGAAATAACATTCCAGAGAAACCAAGGGTTTGAAGCCTTCCCGGGAGAAAGAATGTCTCCACTTTTACCTACTGCTGAGGTAGGGAAAGAAAAACAATTACCTAAATAAAAAAAACATAGCCTATAAATAAATTCCATTTTCAATATACAAAAAAAGAAAACAGTCAGCAACAAATAAAAGGGAACAGGAGGTTAGATACCGAGAATAACGTGCTTGAGATTACGACCCAGGTTTTGTGTGAGTTTCTGATGTGCAGTTTCTTTACAGGAACACAGACAGAATTACTATCATTTACAAAGGATTATAAATAGTCCTCAAAACCTATTAATCCAACCACTTTAGATGTTTGGTTTGGCACAATCTGCAGTCTGTAGCCTGTGCACAATTTCAGTAATTAAGAATAAGGGATAATGATGACAAACTACACACCAGTGGTGCAATGATGGGTAAGAATTTTCTCGTGCATGTGACCAGGCATCAGCATGCATGGTTCCAGCAACTATGTAAAGCTCATGACTTTATGAAATCAAATTCAGCAATTTCCTTTCTTCCTTCCACACATTCCAACAGAGACATACATAAGCACTTTTGTGCAGTTTAAACTTGGGAGCCGTCCATGTAGTAATATTGACTGAAACACTATGCATCATTTAAGCTTAAAAAGAAAAAAAATACGACCTTGTTTTTCTTGGGATGGTAGAGAGACCACAAGGAACTTTCTAACTGTGTGGCTGCACTGACTGAAATCCTTTTTGGAACAAGGCAGGCTGTAAATGAATAAAGCAAGCTGTGTGACCTTAGGTAAGTTAATTTCAACTCCCCAAGCTTCGGTTTCTTGTCTGAGTTTATAAAATGTGGACAAACCCACGCTCCCTGCCTGCTTGGCGTTGGCTGGTGGATTCCCGGTCAGTGTGTCTAGAGCTGGCCAGCATCCGGGGCTCCAGGTGCTCAGGAAGCCCTTGGTGCCGAACCTCTTCCCTAAGCGGACTAGCAGGCGTAGGAAAAGGAACCTCACGTTTCACCATCACACCCACTGTATCCACTGCAGGACTCACGGCTGTGAATGGAGGAGGTACGTATCTTCCGAAGGAAACAACTGAGGTGATTCACAAAGGGATGCCTAGCACCTTAAGTCTTTCAAGTGCAAAAACGGCCCTAACCTGGCTTTGGACAAAGAAAGCCACTAGCTTCTCATAGGTCCAACCTCAAACACAAACTTCAGACCGGGTAACTAGACCTCTGCTGTGTCAGTCAGTTGTACCACTGTCTTTCTTGCTAAATGTTGGGACTTCTGGAAAGCAAGATCTGCTTTTTTTTTTTTTTAATCTTTTCTGCCTGTCCATATAGTACAAGTCATGAAAAAGCAGCTTAATAAATGCCTGTTGGATGAATGAATAATTGTATAAAGGAAAAGATGCCAGCACCAAATGTCAGATTATTGAACTTTTATCATCGATAATTTTATATATACAGACAAGTAAGAAGAATATTATAATGAACTCCTATGTCCACATCACCTGGATGCCTCAGGCACTAACTGATGCTCCATCTTGGTTCATCCATAGCCCCCAGTTGGTGTGAAGCAGATTCAAGGCTAAGTACTGTACTTACAGGTCTTAGGAAGCTTTAGGTGAGTAAGTTTGTAACCGAGCAGGACCCTGTGGGGCCTTCCAGGGTCAGACCCCTCCCCCACACCCTCTGCTGCAGCTCCTCTCTGAAGCACCCAGATAACAGTATTTCATGTATATTTCCTGGGTTTTTCAGATGCATAAAACCACCACTGAAGGGAAGAAATGTATTACTTGATGATCAAGAGTACATGGCGACCAGACCTTCTGGTGCCCAGAGGTTGACCGTGTTGACCGCCCTGTTCCCTCCACATCCACCGGTCAGAGGCTTGTGTACGAGCTGATCAGGTACCCTGCTACCACCCTCCCTTATCTGTCCTTTCACTATGCTTGGCTGAAACCCTTCGGGGAGTTCGGGGTTTTCTTGGGCATGAGCCACCCCGTCCTCCTTGCTGGGCCCTGCAATAAACCTTTCTCTGCTCCAAACCTGAACGTCTCAGTTTGTTTGGCCTCATGGTGCGGCGGGCACACAAACTTGCCTTCAGTAACAGGTTTTGCTCTCCTCTAGAATTCCAGATAACTCGTATCTCTAGAGTAACAGGAAACACAAACTACTGCATAAAGATGAACAGAACTCACCACTCCCTGGTCAAGAGGACCTGTGACACAAACAAAAGTAAAAATCAAGCCCTTCCTCTAAACTGCTATGGATCAGGGGATACTCTTAGTATGGGTATCATTAAGATACCCCTCCCAAAAAAGTGAAAAGAATTTTACAGATTTGTAAAAAGAATTTTACAAATATTTGCATGAAAAGAAATAATGACCTTGAGACAGCTCATGGGAGGAGGAAGACCGTGTTAACACTGGATGGTGAGCTCATCTAAGGAATCCTGACAAGGCTGCAGAGAGCTCTTTAAACTTTGTAATGAAAAGGGTTTTTGGAGAAAAATCCAGGAGATTAAACAGAGGGAGGAGCAGGTCTGAGGAGGGTCAGTGTCACCCAGACACCAGGAAGCAAAGGCTGCGGTAAGGCGGGGAGTTTCAACCTGGTGCAGAGGAGAGGGGGGTCAGGACAGACACGGCAGCACCTGGATCCTTGGGAAAATGTCCAGGGACATGAGTCCAGGGACAGCACTCAACAGAGCTCAAGGGTGAAAACAGAAGTAAAGCTAACAAAACTGACTCCTGCCCTCTGGGGTCACTCTCAAGGAGAAATCAACCAACTGGAAAGTTAAAACAAGAAGGGCTTTTGAGGGACGTTCCACCCTGTGCCAAATTAATGCAGTGACATAAGGTTGCATGGCTTGAAATTTACTTAACCCGGACTGACCACATTCTTTCTCAATTGTGGTGCTTCTCAGTAAAATTAATCCCGCACTTTTCAAGAGGGCGGACAACATGCACTTCCCCGACAGGACAGAGAAGACACTTTCAGAGCAGAAAGGGGAAAGGCTGTGAATCCCAATGACAGAGAACATCCTTGCAGGAAAAACAGGAACTCACCCTCACCCCTGCCCCTCAAGCTCCTCATGGAGGCAGGGAAAAGATGCTCGGTGTACAGAAAACAGCAAACAGAGCAGGTCTGGGACGGCCATCCTTAGAAAGTCCTGCTTGCAAAATTGGCCCTTGGCTTGCATATGGGAACTTGGGTGATAAAGTTAACTCAACCGATATAAAACATTCCCTAAATGGTTGGGAGGGCCCACTGGGCCTCAACTGTCTGCACACAAATGTGCATGTGCACAAGTTATGTGAAACACCTGCTTTCCCTCTGGGAGTCTAGAATTTTGATACCCACTCCGCAAAGGATGCCAACATGACCATCTCCCAACAGGCACTGAGTCTCTAAGGTGCTTCCCTGAACGGAAACATTATATGCATGTGGCTATATTTTCGGCACTGGTGGGGGGAGAGTCTGCTGTGTGTGACCCTTCCTGGGAGGTGATACTAGGAGGAAAATTACGTGTGAGTCCTCCAGACTCCACCTGTGCCGTCATCTGCTCCTGTGTGTTCTTAGCACATCGGGGTGATAAGCCAGTGAGTACCATACACGCTGACGCCCGTGAGTCCTTCCAGCAAACCCCTAGACGGGGCGGTGTGAGGACTCCAGACACACCCAGGGAGGCCAGTGTTCGACTTCATGGGAAGATCTCTACTCAGATGACCCTCTGTAGTAGCTGCTTCACCAAGTCATCATTTTACCCACTCCCACCTTTAGTTCCAGTGACAACTGGAGGATTAACGGAAGCCCAGCAGAAATGGAACACTCGCGCCCCAGTGTCCGTGAATTAAGACTGTCGATCTTTAGTTTGGCTAATATTCACTAGCCAGTTGGGGAGGACGTGAGCGTTGGCTATTCTAAAGGTACGGAGGTCCTAGCCCATGGTCCACACTCCGTCATCACTGACTGAGTGCAGCAGCGTGGTTTCAGAACGGTTTTAACTTCAGGGAAACACAAGAGACTTCAAATGAGATCTCGAGGCTGCACTCTGAAGACCTGACTGGGACAGAGACGCCGTCTTCAATCGGCCCCTCACGGATTTCCTCCCTCTGGCCCTGTGGCACGTCGCAGAACAATGGAAAGGGGCTCCTTTCATTAGTTAAGCAGAAGACCTTTCAATGGGGGCTCAGCAAGTTACGGAGCCTCCCTGAGCCTCGTTTTCCTTCTCTATAAAGCAGCTCCCCGCATCCTTGCCTCCTGTCTCCACTGGACAGAGACCTTAAGCAATGCCGACCTCACAGATGACGGAGCAGACAAGAGGTTAAGTGGGGGGCCCAGGTCACAGAGGCCACACAACTTGGTGGGGCTGAGATTCCAACCCCAGGAACTTCGCTTTGGAGCCTGCTCTGCTCTGTTACGTGATAATCCTACAGAATAGTGCAAGAAAAGGTCAGGTAAGGAGCTGAGCCCAGTCCTCTCTGCCAGTCCTGGCTATTGTAATCACTACTGTTCTCAAGTTTATCTTGTGAGAGACAGAAGAGACGGCTCTGAAAGCTGGTTTCCTTATCTGACAGAGAAACGTTGAAAGGGGGCACTTCGTCCACGCAAAAAGCCAAGCTCACAAACACTCCCCATTCCGCAGTCCCCTGAGGAAAGGCACCCACGGCCGCTCCTCTGCAGCCCACCTGCTCAGACCCCCCACGCCCACCTCGCACTCTCAGACTCTGATTTTCCCCTCCATGTACTCTCAGTGTTGCTGGGAATACAAACAACATAAATGGAGGTGAACAAGAAGATCACATTGGTCCTCATCACTTTTAATTCTACAGATACCAAAGAGCGCCAAGTCCCAGGCGCTGAGACGTGCTCTGAGAACCTGTCATTGCATCTCTGTGTCTCCAGAGACCCTGGCAGAGAACTTCAGAGTGGGCCAGATGTCACACATCGGTTAACTTCCCTCCAACTCCCCAGTCCCATCTCTAATACGAGCAGAGTCTCATGATTAAAAATATGAAGTTGTCCCCTCCGCTGAATCTAAACCCCCCCTCCAGGCAAGTTCTGCTCACTTGTACCGAGCACGCTTTCTTAGACAACAAAGAATAAGTCTACCCCCCTTACTAGACTGCAGCTCTTGACTCTTCCGGAGAGACTCAGTGCTTTGTCTCAACTGGACCCTAAGATGCTGCGGGATGCAAGACCCTTGTCTCCCAAATTTTCCCGCATCAAACCACTCTGGTCCCACTGGAACATACTGTCTGCCATCTACAGGGCAACGGCACAGCGTGAAGCAGAGTGTCCCATGCCGTGGCTAAGTGAACAGAGCAGACCTGGGAAGACACGGTCAGTATTATTTTCCAATTCCCCTTAAAGGAAGGAGAAAGACAAAGTTTTCTGTGCTTTTAAACTGTCTTTTTTGAACACCCCAGAAAATGCAAGGCCCTGCTGAGAAAGAAAAAAAAAATCTAACAGTAAAGTAAGTTTGAGAGGTTCTGCCATAGAGGCCAACTGTCGTGAAAACTGGAAGGGGCAGAAAATAAAAATAAAAACACCCTCTGAAAATTGGTCAGATATCCTTGCTTCATCAGGGATTGATGGTCCACGTGGAACGGTCAGCCACTCAGGCAGACGCCGACTTCTGGAAACTCTGGAGTTTTATCACTGTTGCTGTTGTTTAAGACATTTATTTCTCTCTCACACGAAAACTGGTGCGGCTTAGCAACCCAGTGCCAGCCAAGCTAAATCAAGATGCATTGCAGGCTGGGTTCTTCTTTAAAAAGAACTCTTCTTCCCATTAAAAGACAAGCATGCTCTAAGACAGGAAGGTGCCTTGCCCTCAGCGGAAAACGGTTTGTAACACAACTCACTTGGGTCTCGCTGGCATTAAAGGGCAGCAGAGGCCAGCCCGCAGAGGGCGAGGCTGAGTGTCGTTTCTGCAGCAACGGGCATGGAAGGCCAGGCTGCCCAGATCACACACGGTCCACATGTGGCTGCCACTGACCTGCAAGTGGGGACTGAACAGGGCGTCCATCCCACCATGAACCTGGGAGCAGGGACGTGCTGTTCCAGCTTTTGGCAAAGACAGGTGGGTGCAGGTCAGAAAGTCAGTCCCAGACATGGAAACAATCTAAAGGTCCATCGACAGAGGACTGGATAAAGAAGTTGTGGTATATTTATTTAATGGAATACTGCTCAGCCATAAAAAAAAATGAAATAATGCCATTTGCAGCAGCGTGGATGGACCTGAAGATTGCCCTTCTAAGTGAAATAGCTAAAAAGAGAAAGAAAAATGCCATATGATATCACTTATATGTGGAATCTTAAAAAAAAAAAAAGACAAACTTATTTACAAAACAGAAACAGACTCACAGACATAGAAAACAAATTTAAGATTATGGGGGTGATCAGCATATGAGAACAATGAGTGAGCGGTCTACAACTCTGGTGCAGGGGTCCCACTCCATCCTTTCCTCCCCCGTCACATCTGCTCTGACTCTTCCTCCCACATATTCCTCCATCCAACGGGAAAAGCCAGAAGTAGATCCATACTATTTATCATCCATTCCTAAACACTCAAGGCCTTGCAAGCTGCTCTCAACAGACGTTTTACTCTCGGGGAGAACACACGCTGTCTGCTGGGCCCCATATCTGTCCATCTCCTGACAGCACCTGGCACCACCAGCAACGCCCCTCGACCACCTGACACCGAACTTGTCTGGGCTCCTCCTGCCTCCTCTTTTATCACTAAGAGTAAAATCTCAGTGCTTCTCAGAAATACGGTTCTTACTCTCTCCTAGTGATGAAAAGTGAAAGCTTTGGAGTTGAACAATCCTTACCACAGACCCAAGTATTGCCACTTACCAGCTGTGTGCCCGTGAGCAAGTGCTCTATCACCCTTCAGTTTTCTCATACTTATAAAGGGATAAGACATGTAAAAAAAAAATTCTGTACATATATAAGGATACCATTACAGATGTATGCAACGGGGATTACACACACATGTGTCACATGAGATAAATACCCTAATAAATAGTAAATGAACCAATACATTCTTTCTCACACCTGTATCATGTCCTTATACCATGTATTACACTTTCTACCACTAAATTTTCTCCTCAGGTTGAGCCCCACAATTCCAGCTGTCCGCTGGGCTTCTCTTGCTGGATATTCAGACAACAACTAAAATTCTGCATGTTGTAGACTAAACTCTTCTTAATTCCCTTTCCTTCCTTTCATTAATAACACCAAGATAAACTCCCGGGATTGAGTACTCAGCGCCATTTATAACACCTTCCTCTGCGATGCCCCACAAATCCTACGCCTGGGTTTTGTCTATTCCTTCTCACCAAGCGAAGCTCTCCCCCTCTGCGTCCCCAGTCTCACGCCCACATCACAGGACCTCTCCCCTGGCCTTTGATTCCTCTATTTGCTACTGCAAACCGTGCTGCCAGAGTAAGCAGTTCACCTGAAAACCGTGCGAGGCCCTGGTGCCTCTAAAATTAAATCCAAAGCCCCCTGGTAGCGCTCTCCACCTCCCCACAGCTGCCCAAGGCTCTTTCCCATCTCACCTCCTGCCCCCAACCCTCGATCCAACAGGAGCTTTTCCAGAACGTACGCCAACTCTGCTTCTCTGAAGACACTGACTCCTGAAATGTCCCCTTAAAACCCCTTCACCTGCTACAACTCCATCCTAAAGCTGACTCAAATCACCTACTCAGGAAACTCTCCAGACTCCCCACAGTTGGATGTAAACGCCCCCCTGAAGTCTCGGCAGCCTTCTCTGCATATCTGAGAGCGCCTCCTCTCCAGCATCGCTCCTTTTCCCCACCAGCCTGCCTCTGCCTCTCCCGCATCTCACACCAGGTCTGACTCAGAGCAGGAGCTCATCACAAATGCACGGAATGAATCCATAACAGGTACAGCCGGCCCTCCCTGGGTCCTGCGTCAGTAGATGCAACAAACGGTGGAAAGAACATATCCCCACCACCACCAAAAAACGTTCTAGAAAGTTCCAAAGAGCAAAACTTGAATTTGCCGCACACCGGCAACTATTTACATACCACTTACATTGTATTAGGCATTATAAGTAATCTAGAGATGATTTAACTGAGAGGGGAGGATGTGAACAGGGTATATGCTAATACTATGCCATTTTATATAAGGGACTGCAGCATCTGTGGAGTTTAGTATCCACAGGGGGTCCTGGAACCAATCCCCCACAGATACCAAGGGACCACTGTATATCATAACAACAAAACTCATGCAAAACACACAAATTTTATGGCTCAACCCCAATTTGAAAATCCTTGGGAGTTTCACAGTACCCTTTCCACCTGGGAAATGCAATTTTCTGGTTTGCAAGGGAAGAAAGACTTTGATAATATTTTTGGCCCATGGAAAACTTCTTTTAAAACAACATCTTAATGTACTGAGTGGAAATGAAGCCAAAACATATGGATTAAGTTTCCCATAAGGTATGTATGGATTGTATGAAAACAGCAGAGGCTTGGACAAAATGTGATCTCCAAAGCAGATTAACCAGGGGTCTTTTTCTAACTCCAAATTTAATCTGGCACTTTCTTGCTTTAATTACATGTTGAAAGTTTCCTTCTTCTGACTTAGTGACTTTCCTGGTCAGACTTCACGTTTTTCACATTCCGGGGGAAGAAAAATAAGTAACTGAGGAAAAGAAAACATTTTCCTTCTATTGTCATTTCCCCTGCTCCGCTCTCCTTCACAAACTCTACTGAGCCTCTTCATTTCACTGCTCGGGCCACCCCCCTCCTGTTTTGAATTAAAATTTCCCCTTCCTCACAAGACTATTCTTTTTAACCTTTCCTATCCTTCCTCCCTGTCCTTTTGCTTTTCGTTCTCAAACATTAAGAGGAGCTGTATCCCTGCCTCACCACGTTTGAGGCAAACGGAAGCTCCTTTGGGTGGTCCATGGGGATCGGTCGTCAAGGAAACCTCTGGCTTGGACGGGAGGGGCCAGGCATCCATGGGAAGTGTCTCCACACAACCACCCTTGTCAGCAGAAACTCTCTGCCACACGGTAGAGCCTGGGCTCCGAGGTGAAGTCTGGTTAAGCAGGAACAGAGCTGGGAGTGAGAGTCAAAATGGCCAAGGATGAGATCGGAGGGGAAAAAAAGAGGTTGTGGGGAAATTAAGTTCTCAAAAATGTCCACTAGCCTAAGCTAACAGCTACTCCGTCCACCTCCACCCCAAGCAGCCCTCTGATTCCAAACCTAAGCCCACGTGCTCAGCGAAGTACCTGAAACTCAGTATCCCACCTCCTCTTGGTGGGAAACCACAGCACTTCACCTAACACCCGTTGTGCACCCATAGCGCTAGCCAGCCTGGCCGCAGAAAGAAAGAGGGGAACTGAGAGGCTGCTCAGCTCCATCTCAGAGAGTGGGTCCAGTGTCATGTGCCGTGTAACCATTGTAACTGGCTCACCAATGCCACTTGGAGGTTCCTGTAGGATTTGGTAACAAGGTGAGAGCCGCCTTCTCTACCGCCCAGCAGGAAAAACCACGTACTTATCTCCTCAGCTTCAAATAAGAGAAGAAAACAGGAAGCTTCAGCCTGAGATGGAAAGTCTTTTACCTGAGAGCAAGACCCAGAGCCAGGAGTTTCGCAAATAAATTGGGTAAAAGTTCTCCACTTGGGATTTAGTCTAATGAGCACTGCACTCCTAAATATTGTCTCAAGGTAATAGTCTAAGTATAGTAGCCACCGTTGCATGAAGCTGTCTGGACAGCTCAGCAAACACGTTAATGACGCTGAATGACAGTTTGACAGGACCCCAAAAGGAGGCAGAAATTCACCACGAGCTGCCAAAAAACAAAAACAGAAGCCAAAAAACCCACAAACGTCTGACACCCATACCCCAGCTGCTTTTTACCATACTGGTAAAGAAAATCTCTGGCCAGGTTCCAAGCTTAACTTTTCAGTGGGAATCGATGTTCGCACAAGCTTAGAACGGCTCTAGTAAACAGCCAACACAGCAAGAATCCAAGAAATGTCCTTGCATTGCTTTGCTCAAACGGCCTCCACCTCCCAGAAACTCACAGACACATAAAGCAAACTTGAGGTTACCAGGGGGAAAGGGGGGCAGGGGGGCGGAGGGATAAATTGGGAGTTCGAGATTTGCAGACATCAACCACTATATACAAAAGGGATAAACAATGGGGATCTATTGTATATCCATTACCTTGTAATAGCCTATGATGAAAAAAATACAAAAAGGGACATATATACAGACATATAACTGAGCCACTAAGCTGTATATCAGAAATTAACACAGCCTTGTAACCTGACTATACATCAGTAAAGAAAGGGACTGCACCTGCCTTTGTCTGCCTCTTTCCCACTCCTCCGACCCCGTTCAATTTCACTGAATCCATTCATTCATCAAATAAATACTAACTGAGCACCTAACATGTACCAGGTATTATTCTAAATGTTCAAAAAGATCTCTGCCCTCAAAGATCTAGGAGAGAGAACTCCATAACAACTAGGAAAATAAGCAAATTACACAGGGCGTTAGACCAGCATGTGTGCACGGGATACAAGTCCCAGAACAGGGCTCCAGCCCCCAGACGGCAACCTGTTTACCATCAGGGGCTGTGATGTTCTTCCTCATATCCCAGCACCTCATGCCTGCTTGGCATATAATGCAATCTCAATGTAACAAAATAATAATAAACAAGCTGTTGTCCATGCATTTTAACTGTTTTCAAATTCCCTGTCTCAGAAGGAGAATGGAGGAAAGTTATTAGAAAGGTCCTGATCTACATGAACAGAATGGGGGGGGGGGTGAAAGGTCTTGAGTCTACTGTATTTTGAAAAATCGTGTATTCCCTTGAATACAGAGAAACACACAACAAGATACATTACCTAAGAGATTATTCATTTTAAACCAGAGATTCTTAAACTAGAGTCCCCAGAGTCAAGGACGTTAACACAACTGTACGGAGAGGGAGAGCTGTGTGTGTTTTTCTGGGGAGAATAAGACACAGATTGACAGAAATATCTTCCATGTGTTACAGAAAATAGAATTTGAGGGAGAAATCCAAGGATAGGAACAAAGCCAGCAAAAACCATCAACAGTCCACAATAACATTGCTGATATTCATTTGCATCTGGATTAAACATTTCCTCCTTAAATCAGTGAGATAACAGACGACCAGGTAAGCTTCAGATTTCTGGAAAAACTCTTATCAGAAGACAGAAGGTCACCACTCACCACCATGATAATAAAATTAAATAGAGAGAGAGAAGGAAAATCTAAGAACTTAGCTCTAACTCTCATGGAGACGAGCCCAGACCAGGAATTTCCTTAAGGAAAAAACAACAACAAAAAGAAGTTTTACCTTTTCATGGTTTTCAATTAAAATTTCCACGACAATATTCTGAAATTTCAAATCCATGATGGCTGCAACAGTTTCTTCCTGTGGCCTCATCAGAGTTGGTCCAAACACCACTCCTAAATTTGCCACGGTCATGAGGTTGTGCTTGGAGTGATTGGAAACACTAGTATTGATGAGGGGAAAAGAAAGGTCTTTGGTTAAAAGAAGGGCAGTAACTACGGAAAGTACAATACTCTACAACTCTGTATTCCCCTAAAAACAAGGGGTCAGACACCACTGTTCTCTGTATCTGCCACTCAAGTACCCGGATCTGACAAAGCCCTAGGTCAGGAGGTCCCTGCCTACCTTCCTACTTCCCTTTCTTTGATGTTCTGCTTAGCCATATGTCTTTTTTAATAATCTCATGTATATGCTAAGCTTGGGTCCCTGACGGACTTCATTTACTCTTCCAATTTACTTCGAACATCCTTTCTTTCCCCAGATCATTATCCCTTTGCTTCCAAGGAATACGAGACCACATGGTACGTTTGTCAAAATTACCCTCACAAGCACACAGAGTTTGGTCAGAACACCCACACTCATCTCTTTGGGCCCAGTACCATTGTGCAGTGAACAACCTGGACAACTGTTCTTAGCAGCCCTGACACCTAATTCAGGTCTCAACTCAAAAGGTCGCATCCTCTAAGAGACCTTCCATAACCATCTTCGTAGTCCTACACTCAATATATACTCTTTATCCCTCATTCTACTTCATCTTTTTGTCATTTAATCACCTGAAACCATTCTCTATTTTTATTTGTCATCTGTTTATGATCTTTTCCCTCTTAGAAAGAAGGGACTTCATGAAAGTAGGGACTTTGTCTATCTTGTTCAGCTATGTGCCCTTGTATCAGCTAGTACCTTAAGGAGGCATTCAACATCTATTTGCTGACCAAATGAATGAATGGTGATACTGATAGTAGGACCCTTGGGAGGCCATAATATCGTCTGGCTTTCTGTTTCTTTTTCACATGAAATAAAGGTTCTAAAACACAGCGTTCCTCAGCTTCCTCTCACCTCTAAAATTCTACAGTTATTGTGATCTAGGAGTCACTTATATTTGAAGAAAGAGCTAATTTCTCCACTGAATTAATCAGATTTTGCTTGCTTTTTCATTGAAATATAGTTGATTTACAACGTGTTAATTTCTGGTGTGCAGTATAGTGATTCATTTATTTATATATATGCACACAAACATATTCCTTTCCTTGTTCTTTTTCATTACAGGCCATTCGATTTTGCTTGCTTTTTAAAGGAGTAATGAAAGGAACAGAATGGATCCTACAAAATAACTACCTATTACCGGATTAAACTCACTGAAAGGACATGTTCAGACTTAGAGTTGGGAAGGTGTGAAACCAAGCTAAATTTGCTAACAGACTTATAATCGCATTTCCAGAATCTGTGCACAGGGAAACGTATAATGTTCTCTTTTCTTACTTCAACTCAAACCCTGAGTTGTTGGCAGCGATGTTAAGCAAATAATTATATGACTTTGTGAAAGCATCGCATTTCACCACTCCTGTCCAAAACACACACAGTGAGTCAAGTGTCCAGCCTGCCCTTGCAGGTGTGGTCCCTGGTCCTGTGTACGCAGCCCCACTTCCAAGCAATCCAGATTCAACACCACCGCACAGCACCCAGAGCAAAACGAAGGAAGGAAGGAAGGGAGGCTTACTTAGTTAAGTGTTTCACCAAAATATCCAGCATTTCTTTATTTTTCTCCGGCAGTTTGTGTACCAAGAAATGGATAGCGTTAACACGTGATTCTGGGCTGCCGCTTTCTTTAGGGGGAAAAAAAAAGAAAAAGGAAAAAAATAGTTAGCAGAGAACTCAGAATCAAATATATCCCGAAAAACAAACAATTACAACAGGTCATCTGTTAAATCTTCAAACAGAGAATTTACACCTATCTTGCCACCTTTCAGAAAAAAAAACAAAATCCATCTTTGTCCCTATTATTAATCTTCTATGCCTCCCCTATGAGGTCATTTCGGCGCAGCTGCAGTCACTGCCTTTCCTCAGCTGACGTTTAAGAACAGATCTGGGGCAGAGCCTCTCCCTCTGGCTCGTTGCCCTTCCAGCCTGCTCCTCACTCACTGGAGGAGTCTAGTTGCCGGGTCCTGCCCCATCAGGGGATGCCAATAAAAGGTTAGCAAAGAAGTTCCTCCCACTTAGGGGTTAAATTTTATCACCCAAAACAATAACCGCCTCGTATCTCAGAATGTGAGTGTTTTAAAATGTACCGGGGACCTGCTGCCATCAGGTATGGTAGGACAGGCAGACACAGAAACGACTGTGATGAAGGAGGAAGTGTATCCTCACGCGCCCCCAGAAACAGCAGGCTTGCCAGGCAGGGCCACAGGGAAGCACCGGGAGGGGTCAGGGGGCAACAGGCAAGGAGAGAACTCGGGCAAGAGGCTTAGCTGCAGCACCCACGGGAAGGAGCGGGCAAGGCAGGGCAGGCAGGCTTAGCACTGGTGGTGCGAGTTTTTTCAGCTGGCTTAGGACTGCTGGGTGTAGAGAGGGTCCCTGATTATCCAGTACCCGGCCCTGAGGTGGTTAAAGCAACAGAACATTAGTCTGGAGGGTAAGAACGGGAAGGATGGGGTCAGGGGAGGGAAAGTGGGCTCTGGATGGGTTAGTCTGCATATGGGAAGTGCACTCAGGTTTCCTATCTCTAGGAGTTGGTTAGCCCTGGAAAGGGCAGTCTCCCCAGGGTCATTAAGGCCTTGGATATCCAAACATCAGAATAAAAGGATGTGTTTAACACAGCGGTCATGTGATATAAGGTCACTGCAGATGTCACAAGTTAAGGTGAGACCACAGTGGAGCAGGCTGGTCCTTTAATCCAACATGACTGGTACCCTTACAAGAAAACAAAGACACAGAGGGAAGATGGTCATGTGAAGACAGATACAGGGGAGACGATCATGTGACCATGGAGACAGAATGGACTGATGCGTGTACAAGCCAAGGACTGCCAGGAAATACCGGGAGGTGGAGGAGGAGAGGAAGGGTCCATCCCTAGAGCCTTCAGAGGGAGCACGGCCCTGCTGACACTTTGAATTTGGGCCTTACCTCTTGAACGGTGAGAGAGTATATTTCTGTTATTTTAAACCATTCAGTTTGTGGTACTCTGTTATAGCAGCCCTAGGAATCAAACATACTCTCTTTATCTCTTAGACCTTAGAAGTATCATCACCCATGGTTCTCATTAACAATGTGCCCAAATTCCCTCTATTGTGTTCCTGATAGGAAATCATGGAGCAAATCAATAAAATGATTATTGAGAATTATGCAAGAGGCGGGGTGGGTATAGCTCAGTGGTAGAGAGCTTGCTTAGCGTGCACGAGGTCCTCAGGTCAGTCCCTGCCAGCTCTCTGTGAGCCTCCTTCCTTCCTGCTATGGTAAACTGAGCACCTCTTTCTCATAAGGCACTTTGTTGATGCCCCTGAAAACTCTAGCATAATTGTTTTTTTTTTTTTCTTTTTAAACGGAGGTGCTGGGGATTGAATCCAGGACCTCATGCATGCTGGCGGGGAAGCTCAGGGAGGTTTCACATAAGGGAGAGCATTTGAGTTGGCGCTTAAAGAAAACAGGGAAGATTTCCAGGAAGGGCAGAATTGAAGGGGTGAGGGGTACACCCCAGACTCAGCCAGCAGTAGAAGCAAACACACAGTCTATCCAGAGACAGCACCTCAAGCTTACAGAATGGTGGTCGGCGGCCAAACTTTGGTCTGTAAAGATCACTTGGAAGAACTTGGCTTTACTAGTGACTTCTGAGTTAGTCACTGGAAGTAAAGTAAAGAAGAAATACAAGCAGAGTTAAATTTGGGAAGATAAACCTGACATTTCTGGAGGATGAATTAGGATGGGGAAAAGAGCAAATTAAGAAGGAAACACGATCTGGGCAAGAAGTCACGAGGCAGGAAGGGGCGGGGGGCACGGCAGGGGTAGGACTACAAATAAGGAAATAGAGCAAAGAAGTATGGTCTACGGTCAGATGGTGGAATCACTGCTTCCACCTGACAGCTGAGTGGACTTAGGCAAGTTACCTAACCTCTGTGGGCCTCAGTTTCCTCGTCTGCAAGATGAAGTGAACAGCACTTTCTCCGAAGGCCACTGTGAGATTCAGTGAGGTGACATACAGAAAGCATTTGTTTACCCCAGTGGCTGGCCAACAGAGGCACTCAACTGCTGGGGCCATCACCACTGTTGCTGTCTGTGTTACTATTACATGAGAGCACTATGGAAGGAGTAGAATGGAGGGGATTTAGCCTCCGACTGGCTGAGGGTCAGGAGGAAGAAGGCAAAGATGAGCAAGGTTTCATGTCTGGGTTAGCTGGGGTATGGGCACTTCTGCTGACAGACAGGAGAGCAGAGGCAAAGAGAGTTTGAGGTGGAAGAAGATGATGGAAGTGATGGAGAAAGCGATATTCAAGAGGCTGGTCTTCTCGCAGGCAGCTGGGAAGGGGGCAGGTCTCAGAGACAAAGGCTAGCTGCATGACCTGCAGCACGTAGCCAAGGATGCCGGACTACTGCAGAGGCTAAGAGAGGACATTTAGGGGAAAAGAGCTCGAAAGACGTACAGGGGAGATGCCACTGGCAACTAAGCCAAGCAAAGGAGGAGGAAGAGAAGGGGCGACCAGGGTGGGGTTCAGTGTCATCAGAATGTCAAGTGAGAAGAAA
This sequence comes from Vicugna pacos, assembly GCF_048564905.1. Taxonomy (NCBI): domain Eukaryota; kingdom Metazoa; phylum Chordata; class Mammalia; order Artiodactyla; family Camelidae; genus Vicugna; species Vicugna pacos. The sequence continues at coordinate 16,500,044 of NC_132988.1, forward strand.
CCTGCAAAGACTGGAAAGCTAGTGCTATCAAGAGGTAAGGAAAGACTGGGGCATTGTGCTGGACACCAGAAACTGCACATTGTAATCAACTGTACTTCAGTTAAAAAAAAAAAGAGTTAAGGAGAAACCAGGAAATCTAAAGACAGAGAAGGGGCCCTGGATATGGCTGAACTGACCACATTTAACAAAAAGAGGCAGGTTAAAGAGTTAGGTCCTGAAGAGATGCGGAAAGTGGGATTTCAGACCAGAGGTTCAAAAATCGAGAAACTGAAAGGGAGGGGAAGAAAACTAAAGCAATCCCCCCTCTTGAAAGGGGAGTTTGATGGGATTTGTTGTTGTTTTTATAAATTGAAGTACTGAGGGGAGGATATAGCTCAAGTGGTAGACTGCGTGCTTACTAAGCACGAGGTCCTGGGTTCAATCCCCAGCACCTCCACTGAAAAAATAAATAAACCTAATTACCTCTCCCCCTGCAAAAAAACAAGGAAACGAACAAACAAACAAACAAAAAACCCAACAGTTAATTTTCAGGTGTCGGTAGATTTTTTTAAATTAAATAAACAAATAAACTGAAGTACAGTTGACAAGGCACATTATATTAGTTTCAGGTGTACAACATGATTCTTCAATATTTGTATGTATTGCAAGATGGTCATCATCATAAGCCTAATTGCCGTCTGTCATCACACATAGCTACAACATTTATTTCTTGTGAGGAGGACTTTTAAGATCTACTCTCTTAGCAACTTTCAAATATGCAAGACAGTATTACCAACTACACTGCAAATCACATCCCCATGACTCGTTTATCTTACAACTAGAGGTTTGTACCTTTTGACTCCCTTCACCCATTTTGCCCACCTCCCATGTCTGTCAACCGCCAGTCTGTTCTCTGTATCTCTGAACTTGGTTTTGGGGTTTGTTTTGTTTTGTTTTAAAGATTCCACAAGTAAGTGAGATCATACAGTATTTGTCTTTCTCTGCCGGACTTAGCAATTTTTTTTTCAAGATGATAATAGCTTCACTTTTCTGTTACTGGAAAAATTAAATATCTGCTCAATTTTAGAAAACTTTATTTTACTAAAATTTTAGGAAAAAACTGGTAAAAAGTTCATTGAATAAAATCACTAAAAATCTGAAATACATTTAGTCAAGCAAGAACTGCCACAAATCAGGCAGAAAAGAGAGACAACCCAAAAGAAAAACAGGGGAGGGTTTGGAGCAGAAACTTCATGACAGGGGACCTCTATGTGACCAACACACGTGTAAAATGAAAAGACACTAAACCTCATTAGTTACCAGGAAAACAGAAATTAAAACCACAATGAGGGACAACGATTCACCCATCAGGATGGCTTTCAATGAACACCAAACTTTGGCAAGCACATGAAGCAACTGGATCTGTCATACGCTAACTGGGTGGGAATAATTAACTGGTGCAACCACTCTGGAGAACTGTTAGGCAGTATCTGCCAACCTAGAACACACACTTTCCCAATGAGCCAAAAATGCCTCTCATATGACCATTCACTAAAAGACACAAGATGGAATGGTCAGAGCAGTCGCCTCTTGGTAACGGTCCAAACCAGAACTCAAGTACCCACCGAGAGCAGAAGAGGCAGACTGCGGTATATTCCCACAGCGGAACTCTGAGCTTCAACGAGAGTGCACAGTCTACTGCGTCGCTCAACAGGAATGGACCTCACAGGGTGAGCAGAAGCAGCCCAACGTGCTAGTCTGCTCTGCATGATTCCACTTACAGGAAATTCAAGTGCAGCAACTCGTGACTATGATGTCACAGGTCAGGAGGCTGCTCACCCAGCACGGGGGTGGAGAGTGACCACGCAGGGGTGAGGAAGGGCTTCTGCCAAGCTTTTATCTCTAGGGGCTGATTACATGGCTGTCTTCGCTTGGGGAAAATATACTGCGCTGTATGCTTATTATTTACACTTATTATTTGCACACGTCTATTATGTTTCCATAAAAAGCTGCTTAAAGTTATTTGTAACAAATCTCACCTAAGAAACTGTAATTTTTAACTTTCATCTTTTCAGAGTTTTCCTTCCTTTTCTGTAATGAGATGTTCAAACAGCCCCTTTCGTGAAATACGTCATGGACATCTCGACAAGTCGTTGGATGGATGCCACACGATCAACTGCACGAACATCTAAGTTGCTCCCCATGTTTGTAAAGTTAAGTTTGTTTCGATTTACGCTTTCAGGAGTGGGGTTTAGGAGGAATGAGATTTTACAACACAGGACACCTTGTTGCTAAGGAGAAAGGAAGCAGAAGAGACTAAGAAATGGAAACGTATGTAGGTAAAGCAGAACACAAACAATCCAATCACGTCACATAATAGAAGATTCAGATACAGACTACATTTGTCACTGAGAACAAAAGTACAACTACCTAAAAAGTTAGGGGATCAATTATAATCAAGATTTTAATCTGGAGTTAAAGCCAAGATAATGCCTTCCTAAATCAAAGCTGGAGAAAAATGAAAAGCAATAAAAATACAGTAACATTTCCAATTCACAGCTTTGATTTTAAAAATAAAATTAAGGCGGGGACTCTGAAAAACAGTGAAAAATTCCAAAGGAAGAAAAAGCCGCCTACGGTAAGAATTTTGTACATTCAAAAATTGACAATTTTTGAGAACTTTGCACTAAAAAGCTGTTTCTAACTCATGTGTCTATCTTGTCATTAATAATCATCTTTTGCCAAAGAAAACCTAATTTTAAAAATTATTTATTTATTACTTCTTCAGAAACAGAAGACAGAAAAAATAGTTTCCCACCTTCTAAGGATAAGGTCCTGCATTTCTAAAAATACTAGAATTGATTTTGAAAATAAAATCAAAACCTTCCACTCCCTTTCTTAAGGGGCCCCCCTACTGGCTTACCCCCATCTCACTTGAAATGATATACTCATTTTTGCTAAGCCTGGTTTTCCCTCTTCTTCCAAAGAAGACTTTGGATGTAATGCTTGTAAAGTAAAACTATTTTTTCTCCATTTTGTGCCATTTTGACATGAATCAAAGCTTTCTAAGAATGGACATCTTCATGTGGCTACAACATAATAATGGCTTTAAGGTACTCAAAACAGAAACAAAAAAAGGTCTCCTAAGACGAATTATCTTTAGTTGCTTATGCTGTATGCGTTCCATTATATTTTAGTTGATTGATGTAAGTTGACAAGAACACCAAGGCATACATAACTTTTTGAAAAATCTAAGATACTGAATTAATAACACCAAATTCCTGACATATGGCAGGGACAGGAGTTTACTGTCACAGCAAAAGCATTTTTAATCGTGAAACTATACATCAGCGTTCACAACACTTAATGTCGATCTGCTCGTGTTGCTGTGCCAACTAACAGAGACTGAGAAAGATATGATCATAGCTTACTGGAGCTTATCAAAGATACACAGACAAATTTAAATTCAATACTTAAACGTCATAAGTCAACAATTCTGTAATTTTAGGAAAGCATTAGCAGTAACCATTCAAGCACTTCCCAAGAGATAAGGGTGGCTTCAGCTAGCAGACATCAAGTACTCGAGTTCTTCTGCAGGAGACCTTATCTCCTGGAAACAATGTATCTAGAGGCTAAGAGAGCTTGATGTCATTAACCATTCAATTCCTTTAATTTCCAGACTTTAGAGTCCCTCCCCACCAAGATGACATGATTTCGTCTTGTTTCCCACGCAGGTTTACCAACAAGGACAGAACCCTCCGGCTAGGCAAACACCAGTGCCCTGGACCCCATAACAGTTTTGTTTTTCATCATTAATGACTAAAGAACCTTGTGATTATGATACTGCTTCCCGGGTAACTTGACGACAGGAAGAAAACATACAAACATAGCAAGACAGGTCTTCTGGTGCGGGGGACAGAAATTTATTCTGTGATTCCAAATTAGGCGTCCAACTTCAGCTGCCATTCTCAAACTTAGTTTAACACGCATCTAACCTCGAATCTTGGGTCCAAATCTTACCAATATGATATGTATCAAGGACTCTGAGCCTGAAAGGCTGAAACACACACCATGGACCACAACATTCTCGAAGGTAATAAACATCATGCAGTCACATATCCAGGTAGATGCCTACAAACCTTCCCCAGGTGGACACAATCTTCTGCAGTCCTGTGTAGTCCAAGCAAAGTGTATTTTCATCCTACAAACTTCTATACTAAAAGCCCATTAATTTATCTTACAAGATGGATGTTGTGAAATAATAGGAAACATATATATATTGGTCTCTGCCCTCAGTTCCTGACACAGAGCTCCTAAAACTCTTGTACAGGGAAGCAAGCACTCAGAAAATCTTTTGTTCTAATATTTTTAGTGCCAGACACAAAGCTCCCAGAAGCTCTGTAATCTCCTGAGTGATAGGATCGTCTGACATCGAGCTCTTAAGTCCCTTGGAATTTGGAGGTTGATAAGAACACCTTTTGTTTTAATGGAGCAACTTTGGGTGGGCTCCTTGGCTGGTCACTGGAGAGACCAAGTCATGCTTAGAAGCTGAGAATTTTCAGGTCCACCCATCATTCTCTGGAGAGGGGAGAGAGGCTAGAAATGGAACCAATAATCCATCATGCCTACATGAAGCCTTCATAAAAATCCCAAGAGTATGGGGTCTGGAGAGCTTCCAAGGGGATGAACATACCCATACTGGGAGGTCTTCACAGGGACAAAAGCTCCTGCACTCAGGACACTTCTGTACCTTGCCCTATGTATCTGACTGTTCCTTGGTATCCTTTATCAGATCCTTTATTATATCATAAGCTGGTAAACGGACTTCTGTGTTTCCCTGAGTTCTGTGAACCACTCAAGCAAATTCTCACATCCAACATGAGGGTTATCAGAATGCTGATTTCTAGCCAGGCAGTAAGATGTACCAGGGATGACCTAGGACTAGGGTCTGAAGTGAGGGGGTCTTGTAGGACCAAGTCCTTCACTTGTGGGATCAGCTGTTAACTCTAAGTAGATAGAAACAGAACTGAATCCAACTGTAGAATGCTCACCTGGCATCACAGAATTGGTTGGTGGAGGGGAAACCCCACACATTTGGTGACCAGAAGTGAAGTATTGTGTGTGAGAGTCCAGGAGACACAGAGGAGAGACTGTCCTAGACACATGGTCTCTGGTTTCTTTTAGCAATTTTAAATTAACTTCCGCAAATGAAAAAGTTTATTATTTTAATTTCTCATTGCATTCCACATTGAACAGTAAGGTTTTTTTTCTTTTTCTTTTTTTTTTTTTTTTACGAATGAAGAAGAAAAATGTTTGCCTTCTGTGGTGACAGCGAAGAAAAAATTTGTATTTGTATCAAAGACTCCAGACTTAACTCACAGGTTCTCAACAGAACTCTGCAAGAAGGAAACTGATAGGAAAAAGTGAACGTACCCAGGAGAAACTGTCAGAACCCTCAGCAGGGAGAGGAGGAGAGACAATCTCAACACCACGGAACAGATGGAAACTACCGCACGCGACTGAAAAGAATCAAAAATTAGTCTCCATGCTGGTGTGAGAGGCGGTAACAAGAGAATGGTGATGCTCGGTAATTTTAGCAGTCAGCTCAGCTAAGACATTCAGCTAAAACAAGGTAATCTCTGCCCCATTGTTAATGGAAAATGATAGCTTCGCCACAATCCCAATTTTCCAACAGTATTCAAGGGGAGACTAGTTCTGACCACCTGATTTCTGTAACTGCTTTATTCAAACCTTGAAAGGACACGTGCAAAAGATTAGAGGATCTGCTCCCACACTCTTTCCTAAGAGAGGCCCCAGGAGCACAGAAAAGGGCGTTCACGAGAGAGTCAAACAAGAAATTAAAGTCTACTCTGGAAATGCTGGCCACTAAAATAACACTCATCTAATATATGGACGTTTTTCCCCACTAAATAAGGTATGCGCCGACAGGTCCCACGCCAACCGCAACTCCACTTAGGTGCAAATACCCGCCAACAATTACAGAAGCCACAGTATCTCTCTGGAACAGGCCTGTTATTCCAATCATTGTGAAGACCATATAGATCCCTCCAAAGCCAGGGAGCAAACACAAGGTACTGGTATAGGAGGTAACGATCCTTTTCCTATTTAAACATGCTTCTTCCACGTTGCTCAAGGAGAGCCTCCACAAACTCCTTCAACCCACCTCCCCTCCCTGCGGACTCCGTTACCACCTATAGGTCTCGACCTCTGAGGAAGCCCTCATCTGGTAAAAACACGTCGGTGTTCAAATTTCCAGCACCCTGGCTTCGGTTCTCTGGCGCGATCAAGATACTAACTCGGGGTAATTTAAAACTTCATTCCATAATCACTTTATCTTTCTCCAATTCTCAGAGGATTCTAGATTAAAATTGGCACTCTTCTGCTTTTTCCAGTCTCTGAGGCAAACAACATGAAACAATTGTCCTCCAGCTCGACTTTAATTTCTCTTTCCCCACTTTGCCAAAAATGCCACAGGGAAGAAATCAAAACAACTAAGCGTTTGCTTGAGTTTTTGCCAAGAAAACTTTCCCTGACTTCCCTGATGGCACAAATTCCCTTTAAAAAAAAAAAAAATCCTCTTCCACGTGAAAACAAAAGCGAACAGAACCATGTTTCTGCCTTTTCCAAAAGCCCGTTTTATATGGATAGTCCAACTGGGCCTACCCATGGCCTCTTTCTGCAAACCCCCGGGAACCTTTACACTGGCTGGAGCGAGGACCTCACAAGAAGGTAACATTTACAGCGATGTTCAGGCAGCAGTAACACAGGACCCAAAGGGACTGCTCTAAGTTTTCCAACAGATTAAACTATGGAATACATCCAAGGGAAAAAAATAAAAAGGAAATGAAAATACAATTACAGCTACTGTCAGTGCACCTGTGAAAACCAATACTGCAGGTTTTAGCCAGTGGAACTGGGGTTTTGAATTTGAAATAAAGATCTCTATAATCTGGCAAGTTACTTAACGTGTCTCAACCTTCATTTCCATGACTATTAAATACCAAACGTCAGAGTATTTCAGAAGACTACAGTGATTAAACACCATGTGTCATAACTGACACATTGTAACTGACTGTTCTTCAATAAATAAATAAATAGTAAACCAGAAAAAATAAATAAATAAATAAATAAATAATAAACACCATGTGTCAAATACAAAAACCAAGGTGTATAATAGAAAGAAAATAAGAAAAATTCAAATGAGTATGACTCACACAAGATTTAATCCCAAATTGAATTTCTACCAACTATAAGCCTTTTTCATTTAGCATTTATCACATATAATTCACTCTCTATCAAATACTGTGTGGGTGTCTAGCTCACAATAGTCCTTCTGCCTGCAATTTCCATCTAAGTATCTTTCAATGGGAAGCCATTTCCAACCTGCTAATCTCTCCAAATCTGCTAATCTCCCCAACAATCTGCAAGTTAAGTCCTTCTGTGTTCCCACAGCATTTTGGTGATTATATATATTACACTATAGTGAGAGGCATATCTGCCCCAAGACTTGCTAGAAACCTGGCTTCTGGGGGCGGAAATCCTGTCGTGGCCGATATATTCATTACCTACCAGTGACTAGCACACAGTAGGCAATGAATGAATGAATGAATATATTAATTGTCCCTTTTTTCATCTTCTAAAACCAGGGGGGGAAAACCCAAACACCTCCTAAAGTGATTTTCATTTTTAACACAGACTACAGCAACATAAAGATAAATTTTTCATGTGGACATTTGAGTTTATACCCGCTACCAGCCACCAAAGGGCTTCTATCGCCTCTATACAATACTCACTGGCTGGAACAATGAAATCACCATGTAACTCATAGGTCATAAGCGGCTCAGGAAGACTCCTGTAGGAAAAAGACAGCTGAGAATTACTGAACAAATACGAACAGGTCATCTCTCTCATGTTCATTTTTGATAAAAGGATATGAAATATGTCGTGCATTTCTTGGTTAATGTGCAGAACTTCCCTAGGAGATACATTTTTACATATCAAAGAAGATACATCATTCAAATGAACCCCTTTAGTAAGTGTTATCTGCACCAGGCATATCAAAGCTTAAGCAGCCATCAATCCCTGTCTAGCAAATAGCATTTCACATTTAATCTCAGAAAGTACCTTTACAAACATCTGATTTCATATCCAAAACTTCCTTCCACATATTATTTAGAGTCAAACATTCTATCCAGCCAATATAATATACATAATATAAGCATTATATTAATACATGTTATAATACTATAAGCATACAATTTTGAAAATCATCTCTGGGATATTAATTGGAGATGCCAAAAAAAATAGAAAAGAGTAAACATATTTAAAGAAATCAAATCTTCTCCTCTTACAACTCTATTATAAAAATACAATATCCAATTTTGAATCATGCCTATGAAACAATAGAGATATGAAATAAAATTGATAATAACTTTAAAAACACTCACATCCTTTTAATTTTCTACAAAACAGATTACATAAATAGTAGATTTTATCCTACAGTCAACAGAATGTTACAGTTCAGTCAACATTTATACATATTAAGTTTTAAAAAGACCAGATCTGCAAACTCCAAACATGTAAAGAACACTAAGACAAGTAGCAACCTGTACAGCCTTTCTTGAGGGCAGTTTGGCAAGATAAAAGATAAACACTTTTAAAAGCTTTAAATCATGAAGCCCAGAAATTCCTCTTCAAATGCTTAAAAAAAAAAATCAAAGATACACACAAAAAAATATTAAAAACATATGCAAAAGCGAAGAAAAATGCCAGGGCTAAAGGAGGTCATTTCATACTGATAAAGAGGTCAATTCATCAAGAAAGTGTAACAGTCCTACATATTTATGGGTCTAGTAACAGGATCTTCAAAATACACGAAACAAAAATTGATGGAACTGTGAGGAGAAATCCGTAACTATGGCGGTAGACGTAAATACCTCGGTGTCTCGGTAACTGACAAAACAAATGGACGCAAAGTTAGGGCACAGAAGATCTGAACAAAGCCCTCAACCGACTTCACCTAATTGTAAGTCCTTCACCTAACTGACACTCCATCCAAAAGCAACAGACAATACATTCTTACAGTGGGCGTGAAACATTTATTGAGATAAAGATATTTTGGCCCATGAAACAGATCTCAATAAATTAAAAAGGGTTCAATTTATACAGGACGTTTCTCTGATTACAATAAAAACTGAATTAAAAATTAGTAACAGAAAGATAACTGGAAAACCTGAAAGGAAGGGAAAGCAGGAAGTATCTTGTACTGAACAGAAATGAAAATACAACATATCAGAATTTAAGGGATATCAGTAAAACAACAATTAGGGGTACATTTATACCACTAAGTACCCATCTTAGAAAAAAAGGTCTTAAACTTTTTATCCTAAACAGCCAAAAAGGGAGTAAATTAAACCCAAAATAAGCAGAAAAAACAGAAACAAATATCAGATCAGAAAACAATTAAACAGAAAACAAAACAAAACAAAAATATAGAGAAAACAAATGAATCCAAAAACTGATTCTTCGAAATAATCAATAAAGTTGGTAAGTCTAGCCAGAGTATTTAGGAAATAAAAGAGAGAGAACACAAATTACCAACGTCAGGAATAATAAAGGTGACTGAAGAATCTCTGCAGGTATTAATAAGAAAACATTATGAACAATTTCATGCCCACAAATTCAACAGTTTAGATGAAATGGACATACAAACTGCCAAAGCTCACTTCAGAAGAAAGAGGTAACCTGAGTAGTCCCACATCCATTAGAGAAAATGCTATGTAATTAAAAGTCTTGCCAGTAAGGAAATTCTAGGCCCAGATGACCTCACTGGCAAATTCTTCCAAACAATTAAAGAAGAAATAATACCAATTCTATGCAAGTCCTTTCAAAAAAAAAAATATCAGGGAATACTTTCTAACTCACTCTGATGTCAGCATTACCCTAGTATCAAAATTAAAGACATTACAAGAAAACTACTGACCAATCTGACTCATGAATGTCAATGCAACTATTCTAAATAAAATGTTAGCATCTGGAATCCAACAAGGTAAGTGAGAGGATAATACATCACGACTAAGTTGGGTTTAATCAGAGAAATGTAACACTGCCTTCATCTTAAAATAAGATCAATTCAACTCACTACACTAGCAAGCTAAAAAAGAAAAATTGTAAAATCATCTGAATATACAATTCAGGGGAGAAAGGATATACTTTCCTACAAATGGTACTGCAACAACTGGACATCCATATTCAAAAGTGAACTTGGATCCATTCTTCACATCTTACACAAAACTAACTCAAAATAGACCACAGATCTAAGTGTAAAACCTAAAACCACATAACTTCTATAATAAAACATAAAAGAAAATCTCTATGACTAGGCAGAAGGATAGTCCATAAAGTACAGTCCCTATAAACTGACAGAATGGACTTCATCAAAATTTTTAAATGTCCCTTGAAAGGCACCATTAACAGAATGAGAAGACAAGTCACAGACTGAAGAGAACTTTTAAAAAGCACGTATCCAGGAGGGGAGGGTATAGCTCAAGTAGTAGAGCACGTGCTTAGTATGCACGAGGTCCCGGCTTCAATCTCTAGTACCTCTGTTAAAAATAAATAAATCTAATTACCCTCCCGACCCAACCAAAAGATAATAAAGTAGTACAATAATAAATAAAATATTTTTAGTTAAATTAAAAATAAGTAAATAAAAAGCACGTATCTAAGCCCTTGTATCCAAAATATCAAGACTTGGCAAAGGTACAGAGGAAATAGAACCCTTGCACGTTGTTAGTGGGAATGTAAAGAAATACAACTCCTTTGAAAAAAGTTTGTCAGTCTCCCAAAAAGTTAAACATACACCTCCCATGTGATCTGGGCACTATAATCCCAGGATTTACCCAAGAGAAATGAAAGCCTTTGTTCAAAGGTTTGTACACAAAGGTTTCTAGTAGCTTTATTTGTAATAGCCAAAAGCTACCGATAACCAAAGTGTCCATTAACAGGTAAATGGATACAAAAGAAAGTTCTGGTATATCCATAAAGTGGAACACTCGTTAGCATTAACAAAAAATGAACTATGGGTATTTGCTACAACATGGGTGAATCTCTGATTATGCTGAGTGAAAGAATCCAGATTTTTAAAATTACAGGAAACGCAAATTAATGTATACTGACAGAAAGCAGACCAGAGGTTTGTCCAGGGATGAGGGAATGAGAAGGGAAGAGTGAGAGAGAGTTCAAAGGGGCTCAAGGAAACTTTGGGGGAGATGGGTAGGTTCACCATCTTGATGATGGTGATGGCTTCAGATATATATGCATGCGTCAAACTTACCAAAACATATGCTGTCAATATATGCAGTTTATTGTATGTCAATTACACTTGAATAAAAATTATTTAACAGTTGCAAAAATATATCTACAGTCCCCACATATAGTTTTTTAATTGAATAAATTTCACTTGGAACATTGTGTAAGTTGAAGGTGTACAGCCTGTTACTTTAATACATTTATATATTGTGACAGATATGACCACAGACGTAGCAATATTCATCATGAATGTATATATATAATTATAGTACACTACTATTGTCTACATTCATTATGCTGTGCATTCGATCTCTGGTCTATTTACTACTCATTACACGTTTGTACCCTTAAACACCATCAATCTTATTCCTCCACCATCCCCTAGTGGCTGTCATTTTATCTTACATACAATCTATGATGCTGCAGGACACACACACATACAGAAAATAACAACTGTAGGCACTGAAACTAAAACTTAAAGCACTAGTCAAGACAAACTGTTCTCTTACTTCCTCTCTCTCCCCTCTTCATCCCCTATAGTCTCATTTAAAGCAAAATAAAATGAATTTCACCACAGCCTAAATAAAAAAAAAGAAGGGGCAATCAGAAGCAAGCCTCTGGTTTTGTTTCAAAATATGGACAAGCAGGAAGGAGCAATGAAGATGAAAATGCTAACCTGTCAGAGAACGAAAGTTCAAGTTCTGAAAAGAAAGGGGAGGGACGGGGGGGATGAGAACACCCAGAAACCCCACAGAGAGAATTTTCTTTTCCAATAAAAATAAATTTGTATCTAAGTGTCTTCAACATGCTACTTATACCATTGCTGTATGTCCATCCAGGCACTGCAGCATGAAAAAATAAGTATTCAGTACTTTAAATACTAGGGAAGCGATAATAAAAATGATGAGTTCCCAGAATAAAATTTATTATATTGAGTCACCATATCTGTCAACTTCCCACCCAACATGAGCTGCCTCTCTGGACCACTAGTCAGGATCTGTCTGGGGGTATAAAGTGTAATATTTACTAAGTCAGTATTTTCTTCCCCCAGAAGTCCCATTTCTATTTCCAGTCTTTAAACATTTCTTCCAGGTAAAATCATTTTACTACAAACCTCACAAAACAGCTCATTTGTCCCCTCACAATGGCAAAACGTTGAAATGAACACATTACTGGAAAATAAAATTATGGTCTGAATAGCTAGGAAATAAACCATAGGGCTGGTAGTCAGCCGTCTAAAGCAGAACTAGTTAAAAAAAAAAAAGTCTCAAATCAGTAGAAGAAAAAGAGAGATGCCACACATACATCTACTGCACGTCTTTTCCCATCTCCCACACCCCCGAGGTTTTTGCTTCTTGTTTTAGTTTAGTGTTTGGTTGGGGTGGGGACCCCGTTTCTCGTCTTCCACCTCCAACCTCCCATCCAGGATTCACAGAGAAAAGAAGTCAAGGGCAATAGCTTCTCTGCTGAGGAAAGCTACAGTCAGCTTCGGGCTGTGGTGCTGGAAGTGACAGAGCTGGGAATCCAAGGCAGGCAGGCTGGCGCCGGGGCACGTCCTCGGGGCCATCACACTCTGTTACCTCTCACGCTCAAAGAAAGACGTTTGCTCGGCCATGACCAGGTAGCCACCATGAAGGTACATAAAAACCCAATTTTCTCCTATTTGGTGCATGCCCCAGAAAAAGTGTATCAGTTACATCCTAACTACTGCATTTTCGCTGGATAAAAAATAACATAGGGGAAACAAACAGCAACCTAACTTTCCCGTCTCCCGAAGCACCTGCCGTTTTATGATAATCACTTTATCACATTCAGGCAGAATGTGTATACTGTCAGGAGAGAAGTTACATAAGAACAGCATCTCATCATGTGCTTCTGTAGGCACTGTCTGCTTAAAAGTGGACTTCAACAGGATGAAGCAACGTGATGAGAGAAAAAGACGGAAAAAAAACAACACAAGACCAGGGGCAATAAGGAGCTAACTTCAGAGAGTGTCAAGAACCAAGAATTGTGTGTATTGAATAAAAAGACTCTCTAGTCTATTAAACTAATTCCCCCAACAGGGGAGAAAAGAACCATGGGAAGCAGGAGGAGGGGAAATGCAATTTACTACAAAAGAACTGGATTTTTGCCCTTCATTTCCCACCAATAACCAAATCATCTTGGTCAATCCGTTTAACTGAACCAGGCATGTTTACCAAACAGTAAATTGGGTTTAAAGCTACCTTCCAGAGAGGCAGCATGCTTTGTTGGTCAAGTTAACATGTGCAATTCACCCATTCTTTCCTTCATCCATCTAGTACAGGTCTTAATCTTGGCACTACTAATACTTTGGACATTTGGAGACAATAGAGGGCCGTCTGGTGCATTGTGGGATGGTCAGCAGCCCATCCTGGCCTCCACCCATTGGATGCCAGCAGTATCCCCTCTTCAGCAATCCTGCAAACCAAAACTGTCTCCAGATATTGCCAAATAGCCCCTATTTGGGGTGGGGGGCCCAAAATTTTCCCCAGTTCAGAACCACTCTCGTATTTGAGTGACAGGGGCAGTTCTAGGTGCTGGGGATACCGCAATGAACAAACCACGTAAACTGTCAATCTTCAGGAAGCTTACATTCCAATCCCAGGGTGGGAGCTAACAGATTATTACCAAAATCCTCATCTAAACCAGTTCATCACCACCAGAGGCAAGACAGACATGAGCACGTGGCCTTAGCCTTAATTTTACCCCTTTATAGAACAGGGATAATGATAATGTACTGTCATCCCACAGTATAGGTAGGGGATTGGTTCTAGGACCTGATAACCAAAATCTGTGGATGCTCAAGTTCTATCGTCAGCCCTCCGTATCCACAGATTCAACCAAATGTGGATCCTAAACATTCTACATCATCTGCCGTTGGCTGAAGCAGCAAATGTGAGACCAACCTCTGGATACAGTGGCTCAAAACATCATGTTTAAATAAAATACTGGAAAATAGGTAATACACAGCTGAAGTCATCGATAAATTAGAATTTCATTAAAAAGTGGGACAACCAGACAACACAGGACTCTTGATGTAATATCACAACAAGATGTATAAAGCACGGCTAGGATGTATTTTCACAATGAATAAACATCTAAACTGAATCTAATGACGCCTACAGATTTAACTTTTCATTGAAGGAAACACGATAGATAACAGAGACACCAGTCAGCAACACCACGAGAATACCATCAGCCATTTCTATAATGCAGAAAATTCTGTTTTAAAAAAATGACCGAGGTTGGGGGAGGGTACAGTTCAAGTGGTAAGCGCATGCTTAGCATACATGAGGCCCTGGGTTCAATCCCCAGTACCTCCATTTAAAAAATAATTAAAGAAAAAAACCTAATTACCTCCAAACCTCCCCCTGAAAAAAATCTAAAAATTAAAAAATGACTCAGGTTCATCAAACTAAGTGCCAGGGGCGTGAGGACTGTGGGTAGAGGCAGGGGGTCATACGGATTAAAAACGACTTAAAACCTATCAACCAAATGTGTCCACACTGTTGAAGTCCTACAGGATTTAAAATAAGTATAAAATAACTATTTTGAAAAAAACAATAAAAATGGAACACAGGAGGAGTCCTGGATCACATGAATTTTGTTAGGTAAGGTAATTACATTCTTTTTGTCTTTATGATAGCATCCTTTTTTTTTAAGCCCTCATTTTTTTTTTGAGATATACATTCAAGAATTTATGAATGCAGCAATATGATGTTTCAGAAAATCTTTAAAGTCTTATCCCAAAAAAGTGGCAGGAAGGAGACCCATGGAACAAGAAGGGTCAAAAGTGGAAAACTGAAGAAGGAAAATAATGGGCCATGAGGATTCATTATACTCCTCTCTCTGTTTACATATATTTGAAAAAATTTTAAATATGTTTTTAAATATAAAATATGTAATAGAAGTTGATTCTAATGTGTTTGTTGGAACCGAAATAATATTTACCAGAAAAACAACCCTGCATGTTGGTTAAAAAGAAATGATGCTGGGGGGTGGAGGGGTGGGCCCTGCCATTTGTTTGCCAGACAAAAATCACTGTCCCCGACAGAACCACAGCATAAGGACCACAATCGTGACTGTTTCCCATCCCTGTATTCTGTGTATCTGTTTCTCATCTAAACTCAAGCTATGTCATCATTAAATTCCTTTCTTTTTTAAAGAGAAATGCCGAGCCTTTTCTAATTCTCATCCTAGACATCTTCTATAGCAAATGTAAAACTTTAAAGTTTATCTTCCAAAAAAAAAAAAAAAAAAACCTCATCCAGGACACTTGTTTTCAAACAGCTTTGTGTCTGTGTGTCATCATTATAAGCCTTTAAGTTCAAATAGTTTAAATTTAAACTAAAACACCTCTATTTTAGCCTAAAACAGCCTTCCTTCCTCACCATCTCAGAGTATTTAATTCCGAAAACTCACATTCCCCCATAGACTCTATTTCACAACCCAAGTCTATTCCAGTTCTGTTCTGTTGCAATTTATTGACCAACGGATGTTCAATGACTATGTATGCTTGCTGGAACATCAGTAGATACCTCATCAACATTCTCCTTTCTCATAAACTTCCGAGCTGTATGTGCAGAGCCGGCACTGCTTGTGTGTCAGACAGGCAAACAGCCCACTCCTCCCTCTGCCACTGAGAGGAGCTCACCTCAAATACTGCTTCAGGGCACTGGTGATTGTCTTCACTTCCCAATCTACGGAATTCTCCAGGTCCACCTCATTGCAGGTCTTCACATCTAGCGAGCAAGCAAGAAGGAAAAAAAACAATTAAAATCTTGAAACATTCAAAGGCCTTCTTGACTGGCTGACAAAGCTTCCATATTTAAATAGCCAAACCACAAATAATGAATTCTCTGGTTTCCTATAAAAGGCATTACACACAACTTCTTATAATATTATAACCCAGGTTCCATTATGAGACATTCCTTGCACTTCAGAAAATCGGTAGTGGAGATCAAAGTAAAAGGAGAAGGGTCGGCAGGGAGTTGGGGAGAAATGGACACAGCATTCCAATATGCACAACTACAAAGCAGGTACGGCTATGATTACTAGCAGCCACGGCTCACGTAGCCGTGACTTATATGGCATTTGCAGCATCGATATATTTTAACTTGTTTCCAGTGCCATTACTGCTATCATATCGTGTTATGACAGGGGAACAGGTAGCACCCTTAATGGCAACATTACTATTAGAATAGCAACAAGTCGGTGGGGAAGACAATGGTAAGTTTGGTCGCACACATCTAAGATTTGTAATCATGATCTTTCTAATGATTAATACATGATCAACCAAAGTAGACACGTGATGACAGATCAATTTAAAAAGTCTTTTATGGGTAATCTTTCACACTAACATTAGTTTATACACTCATCCAGGAAATATTTATTGGAAGCCTCTACGTAGCACTTGTGACATTCATCCTAAATTACACTAGATTTTTTGGTCCTGAAAGTATATTAATGACGCATTTCTTCTAAATGCCTTTTCAAATACGTAGTCTGCTCTAAAGAAGATGTAAAACATGCACTAAAAAAAGAAAAGGAGGAGGAGGAGGAGGAGGGGGCAGTTAACTTTGAAAAGGAAAAAGTCAGTCCCGGTTGAAACAGAAGGAAAGGATGGTGGGGAGAGTAAGCATTCTGAGTATGCTGGCATCTCTGAGCCTTGAGGCTGGACCACTGCCCCGGGCTGTGACAGGGCAGCAGAGAGGGGAGTGCAGCAAAGGTTCATAAACCTGGGCTTAAATCCCACCACAACCCTGACCAGCCCCGCCACCCCCATGCAAGTCAATTCCAAACCTATCTGAACTGCAGCTCTTCATCTGCACAATGGAGATCATGTAAATGCTCTTAGGGAACTACTGACAGCATCAAAGCCAATCAGCAATGTATACAGATTTCCATAAACTATTAAATGAGTAGGTAATCAGCACAGCTGAGTTACCAAACATCTAAGCATTCAGTGGTGGTACCCACTCAACGGGAGGGAGCAGTGAATGGGTCGTGGTGAGTAACATCCACCAATCAGTAGAAACTTGCCTGGGTTTCTACACTGTGGTCACATAAAGGGGAAAATAAGAGATTTGTGGAAAAGACTTATTTCTCCCTCACTCCAGAATGATGTTTCAAATAAGATTCAAAAAAAAAATTTTTTTAAAGTCGTTTCAGGGTTTTTTACACTGTATTTGTCTATATTCGGAAGGAAACATCTTGTTAGTACTCCCTTTTCAAATTAAAGCTCTAAAAAGAAAATCCTGTCCAAATGGGACCACCACATTAAGTCATGTATGCCACTCAAAAAGTTTTAGGCTTAAGCACGAGGAAGGATGGGTGACAATGCAATGTTATTTCCCAACTTTTTGAAAGGAAAGTGAAACAGGAAGTGATGGTTATTTCATGGCCAGAACATCATACATATGGAGTCAATTACTCAAAAGTCTGGAGACTTTTTAAAGCACTTCAACAGTTCTTGATTACAGCAACTGACAGCAATATGCAATAAACCACAACAATGGCAATTGACACTGATTACATTTTGATCAGTTCCTACAATTCCGAGCTCATTTGTTACTGAGCTTGTCAGACAAGCTGCAGATACATTCAAGAAATCAAATTAAGTGCCCTGATTAAAGGTGCAATCCTTTATAACTAGGACTAAATAATTCTGTTCTGGAGGCTTTGCCAACCAGTTACTGCAGTAACTGAATATTCTCTCTCTCATTAAATCAATTATTTAAATCTCATACAAGTCAGATAACATTTTCAATCAACTGGCTACCAGCAAATTACCATTTTAAAATCCAGGAGGCTTCTAAAAGCAATCTTTTATTTTCTGCTTCTGACCAAAGGATCATTCTATATTTTGAGAACCATATGGAAAAACAAGCCATCCTTTGAATTCATGGAATAAAAAGTAGCGGTCACACCAGAAGCCAAAGACTACACAGTGTCTGTGGTACCGATCCACTGTTAAAGTTTCACTGTTTTCAAATCACTCAATCACCCCTCGCAGCTCTTTACAAGATGCCCTGGGACTAGATAAATTTGTTAATACCTTACTTGGGATTCAAACCTAAAAATGCACTTAGGAGTGTTCTATCAGAATATATGTTCTACCATAAATAAGGTAGAAATTCTGTCTCCTTTCTGGCCAAGGAACACCACCTCATGGATTAGTCTGAAACCTACACTAATAAGCACAGATACAAATAGGTGACTTTTTTATTTGGGTGAATGTTTCCTAATCATATAAACCAGTGGTCATTTTTTTGAAACTGGAAACTTCCAGCCCAGCCTAAGCTCTGGCTCCCTACCGGACACTGACTTGGGTTCCACTTGAAAGTACCTGAAGCAGCACAGTGACTGACTGAGTTTTGAGAATATTCTTTGTCAATCCAAAATTCGAATTTTTTTCACCTACATTAGTTTACTTTGTCACCGAATCTATGTGAAAAAGTTGTCCTACAAACAAACAAGCAAGGTGATATTTCTCAAGTAAAATCCTTCTAAATTAGTCTTATTTCTGGCTATGGTTGTGTCTTAAGCAAAATCATCCAGCTGTTTTTGTACATTAAATTCAGAAATAAACAGTAAATTCACCAGCACACACAAGCTACCACAGCATTTTTTTCAGAACTTCGCCTCCCTGCTTTGACTTCTTCATTGCAAAGTGGAGAAGAAGGAAGAATACTGGACAATTGTAACTCGTTTCAGTTGTAACCTACCGATAGCTATTGTAATTCATCTGTTACATTCTCACTCCACTTACTAAAAAACGGTGACTCACCCAAAGACACCTCAGCTGATATTTCTCCCTGCCTTCCCCAAATGCAAGTTTCTATTAAAAAAAAAAAAAGCACAAAAAACACAAAAACTTTTACCAGACTATGTGTCTGCTGTTAGACAAAAAAAAAAAAAAAAGAAGAAGAAAAGGAAAAACACCTGTAAAGGGAAGGAAGACAACTGCCCACTGGGACACATTATTATGGAACCTTAAGAAGTGTGGTCCAGGGGAAAGCTAGGAAGCTGCTGGAAAATCCAGCAGATGGCTACCTTCTGTCCCCAGGATGGAAGATGACTGAGATGGCAAACAATTCTCATCGCCCAGGGAGGAAGGCAGCTGCCCACTCCTTTACCTGACCTGGAAGAGTACAAATGATGTGCCTCTTTGGAGGAATGTCTACAGTCAGTTGCCATTAGTATTTCATGCATGGCGGAGAGGAGAGAGGGGGCAGGGGAGATGGAAGGGGAAGGGGGAAGAGGAAGAATGGAGAGAAACATTTTTCTCTACTTTAATCTTAAACATGAAGGGTAAAAACACAATCAAAAAAAGAGGCAAGTGAAGAAGACATGCAAGATATTAAGCATGCATCTTTCCTTTAGAAATAATCACAAACTTTTATGCATGAGTATTTAAGAATGCTGAAAATATTTCAATACAAAAACATTTTATGTAAAATGAAAATAACAGAAAAATAACAGTAAAGTCAATAATTAGGTCTTAAGAACTAAAGAGAACTACGCAAAGTAAATAGACTTTCTTGTCAAAAAATACAAAATGACCTGGAACTTTTTCTCAGATACTTAAAAGGTTAGATTATTTTTCATATCTACAAAGAAAAATGGATTACAAACATAATGGATTTTGAAAAAATTCAAGTTTGAGATAAACGTTACCTGGAGGAATAAATGTTTTTTAAATTAACCACCTAGTACGATGAATGGGCAAAATTATCAGATTTAATTTTCTATAGGAGGGGAAAATACTGACTGGTATGAAAAACAAAGTTAAAAATCTGGCAGATTCACCCAATTTTTTTCTCTCCAACATACATAACCTTGAAGCAATGTAGAGAGGTTGGGAAAAGCTGGAGAGAAACAGTATCTATGGGGCAGTGTGTATACAACTATTCAGAAACTCAAAAAAAATTTTTTTTAGGAAGAGGAATAAATTATTTCCATTTGAACACTTGCTAAATTAGGAAGAAAGGAAACTTACATGTCTTAGGAAATAGTAAACAAAGCTACTTTGTTAAAATCCAAAGTTTGAGTTGGTAATGTAAATAACAAGAAAATGACATCAATGCTAAAAAAAAAGTCCACAGTTTATGATGGACAATGCTAAATTTCATCCTAGGAATTATTTATAAATGAAGTAAAACAAATGTATGCTTTGCAGCCCTCTTAAATGAATCACTTAAGAAGATAACAAGTCAGTTATCTTTTCCTTGAGTCAATTCTCTAATCTCTGTTTGCAGAATGGTATTACTGGAAACATTGCATCTCCTCCACCAGCAGCTTAAATGAGGTTGTATCACCCTTGTGCCCTGGACTTGTCTACCTTGAGTCTTAGGGAAAGCAAACACAGTTTTCCAGGTCATGAAGTTTTGAGGGTTTAGATATTTTAAACGCCTTGCAAGTTAAGGACCATCTTGGGACATTTCCCATGAGCAGAGGAAACTATCACCTTAGGGATGCTGGTGACCGCGTAGGATTTTACGAGACTAAGAACAAATTCTGAGACAGCTGAACACCTCAGGGTGACCAAAGAGACACTTGCTTGTTCGAACTTGCCTTGAACGTGAACAAGCAGCTAGTAAAATAATGCTAGGACCCTTAGGACCAATCTTATCACCAAGTGTGCCTTTCAGCCAAAATCTCCCCTTCTGATACCAACAGTCTTCCAGTTCTAATCATTATAACACTGTCTTGGAAAAGAGACGTGTTTCTAATTTTAAAATTAACTAAAAGCAGATGCCACAGCCCCATTAAACTCTTCCAGCTGCTACTGAACCACTGGCAACCCGAGTCTATTTAATTTGGAGACCACTCCTGGTAAAGAGGAAAATCTGACTGCCAAAACTGCACACCCAAGTTAAACCAGAGAGGCAGAAAATGAAAACAGCTCATAAAAGCAAATGTATTCTAATAAGGCTCTCTCTAAGGGATGATAAGCAATTTTTCCTGTGGTTAATGCCTAAGGAAAAAAAGGGGGATGTGTGCTGCTTATTAAATTCTGAATTCAAATACAGCCAAACAAGCAATGTTGTCTGTAACATCTCAGCTGATTTTATCCACCTCGGTTTATGCTTCCTGAAAATGAGTCTTTGCCACAATGCTTTAGGATGCAGACAGGTTTAGATGCATTGACAATACCCCCTGGGGGTTGTTAATATTGATTAATTAAAAGTGAGACATCAAATTAATTAAACTTAGCAAGGTCATAAGGACAGATTAGTTTCACACCAGTGAGTTATCATCACCCCTCAAGAGGCAGTCTGCTTTGGGCTGGGGGGAGAAACGGGGCATCTTACAGGTGGCCCCGAGCCGACAGCTGAGTGTAATGTAAAAGCGCTTTGTCATTCCCATAATGTCTGGGGTAATGAAATGAATTCACTTTCTGGCTTCCTCTAGTCTGCGATGCCAAAGAACACTGTGTTATCAGCACAGATGGAGCAGGCATGGCTCTGGAGAAGAGCCTGGTGCAAACTACAAACAAGCCACTGTGAATACCAATGAATCCCTGAGCATCAGACTCTTGCTGCTGAGTGACCGCTCTGGAAGCACCATAAAAATGAGCACGTCTCAGGGGTCTTGTCCAACCAAATGTACTGTCAAGGCTTCGGACAGGCAATTTGGAAGCCACACAAATCACAGAGGCCAGGCTGCTCCTTTCCTGTGAGAAGCAAGCACAGGAAGACATTCACCCACGAGCTGCGTTCTTTTCTTCCTCTGTTTCTCAGTAAGTAAAGAGGCAGTGGGTCACCTGTGCTGAGCAAATACTAATCTACTTCTCTGAGTCCGTCATCCCTGCTCAGGAGAAAACGACTCTAGGAAAAAACGGATTCACTAGTGTACTGCACGTGGCTGTGAAACATGAAGTTGTCAAGTCAACGAACACAAACACATAATGCAGGGGAAATGATTAGAAAAGAGGCATACCCATCAACAAGCTCAGAAGCTTCTGGACCTTTGAACTCACCCCCACAACTCTGTACAATCCTTGGTCGTTTATACCTATTGGAGGAGAGGACATGTTAGCAAAATACCAACAAAATTTTTTAAAGCTGTCAACAAATAGTCACATTTAGAAACTTTGCTAACTCACATTAGCAGCCTTCCTGTGACTATAAAAATAACTGGTCCACAAAAGCAAGTGTTTACCAACTTGTTTTAGCAGCTTGGTATTCATGAGTTATGGCTGGAAAATAATCTCATAAAACAATTCTCCATGTGCACAAAATGTAAGGAGCCGGTGCTAATGAAGTCAGTCGGCTAACCGTGCTAACATATCCCAATGTAATTTGTAAAGATACACTGTACCTCTCATGTTTTTTATGTTTACTTATTCTTGACATTTTTCTTGGAAAGTTTTAGCCTTTTAAAAATAATACGGTGCTGACTTGTACACAGAAAAGAAATCGTCGTTTGGCTGATTCTGGAAGACCATGGAAATCATTCACTCAAAAGTAAGGCAAAACAAGTTTTAAGAGCTGTTACATGCACTGCCCAGTGAGGAGCACTGAAACTCCAAATGAGCATCACAGCAAAATTATACATCACAGTGAACCCAATCACCACAGGGCCCTGGAAACAAAGCATCTCTGGGGCCAACAGAAAAGAAAAAAGGCAAGAAAATGCATTGTCAAGTATAACTTAATATGTTGGGCACATGATTTTATTTGGATTCTGATGTGAACAAACCAATTGTAAAAGGACATTTTTGAGGCAACCAGGAAACTTTGACTGGCATCGGGGTTATGTTAGAAATCACCTATTTTTTTTGTCGTATACCGCGAGGGGTGAGAGTAACCTGTCTTAGATTTGCTTGATGAGGGAGGGAGGGATGGGTGGAGCAACTGTAGGAGAATCTTGATGGAGGTCATGAGGGTGGACCCTAATCCAATAAGACTGGCATCCTCACAAGAAGAGATGGGGATACAGACACAGAGGGAAAGTTTTGTGAAAACACTGGGAGAAGGCGGCCGTCTACAAGCCAAGGAGCGGGACCCTCAGAGGGAACCAACCCTGCCGACACCCCATCTCAGATCTCTAGCCCCGAGAGCTGTGAGGAAATCACCTTCTGCTGTGTAAGCCCTCCAGTCTGAGGTACTTGAGCACAGCAGCCCCAGCAAACAGACATGCCCTTATCTCCAGAGCACAAAGAACCCACGTGCAAAGGCTGGCCCCTCAGCCTCCACGGGACTCCAGGCACTTTCAGGATGGGAAACGCTCACAGACTCCAAAAGAGGAGGAAAATGCAGGTCAGCCCTGCCAGGAGTTGGGAAAGAGAAACTACCAAGAAACACAGAAGTCAACAGGGTGAGCTGCTACAGGAGAAGAGACCAGACCTCACTCCTTCCTCCTCCTACAGGCTAGACGGCCATGTCCAGAGAGTCTGAAATACCAGAGGATTTTTTTTCAATGCTCCTCTATTGAAGAAACCTAAAATAGTTTAGCCTCCATGCCAGGAGCCAAAACAGCAAGTCATCTTCTGCAAACAAACGTGCCTCTGTGAGAAGTGCCCAACAGACGTAGAGAAATGAAGTGAGGATGCTATTTCGGCAATAATCATCACTCTGTGCTGGTAATTACCATCAGCTAATTGATCAAGTTCAAATTTATAACCTGAGAGAAGGAAAGTTAACTGCTAAGACATCATGAAAGGTGCGAGGGGGAACTCATGCTACACAACACAGTTTTTACTTCAGTAAAATGAAATTTAAATAAACCTCGTACAAAAGCAGCTTGGAAACAGCACGTAAACACATAACAGTCATGTAGGATCTTTTGTTTTAATCTGTGAGGTTTTTTTGTTTATTCGTTTTAATGGAGGTACTGGGGACTGAACTGAGGACCTCGTGCATGCTAAGCATGTGCCCTACCACTGAGCTGCACCCTCCTCCACTTGAGTCATGTAGGGTTTTTGGTTGTTGCACTGTCCTTTGAAGTTCTAGACTAAGAAAATCAGAACATACTTTATATCTAAGAACATGCATATCGTATAAAAGACGTCATACAAATACATTTGAAGAATATAAACCAATCAGTATGTCAAGTCATAGGATTTCAAAGCGTATCTTTTTTTTTTTATTATTGTAGCATAGTCAGTTTACAATGTTGTGTCAATTTCTGGTGTACAGCGTAATGTTTCAGTCATATGTGAACATACATATATTCCTTTTCATATTTTTTCAATATAGATTACTACAAGATACTGAATATAGTTTCCTGTGCTATACAGACAAAACTTGTTATCTATTTTATATATAGCAGTTAGTATCTGCAAATCTCAGACTCCTAATTTATCCCTCCACCCCCTTGCCCCCAATAACCATGTCTGTTATGTCTGTGAGTGCTTCTGTTTTGTAAATAAATTCATTTGTCTGTTTTTTTTAATTCCACATATGAGTGATATCATGTAGTATTTTTCTTTTTCTTTCTGGCTTACTTCACTTAGAATGACATTCTCCAGGTCCATCCATGTTGCTGCAAATGGCACTATTTTCTTCATTTTTATGGCTGAGTAGTATCCCATTGTATAAATACACCACAGCTTCTTTATCCAGTCATCTGTTGATGGACATTTAGGTTGTTTCCATGTCTTGGCTACTGTAAACAGTGCTGTTCTGAACACTGGAGTGCATGTATCTTTTTGAATTACAGTTCCCTCCAGATACACGCCCAGGAGTGGAATTGCTGGATGATATGGTAAGTCTGTTTTTAGTTTTTTTGAGGAATCACCTTCCTGTCAAGGCATATCTTCTCTACCTTCCCTTCCCAATTTCCCTCTTTCAGCCAAAGAGGGATCACTATTTCTTATCACCAAGTATCAGAATTTTGAAATTTTATTTGATTCCTCCCTGTCACTTTCCAAACTCCACAGATTAACATCTACCTTTTCTTCACACTTCAGATCAATCTCTGCTTCTTCAACACGGCCTTGAACTTTATGCACACACATTTATTAGGGCCCGTGCACACACACACAACCATAATCCATTCCGAACACCATCATTATTTTCTCCACCTTTTTATTTTTTGAGCCACTCTGATGCTCTCAGGTCCCCTCCATCCCACTGAAGAGTAAGTCATCCAGTCAAGTCCAAAGCCCTCAGCTGAACGAGCTCGTAAGGAAGGCATAACACACAGCCCTCCAGAACAGGCCCCAGCTCACCTTCCTGCATTCACTGCAGAGTATCCGTTGTAAATCAGAGCAGACCCCTGACTGTCACCCACCAACGGCCAAACTCATTGCCTCCTCAGGCACAAGTCTCCTCTGACAGGAAGGTCCTTCCCCTTCGCTCCACTGATTACTCATCTGCCAAATATTTACTCATCAAATACGTGACAGGTGCTATTCCAGGTGCCCAAGATTCAACAGTCAGCAAAATCAAGTCCCAGCCAGACCTTCAAAACCAGAAAAAAGGAAAAACATGCCACCTTGTCTGACACCACCCCACGGTGATGCTCCTTCTTTCGGAACATGACTTTTCACTCCTTTTAACACCTGATCACATTTTTCAAAACAAGCCCACCATCTCTTATTCACAACCCCTAAAATCAAAAATCTGAATGCTTGACCTGACATCTGGTTATTTAGGTATTTTTCCCCACTCAGTGTCAATATTCTTATTTCACCACGTTCAAAGTAATTTCCACCCCAAACTTATCTAGAGCTGCTCTGTGCTCTATAGTATATGTCCCATATTACAGTCTCTCAAACACACCCACCTCAGAATTTTCAGATAGAGAATTGGGGACCAGCGTTCTTCCTTCTCTCCCAAAATACTGAGATATTATCCAGAAAGATACTAGGTTAACCTTGGTTTTGGGGGTGAGGTGAAGGGGGAGGAGAAATTGTTTGTTATTAATACCTTTCACAGTGCCTTGCACAGAATGGTAAACCTAGATGATTTGACTTGAAATAACTTTAGGACTACAGATATAGATTGGACTTGGGCCAAAACAGACATTTCACGTAGGAACTAAAAACTTACAGAATTAAATATCCAAGGTATTACAACTTTTCCAGCATATCAAAGCTCACTGACAGATATCATTACTATAATACTTTCTAATTTTTAACAAAAACCTATAATCTGGTCAAAGTGTTTATATGCCCAAGTTTTTCTC
This sequence comes from Vicugna pacos, assembly GCF_048564905.1. NCBI lineage: Eukaryota > Metazoa > Chordata > Mammalia > Artiodactyla > Camelidae > Vicugna > Vicugna pacos. The sequence continues at coordinate 16,526,513 of NC_132988.1, forward strand.
CTTTTTAACAAATCAAATGGGTTCTGGTCATTACAAAAAGAAAGGCAAGGGCTTTCCACTCAGTGATGAGCAGCTAACGACAGCCAACCCTGGGCAAAGTGGCTCCAGTGAAATCAAATGTGTCTTCCTTCTCACCACCACCCATCTCCCCCAGTTTCATACAGTGCTGTCACAGAGCACCACCCACGTCTTCCTTGAGGAGAGGGTCAGGAAGGAGCAATGAGTCAGGTTGCATCATCATATCTGTCTCATTGTTTCCCTCTCGGAACCCAGATGCTGCTGCCAGCGCCAGCGTCCGCTCCACCCTGGGAAACGCCCGCGTGGACCACTGGTGAATACCCAGAGGCCCCGGCAGGTGGGCTGGAGAATCCGAGGAGAAATGAGATGCTCTGTGACAAGAAAAGAACGACATGCAAAATCAAAAAACGTTTTAAAGGGCTGGTAGAGTCTGTTAAACAGCAGAGGGGGAGGCAAAGGCTGGGGAGGCTGAACTGACAAGTGAACGTGGTGAGCAAGAAGAACACAAAGTGGCTCTCAGAGTCAAGGAAACAGAAGAGAGAAGACAGGTAGTAAAGCTGCACACAGGAAACGTAAACAGGGAGAAGAGGAACGGACAATGAAAGGCAGGAGAAGTAGGAAGGAAACGAGAAGGTAACAGGCTAGGAATTATAACACATTTCAGTTCCTGTTAACATCATAAAAAGTACTGAGTACTTACTATATCCCAGACACTAATGTGGAATCCAGGGAAGACAGAGGGTAAAATTAAGAAGAGTTAAAATGAAAAGAGAGAGCAACTCGAGGCCAACCCAGCCATAAAGTCTTTACTTCAGAAAAAGAAACTTTTGGTTTCAGAAGCAGACTCTGTGCCTGAAAGCACATGATATACATTTAATAAATAAGGCTGAATATATCAATAAACTGAAAAAATGACTGATAAGTTGATGGCTGCTTAGTAAAGAGATACGAAAGAAAATAAAGAGACAGAAAAGATTATTTGTAACTAGAAAACGTCAATACTTTTGATGGTAACAGGCACAAGTAAAAAGAATTTTTCAGGTGTATGATTCTACAGAAGTCGATGATCAAATTTTGTGGGTCTATAAACTACAGACATCCAGTTTTCATCTAGTAACCAGCAGAGTGCTTGGCACAAACTGAGGTCCTTGATCAGTATTTACAGATGGAGTGCAATGTTCATTCACATTTGTACGTGTTGACAACAGGGGTGAAAGGTCATTAACGTTCCTGTAGGCATTCACAGGAGTGACATCAAGTCTGCAACGTGTCATTATGAACATGCATGAATACAAATAGAGGTTTACGTATCGCACCAGCACTGCGAAGACAGATTCCCCTGTGGGCTATGAAATGAGCGAACATAAACTTCCATGCATGTATGTGTACATAAAATAATTTTAAATGTTTTGTAATTGTATCATATATAATTATAAATACTTGCTAATCTTGAAAGATTCTTGCAAATGAAAAGGAAACACGTAACAGGTGAAATGATTAGGAAAAATTTGTGAAGGAGTACCTGGTGATGAGGCTTAAGAATGATATGCTATAAAGGTTACTCAAAGCAATGAAGAGGCTCATGAATATTGTTTCAGTTCATAGGTGAATTATAAAAACTTGATAATGCGTCCCTTACGTGTATTTATATGTTGTTTAAGTGTCTGTGTAAGTACAGGAAATGCTTTCCAGGCTATCCACTACATTGAGTTACATAAAAATAAATAGGTTCATACACAGTGATACCCGTCCAAGATACAGGGTGATGTATAATATTTTAAGGTCCTGTCAAAAACATGTTTCTATTAGTTTTAAATACAAGCACACAGAACCAAGAACAAGTCACTCTTCCATCAAAAGGACATACCATTCAACATCATAAATTGAAGAAATTGCATGTATAAAATTGCAGAATTCTAAAACCTTAGAAGAATGCATTATTTTTAATACTTACAATGTATTAAATACTGCAAAAAGCAGGGTAAGAGACAAGTTCTAAGCACTGGGACAGTTAGAAGATTAACTATACCTGTATGAAAATGAGAAGCTCAAAGCTGAAAATGATACAGAGTAACATTTTAACCTCTCAAGCTCTTGGTCCCCTCATTTAAAAAAAAAGCATATCCTAGAAACAGAAATTTGTTACAGTTGTAAGATATGAATTATTACAAATTAAGGTTACTGATATCTTGGAAACTTCCAGCCCTCCCACCTCCCAGTTGTATGACCTGGCACATCACTTTATTTCTCTGTTTCACCTTTGTCTGAAAAATGAGGTTAATGATGGAATGAGGTTGTTGTGAAAATTAAAGGAGATAATGCTTATAAAGCATATGCATGAGCCTCACGTGACAAGCGCTCAAGAAAACCTTTCTAATTGTAGCATAATATTCAAAATTAAGACCAAAATAGCTTGGCATAATACATATAAAAGTCACCCTAACCAAGGCCTGTAGCCTACAGCCCTCTTCCATAAAATAAAGCATATGTTCGGAAGGCAGTCCAAGTTTATCGAATATGCATGAGTCATGGAAAATACAAAATTCCTGATCTCCAAAAACATTTGGAATTTCTCCCCCTGGATGCTAATTATTTGGTGGCAGGTAAGAAAGCACTGCAGACCGCTCCGATCAGCCAGGAACCGAGCAGCGTTCCCTTCCTACGAAGTCTCCTCGTGTAAATCCACTTCTGTGCTGTGAGCAGGAGCCTCCCTGGCAGCAGGCGCTCCAAGGAGAGGGCTCGTGACCTCATTGACATGTTCATTTCACACTCACACTGACCCAAGACTGAGCTCAGGAATCCGCCAGCTCGGCACCCCTGGGGCTGGCCGTCCCGTGCACTTCCGCCCCTGCCTCCCATCCCAGCAGAAGTGACAAATATTTAATTAAAAAAAAAAGTACTTCAGGTCCAAGCCAGGATCTTTGGACGGACTGCCAATTTCAGGACTCTTCGGACACACCTCTAGCCCTGACTCAAAGTCTCATCCTCTCGAATCCAACTCTCAAACCCAAAGGGTGTTTGGTTTATCAAGGGCTACCTTTGTATTCGGGTCAGAATGGACTGCAGAATGCTCCCAGTACTCTGTGTGGCTGGCCTCGGCTCCAGTGTCTAGCCAGCACAAGAGAAAGCGTTTTTGTTCAGACCAGACAACCCCTAGACTTGTTGCTATTCCTGGTACAACCGCCCAAGCCCGCGGGCAGGATGCCTAGAGGAGGCAGCTCCAGGGTAACAGGGAGTGCCCCCTCTCTTCAGGACCGCTCAGGGTCCCACTCTCTTCCCAGAGGTCGAGTCTGGGTCTAGCTGTGCCAGGATCTAACACATCTAGCTGTGACTCCTTCAACGTGCCCTTCAGTCCTTCCTCATAGGCTGAACGCTGGGGAAAGAAGCATCTCACAGCCTCTGGGCCTCGAGGCAGAACTCAGCTCCCCGTTCACCACTAAGTTGCACTGTCAGCCAACTCTTCCCCTCACTTGACTTCTTCTGCCACAAGGTGATGCTTGCTTAAGAGCTGGAGACCAGGATTGGAATTCCAGCCCTGCCACTTTCTACGTGTCTCCTCATATGCACCTGAGCCTAGTAAAGAAGCTAAGTCCGTTCAACTACCCACAGAGTGGTAGAGGGGGTGGGTGACCTGGAGTACAGGAAATCCTCGGAAAACCTAAAATGATATTTATTAGGATTTAAACATTGTCAGATGCAGCTTCCACACTGACACTAAGAGACTTTCCAAGGCATTGCAGAGATTTTTCAGAAAAGTGGACAAATCTTTCTTGGGTTGATGGTATACCCTCCGAGGTCCATGATGGGGTTGCTGTGGAGAGAAGGCAGGGAAGGCAGGTGTAACTTCAGAAAGGCTTCATCCCAATTCTAGGGGGGCACTTCAGAGAACGATGCTCAAATCTTCCCTCCCCACTTTCCTTTCCTATCACCTGGAGTTTCAAAACTCCTCTGTTCTTTAACAATTTGTCTCCTCTTTATTTGTTCATCCACCTCCAACATCTTCAGGTCAGCCTTGAAAGTCCCCAGCTCCGTGTGTTCACCGTGGTTAAGGACAGGAGAAGAGGCAGTCTTGGATTTGAGCTGGAGCCTGCTTCTCTCCAGCCCTGAGACTCACTCGGGTCAGCGGATGACTCTTCACGTCAGCTGCACGTGTAAAGTGGAGAGATACCCGTGCATCACAGGGTTCTTGTGAGAACAACACATGCAAAGGACAACTTGTACAACCTCGTTCTTCATACAAAGGACAACCCGCACAACTTCGTTCTTCTCTCGTTTCTTGACTTCCTGCCTTCCCAGGGGTAGTTTCTTGGTCTTCTTCCCGCCTGAACCGTCCAGAGCATTTGATACTGTCCACATCCTCCTCCCTGGAATCTCCCACTGGATTCCTTTACACTCCAAACTTCACTCTCTGAAAATGAGGCCCGTCATCTCTCTGGCTGCTTCCTTCCCTTTCTGACAGAAATGTCACAGGTACCTTGAATTCAAGATAGATCGAAAACCCATCTCTATTCTTCCCAACCCTACTGCTCCTCTTGCATTCTCTGTCTTGGCTAAAGATATCTTCATCAATCATGGCTGGAAAGCTTAGGGTCAGGTTTTTACTTTCCCTTTCACTGCCTTTTACATCCAACATCCATCAGATTCTATTTTTCTGCCAATTCTCTCTTCCTATTCATCCTTTCTTTCATTGCCAATGCCCTAGTTTAAGCCTCCATCATCTTTTTTCTAGATTATTTCTAAAATCCAACCAGTCATCTTTCCTTCTGTGCCCCGCCCCCACCCCATCAGCTCTACTTCCTGTCAAAGGTCTGAATACACCCCTGCTCCCATCTGTCAATGTCTCACCAGTGCCTACAGCACTGAGGCAAATACACAGCACAGCACCTGCGATCAGCCACACTCAGGCCTCATCTGCTCACAGAGCACCTTCTCGCATCACATCCACCCACTCACCTCTGCCAGCAACCCCCCAGGGTGGGTGAATACCATCTGTTCCAGCACCTCCCTCCAGAGCAAAGAACAGGTTTGCTTGCAGCCTTGGAAAACAGTGTCCGTCTAGCACAAATGGTAGGCATGCCTGCCAGTCATTCCAAGAGAGCTGAGTTTCCTACATTTAGAATTATTCCTGTATAACACAACCCATTGCGTATACAGATATCATCTGACCGACCATCTTTGCAAGTGCCCTTGGGAACCAGGGCTCAGAGCACCAACACAAAATGTGATCCTCTGGCTACTGAGAGTAATAAATTGTCCTTCATCTGTGATCCAGAAGTCTTGTGTCTTCTACCAGCACCCATGAAACTATGCAGGGCAATTTGTTTACACGAAAGTAACACAGAATCTCAGAGCCTTTACTATCTTGAGACTAAAGTTAATATTTAAGAAGAGGAATCATCCCTCTACCATTTCCCCCCAAAATTTTACCTTTAAGAAACACCACAAAAAGTGTTGAGTAAGATCCATCTAACACGTGCACACCTGGGAACAAGCGAGGATTAAGGTAAGCTGGAGCGGATGGGCAGCGAAGTCAGAGGCACCATTTTATTCTCAAACTCATCACTTGTGTGGTTCAAGTTTAAGTAGTTATAAAATTTTGCTTATATAAAAGAGACTCAAACTCAAGGCAAAAGTTGGCCGTTGCTCTTTGCAAGATTCCCTTTCAGCCCTCCTCTATGATGGGCACGCTGGCAGAGGTCTAACGGTGCCTCGCCGCTGCCACCTGCCTCCTCTCCACCTCAGAGCATCAAATCAGTGTTAGGCAGCCTTGGAAAATCTCCTCCTTGGTGTGGTTGTTTTTTTGGTTTGTTTTTCGTTTTTTGTTTAAGATTGAGATAACCTAAAGCCATTGGCTTCTTCCAAATCCTCTCTGGTTTTCTCATTGCACTCTGGCCGTATAACTGCTCAAGTGTCCACAAGACACTGAGGGAAGGAAGGTTGAAAGTCAAGCCAGTAAATTTTGCTGCTTGTCACAAGCACTACATAAAATTGCTCTGATAAAGTGAACTCAGATGATTTATTGCCCTATGTAAATTACTATTTTTCAAAAGCAAAGTTCCTTGGTGCTCCCAAAGCCTCAAATCAATAATGGGACTGTTTAATTATGATCGGCCTGAATTCACAGAGTTACTTCCAAATAAGCAACTCACACTGAGCACTTGACAGACAGCAATGTCCCAAGTATCCTCTTTTCATTCTCACAACCATCCTGCGTAAAAGTCGCTACAGTTCTCCCATATTACACAGGGTAAAATCAAGACAGGTTATCTACCTAACTTGCACGGCTGCAGAGCTAGTCAGTGGAGAGATTCTAATCAGGGCTGATTTGGGGTTCCTGTTCTCCAGCACCAAGCTAAGAGCGCCCTAAAGAGCCTTACAATAAGATGTCCATGCACCCCATCCAAACGTGAACCAACACACAAAACCTCGCCTGCCTACTAGCAGCAAGAGAGTTTAACCATTTGTTCTGAATTAACTTTACTCAGCCATTCATTTGGAAGCTAAAAACTTTGGGAGCTTATTGTTCTTAAAACAAATAAGATTACTAATTGAGAAAATGAATGATCAGCCCCGGCTCGCCTGGAGTTAGCATTTCAGCTCAGTATTTGCATTTCTGCAGACACCACAAGCATCCTGAGCTCCCTCCCACATAAGACCGTCCTCTGTATCCACCCACACTCATCTCACACCCATTGTGATTAAAAAAGAGACAGTGAGCGAGTAACTCTAGTTCACTTGCTGTAAATTTTTCGGGGACAGCTGTTCTTTATTTTCTTCGTTTTGCACGTAATTTGCCCCTGGCACTTCAAGATTAATGCGCAATCATGGTAAAATATGTTGCAAGTTCACTTTAGGCATCTTCCCTCCCACAAAGATTAATACTGAAACCAGACACCACCATCACCTACCAGGGCCTTCCTGAACCCCCATGCAACTCCTGAAGTGCTCTGGAAGAAGAAAAATCCTCCAGTCAACCTGAGAATGCTTTTCGGAAAACCTGAAACTTCGCTTCTCAGAGAAAGAGAAATGCACTTCCACATGCGACAATTCAAAGACTGTCACATCTTAGAGGCGGCTTCCTACTTCTCCACCCCATGAATTCACAGCTCGTTACAAAGCTGAATTTGATAACTGACAGCTTGCCTAGACCGACGTTTGAATGCCACACTCTAGAAATTAAAGTGAATATTCAAATTATCCACATATGGAAGATATTTTTTAAGAGAAACTTTATAAACAAAAGTGACATACATATTTAGTTTTAAATCACGGCAACTATTTTAAAAATAGCAACTAAAAGAAGTTTTTTAAGCAAAGAGTCTTACTTTGTTTTTGCGTATTTTACAGTGCACCTGAAATACTTGGAGTCACCAGTTCCCAAAAAAGACAATCTACTGGGCATGAGAGGCTGTTCTTTGAGTTACTTAAGGAAATCATTCTCCAAGCTCTTCAACCGTAAGATTTTTTTTCACATGTAGCATGATGTACCTTTCTATCTATGTCTAAAATATTACCCATAATTCAGAAAGATGCAAACAAATTCATAAAGGAGTGAAAACCAATCCTACATGTTATTTTAAAGTAATAATTCCAACCACCTAGAGAAGAATAAATTCTTCCAATAATTTTATACATTATTGGAATACATAATATTGACAATGTGGCATTTGAGTCAAATCCTCGAGCACTCAAGCACAAATCAATTGCATACTGAGGGCTATGTATGCAACGTACTATACTTAGAAATGAGAAGAGGCAAACAAAGGATAAATAAGATATTTTCTCTATTTCAAGGAAAAAGTAAAGTTCCAGAAACAAAATAAATATGAGGTATAAGGAACAACACCAGGCAATATAACTGTCAGGTTAAGAACATGGGTATCTCAGAATTAAAACAATTCAGGGTAAGGATGGAAAGAGGAAACAAAGAAATACATTTAATGAGCAGTGAAATCTACCAGCTACAAAAATTAGCTCTTTCACCTTCACAAACATGGATGGCAGTAGATGTTGTGAACGAACTTCCCACTTGCAATCGTTTAGAAACTAAGAGTTTGAAAGGTTAAGAAAGGATTACCAAACTTTGGAGCTTAAACCTGACAACTCCTTATGAACCCAGAAAAAGGTAGACCTTCTAGAGTAATCCAGGTGCCCCCTCTCCCTCCCACACGCCCCGCCAGCCACCCCTCCAACCCCGCCCGTGACTGTCAGGTCCCAGATGCAGCACATGCAAACATCTTCACTTCAACATCCTCTCTCTCTCCTGCCAAAACTCCTCACTTCTGACGCCCTGGACACGTGCACCTAGACAACATCCCCTCGCCCCCTGGAAGGCGGCCCACGTGCCGGGTCCTCAGGGAAGCCTTGAGTCTGTGGTATTTCAGAGGCCCGGGAGGGCCAAAGGGGAAGACTGAGCCCACTGTCAGCTTCCAGAGGCACCCGGAACGGCAGGCGCCGTCATGAGAGTGCCACGGAGCATGGCGGCTGCACAGTCATGGAAGGGCGGTTGTGTGAACCTGCTTGAGAATAACGGGGCCTTTTCCCGCAAAGGGGGAAACTAACATAGGGCCCCAGGAACTAGGCATCATGCAGACAGAGTAGGTAGGAGGAGCTGGTGGTAGGGTGAGTGAACGAGAGCTCCCATCAATACTTTTGAATTTGCCTTGAATTCACCGGCAAAGCATCTAAATATGGTGCGTGGCTTCAGATGCACTGAGACTTGGCCACTTTGAGCCATTCTGTGATTTCTCCTCTTAACTCCACTTTTTAGGAGAAAGATTCTACCTTACATCATTTATGCTCTCTCTCGTAATCCCCAAAGCTACACAGACCCAGGACCGAGGGCCCTTGTAAACTCTACTTTTCAGGAAAGCATCCTCTATCCTCTAAAAAATAGAAGATGAGAAAATTCCTGTCTCCACTTGACTATTCCCATTGGGCCTCTCACTGTCTACAGCAGAGGCCCAGCTACCAATGATTTTGATTCAATGAAGCTGACTGAGCCCAGGAATCTGCCTTTTCAAGAAGCACCCCAGTGATCCTAATACATTTCATCCGGTCTGCCAGGGACCTCTGAGTTTCCTTGACATCCTCTGCTTCCTGAACTAAAACTTGAAGGCGAAATTCCTTGCAGAACTCTGATCCTGCATGTACAACCAACTGCTGAGAGTGACTTCTTCATCTGCTGGATGACTTGGGGGTACCTATGCTCTCCGGCCCCATGGCCAAACCAACTGTCCGGAATCAGCCACCTCCCCTGTGGAACACTCCATGGAACTCTGGGTCTTCTCGGCACCAGATCATCCTCCTCATGGGTACCATACTGGTTTCTAGATCTACCTTTGTAAGCCTGCTCCTCTGCCCTCCCTTCCTCTAGTACTTACCCAGTTTCTTGCCAATTAAATGCAAGTGCCCGAGTCCTTCCTTTTACTCTGTTTCTTCCTGCTTCCTTTCCTTTCCTTTTTTTTTTTTTTTTTTGGCTTGTTTCTATCACATTCTGTCTCCATGTCTTTGCTGAGGTCTCTCTAAAGGCCAAAATGTACTTTTCTAACCCTTTAAATCCAAAGAAGGCTGGTCCTAAACACAGTCCTTAGTAAAGAGCAAGGACTCAGCGATTCATCGTAACCGACTATACTTCAATTTAAAAAAAAAGTTATAGCATCACTCAGCTGGTTCTCACCAAAAAAAAAAAGAAAAAAACTAGAATAATCTCTGGCCTCAAGAGAATTAAAATCTCACTGTTAAGGCATACTATATATGTTAAAAAAATAAGCATTATTTGTCTAAATATCTTATTATGCTACTAAACTTTGAGGGAAAGAAAAAAACAATTCTCTCGATCCATGCAAACCTGTAGCACTTTTCAGTACCTGGTATACTCCACTCACTTACAGTATCTGTATTTTGTCTACCATGAATGGATCAAGCATAATAGGTAACCAGACTTTCATGTGTATCCCAAAGGCCCAGAGCAAGGTCACCGGCACTCTGTGATTACTCAGTAAACACTGGTTGACTGGCTTCAGATCAGAACTAGGGTTTAACAATGCTAAGCCACCTGTTACTGAGGGAAGGAAAAGAACACCGTGCTATTTTCTTCAGAAGTTTTGTTTTGTTTGGGTTTAGGCTGGGCTACTTTTAAAAAGAAGTTAAAAGTTCCCCCACGTAGCCGGACACTATAAACATAAAGATAACAATCATGTGTCCCATCGCTCCAATCCACTAGAAACTCTTCCATGAGGACGGCAGTGCCTAAACTTTACTACATGATCACCTGGGGAGCACTGAAAATCCGGCTTCCTAGCTCACGCCCACCAGCAATGACATCCGACTGGCTGGGGGTGGGAGTTAGGCATCAGCCCTGCTTAACGATCGATCCCAGGGGATTTCACTGCACAGCCCTGTCTGAGAGCCACTACTTTCAGAAGTCCTTCTGCCTGGGAACATCAGAACTACTTTCCTAGTGGTGGTCAGATGGCCTGCATCTGTTAAGAGCTGGTACACATCATTAACAAATCCTTGGTAAACGGATGAAAGATCAGTTGATCAGACTCTCGTGTGTGCTGTAACTTCATGAACAAACAACTCTAAGGACAGGAAGAGTATGATCTGTAATCAATGCTAATACTGCAGTGACATGGGTTTGTTCTGATGCCAAAAGTACATAAACTGCTAACAGTCCCATGCAGGGGACTGTTATATATATACATCATTATGTTATGTATTATATATGCGTCATATATTATACATGTTATCTGCATATACTAAAAATGTTACCTTTTCTTAGGGTCCTGAGGACTATAGTAAACGGTAGACAAAATAAAAAATTAAAAAATGAATATATGTATGTTCATGTATGACTGAAACATTGTGCTGTACACCAGAAATTGACACAACATTGTAAACTGACTATACTTCAACAAAAAAAATTAAAAATAAAAAAAGTAAATGTTAGACACTTGTCTGATGCTTGGCAAATACTAAAGTGATGTCACAAATAAAGCTGATAAAAATATCAAATGTCATTTTTTAAAAAAACATGGCTAGGTAAAAGTTGCACTAACTTTTAATGAAAACATGTGAAATGGTAGTTTACAGACAGTGAGAGTCATGGTTAGAATGCTGGGAAAAAAGTGATTAGAAAATAACTCTTCAATCAGATCTCATCAGATGCCTCTGGACACGAGGCATGTAGACCCAGGAGTCACAGGCAGCAGTCACTGATGCTATTCACCAATAGCATTAGTTCTGGCCCTCTGCGTGCTCTCCAGGCTCCCGGTAGGGTTGTGCTATGTAGACTCTTTGGGGCTGAGTGGGGCTATGTGGCTCTTTCTGACCCATTAGCTGTGAGCAAATGAAACTCACTTCAAGGCCAGAGCACCCACTGGCAGGTCCAAAGCCCCCGAGAGCTGCTGCCCTCCGGCAAGGCAGGCAAGAACCCGGGAGCCCAGGTATCCAGCGATGGGCAAAGCCCCCAGCAACACCTCAGTGAGAAGTAAGTCTTGTTGTTTTAAGCTACAGAGAATTTCAGATTTCCCGTAATATGAACATAAACTAGCTTTTATCCTGACTGATGAAAAAACTACGTGAGCCAACAACGTCTGTAGCATTTAAAAAAAAAAGATCAGCAGCAGTGATAGCTGATTTGGGGGAAATCATTCAGAGCAATATTCCCTGAGGGAACCTCCAAATTTAGGATAAAAGCCTCAGAGAGTCTACAAAGTTCCCCATGATATTGACTAACATGACCTGACAGTGGATTCTTTTAACTCTATTTTTAGTCTCCTACTCCATTAAAGACAAAAGGCTTTAGTAATGGAAGACCTTCAGGAACAAAAGATTTGAAAGGAACAAACATAAACCTTTTTGTAAAATTTTCAAATGGGAAAATCCAACTTAAAATGTGTAGACTCGGTCTTCCGTTAAAAACCTCCAACAATTTATTTATTTACAGTGAAAATACTTTCAATATATGCAGATCCTACTACACATATTCCATTCAATGTACACAACACTCCGTAAAACTACACGTACCGATCAAAAAGCATTCTAGATAGATTCTTATCTGCTCAGGCAGAAGTACGTATAAATTATACCCTTTGGGGAAAGGATTTTATTTACCAAAATAACAAGCATGCAAGCGATACAATTAAGGTTATTAAGAAGCTTGGGGAAAAGAGAAACATGAATGATGAAGTGAGGGATACAAAAACCACAGTACTTTTTTCCTCAACTCTGGACATTTTTGAAGCACTAGGAAAAAGACGAAATTTGTCAGCTCAACCTCAGTGTAGTTGAAATGACTGAAAATCCGTCACCATCTGAATTACCACTGTAAGAGAGAACGGGAGAAAAGCTTTCTGTGGCTTGGGTTTTTATTAACGATGGGCAAATCCCCAAATCATAAAACAGCTCATATTCATCTGTTATCCATCCCTCTAATTTCACAGGTGGCAGTCCTGGCTTTATAACAAAGACCCTGTTTTGACAGAAAACATGAGTGCAATGCTTCACCCTGCTAAGTCATCCAGAGTAGGCCTGGGAGATACAATAGATGAGAGTGAATTAAAAATTCAATTTATCCATACTTCACTAGGCTGTAAACAAAGAGAACTCCAACCTCCAGAAAGAGCCTGTTTTGTAATGTTCAATATTTAGTTTCTCCGCAGTCTGCTGGCATGGCTATAAAAGCACCAGGGGCCTGGTTTTCCTTGGGGATACTAAAGAAAAGAGCTTTCGGTCAGGAGAACAACAGGGAGAGACTATCTTTCCTTCAATTAAAATGGAAACAACCCAAATATTATCAACAGGCAGATGAATAAACAAAGTGCAGTATATCCATATAATGAAACACCACCTAGCAAAAAAAAAAAAAAAAAAAGAGCTAAGGATACATGCGACAAGATGAGTTTCAAAAGCCTTATGCTCAGGGAAGGGGGGGAAGGGATAAACTGGGAGTTTGAGATTTGCAGATACTAACTACTATATACAAAACAGATAAACAACAAGTTTATACTGTATAGCACAGGGAACTATATTCAATATCTTATAGTAACTTATGGTGAAAAGAAGATGAAAACAAGTATGTGTATGTTCCTATATGACTGAAGCATTGTGCTGTACACCAGAAACTGACACAACATTGTAAACTGACTATACTTCAATAAAAATAAATACCCAAAAAAAAAGCATTATAAAGAGGCCACACTCAAAAGTCTAATTCTGCATAATTCCCTTCATTTAAAATGCTGGGGGTGGGGCAGGGAAGACAGAGCTAATGTGATGAAAAGCAGCTCAAGAGTTGCCAAGGACGAAGTTGGGAAAGGAGACTGACTGCAAAGGGGCACAAAGGAATTGGGGGAGGGAAAGCAGGTGACAGAAATCTCTGATGGCTGTGGTGGCAGTCACAACTACACCACTTGTCAAAACTCATCAATCTGTACAGTTAAAATCAGCAAACTTCACCATATGTAAATTACATCTCAATGACACTGATTTTTAAACAGGACAATGGAAGATGGAAATATCTTACTAGCGTGTGAACAAGAAGTGATTAAGATTGGTCGTCCAACACTGCTGATTCTTCTCATGATTCTCATCTGAGCACTGACTTCACATTTCAGTGCAAGGGAGAAACATGCAAATAAAAAGGAAAATCCCATCCTGTCAGAGTAAATGAACAACTGAATCTCTAGAATGTGCATTTTGCATTAACGTATTTTATTCTACAAACTTGACCATGCAATAAGCATTCTAAATGACCCTTAGATTTTACATACCTATCGCCTGTCATGAATAAAATGATTCAATCATGTTACCTCGTGCTTCAACTGCACTGATGCATTTTCTAAGAATTGTGAATCCCATTTTATCCAACTGTGCACCTGAAAGAAATAGTTATAAAATATTAAAGGCATAACTAATTACCCATAATTCTCTCCGTTATAAAAATAGGACAATATTACTTAAGTCCAATCTAATTTTTATTTCACTCTTTAAAAAAAAAAAGAAGAGAGAAAGCTAAAGGCCAGATATTCCCTGTTTAAATAACATAAATGAGAATTTCCTATATTAAGAGGCACATCTACTGGAATATCTGGACATCTATTACCAGTATTTATAAATAAATTAACAATTTAACATAACTTTTAAGTTAATAAATATGATATTTTAAATAATGGAAAGAAAGTGATACAAGTCTTTAGGGGAAGCTATCTAAAAATAGTTAACATTTTGCCCAAATTCCAACAACAGCTAAGTTTTTTCTTAATTATATATATGAGTGAAAGTTCTTAAATTAATTAACAGCTAAAGAAATAACGAACTTTTTTTTTTAAACCTAGAGAAAAAAACCTAAAGAAAAAAAAAGTTAAGAAACTCTTAAAAAATAATATTTGGGCCACGAGCTTGAAATTTTTTTCATATTTTATACCATGCTCTAAGTGTTTAAAATAGTATTTTATTATTCCTAATGAATTTATTACAGATTCATGTAGCAAAAAAAGATTATTTTGAAAATATAATTTTATATATTTTTTCTAACATAAACATTTGACCATAATTAGTCAAATCTGACCAACTATTTGAGTATCCTAATACAAGGCAACTCTTCTTGCAAAACTGAAACCAGGGAAGGTGAATGCTTCATTCTGTATTTAAGGAGCAGTAATTGTAACTCTTGGTTCTCAGAGGGGAGAGCATGAACAATTCATGAACATAAACTTTACAGACTTAAAGCTGAGCTTGAAGAGTATATTAATGAAAAAAACTGGGCTGCAGTTTACTTTTTAAGGGTCCACTATTCACAACATTTTATAAAATGCAAGCGTTTCTTTCTGCTTCACAAAACCACTTTTCTAAAATATGGCATGACTTCACATCTCTATAAAAACCAGAAAAAAAGGGAAGAAAGAAGAAGAAAAGAAGAAAGCAAAAGAAAAGGAAAAAGGAAGAAGAGAAAGACAAGAGGGGAAAGGTCAGGCAGGTGCTTCTGTAGACGGACAACTTCCCGTGGCATCTGGTCAGTTTCCAGGGCCGGGCTAGAGGAGACATCCTCCATTCCAGGGTTGGCTCAAGTGACACACACATCGTGATCATTTTGAAATCATGTTATGTAACCATGTTTCCAAACTGTGGGCATCTGACAAACAGAGCTTAATTCCTCCAAAGCCATTAAAAGTAGATTTGTAAAGAATGCAGCAAATTTGATCACATTTTCATTTCATCTCAGTAAAAATCAGTCAAAGTGCAAAGCTAGGTAGTACTTCACGTCAACGCCAGGTGAAGAGCACTGTCCCAGAATATCTGAAGGCGCCTGGCTGCTGTTGCGTGTTATTTTCTACGGTGCAATGTGGTACTATTGGTGCAGACTATACTCCAAAGACGTTAAGGATAAAGGACATCAGGGCGGAGGTAAGGGGGGTTGGGAACAGGCAACCTGATTAACATTTCCTACCCACAGGAGTTCAAACCTTAGGAAGTTGAAAGTTGCATTCCTGAAACTCGTATGTGTTCATTTATGGCTGTAAGAATAACATCAAAGTGAACTATAGAAAACGTATTTTGGTTTTTGTAGAGAAAGACTATGGGGGCAGGGGGAAGTCTCAGAGCTGGACAGATCAATGAAGGTCCCAGCAGCTGAGGGAAACTAGAGGAAGTTCTCAGTGGATAAGACAGAACACATCTACTACTTAGAGAACTAACATATGGTGCAGAGCGACAGGCTGACATCAGAAATAAAAACAGTAGTTCGTGGGAAAGGGAGACAACAATTTTAATAAACTAGCACTTACTTCCTTCTGGTCTTGGGATGATGGCTCTATTAAAACTATAGAACACCTAGTAAAAGAGAAAAAAGGGAAACAGCATTTTTAACAAATCAATAAAAATGGTTCTAGTAGACATACCTAGGACTGTACAAAAAATACACTGATACTGGTTAAGCCCTTTCATGTGCTCAAATGCAAAGACAGGTAACAAAAAGGAGCACTCTGAGTCTACTTTGTCTCTCATGGAGGCATGCCAAAGTAGCCAAAATAAGATGAAAGGGGGTTAGGACTGAAAGGTAAATTTGAAATGCTCAGAGATTGCGTTCTAACCAATACGGTGAAGCCCAGTTTTTCGCCACTATTTCTAAAATCTAGTATTTCCTTAAGAAAGACGTGACTCCTGCACATAATCTGAATGACCACATCTGAAACCCCGAGGTGATTCCGGGCTGCCTCTTAGAATTCTAGCACTGCCCCATTATTTGCAAGCTACATAATCAACTGGAAAAAATACATGGTACCTTAAAAGTCCCCACATAAACACATAGCTGAATATTTTCTTTGTGCAGACTTGTGTTTGTATATTGCAAATTAATTACTTGGCTTTTTACTCTAAAGGAGAGGTTTGTATGTCTTCAAGGTTACATTGCCTTTGGCAACAGACTTATGGCTACATGACTTAGTCACGTGGTCATTTTGCTCTGCAGATATGCAAACTCAACTTTCCAAAGCCCTTCTTGTATCTCTAGGGGGTAAGTCCTGATCAGTGCATTGCCTTTGCTGGAGAGGATTAGGATAACCTGTTCTGGATCTCAGCAACCATCAATGCTGTAAATCCTCTTGACTGCCAGCTAAAAATTTCAAGGACAAATTAAGAAGAAAGAGACAGAACTAAAACCACAGAGACTAAACGTAGATCGAGTATAATAAAGCGATACACAAATCTGATCACTGCTTTCTTCCTCCAAGGATGATGCATATTTTAAAAACAGATCCTATATAGGAGAATGTAACTTGGGCTTCCGTTTGTCAAACACCACACCAAGGCTGCTGCCCAGCCCCCGTGCCCTATTCCCTCTATTCTCAGTGTCCTCCCCGTTACCACCAGATAACATTATCTTTTGCCCATTTCTTAAGCTCAGTTCTGACACCACCCCACCTCCTTTTTTTTTTTTAAACTATATATGACCCCTCTTCTATTTCGCAAACCAGACTCTTTCCCTCTCTTTAAATCCGGCATAAAATGGCAAATGCTTTCCGGATGAGCCCACCTGGTACCTGCACTGGCTGTTTACTTAGAGTCATAATACTTTTAGCAGAGTTTATTTAAATTGGTTAAAACGGTGTTTTCTATAATTATCCTCACTAAGCTCCCCATTCAATATGTGATCTGCCAAATTCTCAACTCCCAGATGCCACCGGTCCACTGAAACGAAAGCAGTACTTGAATAAAGTGGCAAACAGACTGCCTCTGGGTCTCCATCATCGCCTTTAATTTATTCCTCAAACCAGTCAGAAGACAGAGGCCCATTCACCAAGGCTACATAATACTGCAGACTGCGAGCCCTGAGGCTAAACCATAAATTGTTCAATCAGGCAACATTAGCACAGCGGTCACGTGTACCACCGCCAGCACAGCCGCACAGGTATGGCTCCACCTCCTCTGAGAATCAAAGCGAACTGCAAGCATTTACTGCCTTCATCACCCAAAGTACTGTCAGGCAGGAAGGAAGAAATTGAGAATGTGGATGACTTCCTCAAGCAAAGCAAATCAAAGCGGCAAAGTCAAGAGAAATCAAAAATAAAAACTAACGATACAGCAGCCTTCCACGTGCCGCTGAGACCTCAAGCCAAATTACTAGGATATTGGATGCTTCCAAGAGGAATTCAGACACCAGCTTCAGCAGGGAATTTTTTTCAACTACTATAAAGCAAAAATAACAGGAAAATGAACACAAGTCCACTCTAAAGGATCTGAAGGAAAACTCAACCATCAGTTATTCTTACAGCTTCTTTTCCACCCAGAGCTTCCAACCACTGCTTCCGTTCCTCCTCGGAGAACGCCTGCATGGTCAAGGAAACACCGGGCCTGAAAGACACCAGGAACAGATCAAGTTACCCTTGGTTGCTGGAAACAAACCTCCTTTTCTCTCTCATGTTTTATGGTGGTAATTAAGTTGCTTGCTTTAAATTTTTAATTGTGATAAAATACACAGGACAAAGTTTACCATTGTCACCATTTTGAACTACACAGTTCAGCAGTATCGAATACTGTCATTCCATTGGGCAACCAATCTCCAGAACGCTTCCTCTTGTAAAACTGAAACTCTCATATCCAATGAACAACAACTGTTTCCCCTCCTCCCAGCCCGGCAACCACCTCTTACTTTCTGTCTCTAGGAATTTGATTACCCTAGCTAACTCCTCTTACAGCACTTGTCCTTCTGAGACTGGTTTACTTCACTTGGTATAATCCCCTCCACTTTCATCCGTTACAGCGTGTGTCAGAATTCCTTTCCTTTTTAAGGCTGAATAGTTTTCATTGTATGTATACACCACATTTTGTTTATCCATTCATCCATCAGTGGACACTTGGGTGATTTCTACCTTTTGATTACCATAAACAATGTTGCTACTAACATAGGTGTATGAATACCTCCGCAAGACCTTGCTTACAATTCTTTCAGGCATATACCTGTTGACTGAAAAAAATATGTACAACCTCAAAGTTGAGAGTTATGTTTTATTCAGCGGCCTTTGTGAGTACTTGAGCCTGGGAGGCAGCCTCTCAGATAGTGCTGTGGGACTGCTCCAAAGAGGCAAGGGAGGAGCCAGGATATATCTGAGTTTTTGCAATAAAGACCAGGTAGTCAGAACATCAAAAGATTACAGAAGTCTGAGCTCACTGAAATCACTCCTTTCATATGCACCTTGGCTATCCAGGGCCAGTATCCTGTGCCTTCCTCATCCTGAGTTCCCTCTGCTCACCATCGGGGGTGGCGGTAGCAGATGATGACTTGATGGCCAGAGCATCCTTTGTTTACTGATATGGCAGGCAATATTGTTCATTCACATACCGAGAAGTGGAACTTTTGGATGTGACATAACAAATACATGTTTGGTCTCTGACCTGACTTCCTGGTACACAGCTCCTAAAATCCTTACACTCTCTGTAATGGTATCAATTTATATACTAATGAGACAATGGGGCTAGGGGTTCCTGGAGAGCCAGGATGGGGGCTGGCTGCCAGGGGAACCAACCCCATGATTAAAGGATTAGAACTTTCAGCTCCACACTCTCCCCTACCCCATTCACCTCCCAGGAGGGGAGCAGGCTGGAGATTAGCTTCAAACACCAAATGCTCAATGACTTCATCAATCATTCCTACACAATGAAGCCTCCATAAATATCCCTGGGGTTCAGAGAGCTTGCAGGTTGGTGAGCACATGGAGATGCTGGGAGGCAGTGCACTCAGAGAAGACACAGAAGCTCCAAGCCCCTTCCTCCATCCTTTGCCCTCTTCATCTCTTCATCTGGCTGTTCATTTGTTTCCATTAAAGCATCCTTTGTAATAAATCAGCAACAGTAAGTAAACTGTTTTCCAGAGTTCTGTGAGACATCCTAGCAATTTACCAAACTCAAGTTTTTACAAACTCTGTGAGTATGGAGAAATAGTTCTATCTCACAAGAGGGGGGTCAAATGGTCATTTTATCGGTAAGTTTTTGAGAAACTGCCACACTGCCTCCACAGCAGCTGCCCTGCTGTGTGCTCCTGCTAACAGTGCGTAGGGCTCCAATTTTTCCATATCCTCACCAACACTGGTTATTTCTCCTTTCTCTCTTTTTTTTTTTTTTAAAGTAGCCATCCTAACGGGCATGAAGTGGGTAGAGATGATTAACTTTTTATTTATCAAAGAGATACAATGTTTACCTGTTACCCAGGCATGGACAGAGTAAAGCCAGAAAGTCATTTTTCACCCCATCCAAACTGCACTTCCAAGAAGGCAGCACTGTTAACCGCTCGGGGCGTTTCCTTCGTATTTGCATTGAGCCCTGTGTTGGTCCTCAGGGTCACATGTCCATCTTTCTCAGTTCAGTTTATTTAGACATTTAGAGATTCTGCCAGAAAACTCTCAACACTGGGAAGGAAGACTAGGTTAAAAAGGCATTAATAATCCCTCATGTGGGGAAGGGCATAGATCGAGTGGTGGAGCGCATGCTTAGCATATACAGGGTCCTGGGTTCAATCCCCAGTGCCTCCTCTGAAAATAAATAAGTAAACATAACTATCCCCCGGCCAAAAAAATAAATAAAAATTTTAAAATAATGATCCTTCTTAAACTGGTGGTTTCTCAAATTAAACACATTTTGCACATCTGATCAAAAGTATTAAAAATGAACTTTTCTGGCAAGGGGTTCAAAGGTAGAATACTCTAAACCACAGAAACTGGAAATGAAAACAGATGGCTGAAATGGAAAGTAAATACTCATTCCTGTTTCATACTGGATATACATTTTAAAGTTATCACTCCTGTAATAGTGTTTCACCTCGTTTTCAACTACTGGATAATCTTTTACCATAAGGCAAGTGGCAGCAATCAAGAGTAATTCAATAATCACTACAATTTTTATAAAATGCTGTAAAGCATGCAGTACTCCAAAAGCGCCGTGCCCAACACTCACTCCCACGGGCACTGTGCTTTCTCTCTGCCTCATGGTTATAAAGCCGAAGCAGAAGTTCCCTGCTTCAAGTTCATGACAAAGTACCTAGAGCTGCAACTGACAGGCTCTTGGCTACCACCATTTTCTCCAGACCATGAACTTGGGGGGAAGGGGCGCGCGGCGAGGGGAAACCATTTGTAATGCCCCAACTCCACTCGCAAACAATAAAATGGATGTTTCCTGACTACCCCAGACATTCATACGTGAACCCAGCTCTGCCATCACCTTGGCACCACGGAGCTCACAACCACGGTTCCACCTCCTCTCGCTCTGCTATGCACAGCATCCTTTTGGAGCAAGAATCAAGGCAAGCTGCCCAGAAAAGCAGGCTGTTTTAAGAAGTTCCTCGACTGGGACGTGAAGATTTTGGCCCTTATTCTTAGTAACCCACACTGTGCTCAGGGGAGTTAATTACCATTGTGAGGGAAAACTTCAGATGGCATGAATGTTTTTCTTTACATCCGTTATGTGATAAAACAATATTTACACACGGGGGTCTCAGGACGGAATGAGTGCTCCATTCCTGTAAAGAATAAAAAAGCATCGAAAGACCTCTCTAAAAATTCTATGTAGTGAAACATTTAATATGTAATTAAGTGAACTAAAGTATAAAATGTGCAATAAGATGCTATAGCAAATACCTAAGAGAAAGCTGATAATTTTCTAATCCAGGAATGGCCAAACTAGCAAAGAATACGGGACCCAAGGCCAAAAATGGCCAAGTCTGTCATGGGAATACAAACACAAGGTTTACAAACTTTCAATTCAACAAACTTTGAATGACTATTTACTCGGCTTTAGGTCATGTGCCAGAAGGTCAGGAATTATTGAGTATCTTACTATGTGCTGGGCACAGGGCTGAGCATACAGCCCACGAAGGGCTGACTATCTAGCAAAGAAAGCGGAAGGTAAACAAATTACAAGTAGTCCATTCATTACCACTACACAGCGCTGCAGGGAGTCAGGGAAGGGTAAATGAGCCGAGCCAGCCACCTAGAAGGGAAAGAGGAAGTGACGATGATATCAGAAGGTGGATGCCCAAATCCAGAAGCATTCAATTTCAAATGTGCTAAATTACTGTGGTCAAGTGAGCCAAGTCAGCCACCAGTCTCTTTAGAAGCAATTCAGGATTTCAAGGGGCTAAGGGAGCAAGAAAAGAAAGCCTGACATAACCCTGAAGTGAGACTTCCCTGGGGAAGGGACATTTCATCTGAGGCTTTAAGGATGAGTGAGCCGTCAAGGAGCCACAGGGCCAGAGTCGTCCCCGGGACTGACAAGGCACAAAGCGGGGACAAGCACACGTGGAGGAGCCGGGATCAGCCTCTTTACGGGTCCTGTAAACCAGCTGGTGATGCAGCCTGGGGTTCAGCCACAGAGGGCCTCCCTGGCCAGGCTAAGGGACCGCTGATCAGCAGTGTCACTGAAAGGTTTTAGCAACGGGTTGCCGTGATCAGATTAACGGTGCACATCAACACTGACTGCTGGGTGGAAAACAGACTGAAGATAGGCAGGAGCTGCCCACAAAGATGTGTCAGAAGACAGAGGATGAGGCAGAATAACCAAAAGGAAGGGAAAAGGATGAATGGACCTGAGAAGTAGTCAAGAGGCTCTTGTACATGCTGTGGACGACACAACGAGCAGGAAAGCTGCCACTCCAGGCATAAAGAGTAAATGACAGATCAATTACAATACAGTGTCAACAACCAGGACAGGGATTCCATGAAGGCCAAAAACAACTGTAGCGAATAAGGACTTAATATACTTACAATGCTCCCAACCAGACGCTGAACCTGATGACATTCCTTGTGCTTTCTAGTCCCTTTTTGTTTTCTTCTAAGGGTTTCCATTCATACGTGGAAATAATACTTACTACAGGTAGATGGTGGGATATTCTTAACCAAGGTGCACATAGAGCAGCAAACAGAGATGTTGGCTAAGAGGAGGAGTGACTGGTTCTAATAACTTGGAATGCAGGACAGAAGTGTTGAAAGTCGGAGAGTTTAAAGAGTTATGAGCTAGAATGACAGATCCTAAAGTGAGGAGCAAAGCAATTGTCAGGCTTCAGAGGAAACAGCCACATTATGTCTGGATAGAAATCCAATGTGGCACCAAAAGGAAAGTGTCATTCTATTCCTTGTCTCCAGACGTGATACCTCAGACCTGAGGCCCCAGCTCTCTGAGGCACACAGGGGGGAACAAACCAAAATGCTGAAAGATGCGAGATTAAGTTGAAATATATTACCTACGAGGAAAGAATTCTGTTTCTGTTTACACTGTGACAAATAAGAACGCGCTGACTCAAAACAATTCCACTTTCGAGAATTATCTCACCACACGGCACATTCGTCAGAACACTGCCCACTTGCCACACGTTACTTAAAGGATCCGTCCCCAGTATCACCGAGAGCCGTGTTCCTGTCGATCACAGACACGGCTCACGGGCATCCTGTTTACTGAGCCCCTACCTTGAAATAAAACGTAGTGCACTGAAACATGTTTCAACCATTTTAAATTTCACAGGTTTCTTTCCTTGTTTGGTAATCAATGGCTAGGAAATCATTTAACAAAACTGAGACTTATGGAAACACTGGGCCCATTTTAAATGACAGTATTAATAGCATCTCATTGTTCAAACAAATTGGAAAATTTCTCTAGGCTTTAGCAGGGTGGGGTAACAGCTCAGTGGTAGAGCACATGCTTATTAGCACGCTGGATTCAACCCCCAGCACCTCCACTGAAAACAAATAAATAAATTTTTTAAAAATTTCTCTAGATTTTGAAACAAAGGGAAGATGATTAATTAGTAAAATTTAATAGATATATAGAACAACATGGTGAATACGAGGCTGGCGAAGAACAGAAAACTTTGCCACAATGTGCCAGATTATTCACATAAAGGAAGAAATCTCAATGATCTCTTCTTCATTTCATGGAGAAGCTACAGTAACAACATTAGTGATGCCACTGGAGCTGGAACCAGAATTGATAAAGTTCTACTTTGGGGTTGTTGGAGCAGACACTGCGCCATGCTCTGCACTGGTCCCACTGGAGAGAGCCTTGTCTTCCTTCAAAGACTTCACTTCCACCAAACTAACATCTGGTCCGTACTCAGGGCCAGACACTGTGCTCAGCCCTGGATAACTCACCACGCACAGCAAGGCAGAACAGATTCTTGGTGATTACAAAGGCAGACGTATCAACCTCATGAAGTAAAAGTGGGTCAGATAAAAGACAGCACTTGGCCAGGATGGTCTGTCTAAACTTAAAACCGAAATAACTATTAGCAGAACATGAGGTTGAGAATTAATATCTGAAGCAAGAAACACTCCAATTCAACAAGCTCTTGTCGTAAACTGGCATCTCAATCTCTTTTCCTTTCATTCATCCAAAAAAGACTCCTCTGCACCAGGCTCCACCCCAGGCCCAAGAGTGAGAAGCAGTTTACAGAGCTATTATTGTCTGTTTTCTACATTTGACCCTGTATCTACTAATTCTCTTTCAACTGCACTTTTTTTATAGTTCTATCAATGCACGTGGAAGACATGCATTTTCCTTATATTCTACATGATAGATCAATGAGCCCATAAATTAAGAAAATACACAAAAAGGTAAAGAGTGGAGAGAAACAGTCACAAGACATTTATGAGATGTCAATTAATAAGATATCATTGTAAATGGAAAAATTAAGAGAAAAAACTAAGAAGCAACTACCAAAACTTATGACGGTAACAATCAGGAAATATTCTAACGCCTTTCTAAGAGGAACGTTGAAATGAAAGGGGAAAAGAAACCCAGCACATTACAAGTCCTGTGCTACGTTTTACTGGAAGGAAAAAGTGTGAGAGCCAAGGAACTTTTTCACAGTTATAGAAATGTAGCCTTCATACTCAGCTTCTCATAAGGGTTGCTGGGAAAAAAATTTTAAATACAATCTATAAATCAGGTATTTTTCCAGAGATGATTAAGCATGTTGCCTGGTTTTACTAATAGTGAAGACTTTCTAACAATTTATTTCTTCTGTCCACCGAAAAGGTGTTTCAAATGGAGCAAGTAAGCAATGATACAGTCACAAGTTGGATTTTCTCCAAAGTGAATTCAAACCATCAATCACTAGAGAACAGCTGCTGCTTCTTAGAACATAGAAGTTGTAAGAGAACATGACATGAACCTTAACATGAACAGCATGAGCACCTTAACAGCATGAGATGGAAAACCTACAAAACCAGCGTTTCTTTAACTTTCTTGATTGAAGTGTAGTTGACTTGCAATGTTGTGTTAGTTTCTAGTGTACAGCATAGTGATTCAGCTATACATACATATATTCTTTTTCATATTTTTTCATTATAGGTTATTACAAACTATTGAATATAGTTCCCTGTGCTATACAGTAGGTCCTTATTGTTTATCTATTTTATATATAGTAGTTTGTATCTGTTAATCCCAAACTCCTAATTTATCCTTCTCCTTCTTTCCCCCTTTGGTAACCATAAATTTGTTTTCTATGTCTATGAGTCTGTTTCTATTTTGTAAATAAGTTCATTTATATCATTTTTTAGATTCCACATAAAACTGATATCATATGGTATTTGTCTTTCTCTGTCTGACTTACTTTGCTTAGTATGATCATTTCTAGGTCCATCTAGTAGTGTTGTTTTTTTTTTTTTTTGATAACCATCTGAGAGCTGGAGATACAAAAAAAAAAAAAAAAACCAAAACACCTAATGAACTAACATGAAGAAAGTAACAAGTGTTTTCTTGGAGAGAAGGTGTGTACATGTGCACACAGCTGTTTTCATCTTTTGTGAAGCAGCAAGACACAGGAGGGCATCAGGGATGAGAAAAACAGGATTCTAACAAAGTTTTAAAGGTAGAGTATGGGCTGGTGCCATGGTTTAGAATCCTTAGGAGAACAGACACAAATTGAATGTGAACCTCCCCTTTCATTCCTTCCCATCGGACCTCCCCAAATGCTCCCGGGGCCGTCTGAGAGCAGTGTGGAAAGAGGTGCGTGTGCTAGAATGAGGGGCAGGGCAGGAGAATTTCCAGAGATGGTCTGACAGCGTCCTCAAATCACATATAGCCCATGACTTCGAACAGAACCTAATTAAAGTAACAACAGGGCTGAATCTTGGCTCAACCACCAACCAACGTGACACAGGACATGACACAGGACATAACACATAGGACGTGACAGCCCTATACCCTAGCAGCCTGATGGGAAAATGGGCACGCCCTTTACCAGGTATGATTTAGTTTCTTTTGCTTTTTAGTCTCTATTGCTCTCTTACACACAATACCTGGAATTCAACCAAAAAAAATTAGAAGGCATAAAAAATTAGAAGCAAAGATATGTAACCCAACATCGGGAGAGGAGGCAGTCAAAAGAACCAGAACCAGAACCAGAACCAGAACCAGCCCAGGTATTGGAGGGCAGAGGAGCCACGCTGAAACCTAAAATCAATTATAAATATGTTAAAGGATTCAGTGCAAAAGGGGGTCAACATGCATAAACTGATGGGAATTTTAGCAAAGAGATAGAAGCTTTTAAAAAGAGACAAAGGGATAGGCAAGAAATGGAAAACAAAGTAACAGTGATGAAGAGTTCAGGAACACATCTTTCACAAGAAAACCAACCAATCCTGAGTCCATATCCCCAACTATCCCTTTTACCTAACTCTTACTCACCAAGCCAGTATTCCCCCCTCCCAAATCACCCCCAGGCCAGACACCAGACAAGTAAAAACCAACTCCTACAGCCTAGAGCCCACCAGCATTATTCAGACTAGTCAGCTCAAGCTTTTCCCCCTTCTCTGCCTTGCCTTTCCCATGTGAAGCCCCCATAAAGGCTATGGTCTAGGATTTCCCCTCACTCCTTCCTGACTCCTGACCTGGTGTGGTCCCATGTGGCCCCATGTGGCATGGCTTGCCCTCTTCTCTTGGAAACTGTAAGTAATACAGTTCTCTTCAAATGGCATCAGCCTCTCCATGTCATCATTCAGTTGTCTTTGTAAATTAAAATCCTGCAGGTACATCTGAAACCAGTATCAAATGGTCTAACATAATGCAATCACACAATCCCAGAAAGTAAAGAGAAAAATGGGCAGAAAGAGTATAGGAAGAGATAATGGCTAAGAGTTTCTGAATCTGGTAAGAATTATCACCCCCTATATGCAAGGACTTCAGTGAACCCCAAGCAGGATAAAACAAAGAAAACCAGATGTGCCGCGTAGGCACATCATAAAAAGAAAATTTTGAAAGCAACAAAAGCAGACAATGCACAAGAGAATGCTAAGAAAGACAGATGACTTGTCATGAGAAAAAAGAAAATGGAGGCTAAAGAAAATGGAATGACTTCTCTCAAGTGCTGGGGAAAAAAACTATTAATCCAGAATTCCACATCCAACAAAGTAAAAGTAAAATAAAAACATTTCAGACAGGCAAAACATGAAAAAATTCTCCAGCAGATGCACATTGTAAGAAATGTCAAATTAAATTAGCCTAAGGAACTTAAGGGAAATAGCACAAGACAGAAACTTAGCTCTGCAGAAGAAAACTGAAGAAAATCAGAATGAATAAATATGTTGGTATTAAAATACAAAAAAATTATACACACACATCCATATACATGTAAATAAAACATGAAGTTCCTTTAAAAGATTACTGATTATTGATTTCATCACGCAGAAGTAGTAACGTATTATTGGGCTCATAGTGTATGTAGAATTACAGAGTATATAACAAAGGTGCAGAGGGCAAAAGGCTGGTAAGTGGAAGTCTACTCTAGGAAGGTTCTTATATTGTTTACAAAAAGGTTAATAATGTGATAACTGAAAAATGCACCTTATATTCTGTATGACAACTACTAAAAAATGCACAAAGAAGCATAACTAAAAATCATGCAATAGAAGAGATAAAATGGAATACTAAAAAATATTCACTTCACTAAAAAGAAGGCAGAAAAGGAAGAACAGAAGAACAAAGAGCAAACAGGACAAAGAGAAAACATAACCAAGATGGCAGGCTTCAACCTATACATGTCCATAATTATAGACACACTAACTAAAACCCTGATTTAAAAGCAAAGGCTAATGGACTGGATTTTTTAAAAGTAGGACTGAAAAAAAAGATTTAAACATATAGAAACAAACAGATAAAAGGAAAAGGATGAAAAAAATGCCAAGTAAACACCAAGCATAAGAAAACCAGTGTAGCTATATTAACATCAAACAAGGCAGATTTCAAGATAACGATTACCACAGAAACAGAGACATTTCATAATGATTAAAGGGTCACTTCTTCAAGAAGACAATCACAAATGCGCATACACACAAAAAAAGATTTCAAATATTCAATACATGAAACAAAAATTACACATTCAAAGGGAAACAGGTAAGTCTTAATCAGAGTTAGAGATTTTTTTTTTTAAGTTGAAGTACAGTCAGTTATAATGTGTCAGTTTCTGGTGTACAGCATAGTGTCCAGGTCATGTATATATATACATATATTCATTTTCATATTCTTTTTCATTAAAGGTTATTACAAGATCAGAGTTAGAGATTTTAACATGCCTAGTTTATTCATTGATAGAAAAATATCAAAAATTAAAATATAGAAGATTTGCACATCAAACAACTTGATCCAACTGACATTTGGAGAACACTGCACCCAACAACAGCAGAAAAATCACTGTTCTCAAGTACACATGGATCATTTACTAAACGGGCCACATTTGGGACAATGAAACAAGACTAGTAAAGTTCAATTTATTGATAAAATACAGAGTATGTTATCTGACCAAAAAAGAATTAAAGTAGAAAGACAAGAATAATACTGCACATAAAATATCTCCATCCATTTGGAATTTTTTAAATATCTTTCTAAATAACACCTGAGTTACAAGTCAGCATCTATGCCCTAATCACACAAAAAAATTTGAAATTCTTTGGAACTGAATTTCAATGAAAACATTACACATCAAAATTTGTGGGATGGAAGCAGAAGTAGTTTTAGAAGGAAATTTATTGATTTAAATGTCTACATTCATAATAAAATGGAAAATCAATGCTTCCATCTTAAGAAATGTTTAAAAGAAAAACAAAATCCAGAGGCAATAAAGATAAAAGCAAAATCCAGTGAAATATAATCCAGACAATATGGATCATCTGGAAAAAATTAAGAAAACTGATAAAGTTCTAGGCAAGACTTTTTGAGAAAAAATTAAAAATATTCAGTATCAAGTATTAGAAAAGAGGTATCACTACAGATCCTCTTCAAAAATAAATGGATATTATGAAGAAATTTATGCCAAAAAAGTCAACAGCTTAGAAGAAAGAAACAAATTCCTTAAAAACTAATTTATCAAAACTAACACACAAAAACAGGGAATCTGAGTATCTCTTTACATACTAAATAAATTCAATCTTTAATTTATAAGCTTCCCCCCACCAGAAAAAGAAAAAACAGACCAAAATAGCTTCACAGGAAAATTCTCTCAAACACTTAAGAAACCACTTTGAGATACTTTGAGACAACAGAGCCAGATGGAAAACTTTTCAACTAACTCTTCCAAAGTCACCGTAACCCTGATATCAAAATCAGAAAAAAACATTACAAAAAAAGAACACAACACATAAAATCCATCATAAACACAAATACAAATATCCTCAACCAAATATTAGCAAAATAAATACAGCAACATTCAAAGACACTTATACATCACTACCAAGTACGGTTAACCTCAGAAATGCAAGGTTAGTTTAACTAAGAAAACTTAATGCAATTCACCCATCAACAGATTCAAGAAAAATCTTTAATGATCATTTCAATAGATACTGACAAGCATTTTTTCAAAAGTCAACATTCATTTGTGATTAAAACTAGGAAAGACAAAAACTTTCTCAATGTAAAAGGCATCTAAGAACAATCTTCAACTAACATAATACTTTACAGTGAATTATAAATGCTTTTCCCCTTAAGATGGAGAATAAGCCAAGATGCCCAGTATCACCATTTCCATTCGACATATTATTAGAGGTCTTGACAGTGCAAAAGGACAAGTAAAAGAAATAAAGGCATATAGATTGGAAAGAAAAAAAAAAGCTGTCTTTATTCACACATGGTACCACTGTGTACAATTAAAAATCTTACAGAAATACAGGAAGCAGTAAGTCAACTCAGCAAAACTGTAGAACACAAAAACCAACTGCATTTTTATATACTAACAGCATACTGGAAAATGAAATGGAAAACATAATACATTTTAAAATAGCAGCCGGAAACATAAAATGCCTCGGGAAATTTAACAAAAGATATCCTGACCGTATACTGAAAATCATAAAACACTGCTGAGAGAAATTAGAGATTAAATTAACAGAAAGTCAGACTCATGAATTATTAAGGCTCCATGTTGATAATATTGGCCTCTAGATTTTTTTGATGACGGATCCTGATGAAGGATTAGCATCCAGAATACTGAAAATAATTCCTACAAATAAACTGGCTGTAAAATTTATATGGAAATGCAAAGGATCTAGAATGGCCAAAATAATTTTGGAAGGAAAAAAACAAACAGAGGAATCACACCACCTGGCTTTAAGAGTTACTACAAAGCTACAGTAATAATGGTAAGTAGGGGTGGGGGAGGGTATAGCTCAGTGGTAGACTGCATGCTTAGTGTGCACATGGTCCTGGGTTCAATCCCCAGCACCTCTATTAAACAAACAAACAAACCTAATTACCTTCCCCTACAAACAAATAAATAAAATAATGATACTGTGCAAGTGGCAAAAGGACAAATAAACCAATGGAACATAATAGAGAATCTAGATTTAGACCTGCAAATACACAAATGATTTATGACAAAGATGCCTACACAATTCAATGACAGGGAAGTCCTTTTCAACACATGGTGCTAGAAATACTGGATATCTGTACAGGAAAAAATACATACCACTCAATCGCCACAAATAACACCACACACTACCCAAAAAAATCTTCACAAGTCATTGATCAATTGTAAAGCTTTTATAAGAAAACATGGGAAAATATTTTCACAACTTTGGGATAAAGTTTTCTCAGAGTTCTACCAATAATTTTTTTTAACTGATAAATTCAACCTCATCAAAATTAGTATGTTCTTCTCATCAAAGGACACTGTTAAGAGAATACGCAAGCTACAGATAAGAGAAAATATTCACAATATTCACAATTAATATATTCAAAATTAATACGGCTAATGTAGAATTAGTATCCAGAATACTTAAAATAATTCAGTAACAAAAAGACCAACAACATATTTTAAATGAGCAAATGATTTTAATAGAACTTCACAATGTTAGAAGTATAAATGGCCAGAAAGCACATGGTAAAGCACTCAACACTAGGTTAAATGAAAAACACTAACATAATCAAAGGTTGGTAAGGAGATGGAGCAATTGGAACTGTCATGTGTTGCTGGCAGGAGGATAAAACTACTTTGGACAATGGTCAATTTTCTTAAAAATCAGACATATACACACACACACACACACACCACAGACCCAGTAATCCGACTCAGAGGTATTTATCCAAGAAAAATGAAAACATGTGTCCACAACACCTTGTATACAACTGTTCAATACAACTTTATTTACAAAAGCTAAACATGTTTTGATGATCCACACTCCAATGTCTTTTAGCATGCATTTTCATGAATAAATTCAGGATAAATTTATATGAATGTTAAGTTCAGATTTTCCTTTAAATATTGGAATTAATATAAAATGTGGCTTTCAGTATGCCACTATCAACAACACTATCCTTGGGGTAAAATCTTGCGTTCTATGAAAAACACAGATGTCTATGTACAAGAAATGCTATTTCTAATTCTACCCCCTTCATTTTCTACCAATTGCATCTGAATTCTTTAAAAAAAATTACTTCCTTTCCTCTTCTCTCTACACTGGAATCTTAGCAAAATTCTTGAATGACGCACCACACTTGAAAGGATAAAGCCAGACAGAGCCTGTCGCACTGTGGTTTTAATCATCCCCTGCACTACAACAAATTATGCTGCTGTTACACTTTTTTAAATTGAAATGTACACCAGGTATACATCCATGCACACATGCAATAGAAGCCAGTACAATTCCATTTCATTCCACAAACTGTTGGAGTTGTCTTTTCAAATGCTTTAAAGCAGGGCTTCTCAACAGCAACCCTACTGAGTGAGAGGTTGGACCAGATGATACTTTCTATGTAGAGCTGTCCTGTCCTGGGCAGTCCTGCTCTGTGCAGCATGTCTGGCCTCCATCCACTAGATGGCAGTAGAAACAGCCTGCATCTCAACTGCGACAGAAAATCACTCACTGTTAAGAACCTTTGACTTTAAGGATTATCTCAACATGTTTTCTAAAGATTTGATTCCTTCTGCCTTGCCCTTCCTCAAAGTTGCCAAACTGTTACCAAATCCTCAAGATTAAATTTAACAATCCATTTTTCTAGTACAACCTTTCCCAGCCAGCCCTACTCTCTCCTGCTTCTCAGCTCC
This sequence comes from Vicugna pacos, assembly GCF_048564905.1. Classification (NCBI taxonomy): domain Eukaryota; kingdom Metazoa; phylum Chordata; class Mammalia; order Artiodactyla; family Camelidae; genus Vicugna; species Vicugna pacos. Next base: position 16,558,548 of record NC_132988.1, read on the forward strand.
CAAAGCACCTTAGATCTCTGAACAGTTGTTTGTTTCCAAATACTCATAGCCTGTGAATTCCCTTAAGGTCAAGCCTTTTGGTCCCTGGCTCACTCTTGTTTTCTCTGGCAAACACAGTCCATGACAGTTTAGATGCCTGAATGGCATGCATCATAAAATATCTACAAATCTTGCTACAGCTAATGTGCTGCAGAAAATGTTATTATTTTTCAATCCAATTGCATGGGCTTCTGGAAGCAATATGTTCTTAATTCACTCTTTTTAAAGTAACAGAGTACATTACCATGCACATAGATATTACATAACGTAATCGGTATAAATGCACTCTAAAATGCATAATGCTCCAGATACACAGGTGATTCCACTGTCCCATCACCACCACAAAAATATAAATGGGTGAATTAGAAAAAGAAGTATCCTTTCAAGTGCATTACACTAGAAACCAGGCAAAATCAAGCCAAATATAATATTCGAAATGTCTGACTAATGAAAGCAAAACGGGAAGCACTTTCTCTAAGCAGTGCCTGAATGCGATGTGTGGGAGAACTTCACAGAATGGTAATTATTTATCAAGCAAGCGTGTGGGGGTCACAGCACAATGCGACATGTGGCAAGCATGTCAATGAAGCAAAAAGCATGTTATATAACAAAACTGTTGAGGTGGGGGGAGGGGGGTGATACTTCACCCTTCAGGGAGGAGAGCTGCATCTGCTGAGGGACTACAGCTTGCCACGGGAAAAATAACTATGCCAAGTGCTTTCTTCTCCAACCCAGAATGAGTGACATGATCACTTCACAGCCCGTGGTACGTGAAATATGGCTGGCATGAAGCAGTCAATGTTTACAGGCATTTAAAAGCCTTATTTTAGTGATAGTAAGTATTTATTTGCAGCTGTGTTCCTTTTTTTTTTTTTAAAGCTTTGAGATAATTCACACCGTAACATTTACCTAGAGTGGACAGTTCAATGGCTTTTAATATAGTCACAGAGTCGTACAACCAACACTAAAATCAATTTTAGAACGTTTTCATTACCCCTTTAAAAAAAAAAAAAACCATACCCATGAGCCATTACTCTTTATTTCCCTCCAAACCCCCAGCCCTGGGCAACCACTAATCTGCTTTCTGTCTACATAGATTTGCCTGTTCTGGATGTTTCATATAAATGGAATCAAACAACATGTAGTCTTTTGGGACTGGCTTATTTCACTCAGCAGACTGTTTGCAAGGTTCCTCCACACTGAAGCGTGTTGCTTTGTGGTTTGATATAATTTCGGATCTTCTTGTTTATGACAACAGTGAAGCTGTTGTTAAGAGTGAAGCTGTTCTCCAGAACAAAGTTACAGCTTTGATATAAAAGGGAACTCATGAGTCAGGAGGTCATCACCCACAGCTGGAGTTGCCGGAAGCACTCAGGAAGTAGCTCAGCTAGTGAAGGGCACCACTGGGGGCTTACCCATAAGAACATGTGAAGGAGCAGCTGTGGAGAGGGGGCACGTAGCCTATGAATACACAACGTTTGTGAGGGCTGCCCACCTGAGTTCGGTCTGGGCAAGGCTACCCTCTGCTGATCTAAATGTTAGGCAGTTAGATAGAAATGAGGACTGGGCAAGGGGAAAGGAGGGGGAAGGGAGCAACGGAGAAAATAACAGTACGCCTGCACTCAGGATAAGGGGCTCCAAAAATTTTTACTTTCTCTAAATGACGGCCAGCAAAGAAGCCGGCTAGAATTGAACGCTGTGGCTGCACAGTAGAGAGAAGGACCCGGCTTCACTTGTCCCAATGCTCATTACAATGTAATTAACATTGCAGTGTGGGCCCCTTCTTGTAGGTTTCTCTGTGTGCCTCATGGGTAAGAGTGTGCACAAAAGAGATGGGCGTGCCTGAGCACAGGGAAGATGAGCCGTCAATCAATCAATCACACACACACAAAAAAATCCTCTAAGCCAGGATATAAGGAGAAACAAAGGAGCGGCACCATTTTTTCACACTCTGGGATGGCCCGCCCCCAAGTCTTGGGAGTGTACTATATTTTACTACCTTTTCACTTTTAATAAGATCTTCTGTTTATATCATGCTTTCTTGGGTCTTATTAAAAATTCATTTTTGGGGGGACAAAGAACCGAGGTATCTTTTTTCCCCTCCTCCAGGTAACATAAATCACTCTCTGGAGACCTCGGGGCATTAGCTCTTGCTGCGGTGAAGGTCACTCTGACCAGCAGTGGCAAAAGCCATGCAGCAGCCCCAGGAAGATCTTGTCCATCAACACGGGTGCCTTTGTTTCCTAGCAACATGCTCTATGAACTGGGGACTTGCCACATCTGTTCTCAGTTGGCCAAGCTGTCTCTCCCAAGGACCAACTGGTAGAAAGATACACCTCAACTAAATCTGGACTCTATTCCCTTAACCTTTTGCCTGAATCAATAGTTTAATTAACCTATCACTGGTTTGGAGTATATTATTTCTTTATTAGCTTATTAAGAGACATTATGTAGGCTATTAGAGACGGTATGTACTAAGAGACATGATGCATCCTGTATGCTGTTGTCTTGTGAAATTATTGTAATTCCCACAGTGAACCGGTGGTAAATAAAATATTGGCAAAGACAGTCTCTGAATATAAGCTGCTTCAAAATGAAACAGCACATATTAGCTCTTCATTTCTGTTTATTGCCAAATCACAGTTGATCATATGGGTGTACCACATTTTATCTATCCATTCATCAGCTGATGGATATCTGGGTTGTTTCTACTTTTTGGTAATTACAAATAATGCTTCTATGAACATTCTTGTGCAAGTTTTCAGGTAGACGTAGGTTTATTTCTCTTGTTTATATAGCTAGGAATAGAATTTTCTGGGTCGAGCTGTAACTTTATGTTTAACTTCTTGAAGAGTGACAAACTGTTTCAAAGCAGCTATGCCATTTCAAACCCACCATCAATTTCTCCACATCCTCACCAATACTGGTTATTATCTGGATTTTTCAATTACAGTCATCTCAGTGAGTATATCTCATTGTGGTTTAGACTGGCATTTTTCCCTAATAGCTAGTGATGTTAAGCCTCTTTTCACATGCTTATAGCCACCCCGTGTATTTTCTTTCAAGAAATGACTGAATCAGAACTTTTGCCCACATTTAATTGGTTTGTCTTTTTATTATGGAGTTATGAGTTCTTTATATATTCTGGATACAAGTCCCTCATCAGATGAATCATTTGCAGGTATTTTCTCCCATTCTGTGGGCTGTCTTTTCACTTTTTTCATGGTGTTCTTAGCACATGTGTTCTTAAACACTATCTCTTAGCTAACCAAGACAGTCGAAGCAATCTTTCAGTGAACTGAGGGAAGGAAAATGATGCACACACCACATAGCCACTGATAATCAAAGCAGTCATGATTGGCTAGTTGGAAACCAGCCCCACCCAGATCTTCTCCCCTTCATTCTTGATAATAGATTCCCCAAGTATCAGAACACTACATGGAGTCTGGAGACAGAAGACAGCAATTTCCTTGCCTCAGCACTTCCCAGCTTCCCTTGCAGCTAGGTATAGCCAACCCCTCCATTCAGGCCAGTGGTACACGAGCAAAAGTAGTGCGTGCTTCCTCTGGAAAGTGTTCCCACAAGAGACAAGGCTATATAATAAATGGGAGCCAGCATCTTGGACCTCAGGTGACCAGGAAGGTAAACCATGGGGAGGGAGAGTGTCTGACACCAAGACACATATCAACCTTAACCTGACCACCTCTAGGCTTCCTCAGAAAGAAGGGGGAAAAAGATCAACTTTTACCCTGTTTAAGCCATCTTATTTTGAGTTTGTCTGTCACATGCAATCAAACCTGATTTGAATTCATGTGGCAATTAAATGAAAGCCCTTAATTGACACCCACACAGATCAAATGCAAGGCCAGGCTCCATTCTGTAGTTTACGAGGTATTACCTATTGTCACAGCGCTACCTGACTGCATCTTCAAGACAAGGCATAAAAAATAGCAAAGACTGATGCCAGGAGAGAAGACAAAACAACTTTGCATTAAACATAGGCAATCAGCTCTGACACTGCTCTGTGAAGCATGCAATTGGAATTCTGCATAAAGCCCATCAGAAACTCATCGGCAATACCCACAGACTCCAAAGTGGGTTTATTTTCTTTAAGCAGAATGCAAACACTGGAGCTCACAGTGCCACAGTGTGTACACAAGAAAAACAGTTCACCTACCATCTCCTGATTGAATCTAATCCTGGCTCTGTCACTTCTAAGCAACAGTCCAATTTCATTCAATCCAGTACAGATTTGGTGAATGCCCACCACGTATAAAGCATTGCATTTGGTGTCGCAGTACCAAGTAATACTAAGATGGGGTTCCTACCTCATGGAATTCATAATCTGATAGACAAGGAACAAATTACTTATAATTCCCAATAGTTGGCCTGGCCAAGAATCAGGGAAATAGAAAAAAGAAGAGTCTATCTCATTCAAACTTTTCACTCAATAATGCCTTCAAAACCCCAAAATTAGGATAGATTTTGCTCCAAAAGTGGGAAACCAACAGCAATACACTGGACAGTGGCAGGGGCAGTGGGGGAGAAACCTAAGGGGCCCCACAAACACTTCTCCACTGGTAGCATTAAACCTGAATAGTTTTTCCCCTGTTTAAAAATAAGGAAATAGACCAAAGACAACAAAAGTCTGTAATCCAACTGGAAAGTCACGTGATCCTGAAGACTCAAGGAGACACAAACATGAAAATTTTCCAAGTTAACCAAAGAGCTTAAGAAAAAGACTTACAATAAGCATGTATTGGGTTTTTTTTAATGATTTATATATTAGTATTTATAGGATAAGACAATGAACATACCTATATAAAATGTTGGCTCCATAAAGAGTGTTTTTCCCCCCAAGAATTCTTAGAAAATTTATAAATAACCCAATTATTCTCTCCCACCCCGGCACTGTTTGAAACGCTATCATACATCCCAGAAGCAACTGAGTTGGCAGCTGGATATAAAAACTTGGAGTTCAGGGAAGAGATCCAAGGTAGATAATAAATTTGGAAGTTACCAGCATACGGATGGCACTTAAGAGTCCAGCGGCTGGATGAGACCACTTGGGTAAGGGAGAGGGGCTCCAAAGACTGAGCTCCAGAGAAAGCCACATCAAGAGGTCTGGGAAATGAGCAACTGGCAGAGGAGTCTAAAAACTGAAAAGCTGATGGGGTAGGAGAAAAAGCAGGCAGATGTGATGTTGTTGAGCCAAGAGCAGCAAGTGCATCACAGAGGAGACAGTGACTGGCCACATCAGATGCTGCTGCCAGGAAAGAACAGGAGGACTGAGGACTGACTGGATGAGGAAGCACACGAAGACCGTGATGGCCTTGAGGAAACCGGCACAGTGCAGAGGGGAAGGCAAGGGCCTGACTGGAGAGAGCTCAGGCGAGAGCAGGAAGGAGGAAATGAGAGGCGTTAGTAGAAGAGCTTTCTGAAGAACTCCTGCTGTTTATGAAAAAAGAGAAGTGGGCCATAGACAAAAGGGAAGACTGGTCAAGACAGGGTCTTTTCATTGGTGATGGTGGTGGTGGTTCCCATGTCACAATATATATGTAATTAAATCATCATGTTGTAAACCTTCAAAAAAACATCAAATTGTACAACTTAAACACTTGTTAAATTTGTCAAAAAAAAATAAAACACAAAAGAGTGACTTTCATGAGTATGAAATTTACACCAAGGAAGGAAAGAAATGAGGGTGTGAGGAGCTGAGGAACAGCAGGATCAGCTGATCAAAGGCCTTGGTGGGGAAGACAAGGATACTCACTAGAAAAGAGCAAAAAGCAGCAAAGGACAGAAGGCGGTGTCAGAAGAAGAAAGCTTTGCAAACTAGATGATGGAGGGGGTGCAGCCCTTGTGATGACAGAATCTAAGCAGCGGGCGGGAGAGGGGACGGCTGAGGGAGGGCCAAGAACCAGATGACTGAAGCAGAGGGGCCCAAGGAAGCAGCGAAGTGCTCAAAGGGTCATCTGAAGTGATGCCAAAATTACCAAGAAAATGGTGAAAGGAAGAAGAGACCTGGAGATATACCCCAGAGCGAACTGAAGGTTCTAAAAGCAGCTCCAAACTCAGAAAAGGGTAAGAAAAATAGAGATTGGAGACAGAGAGACTTGGAGGGTGAAACCATGCAATCGGACAGAGAAAAACCGACAAGACAATGGTGGGGAATAACACTTAAGGAGCAAGGGCTGAAAATGAAAAGGTCCAAAAACTCAGGGGAGAAGCAGCATGGTGCCCGGTGGAGGAAGGTAAGCGCCAAGTCCAATGTTGCTAAAGCTGCCAAGTGCTGCGCTGTTTCCCTCTGAGTGGCCCACAGCAATCTAAGTCAACAGGACCACAGCTGAAGTCACCATCTTCCTCAACCCTCCTCTGTGCTGCATCTTGGTAAATGGCACCAGCTTGTTGCTCAAGCCAGAAACCTTCCCCTTCTCCCTATACTTCAATATTCAATTTCTCTCTAAAAGTTTCTCCCAAAGAGATCCCCTGGCCTCCATTCCTGCTATGACCACACCAACCCACATCCCCTCCATCCACTCCTGCCATCTCTAAACTTCCTCTGCTCTGCCAGAGTGAGATTTTAAAATGTATCACTCGCTGCCCTCCTTAAAACCATTTAATGGACTAAACTCAAAACCCTCAAGGTCAGGCCCTTGCCCCCATCTCAGGCCTCATCTCCCGTCCTCCCTGGCTCTTTGCTCTAGTGATGCTGGGTTTCCCTGGGGACCAGAAATGGGCCATGCTGTCTCTTGCCACCAGAACTTTATATATGCTACTCACTCTGCCTGGAATGTACATCTCAGTCCCAGCGGACTCCAAATAAACCTTCAGTCATCAATTCAGACATCAGATCCTCTGTGTGCCTTTCTTGAACCATCTAGCCTAGATGAGCCGTCCCCCGGCACCCAGGTCCCGGAAAGCGGCTTTGGCTATCAATGGAAGTAAAGCAGAGATTTCTGTAAGAAGAAGGAAGCTGAGAGGGTGGGGATCCAGGCCCCCTCCCCTGCTTTAATAAGGGAACTCTGTTTTCTGTTTTCTATACGCATAAATGTAAATTTTTTTATTTGAAAATAAAGTTTTCTTCCCAGGCGGTTTGCAAACAAGTAGACTAGAGCACCTCTAAGGTCTCCCCCAGTTCTCAGAGTCTCCTTACAAGTTATGATCACGATGAAAACAACTCCGTAGTAATTTGTCGGCAACCTCTGTGAAGGGCGGAAAATAGTTTTAATCATATTAAGGATCCCAGTTGAGGAAGAGCGTTTTGCATGATCAAGGTCTCAGAAAAAGTATAGAGTTAGGTAAGAAATAATACAAATTGTGTTAAAATAATATACAGAACTACGGAAGTACCTTTTCAAAACGAAGCAGGTTAACTGACACATTTTCTAACAGACATCACTGCTGACTCACGACTGTCAGTTACTTGGGAAGCAACACAATGTCACGGTTATACTCTGACACCCACAGCACAGGGGCTAAGAGTCTGGGCTCCAGAGGCAGAACGCACGAGGTCCAATCCTAGCCCTTCCACTTCTAACTATGTGGCCTTGGGAGAGTCACTTAAGTTCTCTCTGCCCTGGTTTCCCATCATAAAATAAGAAGGATAATATCTGCCTGATGGAGTTGGGGTGAGGATGAAATGAGACAGAGCCCAGAAGAATTCAGAACACTGTCTGGCATTTAGACAAAATTCAGTAAGTGCTTACTGTGGGTGTATGTCCACATATTTATGCTCAAGCTGTATCACACAGCCTGGATCTCTTCTTGAAGTTTTTGAACCAGTCCTTACCGGCTTGACACGTAATCTCTTTCACAATGACATTCTCCTGCATTTTTCTCAGTCCTGGCAAAATGCCCGCCAACCACCTGCCCTTTCCATGGCAGTGCCGTATTTACCATAGTGCATAAGCACATAGTTTTATGTACCTGGTCTGCAACCCATTTATTGGAAAGCAAAGCACAGATCTTCCTGCTCTGCACAAACGCCACAGACTCGGTTATATCATCTGAGGGAAGGGGAGGCATTAATTATTTTTATATTCTTGGGTCCTCACCTGAAATTAACCTGTGTTGAAAAAAACCTCATCCTGTAAATTTTATTTTACAAATATGAAACAGTGTTATCTAAAGACCATAGGTGCCAAAACCAGGGCTGGCGAGGAGCCTCCATAATGTCGGCCACTGAAAAAGAAATATTCTACCACGTTGTCCTCAGTGCTGCAGAAATAATGCCAGACAAGTAGTAACACTGACCAACGAGCTTTGTTTTTCCTCTCTTTTTTTAATTTCCTTCTCTCTGGCAAAGATTCTTTTCTAACTAAAATAACTGAAAGTCAGACAACGGGAAAAAAGATAACCAGTCTTGAATAAACAGAGTTTTGCCTCTGACTCTATATATGGAAACACCCCCCAACCCAAATGAATACGTTTCTGTATTGACAGCCACGACCACCTCTTTTTAGCTTTGTCGCTGTTTCCTTCCTTTCGCTCATTATTCTTTCAGTGCCACAGATCAGGCTTAGATCAGCAACGAAATGCGCCAAGGTTATTTTTTAAGTGACAACACAAGTTAAAATGACTCCACACTTCAGCCAAGACTAAGCTATCACTTCTTAGCTAAACACAGCGACCAAGACTTAAACGGCTCACAGTGAAAACACAGCCTGGAAACGCACTAAGATCACATTCTTCCAAGCCATTGAAACCTCAGTTGCAATTAACTACTATATGTTTTTTAAATCATTTTTTTAAAAATGATTCTTTTCATCAAGTCCAATAAATTCCAGCAACTTACCGGTCAGCAGCTTCTACATCGAAACAAAACCTTCTGTCAATGGAGTCAGTATGCCTTTTGGTACATTCTTTCAGAAAGAACACCTCTCCATCCCCCTGCAAATAAGCATTTGAAACATTCTCAGCAACTACAGGATCAACACACACAGAGTAAAACACCCTATATGGGGGGGCCAAAGTTGAGATTTTATCCTACCCGCCTTCAAACTCGTTTATTTAATCACTAATTAGAATCTTCACCATTTTTGTCATTCTCCTTTCCTTCAGGTTTTCTAGATCCTGCTTTGATTACAATAACATTAAACCAGACCTCAGGAGTGTTCATTTTAAAAGGTGGATTAACAATACAGTTTCCACATGTCTAATATGTGTTATTCTCTTATTGTACTCTTGTTAAAAGAATAATTTGATTCTATTTCATACACATTATACCACACGAAACAGTCAACGTGTATGAAATAGTCAATGTGAGACCACTCCTGACCTAGGAAAATATCAATTCCGTATGAATCTTCCTAAAAATGCACTAGGGACCCTGGATCAGCCACTGCAATCATCTAGCTAGAACCACTCAATCTATGTGGATTCGCTCTTTCCTGAGTGAATCACCCTGAATTTATCTTCACTAAATTTCTGTTTAAATATGGTACTATTTTACTTCACTAAACCATCCTTTCTCTAAGAGCATTAAAAAGACATAGACAGGAGATAGAAGCAATGCAGAAACAGGTTCTCAATTAAGAACTGTAAGAAGTCTGAGTAAACACTTCTAGAATATTTTTATATTTTCTGGAATGTGAAGATCTCTAATATTAAACAGTCAGACATTAACATACTCATTAGATTTTTTAATGTATTTTTTTATTATTTGGTGCCCAAATTAGAAAGACATGACTAAGCAGTCACGTCTTGGGACTTGAGTTCATTCACACATGCACCTCATGCTCAAGTCTTATCCCCACCACCCTCCAAGAGTGACCTCCTCACTTCCTCCTTTTTGTCATGGTCCTGATGTTCCATGTCTGTTTCATTATCACAAAAATGCACTTGTATTACAAGCTGCTTTAGGTATTTTTCGGGAAGATGTAAAGTACAGATAAACAAGTGAACTTGGGTTAATTCTGTTTTCACATAAGCAAAATTATGCCCATCCACCCAGCAAGCAACGAATTAACCTTCTTAAAATCTGTTAAGTTAGGTTTAGCATTGGTGGGAAGAGCTTTGTTTTGACTATTACTGCTGCAATGAGCTGCAGCTTCCACTTAAAACATATGCAGATGGCCCCTTTCCTCCCCAGCCAGCTCCGGGGTCTCCCCGCTCCTTTACAGGAAGAACAAGTAAATGGGGAGCACGCGCGAATACTCACAAGCTTCCCCCCAGACCTGTGCTCGAACGGGATGATGTTGAACTTCTTGGCCGCTTTCCGATACATGCAGTAGTGCTTGACCCAGCTGGAACCGAAGGGGGGCGGCCCTTCAACAAGAAACAGAACTTGTCGTTTTTGCTCATAAATAAGCACACAATGCAGAACCCCAAACACATCACTAAAGAGGGAAACCCCAAGAAGCAGCACCTAACACAGCTCACGGAAACAAAGCAGCAACACGGAGGGTCCTCAGGCAAGGGCAAAGCCAGGGGAAATGAGAAGGTTCGTAGGGGTAGTTTGCAGAAAGGTCCTAACAGCTTTCAGCAACACAGAAGTAATTTAAACACATACTGTTTTTTCTTTTTTTTTTTTTTTTGCGGGGGAGGGAGGTGATTAGGTTTGTTTATTTATTTAATGGAGGTACTGGGGATTGAACCCAGGACCCTGCTCATGCTAAGCACATGCTCTACCACTTAAACTATATCTTCCCCTAAAGACACTTTTCAAAGAGTTTGCTAGACGATGATCTCATACCTGAAAATCTCATCGTAAACTCTATTTCTTTTGTGTGTCTATGTATGAAGAGCTCACGAGGGTTTCAAGAATTCCACTGAATTTATGTGATGGTTTTGGATTCAATGCTGGCCTCTCAAAATGACACAACTGTAGACTCACACGCTGCAAAGCATCTAGTCTAGAAATCCATCAAGCACTGTAAGCCCACCATGGTACTTCATAAGCAGCTCACTGACTAATAACGGTAATGCTAAGCTTTAAAATGAAGTGTGAAGGGTCTAGGGGTAAGCTGACCACGTGTGCACCAGAACATTCTCGGAACCACTTTTAACCTCTTGCTAAGTCAGTATTACAACCATCAGAGCTCTTCAAAGACGATGGGCTAAGTTGGGGGAGCTAGCATCTAGAACTTCAAAGAGCCAGTGACGGTCCCATCATAACAAAAGTTAGCCCCAACACAGTTTGATACTCTTTTCTTTTACCAAGTAAAGACATCAAATTTTTTTAAAAAGCAATTAATACCTATTATCACCATCATTTCACCTACAAACAAATAAACCCCTTATACCTAAAAATCTAGAAGGACAAACTTAGGAGAGGTAAAGGAGTCATGTGAAAGAAATGCATTTAGCTTTAGCAAGAATGAATTACATTATCTTGGGGGTGGGGGAGGGGGACGAAAGGGGTTACTGGGCCACAATAAATCTCATCTCAGACCATCATTAGTGCAAAGACCAGAGTTCGGGCAACTCTGGTATGCGTGTGTTATCAATAACAAGCATTGTTATTGATATTTTGAATTTTGAAGTACTGAATTTTATGGTTCATAAAAATACTAGAGTATTTCATTCAATACCAAGAAAAGTGCCTTGAAGAGGAATAAGTATATGACTGTCTTTTTAATCTAAAAAATCTTAGGCTTAGACCAAATGCCTGAGAAATGAGTCAAACCTCAGAGTCTTTGGCCCCAAATATTAAGGTCCTTCCGCTAATTAAGCTGCCATCCTCTCCTAACACTAACTGACCCTACTCAAAAGCCCTGAGCATAGAAATTAATGACAGTTTCTCACACCGCCAAACCTTCAGGCAGTACTGCGGGAGAGAATGCAACACGGACTCCAGTCTCAGACAAATCCAGCATTTAGGAAGCTGAATGATCCAGGAAACATCATTTACCTCTCAGCGCTTCCGTGTTCTCAATGGTAAATGGGGTCATAACAGCACTTACACTTCATAAAGGTTTTTGATGGATTAAATGAAACAAGTTGTATAAAAAATTTGTAGCTGGGGAGAGGATATGGCTCGGTGGTAGAGTCCATACTTAGCATGCACGAGGTCCTGGGTTCCATCCTCAGTACCTCCACTAAAATAAATAATAAAATAAAAACTTGAAAATAAATAAATTAAAAAAAAAAAGAAATTAGCCCAATGCCTGGTACACAGTTAACAAGAGAAGAATTCTAACACTATCGTTTTTGTTGTTTTTTTCTGTCCAATTTCAGCCCAGTTTCTCTCAAAGCCAATCAGTCAAGTGACAGTTTTGAATCTAAAAATTAAAGTTTCCTCTGCTTTTCCACTTGGACCTATAAGGTCTGTATCCCGTCTTTTAATTTAGTTCTCTCAACTTCAGTAAACAAATTGAGAATAAGAACATAAAGCATCAGAAAAATTTAGAGTTCCGCCATGCTACATAACTCTTCTTCCTGAGATGTGAAGACTGAGCCCACAGTCAATGAGGGCAAATGAAAACAGAACCACCGTTACGACAGTAACACCGCTATCACAGGGCTGGCCCCTGAGGATGCTCTGCTGTGGCACTGCTCAGTTTCAAGGTCCTGTCAATCAGCCACAGTTAACAAATGAAATGAAAATTCCAAAGCACCCTGGCTTCAGTCCAGGGGAAGAAGGGAGGAAAAGAGGAAATACGGAAACATCTTCACACGCTCCTCCTTTCTACTAACTGGCAACCAAGCTCGACAGGCGAAGAGGTAAACTGTAAGAGCTTCATCGTTGAAGTAACACCAAACTGTCACAAGTATGAAAGAGTTTTGGGGGGCCTTAATTTCAAGATCAGGCTACCCTATGCACTGCACACTCACTAAGACAGCAACAAGACTGAAAATTCGGTGACGTAAGTCAAGATGTCATCTAGGAACGTTTTTTTATAGCCCTGTGCAATTGCCCTGGTAATTTTAGAAAGAACTAACGATTTCAGATGGGTATGGAAAGAAACGGTGTGAAAGAAGAGAAATATGTCATTGACTTCAACATGGAGAAGCAGGTTTATGGGGAGGGGGGTGCATATGTATATGAATGTGTGTGTGTTGATATAAATGGAGGTGAGAGGAAAGGAGGAAAAAGGTACTACCCAACCTCGTTTTCAGCCTTCCACCAAACCCCAGCTCCTCTGCAAGCAATTTTAGCAAAGCGTGGCACAGAACTCAAGGACGTGGCTAGAAAGCAGGGTGCTCACAGAGTTTCTAATCACACCGTCCCCTCCCTAGGGCAGGAATGTGTTTCCCCCACAAAAAAAGAAGTGCAACGTTCACCTTCTAGCATAGGAGAGAGAAAAGAAAGTGGTAGGAATAATTATTCCAAAAACATCAGAGTAAGGACAGTAAGGGGTTTTTTAATAAATTTTAATTGGCCACTCAACACTGTTGACAAGCCTCTTACTTTTTTCCTGTACATACAGGTAGCCTTCTGCGGTGAACTGACTTGCCCGTTTGTGGTCCCTAGGATTCTGTCTAATTTTGTTCATAAGCTCTTCCACTTCTGATCTTGTTCCTTCAAAACGATTCCGCGTCTGAAACAGATTGAAAAAAAAATACATATATAAATTTTAAGTTCTCACATGAGCTTTTTCACATACATGTTTAAGTCTCTGGATAACTAATAAAATTCGTAGCATTTTCCTATTAATTTCTCAAAATATACCCATCCTTTCCAGTGGGTCTCTGTTGAGACTGCTGTTCATAGAAAAAAAAAAAGTGGTTATGTAGTTAATAGAGGAGTAGAAATCAAGGTTACTAGAGGTTATTTACTTTGGAAACGCTCTAACACCAAGAATAACTCCATTATTCAACATAAGAATTCCTGCCTCCAGGTCTCACAATATTACTAAATCTTACAAGTTTTCAAAAAATGGGAAGTCTTTCCTTTGAAACAATCAATCTGACTCATTACTATCACATTAGCAATAGGTTTAAGTACTTAGAATCTGAGAAATTTAATTCTTCTTTGCAAACTAATCAATATGGGTGTCATTTTTTTCAGGTCGTGGCAATTGCACTTGAAAATGACATTTCTTCATAGAAAAAGGTGGGGGTGGGGGAGCCTCACCTATAAATAATGTCTTTGATACCTAAAGAGACAAATCACATTGCCGAAACCCAGGGGACTTGGGATGCCAACATCTCTGTCAAACGGCTAGACTGAAAACGGACATGCAAGGTGAAGTGACAAAATTACCCAGGCAAACGTGCTGAGTCAGCACCGCCAAGTTTCCGGACATTTCTTTCATCCACACTCAAAAATAATTGTATTAATACCGAAAAACTGCTGATGTGCAACTGCGGAGGAGCTGAGATGAAAAATTATTATTGAAATTTCTCCTCTCTCCTCCCTACAAGGGAAGAGGTTACCAAGGGTTCCAAATGCAGAAAAATGATAGAATGGCACATGTTTTAGGGGGATGGAGAGTCTGATAAATGTAGATTGTAGAGGGGAAACTTAACTGCAGAGGCTTATTTTAAACACAAGCTGAGAGGTGGTTTTTGGTTTTTGTTTTAACTCCTTTATATAAAGTACAGGGCAGCAAAGAGGGTGGGGCTCACTTTGCTGATGGCCAGTCCCCTCTCTTGCCTTCCCACTTCTCATGCCTCTGGGATTTCTTGTCCCCATCTTAATACTGATTATACCCTTATTTTATTCTTCTTCGTCACTATACTGAGATTCCTCTCAATCCTCACTTCATTCCATCTCTGTGTCTAACAACTATACATACACACACACATATGTGCATGCCATATATGACACATGCTAGCACACACACAGTCCTGTTTAACCTCATGAGTTCCATCTCAGTATTTAGGTTAATGCTCAAATCATCCTGGATTTGACCAGCAAGCATCCCTTCTAGCTGGCACCTGTGTCTTTTGACATACTCTCTTAATTTTTGAGTAACCCCTTACTTTCTGATCCAAAAGGGTACCCCAGGTTTACCTTATACCTCCTCTGGCCCAGTCCTCACATCAGCCATTTCCCAAAGGAGCCCTTATTCCCTTCAGTGGTGGGTAGTATTTAGAAGCCAAGGTCTAGGCACAACGTGCTCACAGCTAAGGGGGTGTCACTGCTTCTAGGTTTTCCTGGAAGAAAGACTGAGGAAATGTGTATATGTGTATATATACACAGACATACATATATATGTACATATACATATCACAACTTCTGTATCTATCTGTGTATTTTAAAACACATGAGTTCATATTATGACATTTAATTCCAATCCAATACTTCCTTTGGATACAGATTTCTTTCTAGATTACCCTTTTCTAATTCTGCAGTTTTCAGACAGTGAAAAATCTGGCTCCCATTACTCTCAGTATATTTACTTATTTGCTCGATTAACATATCTGCTCAATGTAACCAGTCTCCCAAATAGTCCAGCCACCTCCTCTGCATGCTGCCTCTATGCCCTCCCACCCTAACTTTCATTGCTGCAGACCCTCCATATGGTACCCCTGCCCTCACTGCCCTCACTGCCCTCCTTCCTCAGATGCTTGTGACTCGGCACCAGGAAGGGAAGGTTAGGTTTTGCTCTTTTTTTTTTAATGTATCGTTTCAGGTTAATTATGAGTAAAAGTGAAAACTACATTTTTTAAATTTGAGCACAAACAATAGAGTGGCTGGAACCTGGCAATTTCTAATTCTAAATTCTAGGTGTATGGGGCAGTATCAAGTAATAGTAATGTTAGACTGGAAGCATTATAACAGGTCACATGAGAGTGTTCATGTGTTTCCAAGGGGCTGGTCTTTCTAAAGGGAAAAGAATTAGCTAGAAGCAAAAATGAAGAGCAAAGGTGACTCCTAGATCAGGTGTTCTCGACACGGAAGGTGAGGTGGGAAAGAGCCTCTACCTGTAGAGATGCAGGACCAGCCTCAGAAAGAGCCAGAATCATAGGCAGAGAGGAGGGTTTGGGGAAGAGGTTGGGGATTGGGCAATATACTAATGACAACCCTTAAGTTACAGGGGATACAGAAAATGAGTATTTTTTATTCTTTGCTCATTTCTCTATGGGAAACGAATGTTACCACGCATGTGTGTTAGGGTCTTAACATACAAAGGATATTAACCAGGTGAATCATTTCAAAGACAGCTGCCTTCAAATTTTGTTTATAGCATTTCATGCCTGAGTGTTGCTCATTCCCATTTAAATCTTAGGTCTTTCTCATACAAATAGCCAAAAGGCACATGAAAAAATGCTCAATATCACTAATTATCAGAGAAATGCAAATCCAAATTATAATGAGGTATCACTTCACACCAGTCAGAATGGTCATCACTCAAAAGTCCATGAACAATAAATGTTGGAGAGGCTGTGTAGAAAAGGGAAGGAACCCTCCTACACTGCTGGTGGGAATGCAGTTTACTGCAGTCACTGTGGAAAACAGTATGGAGGTTCCTCAAAAGACTTAAAATAGACTTACCATATGACTCAGCAATCCCACTCTTGGGCATATATCCAGAGGGAACCTTAATTCAAAAAGACACCTGCACCTCAGTGTTCACAGCAGCACTACTTACAATAGCCAAGACATGGAAACAAACCTGTGTCCATCGACAGATGAATGAATAAAGAAATTGTGGTATATTTATACAATGGAATATTACTCAGCCAAAAAAAATAAAATAATGCCATTTGCAGCAACATGGATGGACCTAGAGATTATCATTCTGTGAAGTAATCCAGAAAAAGAAAGAAAAATACCATGACATCACTCACATGTGGAATATTAAAAAAAAAAAAAGAAAGAAAGAATAAAAGGACACTATGAACTCATCTACAAAACAGAAACAGACTCGCAGACATAGCAAACAATCTTATGGTTACCAGGGAGAGGGGGTGGGAAGGATAAATTTAGGAGTTTGAAATGTACAAATGTTTGCCACTATATATAAAAATAGATTAAAACAAGTTTCTGCTGTATAGCACAGGGAATTATGTTCAGTATCTTGTAATAACCTTTAATAAAAAAATATGAAAGTGAATATATGTATGTATATGCATGACTGGGACATTGTGTTGTACACCAGAAACTGACACATTGTAACTGACAGTATTTTAACAGATAGACAGACAGACAGACAGATCAATCTTGGGTCTTTCTGAAGTCACTGTATTGTATGTAAAGTAGCAATATCCTCCTGACCCCAAGGGTGTGTGATGAACGAACTGCCACACATAAGCCAGCCGTGCAGGTGTAGTTTCTCACACCTCACCCCAGACCTTGAGGTGGAGCTGGCTTCACAGGCAGGTAGCCTCAGAAGGTCGGGCACTTAATTTAATGCTTGGCTGTTGCTGTCTTGAAATCCTTCATTTTTGAATAAGAGGTCTTGCCTCCTCATTTTACACAAATCAGGGATTCAGTTCTGCCTGAAGGTCCTCATCTGGGCCAGCCCTACACTTGACCAATGAGGTACAGACAGAAAAATGGATTCTACAAGCTAATATAGCCAGTTGGCGGAGAGTAAGAAAAATCAGGATTATAGCCTCATCTGCTAAACTATGTAACGTTCTTTTTTATAACACTGTTCTGCTGTCTGCAAAAGTATTCTCATAAATCACAGATTGGCCAGACTACTACCTACCCACCTACCTAGTTCTACTGCTTACAGAGACAGTTTTGAACTGAGCACTAATCTACACCTGTATACGTTGATATATTTTTTCAACCTGCTACATTATATCACTGATCTTGGGGGGTGAATGGAGGAATCTACTCTTTTAGTCATTCAGTTGAAAGACTGTACAATCTTTAAATACAAATTGACACATGAATTACAAAACACAGGAGATTTCATTATCGACATTCCTAAGTGTACGGAACAATCCCAAAATAACTTAGAAGCGACAGCTACATGAAAATCATTCCTCCTCAGTTTCTAAGATTATAAAACGTTGAAGGTCAGGTAGCAAACAGCAAAGAGATTCCCATTCTTCTACTTGTATGTCTTCCAGGCTGTGTTGGGAGTTGGTCCCAAAACTCACTCCCTATATTTCTAATAACTTTTGAAATTACACTAAACATAACCTGAACAGCTTTTCAATGAGGACACTTCCAAAATCAACTGAAGTGTTTAAAGGAAAAACATCTATCATCTTCTGATCAAGATCACATACATCATTCTGTTTAGTCAATAAAGTTCTCCAAAATTTCTTTATCCAAGACCTAACAGAAGGCATACGTTTTTTAGGAAAATAATAGAGACCAACAGCAACTGTGAACACCAGTATGTTAGTGGAAATGCATAAAACCCAGGAAAGAAATTCTACTGGAAATGTAAGCCTATCTGGGAATAAAAATCAAGTAATACATACAGGTAACAGAGACTATAACTGAAATGCCTTCAATCTAAAGTGGAGGGCTGTTTGTCTGTATGTCACACATGGTGAATTTAGGGCTACCCAACAAAGCTTATCCTTAAAACCATCCTACAAAGTGCAAGATGGCTAGTTGACACTGCCGTGTATGTTTCAAAGTTGCTAAGAGAGTAGACACTCAAAGTTATCATCACAAAGAAAAAAAAATTTGTAACTGTATGAGGTGATAGGTATTTACTAAACTTATCGTGGAGATCATTTCACAATACACGTAAGCCAAGCCATTATGCTGTACCCCTTCAACTTTACAAGTGCTGTTGTGCGTTAATTATATCGCAATTAACCTGGAAAATTAACAATGAAGCAAATTATGCAAAATTCTGATTATAAAAACATACTTTGTGACTTTTCTGAAAATAAGGGAAGAAAAATAAATTACATGAAATGAATTTTTTTTAAGAGCCGCCAGGTGGCAGAACTAACTGTGTAAGCCTCACTTAGATGGAGAGCAGTTTGTTCTGCTGAGAACTGACCGGAAGGTGGCGACGTAGCCTCAGTTTCTCAGTACCGACAGATCAGCCTGGTCTCAGTTTAAGCCTTTCATATACCAAATAAAACAAAAATACACGTCTCAAACACCTTTTTGTATGAGAAAGTGTTCACTTCCTTACATTCTGAATGTTGATCTGCAGTTCCATTTTGTAGTGATTAAAGTCTTTGGCAAGTTCATGGCCCTGATGATAGAAAGTAAACATTCCCTGAAAAAATGACAGCATCTAAAACAAAGGAGAAAAAGAAACATTAACACACACACACACAAATAAAAATCTCAGGAGAAAAAAGTAAATAAAAACAGCCACTTATTTCTCGTCACCTTATTGTGATTCTATTGAAGTAAAATAATTAAAAGGAAGTCACTAGAATTCAATTAAATCTAACTGCTTATTATTCACGAATCGGTCCCTATAAAAACTGAAGGACTTGTGATTTTTTTTTTCCCCTAAATATCACAGCCATTTAGGCAGCTTTGATAGTATGCTGTATAGGAGAAATGGAATTCTACATTAGCCATTTGTGCTTTTTTTTTTAGATCAAGAGACCCCCTACGTGCATTTATAATTGAAATCGTTATCACTGTAAGGCGACAGAACCTATAAGGACAGTGAAATGCAGAACAAAGAGCTAAAGGCTCTCTGAAGGAGCATTCAGTGCAGAGCAACCTGTTTTGTTGACAAGGATGCTCAGGGACTAGGGCAGGGAGTGGGGCAGAGATGGGGCAGTTATTAAGCCCTGACTTTCCCACAAACTCTCCACCAGAGGCTCTTGATAAGAAAGCAGCTGCTTCTGTCCCACATGTGAGTAAATCTAGAGTAAGAGGGATTTGGGGTGAGGGTGAAAGAAATCCTGAAATTCATTTTCTCCAGAAGGTCACGCAGTTTAATGGTTAGGAATTTGGGACTCTGGCCAGCAGGGGTCAACTCCCAACTTCAGCGATGTCAGATGGGCAAGTTACTGAAGTTTCTCTAATTTCTACATTTGCTAAGTAGGATAATAAAGATATCTCCTTATGGAGTTACTGTTTGGAATACACGCAAGATCACAGTAAAGTATTTAAAACAATGACCTGAGTAATAACCGAGCACTGGAAGTGCTCAATAAATGTAGGCCATTTTTCTAATTTCACATGAAAAGAAAGCTTTAAGGAGGTTTTCTTTGTTTATGTTAATGCTATTACTCCACTGGCCCACAGCTTCCACAAAAGCTAATTTTTTTTAATTTTGTTTTTTATTGACATGTAGTTGATTTAACTGCTAATTTTGAATTAATCATTACTGTTTGTTTCTCAAAATCATACACACAATGGGTAAATTGTACTGCGTGTGAATTCTATCTCCAGAAAGCTAGGTTTTTTCAATCATATGTAAGATAGTCTATATTAAAATTAAAATGAATCTTTTGAGAATCAGGAATCTCAGTGTACCTATATATGTTTTTTCCAAAACCCACAGTATGAAATGCCCTTTACATTTGGATTCAGAATACATTTATTCATATCTAAGTAACTGCAGCAATCAAGAGCACATCTATAGAAGCACAAACGAAAACCATGTGTTTCTAAAATAAGTATAAAGAAACGTCAGGGCAACTCACAAAACAGTTTCAAAAGCTCCATGCACTGGTTCTTAAATTGCATAAGCACTGTGAACTGTATTAGAAATAATGTTACCAATCATTGTTGAAAGTTTCAAAGTCTGGACTGGTGCCCTTGCTTTAAAAACAAATTTGAGTAGAGGGGAGATTATCCCCAAAACACCAACACTCTCACTCACATTCCAATATAATTTCTTTCAAGGGGATTTCTTTTAAGGGTGGAGTCACCACTAGGGTAGCAGAAACTGACCTAACTGCAGAGTCCTGGAGACCACGTAGCAAGAGGAAACTGCACTGCACGCTGCTGTGCAAAGAAGGCAGAGAACCACTATTTAGAGGTGATTCTTCAACTTCATGGCTATCTGGGTCCGCTGTTTACACAGTACGGTGTCTTGCTTCATGTTTATGCATTACAGACTCTAGCAACCATACATTAGATCTTGAAAGAAAAAATTCTTACTTCATCCATAATTCGACTAGCAGAACAACTTGCTATTATTATATACTTACAGGTTCCACAAACTCAAACTTCTTCCTTTCTTGGATTTCCTGAAGCTTGCATACGTATTCAAGAGACAGTTCGTAAAAGTGTTGCCGGTTTTGTTCCACTTGGATATCTGCCTGTGTTAAAACAATGGAGGCTGGTCAAATTAAAGATTTACCCCAGCTCTGCTAAGCTACAGTCTAGGGGCCAGACGTGGCCCGCCGCCTGTAAGTGAGGTTGGACTGGACTCTAGTCATGACTACTGATGCGTGTGTCTTCCATGACTTCTTTCCTGCTATAGTAGCTGATTATTTCAAGAGACTGAGTAGTTGAGAGGAACCTTGTGGTCTTCCTAAGTCTAATACAATGTTTACTATCTGACTCTCTGCAGAGAAACGTTGCCAATTCCTGTTCTCTGTGACGAGGTAGACCCCAAAGGACTGGCAATCACACTGCTAAGCTCTTTGTGAAAAACCTACCCTAACCACAAGTGACACCCACAGTGGCCCCATACACAGAACCCAAATTACATCAACGTTATTTCCAGTAACAAATCCGCTAGGAATGAAGTGGCCTAGGGAAGGGAGTTGAGCAAATCCCGGTCACCTCAGCACTCATGAGTGAAGGCAGCAGGTGAGGAAGAGGTGCCCGTGGCACCAGCTCACGAACTTGGCTCTCACAGGCAGGCCTGGGCAGGAAGCCCGTCTGCAGGCAGTCATGCTCCTAAGCCCTGACAAGGTCCCATCTACCGGGAGGGAACAGGCACCAGATGGTTTCAGGACACTACTCCAAAAAATGGTTCCAGCTTATCTTGTCTAACGAGAAAGGACCTGGAAGAGGAGCACGGCTCCAGGGAGGAACAGCGGAGAAGCCACTTGTCCTCAAGACAGTTCCTACAAGGCATCGTGTATTTCCTAACGTGACTAATTTTACTTTTACAAGTATTTATCTGGACATTTATCCAAAGAGGCCATATCTAAGCACATGGAAAGATGCTCAACATCACTCATCATTAGGGAAATACAAATCAAAACCACAAGGTACCAACCCACATTTATGGAAGGAAGGAAGGAAGGACGGAAGGAAGGAAGGAGAAGAAAGAAAAGAGAAGGAAAAAGAAACACAAACTTATCAAAAAAGAAAGAAGGAAAAGAATCTATCCAAAAAAAGAAAAAAAGAAAAAACAAGTTGCTGACGATGTGGAGAAACTGAAGCTTTGTGCACTGCGGGTTAGAATGTAAAATGATGCAGCTGCTGTGGAAAACAGTACGGCAATTCTCCAAGAAGATTAACAATAGAACTACCAAACACTCCAGTAATTCCATCTCTGCGTGTATACTCCCAAGAACGAAAGCAGGGACTCAAACAGATACTGGCACACCCACATTCAGAGCAGTGTTATTCACAAGAGCTAAATGGTAGAAGCAACTGAAGTGTCCACCGACACATGAACAAACAAAATGTGGTCAATACAGATAATGGAATGTTTTTTAGCCTCAAAAAGGAAGGAAATTCTGACACCTGCTACGAGGATGAACTCTGAGCACACTATGCTAAGTGAAGTAAGCCAGTCACAATAGGACAAATACTGTACAATTCCACTGATATGAGGTGCCTGGAACAGCGAAATTCACAGAGACAGGAAGCTGAATGGTGGCCTGGAGGTGGGAAGACAGGGGATGGGGAGCTACTGTTTAATGCACATAGAGTTTCAGCACTGTGAGCTGAAAAGGGTTCTACAGATGAAAAGTGGTGACTGGTTGCACAACAATGTGACTGTTCTTCATGACACTGAACTAACTGTAAACTTGTCAATGGTTGAAATCATACATTTTCTGTTATATCTATTTTACCACAACAAAAATTTTTTAATTTTTGGGAAAAAAATTTATCTAACATGTAATAAGTTTTCTCCACACAAACACTGCTAGAGCTAATGAAAGAATTTGGCAAGGTAGCAGGATACAAGATTAACGTACAAAAATCAGTTGCACTTCTTTACACTAACAATGCATCGACAAGAAAAGAGAGTAAAGAGACAATCCCTTTTAAAATCGTAGCCAAAAGAATAAAATACTTAGGAATAAATATGACCAAGGAGGTGAAAGACTTATATATGGAGAACTACAAAACACTGATGCAATTTTTTTTGTCATCCAGTGATTTTTAAAGTAACGTTTAAATGTAATAAATAACAGTGTTTATTAGCTAAGCCAAAGTGAGAAGCATGCACTCTACCACTGAGCTACATCTTCCCCCTGCCATTTTTTTTTTTAGTGGATTCTCTCTCCTGGTTGTGCTACTGCAATTACCCCAGCATCACTGGTCAGCCTCTATCAATAGCCTCCTAATGTTCTGAGCATTCAGAACTGCTGTGCATGATTAAATCACCAGAATCCTTCATAGTGTCAATAACCCATAATTTACAGACACCCAAATTATGCCTAGCAGCACAGACCTTTAGCCTGACTCAATCACTACTCATGTGGTATAATAGGAAATGTATCTGGTCTCTGTCCCAGGTTCCCGCAACAAACCTCCTAAAGCCCTGGGAGTTTCCTGAGTGAGGGAAGTGTCTTTTGTCATCTGTAAGGAGCCTGTTTTGAGAACACTTGAATTTAAGCTAATGAGGTCACTTAGGGTGAGGCCCCAAGATAGCACCCGGAAGACCAACTGATCAGAGGGTTGGAACTTTCGGCCCCACCCCTCAACCTCTGGGAATGGGGAAGCACTACAGATTAAGCTCTATAAAAACTCCTGAGCAGCAGTTCATGAGCGTCCGTGAAAAATTAATACACAGAAACCTCAATTAAACAGAGCTGGGAGGCCAGAAGGGGGAGCTCTCGCAGCCTGTGACAGGAGCAGAGCCCAATAGGAAGGAGGGGGACTGCTCTTCTTCCCTAGCAAGGACGCAGCCAGTGAAAAGCCACGGCCTCTTTGCCTACTACAACTTCCTTTTCCTCTCTATAAAAGGGTGCTGCTTCCCTTGCCCTGGGGGAACTTGCACATGGCTTGCCACGCTTGCAGACCGCAAACTGATCCCAAGTAAACCCATCTTTACTAGAGAAATATCAGGCCATCTATTTATTTCAGGTCACCAGAAAACCTGTCCACTTACCCAGAGAATGAAGAACCTCAGTTCCAGGAGGTCAGAAGTTTCTGCACTTGGGACCCTTCCAGACCCCACCCTGTGTACTTCTTCATCTGGCTGTTCATCTGTATCCTCTGTCTCATCCTTTATAGTAAGCTAGAAAACTTACATAAATATTTCTGAGTTCCATGAGCCACTCTAGCAAATTACTCAAACCCAAGGAAGGAGTCACAGGAACCTCTTATTTATATAGTTTTTTATATATATTTATATATATATATATATACACACATACACACACACACACACACTTACAGTTATAGTTATAGTGATATAGTCAGTTAGAAGCACAGGTAACAAGGACTTGCAACTGGTGTCAGAAGTGGGGCAATCTTGTAGGACTGAGCCATAAACCTGTAAGATTTGATGCCATGTCCAGGCAGACAGTGTCAGAATTGAGTTAACTGCTTGGTGGTGCTGGAAAACACACATGGTCTGCTACACCAAGCAAAAGTCATTTTTAACAAACATACAATTTCAATTTGATGAATATCTCATTTCTGACCATTCCTCCTGTAAATATACATAATGAGAGTAGATCACTCAAAGATATCCAAAGGGCCTATTTTTCTAGTCATATTTACTGCAATAAAATTATCTGACTACTCAGGAAACAAAAATACACATCAAAATTCAGCAGTAAAGGAATTTTCTCAATTATCTAATTCTTGTTCTAGCACAAATATTAATCAGAATTTAGGGATGTGATGGAGGCAGTAGTTACTGTGCTCAAGAAACATAGAGCTCTAGATAAAGATCATAATAGAATTACCAAAACTGCCAGCCTGGTTTTTTGCCACAATTTTCTCCTGTCATTTTCCTTGGAAACAAGAGGAAAGAAGGGATAACAAGTTTCCATGCCCAGGCTGAGGACCACTTTCAGCAACCTTTATTAATCCCTTGAGCCCTTCAACTCAATTCACTAAAGATCAGCAATGCACTAGCCACTGCCAAAAGCAGCCAAAATCCACATCGAACCTGTTTCCCTTTGAAGAGCATCCCCCTTCTTAAGGCCTGCATGCTTGCAACAGACATGTCAGGTGGGAGCTGGCATGTTTGTAGAGAGCAAGACACGAAAGGATATGTAATCTCAGTAAACGTGAAATGATTCAACTTGAGAGTCTCCTCAAATTGCCAATGCAGAGCTTAATTATCTTTGGAAATGATGAAACAGTCGAAGCCCAAGCTCACCGTGCAAGCCTCTCACGCCTGTTCATTCAATAAATATTTATTAAGTGCCTACTCACTGACAAGTCCGATTCTAAGCACTGGGGACAGAGTACCAAACAGAACAATGATTTTACCTGCAAGGAGCTTACATCCTGTTGGAAGAAGCCACATTAACAACTGAACAGGCAGTAAGGCAAATGGCTGTGGTAAGAGTAAGGGGGGAAAAAAGCAGAGTAAGGGGAACAGACACTCTAAGTAAGACAGTCGGAAGACTTCTCTAGTAAGGGGAAGTCTGAGTGGAGAGTGTTTGGAAGACTATTTGGAGGAGAGAGGCAGGGAGATCCAGGCAGAAGGATGAACAAAAGCAAAGACTCTCAACACAGAGTCCAGCCCGAGCAAGGCAGCCACGTGGGTGTGAGGACGGTGGCATGGCCCCTAGTGTTCAAAGACAAGCCACACGATGGCTCACTGCCTGTCCCACAGAAAACAGACTGTAGAAATGCCTTGTGGGGAGCAGGGAGGTCCCTGCAGAGATCTGTGTGAGATATGCCCACATTCTGGCCAGGGTGATGGAGTGGAGATCAGGTGAAGTGGCCATGCTCTAAGACTATTCTGAAGCTGAGGAAGACATACACTGATGGTCCAGATGTGGGTGAGAGAGAAAGGGCCAGGGACGACGCCACAGACTTTGCCTACACAATACCGCGAATGATACCCAATTAGATACAGCGGCATGGAGATGGAAATTTACTCGGGGCATCAGAGTCCCTGCAGGATACCTGAAAAGAGAGATTAAGGGAAGAACAGAGGTAGGAAATTGCTGACATCAAGACAGCCTACAAGAGCAATAGCTGTCATTTCACAGGTGACAGAGGGAGGGGGATGAGGGAGCACAAATAACAATGAAGTGGTTTTCTACCCAACATGGGACATGGAGAGAAAGGAGCCCTACCTTCCTCCAGTATTGTGCTGAGGATTAAATGGTACAAAAGTGCCTTTCTCTTATACAGACCATCAAACGCCATCAAAATGTCAGTCAAAAGCATTAGAGACAAAAGAAAATGTGACAGGTGGGTAACGTCAAAATGACCACACCACACACATACACACACAAAGAGTTTGCAATATGTGACATTTAAATGTAACCCAGGCTTATACTGAAATGTTGCCATTTTGATCATGCTTCAGTAAGTATGTATTACAGCAGTACGTTATGCCCAGATTCCATGTGTTTAAAAATAAATGAGAAAAAAAAATCGCACTTTTGTGGGATGAGTCAAGATCCTTCAAGCAGCAAACAGCATTATTTTTAAGGAAAGCATATGTTCCAAATTGTAAACAACTGAGTTTCCATGGAAGTGTGTGAACGAGGAAAAACAAGGGGCAGGGAATTTGAGAAGAGAAACAGAAAGAGAAAATGAGAGAGAAGATATAAATTCCTTTCTCCTCATAGACGGCTCCCTCCCCCAAAAATGAGTCTGTTAACACAAGTAAAACAGATGCTCTTTCTGACGAAGCTGAAACCTCTTGAATCTTCAGCGTTAAATAAGATTAATGCTGCCTTCACGTCAAAGCCAAATGGTGTGTGAGCTTATTCAATTCAGTTCTTAAAGAAGTCTCGAAAGCCAGTTAATTAATCTATTCCTGAAAATAATGTATCTGTTCTCACTAATGCTGATGAAAATGACTGTTCCTGTGAATACTCAGAACCAAAGCTTTTAATACTGTGAATCCATACTGCATTAATCACTACGAGATGTCTTATTTTATGTTCTGTTCCAAAAGAGCTTTTTTTCTTAATTCATGGTGATATTGGTTCATTTTTTCCATCTCTAACAATCCTAGATGAAACATTTTGAAAAGCAAAGCACATTTTTTTAGAAAAGACATGCAGTGACTATTAAATTTTAGAAACAAGAGAAAAATAAACACAATACCTCTTGTAAATGTGAGTCTTTCTTTTTTGCTGATAAATTCAAATGTTTATCAATCAGGCTATAGTTCTTTTCTGTCTCTTTGTCAAACTTCTTTTTTTCTTCCTACAAATCAGAAAAAAAATGCAGACAACTATGATTAAACAGAGGGAAAAGGCATACACATAGTTAATCCATATTCTGGGAACCTCAAAATATGAAAAATACCTGAAAACAAAAAAAGTACCACGAAGTATGAAGAAATTATCTGGAGAAATCTATCTGCACCCAGGCCACTGCTTATTCATCATCAATACAGCATCAGGATGGAAGAGCCACTTATCTTTTTTCTTTTAATGGACTTTTTTCCAAGCCTGTTATTTTTCAACTCTTCTATACTTATCAGTGTTTGGAATTAATGCCATTCACTTGTCCCTCACTTAAAAATTTTTTCTAACATGAATACATAAGAACCAGCAGCTTAAAAAAAGCAAACTTGCTACAGATTTTGGCATAGAAATGGAATTCATTTAAAGCTGAGTAAGTTTTGATCTACATTAAAAATAATCATCATCACCATAGCAGGGGTGGGGGAAGAGGACCACCTTGGAGAAGACCTTTCCCAATTGTTCAGTATGAATATAACAATTAAATCCTCTGACCATGTCATCTACTTACCTAAAACTTAACAGTGATTTCTGTAACACAACCTAGAATACGTATCAATAGGTCAACGGGACCTAAAATAAAACTGACCTACTTGAACTGAGATCCTCTGGTGAACATTACAAACATTTCTCAGGCACCACCTAGAAACAGCATTTGCTTTCCTTTTGCTATAGTAGCTTTTTGAGAAAACAAGTAACAAAAATTTTAACTGCAGAGAAGACAGTCTCCCCAACACTGCTTGCCAATTTAATAGCGCCAATGAGCACACAGCGATGTCCTCATGCTGTCAAATGGTTTCCATTAACTCCAGCTCTCCCCAAGGCTCCAATGCCTCCCGGAAAGGAACATTCTCTTACTTCCCAACTGCTATTGTCTCAGTCAAAAATAATGGGCTCTTCCAGCCTCTTCTGGTGTGATCTTTTTCCTATTAAGCAAAGAGAGTAAATAAAGCAGCTAAATTCTATTTCTTAGCATGTATCATTCTTTTTTCACTACATGGGACCGCAAACCATTGTGAGAAGCTGGAACAGAAGCTCTGTTAGCTCACCTAAAGGACTTAAATTAACCCCCGACATTGACGGTAGAGACAGAGACTCAGGAACAGGTGTTTCTACTCCAAGTTTAATTACCAATAAGCCACACAACTTCGGGGAGGGGGGGAACCTGACAACACAGAACCTTAGTTTTCTTATTGAAAAGATCAAGAATTTGCTTTTGCACGAGCTCATTCTTAGATACAGTCCTAAGGTGGTCCTATGGTCCACCTGTATATAGGAATGGGCAAACTTTTGATGAAACAGAAGCACTTTTTTTTTCATGTCCTCGGTTTAATTTACAACTATTTTTTTAAAACCTTAAGGTGGGGGGAGGGTATAGCTCAGTGGTAGAGCACATGCTTAGCATGCATGAGGTCCTGGGTTCAATCCCCAGTACCTCCATTTAAAAAAAAAAAGAAAGCTTACGACATTAATAAGACACGGTAACTCTCTTTCCTGCTTTCCATTATGACACTCATCCTCAACGATTTTTATGACTAACAGAAAATAAACTAAAAAGAACATATGACCATTACTTCTCATCTCCACTATTTTTAAAAGTTCCTACTGTAGAGTATATACTGGATTAGGTGTCAGAAGACTCAGGTTCTAGTGGCCACGTATGATTCTGTGATTCTGCGTTCTCATGTCACAGCCTTCTCTGAGCATCATCACCTCAGGTTCAAACAATACAGGACTGGAGGTCAAGCCCCTGTGCTGAGCACACGACTGCGGCAAAGCAACATCACGTGGTTAAAAACATCGACCATCCCTGCAGATTAGTACTCAGCAGGCATGCTGAAAACATTTTTACTCCTTTGATTTCATCTGAATCACAGAATGGGACAAAGGAAGCAGTGATGCTAAAATCAGCAGTAAAAACTAAACACCCGGCACACTCAGCAACAGTCGGGTATGGAAATGAGCACGTGGGTTAAGTTGGGAATGAAAGAGAACAGCGGTATCAAGGCTTTGTGGAGAAAGAATTTAGCCAAGAAACAACATCACACCCACCAATTAGAGTGGAAATACATTCGTTCATTCTTGGTATGGTGTTACACAAACGCTGCTGTGTTTTATTTTGAATCTTAAGACTTAGATAATTATTTCTCCCTGCATTTGTTCCCAATGTCATTATAGAATACTACTGTGTTTCTTTGTACTCTTTGTACTCCTATGACTTTTGGTGCTTAAATAGCATGAATTTTAAAAGGGACTGTGTTCAAGTAGCAGTCAAAGAATAGAGCCTTGTGTCTTCAACAAAGCAATATAGGATATACATACATATATATGTATGGAATTATATTCATGTGTGTATATATATAAAATAAATTGAGCAATATAAGATGAAGGGCTCTATCAAGGGTTAACTTAAATACAATGAATTTTTTTAATAAAACAGCATTCCTCTAAAAAAAAAAAGTTGAAACAAATGAATTTATTTACAAAACAAACAGACTCACAGACATGGAAAACAAACATGTTTACCAGGAGGGAAAGTGGGGAGTGGAGGTATAAATTGGGAGTTTGGGATTTGTAGATACAAAAAAAAAGTGAGTCTGTGTCCATGTGTCCAGCTGGAAGGAAATAAGGAGAGGTGGGCGCAAAGGTAAACCAGCTGGCCCTTGTCTGTTCTAGAGCAGCGGGCCGTGACAGAGCTCCAGCAGATTTGTGCCATGTGGAAACCTAAGCTCAGTATACAGGCCACGTCCTCTGATTTTTCTGGAACAGCTGGAAAACCCAATGATTTTTAAATGGTGGCAGCAACAACAAAAAAAAATTTTTTTTTTTTTTTAGTTTTTAACATAAGTAAGCAAACAAATGTTGAAAGTTAAATATGATTCATGGGAAGTTGGCTTGTAATCTGTTATAAAATCGCACATGGCAAAAAAAAAATAGGAAAGAAGAGCTATTACTTAAAACAGCATCATTAGTTAAGATGCATTCTGTGTAACAGCCGTAGTGGGAATTCATAAACCTAAGAAGCAAAACAGTTTTTCTGAATATATTAGAAGCAAAGACATATACATATAAAGGTGTCATCACAAATCACTGGACAAAGAAATATTATTCAACCAATGCTGTGGGTATAATCGGTTAACGGGTTGGAAATAAAAAGAGAACCACATCTCATCTCAAAATTAATTCCAGATGGATTGAAAGAGTCACAAGTAAAAAATGAAGCCATAAAAAAAGAATATTTTCATCAGATCTCAGAATGGAGAAGGAACTTCTGAGCAAAAAAGAAATGGAAGAAGTCTTAAGAACTCCAGATAGCAAGACATACACAATAAATAAGCAAAAAGGCAAAGAACAAAGCAGGGAGAAGATGCAATTAATATGTAAGAAAAGAAGTAAATGGTCCTAACACAAAACATTCTTTATTAAGCACTTTTTCTGCTTTATTAAGCACAGTATACCTCCATGGAGAAATGAATACAAAACATACAAAGAAATCACAGAAGTTTGAACACTTTTGTGAATTGTCCACATTTCTATAGGACATCAGAATTTTTTGTTTTGTTTTAGAAGAAGGGGGTAAAAAACTTTGTAAGTTAACAGGTAACTCTCTTTTTTAACTAGTTTTGATATTTTAGAAATTTCCCAGGATGAGGAAATGAAAAAACTTACTTTCAAACTATGAACATTAAATAATAAGGCATGACTAGTTTAGACAAGAGCATAAAGACTTCCTTAAAGAGTCCAACTCTTTTTCCCTTTTTATTTAAATAAAAAGGTGGGGGTGGTAATACCATAGCTACAAGAAACAAGATTCGTAATACATGTAATCCGCTCAGCAGGAGCATTTTTTTAAAACGGAATCCTGTGTATCGCAGCCAACCAGAGTTTTGCAACCCCTGTTCTTCTACCGACATCCTACAGCCCAGGTGAAATGCCACCTCTTCCATGAAGCACCCTCCAACCCCTCCAGTGGGGGGAACAGCACCCTCCCTTAACTCCTGCCCCAAGTGTCACCTTCCCTACTTGACACTTCATTGGCCCTATCCAACCCCACATCCGCTTTTGCCTTTCAGCTCCTTCAGCCTCTCCAAAGAGAGGAAAATTCAGTCTTTGTCCTCATACCCAGGAGAGGCCCTGGAGACATACGTCAGAGAACGAGGGAAGGGGCTGCAGCAGCCCTGACACAGACAAAGCACCTGGGCGTTGGCTCCCGGGCAGCTGCTCCGGAGCCACCAACCCATCACCTTGGCACCATCTGCCCAGGAGGGTCGCAGCCACCACGCCCCGGCACGTTAGCTCTGAACCCAGCATGCCAGGAGTGGACGAAAACCCGAGCAATTCTTGTGGGGCAAGCTGACACGGAGCAAGTCGCAAAGGGGATCAGAAAATAACTGCAACCGTGTATATGCCAGGCCCCGCTCTAGACCCCAGGAAAGCAGGATCACATTCACTGAACCCTCACCATCACCTTCGGGGACAGGTGTCAGGAGTCTCATTTTAAAGATCAGGAAGGGGGAGGGTAGAGCTCAGTGGTAAAGCACATGTTTACTGTGCAGGAGTTCCTGGGTTCCATCCCCAATACTTCCATTAAAAAATAATAAAATTTTTAAAAATTAAAAAAAATAAAGATCAGCAAACTGAGGCTTGGAGGCTTTAATTAAGTTGCCCCAAATCACAGAGCTATGTAAGGGGCAGAAACAAGATTCAAATGAGGGACAATCAGGTCTTGCTGACTGACGTCCCTGGCGCTCCAAAGCCCAGATGACAGGGTGTGTTCCCGAACACCTATGCTTACTGCTAGAGCACTTCGCACAGCGCACTCTCACTGCCTGTTTACTTGACAGACTTGCCAATTTCTTGAAGGCGGGCCACTGTTTTAATTCCTCCTTGTATGTCCCAGGGTCTCTCACCCTGGGCCATGACAGGTCGGATTAAGTGTCTTTACTACTAAAATGAAAGAAGTGTAATTAAATCCACTTTTTCCCCTGCTTTATCAAACATAATTTGAGAAATTATTCAAATAGATTTGTATTTTTAACCCATATTTTGCATTCATCCGCAAAATCACAGGAAGTCAGTTTTTATTAAACATTTAGTCATTAGACGTAGCCTTAAAAAGAAATACAAAAGAAATTTGGGGTAAGAGTATGGCAATGGGCAATGGCTGAGCTGCTAAGGTACCATTTATGAAATCAACACTTTTTAACCCTTTGGTTAAATTTTTTTTTAATTCTATTGAATAAAACAGTAACTGGCTCTTTACGAGACAGTATTTGAATAGGCTCTATGAATTGTCAACATCAGGGGGTTGTAACCGTTTGATATTTGCACACAGCTGTTTTCAGAGAAAGAGTAAGTTTCAATTCTCCCACTGAAACTCTGAGCACACTCTGGTGTTTCCCAGAGTTTTTATATGATGCCTTTGGCTCTGATGCTGTCTGGTACTTGTATTAGTTTCCTGTGGCGAAAACAACATTTAAGGAGCGATAATTATGGACCAATTGCTGTGCCGACCCTTGGGAATAAGTGACCAGCTCCTGTGGAAGGGGCAGAGCTTCAGCAGAGGTTAAGAGCTGAGCGAGGAACCCTAAACTGGAAGTGGCTGTGACCCAGCACAGATCGGTCTCGGTCCTGCAGTGGGAAACAGGGCTCTTTAAACTGAGACAAGCTCCTGGCAGGCACGTGAGAAAATGTGGCAGAGCCTACAGCATGGAGGGTTAAGCCCAAAACGAACAGGCATGACTGAAGGAGAACATATCCAAATGGAAGCAGAAAAGAAGACCTGGGGGCTTTTCAAAAATCCAGTTTACAAAAACCACCTGGTGGTTCAGATGACATTCAGCCCACAAGTGAAACATGTCACTGGGATTCTGGAAACTAGAGAAAGAAGTAAAAGGAACTGAGAGAGCTTCCAGAGAAAGGCAAAGGGCCGGACAGCCCCAGATGGGGAAAAGGAGAAGAGAAAAGACAAGATAAACATTTCGACAGGAATATCTTAAGCATTCTGCTGTGGTCAGCTTTTAAAGAATTTTTTTTCCCTCCCCACATGAAAACTGCTTGTCGCTGTTTAAAAAAAGAATTTTAACCTAAGAGAATAAAGTTATGTTTAAGGACCCCACGTTAAGTCAGTAAACTAGTGGAACAAGAACACATGTGTGTCAAAATACGATTGATGGATGCTCTGTATGATGGCTAAGATGGCATTAGGACACTTACTCCCACTGCCACCACCAGCAAGGTTCCATTTCCATTACCGCTCCCACTCTCGGCTGTGATTTCAGCAGTGCGCAAGGCATTCTCTCTACATCCCTTCCAGTCATCCAAGAATCCTGTGTTATTGTCCTCTTTTGCAATGAGTACACTGATTATCACAAAGATTAGGTAATTTGTCTAAAGTTAGTGATCAGCAAAGCCAGGGATTAAGCCTGAGTTTGTCTGATTCTGAACCTAAAGTTCTTTCAACCATCACAAACAGCCTATCAAAAAACCTCTGTTAGTTTAACAATTCGTTTTCCAAAGCCTGCTCTGGATGCCCACAGTGCCTGTGCCGGTAAACCTGCTGTTGATGTGTCCACAGATGTCTTTCTGATTATCTTAATGTTTTTACTTGTCTTTATTTGCTTGCTTTTTCTTTCTATTTCTTTCCTTTTTGCTTCAAGTTAAATGTCTGGTCCATGGTCTGGAGCCTCTGTGGCAGCTGCTAATCACCCCAGTGAATGTCAATGTTATTTTTTAAATGCTGTTTAAGAGCTGTTTAGCACCATTTTCAATGCAGAGTCATCTTATAATAAAGAAAATTTCACACTTAAAAACAAATATGATTGATGTTTAGGAAGCAAAGAAGCAGAAAGTCATCAAACATCTAGATTACAAACCTCATCCTGGTTCTTCCAGAATTCTCTGTAGAACTGGCTTATTTATTAGATATAGTATACAGTAAGAGTGGAGTCTGGTGGAAAATAAAGACACAGAGCGTAGTCTCTTCTCTTAAAGATTTAACAGTCTAATCAAAGAGACAGGTGCTCATATACCGCTATATAACCTGGAACAATGCCCTTCCCTGCTGTTACTACTACAACACACAAAACTGCCAGTGGGGGGAGAAAGGGTTTTCCCTGTGACTCACAACCACAGGCCTCCTTGAAGGAAACAACAGGTGTGATCGCCAACACACACGCTGCACTGAACAAGAGTGCTGGGTAAACTCAGCCTGAGGCCAGGGAAACAATGAAGAAATAAAGACATGGGACTGCAGGACAGAATCTGGCCACTAAACAGCTCACAGCATAGACTAAAAGTACTAAAATAACTTAACCTTTGAATATGGGCATTTATTTTGCAAGCTGCTTTGTAGGACATAACCACTGACGCTGGAACAACGCAGGGGTGAGGGCCACCAACCTTCGAGACATCAAAAATCCCAAATATAACTTCAAGTAGGTCCTCGGCACCCCAGGTCCACATCCGCGGACTCCGCCACCCGCGGAGCTTGCAGCGCTGTAGCATTTACAACCGACAAATACCCACGTGTAAGGGGACCCACACAGTTCAAACCCGTGTTGTTCAAGGGTCGACTGTACTCTGAAAAAGCACAACATCAGAAGCTGGAAAAGTCTGGGGGGAAATGGGAGTCGACAGAAAATCTGAGCTTGGAAATTTATAAAAACCCAGGAGGTGGATAAAAAGAAAAACATATTTATTAATGAAGTCACGTTCATTTTTCATTTCCATAATATAATCTTCGTCCACCACCACCATCATCCCATTAAAATAAGAAAAATAAGAAATGTCTGCATTTAGCACCTGCCAAGGAAACATTAAAAGAACCAAGATGTTCAAGCTTTAAAACAGCCTAAGATCAGAGAGAACAGCATCGTAAGACTGCAAAATGGAGCGGTCAGATCCCAGGTCCTTCACCCTTACAGGTAAGGAACTAAAGCCAGTTACTTGCCAAAGGTCACAGACATGAAACCAGACCTCCAACGTCCTGCTCCGAAGCCAGCAGACACACACCAGCCTCATGCAGCTCGGCAAACCATCCCAGGAAGAGGACCTGGGGGTACCCCCACTGACCTCCCCTCAAAACACCGCCCTTCACAAAAACTGTAAAATGTCATGCCGAAAAGAAGTGTCTGATATGGGAACAAGCCACCTAAAGGAGAACTCATTCTGTAAACAGCAACTGAACACCTGGCCCTCTCTGGGCCCATCTGTACAGCGACAGCCGTGGAGGCCACAGTGTTTATTTGTAAAAAGGATTTTAATAGTTTGTTTAGGAAGACAAAGAAAAACAAAACAAAAACCCCTCACATTCCCAAGGCAGATGGAGGGGAAAAAAATATAGATACAAAAACTCACTTCCCTACTGAAAACTGATGTTCCCCCCCTTCTTCTTGGGCCGAGCCAAACATGGTCAACGACACACAAACGCTGCCTCTCATCCCTTGAGTATATGCACAACATTCAGGAAAGGCTGGTGGAAATTATTTCTCTGAGATCATTTCAAAGCTCAGTTCGCAAACTTTAGAAGTGGCTAAATATATCCCAGGCTCCCTGTGGCAAATTCGCTGTGTTATTCCCAGAAATCCTGGCCACATCCCAGATCTCTGAGTGTAGAGTCTGTGGTTCGTTCACCTTTGAATCCCCAGCGCCCATAACACGACTGGAACGTAAGGGAAACGTGATAAATCTGTGTTACACTGAAGGAAATACATCCCAATAACCTAACGTTCTCTTTCCAGTTTCAATGGCATGATGGTGTAGCAGCGTTCTAATCGGAAACCCTAGAATAAAGTTATCCTCCACCATAAAATAAGTGCTTTCCCTGCAGAGTCAAGATGCTTCCACTCGAAGTCAATGCGTTGTTGGCTTAAAGTTACTTCTAAAACTATATGGAAAGGTGTAGCCAAGGACAATTACAACAGGGTTTATCATCCTGTCCAGGTGTTTTTGTTTTGTTCTCCATGTCACATCCACCAAAGGGGAAAAAAAAAGCACATTTAAAACATAAAACAACAGACAGTTGACTCCGACATCTCCTTCAAAGCTGCCAAATGTGAACAGAGGGTAGGCTCTGTGGACGTTTTCTGTTTACAAGTGAACTCAGATGAGACACAAACCTTGACGGCTCCAAGTTGCTCTTTTCTGAATTTCTCCAAGGGTTTAATCAGGGTTTCGGTTACACTTAATGCCTAGAACAAGGGCGGTAACAAAAGAGCACAGTATTAGGTTTCCAAAGAGGAAAAAAAACGTGTGTTTCATTTCCCTCTCCCACCCCGCCCAGAAATGAAATGAACAACACATTTCAGCGCTTTCTCTCCCCCTGCCAAGGCAACCATTAACTCACTTCTAAATTTATTAACATACCAGATCTCCATAAACATTTTCAGGGAAGAGGCGGTGGGGCAAAGTGCCAAGGAAATGTGCAACCCAGCCCCAACACAGCCCTTTCTTGGGGGAAAGAGCGAGGGGCTTGTCTGAAAACAAAGGGAGCTATCACGTTCGTTAACAGAACACTTCTGTTTGAGATTTTTTCCCCTCCTCCTCCTCCACATTTAAAAGTCAATTACATTCCTTTTTTATTAGCTATCAGACTACATTATGCAGAGGGCTAGGTTGGTGGCTACCAGTTTAAATCTGCTCAACAGCCCTTCATCCCTGAAAACTCCCCCTAAGGCTTTAGAGTATGTCCGCAAAGCAGAGTCACCAAAGCTCAGGACAGGCAGTCGTCCTTACAGGACACAAAGGGAGGTCACCCCAGCAGGGACCACCCAAGGGTCCGCGCACACCTTGGCACATCCTTCTACTGGCTGGTTTGGGACTTGTCATTTTAAGATAGAATCTACAACCAACGATGCTGACAATGCAGGTACTGAGGCAGGAAGCCCCATAAAAAGACCAGCAGGACCCCTAGGCAGGGCCGCTGCTCTCCTCTTAGCACCATCCGGTTCCCTGGCCCAGAGGCTCTATCTCACGCTTTGCCTCTAAAGCAGCTTACACCTAGAATTCTATTGGTTCCCTGAGCTAACTTCTGATTGGTTATTTCCTTCACTCCTGATTGGTTATTACTCTCCTCACTTCTGATTGGTCCACTTCCCTGACTTCTGATTGGCCCATTTGTAGTACTTCATTTGCATGAAGCACACTCCTGATTGGGCTATTTCTACAAAGCTTGTTCCTGGTTGGTCAACTTCTGTTGTACTTTATTTGCATATGATGTTGCAAAATGTAAAACTGGCAGCCTATAAAAGGACTGTGTAAACCTACAGACCCAGAGCTTGAAGCGTTAACTCTTCTGGGCCCACTGGTGTAATAAATCTGAGTTCTCCAACTCTCCAAGTGCTGCTTGGTCTCTTGCCCGGATCCAGGTTACTGTCACAACTGAGCTGTAACACCGAGCTATAATACATTTTTCTGCAACAGTACGAGAGATTATCTTTCTCAGAATGCTTTTAACCACAATATGCTGGTGAGTGGTGATGTTTCACCATTACCAGAAATAGTCAGAACAGAAGAGGAAACCTTCAAACACTTAAAAATGTGCCATCCCTTTTTTCACCAAAAGAAAAAAAAAAGGGCCCCCAGAAATCCAAGTTCAAAATTACAAGAGAAAAAATTAGTGACTGAGACTAGGAAAGGATTCTTAATTTAACCACAGGCTCCTCTGCAGTGTTGCATTATGTGAGGGTTTCTCTCAGAGACCACTGGTCCCATGAGATGAGGAGTCCTCGAAAAAGTGATCATGTCCACACTCGAGATGCCCAGAGCCGGAAGTCTCTTCCCCAGGCCAGCTTCTGGGTTCTACTCACTCCCACCCTGACAATTTGCTACTTGGGTATCAAAGAATTGAGGCAACAGGAAGAATTAAGTGCGAATAACTAGTCAAGGGAAAGGGATCACCTTCAATTCTCTCCTCTATACGTTACAGGCCACATGACCTACAAGGGCCAACCAGAGAGTCCTGTGTACTCGGGACAGAGCACGGACAACAGCACATGCCAGGAACCCTGACGACTCAGCACGGAAGGCCCCAGGTTCCACCTGTG
Source organism: Vicugna pacos (assembly GCF_048564905.1). Taxonomy (NCBI): domain Eukaryota; kingdom Metazoa; phylum Chordata; class Mammalia; order Artiodactyla; family Camelidae; genus Vicugna; species Vicugna pacos. The sequence continues at coordinate 16,596,950 of NC_132988.1, forward strand.
AAAGCTGATACGAGAGGTTCCCCCACGCACTTTAGAGGCAATTCAATAACACACGAGGTTTCAGCATAATTGAAGGCACGTGCCTATTGGCAATTGAGGGCATCATTCCCTAGGGCTCCACACCTGTCTACTAGTGTTCCTGAATAAACCTACACACGACAGATACATGGTCCATGGAGGCCGGCCTGCTCAAGTTCCATGCGGGGATCATGGGGCTGATAACTGCTGAAGTTCACAGAGGAAGGAGGCTCCACTATCAGGCACGTGGGAGCCCAAGCCTAACCACTATACAGCACCGGACCAAAGTCAGACGGGTACCTCCCCATTCCAAGGTGCTGTCTCAGTCAACTCTGTATGTCATGAAACAAGCACCTGCAGGATACTCAGTGTTGGGTACCAAAGACATGACTATGAACAACACAAGTGCGGGCCCCGCCCTCGGAGAACCCACCATCTCCTAGGGGAGACAGACAACAGATACAAACACACGAGTCGACATGTAATTGCAAATTCTCATAATTCCTTCGAATGGAGAAAAGCAGGGCTATGGTGAGAAATTTATCAGAGGAGACACTAGGAGAAATGGGCTGGGGTGAGGTTGGGGGGCTTCATCAAAGAAGTCTGAGCAACATCTGAAAGATGAGAAGGGATCAGTGGTGCAAAGAGCAAGGGGAACAGCAGCCTGAAACCAACTGAGGCCAAGGATGGAGGGGAGGAGACAGCACTTTAGGAAACAGCAAAAGGCCGGCGTGCCCGGGGCATTAAGAACAAAGAAGTGGATGGAGGGGTGAGTGAAGGCAGGGGACCAGGACACACCGAGCCTGTGGGGGAGCCACATGGAGGAGGAAGCCACCTGGGTAAGAGAAGACTTCTTGAAGCGATAATGCAGACCTGAGCCTGAATTGGGGCACAGGAGTTCTCCAGGCAAAGGATACGAAAGGCTCTCCTGGAGAGACAGGAGAGCAGCAGCCCCAGGGCATGGAACAGCCAAGCAGCTGTCCAGTGTCACTGAAGCCCCGGAAGTCAGGAATCAGGGGAGGAAGCTGAAGAGATCCAGTGGGCTCCACTAACCATCACAACAGGCCGTAGAAATGCTCAGTAAGAGGGGAAGGTGTAGCTCAGGGGGTAGAACACGTGCTTAGCATGCACAAGGTCTTGGTTCAATCCCCAGTACCCTAGGTAGGTAAGTAAATCTGTAAGTCAACCAACCAGCCAACGTACCTAATTACCTCCCCACTCCCAAAAAATATTAAAAAAAAAATGCTCAGTAAATGCTCAGTGTGGGCATCAATAACAGGGCTATGTGAAGACCTTTTAAAATTCGAACCCTGAAACTCCAGACTCTGGAGTGAACACTGTCCTTCACAAAAGGACCAGGCCACAAAGATGCCACCTGAGCACTTTTATATCTGTCCTTCACTTGGAGAATTAATCCAGTGTAATATCTGTGTGACTTCCAAGGGCCCACATTAGGGCTGTTTGCAGGTCAATAAACCAATTTCCAAAGCAAGGAAAGAAGTCATTGGGACAGATACCACTGTAATTCTTTAACAAAAGAATGTTTTAATTTAAAAAGTTTTCTTTAATTTATAATTCATGATCATTTGCCTTCTTTAAGAAAGTCTGACTGTGTGACTTCTGAATTGAACCTTAGACATTCTACTCAAGAACAGAATCACAAAGTAGCTGCTAAAGGCTTCAGAGCCAGGCAGTGCAGGTTGAACAACAAAGATTGTCTTCCCGTTTCTCTCAAAACAGAGTGGAGAATCCATGGAATCTCTCGGTTCCTTTCATAATTTCACAGAAGTATTGTATAATATTTGTTAGTAATAAGTGTCATGGAAGTTTTCTAGTCCCAAAACATGACTCTTCTTCCCCAGAGACAAATGCCTGCCCCACTTGGGGACTGCCCCTAAAACCAACTCTAAGGCAGTTTCTGATGGGGAACGCTTCAGATCTGAAAGAGACAGGAGAAGTAATAACACGGAGAAAAGCTTTCCAATGCTAACGCTTTAGAGATCAATCAGATAATTGAGAGAGAAAGCAAATATAGAATGTGATTTTACAACCATACATAGAATACTATGTAACCACATTTTTTCCCATAAAATACTTGAACCAGCCACATATTTTTTTTTTAAAAAAGCACAAAAAGCCTTGTGACTGAGCCTTGGAAAGAGTTTTGGATAGTCTTGCTTACAAACAATATACTGACATGAACATTTGTGTTAACATAACAAACATCTCAATAAGTTGGTCTCACCTTACAGCAGGGCTCAGTCAACTTTTTCTACAGAAAGTCAAGTAGTAAATAATTCAGGCTTTGAGCCACAGGGCCTCCGATGCAACTACTCAGCTCTGCCACTGTAGCACAAAAACAGTCATATGTAGTAATATAAACAACTGAGTGTGGCTGTGTTCCAACAAAATCTCATTTATAACAACAGGAGGCGAGGCGGGTTTGGCCCATGTGCTGTGGCTGACTGCACCCTGCCTAAGAGAACCATCGGGAGCATCACACCATAAGATGCTCTTCTTACTCTCACCTGATTGTGTATTTTTAAAATACACATTTACGTATCTGCAGGGCATCACAAGTTGGGAGGGAAGGTCAGATCCTGGGTGCAAGAATCACAGTTCAAGAAGCTCTCGAGCTGAAAGAATTCAAGAGTGGTGCCACTGAAGCTGCTGGGGATAAGCAGTCTACCAGACTTCAGCGCTCAAAGGTGAATGCTCCAGTCTTGACAACAGCTCATGTGAATTTTATAGTGGACTTTAACGGTGGCTTTGGCCCCGAAAAATGTGACTTAAATGAAAATACAGCATGAACTAATAATGCTGCACAAATTGCCCTTGGAACGATCATGAGCACGTACAAAGGTAACATATTGTTCAAATGCAAACAAGGACATCATTCAGCTGTGTCCCAGAAGATCAGAACCGATCTCAACAGTGTGGTCACCAAATTTTAGAAGAGATATTCTTTAACTGGGGCAAAGCAGGGATGCGAGATCACAATGCTAAAAAGGTTTAGAAAGAATCGGTTGAAGAACAAAATAAAAGGTGTTCAGTTGGACTGTGGAGAAAGAGAACATTTAAAGGGAACATGATGAAAGCTGTCTTCAAATAATTAAAAGTGTACCATATGAGAAAAGAAAAAATCATTTTGATTTGCCTGAAGAGGACAAAACCAGGTCTAACAGAAGAGACGCGATAGAGCTGATCTGGGTTCGCTATCAAGAGAAACACAATAAAAACTACAATGGACACAGCAAGGCAGTGTGACACCACCACCCCTCCGCTCCTTCCACATCAGCAAGCAGAAGCAAGATGTCCAGTGTCCCGGACACTACTGCAGATTCCTACATGGGGAAGAAGTTGGCCTGAGGTCCTACCCACCTGTATGATTCCAGGATTCCACGTGAGCTGGGAGAGGCAGAATCACAAAATACGCTTCAGCATCGCCTTACGGCGCTAGGATGGCAAGCCAGAGAATCATCAGAACTTCACCATCCAAAGAGAAGAAGATTATTACCTAAGAGTTGGGAGGATTAATTTCCCCCCGCCACTAGTCAAGTCTGAAATCCCTTTTGTAAGACGTTTGGAGATGAGAACTTAAATGTCTGAAAAAGAAAGGCAAGGTAGGATGGTATCGTCACCTCCCTCTACAGTTGGAGCCGGAGCTGAGAATCTAGGGACAACCACAGGCAACCAGAGAGAACAGGACTCTACTGTGGGGAGCAACTGCTGCTGCTGCTTTAAATCCCCCCACGTTTGAGATCAAAGGCTAAATTCTGATGTCAATTCAAAAGAGAATGGGGCTTAGGACCAGAGACCTCTATTCAGCATAAAGGGTAACAAAGGCGGAACTACATCCTATGATTATCTTTGGTAATTTTTTAAAGTCTCCGTCCAGGTCAGACAATGAATACGCCAGTAGAGGCACTGCATGCTGCCTTCCTAATCTCTCCGTACTCACAAGCACAGAGTCTAATGACACAGAAGGAATTAAGTCCATTCCCCACGGCCCCCGTTATTTTAAGCCTGGATTCCAAGTGCTCTTGACCCCAGAGGAATGTATAATCAGAGAGCAAAGGAGAACTTCCACTGTTTTCTCCCATGACCTTCCAGACACCTCCCCATTTCATCAGACTAAAGGGAAGACTCTTACTTTCCAGTCCCAGTGTCAAGAACAGCAGCAAAGAAATCATTCAGCAAAGACGTATTTCTTATTTTTCCTTGAAGGAACACTTGCCAATATCTGAACATAAGGAGTACATTTCCCAAAATTGCCCCTTAGGAAAAAAGGGACTCAGCCTATATGAGAATTCTTACAGTATCCTGAAGGAGAGCGCTTTCCATTATTTTGATGAACACGGAAGTGTTTGAGGAATCTTAGCCTATAACGACCCCAGTCACATCTAGTTTCAGTGGCTTAGAGATCACAAATGGGTCTGGGTTACAAAAACAAGGGGACCCTAAGAAGTTTAAAGAGATTTAGTCATTATTCTGGAGATGACCTCAACATTTTAAGTGTTCAGTAATTTCATTGCAGTCGTTCTAAGAACAAGCTAAGTGGTTACATTAAGAAAGTCATGAAAATACATCTCATGGATAAATTTTTAACTGAGACTGGCCAAATGTGCTGTGAGGGGGTACTTGTGGCTTGAGATAAAATTTCCAAATAAAGCATCAGAAAGAGATTTTTTTAAAGGGCTATGTCTCAGAGAACTCAGATTGATATGGCCATGAGGAAAGCTGTGCTGGAAAATTCAGAATGTGTTCCTGATAAACACACTGATGTCAAAGGTGTCAAGAGTTGGAATAACTTTCCCATGAAATAAACAGGGAAAATATTTGTCAAGTATACACTGATAATTTAATTTTTAAATACAGACACATAATGAACTAAATAATGAAAATATATGTCTGATTACCCAGCAGACGTGGATAGGATTACCTGAAAGTGTGTAAGTTCAAGCTATCCAAAAATTTTTGTTAAATCTTTTCATGGGAAAATGGTGTCACCTTACAATCAGGCATAAACATTAAGGTATTGGTTATCTGTCTTTCTGGGCTTCCCGGTACTTGAAACCCCTACCTACGTTTTAGGAATTCTCCTACCAAATAGAGCAAAACCCACCTTCCAATATAACAGACACTTGCTTCCCCTGCCATCAGACAGCGAGGTACTGGCATCTGGTCAGAGTCCCACTAATTAGATTCTCCCACTCAAGATTTTGATTTGGAATCTAGTGCTTCAAAAAAAAATAAAATAAAACAGGGAACAGAGATTCTGATGGGTGTTAGCAAGGACTAGTTCCCAGATGCAGCAGTTCTGCCAACAGCCACCAGGGGCAGTGGTGCTGCTGGTCGTGCTGTACTGTCCACACTTGGTGGCAATAGTAGTGACTGTCCCTCGTCCAAGCCCAGCTCTGGTGAGACACTCGGCATCATTCCTGGTTCCCAAAAACTTATAAAGAGACCCTAAGCTACCTAATATTCTTTAATAAATTCCTTTTCTGTTCAGAATAGCTAGACCTTGCAACTGAGAATCCAGACTAATATTTTTTAAATTTCAGAATCTTAAACAATCTCAAACTGATTTCAGTACTTTCCCTCTCAATATTCCTAAACAAGGCTTTTTTTCTCCTGATTAAACCAATTCACTTTTAATTAATTAGATTACTCTCCATCCACACACATCCTTTGCTACGTCTTTTTCCACCTCTCCAGTCTCTCCCTGTCTGGTACCTTCCCCCATGAATCTAGGCTCAAATCTTAATGGGGGGAGGGGGGGCAAAGCTCAGTGGTAGAGCACGTATTTAGCATGCATGAGGTCCTGGGTTCAATCCTCAGCACCTCCACTAAAAAAAAGAAAAAAATCTTAATGGGAAAATTCAAATGGGCAATAAAGTCCCTCCACTTTTTTAAATACCTAAAATAATAAGGAAAAGAACAGAGAGTCAAAAGACTCTAATGTTGGCAAAAAAATAAAAAGAAAAAGCTTCACAATTGGTTTTACTAAAAGAGCCCTGCCACAGTGACAAAAAGGAGGCCAGTATTTTCTCACTGGGGCTCTGCCCTAACTAGTTCTGCTTTTGGATCATAAGGAAAAAAAAACAATTCTCCTTTGTTACCTGAATATTCTCAGCTACAAAGAAGGATGGATGATACTCGCTCTCCACCTACTTAACACACATAAAAAGAGGAGGAGGACATCATGCTAGAAGCAATTTTGACTTGAAAATAAATGAACCCCTGTATGATATTTTATTTTTAAGCACAGCTCAAGCTTAGCTAATCCCTCCTGTTAGAAAAAAAAATTTAATGTAAAATGAAATTAAATTTTCTAGTGGTAGTAGCTCAAACTCACCAGCTAAGAACTAGAGAGCATCTTAATGAAGCCATACACATAGCCCTAACCGGGACACAGGAGCAGAGGGACTGGAAATTAATTCTGCAGAGTTTAAATCTGAAAATTAGGAGCCAATTAACATGAAATGGTTCCCTGAATGTCTGACTCTTTCAGACCATGGTCATTTCATTTTTTAAAAGCTGGGGAACCATAATTTGTGAAATATATATTCCAAATTCACTACTTCAGTTACCATGCTTATGCTTTCAGACAGTCAGTGCAAGAATAAAAGTCCCCAATAAAAGTTTTTAATCAACTTTCAACCTTAAACTCTGAATAGCTTGAAACCTAACAAAACAAGAGGATTTGAGCTCAAGGTCTGATAACTTCTGCTCTGAGTTAATACGCTCAATATTTGTCCATGACCTAGCTCTCAAAGAAAAAAAAAATGTAGGTCCATGTATCACAAAATTAAGATTCACTTAATGCCTATCTTCTACAAATGTGTATCTTAGCATTTGTTGGGGTGTGGGGGGAGGAGGTTGCATCAATTTTGAAGGACATTAATCAAAAAAGGAAAGTACTGATACTACTCAGATTATTTAAACCAAATTTAACATTTTTAAAATTCTATTTAGGAAAAACTGAGAATCTTCAAACCAAAGCTATTGGGCTTATTAGGAGCGAGTTTACCTAATAAGGACGTGCAGATATTTAACCTCGACCCTCACTCCCTCTGTGCACGAGGGACATAAAGACCTCATTTCTATTTCTTAGACAAAATAAATACTTGGGCAGAACATCATGAGAAGGAATAAAACCGCAGAGGAGAGAAAGATCACCTGTAAGAACACTGTAACAATACCATGAGAGAATTTGAACTTTGGGTTTTTTAGCTTCATAAAAGAAAATTTGAATTTCTGAAGTGAATGGTAACACACAGTGGCACAGCCAGAAATGGAGCCTCACAAGTAATAACGCAATAAATTTTTGAATCAAGAAAACATGAGAGAAATACTATTCAGCCATAAAAAAAGAATAAAATAATGCCATTTGCAGCAACATGGATGGACCTAGAGATAATCATTCTAAGTGAAGGAAGCCAGAAGAGAAAGAAAAATACCATATGATATCATTCATATGTGGAATCTAAAAAAGAAAAAAGGACACTATGAACTCATCTACAAAACAGAAACAGACTCTCAGACATAGTAAACAATCTAATGGTTAACAGGGGAAAGGGGGTGGGAAGGCATAAATTTGGGAGTTTGAGATTTACAAATGTTAGCCACTATATATAAAAATAGTTTCTAAAAAAAGTTTCTGCTGTATAGCACAGGGAACTATATTCAATATCGTATAATAACCTTTAATTAAAAAATATGAAAATGAATATATGTATGTATATGCATGACTGGGACATTGTGCTGTACACCAGAAATCGACACACTGTAACTGATGGCACATCAATTAAGAAAAAAGAAAGAAAACATGAGAGAGAAGGAGGGAGAGAGAGAGAGAGAGAAAGGATAACTGTTCAGAAAAGAACACTCACACCTTTGCCCAAAGACAAAGAGAGCTCTCCAGCCCTTCTGTGAGGCCTGGGCTCCTGCGTGGCCAGGAGGGGAAGGGAAGGGTGTGGGCGGGGTGGTAAGGGCCCTAGGTAACTCCTTCTCCGTTATGCAGCCAGCAGCTTAGCACCGCATCCTGGACCTAATTCCTCATTGTACCCTCAGCTGTTAGAACACTCCCAGCACCTAACAGATATTCAAGAAACTTTGCTTTATGAATGAAGACGGGTTCTCTCACAGGTTTAGAGAATATAAAGCATCAAGTTTCTGGGTTAAAGGCAGCATTTCCTGCTGCTGGTATAAGGGGAACCATGAAGGCCGGCACTGAGTCCCCTGTACCTCTCATTCAGAGCCGTCTGTGTTAGACCAGGTCCTCTAAAAGCAGACACCAAGACAGGAGGAGAAATACAAGAAATTCATTAGGGGAAACATCAAAGAGAGAAAAGGGGGAGGGAGCCAGCGGAAGCTGGAATTGCTGCCTGAGGGCAGTGCAGGTCCAGCCCCAGGGGGAGGACACAGGGAAGGAGGCAGGACAGACGGACGTGCTAGACTGCAGTGCGGGTCCAGAGAACGTACGGCAAGACCAGCAGGGACTCCTTGACACAAGGCTGCCTGCCAGAGGACTCCAGGGTCCCCAGGAACGAGGTCTTTAGTCAACACCTCTGCCCCACCCCCGCTGTGCTCACTCACTGACCAGAGGCAGACATGGGAAGCCCAGCTTTCCTACAACGCAGTGATGGAACCTCATAGCAGTGGGGCCCAATGGGTCTTCTCCCTGCAGTGGGAGATCTGAGGGGGCCTCACGGCTGCCACTGCTTCAAAGTCCATATTCTTTCCACTATACTGCCATGGCCCCTGCTCTTACCCTGGACTTCCAACGACACCCAACACCACTGTAGGACTGTATTTCACTCAATCTAACATGCCACCAATAGTAAGACACTCTGTTTTTTCTCTGCTATTAAAACATGTTGCTAATGATGTCTTCAATATCTTAACGCTAAGAACTTTCATATTTATTGAAAAGTTCTCTGGCAGTTAAGACGGATTTTTGCCATATATCCCTCCTGTGCATACATTTTTTAAAAAGATGATAAGCAAAAGATATTTAAGATATTTCTAAAGCTTCTTCAGCATCTAACTCTCCTGAATCACATTCATCTCAGTCACCAATGTCGGATTTTCCCCACACATGTCTTTCCTCTGCCATCCAGGATCCTGGAGCCGCGTCATTTCTTTAAGGGGTTCTCCACTGTGGTCTCCAGGAGTTTCTTCCACGGTGGTGGCATCCACTCTTTAGGTCCTATTACTGACACTTCCTCAACCTACCCAGCAGGTCTCAATGGCAAGTTTTCAAGCCACCACCAGAATTCCTATTTCCTCCTTAAGTGCTACATGAGTGGTTAGTCCACTGAAGTGCTGAAGGGCCACAGTTGTCCAAATAACCCAGGAAAAACAACCAGATTCACATTTCTTCACGTCCGCGGTCTGGGGGACATGAGCTATAAGGACACCTATCCTTCCCACCCAGATTCAGAGGTGGAGGGAAGGGCATTACATCTTACAAGGAGCCAAGGGCAAGGAATGTCCTTGGGATACCAGGAGACAGGAGAGATTCTCTTCGTCTCTGTCACCAACTTGTGATACGTGATGTAGATCAAATCCCTCCGCTTCACTGAGTTTGTTTCCTTTTTTTTTTTCAGATGAAGCAGTTAAATGTAAGTTTCCTTAAGTTCCCCCTCCACTCTTTGTCTTAGGAGCCCAGGCCATACCTTTGAGCACTTCATGACAGGATCTAAATGAAAATATCTTCCTCGCGAAACTCCGATTCAGCTGAACTAATTCCCACTAATAGAACCAGTCCTCTGGATTGGACAATGGAATGGGTGGGCTGGGTACATTCTGATGCCCCTCTGGGCTGTGTGTGTGTGTGCGCGCGCGCTGGAGGGTGGAGAGTCAAGAGTCCAAGTCTACTCTGAATTCTGTCATGTTAACATATTAACTGGTTTATCCCAAGAGCTAGTTGATTCCTCAGAAGCAGAGAACAAACCCAAGGAGATGAAATATAGGAAATGTAAGTTTCAAGAGGGAAGGAGCATCTGATGATGACAAGGCTGCAAGGCCACAGATGACAGTGAGTCACCAATGGCGAGGACACTGAGTCATGAGAGAAGGCTTCACACGAAAAGATCAGGAAGGAGTCCAGGCCTCCTGTTAGAGGCAGTCCTGACTGTAACCTCTATAGGATTCTAGGTCAGAAAAAATCCAACTCCCACAAGGTGCATTCCTGAAAAACAGGTTTCACAATGAGACTGGCAACTGACTGAATTATACTGGGTTTACAAGCAAAGGTGGTGGTGGAGGGGACAGGATTTATTTGAACAACAACAAAAAAAAACAATGTTGTCAAATGGTAAAGGTCAGTTCCAAGGAGAAAAAACCCTTCATAAATTTAGATCATTGACAACTTTGAAACTAAACTGAGAAATATCTTCTTAGGTTTAAAATGGATTTTTCCCCATTGGAATGCACACGCCAACCTTAGTCTGCATAAAAAAATGTGTCACTGTATCTGTAAAAGAACTGATTAAAATAGGTTTGATATACCATATAAAATAAAATTAGATGACAATAAAGGCACAGTCTTTCCAATGGCATGTAATGAGTTCACATTATAGGAACTCAAAAGCAATGTGAAACACAAATTGAGTAACACTAAAATTCCTAACAGCAGAAACTTGTCCCATTGAAACAAACAAACAAAATCTAGTCCAAAATCCTTTGGAAAAGACACGTAAAAGCGCAGGGTCTTAGCGACTACTGTAATCTCCTGGGAGACGTAAAGTCATCAACAAGCAATTGACAGTGTTTCTACCTTTCAGACATTCAGCTGCAAGACTGCAAATGCCAGGGCAGCTGGCGCCTGAGGCCAGGGGTTCTGATCTCGGCATGTTTCACAATAACCTGGAAGGCTTATTAGACCATAGACCACAGCCTGGGGGCTCACCTTCTGAAATGGTCTACGGAACGTTTATCTTTCTAAATAAACTCACTTTCCCTTTAAAAAAAAAAAAAAAAGAACACAGCCCAATAGGCCCCACTCCTGATTCAGGAGGTCTGGGGTAAGGTCCGAGAATTTGCATTTCTAACAAGTTCCCAGGTGATACTGCCACTGAGGGTCCAGGGACCAGGCCTTGAGAGCTACTGCCCTAGGGTGTACCAGTGAGAGAATGTCATGAAAATTCCTCCCAAGAGGTGAAAGGTATTTTATTTTAACCACCAAGTATTTTTTTTAAATTGACTACAGTCGATTTACAATGTTGTGTCAGTTTCTGGTGTATAGCACACTCAGTTATACATATATATTCTTTTTCATATTCTTTATCATTATAGGTTATTACAAGATACTGAATATAGTTCCCTGTGCTGTACAGTAGGACCTTGTTGTTTAATACCATGAAGCACTTTTGAAATTAAAAGAAAAAGTAATAAAATGCCTGAAGCGGAAAATCAGTCAAAAGCCCCAAAAGATACAGAAATCGCTTAACCAAAAGCTTTGGTGAGATCCTTGCAACCATGAAAGAATGAGGAAGGAGTGAAACAAACAGACGAGGGTTGAGGAAACACTCAGCGCGTCTTGCCTGGAACCATCTAAGCTAATTAACAGAAGGCTTCGATCCTCAGAAGCCTAGGGCCCTCTTTATTGGAACAGAAGCTCTGGGCCAACCACCCAGCAAGCGTTCCCTGGCCCAGTGTTTCCACAAGAGTGAAATCTGCAGTGGGAAAAAATTGTTTGGGTAGGGGTTGGGGTGGGGAAAAAGGTCTCAAAAGCCTCAAGACTGTGTACACACAGGATCTTCTTGTTCAAGTGGGGAAAGGAATGCAACTGGGGGACAGGACACCCCCTCGGGTCTGCAGGCCAGCCCAGCAGCCCCACCAGCCCACTCGGAACCAGAGGGAGGAGACTGTGCACCATCTGACAGGCTCCGCCTTCTCTCTCTGGGCATCCCCTCTTCCCCAAGCCTCCCCCCACCTCTGGGCCTCAGGCAACTGCCCTGATTTGCCAGGACCCTCAGAAACTGAGAGTAACATTGAAGCTCCGAACAAAAACAGAAAGACAGGACACAACACATGTAAGAGAAGCAAAGACACTACAAAGGGCTTTCAAAAGAACATCATCAACACAACAGCACTATTTTAAAAGTCCTTAAATTCCTGGACAGCTGCCCGACTTGGATCAGTACAGCATGTCCCGCCACGCCAGAGGGAACATCTCCGGAATCCTGGCAGGGACACGCCGCATAGGACTTTCCTCAGGGGACATGCAGGGAAGCGAGCCCAGCCGTCCCAGCCACGAACCATCCCCGGCTCCCCACTCTCACAGTCAAGGCTGGCAATACTCTCAGTAAGAATCACTCACCTGAAAACACCGTCCTGAAGAAGGCCACATTGGTCTTTTCAAGGACACAGCACATCCATCCATAAAAGCTGGACTCCCGTGCATGGAGAGAAATGCCCTGATGTCCTAGACTGGCCTTCTTTGCACCCCCCCCCCAACAGTCCATCGTAATAGCGACAGAGCTGGACACAGGTAGGGGGGATATGCAAACACAGCCGTCCCTTTCTTCCAAATTCATTCCAGTTTTTTCCCTTAAGGAAGAAACGCTTCACTGCCCTCTTTCTTTACCTGGTCAACTCAGATGTGTCATCTCAGGCCAGAAATGACGTCTCCAAAATGCCTCCCCTGACCCCTCAGTAACTGTTACCGCAAAGCATGCTTGTGGCAGTCTCCCCAGTGGACCTCTCGAGGGTAGGAACTATGCCTTTGTCCTGACAGCACTGGGCACTAACAAGCGTGCTTGCTGAGCTCCACCTGTCTACCCAGCCTGCTAAAGCACAGAGATGAGGCGTGCGAACACATACACGGGTGGCTCAGAACCTACAAAGCGCAACATCTTCCTGATCACTGGGCTTCCAGACTAATGTCTTTATCCCCTAAAGCCCAAAGTCCTCTATCTTAACATTTATTTCAGAAGTGGAAAGCTTTTTAAAAGCTCTTTGGCCCTAGCCTTTGCCTTCTAAAACACAGATTATATAAATTTGCTTCAACACTGTAATGACTCAGTCTTACTTGTGAATATCTATTATCATGCTGCACCGTCATTCAGTTTAGGACCTCAGGAAATACTAATCACTCGTAAAGATTCAGTGAACACTAAGATTTTGTTAAACTCTAGGAACCAACTTTAGAATATTTTCACCTCTATTTTACAGCTATCATCTCGCATTCCTTCATTAACATGCAGCTTTTAACCGGCTGTTGTTTCGTAACACTTTTAAGTAAAACAAGAGTTTTAAAAAGCTCTCAGGATGTGCTGGCATCCGTTTTAGCTCCTTAAACACCTTCCTTATCTCCTTGTCACTGGGGGGTTGGGGGGTAAGAGCTGGTTAAACTAGACAAAGGCTCCCCTCTGCGTCTCTGCCCCACAAACTCCAATCCAAGTACCAGATCTTCCATGAAGTCTCCCCACAAGCACAGAATTAGCTGCTCCCCACTCTAGGCAAGCACACCCTACACTTTCGTTTGGCACTTAGTGTAATATATTTTAATTCACTTTTTACCAGCTACTCTCCAGGACCACACTGGACACTTCTTGAGGGAGGTATCTTTTCTCATTCAAACATTTGAGTGGTGTCTAGGAAAACACCAAAGATTTTTTTCTACTAAGTGTGCAGAGCTATTTAAGGAAGCCAAAAGAGCCATAATGATGCCACACCATTGACGCAGTTAAAATAAAAACAAAGTGATCGCTGACTATCAAGATTAGACAGAAAACCCAGATAACATCAATAGGGGTTAAATGTCAATTTTTTCCACTTTTGTTATTAATCATATTATTATCACGCACTGATAACTCAGGAAGCACTCCTATTTTAAAGGTCTTTTAAAGCTAATGGAAGAGTATCAGGAATTCCTATCCAAGGGAAAAAGGGAAGAAGAAAAACATATAAACTAAAAGAGACTTACAAACTTATCACTCAAATGCAATGTGTCTGGGTCCAGATTCAAGCAAATCAACTGTTACTGGAGGGGTGGAGGTGAAGAGGAGACAAAAATGTAAATGAATATCAGAAAAAAAATGAATATGGTCTAATTCTTCGTAAAGAAAGAAGAGTTATCTTTTTGAGCTATACATTAAGGTATTTATGGATAAAATGATATGATACTGGACTTTCTGTCAAAATAACGGGGATGGGGTAGTGACGAGTACCAGAGAAACAAGGCTGGCTGTGTGGGATGGTTACTGAAGCTGAATACAAAGTATGTGTAGTTTAATTATATTTTTCTCTCTACTTTTTGCACATGCCCGAAATTTTCCAAGATAAAAAGTTAAAATAATAATTTAAAAAAGCATTAGGTGTCCTATTAATTCTGCGGTTGGTGGCAGCTGCCCCCCACTGCTTTCCGGCTTTGGATAGTTTCCCTCTATCCAGCAGGAGTTGTCGTTCTCACAAACGGGCTGTAACAGAAGCCATTCCCTTCTGAGGTGCACTGTCTTATACAGACAACATTCTGTCCCCATCCCTGTCTTCCTCGTCCCACCTGAGACAGAGCCCCCGCCAACCCCCATCGCAGCAGAAGATTAAATCAGCAAGTCAGCTAACAAGAGCTCCGAGAACTACGCTTTCTTTAGCAGACAGCCTGGAGCTCAACGTTCCAGTTTTCTGACCTAGCCAATTCATCTCATAAAACAGAAATACAGTCATCCTTCAGTATTTAGTGGGGACAGGTTTCAGGACCCTCGTGGATACCGAAATCCTAGGATACTCAAGTCCTTTGTACCAAACGGCAGTGTTTGCACATAACCTACCCACATCCTCCTCTATACTTCAGATCATCTCTAGATCACTTACAACACAGAATACAGGCATACATCAGAGACAGTGCAGGTTCCATTCCAGACCTCTGCAACAGAGCAAATGTCACAATAAACCAGATCACACGTCTTTTGTGGTTTCCCAGTGCATATGAAAGCTATGTGTACACTATACTGTAGTTCATTAAGTGTGCAACAGCATTATGTCTTTAAAAAACAATGCACCCACCTTATTTTTAAAATACACCTTATTGCTAAAAAAAAATGCCAACCATCATCTGAGCCTTCAGTGAGTCATGATCTCTTTGCAATATGAACATCAAAGATCACTGATCACAGTTCACCATAACAAATATAATCATGAAAAAGTCTGAACTATCACAAGACTTACCAACATGTGACACAGAGACAAAAAGTGAGCAAGTGCTGTTGGAAGAATGGTACCTAAAGATTTGTTTGCCAAAGGTTGCGACAAACCTTCAATATGTAAAATTCACATTATCTACAAAGCACAATAAAGCGAGGTGCAACAGAACCAGGGCATGCCAGTATAATGAAACTACCGTGTGAATAGTTGTAAATGCAATGTAAATGCCACGTAAATCATCGTCTGCATGTGGCAAATTCCAGTTTTGCTTTCTGGAACCTTCTGGAGTTTTTTCCAAATATTTTTAGGCCATGGATACAGAATCCATCCACACATAGGGTCAGCTACAGGATATCAAGACAGAGTATTTCAGTATTTCTGTGGAACTAAAATCTAACATCACTCTGCCTGGAACTCTCTTCCCCCAGATACCACGATGCCTCATAGTTCTCGACTAAAAAGACCTTCCTTCCTGCACCATTCTCCTTGTAACAGCACCACACCTCACGCCCTCACTCCTTGCCTTTCTCAATTTCATTTTGTAGCCCTTATTGCTGCTTGACAATGTATCGTTCATTTGTTAATCACCTTCCTTTTCTAAAATATAACCTCCATGAGAACAGGGACTTTGTTTACCTCTGTGGGCTCAGATTCTAAACAGTAACTGAAACATAAAAGGAGACCCAATACATATTTGCTAAATGCTCAGGATCCCAGGAAAATACAACTAAATAGCAAAGAGGGTTGAGAACAAGGTTGACACTATTGACATAAACTAACAACATGCACTTTCATCACCACCAACACACCCATCCATACCCACTTCATGCCATAGAGGGGTGACTTCACGGCACTATTTTTATCACTATCACATTTAGACTTTGCTAAACAGCTGAGAAATCAGTGACTTCAAGAGCACAGGAATAGTGGTTGAATACATCAGTTTGTGTCCAAAGAACCTCACGGGAGCACAGGACCTTCACATACCCTCTATATTACTGACAAGATATACAAATTGTCTCAGAATTTAGGGTACAGTGTGAATCACATCAGAGCTTTCAAAGGCTATAGGTCTCCGTCTTTGTAAATCAAAACCAGTGCTTTACTCCTGCTTTTCCTACTCCAGTTCTACCAACTAGAAATCCCCACCAGCCACCACCCCGGTGACAGTGACATCTAGGAAGCAGGCCACAGTGGCGGGTGGTTCAGAGTGTCTGACTCTGGCACGTCCCAGCACCATCTCTCAGCCACCATGTGATCGTAGGCAAGGTGCTGCGTCTCAGTTTCCTCATTTGTAAATTGCAGGGCAGTAACGCAGTCTATTTCATAGGGCTGATGTGAGAATTAAATGGCAATGTGAGGTAAACAGCTTAGCACTAGGCACAGAGTAAGTTAAACTATCTTAGCTGTCACATTCAATATTATTACCACCACATCTGAATCCCTCAGACACTTACCCTTTTACATAACTGTAGTTAGTACTCATTCTCAGGAACATCAAAAAAAATAGTTGGATCATTTTTTTAAAGCCTGAAAAAACTGGTGAGAATAGGTAGTGTATCATAATCCAGTGGCAATTCTGCTGTAAATCTTTGTTGAATGAATGAATATGTCATTAGGAGGGAAACACAAGCTTTTAAGAAAGGTGGGTAATTCCTGGGCATATATCCAGAGGGAACTCTAATTTGAAAAGACACATGCGCCTCAGAGTTCACAGCAGCACTATTTACAATAGCCAAGACATGGAAGCTACCTAAACCCTTACTGACAGATGAATAGATAAAGTTATGGTATATTTATACAATGGAATACTACTCAGCTATAAAAAAGATTAAATAATGCCATTTGCAGCAACATGGACAGACCTGGAGATCATCATTCTAAGTGAAGTAAGCCAGAAAGAGAAAGAAAAATACCACATGATATCACTCATATGTGGAATCTTGAAAAAAAAAAAAGACACAAATAAACTTATTTCCAAAACAGAAACAGACTCACATAGAAAACAAACTTAATAGCAGATACTAATTACTATATACAAAATAGATAGTTTCTACTGTATGGCACAAGGAACTATGTTCAATATCTTGTAATAATGAAAAAGAAGATGAAAAGGAATATATGCATGTCCATGTATGACAGACATTATGCTGTACACCAGAATCTGACGAAAGAAAAGACAAGACAGAAAAAGAAAGGAAAAGAAAAAAGGAGAGAAAAGAAAGAGAAAAGGAAAGAGAAAGTAAATCTTCTTCAAAACCCTTCGGAATTCATTGCTGGACGTATGTTACGTAAGATAATGCACCCAGCATAGCATCGGGCATGAGGGGGGCACCCCGTGCAGGGCTGCTATGATTATTACTGCTGTGATCACGAATCTCAAGGCAAAGTAGGATCTGAAAGACATCCAGGTTCAAGTTCTCTCCCTCTCCACACAGCCTAGAAATCCCCAAAAGTATGACGTGGAGCTCCAACACCGCCTTGCCGTCCTCCGTCTCTACATATGCTTTTCTCCTTTGGTCCTCCTGACCCATTAAGATTATGCATGAGACTCTATTTCAATACAAGTGCTCCAGGGCTAACAAAAACCTAAAAAGCACTGACACAGTTCAACACACTGTTTTACAGATGAACACACAGTGCCTTGGTCTAGAGGTCCAACAACTTGTCCAAGATCTCACCCTGGGTGGCACCACAGTGGAACTAGAAATCCGGGCTCCCAGAACCTCATCCAGGGCTCCTTCCATGACCAGGCACTGCCTCATCCATGGGTAAATGCACCAAAACTTCCACCAGAACCAGTTTCTAAAGACAGACGTTCCCCCACTTAAAGGACGGATTTGTTCATTTACATCCCACAACTCACCATAATTTCTCTCTGCTCTTCCAGATTCTTCAAAAAATTAGAAAATTCGCGTAAGGAAGCATCTGTGAGGAGAAAGGAGTGATTATTTCATGGCCAGAGCAAAGGACAGAGCAAACCAAAACCTCGTCTTCACCCACCTATGCAGCGTTCATCGTCAGTCTCCGCGTCACCGATAAATTCAAATTTAAAGTCTCGGAGTGAATGAGCAAACTTCCGCTGGGCTGCCGAAAGACCTAGAAAGAAAGATGGGGGGATTACTTGAGTCCTTGTTTCAAAGTCAAGGATTAGAAGGAATTTCTTCCTCTGAAGGTGGCGGACCTCTCCTAAACGCAATCTGGAAGGAGAAACGACCCAACTCCTTGGCCAAGGGGCCCATCGACTGGCCCACCCAGTCTCTGGAGGCCTGTCTTCTACTCTACGCTCTGGGATGAAGCAGGTGCTGGAGAAATAATTCTTCCCCCCACCGCTCTCCTCTTCTTCAGGGATCTGACTGCTGTGCCTTATTCCCTGAGGCACTCTCCTGTCTCTCCCCACTCAGGTCAGAAGCTGACCGATTCAGAAGTTCAGGCTATGATTAGGAACACACCCACTGACAGTACCTCCCAGGGCTTGATGAGATCTAGTCGGCTGCCAACTCAGCCACCCAAATGCCCTTAACTGATGGTCCGACTCCAGCCAGAGAAACCTAGAAGCTTCAAAGAGTTTTCATAGCAGCAGGGAGGTAAACCAAAGGTGCAGGTTAAATGCTAGAAAGAATTCATTCTGCAAAAGACCTATAGGTCTTCAATTTTTTTTTTTTTAACTAGAAAACAATGGAAAATCCTCCTTCTAAAACATGCTAACAGTTATTTCATGGGCCATGCGCTATGCTAGATGACACGTAGCCCCACTCAACACTCTTGAGAGAGATAAATAAAACAGAAATTATCTCCCTTTGATCAGGGAGTGCCAAAGCTCTGAGATGTTAAATAATCTGCATCAAGTTGCACAGCTACTTAAACAACACAGGCCTGCTCTATTCCAGACCCATTTGTCCAAAGCCCAAGCCGTGACCAGGGCACAATCCTGCCTCTGGTCTAAAGCACTTTCTGAGAAGCTGCTCACTGATCCCCTGCAGCCTTGACGGCCCCTGTCCCAGTACAGAGAACACTGACCGACTATGTTAAAACAAAATTTCATGTCAAGCAAATTGGAAAGTTGGAGGAAGAAAAATACACAATCCCTAACTGCTGATGAGTACTCATGCAAAAAAGTAAATATGGACAAGAAAGTGAAGCCCGCGATGTACAAACTGACAGCTGCTTTTAATAAGATGATGAAATAGTCGGATCAGCAATCTTCTCCTTTTTTTAGTCATCGTGATATAGCTAACAAGGAATGAAAGCCAAAAATCCTTATTTTTACATTGGAAAATGCTGCTACTTTTTTTTTTTTAACCAATTCGTTACCTCCAATCATTAAGTACAATGGTTCCCTGACGCCCTCCTGGACAAAATGCCTTCTTTCTCTCACTTCCTAAACTTCTAATAATGCTCACCAGCTCTGTTGTCATGGTCTGGTTTTGTTCTTTAATTTTGTCCTAACAACAAAAAAAAAAATTTTTGTCCTAACAGACTATACTTTGGAGTAGCTTTAGGCTCAAGGCCAAAGTGGGCAGGAGGTCAGAGAGTTCCCCTAGAGCCCTGCCGCAGCGCCTGCCACGCCTCCCCCATCATCGACGTCCTCCCGTCCTGGTTGCTGAGACTTCACTCTTACAGAGCTGAACCAAAAAACCTCTTAGAGGAGGAAACAGGACTGTGATTTCTTACCCCCGAAGGATGGAAGAAAAGCAAAGCCCTAATGTCAAATGTGATGGACCATAAGCACGGACCCCAAGCTCCACCCCTCCTCGGAGGAACGTCTGTCTTCAGTGTGACTCTGCAGCTCCTCAGACACCAGGCGGAGTCTACTTTCCCGCCCCGTGAATCCCTTGGACCCAGGCTGCTCTTGTGGGCAAAAGAATGCAGTCAAAGTGACACTGTGCTGATTCAGAGCCTCCAGCTCACGAACCTTGAACTTTCGCACACCCCTGCTCCACTCTCTTGGAACCCTTGGCCTCCGTGTGACCAAGTCCAGACTAGCCTGCTGGCTGACAAAAGACTTGTGGCCCAGGCCCCCCACTCCCTGCCCCATCCGTCAGACAGCCCACCCGCAGAGGCATCCAGAGGGGCCCAGTGAGCCGAGTCCACACGGAAGTAAAGGGCTGCAGTTTAGGTCACTAGGTTTGGGGGTCGTTTGCTCAAAGTAACAAGTAAACTAATATAGAAAGATGAATAAAATTTGACTGTATTAAAATTTTAAAGACATAAAAATTGGACATAAGCACACAACCTAAAGATATAACTAATGGCTATAAGCCAGAAAGAGAAAGAAAGACACCATATAGCATTACTCATATGTGGGACCTAAAAAGAAAAATAAAGGACACTATGAAGTCACCTACAAAACAGAAAGACCCACAGACATAGTAAACAACCTTATGGCTACCCAGGAAAGGGCGTGGAAAGGGATAAATTTGGGAGTTTGAGATTTACAATGTTAGCCACTATATTAAAATAGATTTTAAAAGAAAGTTTCTTCTGTATACTACAGGTTAACTATGTTCAATATCTCATAAAACCTTTAATGAAAAACAATATAAAAACGAATATATGTATGTATATGTATGACTGGGACATTGTGCTGTACACCAGAAACTGGTACATTCAATTTAAAAAAATAAAAGAAAGAAAAGAAATAAATAAGGGGTATAAGTCAACGAGGTGAGGCAGAAACTCCAATAAGAAATTGGGCAAAACCCTTGAATAAGCCCTTCACCAAAGGAAGTGAAGGCAGTCCACATGGCCTAAAACCACATGAAACGGTGCTCAAACTCATTAGTGATGATAAAAGGGAAAATTAAAACCTCAACATACCTCAATACACTTGTCAGATTGGCAAACCTTAGAAAGTCTAGCAACTCCAGGAGTTGGTGTACGTGGAGTGACAGAAACCCCCACAGACTGCCTGTGAAAGGAAAACTTGGTCTAACTGCTTTTTAAGTACGTTGGCATTCTCCAGGAAGTTTGACGATGATATCCTCCACTCGGAGACTGCCTTTCTAGGTAAATTCCCAAGATAAACTCTGGCACACGCGCACTTACAGACACGTACTTTCTATAGCGGAAGGGACCACAGCAATAGCCAAACACTGGGAGAAGCAAATACCAATCAACAGCCAAGCAAATGACTAAATTATAGGATATTCATACATGATAGAGTAAAAGTAACCATAAATGCACATATCAACAACAGACTAATCTCACGATTTGGACAGAAAGAAGAAAGTCACAAAAGAATACACAGTGAAGAAAAAAAATACACAGTGTGGTTCTTTCATACAAAGTTCAAAACAAGCTACACTAAACCGTATGTTTGGGTTGCATACATAGGTCACAAAATTACAGAACAGCCAGTGAATGATTATCTCAAAAGGCAGATGATGTTTACCACTAGCGGCCAGAAAGGGCGATGCAGTCAGGAAGTCATACGGGAATCAAAGGTATTTCAATTCCTAACCTAGCGGTGAGTCTGTGATATTTGCATTCTTCTTGTTCTTTTTTTTTTAAGATCCCAAGGGGATTGTTTTCTTTTGTTCATTTTTGGTGGGGAGGTAATAAGGTTTACTTACTTGTTTTAGAGGAGGTACTGGGAATTGAACCCAGGACCTTGTGTATGCTAAGCATGCACTCTACCACTGAGCTATACCCTCCCCCTCTCATTCTTCTTTAAAATATATGTTTGTTTCACATACTTCTGTATTTTTTGCCATCATTTCACAACTAAAACATACATTTTTTAAAGCCTGGCTATTCGGGCAACTGCAAAGTAACTATTCTATTGTAATCCAGGCAAACATACAATTATACAATTATTCCCGAAGATCTAAGCTGGAGGTTCACACCAAACCCATCCAGTCCGACAAGCTTCAAAGTGCTGCTCCCTCCACCGGAAACGCTCCTTCCCCACCCCTACTTTCACTTGGCTGGCTTCTCCACACTGATGGCCCTGCTCACAGAATCCTCCTCCTCCTCCTCCTCTCACTGTCCTCCCGAAAACAGCGTCACCCCTCTGCCCTAAATCCCTCTCTAGTCCATCGCCGCTGCATCTTCTTCAAGCACTGCTCACCTGCAACTGCCTTATTTAGCGAACATTTTCTCAGGGTTATCTCTTCTCCCGTTCCGGAACAGCCTGTCCCCAAGGCAGCGGCCAACAGCCTTGTGCCTCCCTGTATCTCTGAAACAGGGACCACACAGGGCTTTTCTTTTTTATTTAATGCAGCTATTTCCAAATATTAATAGCATGTGAGTGTATTATCATTTTTACTAACTTTATCTTATTTTATTTGGCTAATATTTGCTTTGCCAGATCTCAACAGGGGCATGTAATTGGTTCCGTTTGTGTATGTGTATGTGTGTGTGGGTGTTTATATGTGTATGTTTATAGCTACTTATTTATATATGTTATATACAAATAATATATAAATGCTTTTATTATATACATATAACTATAAATTCTGTTTTTCCCCTCTGGAGCTATTTCCTTTGAGTAGGTCAAAGAATACTTCAAAGATTACGTTTTCATACGGTCAAGGCAGGATGCACTCCAGAAGCTAAAACTTAAATGCATCTGTTTTTCAACATTTATTTTATGATTCTCAGTTTCATTAGTTGAAAATGTTTATAACAGCAGATTAAGTTTGGGTTCATTTGCACAGAAATCTCTCTCTCCCTATGGAAATAGCATGCTTTCCTCTCTTAAGTACTGTGGTTACATCAGTTCTTTATTTTAGAATATACTGATTTTTCCTGTCTTCTTTCTGGTGTTATTAGAGTTCATTATGCAAAAATTTTGGTGTTTGAAATTGGACCACACCAAACTCCATTCCACCTAATAATCACAAACTTATCACCGTTTCGTTACGTAGTACATTCTAAATGCATTTATTCTCTCACGAAGTTTATACTTTTATAGTTATCTTCTGCCTTTCCAAACATAATTTAAAATTACAAGACCACTCACTACACTTAGTACAATCCATTATTTAACGGAACACAAAGATGTTCTGTGCAAAAGATAACGGTTTTTCTTTCCAATATCATTCCACATGAAATGCAACCAATCTTGAAGTTACAAGTTACAAAGTCTGGCAACATTCCTCTTCTAGGAGAAGATGGTGAAGGGCCCACTAGATGGGACTATCTTTATTGAGTGCCTACTGTATACTAACAGACTTACAAATATTATTTCATCTACTCCTTTTAATCAGCCTGCAGGACAGATGCCGGTGTGACCTTAATTTACAAATGGGTAAAGATAGATTAGTGACTTGATCAAGGTCACAGACCTCTGTAGACTGCTGTTAACATGTCCTGGAGGCAGAAGATCAACTCCTTGGTCTCTCAAGCGTCCATCAGTGTCCTTTCCATTTCATTACTCTAACTTTCAGGAGATTTAACATTATTCCCAGGTCCCTTGCCCCCAGTCACAACTAGTTATCTGAATGGCTCTAGTGTAGAATTCTAATTAAATGGAAAATTCATGTACGTGTTCCTCTGCGCCCCCATCCTCTCCTGCATGCTGACTCCTGAGTGCTGTCAATTAACACTGCTCTCCCGAAACACCTTCACGGCTGGTGTACGTTGATGGATGATGCCAAGCTTGTGCGCGCACAAAAAGCACAGCTAACTTAAAAGAATTAAAGTGATTTGCACTCTTTCAAGTGAACTTGACACTTTCGAGTGTCCCAGAGTGGAACTTTTAGGTCTTCGATCTACAGACAAATGGGAGAGAAACACTGGAGCTCCCACTCTCCGCAGGAGATGAGGAGTTCTATTTGAGACCTGCTGAGTGTGAGATGCAGGACATCACGAGGAGGGATCCAACTGCACTGTAAATCCAGGCTCCAAGAAACTCCAGATACCGTTTGCCTTGGATGGTTTTACAAATGAGAAAGTTCCTTCTTTCAACACAGTCACCTATTAACAGTGTTCAGTTAGGACCATGAACTATCAGACACACGCAGGTACTTGGAAGTGGGAAACCTCTCCATTCAGGGGGCTCTACCTTACCGCTGGGCAGCCCTCTAGGTACATTATGACCCCCGAGGTTATAAGCCCAGCCCTGGGACTAAGTTATAACTACAGTCTCTCTCCTGCAGCCATCAACCGAAGCACTAACTGGCCCACCTGAGGAAATGTGGCATGCCTCAGAAATCCAGGCTTGAAAAGAAAAATCAGTAAGTTGGGAGTCCAGGATTTGCAGATACTACTGTATATAAAATAGACCAACAACAAGGTCCTCCCGTGTAGCTCAGGGAACTATATTCAATATCTTGTAATAGCCTATAATGAAAGAGAATATGAAAATAAATACATATATATATATATATAAATGTATAACTGAAACACTCTGCTGGACAGCAGAAATTAACACATTGTAAATCAACTATACTTCAATTCTTTTAAAAAAGAGAAGAAAAGAAAAATCAATCAGCAAATAAATGTACCTTTCTCACTCATTAAATCTGAAATACAGGATTCTTCACAAACCACGCTGGATTCCAAAACCTTTTCCCAAATAGGCAAACTGCGCCCAGAAGCACACATTCCTCTGCATGCAGAGGCTCAAATAACTGGATTGTCAAATATGCAAAAGTCCTGCCAGGGGAAGCTCTGACGCCCATTCTGCACATCAAAACACGCACCAAAATTCCTCTGCGTTTTATTTAGAGAAGCACAGGGTACGGACTCTGAGGAACTTAGTATCTTTCACGTCAGATTCGTGCCAAGGAAATAACGCTGGTGGTAATCCAAGGCACTTGGAGGGGAAACAAAATTCCTCTAGGACTGCGGACTGGCTCCTTCATTTTCCTTCGTGTTTCCCGGATCTACAAAACCTGCAGCAGAACTGTATACGAGAGCAGCATTATGGCCTCTCTGTCAAGTCCGGAAAGAAAGAAAATAACTCATTTTATAGATTTAAAATGGGTGCTAATGTCTCACGAGCCCAGAATGCACTGCTGGGCTAGCCGAGGCCTGAAGGCCAAATCACAGGCTGCTGGAGGAACAGCTCAGCAGCCAGCACGGTGTCTGGAGCCATTCAGTTAAGGCCCTCCCGGCCCCAACTCTCCTCCCAGCCCACCTGGAATGTCTGTGCAGTGAGTTCATTTTTTTTTTTCTTTTAGTTCTTTTCTCCTCTGAGTTTTTTTTTTTTTTACATTTTATTGATTCATAATCATTTTACAGTGTTGTGTCAAATTCCAGTGTTCAGTACAATTTTTCAGTCATACATGGACATATACACATTGTCACATTTTTTTCTCTGTGATTTATCATAACATTTTGTGTATATTTCCCTGTGCTATACAGTGTAATCTTGTTTATCTGTTCTACAATTTTGAAATCCCAGTCTATCCCTTCCCACCCTCTACCCCGCCCCCCCCCCGGACATTTTTTTTTTTTATTGAAGTACAGTTGATGTACAATGTTGTGTTAATTTCTGGTGTCTAGCATAGTGACTCAGTTGTGTGTGTATATATATATTCCCTTTCATATTCTTTTTCACTACAGGCCATTACAAGGTATTAAATATAGTTCCCTGTGCTGTACAGTAGGGCCTTGTTGTTCATCTATTTTATATATAGTAGTTTGTATCTGCTAATCCCAAACTCCCAATTTATCCCTTCCTACCCCTTTACCCACTGGTAACCGTAAATTTGTTTTCTACGTCTGTGAGTCTGTTTCTATTTTTGTAAATAAATTCCTTTGTGTCATTTTTTTTAGATTCCACATATGAGTGACATATGGTATTTTTCTTTCTCTTTCTGCCTTACTTCACTTAGTATGATGATCTCCTGTTAGAGTAAGTTCTTAGAGAATAAGCACCTCTAAAGTCACTAGGAGGACTTGAACTGACACATTTATGGGCTAAAAGGATCACAATCTGAGTCCACAAAGATGCAGATGCCTCAAAACAAATGCATAAACCTGGACTCGGGACCCACTACGGCACATAGCACAGACAACCAGATACTGTTTACCAGAGTAACCAACCAACTTGTTATAAAGAACATTTAAGAAGGGAGTGGCCCAGGCACTGCAGAGAGTCCCACTGGCAAGGTCCACACTGCAAACCTCCACCCCACCTGACTCCAGACTTCAGCTGCATTGAGTACACTCAGCCAATGTGGAGAGTCTTCTCAGGCTAAGTCTGTGTGCAGAGAGGACCTGCCACAGAAAGCCATCAGATGACATGACCACCCAGCGTGCTGGTTTTCAAGCTGTCTGTGGCCATATGTTCTTACAGGGAGAACAGGAAAAAAACAGCTAACACTTCTGTATTAGCTTCCTACTGCTGCTATAACAAATTACCACTACCTCAGTGGCTTGAAAAACACAAATTTATTATCCTATATTTCTGGAAGTCAGAAGGCCAGAATGGGCCCCTTGGGGCTGTCTTCCTTCTGGGCGTTCTAGGAGAGAATCCATTTCTTTGCCTTTTCCAGCTCCTAGAAGACGCCCAAATTCCTTGGCTCATGGCCCGCAATGGCATGAGTCCGACTTCTGCTCCTGCCCTCACATCTCCCCTTTTAAGGACCACCACGATTACAAGGAGCCCACCATGTTAACCAAGGATCATCTCACCGTCTCAAGGGCCTTCATTTAATCCCATCTGCAAAGTTCCTCTTGCCACATAAAATAACACATTCACAGGTTCTGGGAACTGGGAAGGGACATCTTTGGAGGGCCATAATTCTGCCACCATACCTTATGACATCAGACACTCTCCTAACCCCTTTACAGTTGTTGACTCATTTAAGTATCGCCACAACTCTAAGAGGCGAGTTCTAGTATTATTATGCCGCTTAACAGAGGCGGACACTGAGTCACACACATTAATCAACTTGTCCAAGATCATACAACCAGTAAGGAGGAGAACCAAGAGGTAATCAAAGCTGCTCAGGTGGAGGCAGGAGGAACGACCGTGCCTGACTGGTCCCCATCTCTCACAAAGTGGTCCCCAACAAGACTGCATCCTGCAGAGCCCAACCTGAAATCCACTGACAGTCTCTCTCCCTCACTCTACAGGTGGGAAATGAGAGCACAACTTTGGACAAGGAGCTCAACTTCATGCAGAGCTGAAGGAGAGTTCAAACTAGAATCCAGGTTTTAGCATAGAATCCAGTGTTAGCACAGCCCGGTGTGGCACAGCCTGACAGTAACAGGTGCGCCTGCGAGCGAGGACCACGTGGCCCAGCGGGACAGTATGCCCCAGAGAGGGGCTGCAAAGGACACGCATGCACGAGTGTGTCTGTGTGTGTCTCTGTGCTGTGGGGTAAGGTGAAGGGCTTAACCACCAGAGGGAACATCCAGGCCAACACGCTCCCAACCTCCACCTTCCCTGATTACACTTCACAGAAAACTTCAATAGCTGACGGGCTGACACTGTAACGCCAAGGCAGCACGGTGACAACTAGGACTGCTGACGTTCCCAGAGAAGTGCCTCCACGTGAGCGACAAAAACTGGTGGTCCTGAAAGCTTTCACACAGCAAAGGAAACCATCGACAAACGAAAAGACAACCTACTCAATGGGATTAAATGTTGGTAACTGACAACGGGATAATATCCAAAATGTGCAAAGAGCACATAGAACTTATTTTAAAAAACCAGCCTATTAAAAAATGGGCAAAACATATGGATATTTTTCCAAAGAAGACATACAGATGGCCGAGAGGCACATGAAAAGACGCTCAGTATCGTTAAGCATCAGGGAAATGCAAATCAAAGTCACGAGGACATATCATCTCATCAGAAAGTGGCCATCGTCAACAAAGAACACAAATAACAAATGTTGGTGAGGAGGTGGAGAAAAGGGAACCCTGGTACGCTGTTGGTGGGAATGTAAATTGGTGCAGCCACCACAGAAAACAGTATGGAAGTCTCTCAAAAAACTAAAAGTAGAGCTATCATATGACCCAGCAATTCCACTCCTGGGCGTATATGAAAAAAAAAAAAAAAGGCCACACTAATTCAAGGATACATGCACCCAAATAGAAGAATTATTTACAACTGCAAAATATGGAAGCAATCAACAGATGAATGGATTAAGATGTGGTATGTATATACATACATACATACACACACATACACACGAAATGTTACTCTGCCATAAAAAATAATGAAATTTTGCCATTTGTAACAATATGGATGGATTTGGCAGTATTATGCTAAGTGATATAAGTCAGACAGAGAAAGACAAATACTCTAATATTACTTATATGTGAAATCTAAAAAGTAAAACTAGTGAACATAACAAAAAAGAAACAGACGTACACATATACAGAACAACCAAGTGGTTTCCAGCAGGAAGAGGGAAGGGGGAGGGGCATTCTAGGGGTCAGGGATTAAGAGGCACAAACGACTATATATCAAATAAAGCTACAGAGATACATTGTACAACACAGGGACTACAGTCAATAATCACTATAAATGGAGTAAAACCTTTAAAAATTGTGAATCATTATGTTTTACATCTGTGACATATTGTACATCAACTATACATCAATGTTTATACCTCAATTTTTAAATAAATAAATTTTTTAAAGCTGGTGGCCCTCAAGACTTTCTTTCCTGACCATCCCTTTCATTAGAATTTTGATTTGAATCTCTCAAACCCTCTGGCCCCACCACTCCCTACTGTGGCCACTCACTGGCCTCACATATCTAAGATAATATCTGCCTGGCCCGTTGAAGGCATCGGGATTTCAAGCCCTGGCCTAAATTCAAGAACTTTAGCAGGGAACATAATCTGAGAGACAATGTAGGCGAGGATCCTATTTTACGGACGAGAAATCCAAAGCCCTGTGGACCAGAGGCAGTATGGTTTATGAAAGGGAGACTCTATAACCTGAGAGGCCTGGGTTCAGGCACAGGCTTTGCTCTATTCCAGGTGTGTGGCTTTGGGCACAACTCATAGTGTGAGTCAGACTTCCCATCTCTCAACGGAAAAGAACCAGAATGTCACATCTCACTAACACGTGACCTCTCCCTGTCCCTTCCCAAGCAAAGTGCTGGACCCTGAGCCCCTCCTTCCTACATGGGCAGGTTTTATAGCACAGGACCCCCCTCCGCCAAACCTCGCCAGGGCCAAATGAATGACAGGCAGCTGACCCAGGAACAGCCCCACAGGCCAGCCAGAGACAGGCATGTAGCTACAGAAGGAAATGTTAAACAAGACAGGGTATAGGGATGTTCACTATTCTGTCCATGCAATTCTTGTAGTAAATTTTAAAAATTTAAGTAACCCAAAAGAATAAAATGACCAAGGGAGGGTAGAGCTCAGTGGTAGAGCACACGCCTAGCATGCATGAGGTCCTGGGTTCAATTCCCAGTACCTCTATTAAATAAATACATAAATCTAAATTACCTACCCCCCCAAAAAAATTTTAAATTAAGAATAAAATGATCACAATTTTATTTATTAAAATGAAAGAAACAAGTATACACATGTGCATGCAAACACCCCCTAAATCAAGGAGCCACTTTTTTCTCTTTCACCGCATAACCCTCATCTCAATCCTCTACTTCCAGGGACCCCAGTGGCCAGAATTCCAGCGTTCCCTTCTCAGCATTCTATTCCCTAGCCCGTACACCCACATTCCACTTGTGCTGTTTATTCTTCCTTACTGGCTAGGCAGTCTTCCCAGCACTGGGGACTTAACAGCAAACCAGCCACACACCTGGGGTGGGAGAAGGTGACAGAGAAGGCGAGGGGCAGGTGGGTATCTGAGAGAAGACAGATTATGAGACATCAGTAAATGACACAGCACACTGGTAGCTGGTAAGGGTCACTGGAGAAAGGGAAGACAGACTGGGATGTCGGGATGCATGGGGGAGGGTACACAGCTCTGAGGAGACATCGCAGGAGGGAAGGAGGTCGTGAAAAACTGGAAGGACCCAAGGAGGAAGCCCCACAGAGCTGAGGAGAAGCCTCTCCAGCTGGAGGCAGGACAGAGGGTGGACAGTACGGCTGAAGACGACCAAGGGGGCACAGCTGGGCGAACAGGGAACAGGGGCAGAGACAACAGGTGCCAGTTAAGCTTCTAGCATGAGTGAGGTGGGGGCCTCGGGAGAGATGTGAGCTGAGGAGGGACATAACCTGACCTTCACAGCATCACTCAGCTGCGCTGAGAGCGGGTGGAAGGTGGACCCCAAGGGCAGCAGCAGGAAACTGGGTCCGAGGCCACTGCCCTCATCAGGGAGGAGATGACAGCACCTCTTGAGAGAATTTCTGGAAACCTTGCCAACAACTATGAGACTCAGGAGTCCCCCCTCACAATTCGGGGCACCTACCCACAAACATTTCCTGCAGGATAGCAGTCTCCTTTGAAGCTTCGTGGCTTCAATGTCAAGAAAGCCTGGTTTGTAGGCACAGTGGTACTAGTGCAGTGTTCTTCCCCTGTTAGGGGTTCAACTGGGTCCCCCAAAATCCATGTGCTGGAGTCCTAACCCCTAGTATCTCAGAATGTGACCTTATATGGAGACAGGTTCTTTATGGAGGTGATCAAATTAAGGTGAGGTCATTAGGATAAGCCCTAATCCAGTGGCTGGAGTCCTTACAAAATGAGGAATTTTGGACACAAGACACATGCGTAGAGGGAAGACAAGGTGAAGAGACATAAGGGGAAGATGTCCAAGGAGAGAGGCCCGGAACACATCCTTCCCTCCCAGCCCTCAGAAGGAATCAGCTCTACTGACACCTTGATTCTGGACCTCTAACCTCCAGGACAATGAGACATTAATACATTTCTGGTGCTTAAGCCACCCCATCTGTGCTATTGTGTTATGGCAGTCCTAGCAAACTAAACATATCCTGACCTTTTTTTGTTTGTTTGTTTGTTTGTTTTTAAGAAAAATACGGTAACCTTGAGGTTAAAGGCAATCGATAGAAGGTAAGTAAGAACACTATTTGCAAGTATTGTTTTTCCAGATCAGGGATTTAAGCTTAATGACATAACACAATATTATTCAAATATTTTGGTACTGAATAGAGTAACTTGGCAAACAAAGTGGTTCCCCAAATATCCTAAGAAAGGGGAGACAAAAATAAAACCACATCCCGGGGATAATGTCAAGACAAGCGACCTTGTTAACCACAGAACGTGCTTAAAGCCCAAAGTAAACATTAGCAGGGATTCAGGCCTCACGTGTTCACCTGGTTTAACCAGCAGGAGCCTGCCCACTGCCCAGCCACTGGAGTATCACCACTTCATGGCACGGACTAAAAACCCAGTTGCTGACCAAAGCCAAGAGCTACTACATAACTCTCCTGTGTCTCTCACATACTTCAACAGTTACTTCCTTTAAAAAAAAATTTTTTTTAAACAAAACAAAACTTCCTCTAAGGAGAGGCTAAAACCTTCCCTTTTGTGCCCTAAGTTAAACCAGGATCACAAAAACTAAAAGAAATGCCCCAAGAAACGACCAATGACTCGCACTGCCCATTCACTCAGCACAGTGCAGGGCGGCCTGTAAAATGAGAAGAGGACGTGACTACTGCCTGAGGGAGCCCATGACCTCCACAGGAGAGAGACCACCATCGGGTACTGCATGTACCCTGAGGGCCCCCGATTACAAACTCCAGAGGAGTGCGATGGAAGACAAACCGAAAAACAGAGTCATCAGAAAACCAGCACAGGATGAGGGTTGAACAGGGTCCCAAAACGTGAGCGAAATCTCTATCCCTGGAAACCACAGAGGAGACACTGAAGGCATCAGGAGCAAGGTCAGGGGAACTCTTCAGGTGGGAATGAGGGCCACACCCAAAAAGCGAGCAACTGGTCATGAGGACCTGCAGTGACGCCTGTCCTGGGATCTTCTCTCTGCCATGAACACAACTTGGCTCTGTCGGAGTGTTTTACTCTTCTCTCACTTCTAACTGTACGGTCTTCTTCTACGTCATCAGTTCTTGCGGAACTGCTGCTTCCTCAGAGGGTTTGCTACCCCATCACTGTCTCGTAGGGCCCTTTCCTCATCCTCACGGTAGCTGATTCGTATTCTTTCAACTTCAGCTCCCACAGCTTTTTCCATTTTAGTTCCCAAAGTAAAATCCTCAAGAGAATCAAAACAGCCCCACTCACTTCTTTCCCACAAAGGCCGTGACCAAGGTAGCTGTCTAAGTGTCCCTCCCTCATCAGATCAGCCTGCACGGGGAGAGGTCAGGGCTAGGTCGCAAGATCCTCCGGGACCTGTCTCCCCAGGGAGGCTGCGAGCAGGGCCTCTTCCCTGACTGGGCTGTGAGGCAGTACGCAGACACCACGAGTGACAACCCAGGGGCGAGGCCAGTGAGTACAAAACACATCCCTTCAAACTTCTGGAGATTTTCCTATGTTAACATATACAATTCCACAGAAAAGTCCCTAAAGGCAGAAACCAGTCCATGGAAAAAATTGCAACAGGCAGGGCCTGAGTCCCTGAGATGGGCCATTTTAATGTAAGGAACAGTGTTAAACATAGAGAAACGTTAACACTCATCACTGACTGGAAAATCGTCTCAAATCCAGTGCTTCCAAATAGTTGAAGTGTGTACAGTAACCTTGTACTACATATTTATTCAGCACCTCCTGTGTGCTGGTCGCTGCTCCACAGAAGTACTTCGCAACTCTTAGTTCCTTTAATTCTCACTATAGCCAATTAGGTAAGTTTTTCACTGCACTTTATGGACGAGCACATGAAGACACAGGGTGGTCATGTTAGAGCAGGCAGATAGCGAGATATAAACAGAGAAAGGAGGGGCACAGGCCAAATGCAGGAAGCCATAAATCATGTAGGCACTAGGGGTCCCTGAGCAGAGAAAGAAAATCAGGTACTTCTGGGTTGATAAGCGGTCACACATTTTGGGATGCCAAGTGCCCTGGA
Source organism: Vicugna pacos (assembly GCF_048564905.1). Classification (NCBI taxonomy): domain Eukaryota; kingdom Metazoa; phylum Chordata; class Mammalia; order Artiodactyla; family Camelidae; genus Vicugna; species Vicugna pacos. Next base: position 16,629,987 of record NC_132988.1, read on the forward strand.
GGACGACAAAGAAAGGTGAGAAAAGACAGGCATCTCCAGGGTTAGAATGTAACCTTTTGCTCATTGTGCCCTCATTACAATAAAATTAGCCTTGCAGACAAGTACCCATCATGCACCAATGCCATGACACTTCCAATCCACACTAAATAAGAACAAAGATTCCTCCTCCACTAGGGAAGGTGGAGTTGGGATGAAAATCAGGGAATAGGACCCCAAATTCTTTCCACCTCAATGAATATTCCGCCCATTCATTTTTACACCCTATGTAACCAACTTCCCAAAGAAACTCAGGGCAGCTGCTCACCTGAGCCTGCTGGCTCTCCCCTTGAGCGTGTACTATCCACCCCTTAATAAATCCCTACTTTACCTTCTCAACCTGCGTGTCTCATCTCTGAATTCTTTCTGCCACAAGACAAGAACCTTACCACCGGCAACGGTCACAGTGCGTTAAACGGTGCAGCCACGATTCGAACCATAGAGCCAGTATTCAGTCTAAACCATCACAATACACTTCATCTCATGGGACACAAACTACACAGGCCACCACAACTGGGCCACAAGACCCTTTCCTTTCAATGCCCTTATAAAAATCCATGTAAATAATCAAAATGTCTTGCTTCTGTTGAAATGCTAGAGGTCAGGAATTTTCAGGAAAGGTTCTGTGGATGGCCTGGGGAAAGGAAAGTTTCCCCAGAAGACTGGCAGATAAGAGAGGGCTCCACTGGGGAACGCACAGCCAACAGGAAGCAGGACACGGAGCAAACGTGGGAAAGCTGTCAGGAAACACCTATGCAGGTGGCACGGTGAGGGCAGTGAGGTCCCCTTCTTGGTCTCATGCTTCCTTGAGGGCAAGGTCAACACAGACCAAGATTCCAGACAGCACAGCCCACACAATCCAGGCCTCTCGGGGCCTCCTGACCCAAGTCTGGACCTCCTGAAAACCAGCTCCATTCAAAGAGGGAGGAAGTACTGGGTAAAGAAATAAGACACATGATCACTGAAAGCAGGAGAAAGGTATGTCAGTGCACACAGAACAGTTCTGAAGGCAAGCCTCCCTACCAAAATCCTAACCAATGGATTTTTACTATTTTCAAAGTAGTCTTCATTTAGCATTACCTGCTTTTATGATCAGAAAAATATAAGCTAAAGCCAGAACACAATCAAAGAATGGAGGCTAGGGCTAGCTGATCATGAGGATAGGCAGAGGTGTGAAACAGTGTGGCTATAATGGCTAATTTTGTGTCTGAACTTGACTGGGCCTCGGGACGCCTAAACATCTCGGTAAGTATGATTTCTAGGTATGGCTGTGAAGTGTTTCCACAAGAGATGACATTTCAATTGGTGTCACCCATCCACTAATAAACACACACACATTCAATCTCACTAGTTATGAATTCAAATTTTAAATAACAGCTTTCACATTTGATGGCCAATACTACTTTTAAGTAACAAAATTCCATCTTAACAAGTACAAGGATAAATGAGCCCTTTCATCTATTGGTAAGGAGAAGGAAATAAAGAACCTGCCCCCCCACCACTGTCACTCCTCCCTTCTACCCCCGCAGAAGAGGAGAAGGCAAAAAATCTGGCGTAGCAAATTTACAAATTTCTTTTGGGTCAGTAAGAGAGGAAACATATGCACAGTGTTTCCAGAGAAAATGCTCAGATTGCTAGTGTCGGTATTGTTAAAAGCAAAAGTCACAACTTCCGAACATTTGACACAGTTTACGAAAGTAAGGGTAGCTGTCCTTTGGAAAAGCCTTATCACAAAGCTCCTTGGCTCCAGGATAGCACAGTGATTGGGAGGACGGGTTCTGGTATCAGACAGACTGGAGTTCACACACTAGTGTCATCTGTGACCAGTCGGGGGACCCTGGGCAACTGACAACCCTTCCAGGCTTCAGCTTCTTCACTGACAGCTTGGGATTAACAGTGGCTTTTCTATAACACAATGTAGCCAAGGAAAGTACTGAATCAAAGATGACTAAATTATCCTGTCTGGGTGACAGAGAACAGTGGAACCATTGAGAAGAAAAAGGGAAGTTAAGGGAGGAAGAGCCCATGTAAGGCAAGGAAACAAAGAGATGCATTTCAGGTATTTCAGAAGGGAGCCGGGGCACTCAACAGAAATTCTGAAAGCAGCCACAAAGGTCACAGCCAGAGACTTTGTTAATTACCTGCAGAGGCGTGATTCAAGGGAAATAAAGACTGATTTTCAGAAGGAAAAAGCCTAGGAAATCTAGAGCTGATCACAGGGAAGTAAATCACAAGGGAAACTCACAAATGGAGATGGGGGAGACAGAAGACAGGACAGCAGCCAAAACGAGGTGACAAGAAGTGGGCAGAACCAGAGAGGACAAAATTGAGAGTCCTGACAAGGGCCAAATGTTTTATCAGGCTATCAGAGCTGATAAATCATCCCAATTCCTGCCTCTCCCTTCACCCCTGCAGCCACTCCACCTCCAAAACATGCAGTGGATCTGCGCTTCTCTGTCTCCGCCAGCAACACACTAAGGCTGCCACCACCTCCTGGGTGGTCACCCTGCCTCCACTCAAGCCCCTTCAGCTCAACGTCCACGCAGCAGCAAACAACGACTCAAATATAAACTCGATCCCCTTACTCCTCAGCTGAAAGCATTCAACGACATGCGGTCATACTTAGGATAAAAGCCAGATTCCTCACCAAAGGTCTAAAGGACCCTGCACAAACTGCTCTCTGCTTACTTCTCCAGCCTCCATCATCCCTATGCTCTCCTAACTCCAGCATCCTCAGACTCCCTTCTGCTCCTGGAAAACAGATGCCCAAGTTCTTTCCTTCCTGGAGGTTCTTCGTACATGCCCAGCCTTCTGCCTGGAATGCTCTTCTCCCACCTCCTCCAAAACCCAAGTACAACCTGCATTAGGAACCCCCAGCACCCCTCCAAGCTCCGGTGGGCTCCCCGCTGACTGCTGCAATAACGGGCTTCACCCGGTCCAGACTATGTGTTGCACACACAGGAGACGCACAGAGCTGCGGTATATGCAATCCACAGGTCCTGACTCCAACTGGTTTTCATTCCAAATCAGTTTTTCTTTAATTTTTTTTTTGTTGTTGTTTTGGGGCAGGGATAATTAGGTTTATTTATTTGAATGGAGGTACTGGAAATTGAACCCAGGACCTTGTGCATGGCAAGCTCTATCACTGAGCCATACCCTCCCCTCCTCCAAATCAGTTTTTAACTGAAAGGCCACCCTAAGATGTATATGAAATTGTCTATGTACTGATTGAAGATCCACATGCCCTGAAAGCATGTTTTCCAGTTCATTCTTTAATTTCTGTTACTCTAAATTTAATGACATTAAATCGATCCCCCCTCCCCTCAACCAAAACTATACACACACACAAGCAAAGGAAGGCTATGGACCCTCAAGAACTTTTTTTGGCCCATTAATAACTCCCAGGCTCCAGTTCAAAGGACAGTTAGCAAGAAATCAGCTAATATCTTATATTTACCAGTCTGTGTCCCAGAAAGTCAATTTATCACAAGGACAGTTAGCATAGAAGGAAAGAAAAGGCTGAATCAGAGATGTAAGGCTTCCAAAAGGAAATATTGGATTTCATTCCTCCACAAATTGACAAAGCAAAGACGTAATATAAATAGAAGCCTTATGAATGTAAGCACCTACAAACCCAAGGATCAGATCTGTAAGTTACAAACTTGACTGACAGGTATCTCCGTACCAAGCCTGAAATATACCTCACACTCCACCATGACTTCTTATTCCTGGTTATAGGTAATGAGTAAGTGAGAGTTCCTCATTCCGTTCCCTCAATTTTTTTCAAAACTGATTTTTTTGGTACTTTCTAATTTGTAATTTTTATTTCCTTGATTACAAGTATTTCTATAATATAAGTTGCCATTAATGTACTGCCTTTATCTTCTACTCTACCAAGTTTGAGATACAATAATTTTGTTTTGAATATTTTCCATTTTACTTTTGTGGCTTCTTTTTTGGAGTGTGATTTTGAATTCTGCCTATTTTTAGGCAGTCAAATTTTTTCCATTCATTTGAAGAAGTTTGTTCTGACATTTGCATGCTCAAAAAGCACCCACCCTTTCATATTCCTGAACATTTTAGAAGAAAATTAAACTGAATTATTTCCAATTGCCCTAAATTTTATTTAAAAAAAAAAAAACTTAATCCTGGCATCCCTGTGTTATTCTGTCTTTTTGTCTCTCTTCTTGTGCCACATTTTAAACCGCAGTCTCATGTCACACTTTTTATTACCTAATACAGCCAATCACCCCAAACATTTTTCTTTTTCAGAACTTTACCATTTTATGTTCTTCCTAATAACAATAAGCATCTACTATTATCCTGGGTATTTTATATAAAAATGACTACTAATCTTTAGCATCATTCCTCAAGGAAAACATTATTGTCTCCATTTTATAGAGGAACGGGTAAGGAATACATAGAGAATGTCACACATTAAAACCAGAATTAAACCCAGGTCTGATTTCCAACTCACGACCTTTTCACCCCAAACTCTGGCAGAGCTACTTGTTCCCATGCTAAATGGTGCTGGGGCTACTGAGTTTATCTGACATATCAGTGCAGCTTCCCCTCACCTGGTTTCTAAGCAGCTTGGACACCAGACAGCCGCTCTACTAAGAACTGGATGGCAAAGGAAGTTCTGTGATACTTGCAGACAGTGCTATTCACAGCGCCAGCTCCTGAACTATCCACCAAGGCCCCTGAGAGACAAGGAGTCCAGGCAGAACGTAAATTAACTGAGTCACTGAGCACGCAGTTCAGTTTGGCTGACATTTTTTCACAGCTGGTCTTCCTCGATGAAGAAAGTCAATTCCAAATCTCATCGGAGCCCATGGGCTGCAGACTGGCCTGGGTCTACAGGTCCCACTAAGCAGCAAGGACCAAGAGCAGCATCGTTCAGAGTGCCACCTGCGACTTCATGGGAATAAAATCAGTACATTGAAGCATAACAGCATTTTTTTTAAAAAGAGAAGAGAAGAGAAAGAAAACAGAGGCCTCTCACATAGGGAGTTGAAGATGGGTGGGGACATTGCTATCACCTGGTACAGAAACACTTCTGGACAAACTTAGTAGTTCTGAGAAGAATAAATACAAATAAAGGGCTCATTAGGTGGAGTTATAAATTTTATAAGTGAATATACATCTTCTTATAATAAAGGGCTCACTGAGTGGGAAGTATTCTATGTATACAAAACTTATGAGCTTCTTTTAAGTGTACCAAGGGAAACTGAGATGGCTCTTGGATTAGCACACGGCATTAGCATCAAGTTTCCCAGGCTTGTTAGCTACTCTATCAGTAATACTGTATGAGTAAGATCACTAACTCTAACTTCTCGATTATTCCTTTGCTTTGGTTTTCTAAGAACCAGGCTTTTAAAAAATTGTTTTCTTTTTTATGAAGTGTAGTTGATTTATGTTAGTTTCAGGTGCACAGCAAAGAGATTCAATTAGTGTGTGTGTGTGTGTGTGTGTGTGTGTGTGTGTATACAGATAGATTTATTTTCAGATTCTTTTCTGTTTTAGCTTATTATAACAAATTGACTGTAGTTCCCTGTGCTATACAGTAGGTCCTTGTTTAGCTATTTTATATATAGCCATGTGTATCTGTTAATCCCAAACTCCTAAGTTACCCCTCCCTTCCCACTTTGGTAACCATAACTAAGAACCAGCTTTTTAAAAAATGAAGAGAAGCTGATGAATGAAGTTTACCATCCAATACATATCCCCAGACAGCCAAGGAGAGGCCCCAAGCCACAGAAACCAGGCACCTGGAGACTTCTATGAAAAGGAGAAACAAGTTCCCAGAGGTAACACAGGAAAGGCCACACAGTACCAGAACTGAAAGGCTCCCACTCCTAACCAGCTGGCTGAAGATCCACTTCCCAGGCACCCGAATTTGTATCCCTGACATACATGGTCTCTAACCCAGGTAACGGCCCTGCAAGACAGATGGCGCACGTACTACCCTACCAATGAGGGAACAGACACAGAAAAGGAAGGGCGAGACTCAATGCCCCTTTCTATACAGAGCACTCAGAATGGGTGTTTCTTTACAGGCTTGCTTTTATGGGTTTTTTTTTTAAGAAATAATATTTCATGCATGAGTAAGAAGACTTTGGGACACTGTGCTTTGTTTGGACCACATTTTAAAGGGACACTGGCAAAACTGAACATCCAAGAAAATATCATCAGGATGATGAGTCCAAAACCGCCATCAATTAGGACAAAATATTGGGAGAGCAGAATCATAACTCCTATTTTGATCTGTGAGGAACATTAATTAGAGCAATACTTAGACTCACCCTCCAGGATCTAAAAAGCCAATATGAGAGGAAACTAAAGTGAGCAACTCTGGGTTGGGTAAAGCAGAACTTGCCAACTGTATTACCATGGGCTGCCTCATCGCAGGCATTTACGAGACATCGTTGCTACTTGTATTGTAGAGACATTGCTAAGGGTGGGAGGTCAGAACAGTGGTCCAAAAAGGTCCTATCCAGTGCTAAGATCCTTCGATTCTAAGCCAATCAACAGCTGGTGAATTATTAGCACAAATACTACTATCTCACCTTTAGCATCACACCTCAACTACATGCATCATGGATTAGAGGAGACAGAATTGAAATCCTAACCATTATGCTGTATGGGACTTTATTGTTATACTGTATGGGAGTTTTTAATGAAAATTTACTCCAAATTCCAAACAACTGATTTTAGCATATGGATTGCCTATGTGAGTGTCTGATCACAAGTGATAGGAAAAATTCTCCAAAGCCCAGTATGTTTAAGTTCCTTCTTCAGTAGAGATCAGAGATTTTAACTTTGTAGCAAGACCACATATGGAGGGAAAAGGAAGGGGAAAAAAAGCAAAAAAAAAAAAGGCAGGAAGGGAAGAACAAGTGAACGAGGTGACGAGAGGCAATGCCACCCCATCCACAGGTCCCTATGGTCACCATTATTCAAATGACACTGAACAGAGCCAGTGCTGGATCCTATTTGTTGTGCCTCGCTCTTGCTGCGTCTCAGAAAACGTCTTAGGGGAAGAAGTAAACACGCTTCCCCTCTTGGATTTCCTAAGGGTTTTGGCATCAGTTCAGCTTTGACCCTATTTCCTGTAAAATCTTGAAACTTAAAAAAAAAAATTACAACCAACCAAAGAGGTAACATCTGGGTTTCTCCATTCCTCCAACTTTGCCATACAGGAAACCTCTTCCTAGGGAAATACTATGAGAAGTATCTAAAGTCTGCAGAAGGCACAGATTACCAATTAAAAAGCCCCATCAAATGCTAAGTTATGATATTAATTTGTTTGGATAAGGTCACCAATCTCTGTCATATTCATATTCTTTACTCTCTTTGCAGTAGAATATGAATGGTATGATAACCAGCAATAGACAGAAAATTTACTTCGCAAGAAGGAACATTTTATTAGGTTCTTCCAATGTTTTATAGTAAAAACAGAAGGTATGTTACTTGAGATTTTATCAAAAATGATAAAATTCGTATTAAAATGGGGACAAATAGACAGCATGTCATTCAACCTCAGTCAATATGATATTAAGACTGGATTCTTTTCTTCTTGTATTCTGATAGGTTTCTCATTGAGGGTATAAATTCTTAGGTGTGTTAATGTCATAAAGCCCAGAACACTACAGCATTGCAAGGTTCTATTCTCCTCTAGATAACTCTCTGACTTAATCTGCTACAGTGAAACACATACTGGATTCCTCACCAAGAGCCTTGATCTTGTCTGGCCTCTGCAATTAACTAGCAATGGGATCTGGCAACTGGGCACCTAATCTGACTGGGTCTCAAGTTTCCTAACCTGTAAAGTAAGACAGCTCCATGATATGATTTGGCCAACACTGGAAAATCAATGCTAAACTTTACTGATATTTTTAAACTGTTTTTAAGAACCCAACATTTAAAAATGAATGATTAAGGAAAAAATAGCTTAGACCTATTTCCCCTACTCCTTCCTGCTAAGTGCTAGAAACCTTGGCAATAATAAATGAGAGACCAAAGGAGAACTCTGAAAGGTGGTAAGAAGGAAGTAAACTGGTCTGTGACTCCAGAGCTCAAGGAACAGCACAGCAAAGGGCATCCTGCATTCACAACTTGAATGAGAAACACCAATCAACTGATGACCACTCCAAGACGAAAGAGAAGCTGAAATTACCTGGTAAGGACTCTAAAGCATAAAAGTCATAAAAGTGCTGCAACAATCCACTACCAGTTCTGCTGAAACAGATGACAAAATAGAAGTTCTCAGGAAATAAACAGAAGATACCAAAAAAGAACCAGATAGAAATTATACAACTGGGAAATACCACAAGAAAAGTAAAACCTCATCTGATGGACTCAGTAGCAGAGCTGAGATGAAAGAGAACAGAATCAGTGAACTTGAGGAAAAAACAAACAGAATTCACTCAACTGGAAGAACAGAGGGGAAACAGGCTGAAAAAGTGAACAGACCCTTGGGGACCCAGAAAACAACAAAAGATCTAACGTCTGTATAATCAGAGTCACTGTAGGACAGGAGACATAGAGTAAGGCTACTAGAGTATTCAAAGAAATGACCGAAAACTTCCCAAATTTAGTAAAAGCCACAAAGATTTAAGAAGCTGAGCAAATTCCTGAATCAAGATAAACCCAAAGAAATCCATGCCAAGCGTGGGGTCAATGATAAAGTATCATAATCATAACTAAACTTCTGAAAACTAAAGACAAAAAGTCTTGAAAGCAGCCAGGGGGAAGACACACTTTGCAGGGGAACATCACTTTAAATGACAGTGAACTTCTCATCTAAACCATGAAGACTAAAGGAAGTGGCATAATATTTTTTAAAGTGCTGGGGGAAGAAAACTCAGCTGCAAATTTTATATCCAGCAAAAGTATCCTTGAGGGATGAATGGCAAATAGACATTCTTAGACAAAGGGAGCTAAAAGAATGTGTCACTAACAGATTTACCTTTAATCAACAAATGAATACTAAATAAGGAATTCTAATTTTCAGCAGAGAACATTCAAAATTGACCTCCAACTTCAGAGTTTATAATGTAACTTGGGAGAAATGACACATACAGAACAAAAATACAAATAATAATAGCAGATATTGGGTAAGGGCCATAGCCAAGGGTTAACAAACAGATGGTTCTGAGCTAGCTGCCAATATTTGGAGGTTGCCATCATCACAGAAAATTTCAGACAAGGATGAGAAATTGGCCCTTGAATAATGCACTACATTGAAATAGAGCTGATGAAAGGGTGTGTCCATAATAAAAAACCAGGCAAGCAAAACTGGAGAGATGTGAAGGCAGGGAGTGTGTTTATAGGGAGGTCCTATTTATCTAACACATAACAAAGGCCTGACCAGGAAACAAAGGTGCAGTTCCTGGCCCTCGGCATCATGAGAGAAATGCAGAGGAAAACATGCAGTGAAATGTAGAAATACAAGAGAACTGACTGGACAGACTTCAGGGAACTCAGCAGAGAATACAACTAACTCTGGGCAAACTATGGAAGGTTTTGTAGGGGTGGTGACAGCTGAGCTAGATCTTAATACACGACAGAGAAGTGGCATCAGAAAAGGAGAGGGCACATGGGGCCACAAGATGACAAAGATCTCGAGGCAGCTCTCATATGCAGTATTATGGGGCAGTGGGAAGATGAGGCATCCTTCATGCAGGCTGGGGTTGATGGCAGGGACCTGGGTGAAGAAGCCAGATTTTCATCTTGAGGGTAATAAGGAGTCACTGAAGAATTTTAAGCAGAGAAATGATACCAAAAAAAGAAGTTGACTAACTTTGAGGACCCTGCATAGCATCAAAGAAAAGGAAAAGATAAAGGAAGACCACTTAGAGGTCACATGGTTCATTCTGGTTCAACAAAAGTTTGAACCCACATGTACCAGGCTCCAGGTCTGGTGCTTAAAACACAACAGTGACTGATTCCCATCCCTGTTCTTCCAAACCAAGGAGGTATCAATGAGAGGACAGAAAGGCAGAGAAAGTAGAAACCACATTCTAAGGTCATTTCAGAGCTAGAATCAAGACCCTGTGAGACAAGAGCCACGTGAAGTGAGGGACAAGAATGTGTATCAGAAATTCTACGGAGAATGTTGTAACTATACTCAGTACTCCCACTAGAAATAAGGGGGAAGGGAGAGCAAGTAGCATTTGGGTGGAAGGTTGAATAGGAATTTATGCACTTTCCCTAAGATTCTGTTGTGGTGTCATCTCTTCCAGGAGGACCCTCAAGACAGCCTCTCCACCCCCTAGGCTGAGGTCCCCCTCTTCCACCATGTGCAAAAAACAAAAACCTGCTCAAACAGTTATATAGATCTGTTTTACCACAAGGTATTATATGTATGGGTCTGTCTCTCCCACCAGATCCCTTGAGGGCAGGGTTTATTACCTGCATCTCTGTATGCCTATTGCATGGCACTCAGGAAGCACGGCTTCAGTAAATGTTCAGAGGATGGAGAAAATATAAGAAACTTCATATTGCAACAGAATCATTATAAACTTATTTTCTAGTGCATTACTAAATCACTCCTCCTCTATCAGGATAGAAAAAAAAGTTTAAATAAACAGCTCCAGTTATATATTCTATTTGTTTGAAGAGTCTGAAAAAAAATTAATCATGTTTAATTAACTTCCTAGCATCGATCATGACATTATAAAGGTCAATCAGAAGAATACAAACCCAAGGCTCTAGCAGTCCTCAAATGGGCCACCGCACATTTACTGAGCACCGACTACATACATGGCCCCACCTGTCAAGAGTTCACACTCCAGAAGCCCCCTTCGTGAATCACAACACAAAAGTCTATGTCCTCTGAAGTCTCTTGACCCTTGGATACCTCCCTGAAGGACCCATCACCGGGCCAAAGGGAGAGCCAGCCCTCAGGCAAATGAATGTAATTTGGGGCCACAGCAGAACTGAGATGATCCAGTAAGTTTTCAAGGAAAAAAAGGAGAGTAGGAAGACACAAATTGAGTAAAAGGGAAAAAAGGCACTACACACTCTTCCAAGGCACTTTCAAAAGGCGAGTAGACCATACACAAAAACTACCAGAGCCACCCTGGACTAGCAGCTGCTACCTCCCAAAGAAAGCCATGGGGGAAATCAATCCTTTGTTAGCAGATCTGATTATTGTCGATGGCAAAGTGGCTGGAAACTTAAAAACATACTTTGAAGACAGAAATGGATTTCTCTGTCATGGCAAAGTATCAATGATGACATGTTGGAAACAACCCAGGTAGTCGTCAGAAGGATAAATTAATTGGGGTTAAATTAATCATGCTATTTACATGACAGAACACTGTAAGAACATTAATGATCATGTTTTGACAAAACACTTAGTGGCAGTGCAATACGCTCGTTACTAATGGCATGATCTTGCGCTACTCTGACCTCTCAACCTCAGTTTCCTCGTCCGTAAAGTGGGGCTAAGGAACTATGAGGTGACAATGGGAATGAACAATCCACAACTACATGTAAGAGCAACACAACAGAAGAACACATTCTGTATGATTCCATTTCCAGAAAATACAGAAACAGGGGGAAAAATTTGTTGCTGGAAGTCCAGGGGGCATGAGGAGACTTCTGGACTGTCTGTAACATTTGGTATGTTCTTCCTCTGGGTGCTGGTCACAATGGTGTATACAACTCATGGAAGTCCAACCAGTTGTACACGTATGAAAGTGTACTCTCTCTAAATGCTCAATTTCAATAAAAAAGGATTTCAACTGAGGATAATTATAGGGTTCTCTTCATGAGGATGTGGTGAGAATTAAATTATGTTGTGGAGATTAACCACATATAAAATGTTTGTGTACAATGACTATCAGGTCCTCTTGTAATCCTCCCAGCGCTGACCACATGAGAAGAGCTGTGAAATGTTCACTGAATGAACAAATCCCTGAAGTGAAATGAATCACTGCCAATCTCTGCAATCCCAACTGAGGTAAAAAATTTATGACAGCACTTATTTTGCACTTTGCACAGAACAATTTATGTTGAAGCTCGCCACTCCCTACACGTGTATCTCCCTAAAGGCAGAGCACGCGTATTCTTGTACCCTTCACATCACAGAGAACAGCAAAGACGCTCAATAAATGTCTGCCCATCTTGGGATCTGAAGACGATTCTAAGAGTGCGAAAACAATATGAAAACTGCAGAAGATGTTAACTGCAAAACAGTATCCCTTTTAGGCTTTATTTTTTAATATGTTGAAAACCTACCATCTTGGAGGTGAAGGTTATGTTAAAAACGCCATGTATTTCCATGTGTTCACTTATTCACTCATTCCACAAACACACTGATGTACAAAGGAACACAGGATGCAGTTTCCACATTCCAAGGGGCTTACTGCTAAGGGAGAAGATATGTCAACAGCCATAGATTTGCTTCTGGAAGGGACCTCAGCAGGGGGGCATCACTGACTCAGCACTGGACTTTATGCTAATTCCATGACTTGGTGATTCCTGGAAAACTTGGGAGGTAGAAACATGTGAACTCTAAGAAGTAAGGGACTGCCTGTGCTTTCTAACTTTAGGAAGAGACCAGAACACTTATATCACCTACTCAGAGCCCAGGCTGGGATGGACCAACTTCTTTGGATTTCTGTACTGCTGGGCAGGCCTTTTCTGATCCATTCCTTCACTGAAATCCGGCCGTTGGAGGGGCCTGGCTAACTAGATATGGAGCAAGATCCCAGCTCCAACTTTCTGCCCAAAAATTCCTCCTTTCTCCCCATATTGGTGGATAGACTCCAAGCACCTTGATTCAGACTGCTGAAAGTTCAACTCCTAGTATGCCGTTCTGGAATTACGTCTTTTCTTCATTGTCAGATTCTAGGAATTTCCCACATTTAAAAAAATAATCACAGCTGTGCACTTAAGGATGTTTATTATAGTTTGCCCAACACTGCTAAGTATTCTGTAAATAAAAATCCTACACTGTATTTTTAATACACCTTGGACCCAGGTCTCCCAAGGCTCCCACAGGTGAAACTCAACTGTAAAGGAGCTCAAAATCTGAAACTAAAAAACACACAAGGAGAACATCCACAATGAACAAAACAGAACAGACACTCCAAAGCAATTCAACCCACTTTAATTTTAAAGAATAGCTCCATGGAGATATACTACAAAACCAGTAAATTTAATTTAATTTTTGACATAAAAGCAGGAATCAAATACATGTGAAGAGGGTGCTGCCAACAACATAAGCCCACTTGGCCATCGGCAAACATCAGGTTCTTTTCACAAACACTGGGATCCAGGAGTTCGCAGGTCAGGCTTGCGTGTTCCTCCTCCACCCGCTGTGCAAAAGCTGACACGTGACAAGGAAACCAAACCTTACTATCCAGTTCCACCAAACCAACAGACATCTGCTAATGAGAATTACACTCACCAAAAAAATACAAATTGAGAAGAAGCTCTAGGGCAACCTGATTCATTGTTTGCGGGAACATGAATGGTAAAACTTTGAGGGAAAAAATTGGCATCAGTTAACCAAGTTAACATCAGAATATCCAATCCAGTATCTCCTGTCCCAGATAATATTCAAGAGACCATCCTGATCACGGCCAGCAAGATTCACATGAATGAATATTCATAAAAGAGTGGTTCATAACAATGGAACTGGAAGTGACCCAAATGCTATTCAAAGGTGAAATGACAGAAAAATGGTAACATTGGGGGATGTTACAGGGCAGTGAAAATGGATGGACCAAAGCCAACGGAACAACCTGGATAAATCATACTAATAACAGGGAATGAGAAAAGCAAGCCCCAGAGGGAAGAGCACACACAGAAGCAGATGAGAAGGAATGAGAAAGTTCAGGATAGCATGGGAAAAAAAAAAAAAAGGGAAGTCGGGGGAGAGACATAAGAACGGAATGCGGAGAAGCACAGGCAGATGTAAATTGCTGGCAGTGCACCAGTTTGATGAGTTCACAGGTATTCGTTGTATTAAAAACAGGAATAAGTGAGAGGGTCCTCCAAAGCCCAATGACGATCATGTGTCATGAATTGAGGATTATGTCAGCCCACTTTTCTGCACCTGGTCCCACCACCAACAAAGAAGTAGGGGTACAATACGAACAGCCAATTCACAGAAGCAGCAGCCTGAAAGGCCAACAGACATGTGCTAGGATAGTCAACCTCACCACAATCAGGAAACACAGCGTTAATGCTAGAAGCGGTAAGGGATTACTTCACGCCCCACAGCAAAAATGCAAAAGCTCGGTGACACCAAGTATTGGATAAGACTCAGATCAATGAAATCACGGATATATTAAGGGGGGATGTAAACTGGCTACTGTGCATACGTAGCGATGTGACCCTAACCGGTAAACCTGGAGATGAGCCTGACCCAGCAATTCCACACTCACGTTTGTCCCCAGAGAGACTCACATACACACATCAGGAGACGTAGACAAAAATGTCCATGCCAGTGCCACTTACAGAAAGTTCAGGAAAATTCCCAACATATCTGACAATGGGAGAACAGACTCAATGTAATGTAGAATAACCATACAAAGGAATACCATACACACCAGTTTTAACAAAGGAACTAGAGCTACAGATCAAAAACAAATAAATCTCAACATGGCTGTTTTTTCTTTCCAGGTACAGAAAAATTCATAGTTTTCTATCCTTTTCGTCAAGTTTCTTAAATGACATTCTATATTGTTCATCAGGTCATACATGCGTAATAAAAGTATAAAACTACACATGGTAATGATACTCCCCAAATCCAGGAGAGTGGTTACTTCTGGAAGAGGAAGGAGAGATGTAGGACAGGGAGGGGCACCCAGGGGTCAATTCCCAGTGATGTTCGTTTCTCATGGTAAAAAAAATATATATATTGGGAGGGATGGGTATAGCTCATAGCAGAGCGCATGCTCAGCCTGCACAAGGTCCTGGGTTCCATCCTCAGTATCTCTATTAAAAGAATATATATATTGACATAGTTCCTTCGAATACTAAGATCTGACAAAGCCAGATGTGAGTACTTAGGTATTCATTATATTATCTATATATTACATATGTTGACAACATCTCATACAAAAGAAAAAAACAGGACAAGATGGCACCTTGATAAAATTTATTTGAAAGGAGACTGGAAGAAAATATTCTTTGTATACAACTTTAAACCGACTACCAGATGTGAGCTCCCCTCACTATAGCCTTCTTATCATCCCTTTGGACTAGAGCCCAGAACGGGGCCTGAATCACAAGATACGCTCCAATCAATATTTGCTCAATAACTAGACAAGCAGGTAGGGAAAATGTCAAATCATTAATCTAGTCATGTTTGAATATTTTCAAATGCACTGAATCAAATCTGAGTATTCGTGTGTATGAATAATTACTGATAACCTAGTCTCCTCTTCAATTGAAAACATACTTTCCACCAGACAGCCCATTTTTAAAAACTGTATCACTGTGTGTTATAGTCTGTCTGTGTGTACCCCCAAATTCATCTGGTGGAGCCCTAACTGCCAAAGTGATGGTATTTGGAAGATGAGTCTTTGGGCGGTAACTAGGTTTAGATGAGGTCATGAGGGTGGGGCCCCTTGATGGGATCAGTACCCTCACAAAAGGAAGCGACCAGAGCCCGTGTGCTCTTCTCTCTCCACATCAGGACACAGTGAGAAGGTGGACAAGCCACAAGAGGGTTCTCACCAGGAATGAACCTGTCGGCACCTTGATCTTGGACCTCCCAGCCTCCAAAACTGTGAGAAATAAATGTCTGCAGTTAGCGCCACTATGTCTTTGTTACAGTAACCCAAGCTTTGTTATAGTAACCCAAGCTAAGACACTAGGATAAAAAAAACAAAAAACTTTCTGCTCTTTAAGAGCACGCCTTCTTATAGATAAACATATAAATTTATATTTAAAAAGAACGCGCCTTCTTAACTGCTAATAGAAAACCACCTGATGTAAACTCTCATCACACCCACACGAAAAGCGGGCATCTTTTCTCATCAGAGAGAGCTGATGAGATGCCCGCTTTTCATGTGGGTCCTATATCCCTGGACCAACAGGAATGTTCTGACTTTAAATGACACCTATCATTGCTTTACAGAGAAAAACTCCAGTTGACTGGGGAAAGCCCTGAGCACAAAGTGAAAATACGAAAGATCTGAGTTCTGAGACCACCCAGCTGTGTGACACTGGGCAGCCCCTCTATGCACCTGACACATTTATTTAAAGCATGAGATTGGTCCAAGGGACCACAGTCTCTTCAGTTCCAGAATTAAGATATTATGTTACTTGGGAATTTCTGAATCTTTCACTTAAAATATGTGGAGACCAGAGCCAAGCAGCACTCAGCCGACTTCCAGAGAAATACACCTGGACAAAATACTACTTAGATTATACTTTATCAAGCTGAATTTAAGATTATAGGTAAATCGACTTCCACACATGGAAAGGAAAGCAAGTAATATTTCAGCAAAGGAGCCTCTTTTCCCTGTACTCACCCCTCAAAGACAGCTGGACCTGCTCTCACAAAAGCAACCACCACCATGCAGTTTGCACCCAGGTCATCAGTTTGCTGAAAATCCCAGTAGCTGAGGAAAGCTGCTACTGTTGCAAGAACTGAATGGGTAGATTTACAGCATCGTCACATTTATGAGCACAATATTAACTGACGCCCTGATGCAGTCCTCGTTTGACTCCATTTGAGTGACTTTCCAGATGTTGCTTCATAGCTTACAAATAATAAAGCACAAATATTTTCTCAAGCATAAGAAAATACCTCGCTTTCCCTATGTCACAGGAATCTACCAAAACACATAATCACGGTTCTCTCCAAATATCTCAGATTGACTTTTTTTTTTCACCCACAAGAAAAATCTAGCGTAGATATCACTTATTGAGATAAGGCAACCTGCTGATTACCCACTGCTCACGTCACACGCACGGAACATTCCCAAACATGCACAAAGGAATGGGGTGGGGGGGTCGGCAGACGTGAAGAAAGGGGACTGTCCTCTGCCCAATGTGCTTACCACCCCACCTTTGGTCCTTGTCCCCAGGCTCACCAAGGTTTGGACAAAAAGAAGTGCTTTCAAAATTTTTCCTTCATACTTTCACTTGACCTCAGAAGTACTTACTCTTTTAAAGAAAACAAGCTATTGTGATGTCAGTATAGGGTGTTTTTTGTAGGGGGGAGGGGTCGGTTTGCAGATACTGGGGAAAGGACATCTGCAGAGGAAGAGAGGAGAGTTTTGTTCTCATGAATTTTTTTCATACCTGGGAACTATTAATTAGGGTTTGAAGACAAAAACTGAGCCCTGGTTTTACCCTCAGCGCCTTACTCCTAATCGTATCCAAGTCACCCCCTCACACAGCCTCTTTGCTCACCTTCTACAATCCCAGACCCGCTCCCTTCAGATCTGGTGCTTCCAATCAACTCCAACCATAATGTGGCTGTATTTCCCACTGGGTACCACGATTTCTCCTAAGGTTACCACGTTGATATTCGTGTTATCAAAAGACCAGAGTTAGGCTGTTGATATGCTGTGCACACAAGGCGATAGGAGACCAATGGTCACTGGTCATGGGACCAGGCAGCTCGGGTGAAGTGACCAAAGGACGACAGGACTGAGCCGACGCAGCATGAAGGCAGTGGCTACAGGACTTAGCCCATCCAGGGGCCAAATGCCTGAGAAGAGCCCAGAGGTGAGACCCAAATGAGGTTCTCCTCATCCCAATCCCATCCAGCGCACTAGTTTTCCCAACGCCTGCAGCCTCTCCTGCTCAGAACCCTTCCCTCCCACCCCTGCCTAGCAAGCCCAACCACAGATCCCTTGGTTGGCAGCCTTCCAGTCTGGCGAGAACAGGCACTTGCCCTCCTCCAGCCCCACCAGCCCCCTCCACTCCAGCCAAGGAATGATTCATTTTCACCTTCACAAGCTCCACCTTCCCCCTTGGCTGACATTCTGCTCACCATGTTTCCTACACTGAAAATACTCTTCCCTGGTCCAATCTGTGTGTTTAAACCCTGCCCTTATTCATTCAAATACTGAGCCCCCACTGTGCCAAATGCACCTCAGAGGCCACCTAAGCGGGAGAAAAGAAAATTCAATACTACTTCTACCAGGAATTCACACCTGGTCCTCCAGTTTCCCTCCTGTCTTCCCAAGGCCTATCACACCTTGTATGTGTTACAACCCTGATCTCCTAGCTTCCAGCTTGGTTATCTGTTGGGGAGACAAGATAAGTGAACAAGAGACTTAACCTTCTGCAGGGGAAGGACGGAGCAGTCCTTCAGAATAGGGCAGGGTGCCCTTTAAGAACAAGAGTGCAACTCACAACGTATCAAATGCTGCCAAGGGGTGAAGATAAGAAGCAAAAAGCATCTGAGACAGGAAAGAAGGGGGCAGGACACAGCCATTAAAGGAAGGACACAGCAAGTAGCACCAGGATGATGGAGAAGTCAACTCCCAATAGACCTGGGGGCCCAAGATGGGAGGTTCGACCTCCAGTGGCCTTTGACCTATAATGTACTAGCACGGTAAATGACATACCCAGAGGTACCATGACAATTCTGAAGCTAAGCAAGAAGGTCAAAGAGAGGGCTGTGGCCCAATTCCTGGGAATCCCTGCCCCATCCTCAAAGTAGTTGGAATAATCCTCTCACTTGTTAGCACATGAAAACTAGCCCCCAGTGTTCACAGCAGCACTATTTACAACAGTCAAGACACAGAAACAACCTAAATGTCCATCAACAGATGTCTGGATAAAGAAGTTGTGGTATATTTCTACAATGGACTACTACTCAGCCATAAAAAGGAATAAAATGACATTTGCAGCAACATGGATGGACCTGGAGATCATTCTAAGTGAAGCCAGAAAGAGAAAGAAAAATGTCGTATGATATCACTCATATGTGGAATCAAAAGAAAAGAGGACACTATGAACTCATCTACAAACAGAAACAAACTCGCAGACAGTAAACAATCATGGTTACGGGGGGGAAGCAGATGGGAAGGGATAAATTTGGGATTTTGAGATTTGCAAAGGTTAGCTACTATAAACAAAAATAGATTTTAAAAAATTTCTTCCATATAGCACAGGGAACTATACTCAGTATCTTGTAATAACCTTTAATGAAAACGAATATGTATGTATGTATATACATGACTGGAACATTGTGCTGTACACCAGAAACTGACACATTATAATTGATTGCACCTCAATTTAAAAAAAATTAATAAAAAAAACAAAAACAACCAACACCACATCTGGCAGTCATTCTCTCTTACGAGACGGCCTACACTGTCTATGGAGTGTGTATCTACTTCTACTTTAACCACTTCCCTCCTCACCCCCATACATCTCTCCAAATAAAGCTACTCTTACTCAACTGGCTCGCTCTTGAATTCTTTCCTGTGCAAAGCCAAGGACCCTCACTTGGCGGGGCACATCCCAGGGATCCATCTGACACCTGGGACACAGCCATCCTCTAGTGCCCCTGCCCCCCTCATTTTCCTGTATCACCTCCACTATGCTGAGTCCAAGAAGATCAGAGGCGTGACCTTGGGGAGGGCAATCATCACCAGAACAGGGAAAGCAAAAAACAGCCAACATTGGGTTGAGCAGAAAGAGTAGGGGATAAGAAATGGAGACTGAACGTCGATTCATTTTGGCACCCACCTTTCCTTATCCATAACCCCAAATGACTTTAACAGGTCTTCTGTGTAAAGAGACAGTAGTTATTGTTATACATTAATTCAAACCCCAAAACTATCCAGTATATATGACCTGCAGCATATCTACCAATGATCCATTTTCAGTTACTGTTTTATCTTCAGTTGTCCTCTGAAACATCACAAATTTTTTCCTACTATCCTGCAAATCAAAATGTTTCACAGAATGTCTTCCCCCTTCTGTTCCTACAAATGGGACAGCATCTAGGTTGAGTCAGCTGATGGAAAAGTTGGGGGGGGGAGAACCCTATAAATTTTGAGTCGTTACTGTTCTCCGCCAGGAGAAAGAACTGAATTCCTTTATATGGACCTTCAGGAGGTTACCACACTTCCCATCTCCACAGGGCAATTATCCAAGGGGTCACATACCTTGAAAGCTGGTATTGCTAGATTCACAAAACACACTGAAAGACTAATTACTCCATCTGCTTCTTGTACTAACATTAATGTAAATCAGTTATTTGATATCATGCAGCTGCTTAAAAAAAGGCTTACAGGCCCTCCAGCTGCCTGAAGGCAAGTTCCACTCAGGCAGTTTAGAACTGCTTTCCTTCCCCAAGGGTCTCCCATCTTTAACCAAAAAAGCTACCGTGCACATGGAAAATTTGGAAATCAAGAGTTTTTAAATGACCCAGCCCAGAAAAATTCTTATCAAGAAATATGAACACACCGACCTCAATTCTCCTAAGATCAGAAACAAGTTTATCCTATAAAAGGAATTCCAAGGTTCATTTTCTTACTACGAACTTGGGACCTTAAAAAAAAAAAACAAAAACTATTCAGTGATACCATTATGAAAACAAGGAGCGGTCTGCATACCGAAAGGATAAAGAAAATGAGTGTCATCTAACAGTCATCTATGCACCAAGCCCTTACAGGCATTTTGAAGCCTACTGAGATATTAAAATCTCACAGAGAACAGTCTTCCTTGTATGCAGTGATCGCTAAGAAACCACAATAACTGACCAAAGTCACAGTTAACAATGATAGTGCAAATTCACATCTTCCTAGTAAAGACCATGGACAGACTTAGTACCTGGATTTTAAGAGCAAAGAGCTCAGATAAGGCAACATTGGGGGTGGATGGGGGGGAGGTTGCCAAACGATCTTTTTTTTGAAGGCATAAATCAATTGTCATTTATGTCCTGAGTACCATGCACATGCAGCCATTTCAAAGATGTCCAAGGAATTAAAGGAGGTGCTTAAGATATCAAAACCACTATCCTGGCAATACTTATATTCTGTAAGTTACACGCTATCAATTTGAAGTCTATAATACAGCTTCCACTTAAGGACACACGTTGTCAAGTCGCATTTAAAAAACTGGGAAGCCCTATCAATGAACATTAAATCCAGGACCAGAGGACAGAGGAAGCAAAGTGGAATACTGGATTACAGACTCAGCAGAAGGAATCAAACCCCACAAGCCATCATTAGAAAACTGGCTAAAATTTAAAATAGCAGAACTCCAGCTAGCTATTTCTTTGCTTGTTTGTTTGACTTACTGATGCTTCAAAATCCATAACACCCTTGCTCCAATTTTAAATCTTAATCACAGAAGTCCTTGGAATGAAAGGAGTCAATATTCAAAGTTATTCTACCTCTTTAGCTTAGGTATTTTTTTTTTAATTGAAGTCTAGTCAGTCCACAATGTTGTGTCAATTTCTGGTGTACAGCATGATGTTTCAGTCATACATATACATACATATATTCCTTTTCATATTCTTTTTCATTATAGGTTACTACAAGATACTGAATATAGTTCCCTGTGCTATACAGTAGAAACTTGTTGTTTACCTATTTGATACATACTACTTAGTATCTGCAAATCTTGGGCTCCCAATTCATCCCTTCCCACCCTCTTCCCCCTCATAACCATAAATTTGTTTTCTGTGTCTGTTTTTGTTTTGTAGAGAAGTTCATTTGTCTTTTTTTTTAGATTCCACATATATGTGATATCACGCGGTATTGTTCCTTCTCTTCTGGCTTACTTCACTTAGAATGACAATCTCCAGATCAATCCATGTTGCTGCAAATGACATTATTTTATTCTTTTTTATGGCCAAGTAGTATTCCATTGTATAAATATACCACAGCTTCTTTATCCAGTCATCTGTCGATGGACATTTAAGTTGTTTCCATGTCATGGCTATTGTAAATAATGCTGCTATGAACACTGGGGGTACATGTATCTTTTTAAATTACAGTTCCCTCTAGATATATGCCAAGGAGTGGGACTGCTGGATCATATGGTAAGTCTATTTTTAGTTTTTTGAGGAATCTCCATACAGTTTTCCATAACAGTTGCACCAAACTACATTCCCACCAACAGTGTATGAGGGTTCCCTTTTCTCCACACCCTCTCTAGCATTTATCATTTGTGGACTTTATAATGATGGCCATTCTGACTGGGGTGAGGTGATACCTCATTGTAGTTTTGGTTTGCATTTCTGATAATTAGCAATACTGAGCACATTTTCATGTGCCTATTGGCCACTTGAATGTCTTCACTGGAGAACTGCTTGCTTAGGTCTTCTGCCCATTTTTGGATTGGGATTTTTCTAAGTTGTATGAGCTGTTTATATATTCTGGAAATTAAGCTCTTGTCCGTCTCATCTTTTGGAAATATTTTCTCCCATTCCGTGGGTTGTTATTTTGCTTTGCTTATGGTTTCCTTTTCTGTGCACAAGCTTTTAAGTTTAATTAGGTCCCATTTGTTTACTTTTGCTTTTATTTCTATTGCCTGGAGAACTGCACTAGGAGAACATTGCCAAGATTTATGTCAGAGAACGTTTTGCCTATATTTTCTAGGAGGTTTATAATGTCTTGTTTTATAGTTAAGTCTTTAAGCCATATTGAGTTTACTCTTGTGTATGGTGTGAGGGAGTATTCTCAGTTCACTGATTTACATGCTCCTGTTCAGTTTTCCCAACATCATTTGCTGAAGAGACTATCTTCACTCCATTGTATATTCTTGCCTCCTGTGTCAAAGATTAACTGACCAAAAGTCTGGGGGTTTACTTTTGGGCTCTCTATTCTGTTCCATTAATCCATATGTCTGCTTTTGTATTAATACCATGATGTTTTGATTACTGTTAGCTTACGTATTATTATCTGAGTGTCATATTTACAACAACATTTTATTTTCTTAACTGTTAGAACATAAGCCTTCATCCACTTCATCATTTGAGAATGGGCTGAAGTTCATTATACTTAAAATAGAAGGCAAGCCTTCCTGGGTCTTCTGAATCTTTAAAGACTAGTTGAGCTAGGAAGGACTCTGAGAGGCTTTCAAATAAACGGGGAAGTATTGACACATGAAGTTCCCAGAAGCAGCTTCTTCCCTGTCTGCAAACTGGTCTGACCCCTCTCAGCAGGCTGTAACACAGTCAGTAATGGGCACCAAGACACCGGGCTGGCCTGCTACACTGAGACACCAGCAATGACCGAAGCAGGTACCACACAGCATCTGACCCAGAAATCTACACACATGGTTCTCTCAAAGCTGACTTCCCAGCTGTAGTTCTTGCTGAGGTCAGGCAGACTTTTTTTTTTTTTTTTTTTTTTGCTGACAAGCATTTCCACAAAGTAGTATTCTATACCCAGTAGCTGACTGGTCAGCTGTACAGCTGACTCACACTGGAAGAGCCCACTGCTGCAAATGTGCTACTTTCATGCTGACCAAATGCACGTGCCACACGAGAAACGTCACCAGCACTCCGTGATGCTATACAACTGTCATCACAGACACAGAGAATCACGTTCTGCGTGAAGACTACCCGAAGCTCAACACCCCCAACAGTTGATCTTTCAACCATACTGTGCCAACGGGCAGTAAAACCAGGATGTTTCACAGGCAAACACATCTTTGCCCACACCCGATACACACCAGAGTTAAATTCAGTATAATCCAGTCTCTCTAAGACATTCACTCCACAGCCATGTGGAAAGATTCTGCATTAGGAATATAAGTGTTTTTTTTTAAACAATGTGAAAAACATGTTTATTTTTGTCTATAGCACTTTTCCCCCCAAAACAAACAACTTTTTATTGAGGTATAGCTGATTTACAATATGGTTAGTTCAGGTGTCAGCAGAGTGATTCAGTTCACATACATACATACTGTAGTGTGTATCTGTTAATCCCAAACTCCTAATTTTCCCTCCCTGCCACCCCACTTTCTCCAAAAGTGTTTTCTTTATTTAAGTTGTTGCTTCACTGTATCACCCCTTAGTGGTCCAAAGTCACAGGAGAAATACTAACTGGTAAAAATTATTTGGTGATTTTTTAAAAACCATGTATTTCACAGTACTTCCAAATCCAAGCAGTTCAACCATAAAGAGTTTTTCAATTTAGGAATTTAGATTCAACCTAAACACCTAGAATTGGCAATACCTATCCAGAACTGTATAATCTGACCCATCATTGTATTCCAAGAAAATGACTTCTGCAGATATACTGAAATATACCCAAAGATTTATTTTGCTCTCATTCCTAGTAGACAATGACCAGAAAGGAATCTAAATTAACATTATGTCATCAATAAAACTAACAATTTTTTAGTAAAATACTTAGTATAGGAAAATAGTCCTAATATAATAAAGTACTATTATCCTTAACTTCTTTTTTTTAAAGGCAGAACAAAAAACTCAAAGCATGAAAACAGTCTAGGACTTTGGGAAGGAGGTATGTAAGCTATAAAAGCAGTTCCCACACATTTTTTAATGTGTACATGTGACCTGAAAATCCCGATTTCTAGGGTGATCCTGCCTGGCCAAGTCCAGCCCAAAGTAAATATTTAACAGTGTCCCAGTTTGGTCAACATATTAAATGGTCACCACACCTGTGCCCCAACAGTTTGTGGGTCCTAAGTAAGGTCACCAACAGTTACTCCCTAAGTCTGCAGGATCAATGGCTCCTACAGCCAAATAAAAACTTTAGTCCTTCTTTCTTTTCCTTCCTTCCCAAAGATGAGCGGTCAGGGGGAAAGGGCTGACGCCCCTCGAAACACACACACACAAAGCCGAGATGCTCTGGGTGCCTCTGCCTCTCTGGGCTCCAGGTGCTACTTTTGTCTCTGGCCCGCTCCACCGTCACCGGAGTCCCTCTCACAGCTGTTCTAGCAACACTCCCTTGGGCATCTGGTCACCTGGCTGCACCTTAAGCTCTGTCACCACCTGCCTTGACTGTCATGTGCTCTGTACCACCCCCTGGGGCTGCCCTGTCCGGGCTGAGGCCAACCTGTCACTGACCTCAGTGGTTCCTTCTCTCTGCTCCATCAGCGAGGAACTTCCCCTTCTCAAATCCCCCTCCATGGACAGGGTGAGGGGACGCCCAGGACAGAGCTGTGTGATCCCTGCTGTCACAGTTTATTCCACCAGTTTTTCCCAGCCTCCTCCTTCCCAAGGCCCTAGAGCCTCAGGAGGACAGATCCCAAGAACACACGATGATCAGAGCATCTCATCCAAGTGCCAAACTCTGCCCTTGTCACTTCCAGCCCTGCTTGCCTGACCCCTTCCTCGTCCATGTCAGCATCTGGTTTCCCACTGTCACTCTCAGGCGTCCAGCCCCACACAAAATACAGGTGTAGCCAGGTCCTGGGGCAGAGGAAAGGCAGGGGGAGTTTGTCCCCTAACTCCACGTGCTGGATGACAGCCTCAACTCTGAACAGACAGACCAGCGTCTACACCTTGATCCACACGCAGCCGTGGAGAGACTGAGTGATGTGAATGAAAATGTTAAAGGTGTCATTTATGGGTAGTTTACAGCGGATTCTTCTTTTTCATTAAACTTCCAATTAATTTTGTTCCAAATTTTCTACAGTGAGTATGTACTACTTTAAAAAAAAAAAAAAGGAAAAAGCCAAATGTAAACCAAGGTGGGAGTGCTTGTAAGGCCAGAATGACTAGAAATGGAAAACTTACAGAAAAATTAAAGAGCTACGCTGCAACCCAATATAATTAGTGTCCCTATCACTAAAAATCACAACAAATGACTTTTAATAATATGATTTCACTTACACGTAAGGGAAGACTATAAGGGTATAAGTAAAAATCTAGAGAAAATTATACTAGAATGACTAAGACGCTTTTTAAACAATATTCTTCCATGTAAACCTCAGGATAAGAAGAAATTATTTTGGGAGACAAGTGATTGCATATTTAAACTCATGAAAAGCTTAGACATTAAAGATAAAAACAAGTGGAAGGCATGGAACATTACTAGACCCTTCCCTTTGAAAACAAGATAGACAATCTCCTGGGAAGAGAAGATAAAAACAACTTCAACTCAGTTTTTAAGTAACTGAGAGGTTCCCCAGCCCCGGAGCAGCCCGTGCTCTGAGTTTCCCTTTGTGTCAATGTGAGCGTCACTCTCCAGGCTCCCAAGCTGATGGAAATGTTGGGTCACTTTGCACTCTTCCTCTTTCTTTCCTTCTAGATCTTCCTCCTAAATCCATGAATTCCCCACCCACTGGACACGGCCGTGCCCTTCAGTCCGTCTAACCATCTCTGGCTGCTTCCCCCTCTGCTATTGAATTAACAAGAAGTTAACGCCAATAACAAGATCTGATAAAATTCTCCATGGCTTCTCACAACCTACGGTCCAGTGCCAGCTCCTCAGGCTGGTGCACCTGACCCCAGCAGGACTGCTGCTCAGTGCCCCCGGCCCCCTCAGCCCCAGAACAGAACAGTGATGCCTGGAGCTGGACAGCACAGCTGCCCCGCTCACCACCACCACAGCATCTGACCTGCATGTGACTCCTCCAGCAGCATCTGACCTTCCCCTACAGCGGGACCAGTAGCATCAGCATCACCTGGGAACTTGTTAGACATGCACACCGAGAGCCCTGCCGTAGGCTGGCTAACACAGAAACTCTAAGGATAGGGCCCAGATGTGACTGACACACTAAGATAACCACTGCCCCACAGAAACCGTCCCAATCTACCAAACTGACTCACGCTCCCCAGGTTAGGGTTTGCACTTCCTTCTTCCGTCCTTTTGTTCACCAGACAGCTCCCTCCCCACCATCCATCTCTAGCCTATCCTCCCTTCATGGCACAGATCAAGCCCTTCTTCCAACCATCTGATCTTTCCTGATCACTCTAACATGTACCTGTCACCTTCTGAAGTCCCACAGAACTTATTCTCTGTACTACTCGCTCAACACTTACCAACATGACACCAGAGCAAAAAGATGACAACACCTCAAGCCTCCAGGGTAGGGATTACAGACGTCATAAAATGTGCTGGCAAGCCAGCAGTGACAACGGCCCGAAACCATGTGTTCAGGGAGACTGAAGCTGGACCCAAGAAGGAAATGCTGTTTCAGTGAGTAACAGCCCAGTTTCTCTGGGAGGGATGGAAGAGGGCAGTCTTACTGCAAACATCTCTTTCCTGCTCTTGGTGTTTTCACTCAAACTGAGATGGGGGGAAAGGCTGTCAAAGACCCAGAGACAAAACAGACCACAGTAAGCACACCTGCTGGAGTACAGTTCACTGCTCAGCACGCCTGGCAGGCAGGTCTGACTCTAACACGTCTGCGAGAAGGCAGCCCAGGTCGTGGCAGGTCTCAGTATGTCAAGCCCCAGGTTAAAGAGTTGTAGCCCACTGTATACACCATGTATGCTTGACTTCCTCCAGAGTCCCACAGTTAACACTAGACCAGGTGATGTGAGGGACAAAAGAGACCCATTTCCTATCAAGAATGGTAACATCTGTCATTGGCAGATGACACCAACTTTCCTCAGTCCATGTTTAAATCCAAACACACACACACACACACACACAGGCACACAAAAGCATGTCTAAGCCAGGCTCAGAGGCTACAGATGCATTTATTTCAAACTATTTTGTCCTCTTATTGCCAATTATTAACAGACATTTCTAACAAGGTCTTCCCTGTTACAAACCTATGTCATTTTTTTTTTAATGGAAGTAGTGGGGATTGAACCCAGGACCTTGTGCATGCTATGCACACACTCTACCACTGGGCTATGCCTACCCTCCCCCGTGTTATTTTTAACCTCACTTACCTCTCTGCCTGAGCTATAAGCAACTGGAAGACCGGCAGCAGGACTTACTTGGACTCTATTACCTAATTGGGTTCCTTTCATCAGATTGCGATGAAAGGGAACCACACACTGGCTGGACCTGCAAACTCCTCTTTGGTTCCCATTTATCAAGATACCTCCCCACCGACAGCAAGTAGAATCTAGTTTTTAGAAACTATTGTTGTACCGATACAGGCTCCAATGTGTAACTTCACGTGTGTTACTCAGAGTAATAAAACAAACAAACAAAAAGTACACTCCCCCATTCCTCCCAGTTCATTTACTATTTAGAGAAGAAACAGGTCCCCACCAGAGGCGGCGTGCAGACACAGGTGGAAGTGACACACCCGTGAATCAGCCCCGGAGCCCAGTCAGTGTGATTCACAGACCAGCCCAGCTACCAGGAAGGCTCCATCTCCAAGCCTTAGGTTCACCATGAGGCCAAGGCTGGAAAACACACACTCGCCAGACAATTCCATCAAGCCCCACGAACCTGCATTCAACTGGCAAAGCAAGAAAATCCAATTTCCTAATGGTTCGTAAACAGACTTGGATCCGGAGTTGAAACTCCAAGCTGGCACATCCACCTTGACGCAGCTGAGTATAAACACACACTCAGGTCCAAAAGGAGAAAACGTATTATGACAGCTTATGAGAGCATCACCGAGCTTTCCACTGCCAGGCTCAAGCCGGCCAGAGGTTTGCTGGACTGGTCAGTGAGGAACACAGCCAAACGCCTACCCCCAAAGCCTCGTGGGGCCACGCGGGGAGAGAGCAGACTTGCTCTCGCACACGGAGAAGCCACCCTAAAGCTGTCACCGTGCCCTGGCAAAAGTCCCTAAACTGCTTAGCAGGACCAGAACGAACCACGTGTCATCTGAACCTCACAGCAGATAAGAAACCGTCAGGGCTCCAACGCACATTCCCGGACCCAGGGCAGCCGCTCCCTCTCAGGCCTCATGCACAACTCAGAGCAAAAACGCACAGGGAGGCAGAAGGGGCTGGAGGCTCATCGAAAGTTCTGGAACAACGACGCCCAGTCTGCATACCACCCGTGGTCTCCGAGGGGAGAAATACGCTTCCTTTCCGTCGCATCTGCGAAGGGACAGTTTTCTTATCTCTGTAGGTTGTATCTGCGGCTCACCAGTGGGTCCACAGAAGGGGAAGCTACTACTCAGGGAAGTGTTACACAAAAACTAAGACTCGGGAAGCAGCTATAGTTTCTATAATATCAAAAGTCTCAGAAACTGCCAAAAAGTTATCCAACCGGACAACTGCAGAAGCAAACTTTGGAGTGCCTGGAATCAAATCCGAGCTTCAGCGCCAACAGGTCCAACGCATTCACTTTTCCGTGCCTCAGCGCCCTCACGTGCAAAACAGACGCAGTGGTGGTGAGGCCCCCCCTGAGAAGATACACTACAGACATCTTAGGACAAGACCTGGAACCTGGCAAGCCCTCCATCAACGTGAACACCTTCATCATCACTGTCTGCGACTACCCAGGCGTGCTGCATTCCACAGGCTTGTCTCCACCCTCCACATGTGCAGGAGACATCAGATTCCTCCTGCTCCAGAGGAGAAAGCTAAGGCTCAGTGTGAGTTATTTACCTGTAGTAACAGAGTAGGTGACAGAGCCAGAATTCCAACCCAGGCCAGCCTGGGATCTGCCCATATTCCCGCTCTGTCTTCTAGGTGAACAAAATGGAGACAGGAACCCAGGGAACTAACGGTAATCACCACCCTTCTCCCTCTGACTGCTCCTTGTTACAATGCAGCAGCACATGTGAGAACAAGGTGTAGACCTGGATGGGGCTCAGAGAAAAGGTCTTGCCCATCACTGGTCCTCAGGCCAGCCCTAGCCAACAGGCAGTGCTTTCCTCCAGCAAGTTCCCATCTGCACACCCAGCCCCTGCAGGGAGGCCATCTCCATCCGCCTGAGATGGAGGCGGAGCAGCAAAGAGCAGGCCCCTTTATTTCTACAGGGCTCAGGACTGGCCAGCAGGAGGGATGAAAGCTTTGCACCTGGTCTCCATTAAGTGAGGATGTGGACAGCCGTTAAGGACCATAAAGGAGGAAAGAACTACAGCAAAGTGTTCGCAGGGAGAAGACACCGGGACTGCTGCTTACATCAGCTCTGAGTCCTGCAAGGGCTCAGTAAATGCCGAAATGTTTACCTTGTCTCTACCTCTTTACACAAGCCCAAGGGAAAAAGTAAAACACACGTAAGTGGCTGGTTAGAAGCACTGTCTGAATGTTATGCAAGCTCCCACAGCACATAAGAGCAAGCTAGCTCCCGGGTGGTCACTATCCCACAGAATAAAGTCGCAGGAAATAAAGAGGCTGAGCCTCAAAGGTTAAAAAAAAATTAAATACGTTACAGAAGGCAGCGAACTAGAAGAAGAAAGATTTTGAAGAAAAAAAAAACTCACCTTTGACCTCAAAGTCACCCTTAACAGCCTTATCCTAAAGACACACTTTTAACCCTACAGACACAAGCCCAGGTGACGTTGTCCAATTACACACTCGTGCACACAAACCAAACACGTCCAACAACATCAGATACCTGCAGAAACAAATTCTGCCACAAAGGTTCCACTGGGAGGAAGACTTCATGCTTGCTTAGCCTGGGGAGCTTAGATTTCAGCTGGAGAACCTCTGACAAATTAGGTCAGGAATAGAGAAAGAACCTGGTCTGACAAGGGTCAAATATGGGAACTTAACATGCGCTAAGATGGTAATAACATTCGACACTGAAACACAGGGCGACCCGAGCACCGGGCACCATCCTGAATGCCTCACATACGCTAACGTGTTTCATTCTCTCAGCGACCCTATGAATACGACTATGATGCCCATTCGACAGCAAAGGACACAAGGGCACAGGAAGGTTAGTACATAGCTTGCTCAAGACCACACAGCCAGAAGGGTGGGCAGGACCAGGTGTGAACCACCCAGGTGATCAAGTTCTCAAGTCCGTGCTCCTAACCAGAGGTGCTACTTCACAAGTGGCTTCAAGATCTACTTCACGCTATGCTCTAGATTTGATCAAGGACTCAAGGATGGAGAAGAGGAAATAATCCTATCAAGGGGCTGACAGGAGCTGGAGAATGTGCCTCCTTTTCAGAGCTGTCCAGGTTCTTAAAGTGCTGACTCACATCCTGAAGACCTGAGGTGGAGAACCAAGACTCCTCTCCCCTCCTTAGCCCACAGGGACTCCCCACTGTTCTACTTTTGATCGATGGCGTGTATCATCCGGAGGGCATGCTTTTTAAAAGACCATTCTAAACTTCGCCGGTGAAAAACAGATCCATTTTTTTAAAACCTTGCTGATGACATCAGAGCAACCTGGAAACCACAGACTGCAAAACATTACAAGGTCAATTGATGTCGTAACTCAGAATGTGTCAAGCCCACATATGGACGTAAGTGGATTCCTAATACAAACTTTAAAACATAACACTGCTTCCCAAGCTGTCACTGGGCAGCCGGAATCCTAAACCATGAAGCCTTCAGCTGCCTTTTTTATTATGCTGGGGAACATTCCAAGGGATGTTTATTTTAGCCAGCTCGAAAGCTACTTTCCACTCAATAAATATAACTTCTCTTCCCAAGTGGTACACGAGATGGAGCACAATTTAAACGTGCGATAAACTGGGTGAGATTACTTATAAAGCTTTGTAAAGTGTTTAAAAGAAAAAAAATCATAATGCCTTGTCTGGATAAAGGGACATTCATGAAAATCAGGTCACATTAACCCACAATAAAATTAACCTGTTTTGGGGAGGGAAACATTATTTTAAATGTTTTCAAAGAAGGCTTTCTTGACAATATATTTTAACAGTTCCTTAATACAAGGAGAAAAGGGTCCCTTCCACCAACCAAAAAAGAAAACGAAGGCAAAATGCAAAAGACCTTTCTTCAGGTACTTTGTACATAAAGGGTTCATTTTACCGTTTAACTGCAGAATGTCGTTCTGTCAAAAATCTCCCCTAGCATATTCCAAAAGAGTCCCACCTCACCGCCTGCATGTATTGCTTTTGGAATTCTAATCAGTTCCGCCCACCCAGTGACTCAAAGTGAAATACTAAGAGATGAACAGCTGTCCTCATCCACCACACCAAGAATAGCTTTCAGAAAACCAAGCTCCAGTTGGAAAACTCCTTTTAGTAATAACCCTTCTCAGCCTGAGAGAGCACACTCTGGGAAACTCCTCTGCGTGAATCACGAAAACGCCTGCAAAAGCTTTCTAAAATGACATTTTAGGAGAGACGTGTTCTCTCCTAGACGTAAACATGCACAATGACTTGGGGGCCGAGCAGCTTATAGCCTAAGATCTGAAACTCGTGTGTGTGTGTTTGGAATTCTCTGGGTGATAAATGCTTGCTAACCTTGTCGGACATGATCCTGCAAGAGAACGTACTGGGAGGGATTACAGCTCACTCACCGTGAGGCCCAGGCCACGGGGTGCAGGTCTGAACTGAAACTGAGGCCTAATCCTGGCCTCATTCTTCCTCACTCTCCTACCCAACCTGGTCCTACACCTCCAAGCCGGGTGTAGAACTGTGGTGGGGGAAAAACGTGCAGCCAAGTGAGGAGGAAAAATAGCGGAGGTCCAAAAAATACTAACCATGACATTTGAAAAGCGCCCACTGGCAGACCCGCACCACTGCCAGAGGGAAATAGTGCAAGAATCTAGGGACAGAAGGACTTGAGGTCCAGGGCTGTCCTCAGGAGAAGTCTCAGGCATGCCTGCCAACTGGAAGGACAGGAGAGCCTGACTTGGTTTAAAAGCAGAAATGATGCCCAGGTGGGCAGGGAGCAGATGCAGAGAGAACCCACCACCCGGGAGAGATCACAAGTAGCCATGAAGCCAATCATGCCCCTGGCTGCGCGGATGGAGGTAAAAGAGAATGCGATTCATAGGAAAATAGATATTCAAAACACAATCCCACCAACGTTTACTGTTCCTACTTGGATGGAATATAAAGAAGCCAAGGTGCCACCCCCTCTGTAGCGAAAAGGTTAACACCAAGTGGCCCCTCAGCTCCTGGGCCAAGCCTTTGCATAGATTATTTCATTTAATCGTCACAACAGTACAAGACTTGAGCACATATTTTCACTGCTATTCTGGGCTGCAAATTATTCCCCCGAAATTCACATGTTGATGTCTTTACTCCTGGCACCTCAGAATGTGACTGCTTTCCATTCAGAGACAGGGTCTTTAAAAAGGTAACTAAGGTAAAATGAGGTCATCAGAGAGGGCCCTACTCCAGTATGACTGGGGTCCTTGACGACTGGGACAGACACACACACACACACAGAGGGAAGGCAGTATCTATGAACAAGCCAAGGAGAGAGGCCACTGAGAAACCCACGCAGACACCTTGACCCTGGACAGCTAGCCTCCAGGACTGTGGGAAAACAAACCTGTGCTGCTTCAACCACACAGTCTGGTGCTTTGCTATGGCCACCATAGCGGACTAACACAACTGCTATCCACAAAAAGACAGTGGGGCTCAGAGACGCTGAGTAACTTTGATCAAGGTCACACAGCTAGTATGTGGAAAGCTGCAACTTGAATCCAGGTCAAAATCCAAACTACTCTTTCCAGGTCGAGCAGTTAGCCTGGCACAAAGCAAGTGCTCAGTCAATGCTGGCTATTCTTTAAAGGCACTATACGACTATACTAATGACTATACCCCGAACACAGGATGCGGAGATACACAGCCGTGGCACGGGCTACAATTCCCAAGGGCTGTGATAGACAAAGCCTACTGTATCGGCAATTCTTTGGATTAGAGTTAAGTTAAAAATTGAACTGGGAAAGGCCTTAATTACATGATTAAAGACATGGCGCAGGTGAGACCCGGTGATGACCCGGCCTAAAGGAGGACAAGGACAGAGAGGTTAGGCTGGAGAGTTAGGACAGGCTCCTGCAAGACCCAAGTCTGTGCAATCAAAGGTGACAGCCACACAGTAATTCATTCCCCCCACCCCGCTTTCCTCAGGACCTTACTTGTCATCTGGAAGACGTGCACCAAAGACGGGATGACTTTTCAATACCCCTATTTTAATCCTTCTCAGACCAAAGCCGGGCTCCACGCTCCTCAGTTAGGGAGAGGTGGGAGTCACTGCAGTCTCCTCTCTTTTCTTCACCCAAGACATTTTGTAATTCCAGACACTGGGTTTTTAACCAGGGTGACAAAGGCAAACAGGTTCCACGATAGCATCCCATGGTTTCTCAGGTGAAACAATCAGGAAATGGGGCGTTCAACCAAGGGGGAAAAAAAATCACGGATTCTCAATTTTCAAACAAATTAGAGGACAATAAATATGTGACATGAAAGCCAGACTGAATATAATTTAATCTTTGATGACTCAAGAGGGTTTTGTGGATCCTCAGGGCAGTCATTATAAGCATTAATCACTGCTGTAGAAAGAACCCCAACTTATGGAAATTCCAGGGTAACAATGCCAGCTAATATGGAACTTACCATGTAAAGAGAAGCCCTGTGACCTGCGTTTGAAAGAGACTCTATGCATGGTTTATTCTTAATGTTTGTAATAGGATTAAAACAATACAGAATAAGGACATATAAGAATCTAGAAACCTATAAAATTTATACTTATTTTCTAATTAGGGGTTTATCTGAAGTTTAAAAATCATGGGCCACAATGGATAACTCATTTTTCCTTTCTTCCTGAAGAACAGTTACTGAGTAATTTCCCTAAAGACCAGAATAACTATAATGCCTCATCACTGAAACAGATTATCGGTACCTTAGTCTTCAAAGCAATAATGATATTACCACTGTATCATTTACCTTCCCCACTTCTAAGTACTTAAGTATTTAGATTTAAACGTTCAAAAATATAAAAGTTGACATCATTCAGTTCTATAGTTTCTATCTCCCATTTCAGCTGAAAAATGGCAAATATATTTTTTTGAAAAAATGGAAAACTTGGCAGAGGTCTCGGACTCAACAATTTCATTACAAGAATATGCTCAAGTCTCTTGCTCTGAGAAAATTCAGTAAGTAAAATTTCATTAAATCCAAAACTTAAATGACTTTTTCTTAACTGGGAAGATGGCTGTGATAGGAATAAGGAATTGGCAAGGAAGTCACCAATGAGTCTTTAACTTGAAGTTAATGGGGATCCTTTAGGATTACTTGGCAATAGGTTTACCATGTTTCCAGACACTGAAAACCATCAAGAAGCATTTTACAATATAAGAAAGCAAAATAAGTATTTCCGTGCTCCTCTTCATGACTCATTCAGGCTGAAATTCAGCTCCCAAGAGTCAGAAGCAACAGCGGATGGAACTGGGGGACTGAAGGAGTTTGCAGAAGAGAGGGCCCCGAGAGGAAAGAGATGCCACCCAGAGGAAAACGGCATCGAGGAAGCAACTACCGCCAAGATTATGAAGGGCAGGAGCCATCATCTGTGCTTCCCCGAAAAGTCAGCAGCCAGGGTACTGGCCAGTCCATTACAGATGTTCATCCCACGCTTGATACGTGATTTAATCAATTAAATGTTTGAAAATCGGCCTGAGATAGTTCACGAATAAACTATTAAGAAGAAATAATCCATCAACTACACATTTCACGCCTCAAGACATATCATTTTGGGGTGGGGGGAGTTACTCCCCCAGTATATTCAGGTGTAAAATCCTTCACACTCTATAATCATTTATCTGTGCTCCTTCATACATACAGCACTCTAATTTATCTGTCATATTATTTAAGAACCATTCCCTTGAGTTTTCAAATATGTTCTTCCCTGCTCCTCCATCCTATCAGGATTGTTTTCAAATTTGCAATTTGTGCTGAGGAGAAAAGACTCCAGTTGAGCAAAAGCCAGAGGTTAGTAGAAGGGAAACTGTCAAGTTTTTCATTTCATTTTCAACATGATTGTTGATAACCTCTTGATATATTCTGTCTTTCATGGGAACAAATGTAGCTTTTTTTAAACAAATTTTTAAGGGACTGACAGGTAGATCTCAGTCATCTCACAATGTTATTCAAAATTCTGATGCTAGATCTGCAGGGAGACTCAGTTCTCAACCAGACCGCCTACGTAATTCCTTCCATGTGGGTTAAAAAGAAAAGTCAAGTCTGCAGCTCACACACGTTAAGTCTTCCTCTATATTTCATGCTGCCAACTCTGATTACAATAGGTTCAATTAGGATTTTGCAGTATTTATCTTCGAGACGTTAAAGACTTTTTTGAGAAGAGAGGTCCTGGTTAAATAAACTTGGGAATCGATGGGTTTAAACAGCGCTAAACGAGCTTTTTTACTGCCCGACTTCCTTTAATATAATCACATGGACAATGTAACTCCAAGACAGGACAGAACACGTCATGAGCTACAGAACGATGTTTTCTCCAAATATTGTTTTCACGGACATCCTTTCCCTTGTACCAGCACTCCCTCCGAAAACACATTGGGAATTGCTGGATTAAATCGTTACGTCGTGTGCTACTGCAGAAGACCCAACAAAAGACACGCCCCTTACTCTCCAGCATGTCAGGAGTGCAAATGCACGTGACACAGTGACTCACACACACATACACACCCACACACACCTGTTCTGACGTGTACTTAACTATAGTATGATGCTAGGGAAACAACTTGGCTGTGGCCTATGTAAGCTTCATTCAAAAACTATTTGCTAAATAGATACTGAATTACTCATATGTCATGATGAATTATGGCTAGTAACTGAAAGAACCGAAAATGTCCAGGACGGCTGTTATTTCTCCAGTCTCCTGAAACCTAAGTGACATCACAGTTATTCCACAGTCTATTTGATGCATTAACTTGGAGTCTATGATCGCTACAGGGGTTCTGAACTGACTTCAGAACAGTTAAAAGGCCTAAAATTATAAGTGAGATTACACGCACCTATGCATTTTTGTAGAAAGGCAGCTCTTGCTTTTATTAGCGATTCAAAGAGTTCCATGGCCAAAAATGTATTTTTAAAACACTCTCAATGAACCACCAGCCTTCCAGGATTACTCTGGTCATATTTCCAACACCAAACAACTGTGTTTGTCAAATCAAGATCATCAAAAACTCTAAAGATAGTCCTGAGCAAACCATTTCCAATGAGCCATGCCCATGATATTAGAGTCTGTGCAGAAGGAAGAATCACAGTTGCTATTTCTCTCCCTGGTCTGATGGACTGGGGTCTGGGGAATCTGCAGGAATTACATAAATGTGTCACCAGCAAAGCAGTCTAGTGTGCTTTGAGAAAATAACCTAGACTTCTTCAGCATATCTGCCACACAAAGGGCACTTAATAAATGTTTGCTGACTTAACTGATTCCAAATTTAGAGGGTCTGAGCTCAAGGGTCACTCTTATTATTCCATGGGAGCTGATGTGTAATCAGTCATTATTCCCAAGTCACCTCCCATATACCCACCACTTCTAGTGTTGAGGACATCTACCCTCTGGATATGTTTACTGACCTGACTTGCTCAGGGCACGCTCAGGCCAGGCTCTCCAAACTCAGTTCTCCCCCAGACTAATGATGCAAAACTTAAGCTCCCTAATGTGGCACTGAAAGCCCTCTCCCTTCCCAACCTCATCTCTCACACCTCCTCTACCAAAACCAACTCTATCCATGACTGATACACCTTCTACTCTCCCACCCATTCATCTTCTGCATCCTAGTTACTCAGACACTTGCTCATGCCCCACTTCCCATGAAACCTGTCCAGCCCCATTCAGTGCCCAGTGATCCCATGACCCAGTATTCTACACCCACCGTAGGGTTTCTCAAATGGGAGCCCAAGACACTGCAACAGACCCAGAACAAAATTTGAGTGAAGACCAGGAAACTGCATTTTTAATGAGCACCCCAGGTAATTCTGATTCCCGAAAGGTCAGTAATCACTTTCTATGTAAGACTGAATTCATGGCCCATCCCAGTTATTCTCAAACCTGGCTGCATGCTAGAGCCATCCTGGGAGCTCTCAAAAATACCAACATCCAGACTCCATCCCAAAGCCAGTAGAATACAATCAATCTTTTTGTTAAGGCATCAGTGTTTTTTTCTTTAAGTTTCCCATTTGATTCTAATGCACAGTGAGAGTTGACAGCCACTGTTCTCTAGGATCCAACTTGCAGTAAATCTTACACATCCTTATTATGGATCTTCTGTTTTTATATCATATCATTAGTTGGGTTAACTCTGATTTTACTTCCCTTGTGCTTATGTTTATATCAAAGTTTAGGTCTTGTCTCAATGGTTAAAAAGCTGTTCAAATTCCTAGCAATGCAATAGAGAGTAGGTGAGTAACAGGTATCTGTTCTTTGATTAGTAACAACACACCCTACTCCCCACCCCAATCCACTTAGTCAAGAGATAAACACATCATTTATCTTTTCAGCTGTCTCACCAACCCCATCAACATTCCTTTTCTTTTTCCTATACCCCTACCAGGTTACCATTCTTCGACTAGTTACCATCTACATCAACAGCAGATTACCACCTGCTTCAACTAGTCTTACCAAATATATCAATGCTAGGGGAAATTATTTCATAATGTATACATCAAATCACTGGGCTGCATACTTTAAGTATCTTACAATTTTATTTGTGAATTATGGTTGACCTCTGAACAACATGAGGGGTTTGGGGTGCTGACCCCTGGGCCATCAAAAATCTGCATATAACTTTAAAATCAGCTCTCCACATAGGATTCTGTATGCTCAGATTCAACTAACCGCAGACCATTTAGTACTGTAGTTAAGTATTTCTTGGGGAAAAAAAATCTGTGTCTAAGTGGACTCATGCAGTTCAAACTACTGATGTCCAAGGGTCAACTGTATACCTCAAAAAAGTTGAAAGAAAAAAAACACCAGTGCTAAAGAGAGTAATTTGGTAAAAGATAATAACATTACTCACAGTGAAAAAAAATGTGACAATGAAAACATGTATGTTCATGTGTAACACTGGAAATTGTGTTCTACACTGGAATTTGACACAACATTGTAAAATGATTATAACTCAATAAAAATGTTTTTTTAAAAGATAATAGCATTAATTGGTATCATATTTCAAAAGGAATGAATTTCTCATAGTGGAGAATCTGGCAGTTTCTGCTCCAGGGATGAAACCAGAGTGAAGAGAATGGACACAAGAAATGACACTGCTATACGACACACAAAATAGATAAACAAGGTCCTACGGTACAGCACAGGGAACTATATTCAGTATCTTGCAAAAACCTATAATGGAAAAGAATCTGAAAATATATATGTGTATGTATGAGTGAATCACTATGCTGTACACCAGAAACAACACTGTAAATCAACTATCCCGCAATCGGAAAAAAAAGAAAAAGATGCTGCTGCTTCTCAAATGGATGAAACAAGTGGCAACGCATTTAATTCAACTCGTTTAGTTTTTTTCCTTCTTTTGTCCTAGAAAGGCCATCTTAAAAATCACCTTAATATTTGCTTAGCATCAATCAGCACAAAATCTTAGGCAGAGTTCAATACTATGCAAGGTATACTAGCCCACACACTCTAAATGGACAGATTTCCCAGCTCACCCTGTTTGTTCTTATATGATTCCAGAATTCTATGCAATTACATTTTATGGTGAATAAATTTAAATGCCTGATGTAACAGCTAACCCCCTCCCCCCTACAAAAGCATTCCTTCCGTTCATGAAATACTGCTGTTTCTCCTATGTAGAGAAGGGGGAATAAATCCAAATATCAAGTTTTCAGTCAGAGAGGAACCACTAGGTCATGCTGCAGGCTCATGTGGTTTTAATTAAATGCTGTCGCCACACCCACCCCAAGAAGTACCAAAGAAGCCACATACAAACACAAAACACACACAACGGACTGGAGGTCTATGAAAAAAACTATTAAAAAGGGAAAACCCTTCTATACAAAAACCACTAAAACCAATAAACAAGTTCAGCAAGGTAACAGGATACAAGATTAACGTGCAAAAATTTGTTACATTTCTTTACACTAACAATGAAATATCAGAAAGGGGAAGTAAAAAAAAAAAATCTCTTTTCAAATCTCATCAAAAAAAAAAAAAAAACTTAGGAATAAACCTGACCCAGGAGTTGCGAGACTTACATGCTAAGGTTAAAACTGATAAAGGAAATGGAAGATGATTCAAAGAAATGGAAAGATATCCCATACTCTTGGATTGGAAGAACTAATATGGCTACAATGGCCATACTACACAGAGCAATCTACAGATTTAATGTGACAAATTACCCAGGACATTTTTCAAAGAACTAGAACAAATAATCCTAAAATGTATATGGACCCATAAAAACACCAGAATTGAGAAAGTAACACTGAAGAAAAAGAATGAAGCTAGAGGAATAACCCTTCCAGACTTCAGACAATACTACAGAGCTATAGTAATCAAAACAGCATGGTGTTGGCACAAAAACAGACATATGGATCAATGGAATAGAACAGAGAGCCCAGAAACAAACCTACACACCCACAGTCAATTACTCTTCAACAAAAGAGACAAGAACATACAGTGGAAAAGAGACAGTTTCTTCAGCAAGTTGGAAAAGCTGAACAGTCACATGTTTAAATCAATGAAGTTAGACTACTCCCTCACACCATACACACATACACACAAAAACACAGAATAACTTAAAGACTTAAAGATTTGACACCATAAAATTCCTAGAAGAAAACATAGGCAAAACATTCTGACATAAATTGTAGCAATGCTTCCTTAGGCCAATCTTCCAAGGCAATAGAAATAAAAGCAAAAACAAACAAATGAGACCTAATCAAACTTACAAGCTTTTGCACAGCAAAGGAAACCATAAACAAAATTAAATGACAACCTACAGAATGGGAGAAAATATTTGCAAACAATGCAATTGACAAGGGCTTACTTCCAAAATATACAAACAGCTCATACAACTCAATAACAAAAAACAAGCAACCCACTCAAAAAATGGGCAGAAAATCTAAATAGACATTTCTCCACATAAGACATACAAATGGCCAACAGGCACATGGAAAGATGTTCAACATCGCTAATTCTTAGAGAAATGCAAATCAAAACTATAATGAGGTACCATCTCACACCGGTCAGAATGGCCACCAAGAAGTCTACAAACAACAAATGCTGGAGAGGGTGTGCAGAAAAGGGAGCCCTCCTACACTGTTCGTGGGAATGTAAATTGATGCAGCCACTATGGAAAACAGTACGGAGGTTCCTTAAAACAATAAAATAGTTACCATATGATCCAGCAATCCCACTCCTAGGAATATATTCAGAGAAAACTCTAATTTGAAAAGATACATGCATACCAATGCTCATAGCAGCACTATTCACAACAGCCAAGACATGGAAGCAACCTAAATCATCAACAGATGAATGAATAAAGATAAGCTGTATATACTCAACAGAGTACTACTCAGCCATTTAAAAAATGCTGTTTGCAGCAACATGGACCTAGAGATTATTATACTAAGTGAAGTAAGTCAGACAGAGAAAGGCAAATATCATATGATATCATTTATATGTGGAATCTAAAATATGACACAAATGAATTTATTTACGAAACAGAAACAGACTCACAGACATAGAGAACAAACTTATGGTTACCAAAGGGGAAAGGGGGTGAGGGAAGGACAAATTAGGAGTTTGGGATTAACAGATACACACTACTATATATAAAATAGATTTAAAAAAACAAGGTCCTACTGAATAGCACAGGGAACTATATTCAATATCCTGTAATAAACCATAATAGAAAAGAATATGAAAAAGAGTGTTTGTGTATGTGTATATATATATATATATGCACACACATACATATGTATAACTGAATTACTTTGCTGTACACAAGAAACTGACACAACATTACAAATTAACTATACTTCAATCTTTAAAAAAAATAATTAAAGAAAAAAGAAAATCCCAGAGAAGCCTTAAACCGTTTTAAAGAAATTTAACCCCAGGATACTAGAAAGAGGATACCTTAACTTACAAATAAACTGCCTCTCTGAAATGACTACCCATAAGCAGCTCTTTTCCAGTCCCTAACTTCACACCCAGTCTTTTGTTCCAATGCACATAGTTTCCACAAGCCTAGCAGGAACTCCCAGCTCTCAGCCACTGAAAGCCCCACCCAGCACCCACACAGCTGCAGTCTCTCCCCTCCCGCCCAGAGGAGACACTGAGCCCCTCCACCTGGGAGGCAGGGAAACCAGCCACAAATGAGAACATCTTTTCTTCACTAGTTCTGTTGCCAACTAACGAACCGGCCCTCAGATAATCAAGTCAGCAAATGAATAGATCTCTTTCTTAAAAGATT
This sequence comes from Vicugna pacos, assembly GCF_048564905.1. NCBI lineage: Eukaryota > Metazoa > Chordata > Mammalia > Artiodactyla > Camelidae > Vicugna > Vicugna pacos. The sequence goes on from NC_132988.1 coordinate 16,672,145, forward strand.
GTTGTTTGTTTGTTTGAAGTTATTTATCATGAAAGGGACAGGATAGGGACATTCCAGGGGAGAATCTGGGGAAATAAGAAAGTCCCAAAAGGAAGCCAGTCCGTTAGAAGAGATACAACAAGTGAATCAGGGTAAGGAAGGAGAGACAGTGCTCAAAACAGGAGGAAAGACTGGAGGGGTCAAAATGCACAGAGGCTGCAGCCAGCAACACAGAACCTCCGGGTATCTCAGCGTGCATCCTTGGGCCAGCTATGCACTTGGGGGAGAAGCTTTACGTTGAAGGACTATCCCAAGCCTCACGTGAGCTGGATTCTCCACCTGCCCCTGCCCAGTAGAAACCTTGTAAACTTGCACAAGCGATAAGCTCTCTAGACCTCCATATCGTCATCTGTAAAATTTCTCTGCTGACTGGACAGGAATTGGAACCTGACAGTACTCACTTCCTCAAGCTCTTCTGAAAATCTAAGAAGCTAGGCATGTAAACTAAGCCTTCTGTAAATGGTCAGCATCAAATCATCTTCCCAAGCTGGAAAGGTGTGGCAACTTGAATACTGGGAAGCAGCAAAGTACAGATCCAAGACCGTGAGATTTGATGTCACTTAGACCTAGGCTCCCAACAGAAGTCATCAGCCACGTGCAGCTGAGCCCCAGAAATGTGACTGGTCTCCATGGATGTTTCCTGTTAGTGTAAAATGCACTCTGGATTCCAAAGATAAGTGCAAAAGACACTTTTTACGCTGATTACAATTTTTATGTTGAAATGGCACTACTTTGGATATTCTGGATTAATGAAATATATTAAAATTAATTTCATCTTTTTTAATGCAGTTACTAGAAAAATTTTAATTACATACACGGTTTACATTACATCTTTAGACAGCAATGAGCTGCATTTTGATTCACAGATTCGCTCTGCTTGTTACCCACTCGGGACAAGTTATTCCACCTCTGAGCGTCAATTTCTCTATGAATAAAATAAAGATAGTAGCTCTTAAATGAGATAAGGTACAGAGTTCTTTGCACAACTGGCAGCTGGAAGCTTAACAAATTGATTGTAACTCATTTATTCAGCAAATATCTGAATACTTAAAATATCTATTACATTGTAAGTAAGACAAAAACCCTTGCTTCCATCGTTTACATTCTGAGAAAAACAAACATTAAAGTACACACAGAGGGAGGGTGTAGCTCAGGGGTAGAGCACGTGCTTAGCATGCACGAGGTCCTGGGTTCGACCCCCAGTGCCTCCATAAAAATAAACAAATCTCAAATACCCTCAGAAAAAATTTTAAAAAGAAATGATAAAATAGATACATAAAAACACACACGAGGTGACAGGTGCCCTGGTGTATAAAAGGCAGGCAAGGAGGAGGAAGAATGGGGAAGAGGTTGGGGTGCAATTGAAACACTGTGTTCAGAAAGGCCTCACTTTGAAAAACACTGGAGTGTGGAAGCATGTTACACATTACCAGCATCAAAAATACCAGCCCAGGGGATACAGGGTTTCTTCTTTTTACTTTTTTGAGTTAAGAACTCTTTTTAATTTTAATTTAAAAACTTATTGGGGGGAAGGTAATTAGGTTTATTTATTTATTTAACGAAGGTACTGGAGATCTAACTCAGGACCTTGTATATGCTAAGCACGTGCTCTACCACTAAGCTATACTATACCCACCCCTCTAGGGGATTTTTCTGGGGAGAGGAAAATATTCTAAAATTGACTGCGGTGATGGCTACACAGATCTGTGAACATACGTAAAGCCACTGACTCGTACCCTTTAAATGGGTGAATCACACGGCATGTGAATTACATCTCAAGAAAGCTGTTACAAAATAAATACCAAAAAAAAAAAAAACAAAAACAGTATCAGCCAAAGGTTTACTCATATGTAACTGCAACACATGCTGTACAGAGTTAAGTGGAAAACAGCTCCTCTTGATAAAGACATGATTATAACACACCAAGCAAGCCGTGGCACATGTAGGTACTAAGTTCATACTTGCACTGTGCCTGCCCCTCAACCCAGTCTGCCCCTCCCTTTCCGGGCCCTTGTGAGGTGGCAATCTTGGGCAAACCTGTTCTGTATCACAGCTTACAACCGGCTGGGCGGGGGCGGGCACCAGATCCAAGAGCAGCCAGTTGACACACTGGCCAGTGACCTCCCAAGAGTCAGACAACTTCTCCCCAGACAAGGACAATTGTCATTAGCTGGCCGATCACATTTTTAAGAAGCCAACATAGCAATATGGAAATACTCAGACATGCAGTGCTGGGTAGTGAGGCTGGGGGAACATTCAGAAGTGGCCCATACGGAAGGAAGCAGAAAACGAACAAAGAGAAGCTACTGATGCTACCCAGGTGGAAGCTGGTCAAAGGAAAACAAGATGACAGACACAGAGCAGCAAAGACTAGGAAGACCAGCTGGGGCACAAGCCTTTGGCTCATAACTAGACTGCCCTGTGCTCCCAGTGACTTTCTGCTTCCAGTTTCTTAATTCTCTCCTGGTGTGCCAAGCTGAAGATATTATCTTTGATTTAGATTTTCCAGCAAATCTAAGAGGCCAATGAGTCCTGCTAACTTTCCTTTGGCCTCATTCATTCACCTCCCCGGGCTCTCTCCCTTCTCCCACAGAGGACTATCTGATCATTTTTCTTCAAATCGCGTATCTCTGTGTGTCCTGCTCCAAAATCATAACTACTTTCTGGTTCTGTTTTAGGGCAGAACTTAGAGCCACACTCATCCTTCCTATAAGCCCTAACATTTTCCACTACATCCTAAATAATCCTGGGTATTCAAGCTGTTCCCCTTTCCCAGACACTCCAGTCCCTCAACCACCCTAGGTCAAGTCTACCTTCTCCAAGGAAACATTTTTTTCCCTCCCAAATTAAGGCTTTTTACTTGCTCTGATGGGAACAACCTTCCTCTGGAACTTGCATAACTTGCTCCCTAAATACATCTTTTTACTTACACCAAGAATCCATGAAGGCCCCTCTTCTTATAATCTGGTGAGAAAACATAGCACTTAAATTTCACAGAACCATTTCTTTCATGTGTTTTATTTTTATTTCAATTTTTTTTTGACTGACATCTAGTTGATTTACAATGTTGTGTTAGTTTCAGTATATAGCAAAATGACTGAGATACACAGATAAAAAGATACAGATAAATATTCTTCAGACTCTTTTCCGTTACAGGTTATTGCAAGACATTGAATATAGTTCCCTGTGCTCTACAGTAGGTCCTCGTTGTTTATCTGTTTTATAAGTAGTAGTGTGTATCTGTTAATCCCAACCTCCTAATTTATCCCTCCTCTCATGTTTTTTATTTCTGTAACTAGATTGTAAATCCTAATAAGACAGCATATTATACTTTTGCATGTCTCTCTGGCTCGCTAAGATCCGTAACAACACAGTCCATACCAACAGAACTCAGGGGACACCTGCTGACTAACCGATGCTGAATGGAGAAACACGATGAAGGTCCTCACCACTAGAATTCTGACCTGCTTTGGGCAGATGCAGAAACTGTCTCATTCTACAGCCATTCCAATCTTCTCTTCCTCTGCCTGCCTCTGCCACAAAGAACTCTTTCCCAGACTTCCTTGTAGCGAGGGGAGGCCATGGGAAAGCTTAGGCCAATGACATGTAAGCAGGGGCTGATGGGAGATTTCTGGGAAAGCCTTTGATACAGACTTCCTCCTTTCTTCTTCTTTCCCCCTTTTTCCCCCCAGAAAGGGGGAGTCATGGCTAGACTATCTTGTAAACCATGAGCAAAGAGCCACAAAACTTGAAGAATTATCATCCTTGAAAAACAGCCAGCAATCACCTACTACTGACATGTTATGTGAGGGGGGAGGGAAATCAACCAACCAACAGGGTCAAGGTCTGTCAACTAGTTTTTCTGTCCCATGCAGCCCATTGTTACTGATGCACTGCTTCCCAAGATACAGTGGCAGAAAACAAACTTATGGTTACCAAAGGGGAAAGGGGAGAGGGGCCGGGACGGGAAGGGTGGCGGGGAAGAGAGAAATTAGGAGTTCGGGATGAACAGATACACACTACAATATATGAAATAGATAAACAAAGACCGCCCATTTTGTAGTCTGGTGGAACCCAATTCAAGTGCTTCCTGGATCTGCGTCTCCTGGCCTTCAGTCCTAACCAACCTCAGATAAACTCACTTTTTGGCTTCAAACAAAACAAAACAAAACAAGGGCCTACATGCTGTATAGCACAGGGAACTACATTCAGTATCTTGTAATAATAATGGAAAAGAATCTGAAAAAGAATAAATATATAGAACCGAATCACTTTGTTGTACACCTGAAACTAACACAACACTGCAAATCAACTATACTCCAATAAAATTTTTAAAAAGACATAATGGGATAAACACTGCAATATAAACCAAGAGCAAAATACAGCCATGGGGACTGACTCACCGTGTACTACAGACACACACACACACCCCTACGCTCTGCAGTGACAGTCCAGCTTCTGAAGGAGACAAAGGGACAAGTATAACCTACACTCTAATAAGGGCAAAGAAGCAAAGAGAGTGGTCTCTCTGTACTGTGTTTATAAAGAGGCAAAGCAGAGCTACTCCCTACCACATTTTATCAGCAGCTTGCCAAAGAAAAGGCCAATGATGTCACTGTTTTCAAAGAATCCTCTCTCAAAATAAAACTCAAAAAGACACATGCTCCCCAATATTCACAGCAGCACTATATGCAATAGCCAAGACATGGAAACAACCCGAATGTCCATCGGCAGATGACCCAATAGAGAAGATGTGGTACATATATACAATGGAATACTACTCAGCCATAAAAAAGAATAAAATAATGCCATTTGCAGCAATGCAGCAAAATGGATGGGCCTGAAGATCATCATTCTAAGTGAAGTGGGCCAGAAAGAGAAAAATGCCATATATCACTTACATGTGGAATCTAAAAAAAATTTTTTTAAATAAGGACACAAATGAACTACTTATTATTTATAACTTAGATGATCAATTTCTTGAATATGTGTAAGTACATTTGACTGTCCTTTATGATTGGATCACCACATTCTGTTGATTCTTATTTTGTGGTTGGCTTTATTCCTTTGATAACTATGTAAGTTAAAAAAGCTGAAGCTCTAATCTGTTCTTAGAAACAATGATCAGTACATATATGTAAACAAAAAATATGTGCAGTATATCGTATATATGTTTTTACATACAACATAATGTATATGTGCAGTCAAACTGTAATAATTCTACCCAATAAAACTGAAAAAGGAAAAAAAAGAGCCCTCTCTCTTTTTAATCACATGGTACCAGTTGATATTCCTGCAGCCAGGGTCCCTTGCTCTTTACAAAGAGCCCAAAGGAATGGGAGGCCTTGCAGTTTTCTAGGGAAAATTAAATGGAAGTGATGCCACCAACCGAGAATGGCCAGGCTGAGTTTATCACAAGAGCTGGCAATGCAAGAAAAAACTTTAAAAAGGAAAAATATGACATTTTGTTCTTCCTGAAACAACATGGACTTCTAATATTACAGCTTTAGTTTTGCTTAAATAACATGACTGCTTATACTTTATTGCCTGGGAAGGTTCCAAAGCTATCATTCTGATCGAATTTTAATATTCCTTCAGGGACCCCGTTCTAGTAGATCTAATAAAAGAACGCACAACTTCACTGTGTAGCAAAATCACTATTCTTATTTGTCTTTTTCCTGTTATTCTGCTTTATGTGAAACAAATGAAACAGTCATACCCCACCTTTACTCACGTGTAACAGTGAAAACTCACCCACACCGTTTATCCCTAAAGGGAGACAGACTAAAGAAAAACCTGTATATGGCTTTTCAGCATATTACATATACACAGTCATTAAGGAATGACGACAGAAAGTCAACCAAAAGAAATAAACTAACCACTCTGAGCTTGCCTTTCCATCTCGAAGCAGTCCAGGGCGCGGAGACGAATCCGAATGCTCTCCCAACTGTGCCCCAACTCCCCCCAGGCCCGTCTTCAGGCTCTGAAGGTTGATCGACTCCACTTAGGCCAAAACAACTTTCTAACCAGACTCTAAGCACTTCTCCTTTCCAAGAGTTCTGATTTTGACTGTTTTCATCAGATATGAAGTATCCCGGCGGGAATCTGCCAGGAAGCGGAGACAGAAGACAGGGCCACGTGGTACAAAGTGAAAAAAGGCCTTTTCTGCGTCTTGTCTTCCACCCGCAGCTCGGGAACAGGACAGACATCAGAAGCCCTGCATTCTCACATTCTCATCTGCTTCTTTAACTGATATCACTTGACTTCAAACACTGCCAACATTCCAGGAGCCGGACAGGAATTTACTCAGCAAGGATTAATCCAATACCAGAGAGCCAGGCATAGTTCTAGGCCCTGGCTGGGGATGAAAATCAGATAATGCCCTGGAGGGGCTGAGCGTCTACTGGGATCTGGAAGGTGAGGGGCGGGAGGTTTTTAGGAATGTTCAGTCTCTATCAAGACCAGTAGTAGCTGATGAATGGAAGCCCCAACCACAAAACAATGTCACATCATCCCTGGTCAATTCATCAATTTCCCTACTTCAGCTTCAAACCAGGCATCAAGAGGAAGGGCTTTCCATCACAGGAATGATTAAATGGTTGAGTCTCAATAGCTTCTCTCATTCTGATCTGAATTTTTGATACACGTGAATATGATGTGAGCATCAATGAAGTTTGTTTCAAAAGGAGAAAAAAAATCACCCTTTAAATATGATTTCCTCATTTATTTCATCACTACATGGTAAATATACAGATAAGAACAAATGACCTCAATGTAAATGCAATGCTACAAATGAGCTTCCTGAAACCAACAAATGGGACAAAGCACTCATCTATGAGCACACAGGGCGTGTTTCCTCATCTGCAGAGTAAAAGAGTTGGGCGTACCTTCCAGACTCACAGCGAAAGTCAATTCTTTAATTCCAGCTTTGTCTGTGGAAACTGAGATTTACTAAATTCAAGATTTATCAGATAAACTCTTAAATATTTCAAAACTAACTACAACGTCTTCGTTAATCATTGTCTCTGACTTTGGCCAAAATTCTTAACATTCTGGATAGCAAGTTCCTCCTAGGGGAACCAGAAGATAATTTATATCTTCACCAAGGAGAACAAGAAGACATCTAGAAAGAAAAGAAATGGATGTTTGGGAAGAAAGTAAGTACAGCTTGGGGGCATCCGATAAGCAGCACAGGCTCCAAACTGGCACTGACAGGAAAGCATTCATTCTGCAACACGAAGGAAAAGATTCTCCCCTAAGGACTGAAATCCTGCTGGCCTCTGCCTGTCAGTGATAAGACAGGGAGTTCAAAGTGCCAGTAACGTCCGGCTGTCAGCACAGTTCAAACCCAATGCGTCCTCTTGTTCATTAACAAGAACACTACTTTTTAAATTCTGCTTTGGCTAAAAAGCAAACAACAGCGATCTTTTTCATTTTTTCACAACACAAGTAGGATAGGATAGCCGCTATTCCAGACCATCTGAAAATGACTTCCTTTCCTGTGACTTTTAATAGCTTAAAGGAAGTTTTTATCACCTTCATGGAAAATTTTTAAATTTTCTAAAGTGTGCTTTGCGGACATAACTCCCTCCCCCATGGCTTTACTCAAGATAAGGTTTGTGAAATACATACTGTATCAATGGCAAGAATGTATGCTCTTCTAGAAAACTCATGGCTTCAGAGAGTGACTGGTGGGGGCCACACAGCTTTCCAGGCAAGTAACTCAACCTTTCTAAACCCGGGTTCCTAAATAGCAAAATGGTATGTACTATAAGAGGAACCACCAAACAGGACTGCTGTGAGAAGAGCTAACTAAACACACCTTGGACCATTACACAGCGTTAAAAATTTAATTTAAAATCCTATTAACTCCTCCTACTACTACAACCACCACCATTATCATCCTTACTTCTAGTAAACTTACGAATCTGTTTTAGTACACCTCAGATAATGTTTACCAATGGCTCAACTTCTAAGTAGATGATGAGGAAAGTTAAAATAAAATCTAACCGCTCTTATTTGAGACTGCAGTAATCTACTCATTGCTGTTTTAATTTGAAGACATTTTACATCCACCTTCATTTAAACAAATTCAAGTTGGATATTCATACACAGCTTAAAAAAATAGTTGAGATGACTTACTCACTTTAAAGGAATCATCACTGATCTCCTCTAAAAAATAAACGTGGTTTACTTACATCTAAACTATGACTGTATCACACACACAATGTGAGCCCACAGAGCTGAATATATATTCATTTCATTCCATTCATTCCAACTTTTCTTCCTCATATAAACTCTGGGTTTGCATAAACAGCCATAAAAACACGCCACTATCTAGGGGGCTTCGCTCCAAGGTGCCCTCACTCATCCCTTCCAAAGGTCAAATGCTGACCGATGGACTAGCTCCACCATGGAACCAACTCCCTCTCCACTCCTCTCCATAGTGCTCTCACTGCAAACATTAAACTGAGGAAATGCACTTACTCCAAACTCTATTTTTCAGCTTTAAAGCTTTTGGAAATGGAAACTTCAAAGTCACAAAATGTGACGATCTTTACAAAGTTGCCTCTCTGTTCTCCAGAAAGAAAAACACATTTTTAAACCATTTTTTTGGATGAACATCAGGATGCATCAGTCCGGCAGACAGTCTGGTAGACACTGCCAAAAGGCACCAAACCATCCTACAGCAACAAACTTTTGACTGCAGTTCAGTGATGCATCTGGTTTCTGGATATGTGGCTGCTCATCACCAGGTTAACCTTGTAAGGCTGTACGAGCCTTTTGGACAGTATCAATTAAAACACAATTCCAAAAGATTCCAGAGTTCACATCATAAATATTTGATTTAACCATCTCAATTCTCCTAGACGATCAATGAAAAGAAAATCATCCAAAGAGGTCACTTACTTACTTTCAAATCCTTGCTTCAGATACTATCCCACATACACAAGAGACAAAGAAAGTATTTTCAGAGACAATCGTACAATTTCAGAAGAAAATAAACTTATTTGGACAACTTTTCTAGATGCCTACAGGACTTCCCAATTGATTTCAAACTTAAAACTAAGCCAGGAATATTTTTTATTAGAATTTTTTAAAATCTGCTCTAATTTCTGTTCAATATTTTTTTGTTGATTGTTTAAAAGGGAAAAGAGTGTAAAAATCACTCAATCCACAATGCCAGATGAATTACCCTCCCATGTATCAGTTTTTCTTAACAACATTTTATTTCTCCAAAACTTAACAGGGGCAACATGAGTATCAGAAATCTAAGTTAAGCCAGAAAATTACCATTTAGTTTTCAGAATATTTTCTTGGACACCAACAAGTTAAAATGTTATAAACAATCACTACTTTACACTTTTGCCACAGTGATCACAAGTGTCGTAGCTACTCCGTACCTCAGAGGTTAAGTCCTGTGAGGCACAGACGCCAGCCACGGCACTGGATCAACCACCGTGATTTTGTACCCAGGCAAGCTGCACAGACCAGTCTTCGTTTCCACCCTCCGGTCTCTCCCACCCTTCTCTATTTTGGTTCAAATGAATCAATCCAGCAATTGGAAAAAAGAGAAGGCATACATACTTATTTTGACTCACTAATCTCATAGGGTCCACACACGTGGGACACACGCAGCCCCTAGACCCAGACAAAACAGCTCTAGCAAAGGAACTGCATTTTTGAAAGCAGCTTATTTTGATATGAGTAATACTGACATAGGTTTTCAAAGAGACAAGGAGGTATTTCCTATCATGAATACTGGTTGTAACTAAGCCTTTATACTGGAAAAAAAATTAGCCAATGTGATTATGAATACACATTTATAATGAACAGAATTTATTTGCTGAATTTGTCTTTCCATATATTTCCCAGAGCAGAGAGTATTTAGTTTTATTCATTTGTTTCTACATTTTTTTAGTTCATTCATGTAACCATCTCAAATAACAGGTATTCAATTTCTCCTATCTACTAGGAACTAATTTTTATAATGTGACAATTTAGAAATTAAAATGACTTTAAAACGTGTACTATCATAAAAATGTATCAATTTGATTGGGGTTGGTAAGAATTAAAAAATAATAAAAAAAATAATTAAAAAAATAAAAAAAACTGAAGTTACTGGTATGGGTACCTTCTTTGAAATGTAATTCCTTATCCAATTTATGCTGAGCCATTTGTATAATATAAATAAAAGAGAAGCAAGAATGCAAAAACAAATCCAAGTTTGCTTGCACACTGGATATCAGCTTTTTCCTATGTTCTGCACATCCCTCGGTGGGACCCCTGGTGAGGCAGACATAACTGGCCAGCGGCTTCTTCAGCCCAGCAGTGGGCACATGGCTCAGGCTGAACAAAGTATTCCACCTACCATGCTCAGTGATGGGTCCAGGCTGGACAAGTGACCAGGACCGACAGGGCCTTGGAGGAGGAAAACCACGTGTCCAGGTCACTCAGGACAATACCACTTCATGCCTATTGTCCCCGGCAGAATTTTACTCTCAAAAGTATTCCAACATAGACTGCATGGTCTCTCTATCTCAGAGGCAGGGTTTCTCAACCTCCGCACAGTGAGCTTCGAGCTGGCTGGTTCTCTGCTGTGCAGGGGCTGGTCCCGGGCACTGCAAGGGGTTTGGCAGCACAGCATCATCGGCCTCTACCCACTAGATGTCAGCAGCACCTTCCAACTATGACAACCAAAAACAACTCTGCGGTGCCACAGTCATCTGTTTGAGAACCACTGCTCTAGGGAAAAGGAGTCGCTGTTCTCTCGAATTCCCAGGGTGATGAGAAAGATGTCAGTAAGCCTTAAGCTATCACCACCGTGCAAAACGTGCCCACCTGAGGGTCAAGCCAACTGCGGGAAATGCTAGCGATGCAAAAAGAGACCTGACGCCATCGCTCAAACCCTTGGATTCAGGTGTTCCTAAAGGAACTCCACTCCTGAGACTTCACTCACATGGGCCAAAAAGTCTCTTTTTTGCTTCAACTGGTTTTAGTTGGGTTTCTCTCGTTTGCAACAGAGGAAAATGAATGAGGTTACACAGGATGTCTTATGCCAAAAATGTGAACTGTCAAGGCAAAAAAAAAAAAAAAAAAGCCTACGCTTTTCACAAAAACCAACCAAGAACTCTAGCTCTGGGACACAAGCAATGAACTTCTTCGCTGAGTCCTAGAATCCCTCCCGCTGAAGAACCTGCTTGTCTCCACACTTCCCATCCCTGAAGGCACCCGGGGCCTGTAGTCAGTGCACGGGAGCCAGAGAAGAGGGGGGCTGTCTGCACCCCACTGCACTAGAAGACTGACAGTCATCCTATTTTTCTAGGAACTGTTTCTCAAACTAGTTAGAACCCAAGCAGTTAGCTAGAATGGAGGAAGAAAAGATATTTTTAGATCACTGATACTGACTACACTTGTAACTCTCCCAGGCTCTATTCCAAACCCCAAGCCCTAGGATCTCTTTCCGGATGTCGCCAAGGGAAACGTCTTCTGTGCAGACATCCAAAGAGAACCAGCACGACTTCACTGAGATCAGACAAGAAAATCAGCAGCATCCCTCTGGGAAAAAGAAAAAGGTGTTTTCATCTAATTCTTTTTTAAAAAACCAATATTGAAGAGTGTCTGAATAATGCACTCAATCCTAAGCACCAGAGGAATAAACTCTGAAAGACAGGAATTTCTTGGTGTCTTGAGGATTGTTCTTCCAGATATGTTATTGCTACTTTTTCTCCCCACCTGCCTCCTATTATCTCTTCTCAGTTGAACATCTATATTCCATGCCATCCAGCTCAGACTATGAGGAAAAATTATTACAAGTCATACATTATTACCCAGAAAAAAGAATGTGATGGGGGAGAAATTAAAAGAATTCATTACTGAAAACCATCTTGCCCTCTACCTTACAGTAGCAAATACATCCATCAGTTCATAACTTCCTCAACATCCTGACACAAATCTACAAATCTACCCAGCTATGTGTGCATCATTTCCACCCCTCTGTTACCAAAGTAGATGTGTCCCCCTCCTTTACCTGGAATCTGAATACTATCTTCCATGCTATTCAGAAGCCCCCTGCATGGGGGATTATTCCCTGAATCTCCCTCTCCTCCTCTCTGGACACATTCATTGGCATGTTCAGATCTCACCCCTTAACCCATATTTTGGGGGAGCTCCCTGGACCACAGGCTCACTTGTTTTCCTTCTTCTGAACCCTGTGCCATCAGGCTCTCATCCCAGCCACGCCACAAACCCATCTCTCGGTTATTACCAATGACTCTGTCTTGCTAATTCCATGTCACCTGGACTCCTGGGACTTGACCTCTCTGTAGCATGACCTCTCCTCTCCACTCCCCTCCTACCTTCCAAAACCACCTTTGCCCTTGACTTGTGCAACCCCCTCTAGGTTTCCCCTCCTTCTCCCTCCCACCCAATGGCTACTACTCCCCAATCTCCTTCTCAACCTCTTCCTCTACCCACCCCTTAAAAGCTGTGTTCCTCAGGACCCGCCCTGAGCCACCGGTCTCCTTCGCTACATTCTATTCCATGGCCGAGGTCATTTCCTGCCTCTGTGCTGTGTCTCCAGAATCTTCAGCTCTAATCTCTGTTCCTGAAATACACACTCATGAAAGAAACAAGCCCCTGAGTGTCCACTGGACGCCCAGAAGCACCTCGGTCTCCACACATCCAAACCAAAAACACCCTCGCTTCCACAAAGCCCATCCCCCTGGCTGGACTACCTCAGGGACCAGCACCCCCTGCCCAGGCCAGGAACTGAGGAATCATCTCGGGTGCCTCCTTCCCAAGCACCCACCAAAGCCTACAGCCTCTAAATTGCCACTCCTTGAGACACTGCCTCTCCAGCCACCACAGCCTCTGGCCTGGGTGAGTGAGTGCCCAAGCTCCAGTGCTGCTGTCCTCAAATCCATCCTCCCAGCCGCAGCCTGGGCAACCCTTCTAAAACAATTCAGGTGCTGCTTATCCCTGCTCAAAATGTCTCCATCACCTCCCCGTGGTCCTCAGAATGAAGTCTGAAGCCCTCGACGCACTTCAGCAGGCCCTTCCCAACCCTGCCCTGCCTCCTCTGTAGCCCCACTCTTCCCGCTCCATACAAGCCCCCTGCCCCAGTGCACCTGCACTGGTTCTGCAGCCGCACACATGCTATCTCTGGCCTCCAGGCCTCCCGCATGCATTTCACCGAACTCAGAGCATCCTCCTGTCCCACTCTCAGCGTGGAAAGCTCCTAGCCTTTCTTCTGGTCTCAGCTTAGAAGTTATCAATTTCTTTTTTTTTTTTTTCTTAATGAAGTATAGTTCATTGACAATGTTGTGTTAGTTTCTGGTGTACACCATAGTGATTCAGTTATAGTGAAAAACAATTTGAAAAAAATGTATAAGTTATTACAAGCTATTGAATATAATTCCCTGTACTATACAGTAGGACCTTGCTGTTTATTGTATATACAGCAGTTAGTATCTGTAAATCCCAAACTCCTAACTTATCCCTCTTCCCCCTTTCCCCTTGGTAACCATAAGTTTGCTTTCTATGATTGTGAGTCTATTTGTTTTGAAAGTTCATTTGTCTCATTCTTTTAGATTCCACATGTAAAGTGATAGCATATGATGTTTGTCTTTATCTGTCTGATTTACTTCACTTGGTATGATAATCTCTAGGTCCATCCATGTTGTTGCAAATGACATGATTTCATTCTTTTTTATGGCTGAGTAATATTCCATTGTGTGTGTGCACAAATCAGCACATCTTCTTTATCCAGTCACCTATCAATGGACATTTAGGTTGTTTCCATGTCTTGGCGATTGTAAATAGATGCATCCCAGTGTTCAGAGCAGCACTATCTTTTTGAATTAGAGTTTTCTCCAGTTACATGCCCAGGAGGAGGATTGCTATATCATTGTAGAGGTTACCAACTTCTTGAAGTCTTCTTTAACCCCCTAGTTAGTCCTGTTAACAACGGCCATAGCATTCCATTCTCCACTCTCATTCAACAGTGTGAATGATATTGCTTAATGAATCTTCTGTCTATCCCATTAGAACTCTAAGTTCTGTACAGAAATCCAGTTCATTTTTTAAGTGCTTTACGAATAACCAACTCATTTAATCCTAGCAACATTCATGGAGATAAAGTTACTATCCACAATCTTTAAAAAAAAGGACACAAAAGAACTAATCTACAAAACAGAAACAGACTCACAGACACAGAGAACAAACTCATGGTTACCAGGGTGCAAAGGGGATGGGAAGGGATAAATTGGGAATTCAAAATTTGCACCTTTTGGGGAGTGATGGAAATGTTAGTTATCTTGATTATGGTGATGGTTTCACTGATGTATATACATCTATCAAAAGTCAAATTGCACATCTGAAATGTGTAGTTTACTGTACAGGAATTATGACATAATAAAGGTGTTTTTAAAAAAAGATATTTAAAAAAATTACTATCCACATTTTACAGACACAAATAAGTGAGCTGCCCAAGGTCACACAGTAAGTAGATTTGACTTCAAAGACCATGATCTTTAATATTTTTGCTATGCTGCCTTTGACCTGCATTTCACCAAAGAAAAACAAAACTATGTGTCAGAGTGACAGAGGTACCAGCTGCCAGATTCTCCAGTACGAGTAATAACACGTCAACCACATTCCACTCCCTTGCACTTTTTCGGCTTTGTTTCCAAAACTTTCAAGCAAAGGTCTCGGGTAATGTGCTGGATTTCAACACATGGAGACAGATGGCTTCTCCTATTTAATAAACGAGAGGCTTATATTCGGCCCTGTGCTTCAAAATATGGTTAGCCTCAAACAGAGAAAAGAACATGTGTTCACCGACCACTTCTACTGTCACTATAGGTAAAGCCACTGTGCTCAAGTTCAACCAAAGGAAGTCAGGATGGTGCTTTTTCAGCAACGATGATGATGATGGTGGTGGTGATGGAGATGATGCCAGTACCTACCACGGGCCAGGCAGAGTTCTAAGATCTTTGAACATGTAACTTGAGGATTAAGCACCACCACCCCTTGAGGGAGAGTTGGTAGTATTTCCATTTTACTAACAAAGAAACAAAGTTAGCCACAGAGGATTTCAGTCATTTGCTCAAAGGTCACCGAGTAAGTGGTGGATGTAACTTTACAGGCAGAGATTAAAAACAAAAAGTGTATGCATGCTTTTAAGACAGTCTTAAACATATCTAGCATTCAGACCTGAGGTGACACTGCTCCAGCCCAACTGAAGTCCCCCAGCCGCACGCCTCACCATGAGGGTGAGGGACCTCGGCGCCCAAGGGCAGACAGTGCCAGGGGGTGAGCTGGGCAGTGAGGAAGGAGAAGTCACACTCCCCACTGAAGCATCAAGTGGCACAGGACGAACACCCTCCTCGGGAAGCGCGAGGAGGAAATTCGAGTTTGACCAGGGAGCCAGGACTGCAGCCGCAGCAGCAGGGCTGTGATCCCAGTCCATCCTGGGGCTCAGGGAGATGCCTGCCCTTAGAATGCAAAGCGTCAGGGGTTTTCTCAGTGCACATGTTTGTCTGTGTCAAGAGAAGGATGTCGAGGCTTTCTCATTACAAAGGCATCCTTTGGCAAGTCTATAAATTATGCTCCTATATTAGGATAATTAAATAAATAGGCTGTGGTTCCTGTTTGTATAGAGGCCTGTCACAAAATACCAACCAATCTCTGCTTAAAAATCACATCCATCTGACCTAACTAGACTGACAGTTTCCAGAGTCCTTCATGTGCACTGTGTTTCTGAATATGATCTTTTTTTACCCTACATGCCAATACTGGACATCTAATTTCAATGAGGCAAAATGGCTCTTAAAGATTTTTGTTTGTGACTCAGACCAGTTATTTTTTCCAATCCTGAAATTTAAACTGGTTTGCCCTGATTATCCATGCTATGCTGGTTAACATAAAATATCAAAAAGAAATTTTACTAAATGTCTTCAGAATTCATGAATTCCTTAACTAGATTGTTGTCAAAGCTAGTGTGTTAAAGTTTATCAAGTTAATTACAACAAGGCTTTCATACTGAATAAATTCTCTGAATGTACTATTTTATGATCAAAACTATGCCGAGGTATGAGGTATATAGTAAAACATCTGTTATTTACGTAACATCTACATAACAGCAATTGACCAAGTCTTTTAAAATGCCACTTGTAGGAAAAAGAGGTCAAACTAAATGAAATAAAGCCACCTGTATCCACATGGATAAATCTCACAAATGTGATGCTGAGGGGGTAAAAAAAAGAAGTTACAGAAGAACACATACAGTATGAACTCATTATATGAAGTCTAAAAACATGCAAAACATACTAGCTATTACTCAGGAATGTGTACAGATGTATTAAAATATCTGGGAATAATATGCACCAGATTTGAGATAATTGCTACCTTGTAGGGAGAAGAACGGGTTCTCTACCGGGACAGGTGCTACTGGGAAGAGGCAGACAGGCAGCTTTTATCTTCAAGCTGAGCAGCAAATAAAGAGATGTTTATTGTGAGATTCTTTGTATCATTTTAGATTTCTAAAATATCTCAAAATTTTTGTAAAGGGAAAGAGCCTAAATACTTAAATATGAGAGCAAAATTAAAATTTACTCAAAGGTGGCATGAGGAAGGACAAGAAAAAAGACACTAATGGGGAGAGAAGAGGAGACACTTCACTAAGACAGAGACGGAGGACAAGGACGTGATACTCTGAGTGGATGTGTGCAGCTCATTTTTGATCCTAAATCAACCCATCCTCTGAATATCTACACTTATTCCAAAAATTGACAATCAGTTTTATTTACAGTAACCATCCCAGGCGGCCTTAAATTTAAAATCATGGTCCTTGGCGGAGCTGACAAGCATCGTCTCCTAACTAGACCATGAAATGGACACACTTTCCAGGTAATCGGGATTTGTCGTAATAACGTCCCGTAACAGAAGACGGCAGTCACACCCCTTTGCGGATACAGCTCACTATCGTGGTTAAGGGCTTTGGAGTCAGACAGATAAATGTGGGTTCACATTCCAGCTTCACCACTGACAAATGGTGTGATCTGGACAAGCTCTGAACCTCTCCAAATTCAGTTTACTAATCTGTAACATGGAGTAAATGGTAACATACCTCGTTGAGAAGTCCTCACATTAAATAACAGAATTTACCACAAAGTAAAGCAAATAGCAAATGCCTAATAAAAGTTAGCTACTATGATTAAAATTATTTAAATTATATACATTTTGAACAACATGAAACATTTTTCAGTTGTGGTTTGTAACTGCCCGTTTGTCTCTGAAATGTAACTCTGTGAAAAGGACCTACTAAAACATCCAAGACACCCTTAATCAGAATTAGAATCAATAAATTTCCAAACACTCTGCTACAAATCCTGAAATAGAGCCAACCTGACTAGGCAAGTTTTCATTAAGTGGATGTAGAAAATCAAAGGCAATGCAAGACAACACTGAGTCCTATACAGCAACACGTTCATAGCTATGTTTCTAAACCTTTAAAAAGGGACAAGAGACACCGCATGTTATTACCATGGTCAAATGTAAACACTTTACCTATTCACTGCCACATATAGCCAGCAATCACTTAAGCATGGTTTATGGTAACCTAGCAAACCACACAATATTTTTATCTCCTTCGTAATTCTTGACCCCCACCAAAAAAAAAAAAAAAAAAGTCATGAGGTGATCGATAGCTACTGGAGTCACAGAATTCAAAACAGCCTCTTTGGGAATTTGTCCAGGGGACTCTGAGTATTCTCATGCAGAAAACAGGATTACATAACAACTCTCAGGACCCTCCCTTTCAGAGGTGTCCTGGCCGCCTTCTCCTTCACGTGGTGAATTTCCCATAGCAAACACAAGCACAGTCCACCAAGTTGTTGGGGTTTCCTGCACGTTAAACACTAAAGTTAACACCTTCTAAAAGCATCAGTGCAACGTTTAAGTATCTGCAGGCTCCAGCCACTGATGACGTCATCCCAGTTCCCTGAGCAGAGCTCTCCCCGCCCTCTTCAGCTCCTCCTTATCTCAGACCCCAGGATGAGAGGCCTGCTCCTGGAGGCCTGAGCCCCAGCTGCTGCCGGCTGGGCTAGATCTACAACAGCCTGTGTGACATCTTCCACACTGTCTTCAGATATTTGTGAGTCAGAAACAAATTCTGGAAAATATTTTCCCAAGATACCACTCAGCTTTGATTCATCAACTTACTTGCCAGATTCTTCAGCATCCTGAGCTACATTCACACTTTGAAAGCCTTATCAGAGCTTGCCTTGCCCACAGATGATCTGGACAAATATACTGTTAGGGTTACTAACCACTAAAAGGTTGGACGTTAGTCTCTGGGCCAGAGCAGTCATTTTTCAGGCAAGAAAAGGACTTCCGTGTTAAAACATACACCTGCAATTTATACAATATATCCTAAATGTTAACATTTGAGTGCTCATTCTAAATGCTTTACATGTATTAACTCATTTATTTAACCCAACTAGCAACCCCATACGGTAGATAATATACCACCTCCATTGTATGGATGACAACACAGATACAGAAAAGCCAAGCAACGTGACCTCGGTTCCACGGAGAACGAGTGGCTGAGCTAAGATGTGGACCCAGATGGACCAGCACCCTAGAGATGCTCTTAATCTTTTATACCAGACTGTCTCATCAGCTATTTTAAAGATTAAAACACAAAAATACTCTCCTCCCATTTTCTCCCTCTTCCAGAAGTCAACAATGCTCCCTGGTTCTCCACCCTCCAAGAAAACAGAGTAAAAAGGAAGTGGTCAAGGAACCCCAGTAGATGGAAGGGCAGGGAATGACAGCATATCAGGAGGACTCAGACCATCCGATGACTCACTGACCTGTCAAACATTCTACACAAGCATGGCTGGTTGGTGGAGCCCGAAATAGGAACTACTCTAAATGGAGACCAGGACCAGCTGTAGTGAGTAAAGCCTTTAAACACTATCTGGGTGCACATCCCAGCTCAAGTCTGATAGTAATTCCTTTTCCAGCAAGTCTGCATTCACACTAGAAATCAGCCCACTAGCAAAACCCCAAGTAAGAGTACCCCAGGTAATGCTCTGAATTGTAGGGGGTCCACAGTAATTTCTTTGAAGCAAAGAATATAGATGACTATTCTTTTCCATTCAGGGAGAAATTATATTTGTAGTTTATTAACTTTTTAAATAGCATTTTACCTCTATGCCTCTGAATTCCACTTGATAGACGCATCAGCACAAAATTTGCAATGATACCACTCCATCAAAATTAAGGTGTTAAGTAGCAGAAAATCCCACTCAAACTGACTCATGTCATTTAGCAAGATATCCAGACGTGGGCTTCAGGCATAGAACAATCCATGGCTCCCACAATGGCATCAAAAACCCAGATTCAGGTACCTCTCTGCTTCAATGGTCCTTACAATTACCTTGGCTCCACTCACCATCCCAAGATGGCAGGAACAGCTCCAGGCAACACAACCAGACATCACCGAAGAATCAAAAACCCTTTTTATGAGTCTCCTCTCACACACAAGGAAACCTTTTCCAAAGTCCCAAGCAGACACCCTATAGTGTCTCACTGGTCAGAAGTGAATGCATCCTCATTCATTCGATTACCAGCCCAGAAAATAGGTCTATTGCACTGAGTGCTTAGACTCAACCCTGACTGCACATTTTTAAAGCTCCAAGTGATTCTAATGGTCAGCTAGGATTAGGATTGAGAACCACTGAGTGAGACTAATCAGAATTACCCCTAATCACCTTTCCATGAGTCACGTGAGAAAGGGAAAAGACACCTGAACAAAATTTGGCTTGTCACAGAAAAAGAAAGAATGTCAGTTGGGCAAACAATAGAGTCTACACAGACACTTTACATTTATATTTTCAAAACACTTTCACATGTGTTATTCAATTCAGCCCTCAAGGCTATATGCAACAGTCGCATTTTACAAGCAAGGAGGTCAGGGCTCAAGTTGACAAAGTGAAATTCTTTTAAGTCTTCCAAATCCCCACATGTTTCCATGCAATAGCAACCTGAGAAATTTCCCCAAAAGGAATTACCACAGGAACCATTTTTCTGAAACAATAAACACAAAGACAGCAAAAGGGAACTTTTATGTTGTCCCAAGGAAAACGGAACAAAAATTATGTTGTCCTGAGGAAAACAAAACAAAAATCATTAATCTAGCAAGGCCTAAAAGACGTACCAAAATCAAGGCTTAGGAGACTCAAATTCTAGTCTTGGCTGCCACTATCCTCTTTCTCCATGTCTGTGATAAGAGCAGCTCACTTATGAGGGCCCCTCCAGTATGCACACGTACACGCACACAATCTAAATTTACTCAAGAGCATTCTATAGAGCTATGTAAGTCCTTAAGAATTCTAAGGATTATTTGTTTTAAAAGATCTATTTTCTCCTCTGGAACAAAATATATTCTCTCAAGAATTCCCTAGTTGTAAAAATTTCTGAGAAAAGCCTATATGGCTTACTGCTGTTTCTGGTAAATATACGACACATTTCTATGAATCATAAGCATCTGAAACTACACAGACATCACATGAAAGCCTTACAAAAGCTTAAACTGTATTGAAAGAAGACACTGATTATTCTAGGAAAGGAGTAAAAAAAGGACTCAAAAAGCTATTTGAACAAGGACTCCATTGAACCGAGTGAATGATCTCCAAATCCACCCCATAAATCAATGACCCCAGACTCTCCTCTTGGCAGCCCCTCCCCACCCTCACTGCTATCTCCAAACTCACCCAACACAGACATGCCGAACGCTGTCTCTAAACCCTCTCTTTCCTATTTCGTTAGGCTTCTGCTGAAAAAAAAATCAGTGATTCTCTGCAGAATAAAGCCCACATTCTAAGCCCACTTGTGTGGCCTCGTTAATCTGAAACGACCTTTCCTTGGATCTCATTCTACTCCCCAAATGAAATCTCCATTCCAGCCAAACTGGTCTCCTTATCCTTGTCCGACACCAGTTCTGACTTCTTCTCAGCTGTTTCCAATCTCACAAGGTTCTACTCCTTCCTTAAAACACCAATGAGTTCCCAAACTTCTACTCTAACCTACAACACACTTTTGTTTCCATCAAAGTTAGAATACCTGTCACTGAATCTTCAACCTTTTAATATGTGCGTCAGTGTATCCTTTGTTTCAAGAACTGAGCACAAGGCATTCAGGAGTTCAAACATGTTCCCTAGATTGAATTGAGTTCAACCACAGGACAATACACTCAAGGACAAGGGCCTCTACCTTCTTAACTCTTTGCATCTCAATCCCAATATTTAACAGATTGTAGATGCTAACTATTTTTTGGTCACTCCATAACTGAACTCTGCAGTAAGCCTTCAGGTCCTACAGAAGCCGCTTCCAATTGCTTTAAATATTTGCAAATTATTCCAAGCATCAAGACATCAAAATTCCATAAACCCAACAAGTATTGAGCATGCGCAGGAAGCATCTTACAAGGCAATTAAGAGCAGAAAATTACTTAAGCACGGAATTCTGAAAATGCACAAAATGCCATTTTTGCAAAACAGTGTAAAACATCTGAAAATAGAATCAGTCTGACCCAGGTGATTGTTAACTCTTTCTGAAGCTCCTCCCCCCCATTTCAGGTCCTTCCTCCACCTCTTGACTCAGGTGTTACAGAAAAGCTCAAGTGGTTCTGCCAATGATTGACCTAGACTGCAATTTCAAATGACCTCATCAAGCCGTCTCCAAACACTGAAGAATCTTACTCATGCCTCTAAGAAGCAGGACAAGAAAAACTGAGCAGAAAAGAATTAAGTAATCTGCCTAACTGTCCTATGGCCAGGCCCTAATCATGAAGGCGAATTCAACTCAGGTGTCCTGACTTAAGTCCAGCGCCGTCAGTCTTTGATAGGAGCTAGATGCAAATTTCACTGAGAAAGCTGGGCTAGGGCCAGGTCTTCCTAACTTGCCAAATATCCATTGAGCTACAACTGTGTTTTTGTCCTCTTCTGGGAAAGAATGTAAGTTAAACAACACAAGAAAAAAATTTTTTTATTTGGATGTTCTCTAAAACATGAGCATAAATTATGTTTCTGATGTTAAAGAACAAAAATCAAAAGGAGGAAGACGCCAATTCACAAATTCAAGAAAGTCTACATTCTGGAGAGAGAGGCTTCTGGCTGGCCCCCCAGACGCACTAGCTGCCACTAGAACACGAGGCGTGGGTCCTGCTGGCAGAAGGGTGCACATGCAGTCACATAAATAGCTTTCCACCAGTGGCCAAACTGGCTTTGCCATCTGTCTCTCTCCTCATGTGCCTCATCCCAGAGGGAGCTGCTACTGCCAGTAAGAGAGAAGGTGCACTTCCCCAGCCAGTGACACTGGTTAAGACCAGGCTAGAGGGGAGAGGACATAGCGCAAGTGCTAGAGCACATGCCTAGCATGTATGAGGCCGTGGGCTCAATGCCCAGTCCCTCCTCTAAGAATAAATAAACCTAATCACCCCCCCCAAAAAAAAGACCAAGTTAGAGAAGGAAGAATCCTCTTCCCATGTTCACCACACACACACACACACACACCATGCCCTTTTGGCCTCCTCTGCTCACTCCTACGTATTTACAGCCCCCCCTCCATCTCCACACACAAACCCAATGCCAAGGCACTGGAAAGCCACCAACCAAACATGCCCCCTAGTCACACGTCCCAAAGAAAGCCGTTCCCAATGCTCATTTTGCAACACCAAAGAGGTCACGGAACCAACAGGAACCTTGGACGTCAGCCAGAGAAGTGGAGTGACTTGCTTCCAAAATTACTCAGACGGTTCACTCAGTTCTTCCCATGAGAACGTATTTCTTTCAACTCACTCATTCAATGAATATTTACTGTTACAGGCGCTGTGCTGCTGGGTACTTGAGACAGTTTGTTCGGGATGTTCTCATCTTCCTTAATGCCAAATGGAGAGTGTGGGGTGGGGAGCAGGTTTTTTTCAGAGGGAAAATGGAGCACTCACAGGCCTCCTCAGAACGGGTTAGAGGTTACAGGTGTGGTCAGCCTGCGCTGCTCCTCACTACAGCTAATGCCTCCCCCGTTTCCGGCAGCATCACCAACTCTGTTTCAGCGCGAATTTCAGGCCACCTCCCTCCTACACAACCTCTTCTCAGATAATAAATACATATCCACCATATTTCTCCTGTGGCCACTTCCTAGTTGTTCAAAAGATAGAGAAACCAGGGAGGAAGGATCGAGCGCTGCCAGGATGGAATTCCCTAATTGCAGGCAGTGGCGCTCCGGCCAGGGGGCAGGCTGTCTGCGCACCCTCACAAGCCCCAATCTTTGAACCCTCCTCGGCACAGGCGGAGGGGAGGAATGTGCGGAAGGCAGCACTACGCCAGGTGGACTTTCTGGTTTAGCACAGTAAGGTATCCAGGACGAGACTGTCGGAGGAGGTCAAAAAACCACACGGAAAGGGTGAAGTTTAAGGGGGTTCGGAAGAATTCAACTCCCAGCCAGTTTTCAAAGAATCCCCAGGCAAGTTCTTTTGAGAGGTCAAGAAACAAGACTAGTAAAACTGACGTTTCTGTTACGGACGAGACTGTGAGCAGCTCTAGGGTGCAACAAAACCTGCCCGCGGGCGGGTCCGGCGGGGGACGCAGGCACCGAGGGCGCCGGGCCAGGGCAGCGGGGCTGGCGGGCTCACCACTTCGGGCTCTGGCCGTCGGGCCGGGGCAGGAAAGGGGGCCTGCCCCCTGGCTGCCCGGGGAACCGCGGAGGAACGACGCCGGGGCCTCCCGCCCCGGATGAATCTCCCGCTCCTCTGGCCGCCGGCCCGGGCACGGGACGGTCGGTCTCCCTCCAACAGAGGCTCCTCCCGGCCTCGCGCGCGCCCGAGTCCCTGCTTACTTTTGGTCGCCGCGATGAGGTTCTTCCCGTCCTTTATGAGCTCTTTGATGAACTTGTTGGTCCTCTCCAGCTCCGCTTCGTGGGCGCGGATCCTCTCCCGAAACCACGGGCTGTCGAGGTAGCAGTCGCTGAACTCCAGGGGCTGCAGCCCCATGACGGCGGCGGTCCGCGCGCAGAGCTCGCCGCGCGCACTGCCCGAGCCGGGCTCCGGGGTCGCGGCCAGGTGCGGGGCCACGCGGGCAGGAAGCGCCGGAGAAGCTAGCAGCCCCGGGCGCGCGGCGAGAGCAGCGCAGACATACCCCGCGGAGGTGAAGCACAGCCCAGGCGAACGAGAACTGAGCGCTCGGCTCCCGGCAGCCCCAGCCGAACCTCGGACACTGCGGCCCCGCCCCGGCCCGGCCCGGCCCGGCCCCCGCGCCGCACGCCCTCCCGGAGGCGCGAGCCGGCCCCGCCCCGCCCCGGGCGCCTCCCGCCGCGCCCCGCCCCGCGCTGGCCTCCCGCCCACTCCTCTCCCCTCCGCCTGCCTTCTTCTTCCTCTCCTTTCTCTTCCCTTCCCTCCCTTCCCTTCCCTCAGACGTCTCTTCCTTACCTTCCCCACGCGCGGTTGCCCCTCCTCTTCCTTCCGAGGCTTCCTCGGTCTAGAATTTCGCCCCGCGGCTTTCCTCCGGCCCTAGACGCGGGCGCCTCCCCTTTTCATCGGCTCCCCTCTTCGGGCTGACTCACTGGGGAGCACCGGGGAGCCGACGGGGGCCAGGACGGGGCGTCTTCAGGGCAGTCTTAACACAGGGGTCTGGTTACTGAGGGAAACGATTGACTCCTGTATCTCATTTATCCCGGCATAGACCCTCAGCTGTTCTCTATTCACGGTCCCCATTTAAAATAAAGTGCCTGTTAAATCTCCGCTTCAGACTGAAAGCTTTACAAGGGCAGGGAGCATTTTCTTGGAGGCCCAGCTGCTGCTGTTACACTCTTCTGTGTAACCACGCTGATGACTCGGGGGAGGGGAGAGGGTGTCTAAACTACGGAAGAGTTGTTTCTGTTGTATTCAGCAGATTAAATGTGCTTGGGTAGGTGGAGAGATCTTGATTATTCCAAAAATCACCACCGGAAAACAAACGCCAGGGTATAATGTGTGGTTTTCACGAGGTGGGGGTGAAGATCAAATGAGAATATGTGGGTACAACTGGGAAAGTACAGCATTCCGTGTGTTCTGAAACAACTCAGATGTGTCCTCGAAATGTTAAGACATTTTAAATTACTAAAAATCCTTACCCAGATGAAACCAATTTTTCATTAGAGTACCTTTTAATAATAGCAACTAACAATTTACTAAACAATTATTAGGTGCGCGCCTGGCACACACCAGGAACTCTATATACAGTTTTAATAGGTTCAGAACATATGTTTACATATATAGGTTCACTAATGATGCTAATATCAGCAAGAGACTTCAAAGGATTCTTTGAAAAGTTTAGACTCCGAGATGGGTAATTGAGACTCTGCACGGCATGTTGTAGGATTGTAACCCTCAACAACAAGTTAAGTAAGCCTCCTACTCAATAAACTTTTGTTACAAAGCAGCACTGTGAGTGGCTAACCCACAGATAAACAGATAAACATGATTACTTTAATGTCCATCCTCCGGAGAGTTCAAAATGTTTTACCAAAAAATTTAAGGCATTGAAAACCTTGGTTCTGGCTAAAATCAGCTGGGGGATAGTCTACAGAGAAGAAAATAAAAGGCAAGTAAAAGGGGGAAAGATACTCAAGAATAGAAAGGATGCAAACAGTGATAGTTGCACTGACAGGGGTGCAATCCTCTGGGCAAAATCCTAAACCTGTCCTCATAAAAAGGGGCTGCTGACACTTCCCCAAAGTGTTAATCACGGAGTTAACACATGAGCCAGCAACTCCACTCTCCAGGCGTCTACCCAAGAGAAATGAAAACATATGTCTACACAAATGCTTGTTCAGGATAGCATTGTTCATTATAGCCAAAAAGTGGGTGCAACACGAATGTCCACCAGCTGATGAGTCAATAAACAAAATGTATGTATCCAGACAATGGCATAAGTAAACTATAATAAAAAGGAATGAAGTACTGATGCATGCTACAACATAATGAACCTGGAAAACATTATGCTAAGTGCAAGAAGCCAGCTGCAAAACACTGCATATCATATTATTCAGTATGAAGTATCCAGATCTAAATTGGGGGTTGGGTCAAAGCCTAATTAAAGATGTCATTTAATCAATAACCAGTAGAATCAGAAGTCGACCATTAAACAGGGAGTGGGAGCAGGGGAGTCCAGGTGGGGAAGCAGCCTGTACAAGCCCCTGGGATGGGAAAGAGTCTGGAACATTCCAGAGGTTAAAAGAGCAGATCAGATGACTGAAGCTCAGTGAGTGAGAAAGACTGGCTCAAGACATGCTGCATAGTGGAGGGTCAGAAGGGGTCAGATCAGGTGAGCCTCATAGGCCCTATAAAGTAATGAAAGAAATTTCCATATATTGAGGCAGGGAGAAGTCATTCTGGCTTATACATAATATAACTCAAACTTTATGCTAAAATAGCCTGTTGGTAGCCAATCAAACATACATTGTACCTCTGCTTAATTATTGAAGAAAAAAGCACATGGACCAGAAGTAAAGAATGTCTATGTTAAAATATGAAGATGAAATGCCTCTCTTTCTGAGATGCCAATGCTGATCTTCCTTTGATGATAAGACTCCTTTCCCGGGGGCCAAGGACACGCTGAGTCCCGCTGTGTTCGCGCTGATCTGGTTTGTTTTGTTTTGTTTTGTTTGAAACCTTGAAGGAATGTATCCCTGACTTGCTTGATGTTCTTTGTTCTGACAAAGACATTCAAACTCTCCTGGAAACCCTGCTTCTCTGCACCAGTTCCTCAGAGTTATCTGAGATAGAGGCTGTCTTCCAGGCTATAGTCCTCAGTTCAGCTCAAATAAAACTCTTTTTCATTCCTATTACAGATTATTTATTAATTTTTTTGTTGACAATAGGGTTTTATCCTAAGCTACTCTTCAAAGGGAAACTTTGAAGAGTTTTCAGCACGGCAGTAATGTGATCTGGTTTGTGTTTTCTCTCAAGGTGCTGCGTGGAGAATGAAAATTCAGTGTAGCTCAGTTGGGAGAGGGCATGCTGAGCATGCATGAGGTATTTGGTTCGATTTCCAGTACCTGCATTTGAAAAAGGGGGAAAAAAAAGAAACCAAAATGAAAATCCATGGGGAAGGCTTTGGGGGTTGTCTGGGTAAGATGGTATAGCTTCACCCTCCAAATGACAGTGGATACAGAGATTAATAGACCAAAATATATTTTAGAGGCAGATTCTGGAACTTGACAATGGCCTGTATATAGAAATGAGGAAGAAAGTGTCAAAATGGCCCCAGGCTGCCGGCATGGGACATTAGGTGGATGGCTGTAACCCCACTGAACATTTACTAAAAGGAAAGTGGGGAGAAGTCGATGTGGTGGTGCTGCTGGTGACTGGGATGGGCAAGATCAGTTTCAGTTTAGACTCATTTAGCCTGAGGGGATGTTCAAGTCTATATGTCAGGTTGTCGGGTGGGCATTTTTATGCTTTGCTCAGTGTCTGGATTAGTTAAGGATCTGAATCAATGATGGTCAGTCAGGATCCTGTCCACACAAAATAGAGGGTAACTCAGATGAAACCTCCCCTTTACATAGGTTCCGCTGCACACAATATTGTCTCTCCCTGATGAGTCACAAGGTTGCTACCTATAAAGTCAAATATGGGTTCTACTGAATCTTTGGATATGTTTCAGGCTGTGAGTCAGTTAGAATTAGGTTCAGACACATTATAACCGAGAATCTAGAATAACGGTGGTTTAAACCATGAGGAGTTTTCTTCTCTCTCTCATGTGAAAGAAGTCCAGAAGTGGACTCTAACATGATTCCACAGTCCCCAGGGAAGCACCAGTTTCCATCCTCAGTGTCACCTCGTGGTATGTTTCCTAAAGCCCCTTCTGTGAATGAGGAAGGCAAAAGATAAGGGGTCCCCCTCCTGGTTGAGTCACCCTCTTTTCTTAGCCTTCCTTCAGGTCTTAGAAAACATTTTTGCTTTTTATCTCATTGGCCAGAACTTAGTCACATGGCCATGCTTCCCTGCAAGGGAAACTGGAAAATGTGGTCTTTTATACAGGTTCACTGCCACCCGAAATGAAATCTGAATTTTCTTACAAAGAGATCATCCATTCTGAACAGGAACCTAACAGTTTCTGCCACAGGCTGACACCTTTGTCGGTGAGGTACATAGATTATAATTATAGCTATGGCAAAACATAAGGGATATGATGAGAAGAAATGGAAGATTAATGTCTGGATAACTTCCAAACCACATTAAGTTGCTTTCTCTCAAGAGTATTAACGGGTGTGGGGCAGTGGAGCAGAGATGCCAAAATAGCTCAAACAAGAAATCATTGGACAATATCACAGAAAAGTTCCCTGGAGATGCAGGGCAGGCTCCTGAAGGTTTATCACCACTCTAGCTTCATTTTCCTGTGATTCTCTCTGCTCTGTTCCTCTTCCTGGTGTTAACTTCAGCCTCCAGAAAGCTCCCTTCGTGAGAACCAGATGGCTTCGACATCTCCGGATTTACCTCTAAACAGTATCCCCTCTGGTGCTAGAAAGATGCTCCCCCCTCACAACTGCTTCAGTCTGGACATCAAACCAGTTTAGGAGTCTACCTCATCTCATTCAGTTACACCTGGAGAGCTGTCTGTCAGCTGATCACTGGGGCAACGGTGGGAGTAATTCCACATAGTTTCAGGTCACCCTGGGGCCACACTGTGAGCTCAAGGTGAGTTAATCCACTAAGATATGAGGATGGTATACGAATTTGTGAACTAGTAATCTACAAAATATAATGGTGATGGGCGCTTAACAGTGTAAATTTGCTTAATCCCACTAACTGGATACTTCAAATGGCTAAAATGGTGAATTTTGTTACGTGTATTTCCACAATAAAAAAAAGAAACAATAAAGTATGATGAAGTGTATGTTTTGTTTGTATGTTTGTAGTGTATGTTTTCTTAAAGGTAAATTATCACAGAAAAATAACTGTCCAAATGTGTTTTAAATTTTCATTGCATCTATATTTTTAAAAGAAATTTTTTTCTTCATAGAACCCTATTTAAAATTCATGAACTGGCAATCTAGAGTAATGCAATTTGAGAAATTCTATTCTGAGAGCACAATATTGTATAAACTCTACTGAGGGTCAAGCCAGAATCTCCGTGTAATGGTTAATCTTATGTGTTAATTAGCCTGGGTTAAGGGATGCCCAGCGAGCTGGTAAACATTATGTCCGGGTGTGTCTATGAGGGTGTTTCCAGCAGATATTAGCATTGAATCAGTAGACTGAGTGAAAAAGAGCTCCCTCACCAACACAGGTGGGCATCATCCAATCCACTGCGAGCCTGAATAGAAATGGCAGAGGAATGGTAAATTCCCCTTTGCACTTCTTGAGCTAGGACATCCATCTTCATCTGCCCTCAGACATTGGTGCTCCTGGTTCTCAGGCCTCAGACCTGGACTGGGATTTATACCATTGCTTTCCTGGTTCTTCATCTTGCAAATGGCAGATGGTGAGACTTCTTGACCTCCATAACTAGTGCATAAGCCAATGCCTATAGTCACTCTCAATCTCTCAGTCAATCAATCTCTCTGTCTCTCTCCATATATATCTACATTGCTATATCGGCTATATAGACATATCGATATAGATATATATCTTATCCCTCATTGGTTGATTCCATTTCTCTAGAGAATCCTGACTCTGTATCTGCCAGGATTGCAGCAGGTAAACCCCTGTGGTGTAGAGAAACTGTTCCTCGTGCCTCTAATATTAACTGTTCTCAATATATGCCAGAGAGGATGCTAGAACTAGGGCTACAATAGTGAACAAAACAAGCACAAGTCATGCCCTCAGGGAGCAACAGTCTCCAATCAGAGAGAAAGAATGTATCAAATAATGACAAACACAAATACGAATATTAAATGAAAATAATGATAAGTGCTGGGAAAGAGCCATATATGGTGTTAAACAGGGGAAATGGGGCTATTCTGAGATGTCACTGAGGAATTGACAATTGGGCTGCCGGATGAGGAGTTTATGGGTAGAGGTGAAACTGATGTGATGTGGAGAGGGAAGAAGCATTCCTGGGGAAAGTTTTGACAAAGAACTAGAACAGGAAACTGAAAAAGGTCCTGTGGCTGGATCACCAGGGCTGAGACATACAGCCCACGAAGAGGGCGTGAGGGCCCCTCTCATCTGCTTCTGCACCGGGCTGGCTTCTTTGCCTGAAAACACTAAGCATGGGGTTCAGAACCCCTCCAGCGCTCCTTGATTGTTTCTAGGGAGAGCTCACTTTTCCCGGCACTCCTAGACATCGTAACTTGGAAGAGTTTGGAACCTCAAGGAGTTCTAGAATGATTCCACTCACCTAAGCCTATCCAGTCAGCAAATATTGAATGAGTGCCTGGAGTAGGCAAGGCACCAGGGAAAGTCCTGCAAGGCCAGACAGTCCCTAATCTCAAAGTGTTTCTAATCTGGTGTGCTCTAGGAATAAACTGACACACAGATAATTATTTTTTTAAAAGTACACTGTTGCTTGATCCAGCCAGCCTTGCTGTCTGGCTAAGAAGTGATATATTCCCAATGAAGCTGGGGTGGGGAAGTTGGGGGAGGGGAAAGGATTTTCCAATTCCCTTACATTGAAATGAAAACCCCCTGAAGAAATCTGGGACTCTTTTAAAGTTTGGAGATAGAAGAACCTGGCTCAAGATGATATGGGGCAAGGCACAGAACCAGCACCTGCTCCATGGGGAGTGCCCTGTCATAGTGCAATCACCCCTTCCCTGCCCTCAGCTTTTGAGAGACCTGGCATGGAGAGGAGGGAGCTGAGTGTATCGTGTTATATTTGCTGATGGGTATCAGCCCATACTCTCCAGGGCTCACAGGTCACTCAGGCAAATGCTGCCCTCTTTCCTATAAAGTGAGGATCAACTGACCTATGCAGTGCCTTGCAGTTTATTTTATCCAGATAGCAATGGATATTTGTTTTAAAATGTTAGAAGGAAAGAGAAGAGCTCTAAAGAGTTTATTTTTCCCTGTAGCCCAAATGCCCCAGACATGACCCAGAGAGCGGTTTCCACAGGGTGACCTTCAACTGAGCGATTATCCAGTCACTAGAAAGCCAATCTGCTGTGACTAGGAGCATCTTCTTAGAGTTCATGGGCACTTCAGTAAAAGAAAAAATGAAAAAAGTATAAAAACTCATGTCTTTCAACCCAATAATTCCAGACCTGGCAATTTGTCCTAAGAAAATATTTTTTTAAGATGTATATTCTTCAGGCTATTTGTTGCAGGGGGACAAAAAAGGAATTAATCTAACAATCGAAAATAGTAGAACAAAGCAGCACATATCCACTCAGCAGGCTTTGACAGCACTAACATGCTCATGATTCTGCTCTCAGCGGTGGACACTGGAATTTTGGGATGCTCGGCCTTCATCCCCACTTCCCAACAGCACCCTGAATTCCACCTGGGTAATCATTTTCCCACCAAGCATGGAGTCTTGGTAAAGTGCACGTGCCTTTCTCACAGTCGGTAATCCAAAGAGATCCCTGAAGGCTCCTTCTGCTAGTCCCTCCTCTCAGCCTGCCGCTGCCAAAGGCTGGGCACATGACCAGCCAATCAGACCCTCTTCCCCAGGACTTTGACTCTTGAGCCTAGTAAAGCACTGACAGGAGAAACAGGTCATCTGTCCAGCCAAGCATGCCGAAAGCAGCCTGCTGCCTAGCAGGCTACCCAGTTTCTTGTTCCCATGCTGGTTCTTCAGGCTTCCTTGAGCACCCCACACACTTCAGATGAAAGGCCTTTTTTGCTTAGGTTGCCAGAATCAGTCATTTTTTCCCCTGCAGTCCAAGAAGAGCAGTAGATACCTAGATTGGTACTTAAAGGTAATAGACCTTTTGGGGAAATTGTAGGGCATCTGGAATTTGTTCTCTGGCTGAGCTGGAACAGAAAACAGTTGCATATCCCCTTTATATTCTAACTGAAGAAACTAGTAGCCCGTGGCAAGCACTGGAGAAACAAGTTATTAAGTTATCATCTTTGATTACTAAGGTCTAAGTCACAGGACCTAAAGTTCTCTGTGATGATTAATTTTATGTGCCAACTTGACTGGGCTAAGAGAAACCCAGAGAGCTGGTAGAAGATTATTTCTGGGTATGTCTGTGAGAGTGTTTTTTGGAAGAGAGTAGCATTCGATTCAGTAGACTGAGTGAAGAGATCCACCCTCGCCAGTGGAGGTGGCATCATCCAACCCAATCTGCTGAGGGCCCAAATAGGACACAAAGGCAAAGGAAGGGTGTATTCCCTCTCTCTCTTCTTGAGCTGGGATGTCTATCTTTTCTTGATCTTGCACACTGGATATCAGACATCTGAGCTCCTGATTCTCAGGACTTCAGACTTAGGGACTTAAACCAGCAGCCCTTCCCCTGTTTGTCAGGCCTCCAGTCACGGACTGAATTACACCATCAGCTTTCCTGCTTGTCAAGTTTGCAGATGGCAGATTGTGGGACTTCTCCGCCACCATAGGCACATGAGCCAATCCCTATAATAAATCTACAAATACCTCCTACTGGTTCTGCTTCTCTGGAGAACCCTAACACATCCCTCTTTGCCTGGAACGGCACATCTATTTTCTTGGCATCCCTTCCTTTTTACAATTTGACCCTGGATTTCTCATTTTTAAACAGTTTTACTATAAACAATTGCACAGAAAAAAATTTTAAAAATAAGCCAGGATGGGTTCATCGGACCTCTAATGTGCATTTCCAACACCTGCCATGGTCTCATTTAGTAGCGTGTGAGACACATGTGCAGTGAACAGAGTTCTTACTTTGACACACGGATAATCTGAAAGATGACCGAGGACAACCTATCTCTCTTTTCCTGACCTTTCCAGAAGCAACCTCAAGGTGAATGAAGTTGTCAAGCCATCAATCAATAGGAAGCATGGAAAATTATAGGTTGAGAGTAAGATGGGCAAGAAAACAGAGGCTTAGTAGAGCTGCCACAGAGCATCGAGAATGTCCTGAACTTCATCACTACAGTTGCTTGTCCTGTATTGGATTGTATCAATCTCCAACTTTACTGATTGGTTACAGTTTTTTATACCAAAACAAACAAACAAAAAAACTCTTTTGGCAGGAATGAGATAAAAGAAAGAGTGTGTGTTTAATGAAAAATTAAGTACTGATTTCCTATTTCTCAAAAAAGTTGCTGAAGAACTTGTAGAGTGTCAGCATTTCTCATCCTCTGTGGGGCATCCACAGTGACATGCCTAACCACATGAAAACCAGAGGGCCCAAGACTGCTGGAAGAGCTTCTGCACCTGCTTCAACAGTGAGAGTTATTAAGAAAACTGGGCCCACGGGTGGCAAATGAACATGTTTCAGTGCTGGGTGTTGACACAACACTCTGTGACACATTACTTTTCCCTTAGATCAAATGATTGTTCTTCTATTTTTTTTTCTTCTTCCAAGATTTCTTGTGGCATTACATAAAGTGAAATGGGCAGACTCCATTAATAGAAAAAAAAAACACCAACTTTGCGAGATAGTACAAAGAAGCCAGTTTCGTATCAATGAGGATACAAGCGAAGATGTTGCGAGACTTCTGGTGCTCACCCTTACCCAGTTCTCCTGTCTTTTAGGTGACATGGGAGGAATATGCCACTTTCTGCTGTGTTAGCAGTCCCCACCAAGTTCTGGCTATCATGGAAGTGACAATGTGTCATTTCTAGGCTGAAGCATTTAATTGCTAGTGCAAGGCTCTACCACGCTTTCTTGCCCTGCCTTGGTAACCATGAAGTCCTCATGTTCCGAAAGATGAAGCAATGAAACGGTTGGGCCATTATTAGCCTGAACCTCTGAGAGACTGTCAGAGGCAAATACACTCACTGACTTGCAAAGATTATGTAACCTGAGTGAGAAATAAGTTCTTACTGGGTAATCCACGAGACTCTGGAGTTGACTGTTACCATAGTATAGCCTGTCCTGGTCTGGCTAACACAGAGAATTCTAAGATCTTTGGAAGGGGTAAGAGTATTGTTAATGGGATTGAATAATATATAGCAAGAGGATGGCAATCATTTTTAAAATTATTTTTTTAAGTTTTACTTTAATGGATACAAAGATTCTGTCTGGGGTGATGGTAAAAATTCTGGAAATAGATAGTGATGATGGTTGTACAACACAGTGAATGCATTTAGTGCTACTGAATTGTACACTTAAAAATGGTTAAAGTGGCAAAGTTTATGTTATACATATTTTGCCACAATTTAAAAAATCACCAAAACACATTTTTCTACCAAAATTTTCCAGTAATGATAAGGGTTGGAAAAATAGGCATTTGTATACTGTTGTTGAGAATGTAAATAGGTACTTCCTTCTGGAGGCAACTTTGGTAATAAACAAGGCCTTTGAAATATGAAGCCTTTTGATTCATTCATTCTTCTTCTGGGAATTTGACCAAAATTTTAAAAAATTATAATTTACAAACTTTTATGTAAAATGATCATAACCCTAGCATGGTTTCTAAAAGCCAAAAATGTGAAACAGTATAAACTGGACCATGGTGGATTGGTTAAGTAATTTAGGGTATATTCATATAATTGAGCACTATATAACTACTTAAAATTGTAGTACGCAAGACTATTTAATGAGGAATACTGGAGAACAGCTCCAATAAAATTTTAAGTGAAAAAAATACAAACCCTAGTTCTTAAGTTGAGTAGCAAGTTCTTAGATGTAAGGTTAGTTTGACAGTATTGATTCTTAATAAATGCATGCTGACTTTCTGTTCATAACATTATTTTCTAAGATTGTTAACTATGGTTGCATGATTACAATTACAAGCTCTCATAGCCAATAGGCACATGAAAAGATGCTCAACATTGCTAATCATTATAGAAATTCAAAGAAAAACTACAATGAAGTATCACTTCATACCAGTCACAATGGACATCATCAAAAAGTCTACAAATAAGAAATGCTGGAGAAGTTGTGGAGAAAAAGGAGCCCCCCTACACTGTTAGTGGGAATGTAAATTGGTACAGCCATTAAGAAGACAACATGGAGATTCCTTAAAAAACTAAAAATACAGTTACCATATGATCCAGCAATCCCATTCCTGGGCATATATCTGAAAAATATGAAAACTATAATTCAAACAGATACATGCACCCCAACATTCACAGCAGCACTATTTACAACAGTCAAGACATGGAAGCAACCTTAATGTCCATTGACAGATGAATAGATAAAGAAGATGTGGTATATTTACGCAGTGGAATACTACTCAGCCTTAAAAAAGAATGAAATAATGCCATTCGCAGCAACGTGGATGGACCTAGAGATTATCATACTATGTGAAGTGAGTCAGAGAAAGACAAATACTGTATGATATCACTTATATGTGGAATCTAAAAAAAGATACAAATTTTATTTACAAACCAGAAATAGACTCACAGACATAGAAAAAAAGAAAACTATGGTTATCAAAAGGGGAAAGGAGGGGATAAATTAGGGACTTGGGATTAAAAGATACACATTACTATATACAAAATAAACAATAAAAACCTACTGTATAGCACAAGGAACTACATTCTGTGTCTTATAATAAGCTATAATGGAAAAGAATCTGAAAAAAATACACGTGAATGTATATGTATAACTGAATCACTTTGCTGTACACCTGAAACTAACATTGCAAATCAACTACACTTCAATTAAAAAAAAATAAAACAAGCTCTCAAAATATTTCAAGATACAATTCATCTGGGCATAAAGATAAACTCATTAAGCTAACTGAATTTTTTAAAGATCTCCTCTTATTTCTTATCTTTCTTGCATTTAGGTTCTCTCCCACCATAACTCTTTTTCCCTTTTCCATCTGAAGGTAGTTACCGAGGGAAGAATGGAGAAAAAGAGACTTTGGTTTGTTCTGCTTTCACCGTTATCTTTTTAGCATTACATCATCTTTCCCCAGAGACTTTGTGTTTTTGTTCTTGCTATGAACATGACCTTAAAAGGACCCCTTTTGTTTTTCTACTCTTTGTTACATCCATAAGCTCATTCTGGACCTGCTTTTCCCAATACTGTTACTTAAGGGTCATGCTTAAATAACATGCTGCTCTCTAGTATTTACAAAAATATACACTTCAACCCATTGCCTCACATTTTGGGGTCAGTAGAGGAATGCCTCTGAAGCCACTCCTGTTTTTTTAAGATACCCCTCTTTATTTCCTCCCTGTTGGAATTATTTAAGACAATCGTTTTCTACCTGAGTTACAGGAACCCCTAAAAGTATGTGAAGATTTTCCAAGGAGCACTGCTTGCAGCGAAAATTTATTTCCAGATCCTCAGCTTCCATTTGTCCTTTTTCTAAAATTGATCAGTCTGAAAAGCCATTTTGCAAGCTCTCCTATCCACCTCCCTTTTCACAATAACCTTTCTCCCAAAGAAGAGAAGGCAGAAAAGCAGACTTCAAGCTCATTCATCCACATCCTTGTTCCAAGATGTAAAAATCTCCAAGGTACCAAGGGGACATTTCAAATCTTTTTTCTGGAAATCTTCTGTAATGATTAACCCACCAAAAGGCTTTTTGCCTTTCCTTGTCTTGCACATTTCTGTTAAGAGTAACTATAGCTTTAGTGACTGTCCGTTGAGATATTCTGAATGTATTATAGGGTGAGGTGGGAGGAGTGATGACAATTTCCCTTTATTAACTTGCCTCTCTCATCTTTAAATATGATTAGAGAATGCATGGTTCTTGAGGAAGAGACACATGAAAGCAAAGAAAGACAATGTCTTTAAGAAATATCCAACACTAAAAACGGCTCTCTTTTTCTCATTTTTGAACATCAGCTTTTTTGTTGTTGTTCTCTCCTCAATATGCCACCTTAGAAATGCGTTGTCAGCAAGAAAGAAAAGCACCTTTGAACAGATTAGTCATGCTGATTCTTTAAAGTATAACTAGAATGTATAACTGCTAAGATTTTTGAGACATGATGGATAAAGTCTGTGCAGAAAAAGTTCACATGATTTAGTTCAAGATAAGTCTGTATTATTAAAAACAGTAGTTAAAACTTATTTCGTCGATGAACTAAGTCATTGATTATTGACATAATCTTTCCATGCCTCATTCCTCCTCAGTAAAATGGTATAATTGTACCCTATCACTGAGTTATTTTGGAGATTAAATGAGTCAATGGAAAATCTGGGCACAGTACATGCTCTTCATGTCATCATGCTCCCCTTCTTCAGTCTTTAGTCCTTCTTCTCTTTGTCTCTACTCACTCTCTTGTTAATCTCACCCCGTATCCTGGCTTTAAATATTACCTATATGCCAAGGATTTCCAAGTTATATTTCCAATGCCTGCTCATGCCAGAACTCCAGGTTCACGTGTTCAACAGCCTACTGGACCTCTTCACTGGGATACCTAATAGAGATCTTAAACTCACTCTCTCCAAATGAAATTCTTGTTCTTCCCTCTCCTCGAACATGCTCTACCTACAGCCTTTCCCTGTCACTTGCTGCCAATGCCATCCTTCCAACGGCTCAAGTCTCTAAAACTTGGAGTTAATCTGCACTCCTTTCTTTCTCTGGTACTCCACATCTAGTCTGTCTTTCTGCAAAAAGATATCCAGAATCTGACCACCATTCAGTGCCTCCAATGCTGCCCCTCTGCTGCAACACTCAGTCCTCTCTCTTAACCCTAACCCTAACCACAACCCTAATCCTACTGCAACTTTACCCTGGGCTCTGCTTCTGCCCTTGCTCCCAATTAGTCTGTCTTCAACGGGGCAACTAGAGTGACCCTTCTGATATGAACATTGTCCTAGAAGAAAACATAGGCAAAACATTCTCTGACATAAATCTTAGCAATATTCTAGGGTAGTGTACCTAGACAATAGAAATAAAAGCAAAAATAAAGAAATGGGACCTAGTTAAACTTATAAACTTTTGCATAGCAAAGGAACCTCTAAACAAAACAAAAAGACAACATATGGAATGGGAGAAATATTTGCAAATGATGCAGCTGACAAGGGCTTAATTTCCAGAATATACAAATAGCTCATACAACTCAATAACAAAAAAACAAACAATCCAATCCAAAAATGGGCAGAAGACCTAAACAAGCATTCCTCCAATGAAGACATACACATGGCCAATAGGCACAGGAAAAAATGCTCAATATAGCTTATTATCAGAGAAATGCAAATCAAAACTACAATGAGGTATCACCTCACACCAGTCAGAATGGCCATCATTAAGAAGTCCACAAGTGATAAATGCTGGAGAGGATGTTAGAGAAAAAGGAGCCCTCCTACACTGTTTGTGGGAATGTAAATTGGTGTAGCCATTATGGACAACAGCATGGAGATTGCTTAAAAAACTAAAAATAAACTTACCATATGATCCAGCAATCCCACTCCTGGGCATAATCCTGGAGGAAACTCTAATTCGAAAAGATACATGTATCCCAATATTCTAACAGCACTATCTACAATAGCCAAGACATGGAAACAACTTAAATGCCCATTGGCAGATGACTGGATAAAAAAGCTGTGGTATATTTATACAATGGAATACTATTCAGCCATAAAAAGAATAAAATAGTGCCATTTGCAGCAACATGGATGGACCTAGAGATTGTCCTTCTAAGTGAAGTAAGCCAGAAAGAGAAAGAAAAATACCGTATGATATCACTTATATGTGGAATCTAAAAAATGACACAAATGAACTTATTTACAAAACAGAAATAGACTCCCAAACATAGAAAACAAAATTGTGGTTACCAGCGGGGCAGATGACAGGGGGTGGAAAGGAGGGATTAATTGGGAGTTTGAGATTTATAGATACTAACTGCTATATATAAAACAGATAAACAAGGTCCTACTGTTATAGCACAGGGAATTATATTCAATACCTCAGAATAGCCTATAATGAAAAAGAATATGAAAATATGAAAAGGAATATATATATATATAATTGAATCACTGTGCTGTACACAAGAAATTAACACAACATTGTAAACCAACTATTCTTCAATAAAAATAAAACAAAATAAAAAGTAAATGAACATCAGATCATATCATTCCCCTGCTTAAAATCCTTCAATACATCCCCTCCTATACATAACATAATAACAACTTTTTCAAAAGACATATATATATACATATGTTCATGCTCATATATATTAATTTTTAAAAGACTAAAAATATGCACCAAATTGTTGGCAGTGGTTATCTTAGGGTGGTAATATTGCATGTATTTAAAAATATTTGCCTTTTGACTCAATAATATTATTTTTAGGAATTTACCTATAGGAAATAATTAGGATATTCCCCAAGATTTAAGTTTAAAGATGCTATCACAACAATATTTACAATATGTAAAAATCGGAAAGAGCCCAAGTGTATAACAATAAGAAAGTAGAATTGACCTTAAACAGGTAGGGGGTTAGGATCGCTGACCTTTCTAGCAGTGGAAAATCCGAATATAACCTGTTGTTCATTCTCTGCAGTCGTGGTTCCTCTACATCCGTGGTTCCTCCATATCCGCAGTTCTGCATCCTCGGGTTCAACCAACAGCAGATCAGGTAGTACTGTAGTATTTACTCTTGAAAGAACCCTGCGTACAAGTGGATGTGCACAGTTCAAACCTGTATATTCAAGGCCCAACTGTGGCTTAATAAATTGCGTTATAGTGAATGATGGATTATCTGACATGGCTGACCACGTAGTTTTTAAATTAGTAGCATACTGTAATGTTAACATGTATGTAATAGTAACATATTGTTAATGAAAGATTATGAGCTAGCAAGTACACTGTGAGATTAACTTCATAACTCTGTATATGAAGAGAGGAAAAGACAGGAAAGATAGGCACCAAAGTATCAACGGTAGGCATCCGTAGGCTGATGCACAGGTGGCCATGACCTAGAACTACACAGTTGTGGGAGAGCCTCTGCCACCCATCAGCAGACCTGTGTGCAGAGCAAACGTGCACATTCTAATCAGCACTTCCTGCAATGTTCTGCAGTGTCACCTTAAGCAACCATAGGCTGCAAATGTACTCATATATCACATGAATAAGAAGATATTTAAATCTGAATTTATTGTAACAAAAATGATTCTTATACTGCATGTTTAGCAAGTAGAAAAAAAATCCCCTAATGCTTTAAGGAATTTAGGCCTTTTAAAGTCTTAACAGTTTAGGAATGGGTTAACCTATTTATCACAATGACTGATAAGAGTTTCCCAAGCTTCTTATCAGTTTTTAACCTGTTTGAAAAAGTAGTTACAAGTGCAAGAAATAAGTTGCTTGGTGTGCTCGGTGACTAACATCCAGTTTCCAATTCACATTTTGGTTTTTAAATGTTGAGCTTCAAAGTTAGTTCTTAGAATTTTATGTTTCATGTGTTTCCCGTTACTTACAGAATTAAGTAACCAAAGAAAAAAAAAAACAGAAATTCTACGTTCACAACTGCCTTGCTGTTCTATTCATCCTCAGCCATCTTTACCCGAGAACCCATTAATGGGATTAAGAAGTCTAAAAAGTCCTCTTTCTTTGTTCTTTATAGAATTAAAGCACTGATACCATTCAAGCTACCAACTCGTTGTCACTGAAAAGTAAAACAAACAAGTAAATGACAAACAGAATACAAAGCTCCCAAGTCACAGAAGGAACCACAAGGCTATCAGAAATGACCTGAAAGCCAAGCTTGCAGATTTTTTTCATGAATCAAGTAATAAAGTCAACCACCAAAGGTGTCAGGTGTGCAACAAAATAGACTGACTTCAGCACATTCCTTTGTTTTATCACTTGGTTTTGACATAAGGCAAGGAGACTGCCCTGAAAACCCCACATATTTAGTCATGAGAACATGACA
This sequence comes from Vicugna pacos, assembly GCF_048564905.1. Classification (NCBI taxonomy): domain Eukaryota; kingdom Metazoa; phylum Chordata; class Mammalia; order Artiodactyla; family Camelidae; genus Vicugna; species Vicugna pacos. Next base: position 16,713,097 of record NC_132988.1, read on the forward strand.
TTTTACAGGACTTGGTTGCAAAACTAGAAGTGTATGAGAACACTACCACTTTGTTCTTTTGGAACATAAAGCAGAGTTTACCAAACAACGGTCCCCATGAAAGGCAAGAAGATCTGATTATGTGCTTATGAGAGCTTAAGGCCTTTTTTTTCAGACTACTTTGGCAGTCTTTGAGAACAAACCAAAATTCTCTTGCTTTCTGGAGAGAGAGAGAGAGAGGCAGAAATTACTAATGTAAAACATGAGCTGCCTACCAGTATCAAAACAAGAAAATCAACTCTAGGCTTACTCGGAGTGAGTGTGTGCGTTGGGTCAGAAGTGCCCGTTTTGGTCATCTCCATAAGTGGGCTGAGTCTGCATGGACATATGTCTATTATGTTAAACATCTGAATGTTAATGACATCAATTAAAAAACCCACCTCTATAAGAGTGTGAACAAAGAGAAAATCATTTGCTCCTGGATATTTAGTTGAAACTAAGGTGGAATTTATCTCTCTGAATTTACACTATGGTTCTCAATTGAAGAATTCAATGCTTTGAAGGATGTTTCAAGAACATTATTCTAAGGTCTAAGTCTTTGTTTTCTTAGTGACACTTTAATTTTAAAATTATACTTCGCATACAATAGAGAGTAAATATTTCAGTGATTAAAAAATGGACAAAGTCCGGCTCCCGTGTCTCATCCATTGATAATGGCAAAATTAACAGGTCTGCAGCTTCTATATAGTTAGGAGCTACTTCAGTGGTATTTACAATCACAGGGAAGTAAAAGGGGCATTTGTTTGTCAATACATAGTCATCAAGGCTACACAAATAATTAACCTTTAACAAGCCGAATAGCTGATATTTGGCACTTAGATACTTCCTGCAGATTTAAAGGGGGCTTCATTAAAGAGGGAGTACATATTCATTAATGTATTAAAAACGCATTTCTTGGGCTCTTAATGTCCTTATTACTGCATTTAGCTGCTGAGGCATTCTCCATTTAAGAGCTTAAAATTTAACCTTCTATGTAAACTTTGCAATTTATAGATTCAAATTCAGTCAGTCCAGGGTTTTGCCCTTCTCCCTTTTCCTTCTCTTTTCTGGGGATTTACTTACATGCTGTACTGACCTTAGAGGCACCAGGCCCAGGACCTGCTGAGATGGGCAGGTCTAGTTGTCAGCTGCCTACCCTCCTGCCCCAAGTCTGCACCATCTCTGTCAGCTTCCCCCGATCACAAGGCCCTTCCTGTTCCTCCATCCCCCTCTCAGCCACTCCTGTGCGCTTCAGGGGACTCAAGGAAGTGCTGGGTGCTCAGTCTGCTGGAGTGTGGGGAGGAGTGTCTCATTCACCCAGCGAGGCCTGCTGGAGACAAGTGAGGATCCTCTCTGCCCTCAAGTCCTTCCTGTCTTCCCCCAGGGAATGTCTTGTCCTCTTGGCTGCCTGAAGAGAGTGAACAGAGGGTACAGTCCTCTCTTAGGCACTGACCAGCACCTACAGTCTAGTCACCTGCTCTCAGCTTTTCTTTCTTTCATTACCTTTTGCCAGACAACTTCACATCTCCTAACTCTTTGGTTTATGGTATAATTTCCCCTGGGTCCTCCAAGTGCTTATTCATTTAGTGCGTGCACGCACGCACGCGCGCACACACACACACACACACACGTTTCCTGTTTCAAGAAACCTGCCTTATAATAAGAATCCTCCTGTTTCTGCTCTGATTTTAAAATTCCATTCAGAAACTTGGTTATGTTCACTCTTCCTAGAGCAATGAGTGCTACTGATTCCGTGAGTGAAGGGAGAAATGGTAACCGGGGTGACAAAAGCCCCCTAGTGAGCATTTGGAAACATGCAGGGCATTTTCAACGGCCACAGCGACTTAGGGATTAACTGGCATTCAGTGGGTGAGGGTAGGATTGGTAGACATCCTTCCATGTGCAGGACAATGTCACACAAAATGCCAATTGCTCCCTGCTAAAAAATGCCAAAGATGTGCTTCTCTTTGGGGGCTTCTCCAGTCTCTGGCCCCATCCATGTTACTATCCAGTACAGCTCCAGGGCCCTCCTTGCCTACCTCTGAGAGCCTGACTCTTCCTCTCCACAGTTCCATGGGACTGGCTTGACTCCCCATGCAGTCTTTGCATCTTTCCAGCCTGAGCTGTGTGAGAGAGGAGCAAAGTGCTTGACCAGGAGGTACATTTAGATGTTCCATCCTTTAGCTTCAAGTTCCTCTTCCGTCCTTGGAGTGGTTTGAATTTCTGCCTCTGAGCTTGCTTGGCCAATTTTCTACGTGAAAAAACACACAAAAGTTCTTCTCTTGCTTCCCATTCCAGTCCTACCATTGCTATAAACAAGAGAAAATGTAAAAGACTCTATATTTCACTTGGCCACAAATCGTAGCAATATTTTCTTAGATTAGTCTCCCAAGACAAAAGAAATAAAAGCAAAAATAAACAGATGGAACCTAATCAAACTTAAAAGCTTTTGCACAGTGAAGGAAACCATAAACAAAACAACCTACAGAATGGGAGAAAATATTTGCAAATGATGAGACCAACAAGGGATTAATTTCCAAAATATACAAAGAGCTCATACAACTCAATATCCAAAAAACAAACAACCCAATCCAAAAATGGACAGAAGACCTAAACAGAAATTTCTTCAAAGAAGACGTACAGATGGCCAACAGGCACATGAAAAGATGTTCAACCTCGCTAATTATTAGAGAAATGCACATCAAAACCACAATGAGGTACCACCTCACACCAGTCAGAATGACCATTATTAAAAAGTCCAAAAACGATCAATGCTGAAGAGGGTGTAGAGAGAAGGGAACCCTCCCACACTGTTGATGGGAATGTAAATTGGTGCATCCACTATTGAAAACAGTATGAAGTTTCCTTAAAAAACTAAAGATAAGCTACCATATGATCCAGCAATCCTGCTCCTGGGCATATATCTGGAAAAGATGAAAACCGTAATTTAAAAAGATGCACGCACCCCAATATTCATAACAGCACTATTTACAACAGCCAAGACATGGAAGTAACCCAAATGCCCATGGGCAGATGACTGGATAAAGAAGATGTGGTATATACACACAATGGAATTTACTCAGCCATAAAAAAGAATGAAATAATGCCATTTGCAGCAACATGAATGGACCTAGAGATTATCATACTAAGTGAAATAAGTCAGACAAAGAAAGAAAAATACTGTATGGTATCACTTATATGCAGACTCTAAAAAATAACACAAATGAATCTATATACATAACAGAAACAGACTCACAGACATAGAAAACAAATTTATGGTTACCAAAGGGGAAAGGGAGTGGAAGGAGGGACAAATTAGGAACTTGGGATTAACAGACACAAACTACTTTTACATAAAATAAATAAATGATAAGGACCCATTATATGTCATAGGGAACTATATTCAATATCTTGTAATAACCTAAAGTAGGAACGAATATACATATACACATAACTTAATCATTTTGCTGTACACCTGAAACTAACACAATATTGTAAATCAACTATACTTCAATTTTAAAAAATTATAAAACTAAAAAAAAAAGATTCTGTACTTTAGTCCTTTCCCTAACTATGATGACTTTGGGCCATTTAGTCCCCTAGCAGCTTAGTTTTCTCAGTTGTATGAAAGAATCAGGCTGGATGATCTCTAAAGTCATTTCAGCTCTGTGCTTTTACAAGGAAAAAAAAAACTAGCATTTGTTACGTGATCCTGGCACACTTTACATTTCTTCCTTCGCAACAGTCCTTTAGATTTTTTGCTCATAATTCAGAAGTCAGTGGAATCTTTAGTGAAGGAAATGGCAATAACGAAACTAGGTATTTCATACCATCTTGTGGCATGTGTTAATTAATTATCAAGCTATATGTAGCAAAAAACATACATTTTATTATTCTGTTTTCTACAAAGGATTAATCTCCCATCTGTTCTTGCTTTATTAATATATTTAGAAAATATTTGCTAATCATCTTCTGTGTGTCAGGCACTGCTCTAGTACAACAGTGTCGAAGATACAGCAGTGAACAAAATAAATCCAACGCTTTGCATAGAGCTTACACTTAGATCATCGGTTCTCAAAACGTGGTCCCTGAAAAATATCTCTGAGGGTCCAAGAGGTTAAAAACGTTTTATGAATAATAATAAAGCATTATTTGACTTTTTCAGTGTGTTCACATTTGCACTGATGGTACAGAAACATTGGTGGGTTAAATCTCAAGTGCCTTGGCATGAATCAAGGTAGTGGTACCAAGTGCACTAGTAGTTACTGTTTTCTCCACCACCACACACTTGCAGGAAAAGAAAAAAAAAGGTCAGTTTCATTTAAGAAGTCTTTAATGAAGCAAGAAAAAGTAACTTTTATATTAAATTTCACTCTTTGAGTATACATCTTTTTAATATTCTGTGCGATAAAACAGGAAATACACATAAAGCACTTCTGCCGTATACAGACGTACAATGGTTGCCTTGAGGAAAAGCGCATGTGATTATTTGAATTGTATGCTGAACTAGCCACTTTTTAAAATGAAACCCCATCTTTCCTTGAAAGAACAACTGGAAGATGAGCTATGGTTATTTAAACATGAAAATTTGGCAGACTTTTTTTGAAAATGAGCCAAGTAAGCCTGCAACTTTCAGGAAAATAACTGACAGTGTTTGTTGCCAAAGATAAAATTCAACTTTCAGGAAAAAATTAGAATTTTGGAAAATCTGTATTTTCCAAACCACTGTTAGTTTGACTGCTTCCCCAAACACCAAGAATTCTAATCAGATTGGTGGCAATGTTAGCAAATGTGACTTTTTTGATATTGTATAATGAAGTGTGCCAACATTGGAAGATCTACGTAGCTCAGCAAACTGTTTTCCAAATGATTGACATGTGATGTTTCAAAATCACGCATGCATTGAAGGTCCATTAAAGGTGTGAGATAGACATTACATTTCAATGTGACAGTATGAAACATTCATTGAGAAGGGGAACTGCGCAGTTGAGGCGACGTGGACTGAGCTTTCAGATATTCTTGGTAAACCTAATGCATCATAGTGCTGCCCAAAAGACTTGTGTGGCTGTGGACACTACCTTCTGGAGTTTTCCACCTAGCTATCACCAAGACCTCCCATGTTGTGAAGAATTCCATCACAAAGAATCAGTGGCTTTTAACACCCAGCAGGGAATATGCCACCAAGACAAGAATTGGGAACCTGCATGGGAGTACTGGCCAAGAACTCCAAGTGGCCACACTGGAAATGTTAATCAAAGGAATATTTAAAATCGATCAGATGGGAAGATGGTTTTTTGCTGGAGGGAGGGCCTGCTATTGGTCAGAAAGCATTGTGCTACTTTGACTTGGCAATGACATTGTCCAATGAGATAGGAGCTATTGAAAAGGCTGTTATTTAGCTTCAGCACGTGAAGGACAGAATTTATTCTAACTGTATTTATTCAGCATGAAGTACTGGTTTAACAGCTTTGTCTGCCCTGGCAGTGAGCAGAACTCTGATTCTCACATGAACTTAATGATGACAGGCTCTTGGGTGACAACTAGTGTGACCTTTGCAGACATGATTGGAGCTGGAATGCTGGTACAATTGACACCATGTAACTGCAGCCCAGGCCCAAAGCATCTTGCTTGGTCACCACATTCTGGTGTGACGGGAGCAGTGGTGGCTTTTCTGATGATATGGAGGGGGGTCTCTTCTCATTGGAGCTGCATGGTACACAGCAGCCATCCCGGGAGGCCTCTCCACTGTTCCATGTATGCACCAGGGAGAAGTTTTTTGAACATGGGGCACCCCTGGGGGTGGACCTTGGTCTTTGTGTCCTCACTGGGATCCGCTTCTATACATGGTACCAGTCTGTACTGAGTGGCAATTCATGGTAGATGAGTTCTTTTCAGCATGTTCCTTCTGTATGACACCCATAAAGTAGTCAACCATGCAGAAATAGTAACAGTGTAAGGAGTTCAAAACTATGATACCATCAATTCCATGCTGGGAATCTATATCAATACATGAAATACATTTATGTAAGTTGCCAGTATTCTAGCAACTGGAAGCAACAGGAAGAAGTGAAGTGACTCAGCTTCTGACTTCTTTAATACATCAGATACCTTGCTTAATAGGAGTATATACTCATGAAATGGTTTGTACAAGCAGCTCTCACTGAAGATTAGAAGATAAAAGCCTGTCAACATCTTTCAAATATTCCAGTAATGTGGTGCTTCAGGTCTGCCTTTTCCTCCAGAGGACAAATTCAGTAGTTCTTTTCCAAGTAAGCACCCACATTCCCAGTTCTCATGCTTGAGTAATTCTGAACTTTTTAATGAATGTGAATACTGAGGTTTCTGTTGTAAGAACTGAAGTGTTTTATCTATTTTAAAAATTATTTGGTTAAGTGAAAATTAGCAAAATGCGTTTACCTACATTTTTTTGGAATTTAGAACATTAACAAGTAATATCATAAGTGACACAGACGTTTGGTAAAGGGACCAGAGAGAAGTAAAGGGTCACCTGCAGTCTTTCTTTGAATACTTAGATTTTAGCGCTTGTGTAATTGCGGTGAGCTAATGAGAAGGGTCTGGGCAAACTAGTCATTGCTCTTTTTTACATTTGTCTACTGGACTTATCAGAAGCATTGAGCACAGACATAGGTGATTCATTCTCCCACTGTTCCTCCTCTGTGCTCTTTTTATAACACAGATGTGAGCATGTTTGGTTTCTCATTGTTTGACATTGGTAGCACAGCCCACAATGTTAATCATGTACAGATTTCCTGATATATATATAATATATCCATAATCCCTGACACATCATATATACTATATATGTGTGTGTAAATTTTATTTTTGAATCTTCTAGAACAAAATATCCTTAAAACTTTTCTCAGCATAAAATCGAAGCATGAAAATAGTTGCATTTTCAAGTATACAAATGATATGTTCCTCATTTTTGAATTTTTTATATACTTATCAAAATATTAAATAGAATATATACTTGCCTTTCTCATCTCTTCAAGCTTTGAAGCTTTCATCAGAAAAGCCTCTTTATAGCTTACACTTGAGATTTTGAGAGTAGTTTTTCTTCTAAGATGTGGTTTCTCACGTTCCCTCTCAGACTAAGCCCTGAAAGGGAAGGCAAAACGAGGCTTTCTTTGTGAACTATATCAATCAAAAATAGTATGGGGAAAATGCTTCTATAGAGCTTTCCTGAGCAGAATTTTCCTTCTCTCCTGTGTAGACCATTGCTTAACTCTTTTGTGACATTTGTAAATTTTTTATAAATAAGAGTTATTTTTGAAAGTTACTTAATAAAATAAATGTGTCTGATTATTAAGATGACTGTTGTTTCTGACAAATCTTTATTACAGTAATCCAGATATAACTATTCTAGCCACCTCAAGTTATATAGGATACTTATTTCTGAAATAATAACAGTTCCAGCCAGATGATTAAAAAAATGTGCACTGATATATTTTCAGATTTTGCACTGCAACTATCCTTTAAGAAACTATTACTTGTTGAGTGTTGTATCAGAGGAAAATACACACAATTATGCAAAAATGTTATTAGAAGACTCCTGACTTACAACTACGTATCTTTGTCAGGCTGGGTTTTCTTCATAAACTACTAAAACAACATATTGCACTGATAGATTGAGAAGATAAAAGAATTTTTGATTAAGTGAGCTATTAATAAGATTTGAAAATGTTAAACAATGCTATTCTTCTCAGGCCTGTTTTTTTCTGTTTTGGAAAATATAATTATTTTTCATAAAAATGTTATGTATGGTAATATCTAATGAATTTATCATTGCTATTTTAAAATAATTAATAAAGTATTTAACCCTATTAGATTTTAATATATTCAAGTGAATAAAATTTAAATAGAAATTGATTTCCTTTGTTTCAACTGTTTAATAAAAATGTTATTATGGGATATACTATGCTTTATACATTATGGTATTTATTATTTTCAGGAGAGAAATGGATACGATGTGTTATGAGACAAAGCTCTACCTTTTCTTTTCAATTGTCTTTATTAAAGGGACAATTGTATAGCTCTACTTGTATACTTATACTGTTTTTAATGTTTTCTTAATTAGTATTAACTGAATACCATATTTACAACTGAAGGTAATTTGACTATTTACATATTTGCACATCCAATAAAAATTTCAGGTTCATGTATATTTATTATATGCCATAGAGAAAAACAAAGATTTGCTATCAAATGATTCTCCTTATTACACTGTCTTTTGCTGCAAAGAACAATATGGAATTTCTACTCCTCCCTCCTGCCAATGTCATCAAACAAATGGCTTGAAACTGAGCACCTTAGCCTAAGAAAGAAAATTTTGAAACTGAAATTAAACATAACTTTCCTTTATCACAGAAGTTGATAAGGTATCCCATGAAGCTGTACCCCACCCCCATTCTTTATCCTTATTCCTTAGAATAGCACTAAGCGGTCTCCACATTTTTTTACGGTGATAAAATCCACTCTAGGATAATCTCTCCCTAGATCACTGAAGTACACAACTAAAGCAACCCAAAGGGGGAACAAAAGCACTAAAATAGTATCAAATAATCATCACCTTCTATATGCCAGGTGCTTTATATATAGTATTGTTAATCTCAAAATAACATACAAGGTAGGATCTATTATATTCATTTTTCAGATGAGGAAAGTAAGTTTCAAAATTCTGCCTGAGTCCAGGTTGTTAATAAGTGGTAGACCTGGAATTCAAACACACAACTGTGTACCTAGGTACTACTGATCACATGGTCAGAGACAATAAGTGTGAACAGGACTTGAAATCAAATCCTCTATATCCTGCTCTTTCCATTACACCAGGTACCTCATGGATAACTGACGTCACTGCAAGTAATAATAAAAATCACAGTATCCACAGAGTAGAAAGGCAACCTACAGAATGGAAGAAATATTTGCAAATTATATATCTGATAAGGGATTAATATCTAGAATATATAGAAAACTCCTAAAACTCACCACTGCCACCATCCAAAAAACCCCAATTTGAAAATCAGCAAAGACTTGAATAGACATTTCTCCAAAGAAGTTATATAAATGGCCAATAAGCACATGAAAAAAAAAAAGCTCAACAAAACTAATCATTAGGGAAATGCAATTTAAAATGAAAATGAGATACCACCTTCCACCCAGTAGAATAGTTAGCATAAAAAAACCAGAAAATAGCAAGCATGGGCAAGGATTTAGAGAAATTGGAACCCGTGTGCACTGTTGGTGGGGAAGTAAAAATGATACGCCTGCTGTTGGAAACAGTATGATGGTTCCTCAAAAAATTAAAAGTAGAATAACCATATGATCCAACAATTCCATTTCTGAGTATATATCCAAAAGAACTGCAAGCAGGGTCTCAAGGAGGTATTTTGTACATCTACGTTCATAGCAGCATTATTCACAACAGCTAAAACATGGAAGAAACCCAAGTGTCCAGTAATGGATGAATGGATAGGCAAAATGTGATATATGCATACAGTAGAATATTATTCAGCCTTAAAGAGGAAGAAAATTCTGACATATGCTACATGAATGAACCCAGAGGATATTACGCTAAATGAAATGAGACAGTCATAAAAAAACAAATACCATGTAATTTCACTTATATGGAGTACTTAGAGTAAGTAATCAAATTCATAGAAGCAGAAAGTAGAATTGTGGTTGCCAACAGCTGGGGAAAGGGTGGACTTGGGAATTATTGTTTAATGAGTATAGAGTTTCAGTTTTATACAATGAAAGGAGTTATGAGGATGATTGTAGGTGATGGTTGTACAATATTATGAAAATATTTAATGCCAATGAACTATGAACTTAAAAGTGGTTAAGATGGTAAATTTTATATATATTTTACCTCTATAAAAATTGGAAAAAAAATAGACCCCAGAGAGCTCCCTTTCTGTGCACATGCACCAAGAAAAGGCCATGTGAGGACAGAGCACGAAGGCGGCAGTCTGCAGGCCAGGAAGAGAGCCCTCACCAGAAATCAAATCAGCTGAATCTTGATCTTAAACTTCAGAATTGTGAGAAAATAAATTTCTGCTATTTAAGAAAAAAAAAATCAACAGTTACTGAGCTTTTATTATATCAGGCATTATTTCAAGTGCCTATGTGTAGCAACTCATAAAGTCCTCCAGACAATGCTATGAACCAAGTCCTTTTATTATCCTCATTTTACAAAAGAATGAACTGAAGCACAGAAAAGATTAACAGATTTGCCCAAGGTCCATGTTTATTCCTTCTTGTCTAATTTAGTACATTTGAGAATGTTGCCGTCTTATTGAAAGTCCTTTGGCAGTATTATGTATTTATTTGAAAAAAAAAATCACTCATTGCTTTAATGATCATTTCTCTACCGAAGACCACCAATTATGCATCTCTAGTCCGAATGTTAAACTGAGATTTGATTTACAAACTGTGTTTTTCTCAATATTGTCAAATCTATTGTCATCTTTTCCCAATGTCCATTTTTCTCTCAATTTGCCTAATTGCCCTATGTTTCATTTTTACTTAGTGCTTTATTTCATCACCAGCAATTTGTTCCAAACAATCCTTTTGTTTTTGAAAAAAAAAAAAAACCCTTAAGCCCCTCTTACTGCTATTCGCAGGGATGTTTTTCTAGTTCAGGTTTAAATTATCTCTTGCCAGAATTCTTCTACATTTTATCTTGCAACTGATGTCAGACTAATCTTCCAGTCTTCCAGAAATGTAAATTCTATCCTTTTCTTAAAAAATAAATAATATACTATACTGTTATTGCCTTCAGAATGAAGAGTCTCCCCTACATTATTTTCCAGTTTTGCATGATTTGGATCTGTTCCATACAATTTTATTTGCCACTGCTACTCAACTTAAACAACTGAATAGCTTTCTGTGGCGATAGCTTTCTGCACTCTCTCCATTTTGCTTCTGCTTGTGCTGGTATCTTCTCCTAGAAAAATACTGTTCCCTTCATTTAGGCATATCCCAAATACTACCCATTCCTCGAGACCTAGTTCAAGTACTATCACCTTCCTGAATGTCTATCCACTTCACCTAGTCATTTAAATACACTTTGATGCAATTTTTAGAGGAAGCAATAATGAAGAATTGGATTAAGGCTTGTATATTCTCTAATTTTTCAAACGTTAGTTTCTTCTCCAGAAATTGTAACCCTTGTCAGGCCATTTCCTCCCTTTCTAGCACTTTAAAAAGTTGAGATGTATTTCATGTAACATAAGTCACCATTTTAAAGCATATACTTCAGTAGTTTGTAGTATTTTCACTATGTTGTGCAACCACAACCACAGTCTAATCCCAGAACATCTTCATTATCCTATAAATAATCCTATACCCATTAGCAGTCAATCCATTACTTGCTCCTCACCATCCCCTGCCTCTAGCCCTGGGAAACCACTAATCTTTTTGTTACTGTAGATTTGCCCATTCTGGAATTTTACGTAAATGAAATCATACAATACACAGAATTTTTTTTAAGTTTTATTTTTTATTGAAGTGTAGTTGATTTACAGTATTAGTTTTAGGGGTACAGCAAAGCAATTCAATTATACATATATGTACATATATATATATATTTTTTCAGATTCTTTTCCATTAAAGGCTACTACAAGACACTGAATATAGTTTCTTGTGCTGTACAGTAGGTCCTTGTTGTTTATCTATTTTGTATATAGTAGTGTTTCTCTGTCAATCTCAAACTCCTAGTTTATCCCTCCCCTGCCCTTCCCCCTTGGTAACCACAGTTAATACATGGATTTTTTTTTTCTCAGCTAATTTCTCATCAAATTCTGCCAACTCTACCCCGCAAAAATATCTGAATCTGACATCGCTTTATCTCCACTATAGCCTAAATCACTGTAATTGATTACTCAGACTACTGCAACAGCCACAAACTGATCTCCCTGCTTTTACTCTTGGCTCCCCCCAAATTTATTCTCCACCAGCAGCCAGAGAGATACAGCAAGATAAGAAGCTAATGCTTAAAACACTGTGGCTCTCCATCGCACAGTGATGAAATATAAGTTCCTTATCACAGCCTGGAAAGTTGGGGTGGCCACTGCAATTTCTTAAACTAAGACAACAGTGAAGTTTGCAGCATCGATTGACTCTTCCTTTCATGAATGGTTTCTCTGTAGCATGCAGTGCTGTTTGATAGCATTTTACTTACAGTAGAATTTCTTACAAAATTGGAATCCATCCTCTCAAACTTTCCTAATGCAGCTGCTTTATCAACTAAGTTTAAGTAATATTCTAAATCCCATTTTCTGGTTCAACAAACTTCGTAGCATCTTCGCTAGTAGTTTCCATCTCAAGATGGAAATTTTTTTTTTGCTCATCTATAACAAGCAACTCCTCATCCATTAAAGTTTCATCATGAGATTGCTGCAATTCAGTCACATCTCCAGGCTCCATTTCTAATTCTAGTTCTTTTGCTGTTTCCACCGTATCTGCATTTACTTCCTTCACTGAAGTCTTGAACCCCTCAAAGTTACCCCTAAGGGTTGGAATCAAACTTCTTCTAAACTCCTGTTAATGTTGATATTTTAACTTCTTCCCATAAATCACAAACTCTCTTAATGACATTTAGAACTGTGAATCTTCCAGAAGATTTCCAACTGACTTTGTCCAGACCCATCTGAGGAATCACTATCCAAGGCAGCTATAGCTTTACAAAATGTATTTATTAAATAATAAGACTTGAAAGTGGGAATTAATCCTTGATGCATGGACTGCAGAATGGACACTGTTAGCAGGCACAACACTGTTGAAAACAACACTAATTTTGTTATACATCTCCACCAGGACTCTTGGGTGACCAGGTTCATTGTTGGTGAGCAGTAATATTTTGAAAGGATTTTTGTTTTTTCTGAGTAGTGTCTCAACATTGGGGTTAGAATATTCAGTAACCTATCTTGTGAACAGATGTGCTATCATCCAGGGCTTGCTGTTCCACTTGCAGAGCACAAGCAGAGTAGAGTTAGCATAATTCTTAAGGGTTCTAGGATTTTCAGAATATTAAGGAGCATTGGCTTTAAGCCACCAGCTTGTGTTGGCCCCAAGAGTCAGTCTGTCCTTTGAAGCTCTGAAACCAGATACTGACTTCTCCTCTCTAGCTATGAAAAGTTCTAGATGGCATCTTCTTCCACTATAAGGCTGATTCACTGACATTAAAAATCTGTTTGGTGTAACCACCTTCATGAGTTATCGTAGCTAGATCTTCTGGGTAACTTGCTGCAGCATCTACAATACTACTTGCTCCTTCACCTTGTACTTACTTTCCTCAAACTTCATGAACAAACCTCTGCTAGCTACAGACTTTTCTTCTGCAGCTCCCTCACCTCTCTTAGCCTTCACAGAGTTGAACAGAACTAGGGTATTGCTTTGGATTAGGCTCTGGCTTAAGGGAACGTTCTGGCTGGTTTGATCTTCTGTCCTGACCACCAAAACTTTCTCTGTATCAGCAATAAGGCTGTTTTGCTTTCTTATCATTTGTGTGTTCACTGGAGGAGGACTTTTCATTTCCTTCGAGAACTTCTCCTTTGCACTCCCAGCTTGGCTCACTGACACAGGAGGCCTAGCTTTTAGCCTGTCTCAGCTTTCAACATGCCTTCCTCACTAAGCTTAATCATTTCTAGCTTTTGTTTTACAGTGAGACACGTGATTCTTCCTTTCACTTGAACACTTAGATGCCATCGGAGGACTATTAATTGGCCCAATTTCAATATTGTTGTGTCTCAGAGAATAGGAAGGCCAGAGGAAAGGGAGAGAGATGGGGAATAGCCAGGTGATGGAGCAGTCAGAACACACACGCCATTTATTATGTTCTCTGTTTTATATGGGCATGGTTCATGGCACCCTAAAACAATTACAATAGTAACATCAAAGATCACTGGTCACAGATTAGCATAAGAAGTATAATAATAATGAAAAAGTTAGAAATACTGTGAGAATTACTAAAATGTGACAGAGACACGAAGTGAGCAAATGCTGTTGGAAAAATAGACTTGCTCTACTTGAGATTGCCACAAACCTTCAGTTTGTAAAGGATGCAGTATCTGTGGAGTGTGATAAAGTGAAACATAATAAAATGAGGTATGCCTGTATCCAGAACCAAAAAATCTTCCAGTCTTTGCAGAGGGCCTATGTGTGCTTGCTGTGGCCGGCTTTCAACACTTGCTGGACACCTTACAACTCTACCTTAGACTTTATTTCCTGCTTTCTTAGAGCCTTCAGGGCAGCAGGAGGTGAAAGGTTTTTCTGGGTCTTTCCTGAGCATGCACACAGCCCTAAGAATGAGTTTGGCCTTCTACAGTCTCAGGACTTTGTCAGTTTTGTAAGTTCTTACAGGACACTCATTCCCAGTCTTTCCTCACAAGCTTTTTGTTTAGTCTACTGTTTGCCCCAGCTATTAACTGACCACCTCAGGCAGCAGCAGCCTATATGACATCAGACTTGTAAATATTTTCAACCAACACCCTTGGGATGGACCTTTAGCACTAGGCTGGTTTGGAGTTAGGCAAAATAAAGACATGCCTTTGAGCCATCATTCTAGGGCACCACCAGGCAGATCAGAGCAAATAATCACAATTCTTTTCTCACTCTGGTACCATTTTACGAATAAGTAAATTCAGGTATAGAAGTAAGTAACTTAACTTGTTCAAGATACCTGGGTGGTAAGTGGCAGGGCTAGTATTCAAATTCAGACAGTCTGGCTTCAGTATTTGATCTCACAATCACTGAGCTACAGTATCTCCTTCAAAGCAGGTCTTCCAGAGTCCTCCAATGCAAAGGGTGTAGAAGGCCTATTACAGCAAGCCTAGACTGGGACCGGGGCTCAGTCTTTTCAAAGTCAATTTGTCTCATCTCTACCATGTGAAAAGAAAGCCTGTACTTTGATTGTCTACCTCCCCCAAGATTGCTACAAAAGTTGTTGATGCGGTATCCTTATCAATTCATTACTTCTAATGTTCAATTCTAATTGGCTCAACTATTTCATTTTGCCCAGGGAGGACACTGCAAGTAGCCAATCTTGGGGCTTTTAGCCACTGAGGAACCAAAGACCTTTAATTTCTTTACTCAAATAATACATTCTAAACCAAACAACCTCAGTGTTTTGTTTTGTTTTTTAAATAGTTAAACCTATACATTCAACATGACTCTTACCTCCCCCTTTCTAAGGGAGATCTTTAATTAGGATTTAGAACTATTCTCCATACAAATACTTTAAAAAAAAGTTTACAATACACAGGTATAGATGTTAGGGAGTCATTAAATGGGAAATTTGCTTTTTAGATGGTTCTAGCTACAGCATGGAAGATGAAAGATCAATTTTAAGGGGTATATGCCTGAAGGCTGGATGATAAAAAAAGGCCATTATGATAGACAAGGCAAAAGATCAAAAGAAGATGAATGCAGGCAGTAGTAATAAGCATTGACAGGAGAGAGCAGAGTTTTAAAAATTTAGGAAGAGTCAAACTTGGTAATTTTGCTGGTTATTTTCCATTTGCCCCACAGAACCATTTTCTACCTTTCTCTGCCCTTCTCTGTACCCTGTAGAATGGCTGACTCTACAGACTGAATCATCCAAGGTCCCGTACTGGCTGGCTTTGGATTGGGCTCTTTTAAAAGGAGGCAGGTAAGAGACTGGCAGGCAGGGGGATTCTCTCCTCTGCTTGTGGCCACACTTGTATTTAGGTGGCCCCTCTTCCACAGCTACAGCTCTTTCTGGGTTCTGGTAATTCAGTCCTCTCCTTCTGCCTCTTCAGGACAAGGGATGGTAATAGCTTCCAGCTGTTGCTGGTCTCTGGGTACCTCATAAATCTTGATGACTCCCTTAATTTCCCTGACCTCCATAAATAGTTCTTTGGTTAAATTCTCTTTAATTAATAAGCCTTTTAAGTCTTTTTTCTGCAGGGACCTGGACTAGTAGTGACTGATGGGGAGTGGGGAGAGGAGTACAAAGAGTTGAGGTGACTCCCAGGTTTAGATTCTTTTCTGTCAAATGGATTTTTAGCATTTTCCTGAATGCTTTGTGAGGACACGCTCTGTTCAGATTATTTGGAATCTATCCCTAGCACCAACAATTTGATTGGCATTCTCAGCAGGAGATTTAGGCAGTTTCTCCAGAACCAAGTATGGTGCCTGGTGTAGAGGAGCATTCAATAAACGGATTTTCTCTCTCATTGTCTGTGAACTCTCCTGTCACATTATTATAGGCCCTTGTGCACTCAGATTTTGAACTCAGCATTGGTCTGGCCATTGTTAGTTTTATATCTAACTTTGAGTTCTAGATTTTAAAATGTGTATGGAACAGTTAAAAAGGGCTTTGTAAAACAACAACAAAAAATCCTAACTGTAGTGATTTTTTTTAATTGAAGAAATTAGGAATATTTAGCAGTGAGAACGCATTAATGCAAATTCCAATACCAAGCAGTTGGCCGAGGGCTGTAGTGTTTTCTTGGCCCAATTACAAAATTTTCTCTCCAACAATTCAATATGATGAACACTCTATTCTTCACCATATCACAATCACTTCAACTCAAAAGAATTTAGTTGAGGGAATCTTCACAATTCTTGTTAAGCCATAAACAAAAATACATCTCCACTGCCTACACTGCCTTTATGCCTACACTGCATACCCTACTTACTTCAAATATCCTAACCACCCCTATAGAAGCCTGCCCTGTATCCTGCACCCCTAGAGTGCACATTAGACTCACCAGGGAGCTCTTTAAAAATACTCATGCCCAGACTCCACCCCAGGCCAATTAAATCAGCATCTCTGGGTAAGAGACCCAGACATAGATATTGTTTAAAAGCTTCCTCCAATGATCCTAAAATGCACAGAGTTGAGAACAAGGCTCCAAACCATAAAGTAAAGCAAACAAGATCACACAAAAAGATATACATATACACAGAAGGTATAAACGCAAGATACTTTGTGTCCAGTAAGCTGTTTATCCCTTGTTAATGAACTTCCTAGGAGCTCCCCCCATCCACCCCTGGGCCGTTAACCTTCAACTTCTGCACATTGGAAAGTTGACTGAGAGCCCTTTAGTTGGTTTTGCTTCCTTGTTTGACATATGTGGTTTGTTGACAAGCTGCCCAGAACATAGTAAAAAAACAACCACAATTAAACCTGCCTGAGTCAGCGGTGGTTTTCCCCAACAGTGAGGTTTTTCTTAGAACCCTAAAAGAGGATAAAAAAAATGAGCATATAAATGAAGGAATCAAACAGACTCACAGGTAATTAAAGACCACAGTTTTGGTTGTGGAAGGCTGTTGTGAATAGAGGAGTGATGCCCTCAATATTTTTAAATAAATCTTTGACTAAGTTTCAAGAAATAAAATCTACATTTGGCATTTGTTTTTCATCCTACTTCAGGGTTCTTCCTGATGGAAAACAGGGCTCTTTTGAAAGGAGTGAAAGCTGATGACAATACATACAGTTAACCTTCAGTAAATCTGCATAAACTTGAGCAAATCTAAGTCTCAGGAATGAGGTGATAGAGGAAAATAGTAATTAAAATGTATTTTTTCAGTTTCTTATAGTGAACAAATGTCCCAGACTGTGTCAGTTTCATTAAAAAAAATGATCTACCCTATGTAGTGTCTAAGCTATAATAAATGACAAAGAAATGCAAATAACCTGTGATTTCTTCAACTAGAATAATCACATTGGAACTTGGTGAGACCCAGCAGCTCACAAAGTTATCTGAAGTATTTCACAAGGGGCAGGAAGCATCTCTTGCACACTTCTAGCAGTGGTCACTGCCCACAGGTTGATACTGTGGATGATGAAACAACCCAAGCTGGCTTCTTTTACTTCTCCTCTGTCCTTTCCCCACTTCCTGCCAAGTTTTTCCTCCATCTCAGCCTATATTAACTTGGTAATAATATGTTCACTTTAAGGTTCATGTAGTCTAGATGCTTTAGGTGGTCCGGTTATCTCAACAAACCAAACAGACCGAAAAACAAAACAAGGCAAAACAAGACAAAAGAAACTTTGCCCTGGGCGGGTGGGCAAAGCACACCTTAGAGTACCAGATAATCTGTAAAGTGAAGTAATTCAGCAGAAGCAGGGACTCACAGTGGTGACTAGAATGATGAAGTCTAAGTGCTTCCCCCACAACAAAAATCTCTGGAGAGAAAGACTGGGAGTTCTCCCTCTGCTTCCTGGAGGGAGATTCCAGAAAATTAAATTTGACTTTTAAAGGATATGAGTTGTAGAGACTTCTGATCAAATGCTTAAAAAGGTATTAGGAATCTAATTTTTATTTTACTACCCTAGCTAGGTTTTTAAGTGACTCTAGATAATGCTAACAATACATAGCTGTAAATATGTCTATATTATATATAAAATGCCTTTATATCTAGCATCTCATATGATGGTTATATCATTCTTGTGCCCAAAGTAGGAAAGGTAGCTTTGTTAGCCCTTTTTACAAACAATCGTTCTTTTTTTCCCCTGTAGGTACCCAATTTATTCATAAAATAATACAGTTTAAATACTTACTACTTTTTTCAGACTTTTTTTTCCCCTTCCTACAAATAATGACTCTTGAGAGGTTCTTGAATGGGCCAGCTTAGACTAGAATGCACTTTGCACTTTTTTTTTCAGTCCAGTGGTCTTTTTGTGTTCGACTACATCCTACTAGCACTAGAGTCTTTAGCATTTCAGTTGCGTGAGGTGGTGGAAGAAATTTGCACATATTGAGGTGTGGAGAACTCATTCTGGCTTACACATGATTTAACTTAAGCTTTATGCTAACTAGAAAAGCCTGTTTTGTGGCCTATTAAACATACATTGTACAGCTGTTTTCACCATTAAAGGAAAGGATGCATTAACCAGAAGAAAAATGTCCCTTCTGCAGATAGAGATAAATGTCTCCCTTCCTGGAACATCAAGGCTAGTACTCCTTTGATATAGCTCCATACTGACTTTTTAGGTACTTGCTGAAGAAACTTGAAGGGGTGTACCCCAGTCATGTGCCTTGTTCTGACAAGATACAAAACCTGAAACCATGTTTCCTTGGAACAGTTCCTCAGAGCTATTCCTGAGAACTGTTTGTTCTCGGTTGGGCTCAAAAGAAACTCTTATCACAGAATGATTATTGATGATTCCCCTTGACATATGGAAATCCTGTAAAGTTCAAGTGTAAATTTAGTAGAGAAAGTAGCAACTGAGAATGAGAGGGAAATGAGGACCATAACTGCTTGCGAAAGTCTATATGTAAAACCTAGGAGTGGGAGGATGTCATTTCCATTAAAATGAAAAAATATGAGTCCTTACGTTGAGCCAGACTCTGCTAGGTGCAAAGTTACAGTGGTTAAGGACAGATTCTATCTTTGAGGATCTTTCTGACTAGGAGAGCAGGTCACAATCTAGTGATCTGGATTTGAAGAACTGGTTAGGGTTTGCATAGGTATATGCTCAGAGGAAGGGTGGGTCAGATAATTTCAACAGAGAAAGCAAAAAGGCATGTAAATGATGAACTCTGAGAATGCAAGGAGCCCTAAAGTTAGCGTCTGATACGCAAAATGTTCAATTTTCTGTTTCTTGTTAAGTAAAACAGTCACCAGTAACATGTATAAAACCGGTGACACATATGACTTCTTTTTAGCTGTACTTCCTATGCAATCCACACCCCACCCCTTTAAAGTTCCCAATCTATCCCTTAGAGGTTACACTTGAACGTAGAGAAACTTTTTCTATGCATTCATATAACCACTATACACGGAGCAGTGAAATAAACCCTAAGCTCGTTTTGAAGAAAACTGAACAGGTACTCGGGGACTCGGGTTTGAGCCACGCCTACGCCACGAACTGCTGGGTGATCTCGGGCTAGTATCCTCTCAGGATGCTCCTCTCACCGTCTGTAAGATAAGGAGGTCCAAAAGTCCACCCCACAGGGTTTTGTGAGGATGACTTAAAATAATGCCAGTGAAAGCATTTCCTCCACCACATCTAGGGGCTTCTGTTCTCCTCGGGTTCTTTCCACTCTCACTACTCTGACTTTTGGTGCATCCAGACCCACAGGCATTAAGCAACACCATAAACGTTTGCCTGACCGCCTCTCCTCATACCCACACACGTCCCTCGCGGGCGGGTGCAGCTTTGCGCTGACGGGGTCGGCCGAGTGAGGTCTAGAAGCCGAAGTCACACACTCCTGAAGGCCATGAGGAGATATAGAAAGCTCGGGATTCAGCCGGAGAAACAAGCCGGGCGGGAGCCAGACAGACACCATTAGGGGAAAGGGCTCCTAGGCGCACGCGCAGTGGCCGCCCCGCTCCTGCCCTCCCGCGGGAGGGGCGGGCGCGACGTACTCACGTCGGGCGCGCTGACGTCGGAGTAGCGTGCGCCGCCGGCCGGTGGGGGCCGCCGGTAGGGGATGGGGGCGGGCTTCTGCCTCGCGGAGGTGGGCACGCTCGCCGCGGCAGAGAGATCACTTCCCTGTACCAGTCCTCGCGCTCCAGTTAGTCCTATGAAAGTGTAGGCATCCAGGCAGTTGGCTCGTTCCGATTACCGAAGCACTCTCCCTTCGGTGATAGGAGCGCAGGGTTTGGGCGGT
This sequence comes from Vicugna pacos, assembly GCF_048564905.1. Lineage (NCBI taxonomy): Eukaryota > Metazoa > Chordata > Mammalia > Artiodactyla > Camelidae > Vicugna > Vicugna pacos. Next base: position 16,733,721 of record NC_132988.1, read on the forward strand.
GACTCGGCCATGCCGAACTCGCGATCCAGGCCCCGCCAGGGCGCTGGGAGTGGCGCGGGGGCAGCCGGGCGAGACGAGCTGGTGTCGCGGTCCTTGCAGAGCGCAGAGCACTGCCTGGGCGCCCAGGACTTCGGCACCGCCTATGCCCACTACCTGCTCGTGCTCAGCCTGGCGCCGGAGCTGAAAGACGATGTGAAGGTGAGGAGAGCCCTTCTTTCTCTTGCTGCAGGCAGAGGGATCCTCTGTTGTTCTCGTATACGTAAATACATACGTAAATAAATTGGGAGGGGGACTGTGAGTGGCTATTTAATATTTACTGTTCACTCTTGATTCTTTTCTTTTGTTCATAGCCACAACCAGCCTATCAGAAAATACTGTTTGCTCTGTGTATCCAGAGCCATATCACTTCCTACTTTCTCTTTTACTGCCTTGGTTCAAGCTTCAGTCATCAACTGCTGACTTCCGCCATAGGCTCAGGTTCCAATCTAGGCTTTCTCCTGCAGTTTACCTCAACACCGCCAGCGTGAGCTTTTCCGAACAGAAGGCAGATGATGTCATTTCTCTATCTCAAAACTTACATTTCAATTGCAGTTCGAAAGGTTTTGTTGCAAGTGAGGCCTCAGGTGATCTTCTGTGGCCTCCTACGTCTAATTCTAGCAAGTCCCTGCTCTAGGGCCTTTGCACTTGTCTATTCTGTTAGGTGGAAGGAAATGTGGGTTTCTGTAGTTGAATTAAGTTCGGAATTAAAGTAATCATTCGATGATGCATTCTTTAAGTTTCATTTATTGGATTTTTTTGGGACAGTTATTCTGTTGAAATGCTGTACATTTTTGTCAAGTTATTCTAGAATCTTAATTTCAAAATGTGATTTAATTTACCTTTGCATTCAGTTTCCAGCCTGAAGCTGCTTTGCTTTATTTCACCCAAGGTTTCTCAACCTCAGCACTGTTGGTATTTTGGATGAGATCTGTGTTGTGGAAAGCTGTCTTGTGCATTGTAGTATGTTTAGCAGCATCCCTGACCTCTACCCAGTAGATATCAGTAACATCTAGACATCTGTAGTTCACATAAATTTAGGGTAAATTTCAAGACCAGCTGGCCTCAAGGAGGAGAAAGTGTTATGCTGAGATACAGTTTGCTCATCTTGGTAGGCAGAAGTGGAATAATGGATCCATCCAATTGCTGTTTCCTTAAATCTTTGTTCCTTAGCTCCCTCTTGTAAAACAGGGACAATACTTTTTTTTAATATTTAGTGTGTAGTAAAAGTAGATCTAAAGTTTGTATTTCAATGCTGGGTGTTCAGTAGGGTTAAGTACCTAGCTGTTCCCTGCAGAACAGTCTCGTGTTTCTTTGCATGGGCCTCTGCAAAAGAGCTTTCTCTTTAATCTTATTTCCTGCTTCTCCCTCTACTCCCCGTACCCACACTTCAGCCACACCAAGGGACATAACTATAAACTCCCTGATCCACTTAATATAATCTGTGTTTTTTTACCCCCTCACACTCTAGAATCTTCTTCCTTATCCTTGTTGCTCTAGTAAACTACATCAAAATTCAGTTTCTGGTATTAACTCTCCTGTATAAAATATGTGCAGATGATATAAAATTTTTCACGAGAAAGCTGAAATGACTACGGCCTTCCCTTTTCCCACTGGGTTGCAGTGTGGAGACTGTCTGGAGGGAGGGGTAGTTGGAGCTAGGGTGACAGTGGGAAGGCTGTTGCTGTAGTCCAGCAAGTGGTTACAAGGGCTGTGTTGCAACAGTCCTGGGAGAGGAGGTGACACACTTAAAGCTATTGAGAGAGAATTGGCTGGGTTTGAAATCAGTAGTATTGGAGTTAAGGTAGCATTATAAGGTGACTTCATGGTCTGAGGTTAGATGGTTCCTTAACCTTATATCCTATGTGAGAGAATATGATGGGTTCAGTTTAGAATATTTTGAATTTTTTCAAAATTGTGTGTTAAATTTCTCTCTATGAAGCCTCTGTGAGGACAAGAACAGGATATATGTTGATTATTGCTATTCTTTGCACACTGATCAGGAAGCATTTGAGTTGAGCTAAATTTGAGATGGCTGAGGGTACAATCCCTGGTTGAGATTGTTGCCGGTAGATGTAACTGGTTTCCAGGTTCTTGTCCCGTCCCAGAAAGAATTCAGAGACAAACATGGAGATTAAGAAAGTAAAGTGAGGATTTATTAAGGGAGGGACAGTACATCTCAAGGGGAGAGCACGCAGGCTTAGGTGAGCAACTGCCCGGAGTTTCTTTGACAGCTTTGTTACATAGGGTATAAAAATGAATGGGCAGAATATTCATTAGGGAGGAAATGGTCTGCGGTCATATTTCCTGATTTTTATCCCAACTCCACCTTCCCAAAGGGAGGAGGGATTTTTGTCCTTATTTAGTCTGGATCGGAAGTGTCAGTGTCAGTGCATGATGGGTACTTCTAATCTGCAAGGCTAATTTTATTGAAATGAGGGCACAATGAGAAAAAGGTTACATTTGGACACTGGAGATTCCTACTTTTTCCAACCTTTCTTTGTTGGCCTCCAGGCTGCTCATCACCCTCAAGGTTCTGACTGCTTATCAGCCCGGAGGTTCCTGCTTTTTTTCTCTGCACAGGGACCTCTGGTGCTTACATAATGTATAGTTTCCTGCATTGGGTCTCTGCCCCTCCTTTCTGCCCAATTCCTGCCATTTGGTCTGTGTCCCCCTTTCTCTGGTCATATCTAGCTATCTGCCTGCTCTAACAAGATGACTAATAAGGGATTGTTTCTATGGGTCTGAGATTCAGAAGAGAGGGTCTTCATATGATATCATGTACATGCAGAATTTTTAAAAAAGTGACATGAACTTATTTACAAAACAGAAACAGACTCACTGACATAGAAAACAAACTTATGGTTACCAGGGGAGAAGGGGTGGGATGGAGGGTAAACTGAGAGTTTGGCATTTGCAGATACTATATACTATATATAAAATAGATAAACAACCAGGTCCTACTGTACAGCACAGGGAACTATGTTCACTACCTTATAATGCCCTATAATGAAAAAGAATATGAAAAGGAATATATGTGTATGACTGAATCACTGTGCTGTACACCAGGGACTAGTACAACATTGTAAACTGACTATACTTCAATAAAAAAATAAATAAAACAGAAGAGAGGGTGTTGATTGGAGATGTAGGGGTAGCATCCATCAATACATAGGTGATAGGTAGTGCCTTGGGGATGCATAAGAAAAGAGAAGGGGGTCAAGGACATACTCGTAAAAAATAGGAACCCACAAAAAAATGGAGGTAGAGAATATGATACGGCAGCCAAGTACGGAGAGAGTAGAGGGTGGTCATACTGTCTTAATTCTGCATGTTACTGCCAAGTAGGTGGTAAAATCTGTTCATTTACGTATTGTTTATTTAGCAGACAGGGCCTATTCTAAATTAAACTCAAGGTGATTTTCATCTATAATTAAGATTTGTTCTCTGTGGCATCTTCAACCAGTGTTGAATATTCTTTCACCATTTATGTTATTGACTCATTTGCTGTTTTCTTCTTTGTAAAGGAAACTTTTCAGTACACGCTCTTCAGATGGGCTGAAGAACTTGATGCTCTCAGTCGAACACAAGACTTACTCGGTTGCTATGAGCAAGCCTTGGAGCTGTTTCCTGATGACGAAGTGATTTGCAATAGTATGGGGGAGCATCTCTTCAGGTGTGTAGTGACTTCAGTAGTACTTACCCGTTAAGAGTTACTCTGTACCAGTCTGGATTGGGTAAATCGTAGTACAGTCATTTGAACAGAGACAGTTTAATATAAAGAATTATAAACTATAACAGAGGATCAGAGTAATGAAGGACTGAGTAGTGAGAAGTCAGAGCACTCAAAGGAATACAGGGATAGCAGATATAATATGTAATAATGTTATATCATACACTAGGTAGTAGCTGCTGCCCCTGGGGCTGAGACAGAGTAGTCATGGAAGCGTTCCCTCCAGTGGGCTGACATCCAGACCTTGTTGGAGGGGACGTCGCCGTGGTTCACAGGGTGGCAGGGAAGCCATTGTGGGGCCTTGCCGGAGAACTTGTTGTAAACCTCTTCTCTGGCACTTGCTGGAGATTTGCCGTTGGGATTTCTGTCTACTCTCCATAGACATTTCATAAATAGAAGAACTGGTAAAGCCCCCCAGTTTTTGATTGGGATTTGTTTTAATAAATCTGGTTTCACGGCTTTGTACAAAGTACAAGGAGAATTCTTGTTTAGGAAACACCATTGCAGTGCCCTTTTCTATAGAGTAAATCACTTTATACGTCCCAGCAGCTGTCCTTAATACCACTGCTTTGCCCACCTGGTCATACCAAGTTTCATTCAATGAAAAAAGAAATGCCTTTATCCAACTTGTATTAGTCAGTCTCCGTAACGTAACTGCTATACAGTGCCATAGTCTTAATCAAAATGGCTTAGCGAGTGAAGTCAGTACTCCTTTAAGGGACAGGAAGTTGATAGTGTCTAGTTGTAGTGTGACAATAGCAGGGAAAATAAAGTTGGTTGTCAGCTGAGGCTTGTTTGTTCACACTAACAGCTAACCTGATCCTGATACACAGACTCCATCTCCACAAATTAGCAACCACTTCCCTTTTAAGAGAAATTTAGCTTAAAAAGTTTTAGATATCTCCTCAAATTAGTTAAAAATCTGCATTTTACTTTCAAAGTGTCTAGTTGTTTAGATTATGTAAGAGGAGTTACTCTATAGGGTTTGATTATATTTCCAAATTATACACATGTAATGATCACAACATTCTAGGGCTTACATTTCAAGATAAACTCAATTTAACAGAAAATTGGAGCTCTACACACTTCTGGCAGATTCTGTTGTTGGTCTACTGCTGTAGGACATAGACTGAGCAATCACCAGTCATTGAGAAAAAAATACTTGGTGTTAAATTGCTTTGGGGAGATATCACTATGCAAAATTTTAAATTCAGACGTTGGCGGTTCAGAACTTGTCAGAGTGTGAATGTGGCTTTTGCTACACAGTTTGCCTTTGTTCTCTAGGACAGGTTCTTAGCTTTTGTAATACTCTGCTTTTCTCATCAAGAACAGTGTATCACTCATGCCCCATCAGAAGAATCACTATTCCAGGGGGAAAGGATTTCCAAAGTAAAGGATAGCCTCCTTTTCTGACATTTATTTGTGAAATAAAATTTGTGTCTGGAGTGTCTCAGCTTTCTATTAAGCCAGTAGTATCAGATTTAAACAAAACGTATTTAAATTTCTCATCAGGAAGATAATGGTTTTTCTTGTTAGTAGAAAAAAGGCATTTTTAAAGTTCATTGACATTGACACAACATTTTGAGTGTTTTAATACGAGATATACTTCAGTTGAGTGGATCATATATTTTTTCAGAGCAGTAGCATTGCAGTTTAAGAAATCTGAATGATATATTGAAGAGCAAACCTAAGGGAAACACAAAGCCAGGAAATTATTAGGAGCAGGTTTGGCATTGATTCAACAGATCATTGATATTTTGAAATTTTTTAATATCCATTGCTAAGTTAGTGTCTCAACAATAGATTACATAGGATGTATTTTGTATTGTACTGTGGGCTGGTGTCAGTTGCAGAGTAAGACAGCTTTACCTTCAAGAAACTGGAAAATAACAGATACTAATCTTAAACATTTTAAAATGAGTGCCTGTCATTTGACATCGGGCTGTTCCTTTTTTTGCTTAAACCCATACCCCAAATGAATAGTCTGATTGATTCAGTTTCTTTAAAACTGACAGAATACTTCAAGGTGCTTGTGAAGAAGTGTGAGTGTTAAAGGGTTCTGCTAGCTCGATTCTCTTCACTGTGTGGACCACACCCTGGTGCTGATCCACAAATGACCAATCGATGACAGACGAGTATAGAGATTGAGAGTAAATATGTAGCAGTGTGACATTGCAGAAAATCCAAGCACGTAATCGGGGAACTCACCTGTTGAAGGGGGTGTGGACCACTTTGAGTGCCGCTGAAATCTAGTGTAGGGGTTGCCTGCTAGTCATGTGGAGTACAACTGTACTGGTCTACAGATGGTTAGATATTTTTCAAGGAGGGGGAAGTTCTTTACCATAGATAGTTTATGAAGCACTATTCCAGACAGTTCGATAGTTTTCTTCCCCTGTCTTTTATGATTGATTTGCTTACATCTAATTCAGTAGCAATTTTTGGGGTGACTCACCTTTGATTTTTTTCCCTTAGGCACAGTGGCTCTCATTTTATTTTATTTTATTTTTTTAATCGAAGTACAGTCAGTTACAATGTGTCGATTTCTGGTGTACAGCACAGTGTCCCAGTCATGTGTATATGTACATATATTTGTTTTCATGTTCTTTTTTATTAAAGGTTATTATAAGATATTGAATATAGTTCCCTGTGCTATACAGAAGAAACTTGTTTTTTTATCAAACAGTGGCTCTCTTTTTAGTCATATTTATTTGATTTCTGTTATATTTAATTAAATTATAACAGAAAAAAAAAGTACAGCTGGTGTAAACCAGTCTGGCAGCAACTACAAGGGACCATCGATGACCACACAGCTCGGCTGTGGAGAGAAAGGTGCGTGACACACCAGAGAGGCACCTGCCAGCCACAGGCGTTAGTACCTTTTACAGAGGGAATGGTTTTTAGAAACCCCTGTTCTGGAAAACTGTTTAAATGGAAGCTGACTAGGAGAGCTTCTGCCACACCACAGTACAGTCGTAATTCATAGTCAGGTACTTGTGAGTGTCCTGGGATGCATAAACATAACGGATTCAGAAAGGAAAGAAGTGATGGAGGATGGCCGTCCTCACAGAAGGCTTCCCAAGGAGACGGCACTGGGTTGAGTAGGATTTGGGGTGCTGGGGAGGGTTCTCAGGCCAGATGAGTGACATGAGCAGAGGCACTGTAACTGATAGCATATGGTTGAATATGTTGTCTGTCATTTTTTTACTCTAGGATGGGCTTTAGAGATGAAGCAGCTGGGTATTTTCGTAAAGCGGTGAAGTTAAACCCTGATTTCAGTGACGCAAAGGAGAATTTTTATCGCGTTGCAAACTGGTTGGTGGAACGCTGGCACTTCATCATGCTTAATGACACCAAAAGGAATACGATTTATAACGCAGCAATCCAAAAGGCAGTTTGTTTGGGGTCCAAAAGTGTTTTGGACATTGGAGCAGGAACTGGAATACTAAGGTTTGTTGCAATTGTGTTTTAATTACATATACATGTGTGCTTATGTAAATTAAAGATTTTACCAAATATGGAAAATTTAGCAGTGGAATTTAAAAATAGAGTTTAATTTATTTCTTATAATCTTGTTATGATTATTCATGCAATTATTATTATTAACTATTATTTTCACTGTAGCTTTTATTTTATCATGAACTTGACATAACCACCGAGAAAAACTTGGGGTTAACGTTGAAATTTTGAATAATGAGTTTTAAGAATACTTTTTTACATTAACGTTCTGGTTGAATCTAGTTATTTAAAGTTTATTAGCATTCTGCATGCCAACTGTGTCTTAATAAGGTGGATGTCATGATTTTTTGTGTGATTTATCTCTTGACAAGAATGTTAGTTCATTTTTTAAAAATGCAGAATGAATAATGTTTGTATTAAAGAATAAAAGGAAAGCCCCATGTTTAAGCATTGTAATTCCACTAAAATTTGGAAAAATACAGTTCATTTTTTTTTCTTGATGGAGCCCCTTTTCCCCTTGTAGCATGTTTGCTAAAAAAGCTGGAGCGCACGCGGTGTATGCCTGTGAGTTATCCAAGACCATGTATGAACTTGCCTGTGATGTCGTGGCAGCAAACAAGATGGAAGCAGGGATCAAACTCTTACACATGAAGTCACTTGACATAGAAATCCCAAAACACATTCCTGAAAGGTATTATAATATGAACTAATTTTGGTGTTTATAATCTACTATTGTATTTTTTAAAAATTAAGATATTCACATTTCTAGCTTCTAGCCCAAACCAAAATGCTGAAACCGTTCTGTTGTAAAGATATGGATAATAGGGTAGTTCAGCATAAGACAGGTTTTCATAATAAGGTCATATTCTTGATAAAAAATATTTAAGGATCTTGAGAAAAATTCGTGGCAAGACATTTAATAAATAAATTTCACCTTTAGCAAGTTACTTTACCTTTGTTGATTTTAGTGTTCTAGCTGTAAAAATGGATAGTACCTCCTGTGTGGTCAATAAGTATTTAAAAATTGTGCTTAAAAATAATGCGTGAGTAGGTTAGGCTTGAATGAATTATCACATTCGGTGTTAATATCCTTGGCTAAAATGGAAGCTTAGGAAGTATCAGCTGTATGTTGGCTTGGGCCCTTCAAATGCTTTGAATATTATTTCCTAAGTCTTAGCCTTTTGGGATGTTATTTCACTTTGATCTGTGTCACAAGAAGATGGAATTTTCGAGCTAGAAGGGGTTTGAAAATCATCTAGTCCAACAACTGCCATTTTAGATACAGAGTTTTCTCTGGGTAGCACTTGCTGTATCCCTCTCCTGGGTAGTCTGTCTTCTCAACGTTCGAAAGTTCACTTTACATCGAAACAGGGCTTTTTTATGCTCTGTCGTGATAAGTCTTCTTCCATATGTGTATGATAGTATTTATATTTATTTACTTAACAGTGATGCTTTTCAATGGTCTCAGCATTTGTTCTTGTGAAAGAAGTCCTGTTAGATTGTTGAGGCAACTGTTACACCCATTTTACAGAAATAAACAGTGTCCTCACTTGTCTTAGTCTGCTCAGGCTGCCATTGACAGAATACCACGGTTAAACCACAGACATTGATTTTCTCACAGCTCTGCAGGCTAGAAGCCCATGATCTTGGGCGCTGGAGAGTTTGGTTTCTGGTGGAGCTCTCTTCCTAGCTTTCAGATGGCCTTCCTATTGTGTCCTTACATGGCCCTTCCTCTGTGCCTGTGGGGTGAGAGAGAGCTCACTGCTGTCTCCTCCACTTTCATAAGGTTGCAAGACCTATCAGATTAGGACTTCACCCTTAGAACCTCATTTAACCTCAGTTACCTCGTGAAGACCTTATCTCCAGTATCGTCACACTGGGAATTTGTGCTTCAGCGTGGATTTTGGTAGTACAAAAGTCAGCCCATAGCATGAATCAGTTACCTTAACTTTTCCACATTTTTCTCACAGTTGGTATTGTAGAAGGAGCTGTTGACTTTGAATAGAAGATACCGATTACAATATAGACTCTTATTAATTTATTTCGATCTTACGCAAATCTAGAGACTTCAAGATGTTGGACTAGATGATTTGAGATACCTTCCATGTTCTAAATGTATGCCATCATAAATACTAACAGTTTTGTGTGTGTGTGTGTGTGTATAAAATACTGGTTGTTGGCCCTGTGGGGGATACCAAAATTGTCTCTGTCCTCAGGGCACCTACAATCTAGATAGGAGAATAAGGAATATTCATGAAACTTTTCCTTATCTTCTAACTACACAAATGGATGGTCCTGGCAGAAGGACTAAGGAAGTTCAGAGAAGGGAGAGTTTTTTGGTGTGTCTTTGAGTAAATTTTCCAGAAAGAAAGAGTGGACAGAAGATCAGAGCTCTGTGGCTTAGGCATTCGTAAATATTCACAGGTGTGGGTAAAGCAAGAGAAGTAACAGGAGAAGGACAGTCCCTGTGTGAGAGGTAAACACGGACGGTGAAGGGAGGGGAAGGATTGTGAGGAGCAGGCCTTCTCCCCTGCACTGAATGTTATTTGTAGATCAAGGAAAATTAGAACTGAGAAAGATTACTCATTTTGATAAACAGGAGTGTCTTTGCTGGTAGAGAGTATTTTTATAGGACCTTGAGGGTAGAAGTCCAATCACTCAGGATTAAGGAGGGGGGCTGGTAAAGGTAATGGGTGTGACCCACTCTGAAGGATTTTGGCAATGAAAGAACATCTGAGGAGGCAGCGGGTCAGGTGAAGGTTGTGCACCGCCTTCTGTCCCCACCAAGAAGTTGCCAGTGGAGAAGAGAGGAGCCTCGGGAACATTAGAATTCCTCAAGTTTCAAGAGTAGATATTAAAAATGAAATAAAATGTATTAGAAAATGGACTGTTTCTATAACATACTCTTCCTTTCTTCTCTCAGCTTTGACATCTTTTATACAAATAGCATGATATTTTACTTACATGTATCTTTAAAAAATCATTCTATAGAGTGTCCCTAGTTGTAACAGAAACTGTCGATGCAGGTTTATTTGGAGAAGGAATTGTGGAGAGTTTGATTCATGCATGGGAGCATTTACTTTTGCAGCCAAAGGTAAGCAGCATGAAAAGACTTAAATTTGATTAAGAATTCAGTATTCAGTAGATCATTTTTTGAGCCCTGAGCATAGTTGCAGGGCAGTATGAGATAACATCCCACTGTTGCAGTGCATGCTCTGTAGTTGGAAAGAAATCTGTGCAAAAAAAAAAACATTTAGTAACATAACGCAATGTGTACTTGTGTGCCCAGATGGGATTCAGAGGCAGAAAAATACTCCAGGAAGGGATTCGTGGGAACTGAGGTTACATTATGAAGGGGTTGACTCTGGAATTCTTGAGTAGGGTTGAGAAGGGGAAGTGCTTTCAATCTCACAGCCTTCATTGCTTGTATTTCTGGCAAATTATCAAAAGGGAATGTAGTGCTAACTGGCATGCTGTAGGTTTAAGGTACCACTTGGACCCAGGCTGCTGAAGGGACAGGACTGACTTGTGTAATTGCCAAGTTATATTTCCTCTGCTGTGGCCCATCAGTTGTAGATTTGAATTATATAATATGTATTATGAATGGAAGGATTTTAACTTGCAGTAAGAATTCACTACTTACAGAAAATGATTTGGATTTAAAGTAGCTAATGAAAGGTTGGAAGAGCAGTTCATTTTTCAAGCAGGTAATGGTGATTTTGGCTTCTCAGTAAAAGTCGGACCCAGTAGTCTTTGGTTGTAGGCAGGCTTAGAGAATTCTAGCTCCCCACCTCCCTCCCTCCCTTCCTATTTGTACTGTTAAAAAATATGTATGTTTATATATAGCAATGAAAATGAAAGAAACTTTTTAAAGAAAAAAAAAAACTTGACCTGCGTATCCTTAACTGTTGTTTTTGAAGTTTTTTCTCATAAATTTTCATAGCTTGCCATCATACACACATATTTTGACATAAATGTAACAATATAATTTTTATTGTTATGTTTTTAGGCCAAAGGTGAAAATGGTAATTGTGAAAAATATGGGAAAGTTATACCGGCAAGCGCTGTCATATTTGGGATGGCAGTAGAATGTGCAGAGATAAGAAGACATCATAGGTGAGTGATTATTTAAAGAGTAAATGGTAAAACCTAGTCATTTTAAGGTGTAGACTGTAGTTCAAAGGTTATTTAATGGACATTTATTTGGATGAGCATTAGTAGTTTTTTGACCTTTAAATTCATGATGTTTATTTCAGTCTTAATTTTCTTTTTGCTTTTTTAAAACTTTCTTCAAAAATAGAACTCTAGGATTAAAATCAGCCTTCAGTTTTCTAGTGGAAAATTAATTCTGATACAACTTAATATCCTTTTGATATGTGATAGAGTCATGGGACAAATAATACATTCAGACTGATTTTAGATGAAAGTGAAATGAAAATTTCCAATGTGAAAATAATTTTAGTTTTAATTTATTTCTCCCATTTTCTCTTCTTAATACCATTGACATAATATTTTGTGGTTGGGTGGGGTGAAATTTTAGGATCTTTATACCCTTGAGAGTTTGAGATTGATCAAATGTGATACAGGTGAAAAAAATGTGATACAGGTGACAAGTTTTTTTAGTTATAGAAGCTTCTTGGTTACATTTTTTTCTTGAACATTAATGATTTTTTTAAATTTTATTAAAATATTGATCCATATTTTGTTAGGACTTACTTTAAAATGTAACACATAAATACTTTAGGAAATACTGATGAGTAAAAGAAGAAAATAAAAGTCATCGTGACATACTCACTAGTAGATAACTACTGCTCATCTTCGTTGTATATTCTTCCTTACACTTTGCTGTGCATGTACCAGGGTGATGAGGGACAATATTTAGTGATCGTAGGGACAGGCACCAACCAGACAGACAGTGGCCTCTGTCAGCAGACTGGCTGAATGAGAGTGGACTGGTTGGTTGTCAGCTCTGTGTAAGTATCAGTGTGTGTATGGATAAATTTAATTTTGTTTCAGAAGGATCAGTAAATGTATTAGCTTTTTCTTTGTAAGCCTCTTCATGTTAATAGATTTGATTCGTGGATTTTTAAAAATCAGTTTCCTAGTGTTGCATGTAGTTCCCAGAGTTTAGAATTTTTAGGTTGCTTCTACTTTTCTACTTTTAAGAACAGGGGTAAGAATATATAACAGAGAAAAGGAGAAAAGACAGCCTCTTCAATAAGTAGTGCGGGGAAAACTGGATAGCTACATGTAAAAGAATGAAATTAGGACATTCTCTAACACCATGTACAAAAATCAACTCAGAATGGACCAAAGACCTGAATGTAAAACTGGACACTATAAAACTCCTAGAGGAAAACAGAGGCAGAACACTCTTTGACATAAATTGCAGCAGTATTTTTTTGGATCTGTCTCCTAAAGCAAAGGAATTAAAAAGCAAAAATAAACACATGGGCCCTAACTAAACATAAAAACTTTTGCACAGCAAAGGAAACCATCGACAAAACAAAGATAATGTACCAAATAGGGAAAAAAATTGCAAATGATTTGACTTATAAGGGGTTAATATTCAACATATTTAAACAGCTTATACAACTCAATATCAAAAAACAAACGATAAAAACCACCCCCCCAAAAAACCTAGGAATCATATCACAATAAAAGTATTAAAAAAATACAACCCAATTAAAAAATGGGCAGAAGAACTGAATAGACATTTTTCCAAAGAGGAAATGCAGATGGCCAGCAGGCACATGAAAAGATGCTCAACATCACATTCTTTTTGTTTCTATACCTTGTGACTTCTAATTTTGTTACTATTAAAATAATTAATAGTTCCATTTGATAATTTGTCTTTTTAGAGTATGATAAAATAATTTCTAGGAGTAGACTATTTGAACTTCTGAAACCCTCTAAAAGCTGATTACTGATAAATGAATGCCTGTGAATGAGATGAGGTTGGAGTATTTCCTTTTACAAAATGGTGTTGCTAGAATGCCCTTGAAATGTTTTCTTCACTGTAAATTTTTTTTGACATCAAACATTATAGCAAGTACACAAACCATAGATTTATGGTTTGATGAATTTTCATGAAGTTGATTCACCTGTGTAACCAGTGCTCAGTTCAGTGTCCAGAATATTACCACCACCCCAGAAAGTCCCCAGGAAGAAACCCCTTCGAGTTACCAGTGCCCCGTGGTCCCCAGAATAGTCACTCCCCTGACTTCTAACACCATGGATAATTTTGCCCATTTGAATTTTGTACAAATGGAATCACACGGTATGAATTTTCTTACGCTTGCCTTCTTTTGTCCAGTAATCCTTGTTCTTGTGTGTAGTTCATTCTCATTGCTGTATATTAAGCCTCATTGTATGAATACACCACAATATATTCATGCAATTTGCTGTTGATGGGCATTCAGATTATATGCAATTTTGGGGGTATTGGAAATAGTACAGCTATAAACATTGTTGAACACTTTTTTCATGGTCGTGTGTTTAAATTTGTTGGCATGTTTGCAAAAGTGCAAATGCCAGACACCTTGAGGTTCCCATATTGAGAGTGAGTCTGGAATAGGCGTGTTCAGCCTAAATAGGAACTAGGAGAGCCTTCCCGAGTGGTCTTGTTAATTACACGCTCCCGCCGGTGGTGCCTGAGACGTATTCTCACCAACACTTCCTTCCCCCATTCTGGTGGTTGTGTGGAATGGCTTTAACTTCATTTACCCTGGTGACCTTCCACATGCTTATTGGCATTTGCATATGTTCTTTTGTGAAGTGTCTGTTTAAATCTTTTGCCCATTTTTGTGTTTCTTTTACTATGGAAATTAAAAAATGTATTTTGGATGTTTGACCTTTATTGAGTAGATGTATTACAAATCTCTTCTACTCAGTGGCTTGCTTTTTTACTTTCTTACTGGGGATCTTTTGATGAGCAGAGCTTTTAATTTTACTTTTTTTTTTTAATGGGATGGGGGAGGGAATTAGGCTTATTTATTTTTAATGGAGATGCTGGGGATTGAACCCAGGACCTCATGCATGCTAGGCACATACTTCACCACTGAGCTATACCCTCTCCCATAGAGTTCTTAATTTAACCTATTTATCACTTATTTTCCTTTATAGTTAGCCATTGTGTATGTAATTATGTTTAAGAAACTTTTACCTATGAAGTTTTATTTCATTTTTATGTTTATTCTTGCTGGTTCAGTATTAGATGGTGTTACTTAATTCTAAAAAAAAAAACAAACCAACCCATCTTCCTCCCTTTACTCTCTCACCAGGGTGTGTGTTAAGGATGTTGCTGGGATCTGTTTGCCAACAAATGTGAAATTTCAGAGTCCAGCTTGTTCTTCTGTAGATGCCGAAGAAACAATTGAACCATATACAACCGAAAAGATGAGTCGAGTTCCTGGGGGATATTTAGCTTTGACAGAGTGCTTTGAAATTATGACAGTAGATTTCAACAATCTTCAGGTAAAAAAAAAAAAGGCTAAGTTACTATTTTTGAGCATTAAATTTCTTGTATTTGTTTAAGATAATTAATACACAGGAGTCTTATTTTATGAGTTTGCATGGGGGTACCACTAACTACATAAAGAAAATGATTAAACGGTAATCGGAATTCCCTCCTGAAATTATTTACTTACTTTAATACAGAGAAAAAAAAAATCCTTGCAGCTTTTTAGGAATGTCTAGTGTGCCTGGTACATTCACATGTGTCCTTAGGTCACTCTTACAACAGTTTTGCAATATAGTTATAATTATCCTTGTGTTCTACGGATGAAGGAAATGTTTACATATTTAATAACCTCCAGCTGTGAATGCGGGGGTAGGAGTTATAGCCTAGACCTTCCAACTTTTCTCTGTGTCATACTTCCATTTCAGATTAACAGTATTCCTTGAAATGAACAGTAATCAGATCTCTAGATGGTTTGTGTAGTATGGTGACCAGCCATCCTGGTCTGCCTGGAACTAAGAGGTTCCCTAGACAAAGGACTTTTAGTTTTAAGACAGACAGTCTTGGGCAAATCAGGACAAGTTGATAACCGTGTGTGTGGGTGTGTGTGTGTGTGTGTGTGCGCGTGTGCGTGTGCGTGTGTTGGTGGGTGGTGGGAGGAGGATGTCCTGTACAAAGAAAGTGCCCGAGACAGGTTACAGAGAGTCCTTCCCCTCTGTGCTAACTGTTCAAGTACACAGGGTTTTTAGATGAAACCTGCCTCGGGGCAGAAGACTTTGTGAGGGTCATTTTAGCCTAGGATCTTCATAATCTAATAAAAGCTTTCCTCTATTAACTGTTAACTAGGTTTTTCTTGAGCTGGTCTGGAACTAAATTCACTCTTGGGCGTTGCTCACTAGGACTGGGTTTCAGGAGCGTTTCTTTGCTGATGTAACATTCCGATGGGAACAGCTCCGTCATAGCTGCCAAACACCCCAAAGCTGTCCTCCTCTAATTTTAAGCTTTTCTTATTTTAATTTTTCTTTCACACACACACACACCCCATCTTATTAAGGCTTTAATTTTAAAAGTAATATCTCCCTGTTTAACACTTCAAAGTAAGACAGTAGAAAGGAAAAAGAAAAAGTATATTTCTACTTTCTTAAAATCTAATTTAGGACCTTCTTTCCCGAGGTCACCAGTTTGAAATACATTGTTTTTTTTTTTTTTTTAATTGAAGTACTGTCAGTTACAATGTGTTGATTTCTGGTGTACAGCGCAATGTCCCAGTCATGCATATACATACCTATATTCATTTACATATTTTTTGTCTGAAATATATCTTCAGACTTGCTTTTCTATTCTTCTACACACCACATGCACCCCCCCCACGCACACTTTTTTTTAGACAAAATAACCCCTATTGCTTTGCAATGCCTGCCTTCATTGAACAGTCTGTCATGGACTTCCTGCTGCATCGTTAAATGTATCTGCCTCAGTGTTTATAAATAGCTGCAGGGTGTTCACCACAACGTATCAGACCTTCCCGGTTATGGGTGTCTGAGACATTCATCCCCTAAGGGTGCAGGGCAGGACTGAGAACTTACAGGAATGGAGAGTGATATGATACAGGGGACTGTGTAAAATGAATGTGTAAAGTCATCTTATTTCTTTTATATTTTTTGTCAGGAATTAAAAAGTCTTGCAACTAGGAAACCTGATAAAATCAGTACTCCTGTTATTAAAGAAGGCGTGCTAGATGCTGTTGTGGTTTGGTTTGTGCTCCAGCTGGATGAGGAACACAGTTTATCCACAAGTCCTAATGAGGAAACATGCTGGGAACAGGCTGTCTACCCCGTACACGATCTTGCAGGTATATCTTGTCTGATTTTTTTTCCGGTGGGGGGGACTTGTTGTTTTAATCCTCTCAGTATTTGAGTCAGTGTCAAGAAAATTCAATTTGAATATGAAGTTTCCAGTTAAGGGAGATTGGTTAAATCTTTGAGAGTTTTCTTTTTCTTTTTCAAAAGTAGCTTTAAATAATTAAGATATATAGTTAAGAGAGACTAAAACACAACTCTGCTGCATGCCATTCAGAAATACCCATCATTAAATCATTTCTTCAGCTCTGAGTCCTCTGGTCATCAGCAGGTAAGAGAAATGCTAGTTCAGTTTCTATGGAACACAGTGGGAAGCTACCACTTATAGTGCAGGAGTTCTCACCACTTACAGAATCGATGGCACCTGTGGGTTCCCAGGTCGTGGAAATATGCACACTCAGATTAAGTACAACATTTTGCAGTTTTAGAGTTCATGAATCGATGGACTTAACCTAGGGAAGTCCTTATTAAAGGTATTTTTTTGTAGAGATTTTTTTTTTACCAGCAATTTGGTGGGTATCAGTATAGTTAGAGCAGTTGTATTCCGTAGACAAAGTCCACCCCTTTCTTCACACTGGAAGGCAATACATTTTTACTTCTGTGTGGCCTCCTAGTCAAGGATCTGATCTGGCAAGGTCACTGGGTCATGGAATCCGTGTAGTGTTGTGGCTAGGATGGTTTTTGGAGTCAGTCAGGTAGATGTGAATTCGGATCTTGGCTACTTCCTGACTCCCTGGCCGGCCTTGCTGGTTATTTCTTAGAGCTTCTGTTATGTGAAGGATAAAAATGGGATGACGCTGGCTAACCTTGCGAGACTGTTGCAGGAATTACTAGACATACTGGATGTACAGTGCCTACCATAGTGACCAGCACTCAATAAGTAGCATTTTAAAAGCTGTGCTCATTTATTCTAACTCTCTTACGGTAATTTAGATGGTACTTTTTTTTTTAAATCCTTCTTAGGGATGAGACATTTAAAATGTGTAAACAAGAATAACGTGCATTTTCAACTGGCTCTAAGGCTGATAAGAAGGAATTGCAATCACACATTTGCACTTCAAAGTTTTGCCACATGTGGAAGCTCATGGATAAGACCATGATATATAGTCTTCATTGTAGGCCTTAGTCCTTCCTTATATTTTCAAATGTCTCGACATGTAAGAATGTCTAAATACTTACAGTTAAGAAATACTACTGATAAGATTCTATTGAACGCTGCCTTGTTCTTTTGGAAATTTCTCTTAGAGAAAAGAGTGTCCCTTTAAGCTAAAGCGAGGTTTGGTATTGAGCCCTGAACTGCAGCTGTCTTTGTTACTGCTGGCTTCATTACCAAAGACCGGGAGTCCCCTGTAGTCCTCCCCCTGCCTTGCAGTTTGGGGACGTGGTGATGCCTAGTGGTTACAGTAAAAGCACTATGCCCCTGACAGTTAAAGGTCCAGTAATGAGCTCTTAAATCTCTCCATTGTGCTATAAATTAATTGGATCTTCAAACTTCAGTTTTTCCCTAAGTAAAGCTGGAGGGATTTTCCTAGTTTTTTTTTTTTAATAGGAAATGAAGAGATTAATTCACTTAATTCTATTAAATCAATAGATTACTCTTTCCTGTAGTGGTTTAAAAAACGGGGGGTGGGAACAGAGTTCTTTGTGTTATTCTCAGGCTTATAAACACTCATATTCATCAGCTGCAATTTTTTTCTTTTTTCCTGCGTTGTGAAGACTACTGGATAAAGCCTGGGGACCAGGTGATGATGGAAGTGTCTTGTCAAGATTGTTACTTAAGAATCCAGGGTATCAGTGTCTTCAATTCTGAACACGAAATGGACGTTGGGAAAAGTTTCACCAAGAATGAAGACTTGCTCTGTGTAGGAAACGAGGCTGAACTCTGTAGCGCCCTGGCTAACCTTCAGACCAGTAAACCGGATGCTGCGGAGCAGACGTGTGTGTTGGAATCCACAGAAATCGCTTTGCTTAATAACGCCCCGTATCACGAAGGCTTTAAAATGGCCATGAGGAAAGTGTTGTCTTCGCTGACTCCGGAGAAAGTGGGCCAGGCCACGGACACTCAGTGTCAGAGGAAGGGGATGAGCTGTGGCAGTGGACAGAGTGGCTCAGAGCAGAGCGTCCCTGAACCTTTCTATGTGTTGGACGTGTCGGAGGGCTTCTCCGTTCTGCCTGTGATGGCCGGCACGCTTGGGCAGGTCAGGCCTTACAGCTCTGTGGAGAAGGAGCAGCACCGCACCGCCCTGGACCTCATATCTGACGCCAGTCACTTTCCTAGAGAAACACTTGAGTTTTGGTTGAGACATGTGGAAGACGAGTCTGCGGTGTTGCAAAGGCCAAAGTCAGACAAGTTGTGGAGCGTAATTATATTGGATGTCATCGAGCCGTCTGGGCTCATTCAGCAGGAGATAATGGAGAAAGCTGCAATATCCAGGTAAAACACAGTACGACCCTTGGTTTGTCTGAGCTCAGACTTCCCGTAAATTCTTCTAGTTCCTTAACGGCGTGACTATACAAATGAGTTGGGAGCATCGTCTGTTCTCGGCGTTGCTTTTAGGGCCTGTGACTCCCTGTTTTTCTCTTTCTGTGCATGTCATTACTGATTTTGCTTTCCCTAAAGGAACCCCCTGCACTGCAGGTGTGAAGAGAGCCTGCTTTGGGATTGAACTGTCTATGTGTTAAATAGGGAATTCAGTAGAGAGCTGTAAGACCAGATAAGACGGTGAGGGTAAATAAGGAAAAATCAAATTTCATCTTTATGATCTAAGAAACACCAATAAAAAACATATAGTATGCACTTGATGGTGTATTGGGAGAGCTGAGTGCTTCTTAGGAACAAGTCCCGATACTTTAAGGTCTTAGAATCTTTATTTTTGTACAGTTCTCTCCCTAAAGTATTTCTCCTTCAGCTCAGGTTGCTGGAGGTAAACTCGACCCTAATATTTAATTACTGAAAGCAGATTTGGCTAAGCTTTAGAGTCTTTCAGTTGTGCTGCTCAGATCTGAAAAGATGACAATATTTAACATTTGGGGGCCCAAATTTAAGTAAAACGGGTTTATAAATTTAAAATTTTGTAGTATATGAACAGGGATTGTTTTGTAGTACAGGCACAGTGGTGGGAATGCAGGCCAACTGCAATAGCAAAAGGCAAATTGTCCAGGAAAAAAAGCATTTGCTTGTATAGTTAATTAGATTTTAGGTTTCATGTGCATTTTCTTTCATTAACCACACTTATCTTTTCTTATGGAGTAACTAGTAAAAATCACTGCTTTTTTTTTTTTCCTTTAAAACAATCTTGTACATACAAATTATGGGGATATAGAAGTCTGATGTAAATAAACACACACACACACTCTCTCCCTCACTCGCTGTCTCTCTTAAAATTTTAAACGGATGTACTTGACAGAGTATAGAACAAGGAGATGAAAGGGTTTGACTCTAGTCTCAGACTTGCCGCTGAATTCCTGAAGTAGTAAAATTTGCTTATAGGTCATTTAATCTCTCTCATCTTCAGTTTTCCTCACCTGTAAAATGAGGGATACTGGATTAGATGCCTTTGAAGGCATTTCAGCTCTACACATTACTGACGCAAATGAGCTTTGACTTATTTGGTATAATCGCCTTGAAAAGATGTACACTTTAACTAATGGTTTATTATTTTATTTTCAGGTTTAATTCTTTTTCTGATTTTTTTTTGTGGTAAAATGCATATGTGAAATTTTTCATCTTAACCATCTTTAAGGGTACAGTTCAGTGGTATTAAATACTCTCATAATGTTGTGAACCATTACCTCCAGCCATCCCCTTAACTCTCTTCATATTGTAAAACTGGAAGTTTGTATCCATTAAACAATAATTGTTCACGCCAGCCTCCCCCCAGCTGCTGGCAACCACCATTGTATCCTCTGCTTCTGTGAGTTTGACTGTGCCTCACGTGACTGGAACCAGACAGGATTTGTTTTTGTGTGTGTTATCATCTTATTTCACTCAGCATATATCCTCCAGGTTCATCCACGTTGTAGAATGTCAGAATTTCCTTCCTTTTTAAGGTGGGATAATACTCCATTGTATGTATATATCACATTCTGCTTACCCATCCACTGATGTACTCTTGGGTTGCCTCCACGTTTTAGCTGTTGTGAATGGTAATAATGAATATGCGTGTACCAGCATCTTTTGAGATCCTGCTTTCACGTCTTATGGGTATATACCCAGAGTGGAATTGCTGAATCATATGGTAATTCTATCTTTGATTTTTTGAGAAACTGCCCTTCTGTCTTCCACAGCAGCTGTACCATTTTACATCCCCACCAGCAGTGCACAAGGCTTCCGGTTTCTCTGAATCCTTGCCAGCACTTGTTTTTGTACTTCTGGTAGTAGCCACTCTATTGGGTGTGAGGTGGTATCTCATTATTGCTTTAATATGCATTTGTCTTATGATTAGTAATGTTGAGCATCTTTTCATATGCTTGTGGGTCATCTGTGTATCTTTGGAGAATTATCTATTCAAGTCCATTGCCCATTTAAAAATTTTTTAAATTATTGTTGTCGAGTTATAGGAGTTCCTTGTGTATCCTGGATATTAACCGCTTACGAGATATAAGATTTGCAGATGTTTTCCCCCGTTCCGTAGGTTGCCTTTTCATTCTGTTGATTGTGTTTTTTGATACACAGACATTTAAAAATTTGACGTAGTCCCATTGGTGTATTTTTGCTCTTGGTTCTTTCTTCTGTATGGTCAAATCTGCTGTTGAATCCCTCTAGTGAACTTTTGAGTTCAGTTATTCTTTAGCTCAGAATATCTGCTTGGTTCTTCAGTTTCCATCTCTTTGTTCATATTATCATTTTTATTAATGCATCATTTTCCTGATTTCATTTTTCATGCATCCTGTGACAGTTATTTTAAATTCTCTGTAACTTGCAGATCTGTGTTTCTTCAGAGTCCGTTTCTGGAGATTTGTTGCTTTGATTGGGCCATGTTTTCCTGTTTCTTTGTATGCCTTGTTACCTTTAAGAGGACTTGGACTTAAAGAAAGGCTTCTGGCTCTGTGTGGAGAGGACCTTTACCATTCTGCCTGCCTAGAGATTCTGGAGACCTCTCAAGCTTTTTCTGGGGGTGCGTCTTCTCTGGGCTTATGTGTCACCTCTTAGTGAAGAGGTTTGCCTGTTTCTCCTCAGGGGCTCCTCCTGGTGTCTGCCTGAAGTACTGCAGCTTCTTCGGTGCCGTAGCAGGTCATGGTGCTAGAGCTCCCCCTGATGTCTGTCTGTGGTACTGCAGATTCTCCAGTGTTCGAACAAGCCAAGTACTCTCTTTTAAGGGGTCCCCAGCCATTCCTATCACCACTTACATTCAGCCAAGGCTAGTCCCTTCGGCAGCCCCCTGAAAATGTTGGAACGTTGGATGTAAGTCCTCTTTTCTCTTTCCCTCCCCAAGGAGAAGCTGGGAGTTAGAAGTTTTCTTCTGATTGTACCGCGCTATGCCTGGAGGAGGGACCATGGCAAGGTCATGCCTTTTCTGCCATGCGATTCTGTTTGGCTGTGTGCTGGCCTCACTTAGGACTTCTAGTAACTATGTTGAATGGAAGTGGTGATAACAGGCATCCTCGTCTTGTTCCTGATCTTAGAGGAAAAGCTTTCTTTCAGACAGCCACATTTTACTTAAATGGAACCTTGTAAAGGACTTTTTATTTTTTCAAAAAACTTGTATTAATTTATTTTGGGGGAGGATATTTGGTTTATTTATTTATTTTTAGAGGAGGTACTGGGGATTGAACTGAGGCCCTCGTGCATGCTAAGCATGCACTCTACTACTTGGGCTGTACCCTCCCCCCAGTAAAGGATTCTTTTTAAAAGCAGTTGATTGTAAAAACAATTTATCAGACAGTATGTACTTTCTGAGTGATTAGTTGTATTAGTGGGAAACATCTTACATAAACTATCTGCAGTTCCCCTTCCCAGTGTTCTCGGGGGGGTCCTACTGGCAGTTTGGGGGACAGTTTTTTTGAGGGGTGAGTTGGGGACAGTTATTATGTAGGACTGCCCTGTGTGTTGCAGGATGTTCAGCATCTCTGGGAACTAAATGCTAGAGGCACCCATTCATTGCTCTAACCAGTTTTCTTCCCGCCTTTGCGAACACCCCCCCCAAGCAACAGTGCAGACCCAGGGCTCCCCTCCTTCAGCCTGAGCTATCGCGCGGTCCCCTCACCAGATACTCTTGGGTGCGTACGCTTGCCTTGATTCTGGGGCCAGAGGTATGCAGTTACTCTCGCCCGGGCCTCTAATTTTGGTCTTTAGCCTCTAACAGTGGGGAGACTTCATGACTGGTGAAAGAAGATGAAGTTTGGGGCTGAGAGAATAGATTATATTTGGGATAAGGATACAGGGCATCTGTTTCACTGGATACCAACCTTCCCCCAAAAAAAGGTAGGGAAAAATGAGCCATTGTACAAACCTAAGTATTCACTCTCTAGTTACCTTTGCAGTTGTTGTTTTAAAATGTGCGTTCTTAAGCTTTATTTAGTCATACTATATTAAAATACAGGAGAAAGTTTAAAAGCTTTTTTTTTTAATTTAAAACCATTTAGAAACACTTTGTTGGACCACGAGGAAACAGTGAAGAGTGTCTTCAGAATTTTTGCCATCTATGGTTCGACTTTTGAGGTGGAACATATTTTTTTATTTCTGGAGGCACAGATGGTTCAGAAATATTTGGCTTTGCACAGGATTCCATTGAGGAGTCTGGCAGCTGTACTGGTGTCAGTGACAACACTCGGTGTCAGGAAAGCCAAGTGGAGTTTCAACGCAGTTACTGTTTTATCTACACATAACTAAGAAGCATTCCTGTTAGTGACAGTAACACTGAGTTAAGGGTTTGTACAAGATTTTAAAGTAGCGTGAACGTGTCCTTTTAAAATAATTTTCATACTTGCTTTTGACTAGTATTTATCTCTGGCTTGGTGGTTAGTACTTGGTTCAGCCTTTTCTGACTTTCTAGGGTTCAGCAGATGTATTTTGGACATTCTGTTTAGCCCAAGTTTTTAGTTACCCCATAAAAGACTTGATGGTCTTGCCTGCCGCCCTCCCTCTCTCCCATAGGTTTTATGGTAAGAAGCTTGGCTTTATTAACCTGTGTACCTTTTTGTCTCTGATTTCATAGACTGCTACCGTCTTGTGGCTATTTGAGGGTGGAGGGAATTAGTCAAGTAACATAAAGCTCTGTGGCTTGTCTCTCAAATTTGAGACTTCGTGATCTTAAGAAAAATTAGATCTGGTTTCATTGAAACGATCACAAATAGCAAATAACTTCATTTGTCTAGAAAATTTAGTAAGATGACTTCTGAACATCCTTTTCCTAATCAAACTTTCACCCACTAGTTTTAATAGCCATTGATGACTCTTCTTGAATCTACAAGCTTCTGTCCCTCCAGCTGACTGGTTGCTTTGCAGGCAGTTTGCCATTCTGAACCACTGGCTGGCTACCAGCCTAAAGTCCTTCAGACGATGCAGAATCTGTAGCTCCACAGTTAGTCATGGTTCAGGTATTGGTACTTACGAAATGTGGGGAATCAAGATGCTTTTTAAAGCGTTTTCTTCCCTCCAGGTGTTTGCTGCAGTCTGGGGGCAAGATCTTTCCCCAGTATGTGCTGATGTTTGGGCTGCTTGTGGAATCACAGACGCTGGTGGAGGAGAGTGCTGTGCAAGGAACGGAACGGACTCTTGGATTAAATATAGCGCCTTTCATTAACCAGTTTCAGGTACGTGTTTAGAAGAGAAGTTCAACTAGGTGGCTGTTAGATCTCCCTTATCCTCTCTCTGTAATTTTATAGTCACTGTGTTTAGTTGGATTAGGATGGTAATCAGTCTTCTAGAGCAAAGGAACTTATTACTGGTAAAAATCAACCTAGGGGTTAGTGTAGCCAAGGAATTCTGTTGTTCCTGCTGACAAAAGTCAATAGATACTGCTCTGAACCACCGTTATAAATGAAAAATAGGCTGCTGGGTTTAGTCTTAGGAACAAGTGTGCTGCTTGTCTAAAAAAAGCAGCAGCCAGAAAACCTTTGTTCTAAACATGAACCCCTAATTACAGTGAGACTCCAGGCTGGCAGGTGTGAGCCCCTGACATCTCGTCTCGGCAGTTAGACTGCAGGGAGCAGGAATGTAGGCGCCCCGGAGACTGGAGCTCAAGGAGGAGGCGTTAGTTGCTGTCTGGGGAAGAAGGATTTAGTGCTGGCAGAGGTGCTAGTAGCAGAATTAAATTTGTGAGTTAAAATTGTGGGAGTGGGTGGAATGTCTAGGGACGCAGTTTGGGGCTGGCAGTAGGTGGGACGCTGCTGTGGGTAGTGGGATGCTGAGTACTGAGTTACAGGAGTGATCGCTGAACCTTTTACCTAAAAGCTGCAGGCAATAAGCTCTTGAATATGCATTGTTAGATCTTCAATGGACAGTACTTGCTCAACAAATATAAATTTGTTGAGGAAATGATTTTTTTCAGGGCAGGCTAAGGCTTTAGAATTTGCTTAATCTCAGTTTTGTGGAGAGTTTAACAAAGAAAACACACCAGTCAGAAGACCGAGAAGTTTAAACTATTTGTGTGGTCCAGAAATACCACCATCTCCTGTCTTGTAGCTTATTCTCTCTCGGTCCTGATGTGAACAATTTTGGATTCCATCAGAGTCTATGATATTTTGATCCTGCTATCTCTTCACTCATATCCTCCTCAACAGCTTATAGTCCATGGTCTGTATATTTTTCATATATCCCTTCTCTTCCATTTTTCTGCTGGGCGGGGAAAATCCCAGCTTGGTTGAATTCTACTTTCTGCCTTCTCTGCACCAGCACCCCCACAGCTGAATATGCTGACTGGTCTCACTTCCACTTATGACTACTCATCTCAAGAGGCTCCATGAACCTGCTTGGCAGTTTTACCCCTCCAAGTCCACTCACCCATTTTCTGAGATGATATTGTCTCCTCTCTAATGTGGTGATTATCTATTACACTGACAACTGAGTGAACCAATGAAACAAAATGAGAGGCTGTTTAAAAAAAAAAGCTATATAGAAAACAGCAGAGATGTATTAATTCATTCAACAAATATCTACTATATGTGCTTTTAGGTTTTGGGAATATAGTCAGGAAACTAAAGAGGTAAGTTCCTGCACTCTTGGACCTAGCATTCAAACAGACAATAAACAAACAAGAAATAGACAGACAAAGGAGTAGAAAGATTAGTTTGATAGATGGTGAGAAGTGAGGAGGTTAGAGGAGACTGGGAACTGGAGGTACGGGGTAGTCTCTTATTCGGGGAATGTGTACAGAAAGGACTCCTGGATGAGTGCTATTTAAGCAGAGACCTGAGAGAAATAAGGAAGCACACCATGTCCAAGTCAAAGGCTCAACAAACGCAATGACCTGAGGCAAAAGCATGATTGGAGTATTTGAAACAGTAAGAAGAAACCATGAGGGAGGCTCAGGTGAAGGATACAATCAGAAAAGCATTAGGAGTTAGGTCTCGCAGAGCTTTTTGGTCATGGTGAACGTTCTGGCTTTTACTCTGAACGGGGTGGAAAACAACTGGATGGTATTGAACAGAGGAGTGATGAGGTGTGCCTTGTTTTGAAAGGATTACTACGGTTGGTGTGTTAGGAGTGGACCACTGTGGAGAGCAGGCAAGGGCCTAAGACCATTGCAGTAACCCAGCAAAGAGGTGGTGGTGGCTTCGACTAGAGTGGTAGCAAGGCAGGTGGTGCAAAGTGGTAGGCTGTAGGTATATTTTGAAGGCAGGTTTTGATGGATTGGATGTAGTCTGTGAGAAAGCGCCCGGAACATAGTTCCCATTTACTGATGTAGGCGAAATAGGAGGATCAGGTTGTGCTTCATTTTTATGGGATCATTAAGCAGTTGGATAAGAATTCAGATAAACAGCTAGAGATAGAATTTGGTGATGAGATTTAGTAGATGACATTTAAAGCCGTAAGACTGGGATGGAATCACCTTGGGGATGTGTAGAAAGAGAACAGGGCTGAGAACTAAATTCTAGAGAACTCAACAAGGTTATGAGCTCTAGATGGGAAATCTAAGAAGGGATTAGCAAAGATGACAGGAGTGGCCAGTCGGCTAAGTTGAGAAGTAAGTGAGGACAGACTATGAGGGAAGGTGCAGCTGTGTGGGGATAGAGTGCAGGTGATGACAGGGGACAGAGGACTCGAGGGCTGTTCTTCTGGTGACTGATGCAAACAGGGGAATGGCAGGGACTCACTGAGTTTTTATGGGGTGGGGGACAGGTGGATCCCTTCAAGGATGCCCAGGGAGAGGTTGATGTGTCTGTGTCCTTTTTACCATGAACAGCTGCTCTCTAATAATTTATTCAAAGGCAAGAGGGTACTTTTTCAACAGTAGCTTCCTTTCTATTTCAAACAAGGAGGCTAAATTGTTAGTAGGAAGGTTCCGTTGCCGCTGAAATGGATGCAGCACCTTACAGCAGTGGTTCTCAACCCTGTCTGCACTCTCAGAACTACCGATAGCTGGATCCCAGCTCCAGTCAGTCTGAGGTGTGGCCTGAGCTGTGAGGGCTTTTTAAAAGCTCTTTGGGTGATTTTAATTTGCAGTTGAAACTGAGAACGACTGCCTTTTAGATACATAAATTACTTTCAAAGTGAACTCCACTATTAGTTGTTTGGTTGCACTTGACATACTTTCTCAAGCAGTTCAGTAATTAATGTTGTATTATTTGCTTATTGGTTCATCTTTCACACATAAGCATATCTTTGGTTTAAAATTTTTGGAGCTGTTTGGCTAAATAAAAATTTAATCTGCTGTTACCCAAGTGCAGAATCTATTGATAACTGAAACCACGGAATATTATTTAACCAGTGTAAAATCTTAGTTTGTTCATTCTCATAAAACTGGAATCATGAAAGTCCTTATGCCTTAATAAGGTTGATGTGGGAATTAAATTAAATGAGGTAATAAATATGAAAAGCACTGTATCATATTGAGCCAAGTACAAAGCAGGAAACTTAATGAGACTCGGTCACAAAAAGAATTGAGTAAAAGTGAAAACCGTATACTTTCTTTAGGTCCCTATACGTGTATTTCTAGACCTGTCCTCACTGCCCTGTGTACCTTTAAGTGAGCCAGTGGAACTGCTAAGACTAGACCTGATGACACCGTATTTGAACACCGCTAACAGAGAAGTAAAGGTAGTGTAAAATGATTACTCCTGTCGTTCCAGACTTATCTTAAACTAGGTAGTACTTTAGATACATGAAATAGTTTTAGTCACTTTCTTTGAAGATTTAAATGTTATTTATTTTCTGAACAGTATCCAGACATAGGCTTGGGTAAACATTAATGAATAAGATAGATTGGTATTAATTTGAATTGGGTGATTAATTATATTTCTTTATAAAATTTGGATCTAAAATTGACTGAAAAGACAAAGACTTATCCAAATCTACTCTGTTTACACTGATGAAGTTTTCGTGGTTTAATTTAATAGGTACGCATTTGTAAATCTGGACAAGTGACTGCCATTCCATTTTGGTATCATCTGTACCTTGATGATGAGATTAGGTTGGATACTTCGAGTGAAGCCTCCCACTGGAAACAAGCTGCAGTTGTTTTAGATAACCCCATCCAGGTGGAAATGGGAGATGAACTTGTGCTCAACGTCCAGCACCACAAAAGCAATGTCAGCATCACAGTGAAGCAATGAAGAGCAGTTTTCCAATGAAAAAATGTGGAAATAGAGCAGCAAGTTCACAATTCTTGTAGTCTGAATTAGTCGTGGGATTGTAATCATAAAATGGAGTTATGGAGATTTAATTCCTTCTAATGGTCGAATGTTTTTTAAAATGGACATTAATAAAGTGTATTTAAAAGATCTGAAATTTAAAAGTGGCATTATTACAAAAATATTGCTGCAGACTTCCTTTCTGGAAAAGGCTGTCATTAATTTTTCAAATTAGGAACCTGTTTTTATTGCTTGGTTTTACTTACTACAGATTAAATTTTGCCAAACCTGTGAGTCTATACTCTTAACCTATAAAGATTAGGGATTTTGAATCTCATCTTCATTTTTTAGGCATCTTGGATTTTTTCCCCTTAAATCCAAACTTATAGTTGGGAATACATCAAAAAGTTGGCTTCACTGAAGACTGAGGGCTATGGTTATCTGTAAATTCCAAGCTTGCTTCTTTTAAATACTTGAAATACTTCTGAACCACCTTCTCAGTTTTCATGTTTTGGGAATGCAAACTTGAGTAAGAATTGAAGCTGTAGACTAAATCTAAGTAAGAGTATAAGAGGGACAAAGTAAAATCTGGGCGTTTAGCATTTTTCCTGGGCTACTGGCAAAGAAAAATTAAAAAGCTGATAAATTCAAGAAAGAGTTAAACCTAAACCAGTATTTTTCAAAGTTTTGATCTGGATGCACAGTAAGAAAAAAAAATTAGTCCAAATTTTAAAGACCTGAAGTAGCAAGATTAATAAGTAAGATCATCATGCCTTGTATACACTGCGTGCTGTTTGTTAAGTGAACCACACAGGAAGTTAGATGTATCTTCTCTCCAAACTGCCTGATCTCCTTGCCTCTATTATACTGCCCACCTTTACTGTCGGTAAAATTGTTTAGTTTATAAGAATGGACAGAGTAAAAACTTTGTACCTAACTACCATGAACCAGTATGCATGTATGTACATATTAGATATATATGTGCTTAAATATACAAAGCAAAGGTTTTGAGAAGTAATACTTATCTTTGCTATTTGCAACATACTACTCTGGCACTTTATTTTCAATGTAAATGTTAGACCCAATGGGTTATGATTAGCAATTAGAGGAACTCCATCCCAATTAATAAATTTCTCCCCAACAGCACCTACAAGTCTTCTGACTATTGTCTGATGAATTAAGACTATAGTTTACACTTGCTGACAACTTTAATGGCACTGAGGAAAAGCAGACTGGGTTTCTATCTCACGTCTTCTGTCCATTTTATTATTTTATTCTCAAAGTCACAGATAATCTATTAATCTATTAGCGTGGCTGCAAATATGATTTTTTGATAGTAGTTGTTTTAAGATTAATAATATTAGGTCTTAGATATTTCTACTAGTAGGGATGTAAAATGCAGTCATCTTTCATTGTAGGTATAAATTTTCAACCCTTTAAATTTTGGGACTTAATTTTTTTCTGCTGTCTCTCTCTAATCAGGAACTTTTTGTTAAAAAATTAAGGGTCTACGTTTAAAGAATGAGAGACAGAAAAAGTTACAGAAAATAAATGATAAATTCTAATTTATCGAAAGACATCCAGGTGAGAAACAGAAATAATTGTTAGATAAGCATATATGGCACATGATTATGATTAAGTTCCACTAATTCATATTCTGAATTACATTTCCTGCTTATTCCAGAGCATTATATCCATGCAGCAGTGGTAGGAAGCATTGATTTTTTTTTTTTTTTTAATGTCTATCATCTTGCTAAAGCATTGTTAACGTCAGTAAAATTTAGTAGTCATTTTCTACCATTTGCGTATGTGATACTCTATGTAGTGTTAAGAAATCAAGTCTAAGTCTAGGATATTTAGACTGATTATTTGTGATATACAAAACTTAGTTGTATAAATCCAGTAGTTGTACCTGGTCTTCGCCTATCTTTGTGTTGAAATTTTCCACCATTAATGGCTTGTCCCAAGCACAAAATCCTGAGCAGTGGGATACCAGGTGATGAAATAACACGGCGGCAGCACAGTCTGCTTTCGCACACTGTTCAGGAGGCCATGGAAATATCTGAAGGTTCTTTTTTCACTCCTGTAGTATAATTACATATTTCATCGGATACATTAACTGTAGTAGGTGTAGTCTGGGGAGTCACGGTGTGTCCAAACCCTTGATAGTGACCCATGGGTGAAGGTGGCACAGAAGAGGCAACAGAAGTTGCATCTTGCGATGATGATGATAACAAACTTGTATGTTCATTTTGATCTTGATCCTCAGGAAAAAACTTTTTCCTAGGATGTCCCATGACTGTCCTTCCTTTAAAGTAACATAAAGGTTTCCGAGTTAGCCAAGAGTTAGGTTATTTTTACCACTACAGACTTGCCATGCTAAAAATAAGCTCCCCCTCCCCGTCCCAATTTGAAGAGCCTTCCTGTGGCCCCGCTTTGAACCATCTTTTCATCTCTTAAACACACCTGACAGGAGAACTGCAATAGCCTGTCTGAATGAATGAAATGGCTGGTACTTACCAACATGCCTCACTTGTTCAGAAATATCATCCCTAATATCTGAAATATCCCACATGGCAAGGAAGGAATCAAAGCATGAGCCCTCTTCTGCTTCTTGGACATACGGTTTATACGAGAAAGTGTAGTGATGAGCAATGGCAGCAAGGAACATCTCAATACAGATAATAAAGTCCTACAACAACAACACCGACAGGAGCATCAGCCACCTTGGAGTTTGAATCTATTTTCGTAGATAAAGGAAAAGCACCACCTTTCTCTCTTCTCAAAAGTATCAAGTATCAACAGCTGGCTTTCCCCCACAGGATTATGTTCATTTTTCCATTTTCCAAAATTACTTTTGACCTCTTCCAAAACAAGACAAAAAGCCAAAAGTTTAAATTTATTTTGTACTACGCCACTAAGATTTCTTTGCAAAGTTCAGTGCATTCTCAACCCACTGCCCGAGGACTAAGAGGAGAAATGCGGAAAGAGAAACTAATTAAGAAGAACAAAACCGAGGTTCTGTTCCCGGCTCTACTACAAATCAGCGACGAGGACCAGCTTCCCTAGGGCCCCTTGCTTCCTCACGTGTGAAGGGAGGATAACAGTCGCCCCACAGCCTGCATGCTGGCAGGTTTAGGAGATAATACGTAAAAATGCTTAACAAACAGTGAAGTTCTACTGAATTCAGAGACAGCGCTACTTACCTGGAGTCCTGTGGCCACAGCTTCTACGGTTTGCCATTCCCATGTATGCTTTTCAGAAATAACGCCAACTTTTACCAACAAAGCAATAACTACTGCTTGCCTATATGTTAGGAAAAGGTAAACGCCAAATCTATATCAAGCATAAAATGAGCAGGTGTTTTAAAAATATGCCGTTTAAAAAGTTAAACCCAGTACCACCTGTGGGCTGACCACCGCCACCACCACCCTGCCTTTACCACATACTCCTGAGGACACCAGGTATCTGTAGTCTATGTATGTTTTACAGATTTACTCTTCTGGTACAGTTTCATCACATGAATTTTGATTATGTACTCTTAAAACTTACAGCCTGGCTTTTGGCTTACACTCTTTTTTTATTTTGAAATGCTGCACAAGTAATTAGATTTTAAGTTCTTCCTATACATAGACAAATGCCTAACACCTTGTACAATAGCAATTTAAAGTGAAATAAAGGACAAATACTTAAATGTTATCTACACATGTATTAATTGATTATTCAAATTATTTTAAAGAATACTTTGAAACCAGTCTTATTTGAAGTCAAGACAGGGAGTCCACACTGAGCATTTCAAGCAAACCTAGGGATCTCCCCTAGGTTAAATTTAAACAGACAATAATGAGGTAGTAGACAAGGTTTCATAGATCTGTATACAAGAATATTCACTCCAATATTGCTTGTAACGGTAAAAAAAAAAAAAAAAAATTAGGAACAACCTAAACGTCAACAGGAGATTGACATTAGAAAGTGATAGCCGCACATCAGAATACTATGCGAAAATAAAAAAACCCAAGCAATAACAAAATATCCTCACTGTTACAAAGACCTGTACCTACAATACACTAACACATCACTGAGTTCTACAAGTTCTTATAGTATGAACTATTTCTTTGGAGTTTTATATATGACGTGCACCACAACGTCAATCATTTTTTTCTGGGTGGTGGGATTTCAAAGATTTTTCTCTTCCTCCTCTTTGTATTATTTGTGTATTATTAAATTTGGTGTATTTGTTTCTAGGCCCCTATCACCCACTCCTTTACTAAACTGGGACCATGTATAGTTTTGTTTTTTGTTTTAAAAAATATTTTTACTGATGAACATTGCCTCACATCATTAAATATTCTACATTATGTTTATCTCCAAACTGTAGAGTCTTCTCTTATATGAAAAGACCACAATTTATTTTAATGATTTTCTTAGTGTTGATACATTTAGTGACTCAAATTATTTCCTTATAAATGTTACAGTGACCATCTGATTATTTCTTTATGAAAAATCAAGAAGGGCTAAAAGGATGTACTTTTTAAAAGGTAAGTAGACATTTTAGTTCATCTTCTGTATTAAGACTAAAAAAATTCTCTCTAATCAACAAGTTTTATTGCTCTTTAGAAAATGAGAACATTTAAGAGAAAGCAACACTTACCAAAAAGAAACAAAAACCACCAGTTTTACACAAAGAAATTTGCCAACAGGTTGGATTGGACTTAGTTCTTCCTTCAGTACTTTGTAAAATAGCAGGAGACAATACATGGCAAACTAGAAGCAATTAAACAATTAAACTTCTTCAATAAGAACAAATATGGTATTAGAAATATTCAAGTTATAAACCAGAGACCTGGTACAGAATAAAGTTTCAGGCAACATTTTCTAGGCTTTATTATGCTTTTTTTTTCAGATTAACAAGCTTTTATAGTCTTCTGTGGATGAATATATATAATATGGAATTTCTCAGAGGAGAAACATCTTCCCTGAAAATTGTTTTAAGTATTCACTTACTGGGGCCCACAAAAAACACAATGAATAAGCGACTGCCATGAATGGAAGAAAAGGCTCTCATTCGACCAAATAAAATCATCTGTCTGCTTATAAATGACTTTTATACACAAATTATCATTCATTTTACAAGGGTTGAGCTTACTAACTAGTCTATCTTATGTAACACCGTATGCATGTTATTTGTAAGTCAACACATTAAATAAGTACTATTTCAATAAAACTGTGACCATAAAATTGGAAAGGAATCAGGGAAACAATTTTTCTTGAGGGCAGTATGTTAATCCAACTGAATTTACTTTTTAAAGATAAATGCTCAAGACATTATTAACTATTTTTAGAAATCAGTTGTAATTCGTGTAGAGTTGCACAGCAATAAACATTCTCCTAAAAGTTTATTTTCCCCATCATAAAATGCTCATTTAAAGTATTTTAGAATATGAAAGCAGTAAAGTATAAAGTTGTCCACAGGCCCACCATCCAACCATTCCTTTCCACACCTATAAGGTGGTTTTTAACAGGTATCAAGTAAATATAAAATTTTGTTGCCTGATTTTTTTCCCCCACTTAAAGTGCCCCTTTTCCACATATTTCATCAAATAACTGCCTAGTGTTTGGGCCGGTGGAAGCACCATTGTATATCTAACCAGTCCTGGTCACTAGGCTTCGGACTGTCACCAGACTTTTGCAATTACGAACAATGAGCTTTATATACAAAAATATTCAAAGCAAAAGTACTTCCGACCATTTCTTGAGGAGGCATTCCCAGAAATGGAGTTACTGGTTCCAGAGAATATGGACGTGTGGGAAAGCTTTGAATACACAGGAACTTAATTTTTATTATAAACCTCTAACACCACACATGCATACCACTGCACCGAAACTATTACTTTGCTGAAAGCATTGATTAAAAATTTTAAATAAAATGCACACTCTTAAGTTGAAGGGATCCAATAGTTAGATCTTTAGAGCATTTCAGCTTCTATAACATCATTTTAATCTTTTTAAAAATATATAGCATCATTAAAAAAACTTGGCATTCTCAGTTTTCTTTTTATTCCAAATACGAGACTTTTATACTCTCATTTTTATTCAAACCCTGTACTGCCATATGCCAATTAAATATTTTTCTTATAAATATGCCTAAGGTTTTTTTTTTTAAGGAGAGCACTGTTTTTATTTATGACATACGCACATAACCATGCGTTCGATACCAGAACGAAATGAAAACACAAGATCAATGTATAGGTTAACAGTCAGGTCAATGTATAAGTCAGCAAATAACTAACAAAGATATTGTATCTTTATGTATGTATAAAGATAAATGTTAAAGGTTCTTCAAGTTCTTCCTACAAATCAAGTTTCAGTATTAAAAAGTAACAATAAGTTTTATTTGGGAAGAAACTTCCCCTAAAAAAATTCAGAGTTATAGACACTGATTTAGTATGGCTGAAATGAATATTTACTTACCAACTGTGACATATTGTTTATTATAACCAAGTAAGTCCAAGCATTTGAAAAGGTGAAGTTCCCTTCATCATATATATGAAGCATCTCACAGATTCTAAAGCACAGTGAAAATGAGACAACTTTATGAATAACTAAATCAAAATATATTTTAAAATACAACATTGACAGTAATACTTAAATTCAGAAGTCAGTTTAAAAGATCCTGTAGATAATCACTTGATAGATTATCTAGTGATAAAGGTGGTTCAAAATTTAAAAGGAAAACATTTTTCCATAAACGTTACCATATGATTATTTCTCCAGCTTGAAGTAAATCCAAAAGACAAATACACTGAACTAGAATGGGTTAATTATTAGAGGCAAACAAATTATGCTGCCAGTTTCTCAAAAGCTTGACTGTTACAAACATATAATGCAGGCCTCCAACAACAACTGTAATTTTATCTCCCAAACTGTCTTGGAGGCAACTTCAATTATGACCCAGATCTAAGTGTTAAGTTATTTGATTACCCAATTTCTAAATAGCCAAGAAATAAAGCATGCCTTCAGAAATAAGTGAATTAGTCTTAATGCCAAGGTAAATGTCTGAAGAATTGCCAGCACAAAAGCAGAACAGAGAACTGAAGGCTTCCTTTACCTTTCTTCCCATCCCTCCTGTGAACAGAGACTGTTGGTTGTAACTAGCAGATAAAACATGCAATCTACCTGCTTTAAACTACCTGATGCTCTTAAATTTTTAGGGAATAGTTTTACTAGGTAGCTTAATGATACCCCATTTAACCTCAAGTGCTATGCCTTGACAGAATTCTTTAAAAAGAAAACTATGACTTCTTCTTTAGAATACAGTACTCATTTAGAAAATAAAACCACGCAATGACTCTGAAGTGGTTTACTTTAATGTCATGTACTAGATGTTTCTGTAAAACTGTGAACATTAATACTTGAAAAGAGTATTTTTAAAATGCTTTCTAAAAATATCTAGAGAGAGTATTATTTTGAAGAATTCTGTAGTGAATTCTATGAAAGGTTACCTTATTTGTTCTAATATAGCATGGTTTCTATATACTTTTTTTTAAATAACAGACTACATGTGTTACATACAAAACAGTTTTAACATGTTTTTCTACTCAGTTGTTTCCACTTAAGTAAGAGCATGAGGATTTAAAAAAAAATGGATAATAATATAACTTTACTTACAAAGCAAAGATTGTGGTGAATGGTCTGACAACTGTATACTGCAATACACCCAGTTTGCATCTAAACAGCAATACTCTGCCAGAGAAAAAGAACTTAGTTTTCATTTCAACTCATTTCAATTGTATCAGGTTTGTCCAAAGCCCCCAAATTAAAATCACTTTGACAAATGATGCCAGATTTATATTTAATCCTTTTAATTCAGTCATTCTAAATGGCTATTGGGAAAGAATGTGGATGCCCGCAAACAAGTTATTTAAATATATTTTAAAAATTATGTAACAATTGCATCTTCTGAAAGATCCCCCTCTCTGTGCACAGTCTCAAGTTCCTGAACAGCACAGCAGAGAACAAGAATGAAGAGCAGAAGTGGGTGCCTGTGTGGTTCTGGAAGAAAACTGAGCAGCAAATAAATTACGTGTAGGCTTGTGTATATGAAAGCATATTTAGAAAGTATTATTTACATTTAGGATTCAGTTTCTTTTCAAGCTTGGTGTTTCTGTATCATTCCAGAGATTATCATTGACTGTGAGCTCTGAATCAGATACTCTGAAAGGACAAAACAAAGATCCTGCATAGAACAGTTTTTATTCTATCACTGACGTCACTGAATGTACAGGGAAATTCACGAGGAGTAACAAACAAAACAAAAAAGTTCCAAAACATCAACTACCAAAAAAAAGGCTCTCTACCCGACAGCCTTGTGCAAGTAAGCCTTTAAAAAACCAAGTTGCTCTGAGGGCAAAAGTTTATGTAGCACTCCTTTATCAATCTTATGTATTACAAATCCTCTAATTTAAGAATTACATCGATACTGAGACGAAGGTGAGTCTGACATACAGACTGTGAGGTACTAGGCCACTAGGACTGAACAAAAAGCTGCTGGTGTTCTGTGTGCTGAGAGCCTTCCCGGTGCTGAGGTGGTTCACTCCCACCCCTCTGCGGAGGTGGGCCCGGGGCTGCACTTGGGCTTCTTGCAAGACCTTGTGATCAGAATGTCTGGGCCGTACATGCTGTGCTTCCGGCCCCACACTCCTTACAAAGTAAGTTAAGTGGGAGTTGGGTTACACCTACAGTGTTCCACGAGCTGATCATCAAATCAAACCTGAGACCACCATGGTGACTATGCAAATGTATTAAATAGTCAGATACCTTTGAAAGCTGTGGAGAATTAATGAACTGGAAGGTGTAGCTGAAGAAATTGCCCAGAATAGGAAAGGCTGAGACAAAGAGACAAATGTGAAAGGGAGTTACAAAGAACAGAACAGAATCAGAAGGTCTAACATGCACTCAAAGTTATAGAAGAGGACTGAAAGGCAAAATTGGAAGAGATTATGGCTGAGAACTTTTCAGAACTGATTGAAGACACGAATCTACAGACTGAGGCACACTGTAAATTAAGCAGGACTGAAAACAAAAACAAAATAACTTACATACTCCAGAGTGAAACTGCAAAACATCAAAGACAGGGAGGGTCTTAAAAATGCAGTTGGACATGTCACCTATAGTGGAACGATGATTAGCTTGACAGCAGAGGCTTAACAGTAACAACTGAAGCCAGAATTAGGTGGGATAAAATCTTCAAAATGTTTAGAAAACATTCCTGTCAGCAGAGAATTACATCCAGCAAAACTATCTTTCAAGAATGAGGGCAAAATAAAGACACTTTGGATAAGTATATGTGAGAAAATTTGCTACTGAGACACTGACACTAAAGGAACTTTTAAGTGAGCCAATGGAATAAACTGAAATTGCATTCCTACCTCACACAACATATGAAGAAAAAAGCAATGTGTTTATTAGTCTTAATGGAAAAAATATGAAATGTTTAGAAGAAAAGCACAGGAGAATGTTTCTGTAATCCTGTGGCTGGGAAGAATTTTTGGAGTAAGACACAAAAATACTTACTATAAATAAGACTGATAAATTCAACTATATTAAAATTCACTACAGCTTCCATTTATCAAAAGATATAATAAAAGTGCCAAAGCATGCCAAAAACTGGAAAAAGATATTTTTAAACACACATTAAATAAGGAATTAGTATCTAAACATATAAGGATCCCCTACAGACAGACAGCCCATTAAAAGAATCAGAAACAGCAACAATCATTCCCTAGAAAAGGAAATACAAATGGCTAAAAAACATTTTAAAAGTTGCTCAATCTCACTACTAATCAGGGAAATCAAGAGCACAGTGATACTTTGCACCCTCCTGACAGGCAAACATAAAGAGGTATGGGTATTTCTAAATATAGGTGAAGTTGTGGTTCAATGAGAAATATTTTCTACTGTTAATGGGAGAGTAATCTGGTACTGCCACTCTAGCAAACAATTTATCACAAACACAGTTGAACAAAACCTAAAAACCTAGCATATCTATTCCAAGGTATATGCCCTAGAGCAATTTTTTTCAAATTGTGTCAAATTCAACATGGGCTGTGACACAAATTTTAAAAACAAGAGGGAAGAAGGGAATACGTAATAAGAGTTAGTACTGTTTCATGAGAAAATCTCTTTCATAACTGTATTAAATCACTAGGTAAAATAAATGGTCCCCACCTCTCATACACAACATGTAACGTTCATTCAAAGAAAACTCATTGTGCTCACTGCTTATGTTACAGAAACCAGAACATAAAAAGCAGATTTAGTTTTATCATCGAAGGATAGGAAACTCCCCATGGCATTTGCATCTTAAACCAAAGCATCACACTGAATTATCCTAAACAGCAACAGCCTGATTAAACATCAGATATGTAACACCAGTCTTCCAGGAGAAGGAAACTAACTGGTAACCTACAATGTACTTACATACAAGAGAATGAGAAGTTTTATCGTTACTAAAACCATACCCCCAAACCGCATGATTCTGGTAAATGCTTAATGTCTTCAAAGGACAGAAAACCTGGGTTATAGTTACGGATGCACTGCTGATAGCGTTCAGGCAGCAGCTATCTCAGGAAAAAAAAAAGAAACCAACACAGAGATTAACAAGAATAAATGTTAACTGCTTGTGTGGTTAGGAACAAATGAATTGCACAAGCACAGACAAGGGGAATTTTGACCTTTAGCATCTTTTGAAAAAGGTTTTGGGTTTTAGTTGACCATTGCAAACTGTGATGAGCCAGCCTGAAAAGGCAGCTTGAGCCTCATCTCAGGTTCTGTGTTAATAGAAGAGTCCTGATCAAAGCCACGGCATCATCAGCATTATCACATTTACTGGATCACTGCACTCTCCTCCATCCAAGCCCACTTCCAATTCAGTCTACAAAGAGCCCAGTAAGCTTAGAAAATGAAACTTGGATACCAGTCTCCGCTTAACATCCTACAATGGCTTCTCACTTGACAATCTCTCTCCTTGACCAAACTTCAGACAGGGTTCCTCTGACATTTCTTTTCAACTCGGCATCATCTTTAGGCCCTGTCCTTGGCCTGTGAAGTCAGTCTGAGTAAAAAATCCTGCTAAGACATCCATCACCACCCGTCCCCCCACCCCAGTATCTGATTACTCTTGATATCCTACTTGACCAAGCTTCTCATTCCTCTCTTGATGTTCACTTGGCCTGCCTTTACCAAGATTCTTGTTATTTCATGGGCCATGAATCCCCCTACCCTTGATGTTTCCTCTTGTAATTTTCTGTCCAGTGACCGTCTCAATCTCTTTGGCTATGAATGTCTGTTTGTTCTTGTGTTTGGAGCTGAGCAGAGTATCCCTCCCCCCATCCCCAACCTACATGAGTTTTTCCTTGCTATCCTCATTCATAAACTCTTGTTCTTTTTCCTTCATAGTGTTTACTGAAATGAGTAACTATTTGTCTTCATTTAATTCCTAATCCTCTTAACCAAACTGTAGCTACCTGTTGTATGTACTAGGATATATCTACATGCTGGAACATACTAGGTGCTCAATACATATTTGTCAAGTAACACCTTGGGAGCTTATTATTTCAAACAGTCAGGGAGCTCCCTGTCCTTACAGGGGTGTAAGGAGAGACACTTATATTTAGTGCTGATGTTGTACAAATGGTTCTGTGTTGAATGGAAGACAATGTAGCTATTCCTAGGTCATATATCTAAACTAATTACTCCAAATCATTCCGGTTACCTTGGCTTGCAACTCTCACCTACATCCCCATCACTAACCAAGTCCTATTGATTCTCCAGTTTCATTCTCTTACTCTTTCCTTTCTGTTCCAATTTCATACGCCTCCTCTTCAGCTTATTTTACAAATCAACTACTATAATACCCTCCTAATTTACTTCCCCTTTGGATTCTTCTCCTAATGCATCCTGTATAGTACTGCAAGATTAATCTTTCTAAAATGCTGTCTTCAAATGTTACCTTGCCGACAAATATCCAATGGTTCATTCGTACAGTAAATGCAATGCTAGCTTCAAGTAAAGTTTTCAGGCTTTATTTTTTATTTTCCTTTACTGTCCTAAATGGATGTATAATAAGGCTAACTAATTTATATATTACTAGGATAAAGATTGCTGTTTGTTGTTTTTATTTCATATCAAATGCTACTTCCCCACCTAGACTATTTTCTTGGGTCTTAGATCTGATTTTGCCATCGACTAACTATGTGATCTTGAGTTAGTTAATCTCTACAGACTCTGGCTCCCAATTTTAAAAGGATGTTGATTAAGTGATTTCCAAAGTCTCCCTCCCCCATTAATATTTTAAGTTTTCTACTTAGGATGAACAATGTAAAAGAGACTAACTTACATGTGTATATTACAAAAATGTGTTTTGTTAGTCTTCAAACTTGAATATGAACTACATAAGGGTAGGGACTCTCTTACACTTTTTGTCCTGCATAAGTACTTAACACACTGCTTTGCAGAAAAATGATATTTCAATCTGCTTAAGCAATCCCAAACATAAGAGAATTAAAACCAAACATACTTACTCTCCCATAGTCCATGGTGGACAGCAACATAAAGGAGGTAAATGTTTCTGCTGATCTTTGGCTTCAAGGATTAATACCAGATTTGGATACCGGTTAGTTAGATAATTGGTAAGGAATCCCATAAAGTTGTAAATGACATAAGCTTCATAACATTCTCTGCAGGTATCCACGTATATTGCAATGCTGGGATATTTCAAAGCTATCCACTATGAAAAAGCACAGATGTTAAAAATAGTTGCAGCTACAATAAAATGAATTACCATTCCAACGCATGGTACTCACAGTAAGTCTACTTTTAAACTTAAGGTGTCTTGTCACATACTTGCATCAACTTTTCTAAATTTTTTCATTATGAGGACTACCAGATAATCTGTGAAAGGAGTTTTTAAAAGCAATAAACACCTTGGATATTGGTAAACAAAAACATTTGTGTTGGGGGTAAATAATGAACATGAAGAGAGAAGTTGAATTATGTACTTGAGTTTTTAAATATAATCCGAAATTTTTACTGACACGATCATAGAAAATGATGTTAAGGACATTTTCTTTATATTTAATCAAATTAAAGCAGTTATCTGTAACAGCTGCATGTATTAGAATCCATTAGGGAAGGTTTCTGTTTTGGTCCAAATAAAAGATATAATAAATAAAAAGGATGACAATGTAATTTTAAATATTACATCTTTAAAGGACTAAGAACTACAAATCCGAGATTTTAAAAGATTAAGCAAAGAAAACAAACTATAGATTTTTAAAACATCTGCCTTTTCTATGGTTATACTTTATCTTCTTAATTAACATTAAATACAAGCGAACCTTTTCACTTACTAATCTAACTCCTTATTGCCAAATAACATATTTTTATTACCTTAATTATGTTAGTATCATCAAACAAGTTCTTAGTTAATGAGATAAAATGAAGCATACTTACACTATCTAAACTGTATATGGGTACCATCCAAAGAATCCTATTTGGAAAGCAAAACATAAATTTAAAACATTTTACATCATATTTATGAGACAAGCCAACACAACACTAGTAGAATCAAAACAAATGAAATTTTACCTTATTATTGGTTTCTGTAGTTCCGGCTGTGTATAATGTACTAAATGTTGCAATATTCCCCAAAGCGATATAGGTATAGTCAACAGCAAAAAGATTAAAGCAATAAACCAAGCCTTGGTGTGTATTCCAACCTTAAGAAGCAAAGAACATATCAGTATAAATTCCCTGCTATTAAAACTAAAGAGCTAAGTAAAATATTCATATTTAAAAATTTTAATTTATTTTATTATTAATGAGGCTCAATATTTTCCAAGTGACTAGTGGCATTTTTATTTCTCTTCAATAAACAGCCTATTTTCTGCTTTTGCGGAAGGAAGGGGAGGGTTCTTCCTCATGAGGCTGAACACTTCCTCATGGGGCCTTCTGTAACAGGGCTCTACGCATTAAAAACATTAACATCATGTCATTTCTCCCTAGCTTGTTATTTGCCTTTTATATTTGATTATTGTAACTGAAGATGTACAGAAGTTTTAAAGCTTTCTGCAAGTCAAATCTAAAAATCTTTTTCTGGCTTATTCCTTTGCTTTTACATCTAGATCAAAATCTACCAACATTTTCTGTCAATTTTATTGTTGCCCAGCATGTCAGTAGAACAGAGTGAGTGCTGACTATTTGCCTGATACTTGGCTAAGCTCTTTACACACATCCTGTCTTTTAACCCTCCCACTTGCTAAGCACTGCCACAAACACCGTCCAGGGGAACCGTGCTGATACGTGATGCCCCTCTTTCACACAACAGTATCAACTTGGGACACTACATTTTTTTTAAGATTTAAGATTTAATTTCAACTTCTGATCAATATTTTATCCTTTAAAAGCTCAATTCCTAAAAATACACTTTGAACAACCCCATCCTAAGGGTTGAAGTAATCTACTTGTTTTCTGGTAAAAACAAATTTAGCTGAACCTCTGTTCTACCTGAGGGGCCACTGGGAATGAATTTTATATTAATTTGTACTCCTGCCTTGAAGAATGTGAATATTTTTGATTATAAAAAAATGCAAATACCGACTTTTTAAAGTAAAACGGCGGGCATTTTTAGTACCTGGTAACATAAAGACCTGTTGTATTTCTTTACATTCACAATAAAATGTCATAAAAGGAAAGTATTTTTAGTACTTGAGTTCGAACAGTTCATGAGAATAGAACTGATGCCTGCAACTTGTAGTATTTACTGTTATGCACAAGATTTTTTCTCCATCAAGGGTCAAGGATTAAAGAAGTAGAAAACAAAAGTATAGAGAACCAATGTATTTTTACAATGAATTTCTATATTAAACTGTATGGAAAACGTGAAAGCAGATATAGAAGTCTTGCTGACTGCTGGAGGTTAATCAAAGCAGTAAGTCAAAAGCAAATACGTAGAGGTGAAGGTTCTGAAAAGAATGTCTGAGCAATAATTTTCCAGAGATTTTTGCTTGGCACAATTTCATTTAAGATTCAGGGCTCATTTTAATGATGATGCCATCATCATCAGATACTCCAGGCCTTCTTTATTATGTGATCATTAAGAACAGTCTTGCCAAGCAAGTTTAATGCCCACATTTGTTTGTGTGGTTGCCTTAGTGCCAAAAGGTAGAACCTGGGGGTAGCCTTAAGAGAAACAGGATGTGGTTGTGACTAATGAAGGCCAAGCATCCTCAGTGTGCTGTAAGGAAGAAAACTCTTTTTCAAACGATCATGAAACAAGTGACTGGAAAATTGAGTCATTTCAGTAGCGTGATTCCAAATGTAAAAAATCTTGCATCATGGAATTAGTACCAGTTTTATACTGCAATTTAGTTTCAGAAAAACATCATCTGTTCGCCTTAATGCCACTAATTTGAATCACTGGTTTTATAACTGTTTTGATTTTTGAGCTATATAAAAAGCTATATGCATAAGAAATGTAACCTATTTTATGTGTGTACATATTTAGGTGACATGATAATAAAATAACTCTAGAATCTACAGATATTATTAATATGATTATTACATTTATTTTAATTTAATTTACATTTACCTCTAAATAAATTATTCACACTGGAGACACATTGATAGGAGGATCTCATTAATAGTAAACTTATCAGCCACGAGTAGGGTTTTTTTTTTTTTGCTCACAAAACAAGGACATAAGTAGTGTAGCTTTTTTTCCTAAGGTAACTTGAAGAAAGTAGAGAGGAAGGAAAAAAACCATTAAAGACAAGCATCCAGGAGTGAGTTGATGACTGCAGAGCAACGTGACATCACAGGTGCACTGAGCTTCTGTGACCTCTATTATATGTGCTCAGTCGAGTAAGAGAGGGAGAGACATGGTTTGAACAGCGCACATGGTCATCATGCCTCTCCAGCGGTGAGTATGTGCCCCACCATGGGCATGGGACGGGCTATCCAAACCTGCAGCTTTCTGCAACCTCAGTTCCCCCTGTGTGAGCACCGTGATTCTAGTGCTTAAAAAACAAGGACTTTTCATATAAAACTGTCCCTTAATATGCCAACTACTTTTTCTAGTGCTCGATCAGAGGCACATAACTCTGCTTTAGGTGTTCCATTGAAAACCTAATCCCAACTAAAATGCTGTTCCACAAGAAACAGCCACTCTGCAATAACAGTGATGATATTTTAAAAACAACAGTGGTAATTAGGGCTTACTGAGCACCTACCATGTGCCGGGCACAGTGTTAAGCATTTTAAAGACATAAACTCATCTAGGGAATAATGATGAAAAGGATGATAAGGAGATTGTATATTAAGCACTTAGTGCAGTGGTACTTCTGCCACTTACGTGTCTCAGTTTTCCCATCTGTAAAATAGGGATAACTCCTATGCTTCAGGGTTTTAAAGAAGATTATATTAAATTATACCTTATCCTAGGGACACGCACTAGTTAGTGTCTCTAACACCTTAACAACAACAACAAAAAAACACAACAGGGGGGAAAAGAAACCCTGCCTTAATCCACACTCCTCTATGTACTGTGCCATTCATTTTTCAGGCCCTCTGAGTCA
The DNA here is from genome assembly GCF_048564905.1 of Vicugna pacos. Classification (NCBI taxonomy): domain Eukaryota; kingdom Metazoa; phylum Chordata; class Mammalia; order Artiodactyla; family Camelidae; genus Vicugna; species Vicugna pacos. The sequence goes on from NC_132988.1 coordinate 16,778,631, forward strand.
AAATACTCAAAACAAACAAAATGAACAAACACTTGTCTTCATATCCTGATACCAATTCTTCACTCCACATTGATTCTTCAAACAACACCCTCTAAGCTCCGGCCCTGACACCTCCATTGAAACCAGGATGAGTACCGCAAATGACCCTCCTATCTTGTGAAAATCAATGGGCGTCTCAGCGGCACCAGACTGTTCACTACTTTGTCCTTCTTGAGACAATCTCCTGTTCTGGCTCCCAGCACTCTATTCCCCACTGGCTGCTGCTTTTTTTTTTTTTTAAGTTCTTATTCTTCTACTTGACCTCTAAATGCTGGTGCTAGGTCCTCGGCCTTTTCTTCTTCCCCTTCATAATCTCATCCATCCTTATGCCTTTAAACACCATCTCTGTTCTGACAACTCTTACATTTGTATCTGCAGCTCGAACCTTTCCAAGCCCTCGACTTGCATGTCCAACTGCACAGCTGACATGCCCACACGATATACCTAAGTGTCCAAAGCAGAACTCAAATTCTCTCAGACCAGTCCCTGTCCATCGATTTTCCATCTTGGTCACTAGCATCACCATTTACCCTGTGGTTTAGACATAAACCTCAGAGTGCTTCTTGATTTCTCCCTTTCTCTCACTGCCTCTCCTCCCCAGTCCAATCCACCATCAGGTCCTGTTTCTTCACTTCCAATGATACTTAAAATTCAGTTTTCCATCTCTATATCTGCCATTCTGACTTGCACCAAAAGTCATTATAGCCCAGGCACCTAATACCTCTGAACTACTTTAAGGAGCCTTCCAGCATCTCTTCACGTCCACTTAATTTTCCATAGGCTGCTAGAGTTGTCTTTTGAAGATGTGTAATAATGTTGCCCTGCCTGTTCATTTCTTAGATCTTTTCGAGTTTCCTCCATAGCATTTTATATAATTTTATTTTATTGATTTGTTTTTGTTGGCTGTGTTCATCTCCACCACTAAGTTCCATGAAAGTAGGTGCAGTTTCTCCAACTATATTAGAATACAAGCCTGATTTATCATTGGGACTCAAATAATCATTTATTAAGTATCAGACACTTGGGCAGAAGGAGAAAATAAAGTTAAGTAAAATAAAGGGTGAAAGTATAGCTCAAGTGGTAGAGCGCATGCTTAGCATGCATGAGGTCCTGGTTTCAATCCCCAGTACCGCCTCCAAAATAAATAAATAAATAAACCTAACTACCCCACCCCTCAAAATAAATAAATTCTATAAAATAAGTAAAATATATATTGTGTTAGATCCTGGTGTGGTAGAGGCCCAGGAACTGAGGAGAGAAAGTCCAAGGAAGATGGGAGGTGGGGTGCTGGGGTGGGTATCAAGTCATGCTGGGCCTTGATGCCATAGTCAGGGATACTGGCTTTTAATCTGGGACTAGGAGTGAATGGAAAATTTTGAGAAAAGGCCACACATAATGTGACTTAATGTTTTAACTGGATACTTTGGCAGGTGTGTTCAGAAGAGCCCTGGCAATACATGATGAGAATTTGGCTCAGGGTGTTAGCAGGGGAGACTGCAGACCTGAAATTTTTCCTTAAAACCTGGTACTTAAAAAGTACAGTTGAAATCAATAATGAAATAAAATTCACATCTTAAGGCTAGACAAGAAAAATTTACACAAAAAACTTTCTCAGTCCTGTGGCCTCCCCCGTCCCCTCTAGTGTGCACTGTGCACCTGCATCATAACCAGACCTCCCCATTGGCAGGAGTACCTGTGCAACCATAAACATCACTTTTTCTCCTTCTGGCACCAGTCATGTAATGCCTTAGAAGATAACATCCTTTCTCAATTGTGAAAGGGTCACGATGACCCATCACTTGCCTTCTAAGTACAGACATCTTTGGTGAATTTTATGCACAATGCCAATATATCGTTTCCTTTAAAGACAGTGACTGGTGCTGATCAGAGTGGTCAGATGACCTGGGGAGATACTGGCCTGCACCTAAAGGAAGTTCTTAGCTCAAATACTTATGACCTTATTAATGTTACTAACTATATTACTTGTATTCTGTCTGTTTTACAAGATTATTGTTTTTTGCATTACCAAATGTGTGACTGAGCCTCAGATAAAATTAATGATTAGGTGACTTGAAATGATTGACCAAATATACAGTTCTATAAGATTGTAATAGCATGACTCTAGATCTGGGAAGAAGCAATAAGACGGAACCATTTCCTGGACCATAAAAGACTAGTGAGACAGGTGGTCCAGAGGCTTTTGGCTACTGTTAAGAGGGCCTCGTCCAGTAATAGCACATTGAGTGGCTTATCAGCAAAATCCTCACCTGGCTGTGGGACAAACTTGTCATGAAATGCCTCCCAAACCTTGGGAGAAATTAAGACTGAAAGGGAAGGGACTGTAAAATAAAGAATGCTGCCCACCATCCAGTTCTACAAGAATCAAGTCATTAGCCACTGTGGTCACTGAAAAGCTGACCTACACTACACCCTGAAAGGAACTGGGGGTAAGATCCAGATGAGGCACTCTGTGCTCTGGGAAAACTGGCAGAATGGGCCTTCAAATTGGTATTTTCAGGAGAAACTTTAATGAACCTGGATTCTTGCATCGTCACATACTTAGGTAAGCACTAAAGCTATTAAGATGTCTGTTCCTCGTGAGTAGCAGCAACCATCTACTGAGATGTGTGCTTGACTGCATGTATTGCTGCCCCGCACCAAAATCACACATATGCTGGCTTCCCCCTTTATCTCTTCGGAACAGTTCTTAGAGCTCTCGGAGAGGCTGTCTCCTGGGCTATAAGCCTCAGTTTGGCTCAAATAAACTTTTCCATTTCTTCCTCAGATTGACTATTAATTTTTTCCATTGACACTAACACCTAAGAGAAGTCTCAAGATAGGTTATTATACATATTATTAATCTTAAAAGTAGTTTCTATACTTCAAAGTAAGAAATACTCCAAAGAAATCCCTATTTGTATTAAGATATCTATACTTGAATTTTGTTAGACAAATTATGGCAATAACTTAAATATCTAATAAATGGGAAACGATGCAGTGTAATGTTACATAACATTAAAAACAACTACATGGACTATGTTAGTATGGGAAAGTCAACAAAAAATACTTAAGTGAACATACAGAAAACAAACATATTAAATACATTTCATTTAATTGTATAAAAATCATTTCCACATAAAAAGCCTAAAAAAACCCCATGGTCTTGTCATAACTCATGTGAAATAGTTGTTTCTAAGTAAAAATACGCCAGGTTCTTATTAACTTCAAACTTAAAGTTTACTACAATTTTTATAAAGCACTTAGTTAAGTATTTACCTGGGGCGGGGAGGTCTTTCAGCTTTTACTACTTTACTGATATCATAATAAGAATGACATCAAAAAATATACAAAGGACTTTTTGCAAAACTTTGTTGGTTAAGAGTTAATTGCTAAAGTAAAAACAAACAACAAAGTTAAACCAACTCGCGTCCTTTTAATCCAGGAAGCTAGTTAAATGCTAATAAAATTCAACACCTGGTCTTTAAAGTGGATCTAGTTAAGTCTAATATTTGAATAGATCAGATTTCAGGAATAAAGTTACCTTACTTTCAGGGAATTGATAAATGCTTGCAAACAGTGCCCTCCGAAGACGCTACCTTAATATATCCTATTTTCTCGGCCCTTCCTCCACCCGTAGAAAGCTCTGAAAAACTGTGAACAACCAGAAACAACAGGTTTATGTCCTAAGACTGGGTTCATTACATGACGTGGTTTTCAGGATATCAAGTCTGGAGCGTCCGGGCAAAAATAGGATCCCTTAGATGGGGCGGACGGTAGAAGAAAGGATAGAGGCGGATGGTGAGGGACCCTCTTACCTCCAGTTTCTGTAATTTCCACATGCACAGGGGAACGGCAACCACTATGGACACCAGGTAGATGACCACCGCTAAAGGTCGAATCCACTGTCTCCAGTTCCTCCAGGTGCAAGTGCAAGGCATGTTTTCGCATAAATCAGCTCCGAGTAGCGAGGGAAGAGAGCTCAAAGGAGACTGTTACGGGAACCCCTGTTCTTTGGCTGTTCTGTCGACTCGCATACTACGGAAAAACAGCCGTTGGGTGACTTATTCAGCAGCTCGAACCGTCTCCTTGGCCCACGCTGTGCATTCTGCTTCTGCTGCTGCTGCTGCTGCTGCTGCCGCTGCCGTTGCCGCTGCTGCCGTCACAAATGCGGCCGCTCAAGATGCTACCGGGGAGCAGTGCGGGCAGCATTCTTTCCTCTCTACCGTGCATCCACCCAGTTCTTCCGCGGTGGGATCCCCGGCAGAGCTGCTCCCCTCACCCCGGGATCGCTCGGAGCTCCCCCTGCAGCATGGCCTCGACGGGAGCGGCACAGAGCCGGACCGGCCTGTAAGGACCCTGCACACAGCTCGGTTCTGCCCCGCGGCTGCCTGCCCGCTCACTCTTTTCTTGGGCGGTAGAGCTTCCTTCCTCCCCAGTTCGCAGGCGTTTCCTTGCCGGATTCTGCTGATAGATAAGGGGCGATAACTCAAACCCGCTGGCCCCAGGATGTCTTCACTCGTTCGTACCGGACATTCCCCCAAGGCGGAATCCAAGGCCAAACCAGGGCTTCCGCTTCCGCCCCCTGCTTAATGAGGTTGGTGATTCGTCGACAGCGCCAAGCTAGGCCCACCTCATCCGGTTCATCCCGTACTCTCTGATTGGTCATTTGAAGGGGGTGGGGTTGTAGGGATGCGTATTTACGTTACAAGGTTGGAAGCAGAGGAGGTTCGGGGAAGTTGTGGAATCTCTGTCGGGTGGATCAGTGGCCCATGAGGATTCTGCAAGCTGTACAGAGCGTTTGAGAACACTTGAGGAACCCCTACTCCATTGTTCTGCTGACTATATTCCAGCTTTAAGAAAGCCTGGGTAAGAGGCCATTACCTTAGAGCTGAGCCTTTTCTGCACAAAAGGGCCCCCATTCTCTCTGGGAGTGGTTAGGGAAGTCAGCTCGAATAAGAAGACAGAAAGAAATGGGAAACGTTTGCCTAGTTTTGTGTCAGTTGCTGGAAGGTAAGGATAGAGCCACTTGGTTATTTTGGGATCCTGCGGAAAGACCATTCTAGGCATAGATTAATTTTAGAAGACACTGCAAATACTGAATATCCTTTACGCATGTGGAACTTGTTACAAACTCGCATACATTAAAGTTTTAAAAGGTTGACATTATAGCTGACAAATTTAATGTGCTTAAAGCTTTTAACTAAACCTATGGGGCAAATAAATGGTAAATGGGATCTTAAAGCCTTTCTAAACCAATAGAACAAACAAATCTCTACTTCTCAATTAGACACACAAATGTGTTCTATATGTGTCGTTTTCTGAAAGTCAGACACTGCACAGTGCTCTTTACCTATATTATATCAGTTGATCTGCATAAAAATCCCAGAAGGTAGGCAGTTTTTGATGTTACAGATGAAAAAAGAGATTCAAATGGTTAAGTAATTTGCAAAGCTCATTGAGCTAGTTAGTGGTGGTGCTGGGATTCTAACCTTGGTCTCTGACTCCTGAGGCGCTGCTAAACATTTAACCTATCAGCACCTGCCAACTGAGAATTCCTGACTGATGACTGTATGTGAACTAGAAGGCCTGCAGTATTGACTACGCCCAGCCTAGGGAATGTTGTCTGCCCCATTGTCATCTGTCCTAGCCAAAGTCTGGAGCTTGATAACACCTCCATTTTACAGCCTGGTCTCTTTTTATACAAACTGCTTCCTTAAAGGGACATAGGCTTTTTGTTTGTTCTTCATAAGCTAACCTACAAAATTGACATAGTTGTTTTTAATTTCCTGATCATTAAATCAGTGCATACTCCATTGTCAAATTTCAGAAAAGAGGAGAATAAACAAGAGAAAACCCTTACTCTACAACCAAGTATAACCATTACTTACTTTTTGATACACAATATAGTTTTCCTTGGGTATGCTGGATACATAGTCTCTGTGCTTTCAGTCACAGTCATTGACATCTGTAATAGTCTTCCCCATTCTTTCTCATGGGCAAATGTTTTTTACGTAATTTGTGAAACTTTCCTTGAGTTTTTTTCGCCCTATATCCTTAGTAGCACTAATGAGTTATAATCATTTACGTATTTGTCTGCCTTTTAGATTGAGTTCCTAGGAGCAAGCTAAAGCTCTAGAACTATAAAAATAAATAGAATAAAGCAAGAGAGGGACGAGACCAGAATGTCACTTGCATAGGTAATTTCCCACACCAGTTTGTGAACCAGGGTTCATCCATGGTGAACTTTTCTGCAGATCAGCAGAGAAATGAGAAAGAAAGAAAAAATATATTTAGTGAATTTTCCATTTAGTCAAACTTATTCATTCTAAAGGAGTATGCTTTATTTTGAAGTTATCCATTCTGTTTTTTTTTAATGTGATAGTTATAGAGTAGTTGTTTTCTAAATGTTCTTACTTTGGAGAATGAAAGGTTGGTAACTTTGTTTCTATTTAGTCTATTTCCAAAATTGTTCTTGGTCCATGAAATCCTAAAGTCTGGTAATCACTGAGTCAGGGAATGGCTGATTTCAGCAACCATAATGTTGGCTTGATCCTAATCCACTTGCTTTTCTTGCTATAGGTATTCTCTGTATTCTTTCTGGATATGACTTAGCCTAAGCCTGAGGGTGGATCTGAGCTTGATAGTGTTTGAAAAATAACAAGTGATTATAACCAGTAGATGATACTAGGGTCAAAGTCAAGCCAGTCATTCTTAGTCATTAGTCATTCTTGATGCAGTTTGGATTAGTCTGCCTTAAAATAATAGGTTAACAAAATTCACTTTGAGGGATTCTGCGAAGCGGGCACCCCTTGGCATGTATTGCCATATCTCTCTATGTAAATGTGTCTGTGGTGGTTTTAAAACATGGCTGCAACTTCTGTACTCTTCCCATAAACATATGGACTCTGTGTCCCCTCCCCTTAAATCTGGGTTGGGGTGACTGATTTGACTATTAGAGTATAGTGATCATAATCACCATATGACTGCAGAGGCTAGGTCATAAAAGGCCAGGCAACTTCACCTTGTCTGTTGGAACACTTGCTTGTGGAACTGTCAGCCATCAGGTTGAGTTTAGGCAGACATCAGAGAAAGCACAAAAAATCCCATTGGGTTCGTGGAAAACTTCCAGAAGAAGGCTGATATAGGGCTTCCGTATCACAGAGAGTTGTTCAGTTGCCAAAGATTGGGCACCAGTATACCAATAGCCTTGGGAACTTTGGAAGAGAATGTGAAAGTCATAAAAGGCATACTAGAAGAGTTAATCTAGTTTTTGACAAACTAGGTTTACCTGCTAGACCAAAAAGTCCTTTAGATCCTAGGAAGGATGGAGAGTCCCTGTCATACTTGTATGTTGCCTCTGAGTGATGGTTCAGAAGGCTCAAAATAGTCATCCTCAGATGATAAGAGGACACATGTGTGATGATACCAACCCTGAAACATTTAACCAATTGTGGACTGTTGAAGAACAGAAAAAGTTTGAACAACTGCTCCTGGAATACCCTCCTGAAGGAGTAGAATCTTGATGCTGGCAGAACGTAGCTGATGAACTGGGCAGTAGGACAGCAGGACAGGTTGCCAGCAAGTGCAGAAGTATTTCATGAAACTAAAGCTGGCATTCCAGTCCCAGGCAGAACACCAAACTTATATATATATATACTCCAAAAAGTCTTCAACAAGCACGTGACAGCACCCCCTTAATAAGCCTCTTTAAACATTCCACTTTGATGACTTCCCAGGAACCATCAGTCTATATGGATGAAGATGAAGACCGATCCTGTTTTCATAGCCACATGAACAGTGCTATTGAGGAGGCATCAGATAGAGTATTCCTATTATGTATAGGAATTTACCTGAATATAAGGAACAGTTTAAAAAGTTAAAGAAACAAACTTTAGCAAATGCAAGCTGAAAGTGGATTTGTGTACCATGTGGGCTTCAAGTGTGATAACTGAGGCATAGAACCTATCCAGGCAGGGTGTTCAGTGGCACTGCCAGGATTGTCCTCCAGGAATGCCTTTGGATTTCTGTGGTTCTTGTTCAGACCGCCTTCATAAAACAGATATTCACAAGGACGATCACCAACTAGAACCTGTTTGTAGGTCAGAGACATTCTTAGAGTCTACTGTGTGTCCCAGGGCATCACTTATAATTACTTTGACCCAAACTGCTTTCTGGCAAACAGATGACATGGTCGAGAACATCATATACCAGTCCTCTTCAACACATAGCAATGGTATCATTGTGAATTATGTGCACAGTTTGGGAAGATTCTCTGCTTTCCTTGAAATGATGCTCAATGACAGCACGATGGCTTCCTGAGTGTTCTCGTCAAGTCCAGCTCCGCACCATCAAGGCTCTAGATAATTTTTCAGTAGCTGAACATTCCTGGTGAGCAAAGGATTTCCCTGGTGAGTTTCTCACCACCACCTTAAAGCCTTTTAGGTGGTGACCTTAAATGGGTGAGATGGAAATGAGAGCACACATTAAAGAGAGAGCAAATTACAATGGTTTCAAAGAACCTGGTCTTAAAGATGCTGATGAGAAGACAAAGTACTTATATTAAAACAGTTTGGTAGTTTTCAGTTTTATGAAAATAGTTTTCAGCACAGAAACTGACTTCTTTTGACAAAGTTTTAACCAATGACGGTGTTTGCTTCTAGGACATGTACACTTTAAAAGATCTCACTGTCCCCAGTGGTGGCCACTGGTGGCCTTCAGTAAATTGGAGCTGCTTAACCTTGATGTCTAATTTTTTTAACCGCAATGAACTGTCCTTATTACACCAGCGAAGCACTGTAGGAGGCAACTGTGGTATTCTTCCTTAACCAGCTCATAGCGTGTGAATGCTATAAAATTGTCACTCAGAGGTTTTTTAAAATGTAATGTTATGCAAGATGATCATGTGATGTGTACAAACCATGGTAAAAGTGCCAGTGGTGGTCAATATGAAGATCTGTTTAACATATTCATGTTGAAATAAAAATGAGTTACAGTTTAAAAAAGTATTTTCTGTCATTTTGTTCATTTTGTTTATGGGTCTTATGATTTAGAACCAACTATGGCCTGCAATAACCCAGTCGTGGTCTGCAGTCTGTTTCTGCATGGCCCATGGGCTAAAAACAGTTTTTGCATTTCCTTTTTCATCATGGTAAAATACATGCAACATAAAAGTTACCATTTTAACCGTCTTTAAGCACACAATTCAGTGGCATTAAATATATTCACATTATTGTGCCACTATCACTGCTGTCCATCTCTGGAACTTTTTCATTATCCCAGGCTGAAACTCGGTACTCGTGAAACACTAACTCTCCATTCTCCTTTTCCTCAGTCCCTGGTAACCACTCTCCTACCTTCTGCCTTTATAAATTTGAACACTCTAGGTACTTTATGTAAGTGGAGTCATACAATATTTGTCCTTTTGCATATGGGTTAGTTCACTTAGCATAATGTTTTCAGGGTTCATCCATTCTGTAGCATGTATCTGGATTTCCTAATTTTTCAAGGCTAAATAATATTGCACTGTATGTAGAAACCACATTTTGTGTATCTGTTTATCTGTTGATGGCCAGTTGGGTTTTTCCCAGCTTTTGCCCATTTTGAATACTACTGCTGTGAACATTGGTTTCCACCTGGTATTTATTGTGAATAATGCTTCTATGAACACTGGTGTACGCACCTAGAGGATGAGGTATGGATACGATCCTCCTCCATTGCTTTTGACCTTGACCAGAGAACCCGCCTTCCTACCCCCTAATGGTGTCTAATGCTGCTGTAAGCATACAGGGGATGTATTTAGGGGAAACAGGGAATTGTCTGTTCATTGGGGATGGAGTGTCAGTTTTGCAAGACGTAAAGATACCTGGAGATTTGTTGACAGCAATGTGAATATACCCAAGTGCTTTTAATTTGGCATTTAGGGTTGTAAAAAAAATTAAAAGTATATTTAAAAATATTTACTATTTGGCCTTTTATGGAAAGTCTGCTAACCCCTAATTTAGAGTAAATTAAAAATTTTTTATAATGGGCTGTCATGAAGTTGCTAAATGAAGCTCAACATAAAGGTCACTCATTTCATCCCTAGGGACGTAATTAAATTTCAGCAGACTGTCTCACACTAAATATTTGGGGAACTCTAGTTGTTCAGTCCCAAAACCAACATTGAAAAACCACGGTTTTGTTCTTGTCATTAAGAGTCACTGATTTTAAAGGGATCCTGCAATAACTCCAGAGTCATAGGGCACAAGTGTTCTTTTCTTTAGAGCCAGGATTACATGAAAGAAAAGGTCCCACCATGTACATAATTTTTTTCTTTTGTGTGCGTGTGTGTGTGTGTTTAATGGAAGTTCCCCTACTGGTCCTGCTTCCACGAGTGGCTGTGAGCAGGGGGAAAGGGGAGGAGCAGGAGGGGAGCTAGGGTGTCGTTAAAAATATAGACCCCCCCTAAACAAGGTGCCTGTGGGGAACTTGGTCTGCGTCAATGCAAGAGTTATGTAGTAGCTGGAGACGCCGTCATTTCTGCTTTTGACCTCCTTTTCTGATTCTACTCTGAGCAGGCTCTCAATGTCCTTTGAACCCTAGCTTGTCCCTAAGGCGGCGAGTCCCAGACTTTCTCGTCTCATGATGTCCTTAGAATCTCAGTCAATTTTTCATGGTGTCCTTTAGGCAAAGAAATTTCTAACAGTTTCATGTAGTAAGTAAGTAATTATGTCCAAACAACCTACTTCCAGACATTCATATGATGTTTCTGTGTTTCTCTCAAACGTTTAAACTATCCTGTGGTGCCTCTGAATGCACTTCCTGCCCTGTGGCCCCTCAGCACACAGTTTGGAAATTGTGGTCTAGGGTCCCTTACCTGTGTTTCTGACTTGGATAAGCCTTTGTCCCTGGCTTTGCCTCTTGTTTTCAGGTACTACTCCCCACATTTCCAGGGCTTGCCTAACAATTTCTGATGGTTTTCTTTGCTTACAGATTCAATTTTCACATTCTTGATTCAGGTTTATTCTCTCAGTTCATTGACTTTTATAGTGGATTTTCTTTATGAAGGCTCTGTGTTTAAACTACTGAAATAAATCCTTAAATGAAGAGAACATTTGCCCTGGTCTTCAAAAGTGTGTTACTAGAATTACTGGATTAGTGACTATCAGGATCTCTAATTACCTCATAAGAACGGTGGTAAAGTGTCTTAAGCCACCTGATAATCTTTAGTAGTATATGTTGTCTTGTTAGTCAGGTGAAGAGGATCCTGTGAATGGTGAAGGTGACTTGCATAGTAAATAATAAATTACCTTTTCTATAAATTGTTACTCACTAGATGAACTTTCTAGTAGCTATATCTGATGAGGAAGTTTTTTTTTTAATTGATGTTTTATTTTCAGACTGATTTAAGTGACATTTCTGGCATATCAAGTTACAGGCTAAAAGGAAGGTGAAAAACCTTAATAACTTTAAACGTTAACAGATTCAAGACTAGGTAATTCGGGAGCTTTGGGAGAGAAGGTATTTCTGGTTAGGAAGAAGATTCTGTGGATTATTCAAAATGTGAGAATGGAAACATATTTTTATATGAAACAAATTCTTTAGGATTTAAACAAAACTCAAGGTGTCATTTATTGTACTTTGTATGCTAGACTATGCTGATCCCCCTAGAAAGAAGGCTTGACTCACACGAGGTAAGGAGAATTCGTGGGAGGGTTTTGCCCCGGTGTTTTAGTTTTTTCCTTATATGTGAGGAAAGGTCTCTATGGAGCTGGAGTTTTACCTCTTTTCTCACATAGTTCAGGCTGTCAGTTGCCTTGTGTAAACTCACAGGCACATGTCCTCTGTGGTTTTACATAGGTCAGGTGTGGGGGTGTGGTGAGGAGTAACTCCTCTCCTGCCCCGGAGGGTGAGTGTTCTTTGCACACAGAGCTCTGAACGCAGTCCACCAGGCTTGGGCCAGTGTAGTCAGTGCTTCTATTTATATGGCATCTTTACTTTGTAGATGTAAAGCTAGACTTTTTTTTTCCCTAGAGTGTAAATCCTATGATTTGTGCTTTCCCATTTTCTCATTTGGAAAAAGAGAGGAAAACAGGAGAGCAGTGTCTTTGTTGTTTCCCTTCATCCTAGGACCCTCCCTAAGTTGGGATATAATAAGGATCAGGCAGTTGTCCCAGCACTAAGCTTTTCAATTCTCCTTATTCTCAGGAACCCTGGATTCGTGACCAATGTCCCCAGGAAGGAAGACTCAAGTAGAAAAATATTGCCTGATGTATTTTCTGTCACTGCCCTAACAAATGACCACAAAATTAGTGGCTGATATAGAAACACATGGCTTCAGGATTGGGGGGGGACAAGTCACTGAGCTGGAAGTCTGTGGACTGTTAATAACTGAGAAGGGTCTGAGATTTGTACCCTAATTGCAAGCTGAGAGGCTAGCCTGCCACAGTTCCATAGATACCAACAAGACATGAGACATCTGGGTCAGAGACAAAGGACTTTTCTACTAATAGCACAGCAGGAAGAGCTTCATGTTTGTAATGGTTCCTCTTGCCTCCCAAGTCCCAAGGGGTGAGGTGGAGAGGCCCAGGTGTATGCTGTACAGAAAGGAGTTTCCACCGTAGGTGAGGAATGCCCCAGTCTTCTGTAATGAACTGAAAGTAAACCTGTTCAACATTTTCCCTGGAGGGAGACATTGTCTTTATCATCCTAGTCAGGAAAAAAAATGTGCTCTTTGCCCTGGAAGGAGATACTATCTCTACCTCTCAAGGCTGTTTGCTGTATGTGTTAGTTACCCAGTCCAAGCTCGTACTGCTCGCTGCACAGCCGGCCAATAAATCACGAATGAGTTGTTGGGGCAAGGAATAGTGACTTTATTCAGAAAGCCAGCAGACGGAGAAGATGGTGCACTAGTGTCCCAAGGAACTGTCTTGCCTGAGTTAGAATTCATACTTCTTTTATACTAAAAGGGGAGGGAGTAAAGTCAGACAATTTCCTGGTTCTGGTCAGCTTCCAGAGGGGATGTGTTCATTTCTTCTTTCCTGCTGTCATTCACAGGTGGGCCTGGTCAGGATGTTTCCTGTGAGTAAACAAAGGTGTTTTAGCTTTATGCTCATTATCTGTGAGTCAGGGTACCCAGAGATGGGCCATTATTTATGATTTAAGCTCATATGCAACGTCCCTTTAGTGATTAACTTGTAGCAAAAGTAATAGAAAACAAAGATTTAAAGTAAAAGAAACAAATTCAATATGGAGTCAGATTTGTTCTTCCCTATTACATTGTACAAATGAATATCCTTGAAAAGATATTCCAGAGAAAAAACTGATGGAAAGCATACAGAAATGCCATGGAGAATTGTCCCCCAGTAAAGATTAAACCAGATAACCAGCTGATTTGTATCACCAAAAATCACACATTTGGTGAGTAGAAGCCTGACTTGGGTCAACCTGATAGAGTTACTTGCTTCCCCTCCCCAGACAGCTCTAACACCCAGAGCCATTTTAATAAAAGCAAGGCCACATACCTTTGGGGAAGGTCTGAAATAATATCGAAGTTACACTCCACAAATCTTGTCTTGTCTCAGGTCTGTCAAGGGAAGTAGGCACAGGGTGAAGGGAAACAGCCACACCTTTTGTTCTTATCAAACAATTGTTTTGCATTAACACTACTTGTCAAATAATTCTAAGTAACGTTTGCTGTCCTATGATCCAGTCAAGGTTACTCACGGTTGGTCAAAGTACGTGATTTGAAGAATGTTCAATAGAGGGGCTGTTTACAAAGATTTGGTCAAGGAGCAGGGAAACCATTTGGGATGGTGCAGTAACAGCAAAGAGGAGGAAGCAGTTACTGGAACAAGAGGCTGTGTGGAATGGGTCCTCTAAAAAGAGTTGTGACATATATGTGTGTGTATATATATGTTTCTATATCACTTTTCAGATATATATACCTATATCTGAATCACTTTGCTGTACACCTGAAACTAACACAACATTGTAAATCAACTACAGTTCAGTTAAGAAAAAAGATTGACAATGACAATGTGAGTCAACTATAATTCTCAATACATCATTTGATAGAGTGTAAAATAATTCAAGTACTGTGGAAAACTAGTTCCTTCTAAAATTATGTATAATATTTTAATTCCTTATACAACGATGACCCCACATGTGTTAGGATTTTATTCAAGAACAAAGAAGACATATGTTCACAAAGAAGCTCAAACATCTGTTTGCGGATACATAGATAAACAATTGAGATCTATCCATATGGAATTTTAGGTAGCAGTAAAAAATGAACAAAGTCCGTGATCATTTTGGCAGCACATATACTAAAAAAAAAGAAAAAAGTACTAATACAACTCAAAAGAATCTCCAAAACATTGTATTGGAAGATCAACTTCTGAATGACAGAATAATGGCTGCCCCAAATCCGCTCTTCTGTAAAAGCAATGAGAACACTGGCAACACTTGTCAAAATTATCTTTTCAGAATTCTGGACATTAATTAAAGCCTTGCTATAATCCTAGGAGTGTTTATTCAACTAAAAATGTCACAGTCTTGCTAAAACTTTTTTTTTAAAAAGGAGCTATGACCATCTGTGGAGGGATGACCCCACCACCAAGGTGAGTGGAAGCCATCAGTGCTCCACCTCACTCTCCTCCCCGATCTCACATTCATGTCCCTTATTGGCCGAACCCAACTGGAAGCCAGAGGACAAAGGAGCCTGCTGATATAGTCCAAAGAGATTAGCCTCCCAGGGAGTAGAATACAGCAAAGAAGGGCAGAGGATGGATTTGGAGGGACACATGGTAGAAAGCCAACCCAGCATAACAAGACAAAGTATTCAAAATAATACTTTACCTTAAAATAGTTGACTTCCTAGTGCTTCCATGACTGACTAACTTTTTTTTTTATTATGAAAGGAAATGAGCTGGAAATTAAATGTTTAGGACATAACTCTGCCTACATTTATATGATAAACAGTATTATTTATTTTTATTCCACACCTATATGAATGCATCATTTACATCATTTTACTTGTTCATGTCCTTCTGAAAATGGCTGATACATTGCTATCATCACTCCTGTTTTACCTGCAGAGAATGATCCATTATGATTTTTGAATATGCTCGCATTTTTCTGTAACCATTGAACTGGCCTGGTGCCGACTTGACCCAATTATTTCAGCCATCTTCATGTTTGATTCTCATCACTATGGGTTGAGTGAACTGGGTGGCCATCTACACTGATTATGAAGGGACTGACAAGTGATAGGATCAGCGGTGCCGTGGCCTGGTCACACTGTGCAGACACAGTCTTCTCAAGAATCAGTTTTAAAAAATCAGCAGAAGGAAAGGTGCTGAGCCTTTCCAGTTCTTTTCCACTTGAATTTTCAGCTACACTGTCACCAGCGGTTTTTTTTTTTAAAAAGCTAATACAGTAGGGCAGGTGTCCCTAAATAAGTGCCCTGTCTTTGGAAAGAGCAAATGGGTGACATTATCCAGATCTGAAGTTTACAGCAACACTGAACTGACCATACTAGTTATCCTCAGGAAGCCCTAAACTGCACGACATATATTTTCTGAAAGAGGTGAAGCAAAGCAGAGTGAGAGCAAAATTTGCAACTGAAGGCTAGTTAAAATTTTATGCAAAAATATAGAATACTAAAATGAGGCTTGGTGGTCAGTCTAGTTTTCTTTCCAATTATAGTCAGTCCTTAAAAATCTGTAGTAAAGGGCTACATTGTATATTGTGTCGTTGTTTTTACTCCTGGTCTTGAAGAACTTCAGCTTTAAGAGAGGGATGCTAGTTTCTTAATCAGATTGTTTTAATCTGATTGTTTTGGGAGATTTTGTATGTGTGTGTGTGTACAGTTACAAATTCTTAGATCTAGCTGGTTTGTTTTTCCCCAAAAATATTTTATAAAGCTAGACACTTTCTCATCATGGAAGCCTATTGATAGGAACTCATATTTCTAACATTCATATTATTTATTTATTATAAACATTATGTTATGTATTACACATACAATGTATAATAGTATCTATTGTGGAGACCATGTATGTAATCCAGTTTACTGCTGATTTTAAAAAAAAGATTTATTTAGTTTAACTGGAACACTTTCTTCAAGAAACAGTTAAGTATCTTATATTACAAAACCAAATTTGGGTCTGTTCACCCACATGCAGTAAAGCCAATCTGTTGACACCGGGTGGTGGTGAAGGAAAGTGCAGTGCCAAGCAAAGAGTCCCGGGCAGCTAATGCTCAGAACACTAGGACTTCCTGATGGGTTTCAGCACAACATTTTTAAAGGCCAGATGAGGGAGGTGGGTCCCAGGGTATGTGATCAGCTCATGCACAATTCTCTGATTGGTTGATGGCGAGGTAACAGGGTGAGGTCACAGGAGTTAACATTATGAATCCTTAGATGCCAGTAGGTCTGGAGGCTATGTGTTCATGGTCATCAAATAGTTAAGGTCTTCCATTTCGTGGGGCTTTTAGCACCTGTAAAACAACCCAGGAAATGTGCATCAGATACTGTTACCTGGGTACTTCAGAGAGGAGCTACAGCAGAGGATGGGGGGACGGGTCTGCCCAGGAAAGACCAGATAGGGTCCTGCTTGGGTACATGAGGAGTATGCAGCTGAATTTACTGTTCTGATAGTTGTGGAATAAAATTCATATTTTATGGCAAGACAAGAAAAATTTAAACATAAGAACATTTCTCTGCCCTTTTGCCGCCTCTCTCCCGTCTACTGTGCGTATCTGTATTATGCATCGACCAAACCTCCCCATCCTCAGAAATACCAACAAGACGACTCCTTAAAAGATTACATTCCTTCTTAATCTTGTTAAGGGGCCATGTTGACCCATGACCCACCACTCACTAGACTGTATAAACTGTCAATAATATGTCATTTAATGTACAGCCCTCTGTCTCAAAACCTTACATAACTGCGCTTCAACCTCTGAGGGGCGGAACAGCTCTCAGAGCTTTCTGAGAGGGTATTCCTGGGTTGTCATCCTCAATTTGGCTCAAATAAAATTTTCCACTTCTTTCTTAGATCAACTGAATAATTTTTTTGTCAACAAGTGGGAAAATATCTTTCCTGATTCTCTGATACCTCTTATCCAGCCTGTACACCGTTGTGCATTTAGTCTTACATGCATTTAAGCGTGATGCCCAACTCAAAAAATACTGAGTGAATGAATTCAGAGTAAGTGAATGAATGATTGAAGGAATAAATATTAGATAAAAGTTCAGGCTTTCAACTCCTCTCTCCCCATGATACTTTTTCTGACTGTTCCAGACCTCAGTGATTACTCCCTATTCTGTATCATTCATTTCATGGTTTGAAGAGGCCACCTAAAGAATTGATTATATTCTATGTATTATATCCACTCAATCAAATTTTAAATGGCTAGGACTGTGCTTTGTACACTCACTTTTTTCTGTTACACTTGGCACAGTGCTTTATCACAGCCTACCAATATATATTAGTTGTCATTTACACGGAAATTCTGGGAAGAATAGAAACAACTTCCAAGCTGTTGTTCCATTTACGCTTTGACCTTTCTTTCCGGAAGAAGGTTCTTGAGTCCGAAGTAGTGTCAATAGCAATTTACATGATTATATCAAGCATGGCTTTTGGTTTCGACTGTGCCAAACTAAATATAACTTGAGAGTAAACACAGATTGTTCTCTTGCTACAAGTAAGAAGTTAAAAGTAGTTCTGATAATATTTCCTGCAGTGGATGATCCAGGGTCAAGGGCCAGTGTGGACCAGGGAAGAGAGCTCTGTGCCAGGGGTCAGAGCTTTTCTCCAGACGTGTAGCCTGGGTGGTCGTTTTGTGTCTCTGCTCCCTGTGAAATGAGAAAGGAGGAAGTCCAATATGGCGGGTTTTAAGAACTTTTTAAAAAAAGGATAAGATTTGTTGAAATGCAATGTCGGGGGAAAGGCCACCACATAATGACAAACAGAGCTCCTGAGGCTCCCTGAAACACTGGCCACCACTGGGTGGTACAAAGAACACTCTTTGGAGCCAGACCAACCTTACCACTTACGAGCTCTGGGACCTTGGGTAAGATGTAATCTCTTGAAACTGCAATTCCTCATGTGTAATGGGAACGAGAGTGGTAGTAACCGGAGGGGGTTGACGCAAGCATTAAATGAGATAATACACGCAAAGTTCTTCACATAAAGCCTGTTATATGGTACTTCCCCATGCAGTAGACACCTACGAGCTCCTTTGCCCCATCCTCTCCATTGTCTTCCAGAAACTGTTCCTTCCTTCCCCATCCACTTGGTACAGCCCACTCACTCAGCCCACTAGCCAGTGAGTCGTTTCTCAGAGTTTCTTGCTTGAAGCTATCAAGGGGCAGAGCTGAGAGGGCCTCTCTCCAGTGAGCACATCTAAAGAAGCTGTAAGAAGTAGAGCTCAGGAGCTGTCAGCAGTTAGCACGGGTTTCCTGCAGGGGAACAGGCCAGTCTGCAGAGATACTGGGAAAGACGCATGTAAGGGGAGGGCAGCAAGAGAGACAAGAACCCCAAGAGCCCCGATGGGGTTTGTGTTCCTGTTTCCAACTCTTCCTAAGACTCAGCAACATTCCTGACCTCAGTTCCTTGAGCCACCCCAGGATCTTCATAACAAATTCTTCTTTTTCGTCTGTATTAACTAATGGAAGCTTCCTTAAGCTGGGAATGATGTTTCCCAGAATCTTCTTCCATGCACGGTTCTGGGTTAGTGTTTGTTGCCGCAAAACCAGCCTCTGTACCCTGAAAACCAGATTGAGACTTGGAGGCAGAGTTTTAGGGAAATTAGAAAAGAACAGCTTTACTACTTTGCCAGGCAAAGGGAGTCACAGCAGGCTAGTGCCTTGAGACTGTGAATCCGTCTTGGGGTTGGGGTCCTGAGGTTTTATGGAGAAATGGGTTGGGACAGGAAAGGTGATAACAATCAGGGTGTTTTATAGGGTGCTGCATTCCTCTTCTTCCTGGCCTCAGGAGGAACTCCCGACGGTCTGTCCATTCTTCTGAGATTACCAGCCTCCTTCCTGGGGCATAGCCTCTGGGTTAAAGCTATTAGTGATCAGTAAACAGTTTTAGCATCAGGGAAGCCAGTTTGTTTGTTTGTTTCTCCTTCATGTTGGCCAAAGAGGAACTTCTAAGAGATTTTGCAAGTTGAAGGGAAGCACAGACCATTATTCTCGAAAGGGTGTCCTGGTCAAACTGAGGTGTTTGTGGGTCCCACCTGATTCTTGCTCTCTTCCACTCTGTCCAGCTCACCTTTCTGACTGCCGGCCCTGCTCACCCAAAGCAGACTCAGCTCCCTACTCCCCGCTGCCCAGAGCTCGGCTGCAGGCCCACAGAGTGATAGCTGCACAGAGGGACCTCCTTCCCGCAGATTTCTCTGGGAGCTCCCCCTTGATGATCCCACTGATGGGGCGGGCCTTGGTTGCTCCTCAGATCTCCCTGCAAGCTCCAACCTACCTCCTCATGCCAGTGCTTTCAGAGGGCCAGCTAGTGACATTCTCAGATCCTCTGACTGCGCTTCCTCAGCTGCTCCCACGTTTGTGTGAGGTCTAAGTCCTGTAATAAGTGCCTCTCCGAAGCCTGCTGGCTGCAGCTGGTTTATTTCTTTCTCTTGCATACAAACCGAAATGATAACAGTTATTTTTCACCCCGAGATCCTTTGCATTCCTTAAACAAAAGACACAAGATGAAGGAAAATATCAAGGCAACAAATAATGTTCTTGGAGCAGAAAAATGATAGATTTTATCATATCATTATATATAGTTGTGAAGAACAGGTTGATGGTAACTCATGATGATTTTGTTTCAACTGCCTAACATATCCATTTGCTATCGTTGCCAAACCAAACTGGGGTGTGCTCACCTGAGCCCAGTAATGCCAATTTACTGACACTGGGTTGTCGTGAAGGAAAGTGCTGTGTTTATTGCAGGGCGCCAGACAAGGAGCCGGGACAGCTAGTGCTCAAAAAAAGCCCAAACTCCCTGGTGGGTTTCAGGAAAGCATTTTCAAAGGCCAGGTGAGGGAGGGGCGTCACAAGCTATGTGATCAGCTCATGCACAATTCTCTGACTGGTTGATGATGCGGTTTTCTTCATTCTTCCTTCTTGCTGACTCTTCAGTGTCTCAGGTGTGATAACTCCTTTGTAACGTCGTCTACACTTTCCTGTTCATTATTCCTGGCTGAGTCTGTATTGTCATAGGGAGGGACTGCCAGGTGTCTATTAACCAGTCTCTGCTGCAAGCCACTGACAGGTGAATCTGATTGCATCTTATTTTGATCATGTCAATTCTTTTCTTTTAACAACCTTCATTTGCTGCACGTATGTATTCAGATAAACTCTGTAATTCTTACTCGGCATTCCCAGGATTTCATAATATGTCCTTGTCCCCTGTACCCTTGTCCTCCAGCCAAGTGTCTGTGTGTGGTCACATTACACATGCCCAGCCCTGCTCCTGCACTGCCCTCATCTACCCTTCTCCCCCAGAACGTGTTCCCGGCCCTTCTTCCCACAGCTGAATCGACCACATCCACCAAAACTCAGCCCGAGTCCAACCTCCCGTGGGAAGACTTCCCTAATTATTCCAGTTCTCTCTTATCTCTTCAGATTCTTCCAGAGAAGAGTCATGGGACTTCTTTTCTGAGCTACCTAGTATACATGTCAACCTACTCTCTTGAGTTGCCAGTTATCTTTTCATAATAAATAGTATGTTTCTCAACTTACCTCAAAGGAAAGACATTTGCCATAGCTGTGAGACTCAGAAAAACTCTGAGCATTGAAAGGATTAGCCAGTATCCTGTACAGGGGCTCTCCCAGAGCCAGGTCCATGAATGGAGAGTCGTGGCTGGTAGGTAGAGGCAGTGCCCAGCAAGGGAACAAAGGCCCACCCCGATCTACCCTTCAGCATCTGATCTGTCTCTTATCCGAAAACGAGGATTCAGTTCAGCTTGTGGCTGAAGCCAAGACAATCCTTTGTTTCTGGTTGAGTTCCTTCAGAAGCAGATCCTGAGACAAGGATGTAAACGTGAAGGTTTACTTGGGAGGTGACTGAGGAAAAGCAGGAGGAGAGCGGGAAGGTGAGATGCAGAAGGGGAGGAACCAGGGTGGGTGCGTTAACGGACAAGTAAATGCTGAGCGCGGCTGGGGCTCCAACCCACAGAGAGCCTCTTGGATGCTTTGTAGAACATACTCAGAATTGTCCCCCCTGAGAGGGAGGAAGCTGATGCCTTTATCCACCGAAGTACATCCATCATTGACTGCTGGCTGCTCCGGGCCTAACTTCCCTGCCCTGCTGGCCGATTCCTACCCGTGGTTGAGTTCCTGCAGTGGAGAGAGCTCTCAGACGAGGAAATTTCGGGGAGGATTGCCAGGTTGAGCAAATGAAACTACACGATGCCCAGTTAAATCTGAATTTTCGATAAACAAAAATAATGTTTTAGTGCATGTTATGGACTGAATTCTGTCCTCCCCAAATTCGTATGTTCAAGTCCTAACCCTCAGTGCCTCAGTGTGTGGCAGTGTTTGGAGACAGGATCCTTATACAGGCAATTAAGATAAAATGAGGTCACTAGTGTGGGCCCTAATCTGATATGACTAGTGCCCTTATAGGAAGAGATTAGGGCATGGGCACACACAGGGAAGGCTATGTGAGGACACAGTGAGACAACGGACATCTAGAAACCAAGGACAGAGGCTTCAGAAGAAACCAGCTCTATCGACAGCTTGATTTTAGACTTCCAGCCTTCAGAATTGTGAGAAAATACATTTCTGTTTAAACCCCTGAGTCTGGGTTACTTTGTTATGGTAGCCTTGGCAAACAAATACAGTGTGTGTTGCAATATTGTATGGAATGTACTTATATGAAAAATATTTTGTTTATCTGAAATTAAAATTTAATTCAGCTTTATACATTTTATCTGGCAACCCTAATTTAGGGGCTGGTTTAAGGCATAAGGACAGAGCAGTGTTTTCAGTTTTTGAGTATCTACCATATGTCTGGAGTGGGGTTATTGTGGGAATATGGAATTAATAAATGTCTCCAGACCCTACTTTGCTTACTTCTTGGTATTGTAATGAGGCTTGAATGAATGAAGGGTGTGTATAGAACTGCTGTGAAAATTATAGAGTGCTATAGAAACAAATGAAATAAAATTACCCATTTTCCACCTATTTCCTAAAACTCAGAATAATGTCTGGTACACAGTAGCTGCTCAATAAATATTTTCTAACTCAAAAGGGATTATTATGACAGGTAATTAATCAATATTTTTGGATTAATGTCCTAAGACTCAGGCAAGGCTATTTTAATACCATTTTATGTCCTAGACATGTATAATTTTGGAACCTTGCCTCTCATCAGATCTTTTGAAGTGAATATTTCATTTATTAATCAAAGGGTTATATATATGTATTATATATATTCACTATATATGTAAATATATATTTGCAGTAGGCATCTTTTGAATTTAAGATATTTTTTTATAATTTAGTTTTTGAAAAGATTTGTCTCATTTAAGATTATCCCTGATACTTTAATTTAAGAGACTGGGAAGCCTATGGCCTTGGACAGAAAGAAATTTTAATTTTCATTAACTTAAAATTGAAATTTGGCATTTTCTTTAATTATGGATATAAATCAAATATCACATTAACATTAACAATGTCTCTTTCAACAATAGAAGTCACAGATAGAGTAAGACCACATTACAGGGGTTACAGATATCTCAAAGTATCATTTATACTCATTATTACCTTGACAATACAGTAGGTATTAAATTTACTGCTAGACATCATTATTTAATGCATTAATAAATGAACACATACATTACTAATTAGTTTTTTAATATTTTAAAATTTTTATTAAAAAAATTTTACTTCCTTTGTAATGTATTTAAAAAGATTTTTTTTTTTTTGGAATGGGTTCCAGAAACTCCCCAGATTTCCAAAGGGATCTACAGCCCCAAAGATGTGAAGATCCCCTGGTAGTTCCTCATGGATGAAACAGCCCAGGTGTGAGGCTCAGTGATCCTGCCTGGTATTTCTGCTTTGTTCTTTTCTGGAAACTAGGAGGCACTTAGGAGACTCTGAAGAGTATAAAAAGCAAGGGAAGTATGTCTAAGCTTTACTGGAAAAATTACTAGATGTAATTGTAATTTGGATCTAATCTAGACTTACCTTTACTATCCTTGCAATAGGTACAGTTGTTCACTGAATCAATAATTCTTTATTGAGGGCTTACCATGCACCAGACCCTGAGCATGGGCTTGGGGGAAGGGTTCAATTCCTCCTCTGTCACTCACCAGCTGAGTAACTTTGAATAAGTTATTTCAGATCCCTAAGCCTCAGTTTTCTAATCTGTGAAATGGAGACACTGATCCTCAATTTATAGGGTTGTTGACAGAATTAGATAAGAGAATGGGTGTAAAGTACCGTAAATACATAAAAGACTACAATTACTGTGAATCACTGGTCTGTCCATAAAGTCTTGCATCAGTGTTGCTAGCTGTGAAAGAAAAGCATATCAAACTGTCTTCTCATTTAGGGGGTAAAAAATCAGAAATGCATGTCTTCTTTAAGAATGAACATGAACTTATTTAATTCTTGTTAGCCAAAATTTCAAGGCTAGGGGGAATAGTCTTATAACAAATCCATCTTTTTTTTTTTTTCTTTTGATGGTGTTTCTCATACCCAAGACACAAAGGGGAAAAGAATCCTCAAAAAGCTGATAAACTATTTAGTTTACTTTATCCTTTCTTAAAAATACTTAGCCTCTTATATGCTTTTGAAACATTCTTCATATAATTTCAAACGTCAGGAAAGAGATTATTGTGAAGATATATGAATGTTAAAAATTGTATCAGTTTACACAATGACTCATCAGTAATCTTACAAAACTGTTCTTATAGGTATATTACATTAAAAATTATAAAAAGCTCTACTCATAATTAAAATTTAAGAGAGCCACTCTACTGTGCTTTTTCCTTGTAATTTATTTTCTAAAAGCCTAAATACAAGACATTCTTTTATTTCCGGTTAATTTTGGCCATTCACAGGCGTAAGCCATGGTAATAACAGTAATCACCACCAGGTTGCACTGTAGTTCCACAATGGAAACAGACTAGGGTCTGAAGATTTCTCAGAGGTCTTAGTTAACCATATTATTTCTGTTTTTTGAAGAAAAGAGTGGGTGGAGACAAACATTTAAAAAGAAGAAGAAAAGGTTTTGCTGAAGAAAAAGAATTCCAAATTCACTATAATTAAAAAATTTGGTATTCAGCAAAAAAATTTCTCTGAGAATATTGTTCTAGTTCTTTTTAGAAAAAAATTGCGTTTTCCTCAGTCCTGTTAGTTTAAACTATTTTCCTAATGGCAAGCAAAACAAAACAAAACTCTGTCGAAAGTTTTATTTCCTATTTTCTACAGTTGTTGATGGATAAGACTGTTTTTTTTAAATACCAACATAAGGTATATTTTATTTTAAAATCCTAGTAGTATCTTTGATAAAAATCAGACTTTGGAAAATATATGAACATTCCAACTTGAAACAACTTTTTTTTTTTTTAAGGAAGGTTCCCCCTCCCCCCTCCCCTTTTTCTTTTCTGCTCTTGTTTTTCCCACATGTCAATATTTATGAGTCAGGGGTTGTGGGAAATGTTACCTAGAGCTTCAAGGGGCCAGAGTCTGCCCTCTTCCATCCCGGGGGAGTTGAGTATGAGTGCCAGAGGGCAATGTTTGGCTGAAAGGACCCAATCCCTTCTTTCTTTGCACCCTGTGGGATGCCCTTTGAAGTGAAAGAAAATTCTGTACTCAGCTCTGCTTCGTGAGATGTCAACTCAAGATGAGCCATGCATACAAGTTTCTGCATAGCCTTTTGGCATAAAAACAGATGCAGACTTACAGAAAACAAAAAAGCCAGAATTATGCAAGTAATTTTGAGATTTTGAGAACTCCTCAGATAACATATTCACAAGTCTGAATTTTTGGATATCACCTGTCAAATTTATTCAGTTAAAAAAAAAGAAAAAAATTTCTGGATAAGACCATTTTTTTGCACATCACTGTCAAAATATCAGTCACTTTAGGTTTAACCCCTTTTAGGACTGGAGTGGTGTTAGTTTTAGCAATGGTGAAGACAGAAGGCCATAACAATGAAACCCTCATAAAAATAAGGCAAGAATCTCACAGAATATTGTAAAGCTTATATTTATTTTTAAAGTTGAGTTGCTATCCCTGAAGATGATGAAAACAATTCCTTATATAATCCAATGACATTTTTTTAGTTTGTTTCTTTTCAAGTCGTCAGCGATTAGGGGCTGAACAAGAAAATAAAAGCTGCAAATGAACAAACTTTACTAGGCAGAATAAACTGGGAGTAAGCTGGAAAATTGGGGCCATTAACAAATGAAAAAAAAAAAAAACCAACAGAAACAGTTTAAAAAACAAAAAAGTCACCAGTTAAATATGTCTCTGAGGTCAAATGAAATGCCCTGACATTGATTCTCAATTTCCTCTTCATTTTATTTAAAGGATCCTCTCTTTATCGTTTTCCTAATTTAAATTTTTAACCTATTACCCCCATAGGTGGTTAAGTCTCCTGGTATCTTTTAACTAAGGATCCTTTTCCCCCTTTTTCTATATATTTCAATAATTCTTTATTTAGATTGCTTTATGTTTATAAGTCCCACTCAGATGCTTAATTGGTTCAAGCACTTAACTGGTTTGCAAAGGCTTCCTTGTATAAATAACAAGATAAAAATTCACAGAACATTTTATTTTCCCAGATGGGGAGATAATTGCACTATTTCATTTTGGAGAAAAGTATGGCAAAAGAGTTACTCAGATTAATGAAAAAATAATTAGGGGGTATGTCAACATCAGTTTTTTCGGGGGAAAAAAAGGTTTTCTGTGGGAAGATATACTTGCATTTCACTCCATGGGCGTGGACTTTGGCTTTTTTCTTGGGGCGGTCAGCTAATTCTGAACGCATTTCTCCCACTTGCCAGTGAAATGCCTTTGTTCTGCTGTTTAAATCTCCACACCTGAGTGTCTTTATCTATAAATAGAAATAAAACTATTTAGCTCAGAGATGTTGAGAGGATTAAGTCAGTGCCGTGTTTAGTTCTTGGTGCATAACAGGTGCCAGGTGTGATGATTTCCTTCTGCATTTCGTCATCAACAGGAACACAAAAAACAAAACACCTCTATGGGGGCCAAATACAAATTTTGTTTAAACTAATTTGTATATCACCTAACATTCCAGGACATGACATTCTTGCAACCCAATCCTAGACAGGCTTAATGAAATTAAACTTTGGAAACAAAACTTTGAAACTGAAAATGTAAATTCTAGTTAGTAGACTTAGTATTTTAACATTTTGTTAATAGTCATATGTACACTTAATGTAGGTTTATCTGTTGTGAATAGCATATATGTTACCAAACTCAGGTTGGGCTGATCACCGCTTGAAAGCCAATACTCAAAAGACAAGTCTGGTAGGAACAGAAGCTGCTTTATTCGAGGAGACCAGAAACCTGGGGAGATGGTGGACTTATGTCCAAAAACCAACTCCAAAGATTCTGTTAGGCCATGAAAGTTTTAGAAGGGAGACTCATTTGGGACAGGGGTCAGAGTCTTCATTATCTTCCACTGCATGCAGACTTTCTCCTGACTGGTTTGAGGTGAGGTAATAGGTCGATGCTCCAGGAATCTGGTCCTCAGCCTGAAGTTACCATCCTCCACCTGCGTAGGGGCCTTAGTTCCTGCAAAAGAACTCAAATATATATTGTTTTGTATGTTCCTTGAGAAGGAACCAGGACCCTGCCCCATGGCTGCACTGCTGTTTTTTATCTGCCCCTCTCTTGTTCCTGCATTCCCTCCCTTGTCTGATAAGCAACTGTTTGAAACTGCCCTTTGGAACTCAGGGAAGGTCAAGGAGGCTGAATGAAGCCTATTTCCTACAGACAAGAAATAGGGGACACGGAAAGAATTTGTACAAAGGAGGACCCCACAGGGTCCTGCTCCATTTCGTATACACTGATTTGCAGATTGTATATCCATGTGAGTGTTTTCAGTTTGTTTTTGGAGAGATCACTTAAGTAGAGTTCTAGGAAGATACTTTAGAGTTTGTATTTTGATCACTCCAAAAATGGGATTGTTGAATAAAAATTTACCCTGTAGCAAGCTAAAGAACAGCCAGCTCCCCTTAACTAGTCACCAACAGCATGGAGTGCCTGTGAAAAAAATCAAGGTGAGGATAACCTATTATTCTTTAAAATATATATATACATGTCTTCAAATGACAGCCATCCTTTTCAGAATTGCTTGCATTGGGGAGCTAGACAACTTCTTTCAGCCATACTGCTATTGTTCTAAACATTTTAGGAACTTCTTTTGTAATTAGCTTTGGGACTAATTAAGGAATCATACTAAAGAAAAAGCTAGTCTTATTATGTTGTAATCATTTTTTTTGTAAGCTCACTATTCTATTTAAAAAATTTTTTAATTGAAGGATAGTCAATTTACAAAGTTGTATTAATTTCTGGTGTACAGCATAGTGATTTAGTTTATATACATATATATTCCTTTTCATATTATTTCTCATTATAGGCTATTATAAGATATTGAATATAGTTCTCTGTGCTATACAGTATGACCATGTTGTTTATCTATTTTATGTGTAGTAGCTTGTATCTGCAAATCCTGAATTCCTAATTTATCCCTCCTCCCCCATTTCGCTGGTAACCATGTTTGTTTCCTATGTCTGTGAGTCTGTTTCTGTTTCATAAATAAGTTCCTTTGTGTCATTTTTTAAGATTCCACATATAAGTGAAATTATATAGTATTTTTCTTTCTCTTTCTGGCTTATTTCACTTCGAATGACAATCTCCAGTTCCATCCATGCTGCTGCAAATGGCATTATTTTATTCTTTTTTATGTCTGAGTAGTATTCCATTATTTATCTAATCATCTGTCAATGGACATTTAGGTGTTCCATGTCTTGGCTATTGTAAATAGTGCTGCTATGAACATTGGGGTACATGTATCTTTTTGAATTAAAATTTTCTCTAGTTATATGCCGAGGAGTGGGATTGCTAGATCATATAAGTCTATTTTTAGTTTTTTGAGGAGTCTCCGTACTGTTTTCCATAGGCACCAAACTACCTTCCTACCAACAGTGTAGGAGGGTTCCCTTTTTTCCACACCTTCTCCCGCAGTTGTCATTTGTGCACTTTTTAATGATGGCCATTCTGACCAGTGTGAGGTGATACCTCATTGTAGTCTTGATTTGCATTTCTCTGATAATTAATGATATTGGGCATTTTTTCATGTGCTGTAGTCATTTTTTTCTTCTGTTTTTGTTTTCATTTATTTATTTTTTTATTGACGTATAGTCAGTTTACAATGTTGTATCAATTTCTAGGGTACAGCATAGTGGTTCAGTCATACATATACATATATATATATTCATTTTCATTATAGATTACTACAAGATATTGAATATGGTTCTCTGTGCTATACAGTATAAACTTGTTGTTGTAATCATTTCTCATTTAGGCTAAAGCAGTTTTGTCTAGTCAATTACCTTCTGCCTTATTAAATGACCTGATTATTTCTGAAAGCAAAATTTACACTGATGAGAAAAAGATTTTCTTTTAACCATTCAGGAAATTCAAAATAATTCCCTCTGTGTGTGAAGGAAGGCAGCTCCTAACTGGAGTTCCAAAGTTGTTTTAAACAATAGCAAAGTCCTTGGACTATTGCTACCTATTTGAGGGGGACAGCATTCATTTGTTTGGATAAATTCAGGTGTGTCTGTTAAAACCCAGTGGCCTTGCCTTGTAGCCCTGTCTTTTGAATGTAAATGTCTATGGCATGAAACAGGGATCCTTTAGGGCTAACAGACCTCTGTAAAGAGAAATGCTATTATTTAAGAAGGAATCATTGTGAATTTTAAGCCAGAGTCCCGTGTTAAGTTATAGACTTTAGAAACTCCTAAAACGAAGGAGAAAAGGCCTTTGTGCCCAAACCAACCTGTGATCTTTCTTTCATCCTCACATGGATTTGTTTAGAGTTGCTAAATACTTATATATAATTAAATCTAAGCTGGCCATCAGGGAACAAAATGATAAAGACTCTGTGGTCCATATTTTGAAACAGAAGCAGGAAAACATGAACTCTTTGGAGGATGAACCCAGACTTTGATCTTAGCAAAAATATTAATAGTAACAGGATAGATATAAAGACTAAAAATATTTACAAGCTCTTTGTGTTTGGTTATTAATACAAATGCAAGACTTAAAAAGAGGGGATGAAAAGGAAAAGTAAAGCCTCTGCGTAGTACGTACATCAGGTCACATAGATCTGTGGGGTGAGTGGCACGTAGTCTAGGACACAGGCTGAAGCCCTCCAGTGGGGCCTCCAGCGCTGGGCATTTTCAAGCGGCCTCTGTGCCCTTTGGCTGCCATTCTCAGACCCTTTAGACTGGGGGCCGCCAAACTGCTCCTTTCCCACAAAACTTCAGCAGACTTGCAGGCTGGGCTGGCTGTCTGTACAGGGCAGTCCCTTGTATGTAAAGCTGTGGCTTCCTCTGGTTACCCACGCCGGAGAAACCAGCATCTCAGTAAACCTTGGGGCCCTTCCATGGCTCAGCAGCTGTACCGTGTGAACTAGGAAGGGAGTATCTCTAACTTGCATTTGATTCGAAAGCTTCTTCTGGAAATGACTTTTGGAATTGAAGTGGTGTCCTTTTTTTCCCCCTATAAATACAGTTTCTCTTTTTAAATAAAGTCCATGAATAATTTCCCTTTCTGCCAGAGATGGGCTTACTTTTATTTTTCCGAAGACCTAAAGTGTTGGGGGACAGGCATTTCCTTGTGCCCCTGAGGGCTGCATGACATTATGACCCCATGGCCCTGCTAGGTCACTTTCAGGGAAGGAAGGCCTGTAGTGGGGAGGTCGGACCCCCTGAAGTGTCCTCACATTCACCACCCTGCCCTGATTCCAACTTGTGTTTGGCTGCCTCAGACCTCCGTGGAAAGAAAGAATTAATAACAAAGGCTGATTGTCTGGGACAGAAAAATCACAGATGAGTGCCTCCGATCTTTTTTTTTTCTTCAGATTTTTAATTTTTAATTTATTATTATTTTTTATTTTTAGGGGAGGAGGTAATAGGCTTATTTACTTATTTAATTTTTTAATGGAGATATTGGGAATTGAACCCAGGACCTCATGCATGCTAAACAGGGCTCTACCACTGAGCTGTACCCTCCCCGCTTCAAATCTTGATAAAACAACTGAATAGAAAGTTGGTGATTTTAAAGATATCTCAAAATGTTGACATCACCAAATATATTCTACTTTCCATTTTTCACCTTAGCTGAGGAGGCTAACATTCTTTCTTAGCTGAGTGAAGGAAGCCAGACACGAAAGGCCATGTAGTGCATGATTCCATTTATATGAAGTATCCAGAACAGGCAAATCCACAGAAATAGAAAGCAGATTAGTGATTGCCAGGGGCTGGGGTGGTGGGGAGTGGGGAGTGACTGCTTAATGGGCATGGGGTTTCCTTTTGGAGTGTTGACAAAGTTCTGGCACTAGATAATGGTAATGGTTGTGCCACATTGCAGAAGTACTTAATCCCACTGAACTGTACATTTTAAAATGGTTAAAATGGTAAATTTTATGCTATAGGTATCTTACTACAATAGATTTTTTAAGTCTCCCTTAAGTAAAGTGCAGGTTAAATGCAATAGTGAGAATAATTGTTAAGTCATTTGCACTCAATATCTTAGTAGTAATTTTTAGAGCAATCAGGCTGTCTCTTAGAAACATTTGGATTGTTGGACAAAAATCAGAAAATTGTGATGAACAGGTGAGGTTAGGGTTAAACATGTGAGGGAAAAACGAGAAAGCAGGTCATGGCAGACTGACTTGATATAATAGTTAATTTTATGTGTCAGTGTGATCAGACCACAGGGTGCCCAGGTATTTGGTTAAGCTTTATTTCTGAGTTTGTCTGTGAGGATGTTTCTAAGTGAGATTAACATTTGAATCAGTAGACAGAGTAAAGCAGATTGCCCGCCACCGTCACTCCCCCAATCAGCGTGGCCTCATCCAGTTCATTGAAGGCATGAATAGAATAAAAAGGCAGAGTAAGAAGGAATTCTTTCTCTCTGCCTGACTGTTTTTGAGCTGAGACGTTGGTCTTCTCCTGCCTTTGGACTTGTAATCAGGCTAGAACTTACACTTTTGGATTTCCTGGATCTCTAGCTTTCTGACTACAGATCTTGGAACTTCTCAGCCTCCATAATTGTGTGAGCCAGTTCCTTATAATAAATCTCTTTTACTTTCTTTCTTTCTTTCTCTCTTTCTCTCTTTCTTTCTTTCTCTTTCTTTCTCTCTCTCTCTCTCCTGTTTGTTCTGTTTCTCTGGAGAACCCAATAAGAGAGATTTTGATACTGAGACGTACGGTGCTGCTGTAACAAATACCTAAAATATGGAAGCAGCTTTGGAACTGGGTGATGGGTAGAGGCTGGAAGAGTTTTAAGGTGCATGCTGGAAATATGGATGTTAAGGGCAATTCTGGTGAAGTCTCAGATGGAAACAAGGAACATGTTATCAGAAACTGGAGGGAAGGTGATCTTTGTTATACAGAGGCAAAGAGCTGGGCTGAACTGTGTTCTAGTGTTTTGTGGAGGGTAGAATTTGTGAGTGATGAAATTGGATATATAGCTGAGGACATTTCTGAGCAGAGTGTTGAAGGAGTGGCTTGATTTCTCTTCACTGAGGAATGAGGGAAGAGAGAGATGAACTGAAGAAGAAATTGTTGAGCAAAGGAACCAGAACTTGAAGATTTGTGATATCTTCATCCTATCCATATTGAAAACAGTGAGGAAGTGTGTTCTAAAGAGAACACCAAAGGTTTGGCTGCTTTATTATGCGATGGATAAAAGTTTATGGGCTTATAGGAGCAGAAACACTGCTGGTTTGAACTGAAGGGGACAGAGATGGGACAAAATGAAGGAAGGCTGTCAGACTTCCTGTCTTATGTCAAGACAGATCCATAGATGTATCTGGCTGTGAGCTTGTGCTTTCCTAAAGGAAAGGGAAGAATAGCACCCAGTAAGACTCAGAGATCATGAAGACTGCTGTTCCCACTCCCAGGGCAAGGCTGTCTCCTCTTCAGTTACACAGGTAGGGCCACCCCTACCCTGCCCCGCTCTTGTTTCTGTAGATCAGGAGGGTCCCACCCAGTGCCTCAGGAGTGGAGCTGCCCTGTGGAACTGTAGGGACCAAGTGCCCCAAGCCTTGGGGGCATAACTCCTGTCTGGCAGAGACTTGGAGATGTGGGACTCCTGCCCCAGTGAGTACTGAAGGCAGAGCATCAAACCAAAGAGGATTTTTCTCAAGACTTAATGTCTGATGAAATTTGCCTTGTTAGGTTTTGGACTCGCTTAGGACCCACCACCACCTTTTCCTTTTTTCCTATTTCTCTCTCCTGGAATGGGAATCCCAGCCCATGGAATATATTGAAATATATGTTGGAAGCACACAACTTGTCTGTTTTCATAGGTTCACAGCTGAAGAGGAATTTTTGCCTCAGGATGAATCACCTCTCAGGTTTCACCCATATCTGATTTAGATGATGTTTAAATGAGTTTTTGGAATTTAGAGTTGATGCTGGAATGAATTAAGACTTATAGGGCTGTTGGGATGGAATGAATATATTTTGCAGTCAAGAAGGGCATGGATTTGGGTGGGGCAGGGGCAGAATGTTTAGACTAAATGTTTGTTCCCCTCACCCCCCAATTCATATGTTGAAGCCTTAACCTCCAATGTGATGGTATTTGGAGATGGGACCATCGGGAGGCAATTAAGTCATGAGGACTGGGTCTTCATGATGGGATTAGTGCACTTATAAGAAGGAGAAGGGGAGAAAGAGAGAGTGAAAGAGAGAAAGAGAAAAAGAGAGACAGAGAGACAGAGAATATCTCTCTTTCTCCAGGCAAGTACAGAGGAAAGGCCATATGAGGATGCAGCAGAGGCAGCTGTATGCAGTCCAAGGAGAAAGAACTCTCACCAGACACTGACCCTGCTGTCACCTTGAGCTTGGCTTTCCAGCCATCCAATCTATGATATTGGGTTATTGCAGCCTGAGCTGCCTAAGACACCTGGTAAGTCTCAGTAAAGAAGAGATAAAATGAGAATTAGGTGGGAGCATGCTGAAGACAGACCTGCTCTCTTGTGTTTGCTCCGGGCTGATTGCACCTTGGAGCAGGAGATCTTAGATTCAGGAAACCGTGTGAGTTTATCTAGATGGAAGTCCTTCTTACCAAACCTCTCCCCAGGCATAGGGAAGCATACCCCAGCAGAGAGCCCAGTGCAAGCCATTAAACAAGGCAACTGAAGCATCACCTGTCCGTATGTTCCTCAGGAGACTAAAATCAGAGTGAATATGTATTTGAAATTCTTTGATGGAGAACGATCATGTTCTTCGACCCAAGTTCCTGAGTCATGAACGCACCATAAAGTGTCTGGAGTGGTTGCAACTGTGCATGTTTACTTTTGCTGAAGATTGCTCAATGACTTCCTGATGCTGGAGGGAGGGTGGTGGGGTGGGGAGGGAAAGATGATCACATGCAAAAGCTTGCATGGAGCAAAGCCAAAACTCTCAACTACACATACATTTTCCATAGTTGTACTTTTCAGCAAACATGAGGGTCAAATGACTTCTTGGTATTTGTGTGTGGGGAAACACTTAGTTTGAATGAGTGCCTCCAAAGGGAAGTTTCAGAAGTCACATCTCTGTTTTGTTGGGTTATAAAGAAACAGATCTGACAGAAGCCTCCTTTTCTGAACCCCGTGGCAGTGCAGGGGGCAGTCTGGCCCTTACAGTCTAGCTCTCACTTACCTTTACAGACTTACCTCTTCATAATCCTCTGCCTCCTTCTCCTCCCCAACCCTACACAGCCCCTTACTGCAGCCACATTGAACTACTTACTCCCTGTGCCCAGAACACTGGGGTCTGTGGAGAGTCCATGCTTTGCATCTGCATCTCCTTGGCCTGGAAGTTCCTCTTGTTTTCTTCGTTTGGCACAGTTCCTTCCACCTCCAAACATCCCATGATATTTTATGAGATGTAAGAAACCTTAGACATCACATCACAATGGCCAGCAATTAATGCTAGAAACAACTGTTGGGAGAATCAAATTTGGCTCTCCTCCTCGGTCTTGTCTTTAGGTGGAAAAGATACCATCTTAATTCTTAATTGGACTTGGTAGAAAAATATAAGTGAAAGCATTTGGTAAGAGCAGATTTCCCAAGGGTGGTTGACGACTCTTGTTCTGTTGTGTGAAATGCAGGGAAACAATCAGGGACTCCTGAGTCTTTGCCATGCAGGCCGGAGCTGTCGTCTGCATCAGCTACAAAGAGATGCTCAGAATGTGCTTTCTCCTGACGTGACTGGGCAAGCCTCAGTGCGGCTCTGGCCAGGGAACTGGTGGAGAAGAAAAAGAGAAAGTCCATTACTTGTGCTGTTATTCAGCTTCCTCTGGTTCAACTGAACAGTGAGATCAAAGTGGTTTGTTTGTTCAACTAGTTTGCCTTTTAGTGAAGTACTTGTTTGTTTTGTTTTGAGGTAGTTTCTTTGGGGGGGGATTAAGGGCAAAGCAGAGTGGAAATGACTTGTTTCTTCCATGTAATCCTGTAATAACTACAAGTTTGTTATAGTCTTTTGGTTCCCACAGAGAGGTTTGTATTTGTGTGTGCGTGTGTGTGTGTGCGTGTGTGTATTGGGATGTGGGGAGACAGGAAGCTGAATTGAACCTTGAGAAATTAAGAGAAAGAAACCAGGGTATGCTGTGGTGGAAAGTGAAATAAAGAGAAATAAATACAGCAGAACCTGGGAAAAGGGATGAGAAACTCACAAAAGATAGTGGGAAGAAAACATAAAGGTATGTGAAACAGTCAATCAAAAGGGGTTAGGGTTGTGTTGGATCTTCAATAATACTAAATCTATCCTCTTTATTTCAAAGATGAAGGAACTGAAGTCCAGGGAGCCCACTTTAACCTGGGTCTCCTGCCTCATGAGGTACATGGCTGTGTGCAGTGGGTGGAGGTCAAGGGGTGGGGGAGAGCTCTGACTTAAAGACAGGACAGTGATGTAATTTTCTTGCTCACCATCATTAGAGAATAATATTTTAAGTGGCAAAATCATGCCTCTGCTACAAATATAAGATGAACATGCATCATAGATTTTGTTGAACTCATTAATTGTTGAGGGAACCAGTAAGATGTTATGGGTTAAAAGAATTCAAAGTAACACACATATATAGGCAGAGAAGGAATACTGAAATGAATTAACAAATGAATGCAACATGGTGTAGATTTTATCCAACTCATTAATAATTGAGGGAACTTGATAAGAAGTTACAACTGGTTGAGAGGAGAATTCAAAGTACCACACACTTACATAGGGGCATAAGGAATGCTAAAATGAATTTTAACATTAACAAACACATGTGATATGAATCTATCCACAGGCAGTAATCAATTGCATTTTCTCCAAAACAGCTAATTAGCATTTGTATGGACAAGAATCATTTGTTTAATTTTCAGCTTTCTACCAATTATGGAGTTGTAAAATAGCTTAGAAACAATAAAAGGCAGAGATAACCAGGAAGGGTATGCTGAATAGGACATGCAATAATCTTATTTTTTTCCAATTTAAAGTCTTGCACAATTTCAGAAGTGCGTAATTGGAGCTGAAAAAGATGCTCCTTCGTCTTTTTTGGCTCACAAAATTATTAGTTAGTAGTGATGAAACCCAGGCTGATAAAAATGGAGGAATCAGTGACACAGCCAAGATCCTGCTACTACCACTGCCTCTGATGGACACTTGCCACCAGCTTTGCTAAATGCCCCCTGTTTGGCTACATCCTCAATATTCAAAGCCTAGGTCAGAGGCATCAAGTTGACCCAGGTTCCATGCTCTCACTCCAGCTGTCATGGGCAAGGGAGAAGGGCTATCTGGTCATTTGGTATTACTCTGGCAAGCCAGGACTCATACAGGGGGACTTCCTTCCAAATAGGAAGGATATGTGATTTCCTGGGTAGTAAAAAGAGAAAAACCAATATTTACCGGGGTACACAAAACAATTGGATAGGCTCTAAGCTTTTTCTGGAGAAAGATAATATAATAAAGTGGAAGAAATAAAGGCTTTAGACCCTCATGTACCTATGCCAGGCTCTGCCATTTACTGGCTAAGTTATTGTGGGAAAGTTACAAATCACTCTGAACCCCAGTTATTTCATTTACACCACTCTTACTAGCTATCTCACAGATACTAAAGACTCTACATGATCTGGTTCATTTTTGTTTCTATGACCTAATCTACTGCTACTCTTTCCATGCTAACTTTGCTCCAGACCCACTGGCTTCCTTGATGTTCTTTGAATGGACAAACAGCCATCTACCTCAGGCCCTTTGCACTTGCTGATTCTATGCCTGAAAAATCTTTCCCCATGTGACTTGTTTCCTCACCTCCTTCATCCAGCTCTATTCTCAAGTGTCACCTTGGCTTTGGTAATGCCTTCTCTGACAACCCTATTGAAAATTATACTTCCTTCCACCTGGTACTATCTCTCCTTTCTTCCTCCTTTATTTTTCTCCATAACATTTGTTTCTTGTGTGTCTCCCTTCTATAAACTATAAGATCCACGAGTGTAGGAAAGCTGGTCTGTTTTTACATGGTTGTATCCCCAGCACCTTGAATATGTCTAGTACCTGAAAAATTGCTCAATAATATCTGATGGATGAATGAATAATTTCAAAGTGCCTGGCATACAGTAGGTGCCAAATAAATGCTAATTATTGCTATTTAAAAAAAATGAAACTCTTCTTTCTTTTCCCTTTCCCTGGCTAGCCACCCCCATGCTGATCTGCTTCCTCAGAGGACTTTTGATTCAGTCAGAGAATTTTGCAGGTCCAAGAACTTAACCTCCAAATTTCCCAGTTAATCAAAGTGACATTTAAAAGTTCATTCTGCTGTTTTGTCCTTTAATGTATCTGAACTATGATGGGGGTACCAAATGATTTATATTGAAGCTGAGCAAAAGCTTGTAAAACTACCTTGAAAGTGTATTTTGAGGCATGTGAGAGATACAGCATCTGAACATTATTGGTCAGGATTCTCCAGGGAAACAGAAGATTGATTGATTGATTGGAATTGGCTCACATGTTCTGGGAGGCTGACAAATCCCAAGATCTGCAGGGTAAGTTGACAAGGTGGGGACCCAAGAGAGCTGATGGTTTAGTTGCAGTCTGTGTCTGAAGGCCTGAGAACCAGAACAGCCGATGGTGTAGTTCTAGTCTGAAGGCTGGTCGTCTGGAGGCCCTGGAAATGCTGATGTTTCAGTTTGAGTTTAAAGGCAGGAAGAAAAACTGACGTCCCATTTCAAAGGCTATTGGGCAGGAACTCTTTTTCACCTGGGGGATGATCAGCTTTTTAGTTCTAGTCAGGACTTCAACTGATTGGATGAGGCCCACGCACACTAGGGACACACACTAATTATGGAGGACAATGTGTTTTATTCAGTCTACTGATTTAAATGTTAATCTGATCCAAAACACTCCCACTGAAACAAACAGAATAATGTTTGACCAAATATCTTGGCACCCTGTAGCCCAGTCACATTGACATATAAAATTAACCATCACCATCACTCTTTTAAACCCACCATTAAGTCTTTTAAAAAAATTTAAAAATTTCAATTGATGAATATTCAGTTTACAATGTTGTGTCAATTTCTGGTGTACAGCATAATGTTTCAGTCATACATATGCATACATATATTCCTTTTCATATTCTTTTTCACTATTGGTTACTACAAGATATTGAATATAGCTCCCTGTGCTGTACAGTAGAAAATTGTTGTTTATCTATTTTATATATACTAGTTAGTATCTGCAAATCTCATAATCCCAGTTTATCCCTTCCCAGACCCTTTCCCGCTCTGGTATCTATAAGTTGATTTTCTATGTCTGCGAGTCTGTTTCCATTTTGTAAATAAATACATTTGTGTCTCTTTCTTTTTTTTTTCAGATTACATATAAGTGATATATGGTATTTTGCTTTCTCTTTCTGGCTTACTTCACTTAGAATGATGATCTCTAGGTCCATCTATGTTGCTGCAAATGGCATTATTTTATTCTTTTTATGGATGAATAGTATTCCATTGTATGTATGTATGTATATATCCTCTTCTTTATCCAGTCATCTATTGATTGACTTTAAGATTGTTTCCATGTCTTGACTATTGTAAATAGTGCTGCTTTGAACATTGGGGTGCATGTGTCTTTTTGAATTAGAGTTTCCTCTGGATCACCATTAATTCTTCAATGTTGTGATATAGCTGTTATAAAGAAACAGTGGGCAAAAGCAATTATCTCATGTAAAAACAGATGTAGGTCAGCTACTTTAGGTAGGTAAACCGTATTTAGTGTATGTGTAAAGGCTCTTAATGCTGAAATTAGTACAGAGAGACCATAAGCAAAATAAAATCAAGATGGTAACATGTGCCTGGGGGCCTGCATTCTAGTGATTGACTAGAGATTTGATCTTTAGCAATTCATTTCACCTCTTGGGGATTTACTTTCTTTTTTTGAAAACTAGATGATTTTTAAAGATCTCTCCCAGCCCCAGGATCTTGGGTTCGTGACGAATGAATAAACTGCAAGGGAAGTCCTGTGTGCTGGCTGTCAGAGTCACACGCAGGGACACATCCTTGAAGTTATGTGGGGGGTGTCATCTGTGTTTGCAGCCAAATGACAAAAATACTTTGGCTTGGCCTTTATTTGTTCCCAGTCAGTTGAAAGTAAACAGAGTTCATTCAAGGAGGTATCATGTCTCCCTCATGAACCTTCTCATCCCAAGTCTCGTCCAGCCTGGGGTTACCTGAACTTACATGTGATCCAAAAATGGCTTCCCGCCTCACCTGATTAGCTTGGATTAAACTTCATTTATGCCACAAGAGTACCTCAGCCATACTTTGGGAATTTAGTCTTTTATTTCCATTTCTGAAGCGAAAGACTTAGGCCTGGTCTTTAAAAGAAATGCCAGCATTAGCAAACTGGTGAGAAAATTTGGGACTCTGAAGTCCCCGGAGGTCACATTTTATTTAACTCAATGGGTCAGGAGGGTATGAATACCAATTTTGCTTTGTGGAGTGAAAAAAGGGGAAGGAACAGGGCTTAATTTTCCCACTGTTTTACCCGCGCCCCACAGTGAGGATGGGGGTGAGCAACCAGGTCCAGATTGCTGGTGTGGGAGCACAGGAGCGCCACCTGCAGGCCCCAGGAAACCACTCCCAGGGGCATGTGAACCTCTTCCCACCTCTTAACCAACTCTGTCCTCCCCTGCCTCTCCCCAGTGTCCTCAGATATGTTTTATGTTTTCTGATATAATGATATGCCTTTAGCTTGAGTTTTAGGTGGTAACGTAACTGCTTTTTTTTTTAATACAAGCATGGATCTCCTAAATTATTAAACCATTGCTGCATAGTTGGATCATTGTAACATATTGCTTTTTATCAGGAATTATGTTTTTGCCCATATAAAGTCAGTGCTGCTTCTGCTAAAGGAAGCCTGCTTGATAAAAGGAGTCAGAGTTCAAATAAGAGTTTTGAATTTATTGAAATGTTTTAAAACTGGCTGACAAGTTCACACAGCGTATTAACAATGCTTGTCTCTGGTATTTAAATTTTCATCTGCATTTCTTCTCCCCCCACCCCAGTAATGAACAGGTGTTATTCTTGTAAACAGGAAAAAAAACAGTATTAAAACATTACAAAACCATTTTATTTTAAGCAAATGCATTTCCGTGAACACAGGCACAATGAAATC
The DNA here is from genome assembly GCF_048564905.1 of Vicugna pacos. Lineage (NCBI taxonomy): Eukaryota > Metazoa > Chordata > Mammalia > Artiodactyla > Camelidae > Vicugna > Vicugna pacos. The sequence continues at coordinate 16,818,582 of NC_132988.1, forward strand.
TTTTGGGAAAAAAAACCGAGAACAAATTTGCAGTTGAGAAGATAATGCCCATCTGTTTTCACAGAGCTGCTGCCCAAGAATTATGAAAAATTCTACCCCCTTGACTAAAGCTTACATCTCACCTCAGTGTTGAATAAGATTTCTTATCACATCTAGAATATTACAATTTTATTTTGCTTTACATAACTTCTTAGAAACTAAATATTAAGTAAAACTTAGTTTCAAATTATTTTTCTCATTAAGAGAAACCCAATTTCCTTAAATAATAAACCACTTATCAGGAAAAAGCAGAGTATATTATTTCCCACATTACTGTGGCACAGTCATCCTCCTTGCTTTGGCCCATTTATCATAGAATTGTCTAGATGCCCAGGATTTCCGACGAGTTCAGTTCTACTTGTACAAAATTTCTGAACATGATAATAACAACAGTGACATACGATCACAACAAGAGTGACATGTGCTTAGTGTTTTACCGTTTACAGAGCACTTGTACGCATCTCCTCAAATGACCCACAGTATTGTTATGTCCAGGTAAGGAAACTGATCATGAGTGGTGAATGATGAAGAAAGATCATACACTTCAGAATTAGACAAACTTGGATTCAAAACCAAGGCCTGCCATGTACTAACTGGCACACAAACCATTTCTCCACTTAGAGATCCGTTTTCTTCCTCTTTCCTAAGGATGTATGGAGACCATGAATGTTCAGCGTAGACTGCCAGGCACAGAGTAGGTTCTCAGTAAATCTTAGTTCTCCTCCCTCTCTTTTTACCAACTGCATCCTGGGTTCAGAGCACCATTTGGAAAATGGACCTCTTGGTCATGGCCTATCTGGCCTCTCTGTTCTTTCTTATTAATCATGCTGAGAGGCTCTTGGGCATCTTCATGCTCTTGTGGACCAGGACTGCAGATCAAGGAGAACTGGGGTGCCCACCCTCGACCTCTCTCACAGTGCCTAGCACTGAGTAGGTGCCTGATACACATTTGTCATGTGAATTATTGAGCTATTGAGCCAAAGTGTGTTTGGCTCCTGGACAGAGCACATGGAAAACCCTAGGGTGCCTGACTCACTTGGGAGTTTGCTCTTGTTGGTCAGTTGCACAGTGTTTGACTCCTGGACAGAGCACATGGAAAACCCTAGGGTGCCTGACTCACTTGGGAGTTTGCTCTTGTTGGTCAGTTGCACAGTGGCCTGTGAAGCACCCCACCCACCCCCTTTCTGCCTGCTTTATGCTTTTCCAGTAGAGATTAGAGAATTTCTACACTCCATTTCCTCTCTGGTGCTTTGAGTGTCTGATACTGGTGACAGCAGCCCTCTTCCCTGTGCCCCAGGGATGGTGGCCCCTGACATGGTGTCAGAGGAGGGATGTATATGAACATCCTCCGTTTGAACAGGCGTGAGCAGAAGCTGTAAAAGGAGGGGTTTCTGAAGGTGTGTTTCTTCATCCAGGCCTGTTGCCCCTTGTGAGCACTGAGGGGAGGAGAACTTTTGAAATCAAGGAGAAACATGGGGAGGGGTTCCGAATCTGGGGGGCTGAGTACATGAATGGGAAAAAAAAACTGCAATTTTATATTCACTCACTTCCAACTGGACAATTAGCATTTCTTTCAACTATGAATACAGGCAACACAGCACAGTAGTTAGCAGACCCTATGAGTTTGTGATCAACAGAAATCATGGATGTTTTCACATCATATTGTAATTATTGATAGTTCTCTCAAAATATCACCTATGCTCATCCCTCCTTTAAAATTATGATAGTTATTTGACTTGCTGCTAGATCTTATTATTTACTGTGTTAATACAGAAGACCTATGCTGCCTTATCGTAAGTTTGTTTTTTAAAAATATTCTGATAAATGTATTTTAACATAATCCGTGTTCTTATAATTCTACATATTATATATATATTTTTGGTGGCACTGAGTTGATTTCTAAACCAGAATTCTACCTCCACGTAATGTTTACTATCATATGTGTGGGTGAGGATATGCAGGTATGCACCCATACACAGGTATGCACCCATACACAGGTATGCATGTTGTAGCTTTTGTATTCTCCCTAGAAGCATATTATATGGATTTTAAAAATGCATTTAAGAATATTAATCACTAGACTTCCACGTAGATTAGATCTATCATCTGAATGTTTGTGTGACTCCCCCAAAATTTGTATGTTGAAGCCCTAACCCCCAATGTGGTGATATTTGGAGGCTGAGCCTTTGGGAGATAACTAGGATTAGATGAGGTCTAGAGGTTGGAGCCCCCATGATGGAATTAGTGCGTTTTCAAGAAGAGGAAGGCTGCCCCCTGTCTCTCCACTATGTGTGTGTACAGTAAGAAGGTGGCCTTCTGTGTGGCAGGAAGCATTTCTCACTGGACACGGAGTCTGCTGGAAACTTCATCTTAGACTTCTCAGCTCCAGAACCATAAGAAATATTTTTTATTAAGCCATCGATCCTCTGGTATTTTGTTATAGGAGCTCAGAGCAAGAAAGGCCCTTGCACTGAGAACTAGCCACACAGAGGGAACTGGTGACACAGTGCTCACTGAACAGAATATCCTGTGTTCACGTCTCACGAAATCCTTGTAATGCTACTTAGCAACATTTTGATATCAGAATTGTTCCTAACTAGCTAGTTGCCCCATATCAGACTCAGTTAGTTCTAAGATATGAGAATTCATAGATTAAACTATTCAACTGTTTAAGGCAACAAGTTAAAGTGCTTTCTTGGGAGCTTGACTTTCGAAAAACTTAACCAACTGATGGACTCACAGGCCTTGGCATCTTGACAGATAATTCCCTGCTTTGGTAAAGACTCTAAAGACACATTAAATGGCTTAGTGTCTCACTTTTTTTTTTAAGTGTCCTGTCTGTTTGTGGGGAGGGATGTTTCTTCCTTTGAATGTCATTTAATTTATTTTTTCACCACATATAAACATTTCTCTTTGGAGAGATCAAAAGATGTAAATTATTATTGATTTATTTATATTGAATGCTTTTATTTGGCCTTGTGTGCAGGCTGAGAGCTCACAGAAGGTATTAGATTAATGAGGCTGGAGACTAGAGTCTTCTGTTTATCTACTTATTTGGGAAACAGAGGATCTCTAAGTCATTTGGTGTAAACTCGCCGGCACTGTGTAGCCAGTTGCCTCAAACTCGACCCAGGAAAATCTAGAGCTTCATGTATGAGTCCATCATAGGGCCATCAAAACATTAGCTGCCACCCTGAATCATCGAGGAAGGAGATCCGTCCTTCCTTTCCCCTTCACCCTTTTCCTGTCTCCCTTGGTTAGTTATCAGGAGGCCACCGTTCGGTCTTTTGTGACTTTCCCTCTCTAAAATGCTTAAGGTGGCCATAACCACCCCCCCCAAGCCTTTCATAAATTCACTTTATTCCTGCCTTTACCTCTTCTCTTAACCCTTATGTACCTATTTTACTCTATGCTAGTGGCACTTATTAGTTGCTTCCCGAATCAAACAGAAAAGTGGAAAAGTAGATTTCCAGTAATGTATTGTGAAGCTCCTTTCCTCATATTCTGAGAGCAGGATGGGGAGACCCTGGTCCTGCTGGCTCTGCTTCTACCAGAAAAGCTTTTATCCATTATAATTGTCTGACGCTTCTAGTAAAGCTTCATTTGAACCAAGGGTTCTGTGGTAAAGGAGTTTAGAGAATGTTCTTGGCACAGTTTGCCACTATCCTTTGGCTCTGGCACATGCTAGGGGAGAAATTTAATTGTCTAGTTATCCAGTGGTGTAAAGCATAAGTGTGTAGTAATAGCTACTCTGTTGGCCCCTGAAGCCACACGTCTGTGTGGCTATCTGGGTTAGTTATTTGTCTTTGGAGAATGTACTGGGTTGAATAGGGTTCCCCCAAAATCCGTGTCCACCAGGAACTCCAGGGTGTTACCTTATATGGAAACAGGTTTTTACAGATGCGGTCAAGTTAAGATGAGGCCTTACTGGATTAGAATGGGCTCTAATCTAATAACTGACATCCTGATAAGAAGAAGGAAATTTGGACACAGACACATAGCACGTACAGAGGGAGAACACCATTCGAGGTAAAGACTTGAGGAAAGAGGAAGGTGGATGGACCTATGAGCGTGCACAAAAAATCTTTGGGCTCATAACAGTGTCTGCTAGGAAGCACCTATGATGGAGAGTTACTTGGCAATAAGATGGACGAGGTGCAGTTGGTGGATGTCAGCCAGCCTCTGTCAGCACATGAGCAATGGGCCCGTGAGAGGAGTGATCGCATGTTTCAATGATCCTTTGCAATGGAACAAACTACACCAAACTTTAAGGGCTCAAAACAGCAATGATTCTTTTGTTTTGTTTTTTAATTGCTTCTGATACTGTGGATTCTTCTGCATGACTTGATTCTGGTTAAGCTAGGACTGTTGGCTAGGGAGCCTTGGAGCCCCTCCTCAAAGCCCCTTGACCTCCTCCTAGTGTGATGGTCTCAGATAAGTCAGGCTTTTTACATGGTGGCTGACTTCTAAGAGAAAGTGTTTCTTTCGAGAGCAAGAAAACAGAAGCTCCTGGCTTCTTGCTGCTAGTAAGTCATCCCAAACTTTGAGGCTCAAACAAAAGTGATTAATTGCTTTTTAAATCATCCTGTGGGTCAGGAATTTGGGCCAAGCTGGGATGGGTGGTTCTCCTGCTCCGTGTGGTGTCAGGCACCCTAGCTGCCTTCAGCGAGAGGCTGGTCTGGTTTTGAGTCCCAGGAAGCCTTTACACACTTGCCTGGCACCTCCGTGCTTCAGTGCTTCTCTGTGGCCTCTATTTTAGCTCAGGATCAGGCTCATCATTTATCTAGATCAAGCTTTGTTCAGCAGAATGTGGATTTACACTCCCTGTCCACAGTGCCCCTGCTATTACTAGTGTCTCTGACCTACTGTACCTGATTTGCTGACATGGATCCTTTATAACATTGGCTTGGGCCAAGTGACCCAATATGGGGGCAAAGGACAGGTGTCCATGGGCTTAAGACTGCAAGATCCATGAGTACTACAATATACCATATCACTGGATGTGATAAAATGTTGAGAAAGCCTGTTAAAGGCTCAGATAAGATGAGAGCTTGGAGACAACACCCAGTGGACTTGGGGCACTGTCCCCCAATTCTGAGATGCATAATACCAGGTTCTTCAGAGGGTCCCCAGCAGGACAAGACCCTAGTCACCTACAGATGAAATGAGCTTAAAGTAGACCATTTGTTGACTTTTCTTTTTTCTCTCTCTTAATTTTCCGTCTCCTTTATTCTGGTTCCTAGAGCCACCTTTCAAATAAACTACCTGCCCCAGTCTGTGTCTCAGACTCTGTTTTAGAAGAAAGCGATATTCAGACACTTCTTAAGATGTTTCAGTTTTTGCTATTATGAAAAAAAGGAAATTTGACATCATTAGGGTACAACTTGCTTTTCAGATTATTTCTGAGGTAGGTTCCCAGAATTACAATTGTTGGATCAAAAAGTGTGGATTGCACTTAAGGCTCTTGCTCTGCCCATTGAAAACAGTGTTATTTCTAGAAAAAAATATGATACTGTTATGAGTCACTTTCCTTGTCAATTCTCATTTCTGTAAGTTGCAAGAAAAAGTTTGGGAAATCAATGGTTTGTTTCAAAATTCATAAAGTAGGAGTGACTTGAAATAATAGTTCTCATGCCATGTTTCATCAGAAAAGCCCACTTCTGCCTACGTGACTGAGTGAAATGCAGTTGCCCTTCACAAAAGAACATTCTCAGGAAAAAAAATACATTCAGGTACAAGGAAGTTCTAGGACTCTGAACACTTTCTGATAAAGCATTTCAATAAAATCACAGAGACTTTAGAGATTTAGAGGAGCAATTGAAAGTCTCTTCTCTTAAGGATTCTACCAGGTAATAAAGTATCAGGTAAACCTTTTGTCTTTTGACGGGGATGGAGTTTGTGAAGATGTGCAGATAGAAAGCAAAAAATAATAAGCTAAATCAGAAAATTCCCTTTCCCCCTCAGATTTCTAGTGTTCATTTATCTCTCTCTATATAAACCACATCCTTTGGCTGAAGAAAAATGGACCTTAAAAATAGTTGACTTTCCTGGTAAAGTGATGCTTGTTTGTACAGTGGGAAACTCCATCAACTTTGAAGACTGACAACTTAATTGATATCAAATATTGTTTTTGAAATGAGTTCATGTAAGAAATAACGTGAAATTTTTAAGGGGAAGTTCACAAGTGCCCCCAGACATGTATTATTTTAGTGTTTAACTTAAGCTCTGGTGACTGCTACTAAAATGAACAAATTTTAGGGGACTGGATGATTTTAAAACCAGTATACCATCCACATACTTCTGATTACTCATTTGTCATTAAAAAAAACTGGATTAGGGTTCAAATGGACATCTATGTCCTCTTCTCAGAGGTCCGAAATAATAGAAGATACACTTTACAAAAGAATAAAACAAAAAATATCACTGGAAAGTGAGGAAAGGTACCACCCACAGCACACCAGAAGATCTGGGGGACCCCTGATTGATGCGAAGCAGGAGATGTGTTGGTGAAAAAAGCCCGACAGCAGAAAAACAACACAAAGCAAAAATGTAATGGCAAAGAGTTTAAGGATATTTACTGGGAAAAACAACTCAGTAAAATGCCTAATGGGGAGTCAGGGCTGCCTCCATGGGCACGTGGCCTGCACAGTGGCACGGTGCCAGTGCTTACAGGTGGCCTCAGCTTGGTTTGATACTCTCACTTTGTCTTGAAATTCTTAATGGTTTTTAAACAAGGGACCCTGTATTTTCCTTTTGCAACAAGGCCTGCAAATTATATCCTGAGTCCTGCTAGGGCTGTTCCCCCACACCCTGGATTGGGGCTGAGGGGAGTAGTTGCCTTACTCTTAGGCCCACGGTTGCAACTGCTATTAGTCAACAGTAGACTTGCATGAGGCTCCCAGACAGAGTACTCATACCTGAACAAAAAGTAGCACAGAATTTAGGGTAACTGTCGGCTTCTAAAACAAAACAAAAGGATGAAGAAGAAGAGGAGGAAGGAGGGAAAGGGAGGGGAAAGAGAGGAGGGAGAGGAGGGGAAGGAGAAGGAGGGATAAGAGGGGGAACAGAGGGAGGAGCAAGAGGAGGGAGAGGAGGAAGAAGGAGCGGGGAGGAGAGGAAGGAGGAGAGGGAGGGGGAGGGGGAAGAGGGAAGGTGGTTTTGCAGGGGTAAAATACATGAAAAAGTTCTTCGTAATTTGATATTTGAAAGAGTTCTTGGTCCCTCACCCATACCGGCTGCCTGGAAGCACCCTTCTGTCCACTTATCTGTCGTCAGATCTCAAGGGAGAGCCCACTGAAGAAATGGACTCAAACACCTAGAGAGAAAATCTGTCTTGGTTCCTATGTTAACTAATATCGTCCATCATTGATAAATATGAATAGACACACGAGGAAAGCAAACAATGGGAAATGGAAGACCGAAGTTGAAACAATAATCAATCCTGGAGAAAACAGATAATTCAGGGAACAGAAGAGAATTTTTAAAATTCTAAACTACTCTCAGAGATATTTAAGACAATATTGTGTGATTATGCCAATAGAGCAAAATCCTAATTCAGACCATATTAGATAATCTACTAATTCTGTCTTCTTCCTCTGGAGACAGGACCTGCTTTCCAGAGCTTTCTGTCCTCCTGCTCCTGTCTGTGCTGGTTGCCCTGGCTAGCCGCTGCTCAGCTGTCTTCCTGGGGCGTCTCTTCATTATTAGTCTGGAAAGTGTCTTTGTCTCTCTCCTGTGTTGGAGCCTCTGTTTTTCTCTTTTTTGGTTAACCGACTTGTTTTACTTCAGTCAATCTCTTCAGAGTCTCCCAAACTCTCTTAGGTCATAGTGAACGTTTGGGTGACCTTCTCCAGCCTGGACAGCAAAGCCCTCTCTTCCCTTCCAGGAATGGGAAGGCTGGAAATATGTTTCCAGAGAAAGCTCTTCCTGCTTCTGGGAAAAAAAAAAAAAAAAGGAACGGATTCTAGGAGAACCAAGAACGGATGATCATGGCTCTACTTGTTAGACGTTTATAGCTCCTGTGTTAGAAAAAGAGAAACTAGAACATCTTTGTAGTGACAACAGGAGAAGAAGGACATAGGTTTAATTGGGAGGGGCTGAGGAAGGGAGAAGTGGGCTCAGAGAGAGGGGTCACTGCCAGAGAAGTTCAAGGTTTTGCCACTGATGGTCCTGATCTTCATTGGGAATTTCATGTCGCCGGCCTCAAGGGTCCTGCCAGTAAATTATGTAGTCACTGTGGGTGTGGAAGCAACACTCAGCTGAGTCTCCTCTCTTTGACTCTATAGCGCATAGAGGAAGCTACAGTCTTATTTGTTCCCTACCTCTGCCTCCCGAACAACTGTAAGATCAAAGGAATCCTTGGGCACCTGTTGAGGAGGTCTGTGGGCTGAACTAAGCATGGCTTGAGCATCTCAAACTGGAACGTTAGAAGTGGACACTTGTGCTGTGTATACAGAGTAGGGTCAAACTGGGGAATCAATCTCAAGTGATCATGTGACAAGTTTGGCTTCTGTCTTTCTGCACCTGACTTCATCTTCCTCTGCAGCTACTTAAATTCCTAGTGATGGCTGAAAATAATTTTTTAAAGCTTATGATTAGAAGGCAATTTAACCTATTCCAATTTAATAGTTTCATTTTTATGGGTGTGCCTGTATACCCATATTCAAGCAATTTAAAATTCAACCCCCCCCAGAGTTCTTTCTCTCCTGAGGAGTTTCCCTTCCTTCTCCTTATGCCCAAGATGCTGTCTGGGTATGAGGGGGAGCTTATTTATAGCTCTGGGGCAGGGCTCCCCGCCTAAGTGACGTCATTCTCACTGTTTTCCTGTTGATCACCAGTTGAGATATATACTTACCTCTGCAGTGGGTGACTTCTGTCCTCGCTGTACCCACTGCTGAAAGGTTTGTCCCCCACTGGCTGTCTGGCCTGCCCTGTTTAACCTAGTGTCATCTCAGCTCCCTAGTGACCCTAGGGCAAGCTCTGGTCTTGGCTCTTGGCTAGCTTCCATGACCTTCTCTGGGAGCAAGCGGGCACTTCTATATTCTTTCTATGCTACATGAAAAAATATGGGAGACTTGAGGATAGTCAGTACAGTCCTCTCAAGTAGTTCCTGCTTATTTGTCCTTAGCTGCAGCCACTGTGTTGGTCTCGGTCCTCAGACACCCTGTGAGGTGGTCTGCTCGTGTGTTCCCAATAGGAACTGCAATGCATAAGGGCCCTTTACCACATAGAGCACAATTCACCAGTCTGATGCCTCCATCTTGTCTCCCTTTGCCAGATTTCTGTCTCCATAGTCAACCCCTCAACTGGCTAAATCTTAGGAGTGTGGGCTCGGAGCACTGAACCCCTAAAGAACCGAGGTGGGACATGCATACTGCACCCCCCACCCCCCAGGCTTTCCCACTGCTCAGTAGAAGAGCATATGTTCTCCCCACTCTGGTGAGTGCTTCTCTCACCATGTCTTCCACTGTGGACTTTTGTTTCAGGTATTCAGGGACAAAAACAATCAAGTACTGAAAAGGAGAATGTTCTCAGAGGCACTGAGAATGATTTCTCTCATTACCTCTTTTAAGTCCACTCTTTAGGGTTAGTCCTATAACCTGTTCTGTTGAAGTCTTGGGCCAAGTCCATAGTTTTGTTTTTGGTCGCTCTTTGATAGACATAAAGCCCTTTTCCCCCAACAAGAACAATCTCATATCAATAATAAAAATGTGCAGGCCCGGATAATAATCAAAACCCCATACTCTTATCTAATTGTCATTAGATAGGATTCAACCCAAAAATTGTCTCCCCATGGTGGGAAGGGTATAGCTCGAGTGGTAGAGTGCATGCTTAGCATGCACAAGGTCCCGGGTTTGATCCCTAGTACCTCCTCTAAAAATAAAATGAATAAATAACCCCCAAATAATAATAAATAAGTAAAGTCAAACCTTGTCTCCCCAGAAAGGCCTTCTCTGAGCATCCTATAGTAAAAGTAGCCTCAAGGTGGCCTCCTAGCCATTTTTTATTATTTCACCTTGATTTAATTCACTTAACATAAAATACTGGGGGCTTACTATAGTGCCACCCAGAATTATTCCAGGCACTGGGGACATTACAACAAACAAGGTAGGCTGGGTCCTTTATCTAGTAAGAGGGAGCAGACAATAGACAAACTTAAATGAGCAGGAAAAATATCTTTTCGTGATCTGTGCTGTGCAGAGAATTCAAACAAAACAAAACTATAGAGTGAGTGGGTAACTAATTTACATTGTGCGGTCAGGAAAGTCTCTCTGAGGAAGTGACATTTAAGCTGAAATCAGAATGACAACCTTTTACTTGTTGCATACTGAGTAGTCAACAGAGGCAAGCGCTTGTAAGATCATACGTCATACAGCATACATTTTAGATGAGAGTTCTTGAGTGTAACCACACAGTGTTCCCTGGAGTGTTGGGACACCCTGGAGGAATGATGAGTGATCCCAGGCGTGGTCAGAACTTGCACCATTATTTTGCCTGAAACAACTTGTGGTTCAGCAGAATATTAAGTTCCCATGACCCTTCTACTTTTTCATCAATGGAGACTCTGGGATGCTGGCACCAATAATGTATGGCTGTACCAACCAACCACGCACAAAGGATCGTGCAATTTATGGTGCAATTGCTGAATACCCGCAGAGGAGGTAGGAGGGTCAACGTGGAGGAAGTATTGAACTCAGGCTCTCTTCTGCCTGTTGAACTTTGGAAATAAAGCACTCAGTGCCGGGGGAGGAATTAGAAAACAGCCTACCCCTTTATAGATTCTCCATGGACACAGAGGAAGGGAAGGTAAACATGTCAGACTGCTTAAGGGCTTACTCTCCCCCAGGCATCCTGACTGATGGATTTGAAAGACTGAGAAAGACTCTTTAAGGTGGAACAGCTATGAGATTAAGAAATGTTTGTGAAATAAAGGCTTTGAGGCGCAGTTATGTGGGTTGTATGTATCTCCAGCTTGTTGAAAATTTATTTCTCCCCTGGTAGATTCTATAAGAAAACATGTAGTAAAATGATTTTGATTTATCTCGGGTATTTATTGTATAACCATGATGATTAATTTTATGTGTTAATTTTATTTTTACTTAACCGAGCTAAGGGACTCTCAGAGAGTTGGCAAAATGTTATTTCTGGTGTGTCTGTGAAAGCATCTCTGAAAGAGATTAGCTTTTGGCAGACTGAATAAAGAAGATTGCTCTCACCAGTGCGGGAGGATGTTACCCAATCCCCTGAGAGCTTGAATGGAACGAAAAGATGGAGGAAGGGTGAATTTGTTCTCTCTGCTTCAGCAGAGACATCCAGCTCCTCTTGCTCTGGAGCACTGGAGCTCTTGACCCTCAGGCCTTCAGACTCCGAGTAGGACTCATGCAATCAGGCCCCGGATTCTAGGGCCTTTGCGCTCGGACTGAATTATACAACAGGCTTTCCTGGTTCCCCAGCTTGTGGATGGCAGACTGGGACTTCTAGGCCTCCATCATCATACAAGTCAGTTCCTGTAATAAGTCTCTTATCTATAGCATATGTGTCTATTCTACTGGTTCTGTTTCTCTGAAGAACCCTGACTAATACGATGGATGAACTGAGGAGAGTGTAACACTACCACCACCAAAAATCAAAGACAGCTTTTCTCTCTTTCTATATATATGGTGTTTACAGAGCAACACATGTTAATTGTAGGGAAGTCACACAGTAACGTTTCCCATTGGCATCTATAACTCGCCTTGAGTGTGGATGTGACCGCTCCGACTCCAGCTAGAAGTCAGTCTTCCCTGAACCCCTGTCGCTGGGAGCTGACCTACCTGAAGAGTTCATTCATACAGTGTACAGTGCCTGCAATTTGCCATTTCTGCTCAGCAGTGAGATAGAAAGGTGGGCTGCCTTTGGCCAGGTTCTTCCAGAAGCCGATCTCGAGCCAAGGATTCGGGGGTCAGTGCTTTGTTAAGTTTCAGTCCCCAGAGGAAACCCCAGAGGAAATGAGGGAGTAGAAGGGCCATTCTGGAGACAGTCTGGCAGGACGCAGGGATATTAACTATGCAAAACCCTGTGATTTAGCAGCAATTCTACCCCTGTTTAATATTCCTAGAGAAATCACACAAGGTTCCATGGGGACTCGTACAAAGATGTCCAGTGTAGCTTCTTTGTCATAGCAAAGGACTGGATAAATTAAATGTAAGATTTTGTTTTGTTTTGAATTGTTTTAAAATTTGTGGGGAAGGTAATTAGGTTTGTTTGTTTGTTTTAATGGAGGTTCTGGGGATTGAACCCAAGGCCCTTGTGCATGCTAAGCATGCACTCTACCACTGAGCTCTACCCTCCCCCAAATGTAAGATGTTTAAGTGTAAGACATTTTATGTTAATAAAATGCTCCACGTGTAGGGATCTTCTCCCCTTGCATCCATGGATCATTCATTAATTATTGTTTTGTTTTGCAAGGGCTTTAAACATATAGATATATTCTATATATTATTTTTATAATTTGAAGGGCAAAAATTATGTTCAAAGAAAATAATGGTTTATGAGCGTATCTGTGATTGTATCTTTTAAAATAGCAAATATATAAAGAAATATACTAAAATATGAAAAAAAAGAAAATAATAAAAATCGAGGTACCAACTGAGCTAAAAATGTGAAAAGGCAGCAGAAAATGAGGAGGAGCAGGATTCATGGACAATAGCCTTAAAGATGGAGAAGGAATTGGTGCAGCTGTTCCCATTCCCCTTTTCTAAGGTCTCAGGGGTTTTCCTTTGGAAAGTCACCCCCTTCCCCTCACCCTCCACTCCCTTCCCGACTGCCCCTCCAAGTGATGGCCCTTTATGGCCTTAAGCTGGTCAGCAGAATTCCATCCCTCCCAACAGGGTCTTGACTGAGAGACGGTGATCTAAGCCTAATCCCATCAGGTTTCATAAAATAGAAAACAGACTGGACCCAGGAGTTCAAATTTTTGTCATGCACAAATGTTTGCCCTGAAAAGCCTAAAAGGGCACAAAGGTTCCCTTTATCTGATCACATTTAGTAGATTTTCTCATTTCAGAATATTTTAAAAAACACAAGAACTTAACTGTAGTTAATCCCAGGGATCACACTCTGAGGGAAATAGCGAGCTATAGGTTATGGGGAAATGGCTTAATTCTGTAAAACCTGCGTGTTAATGGAGTGAGTCAGGCTATGTCCGTAGTGCCTGGGGCCCACGATTTGGCTGATCATGTGATATTACGCAGTCTGAGCAAGTCTGTTACTCTCTCCCAACTGGAACACATCTCTGTCACACTACACCAGAAGCACAATGGTATCCACTGTCATGGAATCCAATTCAAATAAAAGATGATCAATTCCACGTACACAAATTAGGTACAGGGGCTGTGGTTTAGGAGCCAAAAGGAAAAAATCTGTGGAATTCTCTATGTTCCCCTGGGAAGATTCCATGACTCCTCTGATTATATCTAGGTTTGGCATTGCTATTCCTGATTTATTACCTCTCAGGAAGAACCACAGAATCTACTGAATAATATAGATGCTAAAAGCTTGGGAAACCCATGAAATATAAGGACTTTGGCTTCATCAAGTTAAGTGAACTATGCCAGCATGCTTCATGGGGAAAGCCTGGCTTTGCAGTTACAGTCTAATTTCCAGTTCTTGATTATTCCCTGATTCTAAGAGCTGTGGCCCATCTCCACTCCTCTCCAAAAAGTCGGAGTGTCAGTGCTGACCAAATATAGACACTGGTTTGTCTTTGTTACTACTTACAGGAGAGTGTGACAGCAGCTTCTCCAATGTAGGATTATTTTAAAAACCAAACCAAACCAAACCACTAGGGTTTTACAATGGGAAGGCCCAACTGGAATTTCAGAAACAATCGACTGCATATGGTGGGCTCGTGCCTTGATTTAACTTTGCTTGTTTGAAGTATGGAGAAAAATCAATAAATGCAGTACCGTGCTAGGTTATGTTACAAACAAAAAGAATTGTAGATTCAGATTCAGGCTTGGAGAGGTCTGGGAAGGCTGACAGTGCATTTTCTTCACTCCACACATGCACAGTGTTTAATACTATATTGTGGACTAATAATACTATTAAAAATAACAGTAGAGTTAATAGGCTAGTAAAAGATTCACATTTGTCTTGGCTATCTGCTGGACTTAATCTCCCATTTGTTTCATTACTGAAATGACTTAAAATTTCCTGGATAGGCTTATTTTTGGATGGAGAATAACATGTATTTACAGACTTAAAAAAAGCTCCCAATATAGAGACAACACTATATTGCTTATTGTAACGCCATTCTCGAGCAGTAACATGATTATACTCACTGAAATGATAAGGATTGTTGAAGTAAGAGTCCTTGCTCTGTGTTTACTGGTGTCACCAGCTGAAGTTTAAAGAATTTTGACTACTATTTTCTCTGTGCCATTCCTGTCCCCTGTGCTGACGGCTACTGAGTCACCACCAAGCATTTCAGTGCATGTGTTTATTTATACATCTGGTTTCATGCTCCCAGCAACGAGCATGGTGTAATATGGTGGGTGTTTGCTACATCTGTGTTGAGTGAAAAGATAAATCAAGGGTTGGAGGGTAGGGAAGAAAAGGTGGAACACAGGGGATTTTTAGGGCAGTGAAACTATCTGAATGATACTATAATGGTGGATAACTGTCAGTACCCATTGAATGTACAACACAAAGAGTGAACCCTCATGTAAACTTATGGACTTTGGTTAATAATATTGTATCAATATTGGCTCCTCAAATATCCCACACTAATACAAGGGGAAGATAGGAGGAACTGTGTGTGAGGAATGAGGGGAAAAGAGGGCATGTGGGAAATCTCTACTTTCCAATCAATTTTTGTTTTGTAAACCTAAAACTACTCTAAAAAACCGAGTCCATTAATTTAAACAATGACAAGAGAAATCAAAATATCTTTGATGAGATCTTCCTAGACTATGTGAATTGTAAGCAATGGAAAACCAAATTTAACTAGCATGAGCACAAAGGTAAATGTGTTGATTTGCTTACTCAAGCCACAGGAGAGCACCAGGGAAAACTAGATCCAGGATCTTAAATGCTATTTTGTCATCTTTGTTACACCCTAGACTGATTTTCTTCATAACGCCCACACCATGGTGGCCCGCACCTCCCTGGCTCACAGCCTCTCTCACCACAGTGGAAAAGGGCTCTTTCTTACTTTAGTTGTTCTTAGAAAACTCCCCAGGCGATGCTAACCAGCCTCGCTTGGAAATGTGAACACCTTTAGACCATTTATGTGGTAGAGAAACAAGCTCCAGTTTGAGTATGGTGTTTCCAAAGGTGGAAACAAGAGGGCATGTAGGATCCTGTTGCAGTTACCCTGGCAAGAGACGCTGGTGGCTCAGAAAAGGGAGGTAGAGACAGAAGTGGTCAGATCCTGGAGATATTCTGAAGCTGGGGCCATCAGGACTTACTGAGGTGTTGGGCATAAGCTGTGAAAGAAAGAAGTAGGAAATGACTTTAAGGTTTCTGCCCTGACCACTCAAAGGAGGGACTGTGTTTAACTGACCTGTGATGGTTAGTTTTATGTGTAACTTGTCTGGGCGAAGGGACACCCAGAGATGTCTAGTTAAGATGTTATCTGTGGATGTGTCTATGAAGGTCTTTCTGGAAGAGATTAGCATTTGAACCAGGAGACTGTCTACAGTAGATCTCCTCTCCCCGGTGGGGGGCACCATCATCATCCATCAGTAGAAGGACAATATGGAGGAGGAAGAATGAGTTCTGTCTCTTCCTGAGCTGGGACATCCATCTTCTCCTCCCTGTGGACACTGGGCCTCCTGGGTCTTGGACCTTTGGATTCTGGGACTGACACCAGTGAGCTGTTGATGGTTCTCAGGATTTTGGCCTCAAAACTGGGAGCTATACCATCAGCTCCTCTGGTTTTCAGGCATTAGGACTCTGACTGCATTATATCACTGGCTTCCCTGGCTCTCCAGTCTTGTAGATGGCAGATCATTGCATACGTATCTCTGCCTCCATGATCACATGGGCCAGTTCTCAAAATAAATCTCTTGTATCTATCTTTTATATTGCTTCTGTTTCTCTGGAGAACATGGACTAATAAATTAGCAGAAGAATATGATGGCAGCAAAGGTTAGAGGGATAACAGGAGCTTAGTTTTAGATATAGTATGTTTGCTAGCCATCCAGTTGGGATGTCAAGTTGGATAAAGATGAGTCTTTCCTGCAGGTATCCACCTGACATATTATTTACTGACTGCCATTGTTTATTGTACAACTCCTTCCTCTGGAATACAAGCTCCAGGAGAGCAGGAACTTAGCTTGTATTGTTCCCTGCTATATCCCCAGTACCTAGAAGAATTCCTGCTGCAGAGTAGACGCTTAGTAAAATTTACAGGAAAGGTGAATGAAGGAATGAATGAGAGGTTTAAGTGTTCAAGACAACAAAGAAGGCTGAGAAGAAAGTACAGTTGGGAAGTATCTATTTGAAAGTAAAAACTGCTTGCCTGTTTAGTACCAGGGAGAGGTTTGCAACAGGCACTGTGTAACAAATACTTTCTAGATATAACTATGTACAAATGAAGACACACTTGCAAGGCTTCTGTAAACTTTTATTTTATACTTGTGGGCCACTGCCAATGCAGGGCCTTGGCTTCTGGCTCATTTCTACAGATTTACTTGGAAAAATGTGATAAAGGTAGAAATTGGAACTATTCCTACTAGTAAACCATGATTACTTACTGGTCCATAAATAAAATGCACATGGAAGCCTGTACGGTTATTCAGAAATCTATGACTTTCTGAACTTGTAAAATGCATTTTTTCATATGCAAGAGACAAAGCATCTGAAAAAAAAGACAATTGTCTAGACAAAATGGTGTGAACCTATGGCTTATATTACAGATATATATCACTGCATGTGATGCACCAGTGGAGTAATGAGATTTGACTGCTAACACATAAAGGGGCCCTGCAATTGGATCGCTGGAACCTGACATCATTTCATACATGACTGCACTAGACTATAGCCCAAGGAGTCAGTTTAGCTACCTTATCATCAGTCATCTTTCTGATGAAGTCCAGTAGAAACATCTGCCCACTTGTCAACCTTATCACCACGTTGAGTTGAGGATTGGGCCAATGTAATGCTTCAAAGTTTAATGACCTTTGTTCCAGCACAGGAAAAAAAAATACAACTCCAAAGATTGCTTTTTTCAAACCAACCATCCAACCAACCAACCAACGAACCAAACAAACAAAACCCCATTGTCACCCCATGGCTTGTCCTTTTTCATGTTGCCTCCCACATTCCATTTGTAATGGTAACATGGTCACAAGACTGAGGAACTCAGATAGATTAAAACTGACTGAGGCTGGTTGTGATGAACAACCACCGAGATTCCACTCAGAGTGTGTGCTTTGGCACAACTACAGGGCATGACTATGAGATTACACAAAGTCCATGCACAGTATCCCACAACATGCATACATCACACACACAAATACATTCCATAGAAACAGTCACAGAAAAACTGGCTAAAAGAAATGGACAGTTGTTTACATATATATTTATATACACACAGTAAAAGGTTTTCTGCTGTACTCACAGTCTGTAAACATTGTGGGAAATGCCCAGCAGAAGTCACTGTGGGCCTTTTGAAATGATACTCGTGTGGAGAGGGGGCAGGGGAGGTGTTTAGCTTCATACTGGAAACCCAGGGCGTTCAGGAACCTTCAGTTCATGGTGTCACTTGGGGGTAATTATATTTCACTGACATGATAAACTCAGCTGGCTGCTTTGAAATTATGTTTTGTATACTCCTATGTGGAAAAGAAAATGGCGAAAAAAGTCTTACTGTCGGTTAACATTTTAAGAGCAATCAAGAGCCCGTCAGGTGACATGTATACACGTACATAGGTATGTATACACACATACACATGTTACCATTATCAAAAAAAAATCTCGATGAAAATGTCCAAACCTTCTAAGACTACTAACTCCTTCTCTCCTAGGTGTGCTTTAGACTTCAATGCATTGCGCTGAAAGTCTTAAGCATAGTTAAATGACACATACATTAACGTTTTAGTACATGGTATTGATTTTACATAAAATTTTTTCATTAAAAAATTGGGCTTATGAAAAATAGAACTATTTGATTCAAACATTATTTTGAAATTTAACATAAAAATATGCACAAGATCTCCAATAATGAAACACCATTAAAAAAAAAAGAAAACGTAGGTTCTTAAAAATTCTTTGCATAGCTGCTATCAAACTGCCACATGTGGATATCAGTCTGTGCCTTAAGTTCCTGTATTTGTTGTAGCTTGAGAATTTATGTTTTAAAAATAAGCCAGTGATACAAAAAACATTAACCTAATTGCTCACCTGAAGTCTGTTTTACCTCTTCCTTTTTTGGGGGGCAAAATATGTGTAAATATCTCAAATAATCATTTTTAGGCTTCTATGCAGTTAAAAACTACTGGCACTGAATGACATTTCAAATAAAGGTGACTTAAATCCATACTGTATTTGGCCAAAAAAAAAATTCCTTTAAAAATAGAAAACCTTGTCATAATCTCTAAACTTTTCCTGGTGACCAGTTCTTATTGAATATTCTACAGAATGGCCATGAAATCTGGCCATGTACTCAAAAACTCTATTTCCATGCGAAGGTAGTAGATATCCTTCTGGTGTAGCTGAACAATCTCCTTTCCCCCTGACAACTCCCACCATCTTTTAGGGCTGAATATAACATGCAAAATACGTAGATTAGATAAATTAAAGAAGTAAGATTTGTTGAATTTGTGGGTATAAACCAGTCAACCCTTCAATGTTTTGGAAAGTGTTTTTTCGGTGGGTGGGACTGAGTCATGGGAGAAGGATGGAAGATGAGATTTCTGGAGATGCAGTTGCTGTCTGTGTGATTTGTCTTTTTTCCTTCCATTGGATTTGAAGGAATATTGATTAATGTTCCTTAAGGTATTCAGTTGATACTGTCCTTGTGGCTGCTCCTCTCTGTGTTATGATTGTTTTGTTCGTGGTTCTTCCATTGGATGCTTGTTCCGTTCATGGGGACCGAGGTCATCAGACTTTTGGACTGGTAACAGCAGCAGCAGAGGCAAGACTGGGAGAAGGAACAGACTCTCAATAAGATGAGACCACCAACCTGTTCCCAGCAGGGCACAGGCCCACCGACAAGGGGTAACTGTCCACAGGCATTTGAGGTCAGACGTGAGGCTCAGCAGTAATCTAGAGTAGGGAGTTTGTAATCTCTAGGTAGAAGTTCAACTGTCCACTCAAGTGCAGAGCAACAGATCCCTTGTTTCCTGTTTTAATTTATTCAGAGTCAAAGAGGAAGGGAAGGCACTGTTGGCCAGAGGGAGAGGGTTCTGTGACTTGGGGTGGGTGTGGGTGGGAAGGGCGGGGTGGGCAGCTGACTTTCATTGTTGTACACCGTGGCTATAATACACACTGTGCTGCATGGCTCTCTGCATTGGGCACCTCATCTGATGCTCTTAACAGCTCTATAGGGTAAGTGCTCTTTTCCTCATTTTATGAATGAGGACGGAGAGACTTAGAAAGGATTATACGAGGCAGAACTGAACTTAGAACCCAAGACTCTCCCTACTGGACTCTTTCCCCTGGGTATGCTGCCTTTTTTATGGAGATCGGTCAAAAATGTGTTTAATTTCAGAGAGTTTGCACCTTGATTTTCCCTCCCCCTCTAATTCATATGTAAACTAATTTGCAACTCACATTAACTCCAGATTACATAATGTATTAGTTATGACCTGTATTTCAGTCGATCTTTCTTAGGCCAGAATCTTTCTTACAGTATCTCATGACTTGTAAACATTATCAAGTAGACTTCAAAAACATGGCAGCTGGAACTTCCATACCAAGTTTCACCTATTTCTATGATTCACTGGTTAAGATGTGTCTGTTTCCTTTCAGATTTTAAGTTCCACAAGGGCAGTCACTGGGTTTTTCCTCTCTTCTCTATCCCTAATAATAATTATAAACTCATACTGAGCACTTTCTATTGTCTCAAGCACTTAATATCAGCCCACTGCATTCCGCTATGAGACAGATACAGTGATCATCTGATTTTTATAGATGAGCAAACTGAGGGAGCAGGAGGGGTACCACTCAGACCCAAGTTAGACAGCTAGCAAGTGCAGAGCTATGACGTAAATCAATATGGTTTGCTTCCAGATCCTGCACCTTGAACTCAATGCTATTCTTCCTAATATGTACTATAAAGTGGAGTTACACATCTTGGCCAAAGATAACAGCATACAGTTAGGATTAACTCTTTGCCAAAATCATTCCAGGAACTGGAAAACTTACAGTTCAATAAGACAAGCTTGGAGCTTTGGGAGGACATGGGTTGACTTAGCTACAAGAAGGTTTGACCAACAGTAGGAAACTGATTTCAAATTAAATTTAAAAAGTTACATTAGTTCAGATTTCCAGAGCCATAAGCATTCACATTCCTTGAAAAGGCTATTATTAAATATCCTATTAAATCACATTTATCGAGAGCTATCTTAATAACAAATTTATGTTTTATTGAGATTGTGGTTAAAGTCTAAGATAATGGAAGGCATCAGTAGGTTTTATCTATTCTCTTGGCCTAGAGCTCAAATTGGAGTATTTCTTTTTAAAGCACGGTACTAAGCTGGCATGTTATTAAGTTAGTTCTTTTTATTTTAACCTCTGAATATGTTGTTGTCTGAATAGATACTGCTTTTCTGTTATGCTGGCAATCTGACCCTCTTTCTGGGTAACAAATGTGATTCTCACTTGTCTGCTGAAAAGTACAGCTGAGGAAAGTGATATTTACAGCGGGAATTAGCCATGCCTGTTGGCTACTTCGTAGACTCCCCTGGTTGTGTTTAAAATATATTTGCAAAACGTCTTACCTGGAAACAATTTTTAAATTTCTTGCTCACAAAATAAAGAGCTATTGGATTTATACATGAATTCATGGTTGCGAGGTTAATACCGATGTAATCCATGAGCAGCAAGAAACTGGAGAAAAAGAAAACAGAGTATATAAATTAGAACATAATGTTTTAAAATCTGCTCACTAGCACTTATCTCTAGAATAAGCATTTTTCTTGCCCAGAAGCCATTTCTTACAGGTGGCAGGCAGAAATTTTTTTAAAAAGTCTTTGTTTAAATGGCAATTTAAGTTTTGCAGAACATTTACAGATATACCCACCACTTGGTTAACTCAAACCTTTCTGCACAGACTCAAGAGGGAAGTGGCAAAATGACTAATCTGGCTTGCACAAATTTTTGGATTGGTTATGGGCTATGGCAGCTAAAGAAAAATAAATCAACTTTGCAGTTTTAATTTTCAACGAGAAAGTAGACTAGAGGGTTTTGTAAAAGCATTGTAAATGTGAAAATCAGAGAGACTCCAATTTCCTCCTGAGTACATAAGATTGTACCTAAGTAATTCACATCGGTTCTTGTCCATCTCATCATACACGGTTTTCTTCAAAATACGACTTAAATGAAGAGGAAACCAGCACAGAGCGAAAATCACAACCAAGCAGAACACTGTTTTTGCCACTTCTCGACGCTAAAGGAAAGTGGGAAAAAAAAAAGCACCATAAATTTAATGTTTTTCTCTTAGAGGAAAGAGCTACACAAAGGGAAGAAGTCATCTGGGAAAGAATAACTCAAAGAAGACCCAGAAAAACAGGTTTCTTTTGTATAGCACAGGGAACTATATTCAATATCTTGTAATAACCTTTAATGAAAAAGAATATGAAAAGAAATATATGTATGTGTATGCATGACTGGGACATTGTGCTGTACAGCAGACACTGACACATTGTCACTGACTGTATTTCAATTTAAAAAAAAAAGAAGAACACACACACACACACACACACACACAAATAAAAAAAAAAAAAAGAAAAAGGAGACCCAGAATAGCCTGCCTGACCATGCCTCCATCTCTTCAAGATTTGGAATCCGACTTTCTAAGCAAGGAGTTGCTAAGTGATTCTTTTGGGCAGCTGCCAATAAGGATGGCTGGTCCTTAGGGCCAGGACAGAGATTCGATGGTGGGCAGACATGGGAACTGGCTGAGTTGGGCCAAAACTGTGGCTGAGTCTGTGTGTGTGTGTTGAACATATGGAGGAAAGGGTTAGCCAAAAGCCTCAACAGCAGGTCACTCACCAGCTTTAATGGTGGTACGGCAGTTCATGATGGAACCTAGCATAATTGAAAATAGACAAATCTACAAAGACGTTTGGAAAACAGGAGCAGGGAACAGTAAAGAAAAAGGAAGAACGATGTGCTTTCTCCATTTCTTGATCCTAGAGAAAGCTGGCACTGGGATTTTTTTTGCTTTTAAAATTCTTTCATTAATGACATGTCGTTTCCAAAGATACATTGTTTGCAAATAGAGGGATGAGGGTAAAGGATTATCAGCCATAACGATTAGGAAAACTGAGACGTGTTGATCCTGGACTGACTCCAATGGCAGGTTTACATGGTTTTGGGTCTGCACAGGATCAGCAAAACTGTAGGTTAGGAATTATCTGCAACCAGTGTGCACTGTACACAAGTCTTACAGGGGATGCGTTTGGAAGCCCAATGGGGAACCTAAAATGCAACTTGTCTGTAACTGGAATCAGTTCATGTCAAAATAGAACTGATTGAAAACAGGGTGTGGAAGGGTGATGCTGGTTCAACTCGAAGCATACAGCATTAAATATGGGAAGCCTACAACAAACTCACATGATTAATGGAGCTGTTTAAAAAGATTTTAGGGCAATTGTCACGAATTGCTGCTCTAGCCCAAAGAATTGGGGGTTCTTTAATCTTTCAGACTTACCCAGCTAGCTAGCTTCAGAGAATGCATAAACTGAAATCAAGAGAAATAAAGGATTCCTTTATTTATTAATCTGCAGGAATGGGGGATCATTTTAAAGGGCTGTTTCGTGTACACAGAAAGACGGTGCACCCAGAAAAACAAGGCACCAGGGGAGAGGTTATGTTCCCTGAGCACATCCTCAAAAAGGATAACTTTTTAAAAGGTAATATTAATATGTTGCCATGACAGGCTGGTATTTGGTTAACCAATATCCATTCTTCTATCCTTACTATCAATCAGATCCTTGATAGCTTCATTGTCTGCCTGGCCACCTGATATGGTCTTGACCCATTAGACTCAGTAGAAATTGTTGTGCAGGGGTTTCTGGAAAGGCTACTGAAAAATGGGGGGTACCTCTTTGGTGCATACACACTAATGCGATCTGTGTTCTTCCCCTTCCTCCTGCCTGGAAATCAGGCATAAGGGTAGAGCTGTAGCTGCCATCTTCCGCTAGTAAAGGAAAGGTTAGCACCGTGGCAGAACTCTGACTTCTGTGTCCCTTGACCACTGAGCCAATGACATCTGAACCTTTTGCTGTGGGAGAAAGATAAACCCCTGTGTGGTCTACTCCATGTTGTTCTGGGTTTTCTGCTACCAGGCATCCAAACACAATCCCGAATCGGTAAAAGGTATTGTCAGAATACCGAAGACAAATGCAAGAAAACTCACAAGAAGCAAGACCAAGAGCCATACAGGGAGACTAGACAAGGGTGGCAAGGCCTTTTCACACTGAGCTGGCTCTGCTGCCATCCCCGCTGAAGGCCTTCCCACCAGGTTCTCCTGCTGTTAGAACCTGCTCCAGCTCTGAGTATGACACAAGGGCACGTCTACTGCATGGGGACCAAGTCTTGGGTTCTAACCTCCATTTAGTTGAGCCAGTCTCTCTCTTTTTTTAATTGAAGTACAGTCAGTTACAATGTGTCAGTTTCTGCTGTACAGCACAATGTCCCAGCCATGCATATACATATGTATATTACTTT